>NC_136059.1:218609223-221009223 GCF_964261635.1 Lissotriton helveticus | reverse complement strand
AAGATAAAGTGTGTCAAAAGCTATGAAAGAGGTGTTTGGATTTTGGTATTTACCTTGTTCTGTTTTTGCATGGTTTTCTAGGCCATTTCCTGATGCTTGTATAGAAAGGTGGCCCTGCAGCATGTTTACTTCCACGAGTCACATCATTAATAAGGCGTAATTCCCAATCTGATCAGAAACATCGCTATTGCTTGGTAATATGCCACTGCAGGTTCCCTGCTGAAATGTGAATTACAAGGAATATCGTAATAATCTATTTCTCATGGCAAGAGAGCATTTCTCATTATTTTCTCCACTCTGCTATGTGACCAGTAGAGCAACTGCAAAGATTTCTCTGTAGGGAAAGGGCTACAAATGTGAAATTACTATGGGGACTGAATATAGTATTATTGACACTAGTGAACAATCCCATTTCTCAGGGGAAGCTCAAGAGCTAAATTTAATACCATGATAATTCCCAACACTCCAAATTTCTGGTTCCCGTGGTACAAGTAATATCAATGTGGTATTTCAACCCAATCATATGGGTCTCTGAGTTACATGGCAGTTCTAACGATGTACGTTGCCTCTATCACGCAGAAAAAAAATATTTTTTTCTCTGTTTTTGTTAAAGCTCAAAGTGTTCAAAAATAATATGCCTGGCAGGGATTTATTTTGTCTAATCCAAATAGAAATTTTTATTTCAGGCAAAAATAAAGTGTCTGCTATGATGTCCTACTTGTGCATTGTTTAAAATTCATAAAAACGTGAAACTTCCAACCCACCAAGTTTAACACACTTTCAACTAGATTCAGAAATCATGTTTATGCAATTAATGTGACCCAATATTATGTATAATCAATTTGCACACTAACTGGAAAGTCCGGGCAATGCAGTTTACATCATCAAAGACTGTCCCTGCCATGGAGTTCACGGTAAATAGATGCATAAAACAAAAGTAATTCTGCTGCCAGGATGAGCTGACAGGTGATTTGACTCGGGGCCAGTTTCCTATCACTCGTTTACATGCGCCTAGATTGAGACCAGCGGAATGTGTTATGTTTCTGACATTTCGTTGTCAGAAAGATATGGCATTGGAAATTGTTTCTCTCCCTGCTGGTCCCAGATGTTAACCTTCCAGTTTTATTTAGTAATTGGGGTCCCTGAGAGCTTTAACATTTTCTATTGATTCAACTGGTGTGATAACATTTCCAATCATGGGAAGGCACTGCAGAAATATCAGGCAATTCACATATCAAAATGTCTGATGGCTGCGATCAACCCCTTGTTGTCTGCCACCCTTTATGAAAACCTCTCTAATACTGACTTTCTTCTAGGAGCAAGTTAATTCGAGTGCTTAGTTAAATAATGTCATTAAATGCACCGCGAAATTCTTATTAATAACGTGCTGTGTCCATTTTCTAACATCTGGAAAGGAGAAGTGTTTTTGGCTCGATGTTTAAAGTGGTCCAAAACTGTGAACTGAGGTCCTCATCTATGAAAAGTAGCGTCGCTGGGCAAAAATAGTGCTGCAACACTTTTCATAGCACCATCCTTGTGACACCATGGATGCGCCATATTAACACCTTTGACGCTACTGACGGAACCGTTCCGTCACGCCCCTCGGGTGGGCTGTGCTCATGACGGAACGGTTCCGTCACGGCCCGCCCGCCGCGCCTGCGTGGCGCTGATTTTGCGCGTGCGCGGCGCATTTCACTAAGCGGGCGGGGCCGTGACGGAACCGTTCCGTCACAAGCACAGCTCACCCGTGAGTCGTGACGGAACGGTTCTGTCACCAGCGCAGGTGAGCCGCGTGCCTGCCCGCGACCGTTAGCGCTGCGGAGCTCCATGGCGCAAGGACTTAACAGATATGTCTGAAATCCCGACGTATCTTGTGCTGCAATAATGATGCATTGCTGGAGTATGTCAGTTAAGTGACGCAGCTCCAGCAATGTGTCATTACACATGGGCGAATCCCATGTAAAAAAAAACCAATGCATCACTACTTACGCCTGGTTGAAGCAGGCGTAAGGATTGTGATGCAGTCAAGTCATTGGAGTGGCACTGTGAAATCTCATACATTTTTAGGGGGGAACACCCACCCAGCAGACATTGTACCTCATGCAGGTATAATGTCGCGCAGGCCTTTACAAAGTGATGTATCTACCTAGATGAGTCACTTTGGAAAAAGCGCAGCGGTGGTGCATGGCCTTCACTAATAAGGCCCTGACTTTTTGCGACATGTCTCTGATTTTGAGATGAAACCAATGTACTAAAAGTTGAGCATTCTGCAGTCAAAGGGAATGACAGGACGACCTGCCTAATTAATTTTAATTCTGAATTGCAGCGAGAAGGGGATGCCCCTTTCACGTCTCCTTCTAAATGCAATTTGGAATGGGTCGTAACTCATTGTGCAAGTCTACAATACTATTCAAACTCGCAAAATGGGTTCAGTACATAGTAATAAAAATAGGGTTGCAAACTGTGATTTTGTGGTTTGCAGGCTTTGTGATCACTAAATGGTGTTGTACAACTGCCACTAAAGAACATCTGTAATATTTACTAGTCACAAAATACTAGCTCCAGTTTGTGACCAGTACAGTTGCAACCAGTGAAGAATTTTAAGAACCGATTTACATACTAATAACTCGGTTATTGAAAATTCAAATAGTAGTGGGTCAGAATCCAACCTACTTCATGCATATTAATGAGGTAGGTCGCAAATTCCGACTCACTATGATTGGAGGCCATCGCACAGATGGTGGCCGACTAGGATCAGCAAGGCACCATTTTTGCAACTGCCTTTTAATAAAGCAATTTTTAAAAATTTTGAATGGAGACTGTTTTCCTGAAATAAAACGGGATCGCATTTAACAAAAAAATAGTTATTTTTTTCGTTTAACAGAAGGCTGTGATACGGTGCCACAAGGCCTCCATGTAAGAAAAGTATTTTCTACATTCACAAAAGAGAAGGGGCCCCAAGGGTTGGAATCAGTTACCAGCTTCTTTAAGATGTTAGTAAATAATCAATGTTTTGCAAACGGATTTCTATTGCAAAACATTTATATATTAGATAGTGATTCAGGATTTGAAAGGGGCCTCTACAACATATCCCTTTCACATACTTGATCAGTATCCATTCAGAATTCTATTTTAAGAGTCTGCAAATATTTTCTGACTCCGAAAATTGGATTCGTAAATAGGTAAAAGCATTTGGCCTAACGGCTAGAGCGGCGGCCTCGAATCTGGGCGACTGGGTTCAAACCTCGGCAATGACGTTGAACATCCTGTGATTCTGGGCAAATCATGTAATCTCCCTGTGCCTGACAAAAATGAATGTGTCCTTATGTAATGCAACTGTTGCTATATAAGGTGCTCTGATGCTGATTTGGGTCAAGTTTGTACTATATAAAATTTTAAAAAAATGTTACTGTCGCAAATGCCGAGTCAGAGTGTTTGTGACTGTTAAAATGCTTAGTGCGGTTGGCGCTCCGTTCTTTAAGCTGTGGCACAGATACATGTACACTAGAAATTGCATGCATGAATATATGACCTTTCTCTTATTTGGGAAAAGTCACTTTATCTCCCTGTGGCATATATGCTAACTATGTTTTCCTGCAATTGCCTAATGCAATGTAAAACATGTATGCTTAAAAGACACTTTCTTCAGTATTGTCTGAATTATATGAAGCTTCTTTCCTATGACAACCTGGTTTCCACTAAACCAATTATAACTAGACTAGAGTGAAATTTAAAGTTTGCTCATGAGTTTCACAACATTTGTGACATTTTAATTAAAGTAATTTGGTATGGTGTTTTGCTAGTGAGAGGCATTTGAGGGGAAATGTATTGCCAAGAGGTTTTTTATGCTCAAACTAGTCTCCCGCTAGTAGCTCTAGTGATCATAATTGCAATAAAAAGGTTGTCTGTACAGTTCTCTGTTGATCATTTGAACTTAATCCCCATACCAGCAAATATCTTTCCATGAAATATATATTTGTGGATTTAAAGACTGGGAAGAACAACCAAATGCAAATGAGAACTCCCAACTATCCAGCCCAAATTGTCCAGTCATGTTCCATGTGGAGCACCTTCAGACCAGATTTTCTTTGTTGAGCTGTATCAGTGTGGTGCAACTTGAGTCCTATTGTGCAGCAATTACAACACCAATTTCTGGTCATACCCATTACAATTTGGAAAGCTTCTTCAGAAAAGGAAAAAAATGTGTTATTCAACAGTTTGAGTGAACAGACAAATATAACCATAATATCCCAGCAAAATCACAAAACATATATTTCATAACATCAATGTCTGTATATATAAATTGTTTCTACATTGAGATATCCTGTACTTTTTACAAAGTATTTTTGCGGTCACTTTTTTTGCCCACTATTATATTAGCCCATGCTGCCAACAAGGGTCACTCGCAGCCATCCACTATCCAGTATGCGGGGGCCCACTGGAAGGTCCGACCACTGCTACGGCATCGAGGACCCAACGGTTTCCCTTGACTCTGGAGCCGATCGAGATTCATCCTCCGAGGCTTCAGGGGCGACAGGATCAACCAACAAACCACCGGACTAATCTGCAGGGGGGCCCAGTGTAAGGACCGACCGCTGCTGCGGCAGCGAGTTCCCAGTGGTTTCCCTTGACTCCGTTGCACCTTAAGAACTCACTGGGTCACTCTCATGGACTTCTCTACTTTTGTCCTGCCCGCCATTTTGCTGCTGTTTTCGCCCATTTTTCTGTGGACTCTGACCCACAATCTTGTCCTTTTCCTTGTCCTTTACCCTCTTTTCCCCCTTGACGATCCTCTGATTTGCCTTCTCTCCATACCTTTGTATCCCTCCCACCCTACCTTGGTGCTGTGACCACGTCCCCCCCTCTGGCCCCCTTAATGGAACACTGCTCTCCTGGTATTTTTTTTTTTTTTTTGGGCATTGACCTGAGAAATTCTACTATTTGTATATACATGTATTTAGAGATAACTATAACCACTAGTATATATAGTAGACCTGTACTCTCTACCATTCCTATGTGACTCTTAGAGTTTATCCATTTCTATCTCTTCCTTGAATGACGTTACAACTTGTACATTAGCAATTTTTTATGTTTGTATCTCTTCGTTGTGTGACTCTACAACTTGTACATTTGCAATTTTTTCTTCTTGCATCTCTTCCTTGTGTGACTTTACCACTTGTACATTTGCAATTTTTTTCTGTTGGCATCTTTTATGTAACTCATTGAGGTTCCGTGAAAATCGTTACGACGTTTTGGGCATCGCCGAATATGGACGAGTGTGGTATCTATGAACCGTAAATGACGAGTTTAGTAAGTGTACGCGGTATCGCCATGCTACCCAGAAGAGTTTGTCTCATTTACAGGTTTTTCCAATGAACCCTCGGGTTCCATTGTAGATACGGCATCCATTTTGTTTCTTGCCCTCACGTAGTCAGCGAACAGGCAACTGTCCGCATCGTGACCTTTTGTTCCCAAGCTTCACGGAAGAAGCATATGCCTTTTTCATGCGTCTTTTATGAGTAGGGGGAGGACACTGCTAGAGCAGTTGCCTCCGCTCGAAGGTGATTCTGCCGTGCCGGTCTATTGTTTCAGCCTCGCACGTGCTGGGATCAAGCCCTTTTAAGCTACGATTACGCATCCAATATTATCCTCACACTCTCTCCTCCCTGTTGTCTGACTTCCCTACAGCTGTTCTTGTCTCTTTCTCTTGCTTATTTACAACCCAAGTGGAATGTACGTAATGGTGGGAAGATGTGCTTTTACAGTTGGAACTGGTGATGTTAATGTAATTATGTTCCGGGATTCTGAATACATGAAAGCGATCCTTTTGAATTTTACTGTGGGAACTGAGCTGTAACCTTTTGCTTACATATTGTGCAATGACAAGATCTTGTATAAAAGAGAGCGACACACAAATGCAATTTGAAGCAGACTCTTGGAACCTACACTCTGTTGTACTTCTCATGACTTTGCATCCCTGCAGTAATAAACGCTGATCTTTGACGCCGAAGGAAGTCTCCCGTGTCTCTGTCTTTGGTGCGCCAGAACAGGTATCCCACGAAGGTTTTAGGTGTTGTTCCCTGGCACCGCTGGGCCTTAAATAGTCCAGTCCTTCAGTTGGCGCCCAACGTGGGGCGACATCGGCGGTACCGGTCCAAAGCCTGACGATTGTGAGGAACTTCGTGTGAAATCTCCGAGGAAAAGGTGCACCCCGCTTCATCGATCCTGTTGTCGAAATAAGTGGTCCGAAGATTTTTCCCGCGAAGATTCCCGCCTCCTGACAGCTGCGACGGACCGATGCCCTGACTGTCGACCTGTTTTCGACGCCTGGCATAGACCTTTCGTACAGCGAGACGATAGACGGGCCTTCCTGGTGACGCCATTGAAGCTCTCAGTTAAGTATTTGTGGGTCGCTCCCAGTCCTTAGTTGTTGTTTCAGCTTGTTGAAGCTTTGTTGTTTGCATGGTTCCATTGCATTTGTGGTTCTTAGTTGTTGGTTCTTAGTTGTTATTTGACAGTTGCAATTGCCAAAAACCGAGGGTTTTGTCTTTCACGAAGATTCAGTACTTCGGTAACCCTTGAAGTTTGATACTAGGTTAGTGTGCACGATGCCTAGCCATAGTGGTTTTCTTGGTTTCTTTAAATGTTGCAACAAGGATTCCCGGTTGGAGGACTCGTGTCCGATACCTCCAATTGGAACTCCGATATATGAGCTCTATAGTCGACATGGTGTGGGCCCTATTATATATAATAAATATTGGGTCCGTTACACGAAAAAAGATGGTGTCCTTAGTTGGCCACCGCACGGAAGCTTTGAACTTGCGATTTTAGATAATCTTGAAGCTAAGTTGTTTAAAAGGAAAGCTAGGCCAGCTATGTTTGATTCCTTTCGGTTGTGGCGTAAAGAGGCCAAGCAGAAAGAAATCAAACAGCTTAAAAAGGATCGAAGAGAAGGGATCGTTCCGATAATGCAAGTTGTACAACAATGTCAGCGAGATAAAGAAGAAAAAGAAATAGAAGTTTCCACTAGACTGCATCACATGAGGATAGACAAATGTTATCCGGTTTTACCAACTAGTCAGGATAAGAAAGAAGAGGACTTAAAGGAGGATCCCTTGTTAGCGTATTTGATGAAATCGCCACCTCCTTATGCACAGGGTGCTACAGCCCCTGTAGTTCCTCCTGTAGTTCCGCCTGTTGTTCCTCCTGTTGTCCCTCCTGTTGTTCCGGCGGCTGCGAGTCAGCCCGTTGTTGGTCCTACGTTTGTCCCACCACCTGTCTCTATTCCTACTGCTCCTTTGCCTGTACCTTCTCAGCCTCTTGTCCCTGCCACCCCGACTATCTTGCCTGCTTCTGCTGTGTCTGCCGTCACTTCAAACGTTGTGGCTCCTGTTCTCCTTTCTCCTTCTGTTCGTAATCGTATCCCTAACACTGTTGCTACCCTTTATTCACCGCTTTCTGGTCAGTTATTTCCATCCGATACTTCTGAAACTCCCCAAAGACGGAGTCAGATCCCTAGTGGAAGGGAAAAAGAGACGTTAGTGACAATGGCACATAGGTGGATAAGACATCCTGCCAACTACCCTCCACGCATGGTCTTCGAGACGTTTTCTCAGTTTAATGAGCCTACACAGAGATTCGTGTTCGAAGAAATGTGTAACTTTTTGAGGGAACAATGGTATAATAATGATCTAGATAATGTACCGCCCGATATGATTGAACTTCAAGGTCAATTTTCGAATGGTATGATTGTAGGTGGAGATGTACGACGTGCCTTAGAGCGATTGTTAGCCCATAGGTTGACAGTGCCTTCTCGAGTGTCGTTTGATGACGACTCTGAGAATTGGAAAGCGGCTCCTGGTCAGTACCCTATGAGAGAGGTCCCGCCAGTGTGGATGCCAGGTGATCCTGGTGCTGCCCCCCCAGTTTTGCCACATTTCCAAAGAGTTTGGATACACCTCCCATGGAAGCGATCAGAAGTCTTACAGGTCAAACAGTCCTTGCCTGATCCACGCAAGAATCCGGCGGGTTACTATAAAGAGTTGTCTCAATTGGTAGATGCTACTATTATGAACATTGCCGACATCGACATGCTGTTCGGTAACGTTGTACCACAACCGGTTTGGGCGAAAATTCGTCAGGAAAATCATGCAAATGAGTTAGGCGGTGATTGGGCTGCACTAATAGCAGCTGATGGCCGACAAGTTGGTGGGGCTAAGCCTGAGCAGTTAATTACGGATTTACCTCAGAGAATAATTACACTTATGAAAACTCTCATGCCAGCGATGAGGGTGAACTGGGATAAATTATCAGCTTGTAAGCAAAAGAAAGACGAGAGTGTCTCGGACTTCTTTACTAGGTTCGAGGAAGCATTTGTCGATCATAGTGGTCAGGATATGAGCACTGAGGGAGGTCAGCGGTTATTCGTTGATAAGTTCGTGTTAAATCTGTTACCTGAACTATGCAACAAATTGAAGAATTCAGAAAGTGCATGGGCTGTTTCAACCACTGCACAGATATTAGCGACGGCTCAATATTACGAGAATAGGGAAAAAGAAGAAAGTGATCGTGTAGATAAGAAAACGAAGGAGCTCAAAACTAAGGTTTTGTTGCAGCAAGCGTATCCTCCACATTCAAATCAAAATGATTCGCAACAGCAATATAGAACACAATCGCAATCCTCCAGAATACAGTCACGTCCTGACTCCTCTGACTTCAGATCTATGCTTGGGTATAACCAGTGTGCATATTGTAGAAGAGAGGGACATATAAAATAGATTGTCCGGCTTTACGTGATCGCCTTAATGGTGTATCGGCACGAGGGGGTCGTGGTGGGCCTCAACAAGCATCTCGAGGTAGAGGCCGCGGTACCTTCCAAAATAAGACTGAGCGCCCTAATACGTCCTCGGACGCGATTAATTGTTTCGACCAGCGAAATGTAAGGTCCGATAAATCAGCGCAGTATTATGCGGACGACTATTACGTTGAACATGAGACTGTTGTAAACGATCGTTACTAGGACAGCCACCGACAGAGAGAGGGAGTAGTATCAGTTCCGGTTGATCAGAGTGGGCCTTACGTCGCAGTTGCTACATCTGGCGTAGTTGAGCCTTTTCTGTTAGACACTGGTGCGACGAAAAGTTCCATCATGCATTCGAAACTCCCTGGCGCACCTTTGTCCGGCTTAACAAATGTTTCCGTTGGATTCTCTGGCGCCCCTGTTAGCAATCCTGTCTCTAGCCCTTTACCCCTTACAATTGGCCCTCGTGAGCTGGAGGCTCCATTGATTTTATCTACTGGTTGTGGTGAGAATCTTCTGGGCTTGGATTTGTTAAAACGGTTATACGCGACATTGTATTGCTCTCCTGAAGGAGTGGAGCTTACATTAGGTCGAAGAGTAATCTCTCCTATGTACTTGTCGATCGATAAACTCCCGCCGGAATTGAGCTCCCTTCCTGCGTCTCTATGGGCCACAGGTCCCAATGACGTGGCTCTCTTGGACATCTCACCTTATATGATCAAGCTGAAACCAAATGTGCGATTGCCACGTATACCTCAGTATCGTATCTCCATTGAGGGAGAACGGGCGCTATTAACGATTGTACACGATCTGATCGAAAAGGACGTCGTTGAAGAAACTCGAGGAAATGTGTGTAATAGTCCTGTGTTACCCATTTTAAAACGAACTGATCCATCTAAACCTCCTGTGTACCGTTTCATAATCGATTTGAGAGAAGTAAATAAAATCGTGATTCCACAGTTCCCCGTGGTCCCTGATATCACGACTTTGTTGACCCTGATTCCAGCGTCTGCCTCCTGGTTCACGGTGATCGACCTAAAGAATGCTTTCTTTAGTATCCCGATTGCTGAGGAAAGCAGAGACCTATTCGGATTCTCATTAGGTGGTCGCAGTTTTAGACTGAAACGTGCACCACAGGGCTATTGTGAGAGTCCGTCGATCTACAGTCAAGCCCTTAAAAGTCAACTTGATTCATTTGTATTACCGGCAGGCGCAGCCTTGATTCAGTACGTTGACGACCTGTTGGTAGCTGCTGATACCGAAGATATTTGTAGAACTGCTACAGTATCGTTGTTGCGGCATTTATGTGACTTACATCACAAGGTGTCACCTTCCAAGCTGCAATATTGTTGCCAAGAAGTAACCTACTTAGGTCACTTATTGTCAAAAGAAGGGCGAAGGTTGACCCCAGAAAGAATTGCAGCGATTACCCAAATGACTGTGCCAAAAACTCAGAGAGATGTACGTGCCTTTCTAGGTATCACGTCATACTGCAGACAATGGATCCCAAATTTTTCACTATTGGCTAAGCCATTGTTAGCTCTCACCTGCAAGGATGTTCCGACTCCTTTGCCATGGACGGAAGAGTGTCAAAAAGGTTTTTCTGAATTACGTGATGCGTTGTGTTCGGCTCCTGTGTTAGGTACTCCTGATTACAGTAAGCCATTTACACTGTACGTTCACGAGAGGGATGGTTGTGCGTTGAGTGTTCTGGCGCAACAATTTGGTGACAAACAGCGCCCATGCGCATATTTTTCTTCGACCTTAGACCCAGTAGCTAGAGCTTTGCCGAGTTGTTTAAGAGCAACAGCGGCAGCTGCGGCGTCCATTCGACAGTCCGCAGGTCTGGTCATGGATAATATGCTTACGGTGATGGTTCCGCATGCAGTTGACACTCTTTTGAACCGAACGAAAACTCAACATTTGACGAGCGCAAGGTTGTCTGGGTATGAGCTGACGTTACTGGCTAGTCACATACGGATAAAACGGTGTAATGTGTTGAATCCAGCAACATTATTGCCGATCAACACGGAGTCAAGTGATGTAGCACCACATGACTGTTATCTGAGAACTGAAGAAGAAACGAAGGGTCGTATTGACCTAAAAGATACTCCATTGGTAGATCCCGATGGTACTTTGTATGTTGATGGTTCCTGTTTTAAGTTACCGAATGGTGATGTGACGACTGCGTATGCTGTAGTGACGTTGAGTACGATTGTGGAAACTGCGAGATTGAGTCAGAACTCGGCTCAGGCAGCTGAGTTGACTGCCTTGACGAGAGCGTGTGTGTTGTCTAGAGGAAAACGGGTGAATGTGTTTACAGACAGTCAGTATGCTTTTGGTGTGGCACATAGTTTTGGGCGATTGTGGAAAGAAAGAGGATTTTTTACGTCGCATGGTACGAAGATTCAGCATGGACAGCTTGTGGATGACCTTTTAGATGCACTTATATTGCCTAAGCAGGTGGCCATAATTAAATGTAGCGCGCACCGAAAAGTGACAGATGATGTTGGTCATGGTAATGCGTTTGCAGACGAAACTGCTAAAGAGACAGCTAGAGATCTGACAAATCGAATGTACGTTGCGAATTCGGTAAGATGGCCAGCCGAGACTAGCATGTGTGAGGACACAGTTGAAAGTGTGAAGGAAATACAGAATGAGGCCACTGAAATGGAAAAGACTAAGTGGAAAGAAAGCACGGGAAAGTTAGACGAGAATGGATGTTGGGTTGACTTGTCAGAGAAACAGAGATGGATGTTGCCGGATGCATATGTGCTTGCTGTTGTTACAATGGCCCATGGCACAGCACATATTAGCTCGAAGGGCATATGCAAGTTGTTGTCTCCTGTATGGAAGAATGATGGGATTACTAAATGTGCAGAGAGAGTGGTTAAGAATTGCATGGTATGTTTGATGCATAATCCCGGTAAGGGCACCCCCACTCCACCTGGTCATTTTGCCCCTCCTACATGTCCTTTCGAAGTTATCCAATTGGACTTCATCCATATGGAGAGATGCAACAATTTGAAGTATGTTTTGGTCGTAGTATGCGCATTCTCCAGATGGATTGAGGCTTACCCTCTTAAGGATAATACTGCTCTATCCACAGCTAAAATTCTGCTCAAAGAGTATTTCCCCAGGTACGGCATGCCTCGGATTGTATGGTCGGACAACGGAAGTGAGTTTGTGGGAAGTGTGATGAAGAGTGTGTGTCGTGGTTTAGGAATATCCCAAAAATTTCATAGTGCTAATCATCCTCAGTCAGCAGGTTTGGTGGAAGGATATAATGGCACCCTGAAATTGAAGCTTGCTAAAATCCAGGCAACGACTGGTTTATCATGGCCCGACGCTTTGCCTCTAGCTCTCTTATCGACCAGGGCTACTGTACACTCTCGAGTAGGGCTTAGCCCATATGAGATTGTGTTTTACCGTCCTGCGAACATTTGGGGGGTTCCGAGGCCTAAAGAGTTTAACAGACTTGAATATCCAATGTTGATTGATTATCTATATGATCTGACTGCTAAATTGAGTTTGATTCATCAACAGGTCTTTGAGGCTCTGCCGTCACAAACAGAGGGTCCTGGTCATCGGCTCCAACCAGGGGACTGGGTCCTCACCCGTAATTTCGGACGAAAACGTCACCTTGAGCCGAGATTTGTGGGACCCTTCCAGGTGCTACTAGCCACGAGGACGGCGGTTCGGCTGGAGGGACGAAAACACTGGGTGCATGCCACCCACACCAAGAAGGTTCCGCTTCCTCTGCCGGCAGACACATGGATACGTAAAGGTTTTTCCTCGTCTGAAACTGACGTTCCCCAGCGCTTTGTCCCATTCAGCGAAGCTCAGCTCATAGGGAACACTTCAGTTTTATCTGACACCCCTTTTGATTCCTCTCAAACAATTTCCTTTCCTTCACCATTGAAGAATTCAAGTACTGAACAATTGCCTGAACAATCGAACACTCTTTCGCCATCCAATCCACTGTTTGAAGATCAGACTCGACCCGGAGGAAACCGATACTTTCTTCGTACACGCAATAAAGATGAATACATTTTTTTTTATTATTTTGATTTCAAAATACCCCCTCACATTTTGCCTTGACCATTGTGGACATTTTATTATGTATGTATTTCTTTTCCAGAACAGCTAGGAGACGTATATAAAATTGATTATTTAACTGATTAAAACCTGCCATCTGGGTTGGCCGTAGGGCCGCGCGGGTACTTCTTTCTGTTTAGCAGTTATTGACATTAGGTCAATTTCTTTTGTCGATTTCTGGGAACTCCTGGGAATTGATAATCGCTAATCAGAACGAAGTGCGTCAAGAACGTTGCGGACGGTTGTTAGAGGATGGAGTTCTCCAAGCTGTCGAAGCTAGAGGAAAAGACGGCGCAAAGATCTAAATTGTACAGCACATTTCGAACAAAATGTTTTTTATTACAGGTTTTCATGTTGTTCCTAACTGTTTCTATGCTGCTGGTGGGTGGAGTATATTTTGGTTTTCAATCATTACTGCCTTCTGCCTTACCTACCTCTCCTTTTCACGATCTAAATTTCGTCTCTACTGTTTCTCCACATTCTTTTCACCTACTGCCCCAACATGAGCAAGTCAGACGTGCGGAATTTAGAAACAATTCCTTTGTGCAACTTTTGCATCAGCATCAGTTGGTGGTAAATACTACAAATTGTTGGGTGTGTGGGCTAATGCCACATACCATGGACAGGGGTATCCCATATTTGGTTCTTCCGTACAGCCCCCAAGGGTCAGCTCGGGCATTCCAAATCATGTTCCGTAGTGCACTAGATTCCTACCCCCATCGAGAGCCACACTCAGCAAGCTTTGGTCCTGGCCCGTACCATAAGTCTCTGGCGATAGCGATGGCTGATCTAGATAGAGACATTTTTGATGCTTCGCTCATCCCAGAGGAGGAAGTGCAGGCCTATAAGTACCTTAGTGAGGCTGAGTATAGTATATCAGTGGGTGATAGGCAGCTTAAAAGCTCATCTCCGATCTGGATTGTACCTCACCTAGGCCACTTTTGTCTGCAAGGTCGTGGCCGAAATCCAAGAGCCCAGCTTGGGAAGAGTGCTTGTGTGGATACTTACGTTCTACCGATGCTCTTTTCCCCTGTCTTTCTGACTGCCAAGGGTACCTATTTTGTATGTTATGACCGAGCATATACGTGGTTACCTCATGACTTCTCAGGTACATGCTATATTGCAAATCTCTTGCCCCCGACTTTCACTGTTGCTGCCGACTATCACAAAATCAGAGTTGTGAGAGGCGTCATTAGTAAAGAGGATACTTCCGGTCAAGAAGCAGGAGACTTCTTCAAGGGTTTTCTACCGTTTTGGGGCCCTATGGTCAATAGCAGAAATCTGAGACAGTTAACTCGTGTAGTAGAGTCAACCGCTAACATAACTGCAAGCGCCCTTGGTAATCTGACAGCAGAGCTTCAAGCGGATAGGCTTATGACGTTACAGAACCGTATGGTTCTAGACATTGTTCTAGCAGATAGAGGTGGTGTGTGTAAGGTCATCCATTCGAGCTGCTGTATATTCATACCGGATAACGCTCCAACGGTTTATCAAGCCATCTCCAAGTTGCACAAAATCTCGGAGTCCATACACGTGGACGAGGGAGATTGGACGCGTCTAGGATGGTTTTGGAATCTAATGTCGACTTGGGGTTGGAAGATTCTCATGGTTATAGGGGTTGTTGTGACGTCTCTGTTCACGTGTTGCCTTTGTGTACAGTGTGGTCCTGCCTTATGTGGCCTTTGTGCTACAACGTGTATAAGAAGGCCATCTGTTACCAAAGAGGCATTGATGGATAGAATTATGTTCCAACAACATCTAAATGATCTGATGAGAATCGAGATTGACTCCGACTTCGACTAGTTCTTGCCTACATGAGGGCAAAAGGAGCGTCTGAGGTTCCGTGAAAATCGTTACGACGTTTTGGGCATCGCCGAATATGGACGAGTGTGGTATCTATGAACCGTAAATGACGAGTTTAGTAAGTGTACGCGGTATCGCCATGCTACCCAGAAGAGTTCGTCTCATTTACAGGTTTTTCCAATGAACCCTCGGGTTCCATTGTAGATACGGCATCCATTTTGTTTCTTGCCCTCACGTAGTCAACGAACAGGCAACTGTCCGCATCGTGACCTTTTGTTCCCAAGCTTCACGGAAGAAGCATATGCCTTTTTCATGCGTCTTTAATGAGTAGGGGGAGGACACTGCTAAAGCAGTTGCCTCCGCTCGAAGGTGATTCTGCCGTGCCGGTCTATTGTTTCAGCCTCGCACGTGCTGGGATCAAGCCCTTTTAAGCTACGATTACGCATCCAATATTATCCTCACACTCTCTCCTCCCTGTTGTCTGACTTCCCTGCAGCTGTTCTTGTCTCTTTCTCTTACTTATTTACAACCCAAGTGGAATGTACCTAATGGTGGGAAGAAGTGCTTTTACAGTTGGAACTGGTGATGTTAATGTAATTATGTTCCGGGGTTCTGAATACATGAAAGCGATCCTTTTGAATTTTTCTGTGGGAACTGAGCTGTAACCTTTTGCTTACATATTGTGCAATGACAAGATCTTGTATAAAAGAGAGCGACACACAAATGCAATTTGAAGCAGACTCTTGGAACCTACACTCTGTTGTACTTCTCATGACTTTGCATCCCTGCAGTAATAAACGCTGATCTTTGACGCCGAAGGAAGTCTCCCGTGTCTCTGTCTTTAGTGCGCCAGAACAGGTATCCCACGAAGGTTTTAGGTGTTGTTCCCTGGCACCGCTGGGCCTTAAATAGTCCAGTCCTTCATCATGTAATCCTAAATTCTTATGTATCGCAACTGGTTCTTATGTAAAGAGCTCTTACACCTTCGGGTAATGTTTGCGCTATATAAAATCGCATTAAATACAAATACAAATGCTCTTCCTTGATATCCTTTTCCCTGCACCCCTTCATACCAAGTCTTTGCTGTACCAACATGCCTCTCTCTACTGTCAGTCAACTCATTGATATGCAACCCCTTAAACCCTTGGGGGCATATTTATGAAAGAGTTGCGATGCCTTGCACCACACAATGGGGAGCAAGAGCGACGTAACTCTTAAGTTTGATATTTCAAGCCATGCAAGGCCACCTTGAGTGGCTTGATAAATCTAGAGTAACGCAATGCAGCGTAAATTGTTGCATTGTTTTACTCTGACCCAGGGAGGCGTTTTCCTTGGGTGGAGGATGTGTGTTCCCACGCATCCTCCCATGGATATTGGCACCTTCACAGATTTGGTAGACCTGAGAATGTGTCAAAATGACAGGTGTTCCTTCCTGCACTAAAGTAATCTCGCTAACAACAAAGGCATCCTTGTGGCACGGTGCAAGCGTGCTTGCATTGATGCTAGCCAGCACATTGTGCACCAGTGTTGGGAAATGACAGGCATTCCTGCCCTATCCTGTGGGACATTTTCAATGTTTATTGAATCATCGTGATTCTTCTATAAAATATATGTGCAGCAATAATCAATAGACAGAAGCAGATGAAAGTTATTAGAAACACCAAGACATTGAATATAATTGAAAGGATCACCATAGTGCTAATACAATGTATATATCCAGGCATATAAAACAATATTGAAATTTGGGATACTCCTACTATGTAGTCCTTAACATAAGTGTCTAGGATGTGTGTGTATGTTTTCTGCCAAGAATCCCCATACTGGATGATTCAATCCCAGTTACCTGAAGGAAAAGAATGTAAGTGCAGGTCCTGGTCACGAGCTGGACACCCTTGTGGAGGTAATGTTGGGGGCCCTCTCGAAAGCTATCAAGGGTTTTCCATGTCACCACCCTCCTGGTACTTACGGACAATCCCCTTGGACCCACGACCCCTGGACCCTTCTATGTCTTCTTCACTGCCACCATCGTCCTCTCTACTACCCCTTGTGGTTCTCTTCTCCTCACTTGCTCACATTTCTTGGCCAGGACGAGCTTCTCTGCTTCTAAGGCTATATACCCCAGCTTTACCTCAAGCTCTCTTTCCCTAAGGGCTTACCTTTGGTGGATCCTCTTACCCCGCTAGCTCTAGACAAGGCCCTGGTCACTATGCATGTGGAGAGGTGTTTAATGGCCTAATCACTGAGATCTAGAGACTTCGTTCCCCTCTCCTTCTACCTCTGGAACCTTCTCGGAGATAAATGGTTGATCCTCCAGCTGGACTTCTGCCTGGGCCATAAGGGCCTTTATCAGCAATGTCTTGTTGGAATTGGAGGGTGCTGGTAATCCCATAGACCTAGACGGGTCCCTAAGCTCTACTACTTGGAGAGGGGGTAGGATAGCTAGATGCACACATCCCTTAGATTTAAAATCAAAAAGTTTGCAATAATTGAGGTTAGACTTATTTAGAAACTTAGAAAATCACAAACAGTGTTTACACTCGGTCAATTTAGAGGATGTTTAATTGGCCAACTCAAATACTGTGTGGTGTTACTAAACACAAGGTCTGAATCCCACCACTGCATACCAAATGTAGGAAATTGCAAAATCAGTAGGAGGTGGTAGTCACCTTCAGCTAGGAATAATACTACAATCAATATTAGGTCCAGTCAAGGCTCAATAAATTAAACCTTACTCACCCCTTGGTAGCTGGGCAAATGAGCAGTCAGGCTTAGCTTAGGATGCAGGTTTGTGTAAAATATTTAATATCACCAACACAGTAAATAAGTAAAAGATACAACACAATACAAATCCACCACCAACTAAAAAAATAAGTGAATAGTTTCATCTTAAAAATTACACCAAAATGACAAAATCCAATTTCAAGAACTGAATTTTTAAACATTAAATCAAAAACTGTG
Organism: Lissotriton helveticus; assembly: GCF_964261635.1. NCBI lineage: Eukaryota > Metazoa > Chordata > Amphibia > Caudata > Salamandridae > Lissotriton > Lissotriton helveticus. The sequence goes on along the minus strand of NC_136059.1, from coordinate 220,991,564 downwards.
CATTCTAGCGCCAAAAAGCATAAAGCGCCACTTGCAGCTATTCAGTCATGCTGGACTAGAACAAAGTCAAAGTTTTAGGCTGATCATGGTGGAGCACGGGTCGGATAAGCTGAGTGTTAGATCCAGGTCAACAGTTTACCTTAGGACTTAGGGCCCGATGTAGATAAATCTGATTTACCGACTCTAGAATACCGAATTTTACCGATTCGGTATTCTAGATTTGGTAAATCAGATGTAGGAAAAAATTTGGTAATTTTTATCGAATCTGTATGATTCGGTAATTACCGAATCTGTATTTACCGATTCGGTAATTGCCATTGATTTCTATGGGCCTTGAGGCCCATAGGAATCAATGCCAATTACCGAATCGGTAAATACCGATTCGGTAAAATTACCGAATTTGCAAGGGGGACAGGGTGTCACTTTGACACCCTGTTGCAAACCTGATTCTGGCTTGTGTGCCATGTGGCGCACATATATGCCCTTAGGGCATGTATGTGTTCCACATGGTGTGCATGTACACAGGAATTCGTTATTTACCATGACATAGTATGTCATGGTAAATTACAAATTCTTAAGGGCGGTGGCACTGTTTTCAGTGCCACCTACATCACAACTTTGCGATTCCGTAAATTTACCGAATCTGTAAATATACCGAATCGGTAAATTTAAAGCCCCCTACATCTGAAACTCCGAATACCGGTTGGTAACGGCCGAAATCGTCCGTTACCGACCGGTATTTGGCCTCCTACATCTGGCCCCTAGTCTTTTTCTTGGAGCTATTTTCTTTTGACGGGCTTGTCGGCTGGTCATTGGGCCTCTCGGATCCGAAGTTCAATTCAATGATGACAACCTGCTGAAGCAGGATGCCTAGGTGAGTCTTTGGAAGTATTTTTCCTCAACATCAATGGCAAGGGGCTCCAGAGCTTTCAGTGAGCCGAACCAGAGCGGTCAGGCTGATTTGTGAGTTGGTGATGGTGGCCCGATTCTCTACATGGAGCCGGTCTCCCCAACGATCTTTTCTGAAAAACGTTGTAAAAAGTTTAGTTCTTTGTAGATCTTTTACTTTGTTAGTTCCGTTTGGGAAAATAAGTGCCTACTAGCTCAATCCAAGGTTTAAGAGAAACTGGATTGCCTGTTGGGGGTGAGGAATCCATTTCCCACAAAGCACCTGCACAGTTTAGGAAAACTCAAGTTGCAACTGGTCAGCTGTGGTGATCTTTTTTATGGGCCTGAAGGTGACATCTGTTAGTTCCATTGTACCTGTTGCTGATCAGGGAGTCCACAACTTTTAATTGGATTCATGCACAGTCCTTTCTTTATGGCACCTTGAAAGTGCAGAAGGTGCAGTCCAAGGTGGTCCAGCAGGGCAGCCCAAGGGCGTCCAGAAGGGCAGCATATCTTCTTTGGTTCCAGGCAGTGTTCTGAGGTGCTCCTGTGGCTCTTCCATATTTATTCTCCATTGTGGGCTGGCAAGAGAGGGGGATACCCAAACCAATATGGGTAAAGTTACCTTCCTCTACTAGAACTACTGCCTGTTTAGTGTGGCATATTTCTGACCCAGAATGCACTGCTTTCACAAAAATCAAAATAGAGAAAATGTCTTCTCGGTGTGTGTGTGTCACTGTAACCCAACCTACATGTGTGGCAGACAACTCACTACACTCCCCTTCTAGCCCCTCTCCTAATATGAGGGCTCCCATCTTGCTGGGGATGAAAGAAGTAGGCTGGCCTGTGTCCTAGAAAATCTGTTCTCCTGCCTTTGAAGTCCAGCTTATCACTCCCACCCCCTTCTCTCCCTGGCTTCTCCAGGAAGCAAATCTCCTTACACCAAATGGCTGTATTGTTTCAGCCACAGGACTCTTCACACCTACTCAGGGCGAAGCTTGACTCAGGCTGTCAAAGGCAGGTCAATCGAAAGAGGAAGCTACAGGGTTGTTTTAGGTAACTTCAGGATAGTAGTTCTAAAACTAAATTCCTGTAATAGTTATAATACATCTGACCTCGGCAAGCTATTGGATGTATTGTAATTATTATTTTGATACATTGAATGAGATTGATAGCCATCTCCCAAGCAAAGATAGACTTTATTAAGCTTAATAAAGCCTGCCCATGTTAGCCTATGGAGCTAGCAGCACCACAAAAGGGAAATATGACTTTGGCTGTTTTTCCCTACCAGGCATCTAAAACATATTTTATATTGTTCTTGCTTTTTATAACAATGCACCCCTGCCCTGCTGCACCTAGGGCAGACCTAGGGGTGACTTATAATATATAACAAGGTAGTTTGGATTTTTGGAAGTACTTTGAGTTCCAAAGTCGATTATACACATAGTTTTATTTGAAAACCAGCCTACAAAGCAGGCCTGGCTTTAAAATGACCCATCCGCTACAGCGGTGCATACTTAGGTGCATTAAGTCAACTTGGGTCTCTAAACATTCCTGCCCTACCATATATTAGGGACTTATAGGTAGGTTGTTTTTGCATACTCAAATTATACCAATTAACATATACCTTTAGAAAACAGAGGACTGGTCCAGGGCCTGGTTCGCGGACCCATGGGCACTTTCAGAGTCAGTAACCACCAGCATCACTCAAAAAATGGGGGTAATCAGGGCGAAATGATTGACTTTGCTACAGTCCCAGAATGCAAAATGATGTCAACTAAAAAACTAGGATTGGTTGAAGACATCAGGTAGTCATGGGGGGCACTTGGCAGCTTTCTGTTTTTTAAATAAGAATAGGAAAGATGACTGCCACTTGTATTTTAACTGCAACAGAAAGCACAATTACTGATATTGCCATCAAGTGCAGTATGAAGTGAAGGTACTGAGCTATGTGAGACTGAACATACACTTGTCTCAAGGACCTAAATTAAATCTGAATTAAATGTAAACACTTTAAAGATAACTTGTGTATTTATTTTCGATTTCTTTTCAAAGTTTATTATAACGGGAGATAAGGCTATAAAACCAGCTTCATCAATTGGTTTATTAAATTGTAACACCCACTACAGAACACAGCCTGGGGCCATGGGTCAGCTCACTATATCCACTGCCTCCAGTGACTTTGAGTGACTGCACAAAGCATATGCTCAATTTTCACATACATCTACAAATATTCTTTTTCTCTTCAGTGATAAAGCTGGTTTAAAGTAAACATAATATTTTACGATTTATATTAACTTTGAATATTGGTAATATATTTTGCCTGCATTTCGTGTGCTTGGCTGGAAGATGATTTATTTTCTATCTCCATGCTCCTATTCAATCTTAAAACATGTATTGTAGCATTGTAGATTTCTGCAATTAGAGCAATTGGTTGGGTAGTGAAGTATGTTTGTCTCTTTTATGAGTAATAATAACAATAAGAAGAAGACGAAGAATGATATTAATAGGAATTCTACTACTACTACTACTACTACTGCTGCTATTACTACTACCACTATTACTACTAATAACAATAATAATAATAATATTAATAACAATAAAAATAATAATAATAACTGTAGGAGAGTAGGGTCTGCTATCCTATGGTCACCCCAAGTTTTTGCTTTTTGCTTCACTGGTTTATGACTTAATGTGGCTGTGGGCCTGCTAATCAGACACACAGCCTGCTGTTCTCTCTCTAAATTGTTACCCATGTACTTTAGGTGCATAACGAAATTGGAACTGGTTCACCTTATTGGCCCCTGTAACAGTGTACCCAGGTACCCAGGGCATAGGTGCTTCCAAGGCCTACCAGGGGCTGCAGCATGTATTGTGCCACCCCTGGCCTGGCCTCCATATTTGACACAACTGGCTGATCACTCAGCTGGGGTAAGTCGGTGTAACCACCCCTTACTTAGGTGTAGTATGCCTATACCTAACCTAAAATGGACACATATGTTCCTATCAGCCACTCCTATGGAAGGCCTCACCAATCCTGGAGGCAGAGTGCTTGGAAATATGTGAGATGGTGCTCTGGCATGAGCTGAGCCTGTCTGCAGCTTTCGGAACCATGTCCTTTAGCTGTTTCATGATATTGCCATACCATATACTCTTAAGTGCATTATGAACCTCGCGGTTAAATGCTATCTTGGCTTTGGCTTTATCAAAACATGTCGAGTAAGGTGTCATACGAATTGGAATACTACCCCCTCGCCAGTTCTTGCGACGGGGGTAGCATTCCACCCTTCTAGAGGGACACGACATGTACCTAGCCTGAACCCCGGTTAAAGTTAAACAGAGCCTTAGCATCCCAAAATGGATGCTGCCACCACAGACACAAGTCTGACCTCCTGCTGCTGGGAGTCCTTCCAGCGAGGGCAGCTTGGACAAAGGGTTTCCTGCCTGGGGAGGTGCTAGCACCACTCCAGACAGGATTTTGTGTATTGGGTAGGACAGGGCTAAATAGAATCAGACATGCCTGGGGCACACAAGGTGTCCCTGTGCATAGGCCAGTTCAAACCGGTGCTGGGGCTTTCCAGCCCCAGTCCTGGCGTGAAACTGGACAAAGGAAAGGGGGTGTAACCACTCCCCTTCCTGGTTCCACCCAGAGGAGGGACCTAGTAGGTGATCCGGCCCCCCAGATTCGAATAAGAGTGGGAGCTGTGTCCTGAGACTTCAGATCATCCTGAATCAACTTGAAATACAGAAGAAGACTGGACTTCGACATTCTGCTGCACAGAAGACGGAAGAGAATCTCCCTTGTGGCCAAGGAGTGACCACCCTGTGAACACAGGCACCAACCAGCAACTCGACATCTGCTTTGCCGCCGCCTCCCGCCGGAGCCCGAGCCCAGAGCCTGACAAGACCCAGACTCCCAGACTTCTCACAGCCCGATCCACAGTCCCTGTAAAGAAGGGACCCGTGGAGGCACCGAGAGACGTGGGACCGGACCTCTTGAAAGACCCCCGAGAAGCTGACTGCGCAGCATCAGAGGCACCTTCGATGCTGTGCTTTGGGGTTTGAGAAGCCCCAACCTCGAGCAGCCCTTGCACCGAAGATCAGCCTCCCAGCATCTCCACGATCTGCGTGGGGCCCTTTTGCACTGTGCCACTTGACGCGCCATCACGGCCACTTGCCAAGTGGCTAGCTGCCATCTTGGCGAAGAACACATCAACTTACACTGCGGGTCTGGTTACTCCAGACTTGCCCTCGTTCCTGTAAAAAGGAGCACCTGCTCTGACCTTGCTGGTCCGAGTAACTAGCCTTTTTTGTTTCCTGCGTGGCTTGCATTAGCCAAGGCTTGTTTGCTCCAATCAAGTTGCCGACACCGCCATCAGCGAAAAGCCTGCGTGTGACAACTCGTGACCGACTCCTGGACGTCCTCGACCCCTCGTGTCCATGTGGCTGCAGAGAGAAGCTACACCTCGACGCCTGTTTGCACCCGACATCGCCTGGTTCCACTCTGGTTCCACGGTAGTCACTGGCTAGTGACTTTGAACATTGTCCCCTCTGCTTTCAGGTCTTCACCTCTTCAGATCCACCCTTGGATCCACCGGAACTCTTCACATCGAGCCGCCTGCAGCATCTTCAGCTCCAAGCACCATCGACCTGCGTGACGAAACCCGACACTACTTCGACCCTATGCACCCGCTTCCTGTGGGTGAGGTAACTCAGCTCCGCCGGTGTTCCCACACTGGTACACACCTCTAGTGTCTGTGTCTAAAGTTTCATCCTTCTAGGTCACTCGGAAGGTTCCTTTTTAACTAACTTTGTAACTTTTACGCACCATTGACATTGCATTGGTAAAGCGTGCACTTTCCGCACTGCACCCGAGTCCCGCGGGCCTTTCCCGACTTCTTCACTGCTAGTCCCGAACAGCTCCAGCGATTCCCCAGGCCCTAGGCCTCTTCACTTTCCCCATAGTGGTTCTTATACCACTATTTTAGTATATGGTTTAGGTGGCCCCTAGGGCTCATCCAAAATTGTGCAACTTTTGTGTATTTAAACTGTGTTTTGTTTTAACGCATTTGCTTCTGTGCTCATAAAGAGTATCAGGGTTATTTGTAGAAATAAATCTATATATATTTTCAATATATATCTGTGTGGTGTCCTTTCATTTGGTTTTCAAGGGATTGTGTATGGTAAAACAGCTTGCTTCACATGCCTTTACAGAGTTTAGCCTAAGACTGCTTAGTCCATGCTACCCCTAGGATAGCTTGTCTATAAGGTTGACTTTACAACCTGCACCATCAGGGTTGCTTGGCATGGTACAAGGTGATCACTAGAACTAGTGAGCATCATATACCAGGCCAACTTCTCACATTGGTGGCCGCGGTGGGATTTGAGCTTGCTGTTGTTTTACCATTACAATCTTTGAAAATATCATTTGAAAGATCATACAGGTACCTGATAGGTACACTAAAACAAGACTAGATATACTTAAGTTCTACTGAACTTAGTTGTTGTAGAGGATAGGGAGTAGCACACCCTGACTACAACTACTAGATAGGTTTTGTAGGAAAACACAAGTGTAGGTAGATTGCAACACATCCACCACACTAGAGCAATGTCTGGAGCAGAGGGATCCACTGGAACCACCTCTGTTGAGAGTGACCCTCCAAGGGCACCATCCAAATTTGCTATCTTTCCATTTAAGGAACTGAGGCAACTGTGTTCCATGAGAGGAATCAAAACATGTCCTACTCCGACAGCAGGACACCTCAGAGAGCTGTTAGACCAGTCTGAAGCTCTAAAGAACTCCAAACCAGGCACCTCAGGGACTGGAGATGGAGGCTCTCCCACTGAAGATGATAACCCTGATGCCCCTACCCCTGTCATCCAGATAGATGAGGAAGACCAGACCCCTGGGAATTCTCAGCCTGAGGAAGAAGAAGGGGAGGAGGTAGAAGAAAGTGAGTCTGATGATGATAGAGATAGCCAGGTGTTAGTCAGCAGGCTTAACCAGGCTAACCTAAGCTTATTTGGAACTGAAGGTGGGTCCAACCCATTCAGACCCCCAAATGGACTTAACCAGGAGCATAGGAGGAGGAGGAATCACTCAGGTGAATCCAATACTTCCCATGTTTCTAGAGGTTCTCATGGTAACTCCAGAAGGGAGTTCACTAGCCCTCAGAGAAGGGAACATGAGGCCAAAATGAGAGAGGCTGAACTTAGGATCCAGAGACAAGAATTAGAAGTTGCCCTGGCCAAAGAGAAACTTGCTAGAGCAAGGCAGCCTAGAGAGAGTGGATTAGATTCCACTGGTGGCAGCACTATCCCTAAGGATAAAGACAGGTCCTATGACAATAGAAACCTGAGTAAGATTGTGCCCCCCTACAAAGTTGGGGATGATATCCACAAGTGGATGACTGCACTTGAGAGAGCTTGCAAAGTACATCAGGTCCCTCAGGAGCAGTGGGCAGCAATCTTGTGGCTCTCCTTTGAAGGTAGAGGCCGAGACAGACTCCTCACAGTCAGTGATGGGGATTCTAGAAACTACCTGGTCCTGAAGAGTGCTCTGATTGATGGGTTAGCCTTAACCACTGAACAGTACAGGTTAATGTTCAGAGACACCCAGAAGACACAGACTCAGGACTGGTCTGAATTTGTTGAATGTGCCACTAAGGCTCTGGAGGGCTGGTTGCTGGGAAGTAAGGTTACAGACTATGAAGGATTGTACAATTTGCTTATGAGAGAACAGATTTTAAATAGCTGTCAGAACCAGCAGTTGCATCAACATTTGGTTGACTCAGATCTAACCTCTCCCCAAGAATTTGGAAAGAGGGCCGACAAATGGGTTAGAACCAGAGTTAAGCAAAAGAACCAGAACCAGAACCAGGGTGGTGACCAAAAGAAAACAGACCAGAAGGGTGGGGAGCAGAAAGCTAAAGACCAGAAGTCTTCAACAGGGCCCCAAACTAATACTGAGGGTGGGTCCCAAACTTCCAAGAAGAAGAAGAAAGAAGGTCAAAGAAAACCCTGGTGTAGCTTTTGCAAAAACACCACTCACTGGACAAGTGATTGTAAAAAGGGTGGAGCCACCAACACTGCAGCCCCTAAGGCACCTGCACCCACTAGTACAGTTGGCAGTGTTGGACCACAGACTAAGGGGGTAGTGGGTATCACCTTGGGAACTGATGGAGATTCTGACCTAGTCAGAGTCCCCACACAGGCTGTTCTGATCTGTGATGGGGAGATTGATTTCTCCCCTACTGTCAGTCCCAATAATTTGGGCAAGTACAGACAGACACCTTTAATTAATGAAAAAGTGGCTCAAGCATACAGGGACGCATGTGCCAGTGTCACTATGGTGACGCATAGCTTTGTGGACCCTGGACAGTACATACCAGGTGATAATTACCTGGTGACCAATGCCAGCAATGTCACTACTACACATAGTATGGCAATTGTTAACTTTTCCTGGGGAGGGGTAACTGGCCTAAAAAGAGTTGTGGTTAGTGCTGATCTCCCAGTAGAATGTTTGTTGGGCAATGACCTGTAGAGCTCTCTATGGTCAGAAGTTGAGTACAGGACTCATGCAGAGATGTTAGGGATATCATCACATGTCCTTGTTGTGACCAGGTCACAGGCCAACAATTGCCTCTCTGAACCTCAGGTCTTGGATCCTGCAACAATGGACCAAGTACCTCCCAAGACAAGGAACAGGAGGGCAAAGGCTGTGCCTTCCCAAATGCCTACAGAGAGGATCAGCCTTCACAGGAAGATGATTCTGAGACCCCTGAAGGAACTGTCCCTATAGAGCTTGAACCTGATCAGGTTGAGTTTCTGGGGACAGGGGGACCTTCTAGGGCAGACTTGGGGCAGGCTCAGTTATCCTGTCCTTCTCTTGAACCCCTCAGACAGCAGGCTGCTGCTGAGGCTCCTGGGAATGCTCAAGGTACCCATAAGGTTTATTGGGATGATGGGCTCCTTTATTCAGAGGGTAGAGACCCCAAGCCTGGTACAACCAGGAGGTTGGTCATACCTCTGCATTGTAGGGGCTTCCTTATTACCATGGCACACGATATTCCCTTAGCAGGACACCTAGGCCAGAACAAAACATGGGACAGACTTGTCTGTCACTTTCACTGGCCTCACATTTCAGAAGATACCAAGGAGTTTTGTCGCTCCTGTGTAACCTGCCAAGTAAGTGGCAAAGCAGGTGGTACCACAAAGGCCCCCCTAATACCACTACCTGTGGTGGGGGTGCCCTTTGAAAGGGTAGGGATTGACATTGTTGGACCAATGGATCCCCCTACAGCATCTGGGCACAGATTCATACTGGTGGTGGTGGACCATGTCACCAGGTACCCAGAGGCAATTCCACTTAGGACCACAACAGCTCCTGTTGTGGCCAGGGCCTAACTTGGAGTTTTCTCCAGAGTGGGGTTTCCTAAGGAGGTAGTATCTGATAGAGGTGCAAACTTCATGTCAGGATACTTGACAGCTATGTGGAAGGAATGTGGTGTTAACTATAAGTTCACCCCTCCCTATCATCTACAATGCAATGGGCTTGTTGAGAGATTCAACAAGACCCTAAAGGGCATGATCAAAGGATTACCTGAGAAGCTCAGGCGAAGATGGGATATCCTTCTGCCCTGCCTTCTGTTTGCTTACAGAGAGGTCCCACAAAAAGGAGTTGGCTTCAGCCCCTTTGAATTGTTGTTTTGACATCCTGTAAGAGGACCCCTATGTCTGGTGAGGGAAGGATGGGAGTTACCCCTCAAAAAGCCCAAGCAAGACATAGTGGACTATGTACTTGGTCTCCGCTCCAGGATGGCTGAGTATATGGAGAAGGCCTCCAAAAACCTTGAGGCTAGCCAGGCCTTACAGAAAGCCTGGCATGACCAAAAGGCTGTCCTGACTGAGTACCAGCCTGGACAGAAGGTATGGGTGTTGGAGCCAGTGGCCCCAGCAGCACTCCAAGACAGATGGTCTGGACCCCATACAATCATTGAGAAAAAGGGAGAGGTTACCTACTTGGTGGACCTTGGAACTCCCAGGAGCCCCCACAGGGTGCTCCATGTTAACAGGCTGAAAGCATATGTTGACAGGAGAGACATGGGCTTGCTCATGGCTACAGATGAGGGGCAGGAGGAAGAGAGTGACCCTCTCCCAGACCTGCTGACTCAGAATCCTGAGGATGGCTCAGTTGATGGTGTGGCCTTAGATGGCAGCCTCACTGAACATCAGGAACATGACTGTAGACAGGTTTTGCAGTCATATCGACATATGTTCTCCCTGACACCCAGTCAGACTAACTGGTGTACCCATGTGGTGGACACTGGTGATAGTCTTCCTGTAAAGAACAACATTTACAGGCAGCCTGACCATGTCAGCGACTGTATCAAGGCTGAGGTGCACAAGATGCTGGAGTTAGGTGTCATTGAGCCTTCAGAGAGCCCCTGGGCTAGCCCAGTGGTTCTGGTCCCCAAACCTCACACCAAAGATGGAAAGAGAGAGATGAGGTGCTGTGTGGACTACAGAGGACTCAATGCTGTCACCAGGACAGATGCACACCCAATTCCAAGGGCAGATGAGCTCATAGACAAATTGGCTTCTGCCAAGTATTTGAGCACATTTGACTTGACAGCTGGCTACTGGCAAATCAGGTTAGCTGAGGAGTCTAAAGCCAAGACAGCATTTTCTACCCCCAGTGGGCATTACCAGTTTGTGGTGATGCCCTTTGGTTTGAAAAATGCACCTGCCACCTTCCAAAGGTTGGTGAATCAAGTCCTTACTGGGTTGGATGACTTTTGTGTAGCATATCTGGATGATATTGCTGTCTTTAGCTCCACCTGGGAGGATCACCTGGTCCACCTGAAGGAAGTGCTAGAGGCTCTGCAAAAGGCAGGCCTCACTATCAAGGCAACCAAGTGCCAGATAGGTCAGAGTAATGTTGTGTACTTGGGCCACCTTGTGGGTGGAGGCCAAGTTCAACCACTGGAGAGTAAGATTCAGACCATAAAGGACTGGACTCCTCCAACTACCCAGACTCAGGTCATAGCTTTCTTGGGCCTGACTGGGTACTACAGGAAGTTTGTTAAGAACTATGGGTCCATTGTGACTCCTCTTAATGATCTGACATCCAAGAAGATGCCCAAAAAGGTTCAGTGGACACAATACTGTCAAAAGGCATTTGATGACCTGAAGAAGGCCATGTGCTCTGCACCTATCCTTAAGAGTCCTGACTACTCAAGAGAGTTTATTGTCCAAACAGATGCTTCTGAGTTGGGAGTGGGAGCTGTGCTTTCACAACTTAATGTAGATGGTCAAGACCAGACCATTGCTTTAATTAGCAGAAGGCTGACCCCCAGAGAGAAACGTTGGTCAGCCATTGAGAGGGAGGCCTTTGCTGTGGTGTGGGCCCTGAAGAAGTTGAGACCATACTTGTTTGGCACTCACTTCAAGATTCAGACCGACCATAAGCCCCTCTTATGGCTTAATCAGATGAAGGGTGAAAACCCCAAACTGCTCAGGTGGTCCATTTCCCTACAGGGGATGGACTTTACAGTGGAGCACCGCCCAGGGACTGACCATGGTAATGCAGATGGTCTCTCCAGGCACTTCCACTTAGAACATGAAGACACAACTGGTCAAGGTTAGTCTAATGTCCCTGCGTTTGGGGGGGGGGGGGTTGTGTAGGAGAGTAGGGTCTGCTATCCTATGGTCACCCCACATTTTTGCTTTTTGCTTCACTGGTTTATGACTTAATGTGGCTGTGGACCTGCTAATCAGACCCACAGCCTGCTGTTCTCTCTCTAAATTGTTACCCATGTACTTTAGGTGCATAACGAAATTGGAACTGGTTCACCTTATTGGCCCCTGTAACAGTGTACCCAGGTACCCAGGGCATAGGTGCTTCCAAGGCCTACCAGGGGCTGCAGCATGTATTGTGCCACCCCTGGCCTGGCCTCCATATTTGACACAACTGGCTGATCACTCAGCTGGGGTAAGTCGGTGTAACCACCCCTTACTTAGGTGTAGTATGCCTATACCTAACCTAAAATGGACACATATGTTCCTATCAGCCACTCCTATGGAAGGCCTCATCAATCCTGGAGGCAGAGTGCTTGGAAATATGTGAGATGGTGCTCTGGCATGAGCTGAGCCTGTCTGCAGCTTTCGGAACCATGTCCTTTAGCTGTTTCATGATATTGCCATACCATATACTCTTAAGTGCATTATGAACCTCGCGGTTAAATGCTATCTTGGGTTTGGCTTTATCAAAACATGTCGAGTAAGGTGTCATACGAATTGGAATACTACCCCCTCGCCAGTTCTGGCGACGGGGGTAGCATTCCACCCTTCTAGAGGGACACGACATGTACCTAGCCTGAACCCCGGTTAAAGTTAAACAGAGCTTTAGCATCCCAAAATGGATGCTGCCACCACGGACACAAGTCTGACCTCCTGCTGCTGGGAGTCCTTCCAGCGAGGGCAGCTTGGACAAAGGGTTTCCTGCCTGGGGAGGTGCTAGCACCACTCCAGACAGGATTTTGTGTATTGGGTAGGACAGGGCTGAATAGAATCAGACATGCCTGGGGCACACAAGGTGTCCCTGTGCATAGGCCAGTTCAAACCGGTGCTGGGGCTTTCCAGCCCCAGTCCTGGCGCGAAACTGGACAAAGGAAAGGGGGTGTAACCACTCCCCTTCCTGGTTCCACCCAGAGGAGGGACCTAGTAGGTGATCCGGCCCCCCAGATTCGAATAAGAGTGGGAGCTGTGTCCTGAGACTTCAGATCATCCTGAATCAACTTGAAATACAGAAGAAGACTGGACTTCGACATTCTGCTGCACAGAAGACGGAAGAGAATCTCCCTTGTGGCCAAGGAGTGACCACCCTGTAAACACAGGCACCAACCAGCAACTCGACGTCTGCTTTGCCGCCGCCTCCCGCCGGAGCCCTAGCCCAGAGCCTGACAAGACCCAGACTCCCAGACTTCTCACAGCCCGATCCACAGTCCCTGCAAAGAAGGGACCCGTGGAGGCACCGAGAGACGTGGGACAGGACCTCTTGAAAGACCCCCGAGAAGCTGACTGCGCAGCATCAGAGGCACCCTCGATGCTGTGCTTTGGGGTTTGAGAAGCCCCAACCTCGAGCAGCCCTTGCACTGAAGATCAGCCCCCCAGCATCTCTACGATCTGCGTGGGGCCCTTTTGCACTGTGCCACTCAATGCGCCATCCCGGCCACTTGCCACGTGGCTAGCGGCCATCTTGGCGACGAAACCGTCAACTTACACTGCGGGTCTGGTTGCTCCAGACTTGCCCTCGCTCCTGTAAAAAGGAGCACCTGCTCTGACCTTGCTGGTCCGAGTAACAAACCTTTTTTGATTCCTGCATGGCTTGCATTAGCCAAGGCCTGTTTGCTCCAATCAAGTTGCAGACACCGCCAACAGCGAGAAGCCTGCGTGGGACAGCTTGTGACCGACTCCTGGACGTCCTCGACCCCTCGTGTCCACGTGGCTGCAGAGAGAAGCTACACCTCAACGCCTGTTTGCACCCGACATTGCCTGGTTCCACTCTGGTTCCACGGTAGTCACTGGCTAGTGACTTTGAACATTGTCCCCTCTGCTTTCAGGTCTTCACCTCTTCAGATCCACCCTTGGATCCACCGGAACTCTTCACATCGAGCCGCCTGCAGCATCTTCAGCTCCAAGCACCATCGACCTGCGTGACGAAACCCGACACTACTTTGACCCTATGCACCCTCTTCCTGTGGGTGAGGTAACTCAGCTCCGCCGGTGTTCCCTCACTGGTACACACCTCTAGTGTCTGTGTCTTAAGTTTCATCCTTCTAGGTCACTCGGAAGGTTCCTTTTTAACTAACTTTGTAACTTTTACGCACCATTGACATTGCATTGGTAAAGCGTGCACTTTCCGCACTGCACCCGAGTCCCGCGGGCCATTCCCGACTTCTTCACTGCTAGTCCTGAACAGCTCCAGCGATTCCCCAGGCCCTAGGCCTCTTCACTTTCCCCATAGTGGTTCTTATACCACTATTTTAGTATATGGTTTAGGTGGCCCCTAGGGCTCATCCAAAATTGTGCAACTTTTGTGTATTTAAACTGTGTTTTGTTTTAACGCATTTGCTTCTGTGCTCATAAAGAGTATCAGGGTTATTTGTAGAAATAAATCTATATATATTTTCAATATATATCTGTGTGGTGTCCTTTCATTTGGTATTCAAGGGATTGTGTATGGTAAAACAGCTTGCTTCACATGCCTTTACAGAGTTTAGCCTAAGACTGCTTAGTCCATGCTACCCCTAGGATAGCTTGTCTATAAGGTTGACTTTACAACCTGCACCATCAGGGTTGCTTGGCATGGTACAAGGTGATCACTAGAACTAGTGAGCATCATATACCAGGCCAACTTCTCACAATAACAATAAAAATAATAATAAATTCATGTCACACATGAAAGACTTAGGGTATGGTTTAGAGATTGGTAGAATTGTCGCTCTGTCACAAATGACAAATGTGGTGAATATCCAATTTGCCTTGTTACAAGTGTATTATGCACCATGTTTATGGCAGAGTAACCAATCTGCCAAATTCTAAACTAGGACCTTAGCATCTAAAAATCTTCACTAGTAAAACAGCCACAATGAATGATTTGAATGTTTTATTGCAAGCACATGGTAACCATCCATAGGTGGTGGCATACTTTCTTTCTTACTTTGAGGCATATGCTTGCAAAAAAGTTTGTTTGAAAAACATTGCAATTGCACAGCTCACCAGGGCTTTACTTGTTGTTTTTGACAAGGCTTGTTTGTAGATACAAGGTCATTGCATCTTCTCAATATTAGTGCAGAGCTATAATTGCCATTCTGCATAGCAGTAATTATGGCCAAATTGATCAGACAATCATTAATGTCATTCTATTCTACTTATACATAATGAGTGGATTGTGCAGCTGCAGGCCTTCACACATTTTAATGTGTTTATTATACAGAAACATGTGCTTCAAATGTCCTTTTAATCTCCTCACAACACTATTACCATCATTCACCTTTCATTCATTTTAAAATCGTGCTTCAACTCACCCCGCCCTGCAGCCACTACAAACTCGGAAAGGGGTTAAGGCAGAAATCACATTTTTTCAGGATTTTCAGATTTTTCTCTGGTTTACTGATGATTAGGTCAGCAAAATAAACATATACTTATGCCCTGATTACAAGCAGCCCAGAAGGAAATGAGGTATTGAATGCATGTGTTAAATACTGATATCGTATTTACGGGTGCAGAAATACCTCTGATTCAATTGTATTCACAGGAAATATGGTAATACATACGGATTGTTGGTGTCCACGCCAAATACCACATCTCTGTCAATGTCAATGTCAATGTCATAGGTTTTTATAGAGCGCAGCTTGTCACCGCAAGGTCTCAAGGCGCTTGCAGCATAAGAACCGGCTAAGAAAAGACAAAAAACAGAGCCTCATTTATGTGAGGTGTTTCATTGCTGCGTGAAAGCAGTGATCAGTGCGCCCTCCTTGCAACATGATGGATGTGTCATATTTACTGTATGATGCATCATGTCGCAAGGAATGACAGGTATTACTGACGTTTCAGTCGGCAAAAGTGGCTCATTGCTGGGTTGGTTCTAAAAACAGACAAAATTCCAGCAATGTATCCGTGTGAAAGGGCTTGTGTCACCCTTACGCCTGCTATGAGGTATGCTGAAGGTTTTCACGCAATGACTGTGTAATGCAGCCTGGTAGGACCATGCAAAGTGCCCATGACAGTTTGGTTGGCCCAAAAAGGCCCAGCAAAACAGTTCATGCGCACTTTGGGAGTGCACAACACTCGTCCCCTGATCTGGCCAGCCCCGCCCCACCTAAGAACCACTGAAAGCTATAGGAAAAATAACATGATAATAACAATAGGTATTATTATGTTATTTTACCTTTTGTTCACTCCTTCAACAGGTTGCTTACCGTGTGCGTAACTTGCTTTTCTTCAAACGTTTGAAACTAGCAGGTGTATGTGGCCTGCTCTGGAAGATGTGTACCTCCACAAGCATTGCACAGCTGTTGCACTACACCTTTGCTTTTCTTCACATGCTCAGTCATGAGATTGCTGCCTGAGGGGAATTCTTCTCCCCAACACTTCCCTAATTAGAAAGTTTGTTTTCCCATGACGCTGCCACACTCTGTGACGGTTTCTGTTACATTGCAGTTTGAAGTTCTAGCTCTTGCATACAGACTAGAATGAATTAGAAGGCTGTTGTTGATCATGACTTTATTCTTTATTCCAAAGCAAAACCAAAGGGGATGTTGGGCGGAATGTTGAACATTGCAAGCACTCACCCCCAGTCAACTGATCTGGGTTTAATCCATCATCATTCTTTAGCTCACTTCACCATCCCAGTTCAGTCATGGTCATATGCAAATCAGTCTGACCCTGTGCCTCATGGGAACAGTCCAGCCCAACCTGCCAAGCCATGTCTTCCCTGGACCAGAAACAAGCATTCTGGGACCCGTTCCTGGCTAATCAGCCGTCATCAGCCAGGCTAGCTTGAATCCAGTGGCAAAGTGAGCAAGGGAACCACGTCTGGGCATACCCTGCCAACTTAGGGCAAATAAAGCAAAACCAAAGGGGATGATGGACGAAGTGTTAAACATTGCAAGCACTCACCCCCAGTCTACTGATCTGGGTTTAATCCATCCTCATTCTTTAGCTCACTCCGCCACCCCAGTTCAGACATGGCTATATGCAAATCAGTCTGACCTTGTGCCTCATGGGAACAGTCCAGTCCCAACTGCCAAGCCATGCCTTCCCTGGACCGGTTTCAGGCTAACAGCCATACCCTAAGTTGGCACAGTATACCCAAACGTGGGTCCCTTGCTCACTTTGCCACTGGATTCAAGTGATTCTTAGATTTCCAATTCATTTTCGAATTCTAAATAATACATCTTCTAGGAGCTAAGGGGGCCATTAGGATGCCGGGCGGTGGCACCACCACGGTGCTGGCGGTGCGGAAAAATAAATGTTTCCGCCTACGAGCAGCGGAAAACACATCCGCCATATTAGCATTGCCAAACATAGGTCAACTCCCGTCATCCGCGGTGCCATGCGCACCGTCATCAAAGTGCGCCCGCCACCACAGCGGTGTGAGCCAATCGAGACTCAACGGCGTGCGGAATGACGTCCCCCCAGCTCCACAAACATGGATGCACCAAACAAGCAGTCTCACTGCAGCGGAGACACCGCACAATCAGAGACGGCGGAGAGTCCTGGTCCCCTCTACCCGGTAATGACCGCCATGGACACCCCTCTACATGTGTTCCTGGTGCTGTACCTGCTACATCACTATCAACTCATGGTCCGCCGCGGATGCCGCCGAAGGTACGCAACTACACAAATACAACACACAGCACACGGGCTGACACTGCTTCCAAATCCACTACAGACACCCTGCTGGGGGCAATAACACATCCACAAGGACACCTACACATGACCCACCTGCCACCAAGTCACCCCTCTGTATCCTGCACACACATCTACCTCTAACTTGCCGCAGTACCCCGCTCTACAAGTGTTCCCGGTGCTGTACCCGCTACATCACACTCATGGTTCGCCGCGGACCCGGCCGCAGGTACGCAACTACACAAATACAACACACAACACACGGACTGACACTGGGTCCAAATCTACAACAGACACCCTGCTGGGGGCAATAACACATCCACAAGGACACCCACACATGACCCACCAGCCACCAAGTCACCCCTCCACATCCTGGACACACATCTACCGCGAACTTGCAGCAATGTCCCGGTCACGTCACTGCAGCGGTGAATACAAGGGAATACATGCGCACAATGCAGAAGGCAGGGACAGCCCAAGGCATGGGCAGGGCAAAAAGACCCCAGAGACACACCTCCTCCTACCACACATCACCACACCCCATGAAGACACAGGCCATGTGCCCATCCTGTGCACTCCCATGCACAACAGCAAGGCAGGTGAATCCACACCCTGCACCACACAACAAACAACCAGGGAGACAACCACTGCAGGAGAGGATGCACAGGAACACACAACAAACAGCACAGTGCCAGGGAAACACACACACCACAACACCACTACACACATGGAAGAAAACATGAGTACAAGCACCAAATGAACATATACAAGGAACAAACATACAAATGGACACACTGCCTGCATAGTCACACATACATACCACACACTGACACACACACACAAAATGCCAACAGCAATGGAGCACAACAAATCAGCAAGCCAAAGTAGGATGTACACAAATGGAAGGCCATGGAGACACACTACAAGCATGTGCACCACACATGCAAGACAAGGAACACAGAACACTCCCTCAGACCATAAAACCATACATGGCTGGTGCAGTCAGTGAAGTCAAACCACAGGCACCACAGTGGAACAACACAGGGAGAAAGCAAAGCATACCAGGTAAAGGCACAAGGAAGAAAGGAAGGCCTGGAAGTCAAGCTGGGAACAGCCACACATGCATACAACCACCTCACAGGAATAAGCCACCAGCACAACACACAGGGCCCATATACATACTCCATTACCGATAAACACCAGGAGGAATGTACACACATACCCCCCACAAAACAGCAGCACACAACACCAGTGCCACACACACTGAAGGCTGCCAATACTTGCCAGTCCATACACACACAACCAAACACACGCCCTGGGAGTAGCCACAAACATCACACACAAGGATGCCACAGCAAATGTCTGCATAAAAACATCACACAAACACATAACCCAAATGAAACACACACAGAACCACAACAAAAACAGACATACCATGTCAGCCAAACTGTGGCAAGGCAATGGGAGCACAGATACAACAGAAGTGCACAACCTCATCACTCAGGAAGAAAGCACAAACAACATACCACAAATCACACAAGAAGTGCCCCATCGCAGAACAACACAGCCACATCAAACAACTGCAAATGCACAGGCAAAAAAATGAACAAAAATGAACAAACACGGCAAGACATCAGGGGATGCAGATCAGGCAATGTCAAGGCCACATACACACAGCACTGTACGCATAAAAAGCAGTGTGTGCACACCAAGCATACCAGTCACACACAGACATGAATGGCATAACACCAACCCATACAACACAAATCAGCACAGCACAAACACAACAGCACACCCCGGAAGTGAAGCAACAACACAGCCAACGCACATACATCCAACAAAACCACAACAGATGCACAGATCTGGGACACAATGGTGTAATCAACTTGAACATAGCACTGGCCAGCACACACAGCTGAACAGCAGATAAGCAACCATGACTGCCAAACATCACAAGAACACCACAAAGGAACAATTAGGGAAGCAATCTGAGTGATACATAGCCCCACCGCAAAGAAATGCACCACACAGCCCAATGTCACAAATGAAGTGATGAGGAGGCACACACACACAAACACAAACCAAGGGGGCAGCCGACATCCAAGTGAAGTTTACTGCACGTCATTAGTGGACATGGCAGGAATGCACAAAACACAATCAGAGGGAGTCCAACCCACAAAGAGTAGGCACAAGTAGCACACATAGGGGATGGCATTACACCACACACACCATTCCATTCAGGAGGATAAAATGCACCATGTGCCTGCAATGCATGAGGAACACAACCACAATGGCAGTGCGGAGCAGCAGGTCTGCACAGTCTACACAAACAGAATTAAGACACATGGATGATCAAACAAACACAACACTGATGTGCCAGTCACACACTCTGTACACTCAAAAGTGACTAAAACAACAAGTAGGAGTCAGACAGAACAGCATGGACATACCAACACACTGCACACCTCTTGACAACCCAAGAGCACATATCTCATGTAGCCCATGGGACCAGGATGACGGGCCATCACAAGATGACTATATACATACACAGCTGGGCACACATAATAGAATAACACACATACATGATGACATTGCCCAGCTTGCATGCAAACCTGTGCACAGAGTCACACTCTGTGCTGGTAGTGTCCCCCAACCAGCATGTGAACAATGTAGCCAACAATTGAAAACCTTGAAAATGAGACCTGCACAAAGGTTAAATTGACAACACAGATACCACAAGTATCAGTGTCAGAAAGAACTGAAGTTCTTGTCACCCCTGTGAAAAAAGAGTAGGCGAGCAAATACCTTGGCAATGTTGAAGTGCCACATACAGCATGCGGCACAGTCAAACATATGCACACACCAACATAACTTTATTCAGTAAGGACACTGACAAAAAAGACAACAGGAGTAACTGTCTTCATTCACATGTTGCATAGATAGGCACCAACAGCAGAGAAGAGCAAGGCACAAAATGTGCAGCATATCCATGAGAATCTGCCAGGCAAGGGCAAAACAGCAAGGCCAGTGGCCAGTCCAGGGTGCAGAGTGAGTACATGAGATTCTGCACAGGCAAGGGCAAAACAACAAGGCCAGTGACCCGTCCAAGGTGCAGAGTGAGTACATGAGAATCTGCACAGGCAAGGGCAAAACAGCAAGGCCCGTGGCCAGTCCAGGGTGCAGAGTGAGTACATGAGAATCTGCACAGGCAAGGGCAAAACAGCAAGGCCAGTGCCAGTCCAAGGAGCAGAGTGGGTATATGAGAATCTGCACAGGCAAGGGCAAAACAGCAAGGCCAGTGGCCCGTCCAAGGTGCAGAGTGAGTACATGAGAATCTGCACAGGCAAGGGCAAAACAGCAAGACCAGTGGCCAGTATAGGGAGCACAGCATAGCCATGAGAATCTGCACAGGCAAGGCCAGAACAGCAGTGAATGACAAGGACAGTGGGCAGGGCAAAGTGCAGAGTCAGTACATGAGAAGCTGCACAGGGAGTAGTCCAACACAGCAGAGCAACAAGGCCAATGGGCAAGGCAAACTGCAGAGTCAGTGCCTTCAGTGACCATGACATCCCCAGCTAAGGACTCTCCTGTCCCTAAAGCATCATGCAAAGAGAGCCATGCAGTGTCTCATGAGGATCTGCACAGGCAAGGCCAGAACAGCAGTGAATGACAAGGCCAGTGGGCAGGGCAAATTGCAGAGTCAATAAATGAGAAGCTGCACAGGGAATACTCCAACACAGCAGTGAATGACAAGGCCAGTGGGCAGGGCAAAGTGCAGAGTCAGTGCATGAGAAGCTAAGCTGCACAGGCAAGGCCAGAACAGCAGTGAATGACAAGGACAGTGGGCAGGGCAAAGTGCAGTGTCAGTACATGAGAGGCTGCACAGGGAGTGTGTGCGACTGTACCCTTCCATGGGCAGCAACACAGTCAGGGGATGAACAATGGGTAATACAGGCCCACCTGTGTGAGAGACAGGTGTGTGAAGTGGACTACCACTCACACTTAGCTGTCAGGCGGACTGGGAGCTGGCTGTGTGTTGGGGACAGCAGGAGCATTTGACTGGGGAGAGAGGGGCCCAGGTGAGGTAGGGCTATCAGTGGATTGGCAAGCTGGAGGACTGTTTGGACCAGGTGGTGTAGTGGCATGTGGAGGTGGAGTCATGCAGACATGTGTCATAGTGTTGGTGGGAGATGTTTGAGGGGTGCCTTTTCACTTCTTGGGGATTCAAAATGGCTTCCCTGTACTGGGATTATTGGGAACTGGTGTGGACACAACAGGCACACACACCAACAAAGCCGCATCAGGTGCAGACACGGGCACTCCCTCTGGTGATGTGCTGGATCCTGCGGAACGCTTCGTCTGGCTTTGCCTCTGGCCCTCCTTCCCCTGTTTGCAGGTATCCCCCCTACAGTGCCCTCCTTCTCCTGTTTGCCAGGTGTACCCCCTACAGCGCCCTCCTTCCTCTGTTTTTTCAGGTGTACACCTACAGTGCCCTCCTTCCCCTGCTTCACTGGGCTTGGAATGGGAGTCGAGGTGGTGGGTGAAGGTCCCTCTGATTCCTTCCTAGGCATACCCTTGCCATGCACCACCTTCTCAGTGGACACAGACACCGCATGCCTCTCTTTCCGTGATGCTTTAGGGACAGGAGAGTCCTTAGCTGTGTAGGCCTCAACATTTATGGTACATGCTATGTATACATAGATGAAGTCACACTCAGATTGGGGACACCGCTGTTCACTCCTAATTTGATTCTCTAGACTACCCCAATGCTGAATAACCATGAAGAGCACAACACAGACGGCAATGGGAATGCACTGCACGGAGGATCACCTTTGTAAGAACAGTTTGGGCAAATGCATGGCACTGGCACCCATCCCAGGAGCCACTTACATGACACTGCACTGCACCACTCCACCAACTTCACATAGGCCACCGCTGGCACAGGCCCTGTACACATGCATCTGTTTGCAGCCAAAGTCACCCTCCCCAAATACTCACCACTGCCTTGCTGCTGACGCTCCTTCAGATGTGCATCCAGCTCAGGATGAGTCACTGCCAAGATACGGCCCATCAGTGGTGTCATGCTGCGCCTTCACAACCGCCCAGTGTGAGAGAGCAGCCCCAAGCTCATCTCTACCATGTTCGTTTCATCTCTTCCACGTTCTTTGCCAGGCGCCTGATGTCATC
The DNA here is from genome assembly GCF_964261635.1 of Lissotriton helveticus. Classification (NCBI taxonomy): domain Eukaryota; kingdom Metazoa; phylum Chordata; class Amphibia; order Caudata; family Salamandridae; genus Lissotriton; species Lissotriton helveticus. Next base: position 220,969,073 of record NC_136059.1, on the reverse strand, counting down.
CCACCTCTTGTGGCAATGGATGCGGAATCAGTTAGATACCCCCAGAGCTCGCACCTTTGCTGCAACGTCCCTCCACACGGCCTTATGCTGGTGTAACTTGAGCTGCAGGCATGGGAGACAAGAGGGGGAAATGATCAGTGTTACAGTGTCATGTGCCAACATCTATCAGTACAGTAGCAAGACACAAACTAACTACCACATCTAATCTCTGTCCATCCCACTCTGGGGTACATCTCACATCGGCACTCTGCATGGGCTAAGCTGATGTGACTGCATGCATTTATGAGGGCGTACACAGTCCCTGCACATCTCACAGACATGCAGGAAGACAGTACTGAACCCCCTATGTGGCTTGCACACAGCTCCAGTCTTTTGCATGCCTGGCCACAACATACATCATAATTCGACCTGTGTCTGTGGGTAGACCCTTGTGTGTAAGACTGTGCATCACTAAATGTCCATGCCGTGTGGATATATCAGTATGTCATGTGTGTGGCATTGAGGGACATGGACTGACAAATAAAATATAGATATACACTAGTGTGGTTGTGTGCAATTCTACAGGGCTGAGAGGGTGCATAGTTGGATTTGACTGTGAAAAAACAATAGTAAGGACACAGTAAATAAAGTGATGTGTCCTCGTCTTGGTGGGCGGGCACTGTGCTGACCATCTGGGCTCACACTGAGATGAACAACAGGGGTACACACAGCCATTCAGCCAAGCAATCACTGTCCTGGCCCCTGCATGGCCAACATAGTGTCACTGTATGGCTGACAATGCAACACACTTCACTCATACCTATAACTACAGGCAGGGAAACCTGTGACATTGGGACACACACTCCTTCCCCCTGGAGACAGCATGTTTGTCAGTGCATGACACAACCCCACACCCTCAGGCATATACTGCATCAGTCCGACTACATGTGTGCCCCCCCCCCGGCCCTACACCTCTGCTTTTGATTACATACCACGACCTTAGGGGCACCATACAGCCTTGGATACTGTGCAAGCAGCTCATCCACCAGAACCTCCAGCTCCTCTCTTGTGAATGGACTGGCACGGATCTTCTCTGTCCTTGCCATCCCTGTGGACATGGAACACCTGTGGTGGAATTGGGTGGGGAGGGTTCTCTGGCAGCAGTCCCTGGAGGCAGCAGCAGCAGGTCAGGGCTCTCAGGCAGCAGTTCCTGGAGGCAGCAGTAGTAGGTCAGGGCTCTCAGGCAGCAGTCCTTGGATGAAGCAGCAGATGACGGGTCCAAGGAAGCAGTCCCTAGAGGCAGCAGCAGGTAAGAGGTCTCTGACAGCAGTCCTTGGAGGCAGCAGCAGATGAGGGGTCTCAGGCAGCAGTCCCTGGAGGCAGTAGGAGATGAGGGGTCTCAGGCAGCAGTCCTTGGAGGCAGCAGCGCATGAGGGGTCTCAGGCAGCCATTCCTGGAGGCAGCAGCAGCAGGTCAGAGGTCTCAGGCAGCAGGCTCTCTGAGCAGTGGAAATGTGAGGCTCACTCCCACACATACATAGCCCCCTGGGGTCGTTTCAAAGGTGTAAAGCTATAACAATTGGTTGTCCAGGTCTACCCCATTCAAAAGCATCCAATGACCGCCTCCGCGGTGGCGTTACACGCCTACCGCAATTTTCAAAATTAAATCATGCCACCACAATCATCGTTTCCATTTGCTCTAGGGCATGCTTCATGGTGGTGATGCACCGCAGGGGCCTGGGGTGCACTCCCGCAATGGTGCATCTTTCAAAAGCATCCAATGACCACCTCCGTGGTGGAGGTGTACGCCTACTGCGATTTTCAAAATTGCATCATGCCACTGCAATCATTGTTCCCATTGGCTCTAGGGCATGCTACATGGCGGTGGCACACCGCCGTGGCCAGGCGGTAGCTACCGCGATTTCGGGCATATGCAATGACATGAGTCACCTCAATTTGGGTGGCGGAGCATGCCATCTGCCATTTGGGCATGTTTCCATGCCAATGACTACCGCACTTGTGTCTGGGGGGGTGCCGGTGACACACCGCCATGCCAGGCGGAAGCTACCGTGATTTGGGGCACATACAATGACATGAGGCAATGCGATTTTGGTGGTGGAGCATGCCAACCGCCATTTGGGCATGTCTCCATGCTAATGACTACCACACTTGTGTCTAGGGGGTGCCGGTGACACACCGCCATGCCAGGCGGTAGCTACCGCGATTTGGGGCACATACAATGACATGAGGCAATGCGATTTTGGTGGTGGAGCATGCCAGCCACCATGTGGGCATGTCTCCATGCCAATGACTACCGCACCTGTGTTGGGGGGGTGTCGGTGACACACCGCCGTGGCCAGGCAGTAGCTGCAATGATTTGGGGCACATACAATGGCAATGTGCATCGAGAACACTTGCATAGTGGCCACATGATGAAGTGCACATCATCGTGCACACAATGCCAATGTTCCATTGACTCCACTGGTGCCTACTCATGCCATGGTTGTATATGTGTGGCGTGCATTGGTCTGTAGTCCCTAACATGTCACAAATGCATTAGATAGTTGATGAGGCAGTACAGTGTTGTAGTGGACTCTATAATGTGTACACATATCAATGTGTTGAGGGGCAGTGATGACCTCGGCAAGGCTTGTCTCACTGTATGATGTAGTTACGTACTAGTGCTCTCCTGTCTGCTCATACACGCAATTGTCAGTTCACCTCCAACTGTGTTCATTGTGTTGTGGATGTGTGACAAGTTAGAATGATTCATTGAGGTGTGACAGGTACAGCAGATGAGTATGAGACAGTGGTGTTGATTTGTCACACACTGGCTGGATGCCACACACCCAGGAGTCCACATGTAAAATGTGGCCATATAACTATGTGCATTCACAATGACCTATGTGGTGTTTGAGGCACTTTTTTATTGCAAATTGGGAGGTGTGCCCTCTGTGTGGCCCAAACGTCCACCCATGTAACCTGGTGTTTCACTCAATTATCAAGTCAGTCTTTGTTTTTTCTGTGTCATCCAGAACGGGATATGCTGTGTCCATCTCATGATGGATTTCATTGACACGTGTCCACTTTCATCTCAACTAGGAGGAGGCCAAATCTGATTTGTCACTTGACACTGCAGGAGGACATGGAGGATGTGGTGATCATTCATAAATTCCGTCTAGATAGAGCCACCCTGAGGAACCTATGTGATATGCTGGAGCCCCACCTGCAGCCTCGCCGGACATATCCAACAGCTTTCACCCCAACTTATAAAGTGATGACAGCAGGAGGCTGTGGCCAGTGCTGGAGGGATGTCTTAACCGATGTTCAGCATGGTGCTGCGTGATGTTCTTTCGGCCATGATGATATACAAGGAGGGATATATCCATTTCCCAAGGGGTGCTGAATTGCCAGCTGTGAAGGGAGACTTCTATCCCCTTGGGCACATCTCCCATGTTGTTGATGCCATAGATTGCCCACATGTTGGTCTTGTTCCACCACAGGCAAGGGAGCACATTTTCCATAATCACAAACATTACCACTCCATTAATGTGCAGGTGGTGTGCCTGGCAGATATGATCATCTCGCATGTGTGTGCCAGATTCCCCGGCTCAGCCCATGACTCCTACATCCTGAGGAACAGGATTGTGCCCCTAATGATGGCTAATCTGCTTTCCGATAATACACAATTGCCTGGTCTCAGTTTTATGCTGTATTTTAATTGTCAGCAAGGTATGAGCCTGTATTTACTTACACAGCTAATGTGTTATTTCAATACATTAGAATCATATAAGTCATTACTTCATTTACTTACATGAGGTTCAAACACGATCAAAACTTAAATATACATTCTAGACATTAAATCATATTATGCAAAAACATATACAACATATAAATACACAATTTCATGGTTAGGTTATAAAAAACATTTTTCAGAGGTACACCAGAATCAATTAAACTTCAGTCCTGTCTGTGTTATTTCTGAATGCCTTTTTGAGGACTGATTGTCATCATGGGGCAATTTTCAACTGATGTGTCCAACTCGGACACCCTGTTTTTATTTTCTACCCTTGGCGACCGGAGCGATGGATCTGCTCGGGAAAGCCGACGCGTTTCCAAACCCGGTCCAATCATTCGGGTTTTTCCTCAGGGCGAACCTGGGTACCTTCTCAGTCCAGCGGCGCTTGATGCGTTTCCAAACCCGGTCCAATCATTCGGGTTTTTCCTCAGGGCGAACCTGGGTACCTAACAGGTTAAAAATTACATTATTAGTGCCTTCTCCTAATTCAATTGGGGTTGCTGTGTTCTAGTTTTTGGGCGCCTGGAATTACCTTCTCAGTCCAGCGCCGCTTTGAACGTTAGAACTCTGGAATTATTTTCGTTTCACAACCTGTGATGGTGTGAAAAAGAGGGAATCATTTTTGTGTCTGTGAATATTTAACTGGGGCATATCTTGGAACATACCGTGCCCTCTCAGGACTTACTTGTAAGTGATTAATGCGGTGGGCTCGTACTGTTGACGGATCCCACGTTGCAACAATCTAGCGGAATCACTCCTCTGTTTTAAAAAAAAATAACAAACTTGTATCAGTTCTACACGAAACTGAGTTCGAATGACAGAGCAATCTTTCTGCGCAGACATTTCAACAAAGATTTCAAGGGAGCGGGTTCTTACTTGTGTCTGCCGTGGTTTTATTGCTGTCTAAAGACGATTCTTCATTTTTGAAAATTGTTTGGCCGCCTTCAATGCTGTTAGACTGAAAGAGGTTAGAAGGCTTATTTAATCACGCGCGTTTAAAACTGCGGGCTGTACTTTGGACACTGCATTTTAATCAGTGGCTCACCTTGCTTCTTTCGGTATAATGCTCGGTTCAACGCTCCTGCTGGTAAGCGTTCGGCCATGGCGTTACTGTTTGTAAATGAACACCACGCCTCTGCTTTCCGAGCGTACATGGATTGTGGGTGAGTATGCCTAGTCGTATGTCATGCTGGGTGTGTGACCTGCTGCCCTCTCCCTGTGCAACATTGCAATGTGTATTTGTCATACCTAGTTGACTCTGCATATCCCAGCCGCCCATGGCTGATGAGCATACTGCAGAATCCCAGGACACCGGCTGATATCGGATACAATGAGGCCCATGGAAGGACATGTTGTGTGGTGGAGCGCACTTTTGGTCTGCTGAAGTCATGTTTCTGCTGCCTGGACAAAACCGGAGGTGCACTGGCATACTCGCCTGGGAAGGAGTGTCAGGTCATAGTTGCATGCTGCATGCTCCAAGACCTGGCCATTCGCAAGGAGATTCCCCTGCTCCTGGATGATGATGAGGACACAAGGTCCCCGCCTGCACAACAACCTGAGTCCAGTGATGAGGACAGTGGAGGGGAGGAAGGTGGTGACATGCGTCAATAGCTCATCACCCACTACTTCACTTGATGGTGGGTGACAAAGTCCAAAATATAAATTGAGTGGTGAGATTGCTGTTGTCGTGAAGGGCTATGTGCAAATGGTATAAACAGCCAGATGTAAAGTCACCTGTGTGTGGATATGTGACTGTGACATGTCATCTGTGAACGTATATGGGATGTCTATGTTGAAACGTTTTTGCCCATTGTGTTGTCTGCATGTTGGCCTATGTAGATGGTTGGTGTAGTGTAATGTCTGTGATACCACACTCATACCAGTGAATGTTGTTCTGTTGTGTTTCCCTAGGTGCCTCAAACTTATCCGTGCCTACATACAGTACATACTTCGGATACATTATGTACATTTTGTAGACTGTACATCCTGCACTGAAGACAAAGCTATCACAATAAAAGTTTGTACGGTATTTTACCTACAAAGTTGACATGTGAGTGGGGGTGCAGATTTACATAGAGGTGGTGATGGAGCAGTGAGTTGACAGTCATGGTAAATGAGATGAAAGAGTACATACCACATTGATGTGGTGACCCAGTCCAACAGACAGGTGCCATTCACAAGGCAGTGTTGGGAAGGATAGTCCAAACAGTCAATGCAGTGGGGAAGAGGGTTGCCATCAGGGCTGGCTCCATGACTGGCATTTGGCTGGTGCTTTGCCTCCAGAGACTCCCAGGCTCTTCTTAGGATGGCCCCTTGATTGCTTTGCTGGAGGGGACCCTTCTGTGGAGGCAGCGGCTTCTGAGGACTCACCCCTCTCTGTCGCTGCAGGGGAGGAAGGTGAACTGTCATCCTGCAGCCCACAAGAGGAGGGTGGAGGTGTTCGTTGGGACGCAGGGCTATCCCTCAGTAACGCCACTTGCTGGCCCATGAGGTCCACCATTTGTCCAATGCGTGTGTCGATGGACCTCATCAGCAGGATGAGCTCGAGTACAAGATCGTCTGACTGGCCAGTTTGTCCCTGGGCCTGTTCGTATGCCCCAAGGACTCGGGTGATGTATTCCAGGGAGTTGGTCCCAGCCTCCTGATGTCTGGGGGTGACCCTGGCCCTCCCACCTGCCCTGCTGCCATGGACCTCTCGCCTCGCCACTATGGGTCCCCGCACACTCTTCCTGCCATCCTCAGTTTTTGGTTTGGGGTGCTCATCCCCTGGGACAGAGAGGGTGTTGCAGGTGGCACTGGTGGTGGTGGTGGTAGTGGTGGCAGTGAAGGCACAGGCCGTAACAGCAGGGGTCTGCTGTGCAGTTGGTGTTGCAGCAGATGTGGTGATGGGGAGGAGGGGTCTTGGGACATGTTGCTTCCTGGCACACCCAATGGGCCGGCCTCAAGCTCATCATCCTTAAAATCCTGGGAGTCTACATCCAAGAGTCCATGTACTGGAGGGAAGACTGGCTCTGCTGGTCATTGGTGTTGTCCTCAGCAGTAAGCTCTTGGTCACCTGTGGATTAGATGGGGTATGGTCATTGTTGTGTACTCTGCAAGCATTCTGTTAGGTGTGTGTCATCGACTGTCTGTACACTACACAATTCACTGATCTTCACATCGTTTTCTTTGTGAATTACTGTGCCTCCTAACATGGTGCAGAGGTACATAAATTACTTGTACATGTTGTGAGGTATCAATGCATACCATGCAAATTGTGCAGAAATCATGTTCACAGGAACCTGTTGCCATGTATGGACCAGCACAACATATTTTCATTGTTGTCTCCTTGTTGATTTGTCTGACCTGGCAGACGTCACATCTGGCCGTAGACTGGGAATTGTTTTGTACTGCATGACTTTCTCCTGTCATGTACATATTTTGATTTATAAGCCGACACATGCTTTCTAAATATTGAAATGGTCTTTGCTGATTGGGCCACACGGCAATGCACTCATCAGTGTGTGCTGTGCATGGTTGTGCCCAGTCTTCCTTGTGCATGTGTATTGGTGTGTGACTCTTTGGAAGCTGTGACAGTTCCCTTTGCTTACCTGTGTGCACACTGTGCATGTCAAAGTGGGGTCGGCGTGCATATTTGTGCAATGAGAGAGCTGGTGTTGCCATATGGCAGCATTTCATTAGTGACAAATGTGTGGGTGCATGTACATGCTACCTACCTGTTAGGTGAAGGTAAACAATGCAATGGCTTCCAACTGCTTCTGGGTGGGAGGGAGTGCTCCATCCTGCTGGGGTGTGGCCAGGGGGTATGGTGGGAGTAGTGGTACAAGCCTCCCTCCCCACACACACCTCACAGGGAAGATGGCTACCTACCTGTTAGGTGAAGGTTAACAACGCAATGGCTTCCAACTGCTTCTGGGTGGGAGGGAGTGCTCCATACTGCTGGGGTGTGGGCCAGATGGGATGGTAGGAGTAGTGGTACAAGCCTCCCTCTCCACACACACCTCACAGGGAAGATGGCTACCTACCTGTTAGGTGAAGGTTAACAACGCAATGGCTTCCAACTGCTTCTGGGTGGGAGGGAGTGCTCCATACTGCTGGGGTGTGGGCCAGAGGGGATGGTAGGAGTAGTGGTACAGGCCTCCCTCCCCCAAATTGCCATCCTACAGAAGATGGCTACCTACCTGTTAGTTTGATGAGGGCGATGTAATGGCTGACACAGGCTTGTGGGTGGGGTGGGGGAGGGCTCCATCCTGCTGGGGTGTGGGCCAGGGGGCATCGTGGGAGTAGTAGTGCAGGTCTCCCACCCCAATCACCCTCCCAGGCAAGATGGCTACCTACCTGTTAGGTGAAGGTGAACACTGCAATGGCTTTCAACTGCTTCTGGGTGGGAGGGAGTGCTCCATCCTGACGGGGTGGGGGCCAGGGGGCATGGTGGGAGTAGTGGTACAGGCCTCCCTCCCCTAAACAGGCCTCCCAGGCAGTATGACTACCTCCCTGTTAGTTGAAGATGAACAATGCAATGGCTTCCAACTGCTTCTGGGAGGGAGGGAGTGCTCCATCCTGCTGGGGTGTGGTCCAGGGGGCATAGTGGGAGTAGTAGTGCAGGCTGCCTGTGCTCATGCTCCCATGGTAATAATGCTAGCTACATTTAGGGTAAATGGGAGTGAGTGAAAGTTGGATCTCTGAGACAGGTTTTTGTGGGTGTGTGGTGCAGATGGATGGGATTTGTCTTGGGTGGTGTGGGTTTTTGGATGTGCAAGACAGTACATATCACTGTGTTGGTTAACATGTGTTTGTACTTATCAGCCTCCACTCCCCCGGATACTCCTGTGAGACTTGCAGTATGGCAAGCACCTTCTCCTCCCATGGTGTGAATGTTTTCAGTGGGATGGGAGGGCCACTGCCAGTCCAGTTAGCCAGCTCCCAGTTCTTGCTCCTCCTCTCATTGACAACCCTCTTCAGATCATGCCACTGTTTCATGATCTCCGTCTTGAATCGCGGGGTGGTCCCTACTGCATTGACCCTTTGTACTATCCTCTCTTACATTTGAGTTCTTGAGGCTAATGGTGTCTGTTAGGCCAGGCTACCAAATAGTTGTGGTTCCTCTTTGACTATCACATTTACCATGACTGTCAACTCACTCTCTGTGAATTTGGGCGTTTTATGTGTGGACATGGTGTGTGGGGTGCAAAGTGTTTGTGGGTGCAGGGGTGTGTGTGGTGGGTGTGGTGTTGGTGTGTGAGGTGTGTTATGTGCTGGGGGCTTGTTGGTGCTGGTGTGATGGTGGTGGTGTTGGTGGTGTTGAGTGTGCTGAGTTCTTTGCCTCTCCTCTCAGATCTGGTGGATGCCCTTCTCTTCTGGAGTGTTGCAAAGCATTGTGGTCAGTGAAGGGGCTGGTTTTATACTCAGCTATGTGGCTGTGTCCAAATGGGGTTTTGCTGTCAGGTGTGTTGTGGGCGTTGTCCTGGGAATTGCATGTTTCTGTTTGGCATGTATTTGTTTCATTGGCATGTGTTTGGTGTATTTGGGGGGCATGGCTACTTTGATTTGTGCACTGTTTGGTATTATTGTGGGGTTTTTGCATCCTCCGCCATGTTTTCTATGGATCGTGCGCTGCGGTGGCTATGCTGCAGCTCTTCCGCTGGCTTTCCCAATCACTCCAGAATGCGACTGCGGTCGGTCTTTTTTGGCGGTTGATCCTAATTTGACCGCCGGTTAATCCATGATCCCGAGGATGGTTGTTTTCCACTTCCATGGCAGTCGGGGTGATTTTCCAACTGCCATCCTAATGGGCCACTAAGGGGTCCATTAGGACGGCGGGCGGACTTTGGCAGCCCGCCATCCCCGTGCAAAACGGGACCGCCCGCCATAGGAGCGGCCGTCCCGCCATGGCCATTAGGATGCGCCTGCCACACTGGCGGGCGCATCCTGTATTCTTACCTCTGCGGCGGGCAGTGCTGAAAGCGCCACCCGCCGCAATGGTAAAAATGCACGTTGTGCATTTCAAAGCACAACATGACAGGCACCGCGCTGTGCCTGCCATGTTGCACTTTGAAATGCGGGGGTACCATAGGTACCCCCCATGTGCACCCCCCACTCCCCCCCCCATAGTTCCAGGGGTCCTGCATGCCTTTCCGGGCCGGCATTGCCGCCAAGGAAAGGCATTCCCCAGAGGCCATCATAATATGGCTGGCGTTGTCTAATAGACACCCCCATCATATTAAACATTTTCCGCCCTGGCCCTCTAGGTGACCGGGGCAGAAAAGCGGCGGATGGTCTTTCCGTCCGCCGCGGTCCCCCCGCCATACTAATATGGCGGGGGGTAATGGGTGGCGGGTGGCAAAGGATGTCGGGTGGATCGCCACCGCCCGCATGGCAGTGGCGATCCGCTCGACATCCTAATGGGCCCCTAAGTGTTTATAAGTTGTATAGAGCTCGCTAACAAATACAAGTCATATTAATAGATCTGTGCCCTGTCCAGTTCATCCTTATTGTATCCCTGTTTTTCATTTGGAAGTTATTACATAGCATGACAATGACCCTGGGGGCAATAATGCAAAAGTTATGCATGTATTTAGGGCACTGTTGTTGACTGGAACCAGTTACAACGTGAGGACCATTACTGGTGAGCCACATCTCGTATAATCATACAGTTCCTCCATGTAACTGAATATTTACGACAACTTCAACACTGAGCAATTTACATACAGGTTGAAATGCTGAAGAAATATTTCACATGCATTTCAATCACTTGCAGTGGCGGCTCGCAGAGGGAGTGCTGCGGACGGTGGGGTGAGGGAGGGGCAGGGTGAAGGGGTAGTGGAGTCGGAGATACAACGGCCAGAAGTAAAGTAAGTAAATAAATAAATAAAACTATTTACTTTGTGCTTGCTGCATTGCCGAGTTGGCTATGATTGAAAAGTTGAAGTTCTACAGGCCACTCCTCTGCCTTCAAGTGGTGGATATTTTCGGGTGTGTAATTGTGGAGGCACATTTTGTGACATGCACTCTACACTGCGCCACTCATCCTTCCTTGACAAGAGTGTAGCACCACACAGATGATGCTTTAAGTAACCTTGCAGTGCACCTTATGTCTGATGTGAGGCCCTTTGCTTTCTTAATTTTCTCTTTTCTGTGGATTTAACTGGAGAAATGTTGGGTCTGAAATACGGTGCAGAGACAGAATATCGATGTTGAAATATCAAATTCCATGAATATCGAGTCAAGAATATCGGTGGTGGAAAATATCGAGGTACGTATTTTCGTTGTGTAAAATATACATTTTTGTGTAAAGTAGAAATATTGATTTTGTGAATATCGTTGGCAAATATATTGTTGCAAATAATATCAACTGTATTTTTTTAGTTTTTGTTTAAGGTAGTTTTTTTTTATTAATTTGGTAGAAGTTAATCTATATTTTTCAATTTTGTTTAAGTGAAATTCTTGTGAGTGGGATGTTTGGTTTATAGGGGATAAGGGGGGAAGTAATTCAAAAATATTTATTTATATATATTAATTGAGAGGGCCAAACAGAAGTCTATGGTATTATCTAGGGAGGAACTTTTGGTGAAGAAATCTGACCGCCAGACAAAATCCACCCCAGATAAGCAAAATGTAGGTAAGAAGGAAGCCAGTTGTTTTCGGATAATAACAGGATACAACAAACAGCACCAACAAGTGCGCAGGATTGTTGATAAACACTGGCCATTGGTGATGAAGGACAATATTATTGGCAAAACTGTCCCTAATAGACTATCTCTCACTTTTAGCAAAGCCCCAGCCCTACGTGATCACATAGTGGTAACAAACCCTGAACCTTTTGTGAATGCTCCATGGTGGCAGGAAAATAAAGGCTTTTATAGGTGTAAGACCTGCAAAGCCTGCCTACATGGAGAGAACACCAAAACATACAAAGATGGTTTTACCAATATTCAACATCCGATTACTCAGGTCCTCACCTGCAAAACAGAATTTGCAGTATATGTTTTACAATGCCCCTGTCAACTCAGATATGTGGGCAGCACTAAACATGCTGTCCACAAACGTATCCTCCAGCACCTACGTGCAATCACAAATGGCGATAATACCTATCCTGTGGCGCGTCATTTTAGAGATGTCCACCACAGTGATAACACCAGCCTTAAATATTGGGTGATTGACGCAGTCATGAACAGTAGGAGAGGAGGGGACAGGGATGCCAAATTAAGAAGGCTCGAAACCAAGTACATCCTTATGCTTAATACAAAGACCCCTGTAGGCCTTAACGTAACAGAAGATCTATATACATGCTTGCCATAAAAACTTATTATATAAAGAATCTTGTTTGTTAAATGGTCTCCTCCCTGTGGTATGCACATGTGGGAAAAACCCGGCCGGGTGAAACCACATGCGCACCATGGGAAGGCTGCGACTAGATCTATATCTAACAACAATTACTGAAATCTGCTGCTACCTATAATGAATTGTAATTTGATTTTAAAAATCACCTTTGTTGAGCACTTTACACAGATAGGGACTGTATGGAACTTTATTCCCAAGCAGTCCTCTGTGATTTAATTCTTTGGGATTTTTTCAAACATTCACACAATGTATGGACTATTTAGCATATGTTTATTTATATTGATTATGATAATATGGTAAATCATGTGGGTTGTCAAAGAATATGAGCAAACCAAAAATAACAGGTTAGTAATGTGATATAAATAAAACAGCTGTCTGTATATACTAGACATATATTTTACCTCAGATATATTGTTCAAATAATCAACATTTGGTATAAAGTGGGACTCTGGTTTAGGATAGGAGAGAGTAGCGTATTTTGCACATGAAGATGGGGGATATTATGCCCAACTTGCTATATATTTTTGCACATTTTGCGATATTTTGCACTATCATTATGTACTGTAAGCAATATGTGCACCTCTTTAGGAAAGCACTTGCACTTTAAACTAATCCCTCTCCATGAGTCCATTTTCAGATATTTATTTATTTCAAACAGTATTATCGAACAGAAGACATAATCTGCTTTTTGATTATCATACAACATTGTATTTAACCTGAAAAATTAATCTTGCTAATACTAAAAAATGTATTTGACTATGAAATTTTCTCGTTATTTTAACCCACATTTATTTATTCTTGAGATGTTATACCAGCAAACGTATTTATTTACGGTATTTTACTGAAATTAGAACGTAAATATTTTGATAAGATTGCTGTATTTCACTTATCAGATTAACGAAGTATGTCTTTTATGTCCATACCAAAGACTCACAGGTGGTGTTAATTATGCTATAACACGTGCACTTTAAAAGGGCTGTCCTCTCAAAGTAACGTTGTCATGTGAACAAGGCTCCGTTGAGCCGAAACGTCTTTGACTTTTTTCTGCTATTAAAACTACAGCACCTAACTGGTCCGTGTCCGTGTTGCTTGCCGGCGGGTGAGACTCCTGAGTGCATCAGGAAGCGGAGTGAGATGTATATATTACCTACTGGCGGTCGCCAGTAGGTATATATAGTTAGGATTTTTTCTCTATGGGATTTTTGAAAATTCTATGTCTAATAACTTTGGCGTTTGTGGACGGAATTGGCTGAAATTTTCAGGAAAATGGCACATTTTGTTTCCGAGCAGCCCCTGAAAATTTTGGGGGGGTTCGTCAAGGGGGGGCCGAGAAAAAAGGGGGGTCCCAAAACGCGTTTTTCCCATGTTAATTTCCATAGGGCGGTTGGCCTCACTTTTAGCCCGAACGGCTGAATGGATTTGCACGAAACTTGGCAAAATTGTAGGGACTGGTAGCCCGATGTGCCTTTTGTAGGTCTCAATATATGTGCTCCAGTGGATTTTGAGAAATTAACGTTTAAAAAAAGATATATATCTGTAACAGCGGACCTGGCAGCGTCCCAGGACGCGTACTTTTCGCGCAACGGAGCTTTGTGAAGCGAAGCTGATTGGTTCTCCGGCGTCTGTCAACATTCCAAACAGTCCGTAGCGGCCGCCATCTTGTCTCTCGGTAGGATCGAGAGACAAGAGGAGGCGAAAGCAAAGGGGCAAATGACCATAAGGGGGAATAGTAGATCCTCGCTGACCCCCTAGGTTTGATGTGGAGGTTTTAAAAGGGCCCCGCGGGGCAAAAAAAAAAATAATAATAATAATCGAACGGCTGAATGGATTTGCACGAAACTTGGCAAAATTGTAGGGACTGGTAGCCCGATGTGCCTTTGCTAGGTCTCAATATATGTGCTCCAGTGGATTTTGAGAAATTAAAAAAAATATATATATCTGTAACAGCGTACTTTTCGCGTTACGGAGGTTTGCGAAGCTGATTGGTTTTTCGGCGTCTGTAAACATTCCAAACAGTCCGTAGCGGCCGCCATCTTGTCTCTCGGTAGGATCGAGAGACAAGAGGAGGCCAAAGCGAAGGGGCAAATGACCATAAGGGGGCATAGTAGATCGTCCCTGACCCCCTAGGTTTGATGTGGAGGCTTTGAAGGGGTCTCGCAGGGCAAAAAAAATATACCGTTTTTTTAGTTTTTTTGCGTGGAGTGCGCCCGGTTCGCGAACCGGGAAGCGTTCTGGGGAGCGTACTTTCTTGAAAATTAGTGGAAAAAGTTAGAGTAAAATAATAATTGTGAGTGATCAGATGTAGGGTAGCTCTGAGAAGAGCTTTTGGGTTTATGGTACATTTAGGTACTTATAAGTAGGTACCAATGCACATTCTTAAATTCAGAGTGAAAACTCTGTTGCCCTCATCTGAGAAGTGAACTCCATCTCCTCTGTAGATATCTTGCATGTAGTAACGCAAGTTATTGTTGTACAGGGAGCCCATTCCATGGTCTCTCATGTAAGCTGAAACAGATTTGTTTACATGCTTCCTCGACTTCTCAATTTGTGGACAAAATTGGTTCGACCACCTCCATTTCTGTCTTTGGCATATATTTGAATATACCAAGGCAGTCTGAGGAAAAAGTGCCATCAATTGCTCAAAGGTGTCCTTTAAAAGCATTTCCAGACCTACCCCAGTCAAAGTGCCCAAATCATTACCTCCACAGTGCACAATTAACAGGTCAGGTTTTGGCAAATGCATAAAGGTTTTCACCAATGGTATCAATTGGTGATATTTTAATCCTCTGTGGCCAAACCACTTAATTTCCACATCTTGTAAATTGAGGTTAGGTAAATTCCTGTTTTCAGCGTACCTTTGAGCCCAATATATGTAACTATGTCCAACAATCCAGACAGAAAACATGGTGAGAGAAGGTTCTGCTGCAGTCAGATGAAGTGTGGCAATGAAATGGCAGTTGAAAAAATGAGAGTGTAAAATGAAAAAAACTGAGGAGTTTCTGTGTTAATGAAGCAGTAAGAGTGATTGGTGGATTTTGATTGCTGAAAACAGAAAGTTAGTGTGCATGGATGAGTTCGTTGAAAGATGTATTTTGAGTGGCGAAGAAAAAATCATTAAATGAAAGAATGCTCTGGATATGCAGGTGCACTGAGAGTTCAGAGTTCAATTGCAACATTGTTGTGTGAGAGGTCTTGCAAGAGGTGGTTGCTATGCAGAAAAAGCAGAGAGGGGGCAGAGGGGGGAAGGGTTTTGCTTTGAAAAAAAGTGAGGGAAGAGTTTTGATTGGGTGACATGAGAGATATGTGTGAGGAATTACAGCATTTCTGTGCTTTTGATAGCTGCAGACTCTGGAGTGCATACCTTTTGCTCTGCTGAAGACAAATTGGTGTGTTTCTGAGACTGTTTTGAAACTCAAAGTATTTGCTAAGGTGAGAAAAGATTTCTTTAATTTAGATAGAAAATAGTGTGCTTTAAGGAGAAAATTATGAAGAAAGTTGTGTTTTTCAAATGTTGCTTTGTCTCAAGTGTTTCACAAATAGATTTTGTTTCTTTGAGAAATTGTAATTGGAGAAAATGTGAAGTATTAGTACTGACAGGGCTTTTATGTGCATAGGAGCTGTGGAGTGTTTTCAAATTATGACTTGTAAATCGTTTTTGAGAAAAAGCAATGGTTTTAATATTGATGAGAAGGACATAATGGTGTCTGCTTCTTTATAAGGTAATTGAGAGTCTCTGATGTTATTTTTCCCATTTCAATGTAAGAAGTTTGTCTGTGGAGCAAATTGCTTGTAAATATGCTCCCACCTGTGCATGGCAAATTTAGATTTTGAATGTTTCCGTTACATAGGCATGTTAAAGGTGACTGAAACATGCTGCAAAGGCAATCAAAAAATGCTTTTATGTGTCTTAAGGACATTTTAAGTCATTTCCCCATGTGCAGTGTTTTCAAATTATGAGTTGAAAATCGTTTTTGAGGTAAAGGAATGTTTTCAAAATTTATGTGCGCCATATGACCCCAAATTTCTTTTTCAGGGGTGCAGCAGGGTGTTCTTGAGACACCCCTGCACCGTCGGAAAAATTCGTAATTTGCGATGAGGTAATTGCTAATCGCAAATTGCACCTTCATTCCTATGGGCCTCCTGCTGCATGGA
The DNA here is from genome assembly GCF_964261635.1 of Lissotriton helveticus. Classification (NCBI taxonomy): domain Eukaryota; kingdom Metazoa; phylum Chordata; class Amphibia; order Caudata; family Salamandridae; genus Lissotriton; species Lissotriton helveticus. Next base: position 220,952,804 of record NC_136059.1, on the reverse strand, counting down.
AATGAATGGGTAATTTGTAATTAGCAAATAGCTCATCGCAAACTAGGAATGGTAAAGAATCGCTATTTATTCCTTAAAGTTCGCTATTTAGGAAATGCAAAAAACTTTGATGATACATATGGCGGTTTATCTCTAACAAGATAAGAAGCATAGGGATAGATTTATGATGACTGGCGCATCACCAGGGATGTGTTAGTCATTCTGTGCCGCTGTTCCGTCACCTATGGTGTGCTGCATTTACAATGCGGCGCATCATGGGGCAAAAACAGCACAGATGCGTGACGTATTTGTGCCGTAAAGTTGGCGCATTGTTGGAGTTGTATCGCAAGTGTGATGAAGCTCCAGTAAGGTTGAGGGGTGCCCCTGTCGCAGGGTTTCTTTTCTGACACAGAACTGTGGACAGAGGATTCGAACCTCGGCGAATTAGGGTGTCCCAAAACTCACCTTAGTAATCAAAACCCCTTAGCAAGCTAGGTACAGTGTCACATTGGATATAACAAACTCTCAATGTTTAGACAATCCAGAATATGAACTTATAGTACCTCAGGATACGTGGAACTCATGAACAGTCGGTCGTTATATATTTCTTAGAAACGAGAACATGGAGTTAAGAAGAACACATGTGTATTTGAAATGTTTATTTACTAATGCCGTCTTCTCAGGCGTAGTATCTTAGATTATACAAGTACACATATTATCAGTAGCAAAATTACCAGCATAGTTACTAGTACATAAAAAGCGAATGGTGACAGTATGTTAACATGCTGTAAATGAATAAGAGTTAGCAACACTTATAAGCAGCCGCGGGCCGTGGAGGGAGTTACGGTGGGGCAGGGAGGCGGGGAGGGGGAGGGGCAAGGTAGAGAGGGCTCCACCCTGCTTCTCCCCCTCCCCGCCTCCCTGCCTCCCTGCCTCACCGTAACTCCCTCCACGGCCCGCGGGTGCTTATATCTCACCCTCCCTAATACACATATTATATTATTTGCTAAGAAGGTCTCTTTGTGTTGGTTTAGGGTGTGCCGATACTTTAGTGTCTTAGATTTGAAGGAATCACATCAGCATAGAAAACATAATCCATATGCCGTGCTTAATATCGCCAACGGCATTGTGCCATAATATTCTAGCATGCGATTGCGGAACAGTGTCAGCAGCTGCAGGGCGGGAGCTTGCACAGGAGGGACATCCATATTTAAAAATGTAAAAAAGCACAAGAGCGTCCGCTGGTAATGCAAGTAAAAATGGGAATCCACGAAGCAGAGTGGAAAAAATAGAATGTAAGAAAGCAGGGATGACTCCAAAGATTTTCTCAAATGAAGTCACGAGACCACTGGTAACAATTTTAAAAAAGTGCGCCAGGCCCTTTGTGGAGGACGCGTTAGAGATAGTCCGAACCATCTTGCTGAAATGGAAAGGCGAATCTGTATTTAAAAGGGTCTGCACCTCTGTACGGGTGTTCGCTGTGTGAAGCACGAAAGTTTCACGGGCCGAACTCAAGGCCACCTCTCTCTGAGACAAAATAGCTCTTATTCTTGCCATGCCGTTGAAATGTGCTGCCAAGGTTGGTATTTGTGGCCAGATTGAAAACTCCCTATGTTCATGTGTGGGAGGAAATAGAACATTTCTGCAGCAAATAACCCGTTCATTTACTGTTACGATAAAATGAATACTTTTAATTAACCCAGAACAATCTTCATTATTGAGCATCAAATAACTACCATTTTCCAAGAACTTGAACGTGGGGATGATAGCAGGAACTGGTGTGCCTTGCAACACGCAAGCCATATTTGGTCGGTGTTTGTTGCATGAACCGTGTAACTGTATGTCCCTACACATTAGTGAATGATCTGGCGTCTCAGTGCATTCCTCTCCATTCAGATAAAGTTCTTGATCATCTTTGAAAATCTGTATGTGTATGGAAGCGACCAGACTTCATGAAGAAAACCACTACCTAAAGGTTAATAACGACCTATTGGTATATATTTCATACAATTTGAAAACTTATATAAAGCAAAAGGCAGCGTTATTAAACCGTGGATAAGGCACGTTGCCAAAGCAGTCAACCTTTTGGATTTATACTGGAAATGTTAAAGGAAGAGTTACGGAGTAGGGCCTGTAAATCTTTAATAGACAACGAGTAAAATTACTCCAACCATCATATTCCTCTAACTCCGGGATAGTAGAGGTGTTTAATTTTTTAGAAGTAGCCAATCCAAAGCATTTGGTCTGGGAAATTGTTTCATTCACAAACCACATATGTTTTGGGATGAGACATGCACGGTGGAAAGCCTCAGTGCCTTGTACCTGCCAGTCGTGAACCCCAAACTGATGTAGATCCTGGATATTTTTACTCTGTATTACGTTAGCATGGTCTCATTACTGGTTTAAACGCCATTTTTCCTTTTTTGTAACTTCTGCACACGACACTTAGTTGTTGCTTTAGCTTTCAGCCTACCTGCGTCAAGATCTATGCCTGCTTCAAGCAGGCGCAGGGTTTTGATGTAGCTTTGTCCTATCTGATTGTAAATGCGGCACACCGTGGGTGGCAGAGCAGCGGTGCACGTTAACTGGTGCATCCCTGGGGATGTGCTAGTTAATATAAATCTGCCCCTTTACATTTAATTATGTGCAGGGGACACAGAGTAGGTGAGGTTTATCCAAGGTTAAGAAGAGATGAGTCCTGTTCAGTGAAAAATTGGAGATAGGCTTCAGTATATTATATACTTAAGTAGTGTGTTAAGTTTTTGATGACTGTTATTAATTTACTGTTGGGTAATAGTGGTTAATAAAATTTTTTATTATATTTTACCACAGATTCAACTGCAGATTATTTCAAGATTTTAGGATGCCTAGCAAAGAAAGAGTAAGAAAGGCTGCAAAACGTCAAAGACAGCAGGACCATGGAATAATGCAGCAGTCCTCTAACAAAAAGATTTGTCAAGTCACCAAGAAAGCACCGGGTAAGAGTCGAAAAACAGTCATAAGAAATATGTGTAGTAAAAAAAATATTACTACAGAAAATGTTTCAGTCCAGAAAAGGAGAAAGAATTCAAATGGTAAGGAAAGGCCAATGAGAAATGTTACTGCTAGAGTAAGAGATAACTCTATGCATGAAAGTAGAAGGAAACAACAGTTTAGGGATATTCGTAAACGAATGTCCCGCAACAGGATAATTGGGAATTTGTTAAAAAATATTAAGAAAGGTCAGCAGAAAGTGGTTTTTTATAAGAGAAAAAAAATAGTTGAGAAAGTTATTGATCAGGCATTTGAAATTAAACGTAAGTTATTTATTTTGACAATCAATAGAATTAGGAAGCTAAACAAGGTAATTTATGATTTCAAAAGAAATAGTAGATGGAAGAGAATAGTTAATCGTAGTAATTTTTGTGAAGTTTTTTCTGGAGAATGGATGCATAGTTCAAGCTCTGAGGCATTTTTTAATGAGGAGAGTTATTTCCAGGATAATGATTTGGTGCATGCAGTTGACACCAGTGGTCGAGCTTATGAAGTGAAAGATGGTTGTCCAGTTGAAAAAGAAAAACTTGTGAGAACAGAGATAGAAGAGGTGTTAGGTAATGAGGTTTTAGGGAGACGTCCTAAGGGTCCTGTGTACACCTGGAAGTGTAGTAGTATTTGCAGTGTACGACAGGATTCCATCAATTTGCTTTGTGATTTTATACGGTCATTTAGTAAGAAAAGTTTGAAGCAGAAAATGAAGTTGTTGCAAGAATTAGATCCTTGCAGAGTGAGAGAAGTGATAGGTTTGCATGGTCATTCACTGGCTTGTCTTTCCAGGAGAGTATGCCAAAGTGTTTTTCATCATTTCAGGATGCTAGCAGTGCATCATAATAAAGTGAGGAAATTAGTTAGAATGTTGTATTATGCTAAGAGTCCAGCAATTATGCTTAAACAATTATGCGCTGCTCTTTTGCATGGTTCTGAAATAGATGTGAAGAATATATGTGAAGAAATTGAGTTTTGTTACTTTGGAAGTAAAGAGGAGAATGTTGAAATTGACCAAGAAGAAGAGAGTAATGTGGAAGATAGTGTACAGGTTTCCAGTACAGATAATTTCCAGAGGGAAATTGCGACGTTTGAGGTGAAATCAAGTGAGAGGCCAAATTTCACTTGTGTGTGTTGTCGACGCACTTATTATAAGAATCAGACTAAGTTAGTGGATTTATATGGAAAAAGTGAAAGGGAAAATAATAGTGAATGGAAGGATTTTACAACATACTTGATGGTAGAAAATTGTTTTGATTTGGGATTGGATCAACGTGTGTGTACTTATTGTTGTAACAAATTAAATCAAAACCAGATGCCTGCTAGAGCAGTTCATAATAATCTGGAATTGGTTGAGATTCCTTCTGAATTGAAGGATTTAAATACTTATGAATCTATTTTGATTCAAAGTATCCATCCCTTTCAGGCTATTGTAAGAATGGAGCCAAAGACAGGGAAATTGCCTCCATCAGATTTACAGAGAGGATTAAAGGGAAGAGTTGTTTATTTGCCTCTAGATTTGAAGAAAAACATTAACACAATTGGAGTAGAAAAAGTGGAAGAGGAACCTCTTGTTATCTTAGTTAATGGGGTTCCGACAAAGAATAAGAAAATATGGCAAGATTTAGTAGATGTTAGGAAAGTCAAAAGGGCAACATTGTATTTGAAAAAATATAATAAATACTATAAAAATGTATATGTTGCAGAAGAGGAAGTAAGTGAGGAAGAGGATAGCGATTTGTGTGCTGGTCAAATTGAGAAAGTAGAACCCTGTACTAGTGAAGAAATATATGAACATTATAGTGTTCATCCTTTGCATTCCAAGGAAGTCATGGGGAATGCTATTGAGTTGTTTCAAATGAAACAAGCGAAAGGGAGTCCCATTAGTGTTTGGGAGGAAAGTTTGGAAGCTCGGTGTTTCCCACAGCTTTTTCCAACAGGTCAGGGAGGAAGATATGATGAGCGACCTCATCAAATTCCTGCTTCTGAATACCGGACTTTGCGATTGTATGCAGGAGATCCTAGGTTTCGACAATGCATTCCTTATTTGTTTCATCTCCTGTTTGAAAGCGATCTGTCTGGACTGTCATATGCAGTGAACCACATCTTGAAAAGTGGTATACACATGCAAAACATCTCGGCAAGTGACTTTATGGATAAAGTCAATGTCCAAGACAGTATTTTGGATTCTCACCTGATTAATCTCATGGCGTGTCAGCGTGGTACTAATGAGTACTGGTACCGTCGTCATGGTGATTTAAAATGTATGCTGAGGAACTTAGGAACTCCCACATGGTTCCTCACTTTGAGCTGTGCTGAGTATGGCTGGGAAGACTTACTTGAATTTCTACGAGAGGCAAATGCTAACGTAGAAAACATCGAATTCAAGACACCCGGAGAACTGTGCTCTTTGGATCCAGTCAATGTATGTAGGTACTTCAATCATAGATTTGAAGGTATGATGTCTTTCATCATGAATAAGAAGAATGGATGTTGGATTTCTTCTGGAGGAAGGAGTACCAAGCAAGAGGTGCTCCTCATATACATATGTTGCTGTGGATCAAGGATGCACCTAAATTTGGAACGGATGCAGACGACTCAGTGATGAGTTTCATAGAACAGTATTCTACGTGTGCTGTTCCAAACGCAAAGGAGAAAAAAAGCCTAAGAGAAAAAGTTCTACGTTTCCAAAGCCATCGATGTGGAAAGTACTGTTGTCGTAAATTCCGGAACAAAGACAAGTTCTACACCAAATGTCGTTTCGGCTTTCCACGATCGGTGATTTCTAAAGGAAGAGTGAACAGTTTGATGTCTTCGCTGCGACATAATGTGATGAAGAAATCACCTAAAAACACATACAATTTGAAGAGGAACGAAGAGTCTAAGTACATCAAAGTCTATAACCCGGGGATTTTGTCCATGTGGAATGCTAACATGGATATACAGTTTGTGGCTGATAACTGTATGGCTGTGGCTCAGTATGTGACATCTTACATCACCAAAAAAGAGAAGACAGAATTGAAGGATATGTGGGAGGACATTTCCCATGAAAAGAGCCTCAGCAAGAAGTTGTACAGTTTCAGTCTGAAGATGTTGTCGCATCGAGAAATCGGAGCTTACGAATGTTCTGACCGGTTGTCTTCAGCAAGTCTCTATGCCAAGTCCAGGAGTATCGTTTGGGCGAGTGTTGGTCTTGCTGCAACGCGTAATCGAGTTCTGAAACCTGTGCGGGAAATTGAGTATTTGGCGGAAAAGGAGCCAAACAGTACCGACATTTTGAAGAGCAACATGTTGGATACATATTATCCAAATCGAAGCAGTCACCTCGAGAATGTTTGTCTGTATGATGTTCTGCAAAATTACATATTCAAGAGGAACATCAAAGAAGATACTGAGAAAGGAGTGTATGCTGTAATAGGAAGTGAGGGATGTCTGGTCAAGAAAAGAAATTGCCACTTGATAAACCATCGAAAATTGAGTGGCGAATCTCCTGAAAAAAAGGAGTTTTTCTATTTAGCACTTTTGCAACTTTTTAAGCCTTGGCGTGCAGAAGAGGAACTGCTTGGAGATTTCCTTTGTTACGAAGACTCATTCAATGCTGCCAAGGAGACCATAGAATGTCCTGCTTTTCCCAAATATGTAGAAATGTTGAATGTGGAAATTGAGCAGGAAGCAACGATTGCAGCCGAGATTGCCAGAGACAGTTCTCAGGACAGTCAGAGTTCTGCTTCATTGAGTCAGGATCCACTAGGAGGACCTCTTATCGAAAATGAAGCTGCCACTGCATTGAATGAAGTGGAAAGAGCCATGGCACATGCTCAAGAGGATGCGGTTAACTTAGAAGAGTTGGAAAGACAACTCAACGTTGAGCAGAGGAAAATATATGACGAACTTACCATGCAAATTGATCATGGATTAAGTCATGACAAGAAAGAGTGCTCATGTACGTCGTTGAAGCCTGTCCGACTGTACGTGAGTGGAGAAGCGGGAACTGGAAAAAGTTTCCTTATTAAAGCAATTTCATGTTATTTGCAGGAAAGGACATCGCTGTCTTGTGTTGTCACCGCTCCAACTGGACTGGCAGCACATAACATTAAAGGGATTACTTTACATCGTTTACTGATGCTGCCAGTGGAGCATGACAACAAATTAGAATATCACAAGCTATCTGGAGATGCTTGTTTTGAAGTTTCAAGAGTCTTGAGGAAAATGAAACTTCTTATCATTGACGAAGTAAGCATGGTTTCCAATGTCATGCTTGCCTTTGTGCATTTGAGAATGCAAGAAGTTCTCAAAACAGAGTATGATGTGTTATTTGGTGGCAAACACATCATTGTTTTCGGAGATCTTCTGCAGCTGACACCAGTGAAAGGGCAACCTGTGTTCAAAATGCTCACGCATGAAGATACCAGGAAGTGCTTAGGGAGTATTGGCAACGTCAATATATGGTTAAACTTCAATTATGCTGAACTGCATGAAAATATGCGTCAGGCAAAGGATGAAGTTTACAAGACTATTCTACAAGATGTTTGAATTGGCAAAGTGACTGAGCATGGGAAAGAAGCTTTACATGCACGATTACTGACAAATTTATATCCAGATGAAGATGTTGTGCCTGAGAATATTTTTCAGAAAGTTACTGAGAAAAAATCTGGAATATGTTTGATGCCAACTCTTGCAGAATGTGCCAAATTCAACAACAAAATGTTGCATTTAGAAAAGCAAGAGATTGTGAAATTGGAAGCTATTGACAGAGTAGAGCATATGGGATCAACAATTATTTTGTCTGAGAATCTGAAAACAAAATTGGATTCATTAGAGAAGAGTATATCTAAAACTGCGGGTTTTGAAAAGACTCTGAATGTGTGCTTGAACTGCCGTATAATTTTAAGAAGGAATTTACATGTTTAAAGAGGTCTGGTAAATGGATCAATGGGTAATGTTGTTGATTTTGTGAAATACAGAAATAGAGATGGAATTGAATTTTTAAAAATTAAATTTGATGGCATTGAGGAAGTACAGCTAATTGCTCGTTGTTCTGCTAGATTTTTGCTTGTAAAAGACTTATATGTTCGTCGTAAGCAGTTTCCTGTTTGCTTGGCATATGCGGTGACAATCCATAAATCGCAAGGTTTAAGTGTAGACTGTGCATTGGTGAATATTGGCAGTTCTGTGTTCAAGGAGGGTATGGCATATGTGGCATTGTCACGAGTTAGGACTTTATCGGGATTGTACTTGATTGAGTGTGATGTCACAAACATTTGTGCGGATCTAGATTGTGTTAAGGAATACAATAGGTTGAGAAGAGAGTATGCGCCACATTTGCCTCAGTATCCTTTGTTTGAGAAACGTGTGGTAGGCCGGAAACGATGAAATGTGACCAATACTGGGGAGGTTGTAGCAAAAAGACGAAAAGTCGATGAACCTGAAATTATAAGCAGAAACAAAAAGGATTCTGTTGAAGATGTTGTTGGTTTTCAATTTGAAAACAGTTCTGGTGTCAACTGCTATGCTAATGTAGTGGTTAATGTTTTGTTTTCTCTACAAAATGTAAAAGAAGAGATTGTGGTCAATTCTGATCAAAGATTTTGCAGTTTGTTAAATTCTGTGTTAGAGAAATGTAGCACTGATAGAACAAACATAGAAAGTGTGTCTGAAATTCGAAATCTGTTAGACAGATGTTCAGGCCAAACACAATTTTCTCAAAATAGTCAGCAAGATTGTCAGGAGTTTTTAATGTATATGCTTCATGTATTGTATGCTGAAGGTGTAGATGTAGATCATCTGTTTGGGCTTTCTTATCAATGGCAGCATGACTGCGAGAACTGTAGGGTATCAAGTAGTACTAGTGTAGACTCAGAAAGATTTATATATTTAACTTTGCCAGACAGTAAATCAGTCTCTTTTAATAAGCTAGTAAAAGCAGCTGATCCCAATATGGAGTGTAGGCAATGTAAATCTGAAATGATGTCCACATTATTTATACGAACATATGGCCAGTATGTCATTTTAATGTTCCAACGATGTAGGCCTGATGGAACAAAATTGACAACTTTAATTAAAAATTTTGTGGCTTCACAGTTGTCAATATCAGGAAGGACTTTTGTAACTGTAGCAATTATATATCATGATGGTTCTTCAATAACATCAGGACATTATACAGCTTATTTAAAGTGTAGAAATGGCTGGTCATTCTGCAATGATTCTGTTTTAATTTTCAAAAAAAAATTGCCATATGACCTTAAAAACTCTTACCTGGTGTTTTTAAAACCAAAATTTTAGGGAAAGAATCTCGGGATGTGCTCTGAGGAATTTCAAGAAGTTCTCATGGCTCCTACACTATTTGGCCTTGAAGATAAGTGTAGTACAGAGACATAACTTTTTACCATAACACTGGACGTTATTGAGAAATACGTGCACTTTGAATGAGTTCAGAAAAACTATTTCTTTTTATAAGCTAATTGAAGCAGCGAATCAAAACATGGAGTAGAGGGAATGTAAGTCTGCAATGCTGTCTACTGTTTTACATTGCTTTGTGATTAAAAGTGATGTAGAGAATTAAATAATTGTACTAGTCATAAAGGTAGTGTAAGTCTGCTTCATAGTAAGCAGTATCAGTGTGATAGGAAATGTAGAACATGATTGAGCAAGAAGGGGAAGATATTACTAGTCCAGGATTGTGTAAATGATCTTCAACATTTTAATTCTGAAAGTTGCGGAAATGCGAAAAGACGGGATTGGCTAACAAGAAATCCAAGAGTTATACATGGCTCTGACAAGATTTGGCCTTGTGGAATCTTGTGGTAGAGAGCAAGAAGTCATTTATTGTATGTAACATGTTTTTGAAAACGATGGAGGTTTTCTTTCAGAAAGTGGCGGGTTGAAAGTAATAACAGCACAACAGAGTGTAAGCTGTTCATAGGACATCCTTGGCCGTCATGGAAAGTAAGTTAACTTTAAGGAGTTCTGAATTCTGATTTCTAATGTTGTATGGGTTTTTTAAACACAATCATTTTGATTGTGTTTTTTTTTCCCCGCTGTTATATGATGAATACCTTCAAGTCACTGTTTTAGTGAAATTTGATACATTCTGAGAACAGCAAAAATAAACCATTTAACATGTATAATTAATTCTGTTCTGTTTGCATTTATGATGTACATGTAGAACTGTGTAGGAGGCATGGAGAAGGTGAGGCTTCTGTAAGTGTCAAAGTTGTTGCATACAGTGCTCATATTCTACGTAGTCTTTTATATTTCATTACTTTCACTGTTTCTGACTGATCTAAAAAATTTTTTTTTAAAAAGAACAGTAAGTATAAGGGAAGGAAACAGACAGTTATGTTAAAAGAAACACAGCTGTAGGGAATAAACTAGGGATACTGTTACCCGCAATCCTCTGCTGATGATGTCACTGAGCATGTCATGAATGATGTAATATGTGACATCATCAGCAGTGGATTACGGGTAATAGTATCTCTAGTTTACTGCCTTATAGCTGTCTTTCTTTTAACATAAGTGTCTGTTTCCTTCCCTTATACTTACTGTTCTTTTTAAAAAAAAAAATGTTTTGGTTCGCTTCCGGTTCGCGTACCGGGGAGCGAACTGGGAAGCGAACTAAGAGAAATAGAGGTTGGCACAGTTGCAAATATTGTACCAATTTTTTAATAACGGGGAGGTAGTTCTGAAAAGAACTTTTTTTTAAATTGTTTTTGTTGTTTTATATTTTTTTTATTATTTTTCTGAACATTTTTTTACTTTTTTTGAATTTTTCTGAACAGTTTTATATTTTTTTTGGTTTTTTTTCGGAGGGGGCAACGAAAACGATTCATTGTAAAGGGCTCAACAGGAGCAAGAAAACAAAAAAAAAGAATTTATTGTTTGGGGAGTTTCGGACAAACATGAGCATGATTGTCAATAGCTCTGTTGATCAGAGTGATGCTACTTTCTCCGTAGCAAATGAATCCACTGCAATGTACGCAGACTTGTTTTACTTCACGAAATCTCGTTTGTATATTTGGCACCATCTCCCTGCCCTCTGGTCCCGTTACTTCCGGTACAACAGATCTTCTGGCCATAATAGGGAGATTATCTAGGTCGTCCTGTTCCTCTTCTTCCTCTTCTTGCTGAATTATAACTTTAGCAGGTGGTCCACTCTTCCTTGGATGTGGTGGAGGTGGTGGGGAAGCACCAGCTGAAGCTAGTAAAGAAGCCATTGCTCACTGGTAACAAAGGGTCTTTCTCTCACAATGATGAAAGTCAGAGTGAGGAAAGAAGGAGGGATTTTCACCATTTGGGAAAAAAAATAGTTCTCAACCAATGAAAAGTGTTCATTTTAGATCATATGACCTAGTCTTACATCATTAGGAAACCGAAAGTGAAATGAACCAATGAAAAGTGTTATTACCAAGTCACATGACCTGCTGTGTTTATGTTACGCGCTTTGCAGGGCCTCCCGGTTTGCTTCCAGAAACCTGTGCTTTGCGACTCGGTAAGCGTACGAGTTCGCTAACGTAGCACGTCATATGACGTATCACGCGACAACGCGAAACGTCATGCGGACGGGAGGCGTCACGATGTTGTTTTCTAACGCGGCAGTTGCGGTAAAGAAACGTTTACCGGCTTGCGGTCTATTTCGCGGCATCAAGGTCAGCTAACGGGAAGCTTCCCGATTCGCGAAGCGGGAACGAAGAAAAAAAAATATTTAAAAAAAAAGTTATTAATAAACATATAAAATATATTTTTGGATTTAAAGAAGAATACATTTTACAGCTACAGATATTAGCTGTTAAAAAACCAATGAAATTCACTGAAAAAACCATAGGTTATAGACCATATATAGTTAGGAATTAGCATTTACAAAACCTTGAAAATTCACTGAAAAAACCATAGGTTATAGACCATATATAGTTAGGAATTAGCATTTAAAAAACCTTATTTTACTCACACAAAACCATTGAAATTCCATATATAGTTAGTTGCACTAACTATATATCGCGCACCCGCAATCCACTGCTGATCATGTCACATATTACATCATTCATGACATGGTCAGTGACATCACTGATGACATCACTGCTGACATCTCAAATGACATCACTGATGACATCTCACTTGACATCAATGATCACATCACTGATGATATCATTCATGTGATAATACAATGCATCTCCTCACACTCTAATATAACCTCCGTTACACCCAGTGTTAAATAGAGAGTATCATTTTTGAAACCATTGACACACCAATACTAGTTACTACATACGCACTCACTGATTCCTATGTCTACACACACATTCACTCATACAATCATTCATACATACAATCACTCATCTTTACAACACTATCATATGCACTCATACACCTATACAGACACTCACACTCTGCCACTCATCCATGGAGTTACTCACACACCTAGTCAGTCCTGAAAAGAATCAATCACACTTCCATTTTCTCATCTATACAGTTAAACACAGAACACCTTACATTTTTTAAACATATACTAACACATAGTTACTCTCTTATAGAATCACTGATACAAGTACACATTGATCTGCACAGAGTCACACACCTCCCAGCCAGCCATACACACACTCAGTCTCCCATACAAATACTTGTGCAACCAATCAATAACCCATATAGCTACTTATATAGCTACTGATCAACACGTGCAGCAGCTTGCACAACAACAGACATACTGATGCACACTTTTAGACAGTTTAGTCACTAACCCGTGCATTCAGTAAGACGCATTTAATCACTCACTCATACAGTCAATCACGCACCTACTAAAACCTTCATTCAGACACTTATACATCCACTCATTCTTCAATATGTAAAACATATTTAAACTTTACAGAAACACATAATCACTGGATGTTGTCATCAGTGATGTCATCAGTGATGTCACTGACCATGTCATGAATGATGTAATATGTGACATGATCAGCAGTGGATTGCGGGTGCGCGATATATAGTTAGTGCAACTAACTATATATGGAATTTCAATGGTTTTGTGTGAGTAAAATAAGGTTTTTTAAATGCTAATTCCTAACTATATATGGTCTATAACCTATGGTTTTTTCAGTGAATTTTCAAGGTTTTGTAAATGCTAATTCCTAACTATATATGGTCTATAACCGATGGTTTTTTCAGTGAATATATAAATATATATATATATATATATATATATATATATATATATATATATATATATATATATATATATATATATATATATATATATTACCTACTGGCGGTCGCCAGTAGGTATATATAGTTAGGATTTTTTCTCTATGGGTTTTTTGAAAATTCTATGTCTAATAACTTTGGCGTTTGTGGACGGAATTGGCTGAAATTTTCAGGAAAATGGCACATTTTGTTTCTGAGCAGCCCTTTAAAATTTGGGGGGGGTTCGTCAAGGGGGGGCTGAGAAAAAAGGGGGGTCCCAAAACGTGTTTTTAACATTGAGTTTTCCATAGGGCGGTTGGCCTCACTTTTAGCCCGAACGGGTGAATGGATTTGCACGAAACTTGGCAAAATTGTAGGGACTGGTAGCCCGATGTGCCTTTTGTAGGTCTCAATATATGTGCTACAGTGGATTTTGAGAAATTAACGTTTAAAAAAAGATATATATCTGTAACAGCGGACCGGGCAGCGCTCCAGGACGCGTACTTTTCGCGCAACGGAGCTTTGTGAAGCGAAGCTGATTGGTTCTCCGGCGTCTGTCAACATTCCAAACAGTCCGTAGCGGCCGCCATCTTGTCTCTCGGTAGGATCGAGAGACAAGAGGAGGCCAAAGCGAAGGGGCAAATGACCATAAGGGGGAATAGTAGATCCTCGCTGACCCCCTACGTTTGATGTGGAGGTTTTAAAAGGGCCCCGCGGGGCAAAAAAAAATAAAATAATAATAATCGAACGGCTGAATGGATTTGCACGAAACTTGGCAAAATATTAGGGACTGGTAGCCCGATGTGCCTTTGCTAGGTCTCAATATATGTGCTCCAGTGGATTTTGAGAAATTAACGTTCAAAAAAAGATATATATCTGTAACAGCGCTCCGCTTCGCGTACTTTTCGCGTTACGGAGCTTTGCGAAGCTGATTGGTTCTCCGGCGTCTGTCAACATTCCAAACAGTCCGTAGCGGCCGCCATCTTGTCTCTCGGTAGGATTGAGAGACAAGAGGAGGCCAAAGCAAAGGGGGAAATGACCATAAGGGGGCATAGTAGATCCTTCCTGACCTCTTAGGTTTGATGTACCATTTTGCCAAGTTTGGTGTAATTCCGTTCAGCCATTCAGGCTGTAGACGTATGTAAATGTCCTATGGAAAATTGCATGGGGAAAACACATTTGAAAGTGTTGAAATTTAGAACCAATTAAAATGTTACTTTGGTTTTGTATTTGTGTGTGATGAAAGTTAATTGGTTATGTATATATTTCAAATGAGAGGAAACCACAGCCATTTTGTGATACTACTGTCTGAGGTACATTTGTGAGGAATTTTTGGTGGTGAATTTCTGGTGTTTGATTTACACAGTACTAACACTTCTCCTACTTTTAAAAAGGTGAGTTGTTAATTTGTAAGGGGAACTATGTTGTACACTTGAAGATAATTTGAAAAATGTTTTCTGTTATTTATTTGCAGTCCTTCTGTTATACTAAATACTTGATAAAGTTAGTTTTATATTATGTATTACTAAAAACGATAAATGAAAGTGATTATTTTTTTTCTGCAATTTACAGCAAGCAATTTCAAAATAAAATGGCTCACAATGAAGAGACCGTGGCAATTTCTTTTGAATTGTCCACTACATTGATTGAAATTGAGAGCACCAATAATGAAATATTGTCACAAGGAGGACATGACTTGTATGATTCCATTAGATTGATTGAAATGGACAGCACCAAGAATGAAATATTGTCACAAGGAGATGACTTGAATGATTCCACTACATTGATTGAAATTGAGAGCACCAATAATGAAATATTGTCACAAGGAGGAGATGACTTGTATGATTCCATTAGATTGATTGAAATGGACAGCACCAATAATGAAATATTGTCACAAGGAGGAGATGACTTGAATGATTCCACTACATTGATTGAAATTGAGAGCACCAATAATGAAATATTGTCACGAGGAGATGACTTGAATGATTCCACTACATTGATTGAAATTGACAGCACCAATAATGAAATATTGTCACAAGGAGGAGATGACTTGAATGATTTTTTTGATCAATCTCTTGATGGCGAATTTATCGAGTGTTTGGAGACCATAGAGTTACAAGAATCATCATTGGAGACTTTTCATGAGGACATTGCTGATGAGGACATGTTACTAGTTCTTTCAAATTTAGAAAATTCTGAAGAATACATTTATATTTAGAAATCAAAAATTGTTTGAGACATTATTCATTTTTATTTTTAATTTATGAGGTTGTAGCGAAGTGATTGTAGTATAAAATGAGACTTATAGTATAGAGTGCAACATTGTTATGTTACATGGTAAGTTTACTCATATTTACTTCCCTTCTGCCACTATATTATCTCCAATGTGTATTTGACATCTCTTCTTCATCTCCGGCCTCCTTTCTCTCACTGTGTGTCTCCGATGCATCTTATCGCTGCTATTTTGTGTAATTACAGAAGAGAGTAAAATAAAATAGTTCGGAACGTGAAAAGGGGGCAAAGTAGAGTACTCCTCACCCCCTAGGCCTTTTTAGGCGGTCCCAAAAGGATCAGTTTCTGCTTTCCTGAGAGATTATGGTATGAGTTCCATATACCACAATAACTTGCATTACAACATGCAAGATATCTATCTCCTATTACCAACTTTTGGAGATATTCGCGCTAAGCGCGAATATCTCCAAAAAGTAACACCTGCCCTGAGCAGTTCTTAGCCATGTTATCCAATGGGAGGTGGATAACATGGCTAAGAGCATTAGCTCGGTAATGCATGAATATCGCTGAGTTTTTAGCGATATTCATGCATTGCGGCCGTTTATTATCGCATTTGCGATAAACCTTGATAATAGCAAGGTTTATCTTCGATAATTTCTGACGATGCTTAGTGGTAAAAAATTCGTTGGTAAGCATCGTTAGCGATAAATATCGCTTAACTTTGGTAATATGCCCCAACGTCTGTTAACGTTCGATTCGAAGGAAATGAGGAAGTGTTGAAAAACATTGTCTGCGCCATCTTGCCTTTTTTGAAATGCCACACTTTTGTCGTGCACGGCAGCCATTTTAGATGTCTTGACCAGACCCACTCTCTGCACGCTGTCGATTCGTAGCATGGCTCCTCACCCACGCAAGCATCTTCCCCAGGCACTGGTCACCACCGCTCTCTGTCTTATGCATGGGCAATAAACCTCCCCCCATCTGCGCTGCTCTTCCCTGAGAATCACACTCTGTGCCCGCCCGACACCTCCCTTTCGCCCTATTCACTACCGCACCCTCTGACACTCCTCTTCCTCTGTGTCCGATTGTCCAGGCTATCAGCTAGCCCTGCAGATGTAGTTTATGGCCCCAGCTGTAAAGAATCACCCCTCTTCAAAGGAGTTATAGTAGATCAAGGCCCACACCCGATGAGATCCGTCACACCACACGTGTTCCTACTATCTGAAAACCATCCTGTATTGTGATTGGGGAGGGGACCGAGCCTGAAGCGGAAGATTCCAGGAATGACTCTTTGTACATCAAAGTTTTTACAATTATGTGTCACATTAAAAATATATAGCACTCCAACAAAGTAGTAGGAATATAAAACTTTAATAACATATAAATATATACAACAAAACAAAAACAGTAAAAACATTTAAACAACGAAGAGACCGTGGCAATTTCTTTTGAATTATCCAATAGATTTATTGAAATTGACAGCACCAATAATGAAATATTCTTGTCAGTAGCGGGCTGTTGTGCGAATAGTTCCAAGGCAGCACAACGCGCTGAAATCTAGATGGCACGAAGGTGATGTCTAGTAAGTTGCCGCCCAGCAAATAACGGCGTGGGGCGCCGCGGGGGTGAGTGAGTCCAGTAGGCACCACAGCTATTCTTACCGGCATTGCAGAATTACTGCTGGGGACAATGCCTGTGCTGTAGCAGGGTCACAGCAGAAACAAAAAGGATTCTGTTGAAGATGTTGTTGGTTTTCAATTTGAAAACAGTTCTGGTGTCAACTGCTATGCTAATGTAGTGGTTAATGTTTTGTTTTCTCTAGAAAATGTAAAAGAGGGGGAGGCAGTCCAAAGTTCCGCTAAAAGGGCAAAGGAAAGGATCGGTGGTTTGAACTATCAGTCAAAAAGGGGAGGGGGTGCAATAATTTTTCCTACCGGGTCACACTGTGCTTTCACCGGAAGTGAGGTCTGCAGGATTCTAGTAATTCAAAGTGAGGCTGGCGCCAGCATGGGAGCGCCGACGTCCCGCGGATACAGTTTCGTCACTCCACGGGCGATCATGGCAGTCATTCCCCATCGGGGGTCGGAGAATCCCGCGGCTCCTCTAGAATCTTCAAGGTCGTGGAGGACTACGGTGGTGGAGTCAACCAGTGACCGGGCCATTTCTTTATGCTGGGCCCGCTCTTGCCAGGTCGACCGCCATTTTGAGAGTTCGGCAGCTACCGGCGATCGCGGGGTCACATGAGCGGACGGGCTCCACCCTGCCGGGTGAGACGTTGCAGCATGGCCACAGTGGAAGAACCCTTTTCCGGGCGCCTGGAGCGCTGAGGGTGCAGCTGGGAAGCCTCCACCTGGGGAGGCGGGAGAGGCCTGTTCGCACCGTCTCTCCCTCCCAGTGCACCCCACGGCGTCTCGCTTGAGATTTGTTATGGCCGGACCAGGCGATGAGGACGAGGGGGGGGGTCGGAGGCATGTGCAAGACATCCCCCCCCCAGTGTTGTCGCAGCCATTATTCAAGAAAGAAGAAGTGTCCCGTCCGTCTTCGGGCCGGGCTTCCGGTAGATGTCGGCCGGACGCCCCTGGCTCTGGCCCCATGAACGGGTTTCTTGGTTTATCGGCTGCAGCCGGATCCCGTCGGCCTCGGCCCCCCGACCGTTGGTGGCCGGACCGGAAGAGCATGTGGCGGGACTACCTGCAACTCTCAAGGGCCACCGCGGCCGGACTGGGAGAGAGAGGGGAGGGTCGAGGAGACATTCCCCCCCTGCAACTGTTCAGCGTTGTAAAGGCAATCCCCTGGCCGGGTCCCGCTGGCCTCGGCCTCTCCTCCGGCTACACCCTACGTTAGGATCTCCTGGCCGAGGCGTGGCAGCAGGACCTGCCTTATATGGGCTGCTCCCGGCTGGGCGTAGCCGGAACCCTGCCCCACCTTGGAAGTTTCCAGAGTGGGGGCGGATGTTCTACTGACTTGCATTTTCCCTAGTCTATCGATTTTTTTGGCGTGGCAGGCGGTGGGACAGCGAGGGGTGATTTGGTTTCTCTTACTGTTTTTCTGGTCTCTCACCACTGGCATATTTTAACGTTTTCTTGTTTCTACGACATTAATAGGTTTTATCATTACGTTATGTTATCGTTTCTTTGTTCGTTGTTTAATAAAAGTTCATGTTCATCAGTGGCCTACTGATTTTCGTTTTCCTATTTTTTTCTTTCCAGGTTGTTTCATGGTAAAGTTTCTGTTAACAGGATACAGTGATCACTTCGTTATTATTGCATATGTCCTTTTCACTAGGGGTGCTCTCTGGTCGGGCCAGATGACGTATCTCTAGTAAATGGTCCGGGTGAAACAGGTGCATCAATCAGTGGGGAGTAGATAGGCATGACAGATTACAACGGGGGAGAAAGGTCCGCATTACGTACCCTTTCACTACTTGCAAAGATTTTCCTACGTTTATTTGCAAACAGGGAATACCTCCAAAAAGAACTAATTCCCAAACAGTCAATGTTCGGACAATCAATCAATCAATGAGGAATGAAATAGGTACGACGTGTTAAAGGCTTGCGTTACCTACCCTTCACTATCTGCAAAGGGAGAGAGAATATTCCTATTCTTCCTCGTTTGCAGGCAGAGAAGATCCTTAAGAGAATTAACTTCGAACAATTCAATGCTCGATTCAAACAATCAACAAGGGGTACTGTGAACACAAATGAACGCCGCTTATGTACATACGCATTGCTATTTTCAACAGGTTGTTCCTAATGTTTCTATTTTAGCGAGGTCAAAAAGAGATCCCATTGGTGGCCTACTGATTTTGCTCGATTCCTTTTGTTTTTTTACACGATTTTTCGCTATCTGCAAAGACTAAACAGAGTATTGCGACTCTGTGCTTGTTTGTAAATAGAGAATGAACCAAAGAGAACAATCAATCAAATGGAGAGAGAAGCAGGCACGACGGATTACAAAGGGGGCAAAGGGCTGCGTTAACTACCCTTCACTATCTGCAAAGAGAGAGTACTCCTAATAGAAATGAGGGGTGGGGGGCAGCATTCAAAGCAGATCAGTGTGCATAAACCCGAAAATGTTTTTACTTACCACGTACTTGACATTCGACAGCTTATGATATTTGCTATTAAAAAACCATTGAAATTCACTGAAAAAACCATAGGTTATAGACCATATATAGTTAGGAATTAGCATTTACAAAACCTTGAAAATTCACTGAAAAAACCATAGGTTATACACCATATATAGTTAGGAATTAGCATTTAAAAAACCTTATTTTACTCACACAAAACCATTGAAATTCCATATATAGTTAGTTGCACTAACTATATATCGCGCACCCGCAATCCACTGCTGATCATGTCACATATTACATCATTCATGACATGGTCAGGGACATCACTGATGACATCACTGATGACATCTCAAATGACATCACTGATGAGATCACTGATGACATCTCATTTGACATCAATGACCACATCACTGATGATATCATTCATGTGACAATACAATGCATCTCCTCACGTTTTAATATAACCTCTGTTTCACCCAGTGTTAAATACAGAGTATAATTTTTGAAACCATTGACACACCAATACTAGTTACTACATACGTACTCACTGATTCCTACGTCTACACACACATTCACTCATTCACCCATACAATCATTCATACATACAATCACTCATCTTTACAACACTATCATATGCACTCATACACCTATACAGACACTTACACTCTGCCACTCATCCATGGAGTTACTCACACACCTAGTCAGTCCTGTAAAGAATCAATCACACTTCCATTTTCTTGTCTATACAGTTAAACATAGAGCACCTTACATTTTCAAACATATACTAACACATACTTACTTTCTTATACAATCATTGATACAAGTACACATTGATCTGCACAGAGTCACACACCTCCCAGCCAGCCACACACACACTCAGTCTCCTATACAAATACTTGGACAATCAATCAATAACCCATATAGTTAATCATATAGCTACTGATCAACACATGCAGCAGTTTACAGAACAACAGACATAATGATGCACAAATTAAGACAGTTTAGTCACTAACCCATGCACTCAGTGAGACACATTTAATCACTCACTCATACATTCAGTCATGCACCTACTAAATCCTTCGTCCAGACACTTATACATCTACTCATTCTTCAATATGTAAAACATATTTAAACTTTACAGAAACACACAGTCACTGGATGATGTCATCAGTGATCTCATCAGTGATGTCATTTGAGATGTCATCAGTGATGTCATCAGTGATGTCACTGACCATGTCATGAATGATGTAATATGTGACATGATCAGCAGTGGATTGCGGGTGCGCGATAAATAGTTAGTGCAACTAACTATATATGGAATTTCAATGGTTTTGTGTGAGTAAAATAAGGTTTTTTAAATGCTAATTCCTAACTATATATGGTGTATAACCTATGGTTTTTTCAGTGAATTTTCAAGGTTTTGTAAATGCTAATTCCTAACTATATATGGTCTATAACCTATGGTTTTTTCAGTGAATATATATATATATATATATATATATATATATATATATATATATATATATATATAACCTACTGGCGGTCGCCAGTAGGTATATATAGTTAGGATTTTTTCTCTATGGGATTTTTGAAAATTCTATGTCTAATAACTTTGGCGTTTGTGAACGGAATTGGCTGAAATTTTCAGGAAAATGGAACATTTTGTTTTTGAGCAGCCCCTGAAAATTTGGGGGGTTTTCGTCAAAGGGGGGTCGAGAAAAAAGGGGGGTCCCAAAACGCGTTTTTCCCATTCATTTTTCCATAGGGCGGTTGGCCTCACTTTTAGCCCGAACGGCTGAATGGATTTGCACGAAACTTGGCAAAATTGTAGGGACTGGTAGCCCGATGTGCCTTTGCTAGGTCTCAATATATGTGCTCCAGTGGATTTTGATAAATTAACGTTCAAAAAAATATATATATCTGTATGGTTCGCGTACTTGACGCGTAACGGAACTTCGCGAAGCGAAGCTGATTGGCTCTCCTGTGTCTGACAACATTCTAAACAGTCCGGAGCGGCCGCCATCTTGTCTCTCGGTAGGATCGAGAGACAAGAGGAGGCCAAAACAAAGGGGGAAATGACCATAAGGGGGCATAGTAGATCCTCCCTCACCCTCTAGGTTTGATGTGGAGGCTTTAAAAGGGCCCCGCGGGGCAAAAAAAAAAAAAAAAATAGTTTTTTTGCGTGGGGAGCGCCCGGTACGCTTTTGTGCAATGGACGGTGGTAATCTAAATGATGAGGGGGGGGCAGCGTTCAAAGCACATCAGCGTGCATAAACACGAAAATGTTTTTATCTACCACGTACTTGACTTATCTCTCTGAGATGCATTCCCTTGTGTCTCGGCAATGGTAGTCTGTTCATTACATAGATCGCTTGAGGGCGGTAGTACAGACCGCGCGTAGGAAAGGGTCAAAAGCCAAGGGTATAGGAGTATGTAACAAGCGAGCCATTTAATTGAAAAAACTAAACGTGACAAACGGTTGCAGGATCAGTGAAGGTTGATTTTATAATTGAAAGTATAACAGGATCAGTTACAATAAAATCGTCCATACGCACACCATGGGCGAGTATCATGGGTAACATTACTTCGAAGCTTTAATAATACAATAATCAATAATGAAAAATCGACATCAATAGGGTTGTCCGTATGCCCAGTCAGTACCCTTCCCCGCACGCCATGTGCACAAAGACCGCATACATCCCCCATAACGTCAAGGCTAAGTAACTACAACGTCATAAGGAGTTGCAAGTCGCTCCCATACTGGCGCCATTTTGGTCAAGGCCAGGCAGGTCCAGAGTATAGTTCAATGTCTCCAATAAGTAGCGGCAGGACCAGAATCCCTTTCGGCAGTTCAAAAAGTTTGTTAGCGCCAACAGAATTATTATTATTATGATTATTATTATGCGTTCTTATATAGCGCTCGATTACCCGTAGGCATCTCGGCGCTTGCCTTGGGAACCCGTCCTGGTTTTTCCCTGTGAGATACCCGTACTGGGCATCCCCAAGGTGAAAGCCAGGCATCCCGCCGCGGGGGGGCCGTAGTGGAGATTAAGCAAGCTAATGCCCAGAGCTGCAGAGTGTGAACCTGTGACTCGAGTAGGCACCGAAACGAGAATTATCGAGTCCGTGGATATTTGGGCTCAAGACCCTGCCGCGTCGGGAATTGAACCCTGGTCCCGGGTCTGACCTCTGCTTCAGGGTCTGCCGCCTCTAACCAGTGAGTCACACTTCTCCACTAAGGAGAACAGGCAGCATGAACCATGACTCAAAGGCGAGGGAAGCAAAATCTTCTCTACCGGGTCACGCTGAGGTCCCACCGGAGCTGATCAAGTTGGCAGTCTACAGTGTCTCTTAGTAATTCGGACAAAAACTGGCGTCAGCATGAGAGCACTACCATCCTGTGACAATGTTGTGGCCACTTCCGGAGAGCGGGACAGCAGGCGTATCCCTCCGCCGATGCACTGAATCAGCCTCCCTCACGGCACCAGATGTGGATAAGGCGGCGGACACCCGTGGCAGCGGTATATCCATGGGGGATAGTCGAGCAACAGTGGCGGTTGCCGCCATCGGAAGCCCGCGGGAGTCGAGGGCCAACGACTCTCGTAGAACCTTTAAAACTGAGAGGACGTCTTCAAGAGTGGGGCTCATGTCCGAGCAGGCAAGCAGAATGAAATGCTTTGCATTTGTAGACTTCAGTTCGGCGAAGACCCAGCAGAATGTTATAAGTAAATGTCATGGCACGAAGTTCAGTGGGCGGTTTGTCATTGTGAAAGCTTCAATTAAGTTGAATGGCTGCAAGAGCCCCGATTACACCAGCAGCCCTGTTAATATGCCGATCTTGGGAAAAGTTCCTCTGTTGGATTGCAATGGCTGCAGTGATGGTCTTGGGAAACTGCTTCCGAAAACTCTAAAGGCCACGAAAGCTTGCTATGCTGTTCCTTTGGAAATGCGGTGCTGGGTGATGGAAGTTATTGAAGAGTTGGCAGTGGTGTTTTTTGTGGATTTTGGATGCTCTGCCACAGTCCATTCGAGTTCCAGGGTAGACCAGAGTCGTTCTAGTGGACCAGGCCCAAATCCGGGGAGTCGGCCGCCATTTTGAGCGTTCCGCAGCAACAGCCGCTCTTCACCCCGGCCACCGGAGCGGGTCCCCGGCCATCCAACCGAGTGGAACGCCAATGGCAGTCATGGTGCAGCTGACCGGAGAGTGAAACGCTAAGGCTCGCCCTGCTGCAGCTGACCGCGGGGACGGGCCTTTGCGCGTGGTGTCGCCCCAGGGCTATTTGCACAACGGTCCTCCACCCCTAGGCCGCCACCTATGCTACCTCGACAGGAACAGCGTCATGCATTTGGTTCGATGTTGCAGCAGGCTGCCATGTAAATAGTTATTTAATAAAAAGTTTTACTGTGTTACTTTGCTGGCTTGTTGTATATATTTATAATATTTGCATAGGGTTTGTCGTTATTTTGGGCGGGGTGGGCGGCGGAGCCGAGCTAACTTCTCTTATTTAGTCAGCACATAAATTGACTTACTGGTGCGCATTATTTTGGGTGTACATTTGGGATATCGGTTGGGGTCGGGTTCGTCGTACTGAAATAACCCTTCAAGTTTCTGGTGTAGGCTACTCTCCCATTCACTAGCTCCAGAGAGAGTCGTTCCTAAGTAAGGAAAGTGCTATATTGTTTTTCGTCCTTCACATGCGGATACCATGTTCGGGCTTATTTTTCTCATTCCATTAACCGTTCGATCACCGCCTCAGTCATACAAAAAGCATTCTTTTATTGACCCAGTCGTGCGCCACACATACTCATTCAAACCGTACAAATCAGGGCCCATGCGCACATTCATACCATACAATCTTTCACGCTCCCAGTGATGGTCTGCACTCCATGCAATATCTCACAGCGCTTGTCTATGTCTTTCCCTATATGGAGCACGGTGCGGTCCATGTCCACTCCATTCTTCAGTCGGAACTCCGATGTAACCTACAGAGGAGAAAAGAAAGGGGAGGGGATACAGCATTCAGAGCATGTCAGCGCACGCAAACACGAAAAAGCTTCTACTTATCATGTATCAGACTAGCTGCAGGAACGTGTGATACAACAGATATTGGCTATCCCTTTCGCATTATTTTTCTGCGTAACATATCCTCCCCTTCTTATGATGCAAAAAAATGTTTCATTTTGTTTGTCTCTAAATTCGAGTTCCCTCTTCGTGTATTTGTTTCTCAATTAGTCGTATTTTATGGGACAAAATACCACACCTTACATTCGGCAGATACCTTAAGCTATGGTCGACCATTTTCTAACAATTCTGGAAAAAGGGCAGGTGTGACGGATACAAATTTCAATCAATCCAAAATTCAGGCAAAGGGTCTGCATTATCTGTTTTCTATTGTTTGGGAATAACAGCCATTATTCAAAAACACAACCAACCTAGACGATTGTTATGACGCTGATTCCATACTTCCTTCGAAAACTGTTTATTGCAAAAATGTCAGTATACAAATACGGGCCTACAACCACGTGGGCCGGCCACGGAGGAAACTGGAATCGTATATGATGAGGGGACATTTACACTGTAGAAAAACGTAACGGGCGGGCCATTAGGTTGCAGGAATTAAGGTGTCTAACAGTTGCGGAATCGGTGGACGTTAATTTTATAATCAAAGTATGACAGGACCAGTTACAATGAAATTATCTAGATATACATTTCCGGGCAAGTACCATGAGTAACGTTAATTAAAATTTTTAATAGTACAGTAATCAATAATACATCAGAACTTAATATCAATATGGATGT
The DNA here is from genome assembly GCF_964261635.1 of Lissotriton helveticus. Lineage (NCBI taxonomy): Eukaryota > Metazoa > Chordata > Amphibia > Caudata > Salamandridae > Lissotriton > Lissotriton helveticus. The sequence continues at coordinate 220,927,533 of NC_136059.1, read as the reverse complement.
CCAAATGTTCAATCAGTACCCGTCCCCGCCCGCCATGTGCTCCAAAACTGCATACATATCTCGTGATATCAAGGCTGAGCAACCAGTACACATCAAGGAGTTGCCAACATGTGGGATACATATTATCCAAATAGAAGCAGTCACCTCGAGAATGTTTGTCTGTATGAGGTTCTACAAAATTACATATTCAAGAGGAACATCAAAGAAGATATTGATAAAGGAGTGTATGCTGTAATTGGAAGTGAGGGATGTCTGGTCATTTTAGGCGAGGCCGGGCAGGTCCAGAATATAGTCAAAATGTCTCCACCAAGCAGCGGTCGGACCAGAACCCCTTTGAGTAGTCCAAAAAGTTCCGTTAAATGACAACAGAAGGGACAGGCAACAAGAACCATCAGTCAAAGAGGGGAGGGCAAGTTCTTCCCTACCGGGTCACGTTGGGGCTCCACCGGAACTGATTGAATTGGTAGTCTACAGTGTTTCTGGATGTTTCAGACTGAAGCTGGCGTCAGCATGAGAGCACCACCATTCCGTGGCTATGTCGTGGCTATTCCGCGAGCAATCATGGCAGTCGCTCCCCACCGGAAGCCTGCGGGAGTCGGGGGCCCCGGTGACTCTTGTAGAATCTTCAAGGCTGAGGGGACGCTTTCGGGAATGGGGCCCATGCCCTAACAGTCAAGCGTCCGAGTTCCAGGGTTGCCCAGAGCCATCCTTGCAGGCCAGGCCCAAGTCTGTGGAGGCGACCGTCATTTCGTGAGCTCCGTGGCAGCCGCCTGTGGCTGTACCGCAAGAGGAGGCGAAACTCAACCGGCCGAGTGAGGCACTGTGCCGCAAGAGTGGGCGTAACTCAGCTGGCCGAGCGAGGCACTGTGCCGCAAGAGTGGGCGTAACTCAGCTGGCCGAGCGATTCACTGTGCCGCAAGAGCGGGCGTAACTCAGGTGGCCGAGCGAGGCACTGTGCCGCAAGAGCGGGCGTAACTCAGCTGGCCGAGCGAGGCACTGTGCCGCAAGAGTGGGCGTAACTCAGCTGGCCGAGCGAGGCACTGTGCCGCAAGAGTGGGCGTAACTCAGGTGGCCGAGCGAGGCACTGTGCCGCAAGAGCGGGCGTAACTCAGCTGGCCGAGCGAGGCACTGTGCCGCAGGAGTGGGCGTAATTCAGCTGGCCGAGCGAGGCACTGTGCCGCAAGAGTGGACGTAACTCAGGTGGCCGAGCGAGGCACTGTAGGTCTTCCTCTCACAAAGATGAAAGTCAGAGTGAGGAAACAAGGAGGGGTTCTCATCATTTGGGACAAAAAATAGTTCTAAACCAATGAAAAGTGTCATTTTTAGGTCACATGACCTAGCCTTACATCATTAGGAAACCAAAAGTGAAATGAACCAATGAAAATTTTTATTAACAACTCACATGACCTGTTATGCTTACGTTACGCGCTCCGCGCCGCGCCCCGGATCGCTTCCGGGAAGCTGCGCTTCGCGCCTCGCTTCGCGCCTCGCTTCGCGCATCCGGTGCGCTAACGCGGCGCGTCATATGACGCATTATGCGACAACGCGATACTACAGTGTTTCTGGATGTTTTAGACTGAAGCTGGCGTCAGCATGAGAGCACCCCATGGCTACGTCGTGGCCATTCCGCGAGCAATCATGGCAGTCGCTCCCCACCGGAAGTCTGCGGGAGTCGGGGGCCCCGGTGACTCTTGTAGAATCTTCAAGGCTGAGGGGACGCTTTTGGGAATGGGGCCCATGCCCTAGCAGTCAAGCGTCCGAGTTCCAGGGTTGCCCAGAGCCATCCTTGCAGGCCAGGCCCAAGTCTGTGGAGCCGACCGCCATTTCGTGAGCTCCGTGGCAGCCGCCTGTCGCTGTACCGCAAGAGTGGGTGAAATTCAGCCGGATGGCGGGTGAGACGCTGTAATAGCAAGAGCAGGCGCAACTCAGCTGGCCGAGCGAGGCACTGTGCCGCAAGAGTGGGCGTAACTCAGCTGCCGAGTGAAGTGCTGGGGTGCAGCTGAGAAACCTCCACCTGGGAAGGTGGGGGAGGCTCGTTCGCGCCGCCTCTCCCTTCCAGTGCACCCCACGCCGTCTCCTGGCGCAGGTATATGTGATGGTCGGACCAGGGCACCGCAGGACGTGTCTTCAGGTCAAACGGATTGTGGGACAAGGTCCAGAATGGAAGAGTCACCAAAAGGCTAAAAGTTCCGCCGTACCCCGGGAGCCGGCCGCCTACGTCGAGTGAAGCGCTGGGGTGCAGCTGAGAAACCTCCAACTGGGGAGGTGGGGGAGGATCGTTCGTGCCGCCTCTCCCTTCCAGTGCACCCCACGCCGTCTCCTGGCGCAGGTATATGTGATGGTCGGACCAGGGCACCGCAGGACGTGTCTTCAGGTCAAACGGATTGTGGGACAAGGTCCAGAATGGAAGAGTTACCAAAAGGCTAAAAGTTCCGCCGGACCCCGGGAGCCGGCCGCCTATGTCGGGGGCGATCGATCGATGTTGCAGCAGGCTGCCATGTAAATAGTTATTTAATAAAACGTTTTACCCTGTTACTTTGCTGGTGTGTTGTATATATTCTTAAAATTTGCATAGGGTTTGTCGTTATTTTGGGCGGGGTGGGCGGCGGAGCCGAACTGTCTTGCAGCCATCATGGCGTCGAGCTCGGTTCCTCTCACTAGTTTCATATTTCTCATGAGGGGTTGTTCCTAATGTTTCTATTTTAGCGAGGTCAAAAAGAGATCCCATTAGTGGCCTACTGATTTTGCTTGATTCCTTTTGTTTTTTCTAACGATTATTCACTATCTGCAAAGACTAAACAGAGTATTGCGACTCTGTGCTTGTTTGTAAATAGAGAATGAACCAAAGAGAACCAATTCCAAAACAGTAAATGCTTGGATAACAATCAATCAAATGGAGAGGGAAGCAGGCACGACGGATTACAACGGGGGCAAAGGCCTGCGTTACCTACCCTTCACTATCTGCAAAGAGAGAATACTCCTAAAAGAAAAGAGGGGGGGGGCAGCGTTGAAAGCACATCAGCGTGCATAAACACGAAAATGTTTTTACCTACCACGTACTTGACATTTTAAAGCTTTTGATATTTGCTAATAAAAAACCATTGAAATTCACTGAAAAAACCATAGGTTATAGACCATATATAGTTAGGAATTAGCATTTACAAAACCTTGAAAATTCACTGAAAAAACCATGGGTTATAGACCATATATAGTTAGGAATTAGCATTTCCAAAACCTTATTTTACTCACACAAAACCATTGAAATTCCATATATAGTTAGTTGCACTAACTATATATCGCGCACCCGCAATCCACTGCTGATCATGTCACATATTACATCATTCATGACATGGTCAGTGACATCACTGATGACATCACTGATGACATCTCAAATTCCTATGTCTACACATACATTCACTCATTCACCTATACAATCATTCATACATACAATCACTCATCTTTACAACACTATCATATGCACTCATACACCTATACAGACACTCACACTCTGCCACTCATCCATGGAGTTACTCACACACCTAGTCAGTCCTGTAAAGAATCAATCACACTTCCATTTTCTAATCTATACAGTTAAACATAGAGTACCTTACATTTTCAAATATATACTAACACATTCTTACTCTCTTATACAATCATTGATACAAGAACACATTGATCTGCACAGAGTCACACATCTCCCAGCCAGCCACACACACACTCAGTCTCCCATACAAATACTTGGACAATCAATCAATAACCCATATAGTTACTCATATAGCTACTGATCAACACATGCAGCAGTTTACAGAACAACAGACATAATGATGCACAAATTAAGACAGTTTAGTCACTAACCCATGCACTCAGTGAGACACATTTAATCACTCACTCATACAGTCAGTCACGCACCTACTAAATCTTTTATTTAGACACTTCTACATCTACTCATTTTTCAATATGTAAAACATATTTAAACTTTACAGAAACACACAGTCACTGGATGATGTCATCAGTGATGTCATTTGAGATGTCATCAGTGATGTCATCAGTGATGTCACTGACCATGTCATGAATGATGTAATATGTGACATGATCAGCAGTGGATTGCGGGTGCGCGATATATAGTTAGTGCAACTAACTATATATGGAATTTCAATGGTTTTGTGTGAGTAAAATAAGGTTTTGTAAATGCTAATTCCTTACTATATGTGGTCTATAACCTATGGTTTTTTCAGTGAATATATATATATATATATATATATATATATATATATATATATATATATATATTTGTATTTTAGCTAAAAATTAAGGAGCAGGGGCCCACATGCATCATTGTTGCCGTTTGCGAATCCTTAATTGCGAAAATTAAGGAATCGCAATTAAGAATTCGCAAACGGCAATGCATGAAAAATGCGCATTTTTTTGCGATTTCTTATTATACTGCAAAAATGATACAAGACTCGTATGAAAAAGATCTCTATCAATGGAAACGAGAAGGACTTATATCAAAAGACGAACTTAAATTCCTTCATAAAGTCCACCCGGTATTACCAAACATCTATTTTGTACCTAAAGTACATAAACAGCAAACACCGGTACCTGGCAGACCCATAGTGTCAGCTATCAATAGCGTTTTTGAAAATACATCAAAATACATTGATTTTTACTTACAAGAATTTGCAGTTTCATTGCCAGCCTATATAAAGGATACGACGGAATTCCTCCACCTTTTAAATCAATGTGTGTGGACCAATGATCTCTTACTTATGACAATGGACATAGCCACGCTCTATACCAGCATTGCACATGTTGATGGATTAAGAGCTGTCAAATATTACCTAGACCAACGTCCCATAGAAACATACCAACACAACAAAATGCTTATCAACATGATAGACAAATGCCTTAATAACAATGTCTTTTCATTTAAAAATGTAATTTATAAGCAACTAAGGGGGGTGGCTATGGGCGCATGTTTTTCCCCTACCTACGCGGGGCTCCACGTGGGGTGGTGGGAGGAGCGTGTGCTCAAGGTCCACCATGCAACATACTGGGAAAATAATGTCATAAAGTATTGGAGATATATAGATGACGTTTTTATTATTTGACGTGGCTCCATGCAAGCAGCTAAGCAATTTGTAGAGGACATAAATACCAATCAGCTGAATTTAAAGTTTACAGCTAATATCAGCCTGAATGAAGCAACTTTTTTGGATGTACAGGTGAACATCTTAGAAAACAAAATAAGTACAAGCCTGTTTAGAAAAAGCGCTGCAGGTAACACCATCCTGCACGCTAAGAGCTTTCATCCCCACTATACCATCACAGCAATCCCTTATGGGGAATTTTTGCGCATTCATAGGTCCTGTAGTTCTTTAGAAATGAGAGACAGACACCAACAAGATTGCAAAGATAGATTGCTTGCTAGAGGTTACAGTGCCAAAAAATTGGATGCAAGCATGGCCAAAGCCAACCGCTTAGATAGGTCACACTTACTTAAACCAGACAGGTCACAAAACTCCAAAGCTCAAGATGAGATCAAAGATAACACTATACGGCTTATAACAGGCTACAGACGCCAAGCCCGACAAATCACACGATTGATCAAGAAGGAATGGCCTATTATTCTTACAGATCAGGTGCTGAAAGAGTTCATGCCAAGAACACCCACAGTTACATATAGACGAGCATATAGCATGCGCAATGACCTGGTATGCAGCAGCCCAGAATTGACCAAAGGAGACAATTGGTTATCCCCCCGCAGGGGGTTCTACCGTTGTAGCAGTTGTCGAGCCTGCAAGTTTGGGGTGAATGTAAAAACACACCCCACACCATTCGACACTACCCCTATCACCCTGAAAGGTAATTACACTTGTCGCACAGAACTGGCCGTCTATGTGCTCATATGCAGCTGTGAACTGACCTATGTAGGGAGCACGAAGTTACCCGTTCACCAGCGCATACTCCAACATCTGAGAGCAATTGTTAATGCCGATCTTAGTTACCCCGTAGCTCGGCATTTCAAAAGTGTTCACAACCAAAACCCCAATCATATCAGGTACTTTGTTATAGTTGCTGTCATTCCAAACAAAAGGGGGGGCGACAATGAGAAACGCCTTAGACAGCTTGAATCAAAATATATCGTACTTCTTAACAGTAAAAGCCCTGGAGGCCTGAATATGGGGGAAGATCTCCACAATTTTCTATAAAAGTTGTAACGATAGAATCAACACTAAGTATCAGCAATATATTGTAGGGTATGTTCTCTTTCAGTTCTAGATTTCAATTAGTGCCACAATAATTTTGACTAAGTAGGAGTTCCGTCACTTTTCCATGATGTATAATGATATTCACAATTTATTCCAGGATATTGGTATCAACATACTAGTTCATTTGTTTAACTTTATCAACGCAGTAATCACTGTTGAGCAGATTTAGAAATGACACATTATTAATATATTGTTTTATTATTATTTTTATTATTATTCATGCACAGTTCACATCTATGTTATACATAGAATTAGCACGTAATTCCAGGTTCACTTATTATTTTAACAGTGTACACCTGTTTTAGCCATACACACTCTCATTAGAGTACCGCAAAGGAGTTATAAACACATACAGAGCAAGTTGTGCAGATTAGTCACTTCGATAACCTGTTGATATATTAGGCACATTATCCATTGAGTATTCATACAGACAATGACTCTACACGAGTAACATGTATTACACAGCAATTGGTTTTTGCAATATGAAGGTTATGTTATGTGACTACATTAGATCCACTGCACACTTTGCGGCAAACTAGTCATGTTTAAAGAAATTAATTTAATGAATATATTACATGACCAGATCATAACAATTGCTCATGTATAATGTGATAATGAACGTATATGCGTGATTCATAATAACATCAATACTGTGTCAAAATGGCGCCCACAGAAATGTTCTAATAGGGACTATAGAAGTTAATGTAGTCCTATGTTTATGTTCATCTTTCACAGAATGGGCGCGCAATTTGTATGTGGTCTCAAGTTAAATGGCGGTTACTCCTAACACTCCCCATCAGTGAGCAAGGACGTGAAGTCCGAAACGCGTCTGATGGCTTGCACCGAAATAAATATTTAATCTATAACAGAAGACCGACTTTGGCTTAATTTTGTAGTCTGAGTACCTGCTGGTGCGGAGAAGCACAATTGCGGCAAGTTGGAATTTCATATATATATATATATATATATATATATATATATATATATATATATATATATATATATATATATATATATATATATATATATATATATATATATATATATATATATATATATATATTACCTACTGGCGGTCGCCAGTAGGTAATTATAGTTAGGATCGATTTCCATAGGGAAATCGCAACATTCTATTTGGAATAACTTTGGCGTCGGTTGAGGAATCAGCCTGAATTTTTCAGCAACTTTGCCTTGCGGCGCTCCGCTCCTTCCCTGAAAGTTTGGGGGGCATTCATCAAGTGGGGGCCGAGATAAAAGGGGGGTCCCAAAACGTGTTTTCCCCATGTTAATTTCCATAGGGCGGTCTGTCGCACTTTTAGCTCGAACGGCTGAATGGATTTTCACCAAACTTGGCAAAAATGTAGGGACTGGTAGCCTGATGTGCCTTTGCTATGTCTCAAGATATGTGCTCCAGAGGATTTTGAGTAATTTAGGTAAAAAAAAATGTATATATCTAGAGCCGCGCCCCGGTACGCGTACCGGGGAGCGCTCCGGGCGCGCCACGCGACTTGCGCACGGCAAGCTGATTGGCTCTCGGGTGTCTGTAAACATTCGAAACAGTCCGCAGCGGCCGCCATCTTGTGTCTCGGTAGGATCGAGACACAAGAGGTGGTAAAAACAAAAGGGAAAATAATGAAAAGGGGGCAGGGTAGACCCCCCCTGGCCCCCTAGGTTTGATGTGGGGGCCATAAAAGGGTCCCTCGGGTAAAAAAAAAAGTAATTTTTTTTTTGATTTTCGCGGGGGGAGCGCCCGGTACGCGCACCGGGGATCGTACCAGGGAGCGTACTTTGGTGAAATAAAAAAAAATATATCTTTTTTTGGGGGGGGGGCGCCCCGGTACGCATACCCTAAGGACAAAAAATTGACAGAGATCCTTTAAAAGTATAGGTTTAATTTTATAAATGTGAGGTAGTTCTGAAAAGAACTTTTTTGTTATTGTTTTTGTTGTTTTTTTTTTTATTGTTTTACTGAACATTTTCTTTTTGTATTTTTGAAAATTTTATATTTTTTTTTGTTTTTTAAGGCAACAAACAAAAAACAGGGAAGTGGAAATGGCTCAACAGGAGCAAAAAAAAGAAAAGAATTAGTGCTTCCTTTTCTTGTTGCATTGGTGGTTGTCCACAGCATAATTTATTACGGTGACACTAAGTTCACCATAACATAATGTTTTGCCACAGAAAATGCAAACATGTTTTATGGTGCCAAATTTTGGTTGTATATTTGGCACCATTTGGCGTGCTTCAGGACCAGAATGTGAGTTTTCAGTAGAGGAGGTGCTGGCCACAGGGGGTAGGTTGTTCTGAAGTTCCTGTAGTTCAGCGTGGGCTAAGTTATTTGGATGAAACCTCTCCATGTGGCGGATCATGGTAAAATTACCAAATGAATATTTCTTTAGGGGGTTGCACCTGGAGAGGACTGAGCCACAAATTAGACAGGTGACTTTGGGGGCGTTTACCTTTTTTTGGCCTTCAGGGATGGAAAAGAATTGCCAAACATAGTGCACTTTAACGTGCCTTTGCCTTGGTTGTTCAGGCAGGAAGTGCCTTGATTGTTGCTCCTCCTCCTCTTCTTCCTCTTCTTCTTCTTCTCCTCCAAGGAACTGTGGTGGTGGACCTTCTTTTCTTGGTGGTGGTGGTGGTGGTGGGGGTGCACCAGCTGCAGCTACAAGTGATGCCATTGCAGTGATCAAAAATAGCTCTTGCTCTCTCAATAAAGAAAGTTAGAATGAGGAAAAAAGGAGGGGCTTTCATCATTTGGAGAAAAAAATGATGAGAACCAATGAAAAGTGTTATTTTCAGGTCACATGACCTGACACATGACCCGGTGCGCTTACGTTACGCGCTCCGGCGCGCTTACGCTACGCGCACCGGGCCGCGCCGTGGAGCGCTTCCGGGTGCATTTACGAAGCGCATCATAAGACACATTACGCGGCAACGCGATACGTCACGCTTACGCGACGTGTCACGATGTGGTTTTTTCAATCGCGGCGCTCCCCGGTATGCGCCCCAGGGCGCGCCGTAACATTGCGCTTACCCGTGCGTTCACCGGTACGCGCCCCAGGGCAAAAATTTAAAAAATAAAAATAAAAAAAAATTACACAATTATACAATATAAAATTCGTTATAAAAAATATTACTTTTCATAACTATAGAGATTTGCTATTAAAAAACCATTGAAATTCACTGAAAAAACCATAGGTTTCACACCAGTTATAGTTAGGAATTAGCATTTAAAAAACCTATTAAATTCACTGAAAAAAACACCAGTTATAGTTAGCTGGAAATTTTACTCGCATAAAACCATTGAAATTCCCACGTTATAGTTAGTTGGACTCACTATAACTTGCGCGTGCAATGCACTGCTGATGACGTCACATATTACATCACTCATGACATGGTCAGAGACATCATTTTTGTGCATGTTTGAAGGTTTTCGGTAAATTAGCATGAAGTTCAACTTCATCCTTATTTACCACTTCCAAATTGCAAATTCACAATTTAGAAATGATCATGCATTGCATTTAAGAAATCTGAGAGTGCGATTTCCTAACTGCAATCGCAATTTTAGAAATCGCAACATGATTGCGATTCCCAAAATTGCGAAATACATGATGCATTCTAATTTTGATAATTGCATTCGCAAACAGCCGAAAATTGCGATTCGCACCGTTTGTGAATGCAACTATCGTTGATGCATGTGGGCCAGGAGGTTGGCTTTATAGGGGATAAGGGTGGGGAGTAATTTAAGAATGTTGGTTAAAAATACATTTTAATAAAAAAATTCTTGAAAGATATAAATAATGTAGAAAAAAATAGAAATTATCAAAAATTTTGAATTTTTATTTGGGTGCGAATATTTTGATGTAAATTTTGTAAAATACTTTACAATTTTTGGTATTAAAAATAATAATTACATGAATAAATGATAGGTTTATTATTTTTATTTTTTTCACAGAATGTCTATGTTTTGTTTTTGTTTCAATAAAAAGAAATCGGATAATTTTGAATTTTTAGATTTATAAATTGTAATTTTGATTTAGAATTTACTATGTATATGTTTTTATTTTTGTGAGAAGGGGTGTCTCAAATTTTTAATAAGAATTGTTTTAATAATTGTATTTTTGAATCATTTATATTTGTTAAAGTGTTATAATAAAACTTTTGGGATACATTTAATAAATAGTGTTATATTTTTAATTTCGATAAAAAAATTGAAATAATTTTACATTTTTGTTTTTTTGTTTTGGAGTTTGAAATAATATTTTTGGGGGGGATTATTATCCAGCACTTTCTTTGAGTTTAGTTGGTTTCAGAGTTGGAATAGTAATAAATTATGGTTTATTATCCAGCACCTTCTTTGAGTTTAGTTGGTTTTGGAGTTGGCATAGTAATTTATTATGGTTTATTATCCAGCACTTTCCCTGAGTTTATTTGGTTTTGGAGTTGGAATAGTAATTTTTTGGGGTTTATTATCCAGCACTTTCCCTAAATTTAGTTGGTTTTGGAGTTGGAATAGTAATTTATTATGGTTTATCATCCAGCACTTTCTTTGAGTTTAGTTGGTTTTGGAGCTGGAATGGTAATGTATTGTGGTTTATTATCCAGCACTTTCCCTGAGTTTAATTGGTTTTGGAATAGGAATACTCATTTTTTGGGGTTTATTATCCAGCACTTTCCCTGAGTTTAGTTGGTTTTGGAATAGTAATTTTTGTTGTTTATTATCCAGCACTTTCCTTGAGGTTAGTTGGTTTAGGAGTTGGAATATTAATTTATTATGGTTTATTATCCAGCACTTTCACTGAGATTAGTTGGTTTTGGAGTTGGAATAGTAATTTTTGTGGGTTTATTATCCAGCAATTCCCCTGAGTTTAGTTGCTTTTGGATTTAGAATAGCAATTTATTATGGTTTATTATCTATTAATTTCTCTGAATTTTGTTGGCTTTGGAGTTAGGAAAAGTACATTTTTATTGTTTATTATGTAGTTTTTAAACAGATTATTTGTACATTCAAATAAAAAAGGAGATGCATGTTAGTTTTTATTGTTAACATTTTTATTTGCTAACACATGTATTTTTTATTGTTCACAATCATGGGCCCGATTATGATGCAGTTAGGAAATCTTCCCGATCGAATTGGTTTGGAAATAGTTTCCGACTGACTCGGATCGGGAGTGTCCAACCGACCGAGTATGATGCATACAGATGCTTCCAGATACGATTTGATTGGCTTCCCATTGACTTCAATAGGAGCCTGTGCTCCTAACCGCATCTTAATCTGTCCCTCAGTCGGGAAAACACGTTCCCAATACGATTCGGAAGGAGCAAAGGCTCTTAGGAGGCCTTCCTAACCGCATCGTAATCGGATCCTAGTTGGGAATGCTTTCCTAGCCGCATCGTAATCGGGCCTGAAATTATTTCTATTTAGTTATGTTATACCATTTTTGAAAATATTAAAAACATGATTCAGAAAATGTTATAATATTCAGGATGTATTATACAGTATAATATATTTTTAACATATAGTTTCCAAGTACATTTGCAAAAAAATAAAATAATTTTTACACTTTTTTTTAAAATAATTTTGAAAAATTGTCAATTTTCTAAATATAGTCATGTAATAGTAAAGAAAATATATATTTTAGTTATTTCAGTATAAACACTTTCATTTCTATTATTTACTATTTTTTATGACAAAAAGTAAACATGTTTGTACATTTCCTTATGCATTTTTTAATACATAATTTTATTTTTGGTGTAAAATTATATAATATGTATTTTTCAAATGTATATTTTATACATTGTTTTCAAGTATTTAGTATATTAAATATTAATATTAAAGAAATGATATTTCAAATATTAAATAATTGACACTTTTTTTACAAATATATTTTAGTATCATATATTTTGTTATAAAACATTGTTATATTGGTTGCACATTTACAACAGTCTTATTGTAATTTTAAATTTTGACGGTGAGTACATGAAACAAACATTTTTTTATATATTAAGGGGCTGATTCCGATCTTGGTCGGAAAGTACTCCGACCGAGCCGGATCTGGGGTATTTTCCGACCGATCAGGACTCCTGCAGTCCGACCGAGCGAGTACGATGCGGCCGTATGCGGTTAGACTCCCATAGAAGTCAAAGGAGCCGGTTGTACAATGCGTACATGGGCTCCCATTGACTGAATGGGTATGTCACGGACAAGGGCGCCCCCTAGAGTGGGTACGCGTCGGTGCCATCTGCAGTGTACATGCCTGTATTGGCGAGACCCATGGGTCTCCCCCTGTGTCCAATTCGTAAGGCTGCGGGTAACAGGGGGTCTGACGCGGACCCCTGAATTCCAACTCCAGGAGCTATTGCAAGCCAGACGTTCCGACTCGATCCGGCTGTCCGAATCGAGCATCGTACTAGCTCGGTCATGAAACATCTACATTGCGCGCCACAGTTTGCTTGTGACCGAGTCGTACGGAGCGGTTCGGACCCTGAAACGATTCAGACGGAGATTTCGCGCTTGTTTGCATCGTACTTCGATGTCTGGACCCTTGTACGACTCGGACGGAAATTCAGCCTCCAAATTGGATCTGCTAATGCTGAACCCGATTCGGTGCCCTACCGACTGAGATCGGAATCGGCCCCTATATATTATATTTCTTTTGATAATATAATATATAATGTATATTTTAAAAAATTTTACAAACTTTTTGAACATTTGTAAAACAAATTACAATTAAGAAACCTATACATTAAATTTTTGGGATATTTTAATTCTTTATCCATTTTTGTCAACGGGGAGTCAGTGTTCTTTTCATTTTCATTTCGCTGGCATTTTTTTTCCTTTTTCTTACTTTTCTGTCTATCTATTTTGTTTTTAGGTCATTTTGCAAGATGGAACCTCACGGTTGGGAACTGCATTTTGGTGGTTAAGGTAAGTTTAGTTTAGTTTTCTATTAAGGTAGTTTTAGGGTTGGGGTGAGGTAGTAGTAGTGTAGTTAGATTTGTTAGGGCGTTAATTGTTCGTTCTGGTGCAGTTAGGTGTTGTTTTGGCAGTTTAATGTTTTATGTGTTTGACGTAGTGTTGGACAGAAGTATACTGTTATGCAGTGTTAGTAATGTGTTGTTGAATTATGTTATGTTGTATCTAATGTTGATATTAATGCTTGTGGGTTTTTCCATGTATTTGTGGGAAGGTGGTCTTATTTTTTTCTTTACAAATTTTCCGTTTCGTGAACCGATGGTGCTGACGATGTGTTTATTTAAAAAAAAAATACATTTTGTTTTTTTGAAACAAGTTAATTTTTTACATTTCCTTTTATTTTTCAGGTTTGTTGGAGCATTATTTTTTAAGCTAATTTTTGGGGAGAGGGTTTCATTATTGAGAGAATTGCATTGCTGGAGCCTTTTTTCTACAGTTCTATTTTTGCATTTTTGGGGGGCATTTCGCTTTAAATGTATTTGTCTTTCAATTTACATACTATGGATTTGTTCATTTTCGAGGAACGTCTACTGCAAATAGTTTTTTATTATTATGGGTGGGAAACTTTTTTGGTTACATGTGGTTTGTTTGTTGCTTTTTTATTTTAATAATTATGTTATGTCATATATTTATATGTACGTTTTCAATTTTTAAATTATGTAATTATAATAATTAATTAAAAAGAGTAGAATTGTATAGTTTAAATGTTTTATGATTTTAAAATGCTTATGATGTTTAGGATTGTTTTTTGTTCAGAGTATCGATTTAGCAATCATGTCTAGGTATTCTAGACTTTTAGGGGCCCATTAGTATGTTGGGCGGATCGCCACTGTCCGCATGGCGGAACACAGTTCTGTACTGTTTATGATGACTACGCATGCATTGTGCTTGCTTTTATTGTATGTCTCTGTTTTTTAGGTTCACAAAATAGGAGAATCAGGTGATTGGCCCAGGTAAGTTCTTGCTTCCCTGGTAGATGTTACCTTGATTGCGATTGGATAGCTAAGGCCGCTGTGGTGATGGGAGTGGTATATGCATGGTAGTTCCCAAAATGTTTTCAATTCAGGACTGTTAGAGGATATGGAGGAATTACCTGCAGTTTCGCATCTATTTACAGAGGACAGAAAAAAATGAATTTCTCTCATCTCTAGCAATCTCATAACATTTCACTTTCAATAAATCTGTTCAGAAGAATTAATCATTGTCAGGTGATGCTAATCTTGAATACACAGAACATTTCAAAAGTAAAAATCCTAAGCAACAGTTTCTAGTAAGTAAGCAACTTAACCACAGACCCTAAGCGTCACTGGGTTCATACATATTAACAAAAATTGTAGTAGTATTCACTCAAAACATTACAAAGTACATGAGTGCCTACTTTCGATAGAGCTCCGTTGGATTGTCATAGAGTCTGTCCTTTATTCTCATTGTGTTTCAATCTTTTTAGAACTAAATACTGATCATATTGTTGTTTTTTTGGTTGACTATCGTGTTTCTAGTTGTTCCTAGCTCATTTCAGGGTCATAGAAAACAGTTTTATGTGACCACTGACGGCGTATGTACAAAGAAGTGGCGGAGTGAGGTGTTAGCCGCCATGGCTTAATGCCTCACTCCGCCACATCAGAAACACCAGGCTGCACCATATTTACAAGAATATGAAGCAACCTTTCATTTCCCCCTGCACTGGCGCTACCCTTAGCTGCCTAGAGCCAACACAGGCTCCCTTGCACCATAGTGCAAGGGTGTCTGCATGCAGGGTAAGATTGTTTATGTGTAGGGAGTTGTCCCCTCCTGTACATAAACAATCTTTAAATGCTGTTTTGTTACTACAAAATGTAATTTTTTATTAAAGATTGTTTATGTGCAGGAACGGACATCTTCCTGCACATAAACAATCCAAGGCGTTTTGCTTTTTCCATATTTACTGCACAAGGCAGCACCAATGGAAAAAATTGTATTTGTATTTGGTATATCTTAGGCACATGCATCACCATTAGGTCTCGCAGAGAAAGCAGATACTCAAAGACCCAAGTGGGTGTCTCATCAGAGCCGGAAAAGCCATGTTTTAAGGGTTTTGCAGAACCTCTTGTGATCCTGTTCAATAAAAAAAAATAGGGGTAGGGAGTTCCTTGTTTCAGGGTCTATTTTGGAGAAGTATCTGCCTCCGTTCCTAAAGGTGCGCACTTTAGGTACTGCGAGGAGTTGTTTTCTGGTCAAGTGTAGAAGTCTAGTTGGCTGGTATTTTATTTGTTTTTTGGCTAAATATTTTGGAACTTTGCTGTTCAGGGTCTTGTGGACCAAGCAGCATATCGATCCTCTTTTTTATGGAGTGTCCTCAGGCTAGGTGCGGAAGGTGTGCGGGGAGGGAGGTTTAGGACCAGTCTTGCCACGGTGTTTTGCAGGATATGAAGTTTTGACAACTGTTCATCATTGATAGAGCAAGCAGTGCATTTCCATAATCTAAACAGCCAATGATTAATCCCTGTACCAGGGGCATACTAGATGATAGGGGAATCCACTTAAAGATTTTTCTGAGGGTTCGCATTAGGCCGTAGCAGGTGTGTGCCACGTTGTTTATGTGGTCCGCCATGGAGAGTTTCTCATCTATTATTATACCTAGTTGACATGCTAAGGATTTGGGTGGAGGGCAAGGTCCCAGGGATGGTGGCCACCAATCATCTGTCCATACTTTCTGAGCATTGCCAAACAACAGGATTTCAGTTTTGTTTGCGTTGAGTAGTAAATAATTACTGGCCATCCATTGTTAAATGGACGACATGCATTTTTTGAATCTGGGTTTTGTGTTGTTGGGGTCTGGTCCAAGGGTGATCAGTACCTGCGTGTCATTGGCGTATGACACAGTGTTGAACCCATGAGCTCGGATTATCTTTGCCAGTGGGGACACATATAGATTGAAGAGCGTGGAGCTCAATATAGATCCTCTGGGACTCCCTTGTCTATTTTCTGGACTTTAAAGGAAAAGGTGTCTATTTGAACCTTGGAGGACCTGTCTGTCAGGTAGCTCTTTATCAAGCTTAATGCTGAGCCCTCGACACCAAATTCTTATAGGTGATCCAAAAGGACGTCATGAGAGTTGGGGCCCCATTAGGATGTCGGATGGATCACCACGGCCATGCGGGCGGTGGCGATCCACCCAACATCCTTCCCCGCCGCCACCCATTTCCCCAGCCATATTACTATGGCAGGGGGACCGCGGCGGATGGAAAGACCGTCCGCCGCTTTTCCGCCCGGTCAACGAATTGACCGGGCAAAAAAGGGTTTCATATGGTGGCAGTGTCTTTTAGACACCGCCATCCATATTAGGATGTGGGCAGGAACATGCTTTTCCATGGTGGAAAGGCATGCAGGAATGTCTTGTGGGGGCCTGTTGCTGGCCCCCAGGGACTCCAGGGGGTGGGGGGTGCACATGGGGGTAACCCCTGCACTTCACTGTACAACGAGGCAGGCACCGCACGGTGCCTGTCACGTTGTGCATTGAAGTGCGCAATGTGCATTTTTAGCATTGCGGCGGGCAGGGCTTTCTGCACCGCCCGCCACTGTCAGCGTTCCCAGAAGCCTCGCGGAGACAGAATCGCTGCTAGTCCCAAGCACCCTCTCCCTGGTGTCGCAGCGTAAATCTACTAAACCAGTGAGGGGGCAAAGGGGAAGTGGAGAGAGAGAAGAGAAACTCCGTTGGCTGGCACCCAGGCTCAATCAGGATTCTTCTAGGTCTTCTGACTGCCACTTGGGTATCTAATGCACACATAAAGGGGGAAGGGGGTTTTGAGAACAATGCACTTACACCTCTATTCACTCTATACTCTACTAGGCTCTAATCCTACCAGCTAGCTGCGGAGTCTTCGTCTCTCTTCTATGTGTTTGAATTGTAACTGGAGATTCTTTCTAGAAGAGAAGGACTATATTATAGACATCTATTAACCTATGAAATCTTTTAAGAATACTCAATTCAGCTTCTTCCTACCTTGTGAATACTCCAGGAAACTGCCTTATTTATTCTGTTCTTTGTCAGCAGGTTCTAAGCTCCGGAATATATACAATGCAGCGATGGCAGCGTATCCTTCAGAAACGCGCAAAAAGGGTAAAGGAAGGCAAGAGGGGGAGGAAAGACTAGGAATTGCGCAATGAAGGGAGGGAAAGCCAAACACAGTTAATGCCTTGCATGCAGCAGTTGAAGTCTTACTGTCAATGCGTAGTTGCAGAATTTCTCTGGTTCTCCTTTGCAGGTTCAGACCTTGAAAGTTCGTTTGCCTCGAGAGTCTCTTCAGGACCTAGCTGACACTGCCAGTATGGGCGTGGAGAAAATAATGAATCACTGGAAAAGGTAACGGCTTGTCTCGGCCGCTTCTCAGAAGTTCCAGTCAACTCACTCAGGTGCAAGGCTTGAAAACTCCGACGCTCTCCAGCAGAAGCTGCCAGCTCCCACTCAATAAAGACGAGCGCAGAGAACTTCGGCAGCGAAACTAATTTCCTTCTACTAACTCTGATACCGTTCTCTCCCGCAACGAACAAATGCGCGGAGAAACGGTTTTAGCCTCCTCAACGATGAATATCCAAATTGAAGTGCGCAGCACAAAGGGCTCGCGCGCTTCATGTAAACTATACTGTAACCCACCAACCTCTAATCCCTAACTTGGCAACCTTGGCGGCCATCTTGGGAGGGAAGCTTCTTACTGGATATACTGCCACACATTAACCGTTTGGGGCTTTAACAGGAATCTGGAACGTGTAACTCCACCCACCTTGGTTAAAGCTGCCACCATATGATTCCTGACAATCCTGACAGTACCCCCTCTCAACGACCGATTCATCGGTCCTGGCTTGGCTGGTTTCTGTGCATGAAAGCGCTTTAACAATAAAGGGGCATGGATATTGTCTGCTGGCTCCCAAGATCTATCTGCAGGACCATAACCCTTCCAGTCTATTAAATAATGTAATTTACCTCTGCGAATCTTGGAGTCTAAAATCTCTTTTACCTCATGTTCCGGGTGACCAGAAACAAGCAAAGGATCAGGAGGTCTAGTCAGTCTCAACTGAGGAGAAGTCTTTTTTAACAGAGAGACATGAAATACAGGGTGAATTCCTAAGTTGGCTGGTAGCTTCAATCTAACATTGACAGGACCTACAACTTTTTCAATGACATAAGGACCTACAAACCTAGGTTGAAATTTCCTGTTTCCTTTTAAATGCAAATTCTTTGAGGATAACCACACTCGATCCCCTACTTGGTAATGCGGCGCTGGTTTTCTACTCTTATCTGCCTCCTTCTTATAAGCTTGTTTAGCTCTAATCAGATTGGTCTCAGCAGACTTGTGTATGGAATGTATATTTTTCAACAAAGTTCCAACAGCAGGTACCTCCAAATCCGCATCAATCAAAAATGGATTTGGATGGCGACCAAAATTTAAATAAAACGGAGAGTAACCAGTAGAGGCACTCTTCGCGTTATTATTTGCAAATTCTGCCATCCAAAGCATATCTGCCCAATCTCCTCCATTTTCCATCAAGAACAACCGTAAATATTGCTCTAATTCCTGATTAATGAGCTCTGTTTGCCCATCTGCTTCGGGATGATAACTAGAAGTCAGTCTTCTCTCAACTCCCAACCCCTTTAGGAAGGCCTTCCAAAAGTGCGAGACAAATTGGGGACCCCTATCAGAGACTACCACCTTGGGAATCCCATGAATCTTCACAATATGTTCACCAAACACTTTTGCTAATTCTGGGGCAGAAGGAGAGCCCTTTAAGGGAATAAAATGGCTCATCTTAGAAAAAGTGTCCACAACTACCAAGACAGTATCATAGCCTTTGCTTTTAGGGAGTTCCACAATTAAGTCCATGGAAATAGTATGCCACGGATGGGAAGGAGTAGGGAGGGGCTGCAACAGACCCTGCGGAGCCTGTCAGTTAGGTTTACTCCGCGCACATAACTCACAGGTTTGAACGTAATCTTTAACATGAGAGGATAACTCAGGCCACCAAAAGTAACGCCGCACCAAATCCAAAGTCTTTGCCATGCCTTTGTGACCAGCTAAGGGATGGTCATGACACTTTTGAAGCGCTTTTAATTGTAAGTCAGACGTTGGAAGATACAAAGCTTCTTTGTGATACGGCAGTTGTTGATAGAGTCTTCTATCGCTGTCTTGAGCTACCCATTCCTGAATTTCCTCAACTGACAAACTCTTCCCAACTTCCTCATGGAAATTGTCTATAGAAATTGTGCAGATAATCTTGGAAGCTGGGATAATCGGCTGAGCTTCTACCTCATGCTCACTTTCTTGGGTGTTGATTCGTGACAAGGCATCTGCTTTTCCATTCTTAGGACCAGGACGGTAAGTAATCACAAAGTCAAAATCAGCAAAGTAAAGGGACCAACGTAGCTGTCGGGGAGTCAGAGTTTTGGCTGATTTTAAAAATTGCAAATTTTTATGATCTGAGTATACTGTGACAGTGTGCTTTGCCCCTAGCAGATAGTGTCTCCAATCTTCAAACGAATCCTTTACCGCCAACAACTCTTTTTCAGCTATTGTGTAATTAAGCTCTGATTGGCTTAGCTTACGTGAGCGATAAGCCACAGGATGCAGCTGCCCGGTACTCCGATGTCTTTGAGAAAGTACTCCCCCAATCGCTTGATCTGAAGCATCCGCCTCAACATAGAAAGGCTCAGAAGGATCAGCATGAAGAAGAATCGGAGCAGAGATGAATTTTTCCTTTAAAAGGCAGAAGGCTTGTTCTGCTTCTGCGGTCCACTCAAACTTCGCCCCTTTCTTTAGTAATTGCGTAATTGGCACAATGAGCTGTGAAAACCCTTGAATGAAGCGCCGATAGAAGTTGGCGAAACCTAGGAACCGTTGAATTTCTTTTACATCTTTCGGTGAGGGCCAACACTCCACGGCACGTACCTTTCCTGGATCCATTACCACACCTTGCGGGGAAAGTATAAATCCCAAAAATTCTACTCCGGCAGCACTGAAGACACACTTCTCCAATTTAACAATCAAACTATGCTTTTGCAGACGTTCCAACACTCTCTTTACATGTTCTGGATGCTCTTGAGGATCTTTAGAGTATATCAATATGTCATCCAAGTAGATGATGGCAATTTTATCAATGAGATCTCCCATCACATCATTGATAAAGTGTTGAAACACAGCTGGGGCAATGCAAAGGCCAAAGGGCATTACCCTATATTCAAACAGACCAAATTTTGTACGGAAAGCAGTCTTCCACTCATGTCCCTCCTGCATCCTGACCAAATGGTAAGCCCCACGTAGGTCCAACTTCGTAAAGATCTGCGCCTCCTTTACTTGATCTAAAAGAACTGAAAGCAAGGGTAAGGGATAGCGATTCTTAATAGTCACTTGATTTAAAGCACGATAATCTATGCAAGTCCTTAAATTCCCCTCCTTCTTAGGAATGAAAAATAAAGGAGAAGACACTGGGGACTGTGAAGGTCGAATAATTCCGTTGGCCAGGTAACGATCCAAATATTCCTTCAAATGTTTGTTCTCTGCCTCAGTTAATGCATAAATTCGGCTGCAAGGAACGTTAGCTCCGGGTTCTAATTCTATGGTACAGTCGTACGGACGATGAGGAGGTAAATGCTCAGCTTCCTGTTCACTAAAAACTTCTTTAAACTCTTGGTACTCCTCAGGAATATGCACAGTGTCAATCACTCCAATTGATTGCCCTCCAAAGGATAACAAACTGGCTTGTGATGGATCCTCATTTACTTCGGATTTTCGATAACAATGTTCCTGACAGTATAATGACTGCATCTTCACCGTCCGATTTTCCCAATCGATGGTAGGATTGTGTTGAGCCAACCAGGGTAATCCTAAAATGAATTGGAATTGGGGGGCATCGATAAGGTTAAATTGCAGAATTTCACGATGTCCATCCGCTTGAATCAGCTCCAAACATTCCGTGTGACTAACAATGGGACCTGACGACAAGTTGGTGCCGTCCACAGCCCTGACTGGTTCACTTCTCTCTTTACGGATTGCATGAATTCCCATCTTTTGTGCGTACTTTATATCACAAAAATTGCCAGTGGCTCCTGAGTCCACCATGATGGCAACACTAAGAAATTCATGTTCTCGAAATCTCAGGGTCATATGAAGAATGACATGCGGTGACATAGCTTGCAAGGTATTTATGATCGCATGAACTTCTGGAGTCGTCTTAGTTTCATTGACCACCAGAGCGACTCCGTCTACTGATGGCTGGAATTGTTTCCCTTCATGGGAGTTTTAGGTCTCTTGGTGCATTCTCTTACAAAATGCCCAGAACCCCCACAGTACAGACATAATTTCTTCTGCCGTCTATTCTCTTTTTCTTCTTTACTTAAAGGACCACGGACCGCTCCAATCTGCATAGGTTCCGTTTCATTACTGCCCTTTCCATTATCAGATTTCATTCTATCAAACCTAGGAAAACTCATCCTCCAATCCTTCTTCTTTTCTCCTTTTCGTTCAGAATTGCGAAAGTCTAATTCCAACACCAAATCCACTAAGGCTGAAAGTTCCTTTGGTCTGTTGGGAATCTGCGACAGGGTATCTTTGAGTTCATCTCTCAGTCCACGGTAGAACAAGGCAGCTCGTTTCTCCTCAGGCCAGTCCGTCTCGATAATCAATTTATTGAACTGAGTTAGATAAGTGAGCAAGTCTTTAGACCCTTGGCGCAACTCTAACAATTCGTTGTCGGTTGCCTGAGAAACCTGTCTCCTGTCAAAAATCCTCAAAAACTCCCTCTTAAAACGAGCAAAGTCATACAGGAAAGGATCATCCCTAGTAACCAAAGGCATGGCCCAGTTCGCAGCATCACCACCCAAATAACAAAGAACAAACGCTACCTTAGACTGGGCATCGGGAAAGAGGGTAGGGCGACACATGAAATGTAAAGAACATTGGGTTAGGAATAACTGGGCCTTTTGTGGGTCTCCCTGAAACCTCTCTGGGGCAGCTAACGGAATAAGAGGTGAAACAGAATGAATCACTTGAGCCACAGTCTTAGGATCTGTGCTTGGAGTTGGAACCTTGGTGGAAGTTGATCCAGTTGCTGGATTTCCCATTGCCAACAAATCCACTTTCTGAGCCAAGACCTTAGTCTCTAATCTAGACGCAACTAATTCCTGCTTCAAAATCTTGTTTTCCTCACGGACTGCACCTATCTCATGTTGAATTCCTAACAACATTTCCCCCAAGGCCTTCAAATCAAATCCCTTAGCCATTCTGCCAGGGCGAAGCGTTATTCTTGGGCACTTCAATCTGTCAGCGTTCCCAGAAGCCTCGCGGAGACAGAATCGCTGCTAGTCCCAAGCACCCTCTCCCTGGTGTCGCAGCGTAAATCTACTAAACCAGTGAGGGGGGGAAAGGGGAAGTGGAGAGAGAGAAGAGAAACTCCGTTGGCTGGCACCCAGGCTCAATCAGGATTCTTCTAGGTCTTCTGACTGCCACTTGGGTATCTAATGCACACATAAAGGGGGAAGGGGGGTTTTGAGAACAATGCACTTACACCTCTATTCACTCTATACTCTACTAGGCTCTAATCCTACCAGCTAGCTGCGGAGTCTTCGTCTCTCTTCTATGTGTTTGAATTGTAACTGGAGATTCTTTCTAGAAGAGAAGGACTATATTATAGACATCTATTAACCTATGAAATCTTTTAGGAATACTCAATTCAGCATCTTCCTACCTTGTGAATACTCCAGGAAACTGCCTTAGTTATTCTGTTCTTTGTCAGCAGGTTCTAAGCTCCGGAATATATACAATGCAGCGATGGCAGGGTATCCATCATAAACGCACAAAAAGGGTAAAGGAAGGCAAGAGGGGGAGGAAAGACTAGGAATTGCGCAATGAAGGGAGGGAAAGCCAAACACAGTTAATGCCTTGCATGCAGCAGTTGAAGTCTTACTGTCAATGCGTAGTTGCAGAATTTCTCTGGTTCTCCTTTGCAGGTTCAGACCTTGAAAGTTTGTTTGCCTCGAGAGTCTCTTCAGGACCTAGCTGACACTGCCAGTATGGGCGTGGAGAAAATAATGAATCACTGGAAAAGGTAACGGCTTGTCTCGGCCGCTTCTCAGAAGTTCCTGTCAACTCACTCAGGTGCAAGGCTTGAAAACTCCGACGCTCTCCAGCAGAAGCTGCCAGCTCCCACTCAATAAAGACGAGCGCAGAGAACTTCGGCAGCGAAACTAATTTCCTTCTACTAACTCTGATACCGTTCTCTCCCGCAACGAACAAATGCGCGGAGAAACGGTTTTAGCCTCCTCAACGATGAATATCCAAATTGAAGTGCGCAGCACAAAGGGCTCGCGCGCTTCATGTAAACTATACTGTAACCCACCAACCTCTAATCCCTAACTTGGCAACCTTGGCGGCCATCTTGGGAGGGAAGCTTCTTACTGGATATACTGCCACACATTAACCGTTTGGGGCTTTAACAGGAATCTGGAACGTGTAACTCCACCCACCTTGGTTAAAGCTGCCACCATATGATTCCTGACAATCCTGACAGCCACAATGTAAAAATGCGGGATGCGCCCGCCAGTGTAGCGGGTGCATCCTAATGGCCCCAACGGAACGGCTGCCCTTATGGCGGGTGATCCCGTTTTACGTTGGGATGGCGGGCGGACAAAGTCTGCCCGCCATCCTAATGGGGCCCATGGTGTCAAAGGCTACTGATAAATCAAGCAGGATCAGGATAGCAGATTGTCTTGCAACGAGGGAGAGCCTGATATTATCGACTATCTCGAGCAAGGCAGTTTCGGTGCTATGGAACTCAAAAATGAGGAGAAATAAAGCTAAGATCAGGTTTTCCCACTTCAGAAACGCAGGGCTTCACCATATTTACAAGAATGTGTTGCAGCCCTGCGTTTCCCCCTGTGCTGGTGCAACACTTTTCCGCCTAGCACCAATTCAGGCACCCTTGCACCATAGTGCAAGGGTGTCTGCATACAGGGGAAGATTGTCTATTTGCAGGAAGGACGACCTTCCTGCACATAAATAATCTTTAAATGCTGCTTTGTAACTTCTATGTGTGCTGTTTAAAGCAGCACACACTGACGTTGCAAAACACCTTCCTGTACATAAACAATCATTAGCCTTTTGCGGTTTTCATGTGTGCTGCACAACGTAGCACACATTCTCATTGCGGCAGGTTAAGATCAGGTTTTCCCTGGTCTTTATTTTGACGCTGAATCTTATTTACGCCTCCTTTGTAAATAGGAGGTAGCGTCAGAATCAATGGGTGTTGCGGTGAAAGGGTGCCTTATTTACAAGGCTGGCTTAAGGTTAATATGGCTTAACGCTGCCTTGTAAATAAGTCAAAGCCCTTATTGCCACAGGAACGTGGCGATAGGGGCTTGTACATATACCACAACATTCTTGCGTTTCATCTTCTGAACTAATACATTTTAAGTATTGAGTCATCATACAATAATACTGGTTCAAAGTCTCAAATGTCATAATGTATTTGAAAAATATTATATCCCCTAGTGTTTATAAGTCTGATATCTGGTGCTCCTCTTTAGAGCACCAAGATGAGCTCGCATAACTCTTAAATAGGATCTGCAGTTCCACTATTGCGATAGTCTGAGTTCTGGCTGAATTCACCATTCAAAGGTTGTAAATAAGGCATCACATCTCTCATGAGGAGTGGGTATTTCACAAAATAACATGAAGAAATACAGTGCATGCGGTCTTAAATCAGGTTTGTACTTTTTAGGGGCTCTGTGGTATCTTTTATTTCACTGCCATTTCCCATGTACACAATCTGAACAGCTGCACTGGGGATCTGTACACGGGCAACAGTATTTCTAAGGTAATATTTATAGTTGAGTTCTTTTTCTTTATTGATTTATACATATAAAGTTTAAACATATACCCTGAAACATGTGTCTAGAGACTTTCTTCTAAGGACTTTCAACTAAAGTTGTGACAGAGCTGTCATACTCTGCAATTACTACAATGCGCTAGGGTGAATTGTGTGCCAGTATGCCAGGCAGTGTGCCCCCCTCCCACTTTTTTGTGATAACAATTACTTATGTCATATCCAGCATTTTGTTTGTGTTTAGGATTATGGTTTTAAAAATAACCTGGCATTCATTATGTTAGTTCTTACTGTCACTTTCAATCCTCTTGTAAAGCTTCATTCATAAACTGCAGCGACAATCGGCAGAACCTGGTGTTCCCATGGAATTTCTGCATTTAATATGTGATTGAATTGTTAAAGAGTTTGGTATGGCCTTCTTGACAACAAAGAAGATAGCAGACCAACAATCCTAAACAATCCTAAAAGCAAGTGCAAAACGAATGTCCATAAGCAAGTGTTATATATACCTTGAATCACAGGTTGATGCCATCTATATGATTCTGTTATGTGAACTATAACTGTGCATTGATACCTTGCCAACCAACAATACCTGCTGGCAGTATGAAGGAATGTCTTGTCATAAAGTAGCAGCACTTCATTCCTGCACATGCCAAATAAACTTATCTTAGGCAATACATTTAGGGGGTCATTAGTATGGCGGGCGAAACGGGACCGCTCCCACTGCTGGCAGCGGTCCCGCACCCACAATTAGGATGCGCCAGCCACACTGGGGGGCGCATCCCGCATTTGTAACATTGCGGTGGGCGGTGCAGAAAGCTCCGACCGCCGCAATGCCACAAAAGCAAGTTGTGCCTTTTAATGCACAACATGACAAGCACCATTCGGTGCCTGCCACGTCGTACATTGAAATGCCGGGTGGCACCATAGGTACCCCCCATGTGCACCCCCCACCCCCTGGAATCCCTGAGGGCCCACTATGGGCCCCCAATGGCATGAACCGCCTGCCTTTTTGTGCGCGCGTTGCCACCACGGATAGGCAACACCCAGCCTGCATACGAATATGGATGGCGGTGTCTACCAGACACCGCCACCATATTAACTGCTTTTCTACCCGGTAGGCAATCAGGCAGATTGCCTACTGGCAGAAAATCGGCAGATGGTCTTTCCGTCTGCCGGGGTCCCCCCCACCATAGTAATATGGCGGGTGGCAGAGCTTTTTCCACCAGTGTTCCACAGATCTGGAACAAGCTCCCCATTAGCATCCGAAAAGAACGTGCCCTGTTCCCATTCAGGAAACAACTATAGACCCTACTTTTTAAGGAAGCCTGGGCCACACAGTAAGCACCGTCTCCCTACCATTAATCCAAAGCAGTTGCCCTCTCTCAAGCGCTTAGAGACCGTTGGTGATAAGGCGCTATATAAATATAAATATAAATATAAATTACAATTACAATTACAATTGGCATGCGGGCGGGCACAAATGTCGGGCAGGTCGACACCGCCATGCGGGCGTTGGCGATCTGCCCGACATGCTAATGGGCCCCTTAATGTCATGATGCTTTTCTGAGCATTTACATTCATACCCTAAGATTGGTTTAACTAATCAGTCCCATCAGCAAGCACACTGGTTGTGCCTTGTTTTTTGTATTGAACTGTAACTCAGTCTCAATCCACCTACTTGTCCACAGCTACCAAGAGAGCTAAGGAGGCTTGGAAAATTAGCTTTCCATCACTAATCATGTAGCCAATGAGATAATGAATGAAAGAATGAAATTGGATTTCTATAGAGCGTTGCTACCCTGAGGCCTCCTAGCGCTTGCGCAGCAAACAGACAGATAGGCATGTCATGCTAATGTGAAGTACTGAAGAGATGAGTTTTGAGAAGTTTTTGGAAGGCCAGTATGTTTGGTTCCCCTTGGAGGGTAGGGGCGAGAGAGTTCCACAGATTGGAGGCATTCAGGGAGAAAGAGAGTCCACCCCATCTGGATCTTCGTACTTTCCTAGGGGTGGCAAGAAAAGCGGAATTGGCACGAAGACTCCTGGGGGGTTGATAGGGGGTGACCAGGGACTAAATGATGGCTGGGCCTGATTTCCACATAGCTCTATGGGCCAGGCACATGGCCTTGAAATGTATCCTGTGCCCGAATAGGAAGCCAGTGGAGATTCCTCAAGGCAGGTTTCGCTGATTGTCTCCGAGGAATCTGGAGCAGTTGGCGAGCCGCACAATTCTGGATCCCTTATAATCTGTGGATTGTGGACTGAGGGGCGCCCAGATACAACGGGTTTCTGTAGTCCAGGCAGGACAGGATGAGGGCTTGCACCATAATCCTCCTTGCCTGGAAAGGGAGCTGGGGAAGGATCTTTCTTAACATTCGTATTAGGCCAAAAGAAGAAGAGCTAAGAGGCTTGATGCATAAAACAGAAAGAGCTTTCAAGCCACATGCCTAGGCTCTTAATCTGCTGTTTTGGGGTGGGATTAGGACCAAGAGAGGTCGGCCATATAAGTGCCGAAGAGGGTGATGGAGATTTGCCCAGAAAAATCAGTTTGGTCTTGTCCCCATTTAGCTTGAGGTGAGAGTGGTCCATCCATTTGGCTACCGCCTCTAGGCATGTGCCTAGAGCGCAAGATGATCCCTCAGGATGGTTTAGTGCCACAACCAGTTGGGCATCATCTGCATAGGTATTGATCTTTATGCCGAATGGAAGGTTATCTCTGTCAATGGGGCCATATAGGTGTTAAAAAGCATGGGGCTCAGGGAAGGACGCTGGGGGACCCCACAGCTAAGAGGCCACCGGTTTTATGTGGCTGTTCCCTCAAAACCTTGGAAGAACCGATCCTTTAGAAAGGACTGGAACCAGGTAAGTGGCAAGTTTGTCACTCCAAGATTTTTTAATTGCTCAAGCAAGATGTTATGATCAAGAGTGTCGAAGGCGGCACTGAGATCTAAAAGAATGATTGCTGCTGAGCCGCCCTAGTCCAGAAGTCTCCTAGCCTCCTCTGTTACAGCCAGAAGGGCCATCTCAGTCCCGAGCTGAGGACGGAATCCTGTTTGAGAGACATGAAGCAGACTGTTGGATTCCAAGGTCTGAACCAGCGTGGAATATATGTGTCTCTCAATCAACTTGCTCAGCCATGGAAGATGAGAGATTGGACGGTAGTTGGCTATATTGGGTGATCTAGATTGAGTTTTTTCAAAAGGGCTCTAACCTGAGCACATTTCCATCCCAGGGGTACCATGCCGGAAGTAATGGAGGAGTTTAAAGCATCCATGATGACTGGGCGAATAGCATTGGTGACTAATGAGAGGTACTGCGGAGGTGCGGGGTCCATGGGGGAGCCCGAGGTTACCCTAGAAATAAGGGTGTCCAGGGAATCTGCGTCTAATAGAGGAAACTCTCCTAGAGAGCACTTTGGCTCGGGGTACAAACTCCCAGTGCTGAGAGCTATAGACTCGGCCAGATGGGGAGGAAAAGGCAGACATATCAAATGATTTTTTTGATGAAAGTATTCTGCCAGGTTGTTGCAACGCTCTGGGGCTTCCTCTGTTTTAGGAGGATTATGCGGCATGGTGGAGATGGATTTCGCGATACAAAAGATCTCTTTAGGAGAGTTGGCGGCTGCATTGATCCTATCCTCATCAAAGGTGGTTTGGGCGTTTTTGATTTCTGCCTTGTAACTCCTAATTGCCTCTCTGTAATCATTTTTCCTCTCTTCTGCAAAATTCTGTCTCCGTCTCCTTTCAAATTTCTTGCAAGTCTGCGGAAGCTCCCTTAATTTAAGAGAAAACCATGGTGCTGATTTTTGCTTGAATCTCTTATGAGAGGGTTTTTTAGTCAAGTCAAGTCAAGTCATAACATTTATATAGCGCACTACATACCCAGAGGGTTTCAAGGCGCTTAGGAAGGGGAGGAGGATTATTTGTCAAATATCCAAGTTTTAAGCTGCTTTCTGAACGCTAGGTGATTCTGGGTGAGGCGAAGGTAAGCGGGGAGTGAGTTCCATGTTTTGGCAGCCAGGTATGAGAAGGATCTGCCTCCCATGGTGGTCTTGTTGATGCGAGGTACAGTGGCGAAGGCTTGGCTGGCAGAGCGAAGTTGTCGGGAGGGGGTGTAAAAGGACAGTCGAGAGTTGAGGCAATCTGGTCCGATGTCGTAGAGTGATTTGTGTGCGTGGGTAAGCAGTCGGAAAGTAATCCTCTTATTGACGGGTAGCCAGTGGAGGTCTTTAAGGTGACCAGAGATGTGTTCGTTGCGTGGGATGTCTAATATGAGCCTGGCTGAGGCGTTTTGGATTCGTTGTAGTTTCTTCTGGAGTTTAGCGGTGGTACCTGCGTAGAGGGTGTTTCCGTAGTCCAGTCGGCTCGTGACTAGAGCGTGGGTGACTGTTTTCCTTGTATCGGAGGGGATCCAGCGAAATGTTTTTCTGAGCATGCGAAGAATGTTAAAGCAGGAAGAGGATACGGCGCTGACTTGTTTGTTCATTGAGAGTGAAGAATCCAGGATGACGCCAAGGTTCCGTGCGTGGTCTGTCGGGATGGGTGCATTTCCGAGGGCTTCCGGCCACCAGGAGTCGTCCCATGCAGAGGGGGATTTACCTAAGATGAGGACTTCTGTTTTGTCTGAGTTTAGTTTCAGACGGCTTTGTTTCATCCATTCGGCGACTTCTTTCATTCCTTCGTGTAGGTTAGTTTTGGCGGTGCTGGGGTCCTTGGTGAGAGATAGGATCAGTTGAGTGTCATCCGCGTAAGAGATGATGTTGAGGTTGTGTTGGCGGGCGATGGCCGCGAGGGGGCTCATGTATACGTTGAAGAGGGTGGGACTGAGTGAGGATCCTTGTGGTACGCCGCAGATGACTTCGGTGGCCTCGGACTTGAAAGGTGGGAGGCGGACTCTCTGGGTTCTTCCGGTGAGGAACGAAGTGATCCATTCCAGTGCCTTTCCTTGGATTCCGATGTTTCTGAGGCGTTGTAAAAGGGTGCTGTGGCAGACTGTGTCGAAGGCTGCAGAGAGGTCGAGGAGGATGAGGGCGACTGTGTCTCCATTGTCCAGCAGAGTTCGAATGTCGTCTGTTGCTGCGATGAGGGCGGTCTCAGTGCTGTGTTTGGCTCGGAAGCCAGATTGTGAGGGGTCGAGGGATTTGTTGGCTTCGAGGAAGGCGGCGAGTTGGTTGTTGACGGCTTTCTCGATGACTTTGGCCGGGAATGGAAGAAGCGAGATGGGGCGGTAGTTTTTGAGTTCGGTGGGGTCTGCTGTTGGTTTTTTCAGAAGGGCGGTGAGTTCAGCGTGTTTCCAGTCTTCTGGGAAGGTAGCGGAGTTGAAGGAGCAGTTGATGACGTCTCGGAGGTGCGGAGCTATGACGGAGTCTGCTTTGTTGAAGATGTGGTGAGGGCATGGGTCTGTGGGGGATCCAGAGTGGATGGAGTTCATCAGGCGGATGGTGTCCTCAGTGGAGATTGGCTTCCAGGCGTTAAGGGTGTTAACGGGGGGAAGATGGTCAGCTGATGGTAGGGTGGGTTGGCTTCCGGGTTGGTTGACAAAGCTGTTGTGGATGTCAGCAATCTTGTTATGGAAAAAAGAGGCTAGGGAATCGCAGAGGGTTTGAGAGGGGGTGATGTCGTTGGAGTTGGCCGAGGGGTTGGAAAATTCCTTGACGATGTTGAAAAGTTCCTTGCTGTTGTAGGCGTTGTTGTCAAGTCGATCTTTGAATGCTGTTTTCTTGGCTTTTCGGATCAGTTGGTGGTGAGTACGGATGGCGCTTTTGAAGGCGTCCTTGTTGCTGGTGGATGGGTCTTTTTTCCAGGCCTTTTCAAGGGAGCGGCATAGTTTCTTGGACTTCTTGAGGTCGTCGTTGAACCATGCGGCCTTCTTGATGCCAAGTTTGTGTTGACGTTTTTTCAGTGGTGCTAAGGTGTCGGCGGTGTTGGATAACCAAAGGGTGAGGTTGGAGGCGGCTTCGTTGGCGTTAGAAGAGAGGGCTGGGGAGGTTTGAAGGAGCGATGTGGAGATCTGTTCTGTGGTGATTTTGTTCCAGTTTCTTTGTAGAGTTGGTTGGAGGTGGATGATGGGTTTCGGCTTGTTGTAGGTGAAGTGGACGCAGCTGTGGTCAGTCCAGAGGAGATCCGTAGTGTGGCTGAAGGAGACATGGTTGCTGGAGGTGAAGATGGGGTCGAGAGTGTGACCTGCGATGTGGGTGGGGGAAGTGACCAGTTGTTTAAGTCCGAGGTTGTCGAGGTTGTCTAAGAGGGTGGCGGTGTTGCGGTCGTTGATCTTTTCAAGGTGAAAGTTGAGGTCTCCCAGAAGGATGTAGTCTTTGGAGGGGAGCGCGTGTGGGGTGATGAAGTCCGTGATGTCTTCACTGAATTTTGCGCGTGGTCCTGGTGGTCTGTAGAGGAGGGTGCCTCTGAGTGTGGTCTTGGGGTCGATGTGGATCTGGAAGTGAAGGTGTTCGGAGTTGGCGAGGTTGGCATCAGAGCTGGTTGAGATGCGGATTGTTTTCTTATGGACGATAGCGATTCCACCTCCTGTATGGTCGGTGCGGTCCTTGCGTGTGATCTTATAGTCATCAGGGATGGCGATGGCGATGTCAGGGGCGGAGGAAGCGTTCATCCATGTTTCCGTTAGGAAGGCGACGTCAGGAGAGATGGTGTCTAGTAGGTTCCAAAGGTCAATGGCGTGCCTGTGGACCGAGCGGGTGTTGAGAAGGATGCATTCTAGGTGGTTGGGGTCGGGAATCTGTGTTGTGGTCGTAGCGGAGTTGGTGACGGTGCTGCTGAATTTGCAGGAGTAGCAGGAGAAAGGTCCATGGTTGCGTCCAGGAGCGGCTTGGACGCAGGTGGGGGCGCGGCCGGGGTTAAGGGCTAGGAGGGTGGCGGCATCGTAGGTAATGCGGGGGGGGTGGGCGGCGAGAGGGGCAGGGGGTCTGGCGCTGGGCGCGGTCCAGGCGCGGACGGGCGTAGACGGGCTTACCTTTGGCGCACCTTCGGCGCGGATTGGGCGCGGTCGCTGCGCGTGAACGCTGCGCGCGGGAACTACTGTCATATAAGGAAGAGGAGGGGGGAGGGGCGAGGGCGGCTCAGCTGGGAGGCGGGGCGCGTGTACAAATAACAGCACAAACAACAAACAAAATGGCAGCGGAGCGCTGGGGGCTAACGCGCTACCTCTGACAAAGTTAAGCAGGGGTTAACAAGCGCTGACTAAACAGAGCAAAAGCGTCTATTTTACTATTGGCAAAAAGATAGGCGGCAGGCGAGGCACAATGCAGGCTGATTAAACAGATCACAAAGCGTCGCTTTAACAATGAGCAAAAAATGAAAGGCGGCAGGCGAGGCACAATGCAGGCTAATTAGACAAGGCAAAGATCGTCTATTTCACAATAAGCAATAATGAAAAGCGGCAGGCGAGGTACAATGCAGGCAGTGAGGGCACAACGATACCAGTAGCAGGGGAGCGACCACTCGGCTCGAGAGCTGGGAGCGAGTCACAGCGCTAGTTGGGTTTGGAGCGCTGGAAGTAGTCTGTGGGAGGGCGGCTCAGCTGGGAGGCGGGGCGCGTGTACAAATAACAGCACAAACAACAAACAAAATGGCAGCGGAGCGCTGGGGGCTAACGCGCTACCTCTGACAAAGTTAAGCAGGGGTTAACAAGCGCTGACTAAACAGAGCAAAAGCGTCTATTTTACTATTGGCAAAAAGATAGGCGGCAGGCGAGGCACAATGCAGGCTGATTAAACAGATCACAAAGCGTCGCTTTAACAATGAGCAAAAAATGAAAGGCGGCAGGCGAGGCACAATGCAGGCTAATTAGACAAGGCAAAGATCGTCTATTTCACAATAAGCAATAATGAAAAGCGGCAGGCGAGGTACAATGCAGGCAGTGAGGGCACAACGATACCAGTAGCAGGGGAGCGACCACTCGGCTCGAGAGCTGGGAGCGAGTCACAGCGCTAGTTGGGTTTGGAGCGCTGGAAGTAGTCTGTGGGAGGGCGGCTCAGCTGGGAGGCGGGGCGCGTGTACAAATAACAGCACAAACAACAAACAAAATGGCAGCGGAGCGCTGGGGGCTAACGCGCTACCTCTGACAAAGTTAAGCAGGGGTTAACAAGCGCTGACTAAACAGAGAAAAAGCGTCTATTTTACTATTGGCAAAAAGATAGGCGGCAGGCGAGGCACAATGCAGGCTGATTAAACAGATCACAAAGCGTCGCTTTAACAATGAGCAAAAAATGAAAGGCGGCAGGCGAGGCACAATGCAGGCTAATTAGACAAGGCAAGGATCGTCTATTTCACAATAAGCAATAATGAAAAGCGGCAGGCGAGGTACAATGCAGGCAGTGAGGGCACAACGATACCAGTAGCAGGGGAGCGACCACTCGGCTCGAGAGCTGGGAGCGAGTCACAGCGCTAGTTGGGTTTGGAGCGCTGGAAGTAGTCTGTGGGAGGGCGGCTCAGCTGGGAGGCGGGGCGCGTGTACAAATAACAGCACAAACAACAAACAAAATGGCAGCGGAGCGCTGGGGGCTAACGCGCTACCTCTGACAAAGTTAAGCAGGGGTTAACAAGCGCTGACTAAACAGAGCAAAAGCGTCTATTTTACTATTGGCAAAAAGATAGGCGGCAGGCGAGGCACAATGCAGGCTGATTAAACAGATCACAAAGCGTCGCTTTAACAATGAGCAAAAAATGAAAGGCGGCAGGCGAGGCACAATGCAGGCTAATTAGACAAGGCAAAGATCGTCTATTTCACAATAAGCAATAATGAAAAGCGGCAGGCGAGGTACAATGCAGGCAGTGAGGGCACAACGATACCAGTAGCAGGGGAGCGACCACTCGGCTCGAGAGCTGGGAGCGAGTCACCTTCTTCTTCTTCTTCGAGTATACTTCTTTTAGGAAGTATAGTGTCCAGTGAGCTTTGGAACCATAAATTGATTGAAGTTATTATGAGGTCTGGTGGCATCTAGAGCTGTAGTCCATTGGCTAATAGAGAGATTCGCCCATTTCCTATCTAATAACCAACACCTTCACTATTGAAAGTGTCTGGTTGCTCCTCAGAAAAAAAGAAAGCCTAAAAAAAGGTATTTTATACAGCACAGCCATACCACAGTGTTACATTAATAGTAAGATAGGAGAGAAAAACATTTTTCGAAACTGTCAGAGAGGTTGAAATACTTTTCAAGTAAAAGCAAAATGAAAAGCTGTGAAGCATTTTAGGAGAAAAAACAGAGCAAGAATTGCTGGCAGGTGTGTTGCATCTTACCGCCAGGGTATGCGTAAATCTCAAGCATTAGTTAATGAGTATTTTTATAACTTTGAGTGAAAACTGGAAAATGATTATCTGTTGTTCATTCTCTTTTATGCATTGGCCATAAGCCATGTCGTTACTTTAGCAACACTGCTGTAGTTTTCTGGCTAATTATGTTTTTTTATGATTTAAGATTTCATTGGTATAAAGAATCATTTATAGGGCTAATCAAGGAAGTAAATACGTGGAACACATAACATACTACAGTCTGCAACACTAATCACTGCGGGCCATTTTCAGAAGACTAGTATTGGAGATACTTTTACCATGTATGTACAACCTATTTTATATTGATTCACCAAGCCCTCAAATTTCATGTCATGATAAACATTTAGAAACTGAAGCCATGAACAATGTTAAAATGGCAATATTGATGATTAATAATGTTAAAACAAATGTTTTACTTGTACTAAAAACTTGAATCAGAGGGCATGTTCTCATTGCAAGTTCTCAAGATTTAGCTGCTGGAGTATTGTGGGGTCTGACCCTGGAATTGAGGCAGATAATCCTGCATCATAAGCCAAGGATTGTGTACAACATACAGCCCCGGGAATATTGGGAAGATTGACAGATGCTTTTCTCCATTCTGAATAAGCAAGTACTGTCACATGGCCCATGGGGATATTGTTGTCTTCTCCAAGTTAGCATGAGCTCTGCAGACAGTACACAGCTTTGCGCACGTTACTATATGGCTTTATTCATGCAAAGACTTTGTACTTTTCACATGAGAACTGCTTGTGGTGTGCATTTTCAGCCAGTTCCTAGGATTTAGTGTGAACATTTTGAGCAAGGTTGATAAACAATGCCCCTCGTTATTCTATTCTGATCAGGCCTTTGCACCTAGACAAAACATACTAGTGCAGATCTTGTTTGGGAATCGTACTTTGGTATTATGGGTGTACATACATAGAGAACAGGCACTTGATGAGGGTCCTTTCCAGGGAGAAGTGCAAGACAGCACCTATGATGTAGAACCACCACCTATAGTCTAAAGTAAGGGATCTGCAGACAAAACCCAGAGATCTTCTATTATATAATAATACTGCTTCTTAGCAAGGGGAGGGAGGTTAGGCACTAATGTCTTTTCAAGATGACATCTCCCTTCATGATTTAAGGACTAGCTGTATTTGTATTATGAATTTTCCTGCTTGTTGTGGCATGTATACTACATTTTAGAGCATGTTAGTTCAAATGAATAAGTTAAACTCGTCTTTGTCTGTCAGATCTTATTGTGGACTGGTACAAGTGTGCAACCGAAAGGGTGTGTCTTGCAACCATGAGTCCTGACAGATTCAGGAGTGTTGTGTTCTGAGGTGTCTAATCACTTGTTCCTCTGTGAGTGAGACTCTATAGCTAGTTGGTCTTGGACTCATAGGTACTAAGGTGGTAGAATGACTCAGTTCCTTCAAACTAAGGTCTAATGACCTAAGCATAGTTCTGTTCTTGGGCAGAATCCCAGAACTGGGCTTGTCAGTGTATCAAGTGCCGGCCCTTGAGAAAAAAAAGCACTTGGGATATCAACCTACACGCCTGCGACCAGGCACATGTTGATCCTGGATGAAGTGAGAAGCACTTGATCATTCCCCTAGCTGAGCGCTTGTCAGAGTTACAACTGCCAGACTCACGGATTGCAGAGTTCCACAGCAATGGGGGAGTCTTTGATGGCCCTGAGTCTTTGGGGAGAGGGTGGAAGCTAGCAAGCCCAAGGAGAGCACTATAGTTCAAGACAGCAGAGAGCTGCAGGCCAGCAGAACAAGGCAGGCAGCAAAGTGTCAGTCCCTCCTGCAGCACAGCAATCAGCACGCTGCAGAGTAAAACAGCAGAGCAGTTAGCAGAGTGGCAGTCACTCCTGCCAGCACAGCAGTCCTTCTGGCAATGTGCAGATGCAGATCCAGCAGTATCTGGTTACAGGTCAAAAAGTGTCTGTCGCAGGGGGTCAGAGATTTAGTACTTATACCCAAAAGAGTCTTTGAAGTGGATGTGACATCAAAGACTGGCCTTTGAAGTGGGCAGGACCCTTTCAGCCCAATGATGTCTCCCAGGCTAACCCTGGGGGTTGACCAGTGGTTTGTGTGAGGGTAGGATACCACCTATTGTGTAAGGGTCAGCCTCCCACCTTTCTTCTGCTCAGGATGCCTCACCAATATGCTGATGAATGCAGATGCAGCGAAGTGTCCTGTTTTGTGGCTATTTAGAGGAATGCACTAAGGGCCAGATGTAGGTAGGCATTTACCGGTCGGTAACGGCCGAATTCGGCCGTTACCGACCGGTAAATGCAATTTGAGATGTAGGGCCCTGTATTTTACAGAATCGGTAAATTTACCGATCGGTAAATTTACCGATTCTGTAAAATACCGAGTCGGTATTTTTACCGATTCGGTAAAATTGATATATAGGTGGGACTCTTCTGAGTCCCACAAGCATTACAAAATCGGTATTTTACCATCAAATCCTATTTGATGGTAAAATACCGATTCCGGTGTGCATGCACATGTGTGCATGCACACCTGTGCCATATGACAGGCAGACCTGCCCTTAGGGCAGGTATGCCTGCCACATGGCACCCGAACCCGTTTTGGGGGTGCTAGAGGGTGTCAAAGTGACACCCCCTGCACCCTTGTGAAATTCGGTATTTACCGATTTGGTAATTACCGAATCGGTAATGCCCATTCATTCCTATGGGCTTCAAAGCCCATAGGAATGAATGGGCATTACCGGTCGGTATTTACCGAATCGGTAAATACCGATTTTTACCGATTCGGTAAATGCACATCTGTATTTACCTACATCTCGGTACTTCTATTTTACCACTTCTTAAATACCGAATCGGTATGATTCGGTATTTAAGAGGTGGTAAAATAAAATTACCTACATCTGGCCCTAAGTGTAGCTGTTACCCAAACCCTGATGTGTTTTGAAGATAGGCTGGAAGGCACACCAAGAGCTGAAAACAGAGAAATGTCTACTCTCTAAAAGTGACATTTTCTAAAAACAGCAATTTTAATTCCAACTTCACCAATAAGGAGGATTTGTCATTACCATACCAAACATATGAAACACGAAAAAGCTACTCTTCTCTGATCAGAAATTACAGCGTAAAAGTGTATTAAGAAATTCCCAATGCTAGCCTATGAGAGGACTAGGCTCCACAGTAGTGAAAAACAAATAGGCTGTTTGTCACTACCAGGATATGCAAAACCTACCAGTATGTGTCCTACCTTTTAACCTTTTATGTACATAGCACCCTGCTAATAGGGCTACATAGGGCCCACCGTAAGGGTGACTTATATGTAATAACAGGGAGGTTTAAGGCTTAGCCAGTATTTTTAAATGCCAAGTTGCAGTGGCATTGGTAAAACGAATTTAGGAGTTTTTCAATTCTAGGACATGTAATATTTTAGAGTACATGTCTAACCTATTAATTACGCTTCACCCTGCCCTATGGCCTCACTAGGGCCTAACTAGGGCTCCACTTAAAAGAGGGGTTTAAGGCTTGGCAAGAGATTCCAATGTCAACACTGCATTCAGGATGAAACGGGCCAGCCTGGCACTTAAATTGGTGGAACAATAAATACTGCAGGCCCACCAGTAGCATTTATTTTACAGGCCCTGGGCACAAGCAGTGCCATTTTCTAGGGACTCAAGAGTACATTAAATATTATCGTATACTTCCTAGGAATCTCCCAGGACATGCGTGTTTTGGATGACCTAAACTGAGATATGTCAGCCGTTAGAGCAGCTAGCTCTAAAGTGCCAATACTTCCCCCCTGAATTCTACAGTGGTGTAGATAGTCTCTGGCAACCATTAAACATGACAACCCTGATTACTCAGGGACCGTGGAAAACAGTACAGAACATTTTGCTCAGACACTCGTGCTTGCTTACTCTCAGAAAATACACAGGATGGCGATCAGGACTTTTCAATAATTTATTGGTCCAGCCTTGTGTAAAACATGTGTACTGTGACAATGGGGAAACAGAAGCATACGAAAGAGATTGCTAGTACCAATATAGTATATAGTAGATACATTTCTACCATAGAGCTAATAAGATGAACATGAGCAGTTTTGATAAAAAATAGTAGCACTTGCACATCCCTAAGTAATTTTCCTAAATGTACCTAGCCTAGATCTGTATGTGTAGCATATATGTGCATTTAGCTATATGTATCTGTAGTCAAGAAACTCCTAGGGAACAAACGGCCTCCTCACCTGATGGTTGAGAACAAAGGACCCCATCTGCATGTCTAAGATTCAGCATGCAGGCCCCCGTGTCAGCTTGGAAGAAATTCTCCTCTAATTTGTAGGAGGGAGTGAGGGTCTTTTATACTAAAGTGGTCACTCCAGGGTTTTTTCTAGAATCGATATGTTTTTAAAACAGTCATGGATGTTTTGAAAACAATCATAAATGTTTTGAAACCAATCACCAATGCTTTTCTAAACAAATGTGATCATGCACAGCTGGCTGTTGGCCAAGGATGAAAAAAGTGGTGACCCTTATACAGAATAATTCTGCCTTGGCTGGGGATATGTTTATGTATGTCAGGTACAGGGATAATGATAGAGTACCAAGAGACTGGTGTTGAAGAGACAGGAGCAAGCCACTAGGTAAATGGTCACCTGTTTAGAAACGTTATTGACAAGTGGATAGGACAAATGTATGTAAAACGGGGTATACATGACAGGTCTAGCCTAAAGGACATGACAATATGACAATATGCCCATTGAATATACGCCGTGGTTATCATGTTTAAGGAGAGAGCACAAGGTTGTTAGCACTGGTTTGCAGTGAGAAAGTGCACAGGATCCTAACGCCAACAAAAAACCAGTAATCGAATTTCTGCTCAACCTACTAAAAGAGGAAAACAAATCAAAGTAAGGAAATCAATCTCACAAATCAATAGAAATAGGAAACTTTTGCTGCACTTGTCCACCACAAATACACAGTAAGTCAGATTTGCATCCCTCAATAATCCACACTTGATCAGCGTGTTTACTCCTGTGCACTAAAGAACAAATACATTAAAATCTAGATTAAAGTACATGCAACCAACATTTCCTAATTAATCAGGAAAATCCCTATCTCAGTATGTATGTTGTGCCTTACACAAAACACTACCCTGAAGACAAGTTCAACAGTACATCTTGAGATAACGACAAATTTGACTAATTAGATTTGATAACATAGAAAATGCAAGAGTCTCTTTGAAGCAAACCCAGAATTAGCCCCTTCTCATTTGAACAAATGCAATAACAAATACCAACTCTATAACTCACAAATAGGGCAAAAACATCAAGGTCAGAGTGACTAAAATTAAGGGTGGGCGGAGATATCCGCACCACCCACAGAGTTTGCAGAGTTCTGCCTACTCCGCGAAGTAGGCGGAGTAGGCAAAACTCTGCACACTCCGTGGCGGAGCAGAGTTGGCCTCCCTCCGACAAATGCCATAATTAACAAGGCGGTAATTGTAGTGTTTTGTCAGTTTGTAGTAACTCAGTAGACAGGATATAAATTGAAGAGTAGTTTATTTGTAGAAAGAACTACACAGCTGATCATCTGCTAGCCACATCCTTCTTCAGGTCAGTTGAATTCCCAGAGTTAAAACATAACATTCTGAATGTGACATGTAGCAGTGACATCAATCAATCATGGTATTTGTAAAGCGCGCTACTCACCCGTGATGGTCTCAAGGCGCTGAGAGGGGGGGGGGGTTTCGCTACTGCTCGAAGAGCCAGCTCTTGAGGAGTCTTCTGAAGGCGAGTAGGTCTTCGGTCTGCCGTAGGTGGGTAGGTAGGGTGTTCCAGGTCTTGGCGGCGAGGTAGGAAAAGGATCTGCCGCCGGAGGTTGTTTGTTGGATGTGGGGGACGGTGGCGAGGGCGAGACTAGCGGAGCGGAGCTGGCAGGTGGGGGTGTGGAAGCTGAGTCTGCTGTTCAGGTAGGCTGGTCCGGTGTTGTGGAGTGCTTTGTGTGCGTGGGTGAGGAGTTTGAAGGTGATCCTCTTGTCGACGGGGAGCCAGTGTAGGTTTGTCAGGTGGGGGGTGATGTGGTTGCGGCGGGGGACGTTGACGATCAGACGGGCGGAGGCATTTTGGATGTGCTGTAGTCGTCGTAGGTGTTTGGCTGGGATTCTGGCATAGAGTGCATTGTCGTAGTCCAGCCTGCTGCTGACGAGGGCCTGTGTCACCGTTCTTCTTGTTTCGGTTAGGATCCACTTGTAGATCCTGCGGTGATCACAGTCAGGGGTTGTGTCAAAGCTCCCTCTGTGGCAGGTGGGGTCGCTCGCAAATGGGGCACCGTCGACTCACAAGGCTTCCTCTTCTCCCTGACTGATACTCAACCCCCACCGCGCAGCAACGCAACTGTTCAGGTTTTGGAAGACGACTTCTCCAGCTGGATCACAAGGGCTAGTGACCTTTTCGCCCCCTCTCCAGATTCCCCCGCTCCCGCCACAGCATATCACACAGGTGGTACAATACCTCCTTGAAATCCCAGCAGCTTAAACTGCGTCAGATGGAGCGCAGGTGGAGACGTTCCTACTCATCGCCTGACAGAGAGGCATACGTCGCGGCACGTAAAATATACAAAAGCGCTATCATAGCAGCAAAATTCTCATACTTCTCCGAAAGAGTCTCTGTTGCCCCCAACAAGTCTAAGGAGATATTTAGAATCATGGGCGAGCTGACGTCAGATGCCAGAACCCTCCCTTCACAGGTTCCCACCCAACAATCCTGTGATGCCCTAAACAGCTTCTTCACTGATAAGATCATTAAGATCAAGAACACTATCCCCCCTGCCCCTCTTGCCGCCCCATCTGTTTCTCCCCTGGAACCCTGGAACCCACGCTCACTATTACACTCCCCCCCCTTGACCCTCCTTCCCTTGCCAAACTCGCCTCTCGAGTCAAATCTGGCTCCCCTAAGGATTACTGTCCTCCCTCTGTCTTCAGTGACATCTTCCTGGCCTTACCTAACTGCGTCTTACCACTGTTAAACACCTCTCTTGAGGCGGGCACAGTACCCAACTCCTTTAAGGAGGCTGTCCTGGTACCTCTGCTGAAAAAACCTGGAGCTGATCTGGAGGACCTTGCCAACTATCGGCCTCATTCTCTCCTACCTTATCTTTCCAAAAGCTTGGAGGCACACGTCACCAGCTGCCTCTCCCAGTTCGTCGAGTGCTCCGGCTACCTTGAGCCTAACCAAGCCGGCTTCAGACCTGCCCACTCTACTGAGGCCGTGATCTTGGCGGTCATGGACTCTCTCAGGGGCAATGCCGACAAAGGGTCTCCCCAGGCTCTGGTCTTACTGGATCTGTCGGCAGCGTTCGACACGGTGGACTACAACATCCTTCTCCACCGTGTCGAACAAGCCGGCATCCGGGGCCTTGCCCTGGCCTGGATCAAATCTTTCTTGACAGGCAGAACCCAGGCTGTCCACCTGGGCCCCTTCATGGCCACTAGGGAACCATCCACCTGTGGAGTGCCTCAGGGATCTTCTCTGTCTCCCCTGCTTTTTAATCTTTATCTTCGCCCACTCATCCACTCTCTGAAGAGCTGGGACATTACCGTCTTCAATTACGCAGACGATCTGAAAATCATCTTCCCTCTCA
Source organism: Lissotriton helveticus (assembly GCF_964261635.1). Taxonomy (NCBI): domain Eukaryota; kingdom Metazoa; phylum Chordata; class Amphibia; order Caudata; family Salamandridae; genus Lissotriton; species Lissotriton helveticus. Next base: position 220,885,530 of record NC_136059.1, on the reverse strand, counting down.
ATACTCCCACCGCAGCTCCTGACTGTCAGGCGGTCATGCTTCACATCCAGCAATGGATTAACCTTAACCAGCTCAAGCTGAACCCGGGGAAGACAGAGCTAATCCTCCCAGGCAATAGCTCCATCCACTGGGGCCTTCAGTTCTGGCCTGTAGAGTTGGGCTCCCCGCCCACCCCGGCAAAATCAGCAAAGAGCCTTGGGGTTATTATAGACACAGAGATCTCCCTCAAACCTCAGGTCGGTGCAGTCGTGTCATCCTGCATGTTTCAGCTCAGGAGAATCAGGAAAGTGTCCCACCTCCTCTCGCCTGAGGCCCGATTACAAGTCCTGATCGGCCTGGTGCTCTCCCGCCTGGACTTCTCCAACTCTCTGTGCCATGGCCTGCCCAAATATCTTCTTCATAGGCTGCAAGTTGAGCAGAACCAGGCGGACAGACTGGCCTATAAAACCCCGAAGTGGCAGTCTGCAAAACCACTGCTCTGCAAACTCCACTGGCTGCCGATCGAACAGAGAGCCGCATTCAAGATCGGCTGCCTGACCTTCAAAGCTGTAACTGGTACCTCTCCCGCTTTTCTCAGATCCCAAGTGATCCCTTATCGTCCGGCACGTAACTTACGGTCCTCTCATTGCCAACTTCTGACTGCCCCTCCAATCAAACTCAAAAAATATGGCGGCTGCAGATTTGCCCATTTGGCCCCCAAACTCTGGAACCAGTTGCCGTTACTGCTCAAATCTTCTAATTCCCTCTGGGAATTCTGAAAACTTCTGAAAACTCATCTCTTTACACAGTCTGGCTAGCTCCCCTCTCCTACATTCTTCAGCACCCATCAAGCGCCAGGAAACTTACGGTGACAGAGCGCTATACAAAACTCCCTTAAGATAAGATAAGATAAGAAGCGTGCGGAGGGTGTTGTAGCAGGAGGAGGAGACGGCGTTGACCTGTTTGGACATGGAGAGGGAGGAGTCGAGGATGAATCCTAGATTGTGTGAGTGGTCGGTGGGTGTCGGTGCTGTTACGAGAGTGGTCGGCCACTAGGAGTCGTCCCAGGCCGAGGGGTTGGGTCCGAGGATGAGGACCTCCATCTTGTCCAAGTTCAGTTTCAGTCGGCAGCTTCTCATCCAGTCGGCGATGGCCTTCAGTCCGTCGTGGATGTTGGTTTTGGCGGTGCGTGGGTCCTTGGTGAGGTAGGGGATGAGCAGAGTATCGTCAGCGTAGGAGATGATGTTGAGGTTGTGGTGCTGGGCCACTTGTGCGAGGGGGGCCATGTAGATGTTGAACAGCGTTGGGCTGAGGGAGGAGCCCTGGGGGATGCCGCAGATGACAGCTGTAGGCAGGTAACTCATGAATACTGCATAACATTGTACATAGAATATAACATACCTCCTTTTCTCCAAACTAATAAAAGCAAAACCAACATAAGAATAACAATAAAAAAATAAAATAAAAAATACATAAGTAAAATATTAATCACAAAACCTTCGAGGCGTAACAGAAACTCTAGAGCTCTTCCTCCGCTGTCCAAGAGAAGCAGTCAAATAATCCTCTTGTCCATTAGAGCAATGATCTTTGGAAATAGGACAAGATCTGGTCTTGACCAATTTGGATAGATTCCACCAACCACCGCCCTCCACCTGGACAGCATTATAGCAAATTCTAATAACCTTGACAGGTTCACCAAATTTACATTTGCCTTTTTTTAGTGTACACAGGATACTTGATGCGAACAAAATCACCAACACACAAAGAAACCATCTTCCTGTCAAACCATGTTTTTTCATTCCTCTGTGCAATATCATAATTGGTCTTATCTGTTTCCATAAGAGATTCCACATTAATCATAGAATTTATCCTTTTCCACATCCACCCAGGATTGAAAACTGGCATTAGCTTTCCTTCCCCTTAGCACCTCAAAAAAAGAGAGATCTTAGTGGATGAATGAGGCGTGGTTCTTTAGAACCACAACATACTTTTGAGTGAGGCTAAAACATCACATCTACCACTAACTGCCTACATGACACACTCACCTACAACTCTATTCATTCTCTCCACAAGACCATTGGTCTCTGGGTGATATAATGAGCTTTTAAGATGTTTAATACCACTCGTATTAAGAAAACATTGGAATTCATCACTCAAGATTTGGGTTCCATTGTCGAAAACTAGAATTGAGGAAAGCCTTCCATCAAAAAAATGTCCTTTAGACATTTGACAACACTAGAAGAATTGGCCTCTCTTACCATCTTAATTTCAGGCCATTTAGATTTATAGTCCATCAGAACAATAATAAACCTCATTCCCACAGGTAAAATCTCATATGGTCCCATGATGTCAATACCTAGTTTGACCCAAGGACCAGATGGACAATCAATTGGTTATAAGGGTGGAGTGACAACCTTAACGTTTTTTCTGACCAACAGCACACAGGACAATTCTCAACTGTCGTTCTGATTTCATTGTCCATACTGGGCCACCAAAAATCTTGCCATACACGCCGTATGGTAAGAGAAATTCCCAAGTGTCCCTCATGAGATTCTTTGATAATGGTAGATCTAAGAGAATGAGGTGGAATAAGCTTATCACATCTCATAAGCAAACTATCCTCTATAGATATTTCAGACTCAATTTTCCAATACGGTTGAAGTACGAACGGCAAAGATTTCTCTTTTGGCCAACCATTTTTGACAAACATACGAACTTGTTGGAGAAGATTGTCCCCTAAAAGGACAGTCCTCCAATCTTCTTCAGAACCAACTGCTAGAACAGAAATATCTAAAGAGGCCACCAACAGTCTTCAGCATCCTCTTCATTAAAATCTTGAAAACTGGTCACCTCACTGAATCCACCACTCTGAGGAAAACGTGAGAGAAAGTCAGCCCTTGTGTTCTTATCCCCAGCAATATGTGTTATCTCAAAATGATATTGTAGAAGCTTGTTGACCATTCTGGTAATCCTTGGTGTACAACATTTGCTAGGACCAGAAGACAATATTGAAACCAGTGGTTTATGACCTGTGATCAAATTAAAATGTCTTCCCCATACATAAGGATGATATTTATCAATAGCCCACAAACAAGCAAGTAACTGAACTTCAGCACTCCTGAGAACTCTTGAAGCAAATGCAACCCTGTTTTCATGATTACCACACTGCTGCGTAAGAATTGCCCCAAAACCAACCTGACTAGCAAAAACAGTTATGCAGCATGGCAAATCTGGGTCAAAGGGAGTAAGAGCATCACTTTTCATTAAAGAGCTCTTAACTTCCTTAAAAGCATGATATCACTCTGGACACCACAAAAATGTCTATGAACTCTTGAGAAGATTACTAATAGGTCTAACAATTGATGCATAGTTAGGAATAAACCTTGAATAATATTCCAACAAACCCAATAGCGATCTGACACCAGTTTTGCCTTTGGGCACAGAAGCATTCATAATAGCATCGACAAGACCTTGTCTGGGCTTGATTCCTTCATGAGAAAAAAGATGCCCAAGGTACTCTATTTCTTTACATGAAAACTTGCATTTCTCAGTTTTGAGCACACCATTTAAAAAAAAAATCCAAGACATTTCTGATAATGGTATCATGTGATTCATTGTCTTTTGCATGAATAAGAACATCGTCCTGAAAGACAAGGACACCTTCTACAGCTCTCAATATGTTCTGCATAACCCTCTGGAACACTGATGCAGTGGAAGCTAATCCGAAAGGCATCCTTCTATAACGAAACGTTCCAAGAGGGGACACGAATGCTGTTAAAGAGCGAGAATCAGGATGGAGTTCTATTTGATGGTAGGCGCTAGCCAAATCCAATTTGTAGAATACACGTGCACCTTTGATACTGGTAAAAAGGTCTGTGATTTTTGGTAAAGAGTGAGAATCAACCCAGATCTCTTTGTTGAGAGACCTGAGGTCCACACACACACGCAATTTTCCATCACGTTTTCGTGCGACAATAAGAGGTGACAACCAAAGGGAAGATTGAGTAGGTTCAATAATCCCTTCGTCACATAATGATAAACGTTCTTTGTTGAGGTCCTCTCTGATGCTAAAAGGAACACCTCTGAGTTTGTGCTTGATAGGGATCGCACCATCCCTGACAATGATTTTATGTTTGAATCCTGTTATTTTCCCCAAGTCATCACCAAAGACTGATGGAAATTCGGTTTTCTACTTGGTACACACCTCTTCACAGGTAACTAACATGGCTTGTTCTGTTGTTCCTGGTTTTAAAATCATGCCAAAAAGGCCCTAGTGATACCACCCAAGTATATTGAGTCCCTTGACTGCTACATACATTTTTCCTCTAATTCTCCTCCCCTTGAACATAAGAAAGTCTTCAATAAAACCGAATAGTTCAATTTTCCGTCCCTCATAGGAGCAGGTGATCGATCTGAGGGAATAACTCTCTCTCACCCCATGTTTCATAAAACAATTTTTGAGCTATCATGGCGATCCTGTATAGAACAAACAAGGGAACCCACTAGGTAAGCAAGGACCAGGGGTAGTAGTTTTATCAGACAACAAGGGTCCTTGACAATTTACATTAGCAACTTGGGATAATTATAGGCCACAATCTGCACTATAATGAAGGTGTCCAGCCGGACCCTGTTTAATAATCAAGAATGAGAAACATAAGGAGAATTCAAATTGTCAAGGACCCTTGTTGTCTGATAAATCATGGTGATCCTAGCACCAGAATCTACAAGCAAATTAAGTTTCCTATCCCCAACAAGTATTTCAACAATATGATCAACACATGATGACGGATCCCCAGTGAGAGGTATGGAAAAGTAATCGGAGAGGATATCATCATGGACAACAGAAATAATTTCTTCCTCTGAATCATCATCAGATTCTAAGACACAAACTACAGCCTTCTTCTGAAATTGTTTTTTAGACATACTGTCGCAAAATGCCCTATCTTTTTGCAATAGTTGCACATAGAGTTCAAAGCAGGACATTTTGACCCTTTAGCATGAGAAGAACTACCACAACGTAGACACACATTGCTGGGTATAGAGTTATCATTTTTGATTTTAGTAGAAATGTTACTATTTCTCTTAAAAGGTTTATTCTTGGACTTCTTCGTGGGACCAACAAAATTGATATTTTCAACTGGTTTGTCTTCAATTTCTTTGAGCGAAACCTGTGAGGTTTCAATACTTTTTGCAACTTTAATAGTTTCATCAAGTAAGGGATTATCCATAGAGAGTAATTTTTGTCTAATATGTTTGTCTTTGCAGTGACGAACAAATTGGTCACAAATGAGCTGTTCAGTGAAATTTTCGAAAAGACACACTGAAGGTAACCTTCTGTGAACTGAAACATATGCGTCAACATCTTCACTCTCTGCTTGCTTCCTCTAGAAAAATGTATGTCTGAGAACTATTAAACAAGGTTGCTTATCTACACGTAATTTCAATTTAGATACAGTACTTCGGTATTCATCTAGCAACTCACCATTATCAGTTAAATCAGGTAAATGTTTAAATATTGACCTGCCCTCAAACCCCAGATAGTGCCACAATAGACATTTATTTTCTTTCTGGACGATACCTTAAAGCTCCTATGGCCCCCAGATATGTTTCAAAGGCATTGAACCAAATATCCTATTTAACAGGTGGTTCTCCTGGAGTTTCCAGAACCGAAGGAGGAGCATTAATGGATTGCATAGCTGACATGATGCTAGATGGAAGATAAAATGAGTTGTGGACAAAGTGAAAACAAGAGTACAACTGTTAGAGACCCAACAACAAAAAATAAGAAGACCTTTGTGAAAAGTAATGATATAATGTTAGTGTGTGAATGACTGCAAATCCACGTTGAGATTGAAAATTGAAAGATGTTTCATCAATATGTGAAACAAAAAAAACTTTGATGTATATAAACTATTGAGAAGTCTGCTGAAAAAGAAATATTAATGATGCATAAAAATGTACATGAATATCCTAAGAATGTTTGGTACAGTCGTTTTATGAAACTGGATGTTGTGCATAGTTGGAATACTGAAGATTGATAAATTGAAAATGCCCAGAAATCGCTTTGTAACAAACCCAACGGTTGGCGACGTCGTCGTGGTTGGCAGAAACTACTCCCATTAATAATTTCTTTAACCATGGAAAATTCGAACGTTGTGTGGCAGTGTAGGGAATCCATACTTGAACAATGAAGATGCACTGTGACGTCGTGGTTGGCAGCGTTGGTTGGCAGAATGCACTTCCTTATAACAACAGAGCATGCGTGAGGAAAGAGACATAAAGTTCATTGCTCGCGGTAAATTGATGTGCGTGCGCAAGCAACACTGTGCTCGTGATAAGACGCGAGTGCACTAACAACACCCGCAGCGCTGCTTGAGAAGGGAAAACATTTGAAGAAATGCACGCGGAAGTGCACGCGCTGCATGCGCTGATATTGAGTGCACTAACTGGCTCAAAAATAGCAAATAAAGCCCCAAAACTACAGTTAAACATCCGCATAATAACAAAGTGGCGCTGTGCCTGAAAACTCCAATCTGAAGCCCAAACAGCCGCTCAAGTAAAGAACACTCACCTGGTGGATGCAGACAAGGTAAGGAGATATTTATATTTGCACAGTATTCGAAAGTCGATTCGCTGTACAAACAACTGCGGAACTGGACGTAAGCAGGCAGAGATGCTTAGGACAGCAGAAGCAGGCAGGGACTCATGAGACAGTAGAAGCTGCACTTGAATAAACTCGTAGAGAAGCTGAAAAATATTGTCCCAAATTGTAATATCCAATGTAGAAGATAATGTTAAATTGAGTCCCAAATAGTACAATCCTGTGCAGTAAATGGTGTGGGCTTGAAGTGGATAAAAAAGATAGATTTGATAAAGTTCAAAATTCCTGAAGCTTGGGTTCTGCTGTGTAGTAAGATCATCGCCCAAAATCTGTAGTAACTCAGTAGACAGGATACAAACTGAAGAGTAGTTTATTTGTAGAAAGAACTACACAGCTGATCATCTGTTAGCCACATCCATCTTTAGGTCAGTTGAATAACCAGAGTTGAAACATAACATTCTGAATGTGACAAGTAGCAGTGTCATCATAGACACAGTGACAGCTGTAAGCAGGTTACTCATGAATACTGCATACATTGTACATAGAGTATAACACAGTTGTAGATGACAGGACCCTATTGTTTCCTGATGAACTCCGTAGAATAGTGACGTAAGTCTCTCAGTGTGGTGAATGAATTCGTAATGTAGAATGTTCATTTAATAGTTAAGTGCCTTGGAATAAAGGCATGCAATACAAATTTCTTCTGTGACACGAACATTTACATGCATCTGGATGTGGAACTGTTACGATTCCAGCCAAAGCCCTCACCCTAGCACAATAGAATTATACTATGCACTAAACTGGAGGAGAACTGCAAGAAAAGAGCAGTCTGTTTCTGTAAACCATAATTGTTCTTGATGTATGTATTATTTGAAGCTCTTTTATTTTAGAGATCTTTCCTATTAACTATTTTGTAAGCCTCCATCTTATATGTTGGTTTTTATACTATGTTTCCTTTGATTTGTATGAAAAAATTTAGTTAAAACACATTCCAATGGTTGTAGGTATGTATCTGCAGCAGCAGCACGGGCTAACTGTTAAGCCCTCCCGCAATGCGTGCATGCAGAACACGTGTGTAGCAGCCTATAAATAAATGGCTAAATCAAAAAGCAGCACTTGGCCTCAGAAGAAATCCACGACCTGTCCTTCCGCAACAAGTCTCCAGACGGCGTCCTTCACTTCTACCAACCAAAGCTACAGTACTGGCATCCTTCCTGTTTCACCAGTGACCCTATCTTCCAGGGCATTGCTGATGTGGAGGCGCCTTCCGAGTCTTGAGTTTCCAGGTCCTATAAAATGAAAACAACAGTGAGTGATTATTTTTCGAGCTCACCTCTGGCAAGCATGGAGAAAAGAGGTATTTCACTATTTATTTTACACTGTATGAAGAACAGAACACCGCAGATATTTGCATCAACAACAATTGGCCTGATTCACAAAGGTAAAGTTAGATGAAAATGTAAGTTAAAGACTTTTGGTATTCACAATGGGCATTTACTATTTGTAATTGAACTTTGTCCATACTGAAAGTCGACCTTTACGACTTTTTTTTAGTATTCACAAACGGCATTTAGAAATAGTAGTAAATGCCCTCTGTGAATACCGAAAGTCGTAAAGTTAGACTTTTGTCTAACTTTAACTTTGTGTATCGGGCCAAATGTATTTACCTGTTCACTTTTTCAGTAAGACTGCATAACGAGTAGAATTTGCTGGAAACTTTTCAACAGAGACGACAAGACATTTAACTATTTAATTTAGACTGTCTGAAGTGCAGATCTTGACACATAGTAGCATTTTATGTTTAGGCACATGTTTTCGAACAACATGGGAGGCATTATCTAGCATTTGTACAAGATCTTATATTTTGTGACATTTACAATTAAAAGCTGATTTTGTAACTGTAAAGGCTATGCTATATCAAAAGAAGAGATGATTACTCCGGTTATTGGTAACAGTGGTTATTAATGTGTGTGTGTTAAACACGTTCAAATGAAGAGGTTCAAACTTTTCACTGGCTGTGGTATCTGTTATACCTTTTTCACATGTCATGTTTCCTTATTGTTTTTGCAGACAATAGCACAAGTATCTGGTCAGCTTTGACAGTTTATACAGAAAAAAAAGAATGAAAGCAACTTGCCTTTGTATCGTCTTTATTTTATGAAGTTGCAAAAGAAAACCATTATCGTTTAGGCATGTATTCGTTTTTAACGCTGTTGGATAACATTTAGAACATATGCACTATTTAGCAACATATAAGGTAATTGTACCTATTATTTCTCCAGACTATTCTACTTCATACAACCAGTCCAAGTGTTTGCACTCTTACATAGAACATTAAAAAACCCTTCCACAGATATCTTCTTTCATTTTTTTCTCAATCCAACCCCCTTCCCCTTGGTGCCACTTAAAGTTCAGAGTAAAATAAAACATTGTCGCTGGGTTGAAACCTTTGATCATTTCAGTGATGCACTGGAAGAAGTAAATGACAACAAATCATTAGGTATCTGAATATTTTGTCCAGTGAAGGAGTAAAAGAAGTGATTAAGAAAATACCACACAGTGGCCAAGAACCGTACCATCAAATCAAAGAGGTGCTTAACACAAAGTTTAATCTAATGCCAAGTGTCAACTATGAAAGATACATTTTCAAGCAGCAAAGACAGAAAGATGTTGAAACAATAGATGAGTTTGTAGAAAGACTTGCTTTGCTCATCAATCATTGCAAGTTCAATGAGTTCCATGACAAAGAGGCCATGCGTCTCAGAGTAATAGATGTCGCACTGATTCCTTCAGATGATGAGTGCTGAAAGAGACACTCAGTTTGGAACAAGTAGACATGGCTGCTAGAAAGGAAGAAACGGCTGACAGGCAAACTGCTAACATGGAGGCTGGAACAGCCTAGAAGGAAACAGTGTGAGTATGAAAAGTAAGCCAAAACACAAGGTAGAAAGCCTCAAAGTAATGTCTTCAAAGAAAAAAAAGTTGTATTTTTGATGTGGATTTTCCTTTACACATCAGAGCAAATATCCTGCCATTGGACAGATATGCAAGAGCTGTGGGAAAGAGAACAATTTTATAATGGTCTGCAAAGGGAGGGAAAGGTCAAGTGCATCATATCGAGAAAACAAAATGGAGGAAGGATCAAATGCATCATGTTGCTGAAACAAAATGGTTGTCAAAAAGTTCCAGAGATGCTCCCCCCAACCCACAAGGCGAAGCAGCAAAATCAGTCGAGGCAAGTAAAAACAATGACAATTGTCATCAAATTTCATGTTTAAAAGTTAATCACTCTCATTGTCGAATGACAGTAAGGAAGATGGGTGTGTAATGTCAATGTTGACCACTGGACAAGATGGCATGTAGGATAAGCATCAAAATGAGATCGACAAATGAAAGTGCGACAAGCATTTGGACGCTGTCCCAAATCACACTGAAAGTGAATGGTGCTCCATACCATTTATCATAAACAGTGGCGTTTTGATAAACATTATGCTAGCGAAAAAGTACAGTGAACTTTTCCCAGTGCCCTGTTTAACCCCATTAAAAACCAAAGTCATGGGCTGCTTCAATGCCACTTTAAAGTCAGGGTTCATTTATAGCAAGTGTGAAGTATAAAAAGATGAATGTACCAGCAACAATTCATGTCTCGCAATGCACTTCATCGAGTGCATGTTTACTCAGTTTGAGCACTGCTGCTTACATGGGGCTGGTTTTTGTAAACTACAATGTCAGTGGCTATCAAGAGATAATAAATCAGTTTCCATCCTTGTTTCATGGTTTAGGAATGCTTAGAACAAGTGTGACTGCATATAAATGAGAATGTCTGTCCTGATGCTCAGAGACACTGACAAATTGTATTTCATTTACTAGAATCAGTTGAAGATGAACTTGAGGCACTCCTAAAGCATGATGTTATTGAGTGTTCTACTGGTCCTATGCCATTGGTTTCACCCATATGGTAGTTCCCACAAGGACAATGGAGGTGCCGCTTGGGGATCTGTTGTTGATATGGGTCAAGCTAACTAGGCAATTGAACGAGATCGACATCCAGGCTCACAACATTGCCAAGATGACCTCACAGCTGAATGGTGTCAAAGTATTTCTTGCCTTGATCTGAACAAAGGGTATCACCAACTCGAAATGGAAGAAAATTACAGGCACATTGCTACCTATTTGACTCAAGTTGGTTTATTTAGATATAAAAGACTATGTTTTGGAGTGTCATCAGCACCAGAACTTTTTCAGGATGTCATTCATCACTTAATACAGCCAGTCACAAAAGCTTTCAATTACATTGATGACATACTGGTTTTTGAGGACACATGAAAGGAACATGATTGAGCTCTTAAACAAGTGTGTTGTATACTTGTTGATGCAAGTCTCACTTTAAAAGAAGAAATGTGAGAGTTTTATAAAAAATTAAAGCTCAAATTTTTCAGTCATATCTTTTCTGATGGGAATGACTACAAATCCAAATAAAATACAAACTTTGTCCTTACCATTCCCCCACCAAGATATAACTATGCTGTGATAGGTCCTTGGTATAGCCAGTTACTGTTGAAAGTATAAGATTACCTTGCTACTGTAAGTGTCTCATTGAAAGACTTGACAAAACAAAATGTTCCCTTTTTTATCTTATGAGAATACGAACAAAGCTTCAAGACAATCAAACATGTGATTGACAATGCCACTGAAATGCCACTTTTTTTACCTGAAATTTCAGACACAGGTTGTTGTTGATGCAAACCAAGTGGGGTTGGGTGCCATCCTTGCTCAGCACACTGGACATCCAAATGCCCCAAGACGCAGTGTGGCTTATGCTTGCCGGAGTTTGTACTCACCTGAACATGGTTATTGAGAACCATAACAAGGAAGGCTAGCTGTAGTGTGGGCTTGTGAGAATTTCCAAGTGTTTCTATATGGGAAGAACTTTATTGTTGTCACTAACCACCAAGCTTTACTCACCATTTTCCGCCATCCAAAAGCTAAGATGCCCCCTCGCATTGAGATGTGGGGTTGCAACTGCAGGAGTATGATTATACGATTGTACATCATCCAGGAAAACATCAAAATCCTGGTGACTACTTCTCACATGTACAAATACTGTTTTGTGGCATAACTTCTAAAGTGGCTGTTGCTTGTGTTAACTTCAAAGTGAAATCCTGTACACCTGCTGCCATATCAGTAGAACAAACCATTGCTGCCATGGGCACTGGTTTGCAAATTCTAAGACATTATTACCCATCAATCTTAGAGAAAGCATGGTCAACCCCTTCATGATTGCCTAGAATGTCAGAAATTCAAAAATCTGCACCATGAAGGCATTATTTTCAAAGGCTTGTGAATTATCTTACCTGAGAGTCTGGGACACCACGTAATTGAACTGGTACATGAGGGACATTGTGGGGTTCTTTCTACTAAACAAGCCATATGGGACAAATTGTGGTTCCCTTGTCTTGACAAAAGATTTGAAAAACATTTCAGGGTCTCTCTTTTGTGCAACTACTTGTCATTCAAAACAACTGTATCAATTAAACATGTCTGGTCTTCCAAAGCGTGCCTGGGAGAAGATTGCGATTGATTTCTTTGGACCCCTTGACAATGGACGCCATGTACTTGTCATTGTTGATGACTATTTCCATTATGCCCTTGTCGAAGATTTGTCATCAACTACTCATGACAGAATTATTGAGAGATTAGAAAGTACTTTTGCAACATGGAGTGTTCCTTTGATTTGGAAACCTGCCGATGGCCATCCCTTCAATAGTCAAGAATGTAATGATTTTCTTACTCATTTAAATCTCAAGCCTCAAAAAAGCACATCTCTCTTTCTACAGGTGAATGATGTTGTTTGAGATTTATGAGAACCCTCAAGAAGACTGTTCAACATGCTGCACCGGAAAAGCTTGAACTCAAATAATTTCTACGCTGCATGCGAGAGCCATAGGCCATAGGCCATAGCCCTAGCCATAGCTAGAGCCAAAGATTGCCACAATGGACTGCTGAAAGGTCAATTGACATTGATAACTTTTGCACTACTGATTCTTTTCACAAACACACGATGAAGACCTATGAGGATAGATGTCGCTGTGCTCGGAGAACTGTGTTCAAAAGAGGAGACCAAGCCATTGTCAGATAGAAACAGAAACACAAGTCTGATGCTGCTTTTGATGCTGTCCCACTGATGGTTGTGACTAGTCAAGGACAAAGGGTGGCTGCTCACCGTCATGGAAAGTCAATTACGTGGGAGATTCTTCACATTTCAACCTCAAACCTTCTCAAACTCCCAATTTTTCTGTCACCAGTGCCGGTCTCCGCAGCAGCACATGACAAGGTCTGAGTGATTGATTTGAGCAGCAAAACGACATATTGAAGAGTCATGATGAATATATGTAATATTTGTACTTTTTATTTAACAAATGGGAATTTGTAGTGTCTCAGGCTCTACAAGGGGGGAAGATGGCGGCCGCGCTGTGCAACTGAGTAGCAGCGGAGTGTGAGCGAGGACATGGACCGATGAATGGAGCTGCCTTAGAGACCAGACCTGCCGCATAACAATCTTTAACATCGACGGGGGTAAATGCTTGTTTACCGGTTGATGCTGTCTCCCGCTGTGCTCCGAGGGCTTGCAGTGACGGGTGCCTCGGTCTGCCTGGAGTCGGAGCTGGAGTCAGGCGGCTGCGGAGTTCGCGGAGTTCGCAGAGGCAGTGGGCGGAGTGAACCCAGCGCGCTCACGGTCGTCCTCGGTGGAAGAGGGACGCCTTGTCGACCCGCAAGAGTTAGACGGGTGAAGGCGTTCTGTTTCAGGGCTGTACATCGAGGCGGTAAGATGGCCCCTAAAACTAATACTGTTGGGAAGGCTTCCAAGAAGAAGAATGCGGGCGAAAATGCGAGTGCACCCGCGGAAATCATCGACTGCAGTTCTGGACGGAGTCAGGAGCCGGCGGTGACAACAAAGGGCTCAACACCGGGGCGAGTTCAGCCCCCGGTGAAGGAGACCAAGCCTGCAGCAGTTAGGACTCGCCAGAACACCGCCACTACTGCAAACATCAGTATAGTAGAGATGCTCCGAGGCGGTAAGGAGAAAGGGGGGAAAGTGCCTGCAAGTTTGGATATAGCAGCAGCAGCTGATGTACCTGGAGGACCGGGGGGAGTACCTGGGGCCAAGACAATGCAGGGCGCCCAAGATGACCCCGAGGGCAAGGAAGTCAGACCGATAGATCAGGAATGTACTGATGGGTCTGGTGTAACGGATCCCATTGGTATAAACGCAACAAAGGCAACAATGGCTATGGTGGTGGCTGCATCTGAAATGTCTCCAGATGTCCTTTCGGACAAGACTAATACTCAGGTAGACATTGCCACGGATCCTATTGTTATAAACGCAATAATGGCTATGGCGGTGGGCCCATCTGACCTGCTCGCAGAACTCCCTCCAGATAAAAGTAATACTCAGGTAGTCATTGCCACTGATATCCCTGGATCAGTGCAGGTAACAGCAATGGTACAACAGGAGGTCATGGGAAACAGCGCCAACAAAATGCAAGATAGAATTGAGGTTATTCCTGCTGCAGTCAGTACCATGACTACTGCCATTATTCCTACTGAGGGGATGGAGGCAACGAGTAACACCGAAAGTGAGAAGACTTCTAGTGAGTGTTTCCATTCAGTGACCGAAGAGGCAGATTGGTCAGAAGATGAGGGGGGGAACAGCTCAGATATAGATGGCAGTAACTTAGAGTCAGACACTGATCCAGAGGAGGATACCCCTACAACTGCGGTGAAACCAGGAGTCTCTTTCAAAAAAACGAGCAGAAGGGGTTAGCTTGGGACCACTCACCGACCACTCTGCTTCAGGGGTCCCCGAATCAAACTCAGGATTTCGAGTCCACCCAACGGTCTATGTTAGAGGCAATCCATCAGGAAATAATTGCGCATCGAGAAGAGACCAGGCAGGACAATCGCAAATCTCAAGCGGCTATGAGGAAGAACAAGACTGTTGTGAGGAAACTTTCAAAGGCATGGGCGACAGTGGACGACAGAGTCTCAAACCTTGAAGAAAGAGTGGTTTCCACTGAGGCTGAATCTGCTTCTGCCACCAGCAAGGTGGAATTGTATGGGGCACAAGCCCAGGACATACAGTGGAAGCTCGAGGACCTCGAAATAGGCTTAGGAGAAATAATCTTAGGGTCTTGGGGATTCCGGAAGGATTGGAGGGGGGGGATGCAAGAGCCTTTATTGTGAAAGTATTTGCTAAAGCATTTCCTGAATTGGACAGCTGGTGTTGGGAGTCAGAAATTCAGCGAGCACATAGAACCCCGTTTAAGATGAATCGAAATTTCAGGGAAGGAGATAAACCCAGGGCAATCTTGATTTTTTGGGGGAATTTCATTTTGCGTCAGGTTATAGCAGAGAAGGCTAGACCAGACGCTAAGAGAACATTTGAGGGGTTTTCATTTTTTGTTAGACCCGACTTCTGCCACGTGACGGTGGAAAGGCGCTGGAGGATACGCCAATTGATCAAACCCTTTCAGGACAAAAAAGTTCAAGTCTATCTCATAAACCCAGCACAGCTCAAAATAATCCATCATGGAAAGACTTTATATTTTCCATCAGAAATTAAGGCTAAAGAATTTCTAAACTCGATATAAATTTCAGTCTTTGGAATCATCGTTTTTGAATTAGGGCTTTGGGTGCAGATAGACAGTTATTAGAATGTATTAGCAGATACCTAGACACGAAGGGATATGATGTTATTGATAATGCATACCAAAGGATGGCGGTATCGCAAGGATGCTTTTTAAGGTCTAGGCAATGAAGTGAATTGTCAACCTTGTCAACCTTGGTATTTTCCTATTCTCTGCTAATCTTTGTTTGGATGTAGTAAATACGAGCTCTGCGGTCAAGGCCTTTAAGCCCATTAAGCAGTATGCATTGAGTCCTCGCGGCAACGCTGCTCCCATCACATGCACAGACTTAGTCTGAGCACCCCACAGAGGTGGGCGAGTGGCCAAGGGGCCAGTGAGGGAGGGGGGGGATGTATGGGCGGAGTGGGAGGGGGGAGGCTTGGGTTGCGGGGGAGTAAACACAAAAGAAAAGAGAGCACGTGTCACTAATATACACATAAATTCAATTTTAAAAGCACAAAAAAAGAGGTGTTGTAATTCTATTTCTAATATGTTATTTTGTCGTATGAGAAGTTGGCAATGTATGGTGCAGGAATATGCCTAAGCTTAAGATTGGCTCCATAAACATTAATGGTTTGAACGATTGGAAGAAGAGGGGTAGATTTGAGAAATATCTTAAAATATTAGAGATAGATATTCTGGCGATACAAGAGACTCACTTGCCATGGAAGAAAAAGCACTGGCTTAAGTTAAAAGGGTTTGAGATCCTGTCTTGCTCCTCTCAAACGTCTACCACAAGGGGGGTGGCCATCATTGGGAAGGCGGGCCTGGGTGGCATTAAGCGCTGTAAGGCAGATGCCCTCGGCAGGTGGGCTGTATGTGAAATGAACCTGTGGTTTACTATCTGTTCAATCTATGGAGCTAATTCGGATGATCCGGAGATCTTTGATTTTATTGAGAAAGAATTGATAGATTGGCCAGCTCCATTAATAGTCTGTGGAGACTGTAATATTTCGGCAGATTTTTCTAATGATATTCCATATACTGGACGTAAACCCAGGGTATATAGAGCCATATCCGCGCTGTTGCTGTCACATGGGTTGAGAGATGTTTGGGGCAATAAAGAAGCATTGGATACTGGGTACACTTACTTCTCACATCCTTTTAACAAATATTGTAAATTAGATTACTTTTTTGTATCAGCTACAGAAATAAATAAGGTTAAAATCTCCAAACTTCCAATGATAATGTCTGACCATAACCCTCTGGTAATGATAATGGATGTTAATCGACCTACAAAAGGACCTAGACCATGGACTTCCGATAGGAAATTATTAACTGACAGCGTCTATATTGAATATATTAAAAACTGGTCAAAGGCCTTTTTTGATGCCAACAGATATAGTGCCTCCCGGGGGGTAGTATGGGATAGCTATAAGGCAGGGTTAAGAGGGGAGACCATTAGCTATACTAGTAGACAATGGAAAAGGACTAAGTTGGAAAGGGAGCAATTACTGGAAAGCCTGAGTGAGGCAGAAATGCAGCATCAAAGGGATACATGTCAGGGGCGGCAAGGATTGGAAACTCTTGCGAGGATCAATACTATAAAAGCGGAACTACAGACCCAATTGGCCAAAAAATCAGCGGCAGAATATCATACAAATAGAACCAGGCTGTACGAGACAGGGGAACAGGCCGGGAGGGCATTAGCGCTGCGTATCAAACAGGTCACGTCAAAAAATATAATTACAAAAATAGAGAAACAAGGGAGAGTATACGAGGAACCTGCCGAAATTTTAGAGGTATTCAGAAGGTTTTATCAAGATCTATATCAGGAGGAGGTGGGGACAGATGCCCCAATTAATAGTTGGGAAAGTATAGGCCAAAAACTGGGTCAGCAAGAGAGGGAGGATCTGGAACAGGCTATAACCATGGAGGAGGTAATGGGAGGATTGCAAAGTCTGGTATTAGGAAAGGCGGTTGGCCCGGATGGGCTACCACTTGAAATATATAAATGTCTGCGGGAGGAAATATCCCCTCTTCTTCTAGACTTATTTAACGGGATTATGATAACTGGCAAGATACCGGAGTCATGGATGAGCACCAATATTGTGGTGTTCCACAAAAAAGGCAAGCCCAAAGAAAATCCATGGTCCTATAGGCCTATCTCCCTGGTCAATGCCGACAACAAGCTGTATGCCAAGATTTTGGCTACCCGATTCGGGAGGATCATCGCGGCCTTGGTTTCACCCTGGCAGCATGGGTTAATCCCAGGAAGAGGCACGACGGATCATATTAAAAGAGCGAATACCGTATTCGACATCTGCGCTGCCGGGGGTGAGGGGGCCGCGATGGTACTCCTCGATGCAGAAAAGGCATTTGACCGGGTGAGGTGGTCTTTTCTATGGAAAGTGCTAGAGGAGAGGGGGTTTGGACCACGGTTCCGACAGGCCATACAGGCAATGTACTCTACTCCCTCAGCTAAGATCCAGCTGATGGGGGGGAGCTCTGGAAAAATTAGTATAACGAGGGGTACTCGGCAGGGCTGCCCCTGCTCCCCTATCCTATTTGCGCTGTACATAGACCCATTAATCACACAGATATTGTCTAACATGGTGATAAAACCAGTAATTATAAAAGGATTTCAAACAAAACTGCTCGCATATGCGGATGACCTAGCTGTTATCACGAACGACCCGGAATCCGCTATGAGGGAAATAGTGAGCATGACAAATCTGTTTGGGAAATGCTCAGGTTATCGATTGAACGAAGCCAAGACCCAAATTCTGTGCTCCAAGAATATAATCAAACGGGATGCTAGGTATGTCAATTCGGTGGTGTACCTTGGTATAACACCTAATTCACAACCAGGGAATATAATCGGAGATAATTTTACACCACTTTTGAAATCAATGGAACAAGAGTTAAAGAGATTGAATAAACTTCATCTATCAATAATAGGCAGGGCTAACGTCATTAAAATGACTATGTTTCCCAAGATTTTGTATAAACTTAGATCCATCCCATTTAAAATAGAGGACAAATTAATAAAGGAAATTGAAGCTATCTTTATGAAATTTCTGTGGCAATATGGCAAGATCAGAAGATCAAATAGGTATATGTCTCTATCCCAGGAAAGGGGAGGGCTAGGCATGCCTAATATTAGGAATTATCATTGGTCCTGCCTTCTTACAGAAATGGCAATTATTTTTGATCAGGGGGGGGCAGTTCAGGAAAGGGGCCTTGATGATATACCATCTATATTTCAGCTGGCACTGGGTGATGAAGCATTTGGGATACTCTTGAGAAAAACGGAAAGAAGGTATTATAAGAAATCACGGTACAAAATACTTGAAGGTATAGTTGGGGTCTGGGCATCTGTGCAGAAAGTAATGGGAATTTCAAGGTATAACCACCATACTCCTCTATGGAATTCTGGACTTTTCCCAAACTTGTGTATGGATGGATCCTGGAGACATTGGGAACAGCAAGGCATTGTAACACTTGGGCAAATAATGGTGAATGATGCTTGTAGATCACTGATTGATTTAAGGTTGCGATATTCACTACAGGAAGGGAAAGAATATAAATACCTTCAGGTGGTAAACACAATTAGATCAGTAAGACCCCGAATTAATTTGGGAAAAAGGAGTACTCTTCTGGACTATCTGAAGGGGGGGGGCGCAGAATTAATGGACTGTATAAAATCCTTATGGAAAGTTCTCCAGATGACATGCTTAAGACCGAGGCAGACTGGGCCTTAAAATTGGGGGACCCAGAGACTGATCTGGATAGAGCCCTTACATTTGATAAAAGATTTCTACGCTCCTCCAATCTTAGAGCTCAACATTTTAAAACTTTATTTAATTTGTATTATACCCCATCCAAGCTGTTTGATTGGGGGATGAGGGTTGATAGCGATTGCCCCAGATGTGGCAAAGGACCCGCAGATATTGTACATATGTTTCATGGGTGCGAGAAACTGAAACTAATTAAAACGGAGATAACGGCTTTCTTAGAGGGGCTCCTAGAAGTCAAAATAAGTCTATCCCCAACCTTATTGATTATTGGATGTGATATTAATCTAAAATTAAGGATTGAGGAGGAAGCTCTAATTTTCATAGCAGCAGCAGTACTCCGAATATTAATATCAGCCGCCTGGAAAGATGTAGAGGCTCCAACATTTCAAATGTGGCTATGTAGGCTGCTTGGTATCCACAACAACGAGGGTGCTCTATATGAACTTAAGGGCTTAAAAACAAGAGAGATGGGGCTACGGTTGTGGGCACCAGTGGCTAGATGGAGAACTATAAGGATGAGGGGCCAGGTGAACGGGAATTAATGGTGTTTTGTTCTTTCTTTCTATAATTTCTTCCACCCTAGTATGCCGTTACCAGAGATACGGAATGTAAGAATGGTTAAGAGTTAATGTAATTTAATCATGAAAAATCTTTTCCCTTTACAATTCCCGTTTTCCTTCTATATTTATACATGTTCATAAACTGTTTATGTTTGCTAGCCCTGGTCTATTGTATGTCTACATCTGGAATGAAATGTATATTTTCTTTTTTGTGATATGAATACACGTGCTCTCAATAAAAAAAAAAAAGGGAATTTGTAGTGTCTTGTGAGTGTTAGATGATGGGTCCGTTTTTGTTCTTGATGGACTACATAGAACAGTGAATTAAGTATGTGGGTGTATGAATAGAATTAATGATGTAGAATAGTCAGTTAATGTTTACACGCTGAGGAACAAAGTTGTGTAGTAGAAAGTGCAATAATCAATCAAAAGGGAAAAGAAGCTATGAACCATTCAGCTTCCAGAGGTTACAATAATAATCAGGGGGAGAATGGATCACTTGTCCTGTGAAATCAGGGTCTTTGTCAGATTGAAACCAAATAAAAACCCTCATACAACGTACACAGGCTGTGGCGGTACATCTTGATTCTCCGCCTGGGCGTAACTTTACAGCATCATCATAGCGTTCCTAGATAGCTTGTATGCTGTCCTGGATGTAGACCAACTGATTTTCAGTAGTGTCCAGAAATATGAATGAATAAAGTGCAAGTGCTCAGGTGCTGTGAATTAAAATTCTCTACAGCACTATGTTGCGCAAAAATGTTATTCTAAGAAAAGTGATGTGAGAAGATTAAAAATAGAGTTGGTGGGATTGTAAACCCAGTTACCATTCTACCGCACAATTGGGTCGACATGTTTCAGCCTTCTTGTAAATTCCAAAGGCTTTCTTCAGGACCAAAGTGTTGAGGGAGCTTGTTGCAGTCCCTAATAATAGAGGTTAACTTGCCACCAGCATTGAGAATTTAGATCTGTAGTATCTGGAATTGTGAAAGAGAAAAGAAGTAAGTAGTATCATAGTTCTCAAGTAGGTACCCTATACGTCTGATATAATACTTTTGGTATCACCAAAATGTTAATAATGCTGTTACGTCTTATACTGCAGATTACCCGCGATAGAGAGTTTGATGCACCTTGTTAGTCTCCAGTAGGAAAGCATACAAGGTAGCATCGTAATATAAAAAATTGGCAAGAAAGGAAGGTAGTTTATTGGTATATGTAAACATGTTTCCATTGTGCATACCCGGGTCTAACTAGTCTTAAGGTCGGAAGGCACATGAAGGGATAATTGTGCATGTGATAGGCTGCCCCGGGCCCACGCAGGGGGCCCTCCTAAAAGGGTGGCCACCCTTAGTGCCACAAGATGGCATATTCGCCAGTGTTGCAGTTTTTGGGGTACCTGAGTGGGTCCCCTGTGACGTCACTTCCGGGAGGAGGGGGGAGAGGTACTTATACCTCTCCTGTCCTCCGAGCACCCTCTTTTCCTGTTTCTGGTCGGCGGTGACCCTACTACCTGACTGCCTAGATGCTGTTTTGTGTCGTCGGTCGCGTCGTTGTGCTGCAGGCCTTGTGGATGTGCGGTCGTTGCTTCGTGTGAGGTGGGTGAATCATCCCGCGCCCGGCCACGAGGTTCCCCTTGGGGGCTCGTCCACCCTGCACATTAGGTCCTCCTGCCTCATATTGACTTTCACCGGGCAGCACTAGGAGGGGCAAGCTGCGCCTTCGACGGCCTCGGTGGGGGCTGCGCCCCGCATTTCGGAAGGCCTCGGGGTATGTAGGCACGAGGAGGGACACTGTGCTTGGGAAGCCGGGGGTGCTGAAGCGCATCCCGTCTTGCTGTTTGACCGCTACCCGTCTCGCTAATCTTTCGGTGATGTCATGGTTTGGAGTCGGTTCTTCCGCTGTTGAGTCATCGCATCAGCACTGGCCTGGTGAGTGCAAGGGTATTTCTACTCCCTGCCACGCAAGTTTTCCCCTTCATTATCGGGCTATGCGGGTGGGGACAGTCGAACGGCATGGTGATTGACACGCCATTGTCTTTGGGCTTCAGCCATGCCGCCTTTCACCCGGCCATAGTTGTGGGAGGGCATGGAATTTCACACTAAGCCTGGCCAGGCCTCGAGCCTGTCCTGGCCTGCGGGGTCTATTACCTACGTGGTCAGTGGCCTGTGCCCGATTGGGACGTCCACGGGTGAGGGAGGTAGCAGGCATTTTAAAGGGCCCCTCCCGTGCACGGGACTCCAGCTGCCCGTGATCGGGATCCGGGTACACTCTGGCGCTCCCCTAGTCTAGTGGCCACAGCGGCACGTTTCCCCCGGGCTGAGGCCGGACAAGGAGAGCTATGCCCTGCCCGTCGGTCACTTCGGTATTCGGCACTGGGGTAGGCCCACAGGGGGATTGGTAGGCTACTGCGTAGAGAGAGACAAGGTGTTGTAATTGAAATCTGTTTCTCATCTTATCAAAACGAATCCTGTACATAGCGTCACTTTCCTTTTCTTTCTTCTACCTCCTGTTCAGGGGAGGAATCGTGGCCGAGCGGTCTAAGGCGCTGTGTTTAGGCTCCAGTCTCCCTGGAGGCATGGGTTCGGATCCCATCACTGCCAATTATTTTAAATGGCGAATACAAGTGTTAAATGATATAAAATTGTGGGACAATAAGCTTCGCGTGACTTTTGTCGAGAAAATGTGTTAGTTGCCGGCTAGCTGTTTGTCTTAGATACATACACACGCACTCTATTGGCTATTTCGAACTAGCCGCTTCCTCGGTACGAGCACTGATTGTTTTCATCAGAATGTACGTCAATTACTAGTGGCAAAATACCCACTGATCCAGGTTTGTAGTGAATAACATATTCCTGTGTGTTTTGCCAACAGGAACGGTTACCAATTAGAGAACTGTGCTAGAACTCTCCCATGCAACTGATTGCTCAAGAGTAATTGCTTAGACCCCAGTAGGAGCCTTTGGCAAGTCTAGCGTTTTAATGGATTTACTTTTTGGTTTTAAAGCCAGACAGAATTTGCAGCAGTATGACAATCATGTACTCACTCTGAGGGTCTGGGAGGAAAAGTAAGGGAACTAGTTAGAAGTGATTGAAAATCACACACACCAAAGTGCACAAAGGTCAGTATTAGACTTAGCATTTTAATTATTGACAATATTTTCAGGACACTGCAGTACTGCATCAGGCGCTGGAGGTACGCAAGTATTTGCCCCACCCAACTCCTTACGAGCATGTAATGTGGACACCCAAGTTCTCGTAACTGACAAACAGGCTTGGCCTTGGTACAGGCCTTGGTACGCGGTTCAGGCAGTTAATTAACTGCAGGCCAAGCATTAGCACTTTTATTTAATTTTTAATCAAAGTAATATATGGTTCGGCACCGGGGTTCCTTCGAAAGGGCTTTGATGTTGTGACAGATTTCTGTGTTCGGTTTATTGAAACACCTAGATTTCCAGCTCGTCAGCTCATGGCATGGGATTAGCAGTGTGGGGCCATTGATGGACCCTGTCCCATTGTAGAGAATCCAGATTGGTATATGAGGGGGGGCAGGGCTTCTAATGGATGTTTTATGTCTCAAATGCAGGAACCGCGCTGGAGAACCACCCTACTCACATGTGGGCCACCTGAAGTATCAACAGGTATAAGGGTCATAGCACACTGAGGTCAGTGTGCTAGGGTCTGGGACAACCAGGTTCAGGATGGGGGCTAACTTTCGTGTCTGCCATTTGAGGCAGTATTTCACCTCTGCTGGTACTTGGTGCGCTTTTGTGGCTTGCGCGCATGTCACCTTTTCCTCTTGTAAGTTACCGTTTGCTACCTCTTGTATTTTGTTTGCTCGCAGTTGTCACTTTTGCCTCATGTGACTTGGCTTTTGCTTTTGTGATTTGTTTACTTGTGGTTGTCTCCCCAGATGTCATTACTGTCCCTGTTGTGGGGCGCTCTGACGGAGACCGCGCTTTTGCTCTCTTCCCTGCCGGCCGGTGCATGGGGGGCACCCAAATGTTTTCGTTCTTCGTGCGCCTCGCGCGGGAGAGGACAACTGTATCCAAGGTGCTATAGCTCAAGGGTAAGTCTTGCGCCTATGGTGGTGAAGGCTTTCACAATACAGGGGTTCGAATACTGCCATTGCTGTCAAGGTAGCCTAACGTGGTAAATGTTTCAAACTGCTTTTATGCAACGGGGGCGTGAACATTCAGTTCTCCTTGCGCCTCGCCTGGGGGAATGCGCAGGTTGCACCCCATGGGAGTAATACAATTGTAATCAACTGGTGAGTGTGAGCATAGCAGGTATCTCCTGTGCAATAATTGGATGTTTTCTCTTGTAAAACAACTGATGAGTCTGGGCAATTTGTTTATTTCCTGGGCAATAATTGGTGTGTTCTCTTGGTAATCAATGGCTGATTGTGGGCAAATCATGCATCCCCTGTGCCATAATTGAAATGTGTTTTCTTTTAAACAACTGGTGAGTCTGGTCATAGCATGCATCCCCTGTGCAATAATGGAATGTGTTCATTTGTACAGCAACTGGTGCTCAAGTAAGGGGCTCTGATCCTGGCAATCGAGTTAGCAATAGGCTTACCTGTCAATGCTGGTCATGGGCTGATTTCATGGATTTGTTCTCTCTTCCAGAAACGCACGGGTTTCGTATATAATGGTCAAACCACGCCTAGCAGGCTGGCCTGCCAGGGCTCGGAGCAGGTACAGGGGAAGAACACACTGGGGCCAGGGTGTGGGGTTCTGGGTCATCACGTCCAGGAATGGAGTGTAACCTTTTTTCTAATTTCAGGACAATCAGATCAAGTTCACAGGCACCACTCTGAGAAGGACAGGTGGGAACAGAAGCAGAAATGGCCAGTACTTGTGACACACTATGGGGTTTGCACACAGCAGGGGAAAGGGCCTGTCCAGGTAGTCACGGGCAATGCTATTGTCCATTGTGTACCTTGTTTAATCCCTCAAGGTGAGAAAGTCAAGTCCGGACTCCCGTAAGCGCGGCTAGGGCCCTACACAGATCTTTCAGCAGTGAGTTCTCCTGTGCTATATTTGACTAGGTGGCTTAATAAGGTTATTTCACTCAGTAAGTCAGGAGTATGGTTGACAATTGCCTTCGGCCCAGGCCATCCTTTTAGCCTTAAGGGGGCCTGGTTTCTCTTCAGTTGTCACACTTCGAGTTGGATACTGATGGCTCAGTTGGGAAGAGCTCCTTAGGTTAAGGCGTGTGCAGCAGGGACCTGGGGTAACCAGCTCAGGCTTGCTCCTTGGATTGCAAAGCTGATGTGATAGGCCAATTGGTGCTGCATAAGCAGTGACTTCTAGCATAGGTCGTGCTTTATCAAGATTTACAGTTTTAGAGATTAACACATGCCCTTGGCACAGTTACTATTAGGTTCTGATTCCCCTACTCCAGCACAACACCACATATATTGTACATTCAAGTGCACGTTATACGTTCCACTGACCCCGATGAGGGGTAACCACACATCTTCATTGGTGCAAGCATTGCGGGTCAGGTGGGGCGAGTAGTGGTCGCAACTAGACTCCTGCAGCAGGGAGTGCCGCAAGGTGGCAAGGATTTGGTGTAAATTAGGACTGACAGGTACCGCTGGGTGCCTGCCGCCTGGTCACTGCAGGGGTCAAGATGATATCAAAGTCTGTGTAGGGGGCAGGGCAAAGTAACCCTGTGCTGTATCAAATGCGGGGTGTGGTGGTCCCGACCTCATTTCATAGGATCACTCCGTATTGGTTCTAGCTAACGATCATCTCAGTTGTCTTTAATTTTCTACCCCTCATTTTAGCATTGTGACTAGGTTGGCCACGGAAATTAATAAAGCAATGTCAGGCATGTCTAAGTAAGGGTTAGAGGCCAGAAGGCGGCCCTGGGTTCGGTGACTAGGTGGCCACTGAACTTAATAAAGCGATGCCAGGCATGTCCAAGTAAGGGTTAGAGGCCAGAATGCGGCCCTGGGTTTCAAGTTTACAGGCCTGTTGAGCGGCCGAACACTTAGGACTTGTGTTCGACCTCCTGGTCACAGGTTCAGATCCTGGTAGGTCCACTAATCATTTCATTCGTCTGAGGTCAATAAATCAAGTATCATGGAGTCGAGTATCACTAAACATATGGGAATTCTCCCGCCCTATAGCCTTAGCGGACAGCCTTGCAGGGTGCAAGTTTTCTTAGAAAATAGGGGTTTGGTTTAGCCGGTATGGGTTACTGCACGCCGAGTCCACAGGTTGTTTAGATCCAGAGGGGATACACCTTTCCAAAGGGGGAATGGACCCTTTCTTGCTTGATCTGGGGGAGGCCTTGGAATAAGCAGGGTGTAGGTAGCTTGGTCTATCGTGGTGAGGGGGGCCTGGGGTGACGATGGCCACACCCAGTGCTGTGGCAGAGTTACAGGGTGATCCTAAGGCTGTAAGGTACAGAAGGGTACCCTCTACAGGAGCACAGTATCAATCAATCAATCAATCTAATCACTTGTATAGCGCGCTACTCACCCGGAAGGGTCTCAAGGCGCTTGGGGGAAGGGGGCCGCTACTGCTCGAACAGCCAGGTCTTGAGTTGTCTCCTGAAGGCGAGGTGGTCCTGGGTCAGCCGAGGGTGGATGGGGAGGGAGTTCCATGTCTTGGCCGCCAGGTAGGAGAAGGATCTGCCTCCGGCGGTGGCTCTTCGGATGCGTGGTACGGCGGCGAGGGCGAGGCTAGCGGATCGTAGCTGGCGGGTGGGCGTGTGGAAGGTCAGGCGGTCGTTGAGGTACTTGGGGCCCAGGTTGTGGAGAGACTTGTGTGCGTGGGTGAGGAGCCTGAACGTGATCCTCTTGTTGACGGGGAGCCCGTGCAGGTTCCTCAGGTGGCCGGAGATGTGGCTGCATCGAGGGATGTCTAGGATGAGTCGGGCGGAGGCGTTCTGGATGCATTGTAGTCTTTCCTGTAGCTTGGCTGTGGTTCCGGAGTAGAGGGTGTTTCCGTAGTCCAGCCGGCTGCTGACGAGGGCCTGGGTGACAGTAAGGGTTCTAAAGCCAATAATCCCCAGGGAGGTCCTCGCGTGGGATCATGGAGGAGCGATGGCGCCCCGTTAGTCCTGCGGGCGGTTGTGGACCTGAGCAACCGGGGCTTGCCTGCAACTCTCTGCCCCCCCATAGCGGGGAGGGGCGTGCGTAAGGGGTGGACTGGCGGTCCGCCGGAGGGTGGGGCTATCTTCTCCCCCAAAATGACAATACCGGTTGGTTAGGGCCACCGGGATTTATGGCTCATTAGGTGGGCAGGCGGCGAGGGGCGGCCTGCCCTGGGATCGCCCGTAAGTTAACCCACCATGTTGGCATATTGTTATGCAAATAAACCTGCAGCAATTTTCTCCGCCAAAATTGTGTTGTGTCTATTTATTACATGTATTGCTGTGGGAGGGCTCGGGAGGGTGCCGATATTGACACTATGGCGTTAGTGTGGTTAATCGCCATTGTAAACACTCTTATGGGGTCAATTCCATTGTGCAAACAACGTTATGGCCCCGAGGACAGTTGTTATGATGCCGAAGTGAAGTCGTAGCGTTTAACATTTGGACATCTGCAACGCCACGGACCTCGGACCACGGACTTCTCTGAATCCTGCCTGCTAAGCCGCTGCTGCTCGCCGGACCCGCTGCGCGGGTCCCGCTTCGCGGTTTAGCAGTGTTGTGGAACTTTGCCTGGGGCTTGTTGGGACACCGGCAGGGCTGCGAGGGTAGAGCGGGTGGACTCTGAGTTCCAGGAGTCCCCGCGCGCCCGTGTCAGCTGGGCTCCTCTCCCTGCCGGCCGCGCCCCCAACACAGCGGTACTTAATTACCTCCATCCCCCACAACAGCGGGAATCTATTTGGACTTCTGCAACGCCACGGACCTCGGACCACGGACTTCTCTGAATCCTGCCTGCTAAGCCGCTGCTGCTCGCCGGACCCGCTGCGCGGGTCCCGCTTCGCGGTTTAGCAGTGTTGTGGAACTTTGCCTGGGGCTTGTTGGGACACCGGCAGGGCTGCGAGGGTAGAGCGGGTGGACTCTGAGTTCCAGGAGTCCCCGCGCGCCCGTGTCAGCTGGGCTCCTCTCCCTGCCGGCCGCGCCCCCAACACAGCGGTACTTAATTACCTCCATCCCCCACAACAGCGGGAATCTATTTGGACTTCTGCAACGCCACGGACCTCGGACCACGGACTTCTCTGAATCCTGCCTGCTAAGCCGCTGCTGCTCGCCGGACCCGCTGCGCGGGTCCCGCTTCGCGGTTTAGCAGTGTTGTGGAACTTTGCCTGGGGCTTGTTGGGACACCGGCAGGGCTGCGAGGGTAGAGCGGGTGGACTCTGAGTTCCAGGAGTCCCCGCGCGCCCGTGTCAGCTGGGCTCCTCTCCCTGCCGGCCACGCCCCCTAGTTCACCCTTGTACATCCTTAAAAGAAGCAGTCTTTCCCGCTGCGCGGGAGCGCGCGGGAGGGCGCCGGGAGAAGCCCGGGACAAGGGCGGGACCGTCTGTGGCCGTCCGGGGCCGAAGGAGGCCGGGCTGGGCCTGACCCCTTTTATCTTGTAGTTCGGAGGATAGTGTTTCATCACAAGTTGGTTATGGCAACAGAAGAGGTTACTCCGGGTAAAAATCCTAAATTACGCAATGGCTCACTGGAGAATTACTTTCCTAAGAAGAGTGAGGGAGAAAAGGACGCTATCCTAGCAGAGCGTAGGGCAGAGCGGCGCCGCTCAGTTGAGAATATGAAATACAGACCCCTCACCGATAGTTTACTTGTATTGAACCGGGAGGGAGATTCGACTGATATGATTGATTTGAGTGAGGATAATGCAAGCCAAGACGGAGTCCCTTTACTGTTTCGTGACTTTGTAGCCACTCCCTGTTTGCCCTCGGATGATATTGTAATTTCCTCACCTACCCCTAGCTGTAGCCGCGTTATTGAGACTTCTAAATCTAAGCAACAGAGAGTTAAGTCCTTACCTGTAGCCCAGATCCACCGCCCTCCCCTTAGTAAAAGAAGGAAGAAACAAAGGATGGTACCAGGTACAGCCAAAACATCGCACACCGACTTTGGTAAGGGGATAAAAACTCTCCTTACAACCGAGACTCCATCAGCTGCAGAGCAGGATCATATACCACAGGGTGCGGATTTACCGGTTCATTGCCCTGTTGTAGTAGCCACACACGATGTGGCTCCAGTTAACAACGATAGAGCCACCCCATCTGCTACTACACCCCAACTTCTCTCCTCAGTGACAGGGAACTTGGAATTTTTGTTGAGATCTCTTCTCCTTCCTATCAATGAGTCTATTAAGAAGGTTGAAATTAGATTAACCATATTGGAAGCTGCCATAACTAGTATGTCCACTCCTACCATTAATAAAGGAAGTGGGGCGGAGCATTCTAGACCCCTGACAGGGCCCCCTCCCACTATACCACAAAAGAAATCTGTAATTTCATCTGTCCCTGTTCAGATTAAGCAAACTAGCCAGCCTCAGGGTAGAGTTGTTCCCCCTCCACAAAACACATCGCCGCCTAGACATTTAAAAGCCCCAGCCACTGTATCGGGTGCTGTCTCCACCAAACCAACCTTAAAGGCCTCGACTAGCAACAATCAGAATGCACATGGGGATGGTGAAAATAGTAGAACATCTCATAAAAGGGTCCCACAAGTAGAGATCCCCCCAGAAGCTGTGCCCTATGTTGTGATTCTAACGGGGGTGCCACAGTTAACAGGAAACAAGAAGGAGGGATATGTTGACCTTAAAAATAAAATCATCCACTGGTTGAGGTTGCACAGGCCGATAGCGCCAAATATAGATGGGGACATAGTTCACGTTAGAAGGATTAACTGGCTGGGGAATACTACGAAAAATATAGAGGGGGACCTAGTGGTGGTTAACTTCAGAGACCCTCGGGCAGTTGAGTATATCTTAAACTGGCCACCTGGGAACGGGGAAACCGGCATCACCCCACGGGCTTTAACATACTTTTATCCCAGGTTAGAAGTCACTACCACTAAATACGCAAACAGACCTCAGTCTTCTAGGTCGTCTTTTACACTACCCTATATTAATAATCATCCCCAGTATGGGCATCAGTCCACCAGGATGCCCGATTTACACTCCGCTTGGTCCATGGTTCCTTACAGACATACGTTGAACCCGGGCTCAAGGATGAATCACCTTATACCTTTTACCCCGCTGGATTCTTACAATCGGTTTTCCCAGCTGTCAGGGCTGGAAGACTGCGATTGAAGTTTGGGGCCTGGGGGGGGGGGATAATGAACTCCATGGAGTAGAGGATCCTGGACTACTCCGTGGGAATCTAGACGCAGGAGAAGTTAGTTTACCTACAGCCCTTATGGCCACTACCAATGACCCCATTGAAGATTCTAGGCTAGCTGAGCCTCTGAATATTACGGTTGGTTGCTCTACAACCTCCGCTTCACTGGTCCAGGAGGGGGAGAGTCTTACGAGCAGGGTGGTTAATGAGAGTGTGTTTGTGGTGGGTAATACTTCTATGCCTAGAGGACGGCGGGTAATAAACCTCCTTTCTTGGAACATTGCCGGGTTAAAGAGGAAGCTCGAAATTCCGGAGTGGCATACATTCATTGAGCAGTTTGATGTTTGCCTCTTTCAGGAAACATGGAGCTTAGTTCCGTTATATAAATCGGGGTATACCACCTACTTTGTGCCTGCTGTAAGCAAAGGAAAGGGTAGACCAGCGGGCGGGCTCATAGTTTGGTTAAAAATAGATCTGAACTGGGTGGTCACTTGCCACAATGTGGAGTGTAATGATATACTCCACCTTTCGGCAAGAGGACGGGAGGATGCCGTCAGGCTTGACCTCTTTAATGTGTATGCGAGAGGGACACCGGGCGACTCCACCTCTTCGACCCTAACAGCTCTTGACTCGGCTTTGGCCAATTGCTCTTGTTCGGCTAAAATCCTTGTGGGGGGTGATTTTAATTGTACTTTCGAACCCCTCCTTGGAGATGATCCCTTAGGAATTGAAGAGGAGGATTCGAAATGGTCCATTCCAACGCTCTCCCTTCCCCCTATTAAGAAGTGGTCACCCAGGGTCATTCAAATTAATGCACTGACTAGGGACCACAATCTAAGAGCCCTTAATGGCAGAACCACTTCCGACCAGTCAGGGGCATTGACTTTTAACAGACTCTCAGGGCCGTCCCGAATAGATTACATCTTAATGGACGTTGGATTCTGGGCGGACCTTATTGATATGGAGGTCTTTCCAAGTCAGGATAGCGACCACAACCCCCTGTGCTGTAAGTTCAATTGGGGTGTTTCTAACGTCAGGCGGGCGAGCGTCTCCTTAAAAATAACTAAAGAGGTGATCCCATCCAATAACAACCGTAGATTAAAATGGGATAAGGCTAACCTCAAGGAGGATGATATAGGTATCATTAAATCCCTGATTGAGGATCTGACTTCTAATTTAGAGATCTGGGAGGGAGATAATCGGATCATTGACCCCCAACACCCCTCACTTGACTCTGCCTACAAAGCGACAATAGATCAAGTTGGCCAATTTTTCATCTCGAAAGGGAAAGGTAATAGGGCTACCGCTATACCTTCTACTCTTTGTAAACCATGGTATACTGATCATTGTAAGAGCACAAGGAAAAATCTGACAAGAGCCTTGCTTTCAGGGGACCCTTTACTGGTTAGAGCGGCCAGGAAGGATTATCTGAAAGCACTATCACTGGCCAAACGGGAGTGGGAGGAACGGCACTGGCAGGAACTCTCTACGGCTGTGAGCAGTAGGAACCCGAACCTTTTTTGGGATTTGATTAATAAAACAAGGCAGAGAAAATCGCAACCATTGGCTGCTCATATAACTAGTCAGCAATGGTTTATTCATTTTTTATCCCTATACGGCGACTTAGAGGAAACACCTAGACTTGGGGTGAATGGTATGGGTGAAGGGGTCCATCTAGAGGACAATGCTCTGTTATTTTCGTCCTCAGAAGTAATGATGGCAATTAGACATCTAACCCCTAAGAAAGCCGCCGGGCAGGATGGGATCCCTGGAGATTTGTTGATGGCGGAGCCAGAGGCCTGGGCTAAACTAATTGCTAGAATAATGAATCTGATCATGAGGGGACACCAGGTACCTGACTCCTGGAAAGGTGCCGAGGTAGTCACCGTGTATAAGAAGGGGGCAAGAGATGACCCTGCGAACTACAGACCTATCAGTTTGATAGACATCATCCAGAAAGTGGTCGGCAGGGTCATCATCTCAAGAGTTGGCGACTGGATAGAGGAGGCTAGTATCCTCTCCCACTTACAAGCGGGGTTCAGAAGGAAGGTTGGCACGATGGACCAGGTCTTTCGTTTTTTTGCAATCTATTGGAAGGCGGTTACCATCAAGAAAGGCAGTTTGTATATGGCCTTCATAGATCTCAGGACTGCGTTCGACCTGGTCCCTCGTGCAAAACTTTGGCAAATACTTGGAGAGATGGGTTTTCCCAGCAGTCTTCTGAACCTAATCGTGAAGCTGCACGAGGGGAATTATGCGAGGGTTAGATGGGGATCCCAGGGTCAACTAACAGATAGGATCCCTGTGCGGAGAGGAGTACGTCAGGGTTGTGTTATGGCTCCGACCCTCTTCTCCCTATTCGTGAATGGAGTGGTGGACCATCTGAAGGGGGAAGAGACGGATGCCCCATCCCTGGCGGGGGAGAGAATCCCCACACTCCTCTTCGCGGATGACACCCTACTAATTTCTAAATCCCCGGTGGGCTTACAAAAACTTTTGAATCGGTTTAGCTCCTTCTGCACCTCCCGAGGCTTAACCATCAATACATCGAAAACTAAATTGATGGCTTTTGCCCCCTCAAAAAGATTTAAAAATCATTTTGTGCTTAATAATGCCCCCCTCGAGCTGGTCACATCCTTTGACTATCTAGGAGTCCGGATAAACAGCCGTATGACCTGGAAGGATCATCTTTCCAAAATGCTACTTAGTCATCGTAGAGTATCTGGGGTGACGTTGAAGGAGCTCCGGGAATCAAGTAGTAAACCGGTCTCTCCAGTCATGGCCATCTATGAGGGACAGATTCTTCCGGCAGCACTTTATGGCTCCGAACTGTGGGGGTTCGAAGGGGTCATAGATCTGATGGTAGCGGAAAACAATTTCTTTAGGAAAGTGGTAGCCCTCCCCGCTTCCACCCCAATGATCCCTTTAAGACTAGATCTGGGCAGAAGAACATTAAAGGACTTGGTGAGGTTACGCCCGTTGCTTTTCTGGTCCCGACTTAGAAGAACTGAGGAGCTTGCAAAGTACGCAGAAGGCCTGGACGATCTACTCTTGCTGGACACATGTAATAAAATAGGATGGCTAAATAAACTGAAAGAACTGGCCTTTAATTTGGGATTAAGAGAGGCATGGGAGTCGCAATCTCCGCCACCCAAAGCTGTTATTAAAAAACTTTACTGGGATTGGGTACAGAGTAATGCCACGAGGGCTATGAATGTGGGCTCTCTCACTGACCAATTTTTGTCAATTAAGTGCGTGAGAAAATTGGAACCCTTTCTAGACCTGATAACTAAACCGTTGGATCGAGCGCTGTACCTAAAATTGCGATATGGGACGCTCCCGGTGCGTGATTTTACGGCAAGATGGTCGAATTCTGATGCCCTCTTGCGTACATGTCCTGGCTGTGCGGCCCCAAAGGAATCAGTGGCTCATCTGTTTTTCGCTTGTCCAGCCTACAAAGGGGCGCGGAAATTCTGGTTGAAACCCGTCTGTAGGGAACTAGGGTTGAGGTGCCACAGCCAGGCACTACGTGTCCTCTCTACAGACTCTTCATCTGTCATTATGATCTGTGGGGTGGCCAAATTTTTGGGTAATGCATGGTTGACACGTTCCCGCTTACTAAAACTGCTCCTGGGGGGTCCTACAGGTTGAGGTGGAATTTTTTGTGTAGTAAATTATTGAAATGAGGTGCCCTTGCTTTTTATTGTATTTTATAATCTTTTTACTGGTAAATTGGAAATGTACATATATATGTATTCTTTTATGGTGATAAATTGCCGAATAAAGATATTTACTTACTTACTTACATTTGGACATTGTTTTGTGAAATGCAAGCAGTTTCTATTTATAATCATTGAAGCGACAAGTAGGCGTTTGTGTGATTAGTCGCCATTTTGAACGCTCTTAACGATGTCAATTCTAATGTACACGTTATGGCCCCAGGGACGATTGTTGTGATGCCGGAGTGAAATCGTGGCGTTTAATATTCGGACATCGTATCATAAAGTGCAAGCAGTTTCTATTTATAATCATTGCAGTGGCATGCAGTTAACAAAGTGTTGGTCATGCGTGTAGACTTAACAGTCGAGTTAGCGGTCATTGATGAATTCAAACATGTACCTTGGCAATATATCTTTACTGCATTTTTCAGGATGACGCCGAGCGGTGGAAGGCCTTGCTCTAGAAGAGGCAAGAATTAGACTACCATATCTCTTACCTTAGTCGGAAACTTTTGAGGGATGTGAGTCAAGGGGTTACCAGTATAGACAAGTCCTTGACTTGTTCTGGCTCTGGCGGTGTCCCGGTAGACGTGGGTCACGTAGAAAGCCCATTTACATAGCGGTAGCTGTGGAACTGGTAAAAGGACTAAACCATCCATATTTCACGTGATATCGAGCCTCATGAAATGTCTACTTTCCAGGGCACAAGTCCTAAAAAAAGAAGTGGAGTGACGCTGATGTCATAACAGGAAGTGACGTCACGAAAGGTGGCTTGCACCATCAGACTGCTTGCCTCCCCTCGCTCACCCCTGAGATGTGATTGCATCAGAGAAGACAGCGCATGAGCAGCGTTCTGAATTGGCTTCAATCTCGCTCCAGAGAGGCCAAAGAGTGAATGTGTGGCTCCATTTGCTCCAGTTATCGAGCTCCCAGTAAAATAAGTGGGGGGATGCCGTCCACCCGTGTGGTACCCCGACTCGAGCCCTGCTACTTTCAACACTGATATAAGGCTCTCGATGTTTGGAGCCTTTGAGCTTATTAGGATATAATTGCGATATTATGAGCCCAGATACTTGCCAGCATCCAGCATACGGGAGGTATTACTCGTCTGTTCATTACGCATTTTGTTAACGTGATCGTTCGCGATATTGGTCTTCATTTCTCTGTGATATCACTTTCTAGAATCGTCTAGGAATTTCTTTTACACTCTGAAAACTACTATTTGGGTATTTGAATACAACATTCTCACACTGTTGAGTGTAACTAACTGATGTTACTTTGATTTTAGCAATATATTTATACACATACGTGCTTATTGGATTACAAGTAACCTCGAGGTAAATGATTTTACGATTTTTTTTTTTTAATGTTAATGGTACTTTTTTTGAGTAAAATCCTTTTACTTATTGTTATATCCCTGTTTTTAATGCGCCTGTTAGTTCCCAATGGGATGATGAAAAGAATTAACATTATGTTATCAAACTACTATTGATTATTGCTATGTAAGGGTGACCAGTATTAGCCTTAGTGGTTTAGGACATTGGCATTTAATTTGTCCACTCGTGGCTGTACACCACACAGCTCGAAGCAGGAGTCTCTGGACATCTTATGAGCTGTAATCATTGAGATAGTTACCTATTCCCTCAGGATGATATTCTGATTTCCTGTCAACTCAGTGCCTTCTTAAGATATGTGAACACACATTTCACCATTGTCCCTGGAATACAAGCCCTTTTTAGGTCGAGCAGACCTGCATTCAATGCGTAAGCATTGATTGCGGTCTGCTTCTAGACCTATTGTGAGCCGCATTTGGAATGTGGACAACAGTCAGACGCGCGCTTTTGCAGTCTCAGTTTTGACCGGGGGAGCGCGCGTCTGAGCCGCGCTTGCGCAGACGAACTCACAGCCCCTGCTTTCGCACACACACAGACACAGCCAGCCCCCACCCCTCTGCATGCACGCACACACACACAGGCACGCACCCACATACACATGCTGCCGCCCCCCACCCCCTGCACACACACAGACACGCACGCATACACACGCCGCCCCCGCCCTCTACCCCCCACACACACACACACGGTTGTTGGGTGTCACGGGCAGCTGCCCTCTGCCAGGCTCACAATGAGCGAGAGGGAGGGACTTTGGCGATCCTTACCGGGGCTCTTCAGTTGGCTGCGGCTGCGGCTGCTGCTCTCACGGATGCTCGTTGTTTCTTCTTGCCCCGCCTCCTTTGCGCTCCAGGCCTCACTTTCGTCCAGGGCTCCCTTGTTGGGCCCGTGAACTGGTGCTGTCTTTGCCTCCTGGTTTCACTTTGTGGCTCCTGCTACATGTTCCCTTACTTGTTGATTCATGTATTGTTTGTTCAGCACATTTGCTGAATTGTTCCTGTCCTTAAACACAGCTTAAACATGACTGCGCTATATTTTGTAAATACTTTTTTGACACCGTTTTTGTTGCCTGGGCAGCAGACAGCAGGCATGGGGCAGCTTTCTAGCACACACCGGCCACGCTCTTATTTTTTATTTTTATTTTTTTACGGTCACAGTTTTACCGACATTGAGACTCGAACCCTATTCCCCAGGCGAAGTTGGCAGCTCTGGCGGTTACGCCACAGCATCACTCTTGCTGGGAATAGGCAGGGCGGGGTGCGAGGGCGAGATTAGGGAGCGGGATTGAGAGATTACAGCCATCACGGAAGAGTGCCTGGAGCGGAGGCGCGTGGGTGAGCAAGACAGGTGCACAGAGGGGTGAGTTATTGTCCAGACGACCAGCATAGGGCCTCAGCTGCGTTCTCTCACATTTTTTTACGGATCCACCAGGCCTCCAACCTGTTGCAATTATTCCACTCTTCTGGTTGGTCTTGCTTAACCATGCAATCTATCAAACTCCATGAACAGCTCTTTCAATCTGCTTCCTCCAGTTTCCCAAAACGTCCTTAGATTCCCCTGGCTGACCTTACGTTCTAAAGTGTTTCTTCAATGTTTAATCCATCAGATCATGTTTTGCCCTCCGTATTTTGTTTTCTCACTCCTGCCCTACTTCCGTTCAGTTTATCTCTTTCTGCTCATCCACTTTTCCTTTTTACCTACCTTTCACTCACCAGACTTCCTCAACTGAAACCTTTGCGGGTTGTTTTTTCTTAGGGACATATTGATTCCATCCCACAGGCTAAATGCTTTCTGTGAGTTGTAGTAAGTAAGCTTAGTTCCCTTCCGACATATTTTTAAAAGGGGCATTTTGGCATTACATTTGTTTAAGGTGTTTCTAATAAAACATATGTTTTTAAGTTTGAAAAGCAGAAGCATCAATTGCTGATCAGAGATCGAGTATTTTGGGTATTTACACGAGTATTTACACAAGTTTGAGCTATTGGTATTTGTAAAGAAGACGGGTCCACACGGAAGGTAAGTTGGACCTCAATTTAATATATGTCCAGCTTCAGCAACTCTCCGGCAGCAACTGCCGAGAATAGAATTAACAGTGTGTTCCACGCAGGGAACATTCTGTAGGGAACACGTGAGGAAAGAAAGGTCCTAACACACCTCCCTTTCTTCACAAAGAAAACAAAGGAGAGGAAAGCTTGAGAGAGAAATGGATGTATAACAGGAAAGAATGGGAGATAAAGAAGGAAAGCACAATATAAATAGATCTCAACATTTGCAATGGAACATCAACTTCATGTAAAGGCATCACAGCAAATTTTGCAACAAAATGAATGTACAATAGGAAAGAATGGGAGATAAAGAAGAAAAGCACAATATAAATAGATCTCAACATTTGCAATGGAACACCAACTTCATGTAAAGGCATCACAGCAAATTTTGGGTAGGAGATTACTTCAACACAAAATCCCAAAACCTGGCAGGAATAGATCTGACTCTGGAGGACGTTTGCCTACGTGGAAGATTTCCACCAGAACGCACTGCACCACTCGCTTTGGCATTAGATGGAGAATTGCTATCTGCCACAGAATCAGATGGAGAAATACAGACTCCCAACCGCTTTCCAACCCTCTCAACCATGGATTCGGGAACAATGAAAACCATACTCTTACTCCAAACTCTTCCATCCTCCAACACCACAACGTAATCTTTTACAGCAGTCACCTTCTTGGGAGAATAAAACCGCGACTCTCCCTTACGGAGAAACCCAGGCTTCTTTATTCTTACCCAATCTCCTACCTTCACCTTGCAAGGAGACAATACGTTTGATTCGGTACGGTACTTGCTCTGAACTGAAACCCTGCCATCAGCCACTCTAGCTAACTCAGTGGCACTTACAATCTTTCTGGACATCCACTCTTTGTTTAACTTGGTACCAGCAATCCTGCCACGCAGCAAGGTAAAAGGAGCAACCCCGGTTGAAACATGCGGAGTAGTCCTTACAGCCCACAACATGTCGGCAACCGCTTGGCGCCACTGCAACCCGTTCACTAAAGCCAGTTGAAGATGTTCCTTGACAACACGGTTGAAACGTTCAACCAAACCATTGCTGCGAGGATGATATAGTGACGTACAAACGTGTTTAACACCAATCTCCTTGAAAAAGGAAGACATTTCAGCTGAAACTAATTGTGTGCCATTATCTGAAACTATTTCTTCGGGAAAACCCTCTCTAGAAAATACGTCACGTAAAAATGAAATTATTACGGAAGAACTGATGGAGTCGACAAATCTTACTTCAGGCCACTTAGTCATATAGTCAATCAATACCAAGATAAATTTAGGAGTTGACCCAACGAGACCGTAAGGTCCAGCAATATCCAAAGCTAATTTGGACCAGGGAACACTTTTCGTAAAAATAGGTTCAACAGGAAGAGGACGAGTGACCTGAGACTTATCGCTGACAATGCATTCACAACACTCTCGCACAAAATGTTCTACATCTTTGTCTACAGATGGCCACCAGAAATCCTGTCTCACCCTGCGTTTCATGGATCGGATCCCTGGATGACCTTCGTGAGCTAAACCAAGAATCTTCTCACGAATAGAAACTGGAACGACCAATAACCCGCCTCTTCTCAAAATTCCATCAACAAGAGATAACTCATCCTTCACACGTAAATAGGGAATAATTGCGGCAGGACAGGCTTTTTCACACGGCCAAGGCTTGGAGAGAAGATCAACAACTACTTGCATGTCATCATCAGAAGCGACACCCTCCAACCACTCACATTCTGAAAGAGCACACCAAACAGAATCACTTAAGGAACCAATAGCACAAACCACTTCCAAATCATCACTTACAACACAATCGTCTCCATCAGAGAGAGGTAGTCTGGATAAGCAATCAGCTACTAAATTCTTCGCTCCAGCCACATATTCAAGCTGATACTGGAATTCTTGCAATCTGAATTGCCACTTAGAGATTCTAGGAGTCGCCCTCCCACCACCTTTGGTCGTAAATAGGTCAATCAAAGGCTTATGGTCGGTCCTCAAGATGAATCTGTTCCCCCACAAGAAATTTTTAAAGTGCAAAACACCCCACCACATTGCTAGTGCTTCCTTTTCAATAGTTGAATAAGTCTCTTCAGCACCCCTCAGAGTTCTGGAGGCAAAAGCAATTGTTTCCTCGCGACCATCACCCCTTTTCTGCATAAGGACAGCCCCCAAACCCACATTGCTAGCATCGGTGGAAAGAATGCATAAGTCATTGATGTTGAACAATTTCAGGGGACGAGCTTCAATAATCTCTTGTTTGATGACATTAAAATTGCTATCACAGTCATTATCCCAAACAAACTTGACATTCTTTTTGAGTAGAGCACGCATAGCAGCAGTTTTAGTAGAGAAATTCCTAACAAATTTAGAGTAATACTCTACCAAACCGAGATATGAACGTAACTGATCTTTGTTCCTAGGAACAGGAGCATTCTGAATAGCATCAATAATTTTGACTTTTGGTTCCACCCCATTTTGGGAAATGTGGTGACCAAGATAGTCTACTCCATCTTGAAGAAATTTGCACTTATCCTCCCTCAA
The DNA here is from genome assembly GCF_964261635.1 of Lissotriton helveticus. Taxonomy (NCBI): domain Eukaryota; kingdom Metazoa; phylum Chordata; class Amphibia; order Caudata; family Salamandridae; genus Lissotriton; species Lissotriton helveticus. The sequence continues at coordinate 220,845,999 of NC_136059.1, read as the reverse complement.
GGTTAACCCACTGGACCTTAGTATGTTGAGAACAAGTTTAACTCGCTCATCATGCTCAAGTTCAGTTTTGCCATGAACCAGAATGTCGTCTTGGAAAAAGACTACTCCAGGGATGTTCTTAAACAGGTTATTCATCAGCCTCTGAAAAACAGCCGAGTCTGAAGCCAAACCAAATGGCATGCGAATGTAACGATAAGCACCCTCCGGAGTTACAAAGGAGGTGAGGTGCTTGGAATCTGGGCATAGCTCAATTTGATGATAAGCAGATGAAATATCTAGGGAGGTGAAAAATTTTGCACCTTCAAGCGTGGCTAACATCTCGTTGATATTTGGAAGTGGTTGCCGGTCAATCCAAATGTTGGCATTGAGATCACGCAGGTCAACACACATCCTCAAGCATTTGTCAGACTTTCTCGCTAAAACTATGGGAGCAAGCCACTCAGAACCTTCTATCGGTTCAATTACACTAGCAGCACATAGCCGCTCTAATTCCTTCTTTAACTCTGCACGTAAACTCAAAGGCACTTTCCGCACTTTATGGGCAACAGGAATGGCACTCTCTTTTAAAATTATTTTATGTTGGAAACCCTTGAGCTTGCCCAATTCACCACTAAAAACTTCAGGAAACATGAGAGTCCACTTGGTGCTAGATACATGCGATACTGTAAGAGCCTTTGATGATCCTAACGTTGCAGAATAGAATTCGCACAATTCATTGCGGGATATCACCAGGTTTGGATGATTGGGATCTAAAATTATGTTTAAATCTCCTTGTTCATCCCACCCCAACAAATTGGTACCATCCTTAACTATGAACATAACACAAATAACGTGATCGCCATGAAATTCAAGTTTAGCAGAACATTTCCCCAAAACTTCAACCCGCTTACTATTATAAGCAAATATCTTGATACTAGAAGGTTCTAAAAGTACATTCGAGAGTTTGCTAAAGTCAGTAAAATTTAACAAGGTAAATGGAGAACCAGAGTCAGCAAGAAATTTGCAGACAACACCTTCCACTGTTATTAAACAAGAGGGAGACTTCCTTTTCCGAAGACCAGACAAAGCGGACAGCTCCACTACTCCGGCCTCGTGTAATGTTGAAGACAGCATCAACAATTCGTAATGCTCTTCATCAGATTCTTCTGAAATATGCTTTATGGAGGGAACAGGCTTGTTCGTGGAAATAGCTTTGCACATCCGTGAATAGTGACCCTTGTTCCCACATTTGTAGCATGTTTGGTTGAGAGCAAAGCAAAATTTGGCTGAACCTAGGTGTGACCTACTGCCACAACGAAAACATATCAATTCACTCTGCGCAGGTCTGTTTCTGGAGGGACTGTTAGTAGGAACGGAACGAGTAACACCAGGCAAAACAGATGTTTTGGGTTTGAAAGAAGGCTTGGAATTCAGGAGTTTGACTTCAGTGGAAGATGTTGCTGATGTAGAGGGAGAACTCATTTCTTTGACACAAAATTGGGAATGTTCTATACTTTTGGCTAAAGTAAGAGCAGTTTCTAAATCAGGATCGCCAGAAGCAAGTAACTTCTCTTGAATTTTCTTGTTGGAAGTCCTTTCGATGAGTTGATCACGTATGATTTCATCTCTGAATTCTCTGTAGTTGCAGTTGATGGCTAAGATGCGAAGTGCTGCTACAAAATCGTCAATTGATTCGCCAGGGGTTTGGGCACGCTGAAGAAATCTATGGCGTTCAAGTACAACGTTTCTCTTAGGAGAGAACCTCTTGTCGAGAGTTTTGATCAACGTGGCATATTCGTCAATAAGAAGAGATTCTCCAGCATCGCCACCACTAACTGTAATGCTGACCACTTCAAGAGTTAGAGTTTTTAATATGTTTCTACCTTCATTGCCAAGGTTATAAATAAGTAGGGCTTTTTTCTTTTTACCAGTGAAAGTATCGCCATCGATAGCCTCTAAATACGCCTCAAAAGTATCTTTCCACTGCTCCCACGGGACAGTGGGAGTGCCGGCAGTTTGTAAGTAAGGAGGAGGAGCCAAAATACGATCCATTGCGTGGGTGAGTTGCTGCCACACTACACACAACAGTAATTAAATCAAACTTTTTTTTTTTTTTTTTTAATACACACGCAAATGTCTTATGCAAGCCTGTTGAGTTTGATAATAATAATATTAAATACACTCTAATACAGATACAGAGGAATGCTGCGCTCAATAACCCATAACTTGTGCTAATAAGTAGATTAGTACATTCAGAATTGAGTTTAAGGTAATAGTAATTCAATGCATTGAAGCATTATAGAGAAAGTTAATTTGATTCATGGAGCTGTGCGCATCAGCGAAGGTCAAGGGCATTTAATTGAGCTGTGCGCATCAGCGATGAATTAGGGCTTTGAAGGCTGAGCGCAAACAGTATGCTGTGCGCATCAGCGGAGCGTTGCTAGCATTTGGTTGCTAGGATGCATCTCAAAATGGCCGCCGCACGTAACGTGATGTGTCCCCAATGCGCCGTCAGGCAGGTCAGGCACGTTCGCGTGTTAGCGCGAGAATGGTGCGCAGGGCAGTCGCGCTGGGAAAGTGAACAAAAGTACCTGAATCATGAAGATCTGGGGTTTTTGTAGTAAATGGGACACGGCAGGACCGCTTGTGAAAGCTCTGCCACAAGGAGACGTCGACCCTTGTCCTCGAAGAAGGGCCGTTGAGCCGTTCTCCACTTCGAACGAAGAAACTCCACTTGAGCGCAGGGATCCTCAACGGGGTTGGAGAGAGACTGGAGACTGGACACAATCGTCGCCACTGTAAAGAAGACGGGTCCACACGGAAGGTAAGTTGGACCTCAATTTATTATATGTCCAGCTTCAGCAACTCTCCGGCAGCAACTGCCGAGAATAGAATTAACAGTGTGTTCCACGCAGGGAACATTCTGTAGGGAACACGTGAGGAAAGAAAGGTCCTAACAGTATTGTAAATGCCAATGCGTTTTATTTATGTTTCTTTTTTTAAAACATGGATAAAAGGCATTGTCATTTTCAATGCCAGAGTTTAAGCTATTGACATTGTAACTGACAATGCCATTTATTTATCTGTTTTCAAAACCAACGCATGGGTGAAGGGTTGTCATTTACAATGCCAATGGCTCAAACCTTTGCAAATGCGAGACCTATTGCATTGCAAATGCTTGTTAAGGTAATATCGGTTTATTATGAATATCTGTTACATGTACCCTTATGGTGACATTAACATATGTGTATATGTCTCCTGAAACGCCCATCTGGAGCGCCCTGTGATAGGTGCTGAGATTAGAAATGGTACCATCTGATATAGTTGTTAGGGTACTGTTATGGCTGGTCTTAGCCTGGACGGGTTTAACAAAACCATCTTTCAAAAGTTCTCTTCTCCTTCTCTTCTGCAGACCCATTTGGAATGGGACTACTTACAGGTTTAGCCTGACTTTTGGTGGACTTGCATTTGAATTCATGTTAGGTGAGTGGCATATCAGTGCCTTATTTAAATTTTGACTTTGCGATGGGATTACCTCCATCGTGTGTACTTAGAATACCACACATGCTGGGTGTCTGTTTGCTCATTCCTAATCACTCGTAGCTATTTGCGTATGTGCACAATGACCCTACTGGAATAACACTATTCCTTTTACCTGACAAGATTATCTATATCTTATTGGCAATTTGCCCTTAACTTTTAACTTTACCTTTTTCCTTTGCGGTTTCTTCTTTTTGTGTTCTTCTGCACTTGCTCGAATTTCTTTTCTTCACTGGGTGACTATTTTGGTGGCCTTCTTTTCCAGTTTTCTTAAATCCTATTAAGGAATTTTATTCACGCGAAACAACTCTAACGTCTAGCTGACTGCTACCTAAACAATAACTACTTATGTGCAGATAATACTGAATATCATCTGAGTGTATGTTTTTTATTATTGTCATTGTAGCCCTGAGGAAGTCGTTGGGCGATATACCCAAGACTAAACACGTTTTGGCTACATCTTGGGTGTACTAACTACGCCAATCAGTTCTTATAAGCCATGTGTGATGAGAAAATAAAGAAGACTACTAACACACAAGATTTGGAGTGATATTTTCCTGTAATGATGTCTTGATGATATAAATGTTCCTTGTGCTCGGGAACGGATTTTTATTTTACATTTGTTCTTTGTGTACCTTTGGCCGCAGAGGATTTTTGGGACACGTTGGTGGCCGTCTCCTAGCTGTCTCCTTAAGCACACTTTAGATATTACTGGTATTCTGATTATAATAATGGTAATGCGCAAGGTCGACCTAGCCACGCTCCAAAGTTACAAATTGTATTTTTAGTTTTTTGTTTTACCCCTACCCTCATCCCGTGTACTGTGAGTCGCGAATGGGCAGTCATATCGCAGCGAGCCTCGCAGCCCATCGTTAAGCCCAGGATAGGACTCTGAGAAACTAAGGGGCATATTAGCAAGAACCTCGTTAAAATTATCGCCGCTTTAGCATCAGGAACACTGCCGCTAAAACTGCGGTAATGGGCTTGCAAATATGCAATATAGAATTCCAATAGAAGCCCAGGTTACATGTGCCATAATGGACCACCTGGCAGGTAAATATTTGCACAGTGGAAGCCAGGGGAGGCAGCAAGAAGCGCAACCGTGACTCTCCTGGGAGACTTTGTGACAGCAGAAAATTTACAATAGAGTCATTCATGGCGAACCAGGATGCAGCCTCCAAGAACAGTGCATTGTCGGAGGGTGCCAAGAGAACTTCCAGAGGGGCAGGCTGTCTCTGCGGTAGCTCGCGAGCCTTGTTTGCAGTTAACACAACACTAACAGCTTTTGAACTTTCCACCCCTTTCTCTCTGCTAACCCATAAGCATTCTACAAAGAGATATTCTTGTGCAATACTGTACATCTAGAAGATGTAAACACTCACTCATTTGTCTTTACGTGCCCTTACCCTCCGCTCTGGGTTGCCGCAGTCTAATCAAAATGCTAAGCACAAAGCATTTTGAAAAATTAAAGAAAAGCTGCAAAGTGTGAATCATGGTGTCGGTTTGCATTTGTGTCCCTTGGATTCATTCCTTGGGTTGTTTCCGAGTGTTCCAGGGAAAAGCTGTCACATTTGCATATTATTACAGAGGTATGTGCTCAATATCACTGAATAACTAGGGTTTCAATAATATATTACAAGCCCATGGGCTGCCAAACAGTACATTTTGCTCTTGAAAAATATGTGTTTTGCAAGCCTGGCACAATATTGCATATGTTAACACGTGTGATTTGTGAGGTGTATATAAAGTGGGGCATTCATTAGGGATGGCAAACGCTGGATCTTAAATCATAAACCGAGGCAGTTTCCAACTTTTTCAGCACCTTCAAAATGCGTTTCTGGAATTATGCAAATAGATGGAGGAAAATTAAATAGATCATTTTAATATGAATGATAAGTTCTCCCGTTTTGCGCCCTCTAGTCATGCGGCTTCATTAAATAATCATGTTGCGTCTGTGGGCCAATGGGTGCTGCTGCTCTAGTGAACTGGAAGGGTCGGCCTTCAGCACTTTTGTGTCTCTTTCACACTAATGGGAATTTGGCATGGCATATTGCTTATAAAGCTCAGTTGCATGCAATCAATAACTTAGGTAAATAAGCAATAGCCAGATCACTGTTATCAATAGTTCAGTTGAAAATACAGAAATGCATCAATGTTAATATCAATATTGTCTGCTGCTATAAGAGAATTATCTGCTACATTTCAAATTTCACAGTAATAGGAATATGTATTAGTAAAACAAATATATAAAAATACGTGCATGGTGTAAACATTGATGGTTTTTCTGGGATTAGCAACTACACAACTGTATTCCTCAATTTATTTGGCTAGTTCCTAGTGTAATGAATAGTTGAAGCTATATTTAGTTCAAAATCAATGATACTGAATACTAAACACATAGCTAACATGTGTAATCTTACGCTAATAACGTCAAACTAAATCAGATTCTTTCAGCAAAAATAATTCCCAAAATATTCATGGTAATTCTTCTCAAAAGCTTTTCTCGCTAAATTTCCTGCCATGAAAATGATTCAACATACCAATAAGCTTTCCTTCCACTCTTAGTAGAAAATCATAGTGAAGTATAAGAGGTGAGCTTGGCTGTGGTTCATGGAATGTTCTCACACATTACACTTTTTCATTGCTTTAGTACATTTATTTGTAAATCAAGCGCCTACCAGATCTTGGAGATGTTGGTAGATTTCAGAAGGCCACGAGAAGTTTTCAGAGATTTTTTTTAATATTCACAACAACAAAATGTTGTAGTGAACATAAGAACTCTTTATGTGTAATCAATAATCCAAGTTTTTTCTGAAACAGACTTTTTCATGTTTTTGTTAATCCAATTATTTATTTATGAATTCCAGTGCCAAACAGGCCCTGTAAGGCCTCAGTGGGATATACATTGTACTTTAGATTTTTAAGTTCTAAACACATAGTATGAATGCAATTAGCCACTTAATGCAACAACACCAAATAATTTTGGCTACCTGCATATACCTTGGGGCTCTGGAGGTGTGGGGCTCTGCAGGTGGGTTGCCGCATTGAGCAGTGGAGGATTCACCGGTCCTGGCAGAGGCCCGGCTACTGTGGGAAGGTACGTGGAGGGCTGGCAGCTGCATGCACTGCTGTTAAGGCTAGCATAGGTGCATGGGATGTCCCATATTAGATGTGACTCCTGAAACTTCATGCGGCGCCCCTCACCTGAGGCCCTGCTGAACCGTGGGGCTCTCAGAGTGTACTCTTAGTATTGTTGGTATTGTTGGCGCACCTGTCACTTGTGCATGGAGTGAGTAGAAGCCTATCGCTCTTGGATCCTGGGAGGGCCCTTCTAAACACCTACACTCTTTCCACCCCTCAGCCTGCACCACCATAGCCCTAATGCTGGATATCCCCCTGCACAAAGGTTATCAATGAGCTGTCTAGTACCGCTGGGGTGGATTCCATTCCCTATCTTTCCTTACGCACCTGGGGGCTTATTAACAAGGGCATTATCTCTGCTTTTTTGGCTTTAAAAGCCAAAAAAGCGGAGATAATATTTTTGCCCTATTTACAAGTGGGTGCTAACATGCATTAGCACATGTTAGCACCCTTTTACCCGACGCCTCCCTTTGCATCTCTAAAGAGATGCAAAGTGGGCGTCACTGGGCAGTACAACCTTGCAAATATCGCTAATGTGCACATTGCGATATTTACAATGCTGCCCCAGCATTTAAGCAGACGTTGGTTTTTGGATGAAACCACTGTTTTCACCAAAAACTAACGTCTGCTAAAATGCAGTCTTACCTATCCCTAACATTGGGGGTGGATTATGCTGATACGACCACAGGGTCGCATCAGCAAGATTATCGCCGTTTTGAAGGTAACATCACTGGAAAACCAGCAATGTTCCCTGCAAAACGGCGATGTCCCTGCTATCGCTGGACTTTATATCGCCCTGGAGAAATGCGTTGTTGATAACGCGCTAGCAGGGCAATACGTTCCAGAAATAGACGGCGATAAATAAAAAAGCGATAAGCGCACTTTGCGTTATTTATCGCAGTCCCATGATGGTATGCCCCCTGGTGCGCTTCTAAACATGATGCTGACATGAGGACTAGATAGCTGCCTAACCTGCTTTACCCACCTGCATCTGCCTGGGAAGGAGACGTGCCTGAAGAAGGGAATTCTGCTGCACTGCTGAGGGGAGTGGATGGCTCAAATCCCTATCTTCCTCTGACTTGGTTGATTCTTCAGGACAATTACAGCAGAGTCAATCTTGACCATGGGGAAGCAGACAACTAATCCTAACGAACAAGGAGGTGAGCCCATCAGCAGTCCGGGCTCCTTCCTTTTAAAATTATGAAGCACAGGCTCTCCATAGGAGTGGCCTAATTTGAACTCAAGCAGCCGCAGCCGGTAGTGGGAGTACCGGCCGGGCGGTAACGTGGGGAGGGTGAGGGGCAGGGTAGGGGGTAGTAATGTATGGAATCCGGACCTTAACAGGTAAGTAACCATAAAAATAAATAAAACTAATTTCGTTGCACACACTGCATCGCAAATGGTGATGCAGTCCGCGCAACGAAATTAGTTTTATTTATTTTTATGGTTACTTACCTCTTAAGGTCCGGATTCCATACATTACTAGCCCCCACCCTGCCCCTCCCCCTCCCCACATCACCGCCCGGCCGGTATTCCCACTACCGGCCGCGGCTGAACTCAAGTAACAAACCATGTGACACTATACTTGCTGAAACAAACAGTACCCGACCCAAATGCTCAAAACGCACAATCGCACTTGGTAGAGATACCCTCTCCCCATGGAACATCCAACCAAAAAGAAAAAGGTTGAAGGGGAGTGAATAAATCCACACATGTGAACTCAGGTCCTACTTTGGTCACTCCACATGACTACGATACCCTATTTCTTAGAGTCAAACAAACAATTATTCAATTACTGCAACCGCTCATTGAGAGACTAACCAAAATAGAAACCAATTTAGTCTCACTCATCAGTCTAGGGACACAAGCCTCGTCAAAGCAAATCTATAAAATAAAGTCAAAATCGCTTCCTTCATCAAAAACAGCTCTATAATGAAGCCACGAAGAAGCCTTTTCAGACGAAAAGTGTTGGCTACTGTTGTTCCTAATTTGAAATGGAAGAAGACTGAGAACATCAATAAAGAGAAAACAAAATCATAACGCAACCAAGAAAGATTTTGATTCATTGCAATTGCTCTTTGAAGTCTGTGTAGTAAGATTACAATTGATTAATGCTGTGGTACCTTAAATAATAGAGTGCTGAACCATATTAAATTAATGTTGGAATTTCTTTCCATATTGAAATTTGAAAGAGGTTGAAGTTTAGGTTCTTGCACCTTTGTGGGATTAGGTAGGGTGGGATATTGCTTCATTCTCTTTGTTTACATATGTTCAAGGGTCATCGATTCATTTGAGGAAAAAACTGAAGCACTCACCAGTGACCCTAATAAAACCCCAAGTATTTCATGGTTGGGTGATTCTAATGCGCATTGCTGTGGCTTCCTGGCTAAACCGATATGTGGCTTAACCACAGAGGAAGGAGACTTTATCCCTCACTTTACACATAATGCCCATGGCAACGCATTTTACAGACTCCTTATCATAAAGGATTTAGAAATCATGAATCCAATTGACATGAGCACAGGCATGCTAGATAAAACCTTTGGTAACAACCTCTAGGGTTCAACCATTGGGTATTTGGTTGTTTCACTACGTCCTACATTTTTCTTTTATGACAGTAAAACACATTTTTCAAATTTCAGTGACCATGCCGCCTATCCTGTCAAATGGTGAGGAAAGGTTTACAGGCTCAGCAGATGAGGCATCCAAAACCCCACATAACAAGAAGGAATGGGATGGTCCTCAAGTGGGGTATGATTGATGAGGAGAAATTTGTCCCTCTGGTTGTCGCAAAGAGGGGAAATGAGATTACAACTTGCCTTGATATGAATATCGACCCTGTCTCGGTGGTGGCAGCCTTTGAGACAATTTTGGACGAGGTAAAGAACAACTTAGTAAAATAAGCCCTGGCCGGCATTCTTTCAGCTCCCTGGTAGTTTGACCAAGTTTGCACCAAATCACTAATCAATTTACAAAAGGCCCTTAAAAAGAATGCAGGAAATAGGGATTTAGTTAGGCTCTCTTGACAGCTAAATAAAGATGCCAGGAAGGCAAGACAAACAACTCTGAAGGAGGAGGCATGGCAACAACTTCACCAGGTGGCCATTACAAACAATTCCAGGGATTTCTGGGCTGCAATTAATGCCCCCTTTCTAAAGGGTGCCACAGACCCCAACTTAGACACCCATGTGGATGAAGATACCTGGGTTGAATACTTTTCTAAGATATTTGGCCTTACAAATGAGGGAGGGCACTCTCCTTTGAAAGGCACAATGTTAATCTCTAAGCCTATTCTCATATTTAACCATCTTCAGGTTCGAGAAGCGTTGCTACAGTGTACCAATAATAAGGCCTGGATGGTGCTCCAAAAGACTTTTTCTCTGAGAACCCAGACCTTTGGTGACCCGTTTTAATGAATGTTTTTAATGAAGTCGCTAGCGTGGTCCCGGCAGATTCATGGTCAAAGTCTATAATAGCCCCATCCACAAAAGGCACATCTCCTTATTGGATAGCAGTGCCAACCCCATGTGCTGAGTCTTATTGAACAGACTAGAGGGGTAAAGGGATACTGGACTAGTGCCTTAATTTGAGTCTGCTTATTGCCAAATACATCCAAGCAAAAAAAGGCAAGGTCCATATGGCTTTTATGGACTTATCTGCAGCTTTTGATTGTGTTGGCCACCACCATCTATGGAGAATCATGGAGGGGATGGGCATCGATCAGACAATCATTTTATTTATTTGACAGCTATATTCACAAGCTCCCGATTGTGTCCGCTATGGGAAACAGGGAGAGTACACTAGGTAGTACCATATTAATAGGGTGGTAAGACAGGGATATGTCCTTGCTCCATTTCATTTTTCTATCTACACTAATGGAGTGGAGGCACCCTTGTTAGACCCCACCTAGCATGGCTCTATGATGAATCAGGTCTGTATGCCCATACTCCTCTATGAGCAGTGCTAATTAATATCCCTTGCTACGCTAAAGGTCCAGGGGTCCTGTTCCTGAATGGTATTGCATGAATTTGTTGTTAATGGATGCAGGAGAATAGGTTGAGGCACTGGACATTTCCAGCCTTGTTTTGTTTAAGAGTGCGGCAGAGGGTTGAGCATGAACTCCTCCTGTATTGAATCAATAAAAACTTTTCTCAAAACAACCTAAGTCAACTATCTTTTTTCAACAACTAAACACTCTAGAACAGCAAAGGAGTTCCCAAATACAATTTAAATACACGCATTACCTAAGGAGGAGTACATGCTCAACCCTCATTGCAATGCAGTGCTAATTGCTCGTACTGGCTTGGGCTCCACAAACTCATAGAGGAGTATGTGAAGTTCATGCAAAACCTAAATGTACAAGTAAATGAGGCAAAGTTCTTTATCCTAATGACTGGACATAGGATTAAGAAAGCACCGTCTTTTCAAACAGCAGGCCAAAAAGTGGCACAGACGGATACATCCTCCTATTTAGGGGTTACGTTTGACAGAATAGCAACTTGAACCCACATTGTAACAAATAGGTGTGTATTGTTGGAAAAAAAGTATTAACACCTTATATTCTTTTAGCTAAAACTTAGGCTCGAAAACACTGGATGTTATTAAAACAGTGTACGCAGCCAAATCTACTTCTATAGCTACCAATGGGGCAGGGGTGTGTGGGTTGCGCTGGAACGTCCCGTTGCTGGGGCAGCCATGCGCGGTATAAATCTAACAAATAAATAAATAAATATTAACTATACCTCCTTCAAATTATAGAAGACACCTTTTGAAAAAAAATAGTAGCCCTCCCCAGAAGCTGTTCTAATTTTAACTCTCCCTATATGTCTGGCCAGATATGCCTAACTTCAATTCTTCTATGGTATTCTATATGGAGAAGGGAAACTGTTAATCTTACTCAACACATCATTAAAGTATGCCTCTGGAACACGCACACAGGATTCCCTGGATTTTTTGTGTCAAAATTACTTTAACTTCCTTAATTTTACAATCATTATTTGAAACTCCAGCAGAATGTTTGACCATTACCAAAACTTTAATCACAAGTTGAGTTTTAACTGTCATGGATAAAGAAAGATATAAAATCAATAGCACCAAATGCATAGTGCTATCTTATCTCGAGGGACTGGCTTTTCCTGAGGGGTCAGTCTTCTACTTATCATTTGTGACAAACCACCACCAATGGTTTGTATTACTAAGGTTCCTTCTAAACCTCATCCCCCGTATGTTGGGCTATCCCACAGGAACTTTTTCCCCTCAAGCTTTGCCGTCTTGCCCATGTGATGGTGTGTCCCCCACAATTAAATCTCCATATTTGTTTCTTTTATAAATTTTATTTGGAGCACAGCAAATGGTTTATTTTTCCAATCATGCACAAATACAAATTCAGACAATGTTGCGCTGGCTTGTTTTTTTTACAAATGTTGTCCAATGGTGTTGTTTGTTACTGTGTAGCGTCCTTTTAATGCTTATCATTAAAGTCTTGGCGGCTGCATAAATAGCACGAAATGAATGATACATTTTATCCTGTTTTATCGACTGTTTTTATAACTGGCAAATCCTATTTATTACATTTTGTGATTGATTATTATATATATTTGTAAGTTCATGATCTATTTGTATTTATATTGAATAAAGTGATTTGAATGACTTTGACTGAGCAACATCATTCCAGGATGATTATGAGGGCTCAGTGGGAAAAGGTCAGCCTCAGGACATTACCCATAATCAGGCAAATACGATAGATGGAGGTTCGGCACCAGTGAAAAAAGCAAGATGGTCGCATTCACATGGGTCATGCTCAATGAAAAAAGGATCACATGTGCCCGGTGGAGCAGACTGATGTTGGCGAGAAACTGGAAAATCTTACTGGTGCCTAAATTCAGCATGTGCAAAATTATCAAAAAATACTACAAAAAGTATGTTTTTTAAGACAAAAACTAACAAAAACATCCTTGAAACAGAATTATTATGAGGGCAAAATATTCATAAAAGTATATTTTGTAGTAACGTGTCTGAAAGCTGGTGTTATCAAGAGTGACAAATGTTGGGAATCTTGTTCCATTTTGCAGAACAATGCTACCAGTTGTATAGGCCACTAACACCTTCTAGGGCTCAGTATAGGTCTCAATAAATTATTCCCAAGCTCAACCCTGGGTAGCTTGGATGTGAGCAGGAGGGCTTAACTTAGGAGAAAGGTATGTTAAGCATTTAAAAACACGAATTTAGTAAATAATTAAAACAGAACACACAATAAAAATCCCACACCAATTCATAAAAATAGCATATATTTCTATCTTTAAAATTATACCAAAACAACAAAAGTCCAAAGAAGGGAACTATATATATATATATATTCACTGAAAAAAACATAGGTTATAGACCATATATAGTTAGGAATTAGCATTTACAAAACCTTATTTTACTCACACAAAACCATTGAAATTCCATATATAGTTAGTTGTACTAACTATATATCGCGCACCCGCAATCCACTGCTGATGATGTCACATATTACATCATTCATGACATGGTCAGTGACATCACTGATGACATCACTGATGACATCTCAAATGACATCACTGATGACATCACTGATGACAACATCCAGTGACTGTATGTTTCTGTAAAGTTAAAATATGTCTTATATATTGAAGAATGAGTGGATGTATAAGTGTCTGGATGATGTATTTAGTAGGTGCATGACTGACTGTATAAGTGAGTGATTAAATGTGTCTCACTGAGTGCATGGGTTAGTGACTAAACTGTTTTAAATTGTGCACCATTGTGTCTGTTGTTTTGTAATCTGATGCATGTGTTGATCATTACCTATATGACTAACTATATGGGTTATTGATTAGTTGGCCAAGTATTTGTATGGGAGACTGAGTGTGTGTGTGGGTGTCTGGGAGGTGTATGACTCTGTGCATAGATGTGTGAGCTGTTGATTCACTAGATGTATGGGTTCAAAAGTGCATGTGGAAACAGCTGTATGGGCGGTTTACTGTGTGCATGAGTGTATTGGTGAGTTAATGGATATCTCAGTGCTACATGTCAAAGTAAGTACATATGTAAAACACAGTACATGTGGTAGTTGACATATATAAATCACTGTGCATAAGAGCCAGTGAATGTGTGAGTGGCTGTATGGATTATTGTGAACTTGTATCAGGGATTGTATAACAGAGTAAATATGTGTTATTATATGTTTCAATAAGTAAGGTGTGTTTAACTATATAGTTGAGGAAATGGAGGTGTGATTGATTCTTTGCAAGACTGATTAGGTGTGTGAGTAACTCCATGGATGAGTGACAGTCTGTGAGTGTCTGTTTACACTGAGTGTATCTAAGGTTATATTAGAGTCTGAAGAGGTTCATCGTATCATCACTTGAATGATGTCATGAGTAATGTCAAATGAGATGTCATCAGTGATGTCATCAGTGATGTCATTTGAGATGTCATCAGTGATGTCATCAGTGATGTCACTGACCATGTCATGAATGATGTAATATGTGACATCATCAGCAGTGGATTGCGGGTGCGCGATATATAGTTAGTACAACTAACTATATATGGAATTTCAATGGTTTTGTGTGAGTAAAATAAGGTTTTGTAAATGCTAATTCCTAACTATATATGGTCTATAACCTATGGTTTTTTCAGTGAATTTTCAAGGTTTTGTAAATGCTAATTTCTAACTATATATGGTCTATAACCTATGGTTTTTTCAGTGAATTTCATAGGTTTTTTAATAGCAAATCTTTATAAAAATAATACATTTTAAATCGAATTTTATATTTTATAATTTTTTTATTTTTTTTATATTATTTTTGGTGCGCTCCCGGGGCGCGGACAGGTGAACGCACGGGTAAGCGCAATCTTGCGGCGCGCCCCGGGGCGCGTACTGATGCGCGTCCCGGAAGCGCTATTGCCGCGAACGAAAACAACATTGTGACGTATCGCGTAGCCGCCACGCCTTGCGTCATAAGACACGTATCGCGTAGCCGCGAGATGCGTCTTATGACGCACCGCGTAAGCGCACCCGGAAGCGCATACAATCCCGCTACGTAAGCGCACCGATGCGCTTACGATACACGCCCGGGACGCGCCCCGGGGCACGTAGCGTAAGCGCGTCAAACCATGTGACTTTAAAATAACACTTTTCATTGGTTCAGAACTTTTTTTTTTCCAAATTGTGTGAAACCCACCCATTTCTCTCACTATTGCTTTGTACTTGGAGAGAGCAAGAGCTGTTCTGTCTACTCTGTTTATCTCCTACTTTTCTGATCTCCAGCAATGGCTGCAAGAGAGTCATCCAGCAGTGATTCAGAGGGATTTTTAGATGAGGACCCTCCTCAGCAAAAGAAAAAAACCCATTTGATCTGGAAATTTTACGACATCCCTGAAGGACAGAAAAAAGTCAACGCTCCCAAAGTAACCTGCAAAATATGTGGGAGTAGTTTATCCAGAGGCAATCCTCTGAAAAAATATAGTTTTGGAAATGCTAATTTGATCAGGCATGTGAAAAGAAGACACCCTAACAACTTTGCCAGGGAGAGTGTCAGAGAGCTGGCACAGAATGTACCCACAGATGGCGGCAGCACCTCCACTGGTGGAGCAACACCTTCTGGACCACCCCATTGGAAGAATGGTCCCTAACATTCAGCCGGTGTTTGCAGGCATCAAATTTTTGTGCACGGAGTGTGACGAACTGCTCTGCTATGGGGAGCAGAGTGTTGAACTCATTGCCCTAAAGAAACAGCAACACCGCTGCTCTTCCAGTCCCTAAATTTTCAATTTTTTTTGCTCCTGTTGAGCAGTTTTGGAATCCTTGTTTTTGTTTTTCCCTTGACAAAAATCCCCCAAAAATATAAAATTGTTTTAAAAAGTCTAAAAAAATATAAAACAACAAAAACAAAAAAAATATATAAAACAACAAAAAAAAAAAAAGTTCTTTTCAGAACTACCTCCAATTTATAAAAAGAAGCTTTTTTTTTTTTTTTTTAAAGTCTGTCATTTTTTATCTCCATGGTACGCTCCCCCGTACGCTCCCCGGTGCGCGTACCGGGCGCTCCCCCCCCCCGCGAAAATCGAATTTTTTTTTTATTTTTTTTTCACCCGCGGGAGCCTTTTATGGCCCCCACCTCAAAAGTAGGGGGTCAGGGGGGTGTACCCTGCCCCTTTTTGCTCATTTCCCCCCTTTGATTCTTGCCACCTCTTGTGTCTCAATCCTACCGAGACACAAGATGGCGGCCGCTGCGGACTGTTTCGAATGTTTACAGACACCCGAGAACCAATCAGCTTGCCGTGCGCAAGTCGCGTGGCGCGCCTGGAGCGCTCCCCGGTACGCGTACCGGGCGCGGCTCTAGACATATATCTTTTTTTAAACCTAATTTACTCAAAATTCACAGGACCACATATCTTGAGACCTAGCAAAGGCACATCGGGCAAACAATATCTACAATTTTGCCAAGTTTCGTGGAAATCCATTTAGCCGTTCGAGCTAAAAGTGAGGCCAACCGCCCTATGGAAAATTGCATGGCAAAAACACGTTTTGGGACCCCCCTTTTTTCTCGGCCCCCCCTTGACGACCCCCCCCCAAATTTTCAGGGGCTGCTCAGAAACAAAATGTTCAATTTTCCTGAAAATTTCAGCCAATTCCGTCCACAAACGCCAAAGTTATTAGACATAGAATTTTCAAAAATCCCATAGAGAAAAAATCCTAACTATATATACCTACTGGCGACCGCCAGTAGGTAATATATATATTTTTTTTTTTAAAAGAATAAACGTGTTCCTGCACTTTGTCACCTTATGGAGTTTTTTCCAAAGTTGCTCCAAACTCCTCCAGACTTCAGGGACTATTTCTTGAAGTTCCTCTTGAGGGACGAACGGGTCCAAAACACAATAGAAGGGTCTGAAAGCTCCAAAACGGTCCTGGTACCACGATTCCCACAAGGCACCTGGCCAAAACCCATAAAAGTCCACTGGATGCCCTCCAGGTACGGGACTGTAGGTGGAGTTGAAGAGGGTAGCGCTGTTAACCTGTAGCTTGCAGGAAGTCCACTCTTTAATCCTTTTGAAGTCAGGCACCTCCACAGGGCTGTAGTTCCAGATTGTGAAGCAGGTGCAGTAAGTCAGAATGCAAGGCCTGGTGGTGCAAATCAACTTTCCAACATGACAGTCCGTCTTCTTCTCTTAGTTTCAAGCAGTAGATTTGAGAGGCTCTGCACCTCTCAC
Organism: Lissotriton helveticus; assembly: GCF_964261635.1. NCBI lineage: Eukaryota > Metazoa > Chordata > Amphibia > Caudata > Salamandridae > Lissotriton > Lissotriton helveticus. The sequence continues at coordinate 220,829,100 of NC_136059.1, read as the reverse complement.
ACATTTATTCAGTGTTCTCTTGGGTCATGCAGAATTGCACTCCTGTCCAATGAGGTCCAAGGCAACACCCCAGAGCCTGACCACTTCCTCTAAAGTATTGCATAATCTTCTCCTAGAATGCAATGTTCCTCTAAAATTCAGCATGGCATAAATGACAGCAAAGGAGTAAGGACTAATTAAACCAATCTCCAGTATAGCTCATGTCCATGGCTCTCCTCCCCTATCATCTGCAGTTTTATATCCTTGATACTGCTATCTGGCAGGGTCAGAGGAGATGGGGGTAGATGTACCTGGTATGCCCTGCCTATCTTACTTCTCCCTTGAAGCTTCATGCTTTATGACACCCCTCCCCCCTGGTCTTGCATTCCTGTGTAGCAGAGCTCTCCATCAGATAGCCTCTCTCCTGGAGATCCACTTATCACTTCATCAAAGCAACCTGGTGAAGCCAGTTACCTCTGACCAATCAGGGAAGAGGGCAGGAAGGTTGAATTTTGGCTTATAACTTGTTTCTGTACATTTTAGGACAAACCCAACAATGGCATATTGTTGGATTTGTCATAACCATTCTCCCCAGTCCCTGAGTGATATTTTATTTAATTCCTAGCAATATTTATGCATTCATAAACTATTGCCATGCTATGGTATTGGGCTATACATTTACAATAGGGAAACTGCAATGTGCAATCTCTGCATCATCAGGCATATAAAACACATTCTTTAATGGCCTTGTTTATAGTTACACAACACCCCATCCCTGTGACAGCTAGGAGAACTTGGGGGTTTTGAATATGCAAATATATTGTAGATCCACACTCCACAGTGCTCCTAGCACCAAAGTCGATTTTGGGAGGGACTTTACTACAATGGAGAAAGTGAAATGTGCAATGTGTCTATCCATAAGGCATATAAAACCTCTTTTATAAGGGCTCTGCTTAAAATTACATGACCCGCACCCCTGGGATGCCTGGGGGAGACCCTGGGAGTACATATTTCGCTAAAATATTGTAGATTATCACTTTCAAAGTGCCCCTACCACCGAATTTGTGTTTGAAGTGAATCTACATTTGAAAGCAGTGCTGCAGCACAGGTTTGCTTTTAATATGGCATCAGGAGCTCAGCAGTGCACACATGCAAGTGCAGAAATGGCTGTTGGCTTCTAAACTTCCATGCCCTATTATAAACTAGGGACTTGGAGGTAGTTTTAATCCCCAAGCCCTATTATCTACTAGGGACTTATACGATAGGTCATGCCAATTGTAAGTGTAACCTAATGTATAGTGTACCCTAAGGCATGTGTGTGTTTTCACTTGTATTTTCAACATAACACTGGCCCTGGGCCTGGTTAGACAGGGCTCAGGGACAGTCAAAGTCAGTTACCAACAGTATCAGTCAGCAAAAAAAGAAACAGGGGTGCACTGGGCACACAGGAAGACTTTGCAACAGTCGAGTATTAACAAAGTTTGTTTTCAAGTGGTAGGAATTTATCCTAAATCTAATAAAATCCTGTGGTGTGTAGTAGAGTATTCTTTTCTTTCCTCCACTCCTGTGAAAGACACAACCGGAAGTGAGCTTGTTTCCTTGCATATTTGACCACTGTCATGTATTACCAACGAGAGTTCAGCAGGCAGCCAAGCGGCGACCTATGCCTTGTCTTGTTTCCTCCACATGTTCCAATCTCATCCCCACTTTGTGTAGGCTCCTTGAGGAGGTTGTAGTCAACGTCTACTTGGTGAATTTCTTAACATTCTTGGAAATTGATTTGCCCTCTCCACAACAATTCTTTTCTATTGAACCTAAAATAAAGAAGAAAATATTTTTGGTGGAGAAATACTGATAAAAGTCTTCAAGATAAGACTTTTAATAAAGGTTAGCAAAAGAAGGTCAAACACAGTAAATGAGGGTAACATTTAAAAACATGCTTTTACAGCGAAACTCTGCTAGCCAGGAAATATTAAGGTGAATATGCCGTGGCCTTAAATGCAGCCCACAGACTATGCCGATGCTTTTGCCCTTTGGATTCCAAGAATCCGTAAAATGCCCATTCACTTATTATGTAATGCACATCACACAGTATTTTTGACACAATGTTTCATATCTGTAAAGTGAGGTGAATAACATGGGTCGAATGATCATCACTGCCATTCTTGTTCCTCACTGCCCATGTGAAAAATTTAGAACAATCTACTTTTCCACCATTTTCATGCAGCAAAATGAATGTGCTACATTTTGACCATGTTAATACTGCAAATACTACAACTACAATATTCTACACTTTTAAGATGCAAAAGAAAAACTATGAGTGGGAAAAACGGGAATAGAATCCTTGCATTGTACTAGTGACAGGGCAATTTTTCCAGCACTTCACTATCGGAACAGAACAACATAACATCTGCACTAACTGAAATTGACATGTGTTGTGCTAACTGTTTATTGCAGACACAGGGGGGCAGATTTACAAGGACTGGCACATCCCTGCATATTAGCAGGGATGCGCCAGTAGAGATGCGACACGTAGAAATACCCTTACGCCACCACGGATGTGTTGTATTTACAATGCGGCACATCCTGGCTCAAGGATACTCAGAAGCGTGTTGCATCTTTTATCATAAGGGCAAAGCATTGCTGGAGCCGTGTCGCAAGCACGACGCAACTCCAGCAATGCTCAAGGGTGCCCCATACCTATTGTGCTGCATCGCTCCTTATGCCTGCTACAAGCAGGCATACGTTTTTGACGCAGCGGGAACGTAAAAGTGACTCTGTGAAATCTTGTAGATTTCACTGCGTCACTTCTATGAGGCTTCCTTGTGACGGAATGCCCTCCCTGCATTCATTTTACCTGGTGCAGGTATAATGTAGGGCAAGGCTTTACAACGTGATGCACCTCACTAGATGTGTCATATGCGCTTTTGTTTACACCGCCAATGCATCACAAAAGTGACACAACGGCAGCGTAACTGTGTCTCAAACATTTTGTAAATCTGCCCCAGGGTCATTTAAACCCACTCAGTCACTTCTGAAAAACTGCAAGTTTGCAAGTTACTAGTTAAAATAATCATGTAATTTAGCCCCAGTTTCTTTTTTATTATTTTAGCAAGAGTTATTGGTGATCGTTTTTTCTTCATTGTTGTGACTATAAAAATGATTCATACGCAAAAGAAGTGACATGTTTTGCAAACGTATCATTATCAATAGACAGGATAAACTTTGTTAAATCTCTACTACAAAAGCAGCAATATTGTTGCAAAATAAGCTTACATTTTGCTTTATTAGCATAGCCCGAGCTCTTTTCTACACAATTCCAAGAATAAAGACCTTCCTTGTTTTCATTGTTCCTTGCAGCATTTTTGCCTGGAAAACTGACCTACCTGTGAAAGTTATATATTTTAACATGGTATGTTGTATTTTGTTATTGTAAAAGGCTGATATTTTTTAAATTCCTATGTCACTTCAGCACATTTTTTTTGTCACTCGTGCTGTACTTCACAATTTCACATAATAGGTCAGTGGACAGTTATGGGGTCAATTTTACTTCATGATAGTTTTACAAATTCCATCTGGTTGCACTTTAGCTAAGACATTCAAATGGTCTTGTAAAACTAGCCAGCTGCAGGTGTAAAATGGATCATCTCTTTCATTGAAACGTTGAACAGAAGGCTGAGTTTATGTAAAGTTCCCTGTTCGGTAGTTACTTTTAGACAAATACCCATTTCTTCAGAATGGTGTAATCTACTTCATGTAATGCCTTCTTCCATATTAAGTGACAGAAAAATACATCATGTCTTACTTGTGGCGTCCAGAGAAATGCTTCTCAAAGGGTTCACAGTACCTTCCATACACACTGGGTATTCACCAAGAATAGGACACAATAATGTGAGGTAGTGATAATAAGTTGTGTTGTACTGATCGTTTTTGGGATTCAGAAAAATAATTTGTTTCAAGTTTTACTTCTGTCTGCGCTAACTGTACAACTACATAATAACTCCACATTTTGTTTGAGGTTAATGTGCAAATGGTCATGTTTTTGTCTTTTTCTCTACATGAAAAACTTCTTTCAAATATGTTTAGATTCCCACACTAAAATATAGGTGATTAAACGTCTTAACCCAGCACAAATGCACTATTTTTTAAGTTTATCAGTTGTGACTTTATGTTTAACGTACAACATTCAGAGCAAAAGTCTAAACATACAATCAAAGTTGCAAATGAGTGACTGTTTCTAAATATTTGCAAGTGACACTCATGATCTTAGACCCACAAACAACACCCACAATGTTCGTACATCCAGCGTCTGCACCTGTAAACATCAGCGGATGCTGACTCTATCAAAGTAAATCTGTTATTTGTGGCCTCAAATTAAATTTACTGCAAAACAGGTATGTTGGTTATTTATAAGAAATTGGGGTACTGGTTGAAGGGTGATACTCAAGCAGCAATCACAATCCTTGTCAGGGTGAAGTCACACAAAACCTCGAATTAACCTGTGCTCAATCTTCTGGCAGCTTGACACAGAGCAGTCAGGCTTACCTGACAGGCAATGTGTAAAGTATTTACGCAGTACTACAGTCATAAAGTGAAAACACAACACAAGAAATATACAACACACAATTGGAAAAACAGAGTAAGCTTACATAAATAGCACAAGATCAAAATGACAAAAATCCAATCAGTAGAACTGGAGAATATAGTGCCAAAAAAAAACAAGGCGCCAACGGTGGTTAACAGGTCACACTGGACAGGGAAAAAGCCAAGTTTGGTCTGACAGTCATGAAGTGTAGGTATGCTACTTGGACTAAATTACACCTGCTGAAAAAGCGTACCATAAATCCTGGTTGCGGACAGCTGCAAAGTTCTGCGTAGAGGAAGTGTCATGCAACCGAGGCAATGCGAGGACTAAGTCACAGATGCTTTGCACAATGTGAATTCCAAGGAGTTGAGAGGCTGCAATGTGCGGTCCTGCGTTGTCTTTGAGGAGGCCATCGAGGTGAGGGGCCTGTGATGTGATATCCTTCGCCGAGGATGCGTCATGTACAAGCTGAATCTGCAGAAGTTATGAATTTGCAGTGGGAACTCCTGCATCATAATTGAGCGTGTCTAGGGTTGCGATGCAAGGACCTAAATCATGTGTGCATTGGGCAGCAGCAGTTCCAATGAGGCTCTGGGCTGTGAAGATGATGCAAAATCCTGGCATCAGCAAAGTCCATGCAGCTAATGTGGTCTGTCCATTCTGCTCAGGATTATGCTTGACTCCGAGTTGGTGAGAGACACTCGAGAATACAGTATTTAAGGAGGTTTGGGAAGCAAGCACTTATGGACTTAGCACCAATACATGACGATCTTTAAGGACTGAATACTACTAATACTTTTAACCCAATACCCCCTGGAGCACATCCAGAGGGGTACACAGCTAAGGTTTAAACAGATGGTTGATTGATGATCCTTGAATAAGAAAGCCTTCGGAGCTCGGAGGAGTTAATATATTTATTCTTGTGAATTCCCAACCACCAAGGGCTCTTGCATTTCCTTCTTTTGTCCTGAAGAAGCCCCTACTTGATGTATCTACAAATATATATTTATATATATACACGGTTGAAACGTCAACGTACAACCATCTCATGTCCTGGCTCACTATAGCAATTAATTTAACAAATAGGACTAGCTAAAGTGAACGACCTGAAAAGGATGGAGAATATATATTATAGTCTTATTTATTGTTTGAATTTGAAAGGTCACCCATTTGCACTATATGTCACCACAGTCACCCATTGAACTGTCTGTTGTATTTGTTATTGTGTTTTCCTTGTCAGACGGCCCCAATTGGTATCATATTTTTGTATAAAACTGTTTGCACAATTGGCGAGAAAAACAGAAAAACAGAACAAATAATGTAATAAATATATATTTTTGATAAAACCTTACTGAGGTGTGGTACATTTATAAAAATACACTATTGATTGTGAAAGAAATAATCAGGGTCTGAACCAGGACCCCTGGTACTTACCCAACGGAACCACTTGTAGCTTTATAACAACAAAGAGATGTTTCAGTTCTGCTGGGTCCATATATTGGCTAGTGAAGCACCTTCCACTTCCACTCCAGGTCCACTTCCGAGGGTCCAGGACTGGGGTGGCACCACTTGGTGTGGTCCAGGTGCTGGTTACAAGAGACTAGCACTTGGAGTCACAACGGTGGTCCTGGGGCAAGATTACAGGTTCAGTCCATCTCACTCAGGCAAGAGGGAAGCCGATCAGCACAGCAGGGCAGCAGTGCTTCAGGGTAGCAGTCAAGACGTCTGGGTAGAATTATGTAAAAGTTGGCAAGGAAAAAAGAGCATTTTTTCCTTTCCTACATTAGGTTCCATGTAATCCAGTCATTTGTTTTAGATAATATTAATAAATAGCAAAATGTATTCATGAGGATATGGCAGAGTTGTGACAACTACGCCCACAACATAACTAGAACAGAAATAAGCTTTAAACTCTCTAAATAAGGACTCATCCATTGTAATTAAGCCAGCTGATAAAGGGGTAATGTGGTGTGTGGAATGTTATACACACAAGAAGCCCATCTGCAACTAGAGTTATCTGGTTGTTTATGAGAAATCTACCTTTGACACATATAGACAGACCATTAGGAGATATAACACCTTGTTGAATGATTGACATGAGAGAGGCTAATGAGCGTTGAAGAATACCAGTTCTTACACACAGATAAACCTATGGCACTGTGCATTCACATGCTGCCGAAAATTCATAAGGATAAAGAAAATCCTCTGCGGAGACCTATCATTTTAGCAAATAATAGCCAGTTAGATAATACATCCATGTACCTTGATTATTTTCTGTCACTGTGTGTTCTTAATTTTCCATTATATTGCAGGGACATCACAGACCTGATAACAAAAATCAAGAATATCCCTTGGAAATCTATCTATAACTTGTTAGTTATGGATATGCTATCACTATACACTTGCATTAATCACCATTAGAGCATCCAGGCAAGCAGGTACTGTTTCAGAGACAAACCTATGTACATGTATGACCACTCAATAATGCTGTTGGAGATGTTCCATTTTTGCCTTGAAAATAACGTTTTTCTTTTCAGGGATCAATGGAATAGAACAGCTCATTGGGACAGCGATGGGTAGTTTGCTTTGCACCCAGATATGCTGGAATTTTCATGGGTTGGTGGGAGGCACAGCATGTCTGGGCAGAGACTAATGAGAAGTGGCAGAAACAGTTGTTGTTTTGTACAAGGTACATAGACGACCTTCTATGTTACTTGGGATGGTCCTCAGAGAGAGTTATAGGTGTTTCGGACACATATTTCAGACAATGATCTCAACATTAAATTTACATATAAAAGACACAGAACGTAAATGGAGTTTTTGGACGTCTATATAAAAGTGGAGGGGTGGACCATACAGACTAGTCTTTTCTGAAAAAAGCACTGCTGCCAATAGCATCCTACCCTGCCAGAGCCATCACCAACGGAATCTCAAATGGAGTATCCCTTTTCCTTTTGAGAGATGTTGTTGGTGAAACCCCACTGCAGCACCCTTTAGACATTTGATGTTGTACAGAATAGGATGATTTGTAGGTTTAGAGCTAGAGACTACCCTGATAAGGTTCTGAATACTTCCAGTGAAAAGGTAAAGTATAAGTGCAGAGACGTTTTAGTACAAAAGAGGAAAGCAGTACTGAACCCAATAAATTGAGGTTGATTACCACTTTTAATAGTGAATCACCCAGAAATAAATGGATGCTCCAGAAACGCTCATATCTGGTAAATCAGATCCGCTGATAGCCACTCTTGTGACTGCACACCCTATGGCAGAGGTATTCAAACTTTTTGATTTTGAGACCCCCCCTGACAAGATATTTTACGCACAGGGACCACTCCTGACTAAAATTTCTAGCACAAGGTACTCCTCATCATTTACAACTATTGACAATCATAAATGCCCCCAATTAACACAGTAAATACATTTTACGGTGAGGAAATAACATTAAACAGCGTTCAGCAAACCAAAAATTAGTGAGCATGGAGGAGTAGTCAAAAGTGTGGCTAAAAATAAAGGGCAGCATTTATGAGGAATGGCGTATGGGAGCGCTGCATGTCTTTTTACTGTGCTGCCCTACGCCAATGTGAAAGGGCAAGAATGCACTGTATTTATGAAATATGGTAAATTCCTGTCCTTTTCCACTGCATTGGTGCACAAATTGCTGCCTACCGCCACCGTAGGCAAGATTGTTTTTGTGTAGGAAGGGGCATGTGCTACAGAATGCAGCACATGTTTGCTACAGAATGCAGCACACATGGAAAGAGGATACAAAATGAGGAGAAATTACAACATTTCTCCTCGTTACACCTGCTGTGGGGAGGCAACATGTTTTTGGGTGTTGTGTGGGAAAACCCACGCAGATATGCCCATGGAACGCCTCCTTGCTGCAGAGTAAGGCAACGCAGCAACTTGCACTGCTTTTTCTTAATCCATATCAATGAGGCCGCGCAAATCCATGCGGGTGAATTTGTGTAGCCTCATAAATATGATTCAGAATCTTGTGCAGCTGGAACTTAAAAAAAAGTGACGCCCTGGCAGTGTAACCCTCTCATAAACCACAAAATATTTGGTTAGTCTTTTTAGGTCTTGCCCCAACAGGTAGCTACATATAGATAATGGGTAGCTTACATGAAAAAACTCAGTGGGAAATGTCCTGTAGTACATTAAGAAACCTCTATTAGTTAATGCGCTGCAGAGTTCTGTGTGTAATCAGAGAGACACAGAATAAAATGTGGTTGTTGCAGTTGAGAATAGTGACGTGTATGTTTAGTGCTACGAGGTCACAGCCTGTGACAAAAAGCACTGTGAATGCGTAAGACATTATTTTATACTTACATCAAACACAGTGTAAAACAGACTGCTGCAAAATGTATAAATAGTTGATAATATGGGCCTTCTAAAAATGTAGATTTAAGTAATACCAGACAGTATGTAATGCAATTTTGTTTTTACATAGCTGTCCCTTCAACACCCTCTGAGGGATACAAACGACTGTGTAAATACAATTAAGATTAAGAGCACGCACTTCACAGTGCAGTTGTTAACTCTTTGCACTACCACAAAAAAGAGAAAAAACTCTGCCATCACAATGCTTTGAGTGATTAGAGCAATTAAAGCAAGAATGGGCTCGAAAGCACCCTTTACACTGATAAATTTACTCACAGCACACATTTGCTTTTTATCCAGGCAAGCAGGCACCCTGGTTGGCACAAAGGACTGTTTTCGCTGTCTGCCTGGCTCCGGCTTCCCACTACAGGAGACTCACTGAATTACACTTCAGCTGAAGTATTTTAACAGAAGTGAGGTCTGGGAATGCGTGACCCTCTTTCCAGGACTCCATGGCACCCCCGAGGGTCGCACACCACAGATTAAAGACCTCTGCCCTATGGTTACCCAAAGAAAAAGCAATATAGTAAAGGGCTTATTTGTTCACCGTCACCTTGGTGAAAAGGATAAAAGTAGATCGTGGTTAAAAGAGCTTCAGGGTTCCTATAAGCGCAGGAGGTAAAAAGCATGCAAAAACAGTACTAATAAGAAAACACTTTTTTGCCAATTGGAAAAACTGCTAAAATAAAGAAATGTATTACATGTAGCAGTGACTACTGCATTTATGTTTTACAATGCCCCTGAGATCATCAATATGTTGACATCACCATTTTTCCTGTAAAGAAAAGGGTTCTGGAGCACTTAGGTGCCATAAAAAGTCATGATCAAAACTATCTCATACCACATCAATAGCAACAAGTGCGCAAACAAGAGTCATGACACTCTCTCATTCTTTGGTATGGACAGGATTCCCTTGAGTGTGAGAGGCAGGGACAGAGATGAGAGACTGAGGAAATTGGAATCAGAATACAGTAGCACTCTCAGCAGTAAGTCAACTGGAGGCCTAAATATAGATGAAGAACGTTTTGCACATATTGGTTAAGGAGTTCTTGTTTTCAATCAAGACCATTGCACAATTTGATGTATTGAAGAAAGCTTACATTTTTGCATTCAGTGCAGTATTTTGGGGGGTTAGAGAGTTTGGGTTGTTGATGAATAATGTTTTGTTTAATATAATTTTTATTTGTTATTAGTTATTGCTATTTGTTGCAATGTATATGTGTTATTAGTATCTTTGTTGTAATTTACCATATATAATGTGTTTAATTTGAAATTGGGTTTTTGTCCTCACATGAGATTAACAACAGCAACATTACATGCACATAATTTTTTTATGTTTATTATTTTGTATTCTTGAGTAGTTTCAATGGAATGATATCCAGAGATAACAGTTTATACTTGGACTTTAAAACAAAAGTATGTCTTCAATGAATGTTGCATATACCAGATGCACATAGCTTGCTCTGTTTAAACGTATACAGGGAAGTCAGATTGTATGAGAAAGCCACTTGGCAGCAGATATGTTCAATACATTTCATGACATCTATCCCAATTACTATACAGTGAAATAACTATATTTATCTAAATTACCGTGATGAGGATTTATATATAGACATTGACGGTTCAACATAGGCCACTTGCTGGTCATTACAGCTTTAATACAGCTTCATTCACAAGAAGTATGATTAAATACTTTTGTATGCAAATTTCATCATTGAAAAATAAGTATATAAGTATATTATTATATAACTTTTTCTTATTTTATAAATATATCTTACTAGTTAAAGGATAAGATACATTCAACTATATTGTTTTCTTGAAAACGATGAATTATGATTGGCAAGCACAACAAGTAAGCTTTCTAACAATATTGCTTTCTAAAACTTTTAAAAGATAATTGTACACTTTGTCGGTGTTTGGGGCATGACGAAGACTTCCAGGTCGAAACATATTGCCAAATAAATCTTTCTATGACACATATTTTGGTGCGTGAGCTTTCAGTGTTGCTGAAGACACAACACAGCCTGCCTTTGTTTCAAAATGTATTTATATCTTACATTTGTTCTGAGGGCCGAGTTATCGTATTAGTGGGACATGACCTCCAAGGATAACAGTAACTTGAAAGGTGTCGGTTTCAGTTCAGTTTAAATCTTTATTCGATCTATGTACAGACAGATCATAAAAGTACAAATTCATCAATTAAATCACATTAAAACTCAGTAAAAAAGCATGAAACATTTTTAAAACCTTATTAAACTTTTTAAATGTGTTATTAAAACAAAAATCATCTGTACAATTTCGTTCGTGAAGATTAAGAGTCTTAATTCGTCATAGCAAACCCCTAGCCATTCTATTCTTCTAACATGCCCTTAAAAAGGTGATAGACATGGGGGTTTGAGAGAGCTTTCAGAAAATGCAGTGCCACTCTGCATTGCAAGAAATGTTTCCTCCTTAAAATTGGGAGGAGGAACCTTTTTCTTTCGTTAGGATAAAACTTACAAACAAAGACCAAATGTAGGTCAGACTGTGGTGAACAGTAATCACAGGGACAGGGCCCTAGATCAGCGTGCTTGTACCGCTTCTTTGGAAACCCCGTGGTACAAAAGGGGGTGGTGATGGACGGAGCATCTGAACCAATCAAACACTCACACCCAGTCAACAGATCTGGGTTTAATCCATCACCGGTCTTTAGCCCACTCTGCCACTCCAGTTCAGACATGGCCATATGCAAATCAGTCTGACCCTGTGCCTCATGGGAACAGTCCAGCCCGAACGGCCAAGCCATGCCTTCCCTGGACCAGAAACAAGCTTCCGAGGACCGGTTTCTGGCATTTCAGCCGTCTAGGGAAGGCATGGCTTGGCACAGGGTCAGACTGATTTGCATATGGCCATGTCTGAACTGGGGTGGCAGAGTGGGCTAAAGAACGGTGATGGATTAAACCCAGATCTGTTGACTGGGTGTGAGTGTTTGATTGGTTCAGATGCTCCGTCCATCACCACCCCCTTTTGTACCACTTTGTTCGCCATGAGTTGGCAGGGTATGCTCAGACGTGAGTCCCTTCCTCACTTTGCCACTGGATTCAAGCAAGCCGGGCACCCCCTTTTGTACCTCTTTGGAAACCCCAACATCAATGAAATTAAATTTAGGTGGTAGCGCATCAGATTAAATCTGTGTTGGGCTACTGTTATAGAAGAAAGGTAACAGTAGCCTTCCTCTGATCTTTGTGGAATTTGATCATGGACTGTAAGCACTGGAAATGCCTGTTCTTTTCCCAGCGGTCACGGTTGGCCTTCAGTAAAAAAAGGTTCTATTAATTTCTGTTTAGGGACCTTAATACAGGTTGTTGGGTTCCTTAAGTGGTCTCCCAGCCCTATTGCATTCAATTCAATCTCCACATATCTAAACCAGCCAATCCTTCTATGGCCCTCGAGCCCCAGGCATTCACCAATTAAACGTTGGGTTAGATTGACAGTGGCCCTTCGCCAAATTGCTGGCCACAACAGGATGGGTGCCATTCTGATAAAGTCAGACAGATATGGGAGGCCCAAGTCGAGGTGCAGAATGTAATTAGATATGGACGGTGGTAATGAGACCCTGGTTTTGAAAAAGGTGTCTTCCACTATCTGTAGTTTATCAATTTGGGCCATTCCCCACACTACGGCCCCATAGGTTGCCGCCACCTTAGTTTTAGCTTGGTATATGTTTTTTATTGTATTAAGAGGGCTGGCGCCTAATTTTTTAGCAAAGCCCTTTATGGCTTGGGTTCCTCTTTGCATACCCATGGCCCTTGCTGCCACTAGTTTGTTCCAGGATTGCTTGTTATCAAACAAGATCCCCAGGTATGGGAAGGAATCAACTACCTCCATAAATGATGCATATGCGGATATAAGGTTTTGAAGGGCTATCTCAGTCCTATAGATTAAAACAGCATAATCGCGTATGCCAGAATTGGGAGGGAGATGGTGTCAAATTTTGGCACATCAAGGGCGAGGCTAGACAGCGCTGCTTCCACCCCGTTATTATAGATGGAAAAAAGACACGGGGTGAGGACACAGCCCTCCCTGACTCCCTTCTCAATCTTGAATGATCGTGTGCACTCCCCATTTCTGCCATAATGCACAGAGGCAATGGCATTCGTATACAACTGACAAATTAAGCTGATAATCAGCGTGTCATTCCCCATACCCTCCATCATCAGCCACAGTCTAGGGTGGGACACCATATCGAGGGCTGCTGACAAGTCCATGAAGCCCATATATAACCTCCCTCCTTTGGCCTTCTTGTACTTGTCTATGCAAAGCAAAAGATTGAGACATTGGTCCACTGTCCCATTGCCATTCTGAAAGCCATATTGCGCTTGCATTAAAATGTTGCGGTCTTGGCTTCACTCCTCCAACACGGATAGCAACAGCTGACCCATAAGTTTGGCGGTTGTGTCCAGGAGGGAGATGGGCCTGTAATTCCTGGGGCAACCTATATTTCCAATTTTAAAAATTGGGACTATTGTGCTGTGGCTCCAAGAAGTTGGGGGACCCACCATCGCTATACTGTAAAATTCATTTTTCAATAACGGTACCCATAGTTCAAAATCGACCTGGAAAAGGTCAATTGGGATCCCGTCTGGACCCGAAGCTTTTCCTTTGACACAGGCTTCCAATCCCTTTGTCACCTCATGCAGGAAGAAGGTCAGGGTCCCATTAGTGTGGCACAGTTTGTCTAATTGGGGAGACTCTTGTGGTGGATGTAATGCAAAGATGCATTCAAAATGCCCTATCCATGCAGCTTCCTCTACATAGCTGTCTAGGGATGGATTATTTGAGTCTTTGAAGTATGGAGCATTTATAACTTTTCCGAACTCTCTGCTATCACGTGAACTTGCGGCTTGTGCCAGATCATCCCGAGCCTTCTCCCTTAGTTCCTTTACATGTATACTTCTTGCCTGTTTATAATGTTTGCAAAGTGAACTTATAAGTTCTGGAACTCTGGGTTTCATTTTTAAGGCACTATCCAGGGTTCTCTTAGCTAGGGAGCAATGTGAATCGAACCACCGACATGGTGGTGTCCTATTTGCAGGTTTGTGACGGGTAAGTGTAGCTTTTAATTTTAGAAGGAGAATTTCAAACTGTGAGATGTTATTCACTAACGGTTGGTGTCTCGTCACTTTTTGGGGGATACTTAGATGAATAAGTAATATTGCATGATCACTGTGGTCGGTAAAAATATTGCTAGAGTGATCAATTCTGTCCTTCAATACAGAAGAAACTAAAATAAAATCAATTGTGGACTCCAAGTTGTTTCCTCTAAATGTGGGCTCCATTTGACCTGTCTTGCCACCATTAACTATTGTCAGGTGCCTTGTATAGAGTAGCCTATTCAGCGTGTTACAATATTCACTGTGCGTAAAATGTATAAGTGTGTTACCTTGCGAATCTTCCAGCCCACACACTCTCGCCTCATTATGTTTATATAGATGAATGTTAACATCCTCCAGTCATATAATGCCTGGAGGGCCCTTCTGTGTCCATGAGTTAATTGATCGAATTTCGTTATTTAGATTATCAGCCACTTGTTTCATGTTGCCCCCAAAATTATTATGGTAGAAATTAAGTAATATCCAATGGACCTGATCTTTCACCTCCAATTGGATAATTTGAAAGTAATTATTCTGAGGAGCAAACGGTTTTGCTTGTACCGAAAGTGTTGTAAAAACCAGGGTTAGTAAACCACCCTTTGCTCTGCCTGACGCTGAAGGGACGGCTGTAGTGTGAATAGACCAAAACCCTGTAAAGAAAACTGGCTCCACTGACCAGGTTTCTTGGAAACATATAATGTCCCTCTTTTGCCAATAATTAAGCCACTCCACGTTTCTTGCTTTTGAAGCAATTCCAGCTACATTCCATGAGGCTAGGCCTATGGTGTTCCTGTTCCCTGTTTCCTGGGGTAAAACGGACAAGGGTAAATCTGCCTAGTGGGCTCAATATTGGGTGAGATTGTGTGAGGTGGGTACATGGGTATTGATGGTCAGTGGCATGCTTCCATATCAGTAAAGGCTTTGAATCTGTTTGAGAACCCGACACCCGATATGGTGTTTGGGGAGTCTAACTGATGTGACGTTAAAGATCCTGATCTTAGGCTGCCCCTCTCATTGTGACCTTGAGGTGGGGCCTGCTTATGAAAATATTCAAATGCTAATTGAATAATCTGTGTGTTCCTAGGTCGAAGTCTATCCAAATTCCTAAGGAGGAAAATGCCAGTGTAATGATTATCACTACGCAATCACCCGGAAAGGTTTTCATTGAGTTGCCCACCCAACTCACCCTCCTAGCCATGATAATTAAGCTGGCTAACTTATGACTGCCGATACCCCAGTTCATGGATTGGCTAAATAGCCAGTGCAGGCCTTTGTCCATAAGCTGCGTGGTTGATTCCTGCTGATTGGGCGGCAAAAGGGGGACATTGGTCAGCACCAGCACTAAGGGGGAAGCTGCCGGTGGGAGATGGAGGGATTGTTGGTGGTTATTAGCTTCCCTTGCTGCAGGAAGATGGTCTGTTCCTGGTAGATGAGGTGCCATTCATGGTCCCTGTGGCAATCGTGCATTCTGGTTTGCCTTGTGTGTCACTTCTTCTTTTTTTTTCATGACTAGTGAGGACTGGGCTGGTGGTTGAGGGCGGGGTTGCTCATGCAGTAGGGGTGGTGAACCCTCCAATATGGCTGTACCTTGGGGAATCTTGATGATGGTAGAGTGATCACATCCCCACAGGCACGGGCATTTTGCTGTGGATTTAGCATGCATGTGTGTGGATTTTGCATTCTGGAATAAAGAAGGTACAGATGTAAATTGAATTGCAAGGGAGGCTAATTTTTCTTCTATCTTTGTCAATTTAAAAAGAATAGGATCAAGAAAAGTGGTCATTCGTTTGGTGACTTACACCCAAGTCATTGTCCACCTCTAATTCTCGGGTGGGGCTTGTACGTGGTAAGGCTTGCAATGTCACAGTATCTAGGTTAGCTGGTTTTGCATTTACTGCCCTGAGTTTGGTCACTCTTGCAGGTTTAGCTTGTTTTGGTTTGGCAATTCCATGCTCCTTTCGTTGTTTTAAGGGGGCAGGATAGACCACATTCATGGGAGTTGGCAATTCACTACCCCTCAGAGGGGGGTGTAGAAGGTGACAGAGTATTTATTTATTTATGTCATCAAAGGCTTAAGGGGCAGTGATCATCAGATTATTTGTAATATCTGATTATACTTCAAAGACAAATTTGCAAGAGGAGGGTGTTGGGGGTTCTCAATTCGCACTCGAACAAAACTATGAACAATTTCTCATCTGACTTATTATCTGAGTATCCTCGGGTACATATTGCGAAATGTGGAAAATGTTGATCCATAAGTGTCCTAGTATCAATCACCTCCTTACTCTGCTCATGACAAAATCCTGGTTTCAATATTCTGACTTTGGACAACAGTGGTCCCTGCAAAGTACCTAGAGCTCTAATACATCAAATAACTAAAAATAATATTTGTTCTTCAAACATGCCTCACTCCCCCCCAGTTTTCAAGTGCCAGCGTAAAGGTACAAGCATAGCATAAACAATCATCCAGAAACACAAACATGAAAGAATATAATACATAGCTTAATTCACCCATTGGTGTGCCTCTAATATAGACCACTCAAAAATATTCACAGTACTTGGTCTACACATGTAGAAGTGGTTATCAGACAGGACTGCAGTATCTCTAAAGGAGAAGGGTCATCTGAATCTTCTACATCCTCCTGGGTGGCATCATCCGAACCTGAGCCCTCTCTTGTGCTGTATGTTGCAAGGATAGATGACCATCCTACCTCTTCCTAAATTTACATCTGGGGCAGAATTGTCCCCTAGCTTGGACCCCCCCCACAGGGCAGGTCCATGGGATGCTCACTGTTTCCACTCAATCCCACATTGCCATCGGTGAGGTGAAAAAAAGTCTTCTTCCATCCATCATGATCCACACTTTGATGGGGTAGAGAAGGGTGGAACAAACATCCTTCTGGTAGAAGGCAAGTGTGCCTGTGCTATTGTACCTCCGTGGCGTAATCAGTTAATATAAGGATTCAGGAGTTATCTAGAACCCATGGTCTCTGTTCTATGACAAGTTGCAGGACAGCATCTGGATGTCTGAAGTTCAACATTCAGGGCACTATCAGGCACAAAGTCACCCCCCAAGACTTGCGGGTTACCAGACACTTGATGTGCTTTCTCTACTTGGCAGAAATTTGGGGGATTGCCATCAAAGACATTTGCCAGTAACCATGGTTCTGAAAAACCTAAGTTGGTGCCCTCTGTGACCCTAGGAACACCAACTAGTCTTATAGTGTTCCTGTTTAAATGCCTCTCTTTATCCTTTGCATTATCAATTTCTTTGGTGATCCCTAGACTGTAACTCACTCACTTGTTACACTAGTTTCTCACGGTCACTACAAAGCAAATCCACGTCGATGGCCACTGTGTCTTTATTTTGTTCTATTTTAGTTTTAGCATCCAGAATCACTTGCAAAATGGTGTCAGACTTTTTAGAGTGCCCTCTCTGCTCAGTTTACACTAACTTCAGAGCCCCCTCTGTACTGGAAGCACCCTCATCCTGTATAACCACCGATTTATCACTAAGCAAGTCCTTCTTCTTTTCAGTCGCTCCATTGTCTGAGAGTCTCTGCACTTTATATCCAATCAGAGCATGGAATGCAGTCGAAAAATGCAGCCTGTAGAGGGGGTGCCCAGGTGCTAGGGTGAGAGAAAAATGTGTCTTGTTTATGCTCCGTGCTCAGCATGAGGGTCATGTGGGATCAATACAGAGGTCTCCCTGCTTAGTCAATCTCCCACTGCATCAATCTTTGAAACCCAAAACTGGCTGCGAACATGATGAACCAAGTTGAATTTGAGTATCATTTGCACTACATGTTGTTATTGGCTTCCCTTTTAACTCCCCCAAACTCATTAATATTGTTGTGCTTTATTACTCTATAGACAAACCTGCAGAGGACGGGGGAGCACACAGCTCCACCCCAACAGACTGCATGAACAGTGCTCCCAAACTCTAGAGGGAAGGGAGAAGCCGCTCTCAGGCCATTAGGCCCTGTCCTGATCCGGTCTCCGGGCGGGGTTCTTGCTGGAGGTGGACAGCCAAAGCATGGTGGTGACATCCCACCAGAGTATATACACAGGAGCAGTATGGTGCCACTTAGTTTAAACCAGATCCATGCTTCATCCCTTCTGGGTTCTCCATGCCAGCCACTCCGCTCTGCCACTCCACTTCAAATTGCTACTGGTCAGCTGCTCGCTTCTTCTGCCCCTGTCTTGATAACTAGGTGCAGTTTGCGGCACAACACAAATCATTCACTAGGGACACAATAGCACTGCCAGTGGCCCAGGGTCACACTGCCATCCTGCCTGAACCAGTGGCTGCTCTAAAATGACTCAAACACCGAGCACCAAATCTCAAACACCAAGCAATCCTTATTGGTGGTGCCACAGAGATCTAAACTGACCCCATATTTATTATTCACTTTGGGTGTCCGGTTGCCCAGCTTGACATCCCTATATACATTTTTTATAAGGGAAAGTGGGTCCCCCTCTGAATTCCTCTGCATGCCCTGGTGAATCCACATATTTGGTTAATAAGGGGAGGGGGAAATGTAGGCCTCCCTCCACAAGCCACTAAGTGCCTGGGGGACCCCATCCCTCTGGGCCTTTTTTTATGAGGAGGGGCAAATGGCCCCCCTCATGAGCCATTAAGGACCCAGGCACCTCATGCTTGGGCTGTTTTTTAAATAAAAGGAAAGGGATGACATAATGCCCATAAGCTCTAACTACATTTGAATTGGCCCTGACACTGTCCTAAGCAACAGGAGTTACCATATTTAAAATGTTAGACATAATCATTGTCATGTCTGCCACTGTTCAGTTGTCATCTAACCATTCGGTTAATGACGTAGATAAATTACCTTATACAACATCAGTCTGGGGCAACTGTCTGCTTTTCACAATGTCAAGGTTAAATAAGAACAAATACAGATATATAACCAAAATAGTGTAGTCTGAATTGATGTCCTTTCATTTTGTTTGTTCAAAAGGAAATGTTTGGGATGTATTCTTTGATGCACATAACCTATGTCAATCATCCCTAAACTAAAGTCAGAAATTCCATTTTCTGACAAGATTTAGTATATAAGGGCTGCCACTCCACCACTTGTCATGGGAGGCCCTTCACCCAGATTATCGCACACGATTCTGCCAGAGGGTCTCACCTCCTGCCAGCACACTTCAATAATGCTGTATCTCACCTAATAAAGCAGAGTACCGGAGGAAGCCCACTATCACAGTGTGTGTTTGCTTTTTGTAGGGAACACTTACTTCATGCCTCCACTGATAACGACAGCTATTGATGTCCATAAGGTATACAGTGTGGTACTTCTCCCTAGGAAGCTCTAGACTGCAAGTTGTTCTACTGTGTTCTGCTCTCCATGTTCTCCTAGTGTAGTGCATAGAATCAGTTTTAGGGTGTTTTTTTTAGATGACAATTTAAACATGTTAGAGATATACATTTTTTTCTTGTTCACAATGTGCCTTCTTGCTGTTATTATGATATCCTGTGTAGTTATTTACGATATACTGAGAAACAGGTTTGCCCTGTTGTAATAAATGCTTTAGTGTTTATTCTTCTTAGTGTAATGTGTGTGTTTGATACTGTGAATAACGAAATAGGTTTGTTTCTGTTACCACAGTGCCCCTGATCCAGTTGCTCGGCTTGTTAGTATGTCAAAAGCAATACTCTACAACAACAATGTATTGGGTAGGGTTCTGCGAAGCTGCAATAACCTGCCATTAACATTCAGCATATGTGCTTTGAACCAAGTTCACCTGAGTCACTCATAGGTAGGAAAGCAAACCTTGTAGAATTATATCAAAGTCATAGTTTATGTGATAGGGGGGTGTTCTTCAGTGAGTAGTTATAGTTAGGCTATAGGAAATGCCTTTTATGTTTGCTAATAACTTTGGTGTTTTTTGACAAATCTTCCCAAAACCTGCCAAAAGGTTTCTCTATTGTGCCTAGTGTGTGCATGAAACGTTTCAGGGTGATTCGTCAAGCAGGGGTTGTGAAAAAGAGGGAGGTCAAAAAATGCAAAATCACCTTGAATTTTCCATTTTTGGAAAGCAATATCTCAAAAGCAGCTGAACGGAATTACGCAAAATTTGGCTGAAAACTAGATTTTACGCTAAAGAATTGTATATCTGGTGGGATGAGTTTGAGGAACTCTTGCAAGAGTCACTCCAACCCAATTTAAAAAAATAGAACCTTCTGACTGGCCCAGGGCTTTTTTTTCCCCAGGCCCATCTTGCTCCCATGGAAGTCAGACCATGTTTGGCAGCCATTACATGACTCGGGAACTTAGGGCCAGATGTAGGAGCCTAAATACCGGTCGGTAACGGCCAATTTTGGCCGTTACCGACCGGTATTTAGGAATTGGCATGTAGGGGCATAATTTTACAGAATCGGTAAATTTACCGATTCGGTAAATTTACCGATTCTGTAAAATACCGAATCGGTATTTTTACCGATTCGGTAAATCCCAGATGTAGGTGGGACTCTTCTGAGTCCCAAAGGCCCTACGAATTCGGTATTTTATCACCCAATCCAATTGCGTGTTAAAATACCGAATTCAGGTGTGCATGCACATGTGTGCATGCACACCTAGCCATGTGACAGTGTCTGTGTGCCACATGGCGCACATGCCTATTTTTGGGGTGCCAGAGGGTGTCAAAGTGACACCCCCTGCACCCTTGCAAAATTAGGTATTTACCGATTCGGTCCCATTGATTCCTATGGGCTTCACAGCCCATAGGAATCAATAGGGAATACCGATTCGGTATTTACCGAATCGGTAAATACCGAATTATAACGATTCGGTATTTCAACATCTGGAAATACCTACATCTCCCCCCTTCAAATTTACTGATTCATAAATACCGAATCGTTAAAATTCGGTATTTATGAATCGGTAAATTCAGATTACCTACATCTAGCCCTTTGTTCCATGTCCTGCAATTTTTGTTTAAAAAATCGAAGGCAGAAGGGTAGGGAAACCTTGCCAAAAAGCTGTTGTGGGGGGTCCTAAAATAAAAAACAAAATCAGGAGTTATTGCCACAATCGCATGGGATTCCTGTGGGATCATGGAAAATGGTGGGCCACCATTTTAAAAAATATTTGGGAAGGTGACAATTATGGATGACCCCAAACTGATTTGGGCTCCGAGGACCCCATCCCCCAAGACCAACTATTAAAACAAAGGGGTATGCGGCTCCCCTCCCTAAGCCTTCATAGGCATGTGGACCCCATCCACTGTTGCCAATTTACATATTAAAAGAGAGAAGGGCAGCGCGACCCTCCTGCCCAAGCCTAAATGGTCCCCAAGTACCCCATTCCCCAGGGCCAAATGCAAAAACAAGGGGTGCATGCCCCCTCCCAGGGCCTTGACAGGCCCAGGTACTCCATCATCCGGGGCCAATTTACATATTAAAGTAGAGGGGGCTGTGTGCCCCCGTCCTTGAGCCTAAATGGCCCAGGGGACCACCAGGCCAGAATTCCAAAAACAAGAGGAAGGGGGCCCACTCCATGAGCCTCTTCAGGTCTCAAGGACCCCATACCACCAGGGCTGCTCACAGATTGTGTCCCAGGGAGGCCATCCCCAGGATACAGTCATTGCCCTGCCCATGTCAGAGGGAGCAGGGAAACATATGTTTGCTCCTGTCTGGCAGCTGCATTTTTAAATCTCCAGCAAATTGTCTTTCCTGCCTGCAGGAGCGTGGATAGGGAAGGTATATCTGCTCTCACCTGGTTATGTTATGTTATGTTATGTTATGTTATGTTAAATACACTTATTAAGCCCAAGTACACCAACCAGTTTCATGGAGCTTAACAGATGCTCCATCCAGATGGGATCACACTTTTGTTTGCTTGATCACTCTCCTGCAATGCGGAGAGCCAGCTGGGTCCATGGGAACCCTGTGGTTCCCCTCCCCTGCACCCAATGTACTGTTTGGTGGGGGTCCAAGGTGCGCACTGGGCACCCACCAAGACAGTAGTGAGTCCCCAGGGATGTGGTCCCTGTGGTCTATAAAGTCTCAAGGAGGGGGGTCTACTCCCATTTAGTAAGCACATTGGCCCATGGTCTATTAAGGCTCAACGATTGGGGCTGAGCACCCTTCCCCTTTAATATGGCATTTGCCCACAGGGAATGGGATCCCAGGGTCTAATAAGGCTTGGGGAGCATGGCAACATTTACTCCTCCCCTTTTTGGCATTTGGTCCCAGGCAATGGTGTCTCTGGGGACTCTTAAGGCTCTTGGGAAGGAACCACACACCCCGGTCCACTATAATTAAAGTATTGCCCTAGGTGATGGCATCCTCTGAGCCCATTTGGGTGCTAGGAGAGGGGCCATGTGTTTTCTCCCATGATATTAATGTATATGGCCCGAGGGCAGGGGTGCTAGGGGGCTTCTTCAGGTTTAGGGAGTGTGGCCACACATCTCCCTCCCCTAAAATGTAATTATGGTCTAGGGGATGGTGTTACTGGGGCCTATTTGGGATAAGGGAGGGGTGATAAGCAGCCCTTTGCCTAATAATGCATTTTTTGACCCCAGGGGAGGGGGTTACACGGGCTAATAGTGGCTTGGGTTGTCGCCAACCCCACACAATGCATGGCCTTTGGCTGGGTTGCTTGACTGTGAGGAGACAGCCGCTGGGACTAGCCAATGGTGGAGAGTTCATGACTGAAAAGAAACAACAGCCACACATTTACACATGCCACAATAGCCAAAATAGAGACATCAAAAACAGAGCCCAAATGGACACTATCTGCATTCCGAAGGAAGAAGGGCAAGGAGACAGCATCTGTACTTGCCTGGTGTCTTTGCCCTGAGAGGTGCTGACACCTGGCTTGACTGACCATATTGAAGTATTTAGAGCACACAAAGTGGTAAGGAGAGCCAAAGAACAAGGGTTAAACTGAGTGATACTGCAGCGAAGCTGATGGATCACAAAGGGAAGATGGAACACTGCCACCTTTCTGATATCAGGGAACTACTATGTAAAGGTCTGTCAAGTTCCAACCTTACAACAATTGAGGAAATTAAGACCCCCTCACTCAGGAGCTTTATAAGAAACACAAAAGACATAAATAGATAGGAGGATAAGAGAAGACTATACTTGATGTAGAGGAAGGACTACATATAGTATGACCAAATGAGGATCAAGAAATGTGTTCTATTGAAAACAGGAGTAAGAACTCTATAGGGGCACCCTACAGACCACTCCATTCAAACTACTATCCTTGAATGTTAAAGGAGTAAATGATCCAAGTTGGAGGGAAATAAATGACAGTATTTCATCCAGCAGGACCTCAATAATGTGTTTCATGCACGAGACACTTTCTGTCTATTCTAGACCAATTCAAAATTCAGCATAAATCCTATCAACACCAATTCTAGGATCTGCAGCCTCCCAAACCACAGGAGTTGCAGAGTCCACAATGAAAGGCAAATGAACCAAGAGGATTAGGGACTGGGAAGGGTGTTGTATTAAAGTGCTACCTGTGTTTGTTTGCAGAGAACATCTCACTTATAAACATATTTGCCCCTCATGTTATGCCTAATATATTACTGACGAATAATGTGGATAGGGAATAATGTAGACAGGGGATTTCCAGAGAAGAAAGTTTAACAGGGTTTGGGATCAGCAAATTAACAAATAAGGGAGATTGGAGGGAGGAGCAGGGACCTCATCAGGAGGAACAAGGAAAAGGTTTGAGGAATGGAGACTAATTGACTGATGAAAAATGCTACACTCAGGGAATAGAGACCACTCACTTTACTAACATGTGCAGAGAATCTACTTCTGAATAGACTACATAGGCGTTATTCGGGGGCTCCCACAATCTGTACTTTTACTGGAAACATCTGATATCCTCTTATGACTATGCTCCCATAGAGATGCAAAACCCAAGTAAAAATCTGCAACAACGTTGTTACATTGCAGACATTTTATCAAATGGTCAGGATAGGCCTGGCAATGAACACCGCCATTTACATGCTCTTGTTTCCTAAGTAGCATTCTCATGTACAGACTTTTGACAGACGTTTGATTGTGTGACAATGCAAGATAACATTCTCTGAATCAGCATTGCTTGAATTTCTGCTTCGTAGGCACACTATCACTACATCTTGAACATTTAACACAAGGGATAACGTTCACTGTATAAATGTCATTATTGTTATTGCCCAGTATGCAACAACGATATCCAACTGAATTAAACAATGCGGACTTACAGGGGTTTTGTCATGGCCACATGGGTGCTGTTTATTATATACACAAAACCACTCCTTTGTTTAATGGAGAGGAGCACACAGCTGACACTGTGAGGTTACTGCATGCTGGAATTCCAGCTTAGCTAAATCCTGTTTTCCAACATCAGAGATGTTTATCTCTACACCAAGATGCACAGCCTGATGACACTTACCTACAGGTAATGGACAGCTGGCCCACCCTGCAGTTATTTGGCAGATCACCCACCCTAGGCAAAAGTAATTTAAGGAGCGATAGGTAGGAGTACAATATACACAGTAATGATATGCCTGCATACATTCACTGTTATAGCACAATGGTGTGATAATTTATCCTTTTCAGTGTTGTCATAATGCAAGTTACACTATTCTGTTTCATTTTACTGATTATCGCAGCACATGTATGTTATACAAGAATCACAGTCCTTCAATAAATATTGAAATGCCTTGCTGAGCACTTCTTGTGTATTTCTTTGGGCATGCATGACAATCCAAACAAAAGTGTTCTAGATCTTGTTACTCTGTACGGTTAGGGGTTCGGATGGTGCACTGTGAGATAGCAGAACTACAGGCCAACATCTGCTGGGAGGTTGCAGGGAATCAGACTCTCACCATCCCAACGTTTATGTTGCCTTACAAACCCACAGTTTTACTACACTTTGGTACAAGACGTACAACATGGAGCCACCAACATTACAGTTTGCTGTCTTATTTAATTGTCTGCCTGAGTAGTTTTTGTTTGTGTACCTAAAGATCCCTACTCACAATACCAGGAGAGTTCCTTGGTGTTAGGGAAAACATCCTCATGATCTGAATAGATTAAACCCTATGCATTGACTGTAGGTTGTTCAAGCTTGAACCCATTAAAGGATCTCCCCATAGGGTATCCTCTCTGATTCCACATATCCAAATGTCTGACCCTGATGAAACGGTTATCAACAAATGTTGTTGCAACATGGTCTGGCACAGACGGGTGGAGAAGTTTCCTTCATGGCGGAGGCTCATAAAGCAATCAGGACAGAGGTATTCTAACGTGTGACAATGCAACTGCAAGACAGTTTCACACATTCATTTCAGATACAGTACCTAACAACTTCACAGCTTATGAAGATATAAAAGTACCATTAACTTACCAAGAACATTAAAATTGGTTTAAAGGTGACCTACCACATACACATCCACAGGTTAGACTAGGTCTCCTTAGTAAATAAAAGCAACATAGCCAGTCTTAGCCAGATACACACCATATCCAGATTTAAATAATCTATGCGTTCCAGAACTTTATACATTATACACAGATCGAGTCAAAACGTATGGATGTTTAACACAGTTTGTCTTGCAAACCATGACAATAAATACTGCAAGAGCTGCTCAAGCTTCGCAACCACAATTGCAGTAGTGGCAGGCATGACTCGGGTGTGGGGGGCAGGGGGTCACACGGGAGGGCACCACGTGGGGAGGGTGGGGGTGTTAATTTAAATAAAGAATAAGAAACATAAAACTTACCTTCAGTTCTGGCCCCGCATTGGGTGTCCTTCTCTCTGGAATGCTCGGCTCCTTGCAAAAGCAGGCAGCAGGCAGCCTCCCTCTCCTCCCCTAAGCCAATCACAAAGCTGCAATGGCAGCATTGTGATTGGCTGGGACGCCAACCCCACAGGCACCTATGGGATGCCAATTTCTATATGTAGGCTGCATGCAGTGTACATAGAGAAAATGGGGTCTGACCAAACAGTCAGCTCCCACAACAGTGGGCAAGCCACTCCTGCCCTGCCTGGAGCAGGACCAAAACCAACCAAACCCTCCCTTCTGCTTTCTCGCAGTGTGAGAAGCAGAAACATAAAATGGTATTGATAATACCATTTTATGTTTCTTCTTCTCACACTGCGAGAAAGCAGTGGGGCGAAGCTCCACTGCCCACATGGAGGAGCTGCCCCTGCACAATTGGCTACATCAGGAATTAGTCCACAATCTATCAATGCTGTTATGGTAAGATTCCCACCAGACAGGAGGAGGTTTTGTTCTGGATTGCAAAAAAAGAACAAGTCCACTTTAAGCAGTGTTTTCCCGTCCAGGACCTCAGGAAAATTTCTGAATTCTTAAAATTTGCTGATGTCTCCCCCAGTGAAGGACTGCAGCACATGGGACATACGCTTTGCTGCAGTTTATACCAGAACTCATGGTATACCCTCATTAGCTGTTTTGCCAGATGTGCTTAAACAGATTCAAAATGAGTACAGGTTGTTCTGAGGTTGCACACACATGTGTTACCCATAAGGTTAGGGATTCAGATCTTGCACTGTGAGCTAGCAGGACCATAGGCCAACATCTCCTGAGGGGGTGGGGGAATCAAACTCACACCATCCCAACATTTATGTTGTCTGTCAAACTCACTGTTTTACCACAATTTGGTACAAGCCATACGACAAGGTGAATGTTAGTACATGAGTTTCTAGCTGGTCACTAAACAAGCATAGGGATTAAGTATTAATGTTTTAAGGACATAAGTGGATATTTTTACTGCAAGTGGGGTCAGGCATATTATTACTTCCTCATGTATATGCTCTCACAGAAAATGTTCACAAGACCAAGTCAACAGGGGACAATTGGCAGTAATGTCTTCTCTGGCAAGAATGGCCATGACTGTAGGTATCGCCAACACAGACACTGCCTCAGCTTGCCTCACAAGTTGATGTGTAATCCCCATATTCACATATTTGCTTACAGTGATTTTCTCCTGTCTACCACCATGCATTGTGTATTGACATTGTCTGCTCTGCTGAATTCACTTGTACACTACAAATGTGTCATGTGTAGCCAAAGCACACACTCATTCTGTATCATCACAGCACTCTGTGGAAGTTGCACATGTTTCACTTGGACTCAGAGAAAACACCACTTACTTGCCTCATAATGTTTTCCAGAAGACTACACACATCCAGAACTCAGCAGTCGTACTCATCCTTGACCTCCCACACTGAAAGTATATCACACAACACCTCAGGGATTTCCACTGGCTCCCACTACACAAACATGCTCATTCCAAATTCTTCCAACACAACTTCAGGACACTTCAAAACATAGTCTACACCTACCTGAACAGTAATATCTCCTTCTACCACAAACCCAGACAACTCCGCTCTGCAGGATTCCTACTAGTACATGTACCATGCATACACAGAACCAGATAAGAAGGATGGGTGTTTGCTTATATCGTTCCTACAGAGTGAAATGACCTCTCAGTCCACACCAGGGCCTCATCCTCTCTTTTTAAATTTCACAAGAAGTTGAAGACTTGGCTTTAAATTAACCAACCTACCCTAAGTAGGGCTCGGCACACACACCTGCTCAGAGCACACACCTGCTTAGCACCAGGATACCCTTGCAGGTGATAGTGCGTTTTACAAATACATATAACATAATATTCAGTACAATGGATGGGAAGGCAGCCCTGAAGCGTTGGAATACAGAGAGGAGCCAAAGAAGAGACATTTTCCTTTTCTCACTCTGATCTTCAAGCAATGTTAGAAGAGGTTACATCTTCTACAATTACAGAACCTGCAGTTTAAGGACAGCTTGTTTGAAATACAGATTACGTATATCAAGATTTTGTACCTAAAGATGAATGTGTGCAGGGTACACAATTAAAAGAATTGCTGGTTCATATCATGGAGGTTTTGGTGTTTATCACTTCACCCAAACAGGCTGATGAAGATTGTTTTGCTTAATACAGCAAACACGAGCATGATAATTTCCCTTTCCAGGATGTATTGAAAACATTCTATCAAAGGAATAGAAAGAGAATGATAAATAATATTTCCCCCACTTCATAAACAAGAGATATCTTTTACTGTACTATGATGACAGTTTTCCCCATGCGCTTAAAGTCAAGACAATGCGTTAAAGTTTAGGATAATCTTCAAACTTGGCTTTGGAAGATTCTTTATAGTCAGATATCATGGATTCGTGGGCAGAAGCCACTGTTACCTTAATTTTGAAGCCAAACAAAGATCCATCCAAAATCTAATCTTATATACCGATTTCTTTGTTAAATTCGGACTACAAGGTCTTCGCGGGGGGTTTTAGCAGCAAGACTGGCCAAAATAGCTAAAACTATTATTCATCAAGACCAGAGGGGCTTCATCCCTGATAGGCAACTCAACGAGTTAACTTTTCAAGCCATCGCAGCAATAGATGTTGCAGTCAACAAGAAGCTACCCCTGACACTGGCAGCGGTCGATGCCGCCAAGGCATTTGACCAAGTAGATTGGCTGTATTTGTGGAGGGCCTTGGCTGGTTTTGGTTTTCCGAACAACTTTATAATAGCTATAAGGTCCTTATACAGCTCACCGCGTGCAAAAATCCTAATCAACGGTTCCCTGACCAACTGGGTAACTATTGCCCGTGGGACCAGGCAGGGCTGTCCCTTATCGCCTTTGTTGTTTAATTTATACATTGAGCCCTTTGTTTGTTTGCTTAGATCTGATTTGGTGTTTAAACCTTTTAAGATTTTTGATTTGGAGTTAAAATTTGCGTTATACGCTGATGATTTACTTATGTTTACTTCAAATCCGGGAGATGCCCAGCCCAGATTAGTAGATTTAGCTGAGGAGTTCGGAGAGGTCTCAGGATATACCATCAATAGAGACAAAACTGAGATCATGGAGTGGAATCAAGAAGTAGGGACAGTGGGAGCAAAGACCAGAATGAGATATCTGGGGTACATCTGGCTCAAAAAATCGAAGACATACCAAAAATCAACTTAGACAGAGTCTCAAAGGATGTCTGTGCCCTCCATCAAAGATGGTCATCTCTCCCCATAAACATCTTCGGGAGAGTTAATCTAATTATGATGATCATCCTTCCAAAAATTACGTTCTTATTCAAGTCTATTCCTCTATCATTTCACACACCATCTATTAAAAAACTACAGGGGAAACTTGGATCTTTCATCTGGAACTCTAAATCTCCGAGAATATCCTGGAAAAAGCTCAGGAGAACCTTAAAAACAGGAGGGCTGGCCTTTCCAGATCTACTTGTCTGCTTCCATGCTTTTCACTTTAAAATTTTTAGACCACTTGCGGTTAAAACTGATCTATCGTCTTTAGGCTTATTATTTAAAGCACTATTGCAAGACATACCACAGGGTGAGGCATATTTTCTTTTCAAGTATGGGGATCCGAAGTTTTTTAAAAAAAGTCAGACTTAAGACTCTTGGGGCAGCCTTAAGAAATTGGGTATTGATTAGGCAGAGGCTAGATATTCCCTACTATGCAGCACAGGCCCCCATTTGGGAATCCCCCAGAACGCCGACATGTCTCGAGGATCAACTATCTTGGCCTCTGAGGATAGCATGGCTAGAATATTGGGGGGACCTCCAGGAAGATACGCAGCTTTTAAACTGGGAGGCCTTATCTAGCCTGACTGGGGGAACACTCACCAGATTCAAATACTATCAGTTGTCTGGATGGTGGTCAATGAGACCATGGAACCTTAATAAACCCATTCCAAAATTCTATCTAATATTTAGGAGTGGCAGGTGGGAAAATCAAATTTCGTACTGGTATACAGCCATGTTAGATGATGAGAACATCACAGAATCAGAGCTACAAAAACTCTGGGATAATGTATTAAATCCAGACAGCGGAATCACGGAGGACCTGTGGACTGATTCTTTTACCATCTTGCAGGCCGTGGTCAAGCCTGCCACATTGAAGCGAAACAATCTCTATACCATGTACAGGGCATATATAACTCCCAAAAAATTAGTTACATTTACCAATTTAGAATATTATTGCCCAAGATGCAGACACCCTGCTGCAGATGATGTACATATGTTTGCTGTCTGTCCAGAGATAAGAAACTATTGGGTTAAGGTCCAGGACTTTTTGGAAGATGTTCTTCAGCTACGGCTGGAAATCACTACAAGAAATATCCTTTTTGGGTTGAGCCATGGTTATAATGTGAACGATCCCCCCACAAGATTTATTTTTTATGTTATGCTTCTTGCAAGGCGCGAAATATGTAGAACATGGAAAGACCCAATCCCTCCTACCTTTTTGAATTGTCTAAAACACATTATTCTTACCAGTAAATCTGACATGGCATGCGATCCCACAAGTTTTGTTAAAATCTGGGCGGCCCTTGTGGCTTGGCAAGACAGGTGAAAGGTCTTCCTATGATTTATCCTGGGCCCTGTCGGTTCCCTTATCTCCTGAGTAACACAGGGTGCCAGTTATGGTGTGAACGGGAGTGGATTGGGAAAGCAGTGGCAATTTGAGGGATCAGGCAGTACCATTACGATCTTGGGGCCAGATGTAGGTCGGTCGGTAACGGCCGAAAATCGGTATTTTCGGCCGTTACCGACCGGTATTTGAGAAATGGTATGTAGGGCCCTGTATTTTACAGAATCTGTAAATTTACCGATCGGTAAATTTACCGATTCTGTAAAATACCGAATTGGTATTTTTACCGATTCGGTAAAATTGATATGTAGGTGGGACTCTTCTGAGTCCCACAAGCATTACAGAATCGGTATTTTACCATCAAATTCAGTTTGATGGTAAAATACAGATTCCGGTGTGCATGCACATGTGTGCATGCACACCTGTGCCATATGACAGGCAGACCTGCCCTTAGGGCAGGTATGCCTGCCACATGGCACCCGAACCTGTTTTGGGGGTGCTAGAGGGTGTCAAAGTGACACCCCCTGCACCCTTGTGAAATTCGGTATTTACCGATTCGGTAATGCCCATTCATTCCTATGGGCTTCAAAGCCCATAGGAATGAATTGGCATTACCGATCGGTATTTACCGAATCGGTAAATACCGATTTTCCTCCGATTCGGTATTCCAGCACATCTGGAATACCTACATACCCACCCCTCTGATTTACCGATTCATAATTACCGAATCGGTAAAATTCGGTAATTATGATTCGGTAAATCAATCCTACCTACATCGGGCCCTAGGTCTTTAACATCAGGACTGGATCAGGTCGACCAATCGGAAGGTGCTGCCCATCCTCCCTTCAAGAATTTCCAGAACGGAATATGAGGAAAACCAAAAAATAAATTAAAAAAAAGATATCATGGATATAATAGTGCAAAGCTCTTTAAAGTATGCCTTAATTTGCTAATTTTGCAATTGTAATAATCTTTGATGCTGCATACTCTACACAGACTTTGTTGAAAGACTTTTGATAACATTGTGAATGTTTGCAAGAAGGCTCAGATCCTACAGATAATCTGGGGAACATGGATGTTTTTCCTAAATGCATATCTGAGGCATAATTGCATAAATTGCATAAATGTAGATGAAAATGTAGATGAAATTGGACACATTATTGTCCTCAGCTACGACTGCAACAACAGTCATATTTACAAGAAGATATTTTGGACACCTTTCTACATCTGGAAGCTTTAAGCAAGACAGAAAGCACTAATTTATGCTCCTCACTTTTCTGGACAGAAACTCTCTGTACAAGAACTAAACATCCTTGTCCAAAAGATGACAGTTTAAAAGAAGCTGTACAGTTTATAAACCTCCAATAATTTTGTCCTATATTCAGAAGGATTTCAGCAAGTGGTGCAGGCAGTGAGAAATCTCTTTCCTACCCAGAATCATGGCCGTGGGCTGCACTGGCCGAGAAGTGCTTGTCCCACCAAATAACAAGAAAATCCCCTAAGAGCATATCACGGAACCAGTATTTGGAGGGATATAGACAAACTTATTCTACAAGTGGATAAGAACAATATCCAATGACTGACTTCTCTCAGTAGTTCTACATGGTAATTTTAGAGAACTAATAGATTGTCCCCCAAGCATTTATCAAGAGACTCCTCTTTCAAAGTCAGCATTACATTTATGATTCATTCTCAAAGGTATAGCAGATCTCCTGGAAAAAGCAACAATAATGGAAGTTCTTCTTCCTTAGAGGTGCACATACATTTATTTAATTCTCTTCCTGGTTCCAAAACCAGACATTATGTTTCTTTCAGTCTTCTAATCTAAAATGTGTGAATCAACTTTCAAAATGACAATGACCCAAGTAGTGATTCCTTTAATCAATAATGTTTTCCTCATAACTCTAGATCTTCAAGATGGATATTATAATGCCCTATTCCAGTGGAAGAGTCAACATCTTCTGCACTTCACAGTAGAGGGGTTCACTACTAGTACAACTTTCTACTCATGGGCCTCATCTCTGAAACAAAGATATTGGTTCAAGATATTGCCTTCTTACATTGGAGGAAATTGAAATCTACATCAATCTTGAAAGCCTAATTTTGACTTTTTCATTATCCAAGGTTCCTAGTGATGTGAGGAAGGTCTGCAAGTGCGTTGAGAGTTTAGGATTCCTATTGAACACAAATAAATCAAACTTGATCACAACCCAAGAGATACTTTTCATAGTTGGTCACTCGATACATAACAAGGTAAAGGGCTTCCTCCAGAGAACAGGGACATATCTGTGCAGGACAATCTGTGTCATTTACTGTCCATCACCCACGCTCCAGACACAAACTCGTTGAGAGTTCAATGACTAATGGCTGCATCAACAGCAGACGTCCCTGGGCTCCTAATCTCTTAAATCCTCTGGTTTCTCACCCACAAGCTCATTGGTCAGTGTTAAAGAATTACAAGCCTATGATTCCAGTTTTCCAACTAATAGTCCAAGATCCACTGGTTGTTTATTACAAACAATCTTCAGAAAGAAATTTCTTTGAATCCCCCCACCACCGCCTACTATTAACTATAACTATAACAAAAGATACAAGCCGAACATTGCGGGTATCTACTCTAAAGAGGTTCAGAGATCTTGGTCAAAATCTGAAGCTATCCAGACATCAAATTAGAGATATAAGGGCAGACAGTTATAATCCAAATAGTTTGTCAAGTCACCAAGTCAGACCTGAATGCTTGATCCGAATTTTCTAAACACTTCCAATAAAACACAACAAAAATAAAAGAGGAATGCCCAGTTGGCAACCCATTGTAATATCTACCTTGCTTAGTCTTGAACCACAAGTTCCCCTTGGTCAAACTTGTCCTTCCGCAATATCATGCAAAACAATGATAATAGTACAACAACTGGTTACCCCCTGCCTCCCAGACGCAGAGCCTGTGGTGCACATACAGTACAATCCACTGTCTGAACTTTAAGTCCATCTGGACAAGGATAACAAACTGTGAGAGAGCACATTTATGTAAAATCTACCTTACTACCTGTCACTCTGCTACACCGCTCGTTTTCTTCCATGTCCCCATAACATATGTAAAGTATGTAACAGACCTTGCCACCTTCCCTTACCTGCTTCTGCACACTACCTCACTTCACTTTCATGAGCACTGGGTGCCCTTACTCTCAGAGAGAAAGAGCTAGAGCAGCCATCACACCAGCGACCAGCTGTCCTAAATGATTTAGTGATCCCTTGTGAGTTGCTAAATTACAAGGTTTGAAAATACTATATCACAGAAACATACGTATCAATAGTTTGCAACCGTAATTCCAGACATAAACCGATAATTATGATTGGTTACCCACTCTGCAGTTGGGGTGGTAATTTATTTGTATATTAAATAAAATACCATTTACCATTGGGCCCATTCCCCTTTCTAGAAAGGGATGACAGCTTTAGGGGAGTAGGAATTGGTCCCAGGGAACACTACCTGCTTCCAATGACGTTTTCACAACGGAAAACATTTATTTTTTTAAGTAGCCTTGGTTCCTTTAAAAAAAAAAAAAGTCAGTACACAGTTTGCAACTGATTTTT
The DNA here is from genome assembly GCF_964261635.1 of Lissotriton helveticus. Classification (NCBI taxonomy): domain Eukaryota; kingdom Metazoa; phylum Chordata; class Amphibia; order Caudata; family Salamandridae; genus Lissotriton; species Lissotriton helveticus. Next base: position 220,795,003 of record NC_136059.1, on the reverse strand, counting down.
GTGGCTATTAATTTAGTACATCCGGCTCCATTTCTCTGTTGCTTTAGTTGAGACTCTTCAGAAGTAGCAACACTCTCCTCTCTTCTCCCTCTCTCAAGCCTGGAGATATCCTGAGGGATCAAGGAACTGTGGTGCAAAAACCATGAAGAGGTCATTGTGCGGAGGCACGGTTGCAAACAACAAATCTCTATTTCCCTCAGGTTTTAGAAGATGCTAGGGCAGGTGGAAATTCAGCTGGCCACAGCTGTATCCCTCACCCTGCTTGGATTGAATTCAGAAACCTCTGTTATAAAGCAACAGCAGTCCCTGTGATGGCGCCTGATTTTACAAAAGAATGTTATTGACTGGGAAAGAGTCACATCAGTGTACAACAGTTGCCAGAAACTTCTGGTGGACAGGGTCATGTGGAAGCCACATACTCTATACCACTTTAGTGGGAAACAGCAATTACAACGCAGTCAGAACCGCATGTTCCATTGCCGCGCAAACGTTACCACACTTGCCTTTGCCATGAATATGCGTGGTAAAGCCAGTCAGCGGTTTAGATTCAGACCAGATTGGGGGGGTGAGAATGGAAGAACCTTACCACTATAGTATATTGTGATGCATATTGGGTACTCACATTTGGCCTCTGTTTTATACCATCAATTTAATTTTGCTTTATTTTTTTACGTACAATGAATCTTATCTTAGCAAAAGTGAAATATTTATATGACAAATTGCCAAAGTGAGGGTTTTCATGTTGAATAATTAAAAGCAAACTACATCGATCAAGCTCACCCCCATAGCTCATGTGGGTTTGCGCAGAATGCACCGAGAAATTACCCTTAATAATATTTGCTTCTCTAGAATTGCTGAAAAGCGAAAACCTCCCAGGGGCAGCTCTTTACAAAACTATTTGTTATCCTTGCCTAATGTGTCTTGCATATGCAATCTGGATTCTGCTTGGCGCAAGTTTCATTTCTTCCCTAGCCACCCGCCTTCTTCCCTTTTTCCCTCTGAACACACTAATGACTGGAATCAAGCAAAATGTCAACATTTGCAATTCCAAAGCATCATTTAGGCAATAAAAATAATAATTAAAAGAGGAAAACCTTGGAGAAATTTCTTCAATTTATCTGGTTTGCCAGAGATGATACACTTTCAAAAAGGCAGTAAAAGAATTAATTAGAAGCCGGTAAAATCCAACAAGCTTTGCAAGTTAATGAAGCAGGGAGAGAAATGTCATCTCTGAGACCACGAGCTCCACCGGTATAGCTAATATATACAGGACTTGCTCCCCTAACTAAATCTCTCTTAATCTCTCCTCTAAAAATCAATGCTAATGACACTGATTTGGCAAGAAATGACAATATAAGGATGCTGCAGGAAGCGCCCTTTCTAATGATAACACTTTCTGCGCCAATATTTTAATTTATTTTTGACAGCTAACTAACTTGGTTTGTTATAGACTAGATTTGTTCATTTCTAATTTTAAAATGTCATTAATGTAGCGTATTTGATGGGAGTTCAATATTTAAATTTAAAATATGAAGTCGATTTTTCCAAAGAAAGGTACAACAGATAAGTAGAACATCACTGTTAGAAGGACCGACAATTTAAAATTGCAGTTTTTCAAAACATTTAACTCAGAGTAATTTTGCATAAGATATAAAACCCCTTCATCAACATTAGCCAAACTATTACCAGCAAATACCGGTCTGCTAATCACAGAGGGTCAAATTAAAATCATTTTGTAAAAATTGGAAAATCTTCAATAGCTCATAGTAGAGGTGTAGAAAGTTTTGCAAAGTTTCCTTCCTAAAGCTGTCAGGTTTTCCTGTAAGACTTCCCACTAATACAGCTATTTACCACGGTTGAAGGTAATTTACATTACATAGCAACGTAATTTGCAATCTAATTGCATCCAGCCAAGTTGTAAAATTAATGTAGAGTATTTCTCTGCAAGCTTACCTTATGAGGAGGTTTTCTATACAGAAAGAAGTACGATTGCAGAACTTTTGTCTGCGAGTATAAACTTTTTTTTCTGCACTGTGACTTTGCAGGGAAAATACCTAGGGTGATCATGATAAATCGTGTGTTTCTGTTTATTTGGGGGTAAACCCTATTGAAGTACTGATACCACAACCCATCAGAGAGCTGTAAATACATACTGCAAAATGATCTATTTTATGACCTACTTACCTCATGATTAGTCTCTTTCAAAGCAATTTTCCCATTCACATATCCAGATACAAACTCCGATGTGAGACAAGATCAGGATTACAACAGGACACAGAAGGAACCCATTAATTTGCTTCTGTATAATTAATCTTATGTATAAATATTTTATTAGACTTAAATGAGGATATGTGAGACATTAACTGTCATTAAAGACAATATTTTCATACAAAAGTGGTCAAAAAAACCGTTGAAACTTATACGTTTCAAACTTTTCACAATATTATGCTGCGAGAAAACAAAAACTTTGACCCATTGGGATTTTAGTACCACTCCACCTGTTCGGGTGACTACTCACTTCCCTGAATTGCAATCCAAACAGAGAGGCAGAACTGTGAATTTGAAGACTTACAATTTTGGTCAACTTAAATGTGCAGTTTGAGAAGAGGGATACGGCTTTGTGGATGTCTTCTCTTTCCTAATGACCTTCACTATCTCCCAACATCCATTTTAGTTTTAAAAACTTAAAGTATATATGCCTGAGGTAATGTTTAATTAACTTAAAACAAAGTTTTTCTGCCAAACATTTTCTGTATGAGGCCCAAAGTCACTCTTGTAGTTGTACAACACCACTCTCAAATTGTGTGACACAGTCGCACCTCTTAAAGAGACACATATTAGGAGCGGTTCAGCCAGGAAGCAGTATCACGGCGGCAAAGAATTTCTCTGGGTGTTGGGCCCTCCACCAAAAACAACAGCATAAGAACGAGTGAATATTTTTTAGGGATATTCTATTGTTTGTCTCCCTGTTTCATCCTGTTCAATTTAAAACATTTCCTAAATGGAAAAAATTTTGATCAAACAATAATCTATCCTCTGTTCATTAAATGCCTTCTTTGTTGGATTCAAATTTAGCTCTTAGCTGGGGTTTAAAACACTACTTGAGAGTGCAGAAGACAAACAAATATATAGAAAACGTTTGATGCCAACATCTGACCCACAAATTGACAATTGCATATACCAGCATTTGAGCTTGACATGTAAATAACCCAATCAAGGAAGTAATCATACTCCCTAAGTATAAACAGTTATTGTCCACCTGAACAAAATCCTATTGAGTGGAAAGTTGATACATAGTCAACAAGGCTGATTGACAGGCTTTATAACAGTCTTTCCAGTGCACAGGATCCGATTACCATAGAATTGCATAACCCTTGTACCATGCAAGGGGGCGCAAGGGCGACGCAACACTAAAGTCAGGCCACCATATAAAGCATCGCAAATTGCTGCCTCACATTACTCTGCACCAGGGAGGTGGTTCATTGGTGGAGCGTGGGTTTTCCCATGCATCCATCCAAAGATTGGGCACATTGTTAGATTTACCATTAATGGTAGACCTGGGAAATAGTTCACCTCCCCAGGGAAGTTTTTTTCTCTTTCTGTGTGTGCTGTGCTCTGCAGCACACATAGGAAGAGGAAAATGCCTCTCTGGATTGTATGCCTGTAGGAGGGTGTCCCTTCCTGCACAAAAACAATCATGCCTACAATGCATGGTGCAAGGGTGCCTGGATTTGTGCTAGGTAGCCAAAAAGTGTGTCAGTGCAAGGAGAGACAGGAATGCGAGGTATGATGTTAAATATGGTGCATTACTTCCATTTCCCTTTTACGCAGCACTGCAAGGTGGCTTGCTGCATTGCAAAATGTTTGATAAATACAAGAGCTTTGCCATGAAGTCCCACAGCTCAGATAAAGAGGACTCCCATGCTGCAATAATCAATTCACTCTAAATCATTTCCAAATAGAATTTTGAAGGACTTCAGTTCACAAAACCAGATGCTCTGTATTACACATGCCCAAGAGCTCTACAAATTTTAATTTGCAGAGTAATATATGACACTAGAGATGCAGAATACAAATAATTAAAAAGCAAAAACGTTATGTATTTTGTCTTTTATTGTGACACCATAAGGTATCAAGTGCAGTTTTGTCTGTAAATCAATAACCCACCATGCAGCTGGCTAGGTCAATATCTCCCACGTGCATGTACAGTCAGAAAATAAAATGAAAACTTTACTTTGAACCATATGCCTAATGGCATGGTGCAAACCATCATCCATCCATCCATCCATCCATCCATCCATCCATCCATCCATCCATCCATCCATCCATCCATCCATCCATCCATCCATCCACCCATCCACCCATCCATCCATCCATCCATCCATCCAACCATCCATCCAACCATCCATCCATCCCTTACAATTTTCCATCAATCTACAATTTTAGTATCTTTCTTTTCTGATATCCATCCATCCATCCATTGCACTGTGCCAAAATTGTTGGTGTCCCTACTATGTTTGAAGTTGGCACATTGGCAAAGACATATTAGAGCCCAAATTGATATTTCAAGACTGTTTACTTCCCACTTGGCCTCGTATATACCCATTTCAGCTTGAAAAAAGTAGGGCTTCTGTCCAAGTCTTTCTTCGCTCGAAGTCATAAAGTAGTACTTAAAATATCACTGAACGTATGCTGATATCACGATCATCTCTTTTCATTTAAACTGTGCGTCTAATATAAAATTAGCTCAGAGAGGCAGTTTGGGATTTTTATGTTTGCACTAGGGCATCCCTAACACATGTTTACTCACACCATATATTACTTATATCATTTACAATTTGAGAGACAGTGAAATAAGGTTGGTTCCTCACATGTTCCCCAAAGATCGGCTCTATTCTCCCTTCTGTTTGTTTTGTAAATAAACCGTTTGAGTCTGATACTAAAAATAAATGGGTTAAATATGCACTAATATGCAGACAACACCCACCTTTACATCAAAATATTCGATGGAAATAGAATATAGATGTTGAAAACTGTTGGATCTGGGATCTCTAGTTGGCAGAGGTAGGTACCAATGTCCAAGTAGGGACCCTTGCTTCTAGTCGGGGTAAGGGGGATATACTCTTTAGATAACCCCTGCTCACCCCGTTGGTAGCTTGGCACGAGCAGACAGGCTTATCAAAGGCAATGTGTAAAGTATTTGTACCAATACTCACAGTAACACAGTGAAAACACAACAAATAGACTCCACACCAGTTTAGAAAAATAGAAGTATTTAATCTAAACTAAAACCTTGCTTCTAGTCAGGGTAAGGGGGATACACTCTTTAGATAACCCCTGCTCACCCCCTTGGTAGCTTGGCACGAGCAGACAGGTTTATCTAAGGCAATATGTAAAGTATTTCTACCAACACTCACAGTAACACAGTGAAAACAAAACAAATGGACTCCATACCAGTTTAGAAAAATAGAAGTATTTAATCTAAACTAAAGAAGACCAAAATGACAAAAATCCAACATACACGGTTCATGAATATGGTTTCCAAAGAGTTCTTAAGGTAGCATTAAAATAATCCACAGTTGCATCACATTTTAGCCAAAAGTACCTTTAGATGCGACAAAAGTTCCAAGTAAAAGCTGCAGTGTTGAAAAACAAGCAATGCGTCCCTCCTGAGAACCTGGGGAGGTGATGCGACAGCCCCGCTGGACGCAGCAGGCGTGTTGCAGTGACTCCGGTTTGTATAGGGAGGGATGCGATACCTTGTATGGATTCCGGTGCGCAGGTTTCATAGGAAGCATCTCGCAAAGGTTTGATGCGACGATCTTCGGGACGACGACGATCTCAGGCACAGCGGCGATGCACAGTGCAGCGTCGATCTTCTCCTCTCGCAGCCCCTCGATGCGATGGCTCGGCGACAACTCTTGCAGCGACGTGATGCGGTTCGCAAGAAGGCAGTGCGACAATCACACCCAGTGACGACAGGCTCTGCGAGGATACTCGCAGCGATGGTACTTTTCCCGCACCGGAGTGATGCGTTTCGCAAGCGAAGGATGCATCGGTTCTTGCAGCGGAAGCAGGCGCTGCGACAATCTCGATCTTCGCGGCGGAGAGAATTTCCTTGCACTGACAAGTATGCACTCCGCAAACGAGTGATGCGTGAAACTTGGTAGAAAGACTCAGTTTCTTCTTGTCCAGCTTTCCAGCCAACAGGTACAACTTCCAGAGGCACCAGAACAGGTCCAAGCACTCTAGGAAGGACAGCACTCTCTCAATAGAGTTCAGGGGAAAAGCTGGGGGTGAAGTCCTTTTGTTCCTGGGACTTCTTAACAGGGAGCCAACTCAACTCAGGCCCTTGGAGATCTCTTCAAGCAAAGAGGAAACATCACAAAGCAAAGTCCTTCACCTCTCCTTGGCAGATAAGCAACTGCAGGTCAGCCCACAAACACACAGCAGGACAGTCCTTCCTCTTCAGTCTTCCATCTTTCTCCTTGGCAGAGGTTCCTTCTTTATTCCAGGATGATATAATCTTCTGTAGTCTGGGGTCCTATACTTATACCCTAAAAGTATTTGTTCCCTTTGTGGAGGAGGACTCTGAGCCCAGTCTGAACCAGTTCTGGGTGTTCCTTGAACACTTTGTTTTCCTGGCCTCTCCTTTCCTTTCAGAGAGAGGGACAGGGTCGCCAGCCGCCCAGCAGGAGGTGGAGCCAGCATTGTGGAAGTCAGGCACAGCCCTATTCAGGCCCAGGTGCTACCCCCTCCCACCACTCTAGATGCAGATGGAGCTATTCAGCCAAGGGATGGTCCAATCAGCCTCTGGGAGCTACCCAGCCCCTGCCACTCACAAACCAGACAGTCAATTCACAAACAGGCTAAAGCACACAGAAAGGTCAGACAAGAGAACAGCCACTTTCTAAAAGTGCTGTTCTCAAACACAGGATTTAAAAAATACCTTTCCTAAAATATGTGTTATTAAATTCTGAGTTCAGCGATACCAGACTTTTATGTCCTATCTTGCTCCTATGGGAAGATATGCAGTACACAGCATTCCCCATGATAGCCTATGGGCAAGATAGCCTTACAATAGTGAAAAACGAAAATGGTTGTAATTCACTACCAGAGCATGTCACCTGCACTAGTACATGCTCTACCTTTCACATACACTGCACCCTGCCCAAGAGGGTACCTTTGGCCTTCCATAGGGGTGACCAATGTTTACAGAAAGGGAAGGGTTAGGACTGGTCAGTGGGGACACTGACCAGGAGGACATGGCAGTTTCTAAACTGCACACAGGCACTGCAGTGGCAGGCCTGAGACATCATTTTAAGGCTACTCGTGTGGGTGGCACAATCAGTGCTGCAGGCCCACTAGTAGCATTTGGATCATCAGCCCTGGCACACTCAGTGCACTTTACTGTGGACTTCTTGGTGATAAAATTTGCCAATCACGGATAACCAATTACAATAACAATTTACTCAGGGAGCACTTGCACTGTGACACTAATTAGCAGTGGAAAGTGCCCAAAGCATCTAAACCAGCAAAAACTAAATCCAGCATAGCATCAAAAATACATGAGGTAGAGGCAAAAAGACAGTGGAAACCACGCCAAAGATGCCAGGTCTAACAAAAACATACTTTGAAAACCTTTGTATTTGAAAAAAACATTGAGCCCAATTTACAACGGGTCTTTGCACTTGTGGCGGAGGCCCCGCTGCCGTGGCAGGGGTCCGCAATCGTGGCAGGACCTCCAGAATGAGACGGTGTAATGCTGCATCCTAGCACAAGTGCAGGCCCCCCCCCCATAACTGCGGGTCCTCTGCCACTAGTTCAGAGGCCCTCTTTTTTTCAAATATAGCCCTGGTACTACCAAGTGCCAACTATACTAATATATTGGTTGCAAAAAGTGGTCATATTTTGCACAACTGTTGTTGTGCAACCGGATCACTGAAATATTATCGACGGACACATTATCGACTTACCAAAATATCGTTGATAAATTATCGACAACAAAAATATCGACTTACTATACTTATTGCACAAACTACAAAAATATCGAGTAAAAAATATCGAGTACTAACTATATCGAATACATAAATATCGCTTAAAAAAATATCGACTACAATTATATCGTTGGACATGAAATTAGCCCTAACACTACAAAAATATCGACTACAAAAATATAGACTACCACAATATCGTTAAAAAAATAATATCGAGTTCATGTTTGCACACTTTTCTTTCTAAAATACCATCTTTATCATCAATAAAAGTCATTTCTCAGTAAAAAAAAAATTTCACATATAATACCTGTTTCTTACATAAAATTACTATTAATCCACATTTACTATACATTCTATTACATGCATTTTATCATTTTCTATTATTATTTGCATTTAACTAACATTTTCATTACTTATTTTCACATATAAATATATTTCATTTAAACACGAACCTGCTTTAATGCGGGAACAACCACATACCACCATTCTCACATCAACAAACACTCCAATTAACTTAAAAAAATTTAAACTAGCCTATACTATGCTTCCTTACATCCTAAAACCAATCAAATCAAAGCACACATAACACATATACTATAAAAGGGCTACATGCATTCTACCATTTGTTGCTGCTACCTATCTGGAAAGTAGATGCCAACACTTTGAAGATTTTGCTGCAGAATAAACATCTTTAAAGATCCAGCTTACTAGCTAATTAATAAAGTAAGTAACACAGCATTTTAGTAGAAAACTACATTAGAAGTGCACTATTTTCCTTACATATCCTAACTCTTAGACTTATTTTATTTTCATGTCTTCCTACTTTTCTGATAGAAACTGCTCCAACACAATTCCTATTACATGGTCATATTTCTTCATGTGCAAAATCAGATAGTAAGTATATAATAATTCTCTGTTACACACCAACTGCTTTGTTTAAACACTAATTTACAAGAGTATTTATTTTTAATTGACATTATATTTACAGATATACAGAAATGGTTCTATTTCTACAGCAAAAACGATAAAATTAACCTAATTACACATGTAAGTATAGATGTGTTTGTTATAAAACTGCCAATTTCATTAATGCACATTTTTAAACAACATATCTTGCTTTTTACATCTTCCCTATAGATCATTTGAAAAATCCAAAATCAACTATAACAAAACACAAAAATACCCTTCAGAAAAATGTAAGTATAATTGTTATTTGCTAAAATGTTGGCACAAAAAACGCTAACTATATTCTTAACACCATGTTATTTATTTTAAATTGCCTCTACAGATATTCAGAAAACATCATACATCTATTCTACATATCATATGAAAACATCGTACACAAAATATACCAATATAGAAGAATCGCCTTTTAAAAAATGTAAGTATATTTATCATTTCTCTAAAACTGCCTAAAATAACACAGTCTATGTTCTTAACAACATCTTATCTATTTTATATTTCCTCTACAGATATTCTGAATACATCATACAGCTACTCTACCTACAACAAAGAAAACGACATATTTAGAAGTTAGTATACGTTTAAATCTGTTACATTTCCAAACGGTTCAGTATTAAAATTATAATATTTTGCTTTTATTTCTTCTATCTACTCTACAGATCATACCTGTACTAAATTGATGAACTCCAGCAATTACTACTATTCTACTATTTAAACAAGTAAGTATATGTAATGTTTACATCAAATGCACTAGTAGACAAAAATGACAACTGCTTTTGAGTAGGAAATACATTTGTTATATATAAACATTAACGTTGTTTTTCTATATTTTCATACCAACAGCAAATAAAGACATACATACAAGAACATCATTCAAAAGACATTTCTGCTTCTGTGACTACTACTTTGATTAACTGTAAGTATAAATGCATCACTAATGATGTTAGCACCACATAAGTAAAAAAATGTGTACTGATTTTGTTTCTTTCTACTCTTTCCTAGAACAAGTAAATCAAAATGACTGAAGGTGCAGAATTTGTCATGTCTCAGAAAAATAAATTGCTATTATGCTACATGGGTTATGTGTATAATCAGGAGAGACAAAGTGGTAGAAAGGTTTTTTGGAAGTGTACACAATATTACTCCAACAAATGTTATGGGAGGGCCACTACCAAGGAAACTAATGTGCTATTTACTAGAGAACATAATCATCCCCCAAATGTCACCGAAATTGAAATTAGAGATGCCTTAGAAAGTATTAAAAGTGCTAGCACACAAAGTGACAAACCCACCACCCAAATACTTAAAGAAGAACTGGTAAAAATACCTCACCATGCTTCAGGTCAACTACCCTCTATTGATTCCCTGAAACGCACAATTGCACGCACCAAACGACTCACTAGCACAACCCAACCCAACCCAACTTGTTTTGAAGAAATTATTATTTCACCCGAAATGTCCATCACACACAATAAAGATAAATTTATTCTTTTTGATAATGAAAGCAGTACAAACAGAATAATTATGTTTGCAACTGCAAGTAATTTACGAAAAATCCAACAGTGTCCCCAATGGATGATGGACGGAACATTTAAACCCTGCCCAAAACCTTTTTACCAACTGTATTCCATCCACGGTTTATACCATCATTCTAACATACCTTTCATTTACTGTTTGCTACCCAACAAACAGCAAACAACATACACCGAAATTTTAAATGTTCTCAAAACGGAAATCAATAATTATTTTCCCGAAAAAATAATTATTGATTTCGAATTAGCTATGATAAATAGCATTTTGAGAACATTTCCCCACACAGCAATCCAGGGTTGCTATTATCATTTTAATCAGAGTATATGGAGGCATCTCCAAAAATCTACTTTAAGTGTACTATACTCTACAGATAGCACCTTTGCCTATCAAGTTAAAAAGTTAATAGCCCTGGCCTACGTCCCTGTTACAGATGTTGCTGAACATTACAATTTATTAATTGACAGCGCATATTATAAGAGGAATGAGGATAAGCTAACACCATTGCTAGACTATTTTGAAGACACTTGGGTGGGAAGGTTGCACAGATCAGGACATCGACGCCAGCCCAAATTCCAAATCCCTTGGTGGAATGTCTATCTCAGTACTTTAAACCAGGAGGCGAAAACAAACAACAGTGTTGAAGGGTGGCATAATGCTTTCCAAGCAACTACAAAGAAAGGCAAACCCACATTCCACAACCTTCTTGAAGCTTTGAAAAAAGAACAAAGCTATCAGGAACTAAGAATGGAACAATCAGTGTCACAAATAGGGCCCAAACTCACTAAACAAACCCAACAAATGTTCCGACTGCTTCAAAGTCAAGTCACATTATACCCTACAACTAGAGGTTTAGAATACCTGGCAATAATAGCAAAAAGTCTTCTATAAAAATGTCAAGTAAATATACGAATGTCTTCTTACAATACTAATAAAAATAACATGTCATAAACATATATAAAGAATTATAAATAAAACATATTTGTTTGACAAAATTTTTAAAAATATGTTAAAAAATTCGTAACAAATATGCAATGTTTATAATTTTTTATAACATACACATAACATTAGAAATAGACATTTCCCACCCAATCAAAATTGTAAAATAAATACTTACAATTTTTGGAATTGAGAGACGCAATCAAGGAAAAATCAATCCATACAATCCAATCCAATATCTTACTATTCCAATATGGGAAACCCTCAAAAACCCGAAAATAAATTATAAAACGTAAAAAAACGCTCCAGGAAATCCCGAAAACAGTAGTGTGTACACGTTAGGATTTAAAGTTATATACACACAATTTTAAAAAAACGGTCACGCATATCAAAGTATCAATCCGATTCGAAACCCTCCAAAAAACCCGAAAAAGATTTTAAAAGTGAAAAAACCGCTCCAGGCAAACCCGAAAAATAGGAGATAAAAGTCAAAATATAAGCATAATAACTTAAACATTTGTTTCTCCGTTAAAAAACACGCTTCCTTCCATGTAGTTTTCATGCGAGGAACCGAAACCTGTAAAATAACATACATAACGAAAGCCACCCACAAATACCCCCTTCACATTTGTAAATATACTAACAATTAACATTAACTATGTAAGAAGACATTTCCGAACACTTAAAATTACACTTGAAGGAAAAAAAGCACGACACATCTATAACGCAGACTTTTCACCCAAACGCTACTTAAACTAATAATACATACACCAAAAAACACTACAGACTTTGATTACACCCTCAAACATGACCACTTACTTATAATTTGTAATAAAAAATAACCTTACCTCTCTCCACGCGAAGCAACTCCCAACCGCGAGCTTCTCCAGTCCTGAATGGAGCGCAATAACCTTACGCGGTAAAAAAGTAGTCCCCTTAACCCATTTGTGTAAAAGGATAATAGAATAAACAATGTGAAATAAAAAATATATAATACATACACATGTATAATGTAACAAATGAATACACTATACTCATGACAATTTTCCTTTATTAACAAAAAATACTATATTTAATATAAATTAATATATAATATGTATTATATATTAATAATATAAAATAATTATGTAAAACTTTGAATAAAAGATGTAAATATTTAGTTATTCTGTATATTTATATGAATAATTTTGTGTATAATTTTTATAAAACATTATAAATGTTTATGGGAATAATTAATAATGATAAATAATATAACTTATTTATTATTATTAATATAACAAGTAGAACCATTTAGTACATAAAGAATGCCCTGAAAAAAGTCTCTATTTTATCTGTGAATATATATATTTTTGTTAATAATCAATGAATGTTTATGTTTATTAATTAATAATAATAATAATTATTAAAATAATTATTATTTTTATTAATTATTAAAAAAATATTATATAATTATTTCTAATTATAACAAAATTATATAATTGCTTTACTAATATTTGATAAATACCAGATATTATAATTAAACATATTGTTTCCCTATACAATTATAAACTTTATAACCAAAGCAATTTATATGTTTTATGTAAAAACAACATTGTGTAAAATATACACCAAGAAAATTTATTTTGGTTTTTCAATTTATCCTAAGAAATGTAATAATAGTCATGTTACTTGTTAAAAAGAAATATGTATGATATATTTTATTATATTAATATTTAATATTAACATTATTAAATATTAATGTAAGAAATATATAACAAATCATTGTTTAATTTATTTCTATATAAATACTTTAAATTGTAAATGACTGATGGGAATATGTAAAATTTACAGAAAGAATCTAGTAATCCAAATTATTGTTTACATTTACCACATGTATATAAATGTAAATATGTTATTGTGTGAATAATAAAAGTAAAAAAAAATGTGATGTTATATTTGTTTTTGATTTTATTGTAGTACACAATAAAAAAATAAAAAATTGTTTAATAAACTAATTTGAAAACATCTATGTTGCATAATTATTTATTATTAAAATACAGTAATGAACAAATTTATACAAATGTGCTGCACACTGACCAATTTTATATGTATTGTTACTACTCCAGTCAATCTAAAATCATAGAAGCTGCAGGACACTAGCAAAAAAAATTTTACTATTCCTACTACACTCAAGGTAATACCATAAAATGTGGTGGAGACTAACCAATGTATTTTTATTAATCCAACTCCAGTGTTGGTAATATTACTGATGTTGCTGGACACCAACCAATTAATAATTAGAATTCCAACTCCACTCTAGCTACTGTCTGGAAACATGCTAATACATAAATTGTTTTTATGTAAATAAAGTATACTAATGTAAAGTTATAATAATATCTATTTTCGTGTAATAAATTTAATGTATCACTGTTAAGTTAAACTATACATCAGCACTCTAAAATACCCAAAATTGTCCCAAAACACTAAAAAGACCCCTTGACCCTAAAGGCCAAAACTGACCCAGAACACTACAAATACCCCTTTATCAACAAACTGAAAACTGACCCTGAACCCTACAAATACCCCTTTACCCACAAACTAAAAACTGACCCAGAACCCTACAAATACTCCTTTACCCACAAACTGAAAACTGACCCTGAACCCTACAAATACCCCTTTACCCACAAACCAAAAACTGACCCTGAACCCTACAAATACTCCTTTCCCAACAAACTGAAAACTGACCCTGAACCCTACAAATACTCCTTTCCCAACAAACTGAAAACTGACCCTGAACTCTACAAATACCCCTTTACCCACAAACTGAAAACTGACCCTGAACCCTACAAATACCCCTACAACCACAAACTGAAAACTGACCATGAACCCTACAAATACTCCTTTCCCAACAAACTGAAAACTGACCCTGAACCCTACAAATACCCCTACACCCACAAACTGAAAACTGACCCTGAACCCTACAAATACTCCTTTCCCAACAAACTCAAAACTGACCCTGAACCCTACAAATCCCCCTTTACCCACAAACTGAAAACTGACCCTGAACCCTACAAATACTCCTTTCCCAACAAACTGAAAACTGACCCTGAACCCTACAAATACTCCTTTCCCAACAAACTGAAAACTGACTCTGAACCCTACAAATACCCCTTTACCCACAAACTACAAACTGACCCTGAACCCTACAAATACTCCTTTCCCAACAAACTGAAAACTGACCCTGAACCCTACAAATACTCCTTTCCCAACAAACTGAAAACTGACCCTGAACCCTACAAATACCCCTACACCCACAAACTGAAAACTGACCCTGAACCCTACAAATACTCCTTTCCCAACAAACTGAAAACTGACCCTGAACCCTACAAATACCCCTTTACCCACAAACTACAAACTGACCCTGAACCCTACAAATACTCCTTTCCCAACAAACTGAAAACTGACCCTGAACCCTACAAATACCCCTACACCCACAACCTGAAAACTAACCCTGAACTTCCAAAAAACTCCTTTACCCACAAACTGAAAACTGACCCTGACCCCTACAAATACCCCTTTACCTACAAACTTAAAACTGACCCTGAACTCTACAAATAGCCCTTTACACAAGTACAGAAAACTGACCCTCAACCTCAAAAATACCCATTTACCCACAAACTTAAAAACTTCCCAAATCCCACTAAATACACCTTCACTCACGACTACCAAAATTACCCTGAACCCTAAACAATTAACCTATAACAAAAACTATGAAACTAAGCCAGAACACTATAAATAATAATGAACACAACATTAAACATAAATATATACAAAAAACAAATATTTTTCAAAAAACTATTATAAAATATATTATCACATTAGCTATAATAATAATTTAGATTAATTAATATTGTTTAATTCCAATTAATTAATTAACATCAACATTAATTAACACATTACATTTAAATGTATATAATTAATGTAATAAAGTCATTATTATAAATTAATTACCAATTAATTTATTTAAATGATATGCAATATATTAATTACATCATTAACTAATTATAATTAATGTGTTAGCAATTAATAAATGTAAATAATATACTAATTCTTAATCTAATAAATAACTCATTATTCTTAATTAATAACCAATGTATCAATGAAAATCATATACAAAATGTTTTAAAAAAAATTAATTATTAATAATCAATTAATCAATTAATCAATTAAATTATATGCTAATTAATCAATTAAACAATTAACTAATTATTATTAATTAATTACCAATTAAAATCTAATAAAAACAATTACCACACATATATTAACTAATTAATTATTATTAAATTACTTCCCACCCTATTCCCCTATAAACCCACAACCCGCTCCTAAACATTTGGTACTATTTATTTATATATTATATATATATTATTTTATAAAATCAATATTTTCTAACATTTTCTCGATATTTTTTACTTTCACTATATTTCGATATTTTGTCTAGTCGATATTTTTAAGTCGATATTTTTGTATTCGATATTTTTGGGTCATTTTTGCAGTCGATATTTTTTTCAACGATATTCCTATAGTCGATATTTTGTTAATGTCGATATTTTTCCGTCGATATTTTGTCCATTCGATATTATGTAGTCGATATTATGTCCAGTTACCTGTGCAACCAGTACCTGATATATTTACTGTTAGGTTGATTTGCAAAATCACCATCTGCAGTGGGTCACAGAATTACATGCCTTATAAATATTAATTAGGCAGGTTGAAACATGCAACCCCCTACGATTGGCTATAAATAGTGAGGTGGCAGTCTGCAATTGTACTTTTTTGTAGAGCAGGGCTAGTGCTTCTTTAAAAATATTAATGTTTTCTGTTTGGGAATATATTGAGGAAGCAGAGAGTGGTACCCTGGACTAATAGCTACCCCTCATGAGGCTGCTACCATAATTCCCAAAGATGAAGGGGTCTCAATTGGATCCCATTACCTTTACAAATAAGTTACCACCTCCTTTTTAGTGCTGATAACTGTCCAGCATTTACAAATGGAAGTTTGGCACAAACCATGCATACATTGCATATCCAATCACAATTTGGAAGGAACACTCAATTTACACTCCTTCCATATTTCGATTTAGAAATGGGTTTTTATTACAAAAATAATTTTGTAGCCAAAAACCCAGTTTGCGAACCGCAGTGTCTGCAATTTGAAAACTCTTTAGGCCATCTGGCCCTAAGTTCCTGCTTGACACACTCACAAAACCGCTACCTTTGCAAGATGGGCTTTGTACTCTAGAAGACTTAGGATTAACCCAAACTGTGGTTCAAACTGCAGTATTTTCCACTTTCATACTTGTTATAAAGTCATCATTTTGGCCAATTCACCACCATTTTTTGCTTAATGATACTAGGGCTGACTTACTCGGACTGTACCCTGGGCTCTGCTAACCAGGCCCAGGGCCAGTGCTATGTGTAAAAAAGTACATGTAATAGGGTACACTTACAATTGGCAATGACAGACCCTATTAGTCCATAGTAGATAATAGGGCCATGATTCAATCTTCCTATAAGTGTCTAGTATATAATAGGGCATGGAGGTTTAGAGGCATAGCAGATTTCCTGCACTTGCGTGTGTGTGCTGCTGTGTGCCTGCTGTCCTTTTAATGGCAGACCTGCCATGCAGCCTGTCTCTAAATGTAAATTCTCACAATTTGGTAATGACAGACCCTATAAGTCCCTAGTATGTAATAGGGCAAGGGGGGTTCAAACTACCTATATGCCCCTAGTATATAATAGGGGACTGAACTTTAGAGGCCAAGAAGATTTCCTGCACTGGCATTTGTGCACTGAGTGCCCGCTGTCATTTTAAAGGTAGCCTGGCCTTGCAGGCTATCTTTAAAAACTTATTGTATACAAATTCACCTCTGGTGGTATTGGCATTTTAGAAATGAAATGATAATCTACCTTATTTTTACACATTAGTTATCCCTAAGATCTCCTCTAGGTGTCCCATGGGAGGAAGGTGCCATGTAACTACAGGAAGGGAGCTTATAAAATATGGCTTATACCTGCTGACAGTAGCGGCAGGTGGTGAGAATGCTGCGGGGCGGTGAGTTGGGGCGGGGCTGGAGCAGGGTGGGGAGTAGTAAACTATGGAATACGGCCCAACGGAGGTAAGTAAACAAATAAATAAATAAAACAAATATTGTTGCGCGTGCTGCATTGCATTTGGCAATGCAGCGCACAATGAAAGTTGTTTTATTTATTTATTTGTTTACTTACCTCTGTTCGGCTGTATGCTGTAGTTTACTAACCCCAACCCTGCTCCTTCCCCGCACCACCCCACCGCCCCGCAACACTCCCACCACCGGCTACTACTGTGTGTTGATGAGGGAAAAACAGCCCATTTAATTTTTTTCCCATTGTAGATACTTAGCTCTATAGTCTAAGATTGCATTATTTTATTTAGGTATAATTATTGGTAAGAAAGGAGTAAAACATCATTAAAGACTTAAAAGATTGGTTTTGATACATTTGAAAACTTGCCACAACTGAATTTGTCATCATCAGCTCAGAAGAGAAGTTATAGAACTGTCTCTTTCGTAGGCCAAACTCCAGTCATCTAGTGCTTTCTGCTGATTGGTCATCCTTAGTAGGCTTAGCCAGGCTGCTTTGGTTAGTTGGTAAGTGACCTGGCCGGAGCAGAGGCTATCTGATGGAGAAAGCTCTGAAGCTGCAGAAGATAGGACATAAAGAGGAGGCTGGGTAAATCAAACTGAGCTCAAAGAGCGAGCAGATCAGTAAGGAATGCCAGGGGTATCTACTCCCAATCCTGTGCCCCCAGCCAGATGGTAGGATTAGGACAGGAATTTGCAGAGGTCAGGAGGAGGAAAACAAGTGAAAATTAGCCACACTTTGGATTGGTTTAGCCAGCTCTTACTCCTCTGGAGAGAAATCATCTATGTTGGATTTTGGAAGTGCAGTGCTTTATGAGACAAGAAGATGCCAGACTTTGGAGGAAGTTGTCATGCTTTTGGGTGACACCCAGGATCTCATTGGACAGAGGTGCCCCCCTGCTTGTTGCCCCAGAACACTGACTAAATATGAGACAGCTGCATAATCTCTCAGATCTGCTGCCTGAAACTGTACAGAGAATACGGACTGCCTTACTGGAATTTGGATTTGCTCCCAAAGGCCTGCACCTTGACTGACTGCACCTGCTGCACAAAATTGTCCTGCAGCCCTGGGGACTGTACCTTGCTTCCTGAAGGATAAAGGAGTGGACTCCCTGCAACCTCCAGGTAAACAGAGCCCACCTGCATCATCTCCACCAAGAGGCCCTATCATGTAGGGATTCCAATGACTTTTAAGGATTTGGAAGGTGCATTGTGGCAATTGTAGTCCAGACATCCCAGAGACAATCTAAAAGATTCCAGACCTTTGGAATGGTGTTTTGGGCACTTGCAACCTGCAAGGATACCTTCAGGAAGCAACTCCTGAAGTTTGGAGAACTCTCAATCAATCAATCAGATAATTTGTAAAGCGCACTACATACCCGCGAGTGTTTCAAGGTGCTGAAGAGAGGGGAGGAAGGGGGTGCTGTAGCTACTGGTCGAACAGCCAGGTCTTGAGTAGTTTCCTGATGGATAGAAGGTCTTCAGTTTGTTTTAGGATGAGGGGGACGGTGTTCCAGGTCTTGGCAGCGTGGTGGGAGAAGGATTTGCCTCCGGCTGTGGTTTTATGGATGCGTGGGACGGTAGACAGGGAGAGGTCTGCAGAGCGGAGTTTCCTGTTGGGTACCTAGAAGGAGAGTTGGCTGTTGAGATAGGCTGGGCCGGTCCTGTGGAGTGCCTTGTGTGCGTGGATCAGGAGCTTGAAGGAGATTCTTTTGTCAACAGGGAGCCAGTGCAGGTTCCTCAGGTGGGGGTGATGTGGTCAGCGTGGGACGTCGAGGATCAGGCGTGCCGAGGCATTCTGGATTCTTTGCAGTCTGTTGATGAGCTTGCTCGGGGCTCCGGTGTAGAGGGCTCTTCTCTAATCGAGCCTGCTGCTGACTAGGGCCTGGGTGACTGTGTTCCTTCTGTCTGTCGGGATCCATCTGTAGATCTTGCGGAGCATACGGAGAGTGTTGAAACAAGTGGAGGAGACAGCGTTGACTTGTTTGGTCATGGTGAGTTTCGAGGATGACTCCCAGATTGCGTGCGTGGGTGGTGGGTGCGGGGGGTGTCCCCAGTGATGCGGGCCACCAGGAGTCGTCCCATGCCGCGGGGTTGTGCCCGAGGATGAGGATCTCTGTCTTGTCTGCATTCAGTTTGAGGCGGCTATGCTCCATCCATTCGGCCTTCATTCCCTGGTGGAGGTTGGATTTGGCGGTGAGGTGGTCCTTGGTGAGGGAGAGGATCAGTTGGATGTCAGCAGCATAGGAGATTATGCTCAGGTCGTGCTGTCGGGCGATGCATGCTAGAGGTGCCATGATGATTTCGGTGGCTTGGGATCGGAACGGGGGAAGGCAGACTCTCTGGGTTCTCCCGGAGAGGAAGGAGGAGGTCCAGTCGAGGACCTTGTCCTGGATCCCTGCGTCGTGGAGTCGTGTGCGTAGTGTGCTGTGGCAGACGGTGTCGAAGGCGGCGGAGAGGTCCAGAAGGATGAAGGCCGCCGTCTCGCCATTGTCCAATAGGGCCCTCATGTTGTATGTGGTGGCGATGAGGGTGGTCTCGGTGCTGTGGTTGCTGCGGAAACCTGACTGGGAGGGGTCCAGAATGCTGTTGTCTTTGAGGTAGCTGGATGTTGACTATCTTCTTGATGACCTTGGCTGGGAACGGAAGCAGGGAGATGGGGCGGAAGTTTTTCAATTCGCTCGGGTCCGCCATGGGTTTCTTCAATAGGGCGTTGATCTCGGCATGTTTCCAGCTCTCAGGGAAGGTCACGGTCTCGAAGGAGAGGTTGATGATGTTGCGTAGGTGGGGTGCAATGGAGCTGCCGGCTTTGTTGAAGATGTGGTGTGGAAAAGGGTCAGACGGTGAGCTGGAGTGGATTGTGCCCATGGTCTTGATTGTGTCTTCGATGCTCACGTTGGCCCAGGTTGTCAGGGGGTCGTAGTCGGTGGTGTGGGGTTTGAAGAACTTCTGTGAAAATGCTCCACGAGGTGACATGCTAAAATTTCCGGAGCTCCAGATTTCCAGGACTTAACTGGGGCCTCACATAAAGTCAAGCCGGCAAACTGTCACCAAATCTAGCGTGATGTGAATGGTCACTCAACATCAGGGAAAAACAGCTCAAGAAATGTTTTTAAATATGAAGGTAACATTTTGACACTGGCCTCCCGCTTAGTGTATCCGGCCAGGACTCCATCTCTGTCAGTCTCAAACTTTAACTTTGTCCCGGTCAAGCGCGGCAAGATGTCCCAGAGTGGCACTATATGTTTTTAAACACTGTAAAATGGTTAATCTTTAAAAATTCATATCTCTGCAACCCTACATTGGATTTTTGTTGTTTTGGTATAATTGTAAAGATAAAAATACTACCTAGTTTTATAAATTGGTGTGGGATTTGTATTGTGTGTTGTGTCTTGCCTATTTAATGTGTTGGCCTTTTTAAATGCTTTGCACTCCTGTCTCCTAAGTTAGCCCTGACTGCTCATTGTCAGCTACCAAGGCCTGAGGAAGGGGCTAATTTATTTTTATTACTCAACCCTTATACTGTGTTGGTGGCCTTATTACTAGAGGTAGGTGCTTCATTACCCCTACCAATAACTCACTTTCCAGCAATAATAGATCAAATATTACAATATTCGTACGCTTTGCTAAACTAGGCTAAACATCATGAAGCTGATTCACAAAGCTATAGGTGCACTGTTGTGTACGTTTACAATTGTTTTCTATTCACAAATTAATTTTATGAGTCAAATGTTAATGATTGTGGAATCTCTGCACAGAAAAATATAGGACAGTCCTATCCTTTCCTGTGCAGAGACACTGCAGTTGTAAAGATACAACTCATGAAATGAATTTGTAAATAGCAATACATTGTAAACTTTCACAAAAAGTGTAAGCATACCTTTGTGAATCAGGCCCCATAACGTCAGCTCCATTTTCTAAAGAAACAGAAGCCATATACCCCACAGGAAATATTTGTGATCTGCACTGCAGGCATTGTTTGTCTCCCACTATGACGGGGCAATGACTTCCCAGCAGGCCTGCACATAAATGCTTTAGCACCATGGTAAAAGGTGGAGCAGTTAGCGCAAGAAGCAGGATGTATGATTAAAAGATGGTTTATCCTTTCATTCGCCCTGTTACTGCCATATAGTTCCAAGAGCCTTGTAGATAAGAAAGATGCCTTTTCTCAAAGATTCCATTATAACATAATACAATTGCACACTGCCACTCAGCATTCCACATAGTGCTGGAGCTGTTTTACTTAGTGCAACAACAACAAGATGATGGAGAGAATGCTTGACTTAATCTGAACCTCTCTCAAATGCTCTGGGCTGATTGTCATTCCCATCTTTTTACATGCCCCATACACAAGAGCCCACCTCCTCATGAGAACAGCCGCTCCCAAACTGCCAGGCAGGGTCGCCTCCAAAAGGGACCACAAACAGCCCCAGATCAGTTTTACTCTACTTGAAGCTTGTCAGTAGGGTGTAGTTTGTGCCTATGGCGCACTGAGCAAGAGACCCATGTTTGGGCATGCTCATGATGCTTAGGGAATTAACTGCAACAACAACAAGATGATGGATGGAATGATTAGCTTAATCTGAGCTACAGGGCCGAATGCCAGCCTCTCATAGCAAGACTAAGAAAGTTATTTTGAGAGTAAAATTAAATAATAAACAAATGCAATACAAAATTAAACTGTAAAATATATAGAATGAATCTGTGATTCCTGTTCGCTGCACTGTATGTTATATTTGTGTGTGTATATTTTTTTGAGTGGCGTATTCGGAATATTTTCATCCAATTTCACCTTTAACCCCTTCAGTTTGTCGGACAGCCGTGAGCCGTTGCAGATTCCAGAACTTTCCATCAAAGAAATATGAGGAAAATTCATTTTTTTACAAATGTTTGATGTTTGCACGGAATTCTGGGTAACAGAACCTGGTGAGCGCCACACAACTCACCCCATTCTGGATTCCCCTGGGTGTCTAGTTTTCGTAAATGTATAGGTTTTCTAGGTTTTCCTAGGTGCCGGCTGAGCTAGGGTTCAAAATCCACAGCTAGGCCCTTTGCAAAAAAGCGGCCTGTTTTCACTGTAAAAATGTGGAGTGTTCACATTGCCACGGGCACTAGGCCTACCCACACAAGTGAGGTACCATTTTTTGGGGAGACTTAGAGGAACATAGAATTGTAGAGCAACTGTTATTACCTAATGACTTTTGAAGAATTTCTGTCTTCCAAATGTAAGACAATGTGCAAAAAAGAAGTCACTTTGAAGAATTTGCTATAATTCACATGGTAGTATGCGTACACACTATTTTGGCAATGTGTAAATACCTACTGTTTGTAAACTCTATATTTAGTTCCCATTTCTGAAATACATAGGTGTCTTTCATACCTATTATTCACTCTTTATATTTTACCAAACAAAATGCTGTATAGCCAGTACACAATGAAAAACCATTGCAAGACACTGCTCAGTTATTTGCACTGGGTTCCTCTGGTTCCTGATGAAGCTACAAGTCCTATATATCTCCACAACCGGAAGAGTTCAGCGGATGTAACGGTATATTGTTTAAAAAAATCTGTCATACTTAAGAACTTAAAAAGAGTTACAGGTGAAAACGTTGGCAGACATGGCTCTTCTTTCAACTCATTTTCAATTTTTCTTACAATCAACTGATAGTTTCTATAAAAAAAACATTGAAGGATATACACAAATGACCCCTTGTTGAATTCTGAATTTTATCTACTTTTTTAAATGTATTGTTTTCCAGGATCCATTATTGCTTTCATACCCATTTCTATCACTGACTGGAAGGAGGTTGAAAGCACAAAAAATAGCAAAAATTGGTTATGTCCCAGTAAAATGCCCAAACTGTGTAAATAATTTTAGTTTCATGAGAAAAGTCTTTCAGTCCCTGAGAGCTGGGAAGATGTTAATTTCAGCACCACAAACTCTTTGTTGATACCATCTGCAGGGAACAAAACAGGCGCTTTCTTCTGCAGGAGTTTTTCCCCATTTTTCCAACCAAAAACAAAATGTAGCTGTATTTTGGCTAATTACTGTGTCCCTTCCAGGGGAATCAACAAACCCTGGGTATCTTTAAAATCCCCATGATGTTGGAAGAAAAGGACGCAAATTTGGCGTGGATACCTTATGTGGTCACAATGTTACAGGGGCCTAAGCGCAAACTACCCCAAATAGCCAAGAGGGGAAAAAGGCCTAGCAGCAACAGGTATACATTGTTTCTATCCTCGCAATCTGCATTGTACTTAAGTGGGTCTGGCACAGTGTTTCCTCCACTGTTTTGACCTTTTTAGTCAATAGAAGTTTTTTATTTCATAAAGTGAAAATTAATATGAGATTTTAACTTTGTTGAGCTAATTAAATCAAGTTGAGAAATTTTAAGGAGTTAGCTCTGACTCCAAACCCTGAGTGACTCAGCAACTCTGCCTCCCTTTTTCTATCTCACTTATGATTTGACTGCTGGTCTATTTAAGTAAGGCCACAGCATCTAGAATCATCCTGTAATACTTGTTGGCCACACTATAAGCAACATTTGTGTGTGGATGCTTTCTGAGCTGCATATTTGTGATTTTTACATTATATCTTTCTTTTAATTATTTTCTTCTCATTGCACTCTTTAAGGATGTCACTTTTTAAGGTATAAAAGGAAATCAATTTGAGATTTTAATTTTGCTGAGCTAATTAAAACTAAGTAGGACATTTTAATTCACCAATTCTGACCTTGAACCTTGGTCCCCTGAGTGACTCAGCAATTTAGCCCTCCATATTCTGACATTGAGCAGTCAGCAGTTTTTTTATTTTTAGTCAGAATGCGCCAACTGAACTTTTTAAGTAAGACTGCAGCACTGGCACACAGCGGGTACGCCTTTAGTACACCAAAGGCAAGCTGTCTGTGTCCTGATGTGGACAGTGCTAAGAGCCCATTGACATTGACCCTCAACAGAACAAAAAGTATAAACTCTTATTTAGCATCTGCTTTACCTTCATTAGTATTCAATAGCATGACACCTAAGAAAGAAACTCTTTTAAGAAAATTGAATTTACTTTGCCTCTTCAACCCCGCATCATCTGTATCTGAACTCACCTATCCACACATTAGAATAACCTGCCCTCACCTTAAGCCAGTCTATTCAATACAAAATCTGCAATTGAGGATAGGCACAAGATTTTTTACTTCCTACTTCATAATACCCCAAATCTTACAAACTTAGTTTACCCCAATATACTGACCCATTTTTGACAAGCTCACTCCAGATAGTTTTAAATGTTTATGACTAGACTATGAGGAATTGAATATTAGTTGAGGGGGTTAGGTACCCGCCTCAAGTGAAAATCACAAAACTTGTCAGAGTGAATAACTAAACTCACTAAATAAACCTAAGCTCAACCCCCAGGTAGCTATGGCACAGAGCAGACAGACTTAACTTAGAGGCAATGAGAAAAGCATTTATACAGTACCAAAAACACAACACAAGACAAATCCAAAACTAATTAAAAAAAATAGAGAATAATAAATAAAGTGACACCAAAATGACAAAAATGTCATTAGTGAAGCCAGATTTTGAAGTGTAAGTATAAAAAGTGTGCCAAAAACTGTTAAGCGCCACTTGCGGACATCTGCATTTTGTCCCTAGGTGCAATTTTAAGGCCAACCAAGATGGAGTGAAAGTCATATACAGGAACAACGTTCAACCCAGTAGGAAGTATTACCTTCGGACTTAGTCCCTGAAATGGAACACAAAAATCTTCAGCTGGAAGGCAGCAGGCTGTGGTCAAGGAGGGCACCATAACTTTGGATAGCTGTTGGAGAAGGTCCAGGTGAAGCTTTTGGCATTAATGCTGTGAGTGGGAGAAATGTGAATGTGGCAGCCAAAGAAGGTACCTTGCCGGCCAAAAACGTTTGATGCTATTGCCCAATGGAGATTTCCACCTTCAGGCTTAGTAACTTTTTTTGGAGCTAAGATCTTTTCAGTAGGGGAAGGCTGCAAGCTGAGAGCAAAGAGGGATCCATGAGGCAGGATACCATCTTGTGTTCCTGAGTGCACTGCTAGAAATAATCCCACAGTCTCCCTCTCTACCTAAACCCAAGATGGTAGAAACTTTTTCTCCCTTGGCAAAGCTCTTGTGCCCACCCCTAAGGTGTGACCAGATAAAGAAGCAGCCCCTTCTCTGTGGTCAATCTAAACCAGTTCTGGGTGCAGCTCTCCTGCCTCTGAGCTTGGTTTCTGCCTGCCTAGGGGACAAAGGAAGGGTCAGCCCTGGTATCAGCTAGTATTTGAGTATGACATTGATGACCTATTTGAAGATAATCATGTTTGTGGGTCCAGTAAAAGAGGACACAACCCCTCCCAACACCCAAGGCTTTTTGTCTTTGCTCAGGGGGCTGTTTACTCCTCATCAAGGGAGCTATTCAGCTGCCAGGTGAGGGAGCTCATGCAAATGAGCTTCTTGAGGCTTTAGGCACAGACATGGTAACCTTCTAATAGTACCTTTTCCTTAATAGTTAATACAAATTCCATTTTATCATTAAATTGGATTTAAAATACCTATTAAAAAGAGGCTTTGAATTACATTTCTAGCTGTTTCCTAACTGAAATTAGCATCATTAAATAAAATAATGTAACCCAGTATTTTCCTATGGAACAGCTAGCCTTGCTAAAATCATAATAAGTTTTGGGGCATGTTTACTATAAGGGCCACACATGGTAGACATGGAGTCATCTTTTCACTGTTACTGCAGTGAGTTGCATAAAGGGTGTTACAGTCCAGCAGTGACATTTAACCTACACGCCTGGGGTACACTTGGTACCATATACAAGAGACTTATATGTAACTTAAATATGCAAATAGGGTCTGCTAATCTTACCATCTTGAAAGGGGGAGTACATGCCCTTTGCTACTGGTAGAAAATGAACTAATGACAGACGTCAATAGACCCTTTCCGCACTACTGGCAGCAGAAATCCATCTGCTAATTCTTTTCACAATAAGATCCATATACTTTAGTAATGTTCAACAATTTTATTGATGAGATTTTTTCTCAGACAATATAGTAATCATTTTTTCTGTTTGGTTGCAAATACAATCTTTGTTGCTTCCTCTTTTTTTGATTAACTCACTTGGTTGAATTGTAATGTCTGACATTCATTGTTTTTTTAAAAAGGAAAATTTTTCTTATCCCAATGCATTTCGGGATGCAAATCCCTTCATCAGGGGTACTGTAAAATAATTGAAAAACTGTGTTTAGCTTAGGCTATTGGCACACGTGACAATACTTAGGTAGAATACTCTTGTTGCATTCTGTGAATCATTTCTTAATCAGAACCTCTGAAAATATGTTATCACAATAAAATTCTATACCATCCTGCCCACAATTATACAACCATGTACATGCAAATATTCAATTTTCTCAGTATTTCTGTGTAGTCATATACTGATAAACCTTCAACATGTCTCAGTCCTGTGGTTCATTTTATTACTAAAAATGTAGGATATTCTAGGTGGCTAGTGATTGTCTATGTGGTTGGCGATACAAATAGTAAATAAATACTAACACAACGCCTGCGGCGTGATTACTGAAAAATATGAGTAGGGTGACCTGCTCTAAATCTCATGCTCACCTTTTTGGTTGTCGGATCAATGATGCTTTGGGAAGTTTTGAACGAAGACCCCGTGGAAAGCTTGCATGAAAAATACTGGAAGATGTAGAATACTTTGTTTCTAAACTTGGAGTAGTCACTGTGAAGTAAACACATGAATGTAAAACCCAGATTGGGCTGTAAGTGCATTTAGCCCAACTAAGACGAAATAACGGTATTTTTACCTTAAGAATAGAGGGTGGTTCACCCTTGTGGTTGAAGGAGACAAAGCTGTAGGCTAATGACGCTATTCCTGTAGTAAGCTATAAAAAATAAATAAAGAATAACAGTAAGCTGGAAGCTGATATGTGTTTTCACTATAAGGTGCTAAACATGTCTGAATCTCCAATACCTGTTGGCAGCTGTCGAAGTGATACTGCTGCTTAGACTCTCGTTACTCCACTGAACCGAAAGAGTCCGCGTTTCTATGGAACACAAACATTTGAGCAATAAATCGGTTGCCTAAATGTCAATAATGATAGTGAAGTCACAATTATCAAACTAATGGTTTCTACCTCGTCGGTAGTGTAGACCCTTATGCCATAGTGATCGCTCTAAATGCTGAGTTCAAGCGTTTTTCGAATAATATTGTCGAGGCTTTAGCTGTCGGACCTGTATAAGGAACCAAAAGCTTTCATGTAGTAAATGCAGGAGCTACACAAATAAAGCGTGACTCTGTACCGTTTGTGTATGATTTAAATACCTGATAACAGGCGCTGCTCACAGCCTTCTGTGGCAGTTGAATCTGTTGTAAAACTCCGAGCTTCCGGGGTTTTCCTAGTGCTGGTTCGGTTGGCTGAGCGGTCACAGTACCGAAAAACGGCAAGTGTATCTGTGTGAAAAAATCCAAAGACACGCTTTGTGAGAAATCTCTGCTATCGAAGCGCCTAATGCTCACTGGTGTAAACCACCCGTACCTGCTGAGGACGGTGATAATCCTGTCAAAGTTCAGGGCTCTTTCTCATACGGCGTTTTCCTGATTTCTTTCCATGTTCAACGATGCGGAAATGAACGACGGACTGCGGAGGCGGTCCTTTCACTTAAACTGAAACCACTATGGAAATGGATAATCCTATTGATCGACAAGGGTTCCAACGTAGAAAAAAGACTCCAGCAAGTACTGGAGTCTGAAAACCATTTGCTATAACATAATGGTGATCTATAACAAAGACCGATACCGCTTAGCTGAATGACTGAAGTAGCGCCAAGATATTGGCAGTGAATCCTTGATAAAAATAATGTATGCTCAAAATGTCATAAAAAAATATTTTGGAGGCTGACGGGGGATGGTTTAGTTAAGGTATTTCTGCGCTGCGATCAACATTTAGAACCTCCTAGTGAAAGCTAACTCCAAAATTCCATATAAAGTGACATAAAAATCACTCCTTGATAAAAGTGAAATACGTTCAAAATGTCATAAAAAATATCTTTTTAAAGGCTGACGGGGTGTGGTTTGGTGAAAGGATTTCTGAGTTGATGTGCTGAGATCGTCATTTAGAACCTGCTGGTGAAAGCTAACTCCAAAATTCCATATAAAGTGACATGAAAATCACTCAGTTACTCAATCTTTGTGACCCTAGGGGTGATGTTGAATGTTGCCTACCCTAGTCAGTGTCCTTTATATATGTTTTCCAGTTTTGCACAAAGCTTTGAAGGAACTCATCTATATATATTCCCAATGGTTCGAACACTGACCCACAGCCACTGACAATGGGTCTCATTGGTGGATTGGTGGCATTTTTATGAATTTCACTTTTATCAAGGAGTGATTTTTATGTCACTTTATATGGAATTTTGGAGTTAGCTTTCACTAGGAGGTTCTAAATGTTGATCGCAGCGCAGAAATACCTTAACTAAACCATCCCCCGTCAGCCTCCAAAATATTTTTTTATGACATTTTGAGCATACATTATTTTTATCAAGGATTCACTGCCAATATCTTGGCGCTACTTCAGTCATTCAGCTAAGCGGTATCGGTCTTTGTTATAGATCACCATTATGTTATAGCAAATGGTTTTCAGACTCCAGTACTTGCTGGAGTCTTTTTTCTACGTTGGAACCCTTGTCGATCAATAGGATTATCCATTTCCATAGTGGTTTCAGTTTAAGTGAAAGGACCGCCTCCGCAGTCCGTCGTTCATTTCCGCATCGTTGAACATGGAAAGAAATCAGGAAAACGCCGTATGAGAAAGAGCCCTGAACTTTGACAGGATTATCACCGTCCTCAGCAGGTACGGGTGGTTTACACCAGTGAGCATTAGGCGCTTCGATAGCAGAGATTTCTCACAAAGCGTGTCTTTGGATTTTTTCACACAGATACACTTGCCGTTTTTCGGTACTGTGACCGCTCAGCCAACCGAACCAGCACTAGGAAAACCCCGGAAGCTCGGAGTTTTACAACAGATTCAACTGCCACAGAAGGCTGTGAGCAGCGCCTGTTATCAGGTATTTAAATCATACACAAACGGTACAGAGTCACGCTTTATTTGTGTAGCTCCTGCATTTACTACATGAAAGCTTTTGGTTCCTTATACAGGTCCGACAGCTAAAGCCTCGACAATATTATTCGAAAAACGCTTGAACTCAGCATTTAGAGCGATCACTATGGCATAAGGGTCTACACTACCGACGAGGTAGAAACCATTAGTTTGATAATTGTGACTTCACTATCATTATTGACATTTAGGCAACCGATTTATTGCTCAAATGTTTGTGTTCCATAGAAACGCGGACTCTTTCGGTTCAGTGGAGTAACGAGAGTCTAAGCAGCAGTATCACTTCGACAGCTGCCAACAGGTATTGGAGATTCAGACATGTTTAGCACCTTATAGTGAAAACACATATCAGCTTCCAGCTTACTGTTTTTCTTTATTTATTTTTTATAGCTTACTACAGGAATAGCGTCATTAGCCTACAGCTTTGTCTCCTTCAACCACAAGGGTGAACCACCCTCTATTCTTAAGGTAAAAATACCGTTATTTCGTCTTAGTTGGGCTAAATGCACTTACAGCCCAATCTGGGTTTTACATTCATGTGTTTACTTCACAGTGACTACTCCAAGTTTAGAAACAAAGTATTCTACATCTTCCAGTATTTTTCATGCAAGCTTTCCACGGGGTCTTCGTTCAAAACTTCCCAAAGCATCATTGATCCGACAACCAAAAAGGTGAGCATGAGATTTAGAGCAGGTCACCCTACTCATATTTTTCAGTAATCACGCCGCAGGCGTTGTGTTAGTATTTATTTACTATTTGTATCGCCAACCACATAGACAATCACTAGCCACCTAGAATATCCTACATTTTTAGTAATAAAATGAACCACAGGACTGAGACATGTTGAAGGTTTATCAGTATATGACTACACAGAAATACTGAGAAAATTGAATATTTGCATGTACATGGTTGTATAATTGTGGGCAGGATGGTATAGAATTTTATTGTGATAACATATTTTCAGAGGTTCTGATTAAGAAATGATTCACAGAATGCAACAAGAGTATTCTACCTAAGTATTGTCACGTGTGCCAATAGCCTAAGCTAAACACAGTTTTTCAATTATTTTACAGTACCCCTGATGAAGGGATTTGCATCCCGAAATGCATTGGGATAAGAAAAATTGTCCTTTTTAAAAAAACAATGAATGTCAGACATTACAATTCAACCAAGTGAGTTAATCAAAAAAAGAGGAAGCAACAAAGATTGTATTTGCAACCAAACAGAAAAAATGATTACTATATTGTCTGAGAAAAAATCTCATCAATAAAATTGTTGAACATTACTAAAGTATATGGATCTTATTGTGAAAAGAATTAGCAGATGGATTTCTGCTGCCAGTAGTGCGGAAAGGGTCTATTGACGTCTGTCATTAGTTCATTTTCATTCATTAACTGTGGAGACTGGCCGCTCCTCCCCTTCCAGCACACCCCGAATAAACCAACTATAATTGTTATAAAAGCGTAAAACAAAGCGAAAAGGAGTGCACTTCACATCCTCAATCCACTTTGCTACTGGTAAGCAGGTATAAACTGCACAGAGTTTTACATCCAGCAAAAACAGTCAAGGTGAAAATATGTGGGTACACCATGCAAAAGAAGGACATTTTAAACACTTACCAATTAAACAAACATGGTGAATGTGTTGTAATAATTTATCTCACTAGTTCTCAAATTGTTTTCATTTTCCCCTACTACTAGTGCATACTGTCCTGCAGTTAAACAAACGTCTCAAATGTAAAAGTCAGTTTTCTTTTAATTTATAGTCAGCCCAACTGCCTTTCATCCAATTTGGGAATTTATTTGAAGAAATTGTTGATATGAATTTGTGGTTGGAAATTTCTATGGCCAGCACTAAAATTTAAAAATTATATAGGTATCTTCAGCTTAGGTCTTGTCTACCTAGAGGCAGGGCCATTTACACATTCTACTTTGACACCATCAGGTACATCCTTCCTTATATGGACAAATTTCACTTAACAATCATTATTAATGCCATTATTAAATCTTTGATTGCTTAGACTACACATTTTTTCTCAGTGCCCCTGAAAGAATTCTTAAGCAGTTACAAATCATTCAAAACTCTGCTACTCGCATGAAGTGCAACGTTTTCAAGGACCAACACATCAAATATCTACAATGGGTGCCTGTGCATCAAAGAATCATGTTTAAGGCCATGGCTTTTTTCCACAGTGCAACAGACTTCAAAGCGGTAAAATCTGAATTGTCCAAAGACACTTGAAGACTAAAGTGCAATATTACATTTCTGCTCAAAATCTCTGGTCTGTACACATTCAACCTATCTCCACTTTTAACTCCCATTAAACAGTTTGCTATTGCCTCCCTTTCTCTCCTAACCTCACACTCTGCCATAGCTTTTCCTCTAGTTTTACATGTTTCGTCCTAACTGACTCTTTACTAGCGGTGGCCAAGTCAGAGAATTCATGTGGAGGGTCAAGCCAGTTGTCTGGATGAACTTTAAGATACAAAACAAGCCAGGCAGGCAAACAAATTGATCTATGAATATTCTTTCAATTTCCCTCATTCTGACTCCACCAAATTACCTTTTTTTTTCTTTTTCCCTCAGATTGTTGCTCTCTCTCTGGCTCTCTCTCTCTGTTTCTCCTTTTGACTCTCTTTCTCTTTTACTCTCCGATGTTTCATTCTAACTCTGGCTCCACCTTCTCCCTCTCTTTGTTCCCTTACGTTCTCCCTTTTCCATCCCTCCCTTTCTCAGTTTTTCTTTCCAGCCCCTTATCACTTTCTCTCTCTCTTTCTTCCAATTGCTCCACTACCTCTCTCTTAACTGTTTCATTTCCCTTCTCTGTCTTTGTATTTTTAGCTTGCCCTGTTCTTCCATGTTTAATGGGAAGACCTCCAGTCAACTGCCCCCACCTACATAGGGGCTGTAGTACTTCCTTTATGCCTCTCTTTCATCCCTCTTGTGTAATGCCACATCATTCTCCAAGCTGAACCGGGTGCAACAGAAAAGGGGCTTTCAAGTGTCACAAACATTTGGAATTTTTATTGTAGAAATATAAACAGCCAGCAGTGCAGGCCAGCCCCATCTCTGGTGCATCCAACACGGTTAAGAGAATGATGTGATAGGACCACACATTGCTCAAGGGAAGGAAGAGTCTACATCTCAACATCAGTGGCTCATCCACTCCTACTCTATATGCCCTCCTACTGTCTGCAGACTATAACCCCTATTTTCCACATCCCACAACTGTCCTGGTCTGCTTTTGGACACATTACTGTTTTTGCTCTTATTGTATACTACTCTTACTCTAGTTATTTGATGTTGTCTCATGCACTCAATATTTAAACTCTCTCCTTCATCCTACATATATCTATTCTCATCCCATTTTCTGTACCATTTTGCTGTCACCCCAATATTCTGACCATTGCTGCTTTCTCATGCTATCACTCAGTGAACTTCCTCTCTCTCACCTATCTCTCAGTTCAATAACTGTTCCCCATCCAGCACTTCGGGCTCTCCTGCTCTCTTAAAATTCCCATCAGTTCTTTCCCTCTTTTCACTCTCTCAGTTTGTTCTTTGTGTCTCATCCCTCCAGCGAGTACATGTTCTCTCTTCTCATATACCTCTGTCTTCTACTTTCCTAACACATTCACTCTAGAATTTCTTTTATTTGCCCTCTTTCTCATTTTAAATAACCATAATCCTCATCACGGTGAACCACACAAGTAACTAAATAAACCTGTGTTTAACCTTTTGGTATCTTGGCACAAAGCAGGCAAGTTTCACGTACAGGCAAAATGAACAATATAAATGCAGTTCTCAAACAGTAAGGGAAAATACAACACAAGAAAAATCCTAAACCAATTTACAAAAATAGAATGAATTGTAATAAAGAAAATGTCACTAAAACAACAGAAATTCAAGCTGTAGAACCAGAGTTATGAATTTTAAAATGTTCAGAATAGCGCTATAAAGCATTAAGCACCAAAGTTGATCATCTGCTTGTGCTTGACTAGGACAATGTCAAAAGTTAAGGTTGACCATGATGGAGTGCGAGTAACAGGGACCATGTTCATCCTGGTGAAAGGTTTTATCTTCAGACTTGGAAATGGTAGTCAGAAATCCTCAGTGGGACAATGAAGCAGGCTGTGACCAAAGAGGGCTCCACAAAGCCGTATACCTTTTCCATGAGGTCCCACTTGGTCATATTCAATGCTGTGGAGAAGAACATAGCTTGAGTAAGCTGGATCTGTAGCACCCCCATCGGGTCTCAGAGCATAAGATTTTGCCAAACCTTTCTTAGTCTCAGGGTTCAGGAAACATTGGGAGGAGTACACTTTAACATCAAGCACACTTCTAGGGCCTAGAGGCAGCATTTTTGGGTCAAGACTCACCCCAGTAGAAGCAAGAAGCAGGACCATGGGCATATCCAGCTAGAATTGATCAGCTATGAATACAGGAAAAAGGTCTCTTGGATCTTGTTGTGCCCCTGTAACTTAAACAGGTGGTCAGCCTAATGAACTTTGGAGTCATCTTCTTTTTTCTGGGTAGATGAGGAAAAGCAGGTCCAGTTATTCAGCCTCTTCTCAGGTCATAGACAGAAGGTCCAGTCTGCTTCTGTTCTTCCACAGGTCAAGAAGTGACCTGGGGAGAGTACTGGGGATGTTTCATTTATGCCTAGTGCCAGCCAGCGGGTTGGGTAAATTCCAGGGCACTCCTTAACCAAAGAGACAAAAGTTCTCAGTGATGTCTCTAGCCTCCTTTGCAGCACTCTCGTTGTGTTTTACTGCAAACTATCCCATAGTGCTCCTCTCTACCTAATCAACCATGGGGGAACCTTTATTACCCTCGTTAAAGCTCTCTGTGGCATACCCAGAGGTGTAGCTATGATAATGGGAAAACCCTCCTTTTTGGTCACTCTAAACCAGTCTGAGTCTGCTTTCCCACCCACAGGGTGTGGTGTCAATCTGACTAAGACAAAGGGAGGCATGCCTACATATGCACTTCACCTTCCACTGACAAAGTACAGCACTTCTTGAAGATCAGGAAGGGTCTAGGACAGCCCACAGGCCATCCTGCTCAAGGAAGAAAAACACCTATCCATGCCCAAGCCTTTTGTCCATTGTCTAGAGGGAATACACAAAACACCACAGATAGTCATTAACAGTCAGATGACACTGGACAGTGGCAGGATGACAAATCTGGCTTAGGCAGAGCAATGCCAAAACATTTCTAAAAGAGTAATTGCTAAAATAGTACTATTAAATCCATTAAGTTGTAATTAACATTGAAAGGAGTCCATATATAATCGTTCTAGATGCTCTCAGACTGACGTTAAGCATTATAGACTGCGATAATGTAACCCACTGTTTTCCTACGGTACAGCTAGCCTTAACACAAAATGATTTTGAAGGCTGTTCACTCTCAGGGCATGAAAACATTAAATATACATGCCCTACGTTTAAATTCCATGTACACTTCCCAATGAGAATTTAGAGCCTACTTAAGGGGTAACTTGTAGGTATTAAAAAAGAAGGTTTAGGCTTGCCAAAAGGTTTGTTTTGCTAGGTCTAAATAGCAGTTTAAAACTGCACACACAGGCTGCAGGGGTAGGCCTGGAGACATGTTTCACATTGACACTGAAGTGGGTGCAACAATCAGCGCGGCAGCCCACTTGTGGGGACTGATTCACAAATGTAAACGTAAACTTTTATGTAAGATTACAATTGCTTGCTATTTACAAAGGGATTTACGAGTGGTATCTTTACAAGTGTGGAGGCTATGCACATAAAAAGATAAGACTTTATGTGTGCAGAGGCTTCACATTCGTAAAGATACTACTCCTAAATCCCTTAGTGAATAGCAAAAAAACTACTTTTTTCTCACATTACTACTCTGTAAACATCCTCTCTCTCACCCAATTTCTCCTCTTCGCCCCAGCTGCGGCCCATGGAGGGAGTTTCGGTGGGGCAGAGAGGTGGGGTGGGGGGTGCTAAAAACCGGAGTATGGATAATTGAAGGTAAGTAAACAGTTTAATTAATAAAACGAATTCCGTTGCGCGCCCTGCATCGCAAAATGTGATGCAGGGTGCACTACGAAATTCACTCCCTCCACGGGCCGTGGCTGCTTCCCCCTTCTCTCTCGCCATTCACTGTGTTCTCCCACTTTCTTACATTTTCAGTTGTGGTTTTTCTCTGTCATCCGATCAGCCTGTACTACCTTCTCTCTGCCCTCAACTTTTTACACACCATCACTTTGCACTCATCTTGTCTCGCAGTTCAAACTTTTTCTCTCACCTCATCACACTGTACTTTCCCTCTTCCTTATCCTGTCCCTACTTATGGCTCATCTTATTACTAAACTGTGTCAGGTATAATGTGTGCAGGGTGGGCGTTCACCCGCATGACATCCTCATTGAAGTGGCGCAGTGGAATCTACCAGATTTCACTGAGCCACTTCTAGGACGCCACTGCATCAAAACATTATGCCTGCTCGAAGCAAGCATAAGGGTGACACAGTGCAATAAGTATAGGCTTCCCACATGCATTGCTGGAGTTGCCTAATGCTTACGACACAACTCTAGCAATGCGTGAGCTTTGCGCTGACAGATACGTCATGATTCCAGAGGATCACTGAAAGAATATCGACTACCAAAATATCGACTACCCAAAATATCGAGGAAAAAATATCTACAGCAAAAATATCGAGTTTGTATGTACAAACAGGTAAGTACAAAAATATCGAGTACAAAATATCGTTTACAAAAATATAGTTGTAAAAAATATCGTATTTACTAAAAACAGTGTTAAATTAAATTAATATTAATAATTAATTACTAAAATATACTTTAAATTACTTAAATTAACTTATAATAATTAAATAATTAATGAAAGTTAAATAAATATTTTTTTATTTCATATTTATTAAATATATATATATAGTAATAAAATATAATAAAATAATACCCAAAAACTGAAAACTGACCCTGAACCCTAAAAATACCCCTTTACCCAAAAACTGAAAACTGACTCTGAACCCTAAAAATACCCCTTTACCCAAAAACTGAAAACTGACCCTGAACCCTAAAAATACCCCTTTACCCAAAAACTGAAAACTGACCCTGAACCCTAAAAATACCCCTTTACCCAAAAACTGAAAACTGACCCTGAACCCTAAAAATACCCCTTTACCCAAAAACTGAAAACTGACCCTGAACCCTAAAAATACCCCTTTACCCAAAAACTGAAAACTGACCCTGAACCCTAAAAATACCCCTTTACCCAAAAACTGAAAACTGACCCTGAACCCTAAAAATACCCCTTTACCCAAAAACCCAAAACTGACCCTGAACCCTAAAAATACCCCTTTACCCAAAAACCCAAAACTGACCCTGAACCCTAAAAATAAAAACAATGTATTTTACTATCTATAGTATATACTTACATATTTTCACTTTCTATATTATTTACAGTCGATATTACTGCACTTACCTTAAAAACGATATTTTGGCTGTCGATATTCTGTCCAGTCGATATTTTGTCCAAACGATATTTTTTCCTCGATATTCTGTCCAAACGATATTTTGGAGTCGATATTATGTCTGTGCACCGATTCCAGAAGCATCTGACAATCCTTGCGACATTGAGCACCATATACAGTAAATATGGTGTCCCAAGGAGGGTGCAGTGAAAACTGTTGCTATTTTATCTCAGCGATGCAACACTTTTCATAAATGAGGCCCATAGCATTTAAGCATATGTACAATCCTAAGTGTTGCATTTGATGTGCTGAAAGCAGTTATATCTTTTGAGAATTCCTGCAACCTAATTTGACAGTACACCGATCTTAGATCTACTGCAGAAAACTTTTTTAGATTAATTTAGCTGATACTTTGTCTCAGCAATATTTTGTAGGGTATTTTTATCAACTGCAACACATTAACATAGTTCACAGAGATCTAAGCAGAGTCTCATGCATTGTCCAACTTTGCGTACTAGGAAGACTGTGCTCCTCTATCTTTTCTATAATATACTTTGACATCAATCTTTCAGTCTCTTTTGTGACTGCTTACCTAACTGTGGTGGGTTCATTCCCCAACTTACAAGTTTGACTCTATTGTTTTTGTTTAATTGTGTGTACATACTCTTTCAAACAACCAAGCTTATAATGCCCTAAGAGTTGTGATAATGCCTATTATCTGTTTACAACATGTGGAATGGTATTGTGTTGCACATTCCATGCACTGCATTTGTAGAGAGTCAGTGGGGTGCTTTAGGAGAGGCGCTGCACTAATATTGTCAGAAAATCCTGGGGCTTATTATATATGTATATGCACCTGTGTTTTCACCCTGAGGACACTGCAGTATAACAGAAGGGTCTGCAGATGCTTGTCCAGTCGTTTCTATAACAGCACCTGCGCATATATAGTTGCAGTGCTATTTTAAAGGGACATTTGCTCACAAGCATGGCCCCATGTAAATATGGGGTATTCTTTGTTTCTGTGCTCGCACCATAATAGGGACGCAGGTGCAGAGGCGAAGAGAGTGTTAGAAACCTATTTGCTCCACAAAGAGGTGGTAAACGGTCAGTGCGCCCCAGAGGGCGTCCTCTGAGATGCAGTCCTATGGATTCCCTGATCCCTCAGTAGGCAGGTGCAGTCACTTGCTGCACACGCCTGCAGGGGAAGCTCTGTCCCCCTTTAAAATGCAGCCAGATTCCACCTGCACTGTGAAAGATACAGCAGCTGTTTGAAACTGTACATATCACTATATAAATGTGTCCTACGTTGTGTTAATGCTGTAAAGCGCTCTGATACCCTCGGGTCTAGCTAGCGCTATAGAAAACTTTTAAATAAATAATAAATAAATATACTGGGGCAGATTTATGAGGCCCTTGCGCCTCTGTGCGCCGCAATTGCGTCACTTAATTTGACTCAACGGCGGCGCAAACAATGCGCCCTATTTACAACGTGACGCATCTAGGAGATGCGTCACGTTGGAAAGCCCTGCGCCATAAGGAGGCGTTCCTGCGCAGGGGGGGCGTTCCTGCGCAGGAACGCCTCCCAAAAGTGGCTGAGTAAAATCTATGAGATTTCACTCAGTCACTTTCTACGGCAATTCCTTACGCCTGCTTGAAGCAGGCGTAAGGGTGACGCACCATGCATTGTAGGGGTGGCCCCTGTGCATTGCAGGAGTCATGTCGCACTTGCG
This sequence comes from Lissotriton helveticus, assembly GCF_964261635.1. Lineage (NCBI taxonomy): Eukaryota > Metazoa > Chordata > Amphibia > Caudata > Salamandridae > Lissotriton > Lissotriton helveticus. The sequence continues at coordinate 220,756,076 of NC_136059.1, read as the reverse complement.
ACATGACTCCAGCAATGCGCCGCCCGTACACCGAAAGATGCGTCACGCATCTTCCCTGCCTTGCACCAGTTAACATAAATCTGCCCCACTGTGTCGGCCTCAGGGCAGAAGCAACTTAACGGCTGCCATGAGGGCAACATATTATATACAACAGGGCCAGGGCCGGCTCTAGGCTCACGGAGGCCCTTAGCAGGGAGTGTAGGTAGGGGGCCCGAGGCCGCCAAATCCCTGCCAGGGGCCGCCACGGAAATATTTATCTAAGGATATATATTGGCGTGGCGGCCCCTGGGGTTTGGCGGCCCTGTGCAGGTGTACAGCTTGCACATGCCTTAGGCCGGCCCTGTCAGGGCGCTCTGTCCCTGTTTGCACCCGGTACATCTCGTTAAAGGTGGGATGAGGAGCAAACCAGGACAGTACTCCCTCAGTGTAATACAGCCTCAAGAGGCATATTTTACATCAAATTTACCTGCCCTGCACATATGTGCATCAGTTAGTGAACCTTCTACTATTGCAGTTTAACACGTGTAACACGTAGGTATTTGTGGCGCAGCATCCATTCCCATAAACAAATCGCCACAATTCCATGGACAAGTGAGGTTCGAAATAAAGCTGTGTTCTTCTCGCTTTCCTAACAGCCTCCTGTATATTGGTATCCAAGCAGATAAGGAATAAAGAAAATATCCTGGATTTCTTCTGTGGTATGTGTCTGTGATGACAGCATGTAAAAATTTATTGCGCAATTATTACAATCATAGATAGAGAGATTCAAGCTGAACAAAGCAACACAGATTATTTGCAGACAAGTATTAACTGCTAACATAAATCATATTCCGCAGATCATGAGTGAAAAGAAAAGATAACAAAATGAAACCAGCTGGAGCTGGAGTAAGGCACATATTTTACAATAATCCAGAAAATTTTATAAGGCATATCGTGTTTGTTTTGAGTCAACAAAATGCAAGCAAGTGAACAAATAATGTACGACCAGGCACTAAAAGAGAAGGTTTAATGTTTTGTTTTGCCAAATGTACATTTGCAATATCACATTACAGCTGCACTTTTTTGCAAAGTCGCAAAATGTGAACTTATGGAAAGCCAATTTCATGTGCTATTAATTTGATTCACGACAATATAAATGGAGCTGCTTCCGATAGAAAAACATGTCATTCCATCTACATATTTTTTATATATGCAATGAAATACTCTATTGTTCTACTTTGGAATATTCACAACGTTGGGAAGAAGAACAAGTGTCAACATATACGAGAAGGCATTTAAAAAAAAACCTTATCAAGTTAAAGGAGTTTCAAATCATTTGCACTGGAGATCGGGTTTGTGTTTACAAGGATGGATGTCATGGCGGTATTCCTTTCAGTCGGCATAAAAAAGGCAGGACCAACCCGGCTGGAACCATACCACATTATCATGACAGGATGTCAAACAGGATTAAGTGTTCATTTGGAAGCATTGGCCATGTCAATGGTTATCCTTAAAAATATATGTTAATGTTATGAACTCAGCCCTTGTGGACTAATTTGTACAGATCTGCCTTACAACAGTGGTCTCAAAATTGTGGTGAGTAATGAGAAACATTCAACTTAAATGTGTTGCTAAAACGATTCCTGAAACGGAAAGGAACTTATTATGAAGATATATTTAATATACATTACATAGTGTATATATTATCAATGAAAAAAACAAGTTAAAACCTTTGTATGATTTGGAAAACTTTATTTGTCCCACCTTTAAATTAATATAACTTTATTTATTCTTTATCTAGAAACCAAACTTAAACTGCAAACAAATTAAGATTTCTAAGTGTATACCTTTAATTTAATTTATAAATTCCACTATGCCTTCAAAATATTATAACTTCAACACATCCATACATAGTGTGTCAAACTCAGTAGCCACGTTACATTAACTACAAGTCTCCATGCTCTTTTCTATTATATAATTTATACCATCTAAATAATAATATTTACAAGAACAGTTGTAATATCTTAAATCACTTATTTGGTGAGAAGACAGTACATAATAGAGTGGTGAGCAACAAGTAATAAGTGTAAATAGAAACTACAGTACAGTACACTGTATGTGAAAAATATTGTGTAGTACAGTCTAGTTTTAATTTTTGTTGCATATTGTTTTATTTGTTTTAACTCCTTAATATATAGATATGTATAAATATTTGTTTTCTACCTATTACCACTTTATAAAAATGTATTAAAGTGGTAATAGGTAGGAAAAAAATCCAAAAATCTCAAACTTAATACTTACCTATATCTAAAAGTTTAACGCAGAACGCAGTTAAAATGTACCTAATAAAAACATGCCTGCCTTCAACTTTTGTAAATGCAGTCATTAGTCAATCATATAATGACACTTATCATCATTATGTACTGTAGTACTTCTGTGAAAATGTCATGAAATTTCACACAAGTACTGCAACAACAGATATCACTAGGAGAAAATGTCTTATAAATTGAAAAATACTTACCCTACTCAACTGTAGTACCCAAAAGGATCATTCATGCACCATAATGTGTAATCCTGCTAGAATTCATGAAAATCTGTTCAGTCGTTGTTGAGGTATGTGAAATACAATAGTCTACGGAAATGCGTAGGTGGAAAAACACGTTTCGAACCCCTATATTTTTGTACCCCTTGACCAATCACAAAGAAACTTTCCATCCTCCACCAATTTAGAAACAGCTATAGGTCTGTATAATATATGTATTGTTAGAAATTGTGTTATTGGTTGAATGGGAGGTGAGCCCTGGTCAACCAGCAACCACTATCCTATTTAGGGTAAGGCACAGGCAACCCCCAAATCAATCTGTGCTAGGGGTAAAGTATTTATGTGACACTACAAACAGTAAAACAGTGAAAATAAACACACAAGGTTACCCCACCAGGTTAGAAAAAGGAGCTTAATTAAATAAATTAAAGAAGATCATTTAAAATGTTTAGCTAAAATAGCACCAAAAAGCACAAAGTGTCAACTGTGAATATCTGGTCTAGCCAGATCGAGACAAAGTCACAAACTCATGCCAACTGCAATGAAGTGTGAGTTAGCTGCAGGGACCCAGTTAGGCCCGCTGAACAGAGTACCTTATATCCTGGTTTGCGTAAGCGTTGCTTGGATCTGTGTCGAATAAGCATTGTGCAGCCGAAGCAGTGCATTGGTTAAAAGATGCGGGTAGGCTGTGGTATGAGGACCTGATGTTTTGCCATCCCAAGATCCTGTTGGTGAGGGCTTGCTATATGAAGGCTGGCGCCAGGGATACGTAGTGCAGTTGGGGCGATGCATCCCTTCTGAAGCGCTGCGAGGCTGCGATGCAAAGTCTGTTGTCATTCTCAAGGCTAAAGTCGATGAGGGATGCGAGGGCTGACATCAAGGATGTGTTGCGCAGTGATGGTTCAGAAGGCACTGTGGGTCGTAGCGGCAATGTATGTCTTTACGACTGTCCAATCCTTGCAGCAGCGGAGATTGTATAGTTCTGCTTAGAGTTGCACCACGCAGCTGAGGAGATGTATCAGTTCTGATGGTCCTATAGAGGATGGAAAAGCACCTTTAGAGCACTTCCAAGGGCCTAGGATTGGGGTGGCACCACTTGGAAGGGCAGGTTGACAGATGGTAGAGTCCAGGTGGTGCGGATTCTAGGTTGTTGGAAGCCTGTTATGTACCTAAGGTTTCAGATCATCAGGCCTGCCAACTAGACCTTTGGAATCACTCTGGGTTGTGAGTTCAAGAGATGCAGGTCCTGTCCTTCTTATCCAGTCAGGAGGGCAGCAGAGAACAGGTCAGCACAGCAAAGCAGGAGTCCATCCAAATGCAATCCAGCAGAGTCCCAGTCTTTCTTTCTGGCAGAGTTTCCACAGGTCCAGAAGTGTACAAGTGTACTTTCACACACATTTGTGCCTTTGAAGAGAGAAATGTCTAGAGGCATGTCTTTGAAGTGCACAGATGCACTGCCTTCCCTGCCCTGGCTCAAGACTAACTACTGGGGATATGCAACCCTTTTTGTGGAGGCAAGACACAGCCTATCAGGTGTAAGTGAAGCTGGGCACAGCTTTTCTCTTCCATCCTGTCATTGTTGCCCATCTAGTCACACCTAATCTCCCATTGTGTGCAGCTGTCTAGGAGGACTATGCCTTTTTAATTTAGTATATGAAAGTGCAGCATGCTCACTTGCTCCACTGCCCTATGCTAAATTCCCACAATTGAGGGCCCCACTGTATCAGGGTCATTATCTTTTAATCTTGCAAAAAAAGACTGCCATATTGGCGAGAAGAATACGGTCCATGATAGGAGTCCGTGAGGTGTGATGAGGAGTCAAGGGAATGGACACCGGATTGACCGCACACGAACGTGGCGGCCCGGAGCTGATCGGAGCAACCTTCCTGTCCCCGGATTAATCCCCCTTGACTCCTAATCACACCTCACGGACTCCTATTGCAGACTGTATTCTTCTCACCAACCCCACACAGTGATCGGGGCTCTGACCCTGTTTTAAGCCTCCTGATTCCTGATTTACCTCGCTGTTAGGATCCCTCAGTTAGCACGGGTACCTACCACCATGCAGATGCTCCTCCTTGCTGCGCTCCACCCGTGGTTCCAAGCTTTCCCACTCGGGATCGTGTGCGATTGTTTCCTTTCCGTTGGGCAAGTCACGCTGCCCCTTGACGCTCGCCTCCTGCCTCCTTCAGCACCCCTTACTTGGCAACCCGGTCCTGAAGCTGATCCTGAATAAATAGGATCAAAACACCATCGACCATTCAGCGCATTCCGCGGCACAAACTCAACTATGGTTCATATTAAATGTTTACCCAACCCATGACCAAATATTGTAAATAATCTTTGAGGAATTATATATTTTTGTACATATATTTTTTCACTTTGTCACATTGCGACTTTCGCTGCTAACTCACTTGACACTTGCGCCGTTACCCTTGTGAGTCACAAGCACATTAGTGCACCAAGTTCATTTTGGCTTGCCTATGCAATTTATGCCCACAGTGCTGCTATAACTGTTCTATATAATTTGTTACTTCAAATACATGATGCCATGAGCACATTCTAAAATATACCAAGAATCTTCCTTCTCCTTTTTGTAATTTCTTGTACATGCATATATACTTGCCTTCCTCAATGATACCGGTTGAGACATTGTTGCTAGATTTTGTTTCATAAATAAAATGACACCAAAAAAAAAAAAAAATCATTCAGTACAACTGGAGTAATTCGTTTTTAAAGTTCAATGTAAAAATAGAGCAAAAAGGTGCAAAGCACCAACTGTGAATATCTGGTAGCAGTGAACTGAGACAAAGTCACAGGTTCAGGTCAACAGCATTGGAGTGCAGGATGGATACTGGGCCAGGTTCAGGCTGCTAGAAGTTTTGCATTCTGATTTCAGTACAGGGCCTTTGAGGCACAGCTTTGCTGAGCTCTGCGTCACTTGGCATTGGATCCTGGGAAGCTTTCACCTACATGGTGAGCCTCTGTGGGGCCTGCATTGCTCAATATCGGAACAATGGAACCAGTCAGTCTGGATCTGCACGTTGTGGCTCTGTGAGGCTTTACATCGCTTAGGGGGGTCATTACGATGGCGGTGAAAACACCACCTGCAGCTTGCCGTGGCGGTTTCACCACCATCGTAAAGCACTGCTCTGCCCGCCAAATTACAGTGGCGGGCAGTGTGCTGGCGGATGCAAAGTTCATCTGCCAAGGGTTCGCCACAGGCAATCGTTACGTTTGCCTGGCAGACCCACCTGCATTAACAATATGGTGGTGGTGCCTAGCAGGCACTGTCCGCCATATTACGAGGCTGCCTAATCACCAGCAGATGGATAGTGGTGAAACCGCCATTAACAGGCTGGCGGAATTGCATTTGGGGGCCCGTAGAAGGCCACCCTTGTGTCGGGGGAGGTGGGTATGCACTGGAGGGTTCTGCCCTACATTTCCCTGTACCAGGTGGCAGGCACATGTAGTGCAGGGAAATGCAAAGGCTGTATTTCTGACATTGCGGCAGGTGCTGCAGCCAGCAGCACCAGCCACAATGTCAGAGAATCACGATGCGACCGCCACTGTAGCAATCGCATTGTAATCTTGTGGGCAGGACAGCTGCAATCCAGGCGGGCGGTCCCAGTATCCACTTCGATGGCGGATGGACTCAAGTCCTTCCACCATCATAATGACCCCCTTAGTTTTGGATCTGGTGAAGCCCTCAATGAAAACCTGCACATCTCTGTGTCTCTCTGCATCGGATCCGGTAAGTAGTACACTCTGACTCTAGCCAAAGGCCCAAGACTTTAAGGATAGAACCATGTTGTCAGGACTCACTCCGACAGAGGCAAGCAGAGAGGACCAGGTTTAGTTGGTACTGGTCAGCTGGAAAGCGGAAAAAGGCCTCTGGATGTTTGTGTCACTGTAGTTCAAACAGGTCACCCAACAGACCCTTGGATTTATTTTTGGGGTCTTGGGTTCAAGGCAATCAGGTATAATCTTTCTTTTTCAGACAACAGAGCTGTCCTTCTTCTGAATCTTCTCAGATTCAGGAGCATTCTGATTTCAGTTTCTGGGGATGCCGCTTTTATACTCAGTGTCAGCCTGGGGGGAATGGATAGTCACCCCTTTGTCGATTCCTAAAACTATTTCCCGTCAGTTCTTCTGTTTCAGGTGGCTTTGGCTCCAGCTTGTAAATGGAAGCAAAGGGCAGCTAGGCCCAGGTGGGAACTGTATCTGAGTTGACAGGGTAAGCTTTTCTGAAGTCAAGAAGGTCTGAGTACAACCGGCAGGCTACCCTTTTAAGTGCAATCAGTATCCAACCTACAGTACTTCGTTGTCAACATGAGCTTGTGACATTGTCCTGGACTAGCGTGACCAGATATCCACAGTTCCCGCCTTGTGCTATTTGGCCCTTTCTTCACCTACATCTTTAAAATTGCATATCTGGGTTTGGCTGATTGGATTTTTGTAATTGTGGTCTTAAACGATTTATTACAAATTACTCTATTGCTAAAAAATGGTGTGGCTTTTGACTTGTGTTGTATTTTCACTGTATTACTGTTTGAAGTGCTGTATAAATACTTTACACATTGCCTCTGAGTTACGCCTGACTGCTCTGTGCCAAGCTACCAGAGAGATGAGCATAGGTTATTTTGGTGTATGCTTGTGACTTCACCCTGACAAGGATTGAGGTTGCCAGTAACCAAATTTCTTACACTAGCATAATATAATGTAACGTAGCATAACATAATATCACATAACAGATAACCTCCCAATGTAGTGCAAAGTCGTTTTTTGCTGAGAAAATGGGGCCATTCCAGCTGAAAACTCCTTTTACGCTGCATAGCAATTATTATGAGCTCTTTTGTGCAACTTTACATCACTTTGCTTTGCTTTTTACAGATGCAAAGTCTTGGCACATCTGGGCAGAAGTGTCAAAAAGAATTTTAATTATTGTTAATTAGCGGGAGCTGCTGAAGGATTAAGGTATATGTTCAAAACCATCTCTTGAAAATGAATCAAGGATGCTTTTTAGAACCTTTGATTCACCTTTATTTGCGAATAGAGGAGCTTTAGTCACCTAAGAGATCATGCATAACATATCACAACCATAATAAGCCGTTATATGTGTGTGCGTGTGTGTGCGTGCCCACAATTTGTACATGGATTTGAAGGGCAAGGGAAGTTGCCTCATAAAGTTTAGAGTTTCTGATTTCAGCCTGATTACATTTTAAAGGTTAATTGGCACAAATCCTTCTGAATATAAATAGACTTCTTGTAATTAACTTTTAGTTCTGAATAGCTCCAAAATAAAATAAGGTTCAGCTCTATTAAATCGACTCATCCTATTTTACATAAACATTCAAGTTTGACTAAAGATCTAGACACTTTCACTGCTGAGGGTGAGCTGACCATTTTTCGGTGACGTCTCTATTTTCAGCTTTAGAGATTCTAAATTAAAAGCAACAATACGGCTAAAATACAACGCACATAACCTGTAGAATAGATCTGAAATAAACATATTTTCGCTACCGAACAGTTCAAAATATATGTACAATTCAAGGGCCATATTACAGAACGTGTCCTGAGGGCACAACAAGTGTTTGTGCCCGTTTTGCGGTCCCCTGGGGCCCGTTGGTGTTACAGAAGGGGTCACAGACGCTTGTTCAGTGCTTTCTCAAGAGAGCATTCCCTCCTTTGCATGGGAGCGTGGCCCCATGCAAATGAGGCAATCCCTTTGACTCTGCGCCCACGCTGTATTATAGATGTGGGCGCAGAGTCAAAGAAGCAGTCAGGAGGTGCACTGTCAGTGGGCCCCCCCTGATCGCAACCCTCTAAAGAGGGAAAAGAGGGTCCTATGGAACACCGAGACACCCCCTTGCAGGCGGGGGCAGTGAGTGACATCACCCTCATGCAAGGAGATCTCAAATCCCTCTTTAAAGTGTATGCGGGTTGCCGCCTGCATAGAGAAACATGGAGCAGTTTTCAAACAGCTGCTCTGTACTTCCCTTGAATGTGCTGCCCAAAGGGCAGCGTGAGACGGCTGCCCTGAGGGCCAGCCTTCTACATGATAGGGATGCACTTTTTCTGTTTGCATCTGGTGCACCTGCTTAAAGGTACGTTGTGGCGCAAGCAGAAAAAAGTGTGCCCTATTTATGAAAGTTATTAACAACCACAGGGGCTTGTCTAACAACCCTGAACCAGGGACAGTTAATCGATACACCTAACAGTAGGTTCAGGAGAGCATCAAATTTAGAGAAAGCAATAGGAAATAAACATTAAGTAAAGAGAGAAAAGAAAAATGAAAAAAGAAGAGAAAAGGGGGAAGCCGTTCAATCCAAAAACACTATAGAAAATTGTTAATATTTGTTATACAGAGTAAAAAAATCTTTTTTAAAAACATTTACGCTCAAGACAAAGTGCTGGTATACAAAAAACATATCACAAACCAGACAAGTGGCAAACACAAACCTTATATGTTACAAATGAAGGAACAACTTACGCATAAATATAATGTGTCCTCCAGGAATTTAGGCCACAAAAAAGCGTCAACGGCGTTTTGACTGTTTTGTAACTACACGGTCATCTTCAGGACTCACAGTTTACTTGAGCAATAGCAGTCTGTATAAAAGCATTCAGACCAACCATAAAATGATGGTCATCCACACAATTTCAGAAGATATATGCCACAATTGTTTTGTTTCTGCAATTGATTTTTTTATTTTTATAAAAGATTGTAAAGGGTTAGAGGGAAGATGGCTGTCGAGGGAGAAGAATACATGTGTCATGGATGCAGCAATAAACCAAAGATGGGGCCACACTATACTCTAATGGAGATCAGCCAAAAAGTGGACGTCGTTTTCTGCACAACATAGCAGGCAGTGAGGATGCAATGCGACACCTTCCTAAACCCATCTACCTTCTAAAACATGTAAGGCAGCAGCAGATATCCCCAAGAAACACGAGGTGCGCAATGCGCTGCACCATGCTGTGGTCTGCGTGATGATTGCCCATATTATGGGCCCCACAGGGACAGTAGCAGGGACTCCGGTAGAGCCAGTAGGTCATAGGCATCAAGAGTGGCTGAGAGGGACAAAGCAGTCAGCTGGGCACCGTTTGTCTCAGCTTCGATGCCGCAGAAAACTGTCAGAAGATCGAGAATTAATGGGGGCCAGCTGGGAGAGACCTTGGGTCGGAGGGCTGCTGTATGCAAGGAGGCAGCAGGAAAGTGATCACATGGGGAGAGGCTCACCATGAGAATCGCTGTGCAGGCTCCTTCTCATCCACTCACCTAATAACCTCCTCCTCCTTCACAGGGGCCTGCAGCAGTAGCAGCCGGGGCCATTGATTGGTAGACAGAGGGGGTGGTTGGGCAGGACACAGCAGTCAGCTGGATGCTACTCATCTCAACGCCAATATTGCGAGTTGCCGGAGAATCTCAGTGCTGACAATGCGGGTTATAGCAGAGAGGCTGGGGGAGCTGGGGCAGCTGGGACCTGTGAAGTGAGGTGCCTCGAGAGGCAGCCACAAGCAAGGGGGCAGCTGGCTTACCATGAGGAACACAGTTGCAGTCTCTCCCTCAGACATGGCAATCTCCCAGATGGTGAAGCGCCTCCCCGTCGAGGAGGGGTGTATAAATCCTTGAGGTTTGGGTGGATAAACACCACTATCCAAGAAAAAGGACTGGTGAGGAAAGGTTAGTGAGTACCAGTAGCTGTCAAGTGAGAAGAATACATGTGTCATAGATGCAGCAATAAACCAAAGATGAGGGCAGTCAACTCAGGCCACATTATATTCTAGTGGAGTCAGCAAAAAATCAGGGGTGTTCTCTGCACAACATAGCAGGCAGTGGGGCGGCAATATGACACATAGCCAAACCCATCTATCTAACTTCTACAAAATGTAAGGCAGTTGCAGATATCCCCAAGAAACACGGGCACACAATGCGCTGCACCATGGTGTGGTCTGCGTGATGATCGCCCATATTATATGCTCCACAGGGAAAGAAACAGGGACTCCAGTAGGGCCAGTGGGTCATAGGCATCGACAGTGGCTGAGGGGGACACAGCAGTCAGCAGAGCACCATTTGTCTCAGCTTCAATGCTGCAGGAAACTGGCAGAAAAGCAAAAAGTAGTGGGGGGCCAACTAGGAGAGGCCTTGGTTTGGAAGGCCGCCGCATGCAATGGACCAGAGGGATAGTGATCACATGGGACTGGCTCACCATGAGAATTGATGTGCAGGCTCCTCCTCATCCACTCACTTAATAAGCTCCTCCTCCTCCGCAGGGACCTCCAGCAGGAGTATGAGCATCCGAGGCCATTGATTGGTAGGCAGCGTGGGTGGCTGGGCAGGACATGGCAGTCAGCCGGGTGCCGCTCATCTCTGTGCCAATATGCGAGTTGCCGAAGAGGCTCAGTGCCGATAATGCAGGATACATCAGAGAGGCTAGGGAAGCGGGAGCATGCCGATAGAGATGGTTCAAAAGGCAGCCATAAGCAAGGGGGCAGTGGGCTCACCATGAGGAACACAGTTGCGGACTCTTCCTCAGGACATGGTTATCTCCCAGATAGGGGAGCGTCTCCACATCTAGGAGGGCTGCATGGGTAATCCTTCAGGTCTGGAATGGATTATCGCCGCTACCCAGAAAAGGACCGGGTGGGGCAAATTCAGTGAGTGCCAGTAGGTAGTGTGTGTCTGTTTGGGTTCCTCTGCTGTCTTGTAACTGGGAATCGAGCTGTAGGAATGAACTTGGACTGAACACCTGAGTTGAAGTGTTGTGCAAAGAATCCTCCTAGGTGGCTTCATGTTGTCATGATTTTCTTGATTTCTCAATGTTGTCATGTTAATCCTCTCTAAATCCCAGAAAGTGGTGCTTGATGGGTGGGCTTGTGCAGGGATTTAAGCATCTAGCAATCCCTATCCCTGGAAGCTTCCTGATGGAGCTCCTTCTTGGATGGCCGTTTTCGACAAAAAAAATAAAAAACCTGCTATGCCAGACAGAAGAATTTCAGATCTTTCATGTGTCCTTCAGCTAGGTACAGTCTGCTATAGTTCAGGCATTCCACTTTCTGCAGATCAATGATGCTTGAGCCTAGCCTTTGATTCAGTCAACAGATGCCACTTTAAACAGAACTTGGAAAAAGCAGCCCACTTAATGCTAACCTCTTAAAACTCATTATCGAATTATAAAGCAGAACAACCACAAAAGTCTTGCATTTGCAAAAATGATGGAGGAGAATCCTGATGAATTAAAAGAAGTCAAGCAAGAAGAACTATTGGCTCCTACATTCTTTCACTTGTTCACTATGGCCTTCATAACACTATGTTGGTAACTATCAGTGCATTTATGAAATAGTGAATATCTGTATTTATCTCTTTTAATTACTCTATTCTGCTTGCCCACGACAATACTGACCTGCCGGCCCTCTCAAGTGCATGACTGAAACATACTAAAATGCAATAGTGTAAAACCAAAGGTGTTGATCCGTTCATCATAGACCCAAGAAGCAAGCAACATTTGCACCAGTAGGAATTATGCCAATGGAAAGGGTAAAAGAGGTTCAACACTTGGTTGAAAGTCAAAAACAAATGCTCAGAACAACACATTGGGAACACCTTATTCACTTACACGAGCCACCCTCACTATGCAACTAGAAATGATGCAAAGGGGCAAACTGTGCTGGGTGGTAAAGCAGTGTGCTTCCATCCCTCTTCTCTTTGAAAAGGCTCCCTTGAGCCTCTGAGCTGACGAGCTCTTGGAGATGCGCCTCAGTGCCAGGGAGAGGTACAGAGACAGAGAGGAATGTGGCAGCTTTCTCAGCAAACCCCAGATGAATTTCGTTTTATCTCTACTGATGAAGGATAAAGTCCAGAAACACATGTGTCTAGATATTAACAGCACAAACCTGCCCCAACTTTGGTAAAACACTCTGCAAAACTTCAAGTAAGCATGTAAATTGAATTGCATTTACCAGGATGCAAAGGGGCGAACTGTGCTGGGAGGTGAAACCGTGTGCCCCAATACCCCTTCTGTTTGAAAAGGCTCCCTTGAGCCTCTGAGCTGACGAGCTCTTGGAGATGCTCTGTGCGCCAGGCAGAGGTACAGAGACCTGAGAGGAATGTGGCAGCTTTCTCAGCAAACCCCAGATGAATTTCCCTTTATCTCTACTGATGAAGGATAAAATCCAGAATCACATGTGTCTAGAGATTAACAGCACTAACCTGCACCAACTTTGGTGAAACACTCTGCAAAACTTCAATTAAGCATGTAAATTGAACTGCATTTACCAGGATGCAAAGGGGCAAACTGTGCTGGGAGGTGAAGCAGTGTGCTACCATCCCCCTTCTGTTTGAAAAGGCTCCCTTGAGCCTCTGAGCTGACGAGCTCTTGGAGATGCTCCTGTGCGCCAGGCAGAGGTACAGAGACCTGAGAGGAATGTGGCAGCTTTCTCAGCAAACCCCAGATGAATTTCCCTTTATCTCTTCTGATGAAGGATAAAATCCAGAATCACATGTGTCTAGAGATTAACAGCACTAACCTGCACCAACTTTGGTGAAACACTCTGCAAAACTTCAATTAAGCATGTAAATTGAACTGCATTTACCAGGATGCAAAGGGGCAAACTGTGCTGGGAGGTGAAGCAGTGTGCTACCATCCCCCTTCTGTTTGAAAAGGCTCCCTTGAGCTTCTGAGCTGACGAGCTCTTGGAGATGCACCTGTGCGCCAGGGAGAGGTACAGAGACTGGAGAGGAATGTGGTAGCTTTCTCAGCAAACCCCAGATGATTTTTGTTTTATCTCTACTGATGACGGATAAAATTCAGAAACACATGTGTCTAGAGATTAACAGCACGAACCTGCACCAACTTTGGTGAAACACTCTGCAAAACCTCAAGTAAGCGTGTACGTTGAACTGCATTTACCAGGATGCAAAGGGGCGAACTGTGCTGGGAGGTGAAGCAGTGTGCTCCCATCCCACTTCTGTTTGAAAAGGTCCCCTTTAGCCTCTGAGCTGGCGAGCTCTTGGAGATGCACCTGTGCGCCAGGGAGAGGTACAGAGACCTGAGAGGAATGTGGCAGCTTTCTCAGCAAACCACAGATGAATTTAGTTTTATTTCTACTGATGACGTATAAAATCCAGAAACACATGTGTCTAGATATTAACAGCACTACCCTGCACCATCTTTGATGAAACACTCTGCAAAACCTCAAGTAAGCATGTAAATTGAACTGCATTTACCAGGATGCAAAGGGGCGAACTGTGCTGGGAGGTGACAGCACTAACCTGCACCACCTTTGGTGAAACACTCTGCAAAACTTCAAGTAAGCATGTAAATTAAACTGCATTTACCAGGATGCAAAGGGGCGAACTGTTCTGGGAGGTGAAGCAGTGTGCTCCCCTCCCACTTCTGTTTGAAAAGACTCCCTTGAGCCTCTGCGCTGACGAGCTCTTGGGGATACACCTGTGCCCCAGGGAGAGGTACAGAGACCTGAGAGGATTGTGTCAGCTTTCTCAGCAAACCGCAGATGAATTTCGTTTTATCTCTACAGATGAAGGATACAATCCAGAAACACATGTGTCTAGTGATTAACAGCACTAACCTGCACCAGCTTTGGTGAAACACTCTGCAAAACTTCAAGTAAGCATGTAAATTAAACTGCATTCACCAGGATGCAAAGGGGCGAACTGTGCTGGGAGGTGACAGCACTAACCTGCACCAGCTTTGGTGAAACACTCTGCAAAACCTCAAGTAAGCATGTACGTTGAACTGCATTTACCAGGATGCAAAGGGGCGAACTGTGCTGGGAGGTGAAGCAGTGTGCTCCCATCCCACTTCTGTTTGAAAAGGTCCCCTTTAGCCTCTGAGCTGGCGAGCTCTTGGAGATGCACCTGTGCGCCAGGGAGAGGTACAGAGACCTGAGAGGAATGTGGCAGCTTTCTCAGCAAACCACAGATGAATTTAGTTTCATTTCTACTGATGACGTATAAAATCCAGAAACACATGTGTCTAGATATTAACAGCACTACCCTGCACCATCTTTGATGAAACACTCTGCAAAACCTCAAGTAAGCATGTAAATTGAACTGCATTTACCAGGATGCAAAGGGGCGAACTGTGCTGGGAGGTGACAGCACTAACCTGCACCACCTTTGGTGAAACACTCTGCAAAACTTCAAGTAAGCATGTAAATTAAACTGCATTTACCAGGATGCAAAGGGGCGAACTGTTCTGGGAGGTGAAGCAGTGTGCTCCCCTCCCACTTCTGTTTGAAAAGACTCCCTTGAGCCTCTGCGCTGACGAGCTCTTGGGGATACACCTGTGCCCCAGGGAGAGGTACAGAGACCTGAGAGGATTGTGTCAGCTTTCTCAGCAAACCGCAGATGAATTTCGTTTTATCTCTACAGATGAAGGATACAATCCAGAAACACATGTGTCTAGTGATTAACAGCACTAACCTGCACCAGCTTTGGTGAAACACTCTGCAAAACTTCAAGTAAGCATGTAAATTAAACTGCATTCACCAGGATGCAAAGGGGCGAACTGTGCTGGGAGGTGACAGCACTAACCTGCACCAGCTTTGGTGAAACACTCTGCAAAACTTCAAGTAAGTATGTAAATTGAACTGCATTTACCAGGATGCAAAGGGGCGAACTGTGATGGGAGGTGAAGCAGTGTGCTCCCATCCCCCTTCTTTTTGAAAAGGTTCCCTTGAGCCTCTGAGCTGACGAGCTCTTGGAGATGCACCTGTGTGCCAGGTAGAGGTACAGAGACCTGAGAGGAATGATGCAGCTTTCTCAGCAAACTCCGGATGAATTTCGTTTTATATCTACTGATGAAGAATAAAATCCAGAAACACTTGTGTCTAGAGATTAATAGCCCTAACCTGCACCAACTTTGGTGAAACACTCTGCAAAACTTCAAGTAAACATGTAAATTTAACTGCATTTACAGGATGCAAAGGGGCGAACTGTGCTGAGAGGTGAAGCAGTGTGCTCCCATCCCACTTCTGTTTGAAAAGACTTCCTTGAGCCTCTGCGCTGACGAGCTCTTGAGGATGCACCTGTGCCCCAAGGAGAGGTACAGAGACCTGAGAGTAATGTGGCAGCTTTGTCAGCTAACCCCAGATGAATTTTGTTTTGTCTCTACTGATGAAGGATAAAATCCAGAAACACTTGTGTCTAGAGACTAACAGCACTAACCTGCACCAACTTTGGTGAAACACTCTGCAAAACTTCAAGTAAGTATGTAAATTTAACTGCATTTACCAGGATGCAAAGAGGCAAAATGTGCTGGGAGATGAAGTAGTGGGCTCCCGTCCCCCTTCTGTTTGAAAAGACTCCCTTGAGCCTCTGCACTGACGTGCTCTTGGGGATGCACCTGTGCCCCAGGGAGAGGTACAGAGACCTGAGAGGATTGTGTCAGCTTTCTCGGCAAACCCCAGATAATTTCGTTTTATCCCTACAGATGAAGGATACAATCCAGAAACACATGTGTCTAGTGATTAACAGCACTAACCTGCACCAACTTTGGTGAAACACTTTGCAAAACTTCAAGTAAGCATGTAAATTGAACTGCATTTACCAGGATGCAAAGGGGCAAACTGTACTGGGAGGTGAAGCAGTGTGCTCCCATCCCCCTTCTGTTTGAAAAGGTTCCCTTGAGCCTCTGAGCTGACGAGCTCTTGGAGATGCACCTGTACGCCAGGGAGAGGTACAGAGACCTGAGAGGAATGTGGCAGCTTTCTTAGCAAACCCCAGATGAATTTTGTTTTATCTCTACTGATGAAGAATAAAATCCAGAAACACATGTATCTAGAGATTAACAGCCCTAACCTGCACCAACTTTGGTGAAACACTCTGCAAAACGTCAAGTAAAAATGTAAATTTAACTGCATTTACAGGATGCAAAGGGGCGAACTGTACTGGGAGGTGAAGCAGTGTGCTCCCATCCCACTTCTGTTTAAAAATACTCCCTTGAGCCTCTGCGCTGACGAGCTCTTGAGGATGCACCTGTGCCCCAGGGAGAGGTACAGGGACCTGAGAGTAATGTGGCAGCTTTGTCAGCTAACCCCAGATGAATTTTGTTTTGTCTCTACTGATGAGGGATACAATCCAGAAACACATGTGTCTAGAGATTAACAGCACTAACCTGCACCAACTTTGGTGAAACACTCTGCAAAACTTCAAGTAAGCATGTAAATTGAACTACATTTACCAGGATGCAAAGGGGCAAACTGTGCTGGGAGGTGAAGTAGTGTGCTCCCCTCCCCCTTCTGTTTGAAAAGACTCCCATGAGCCTCTGAGCTGACGAGCTCTTGGAGATGCACCTCTGCACCAGGGAGAGGTACAGAGACCAGAGAGGAATGTGGCAGCTTTCTCAGCAAACCCCAGATGAATTTCGTTTTATCTCTACAGATGAAGGATACTATCTAGAAACACATGTGTCTAGTGATTAACAGCACTAACCTGCACCAACTTTGGTGAAACACTCTGCAAAACTTCAAGTAAACATGTAAATTTAACTGCATTTACAGGATGCAAAGGGGCGAACTGTGCTGGGACGGGAAGCAGTGTGCTCCCATCCCACTTCGGTTTGAAAAGACTCCCTTGAGCCTCTGCACTGACGAGCTCTTGAGGATGCACCTGTGCCCCAGGGAGAGGTACAGAGACCTGAGAGGAATGTGGCAGCTTTCGCATCAAACCCCAGATGAATTTTGTTTTGTCTCTACTGATGAAGGATAAAATCCAGAAACACTTGTGTCTAGAGATTAACAGCACTAACCTGCACCAACGTTGGTGAAACACTCTGCAAAACTTCAAGTAAGTATGTAAATTGAACTGCATTTACCAGGATGCAAAGGGGCAAACTGTGCTGGGAGGTGAAGTAGTGTGCTCCCATCCCACTTCTGTTTAAAAAGACTCCCTTGAGCCTCTGCGCTGACGAGCTCTTGAGGATGCACCTGTGCCCCAGGGAGAGGTACCGAGACCTGAGAGGATTGTGCCAGCTTTGTCAGCTAACCCCTGATGAATTTTGTTTTGTCTCTACTGATGAAGGATAAAATCCAGAAACACTTGTGTCTAGAGACTAACAGCACTAACCTGCACCAACTTTGGTGAAACACTCTGCAAAACTTCAAGTAAGTATGTAAATTTAACTGCATTTACCAGGATGCAAAGAGGCAAAATGTGCTGGGAGATGAAGTAGTGGGCTCCCGTCCCCCTTCTGTTTGAAAAGACTCCCTTGAGCCTCTGCACTGACGTGCTCTTGGGGATGCACCTGTGCCCCAGGGAGAGGTACAGAGACCTGAGAGGATTGTGTCAGCTTTCTCGGCAAACCCCAGATAATTTCGTTTTATCCCTACAGATGAAGGATACAATCCAGAAACACATGTGTCTAGTGATTAACAGCACTAACCTGCACCAACTTTGGTGAAACACTTTGCAAAACTTCAAGTAAGCATGTAAATTGAACTGCATTTACCAGGATGCAAAGGGGCAAACTGTACTGGGAGGTGAAGCAGTGTGCTCCCATCCCCCTTCTGTTTGAAAAGGTTCCCTTGAGCCTCTGAGCTGACGAGCTCTTGGAGATGCACCTGTACGCCAGGGAGAGGTACAGAGACCTGAGAGGAATGTGGCAGCTTTCTTAGCAAACCCCAGATGAATTTTGTTTTATCTCTACTGATGAAGAATAAAATCCAGAAACACATGTATCTAGAGATTAACAGCCCTAACCTGCACCAACTTTGGTGAAACACTCTGCAAAACGTCAAGTAAAAATGTAAATTTAACTGCATTTACAGGATGCAAAGGGGCGAACTGTACTGGGAGGTGAAGCAGTGTGCTCCCATCCCACTTCTGTTTAAAAATACTCCCTTGAGCCTCTGCGCTGACGAGCTCTTGAGGATGCACCTGTGCCCCAGGGAGAGGTACAGGGACCTGAGAGTAATGTGGCAGCTTTGTCAGCTAACCCCAGATGAATTTTGTTTTGTCTCTACTGATGAGGGATACAATCCAGAAACACATGTGTCTAGAGATTAACAGCACTAACCTGCACCAACTTTGGTGAAACACTCTGCAAAACTTCAAGTAAGCATGTAAATTGAACTACATTTACCAGGATGCAAAGGGGCAAACTGTGCTGGGAGGTGAAGTAGTGTGCTCCCCTCCCCCTTCTGTTTGAAAAGACTCCCATGAGCCTCTGAGCTGACGAGCTCTTGGAGATGCACCTCTGCACCAGGGAGAGGTACAGAGACCAGAGAGGAATGTGGCAGCTTTCTCAGCAAACCCCAGATGAATTTCGTTTTATCTCTACAGATGAAGGATACTATCTAGAAACACATGTGTCTAGTGATTAACAGCACTAACCTGCACCAACTTTGGTGAAACACTCTGCAAAACTTCAAGTAAACATGTAAATTTAACTGCATTTACAGGATGCAAAGGGGCGAACTGTGCTGGGACGGGAAGCAGTGTGCTCCCATCCCACTTCGGTTTGAAAAGACTCCCTTGAGCCTCTGCACTGACGAGCTCTTGAGGATGCACCTGTGCCCCAGGGAGAGGTACAGAGACCTGAGAGGAATGTGGCAGCTTTCGCATCAAACCCCAGATGAATTTTGTTTTGTCTCTACTGATGAAGGATAAAATCCAGAAACACTTGTGTCTAGAGATTAACAGCACTAACCTGCACCAACGTTGGTGAAACACTCTGCAAAACTTCAAGTAAGTATGTAAATTGAACTGCATTTACCAGGATGCAAAGGGGCAAACTGTGCTGGGAGGTGAAGTAGTGTGCTCCCATCCCACTTCTGTTTAAAAAGACTCCCTTGAGCCTCTGCGCTGACGAGCTCTTGAGGATGCACCTGTGCCCCAGGGAGAGGTACCGAGACCTGAGAGGATTGTGCCAGCTTTGTCAGCTAACCCCTGATGAATTTTGTTTTGTCTCTACTGATGAAGGATAAAATCCAGAAACACATGTGTCTAGAGATTAACAGCACTAACCTGCACCAACTTTGGTGAAACACTCTGCAAAACTTCACGTAAACATGTAAATTTAACTGCATTTACTGGATGCAAAGGGGAGAACTGTGCTGGGACGGGAAGCAGTGTGCTCCCATCCCACTTCGGTTTGAAAAGACTCCCTTGAGCCTCTGCGCTGACGAGCTCTTGGGGATGCGCCTGTGCCCCAGGGAGATGTACAGAGACCTGAGAGTAATGTGGCAGCTTTGTCAGCTAACCCCAGATGAATTTTGTTTTATCTCTACTGATGAAGGATAAAATCCAGAAACACTTGTGTCTAGAGATTAACAGCACTAACCTGCACCAACTTTGGTGAAACACTCTGCAAAACTTCAAGTAAGTATGTAAATTGAACTGCATTTACCAGGATGCAAAGGGGCAAACTGTGCTGGGAGGTGAAGTAGTGTGCTCCCGTCCCCCTTCTGTTTGAAAAGGCTCACTTGAGCCTCTGAGCTGACAAGCTCTTGGAGATGAACCTGTGCGCCAGGTAGAGGTACAGAGACCTGAGAGGAATATGGCAGCTTTCTCAGCAAACCCCAGATGAATTTTGTTTTATCTCTACTGATGACGGATAAAATCCAGAAAGACATGTGTCTAGAGATTAACAGCACTAACCTGCACCAACTTTGGTGAAACACTTTGCAAAACGTCAAGTAAA
Organism: Lissotriton helveticus; assembly: GCF_964261635.1. Classification (NCBI taxonomy): domain Eukaryota; kingdom Metazoa; phylum Chordata; class Amphibia; order Caudata; family Salamandridae; genus Lissotriton; species Lissotriton helveticus. The sequence continues at coordinate 220,735,889 of NC_136059.1, read as the reverse complement.
CATGTAAATTTAACTGCATTTACAGGATGCAAAGGGGCAAACTGTGCTGTGAGGTGAAGCAGTGTGCTCCCGTCCCCTTTCTGTTTGAAAAGGCTCCCCTGAGCCTCTGCGCTGACGAGCTCTTGGAGATGCACCTGTGTGCCAGGGAGAGGTACAGAGACCTGAGAGGAATGTGGCAGCTTTCGTAGCAAACTCCAGATGAATTTTGTTTTGTCCCTACTGATGAAGGATACAATCCAGAAACACATATGTCTAGTGATTAACAGCACTAACCTGCACCAAGTTTGGTGAAACACTCTGCAAAAACTCAAGTAAGCATGTAAATTGAACTACATTTACCAGAATACAAAGGGGCGAACTGTGCTGGGAGGTGAAGCAGTGTGCTCCCATCCCCCTTCTGTTTGAAAAGGCTCCTTTGAGCCTCTGAGCTGACAAGCTCTTAGTGATGCACCTGTGCACCAGGGAGAGGTACAGAGACCTGAGAGTAATGCGGAAGCTTTGTCAGCTAACCCCAGATGAATTTCGTTTTATCTCTACTGATGAAAAATAAAATCCAGAAACACATGTGTCTAGTGATTAACAGCACTAACCTGCACCAACTTTGGTGAAACACTCTGCAAAACATCAAGTAAGTATGTAAATTGAACTGCATTTACCAGGATGCAAAGGGGCAAACTGTGCTCGGAGGTGAAGTAGTGTGCTCCCATCCCACTTCTGTTTGAAAAGGATCACTTAAGCCTCTTAGCTGACAAGCTCTTGGAGATGCACCTGTGCTCCAGGGAGCGGTACAGAGACCTGAGAGGAATGTTGCAGCTTTCTCAGCAAACCCCAGATGATTTTTGTTGTATCTCTGCTGATGACGGATAAAATCCGGAAACACATGTGTCTAGAGATTAACAGCCCTAACCTGCACCAACTTTGGTGAAATACTCTGCAAACCGTCAAGTAAACATGTAAATTTAACTGCATTTACAGGATGCAAAGTGGCAAACTGTGCTGGGAGGTGAAGCACTGTGCTCCCATCCCCCTTCTGTTTGAAAAGGCTCCCTTGAGCCTCTGCACTGACGAGCTCTTGAGGATGCACCTGTGCCCCAGGGAGAGGTACAGAGACCTGAGAGGAATGTGGCAGCTTTCGCATCAAACCCCAGATGAATTTTGTTTTGTCTCTACTGATGAAGGATACAATCCAGTAACACATGTGTCTAGAGATTAACAGCACTTACCTGCACCAACTTTGGTGAAACACTCTGCAAAACTTCAAGGAAGTATGTAAATTGAACTGTATTTACCAGGATGCAAAGGGGCAAACTGTGCTGGGAGTTGAAGTAGTGTGCTCCCGTCCCGCTTCTGTTTGAAAAGGCTCATTTGAGCCCCTGAGCTGACAAGCTCTTGGAAATGCACCTGTGCGCCAGGGAGAGGTACAGAGACCTGAGAGGTATGTGGCAGCTTTGTCAGCCAACCCCAGATGAATTTTGTTTTATCTGTACTGATGAAGGATAAAATCCAGAAACACATGTGTCTAGAGATTAACAGCATTAACCTGCACCAACTTTGGTGAAACACTCTGCAAAACTTCATGTAAGCATGTAAATTGAACTGCATTTACCCGGATGCAAAGGGGAGTGCTCCCATTCCCCTTCTGTTAGAAATGACTTATGGTTCGCATCCAACAGGACCCGCTACTATATGCACATTTCTGGATGCCCATAGCAGAGTTGTAGTATTGGTCTGCAGTGGGTCCACCTAGGCACTACTTAATATAAACAGTAGGATGGAGATCCCCCATTCCTCAGCATAGGTGAGCATTTAGCTACATACGATGTGTGGGTGACGTAGATGTTGGCCATGGCTCTTTCCTTCATTATCGGAGCACTAGCTCTGTGGCTGTTTGGTGACGTATGATACTGCCAACTTTTCCCTCCTATGATTTACGGGAATGGATATAAAACCTGCAATTCTGCTTGTGAACTAGAAATTTCCCATTGGAATGCTGGTGCTATGTTGTACCCTCTCCCTTACTTATTGTTTGTTAGGGTAGCTGTGTGGTTCGATACGGTTCCACTCGTAGACAGACTGATAAGCTCTGAGAGACAATACACTTGTGGAGAGGTTACAAAGCAGATCATGTAGAGGGTATGCTGTGTTTGAAAATGTTATTGCTTCAATGTAGTATTCAAAAGCTTCTCTTCGCCCCTATTGCAACATGTAGTATGATTCTGCTATGGTGTGTGATTCTGTTCCGATTTGTATGTTTTTCTGCACGCAATATGATTGTAAGCGGGCGATACGTGTGCTGTGAGTTGTAAAGCGTATGCGCACTGGGAATTTTAACATGGGCTGGCATTATCGATGATAGAAGACCCGGCGGTGGGTGCACGTTGTATGGTAGACGTTTTACAACAAATGTAATGGGTGTTATTTAGCTTTCATCTATGTACGGTGCCCCCCCCCTTTTTTTGATACTATTGCGATGGACAATGCATGCCAGACATAACGGCACGATTGCTTGCTAAGCCGGTTAACACTAGCAGTCACAATTACATATAAATATACAGGCACAGTGCTTGTCTTCTGAGTGTTCTCAATTCTTTGCCCAATGGTCCTAATTATCATCGGGCTATATAGTGCCTGCCCAATATAAATGAATGAGTCTACTGGATGGACAGAGATAGTTGTGCAGCCTTTTACAGGGCATAGGGATGTGGCTAGCCAAGTGATTGTATGTAGCGAGATATACAGGATAGACACACAAAAAAGACACGGTCTGAGGATGGTATGAAATCTACATCAATCCGTGTATTTTATGGTGGACATGATACATTGACTCGTGCCTGTTTTGACAAGGTGGTTTAGACTTGCACAGTCATATCACAAAGAGTTGGTTATGTGACATGGGTCATGTCTATGCCTTCTTGTTGTTTTTATAGAGCGGTGCTTGTTCCCCCAGAGCCGCATCCAGGTGAAGCGAAGCTATAAACTCCTGATAAATGGGTAAGGAGGAACAGTTACTCACTGTATGCCTAAAGTTAAATTTGATGCAAATGGCCCCCCATGGCAACTGATAATGTTTTTTTGTTCTATTGTTTTCCCTTTCTTTGACATGTAACCAACATGATCTCTCTACAGTGGCTGAGAATTTTGCCACATAAGAGAAGGAACCATACACCGAGGATCTCAGGTGAAATGGTTCAATGATTTTACTATGTTCTTATATATTCACTTTTTTGCAGTAGCAATACACTGACTGAGGTCCTGATGAATGCAGGGGATAATATTGTCCCATTTTTCTGCTGAAACATGTTGACCACATAAAATATATTGGCAGATATTAGTTACAAATGTCATTTTTGCACTGTTTTTAGTCTTGGGCAATTGAGTGATAAGAATAAACATAGGTTTCTCTCATTTACCCAATTTTAATTCACCACTATTTAAATTCTTTCACGCACTGCAATTTGTTTCTACCCATCACCAGATATCCTTTAATCGGTATCTGCCAAGTGACCTTGTGTCTCATTATTAGATGTTGGATGCATTCATCATGTCCCCTCATACATCTTTTATGACTCACTAAACGGCTGGTCACTAGGAACCCCAGATGATGACAAGGGACTGATGGGTATCCTTACTTATTAGGCACATCTGTTCTGCACATAGTTACACACTGGTTTTGTTAGTTCATGCTTTTTTTTAGGTAAATTGGTTACAGTTAGACCCGTGGACACTCTGTTGTTATTATATTTTTCAGCGCCTGCCTTTATGATAAAAAATCATTTTTTCAAAAGAACATGGGCATAGGTTAAACTCATAAAAGAGGCCATTCCGAAGAGAGAACCCGAGCAGGCACAATTAAATATTTAGCATAAATTCTCACATTCAGAAAGGATGGAGCTTAAGAATCTGCAGGCTGGCAAAGTCTGTGTGCATGTTGATTGACTAGTGAAAGACGTTGTCCATCTTAACAACTTATTTCAAGGGAATAAAACGCCTATTGGTAATAGAACCTCTTGATTGCCTCCTGACAGATAAGCAAATGCAGAAGGCCTTTCCCCAAACCCAGGGTATGGAACAACATCCCCATATCCATCAGGATATGACCAGTGCTGCTCAATTTAAGAAAGTTGAAGACTCTCCACTTTAAAGAACACAATATATGTGACAGGGAGGCTGAGTGCTCGTCTCACACCATTACTGACATTGCTTAAAGTCCTGAACCAACGTGGTAGAAATATGCCATGGGAGAAATAGGCCATTGCTCTCAACGAGACAGTCAACCATCTAGTGGACTGTCTGAGGTACAATTTGTTTGTTAAGAGTGCTGCATACGCCACACCGTTTGAGATAACCTCTGCCCCGGTGTCACCGTCATTGCTGTTGGCTGGGTCCCTGAATCAGCAAGAGAAGCCACAGATCCAATTTGGGAATTGTCAGGTATCCCTGTATCTCGACTACATACTCATGGTCCAGTGCCGTCGCTCTTCTTATCAGGTGGTAAGGTGGTAAAGAAGAAGTTACGTACTATGAATCTCAAATATGCATTTCTATTCCCCGCCTGCTTGAAGATCATCTACGAACAAAAAACATACTTCTTCGAAAGTACGGAGGATGTAGAGGAGTGGACTGAAGTCATGGGCCCAACGCAATTGTCCAGTCAATCTCTTCAGAAACTGCCGAGCAGCCCTGGGGGAGCAAGAGGACGAAGTTCGCAGGGTGTGGTTAAAATATTTGGTATGGCGACATTTCCTGGGCCCAAACAGGAACAGGTACAGGAGGGCCGGGAGATGACCCTGGCGGCTGCAAACACTTTCAGGGACAAATCCCCTCTTCGCGACTCAGTCTCATCTGAAAATAGCACAGTACGTTCAGGCTCTGAGAACAGTTTAACACTTTTTCCTATTGTGACGCCTCAAACAGCAGATGATTTATTGGGACTGTAGACACGTTGTAGAAATGCCATAATCTTCTAGCTGCCTGAACATGCCGTGGAGTGATGCGATGATGATGGCACGCATATATCCTTTTGCCCTGTTTTTTATGCAATTTACTTTGACATAGGAAATGTTGTACATGATTTGCTCTGGTGAAGCTCTTGATCATATGTCATTTTAAATGACAGTTATTGCTTCCGTTCCCCACTTTGCGGTTGCTACTATCGTAAAATCTAGATTGCAGCATCAACATTATTGGCGCCATCTTGTCCCCTTTTCCGACTCATACGTGCGCGTAAGCAGCAGCCATTTTGTATGCCATGGCCTCTCTGCCCACTGCCGATAGCCAGCGCGTCTCTCCCCCTCACTCCCCGGCCTCGCAAGCATCCCCCCGCGCCCTGACAGCCCCCGGTCTCTCCTGCTTGGGCCATAAACGCACCTCCAGCGTGACCCTTCCTCCGAGCCACATCCCGTGCTGAACCCCCACACTCTTTCATCTCATTCATAGAACAAGCTCCTTTGATAACCTCTTCCTCCCTGTCCGATTGTCCGACCTGTTCCCAGGCCACCACCTAGCCCAGCAGATACAGTTTACTGCCCCTACAGTAGGACCCCGCCTCACATCAAAGGAGCGGGGATTAATCAATGCCTTCACACCCCCAGATCCGACCGATCGCCCGCATTCCTGTTCCCAGCGGAATGTCCAGCTGCGCGATAGCCATCATGCTGAGATTGGGGTGGGGACTCCTACTGTAGAAAGGGAGGGGTGCGCTTTGTCTGTCCTGACTCAAGCCATTGGCCCCAAGCAACGACCATGTGCCTATTTCTCTGCCACTCTTGACCCCGTAGCGAGAGCCTTGCCTGCCTGCCTTCGAGCCGTAGCTGCCGCTGCTGTCTCTATCAGACAAAGTGAGGGATCGTACTCTCGAATTCACTCACGGTGTTAGTACCCCATGCTGTTGACACCCTCCTGAACCAGACTAAGACTCTCTGCTGCGTTCGACACGGTCGACCATACCATCTTGGTCGACCGTGTCGAGCAGGCAGGCCTTAGGGGCCCTGCACTGAGCTGGATCCGCTCATTGAAATGAAATGAAATGAAAAAGAAACTTATAAGGCGCTCTGTGGCCAAGCGGCTTCCTGGCGTGAGGAACACATCAGTGTCTGCCTAACAGGTGCGGGAGAGTATTAGCCCGGGAAAGCCTGGAGGAAGAAAAAAGTTTTGAGGGCTTTCCGAAAGTGGGAAAAAATGGGAATGGAGCGGATAGGGAGGGGAAGAGAGTTCCAGATCTGCGGAGCGCGCACAGAGAAGCGGGTGCCCCCTGTGCGGGACTTACGGAAGCGGGGAACGTGAAGGAGAGAGAGGGAGGAAGATCGGAGGGAGCGGGGAGGGGCATGGGAGGAGATCAGAGAGTTGATGAAGAGAGGAGCGGACCGGGCCTGTGCCCGAAAGGCCAGGCAGGCAAGTTTGAACTGGGACCTGAACTGAACGGGGAGCCAGTGAAGGGTTTTAAGGGCGGGAGTGATGTGAGAGAACTTCGGAAGACGAAGGACAAGACGGGCCGCCTGGTTCTGGATGGCCTGGAGACGACGGGTCTCGTAGGCAGGAATGCCTACATACAGGCCATTGCCATAATCCAGGCGGGATGTAATAAGGGCAGTGATGATAACTTTGAGGGCATCAACAGAAAAAAACCGGGAGATCTTACGGATGAGGTGGAGGGAAAGAAAACAAGAGGATACAACAGAACTAATGTGCGCGTGCATCGAGAGATCATTGCTGACCCTGATGCCCAAGGTCCGAACAGAGGGAACCGGGGAAGGTGGAGGACCAAAAGAAAGGGGCCAGTGGACAGAGGACCAAGGATTGGAGGGGCCACCAGTGAGGACAAGCTCTGTCTTGTCAGGGTTGAGCTTCAAGTGATTGAAGCTCATCCACTGAGAAATAAAGACAAGAGTCGACCTGAGCTTGGGAAGAGAGTGAGTGGGGGAAGATAGATCGAAGACGAGCTGGAGGTCATCAGCGTAATTATACACTGAGACCCCCAGCTCAAGAAGCGAGGAAATGAGGGGGCGGATATAGAGGTTGAAGAGAAGGGGGGAAAGAGAGGAGCCTTGGGGTACCCCACACGTGACCGGAAGGGGAGGAGCAGAGAAGGAGGAGAGGTGGACTGCCTGTGAGCGTCCCTGCAGAAAGGACGCGATCCAAGAGAGGGCAACGCCCTGGATGCCCGCTGCGCTGACACGGTCAAGAAGAATAGCATGATCGACCGTGTCAAACGCAGCGGACAGATCCAAAAGGACTAAGGCCTGAGGAAGGTTGCCATCGGCCTTGCCCTTCAGTTCGTCAAGGACCGCAAGGACCACGCCCTCAGTGGAATGGCCCGGTCGAAAGCCGGCCTGGCGGGAGGCCAAGATGTTGTTCTCCTCGATGTAAGAAGAGAGACAAGATGTTACATGGCTCTCCAGAATCTTCCCTAGATAGGGGAGGAGGGAGATCGGCCTGAAGTTCGATGGAAGGGAGGGGTCCAGGCCAGCTTTCTTCAGGATGGGAAGCACAATGGCAGACTTAAAGAAAGAAGGGACAGAACCCAGAGCCAAACAGGAGTTGAGAAAGGTTAGGGGGGGGTAGGACAGCTAGTGAATAAAGTTCTGAGGATACGAGCAGGTGCGCAGTCCACCGGGGAGCCGGACTTGACCTTAGCAAGGAGGTCGAGAAAAAGCTCGGGTGAGATGGGTGTGAAGTGATCAAAACCAGGGGAATAGAGAGGAGGAAGGTCCGGTAAATCAAGGTGAGGAACAGTCGGGATGTTGGTCTTAATGGTGGTTATTTTGTTGATGAAATAGGTGTTCAGCGAGTGGCAGAGGGATTGCGAAGGAGCGGGGGAAAGACCAGCAGGGTCAGAAGTGGCAAGGCTACGGACCAGAGAAAAGATCTCACGAGTTTTGTTAGCCGAAAGGGCAACACGGTCCGAGAAGTATTTGGATTTGGCTGCTAAAATAGCCGATTTGTAATTATTGAGAAGGGCCCTATATTTCAGGCGGAGAGTGGGGCAATAGGTGCGACGCCAGCGACGTTCATTCATCACTGGCCGAACTCAATCGGTCAGACTGGGCTCCTTTACGGCTCCTACTATATCCACTACCTGCGGAGTCCCCCAAGGCTCCTCGTTATCTCCCCTGCTTTTTAATTTGTACCTACGTCCCCTTTTGTACTCCCTCAGGAATGCAAAGGCCACCATCTACAACTACGCTGATGATTTGCAGCTCATCTTTCCTTTGAACACCAAGGACTCTGTGGTAGAATTTCAAAACACCATGTCCCACATTCTGAGTTGGATGAGCTGCAATCATCTAAAACTCAATCCAGGCAAGACCGAACTGGTCTTGCCTGGACAGAGTATACTTAGTTGGAATCCCAGTTTCTGGCCCTCTAGTATGGGCGTTCCTCCATCTAAGTCACCCTCGGTTAAGAGCCTAGGTATCATCATTAGCGAGGATCTTTCTTTGAAAAAACAGGTTGGAGCAGTTGTGTCCTCCAGCTTCTTTCAGTTAAAGAAAATAAAAAAAATAGCATGCTTCTTTTCTTCAGCGGCCCTCACACAGATTGTCATCTCCTTGGTTCTGTCCAGATTGGACTTTTCTAACAGTCTCTACCTTGGGCTCCAAACTGGAGAGCTTAAACGCCTCCAGCTGGTTCAGAACCAAGCAGCCAGACTTCTTCTGAACATACCTAGGAGGCAATCTGTTCGACTTGGCCTGAAACAGCTACACTGGCTGCCGGTTGAGCAACGCGTGGCCTTTAAAGCCGGGTGCATTTTATTCAAGTCTCTACATGATACTGGCCCCCTATTCATTAGAGACTTATTTAAAAGATACAGTCCTTCCCGTAACCTCCGGTCTATCCACAAATCCCTCCTGACTGTACCCCCGTACAAAAGGAAGCGTCTCGGAGGCAGCTGTTTTGACCATCTTGCAGCTGCCTTCTGGAACTCTTTCCCCCTTCATCTAAAACTGTGTGACAACACCCTCAGTTTTAGACATTCCTTGAAGACATGGCTCTTTTCTCAGGTGCATCACTGAGTTGCCATCTCCACTAACTGACTGTCGCGCCTTGTTCCGTCCTATAGCGCCATGAAGCCTCCGGGCGTACGAGCGCTCAATAAATGCTGACTAACATAACATAACATAACATAACCCCTGACTAGCGCACGATTGACTGGGTACGAACTGACTCTGCTTGCACCCCACATCACGCTAAAAAGATGCACCACACTGAACCCAGCCACCTTGCTGCCACTGCCCGACAACGATCCAGATGTCCCCCCTATACATGACTGTGTGACCCTCACGGACGAACAGACTAGGAGTAGAGTCGACCTCCGAGACACTGCCTTCCCAAACCCCGATGGAGAGCTGTGGGTGGACGGCTCCTGCATCAAGCTCCCCGACGGCACCACCTCAGCTGCCTATGCAGTTACCACAGCCCGAACTGTAGTCGAAACCGCCCGCATCACGCAACGATCCGCACAGGCGGCAGAACTGATTGCCCTCACACGAGCATGCATCCTAGCCAAAGGAACGACAGCAAACATTTACACGGACAGCCAGTATGCCTTCGGGGTGGTTCATCATTTTGGGCTCCTATGGAAGGAGAGGGGATTTCTGACATCTCATGGCACACCCATCCTACACGGAGATCTAGTCTCCGCTCTGACTGAAGCAGTTCTCCTCCCCAAGCAACTGGCCGCAATCAAATGCCAAGCACACAGAAAGGTGACAGACATCATAGGACAGGGAAACGCACTGGCCGACATCACTGCTCGAACCACAGCCAAAAATAGGACGACGACTCACATGTACGTGACTAGGTCACAAGCTGAAAAATGGACGGACGCTAGGGAGACTATTAGGGACATCCAGATGGCCAGCTCACCACACAAATTGACTGAATGGGCACGGGTGGGATTGAAAGACGATGAAGGCTGCTGGCGGACAAAGGACACTAACAAATGGTTGCTACCCAACTCGTACCTGATCCCCATACTGACTATGGCTCACTCCCCTGCACACATAGGATCTGCCCCCATGACCGAACTTGTCTCCCGAGTTTGGCATAACGAGAGAATTGCAGACTCAGCCAAGCGACTAGTCCAGCAATGTCTAGTCTGCCTGCAACACAACCCTGGGAAAGGAACCGTCGTACCCCGGGGAGGGTTCGGCGTCCTCAACCATTCATTTGAGGTCCTACAGATGGATTATATCCAGTTAGAAAGATGTCAAGGACTGAAGCATGTGCTTGTTGTTGTGTGCGCTTTTAGCAAGTGGGTGGAAGCCTACCCGACTCGTGACAACACTGCTATTGCCACTGCAAAGGTGCTACTGAAAGAGTTCTTCCCTCGCTACGGCCGCTGACGTATTTTATGCAGTGACAATGGCCCCCACTTCGTAGCCGAATTTATCCAGCTTATTCTAAAGGGGTTGGGGGTACGACAGAAGTTCCACGCAGTTTTCCACCCTCAATCTGCTGGACTGGTCGAGCGACACAACGCCACTCTGAAACTTAAGTTGTCAAAAATAGTGGCTACCACAAGCCTAAAATGGCCGGACGCTCTCCCCCTGGCACTACTGTCAATCCGTTCCACCCCCACCAAACACCACTTACGAGGTCGTTTTTGGCCGACCCATGAGCATCTGGTCTGCGCCCAAACCGACATCTATTCACGACATCCCGGACGTCCTAATGTCCGACTATCTGTATAACTTGACTAAAACACTGTCTGTTATTCATCATCAGGTGCTGCAGGCCATCCCCGATGCTTCCAGGGGCCCCGGACACTCCATCCAGCCTGGCGACTTCATTCTAGTGAGGAATTTCCAGCGTGCGAAGAGTCTGGAACCCCGCTGGACGGGCCCCTGGCAAGTCTTGATCACCACCCGAACAGCTCTTCGAGTGGAGGGGAAGCGCAATTGGCTGCATGCACACCATTGCAAGAAGATCTCGCCGAATCTGACAACGACCGAAAACGTGACCACGCAAGAAGAGCTCCTGAACCAAGATCGACCATCTCTGAACTGCTACCCGGAAACAGACACGCTTGAACTGACAACATTTCCCGATCCCACTGTGCCATCCAGAGAAGGGTACAACCTACGACGAAAGGAGGGAGCTTCGGCTAAGTAGACCACTGACTAAGTTTATATTCTCAGAGTGGTGACCTAACACTACTAAGGTTGCCAGGAGAGAAGCCAAACGAAGTCTGTGGTTCTGCCCGCTACCGAGCCCCTTGAAGATGATGGAAGCGCCCGATACGAAGATGATGGAAGCACCCGACTTGAAGATGATGGAAGCAACCGGATACCCAAAGACCCACTACCGCAACCCAAAGACTGACTAAATGCACAGCTCAAAGACTATTGCCTTCTTCATTACCCTTCTCTTCTGCCTCCTCCTCATGACCACCCTCTGGATCTTGGAAGAAGGTTCGCCTGCACATAAGACACTTCTAGCCACTGTACTACCTGTCACTGTGAAAGAACACCACTTGATCTCTCTTTCACCTCAACTCCGAGAAAGACGTAAGGAGTTCTGGAACAACTCCTTCGTACAACTGTTACACCAACACAACCTTGCCGCCAATGCCACCAATTGCTGGATCTGTGGGTTGCTGCCACACGCCACCGGACACTCCATCCCATTCATTCCTTCGCCATTCTCTGTTCACGGCTACTGCCTCGCCTGGCTGATTCTCCTGCAGGAGAGCTACAGAGATAGAGCAATCTCCAGCGAAACCATGTCTCACTTTTATCATGGGGCCTGGCCGAACGAAACAAAAAGAACAACTGCACCCTTTTGCCCTCTGACGTCCAACACCTCTGTTCACCTGGACATCCCAGCCAAAGAACGTGTTGAAATGCAGGTGTTCAACAACCCGGCCAGACCTACATTCTCCTACCTCCGGAAACGAACAGCCGCCACCCTGACTGTGGCCCTGTCTGTTGTCAATGTCTCGGGCCTTGTCTGCATCGAAGGCCTTGGGACACAATTTGTAGGTCGCAGTGCCTGCAGCACCATCAGAACCCTGGACTCTACTGACCCACCCTTTTTGTCACCTCTCCAAACATGTACTTTGTCTGCGGTACGAAAGCCTACACCTGGCTCCCAAAGGGCTGGGGAGGTACCTGCTACATTGCCTTCATCCTTCCTCCGACCTATGTGGCATCTGCAAGCCACCACCGACAAAAACGAGAGAGAGACATTGACCAAGCCGACTCTGCCGGAGCACAGTTCCTGGACGCAATGAAGGGACTTGTTCCACTCTGGGGTCCAATGAAAAACAGCCGTGCCATCCGACATTTGACCCAGGCCGTTGAAACAACCATGAACATTACAGCTGGCATCCTCTCAAATAACACAGCCGAGCTTCAAGCAGTCCGCTTGGTGGCTCTTCAGAACCGCCTTGTTCTAGATGTGGTTCTAGCAGATCGTGGAGGGGCATGCCGCATCATCGGGTCCAGCTGCTGCACCTACGTACCGGACAATTCGCCCTCAGTGTACAAAGCCATCGAACATCTCCACAGACTTTCCTCCGAGGTTCATCAGGAACAAGAAGAATGGTCGCTTGGGAGTTGGTTCTGGAGTACAATAAAAGACTGGGGGTGGAGGTTGTTTATGATTATCCTGATACCGATCATTGTAATTTGTGGTTTTTGCCTAGGTATCCAATGCTTACCACCTTTGTGCTCACTTCTAGCAAACTGTATCTGCCGCAAGACTCGGGACTTTGAAACTGAGCGTATGAAGGCCTTGTACGACGTAGAGGTCCAAAATATACTGGGGATTGAGGTGGACTAACAAGCTGGCTAGATATGTTGAAAAGGGAGGACTGGTAAAATCTAGATTGCGGCATCAACATTATCGGCGCCATCTTGTCCCCTTTTCCGACTCATACGTGCGCGTAAGCAGCAGCCATTTTGTATGCCATGGCCTCTCTGCCCACTGCCGATAGCCAGCGCGTCTCTCCCCCTCACTCCCCGGCCTCGCAAGCATCCCCCCGCGCCCCGACAGCCCCCGGTCTCTCCTGCTTGGGCCATAAACGCACCTCCAGCGCGACCCTTCCTCCGAGCCACATCCCGTGCTGAACCCCCACACTCTTTCATCTCATTCATAGAACAAGCTCCTTTGATAACCTCTTCCTCCCTGTCCGATTGTCCGACCTGTTCCCAGGCCACCACCTAGCCCAGCAGATACAGTTTACTGCCCCTACAGTAGGACCCCGCCTCACATCAAAGGAGCGGGGATTAATCAATGCCTTCACACCCCCCGATCCGACCGATCGCCCGCATTCCTGTTCCCAGCGGAATGTCCAGCTGCGCGATAGCCATCCTGCTGAGATTGGGGTGGGGACTCCTACTGTAGATATGTGTGGGAACGGGCCTGAACAGGGGATTCCAAAGATGCCTTTTCCATGCTTCAAAGCAATGCCACGGATGTCATAAATGTAATAAAGCCATAAACCTGTGTATAAGAGGCCAGGCCTCAGAGATGTGGTTAGAGCACCTCGAGAAGATACCCTGTTGTCTGATTGATTGTGTTCTGCTCCGTCGGAATAAACTCCTGTTTCCTGCCTTCCAGTCTCCAGCGCCTGCCTCTTTATTTGGTAACCGTGAGTTGGGCGAGAGGCGGCTAGCGCCGGGCAAACCTTGAAAAGGGGTAATCGACCTGATCTGCCTGACCCTTTTTCCACAACTGTTTATTATGTATTAGTTCTATGTGTGTTTTGTTAGGTCTGGCCTTGTTTAGTTCATAGACGTGACATGGTATTCAGTTTAGGTTTGGGGTTCTGGGGCACTGGCAAAATGCAATTGGTATGTCTCACAAGGGTGCTCAATCCTGTACCCAGAAAACTTCTGTTACAATTAGCTGACAATGCATACACTAGACAAGTATAATTTTATCACATGGAAGGTCCGTGGGTTGGGGTCAGTGTACAGAAGACACAGGATACATGCACACCTGCTGCGATGAGAGGCACACATGGTCTTTCTCCAAGATCCACATCTGATGGAGGCCAAATCCGTAAAGATGCGGAAGAAGTGGAGAAGGGAGGTAATCACCAAAAATTACTCTGCTTTTGCCAGGGGGTTGACGATTTGGATAAGTGGGGGGGGGGCTTTGTTCTATTGGAAAAAAGATTGGACACGCAGGGTAGGTATATCTTTCTCCGTGGCACGTAGGATGGAGTCCCGGTTATCCTGGGTAACATTTATGCTCTAAATTTAGACCAACACAAATATTTTATCAGCCTGAATTAGATTTTGGCTGGCATGGATAGTATGGCGAGACTGTAATGCAGTTATGGCTATTACCCTGGACCAATCGCATCCCCCCCTGGGAGGTACAATGGCCCGTAAACAGGCAGATGCCTTATGTAATTGGGTAGAGGGCTGGTCCCTATGCTATGCCTGGAGGCTCAAGAACCCAATGCACAAGTAATACTCTTTCTTCTCCCTGGTACATCAACTACATACAAGAATAGATAGACTCCTGTGCTCCACCTTCATAGCGGACCAAGTCACAAGCACTACTTACTTGGCGAAGACTTTTTCCAACATGAATCCCCTGGAGGCACTCCTTATTTGGGATAGAGTACCCATCCCAGTCCCCACGTGGAAGTTGTGGCCCCAACTCCTGGATCACACTGTTTCATAGCACCCTCTCCACAACAAATTCAGATTTTTTTTTCACAGAGAACAACAATACTGCCTCTTCTATATTGGCTGAGTGGGATGCATTGATGTCAGTCATTAGGGGAACATCAATTAACACCACGGTGGGTGCGAGACAGGCGACACATAGGAACCTGAAAGACGTTGAAGACACAATGTCACAGCTTGAACAAGAGGCAGTGAACAATCCCATGAAACAAACCCCACTATAGGAAGCACAAATTCAAAATGCAGAGTTGATTAATTGACTAGAGCTCCTATACTCACCTGAGACACTCCGACGCAGTCAAATCAGTCACTCTCTTAGCAAAATTGATAAGGAATAAACCACCCACCACCCTCATCAGCCATATTAATCTCCTTGGAGGAAGTACAGCAAACACGCAACATGACATAAAGGATGCCTTTAGAATATACAATGAAAGGTTGTACAGTAAACCGCAATTATTAGATGGGTCCCACATCGACGAGCTCCTCGCAGATTTACCATATCCACAAGCCCCAGGGGACAAGCAGGATGCCCTGGCAGGCCCCATAACTAGGGCAGAAACGAAGGCAGCAATGGGTGGTCTTTCATGTAACAAAGCACCGGGCATAGACGGATTGCCTGTATAATTTTTCGAAACCTATTCAGAAATATTAGTGCCGCATTTTTTAGGAGGTGTACAATGAGTCGCTCAAACTGGGGCATCTTCCTTGCACCACTGGCCAAGCACTGGAAATCTCATTGCCAAGACCAAGTAGGAATTTATCGGACATGTTGGACTTTCGCCCTCCGTCACTATTATCTTCAGAATACAAAATCCTCAGCAAAAATCTGGCAAACAGAATCCAACCATATCTCAATAAACTGATCCACATTTATCAATGTGGATTTATACTGGCCAGGAGCACGTCACTCAACATACGCAGACTACATCCCATTCTGTCAACGGATCTTACACAACATCAACTGGTGGTTGAAAATCATTGGATATGAGACAGGCATTCAACACACTTTCATAAGAATACATGTTTAAAGCCATTGCATGTTTTGGTTTAAACCCCGAATATATTAAGTGGGAACGGTTATTAATCGCAGCCCCAATTGCTAGAGTTAGGTCGGGGAAACATATATCAAGGGAATACTGTATTCACAGAGGCACACAACAAGGGTGCCCCCTGTCTCCAATACTATTTGTCTTGGAGCTGGGGCCATTGGCACTCCGCCTGAGACTGGAAGCTACACAATGAGGTATACCTATAGGCACATCGACGCACCTGGTGTCAGCACATGCAGAAGACCTAAATATATATGTGATGGATATACTGGATGGGTTGGGCTCAATCCCCCGTATCTTTGCTGACTTTGAAACAATATCAGGATTAGCCATAAACAAATCCAAATCAAACGCTTTCTTTCTTCACAACAGTCTGCATCTGGACAGTATTAACTTTGGGAGGCTCACACACACAACGGCCCCACACACATTTACATTTTTGGGCATTAATATCTACCGCTCACAAGCGGATATGCGGGAGGATAATCTCAATAAGGCTATCTGTGGTATACGCTCTTAGGTGGCATTTTGGACCACCCTTCCTTTATCGGCTATTGGCCATGTGGTTCTATCCAAAATGGTGGTGCTCCCTCGTCTTTTATATTATTTTACGAATCTGCCATTGCTGGTACCCCAACCATTTTTAACACATTGGATTCTATTCTAATATATCTAATTTGGGGTACAGGTTGTCGTAGAATAAGTCTTAAGAAACTCCAAATTGGCACGCGGGCAGCCTGGGGGCACCCGACTGTAGGGATTATTATTATGCATGCCAATTGCAGTGGCTATCCTACTGGACTACGGAGAGCAACCTGCAGGAGATTGGCTATACTGCTAGACACATCGAGCAGGAACTGCTTCACACTCTACTCTTGCACCACAGTAAACCTCCCCGGTATTACCACCTCTCCTACACACTGCACTACTATGCTTTAAGAACGGCTTAAAATATACTTCTGGTGGTGGTCTTTACGCCGGCAACATTCAGCTAATGGGGATACCACTGACGAGCGGTGAGCAGAGCAGACGCAGACGCCGAGCCGGAGCAGAGGAGCCGAGGACCCGAGGGAGAGTTTGAATAGAGTACCCTGCACTGCAAACAAGTTCTTGGTGCTGAGCTCCACAGCCTACTTACCCTCGGACCAAGGTGCTCCTATTGCGGCCGGGGCTGGGGCTGAAGGCGCCAAACTTTTCCTTTTGCCGCCGGCGCATCTCCCTCACGGCCGGAGCAGCGGGACGTCTCCTTTTGCGGCCGGAGCCGCCAAAAGTTTTGCAACGCGGCCGGAGCCGCTAAGTATTTCCTTCGCGGCAGGAGCCGCCAAAACATTTCTTTCGCGGCCGGAGCCGCTAAAACATTTACAACGCGGCCGGAGCCGCAAACATCTATAACTCGGCCAGAGCCGCCAAGCATTTCCCTCGCGGACGGAGCCTCCAAGCATTTCCTTTACGGCCGGCGCCGCCAAACATTTACACTCACTTACACTCGGCTGGAAACCGCCTAACATTTCCCACGCGGCCAAAAGCCTCCAATCATTTCTTTTCGCGCCCGGAGCTGCAAAATTTTCCTCGAGCCGCTAAACATCTTCCCTATCGGCTGAAGCTGTGCGCTGCCACACAACGCGGCCAGAGTCGTTAAAAAATTCCTCCTTGTAGCTGGGGACGTGCGCTGCCTCTCAACGCGGACAGAGCACCTGAGCAGTTGTAAGTTTCTTCTCTCCTTTTTTTTTTTTTTTTTTACTATTCACCTCATGATTTTTGGGGAACAGGTCTGACAGGTCTGATAGTTGGTGAGACGCTGGGGATCTGTGCAGCCGCATAGAGGAGATACTTACTCTTTCTAGGAGACGCTGGGAGCTGAAACTGCTGCCGCCGGTAAAAACGCCTGGACTGTAAACCATCCAACGCGGAGCTTGATCTGGGTAAACCGAGCGGCAGCAGCTGCGATTTGTCTTGTCTTCTGCTTCTTGTCTTCTGCTGCCGAATTAAAAAGGAATCCAAAGGGAGGCCGGCGGCAGGCAGTAGGGGGTTGCTGACGGCGACTCTACCCACTACCTACAACAGCGAACAGTTACAGGCGAGTTAACCACAAGGTGAGGTTGACACTACTCCTGACCCCCGGGCCCCTGGCCCTCGGCCTCGAGCGGACTGTGAGAGTGAGAGAGGCAGAGGGGTAGAGAGGGGTTGACTGAGGCACGAGCGCAGCGGCCGTTAGAGGCTGCTGCTGAGTAAGAGCCCGGGGGACTGTCAAGGCAGAAACCGACTAGGTCTGTTCTTGCTCGTGACAACCCCTGTGTGCTCCGCTTGTGTTCTGCCCCTGGTCCCCCTCCCCCCCGCTCCCTTGAGTGCTTTGGGAGCCTGGGTGCATATTATTAGCTAAATTTAGCCACCAATAAGTCTTGGCGTGCTGGAGTGCTGGAGCTTTGAGAGGAGTGGAGTCACAGAGCTGCTGAGCCACATCTGCTGCAGCAGTCATAGTGGTGAAAGAGGGCTGCCAGAGAAAGCTGCTGCGGTGGCAGGGTACACCTGAATGAAGATTGTGGGGACGACAGGTGGCAGATGAACAGGTGAAACGCAACCTTGTCCCCAAAAGGTCCCTAAAGGGTCTAGGGTAAACGACAAGACAAAGATAAAGTTACTGGTAAGCCAGGCAACACAAGGCTTAGTAACGTTGGGTTTTATCATGAGGTCTGGCAAAGTGAGGAAGACACCGGGGGACAAGATTTCAGCCTCTCGAAGTGCTCTAAAACAGAAAAGATTGGAAAAGTTGAACTCGACCAAAGCAAATAGTTCTAAACAGAATCCACTTATCTCACCAATTGCCTCCCTCTTTGAAAAGTCTATTCAAAACAAAAACTCGCCTAGTACGCGATTCCAGTTTTTGAAAGATCCAGGGGGTGTTTTGTTCTCATCAACGGAAGGAGTCCTGGGCCTATCAACACCTATAGTTCCAACAATGGAGATTAGCCCAGGGGGGCCAGCGGCGGCTATGTCAATCAAAGCCGTTTTGACACAAGACACAATAACCAACCTTGGTGATACGTATGAACCCTTTAAAAAAAATATTAGTCTAACGGAGAGTCCAGGGCAGACTGAAAAAACTAAAAACCTCTGTGGGAGAAACCGTGAAGTCCTAACAGCAGCATTGGTACATACAACCCCATTGCCATCACTAAATCTGCAGTCTCCGAAACTGTCAATAACAACTTATCCAAGCCAAGTATTACCAGCCACAAAAGAGTCTGCAAATATGGTGGAATTAAAAAACTCTGATCTGATGGAGTTGGCAGGCGACAAAAGCAAATGTGAGAATGAGTCGGCCAAACGCCCCTCGGAGAAAGGGGAGACAGGGGAGTTAGAGGAGGTTGGAGTGATTGAGAGAGACAATGTTAATAAGCACTTGTCCAGTGATTATCCTACTGAACACTTACAGAAATTAATGGGACATGGGGGGCCCCCATTGACAATAATCAATACCAATAATAAGGACCCAATAAAAGAGGAATCCATGACTAAAACACAATTGGATATGGCCTTTGTGAATCTGGTTGCCCCTCTTCTAAAAGCCTTGCAAACATCGGCAAAAACAATGATAATGCAATCTGATAAGTTGGATATCCAAATCGACTTAATGAATATTATAGCATCAAATATAGCAGGGATAAATACAAAGTTGGACAACCTGAATAACCTGATTAAAAGAGCACAAGCCCATACATATCAGTCACAACCCTCTTGCCCCTGTGGCCCTGTTTTGGACAAATTGAGCTCCCTCCCTATTATCCTCGAACAGATTTTAACCTTAAACCAAAGCTTGATTAATGCAGATCAGACGCTGGACAGTGCAAGCAGCTCTAAACTTGATGAAAACTTATCGATTGATGAAAAACCCTCAAACATGATGAGCCCCAACGTGGACAAAAAGGCCATGGTCAGGATAAAAATTAACGAGGTAGCAAATAAAACGGTTTTGTTAGACTCTAGTAGTAACGAGATCACAAAGCCAAGGTTATCCAAGAGACAAAGGAAAAAAGAGAGGAAAGCTCGAAACAAGAAAAGTGAGGTGGCTTCAAATAAGAGATATGGAGTATATCCTATTTTTGCGAACTTGAACCAAGGTCTATCAAAAATTTTTGACAAAAGTGGAAGTAACACGGATACTTCAGTAAATGAAGATATGAATACTAAAGGTAACTTAGTGTCCGAAAAAGCGTGTAAAAACTTTGAGAAAACAGTCACTGTTACCAAATCTCTGCAAGTTAAAAAAATACAGCATAATAAGATGGTTGGTACAAATCAATCAATCAATCAATCGCGCACCGCAGATCCAGCCATACAGTGTAACATTATGGGTACTAAGTGTATGGAGCCTGAAGTAAAGTATAAGAGTAAGCCCATTGAAGCCATTGCCCACGGCACAGATAAGGGAGAAGAGGAAGGATGCCAACAACTTAATGGCAATTCTGTGAAATTTATACCAGCTAAGTTACAGGTTGATGGTCACTCAACAGACAAAATTACTCCTCTAGAAGGTTCAAATAAACTCGCACAAATGTCAGTGGATAGCGACGAATGTCAAAGGGCAATTTCAGCTTCCTCCATACAATCAATAGAGCTTGCAACCGTGACTAGAGAGGATCGATTGATCCATGAGCATCAAAGACTGCATGCGGAGCATAGTGCCCTGGCCGAGAAAACATGGAAATTCTGTGTAAAGAATCCAGAGAGTACTCAGGTAAATATGGAATCAGGTATCCCTAAGCAGTCAGTCAATCACAAAGCTGGATTGGAGCTGCACAAAATAATCTGGTCACCAGAGTACAAGTCTCAGGGGGCACATGACATATTAAATAGGAGCAACATTTTGAAGTTATTGACGGAATTTGAAGACCTAAAGGTTATTAGTACAGACGATCTTGAACGGGTTCAATTTCTTAAGGGAACGACTGATGCTGCAGCAAAACAAACCTTGACAACTTGGAAATCAACACAAATAGCAGAAGCAATTATGGGGAAAGTCGATATCTTTCAATCATGGGGCATCCAGTTATCGCATCAAATTTCCCCACGCTACCCTGCTCCATTGAAGAGGCAGGGTGGAGTTCAACATTCCCTGAAAATGGACGATGTATCTTTAAATAATATAAAAAAAACAGTATACTCAATATTATTTAATGCTAAGGGTAGAAGTGAACCTATGCCAGAACATGAAGAAATAAAATGGGGAAATGGGGAATCAGACAATTCCACAGATAATTGGAAATGGCTCCCTGGTATGTTGAATGAAAAAAGAAAGGTCTGACCAATTGAATGGAAACCGAAACAAGACACCAAAAAGGATATACATGTGGTATCCTGGAATATTGCTGGTGCAAAGCTTTTACTGGAGGGAGGCTTTCCATTGGACGAATGGCAAGGTTGTGATATAATTGCTCTACAAGAAACCTGGCTACGAGAAGAAATTGCCCTTGCCGGGTTCATACACCATAGTGTAGCAGCAGAAAAATGTAAGATCTATGGCCGGGCCATAGGTGGACTTTCAGTATACGTGTCTTCATCCCTAAAGATTAATTCAGAACAATTACAGTCACCAGATTCAAGTATTCAGCTAATCAAACTAACAGATTACAATAATACCAATCCAATAGTCCTTGTAAATTATTACACACAACCGAAAATTAAGAAAAAAAAGTTAAAGAACGAGATATTGTGCAAAGTCATCACGAACTTACGCTCGATTGAACCACTAGCTGATATAATAATCACTGGTGACTTTAATTCCAACCTGATCCTAACTCTGGTAGAGGATGATAAACTAACAATTGATAATGCATACTGGGGTGTTCCCGAACAGATACAAAGTAGTGTAGGAACACAAAAGGACAAACAGGCAATCCAATTAGTGACCGAGTTAGAGTTCCTTGGGCTGCGTGTACTGAACGGGAGATTCCCGGAAGATCAACCCCCCAGTAAAACATACGTTGGTCCTTTCTCACAATCCACCTTGGACTTCACAATGGTTAGTCTTTCAATCTTTCCCTTGGTAACTAGCTTTCAAATCGAGTTTACAGTGCTGAGTGACCATGCAATGCAACACATCATATTT
The DNA here is from genome assembly GCF_964261635.1 of Lissotriton helveticus. Taxonomy (NCBI): domain Eukaryota; kingdom Metazoa; phylum Chordata; class Amphibia; order Caudata; family Salamandridae; genus Lissotriton; species Lissotriton helveticus. Next base: position 220,714,086 of record NC_136059.1, on the reverse strand, counting down.
AACCTTAACAAGGAAAGATTGCAATCGTCATATATATTGAAAGGTCAGTTGAACTCTGTTAACTTGAAACGTATAAATTGGACCAACACAAATGAACAAGAGTGGGATACAACAATGAAGGAAACATTGTCAAAGATTGGGAATGTCCCAAATGCGATCCAAGGATGGTCTCTTTTTCTGTCAAAATTAAAACAAAAAATGAAGTTGCCTGTCATAAAATCCAGCAATGAAGGTCCATGGAGTAAGCTCCAGAAAGAGCTGCAAGATCTGAGAAAACAACTTCGAAAAGCCCAAAAGAAGTTAAAGTCGGCAGACCATGTTACAAACCAATGGGCCAGCTTCCGTGCTCAGCGAAAGGAATATAAAAATATGATCTGGAAACTTAAAAGGTCAACAAATGATAGTTTTTGGTCAAAAATAATTTATAGTTCAAAATTACAGAACACAAATACATTTTGGCAAACTATAAATCAATTAACAAGACCCCGTAACGTCTTAACTTCAAATGTGCAGGAATCAGAGTGGGCATCGTTCCTTGCTTCAAAATTTACGGACACCACGTTGAAAAGCTACTGTAGTGAACTTTGTCCAAAAAGTCCAAAACCAATATGCCCCACAGAATATCAAGTGAGCCAATCGAGAACTAATAAAAACGGTAATGAACTGAGTACAGACTTTCAGACCAATCTATACACAGCGGAAGAGATAATTAAAATTATTAAAAGAGCAAAATCAAATGGGGCGCCAGGCCCGAATGGCATTCCACAAGCTGTGTACAAATATTCACCGGAATTTTGGGGGCCTTGCCTGGCCGAACTGTACTCAGATGTCCAAAATTTAAACCAAGTCCCAGAAAGCTGGCAAGGATCAATATTCATGCCAATTTATAAAGGTGGTGAAAGATCCAAACCGAACAACTATCGTCTAATAGCGTTGCAGGATGTTGAGGCAAAATATTTTGCAACACTACTTCTAAACGATCTGGTTACCTGGTCGAATGAAAAAGAGCTGATCCCCATTAATCAAATGGGGTTCAGGAAGGGGATTGGAACTATTGCCAACATCCTATCTATCACCATGATTGCGGAGAAGTGTATGAGTAAAAAGCAGGAACTAAACATGTGTTACGTCGATCTTCAGGCGGCGTTTGACAGTGTCGATCGTAATTTATTGTGGATGAAATTGAGAGCATGGGCCATTCCGGAAAGTATTTTAAGGGGTTTGCTCCTATTTTATTCGGATACATGGTCGCAAGTGAAAATAGGTGATGGCACCCGGCTATCGAGAAAAGTCCCTACAACGATAGGTCTCAAACAGGGATGTGTTCTCGTGCCTCATTTATTTAATCTCTTCATCTCGGATCTATCGGGGCTATTGAATAGTTGCAATGCTCATCCGCCGAAACTAGGTGATTTACAGCTCAACCATCTGGCCTATGCCGATGACATAGTGCTTATGAGTTTAACGAAGGTGGGTCTAACCAGACTAGTAAACGAACTTTCGGTTTACTTGCTGGCAAATAAACTGGCCTTAAACATCGCAAAAACAAAAACTATGCTGATAACCAATCACCGCGGAGCACATCACGCTATTTGGTTAAAAGGAAAACCATTAGAGAAAGTTTCAGCATACAAATACCTGGGCTTCTACCTTGATGATAAGCTTAATTTAAAAGAACAGAAGAAATATTTGACTCAAAGAGCGGGAGCCTTGATATTTGGTTTAAGTACGTTGTCAAAAAAACTGGTAGGTCCATCACTCAAACCCTTATTAACTGTGATGGCCAACAAAGTTCTCCCAACACTGACCTATGCAAGTGTGGCAATGCACGGAACGGATGCGGACCTATTGAATAGTTTAACAACCAAAATTTATAAAAAGGTTCTACGATTACCCAGTATGGCATCACCAGCGCAAATGCGACTCGAATTTGGATTAAAAAATGAAGCCCTGGGCAGACTATACTCATACATTAAGATGTGGTATCAAATAAAGCAAAAAGCAGTTAATAACAATCTCAATACCTATTTATGGCAAGAACTTCAATCCCCCAAAAAAATCCAAAGCCAATCAATTCCTTATGTATGCTTTGGAGGCCACAAGCTCAAAAACTTTATGGGATACAAATTTGTCATTTACTTTATTAAAACAGATTTTAAATAAAGCAGCTAAACTTCATTCACTTGTTTTGGATAAAGAAATTTTTTCTCATCGTTCGCACTCTTGGACTGTAATAAATGGCTATAAGACACTGACACCGGCACTGTATTTGGAAACAACTTACTCCATTTTTATTAAAAGAAAGCTGATGTCATTGAGATTTGGTAACTTTCCAACATTAGCTGATGAACCAGCCTGGAAACGGCAGGTAGCTGTCTCATGTCGTTTGTGTGGCAGCTCCAAAGAAGATCTTATACATATAATTTGCCATTGTAACACGCTGTCTAAGGAACGGTCATATTATTTAAAGAGTAGTTTTCAGATTAAGAAGTTGCGAACATGTAGATCTGCTATTATTGGATGCCTGGACATAACTGCTCCTCGGTTACATTGTAAGCTGGTGAAGTTCTTGCAGGCATTTGAGAAACGCATTAAACATCATGAAGATATGTAACGCTAACGATATGAACTATTGCACAATGATGTAAATATTGGTCAGAAATCTTTGAGTTTTACTTTTTGCCTTATAATAGATGTTTTATTGTTAATTTTAACGTAATTTTATAAAACAAAACAAAACATTTTCTTTATAAAATGGATGGGTTTTTATCTAGTAAATTGTTATGGTTTTAATTAACTGAACAATAAAGTTTATTATTATCACTGACGAGCGGTAGGTTGACACAACAGGCACTTGCGCCCTGGCTAGATGCGGGTGTGGGAACTATCGGAGCACTTTTTAGTGGAGGGACACTCATGGATCACAATAATTTTATACAGGAAACAGGGGTGCCCAACACGTGATACATGACATACGCCGCATTCCTACATTATATTAAAAACAGTGGTCTCCGAACTGGGAGGCGCACCAAACAAACAAGTTAGTTAATTTTCTATATTACATGGGACGGGGTAGCCATCTCATTCAGTGGCTATACATTAGTATCTGGACACATGCAAACATTCCCCTAGATGCTATCCGAGCACATTGGTCAATAGATATGGGACGGGACTTCACAGATAGGAAATGGTCAGACATTTTGGAATACCCACGGAAAATACCCCAAAATGCCAAGTTCTAATTTATTCAATGTATGATTCTGCACAGAGCTTATCTAACCCCACAACGGCTACAGAGGATGTACCCGGACTCTGCCCACCACTGCCCCAGGTGCAAATTGCCAGAAGCTGATTTGCTCCATATGTTGTGGGCTTGCCCGCGCCTTGGTGATTTTGGGCGGGGGGGTCCAAATGAATGATAGAGGAGTCCACTCACCTCTCTGTAGGGGGCGCAGCATTGGAGTGCTTATTGGGTATACGTAGACGTACAAAATCACAGAAGGTCCAGCTGTGCTTTCTAGACTTAGCGCTCATAGTTGCTAAAAGATCTCTCACCATGCACTGGAAGTCGGCCAAAGCTCCTGCGTTATGTGTTTGGCATGGTGAACTGACCAGTAGGCGTGGGACGAAAGAGCAGCTCTGCGTAGGGAAGAGGCCCAGGGACTACGGAAAAACCTAATCTCCCTGGAATGAGACTCAATGCTGGAAGCCCATAAAAGTATTGAATCTGACGATACCCCTGATGTTCCACACACACAATAGACTATACTACTGATTTAGCATATAGTTATTCAGTGAAAGATGAGGGTAGGACACAGTGGTATGTAATCATAACTAAAGAAACTTGTTCGGAGTGAGACAAATGCTCAGGATTTTGAATTATGCAGCCAGAGCCAAGGGAGGGGAGTGGGTTGTAGAAAGGGAAGGGAGGTGTTAATGGGCCATGTTTAGAATGTATTATATATATACATATATGCATGTTATTGTTATTGTTATTGTGTATTTATATAGCGCATTATAACCCAAGAGGTCTCTAAGCGCTGACCAAGAGGGGTCCAGAGAAGAGGGCAGCGAGTCAGGCATGCTTTATATGGTGCTCCAGGCTTCCAGGAAGAGAACAGTTTTTATCTCTTCCTGAAAGTGAGCAAATTGGCCTCTTTCCGCAGACCCTCAGGGATACTATTCCATAGGGGTGGCAGCATGGTTGAAAAAGCTCTCCCTCCAGCGTGGAGCAATTAAAACGCGGACATACCAGAAGGCAAGTTTCTGAGGACCGCAGCCTCCTACTGGGAACATAATGTGCCAATTTGTCCTTGATGAAGTTCGGGGCCAAGCCATAGATGGCTTTGTGAGTGATGCATAAACTTTTAAACTTCACTCTTTGAGGTACAGGCAGCCAGTGTAAGTCCTGTAACAGTGGAGTAACATGTGTCCTCCTAGGTTTTTTGAAAATCAGCCTGGTTGCATCGTTCATAACGCCTTGAAGCCTGGCCAAGGATTTTTTTGGCAACCCCACATTAAGTGAGTTACCGTTGTCCAAGCGGGCCAGTATCAAGGCCGAAACCGCAGTCCGTATAGTAGAGGAGGATAACAGCGCTGACAGTTTCCGAAGTTGTCATAGCAGCCCTACACAGGTCCCTACCGCTGCTGCAACTTGTTGGGACATTGATAGCGTGACATCAATTTTTATCCCGAGAGTTTTTACTACGGATGCAGGTGCAGGAGGCTGTCCCAGTTCACCCGGCCAGAACAACTCGCTCCAGGGGTTTCGTGCCGTGGTGACCGCTAGCACCTCCGTTTTATCCGGGTTTAGTTTCAGGGAGTTTTGCTGACATCCAATTCACCGTGAATTTCAGAATTTCTTGCATGTTTGCCTGCGATGAAGGCGACTGGTCTATCTGAATCAGAATTTGGGTGTCGTCGGCATAATTGTATACCCTACAGTCAAGCTGATTTAGCGCGGCAATCAAAGGCTGCATATAGACATTAAAGAGCAGCGGGGACAGCGCTGAACCCTGTGGCACTCCACAGGACAGAGTCCCAGAATCAGATACCAGATTTGTAAGTTGGACTCTTTGGGAGCGGTCTCTAAGGAAGGAGGCTAACCAAGCGCTGGCTGTGCCCTGGATACCCAGAGCAGCAATCCGCGACATAAGTTGACTATGATTTACCGTGTCAAATGCCGCAGAGAGATCCAACAGGATCAGAGCACACGGCGCCTTCCTATCCGCTCTCATTCTCATCTCATCCAGAATCGAGAGCATAACTAGTTCTGTACTGAAGTGAGGCCTGAAACCTGCCTGATTGGGCTCAAGAAGATGGTTGGTCTCCAGGTCCAAGAAGCAAGACACTGCAGCACATGCTGTTCAAGTATCTTAGCCAGGAATGGCAACTGGGAAATAGGTCTGAAATTCTTCAGATCCTTACCATCCGCGCCTGGTTTCTTCAGCAACGGGGTCACTCGGGCCTCCTTGAAATTGCTCGGGACCAGTCCGGTCTCCAAAGAATGGTTCAGGAGCGGGAGCACCCTCTCCTTTATACTGGGTAAAGCCAATCTAAAAATGTTTGTATATGTCATGACACATGGAAAGTATGTTATAACAGGACATTCTCTCCTTGATTGCACACATTGATGGATTTTGTATTTTTGAACGAAGAACTCATATGTGGATACACCGCGTGCTACGAAATTCATTTTATTTATTAAATTGTTTACTTACCTCCAATTATCCATATTCCCGTTTTTAGCACCCCCCACAAAGCCCCTCCCCGCCCCGCCTTTCTGCCCCACCGGAACTCCCTCCACGGGCCACGGCTGAGTCTAATTAAGGGGGTGACGGAATAACTGTTGAAGGCCCACTAGTAGCATTTAATTTAAAGGCCCTAGCTACATGTGGTAACACTTTACTAGTGACTTATCAGTATATTAATTGTACTAATTGGGTGTAAGACAATTGTACAATGCTTAAAGGAGAGAGGACAATCACTTTAACACTGGTTAGCACATGGGCCTGAAGCCAACAAAAATGAATTATCCCAAAGAGGAAGGGAGAAGGCAAAAAGTGTGGGTGAAGACCACACCAAAGGCTGCCAGGTCTAGCACATATTCATAAAAAAATTAAATTGATTATGACTTTGACATTTAATTATAGCAAAGGAGTTGTTTTAAGGTCTTGCAAAAGGCAGCTTTAGGTGTTTCCCAGAGCTCATGTAATAGCAAGAAAGAGATTTCAGAGAAATTGCAGAACGGTAGATGTGTACAATTATATATTCTGCATCAGGGCACCTGTGACTTCCCACTGTCGCTACCTCTATTTGATCTCCACTCCCACAAGTAACTATTGCTGGCTGTGATTAACCACAACATGTTATCCTCGCACCGCTGGTGAGTCTTGCAGCACATCTGTCGAGGTGCCACATTCAAGTCAGTAGCACTGGATGTGCTGGTGTTGGTGTGCACAACATGTCAGGATGTACACCACGCGCTATAAGGCTCAGTGCATCTTGCTCCATGCGTTTCCTATAAGGGATGATACAGAAGCAATGAGCAGCAAAGAGAGAGCAACAGGAGATTACACAGCTCACCTATAGGGTGGTTACATAAAGATGTTTACTGAATGTGCTGATTGCTAGTATTGCAGTTCAGGTGTCAGCACAGATCTAGCTGGAGGAAGACCTCAGAGTAAAACACCATCTTGCTCTCTTCTTATTTCCAACATCTGGGCATAGTCAGAGAGCAGAACCATGAAGAAGCTGACCAAGGGGCCCTAGTTCACATGCTTTGCCACATCACCACATAGAAGGGTGGGGTGTTAAAGTAGCGGTACAGGAACAAATGAAGAATAGATGCCCTTGCACATAAGCCATCTGATAATCTTGTCCATCTCTGCTGAGTGAACAGGATCACAAGCCCAATTACAGTCCCGAGCCCGTCAACATTCCTGTCTATACCACGTCGCCCTGCCCTGGCTGTGCAACAGGATTATCTATGGTTCCCAGGTGACAGATAATCTTGTGGACTTCATACAGAGGAGAACTTGGTCCAGTGTAAGCAGCACTTGGACAAGTGAGTGGTGTTAAACATCAGTGGATTAACTATTGCCCCCAGATCTGTTGGAACAGGGCCTTGCTCTATTTTCTTTCCTGCAGAATATTTTTCTTTAAAATTTGAATTTTTCATCCTAAATTAGGGGTGTTGTCCTCTATATGCTAAAATCTGACAAGTATTTCCACATTGAGTAGGTGAGTAGTTGGATTAAACAGGCAATCCTTCTGGCATATGAGGCTGAGGGAGAGGCATCATCTAGGACACAGGAGAGGTCTACCCATAGTATTTCTATCTCCTGGGCTTTTTTCAAGTGTGCCTCGATAGGGGCTGGACTGTTCCCATGAGGCACAGGGTCAAGACTGTATCACATATGGCTGGGTCCAAACTTGGGTGCATGATGAGCAAAAGAACAATGGATTTGACCCAGATCGCTTGACTGCTCCGCATTCTGTCCATCATCTGTGTGTCTTTTGATCAATAAAAAGAAAGACACACATCCTCAGCTTCAGAATGGCATTCAAAACACATCTAATTTTCAAGAGCACACCACTTCCAAGGTGATTAATTTTGCTAAGTTATGCCCTACATTCATTCATACTTCCATGCATGGTTTCCTTTCATTTGTTTTGATTGTTTGTCCGTTGCTCCCTTCATTACTTTCCCCATTCATCCATTCACAGGATGAGGGAATGAGCAGGAGATGCTCTTATGTTCCCAAAGATATCACTAAATCAAAGGGAGGAACAATGTACCAGAGCACAGCAACCTGTATTGAAGCAAATGCAAGCAGGGTCCTTAGGGCACCAATACAAGAGGTCACCAGAGGGGGATTAATTACAGCATATGGCTTAGAATGGTCAGGTAGCTTGGGGGGCGGACATGCAGAAATGGCAAAATGTCAGTTTACCTGGTTCTCTAAATCCTTTCACAGGTGCTGTTTACCTGCTGGGCGCACAATCGATAAGACCCCTCAGAGTTTCCATGCATACCATAAGAGGCTTTAGTTCAGCATCCTTCAGCTTTTGTCAACCACATCTTGGATCAGTACACAGGAGTACTTTAGTCTTACTTTCCTTCCATCTGCTCTTTGGGTCTATCCTTCTGCCTCTACATAATGTATGAGTGACTAGTTTATATCTAGGAAGGTACGCTCTCTCATCACAAGTGCTATTCTTTATCTCATCCAAGCATTGAATACACAAAGCAATGTTTTTGAGAGCTCTAAACTATTTATTTTTGCCTTTCCTTTTTCAAATTGAAATTTCCACAGGCCTAATTTCCGTGTGTTGTTATTAATTGGAGTTACTGCTAAGGAGTTCTGATAAAATTCATATTACCATCCTCACAAGGATATGAGGCTCAGTCTGCTTTGCTTGATTGAAACTTGTAACCTTGATATCAATATGTATATCAGTGGAGAGCATCAGCTCAGTGCACCACCTTGCCACCTTGTCAGCATACTGAGCTTTGTGATGTGGATAAAAATTCATCTACATTAACTATATGTGATTTGATGCAACATACTGGTTGAAGCACCCAGAGACAGAAACCTTCTGGACAGCACTCACGGATGCATTTTGATATAAATGCATGATAACGAAACATTTGAATATGATATTCCTTAAATTGTGGTACTAAATTTGAATTCAGATAGACTCACTTTTTTATAGGCACGAGCCAGGTTCGCAGAGTTCAGTTCTGCTACGTGAAACTCAGCAAAGTGCCATAAAAACTCTGCTGAGCTCCGCAAGCAGCAGAGTGTAGTGTGTTGCGCTGCTCACAATGATTTTTAGTGGCAAAGGTTTGACCCAGGCTGAACAGCACCATGTGCTGTGCAAGAGTGCGCTGCTTCTTACTTCCACTCGAGTAGATGGTCTACTGAGCGGCAGCTTCCTCAACACCAGCGGCTGGTTTCTCACCTTGAGCAGTAAAGACTAGCCACAGCCACCTGTGTTGATAAATTGTGACCGAATGTGGTCTAGAGTTTGATTTTCCTCAATCGCCATCTTTTCTTTTTATGTTTGAAAAGCTTTATTAGCGATTTGTTAATAAATAAAGATAACAGCAATAAAATAGTAACATATAAATACAACAATATCTAAAGGGAAATGGCTGATGTCTAGAAAAAAGAGTAAAAGCAATTTGTGGGTTTTATATAGGGAAAAAAAATTAAAAGGGAAAGAAGGGGAGGAGAGGAAAAACTAATACTTATGATATAAAGCATTAAAACATAGAAAGAAAAAAACATATTAATTAAAATACTGTAAATGAATAAGTATATATAAAATTATCTAATGAATAAGTAAATCTATATATTATCTCAACAGGGTGGATAATAATAATCCAGTCTATGGAAATGACAGAGAGTATTCCACCAATTCTGTATGGACAGTTTTGCAAGATTTTTCCAGTTAAAGGAGATGTGATGAAAGGCCAAAGCAAGCATAAGGTCAAAAAGACCATGTTCCTGTGGAGGAAGATCTAAAGAGTCGGAAAGACTTCCAGCAAGAGGTACAGAATAAGGAATGGAAACTGTAAACAAACGAGAAATGTAAGACCAAACTTTCTCCCAGAATTGGGAGACTGAAGGAAAGAGAAAAAAGTGATAAAACAGGTCAGCATTAGAAGAACTACAAGTCCAACAGTTAGAATCAGTAGAGGAAGATTGAGTAAGAAAAACCGAAAGAGAAATCTTTTAAGATCAGGACCACAATTTGTCCCAGAAAGTGATAGGCCATTCGCATCCAAGATCAGATTCCCAAGAAAGTTCCAATTTGGACTTAGCGCAATCAGGTATAGGGGCATAACAAAATTGTATATAAGAGAACCTTTAGGGAGAGTTTGAAGCATTTTGAGAAGAGGGTTTTGGATATCAGATGAAGAAGAGTGAGGGAGGGAATAATATATGTCAAGAATGATCGTCATGAGAGTAGTAAATCTATGAAAAAAGGAACGATGACAATGAAACAAGGATTGAAATTGGGGAAAGGAACAAGGTGAAACGCCATCAAAAAGCTGAATAACCCACAAAATACCTTTTGATCTTCAGGCGTTCCAAAAAATGGATCTGTTGTTGAGTAGGATAAGCAAATTTTATGCCAAATAGGAGAGTCTAAGAAAGATTCACGGGAAATGATAGTGGTATTAACTAAAGGTTTCAGGAGGAGACAAGCATGTCGAAACAAGAGGAGGGAAGTATGGGAGTTTTTGGCAAAAAGACGTATAACTTCTTTGAAGGAAAAGGGTAATAATAAGGTTTGTTCAATGTAGAGACAAAGAGGAGAAAAGGGGAAAGAGTCCGGTGTAAGCCATCTTGAGGCCTGACACAAAGAAAAGAATTTATGATAAAGACGAAAATCTGGGAAATTCACACCGCTATTAGATTTCAATTTTCGTAGAAAAGATAGGGGCGATTCTAGATTTTTTATTCTTCCAGAGGAATTTAGAGAGGCACAAATCAATACATTTAAAATAGATAGAGGGGAATGTGAGCGGGAAGCATGGAAAGGATGTATATTAAGCTTGGAGCAATCATCATCTTAATTGAGTCCAGCCAGCCCCATCCAGGAGAGAAAAAGCGGATTCCAAGAGGTGATTTCTCAATTCGAAAAAAAGCAGCAGACATATTCAGTTTAATGGAAGAAGTGATAGAATTATAGAACCATATGCCTAGGTATTTAATTTTTGAACTGTTCCAAGCAAAACCGGTGGAAGAGAAGAAATGAGGAAGACAGTAATTTGTGAGAGGGAGAATTTCAGTCTTGTCAGAATTAATCTTGTACCCAGAAACCTGCAAAAAGGAGTTAAATTCAAGAAGTAAATGAGGAATAGAGATCTTGGGGGCAGAGATGAATAAAATAATATTGTCTGCGTAAGGAGAAAGTTTCAATTGGTGATCACCATAAGGAAAACCAGAAATGGAATTGGTATTGCGGATAGAAGTCAAAAAGTGTTCAAGAGCTAAGAAAAAGAGAAAAGGGGATAATGGACAACCTTGATGAACACCATGTTGGAGAGAAAAGGAAGATGATACACGACCATTAGCTAGAACCGAGGCTTTAGGAGCAGAATATAGTAAGGAGACAAGTGATATGAAATTAGGACTGAAACTGTGCCAGCGTAACGAAGCAAACAAAAAGGACCAATCGACTCTATCGAAAGCTTTCACTGCGTCAACAGTGATAGCAGCTAGAGGGATAGAGAGGGAAGAAACTTTATTTAACCATTGTGAAAAAGACGAGAATTATCGGAAGTGAGTCTACCTTAAACAAAACTACATTGCTCTTTACCAATAAGATGGGGCACGATAGGGTCTAAACGTAAAGCAAGTAGTTTAGCAAATAATTTATAATCAATATTAACTAAAGAAATCGGGCGATAGTTTTTACAGAGTTTAGGTTCCCGACCATCTTTGGGAATGAGGCAGATGGTTGACAAGCATTAAAAGTTTAGGTAGTAACAACTCAGAAAAATGCAAATAAAATTCAACTGAAAAACCGTCTGGGCCAGGTGATTGACCTTTAGTGAGGGTATCTAAAGCTTTGGAAAGTTCAGTAAGGAAAGATCGTTTTCAAGAGCAAGAAGGTTAAGATGGGAAGAGGAAGGAGTAGGAAGTTTATCAAGATAAGTATGGATGAGAGAAGGAGTGGGGGAGATTCTGGTGTTTAGAGGTTTTGATAAAAAAGTTCAAATTCATCAAGTTTTTCCTGATCTTTGTGTTGAAGGTAATTGTTAGAGGAATAAATTGAATCAATAAAAGTATGTTCTTTACATGTTTGAAGGTAATTTGCTAAGAGTTTCCCTGACTTGTTTCGACCACCATAAAAGCGAGCAATACTGCGAAGAAGTATTGAAGAAGCATTGTCAGTAGAAGTTTTGTTAAACTCCAACTTGGCTCGTATCAATTCTGGTGAGATGGAGGTTTGTGAAGATGTATAATATTCATGTTCCAAAAGTTTAATTTGAGCTAATACCGTTTTCCGTTTCTGAATAAAAAATATTTTTTTCTAAGAAACAAAGTCTATAACAAAACCTTGTGCAGTGGCTTTAAAAGAATCCCTGATAATATGGGGGAAATACTAGAATCACAATTTAGAAGAAAGAATTCAGTAGCGAAAGAGCGAAAAGAAGAGGAAAAAAGTTAAAAGGGAATTATTGAAACGCCACCGGGAAGATTTTGGATGTGTAGGGAGTAAGTCAAGATCAGTTACAATTGGAGGGTGATCTGAGATAACTATTGGTTCAATAGAGGAAGAAAGTACATTTTGAGACAAAGATTGAGAAAGAAAGATGTTGTCTAGACGAGAGAGGGATGAATGAGGTGGGGAGAAAAAGGAGTAGTCAAGAGTGTCAGGGTGAGAAAGACGCCAAGAATCTATGACATGTGATTAGGAAATAGTATCAAGGAAATGCTTGTGTGTCTTGTTTGGAATGAAATGGACCGTAGATTTATAATCCAAAAAAGGGTCCACTGTTTGGTTGCAAACACCCCTCGGAATAAACAATTCATCTCGACATTGAACACATTTTTCAGTAACCAAAGAACCAAAAGAGCAATCAGGCTGTGTAAGACAATAATTATTAAAAACAGTTAAAGGAACAGAATTAATTGACAATTTAGCTAAAATCCATCTACCTTCAGTGTCATTTTCTTGCGATAAAACTTTACATTTCAATTTCCTATGACATAGAAGTTACAACACCGTTCTACTTGTTAGTAGATGGAGAGAAGAAGACCGTACCCACCCAGCCTCTTTCTACCTAAGTGATTCCATTTCTGTAAGGTGGGTCTCCTGCAAGAGAACTAAATCAGGATTATAAGAAGTGACGCGGGAAAGGATTCTCTGACTTTTAATAGGATTGATAAAACCCTTTACATTCCAGGAGATAACTCTCAATGCAAAAACATTAAACATTTGCAAGAACAACATTTACAGTAACAGCAACATCATAAAAAATGACAATGGATAAAGGAGACAAAAAATAATGAAAAAGGAGGAGAGAAAGAAGAAGAAAGGAGGAATAAGTGAAGAAACAGGTGATAGAATCATACCTAGAATGAGAGGAATCGAACATGGGGAGGAGAAAGGAGAGTAGAACAATTAGAGAAGAGGTAAAGAGGAGGAAAAAAGGGGAAAGGAAAAAGAGAAAAACTAAAAGAGGAGAAAGTACATATCCACTGACTGAGAATAACATTCCTGAGGGGACAAAAGGGCAGACAGTGGGGCAGGGACAACGCACGACAAAATGAACCAACACAGGGTCAACATGGGGAGTCCAGCTGCATCAGGACTTGAGGAAGATAAGAGAGTGACCATACATGATGAAGAAACATAAACAAATCTGTATGGATAAAACAAAGAGACAATTAAAATTGAAATAGTGTATAGAGAGATATATAACCAACGTATAACCAGAAACATGGTATGCATGAAGAAGACATGTTGCTTAAGAAACATCTAAATATAAAAATAAAAAGGAGAAAAGAGAAGAACATCAGAGAACAAAACAACAACTTAACTAACAGAACCAATGAAGAGAGTTCAAGAAACAGAGCCAATGAAGAAACATCGACAGGAAACATTGCAAAGAAAAGATAGCAAATAGTCAACCATTTGAAGAACCATTTGAAGAATTAGTAGTATCCATAACATTAGTGGTGTGAATATGAATAAAATTCTTAAGTTCTGCAGGATCTTGAAAAGTCCACGTTTGGTTTTGAAATGTCACCTTGAAGATACATGGATGAAACAAACCATATGTAGTGCCAATAGCTCGAAGGGGAGGGCACAGATTCAGGAATTCTTTCCTTCTGGAAGCTGTGGTGTTAGAAACATCTTGAGACAAAAACACTTTCTGGCCAAGCCAGTAAATGTATCTTTTAGCTCTAGCTGCAGAGAGAACTCAGAGCAGATCAGTAAATTTGAAAAAGAGAATGATGACCCCACGAGGTTTAACTGGAGCTGTTGAGAGGGGTGGACGAGGGCCGTGCCTATGAGCTCTTTGAATGCTAAGTGAAGTGGTAGGAGGCATATCCAAGAGTTTCGGCAGAAAGGAGGAGAAGAAAGATACAGAGTCATCACCTTCCTGACATTCAGGCAAACCATAAATATGAAGATTGTTCCTTCTATTTCTATTTTCTAAGTCTTCAGTGTGTTGTTGAAGGTCTTGGACTGTTTTCTCTAAAGATGGGATTTGTTGATAGTTATCCTGTATCTGTGATACTTGAAGTTCCAATTAAGTCACTCTCCTTTCCATTGTAGACCATTTTTACTCTAGAAATTGCATCTTATTGTTGGTTTCCTCCACAAATGAACGTAAAGCACGTTTCTCTTTCAAAAGTAGCTCCATGGATATGGAGGACAAAGATTTGTCAGGAGATGGGGGATCGTGTTTCAAGGGTTTACATGTGGAGGTAGAAGGAGATGATTTGTTTGAGGCAGCCAGTGATGATGAGGAGCCACGATTAGAAGCTACTCCAGCCATCTGCAATGTCGTAGAAGAACAGTCTGGGGTTGACACAGAAGGAGGAATTACCAATGGCCTTTGTCGTGATGGAACAAAAACACATTTCGGTTTGCGCAATTTTCCCATAGAGAGCTGCTTACCAGAGAGTATAGTAAGCGGTGCACAAGTTTCGATAGAATCGTGGTAATCTCCAAGAGAAACAACATATGGTTTGACTAGCAGCGACTTAAGAAGAGAGGGAGCATGTAGCCACAAAAATGCCAACAAATTTTAAAGTCACAGACTTTGAAAAAGGTAACATATTGACCCTGTGTTGAAAAATCAGAAATGACTCTGTATTATACAAAGGAGAAGGCAAAAAATTCCAGTCATGTCAGGTAGGAACCAGGTAGATTTTGAAATAATTAGTAAATTGTCCTTTAAAGGAGTGACTTGGCTAAATAAGCGCAAACCACATTTTTGCAGCATATTGAATCCAACAACATCTGCGCCGAGGGAGAAGGAGCACATTTGAAAAGGATTATAGATCTTTTAAAAAGTTGTGACGGTGAATAAGGAATGCAGCCATGACCTGTCACATAGAATCAAATAATCCTGAAGTTGCACAGTGTTTATTCACCTATGAGGAAACAAAAACCTCAAAGTCAATGTCCAGGAAAGTCACAGAATAACAGAGATGGTAAAATGCGTGTGTATTACTTTAAGGGCTGTTACAGGAGGCCATTAGGGGGTTAACAGAGGCTCCAGAGTGGGAGGTGAATTCCTGCCGCTACGATGAGCATTTCCTGAGGAGATGTGCGCTTCAGAAATGGCGGGCACTCCGAGACAGAGAAAAGCGGCAGGAAAAGGAAAGGTATGCACGGTATGTGCGACGCGCTTGGAGTCCAAAGAAGGGCTCACCGGAGTCCTCACATTATGTGGCGCAGAAGGCGGCCAAGGTCCAAGCAAAAACCGGCGCTGGAGACGCGCCTGCAGTGAAGAAGCGTCCTGTTGCAGCGGCGCTCCACGACTAGGCGACCATTCCGTTCGGCGCCGTAGCCACGACCCCCTCAATCGCCAACTTAACATTGGTGAGGCATGCCAGAGGAAAAACTCCACTCGGTGCTGCTTTGCAGAGGTTTTTTGGATGTCCCCACTCTGCGCAGAGCACGGTGGGGGCAAAAGTCCATAATCTCTGCTGACGAAGCAGAGTTCACCGCCCACCCATACTGTTTTGCTAATAAGTTGAATTTTTTTATTAAATGTTCTATGCAGTTTTAGCATCTCTAAGCCATCTCTGAGCTCGACTAATGAAATGCACCACTGTTATAGAGTTAAAGGTACACTATTTACAGACCTCACAAGATGGGAGGCAGTGGATTGGTCAAACCTGCTCCTTACAGCACATAGGCCATGACAGCAGCAAGTGTTTAACTCACAAAACAATCATAAACACCTTGCACTAGTTCTGCGAGACCTTCCAGTTGCTCAATAACAAAAACAACATAGATTGCATTTGTGAAATATTGAAGCCTGCGTGGCACGCAGTGAAGTTTGCCAGCAACTTATAGTGGAGACATAATTCAAATCCAGAAACGATAATTATCACCCATCAATTATTTCCAGATAGTGTGGAGTTCAGAATGGGAGCTTTCTTCAGAAGAATGCATCCATAAAATTGGAAAGGAACAGTTTATATGGCACATGATTGCATATAATAAAATGCGAGCAGCCATCATTATCTTTCCTCCGCTCAGCACCAGCCAGCCCCAGAAAGGTCAACAGCCTGGCAGGAAATGATTTGCAATTAACAGGTGCCGCCAGTTTCCATTATGCCACCATGGGACACTGCTCTGTCACTTTTATTTACTGAATCAATCCACCAACGCCCAGCCGCAGAACAACAGTTAAATGCCCATTAATTGTAAACCGATGTGCAAGTAATACAGATCTCCAAGGAAACAATACACCTTTGTTCTTCAGCCTCCTCTCTTTTATGGTATGGGCCTGTGAGCGGATCCTTTAGCACTTCCCTGTGGTATTAAAATGGAGTATATTCATCAGTCTGCATGAATTTCATCTCAGCAAGCTCGCTCTGTCTTTTCGAGTCAAGAATATCGAGGCCCAAAATATCGTCAAGGTAAGTTTCTATAGGTAATATATAAATAGCTTCAAGGTATGTTGATATGGAGTTAAGAATAGTAAATCTGTACTTAGTATGTGCACTCATCTTCTCAATATTTTTGACACAATATTCTGTCAACACAATATTTTTGTTTCCGATCTTCTGTTTGGGAACCACTCTAATTTCTATATAAAGGGCAAATTTCAGAGGATAAACCACAGGTGAACATTGCATCACCATACCACCTCTGTGGTGGAGGAAATTCCACGGGGAGAGTCTTCATTTGATCGAACTTGTTCAAATGCTACCTATTTAGTGACTGGGCATGCCCAAGGAGGGTAGGCCCACTCAGACCAAACCAGTGACGTAGCTAGATCTACTGACACTTGGGGCAGACGGTACGATGTTAGCCGCCCGGTGGAGGTGAAAGCAGGGGGGTGCCGACTTGTTCCCGAGGGGGGGTGTTCTAGCCGTCTTGTTCTCAGGAGCGGGTGGTGATGCTAGTTGAGAGAAACGTTTTGCTCATTTGTGCTGCCCCCAAAAACAGTGCCGCCTGGACCACCCCTCCCCTCCAGCTACCCCACTGACCCAAAGTCCTATTATGGGTAATCGCAAAGGTCTGGAAGAGAATTAGATGGGTGCTAAGAGGACATGCTAAGAGGCCAACACTGAGCAGAATTAGGCTGCGCTAGAAACAGTGAGGGAAATAAGGAAACTTTCTTACTGTGCTGCAAGAGAATCCCTCTGTAAAAACACTCCTTAGAGCCCATTGATTCTCCTAGCTTCTTTCTGGCTCCCCTCATTGCTCCTCGGTCTTGCCACTTTTAACCACCCTCCAGTTTTAGAACACTGGTGGGTGCATACACAGTTCTCATAGGTGTTGGCATGTATAGAGCTCAAGTTTAGCTATAGATAGTAGTTTATAGTTAAAGAGGCATTTGAACCACACTACAATAAGTCTACAGTGGACTGTAGCAACCTGCAGGACAGGTCAAACAAACCATGAGTTGGCAGAACTTTAGATGGTAACCACATTCAGAGGCAAGAAGAATAAAGGCAGTGGGTGGAGGCGATGCATTCAATAAGAAACAGGACGAGGAATGTACAACCCCGCCAATCTAAGTATTTACTGCAGCGTGACTGATAATGGTGTATTTTGTGGTGTAATTAAAGGTATACCAGCTAAATAGCTGATAGATGTTGTAAAAAAGAGACTGAGGGCTTCATTTACAATATTTTTCCATAGGGCAGTGCCGCAAGTCTTCCTGCTGCACTGCCCTACTGCAAAAGAAAAGGGCAAGAATGTGCCTTCTCTATCAGATATGGCGCATTCATGTACTCTTTCCCTGCTCTCAGCTTAAGAGAACTCCCTACATGGAATTGGGCATGGGTAGAATTGAAAAAAGATGGTAGACTGTCAGAGAAGATTGAAATAAGAATTTGACTCTAGCAAGGCTGTGTGCTGTGCTGGCCCCAACTTTATTTGCACTTTATTTAAAGAGATCTCATAGAGGTTTTATCAGGTGACAGGATCCTTCTCTCCAGAGATGGGGGAAGATATGTAACCTCTCTATTCTATGCCGACGGCTTGGTAATCATGGACAGGACCCAGGTGGGTCTCCAGAGGTAATTGAAGGCATATGCTGTATGGAAAAATATTTGGTGATTACTAGGGTGAAATCAAACATAGGGCCAGATGTAGGAGAGGAAATACCGGTCGGTAACGGCCGAATTCGGCCGTTACCGACCGGTATTTAGGATTCGGCATGTAGGGGCTAGCATTTTACAGAGTCGGTAAATTTACCGATTCGGTAAATTTACCGATTCTGTAAAATACCAAATCGCTAATTTTACCGATTCTGTAATTCCACATGTAGGTGTCACTCCAAAGAGTGCCACAGGCCCTTAAGAGTCGGTATTTTACCACCCAATCCTATTTCATGCACACCTGTGCCATGTGACACACAGACATGCCCTTAGGGCATGCATGTGTGCCACATGTTTCACGTGCCTGTATTCGGGGTGCTAGAGGGTGTCAAAGTGACACCCCCTGCACCCTTGCTGGATTCGGTATTTACCGATTCGGTAAATACCGAATCGGTATTGCCCATTGATTCCTATGGGCTTCAAGGCCCATAGGAATCAATGGGCAATACCGATTCGGTATTTACCGAATCTGTAAATACCGAATGTTACGGATTCGGTAATTGAAAAATAAAATTTTCCTACATCTCCCAACTTCTAATTTACCGATTCATAAATACCGATTCGGTAACATTCGGTATTCATGAATCGGTAAATTAGAATTACCTACATCTGGCCCATAATGTTTTTCGGACACCAAATGAATAGTTACAAGTGGTATAGACAGAATCTTTAGCATGTTATTTTCGTCAAATTTAAATTGCAAAAAACACAGTGAACTGATAAAAGCAAACACTCTTCCTATAGTTAGATGATTATGGAGGTTTAGAAGAGAATATGGGGTTGGGGATATGGCACATATCACCGGAGTAGGGACCAGGAGCGGAAAAAGAGGTACAATAATCTTGCTCCCTAGAACACGTATGTACAACACTCAGGGGTAGCTGCTCCTGAAGGGGATTCCGGCCCAGTAGGCTTCAGAAAAAATAGAGATTCAGGACTCAAAATATATATATATATATATCACCCAACCATTATTTTAGAGGTATGCTAATCTTCTGCCCTCCGGGCCCCACGGCCCAGTTTGCAGGAGCTGAGTGCTCTCCATGATGATGAAATTGCACACAAGGACTTTACAGTCCTGAGGAACTTTAATTTCCATCTTGACGCAGAGGCTGATCCAGATACTGCTTTACGCACACGCTGTTGGCTTTAGGTCTGCCCACTTGTGTTTTACTTCCCACCCACTTGGCTGGACACATTTTAGATGGTATCTTTACCAGAAAAATAGCACTAAAAGCTATCTCTATGCACCCCCTCACTTGGTTGGATCACAATGCCATTCTCCATAACTGGTTCAATGCCGAGGACGTAACAGTTTGGTCCCTGGCTGTGGCGCTGGTGTGCCAAGAAAGTAACCATTACCACCGCAAAATCTCCTTTTTATTTCTTGCCTCAAGAGGTGGGGAAGAGCTTTTGCACCCACCAGAGGCATTTTTTTATTTTAATATAATAATAACTATGGCGCGCATGGCACGCTGATGTAAATTAAATTCAAAGTTTGACTGAAATGAGCCGATTATCAGCCCAACGTGGACCTAAACACACAGGAGTGGTATCGTTAGAAAGGAGAGAATCTCGTCTTTTCAATGGTCCCATTCGCTAGTGGATCCCTGCTTAGGGATCACTGCTGGAGGGCAAACCCCAAGCAAGGATTCACCACTAGACACCAGGGAGGAGGTAGCAGCCCCATATTTTTTTGGGCATAGTCAGTCTTTCTGCAGAAAGCACACTAGACACCACAGATTATTTTACTTTCAAAGCTTAAGGCATGCCAATGCTCCCAACCTCCCCAAAACAAGAGGGACAAACTTTCTTCCCCACCTCCTAGGAAGATGGGGGTTATTACCCCCGATATGCCTCCAGAGAGCAGAAAGCCCACTAGACACCAGGGATTTTTCTTTTTTTCTTATAAAAGAGGGATGGAGGCTGCCCACAATGGGCAAGACAATGCCCCCACCCACAATTACATGAACACAGCCCAAAGCAGGGAACCTAAAAATGTATAAAAAAAAACTGAGAGGGAACCAAAGTGGGTCCAAAAGGGCAGTTTTTTAAAATAGGTTTTTAGGCTGACTCTGATTTGCACACCCTCACAAGTGAGGTATCATTTTATTTGGAAGACTGAGGGAAACAGTAGGTGGTGGGAAATTTATACATGGTCTGTTATCTCCCAACCTTCCCACAGAGAAATGTGAGGAAAATGTGACGTGTCCACGTTGTGTTTTGTGCGTTTCCTGGCATGGGCACTAGGCCTACCCACACAAGTGAGGTACCTTTTTATTGGGAGACTTAGCAGAATGCTTGGTGGGTTGAAGTTTGTAGCCCCCTGCAGATTCCAGAACTTTCATCACAAAAATGTGAGGAAAATGTGTTTTGTTAATGAAGTTTCAGGTTTGCAAGGGATTCTAGGTCACAGAACCTGGCGAGAGCCACACAAGTCACCTCATCCTGGATTTCCCTGGGTGTTTGTTTTCCCTAGGTGCTGGCTGAGGTAGGCCCCAAAATCCACAGCTATGCAAATTGCAAAAAAGGGTCCGTTTTCTGTGGAAAAATTAGATTTGTCCCTGTTGTATTTTGGGCTGTTTCCTGTCCCGGGCACTAGGCCTACCCAACACAAGTGAGTACCATTTTTATTGGGAGACTTAGAAGAATGCTGGGTGAAAGGCAGAACGTTGGGGCTCCCCACAGATTCCAGAACTTTCCTTCACAGGAATGTGTGGAAAATCTGATTTGTTTTTACAAGGTTTGAGGTCACCCCATCCTGCATTTTCCTGGGTTTCTAGTTTTTAAAAATGTCCAGGTTTGCCAGTTTCCTTGGTGCCGTCTGAGCTAGGGCCCAAAATCCACAACTAGGTACATTATAAAAAAAGGGTCAGTTTTCAGTGGAAAATGTGATGCATTCACGTTGCATTTTGGGCGGTTTCCTGTCAAGGGAACTAGGCCTACAAACACAAGAGAGGTACCATTTGTAGCGATAGCTGTATGGGTGGAATTTTATGTCTTCACACATATTCGACTACTTTCCATCACCAAAATGTGTTCTTTCTTTTTTGACAAATGTTGAAGTTGCTGTTTAAAATATTCTGATGAAAGCTGCACAACTCACCCCATCCTGGATTCCACTGGGTGTCTAGTTTTAAAAATATTACAAATTTGCTAGGTTTCCTTAGGGGGTGGCTGAGATTGGGCTCAAAATCCAGAGGTAGGCACTTTGCAAAAAAAGGATCACTTTTCTGTGAAAAAATGTGAAGTGTCCACATTGCGTTTTGGGCCGTTTCCTGTTGCGGGCTCTAGACCTACCCACCCAAGTGAGGTACCATTTTTATCAAAAGAATTGGGGGAATGCTGGGTGCGTGGAAGTTTGTGGCTTACCACAGATTCCAGAACTTTCCATCACAGAAATGTGATGAAAACATGTTTTTTTAACCAATTTTGTGGTTTGCAAGGGATTCTCGGGTAACATAACCTGGTGAGAGCCACACAACCCACCCGATCCTGGATTCCCCAGGGTGTCTAGATTTAAAAAATGTACATGGTTGTTAGGTTTACCTAGTAGCTGGCTGAGTTAGGATTCAAACCCCATGGCTAGGCACATTGTAAAAAATGGTCAGTTTTTAGTGGAAAAATGTGATGTGTCCATGTTGCATTTTTACCAATATCCTGTTGCAGGCACTATGCCTACCCACACAAGTGAGGTACCATTTTTATTGGGAGACTTAGGGAAACTTAGCATAGTAGAACAAGTATTATACCTCATTGTCTTTCTTTGCATTTCTGCCTTCCAAATGTAAGACAGTGTATCAAAAAGATGATATTTTGAAAAATGCCCCTAATTCACATGCTAGCATGGCTCCCTACAAAGATGTGCAAATAACCACTGCTTCTAAACTCCATGTCTTCTTCCTAATTCAGAAATGCATAGGTTTCCCTGATACCTATTTTTCACTCTTTATATTTTATCAAATGAGTTGCTCTATTCCCAGTACACAATGAAAAAATATTGCAAAGTGCAGCTCAGTTATTGGCTCTGGTGATTCAGGTTCTTGGTGAACCTACAAGCCCAATATATCCCCACAGCCAAGAGGGTCCTACAGACATAAGTGTATATTGGTTTAAAAAATCTAGCATACTTCGAAGATGTTACTGCTGAAAATGTAGACACAAATGGATGTTTTTTTATCTCAATTTTAATTATTTTTTATTACAACTGTTAATTTCTATGAAAAACCTTGAAGAGTCTACACAATGACCCCTTGCTGAAATTATAGAAATGTATAGCTTTCCAGGATCCAAGGATCCATTATTGGTTTCACACCCATTTCTACCACTAACTAGAAGGAGGTTAAAAGCACACAAAATAGGAAACATAGGATATGTCCCAGTAAAATGCCAACAATGTGTAGAAAATGTTGGTTTACTGACAAAAGTCTGTTTGTTCTTGAAAGCTGGGAATATGGTGATTTTAGCACCAAAAACCCTTTTGTGATATCCTTTGCAGGGAAAAAGCAAGATGCTGTCTTCTGCAGCACTTTTTCCCATTTTTCCCAAAAAACCCAAAGCTGTATTTTGCTCAATTTCTCAGTCTCATACAGGGTGTATCCACAACCCCTGGTACCTTTTGAATCCTCAGGAAGTTGGAAGCAAAGGACGCAAATTCGGCATGGATCCCTTTTGTGGACAAAAAAACTGCCCCACATAGCCAAAAAAGGGCGTGGCACAGGAGGGAAAAGGCCTGGTATCAAAGGGGTTAAAATTGCCTGTATTCAATCCAATCCTTATCCTTTTGAGCTGTCCCAACAACACCCATTCTCGAGCTTGGCATAAGGTCCAAGCCAATTCATTTTCTCAAATTATCGATAACCTCTTCAGTGCTGCTAAATGATGTCGACAGCGCAGTCACCCTATAAGCAAACTGGGTAGAGACAGCGTCTAAAACCTTACAGCCAGATTCATCAAGCCAAAATCGGCTCGCAAAGGGCCAGATTCTGAGAATCTGGCCCTTTGCGAGCGCTATTTTTGCATGTGGGATTCATCATCCCAAATGCAAAAATCGCAATTCTAGAAATCGCTATATTGCGAATAATTGCATTTAAGGAATCTCAATTAGAGACTCCTTAAATGCAATTCATGAACCATTTAAAAATTGTGAATTCCAGTCTGGGGCCACTATTTACCACGAAGTCTAACTACGTGGCAAATAGCGAAAACTTAGAAAAATCCACTTAAGTTGTATGTTACACACACACATGTCCTTTGGACATGTGTGTGCGCAACACCAGTGTACATTACCATTTTAGGGGTGCTACAGGGTGTCCTTTGGACACCCTGGCACCCTTGAAATCGCTTCCTTATTTGCGATTCGCTAATTGCTAATCGCAAATAAGGAATGAATGGGAAAGCCATTCCTTATTTGCTATTCGCAATTAGCGAATCGCAAATAAGGAAGCAGTAGAAATCACAAAAAATATTGCGATTTCTACATGCACCCCGTCTTTAATAGCGATTCCTGAACAATCGCTATTATGGACTCGTAAAACAGGACTTTGATGAATCTGGGGGTTAGTCCCTGTAAAAACACAAAAAACTAAAAGGGCTGGGATCACTGCTCTGTGTCATTTGCGGTGGTTTCAATGACCGTGGTAGAAAGTTTTCATAATGATCGGCAAAAGACTCTGGTATCTCTTGTGGATCTCTGATGACCTGTGTGTCGTTGATTTGTAACATGGGAACCCAGCGCGCCGCTTGTTCCCATTTTTCTAGTCAAGCAAGCAGTTTGCCCACCTTATCTCCCAGTTCATATATTTTATGCTAGGTTGCCATATACTTGGCTCTGGCGGCCTCAATCCCTAAGGTTTTGTATTCTATTTGTTGGATGTTTCATTTGTGTTTGTTACCTTCATTGGGGGTTTGTGTGTATTCTCTCTCACTGTCTTGGATCATGTGTTCAAGTTGTTCTATTTTCCCACTCCTTTCCCTTTTGAGCCTCCCGTGGCATGATAATGCTTGGCCCTTTAACACTGTTGTGAAGGCCTCCCATATTATTTGTTTTGATTTCACTGAACCCACGTTTTCTTTGAAATAGAGTTCTGTTTGTTGTATCAGGGTATCTTTAATATTGGGGATCTTGAGGAGCCATGTATTTAGTGTTATGGTGGTTCTTGGTTGATGTTTGTCAAAGGAGAGAGTGACTAGGACGGGCGAGTGATCCGGCACACCACCTGCATGGCATCGGGGTTCCCTATATTTACCAATGCCTATTGTCTGCATCAGGATATAGTCTATTCGGGACTGTCTGTTATGCGCTCCGAGAAAAATGTAAATTGAGGTATCTGTGGATTCATATGGTGCCATACGTCTGTAAGACCCATAGCACTGAGAAATTCAGAAAGAGGTATGGTATTTTGGGTTAGTGTACGGGATGGCTGCCTATCAATGTGGTCATTGAGGGTCATATTGAAATCTTCGCCTAGGACGAGGGTACTAAGTGGTAGATCCAGGATCAGCTTCTCTAGATCCATGAGGGCTGATTTATTAGGCTCAGGGAGGCATATGTTGATATGACATTAATTGGCCTCCCTTCCCAGCTTGCGTGTAGTGTAGCAAACCGACCCCGTGGGTGTGCCCACCTTCTGTGCGAAATTAGTGGAAAGTTTTTACAGATTAATATACCCGTCCCCCTGGAGCCCGATATAAAGCCAGCATGCACCTTCTATTTATATCCCCATCTTTTCAACGCCTTACAGTTATTGCCAACTAAGTGGGTTTCTTGTAATAGCACTATATCTGTTTTTTTTAAGATATTGTAGTACTATCTATCTTTTCAGCTTATCCCCAAGTCTATTGACATTCCATGTGTCGACTTTGAGCGTGTTTTCCTTGAGCCCTGTTGACATTAGTCTAGCAGGGGTTTATGACAGTGACCGTTATCTGCCATGTCTGGAGTCTTTTCGGTTGAGCTGGGTCTGTATTTTGTTCTGCATGATGCCTGTGAGTATGTCTTTGAGAAGACCCGCACTACCGACGTAAGTGCATGCGATTATGAGTGTCTGTGTGAACCTTTTGTTAGAGTCATGTGTGTGTTATGGGACCTGTACCACTTAAAGCTTAAAACTAACCCTCCCCAACCACAACAATCCCTCCCTTCCTGCTACCTGGCTGAAGGACTTTGAACTACCCGCCACCCAAACTTCACAGATTGCCTGTCAACCCCCCAGAAAAAGGAAATTAGGTCCGTGGTCAGGCCATGGTCAATCGTGCGCCCCTATGCGCAAGATTTCTTTCTTGTTTGCTATTTGCTACATTCCAGTTTGCTGTCCCCTTTATCACCTGTATTGGTAGATGTCTGCTGTCTTTTGCATTTCTATGAAGGTAGAGAGGTTGATCCAAATGGGGGAGACACTAGTGTTGGCCCCAGAGCCCCCGCTGACATGATGATCCCAGTTCCACGGTTTGTGGTCCTCCTACTTTGTCTGTTGACCGGGCTCATTAAGGGCCAGTGATATGCGATTGCTTTGTTTCAGTCCCTCACCCTATGTTCTTTGCTGTGTGTGAGAAGGGACCCGCGGAGCTCACCATGTGGCCGGACTACGAGGCCCAGACTCCCCTACGTGAGTAGGACACTGCCCAGTTAGCCACATCCAGCAGGAACCATGGACGGCGATCCATGCCTCTCCTCTCTTTCCACAGCGAGGACCGACGTCGAGGGGAGGAGCTACGGAGGAAGGGCCAGTCAAAACGGACGTCAACCAGGAAGAGGGGTCGCAGAACGTCGAGAAGGCGGACCCTGGGAGGGACCACGCGGAAGACGCCGAATCTCGGAGCCGGGTGCCGGAGCCGAACGCAGAGAGTCAAGACAGCGTTCCAGAGCGTGAGGAAGAGGCGGGGAGACCGAAGACCGCTGGACGGAGGAGTGGTGGTGTCCCCCGGAGGAGGCTGGAGAGCAGGCCGTGACTCAGGAGAGTTACGGCGGGGGCCGGTGAGTGACTGGTCCTGTGTACATTGTGGGTTGCTTGTTGTTGCGGGAGGTGGGTGGTGCAGCGATATATCGTGGGAGGAGGGTGGAGTGACTAGTAAAAGGGGAAAGAAATTCTGAAACTGCATGCTCGCACAAAATAGGCACTAAAAGCGGCACTTTGGTTTTCTTTTGGGAAATCGTAATCCTGAACTTCAGCTGTCCCAACTTCCTTATCTACCTTGACCGCTTTCTATGCCCAGAGCCTATCCACAACCTACCCCCCTCCACCAACCCTTCACGCCCAGAGCCTATTCACAACCTACCCCCACTTTCCAATTTATTGAGCACTACCGGGTGTAGGAAAAGGGATTATACAGAACAGACGAACTGACAGGCTCCTTTTCTCATTTCCTCTCGGTGCCCTCGGGTAAACCAACGCCACGGAGCCCCCTTTGCCCCAGGATTCACATCTTCAGTCGGAAGAAGGAGAAACAACACTGAGTGCCACGACCGGCCCTACCAAAGCTGAAGAGACAGTTGCTGTAGGAGGAACACTCGAGCCTGTTGTTAAACCCAAGATTGTGACATCTGATAATAAAGGAGCTGTTTGTCAATACATTCAGCCTCCGCGTCTGTATATCCGACCTGCCCTCCCACACTGTGTATTTCTCTGCATAACCGGTGGTCAGAGTGTGGGCTGCAGTCTGCACCACCACCTGACAACCTCCCCAGGTTTTTTACTTATCCGCTGGGATCGTTTTGACAATAGAACAGGTCTTTATTCTTGTGCCCGCAGGGCGCATGTCCTATGGAGTGACCCTGGACAAGCAGCACCTCCGTGTTTCATGCTTTTTCTCTGTTTTTTTTGTTAGTTGCTACTTAGCGCTTCAGCATATGTCTGAACTCTATATTATAGGTGGGGCAGTAAATCACAGGGCACTGTGTGATTTTGCAGTCAAATGTATTGTGGTTTTCTTGATGGTAGTGGATGGCCCTTCAATACTTGCTGCACATTAATGATGTTGTTTTGGAACGGTTTTCAGACCCTGCTCCGATCTGCTCTTCCGCAGCTGTTTTGCATCCCGCCCTCCTTACCAGGGGGTTAGGCAGCCTTCCCTGATAGCAGACTGAGTGATTCAGGCCCCACCCATCCCGGTACTACCGCGGGTCGATATAGCATCCCTGAATGCTGGTCCTGGTGCGCAGAGCAGCTTGCTTTCCCCTTCCGCGTTGCACTGGTCTTCTCGTGCTGGTTCCAGCGGCGCGCAACCCTCAACTTGACTTCCCCCAGAGGCTTCACCTTTCAGCGTCTTCTCGACTACCTCGGTGCCTTGCTGCCCCCATTCGGTCCCATTTCTTGCCTACACTCACTGATTGTCACAGGCTGTGCCTCCAGGGCCCTCCTGAGTGAATCGGAATCTCGCACTCCCGCAAGGTATTTACTGTTCTGGCAGGGCACGTCGTCGTAGGCTCAGTTCTGATCACTGTGCCGCTTCTTTGTAACTGTGCACTCTGGAGCGTCATTGCTCACACTTAGCAGCCATTATGGTACGGCCACAGTGGCTCTGATTTCCCAGCCCACTCAGGCGGGCAAGTCCGCGGACTCTGATTACAGTCCCTCTAATTATAACTTGTTCTTCGCCTACCACACTGCAGGTAGTTGAGTGTTGGCTGTGAACTATGCAGGTCGACGGTCTTGATTCCTGCAAATATCGATTTTGACAGAGGGCTCTGCTTTATCGCACCAATCTGGACTGGTCTCCCTTCACCAACTCGAACGGCCGGACAGCGGCGACTTGGTGCTCATAGCAGCACAGTAAGTCAGCACCGGGTCTGTCACCTTGGAGTTTTGATGTTATCGTGGGTTCTGGGGTTGCACCTCCTGCACCCCAAGCTGGCAGTCAGAGGGGACGCCGACTGAGTACAATGTAGAAGTCGGGGTGGTTTCACTTCTACAGCCCAGCTAAGTAATCAAGTCTGTAGACTCCGCCATTTTCTTCGCCGCTTCACACCATTCACGTTCTAATTTAGCTGTCATTATTTAGTACTTCTGCAGAGTTGACTCACTGATGAAGCAGCGCGTGGCACCATGGGCTTATTCTGTCAATTACTTTGGGTTTGGAACAGGAATATTGGCAGATTTTTGGCAGTATTTAGGGTGACGGCTCTGGAGCTGCATTAGTGAGCACCCATTCCCTTTCGGCTGCTGTCCACGCCCCGAAAACATGTTTTTGATATTTACTTTGTTAAGTGCAGAAGGTGGGGCTGCACAACCACGCGCTAGCTGGATAACCTCTAAACAAGGAATCTATGCAACAAGGCCTGCTGGGCAGTGGCAAGGCTCCAGAACGGCCATTTCCACCTGTGATGGAGATGCAGAGGCCGAGGTGCACCCATGCAATAACGAATATGCACCCACTTTGCCTTCGGATGGCTGCAGGGGAACCACAACTACAGGTCCGCTGCTACCCCTGGGAGGATGTCCGACTGAGGAGCCTGCCCAACTGCCAAAGAAGTAAGGAGACAGGCAGGGCCAGAGGGAAGGATTGCTGCTGATTCCAAGAGCCGGAGGTCTGCCGATTACCCCCGGGCACCCACAGGTGACACTGGGTGAGGAGAGACACCCCACTCAGGAAAGAGTATAAAACAGTAGTCCAGACTCGCAAAAAGGAAATTAAAAAAGAGGCTTGGGAAGCGTTGATGTCCAAAGAAACAATAAAGGATAGCTCAAAGTTTTGGTCCATTGTAAATAACCCGCTGTTCACGGGGGCAGACAACTGCATTTTAGAGGTTAACATCTCAGCGGAAGGCTGGTTAAGCCACTTTGAAAAAATCTATCGTAGTCGTGAAGAGTATGAACCTTTTCTGGTCCCTCCTATTGGTTCTCCAATATTGCCTCTAACATTTACTGTGGAAGAGGTAGAGAAGGCAATAGTTAGCACGGCCACTAATAAGGTCCCAGGCCCCGATGGAGTCCCCTCGGATCTATACAAGTCTAAACCAAATTTCTGGGCACAGATTTTAACAAATGTTTTTAATTCGTCAGCGGAAAAGGGGTATCCGGCCTCCTGGTCCCACTCTATTATCATTCCCGTGTTTTGAAAGGGCCAAAGAGGGGACCCCAGGTGTTAAAGGCCCATATCGCTAATAGATACCTCTGTTAAAATCTTAGGTAAAGTAATTTTAGCCAACATTTCGAAGTGGGTCACTGAAAAAGAGATTCTGTCGAACGCCCAGTATGGGTTCAGATCTGGCAGAGGTACAGAGGATCAGTGCCTAAATTTATACTTATTAATAAATAAATACACGGTAGCAGCTAAAGGTTTAATTCACCTGGGTTTCATGGATTTGTCCTCAGCCTTTGACCTAGTTTATAGGTAAAGGCTGTGGACTATCCTGTTGGACCTAGGTATAGATCCTTCTTTGGTGTATTTTATGGCCGATTTACATAGGGACCTGTTTGCTTCGATAAGGATGACGCAGGAGGGAAACTGCACAAAAGGATTTAAATCAGGCAGAGGGCTCCATCAAGGGTGTATATTGGCCCCCATGCTGTTCACCCTATACATAAACTCCCTGGATAAAAGCCTGGCCAATGCTACCTTGGACACTCGGCGTATAGGAGATATCAACATTCCGGTACTCCTATACGCGGATGATGCAGTTTTATTGGCACGCACCCCGATTGGGCTTCAAAGATTATTAAATTCTTTCGGGGACTTTATGAAATCATTAGATTTAGTGGTGAATAATGACAAATCGCATGTCATGTCCTTAGGTGCATTTAAGAAAAATAGTAGATCCCTTTATTGTAATGGGTCTGTGGTCACCAGGGTGAAGGCCTTCACATATTTGGGGGTCTTGTTTGACGAAAAAGGCACATGGGCTCCCCAACTTATGGCTAAAGCCAATGCCTTAAGAAGATCCTCTGCTGCTGTACTTAGTTTCTCAAAGCGATTGGGGGTAAACCATGTGAGGCAATTTTATCCATTATAAAGCAAAAAGCTTGGCAATTGCGGGATATGGCGCCGCAATTTGGGGTTATAAACAATCTGATTGCATCCAGAAAGCGGAAAATGAATTTTTTCGCACACTTTTTGCTCTCCCCCAGTCGACAGCAACCTTTGCCATCCAGCAGGAGCTAGGAATGGGATATGTCTCAGACATTACAAGTTTGGCTCCCATCCTATTTTGGATCAAAATATGGTTGAACCCAAAGCTCACTCTAAATCATAAGATTCTAAGGGACTGTGTGAGTCTAGAGAAATCAAATGAGATACAATGGCTGTTTTTCATTAAAGTAATGTTAATGAAGTAGGGGTGCCCGGAGATTTTTTTCAAAACCGGAGGGTCTAGTAAAAGCTGATATAAATTGGGTCAAAGTCAACTTTCTTATTCTTAGAGAACAGGAGCGTGAGTCACTTCAGTTAAGAAAACCTATGGTAAGGGCTCATTATCTGTCAATTACGTGCTTAACTCTGCAACCCTACTTGAAAATTGTAACTAAACCATTTCATCGTTGGTTATTAACCATATTTCGATTTAATCAGATCCATTTTATTTTGAGTGATGTTACGGGGTGGTGTAAACCAGAGGACGCAGCTCTTTGTAACTGTGATGGTCATTCAATTCAGGACACTGTGCATTTTACATTTTTTTGCACCTTTTATACTGAAATTAGGAAAAAATATATATTACCATTGATTGTTAAGAGATAAAGGGTTTCTGCAGGTTAAACCAGCATTACTTTATTTACAATTACTGGAAAACCCAATGAATATTTTTTATATTGCAAATTTTTTTGTAGCGGCTGTTCGGAGTAGGAAACAAAGACTCGCAGGAATGATAGAAACATGAATTTTATTGGATTTATTAAAAACATAATAAATTGTTATTTTAAATGTTTTTAATGAGAATTTGTGTATTGTGTGGAGATATTTTGTATAGTATACTTTTATGATTTTTATTATTCGAATAAAGTGGTTTTGACCTGACCTGACCTGACACCCCACTGAGGGCTGCAACAGAGGGAGTGTGACCCAGAAACAGGACAGCAAGGCGTGGCCTTGCGGCTCCAATAACCAAGAGGAGCGCAAGGCCCTTGTGGAACCCAGGCAGAGCCGCCATTTTAGATCACTGAGGCGACCCCCGAGCAGGCAGCGCCTACATGCCTGTGGGGCTTGACCATTGGCCGACAGAGAGGGAACTCCCATTTGAAACCCATTGGGGGCAGGGACCCATGGGGCAGACAGAACACACATGATGAACAAATGAACTGCACTGCGGACCCACCCCCCTGCGATGCCCTAGCTGCTCCCAGGCTGACCAGGCCAGTTGCTGGACATAATAGGCTCATTTGTGGCCCCCCTGGAGTGGCTTTATTGGGGACTGCTGAAGAGTCACATCTCCAAGCCAGCGTCACAAGGTCGGGCCTGCCGCTACTGGAGGAGGCCTGCCAACAGTTCTGGAGGGTGGGAGGTAGTTGTCAGGCCATACCACAGGAGCCACACCAGGGGCTGGCCATTAGTGCAGCAGCGCAGGCAAGATGAGGTTGCAGTGACCCACAAGGATGGGCAAGGCAGACTGCAGGTAGTCAAAACAGCTCTTTGAGCCCCGTAAGTTGTTGCAAAATCAGGGCCAGGTCAAAGCCACGGACATGGCGGTGGGGAAAGAGAATAACCACCAAGCTAGGGATGAGGACAAGAAAACACTCTTGATAACTATGAAACGCTGCTTCACATCGATAGAAGCCAAAATGGACTCCATGTGCACCCGTATGGATTTCATAACCCAAAATCTGAAAAAACATGATGGAAGGATAGGCGAGGCTGAGGGGGAGGTCCAGGAGGAACAATATATGAATATTGGGGAGCCGGAATCTGCCAATAGAGGAAAGATGGAGGAATATATAGAGCAAATGCTGGTCACTAATTTTGAAAACAACTCCTTCTCCCTGCTGCTCGTGGTAAAAAGTACACACAGATCCCTTATAGCACGTCCTCCTACTGGGGCTACCCCCAAACCCATAGTGGCTAGACTCCTCAACTATACAGATGGAGATGTGGCTCGTCGCATGGCAAAAGAACAGCGGACACTATCATTCGAGGGCCACTACATTGCAATGTATACTGATTTCATGCTAGCCACCCGGGAGACCAACAAGAAGTTCCTCCCAGCCAAGAAAAAACTTCAGCAGGCGAGCATCACCTACAAGGTGCACTACCCAGCCCAGATCAGAATAATGCACCAAGGGAGGCAATAGGTCTTTAGATCCCCATATCAAGTGATGGGATTTCTTAAACAGTTATCCCGGAGCTCCCTCACCATAGGACACATGCCACCAGAGAACAGATCTACCTCACTATTGTCGGAATAGGGCTAGCGGAGACCACAGTGCAGCGACTTAATTATGTTTCCCCAGACACGACACACAATTGCATTGAAATAAGTAACTAAATCCACTACTGAACTGCAAAGAAGCACCCAAGCCGACATGAATGCTACTTAGCTCCACAGCTCACTACAACAGTCGCAGAATGATGTACAACACAAGGACACTAATAGATAAATTGACTGTACCAATGAAAAGCTATTAGTCAACCAGGGCTCCATGCAATTATCCCAGACGCCCCCGTTCAGTTGGGGAGGAACTGCTTCACCCCTGGTGATACCTCCGACAGGAGAACCTTTTCATGTGATAAAGCTGTATCCTCTACACTGTTTCCCAGCCCTGACTTTTCCTTTATGCTTGCCTTTCCTCTGCTCCCATCAATCAATCAATCAGGGAATTGTAAGTGTGCTACTCACCCGTGGGGGTCTCAATTCCCTGAGAGGGCTGGGGTATAAGCAGATTAGCCAAAGAGCCAGGTCTTGAGATTCTTCCTGAGGTGGCACGTCTGATGTCTGCCAGTAGGTTGTTCCAGGTCTTGGCCGCAATGTAAGAGAATGATCTTCTGCCTGCTCTGGCTCTGTGGATGCATGGGGTTTTGGCTAGTGCGAGGTTGGAAGATCCGAGGTTTCTTTTGGGTATGTGGAAGTTGATTCTGTTGTTGAGGTATTTGGTCCTTTGTTGTGTAGGCATTTGTAGGCGTGGGTGAGGACTCTGAAGGTGACTCTCTTCGCCACGGGGAGCCAGTCGAGTCTCTGTAGGTGTTGGCTCATGTGTTCGTGCCGGGGGATGCTGAGGATGAGTCGTGCCGCGGTGCTACGTATTGTCTGGAGTTTGCAGAGTAGCCCCTTGACTCTGTATTCCATCCTCTAAGATTTCCCTATTCCCCTCTAACTCTGACTTCACCTGACCACTCACTATGTGTTGAAACCTGCTATGGTTATTGTAACACTGGGTTTGTTATTTGACACAGCAGTGATACTGATCCACGCGGGGCAACGGATGGGGGAGGGAAGGAATGTCATTGGCATGTTGTGGAAGTGGTTGTGGGGGTGGCAGACTAAAGAGTTATCGCAATTGATGTATCCACCCACCAAAGGCTAACAAACATTACAATGGGGTTTTTGTCCCACCACGCCCAACTAAGCAGACTTCCCATGGAAGATAACCTCTGACACACAGGACTCAATGTTATAACATGGGACATCCAAGGCCTGGGGAACTCCGTAAGATTCGACATATCCTAGCATACTTAGACAGATACAATATACCCTTGGCTTTGTTACAGGAGACACATACTGCCCCTGCTTCTACCCCTGCGTTTGCAACACATTGGGCCTCACATCGGTGCTATTCCTCCTACTTCTCCTATGCAAGAGGAACGGCTATTATAATATGTAAGAATATCAACCTTCATCGCAGAGGGATCTCTGAGCGACTCCCAGAGATGCTTCAGCATAGTGTGGGGCAGATAGTCAACACAATCGCTCACGCTGGTTAACTACTATGGCCCCAATACTAATGATGAGGTTTTTATTCACTAAACTATGGGTACTAGTTATGAACATTGGCTCTACTCACAATATCTGGGGAGGGGACTACAATCTCACCATCAACCCCATCATTCACCGATCACATCCCCAGCCTCACCACTACTCGAATGCACAGTGCCAACTGAGACTTGTCATGGAGGACCACCGGGTTCCTAGACGCTTGGCGAACGATGCATCCAATGGACAAGGAGGGAACTTATTACTCCTCTGTAAACTCCAATTGGTCAAGGTTAGACTACTGACTAGTGTCCAGAGGCCTGAGCACCTGGCTAGCATGTGCAAAACATTTAGCACGCACATACTCTGACCACTCCACAGTGCACATGCAGTCGCCTTCGCCAGCGACTGCACTGCCATTCTGGCCCTGGTGTATTTTTCGAACTTCATTGCTTGATGTCCCCTTCAGGGAGGAGCTGCTGCAAGAGTTGGAACATTTCCTCAAATGTAATACTGATTCGGTCCCCACATTGGCAGAGATGTGGGAGGCACTCAAGGGGAATACTCATGGTCTATGAATTATGAAGTCAGGGGGCATCCTGAGAGATATACAACATACACTGGAAATGTTGGAAATGGGCCTCTGGGAACTAGAGGCTAAGCTGCCTGCAGCTCATGAAGGAGAGATACAAGCCCAGATGAGGGACAAACTCACTGAATATCTAACCACTTCTCAGAGAGAAAGTCAATTTTGCGGCAAATATCATAGGGCCCGAAGATATGGGGAGGGTGAAGGCCCAGGTAAGGTACTAGCGGAAATAACACGTAAACCGAAATTCTCCAATTATTTCCTGGAGATCAAAGACGCAGAGGGGAAACTGCAGAAGGACACCAAAACCATACTACATAACTTTTGCTCATATTACTCCTTGCTTTACACAACAGGTAGATCCACCCCCCAGGACGTGGACACTTATCTGGAAGCTGTAGCCCTTGGATGGCTGATTGATGCATAGCCGAGAGTTCCATTTGGCTGACTTTGAGGAAGATGAAATCAGAACAGCCATCATTCAGTCATGATCCTGTAAGGCCCCTGGCCCAGACAGCCTTTTAGCAAATTCTATAAAACGTACATTGACATACTTGTGCCATTCCTCAAAGGTCTATACGGAGAGGCGCTACAGCTAGGCACTCATTCATCATTTCCCTCCCAAAACCTGGCAAATCAGCAGATGCTTGCGAGCTTTTCTTTAATTAACTGTGATGCAAAAATACTAGACAATCTAACCTTACACAACCTGTCTCCCCTATTCTAGGTGCTCCAGGACAAATAGCTGGAGCTGGCTGCTGTGGCTGTTTTCTTAGATGCCACTAAGGCATTCTATTCCCTGGAGTGGGACTTCTTACTGGTGGTGCTGCAGCGCATTGGCTTCCCCCACACTTTTCGGCATGGGTGCGACTATTATACCAAAAACCATTAGCAAAACATTTAATCATCAGCATTTACTGTCTCACCTTCATTATATCGTGTGGCACCAGGCAGGGCTGTCCATTGTCGCCCCCCCTGTTTGTCCTAACAGTGGAGCCTCTGACAGCCTTGCTCAGACGAAACCATTCGCCGTCCTACTGATGCCAGTTTTTCAAAATCATGAGAACGCAGTTCATCCGCCGGGGGGCGGGGACAACCAAGGCTCCGCAGGGACAGCCATACACTGACCTTCTTGGGAGAAGGCTTCAAAGCCTCAGATTTGGAATTATATTGCTTAAGCACCCAAGCGCACAATGAGGTGTATTGGTATCACTCACCACTCTTCATGTCCAACTTGTGGTGGAACAGGGATAAACTGCACCATGCCCATTAACTGGTTTTCTTGGTGCAGGTCCAAAGTAGGAGGAGGATAGAATTCCACTCTGCATGCACCAATACGGCCTGGATGGGAAGAGCGAAGCGGCTACACACAACGATGATTTACTCCTCATCATTTCTGCTTGCCAACCACCCTTTACTCCCTGCAATGCATGAGGCAGAATGTGGACATATGCTCATCCACCTCACTATCAACACATGGGGGGTCATATACAAAGAGGGGAGATTTTGCCATAGGAGATATTCATGTACATTCGGCTGTAGCATAACGTTAAGGCAGCCACTCTGGAATTCCCAATGGAGCCCCCACCCTGATCCCACTGTACAATATGCTTCAGGCCGCTAACTCCTCACATGCCGTATCGAAGCACTATCGCAGCACCCTCACTGGTCAACCCACCACATTGGGCAAATCAAGGGTGGGTTGGGAGACGAAAGGGGGCACACCCCTAGAAGACACACAATTATAGATTGAAAAGATGATGGCCAGCAGCCGGTTACAAATTTTCCACTTCAAGTTCTTACACAGAACATATTACACCCTGGCGAGGCTTCTTCGATATCACCTAAGATTAACAGATACCTGTTACCGATGCGAGGCAGAAAGGGTGGGCCTCCTTCTTCCCCAACTATATGCCACTCTTCGTTCGGCCCGCAGGAGCCCCAGCAAGACAAACTGCCTAAGGGGTGCTTCTATGTTTCCTGTATCACCCAATATCACAGTAAAGGGGGGTAAGGTGAATTTGTGTTTTCTCCATGTGTGACAAAGCTTCTTTGACCTCCTCCCAGTACTTATTTAGTGGGCTGCATGCCAATGCCAGGTGAGCATATGAAGGGGATATATTTGTATGGGTGGCTGGGAGTCTGTGGAATTTAAACTGTCCGTGTAATTAACAACTCTCCATTTCATTTCTCTTCCATTTAACATCATTCAGAAGCACAATTTTACTCACAACTTCAATTTTGTGTTGACAGGGAATTTTTTTGGAAGCGTCCAGTACATTAGTGCTTCAGTTGTTCACTTCTGTGACTCAGCTCCAGTCTGGCCCACAAATCTGACTGAACACTGCTCACTGTCAGGCCCTGCTATTAGCAGCCTGACTATCATGATGTCACGCGAATCCAGCCTTCCTTTTATTTTGAGATGAAAGTGTAACCTTGTGCTCAATGCTGCAAGCTACTCTATAGATGTCTGGGAGCTATTGGTAGCTCCCAAATGACTGGTTGAAACATCTGATTTAGGCTTTCTGATATGTGGGATAATACACATTGCAAACGTCATTTTCATTTGGCATGTAAACATTATATCTAGGTACAGTAGTAAATAAGATATAACATGTTTTCTATTGTTACATGATATGACATTTCCACATTTCAAATGAAAATCATACATATACATAGATATATCTCACAATACACTGCAAATAAAATGTATGGCTCCAAACACACACCACCTACTAATGTTGTAATTTTCTCTAATCATAATGTGCTTCCAAATTCACACTATAATTGCTTTGTCCCACTGCCTTCATGTCTTTCACTCGCCCAGGGTCTGATTGTCGGCCGCCTGGATTATGGGAATGCCTTGTTGGCTTCCATAAACAGCGAACTCCTTCATAAGCTCCAGGTCCTGCAAAACACAGCAGCGAGACTGGTTTTAAATATTCCAGCAAGATCCCCTTCTGCTCCCAATCTAAGGTCACTTCATTGGCTGCCCATCAAGAAATGAATAGACTTCAAAATCTGCTGTT
The DNA here is from genome assembly GCF_964261635.1 of Lissotriton helveticus. Lineage (NCBI taxonomy): Eukaryota > Metazoa > Chordata > Amphibia > Caudata > Salamandridae > Lissotriton > Lissotriton helveticus. The sequence continues at coordinate 220,676,310 of NC_136059.1, read as the reverse complement.
TAGTCCATAAAAGTCTAAATGGACAGGGCCCTCTGTATTTGGCAACAAAACTACAGAAGTACCAGCCTTCTGGGATGCTTCGCTCTGCTAACAAACACCTACTTATAGTTCTGAAGGTCCGAACAGTTAAACACGGCAGTAAAACCTTTTCAAAATTGGCCCCTACCCTTTGGAACTCTCTGTCCATACATCTACGAATCGAGATCCAACATTCAAAGTGTCGTAAATCTCTTAAAACCTGGCTATTCTAAACCATCTTCTCTGTGCCTGGGTCTCGGCAAAGGGCTTTGAGACCTCTGGGTGATATATGCGCTCTACAAAAAACAGTACATAGACATAGACATCTAATGTTAAAAATAAATGACACTTCACTCCAATCATTGCACTTAACTCAGCAATTTAACTGGACATTCTAACCTGCATATTAAAAAAATTGTTGGACAGATTTACAAATACATTTTAAACATGTACCTGTTCCTTTAGTGAGAAATAGAGCTGTCTTTATAGGGACAGAACTTCGGTTGACAGCAACTCCAGCTCCTCTGCCGAGGAGGTTGGGGCACTGTTACCTGCTCTTCCTGGCATTGTGGCTCCCATAGGTCGGGCACAGCAGCAAAAGTTGAGGGGGGCTTGTTGGCTGCAGTGTTAGGAGGCAAGTGAGCTTTTTTTTTTAAATGCTGCATACACGCACACTATATATGCGATTGTCGATGTCGACTAGCACATTCATTGGCTTCCCTATGTTGCTTTCAAAAACGTTAGCCTAGGGCTTGCTCCGTCATGGAGTTTCACACCCACTAGTTGGTAATCTTGTGCTGTGGTTGACTAATTCCAAATGTCTTGATGGTGAGGTCCGGGTGCCATGATTTTATATTGTGGAATCGTGTGTATGTGAATGCTAAGTGTTTCACCACCACTCAAAGTGGTGGCTACCTTGTTCACATGTGGAAAATGCTAATGTTTTTCATTTAATTTTTCAAAAAAGTGCGGTGCCTTAATGTGCAATATTGGCATGGTAGTGTTTGTACTGCGTTTGCGGTATTCAAACAGAAAAAAAATTAAGAATGTGTAGATAATACATTGACAATAATACATTGACAATTTAATATTTACAGATTTAAAAAGGTAATAATTTATACATGTAATAAATGTGAATGTTTAAAAAAATGTATACTAAACATAATAAGGTTCTGTATAATTATAAATTAAAAATGTATATCGATTGAAAAATAGATGAAAGTGCAGTTTAATTTGCAAATATGTAGCAAACATTTACAATATTTGTTTCTTTTTTAGTGCAGACATATGAACCCAGGGAGAGTGAGGAGACGACAGCCTCATGTGTTCCCACCATTTCCAGATCTTGCCACCATGGAAAAACTGGATATTATCAAAATATTCAGATTAAATAGTTAAACAATTCTTGATTCATGTCATCAGCTGCTGCCAGATCTTCTGCCTCACAATATCGAGCCTACATCAATATCATACACCAATGGTCAAAATAATGCCAGTACTCCAGTTTGTGGCCTTAAGATCATTCCAATCCACTGTGGCAGTATCTGGAATGTCGCAACCAACTTTTAGTGATGTGCTACAAGATTTTCTTTATTCACTGATGAGCCACATCAACAGATTCGGTCAGTTTCCTACAGACCAGTATTTTGCCAATGTGAAGGGGGATTTTTATTTTCAGCCACCTACCACATGTGGTTAGAGCAATTGACGGCGCACATATTTCATTAGTGTACCGCAATCTAAAGAACTTCCAGTCAGTCAATGTTCAAGTTGTCTGCTTACCTGATTTGTATATCACATGATTCATATGCACTGTGGAACAAATCATTTTTCATCCCATATAAGAGACTCAGCTTATCCTAATTGACCATGGTTGTTAGAAAAGCTTAGGAATCCAACAATGCCAGGAGACGTGCAATTCGAAGAGGCCCATGGAAGAACACACATGCCATTGGAATGGGCTCCAAAAGGTCAGATTTCAATTTCTTCAATTTTTGGACAAGGCTGGTTGAGTTCTCCTCTTTTCTCCTCTTTTCACCCCATAAGATGTGCACAATCACCATGGCATACTGCATGTTACACAACATTGCCCTGTGATAGAACATCCCATACATTGCAGGTTAAGAAGTTCATGAAGAGCCACTGGGGGAGTATATTGAAATGCCAATTTAAGATGAAAGTGGTGAAGAGGAAGGAATTGACATACATCAAGATTTAATTGATAACATCTTCACATGAGTGTATCATTGCATCTAAATTTATAAAATATTAAACCAACTTTTAATGTAATTAGGATAAAAGTCTGTGCTGGACATTTGTTTGAAAGGCAAAGTAAAGTGACATCCAGGGCAAAGATGTTTGTTGATCAAAGTCTTAACACATTGACTACTGTGTTCATTTGCATTCTTCATATTTGATTATTCTAAGAAAATGCATTCTCAAATATATTCATTTGGAAGGTTTCTATTTTTCATTGTGATTTAATAAACCTTTTAGTTTTTCTCTGTTTTAGGACCCTTCACCGTGACATCTTCATTTGGACATTTCAAAGTTGTGACATTTGCAGTTATATGCTGCTGTTGCAAACTACAAAGGGAACATGGGTTGATCCTTACATAGTGATTAAATGGAAATTTGTAAAATTGCATTAAACTTGTTTTCTGTTGAATGTTGGCACCAATCCAATATCTTCTGCTTGATTTCCTCTAACCCCATGTGGTAGTTGGTCCAAGACATAGTAATCTCCCTTCACATTTTGTGTTAAGTGTATGAAACTGTTGATGTGTCTCATCATTGTAGAACTAACTTCATGTAGCACATCACTTAAAGTAGATAGTGACATTCGCCCTGATACTACAAGAGTGTATTGGAAGGATCCAGTGGCCACCAAATTGAGTATTTCCAGAATGTATTACTATTGGTGTTATTGTTGTGCAATTCCTATTGTGTCAGTATATCTAACTCCAGTTGATGAATAATTCAACAACATTCTCTCTATGGCATCTGATTGTTTTGATTGGATACCCTTCTTCGATGGTGACAAGGTGTTTGTGATGTATGGTTTGTTATTTTTAGGAATCATTAGACAGACCAATTTTTCCACAATAAATTACTAGTTGATGAGTTTTTAGTATTTGTATTTTGTTGTCAAGGTTGAAATGTGTGAGAAACATTACCTTCTTGCAATTCATACATAAAAAAGTCAGTCATTAGATTAGTTGCATTTAAAAATGTATGATGAAAGAAAACATTTTGATAAATACAGTTAAGGACTACAACACCAGTCTGTGCCTTTGTTAGTCTTGCTTTTTATTAAACATAACCAAATTAACTAAAACAAGATGAAAAGCAAAAAGCAAACAAAAAAAAGGAATAGTCTGTCATGGTGAATGTAACCATTATTGAAGAGCCAAAGTTCATAATGCAACTGGCATCTGAAAGGTAAACGTGTTCAGAAAATAATATACAGAGAGAATGGTAGTCACAAACTGGAGAAAATTAGGTTCTGTGTCTCTTGCTTGTGGTGGTGTTGATCTTGCCACCCTCTTCTGGTGGTCCGTAAGGGCATGTGCTCCTGCTGGCGGGGGCTGGTGGATCCACAGCAGCAGGGACTGAGGTGGCTACAGGCGTTTCCTGTTGTGGCAGGGCCTCCCTTTCTGCGGCTGAGGCAGATCTAGTTGGCCCAGACATTGTTGGGCCACAGAAAGGGGAAGATGTTGCTGGAAAAGCCCTGCCCAGATGGTTGAATATGTAGTGTAGCAATCCAATCAGGAAGCCTATATTAGAGTTATGATTTCTCGTCTGAACATTGAGCTCCCTCTGCAACAGCTCCCGGAGCTCTATTAGGACCTAGCCGTCATGTCTTGGGACTGATGGAGGGAACTCAAGACTTGTTTGCTGGTGGCTGTGGTGACAGTTAATCCAGTGGCCTCACTTTGCTGGCCCACAGGTTCCCTCACATGACCCTTATCCCCACTACTAATGACCCAGTGTGCCCGATCACACTGGGTCTTAGCTGAACCCTAGGTGGTGGTGTCTCAACATCAACCAGGACTGGGTGGCACATGATCGGTGTGGTGTTGGTTTGGTCACAGAAAGTGGAGGTATCCATGAGATCAGGTGCTGTAACAGCAGGGGTGGGAGGCATAGACGTGGGTCGAGTGAGACTCACTAGAACCGTCTGCCCAGGCAGACCAGATGGACCAGTCCCCTCCCCTTCATCCAGACTTTCAGGAGTGGAGACATCCCTGGAGGCTTGATCCTGAGCTGGCGTGAACGTTTTCTCCATGCCAGATGGTTGGCCACATGCCCTGGCTGTTGGATCTATTATGTAGCAACAGAAAAGGAAAAGGAAATCAATATCATGATTATACCTTTCAGTGGTATTGTAATTATTTAAACTAACAGTTTCAATTTCTTACAAACCAACTTCAAATAAACAGGTGAGAAGATTTCCTGAAGGGTAAAAATAAATTCACTAACTATACATGAAATGTACCAACCGTTCAACACAACACATTAGAGCAGAGACATGTGAATGTAACCATTCCAAGGCCTAGCTGTCTGGGAAAACTGACATTTACACAACTTAGAGCAATCTTCAGCATTAGTCATCATAGTCACAGTGCAGAGTACATTTTTCACATCCAACTCTTATACTCAGCATAAAAATGTACTTATTTTAAAAAGCTTAGCTCAACAAACTTGATATGGTGCTGAAATCTTATTTCTAAGTGGTATGCCGAATTGAGAAAACATGGAGGGGCAGTGTTTGAAACCTACCCAAAGTCGGCTGTGGTTGAAGCAACAATATTGTAAACTGGGCATGGCAAAACCTCCCGGGAGAGCAGCCTTGACATTTTGGAACAGGCTCTTAGAGTAAAGGGAGGAGAAGGTGGCTTATACTGTAGAGATGAGATTTTGAAATTTGAAATAAAATGGTCTGTGAATTTGAAATGAGATATTTTAAATATTAAGAAATGTTTTGCTACAACCCTCCCACTATAACGGAGTTTAATTCAGCCAAAAAACCTAACTGCGTTCAATAATGGGCAAAATCTCAAGAGCGAGAGAGCGATCTCAGGTATGTGCTGACTAAAAAATACAACATACAGGTGGGCAGATGCATGACAGCACATGTAAAACCACCAATTGAATATCATACAGTATTCCAGCCAGGCAGATCAGCACTGCAGCAGAGGTTACAAGACAGTGTTACTCAACTGCCAGTGCATTGGTTAAGGGAGTCTTAACTACCCAGTGGGACCTAGTCACAAATGTTATTTTGTAGTATGTTCAGTAGTACTACAATGGTATCACTCACATGCCACAACATGTTATTCAGTAATCTACATGCAGGGGCCTCCACCTCTGCCTCTCCTATCTCTTTTGGGAGAGGCGATTGCAAGGATCTTAAAACACATTGACACTTGCGTTTTAGTAATACATTGTAGATGCATGGAGGAGTGGTTTGAAATTGAGGAATACTTACTACTAAATTGATTAGAAGGGGTTTGATAAGTAAGAAGCACGAGGCCCGAGAGAAAGGACATGCATCCATCCACAAAAGAGTAAGATATTTCCTATTCACAAACTGCACTTCGAAAGTTACTACAGCAACCCAAAGCAGTCATAAATGTGCTTTAGCTCTGCCATGGAGTAAGTCAAGCACTACACATGTCCAACAACTGGGAATGTATCACCATCCCTTTGACAAACAAATAGATGCAGGAACTTAAAATAGAACCCCATAGGAAATAATATTCAAATGAAATCATAAAAATATGTATATATCCATTTGGTTAATGTTTACATAATTAAAAAAAAACTGATTTCATCACCAAATATTTTAATAACATTTTCAAATATAAAAATAAATATAACTTTTTACTTACAATAAATTTGCACTACATAATATATAAATAACAACATAATACTTTATATTTTTTAAATCAACCTTGACAAAAAATTCTAATTTAATCTAATATATTAAACTAATTAAACATTCAAGTCAACATTAAGTTACAAGTGCTGTAGCTTTTTTATGTTCTTCTGCTTTTAGAATACATACCATAAATTAATTGACATTATTATTTAACAGAAAAATATTTTTTACTATTTTGTTTAAGTTTAATATCTTCATGACAGAGATTTACATCTGCCTGTGGAAAGTAACTAGTAGTACATTTACACTAATAAATTAGGTTCCAACCCCTAAACTGAGTCTACACATTGTAGTAAATGTACGCTGCTAAATGGTAAATAGTTAAAAGTAGCATATTTGCTACAAAGCGTAAGAGTAAATTTACACTTGTAGATTTAATCACATGTAAGCTTACTTTTCTCAATAGACCACAATGAGTATAATATGAATCACAAACATGTGAACCCTCCAGCAGGCTCTACTATACAATTTGCAGATACACCATTTGTTGTATTGCTGTCCAATGTCTCTGTTGCCTCTCCATCGGTTCTCTGTTAGTGATTGCAGAGTCCTCCCACTAATCTCATCACATGTTTTCGTTCCAGTGAGGGATTTGAAGGAGGTAAATGATAACAGTAACCACCATGTGGGTGGCTATCTTTTATTGCACTAAAAAGTCTTCCTTCCATGCTTGGCGTCCTGTGCTTTGAGGGACACCAAGTGATCAAAGCCCAAGTTATTCATTTTTTATGCCTTTGGCACCTCATCAGTAGTTTGCCCCAAACTAATCATGCATACAGGCCTACTGCTGAGTAAAAGGACCTTGAAAATGCAGCATAGCCCTTGAACCTTAGTTGCAGTAAACCCAGAATAATATGCCACATTGTTCCATCACTGTCTGAAGCTTCAACACTGCTACTTAACTATGACTTGAGACTGCACTACAGCTATGTATTACACCATCTAGTAACATTTTGTATAATGCTACAACCCTTGCATCAAGCTGTGAGGAAGCAGTCAAAGAGCTGCTGAGGAAACAGCCACAATCAGACTGTGAGGAAATAGTACGCATGGCAGCACACTGCACTCTACCAGAGGGACGTACATGAGACTGCATTTTACTTTGTATACTATGATAATTGTTAGGACATGGCATATGAAAGTACTGTAAATCCATTTGACATTGTTTGTTCACTGAAACAATAATAAAATAGTAATCTTTCTCCATACCAAGGCTGTCCAATCACCAGTAGTGGTCCAACAACGGGAGAAGCTGTGCCCATTTGTACCTGCAAAATTATTTATATTCCAAAACTTCTCAAAACAATTATAGCTCTCTACAACTTTCAACACCCTTTTCAACAGCTACAACACTATGCTCCTTTGAAAGCTCTTGTCTGCAAGCCTAAGCCATTAAAGCACTCCATTTCAATCATTATTCCATCATCACCACAGCTAAAGCCACCTACTACAGGATATCCATCAATGAAGCAATCAACAGAAGCAAAGCCTTCTTTAAGGCCATCAAACAATGTGCCAGCCTTTGCCCAGAAACTACTTCTTTATGAAGAAATTCAACAAAATATGATCTAACCACCAATTTATAATTCACATCCACATCATCACATATACCCAGAGTCACTGGAATTATGAAATTCTCCAGCAACTGTGTTTTCAACATGATTCTAGATTGTATAGATTTTCTAATTTAATTGGAGATTTTAATAAAATATTCAGTTTCTAGGTCAAATAGATCCAAGGCTACAAAAACACTGCCTCATGTGATGTAGTGCAGTGATAGGCCCCTGACTTTTGAGTGGAAGGTCACATGTCAATACTGAGGGCTGTATTTAGTTGTTAAACTGATATGAAAGAGTTGAAATATTTGCACAGGCAGGTTGACATGTAGAAAAAGGACAACATAATAATTTAATATGGCTGCACAATGTGCTACTTTATTCTGCCACATTGGTGAGCTTTGATTCAACTGTGACAGGAAGTGAAGTGATGATGTGAAAGGTGTGGTGAGGCGAAGTGGTTGGAACTTGGAGAATGCTAGGAGGCAGTGGCAGTGGTAAGCCGGGGAACTGTGCGGCAAGAGCCTAGGCCCGGGTGACAGTAGCAGAGTAGGTGAACGGGTGAGCGCAGAGCTGTGGGTGACCCGAACGTTAGGACGTTGGGAGGAGCCCCAAAGCAACGGCGGCTTCCAGATGTATGGACTAAGCACCGAGAAAGCCGTGCTTGCCACCTGGCTTTTTAGTCAACGGCACCCCAGTGGCAGCTTGCATGCAGCCCTTCGGATGGTTGATCAGCATTGTGCAAGCCACGCAGTCTCTCCCCTGTTAACATCAAGGTATGGCAGATAGTCAGACAGACTGACATTTCCCTGAGAGCCGTTGCTCTCCAACCAACAGAAGCTCGTTCAGATAGGAGCAACTAGATTCCAGACTCTTTCTGACAGCAGGGGTCCATTTTTTCACCCATTATTTCAAACTTAATATGGATGCCTTACAGACAACAACATCAAGATACGCCAGTACGCTTTTGACACCCAACTCAATCACCAAATCTCTTTACCCAATGACATGCAAGGACTCAAAGGCTACCTGGAACACATCTATATATGGATGTCTGGAAACTACCTGATTCTAACCCCCACAAATATTAAATTCCTCTTGTTTGCTAACATCCCCAAATATTCTCTGATTCAGTCATGACTCTCAAACTTAAACCCAACAAGCTTCTCACCTCAACTGAGAGAATAGGCTAATTCCCTTAGATTCCCTCTTGACACAAACCTATCACTCAAATAAAACATTGCCAATAAACCCAAACTAAGCCTTGTTCATGGTCTTTCCAAGAAAAACGTGAAGCATGTTCTCCTAAGAGAAGACTTAACAGCATGGGTTGAGGCTATAGACATCTCCTACTAGTATGGAAGTAGATCCCTGCTCAATGACATCCAACTGACTCTCGTGAATACATCCTTTTCACAGCAGCATGATTTAAATGGGGGTTGTCGCCAACAAACCCAAATCATCTACATAATCAGAGGCCTCACTTACAAGGCCTTCTACACAAAGACAACTGTTTACCTAGCTAACACTATCTGGAGGGCATTGCAAGATAAAGAGCTCCCACATAACCATATTAGAAACCAAACACTGTAAGGAGAAAAGAAGCCTTCTCAGCCTGCACCCCTTGAATCTCAAACAACCTCCATCCAGAACAGCACCAGCCCTCCTATAGTTAATGAAGAAACTGAAAGCTAACTTCTTCACATAAAACTACTTCATTTAGGTGGACTTCTAGTCCCTTACAGTAGCTCTATGTCCTCTCGTTGTCCCCTCCCCTTATGTATCCCCATTTGGGCTTGACTCCTGTACAGTGCTCAATTTCTAGCCAGCTTTCACACCCTACAAATAGCAAAACATATTTACATACAAACCGTTAGATCTGGGGGTCTCTAGTTGCCAGAGGTAGGTACCACTGTCCAAATAGGGACCCTTGCTTCTAGTCAGGGCAAGGAGATAACCCTCTGAGATAACCCCTGCTCACCCTCTAGGTAGCTTGGCACGAGCAGTCTAGGCTAACCAGAGGCAATGCGTAAAGTATTTGTACCAACACTCACAGTAACACAGTGAAAACACCACAAACTGACTCCACAACAGTTTAGAAAAATAAAGGTATTTAATCTAAAAGTACACAAGACCAAAATGACAAAAATCCAACATACACAGTTCAAGAATATGGTTTCAAAAGAGTTCTTAAGGTTGCGTTAAAATTCTTCAAGTTGCTGTAAAATAAACCACAGTTGCGTGAAAAATTCACAGTTGCGTCACGTTTACTCACAGTACCTTTAGTTGCAACAAAGTTCCAAAAGCAGAAGCTGGTGCGGTGGAAAACAAGCGATGCGTTGCTCCTGAGACCCTGGGGAGGCGTTAGCGACAGCCCCGCTGCAGCAGCGGGCGTGTTGCGACGAATCCGGTCTGTATGGGGAGGAAGGCCACTTGTATGGATTCCGGTGCGTAGGTTCCGTAGGAAGTCTGTTCTCGCAAAGGCACGATGCGACGATCTCGTAGGTGCTGCGACGATCTCCGGGGAGATGAAGCGCGGTCCAGCGGTGATCCTCTCTCTCGCAGCTCCTCGATGCGATGATTCTGCGACGACACTCGCAGCGACGTGATGCGGTCCGCAAGCAAGCGGTGCGGCGATCTCACCCAGCGACGACAGGCTCTGCGACGACACTCGCAGCGATGTTCGATTCTCCCGCATCGGTCTGGTGTGTCCCACAAACGAAGGATGCGACGGCTCTGGCAGCGGCGTCAGGCGCTGCGACGATCTCGACCGTCGTAGCGGCGGGAAACTTCTCGCACTGTCGGGGATGCGCTCCGCAAGCGAGCGATGCGACACTTTTCACTTTCAAAAGTCTCTCAAGCTTAGTTTCAAGCTTCCCAGCACAGGTACAACTTCCAGAGGCCCCACAACTGGATCAAGCACTCTGGGAAGGACAGAACTCTCTCAGCAGAGTTCAGGGAAGCTGGGGGTGAAGTCCTTTTGTTCCTGGGACTTCAAAACAGGGAGCCAGCTCTTCTCAGGCCCTTGGAGATTCCTTCAAGACAGGGGACACAGCACACAGAAAAGTCCTTCCCCTCTCCTTGGCAGCAAAGCAACAGGTCAGTCCAGCAGAGCAACAGCAGGACAATCTTCCTTCTTCAGTTTCAGCTTTCTCCTTGGCAGAGGTTCATTCTTGATTCCAGGATGATCTAATTTTCTGTTGTCAGGGGTTCTGTACTTATACCCCTAAAGTCTTTGTTCTCTCTGTGCATGTGGGCCCTGAGCCCGGTCTGAACCAGTTCTGGGTGTTTCCTGAGTACTTTGTTTTGCTGGCTTCTGACTTCCTTTCAGAGTGAGGGGCAGGGTCCTCAGCCGCCCAGCAGGGGGGTGGAGCCAGCATTGTGGAAGGCAGGCACAGCCCTATTCAGCCCAGGTGCTAACTCCTCCCAGTACTCCAGTTGCAAATGCAGTCATTCAGCCTAGTGCTGACTCATCCATCCTCCTGGGGAATTCCCCAGCCCCTGTCACTCTCAAACCAGACAGTCAATACACAAACAGGCCCAGGCACACAGAAGGGTCAGACAAGAGAACAGCAACTTCCTAAAAGTGCTGTTCTCAAACACAGGATTTAAAAACAATCTTTCCTAAAAGATGTGTTATTAAATTCTGAGTTCAGGGATACTAGATACTTATGTCCTATCTTGTTCCTATGGGAAGAAATGCTGTTAACCACTGTAGCCAGCATCCCCCATGTTAATCTATGGCGCAAGATAGCCTTACAATAGTTAAAAACGAAAATGGCTGTAATTCACTACCAGAACATGTTACCTGCACCAGTACATGCTCTACCTTTCACATACACTGCACCCTGCCCAGAGGGGTACCTTGGGCCTTCCATAGGGGTGACTGATGTGCACAAAAAGGGAAGGGTTAGGCCTGGTCAGTGGGGACACTGACCAGGAGGACATGGCAGTTCTAAACTGCACACAGGCACTGCAGTGGCAGGCCTGAGACACCATTTTAGGGCTACTCATGTGGGTGGCACAATCAGTGCTGCAGGCCCACTAGTAGCATCTGTCATCACCAGCCCTGGCACACCCAGTGCACTTTACTAGGGACTTCCTGGTGATACAAATATGCCAAACATGTATATCCAATCAGAATATCAATTTACATAGGGAGCACTTACACTCTGGCACTGATCAGCAGTGGCAGAGTGTCCAAAGCATCTAAACCAGCAAAAACGAAATCCAGTACAGCATCAAAAATACAGGCGGTAGAGGCAGAAAGATAGGGGGAAACCATGCCTAAGATGCCAGGTCTAACACAAACATTTACACGTTTTCGATCAGTTATTTATTTCAGATTTTTTTTTTTTTATTTCACCAAATTTTGAAATCACCCAGGGAGCTTTGATGCAACGCGCGTTCCTAAAGTCTTACATTTCCGCATGTAAATTAGTAGCGTGTGTGACTTTAATACAACTATCCACAGCTGATTTTAAAATGGACCACCTTTCTCATCCATTTTGAAAATGTATCTTCTCATTCTAGTTTTGCGAATGTGCCACATCACAAGTTTTTTAAATGGGAAGCAGCACTCAACTCACACTGTCCTCATGTATGTAAAGAGTGGGTGCAAATTGATCTCGAACATTTTGGAGCCAGTCTTTATTTTTGGGGTGCAACTAATGTATTCATAAGTCATATCACGAAATGAAAAATCAATATTAATTTGGTGGGTCGCAGCTTGCCACCCCCTATTATTGGTTACAAACACAAGTGAGGTGGTCTGCAAGGTGCAGCAGGCCACCATCCCTGTGTTTTAATTCACAGAGCTGAAGCCTTTTTTAATTGAATTTAGTCCGTGTTTTTAAAAAAAATATAATTAATGGAGTCCATGTTTTTTAACCGTACTGGTGCTGCTTTACAAAAATAAAATACTGTATGTAAACACATCATGGACTGCAGTTATTCCCTGGATGACTGCTTGCTCCTTCCAGGGTCCCCCAACCTGATTTCCAAGGGCGAAGTTATCTGACATGCACTGTGTGTGTCAGAAATGCATAATGCACTAAAACAAACCAAAAGACATGTTGGCTTCCTAACCTTGCAATTTTGAGAACTGCAGGGTTCGGCTTTGCCAAAATAGCTTTGCATCGGGTCTATCGTCCTTTTAGCTGACACCTAAGAGTGTTGATCTTATCATGGAAAACACAGTTCAATTCTCGCAATTTTATTCTAGGACATTTTAGTGTTAATTCTAGGGAGGTGGTGTGCCTTCCGAAGTAATTTTTGTTTGTTCCCTTTCAAATTAAATTCACAAATGTATTTGTTTTGTCCGTATTTGATGCCACTTCCGTGTTTCAGAAATTCAGTAACTTTTCACCCTTCCCAATGATATTCTACTGTTATATAAACTGAAATGAAAGGTTGTATTTCCCGTGGGCCGTAGGCGATGCATAATTGTGTACATATATTGATCATTCACCTTACTCTGCGGCAAGATGCCTTTCCTAAATTCTGTGTATTACCAAGGTCTCACACAGCCAGTAAAACCGCATTTACTTATCGAAGTTTATGGATTAGGATATCCGATGCAAAATATAAACCTTCATACGAACGTGTTAGGTTAATATTGTAAATGCAGGGCAGTCTGTTTCCATTGATATATTTGAATTTCAAAATGTGATTTTTATACATGGCTTGCTTTGGCTGGCTTTCGCATTTCCCAGACTTTTTACCGGCTGACACTACGATCCCCCAGGTGAAAATCATATTGAGGTGTGCATCATTAATTGTAATGTCTAACATCAATCATTAGACTATGACAGATAATCATAACTCTGTTAAGGAACCATACACTCGAACACCTGCTAATGCATTGAAATTATGAATATGTACCTGTGAACACCATTTCTTAAATAGTTGTAAGGAATTATACTTTCCCTTTAACCAACTTTCTTTAAATGACAAAATTGAAGATTCAGGAACAAGCTTTGTGTTATATTAATGAATTATATACCTTATTTATACCCTTACTGGTGGAGACAGAAATAGAAATGTGTATGAGCACTCAGCTTTTTAACTAGTTGGATTTTTAAATAATATTTTAAACTGCATAATTTCTTTAAATAGCCACAGACTATATAAATTAATGCAACAAGGCTAACGTACATTATCCTTTAGCAAGAATAGTAATTGAAATCCAAAATGTTTCCAAAGACAGTACAGTTTTGTTTTGATCTGTGTCTTGTGCTGACAGCTGCGACCCATGCAGGTAAGAGCAGTGGGACCGGGTGGGGGAGGATTTAGACATACAACGACAAGAGAAAACTATTTATCTATTTAGCTTTCCCTCATGGTCATCTGTTGAATACCTCCCACCCCCAACCCGGCACCACCGCTCTTACCTGCACGGGCCATGGCTGTGTACTGAGAAGAGCCCTTTCTAGCTCTTCCGTAAAGTACCGATTTTGGGCCCATTTACCTACCCATGTTCTGGAGGCCCGAAGCACAAGATGATTAACCCTCTCTCAACATATGACATGACACAACATACTGTGGAGACAATGAGTCATGTATCGGCGTGGTGTCTGCTAAGGTATGCAGGTCACAGGTTTCAACACCTCCATGCTGCTCAGACGTCCTAAAAATACATTATAGTAACACCTGTTATTTACAGCGCTCAGATTCCAGGTGGCCCTCGACCTTGTGTGGACACAATGCAGCCAGTGGATGACTTGTACAGATGTCTGGCATGCAGAGCCCGTGTTCACTGTGTGTGCTGTGTCTTGATTGGCTATGTGTTTCTAACTTCATGTGGCCGCTGACTTTATGGTGTTTTGGGAACATGCGCACCCCTCTGCGCATATGTGGTTCATTGGGCCAAATCTTCCTGGACCATTGTGGTGTTGCTGCGCCTATCTGATCTGGTATTTCCTGTTTGCGCATTTGTCTTCTGGCTACGAGCCACCCCACCTGTTACCTGTTAGTCAGTAACCTAGTTCCAGCGTCTCAGTGCCTGTCTAACTACATATTTCAGAGTCAGGGTTGACGTGGAGTTCACAATGGGCGTATTGTCAATAAAGATGCAATCTGGTTTTTATACAAGAATGAATCATTATTAGCACTCTGTTACAGTAAGTATTGGTGTGCGCCAGGTCAGTAGGCAAACAATCACAAGTGTAGTTTAAAATTAGTAAGTAGCTTATTAACATGATGAATGCTCACTGTGGTGTGGAGGATGAATGCCCTGTAATTCATATGATAAACTGTAGAATTATTCTACAGACTACTTTTATTTGCCAAATCCTGAAATATTTCTGTGATCCGAAAGTGCATTTTGGCCCTGATGGTGGGCATTAATCCTCCATTAAACTGGAAAAAAGGAGTAAAGTTGGATTTTAAGTCACAACTAAAAGTGTGTGCGAGTGAGGCAAGAAAAGCCTTGCAGACTGTAGCGCATTTGTTTTCCTTCCTGTTTTCATTGCTCTGCCTCTGTTGTCCGCAAATGCTAATACTTTTGAAACTTTTAACTAGCTTTGTTTTTAAACTTGCCCTTCTTCCCCTTTCATTAATTTTAATTTCTTGGGTTGCACATTTTGTATTTTGTACATTCGATCTATTTTAAGAATTGCTCCTGAACCTACCCATGTATTGCTTCCCTTTCTTACTTGTCTCTCCTACCCCGGTCTGATGCGGTGCCGCCGTTTGTTCAAAGGGAAGCGGACACACCTTCTTGCCTGGCCTGCCTGACTTCCGGCCTGGTGGGCGGAGCATTGAGTTTTCCCTATCAGGCCAGCTACTTAATTCAATGCTGGGGCAGATGCGCGCAGAGGGCGCGCCAAAGGCACACCAAAGACACGCCATCTGCGCACGTCCGCGCCAGGACGGGGCATGGAGCATGTTACTCTGGTCAAAATCACATCTATTCAGCAGCCAGCCTTAAAGATATGGCAGCCAATAAGGTACAATTACTTTAACATCAATTGATACAAAAACTACAAACCTTGGAGCTTCCTAACCCTTTTCTCAACATCAATACTTCAAACATGGGTGAATAGTCTATGAGCCTGTTAGCTCTGACTACTACCATCACGGACAAACAGCCAGTTAAAGATCTTAATGTTATGCATCTAAGCACACAATCCATGGTTAAGCATCATTTAAGAATATATAACATATTTGTTACAGATGCACCAGACATGCTTTTACTGACCGGAACTTGGCTCACAGAGCAATCCTCTCCTGATATTTTGGCAGCCCTTCCTGATAACGACTTCTTTTTCACACTGACAGATCCCCAGGGAAAAGAGGGGGAGGAGTGGCTGCTGCTATCAAAATAGAACTATCTGCCACTACCCTGCCACACTTTGAAATTACATCAGTTGATTCTTTAGAAGTCTAACTGAGCAAGCATAATAGCACACTGATTTGTGTGGTATTGTACAGACCTCCTAAAACGATGCCTGACTTTCCCAAAGTCCTAGCTATTAATATTGCATCCTTAACTACTGACTACAACACAATTTTGGTTGTAGGAGACCTGAACTACTCGGCTGATGAGCCAGATGGGGGAACGCTGTCCAAGGAACTCACAAAGTCCCTCGTATGTCTTAACCTTACTCAACATATCCACTCCCCTACGCATATCAAAGGCCATACTCTCAACCAAGTGTGGTTCTTCAATGGTACTCTTCACAATTTGGAAGTTCAACCATGTGCATGGTCAGATCAGTCTACTATTAGCTTCAATCCGAATAATCTGCCTTTGATTGCACATCCATCTCACTCAAGAAGCACGTTCAGAAATTGGAACCGTGTTAATCTGAAAGCACTCATGGATACGCTTTCTTGTGAGCAGCCCGCCCTCGAAGGAGATTTAGATAACTCTACGCAACACGAAGCAGCTAATGGTTTAATAAGGATTTGGAAACACTTAAATTTCATATACGCCAAGCCGAGTGAAAATGGTGAGAGACGTATTCAGCAGAGGATAAAATGAATTATACCACAAATTTGCATGTGTATAAAGCAGACATTCTAGAGGCTAAGAGAGCCTTCTTCACTAATAAGGTCGTTAACTCTGACAGTGGCTATGAAGAAATCGTTAGGATTGTGAAAGAACCATCTATCCATCCATTACACCGATTTCTCTCTCTGTGACTCAGGCTATTTACTGCCCCTGCCTCGCCTCCCCTTTGACCTCCATTTTGTATTCCGTGTTGTTGTTTCCAGGCTCGCCCCTCCTCCCCGCTACCACCTCCCAGCTGCTGACCCTCCCACCCACGTTCACAGAGCTCGCCACCCCCTCACTACCCTTGTGACCGCCCGGACTCGTTCCTGACCGGTTGCTCCCTCCTCGCTCCTCTCCCATTACTCCTGCTGCCTGCCTGCCCTGGTGATCATCGCAGCCCTCACAGAACTATACGGTATCGCCTGCGATCAGCTGCATTAGCGTAGTGT
This sequence comes from Lissotriton helveticus, assembly GCF_964261635.1. Classification (NCBI taxonomy): domain Eukaryota; kingdom Metazoa; phylum Chordata; class Amphibia; order Caudata; family Salamandridae; genus Lissotriton; species Lissotriton helveticus. The sequence continues at coordinate 220,659,345 of NC_136059.1, read as the reverse complement.
CATTTCAGAAGCTGCTTATAATTACGTAGGCTCCGCAATTTATCAGACCGACTCTCATAGCGCTTGAAATTGTAGCGCCGCCCGCCCTGCGTTATATTTGAGTGTGTTTGCTCTCTTCTACCAGCAACTGCATTACACCGATTTCTCTCTCTGTGACTCAGGCTATTTACTGCCCCTGCCTCGCCTCCCCTTTGACCTCCATTTTGTATTCCGTGTTGTTGTTTCCAGGCTCGCCCCTCCTCCCCGCTACCGCCTCCCAGCTGCTGACCCTCCCACCCACGTTCACAGAGCTCGCCACCCCCTCACTACCCTTGTGACCGCCCGGACTCGTTCCTGACCGGTTGCTCCCTCCTCGCTCCTCTCCCATTACTCCTGCTGCCTGCCTGCCCTGGTGATCATCGCAGCCCTCACAGAACTATACGGTATCGCCTGCGATCAGCTGCATTAGCGTAGTGTCATTTCAGAAGCTGCTTATAATTACGTAGGCTCCGCAATTTATCAGACCGACTCTCATAGCGCTTGAAATTGTAGCGCCGCCCGCCCTGCGTTATATTTGAGTGTGTTTGCTCTCTTCTACCAGCAACTGCATTACACCGATTTCTCTCTCTGTGACTCAGGCTATTTACTGCCCCTGCCTCGCCTCCCCTTTGACCTCCATTTTGTATTCCGTGTTGTTGTTTCCAGGCTCGCCCCTCCTCCCTGCTACCGCCTCCCAGCTGCTGACCCTCCCACCCACGTTCACAGAGCTCGCCACCCCCTCACTACCCTTGTGACCGCCCGGACTCGTTCCTGACCGGTTGCTCCCTCCTCGCTCCTCTCCCATTACTCCTGCTGCCTGCCTGCCCTGGTGATCATCGCAGCCCTCACAGAACTATACGGTACCGCCTGCGATCAGCTGCATTAGCGTAGTGTCATTTCAGAAGCTGCTTATAATTACGTAGGCTCCGCAATTTATCAGACCGACTCTCATAGCGCTTGAAATTGTAGCGCCGCCCGCCCTGCGTTATATTTGAGTGTGTTTGCTCTCTTCTACCAGCAACTGCATTACACCGATTTCTCTCTCTGTGACTCAGGCTATTTACTGCCCCTGCCTCGCCTCCCCTTTGACCTCCATTTTGTATTCCGTGTTGTTGTTTCCAGGCTCGCCCCTCCTCCCCGCTACCGCCTCCCAGCTGCTGACCCTCCCACGCTCCGCCCCCTCCACCATCCTTTAAATGTCAGATGTCCCAACGCGCAGGGTCCACGCGCTTTGGCCGCGCCGAAGGTGCGCCAAAGGTAAGCCCGTCTACGCCCGTCCGCGCCTGGACCGCGCCCAGCGCCAGACCCCCTAGCCCCCGCATTGCCCAGCCCTCCCGCATTAACTACGATGCCACCACCCTCCTAGCCCTTAACCCCGGCCGCTCCCCCAACTGCGTCCAAGCCGCTCCTGGACACACCCATGGACCTTTCTCATGCTACTCCTGCAAATTCATCGGCACCGTCAACAACTCCGCTAAGATCACACCACAGATTCCCGACCCCAACCACCTACAATGCATCTTGCTCAACACCCGATCGGTCCACAGGCACGCCATTGACCTATGGAATCTACTAGACACCATCTCTCCGGACATCGCCTTCCTAACAGAAACATGGATGAACGCCTCCTCCGCCCCAGACATCACCATTGCCATCCCTGAAGATTATAAGATCACACGCAAGGACCGTACCGGCCACACTGGAGGAGGAATCGCTATCGTCCATAAAAAATCAATCCGCATCACAACCAGCTCTGACGCCAACCTCGCCAACTCCGAACACCTTCACTTCCAGATCCACACCGACCCCAAGACCACACTCAGAGGCACCCTCCTTTACAGACCACCAGGACCCCGCGCAAAATTCAGTGAAGACATCACAGACTTCATCACTCCACATGCGCTCCCCTCCAAAGATTACATCCTTCTGGGAGACCTCAACTTTCACCTTGAAAAGATCCACGACCGCAACACCACCACCCTCTTGGACAACCTCGCCAACCTCGGACTTAAACAACTGGTCACTTCCCCCACCCACATCGCAGGTCACACACTCGACCCCATCTTCACCTCCAGCAATCATGTCTCCTTCAGCCACACTACGGATCTCCTCTGGACTGACCACAGCTGCGTTCACTTCACCTACAACAAGCCGAAACCCATCAACCACCTCCAACCAACTCTGCAAAGAAACTGGAACAAAATCACCATCGACCAGATCTCCTCATCGCTCCTTCTAAACACCCCAGCCCACTCTTCTAACCCAAACCAAGCCGCCGCCAACTTCACCCTATGGTTATCCAACACCGCCGACACCTTAGCACCATTGAAAAAACGTCAAAGCAAACCTGGCAGCAAGAAGGCCTCATGGTTCAACGATGATCTTAAGAAGTCCAAGAAACTCTGCCGCTCCCTTGAAAAGGCCTGGAAAAAAGACCCATCCACCAGCACCAAGGACGCCTTCAAAAACGCCACCCGCACACACCACCAACTAATCCGAAAGGCCAAGAAAACAGCATTCAAGGATCGACTCGACAACAACGCCAACAACAGCAAGGAACTTTTCAACATCGTCAAGGAATTTACCAATCCCTCGGCCAACTCCAACGACATCACCCCCTCTCAAGCCCTTTGCGACTCCCTAGCCTCATTCTTCCACAACAAAATTGCAGACATCCACAACAGCTTCGACAACCAACCCGGAGACCAACCCACCCAACCATATGCTGAACATTCTCCCCCCTTGAACACCCTTATCGACTGGAACCCAATCTCCACTGAGGACACCATCCGCCTGATGAACTCCATCCACTCAGGATCCCCCACAGACCCATGTCCTCACCACATCTTCAACAAAGCAGACTCCGTCATAGCACCGCACCTCCGAGACGTCATCAACTGCTCCTTCAACTCCGCCACCTTCCCGGAAAGCTGGAAACACGCTGAACTCACCGCCCTTCTGAAAAAACCCACAGCGGACCCCACCGAACTCAAAAATTACCGCCCCATTTCGCTCCTTCCATTCCCGGCCAAAGTTATCGAGAAAACTGTCAACAACCAGCTCGCCGCTTTCCTCGAAGCCAACAAATCCCTCGACTCCTCACAATCTGGCTTCCGAGCAAAACACAGCACTGAGACCGCCCTTATCGCAGCAACAGACGACATTCGAACTCTACTGGACAATGGAGACACAGTCGCCCTCATCCTCCTCGACCTCTCTGCAGCCTTCGACACAGTCTGCCACAGCACCCTTTTACAACGCCTCAGAAACATCGGAATACAAGGAAAAGCACTTGAATGGATCACCTCGTTCCTCACCGGAAGAACCCAGAGAGTCCGCCTTCCACCATTCAAGTCCGAGGCCACTGAAGTCATCTGTGGCGTACCACAAGGATCCTCACTCAGTCCCACCCTCTTCAACGTATACATGAGCCCCCTCGCGGCCATCGCCCGCCAACACAACCTCAACATCATCTCTTACGCGGATGACACTCAACTGATCCTGTCTCTCACCAATGACCCCAGCACCGCCAAAACTAACCTACACGAAGGAATGAAAGAAGTTGCCGAATGGATGAAACACAGCCGTCTGAAGCTGAACTCAGATAAAACAGAAGTCCTCATCTTAGGTACATCCCCCTCTGCATGGGACGACTCTTGGTGGCCGGAAGCCCTTGGAAAAGCCCCCATCCCGACAGACCACGCACGGAACCTAGGCGTTATCCTGGATTCTTCACTTTCAATGAACAGACAAGTCAGCGCCGTATCCTCATCCTGCTTCAACATTCTCCGCATGCTCAAAAAAACATTTCGCTGGATCCCCACCGAAACCAGAAAAACAGTCACCCATGCTCTGGTCACGAGCCGACTGGACTACGGAAACACCCTCTACGCAGGTACTACCGCTAAACTCCAGAAGAAACTCCAACGAATCCAAAACGCCTCAGCCAGGATCATATTAGACATCCCGCGCAACGAACACATCTCTGGTCACCTGAAAGACCTCCACTGGCTACCCGTCAATAAGAGGATCACTTTCCGACTGCTAACCCACGCACACAAATCACTCTACGACATCGGACCAGAATGCCTCAACTCACGACTGTCCTTCTACACCCCCTCCCGCCAACTACGTTCTTCCAGCCAAGCCCTCGCCACTGTACCTCGCATCAACAAGACCACCATGGGAGGCAGATCCTTCTCTTACCTGGCTGCTAAAACATAGAACTCACTCCCCACTGACCTTCGCCTTACCCAGAACCACCTAGCATTCAGAAAACAACTGAAAACTTGGATATTTGACAAGTAATCCTCCTCCCCTCCCTAAGCGCCTTGAGACCCTCTGGGTATGTAGTGCGCTATATAAATTCTCTGACTTGACTTGACTTGACATCTAACTCGAGTCACGTGACCCCGTCCTTCACGGCCACCCAGGAACTCTGCAATGACCTAAACTCCTTCTTCGTGGAAAAGAAAAAAGAATTAAAAACTCGATTGACTCCAACAATAGTAGAACAGTGCATCTTCCCTATGTTAGACAAGAAATGCTTTTTGGATTTTGTAGTAAAGGTCAAATCGAGCTCCCCCAAGGAGTAATATCCCATTAACATTCTGAAAGCAATCTATCGGTCCTTCCCTGACATTATTCTTGAGTTTCTTAATCTTTCATTGTTCCAAGGCACTGTACCGCCAGCTTTCAAACAGGCCGTGGTCATCCCACTTAAAAAAAAACAGGGCTTGGATAAAAACAAACTGGAGAATTACAGACCTATATCACTACTCCTATTTCCAGTTAAATTGCTGGTGACTCATGTAGCCACCTGCCTTAGTTCCTTCTTGGAAGCCACCAAGTTCCTGGACACCCATAAGGCAGGCTTCCGTCCAGCTCACTCCACTGAATCTGTGATTCTATCTGTTATGGATGACCTTAAAGGACAGGCTGACATTGATTGCACTCAGGCTTTGATTCTCCTAGACCTGTCTGCGGCATTTGATACCTTGAACCACAAAATGTTGCTGGACCGCATTGCTGCAGCTGGACTCAGGGGTTCTGCACTTGACTGGTTCAGATCCTTTTTAGAGGACCACAAACAATCACCTTTTAAATCTAACACTGTAGTAATGAGTTGTGGTGTCCAACAGGGGTCTTCCCTCTCGACGATTCTTTTCAACATATACATATGCCCCTTATTTCTAGTCTTCGGCAGATGAGGGTAAAGATCTTCAATTATGCTGATGATATGCAGCTAATCTTTGCCCTGGAGAACTCCACTGAATCTAAAGACTTCGTCAGGAGATCAATGATACATGTAAAAACTTGGATGAACAACAACCAATAAAAGTTAAAATCTGAAAAGACTGAGATAATTATTCCCAGTAATAACCTAGCTCACTGGAATCCCTCCTACTGGCCCCCTGAGTTAGGAGTGGCCCCTAATCCTTAACCAGTGACCTTCATATTGACTCGGATCTCTCTATGAGTGCCAAAATTGGCTCAGTTACATCTGCTTGCTTTGTCCAAGATTAGACTTTTCTTAGTAAAGAGGCCAGTATCCAAATTGCAACAGTCCTTATTCTTTCTAAAATTGACTACAGTAATGCCCTTTACTTAGGCCTCCCACAATAACATCATCTTCAGATGATCCAGAACCAAGCAGCGATAATTATCTACCTTAAGGACAGACACTGCCACATCACCCGAAGCTCTCCACTGGCTCCCAGTGGAGCGGCAAGCTATGTTTAAATCTGGCTACATTCTTTTGAAAGCTACTCAAGAAACTGGCCCCAGATTCATTGCCTCGCTAATCAGTAAGTACACACCCCAGTGCACTCTGAGATCTATGCATCAGAATCTCCTGATGGTGCCTAGAATCATAGGTAAACGTATTGGAGGGACCCGGTTCTCTTTTCTGGGTCAGAAGCTCTGGAATGCACTTCCTACCTCCCTCAGGCTTGAGGTTGACTACCTGCGGTTCAGGAAACAACTTAAGACCGGGTTGTTCACCTTGGCCTATAACTAGATGCTACTCTGCTTAACTCTTCCCCACTCCGGCTCCCCAGTGCCAAGAGACCTGTCAGCGTAAGTGCGCTATATAAATACCCATGTAACATAACACGTAACATAACTATGAAAATGTTTTTTTAGAGAGTTTGCATATGCTTGGCCTTACCATTTTGTGCCTACAGACTGTTTCCTCGGTTACATGACTCAGTGTATCTGGAAGTTGGTCTTTATGACTTGCTCTCAGTCAATGAGAGAAAGGAGCATGGGTGTTGACGAAATGGGCCATCTCTGACTTGATAAGGAGGAGGAGCTGTCACCTACCAACCTTACACATCAGAAAGGCTCTGCCTGACCACACTCACAGAGGGTTTTCCTCTAGTCTTTTGCAGCCACAGACAAGCTGGGTCCATGACAGGGAGGCAGGAAATTCCAAACACATCTGGGATGGAAACCTTCAAAACCATCTCCTACTTCAAAGTAGGCACCATGTATAAACAATGGATCCTCATATCCAACTCTTCATTACACTTCTGGACATGTGGAAGGCTCAGAAGGACTGCAGTGCTGCTTTGCTGCAAGAAGGACTGCTACTGTGTTGCCCTGCGACTCTGCTACAATGTTGCCTGCCCATGCATTTTGCACCCAGAACCACCAGAATTACTACAAGGGATAGTTGGCTGGTCTCCTGATCAGAATCTCAAGGGCAGAAAAGGCTCCAACTATCTTGAAGCCAGCACCTGGACTCAGTCTGATGTGAGTTTTGCAAGCCCCAGGTGGTGTGACCCCAGTCCTCAAAGTGCTCTGCCAGCCCAGTTGTGGTCCTGTCGGCAGAAACAACAAAGTATGACACATCTCCTTGCAGCCCCGCTTTGGAATCACTGCTGTGTGAATCATCTTTGATGCAGAACTTCACAATGCAGGCTGCAGTCACCTCAGAACCACCACTGCATGAAATGTTGTCGATGCAGGTCTTCGCATCGCAAGCCCCACACCAATGGCATCCTCTAAGGGATGCAGGACTCTGCATCACAGCCATGTGGCTTCCTTAGAACAGTTGCTGAGGGACTCATCTTTGTTGCAGGGCTTCGCATTGCAAGCCACTCATTTACTGCAACCTGGATGATGATGTAGGACCCCGCAGTGCAGCCTCACAGCTCCTCAGAACCGCTGCAGTGCAAAATATCCTTGATGCAGGATCTCACAACGCTTTGCAACCAGCATTTAAGGTACTTTGTTCAGTGGGTCTAACTCAGTCCCTGTACCTCATCATGATCAGCCTGAACTTGTGACTTTGTTTTGGTCTGGCGTGACCAGAGTTGGCACTTTGTGCTATTCAGCACTATTGTTACTTAACATTTTAAAATTACATATCTTCAGTTCTACTTTACACACTGCCTCTGAGATAAGCCTGTCTGCTCGCGCCAAGCTACCAAGGGGGTGAGCAGGGGTAATTTTAGGAGTGTACCCCTTTACCCTGACTAGAGGCAAGAGTCCCTATTTGTCACAAGTACCTACCTGTGCCAACTAGAGACCCTCACATCTAACACTGTCTTGTTGCTCATGCCACTCTAACATAGATTAGCAAAATCCACCTCTTTAAAACATAACATTATCTGTGGAATGGGCGGTGGGCCACATTCTAGCTGACTCTTTTCACAAAGTGGGTGTGAGTCTATAATTTTCAAGTCACACAACAATATTAGTGAGTTTGACTGGCTATGTTTACCTCCAGAAACAGTTTTAGCACAGCCTTAAATACACACAAATAATACGGGTAATCTACTGTTCAATACCCCCATCCTCCTGCAAAGCTTCAGTAGGCAAGTTACCTGTGTAGCATTGGATTATTCACAAACAAGCCGCTCTTATAGCATTCCCATCAATATATTTGCTCAAAGTAGACTTGAGCTCAGGGCCGGACTGGCTACCGGGCGTTTTGGTGTACTGCCAAGCTGGGGGCTGCTTTCGTTGATGGGGACCTGGGTGTGCTTAAAACCATTTGTTTTGCTTTGTTTATTTAGAAGCACACGCATGTCCCCATCAACGAAATCAGCCCCCACTGCAGTATAATCAGTCCCCAGCTTGGCAGCACACCAAAACGCCCGGTAGCCAGTCCGGCCCTGCTTGAGCTTCATATTTAAAGCCCACAGGTATGGTGGCACACTCCTGTTCCAAGCTAAAGCAAACACAAGTAACTTCTACTTCAGAAATGAGTTCAAACGTGTTCTTCTCCATAGGAGCATGGCCTTGTAATGAGTCAAGATGGCATGCTAAAAGAGTGAGCTATGATGAAATGAGCAGGCATGTATGACCAGCAAGGCCATGTTATCCACAGACTAGGATTCAAAAGAAAGTGCCAGTATAGTAGTAAGCATTATAAATACAAAATTAAATTCAGAAATGTAACCCTGCAGGATTACTCTTATGTTTGGAGAAAAGTGTCAGACTTTGTAAAAAATCTATAAAAAATTCCAGGAACACTACCTTGAGCACTCAGATGCTATTTTCAGAAGCAGAGTTGTCCCAGGTGTACATTTGTGCAATTGACATGGGAATCTAAATTGCCACTTCTACTTGGAAACGTTTTTTTTCGTTTTTTATCCATTAAAAAAATATAGTACCCTCGAGAGAAACCCAGTTACGCTCCCTGTCATATTTTGAGGATTGTTTGCCCTCAAGCCCACCTTGAACACATAAGACCAGACTTACCAACTTTTCACGCAATACTGTCCAGGAAAGCAACTTGTAGTGTTGTGTTGTGTGAAAGGGAGAGAGCAGAAATGTGCCACTTCTACTAAGATATGATGGTCTTCTGCTCTGTCGTAGCACTGCCACACTTCAGACAGCCTACCTAATGCCAATACATGCACCCTCACACCACAGTGTCAGGGTGCCTGTGTTACAAGAATTGTTTTTGTTCAGGAAGGGATAAAAAAAAGTTGTTGTTTCATGCAATGCCAGATTTGCAAAACTTTGTAAATGTGGGATTGCATAAAATCCATGGGTTGATTCACCGGAATGCCCATGCTCCACTCATAGAATGCCTACCAGAATTAAATCTAACGCAATACTGCGCAAGCCACTGTGTTGTGTTACATTTTCTTACACAGCCAATCACAGCGGTGCAAATCACCCATTGAGTGGCTTTGTAAATATCTACTAGCATTTTGCATCGTGGCTAAACCATAAAAGTGACACAACTATGGCGCAACGTGTTAGTAGATATGGCCCCCAGTTACTGCTGCTGTTGGCAGATGTCAGTTTTTAAACATTTTCCAGGACGAGACCTACCTGAAAAATACTATTGAATACCAGCAAACCTCTCAGTTTGATGCTGCTCAGCAACGTTAAGAGGTGGACCCACCCACAAACGCCCATGCACTACCAGCTGGTAGTATTTTTGTTCATGCACAAATTCCTCCATACTGCACAATATTTGTGTCCAATTTGATTTGGGACAGTCGATTCTTTTTTTTTCCATGACTCAGGAATTTTATTTTTCCCCCAGAAGCTTCTTCGCTGGAGGTGAAGAAAACGTTTTGGAATCGGCCCTGTATTACATGTAACTATTACAATTTCAAACCAACATGAGTTAGCAAACAGATATATTGTAGCAAGCAAAAATAGCTTAAATACAAGGCCATATGTAACAGGCAAGAATGATTTAATACACATCGTAAAATGTCACAAACACACAACAAAAGCCCTGTTGTAAGAAAAATGCAAACTGTGCAGTTTTGTAAGAACTGCACATTTGATACAACAATGCAAGTGCTTAGTAATTTTCGAACATGTATAAAGTATCCAACCTGACTGTTACAAATCCTCTATTTCATAGCATAAAAATACTGTTGTGCATGACAAAAAAGGGTACGGCAAAGAAAAAGGTCTATGCCGCCCAGTGCAGAGTGCACTCCAAGTGGTTGTTGCCTACTTCCATCAGCAATGCAAAACCATTAATGTAAGGCCACTCCCAAAGCCAAGTTCTATAATCAATTCCACATGAATTAGTTGGTTTTCCTATGGTTCTACCCACATTCAAAAACATATATGATAGTGTTAGAGGATTGTTATGAATCCTATATTGAGAAGATTTCATTATTGTTTCTATAATCTCATCATTTTGCTGATAGATACAAGAAATTATTAATGTGACATAAAAAAAATAGTAAATTAGTCGCAAAAGCAATTGTATTATGTATCTATTTTAGAATGTGGCTTTTGGGGTGCCATCTCCATTATTATTCCGTAATACGCAAGTTAATGTTTTGACCCCAGATGGAAAGAATATTGGGGGCCTTAATCAGCACAAGGGGCAGTCAACTTTAAGGCAGAAGCAGTATGGATTCCAATGCAAATCAAATTGGATGGAATCACACTAACCATCCAGAACTGGAAGAGAGTGGTGCAAGATAAGGTAATACCAAATCATTGAGATGGTTAGTGGCCTATGATAATATTTTGTTGAAAGAATTATGTTCTCTGCTATGTGTGGAATATTACTCTTCTTTGATGGTTTTTCAAGAAATACTTCATTAAACACATTGGACTTATTTAAGAGATGCTAAAAATGAAGTAAACATCGTGATGTATTAATTATGTTTCCATTTGGTGTTTTAAAACATTTATTTACATTAATTCACTACTACCTTTATTGATCATTATATTCAGACACATTATATCTATGGCGCAATGTTACCTCATTTTTCATGCAGTAAAAGTATTTTACAAGTGCAGTAGTGCTCTAATACTCGAAGTCAGCTAAATGCAATGAGAATACAGTCCTCTGATAACTGCATATTCGAAGCATTTTCAGTGCATTTGACCTGTGAGCAGGTGATTGCTTATAACTAGTGACACATTTTAATTTGGGACACGAGCTAGCCCGCTTGGTCATTGGTGGCCACAGACACATTATGAACGGTTGACCTTGTGCAGTTCAGTCTATTATTGTTTTTTCGGGTGCCTTGTCGTCAAGTAAAATGTAGGCAGAAGGCGGCCTGAGATTTCCAATAGTCTTACTTTTTTCTTTATAGAAATGCATGCATCTACTGGTCAATAAAGTAATTGAGTGGAGAAAAAAAAGAAAAAGTTGTAAATAACTACCATTGATTTTGTTTTTTACTGTTCTCGAGAGGGATGTTAACAGCAGCTTTTAAAAAATCCATAAGGGTTTTAAAGAACAATGAGGCAGAGCCGGTAGCCAAAAAATACCTCGGGGACGTGGGAGCTCAAGTAAATTACCATATGTATTTACTTTCATTGACTGCTGTCCATTTTAGAGACACCCTCACCACACTAGACATGTTTGAGAGCGCCAAAGCATAGTGAAATGTAATTGAACAATCTAGTGGACTACACAAAGCGAATAATCTGATTGATAAGGTGAAATTGAATGCAGTGCTCTGGGATGCTCTTGCCGAACAGGCATTGTAAACACAGGGAAACTGACCTCCACTACAGCGCCTTCTCTGCTGTGTGACTCAAGGCGCAGATCCAGGGGCCTAGCCTGGTCGGTAAGATTGCCAGCTTCAGATTTTTCAACAATCACGCTGACATAATGTTAAAATACATTGTACGACAAGCAAGGCACACAAGAGGTGTTAAGTGGGCAGTGGAAAGGGAGATAAAGGAGTATTGGTAGGGGCATTAAGTAAGTGGAAACACTGTATTTTGGTAAATTACCCACATTTTTGAAGTCTTTCAAAGCAGAGAGGGAGAGAGTGTGTCTGTGTTTTTGTTTGTGAGTTGTAATCAAATTCCAGAGGCTGTAGTACAGAATACACGGTTTATTGGATCTTAGGGCCATATGTATCAAGCTAATTAGCATTCGCAAAATGCGAAATTCGGCCTTTGCGAATGCTAATTAGCAAAATGGTGTGTATGTAACATTTTTAATGCAAAATAAGGACTCGCAAAACTTGCTATTCCTTATTTTGCGATTGCACTTAAGGAATCGCAAATTTTGCGATTCCTTAAATGCAATGTATCAAACAAAAAATATTCAAAAAATGCCCATAAGGAATCGCAAATTACCACCAACAGTTGCGAATTCTTTTAAAAAAGCTTTAAAAAAAAACAAAGGTGCCATATGACGCTCATACATGCCCATAGGGCATGTATGTGCGCCATATGCCCCCAAATGTCATTTTCAGGGGTGCAGCAGGGTGTTCTTGAGACACCCCTGCACCCTTGAAAAATTCCTAATTTGCGATTAGCAAACTGCTAATCGCAAATTGCCCCTTCATTCCTATGGGCCTCCTGGCCCATAGAAATGAATGGGTAATTTGCGATTAGCAATTTGCTAATCGCAAATTAGGAATGGTAAAGAATCGCTATAAAAAAGCGATTTTGTACATACATACCGTTTTGCGAATTCTACATAGCGATTCCTTAAAACTCGCTATTTGGAATTCGCAAAACAGAACTATGATACATATGGCCCTTAGTTTTTAGTAGATAAGTAAATAGCTAAGCCTACCAGGAGCAGCAGGGACATAGAATGTATTATGATACAGCACTGTGTTTATGTAGAAATTTTTGGTGAAATCCAATAGACACCTTACCTTACCTGACTGAAAGCACTTGTACCCAACTATTTAGCAGGAAATGCATTTAGTGGGTGGGGGGCAACACCTCGAACACCCCGTTGAAGTTACGCCCCTGTACAGATCATCTAAGCATCAAAACACTAATTGTAAAGTAACTGTAGAAGCAAAAATACCAAAAAGGACCACTCATTATGAGTTTCATTCTGCTTTAAGAGCAACACTACAAGACTCATTCCCAAATGCTTTGTAGAGTGCATGCATTGGTAGTCCTTACGTACTCCTCTACTTGTTCATTTATGCCTTTGTGAAATGGATAGAATTAACTAAAATGTGAATGAAAGGAGAATGTGTGTGGAATATTCATGTACAGTTTGTACAACTGCGTCCTCGTTGAACCTTTGGATGATTGGGGTCGATTCACAAAGATGTGTAAGAGTCCTTAAAAGAGTACACCCAACTCTTTAGTACTGTACTCGTGAATGCTTTAGTCAATTCACCATAGAATCTTCAGAATTCTGAATTTATCACATATTCAACAAACATTCGACTTCACTAACAGTTCGCAGCCCATCATAAATATTCACACATTTGTTGAGCTCTATCACATTTCTAATGAGATAGTAAAGGTCAAGTACACTTGGGATGTACTAAATAGGACTGCAATGAGGACTTTGCCCTGCCTACAGTGGTTATGGCTATAATGGTAATACCTTATTGAAGTCTACCAAGGTGGCTTCCATCTCTTCATCCACCTTTAGTACTGCCACTCTGCCATCATCAATGTTCCAGCACTTTCTCTTTTTTGTTCCAAATTGTTTATTGGCATTTGACAGCCATATGCAGTCAGTCAAATGTTACATCCCCCTTGCAAGGCATATAAAGACATATACCATAATGCATAAGTATTAAAAGGAGACCATACAGTAGTCATCGTGAAAGACAGCAGGCAGACTTAGGATATACAATATAGATCCACTTAAATCGAGATTATATTTATTACAGTGAATATTTACGCTTTGATAAGTAAATTTCCCTATGAAAACAAAAAGTGACAGTACGTCTTATGTATTAGGTAATTCGACTGTACCAGAAACATGCAATGTACAACTAATATCATCGAGGGAGGGACTGGCCAAACTAAAGGAGGGAAAGGGGAAACAATAGCGGGAAAATCCATTCCATAGGTGGGGCTTTGTCTAAGGCCCCAAATGTGATAAAGAAAAGTGCAAATGCTTGCTTATGTCCAGACTATGAAACTTGTCTAGAGAGTGCCAGACAGCATTGACAAAATGGAGGTGCTTCGGTTAGTTGGATCATGACCTATGTACCCCTCTCAGGAAAGAGACCCAAGTCCACCATGTATGAAATGAGAGATGATTGGAGTATTTCCACTGGTAAATGGTCTAAATATCGATTCCAAAATATCGAGTAACTTAAATATCGAGTCCAAAATATAAAATGGACAAAATATCGACTGGACAGAATATAGACATCCAAAATATCGTTTTGAAGGTAAGTACTGTAATATCGAATTTAAAAATATAGACAGTCAAAATATCGAAGTAAATAATATAGGTGATTAAAATTATCGACTTTTTTAATAATATCGAATTTTTTTAAGTGTTTTATATGTTAGTTTATGTGTGAAAAGTGTATATTTATTTGTAATTTATTGTAAGTAATTAATTTTATGTTATTTAATTTTTGCGTAATTTAATTCTGTAGCGGGTTGTGGGTTTATAGGGGAATAGGGTGGGAAGTAATTTAATTATAATTAATTAAATATGTTAATTAATTAATTGGTATTTATTTTGAATATATTGTCAATTACATTTTAATTGGTAATTAATTAATTTTTAATTGATAATTAATTGTTATTAATTGATTAATTGATAATTATGTGAATAATATTATTTTATTTTTAGTAGTGGGTTGTGGGTTTATAGGGGAAAAGGGTGGGAAGTAATTTAATTATAATAATTAAACATGTTAATTAATTAATTGGTATTTATTTAGAATACATTGTCAATTAATTTTGAAATTGGTAATTAATTAATTGTTAATTGATATTTTTTTATTCATTGATTAATTGATAATTATGTGAATAATATTATTTTATTATTAGTAGTGGGTTGTGGGTTTATTGGGGAATAGGGTGGGAAGTAATGTAATATAATTAATTAAACATGTGAATTAATTAATTGGTATTTATTTAAAGAATAAATTGTTAATTAATTTGTAATTGGTAATTAATTAATTCTTAATTGGTAATTAAAATGTATTAATTGATTAATTTAAAATTATGTGATTTATATTAATTTATTTTCACTAGAGTGGGGATATTAAAATTTACCCCTATGCTATCCAACGCTTTCCCTTCTGTTGCACTCTCTGGAGTGGGAATAGTAATTTTCACCCCTACGCTATCCAACGCTTTCTCTACTGTTGCACTCACTGGAGTGGGAATAGTAATTGTTACCCTTACGCTATCCAACGCTTTCCCTACTGTTGCACTCACTGGAGTGGGAATAGTCATTTTTACCCCTACGCTATCCAACGCTTTCCCTACTGTTGCACTGTCTGGAGTGGGAATAGTAATTTTTACCCCTACGCTATCCAACGCTTTCTCTACTGTTGCACTCTCTGGAGTGGGAATAGTAATTTTTACCCCTACGCTATCCAACGCTTTCCCTACTGTTGCACTTACTGGAGTAGGAATAGTAATTTTTACCCCTACGCTATCCAACGCCTTCCCTACTGTTGCACTCTCTGGAGTGGGAATAGTAATTTTTACCCCTAGGCTATCCAACGCTTTCCCTACTGTTGCACTCACTGGAGTGGGAATAGTAATTTTTACCCCTACGCTATCCAACGCTTTCCCTACTGTTGCCCTCACTGGAGTTGGAATAGTAATTTTTACCCCTACGCTATCCAACGCCTTCCCTACTGTTGCACTCTCTGTAGTGGGAATAGTAAGTTTTACCCCTACGCTATCCAACACTTTCCCTACTGTTGCACTCTCTGGAGTGGGAATAGTAATTTTTACCCCTACGCTATCCAACGCTTTCCCTACTGTTGCACTCACTGGAGTTGGAATAGTAATCTTTACCCCTACGCTATTCAACGCCTTCCCTACTGTTGCACTCTCTGGAGTGGGAATAGTAATTTTAACCCCTACGCTATCCAACGCTTTCCCTACTGTTGCACTCACTGGAGTGGGAATAGTAATTTCTATCCCTACGCTATCCAACGCTTTCCCTACTGTTGCACTCTCTGGAGTTGGAATAGTAATTTTTGCCCCTACGCTATCCAACGCTTTCCCTACTGTTGCACTTCCAGGAGTGGGAATAGTAATTTTTACCCCTACGCTATCCTACGGTAATAATATTGTGTATTTTTTATTAATATTATATTTATATATATATATATATATATATATATGTTTAACAGATATGATTATATATTTTTTTGTTTATAAGTTAAATTAATTATTTAATAATTTTAAGGTAATTTAAGTATTTTTAAGTATAGTTTAGCTATTTTTTTTTATTTTTTTATTTTACATTATTTTTAACAAATTCGATATTTTTACTATGTATATATATATAAACGATAATTTGGACTCGATATTTTGGTACTTACCTGTTTGTAGATAGGAATTCGATATTTTGTCCGTCTATATTTTGGCCTCGTTATTTTGGGTAGTCTATGTTGTGTCCTTCGATATTTAGTCAGTGATCCATTTCCACTTGGTCAAGATTACTTTTACAGCTACCATTAGGAGGGGACCAAGGAGAGTCATGTCTATGTG
This sequence comes from Lissotriton helveticus, assembly GCF_964261635.1. Taxonomy (NCBI): domain Eukaryota; kingdom Metazoa; phylum Chordata; class Amphibia; order Caudata; family Salamandridae; genus Lissotriton; species Lissotriton helveticus. The sequence goes on along the minus strand of NC_136059.1, from coordinate 220,642,962 downwards.
ACGAAGCTTAAGCTTGGTCTTCGAAGCCTAAGGGCCAAGAATCAGTGTAGGAATATCTAACAGAATCGGGGTGCTAAAAAGCTGATAAAGGAGTCTGAATTTGGTCCCAATACTGAGTAAGGAGAGGGCACTGGGAAAACATATGTTGGTGAGAACCAATCCCCCACATTGCAATACCAACAAGTATTACTTTCTCGTAAGTTAAGTTTATGTGAGCTAGTTGGGGTCCAATGTAGTGAGTGCAGAAAGATGAATTTTGATTTAAGGGGATATTTTATTGTTCAAGGATAGTTTGCTAATGTTCTTCCAGTCTGCGTGCAAGCAAGAGGGGGAGTTAATTTACACAGGAAAATGAAACAGAGCTTATCAAATATCGTGATGTATACAAAAGGTAGATACAGTTACACTGTGGTGCCACAGGTGAGGGAAATACCTCTAAACCCTCCGATTGAGACCCTGAGGTCTGAATACAAACACAAACTGGTCCTATGCACACGCACTATAACCTAAGTCAGACACTGTTGTCGTTTTAGTTTGTGGTGTTCACTTTTTAATGGTGTTGCTCAACAAGCCAGCCAACACGTGTTTCATCAGTGGGTGGGTAAACCCTTGACTTCTTCAGGGGGGCTGGCAACAACATAGAAAACAAAGTTGTGTCACAAACTATTTCTTTGAAGTGAATACAGTTCAATAAGCACCTTTGGAAAGGTTACATTCAAAGGTGTACCAGGCATGATTCTTGTTAGTTAAGAGAAGCACCAAGAAGTAAAGTCTGTTATATGACTTGTTATTCTGGGTGAAAGAGAATGTTTTGTGACCATTGGGAACCCTTGTGGTGACAACATGCACGGTTCGTTGGTGCATGTGTAATCAAGGCTCGGTCAGATTTGATCTAGTGCAGTGTTAGTGCACATAAGATGGTGGAATCATATTTAACAGAAAAGCCTGTACCGTGTAAAGTTGTGTTCAATAAGCGTGAGTGCGGGATAAAGGGAAATTGTGGAAATGGGCTATTATTCGATAAGTCACAGTGTCTATTGTGATTGCGGGATCAAAAGTGAAAAATTGCTGGATTATGACGTGTTTATTGAGTCTAGATACCAAATGAGTGAGAGTGCCGTGCCGTCTGGATATTGTCACAAAGTCTAGTGAGAAATGTGTGAATGCCTAACTTAGAGGCCCTGTGTTAAGTATTTATGCAGCACACAAACTGTAATGAAGTGAAAGCACAACACAGGAAAAAACCCACACTAATTTAGAAAAATAGAGTAGAATGTAACAAATAAATGTACAGCAAACAAACAAAACTCCAATGAGAGAAACAAGAGATATTAGATTTTATAGTTTTAGGGAAGTATAGCCCCTAAAAGCCATCTGAAAATGCCACTCACTGTCATCTGGTCATGCTAGACATGGGGAAAGTTACAAGTTCAGGCCGACCACGATGGAGCACAGACCATATACAGGAACCAAGCTAATTCCACTGAAAAATATTAGCTTCTCAAAGTCTGGTGAAAAGAACCCAATTTGGGCAGGGAGAGCATTGCAGATGGTCATCACTGTAGCACAAAGAGCAGGCCTAGCTTGGCAGACAGTCATCGATGTAGTGCGACGATCCAGTCAGGCGTCAAAGATGGTTGTTGCTAGCCCTCCATGTTGGCTGTCACCTCAGGCTGTTATTGCAGTAGTGCAAAGTACAAGGTCTCATTGCTGGGGGTTGCTGTAGAGTAGGGACCACCAAGACATTGCACTAGCGGTTGTCTGGGGCAACAAGATCTTGATGTGTAGGGGCCTGTTTGTGCTCATGAAGAGCTCCAGACTTCAGGATGTCTCCCTTTTTTAAAGAGGAGTTAACTCCAATGCCAGCCCTTCAACATCAGTTTTTGGAAATTTCCTTCCTTCCCCTGCCCTGACTGCAAGAGGTCTAGGGTGCCAAAAGGTTGGTGTCATATTCTGCTGGACGCAGCCCATTGAAATGTACTTGGAGCAGGGAACAACTCTGCCACTCCTATCCTGGCAGGATGGCCCCTCCTGTCAAGACCTAGAACCCGTTTGTCTCAATGTCCTGGGAGGAATACACAAAGGCCAACTGCCAAATACACCCAGTTATGCACCCCAGGCCTCCGGCCCAGATGTCTGAACGGAGGTGAGTGTTTGACAATGTTCAACATTCCGTCCATCAAATGTGTCTCCCCGAGTGGGATGGGAACGCCCTGCTCAGGGTCCTGGGCTCGCCATGCAACTATCTAGAGTCAAGCTATCCTTGCTGATGAGGGGTGAAACACTGAAACCGGTCCTAGAATGCTTGTTTTCGGTCCAGCGATCACCTGGCCTGGTAGTTCAGGTTGCATTGTTCTCATGGGGAGCAGGGTCAAGACTGATTTCCTTATAACTGGGTCCAACCTTATACGGAGTAGTGAGAAAAAAAACCAATTGATTTTGCCCAGATTTTCTGATTGGGGGTGAGTGTGTGACATTGTTCATCAGTCTGTCCATCAGTTGGTCTTTTTGCTTTTGTCACCCTAAATGGGGTGGGCTCTCCCCAGAAATGGGTCCCATGCTGCTATGCCACTGGAAGCAAGCTATCCTGGCTGATGAGGAGGTGATACCTCGAAACCAGCCCAAGGATGCATGTTTCAGGTCCTGGGTGTATCTTGTCTGACAGTTAGGACTGGACTGTTCCCATGGGAAGCAGGGTCAAGACTGATTTGCCTATGGCTGGGTCCAATTGAGAATGGCATAGTGAGCACAAAACAGTGAATTTAGTCCCAGATCTATGACAAAGCTGAGTGTTTGGCATTGCTCAGCATTCCTTCTATTAATTGTTCTTTTTGCAGTTTTCTAGAAGTGGAATTTTTATGATTTTGACTTATAGTCCTACCTTGTCTTTAAAGAGGACTTTAAATTACAATTCATTTGAGATCAGATATGACATTTCTCTTGTTCCCAATTAAAGGTTATTACTTATTAAAAGTAATAGGATAGCCAAATGTTATGAATGTATCAATCAATGAATCAGGGGTTCTAAAGCGCGCTACTCACCCGTGAGGGTCTTAAGGCACTGGGGTCAGTCGAAGAACCAGGTCTTGAGGTCCTTCCTGGACGTGTGCCGGGGAGCGTCTGATATTTACAGGGAGCTCGTTCCAGGTCTTGGCTGGCTGCAATGTGGATGAAGGCTCTCCCGCCGGTTCTGTTTCTGCAGATGCAGGGGACCTCTGCCAGGGCGAGGTCGGCGGAGCGGAGGTTCCTATTGGGTATGTGGAATGATATGTTGTCATTGAGGTATTTGGGTCCGATGTTGTTGAGGGATTTGTAGGCGTGGGTGAGGAGTTTAAAGGTGATCCTCTTCTCGACGGGGAGCCAGTGGCGGCCTCGTAGGTGGGAAAAACAAATGAGGGAGGTTTTACCCACCAGGACATATTAAACTTAAAAACATATGTCCTACATTATAATTACAATGCACCCTGCCTGTGGAATGTTTAGGGCCTACGTTACAGGGTGACTTCGTTTTTTGAAAAAGGGAGGTTTAAGGGTGGCAAAAGGTTTATTTAGTGAGGTAAAATTGGCAGTGTAAAACTGCACACAGGTTTCATTAGCAGGCCAGAGACATATTTTAAAGGGACACTAAAGTTGGTGGCACAATAAGGCCTACTAGTAGCATTCAATTAGATTCCCTTTACTAGGGACTTGAAAGTAAACTGAATGTGCCATTTGGGTGTGAGACAATTTTACTATGTTTTAAGTACAATCACTTTAGAACTGGTTAGCAGTCCTAAAATCTACAAAAAAGAAATTCCGCAAACAGGAGGGGAGAAGGCAAAAAGATTGGCATAAGACCTAACCAAAGGCTGTTCGGTCAAACATGACCCTGGGGCAGAATGGCCATTTTCTACTTCACAATCTTGTGCTGCAAATAAATTCATTTTCAATTCCCTAAACAATAATCTAATCTGACAACATAATCCACACACGTTTGACTTCTCTCTTTCTCAGATACCTACAGTGTTGGCTACATGACTACAAGATGGGTGTATTACCCTAATTGATCCATTATAAAAGTTCTCTGGTTGGATCAATCTTTCAACACATTTTCTGTTTGTTGGAAGCATAGAGCTAGAAAATACTCTGCCTTTGACACAAGGGAATCTTCATTAATCTCGAGTCTTTGATGGGCTGCAAATGTATTCGGTACCTTTTCCAAGGTCTGCATTCGAACTATGTTTCAATTTCCGAGCCATATAATATGGTGGCTATTCTTTTGTTGGCAAGCCAGGCATCTATTTTAATAAAATGTGACTTCTCTATGTGTAAGTTTTTTAAAATGTTACACTGCTAAAGTTGAAAGGACAGGGCAGAGTTGAAAGCAAATGTCCTCTATGAGTGCCCAGCCTTAGATTGCGAGGGCATCACTTTTTGCATTAGTTTGTGAATTTGTTTTCATATTTGTTTAAAACAGTTGACCTTTACATTCAATTTAAATGCACTGCCATTTTGTTACCCTGTGTTGTACAGCACACATTTAGCCTAAACTTTTCTAGTTAACATATGTTATGTTATGTTATCCGTATTTATAGAGCGCACAGATGCCCCAGCAAAGGGGCGTCCTGGCGCTGGAAGAACAGAAAACCGGACAAAAGCAATACCAAGAAAGCAACACAACAACCTTAGAAATCCAGTGGAAAAAGGAAAGTTTTTGTAGCTCTCCTGAAAGCCAAGAGACTATCAATGGCACGAATATACACCGGAAATGAGTTCCACAGCCTGGCATCAAGCACACGAGAGGAGCGGCCGCCGGTACTGGACCTCTTAAAGCGTGGAACTATAGCCAAATGGAGGCTAGAGGACCTCAGAGAACGAGTGGGAACATAAGGAGAAATAAGGTGCTCCAGGATCTGAGGAGACGAGTGTTTAAGGATTTTAAACGAAAGACAAAGTGACTTGAACTTAATTTGCTGAGCCACTGGCAGCCAGTGGAGCTTCTGAATAGTTTTTTCGGCTGAGCAGAATCTGGGTAGGCCAACCAGAGCCCTGGCGGCAGTGTTCTGCACGCGTTGGAGTCTTAAGAGTTCAGCCTGATTAGCTCCAAGCAGAAGAGAGCTTGCATAGTCCAATCTGGACAAAATCGTAGCTTGTACAATGAGCTGTCTAGTAGGAGCATCAAAGAATCGAAAGGTAGATCTGAGTTTACGGAGAGTGCCATAATAGGTGGCGGCTACTTTTTTTGTATGGATAGCAAAATTAAGTTGAGGATGAAGCCAGACCCCTAGGTTTTTAACCTCGGTGACAGGAATAGGGGTCGGGCCGAGCTCAGATGGCCACCATTTATCACCACAGAGATGACTCTGCTTACCGACAATGAGCACCTCGTTTTTTTTGACGTTCAATTGAAGGTAGTTATCCGTCATCCAGAGGGCCACTGAGAGGAATCCCTCACGGAACTTAGCAAGCTCCAGGTCAGAGGCCCCACTTATTGCAACCGTCAGCGTAGGATACCATGGTAAGGTTCCAACGCTTAGCGACAGCAGCCATCGGCTGCACATAAAGGTTGAATAAAGTGGGGCTGAGGGCCGAGCCTTGCGGTACTCCCTGGTCAATGGGATAGGGTCTAGATTCAAATGGTGGGGTGATAACCTTGAAGGTACGACCAGATAGAAAAGATCGAAACCATTCAAGTGCCACATTATCGACACCTGCCTCAACCAACCGCTGTAATAAAACAGCGTGGGAGACCGTGTCGAACGCGGCACTGAGATCAAGGAGCACCAGTGCCGCCGTGTGACCAGAATCTACCAAAGACCGGAGATGTTCGACCATAGAGAGCAGCGCAGTCTCTGTACTGTGACCGGGCCGAAACCCATTCTGCGAAGGATCTAATATATTCGCAGAGTGAAGATGGTTAGATAAGATGGTATTGACATGGGCCTCAGTCAGTTTAGCAGCCCAGGGGAGGAGGGAAATGGGGCGGTAGTTCTCCAGTTTCAGAGGATCCAGAGCCTGTTTTTTTATGATGGGAATAACCTGTTTCCAGATAGCCGGGACCGTACCTGAAGATAATGATAGATTAACAAGGTCTCATAACGGAGGAAGACAAAAAGGAGCGGACTCTCTAAATTGAGTAGGTCGTAGAGGATCGATAGGAGAGCCAGTTTTAACTTTCACTACAGATTTGTTAAATTCCTCCATCGAAAGTTCTGGAAAATGTGTCAGGAGCATAGTAGTTTTGGGGACCAATTCTTGATTCTTAGTTGACATAGTGGTGTTAGAAAAGGAACAATAAATGTCCTTCACCTTTTTAACAAAAAAAGCGGCCAGATCCTCACAATGTGAGAGGGAGCAGATCTCGGCAGCTGGGGCTCTACTAGCTGTAAGATCCTTAAGCACCTTGAATATAAGTTTGGTAGGATTGGTGCTGGTACTAAATTCAAGGGAAAAGTAGGCAGCACGGGCCTTACAGATCGCTTTATGATATTGCTTAATCCTAGCAAGATACAGAATTTTCTTCTCAAGCTGATAAGACTTACGCCAAACTCTTTCAGCTTGTTTGCAAGATTTTTTTAGAAGTCGGAGCGAGTCATCATACCAAGGGCTAGATTCGGTACGGCGATGTTTACTCTCCGAAATAGGAATCAGTTTATCTAAGGCTTTAGTAAGCCAGTTACAAAGGAGAGCATAGCCAGATTCCACATCTGTAAAGGGGCCCAGAGGGTGAAGACCAAGAAGCTGATGAAAATCAGCCAGTTTCAACTTTTTCCAGGGACGGCTAAAAGTGGTAGGAGACGAGATTCTTAGGGGGGAAGTGTTAATCACAAGATGTACCTCAATTAAGTGGTGGTCAGTCCAGGCCATAGGCCTAGGAGGCAGTACTTTGGCCGAGGTTAGATTGGTGAAAAAAGGGTCCAAAGTATGACCACCCACATGGGTGTGGTGATTAACTAATTGAGATAACTGGAGAGCCTCAAAATCGGCAAGAATAGCACTAACCGCAGAGGAAACGGGAGAATCAAAGTGGAGATTTAAATCACCCACCACACTAAAATTGGCGGATTTTAAGGCCAGTGCGCCGACTACATCAGGGAGGGCTGACCTGAAGGCAGCATCCGGGACCGGAGGCCGGTAAATAAGTAAGCCGGAAAAAGTAAAATGATGGCTGATGGCGATAGAAAAATAGGCACATTCGCTACCAGCCATGTCTATTAGCTTCCAAATACATGGGTAGCAGGTTTTAACAGCAGCCGCAATGCCCCCACCTCTCGAGTTACGGTTGAGGGAAAAAAACGAATACTCGGAGGGAAGTGCCAGATTGACAGCAACCAAAGCCTCCTCATGAAGCCATGTTTCTGACATAAAAAGAATGTCAGGAGTCTCCTCCGTAAGATAATTGTAAATGTCCAGATGGTGCTTGACTAGAGATCTTACATTGAGATGGCATATCTTAAGGTCAAGAGATCCCTGAGATATCATCTGAGGGGGCGCCGTGGTGTTAGGAGGTTCGAAGGAGACTGTCTTGTGGGTGAGAATAGGGGCCGGGGAAATAATATGGAAAGTGCAGCCAGGGCATTGAAAAGGGCCACAGAGAGGGTGTAGGGGAGCATGAGAGCAGGGCAAGGTGCTGTAACCAAAGTGAAATAACTCGGCACTAGAATACATTCTTACCTGAAAAAAAGGAGAGGTAGAATGCACGAAGCCAAGCTATAGAGCCCTGCCCTGGCGACTCCAGAGCGCGGACGAGCGCAGACGAGCAGGACTCTAGCGCGACTCAGGCGCAGTGAGGGCGTGACCGCTGCGCGTCACCGCTGCGCGCTAGAGGGCAAGTTTAAGTAGGGCGGGCGTGAGATAGCTGCACCACTAGAGCACTCGACAGGCGCCTCCAGAACGGCGTAAGCACACCCAAGATGGCGGCGCTAGTAAAAGAAATGGAAAGCCCACAGACCCGGACCCGCTAAACAGCGGTGTAGTTGCTATTATGGTGCAGGTGAGTGGCGGAAATACCCTAGTAAAATCAGGGTTTAAGAAAAAGTAAATACATCACAAATACAAAAACGGGCAATTTAAAAAGCGCGTGGCGCTAGCTGCAGAGAAGCGTTGCAGCGTGCAAGTCCTTCAGCACACAAGTGCTCGGAAATCCTATCCTAGCTGACCCCCTAGAGGACTGGACTTAAGTAGGGCGGGCGTGAGATAGCCGCACCACTAGAGCACTCGACAGGCGCCTCCAGAACGGCGCAAGCACACCCAAGATGGCGGCGCTAGTAAAAGAAATGGAAAGCCCACAGACCCGGACCCGCTAAACAGCGGTGTAGTTGCTATTATGGTGCAGGTGAGGGGCGGAAATACCCTAGTAAAATCAGGGTTTAAGAAAAAGTAAATACAACACAAATACAAAAACTGGCAATTTAAAAAGCGCGTGGCGCTAGCTGCAGAGAAGCGTTGCAGCGTGCAAGTCCTTCAGCACACAAGTGCTCGGAAATCCTATCCTAGCTGACCCCCTAGAGGACTGGACTTAAGTAAGGCAGGCGTGAGATAGCCGCACCACTAGAGCACTCGACAGGCGCCTCCAGAACGGCGCAAGCACACCCAAGATGGCGGCGCTAGTAAAAGAAATGGAAAGCCCACAGACCCGGACCCGCTAAACAGCGGTGTAGTTGCTATTATGGTGAGGTGAGGGGCGGAAATACCCTAGTAAAATCAGGGTTTAAGAAAAAGTAAATACAACACAAATACAAAAACGGGCAATTTAAAAAGCGCGTGGCGCTAGCTGCAGAGAAGCGTTGCAGCGTGCAAGTCCTTCAGCACACAAGTGCTCGGAAATCCTATCCATGTTATGAAGTTGTCGAGAACTACAGATTTTGTGGTTAGCCTATTTTCCTGCTTCACTGTATCACTCTTCGAGGTCTTCAAGCACTGTTTCCTCAGGAACCTGCCACCTAGCATTCGGCCACCAGCTTGTAAGAGCCTATTTGTATATCCAGTTGTATCAGATGTCATTTCATTAACTCATGGCATTGAGAATAAGTATATAAATGCAGTGCCAAAATGTATAGCATCTAGCATCACATGCTCAACAGATCAGGGGCAAACTCCATGTGCATTAACATGGCAATTTCCTCCTAGAATTTGAAGCTTGCTAGCTATTTTCTCATTACCCATGTTTCATATGTCTTTGAGCTTTCCCAATTGTATATTTTTTATTTAAATGACATCAGTACTCTGGCATATATGCTTGTGATATAAAGGGTGAATAAAAACAAAGAACCTAAAATCTTTATGAGACAGTGAAAGGTTGCTGGTCAATACCTACAGTCAAATTGGACAAAACATATTTTGCCCCACATTCTTTATTTGCTTCTATATATTGATTTTCTTTTAGAAAACATGTTTACTGTTGAGTTAGGGGTGACTCAAGTATGGAATGAATAACATGTTCACAATGTTGTACTTATTTCTAAGCTATGCAAATCTTCTTGAAACTACATTTCTCAAATTGCTGTTCAGTGAACCCTAAGGGATTCACTGATACACCTTGTCCTTTTAACCAACAAAGAAGAGATTGGCACAGAACCTGTAATATCAAGAAAACATATTTAATGACCTCACATGAGAGAGACTGTGTCACACAGTACCCTCAGGCCACTGTATGATACAGTCTAAGGAGTACAGAGAACAGGGGCCTTATATATGTATAGGCTACATTAGTCAGTATAAAACCAAGGTAGGTCCTGGCACATGTAAGCATGCTTACTGACTAATATGGCTGTACAAAATTTGCTTGCTCAACAAAGTGGGAGGAGAGACATTTCTCCTTACATAAGCAAGAGTACCCTGACAAGCTCAATTGACCAGGTTTTTTATTTTTTAGCCCTCTATTGGAGGAATGTGTTGCCCCCTGACAAGCTCAATTGACCAGGTTTTTTATTTTTTAGCCCTCTATTGAAGGAATGTGACTTTGATCAACGGCCTTCTTTATGCCGTACTCGTTGATTTAAAATCAGCTTTTGATTTAGTTCCACGGCCAAAACTCTGGAATGTGCTTGCTGAAGCTGGTATAAGTCCAGAACTGCTAACACTGCTTGTCCGCTTGCATGAAAATAACTATGCTAGAATCTGGTGGGGGGCTCAGGGTGAAGTGACTGATTCCTTCCCTGTAGAACGTGGGGTCAGACACACCTTGTCCTTTTAACCAACAAAGACGAGATTGGCACAGAACCTGTAATATCAAGAAAACATATTTAATGACCTCACATGAGGGAGACTGTGTCTCTTAATAAGAACACCTACATTGTTCGCTTAGGACCATGCTCTCATGTTATAGGTGCAGCAGGAAAATCTAAAACTATTAATTTAACAGGGATTCCTATTACATAAAGAAGTGAAAAAAAAACTTCAACATAGTGGATACATACATTTCTCCAGCAGAACAATTGTGACAAACAAACTCCTATAAACAATATTTTCTTTCATTCAAAAATGTTTGCTGAGGATCACATGGGAATGTTTCCTGCATTCTACTTTTCACGATCCAAACTATGCAACATCAGCTCTAGGACTGTCAGTTTATTTACACAGACTAGCTGATACTAATGGTGTTATCACCTGAGAATTTTAGAAAAAAAACTACCCACATCTAGTTCCCCTTAAAGGTCAAATAAGGAAACAGCAATCTAGACTACTCATCATTTTCCTTTACCAATTATACTAGTTGTAACATGAGGGTGCATGAATTCAAACCAAATCCCATTCCTCCTTATCTCAGCCCTTGCACAGTAATCTTCAAACTAAAAGCATTAGTGCTATACACATGGCAGAGCTATGCTCTTAATCAGAGCCCATATATCCCATTATATTTCCTTCTGTTCATATGAGTGCACAAAAACTTGCTTTTGCCAAAAGTAGTAGGCAAAACTTCTCTTTCTCTCCCTGCGCTGTGATCTCGTCTTTCAAAAAGTTTCAGAGGTCGAAGTGTCAAAGCAAACCTTGCTCTGAGCCTTGCTAGGCTGCTAAATGCAAAACTCAACCTTTAACCCTTACCAGCCGTCGTATTTTGTGCAAGGCTTTCCTTGCGGCTTTTCCAATTCAAAGCAACTATGAAGAATCACAGCTGAAAGGCAGTCCTGTCCCATTCCTGTTTTCCAGTAAATTAGAGGTACGCTTAATAACTTCTGCTGGGTTTTTATATTTATTTACATTGGTAAGCAGTGTGCGGTCTGCTTTTCTAGCAGTATAGAGGTCAGCTATTCATTCTATACTTACATGTGTGCATTTACTGAAGCCTAAGATCAGTTTGAAAAATGGTCTGAGTGGCAAAACTGCTTTTAAACAGTTAACTTTGCCAAATTTCGACTTTGGCATTAGGGGCACTCAAAAATGAATAACCTACAGTGTTTTGGCATATATGGGATCCCCAGGCTGTCCTCTACATATCCCAGAAATGGGGGGGATCAGAAATGTATAAGGTACACCCTTATAAAAATGAGGTTTCTACACCTGGGTAAAGAGACATTTTCCATTTTAGTTTCTCCCCCCATTGTGATAAAGCGTTGCTTAAATTCAACTTTGATGCTAAGCGTCATATATTATTCACAGTAAGAATATTAGATATTATAAGGATCAACAACGATTTTAATGCGATTTATTTTTAACAAAAAATGATTTCCATATAGTCAAAATTCCCCTTTTTTTTTTTTTTTTTTTTTTTTTAATAACACTAACCCTTTTGATGGTTCCACGTATGAAAAGCAAGCCTCATTCCTTTTTCCCTTTAAAATGTATTCATTTATAACCCTAAGCACCCTAAGCACAGAAGCCTTACTTGAAATATGAAAAGTCTGGCCACTTTTTAAAGGACAATTATTATTTAACATCAAAACCACGGATGTGCTTATGTAAAAAGGCATTAAGAAAGGAAATCCCTACTAATATTTTCTCTATTATCCTAAATAATTAAACTGTTTTTTGTAACTTTTAAAATCATGCAGGCCTTTATACCATGTTTACACTGACTTTAAATCTAGGTGACTTCAGCATTTTCACTCTGTGGCCTGCGGTCAGGAATAGCCATGTGCTAGCGTCAAATTCTCACGTCTTTCAAGCCAGCAGAAATCTATTGTTCTGTAATGTCATATTTAGTTCAGCAACAACCAATTCACTCGGATGATGTGAATGCCTTTTAATGTGTAATACAATGTATCTAAGGAAAATATCTATATTCTGTTCCATTTTGTATTTTAGTCATAATTATTGCAAAACACACAATTTCGTTTTTCTTCCTCTGTTTGAGGCGTATTTTGGTCCTATTGAATGTGAGTTCTAATTTTATCTGTAGCATTGTGGCAATTTGCACAAATGTATAGTGTCTTACTTTGTCAATTTTAATGATAGCGTGCAGCTATTTAGCACAGGTTACATAATTCATTTTTGGATTTGTTATTTAATATGTAATTAATTAAATGACATTTTGCATAACATAATGATGAAAAAAAAACACATTTAGCTAATTCCAAACATTTTCAGAAGAGGGTCATACTCTCAGAACACACAATACAGTGCGCTTAAGGCTAGCCATTCTGACACAAAAAGCGCAATCGCTACTTACTCACACAAGTACCACCGATGTCAAATCACAAACCACATAGACATTTAAACACATTTAACCCACAAATCAACACTTAGGACAGAAACAATAGACAGCCCACAGACTGTACTTAAACCAAACCATTTGTAAATACTAATTGTATGTCATATTTACAAGAAAAGTTCCATATTCAAGAAGCCAAAATACACCGAATTCGCTAGTTTTGGCTGGCATAACACTCAAAAAGCGCTCTGCATATCATTATTAAGTGCGCAGAGCAGGATCCCTTTTTTATGTACATATTTTAATTACATGAGCTACTGAATCACCAAGGAAGAAATATGTTTTTATACCTAAATCTAGTTAGGTATCCCCTCTAGGGGGTCCCGCTGATTCCGTTGAAATTCCAAATTGGTACCTCCAAGAAAGCAAGTCCAATTGGTGTGTGTGGCACTCGGTTTGTAATTGCTTTACTCCAGGTATATTTTAAGTGGTATATGTTGTTTGGCTGCTGTTGGGTTGCTCCCTTTGACCTAAGGGAGCACTTATGAAGTTATACAAAAGAGTACATCGGCAGATATGACAATGAGCCCAACCGCACGCCTTCGTGAGACAAAACTGCCTTCGCTGTGTAGTTTTGAAATAAATCAAATTGCATCCAGAGAGTCTATTAGGTATTTAATTTATATAGCAGTTCATTCAACTGGTTCGACTGTTCCATCACAGTCTGATGTCTGGTAGTATGAATTGATGTAGGTTAATATGCAACCAAGAACGAAATTTCTTCAATGTCAATTCATATATGAAAAATTCTAAATTCAAATCCAATCCCTATGCATTTCGTGCTGACGCACTTCATCAGGGGAAATGAATTCAATCTGTAATAAAACACAAACGGAAGTGTGTCAACGATACGGAAGTAGACTGACGCTGTACTGTGGTTACATGAATGCATGCGTAACACAAGTGAAGGGAGTGTGCACAGGTGTTCTTACAGTGATCATAATGGAAACAAAAACGTGCTTAAATCGGTTAATCGTGATGTATGATGATCCAGGAAACTAAAACGATTGTGTGGTGGACGGTTAAATGGTTAAATGGTGCACTAGACAGGTTAAAGCGACTTTGAAAGCAGACCGCCGGTCCGTAAATGACCACATATCAAGGGTTAAACAAGCTGGTATCAAGAGAGTATGTTATACGGTAATCCGAAATGGTGCACTGAACGTGTTTAGAAGGACTGTGCAAGCAGAACGCCGACTGGTGAAACAACACGTAAACGGTCAAACAAACTGATATCTATAGAGTATATCATGCTGTGATCCGAACTCAAAGGAGGACCTATCTGCGAGTTTACGGTGAACTGTGAATGAATCTTACCGAGGAGTGTTGTTAGTTGGTTATCGGATAGAAACCCTCAAACACGTCCATGTTGGCTCGATGGTGACACACGACGCATGCGCGTGGGATTATAAATAATACCAGTGTCGAAGACGGACTAACCCTAAGAGGTGTAAATGTTAACGGGTGCATAATCACAGCGTACTATCTACTTGACATCGGGTGTATTAATAGTACATATACGAGTGTATCAATGATGATATTAACAATCTCAAGGGTCAGACAAGATAAAGGAAAAAACACCCTGGGATAACGTGTAAATATGGCGGCCATATTTAAATGTCTAGGAACGAGTGCAAAAAGTGTTTGAAAACCGTATGGATGGTGTGTTGTGGGTGAAAAAAACATGTGTGCAGATTATGTGGAATGTGCAAATTAAATGCAAAAAGGTACATTTCATTTCAATCAATTCTGGGAATTATAAAAATGTTGAAATTATAAGAAGCAACTATATTCCATTCGATCATTTAACCCTTTCGGGTGGTATGAGTCCAGTTTTTTGATCCAGTACATTTTTCATTGTAATAGTCTCTTTCTGATATCAACGCCTTGTTTTGCAGAGACAACCTCCAAAACCATGAATCTTATTTGGCAGATGTTGTGATTATGGGCGGTGAAATGTGCGGCAACAGGAGCTTTGGCTAGCTTATTTCTGATCGTACTTTTGTGCTCGGTCATGCGAGTCTTTATTTTCCTTTCCGTTTTTCCCACATACAGGAGACCGCAGGGACATTTGAGTAAATAGATCAAGTGCTTTGTATCGCACGTGGCATTCGTGCGTAGTTTAATCAATTTACCTGTGGTCGGATGGTTGAGAGTGTTACCATGTATGATATTGTTACAGTGCCCACAGTTCAAACATGGGATGGTACCTGTAAATCTTACATTGTCATCCCTGGGCTTAGATTCCAATATGTCTTTTATGTTCCTTGACCTTTGGTAGGAGAATATTGGTTTGGTGAAGAAACCTTTAAAATCAGGTTCATTCTCTATCATAAACCAATTTATCAAGATGATCTTTTTGATCTGTTGGCTCCTGGTCGAAAACTTAGACACAAACGTTGGCCTGTTCGGTTTGATGTCTGTGGTATGTGGCTTTAATAGTTCAACTCTGTCGGTAGCTCGTGCTCTCTCAATTGCATTGTTTCAAACCGAATCAGGATATTTTCTTTCCTTGAATTTGTTAAACATTTTGGTTTCATTCTTGAAATAAGTATACATATCAGATGATATCCGTTTAATCCTAAGCAGTTGCGAGTATGGCAAATGCCGTTTAAGAGACATTGGATGACGGCTGTCAAACAATAAGGAATTGTTCCTGTCAGTACTCTTGGTATAGATATCCGTATGGAATGTGTTGTTCACAAGGGATACCAAAACATCCAGGTATGGAATTGATCCAATGCTTATCTCAGAGGCAGTGTGTAAAGCATATGTGAACACATACTGTAACCCAGTGACAACACTACAGATGGACACCACACAAGTTGTAGTATACAAATAAGTATTTTTATATAGACGTAACACAAGACCACAAACGACAAAAATCCACAATAATGTACTTTTAAAAATGCTAGAAATAGCTTAGTTCTCTTTAAATGTAAAATACGACACTTTGAGTTCAATATACCTTTGTATACGTAATGCTATACAATAAAAGTGTTGCAGGGAAGGTGATGCGTCGGTTTCGTACACACAAGAACAGTGATGCGTTGGGTCCCTACTGCTGTTTAGGGGATGCGTTGGTTCTTCTCCGCGTGGGAAGGTGATGCATTGGTTTCTTACTGCGCTTCTATGCCGATGCGACCAGCAGCGCTGTGATGCGATGAAGATCCGGTGCAATGAAACAAAATAGCATCTTATTCTTGATGTGATAACAATGCGCGCACGCTCGACAGCCATGCGGTGACTCAACGATTCTTCTGAGCCACGACAGGCCCTGCGACACGCTTCTCCAGTGATACAACGGCGTCTGCTGCGACGGCGACACTTTTCTCTGGTACTGCGAGGCGCTTCGGGCGATGCGATGTCGACTGAGGCGGCACTCTTCTCCGTTGATGCGACTGCATCTACTGCGACACTCTTCTCCAGTGATGCAACGACAATGGCTGCGGCGACGACACGCTTCTTCATATTGAGTCACGCTTCCAGCTCCCAGGGACAGGCAGCCTCTAAGAAGGCCCAGCTCAACAGTATGCACTTCTATTGCCAGCAAGGGAAGGCAAGGGAGCTGATTGGTGAGGTTTGTTGTCACAGAGACTTCAGCAAGAGGCAAGCTCTATCTCAAGCCCTTGGAGATCCTTTACAAGTTGATTTGAAAGTAGCACAAAGTCTTTTCTGCTTTCTTTGGCACTCAGGCAACCACTGCAGGCCAATCCCTCAAACAGCACTCAGCTTTGGGATAGTCTCCTGCTTCAGTTTTTCTCTGGTTTCTCTCCTCAGCAAAGGTCCTTCTTGCTTCCCTAAAGTGATCTAAAGTGCTGGGGTCTGGGTCCCCATATTTCTAATTGCAAATCCTTTGTCTCTGGAGGCAGATAGTGTCTGTGCCTAGTCCAAACCAGTTCTGTGCAGTCCTGGAGCACTTTGTTGCCAAGACTCCTTCTTTCCTTTGACAGTGTGGGTCAGGGACATCAGACGCTCCACAGGGGGTGGAGCCAGCATTGTGGAAGGCAGGCACAGCCCTATTCCGGTCCCAGGTGCCACTCCTCCCACCCATCTACATGCAGATCCCTCTCTTCAGCTCTGTGCTGACTCATCCTGTCTCCTAGAATCCCCCAGCCCCTGTCACTCAAACTCAAGACAAGGAATACACAAACTAGCAGAGGCAGGCCTGAACAGTTAGGCATGAAAATACCTACTTTCTAGAAGTGGTATTTTTAAACACAGAATGTTAAAACCACCTTCACTAAAAGATGTATTTTATCATTCTGAGTTCAGGCATACTAAACTCGAATGTCTACCTAGTTCCCTGAGTCAGTTAGAATTATAAGTTGTCATAATCAAACTGCCCGTTCCGACCTATGGGGAACAGTTGCCTTGCAATAGTGACAAATTAAAATGGCTGTAATTCACTATTAGGACATGCCACACACACCAGGGCATGTCCTACCTTTTACCTACAATGCACCCTGCCCTCGGGCCAACCATAGGGGTGACTAATTTGCAGAAAAGGGAAGGTTTAGGGACTGGCAAGTGGGTGCACTTGCCCCATCAACATGGCAGTACCAGACTGCCCACAGGCTCTGCAATGGCAGACCTGAAACACACTTGTACAGGCTGCTTCTGTGGGTGGCACAACAAGTGCTTTAAGCCCACCAGGAGCATTTGGTTTACAAGCCATGGGCACACTCAGTGCACTGTACTAGGGTCTGACAAGTAACCCAAACCAGCCAATCATGGAGTCACTAATCCATACATCAATTTACAATAGGGAGAGCATATGCACTTTAGCACTGATCAGCAGTGGTAAAGTGCCCAGAGTCCTAAAACCAACAAAAACAGGTGAGACAAAATACAGGAGTAAGGCAAAAAGTTAAGGAATGACCCTTCAAAAAGGGTGCCAAGTCCAACATAGGTCTATTGGCGACCCACTACAAATTGCTAATGAAACTCAAAAGAGTTTCATACAATAGTAATAGAGATTTCCTAATTGTTATTCACAAAATATCGCAATTAGGAAATTGCTATTCTGCTCTTCGTGCATCTAACCCTATGTGCAGAGTTTTATGACTCTACACTACCTATACTTATATGTGCGCCTCTCTGCCCCAGCTAAGAAGTCTCCTCACATATAAATATATGTTTTCTTAGTAAATATGAGAGGGACTGAAGGGAGTGGGTAGGAAATAGAGCAAACTTACTACTAAAGGGGATGGGATTACGGAGGAGTGAGAGGAGTTTAGGGAGGGTCAAGGAGGAGTTTAGAGAGTAACGGCACCATCCACACAAGAGTAATCAAATTGCACTTCTTTCCGGTGGAGACATGTAACTAACACATGTATAGTAAGATTGTACATAGAGTTTGAGACTACAGATAGAAGTAAGCTTATTACAGACTGTACACCTACTCAGACATGCAACGTACCATTGTGAATCAGTCTCAGTGTGGGGAAACCTAAGACATATGATAAGTATTTGTTGGTGGTGTAATTCAACCTAGTTCATTCAATTTGAATTAATCGCAAGTTCTTTTGTGCATATAGTGTTCTTTTAAAGTAAACTATAACTTATGTTGTGTTTTTCATTACTCACCATGTTTGTCAATTTCGTTTATTGTTCTGTGTGGAAGAAAATGTGTTTTATTTCTTATTGTACTGTGATGTTTTCCAGTGTATCTTTAAAACTCTGTGAAACTATCATGTTTTAATATTCCATCTGGAGGTTCCTATGTGATCAGTTAGGTCTGGTTGCTTCCTGACTTTGGTGCTTCTTATAGAAAACCTTTTAGACAAATCCAGTGTGTGAGATTCATTGAGAGAGGAACCTCATCACATCGCTGAAAACTGATCCTTATTCATGAAGGAATTGTGTATTTTGAGAAGCTTTGAGGGAAACCAAAGTGATGCGAAGCCAGGCATGCACTTGCAAAGGCTTCATGTGTCAGATAGTGGATTATTAGTTGGGGTGATGATAGTCCATCACAAGTAATAATGTTGCTATTCATTTACGTCCGGTAAAGGGGCCTAACTGAAGTTAAGTAAGTTAAACCTGAGCTCAACTTCAGGTAGATATTGCACAGAATTCATGAACTGTATTTGTAGAATGCACAGCTGCTCATGTAAATCATTTAGAAGTACCAAAGCAGTAAAAAATTCAAAAAGACCACAGAATAAAAATCCCACTTAAGGGAACTGGAGATATGATTTTTAATGATTTATATCAAAGTAGCACCAAAAAGAACAAAGCACCACACATGGGCTACTGGTCATGCTAGACAGGAGCATTGGCAAGCTTATTTCTGATCGTACTTTTGTGCTCGGTCATGCAAGTCTTTATTTTCCTTTCCGTTTTTCCCACATACAGGAGACCGCAGGGACATTTGAGTAAATAGATCAAGGGGCATATTATCAAGGGGGTTTATCTCCTCTTTTTTGGCTTTAAAAGCCAAGAAAGCGGAGATAAAATTATCTCCCTATTACCTAGCTGTCGCTAACACCAGTTAGCGACAGCTAGTAGGAGATAGCGACCATCTTGGGCCCCACTTTGCATGTCAGTGATATTTATCACTAATGACATGCAAAGTGGGCGTGCCAAGATGTTAGCGACTGGAAACAGTCGCTAACATCGCTATCTCCTATTACTAACTTATGGAGATATTCGCGCTAAGCGTGAATATCTCCAAAAGCTAACACCTGCCCTGAGCAGTTCTTAGACATGTTATCCAATGGGAGGTGGATAACATGGCTAAGAGCATTAGCTCGGTAATGCATGAATATCGCTGACTTTTCAGCGATATTCATGCATTGCGGACGATTTTTATCGCATTTGCGATAAACCTTGGTAGTACCAAAGTTTATCTGCGATAAAAATCGCCGCAGCTCAGCGGTAAAATTTTGTCTCTAACCAAGCAATAGCGATAATTATCGCTATTGCTTGGTAATATGCCCCCAAGTGCTTTGTATCGCACGTGGCATTTGTGCGTAGTTTAATCAATGTACCTGTGGTCGGATGGTTAAGAGTGTTACCATGTATGATATTGTTACAGTGCCCACAGTTCAAACATGGGATGGTACCTGTAAATCTTACATTGTCATCCCTGGGCTTAGATTCCAATATGTCTTTTATGTTCCTTGACCTTTGGTAGGCGAATATTGGTTTGGTGAAGAATCCTTTAAAATCAGGTTCATTCTCTATCATAAACCAATTTCTCAAGATGATCTTTTTGATCTGTTGGCTCCTGGTCAAAAACTTAGACACAAACGTTGGCCTGTTCGGTTTGATGTCTGTGGTATGTGGCTTTAATAGTTCAACTCTGTCGGTAGCTCGTGCTCTCTCAATTGCATTGTTTAAAACCGAATCAGGATATTTTCTTTCCTTGAATTTGTTCAACATTTTGGTTTCATTCTTGAAATAAGTATCCATATCAGATGATATCCGTTTAATCGTTAGGAGTTGCGAGTATGGCAAATGCCGTTTAAGAGACATTGGATGACGGCTGTCAAACAATAAGGAATTGTTCCTGTCAGTACTCTTGGTATAGACATCCATATGGAATTTGTTGTTCACAAGGGATACCAAAACATCCAGGTATGGGATTGATCCAATGCTTATCTCAGAGGCAGTGTGTAAAGCATTTGTGAACACATACTGTAACTCAGTGACAACACTACAGATGGACACCACACAAGTTGTAGTATAAAAATAAGTATTTTTATATAGACGTAACACAAGACCACAAATGACAAAAATCCACAATAATGTACTTTTAAAAGGATGTATGACGTTACAACGCAGGCTATTACAACGCCTGCCTTTACAACGTGTTTTTTACATCGCATACCATTACAACGCATAGCGCTTTTGGGTGCTGGATAGTGAATAGTTTAATTTACTATTCCAACTCCAGTCCCCGTGGACACTAGGGAAGGTGTTGGATAGTAAATTAAACTTATTCCCTATCCTAGAGCGCCCCCCAGCGCAATGCGTTGTAATAGTTTGCGTTGTAATGACCGCGTTGTAATGGTAGTGCGTTGTAAAAATTTTGTTGTAAGTGATGTTTACCCTTTTAAAAAATGCTAGAAATAGCTTAGTTCTCTTTAAATGTAAAATACGACACTTTGAGTTCAATATACCTTTGTATGCGTAATGCTATACAATAAAAGTGTTGCAGGCAAGGGGATGCGTCGGTTTCGTACACACAAGAACAGTGATGCGTTGGGTCCCTACTGCTGCTTAGGAGATGCGTTGGTTCTTCTCCGCGTGGGGAGGTGATGCATTGGTTTCTTACTGCGCTTCAAGGCCGATGCGACCAGCAGCGCTGTGATGCGATGAAGATCCGGTGCAATGAAACAAAATAGCGTCTTAGTCTTGATGTGATAACAATGCGCGCACGCTCGACAGCCATGCGGCGACTCAACGATTCTTTTGAGCCACGACAGGCCCTGCGACACGCTTCTCCAGTGATACAACGGCGTCTGCTGCGACGGCGACACTTTTCTCTGGTACTGCGAGGCTCTTCGGGCGATGCGATGGCGACTGCGGCGGCACGCTTCTCCATTGATGCGACTGCGTCTACTGCGACACTCTTCTCCAGTGATGCAACGACAATGGCAGCGGCGACGACACGCTTCTTCATCTTGAGTCACGCTTCCAGCTCCCAGGGACAGGCAGCCTCTCAGGAGGTCCAGCTCAACAGTAGGCACTTCTATTGCCAGCAAGGGTAGGCAGGGGAGCTGATTGGTGAAGTTTGTTGTCACTGTGACTTCAGCAGGAGGCAAGCTCTATCTCAAGCCCTTGGAGATCCTTTACAAGTTGATTTGAAAGTAGCACAACATCTTTTCTGCTTTCTTTGGTACTCAGGCAACCACTGCAGGCCAATCCCTCAAACAGCACTCAGCTTTGGGATAGTCTCCTGCTTCAGTTTTTCTCTGGTTTCTCTCCTCAGCAAAGGTCCTTCTTGCTTCCCTAAAGTGATCTAAAGTGCTGGGATCTAGGTCCCCATATTTCTACTTGCAAATCCTTTGTCTCTGGAGGCAGATAGTGTCTGTGCCTAGTCCAAACCAGTGCTGTGCAGTCCTGGAGCACTTTGTTGACAAGACTCCTTCTTTCCTTTGACAGTGTGGGTCAGGGACATCAGACGCTCCACAGGGGGTGGAGCCAGCATTGTGGAAGGCAGGCACAGCCCTATTCAGGTCCCAGGTGCCACTCCTCCCACCCATCTACATGCAGATCCCTCTCTTCAGCTCTGTGCGGACTCATCCTGTCTCCTAGAATCCCCCAGCCCCTGTCACTCAAACTCAAGACAAGGAATACACAAACTAGCAGAGGCAGGCCTGAACAGTTAGGCAAGAAAATACCTACTTTCTAGAAGTGGTATTTTTAAACACAGAATGTTAAAACCACCTTCACTAAAAGATGTATTTTATCATTCTGAGTTCAGGCATACTAAACTCGAATGTCTACCTAGTTCCCTGAGTCAGTTAGGATTATAAGTTGTAATAATCAAACTGCCCATTTTGACCTATGGGGAACAGTTGCCTTGCAATAGTGACAAATTAAAATGGCAGTAATTCACTATTAGAACATGCCACACACACCAGGGCATGTCCTACCTTTTACCTACAATGCACCCCGCCCTCGGGCCAACCATAGGGGTGACTAATTTGCAGAAAAGGGAAGGTTTAGGGACTGACAAGTGGGTGCACTTGCCCCATCAACATGGCAGTGCCAGACTGCCCATAGGCTCTGCAATGGCAGACCTGAAACACACTTGTACAGGCTGCTTCTGTGGGTGGCACAACAAGTGCTTTATGCCCACTAGGAGCATTTGGTTTACAAGCTATGGGCACACTCAGTGCAGTGTACTAGGGTCTGACAAGTAAACCAAACCAGCCAATCTTGGAGTCACTAATCCATACATCAATTTACAATAGGGAGAGCATATGCACTTAAGCACTGATCAGCAGTGGTAAAGCGCCCGGAGTCCTAAAACCAACAAAAACAGGTGAGACAAAATACAGGAGTAAGGCAAAAAGTTAAGGAATGACCCTTCAAAAAGGGTGCCAAGTCCAACATAGGTCTATTGGCGCCCCACTACAAATTGCTAATGAAACTCAAAAGAGTTTCATACAATAGTAATAGAGATTTCCTAATTGTTATTCACAAAATATCACAATTAGGAAATTGCTATTCTGCTCTTCGTGCATCTAGAGTTTTATGACCCTACACTGCCTATACTTATATGTGCGGCTCTCTGCCCCAACTAAGAAGTCTCCTCACATATAAATATATGTTTTCTTAGTAAATATGAGAGGGACTGAAGGGAGTGGGTAGGAAATAGAGCAGACTTACTACTAAAGGGGATGGGATTACGGAGGAGTGAGAGGAGTTTAGGGAGGGTCAAGGAGGAGTTTAGAGAGTAACGGCACCATCCACACAAGAGTAATCAAATTGCACTTCTTTCCGGTGGAGACATGTAACCAACACATGTATAGTAAGATTGTACATGGAGTTTGGGACTACAGATAGAAGTAAGCTTATTACAGACTGTACACCTACTCAGACATGCAACGTACCATTGTGAATCAGTCTCAGTGTTGGGAAACCTAAGACGTATGATAAGTATTTGTTGGTGGTGTAATTCAACCTAGTTCATTCAATTTGAATTAATCGCAAGTTCTTTTGTGCGTATAGTGTTCTTTTAAAGTAAACTATAACTTATGTTGTGTTCTTCATTACTCACCATGTTTGTCAATTTCGTTTATTGTTCTGTGTGGGAGAAAATGTGTTTTATTTCTTATTGTACTGTGATGTTTTCCAGTGTATCTTTAAAACTCTGTGAAACTATCATGTTTTAATATTCCATCTGGAGGTTCCAATGTGATCAGTTAGGTCTGGTTGCTTCCTGACTTTGGTGCTTCTTATAGAAAACCTTTTAGACAAATCCAGTGTGTGAGATTCATTGAGAGAGGAACCTCATCACATCGCTGAAAACTGATCCTTATTCATGAAGGAGTTGTGTATATTGAGAAGCTTTGAGGGAAACCAAAGTGATGCGAAGCCAGGCATGCACTTGCAAAGGCTCCATGTGTCAGATAGTGGATTATTATTTGGGGTGATGATAGTCCATCACAAGTAATAATGTTGCTATTCATTTACGTCCGGTAAAGGGACCTAAATGAAGTTAAGTAAGTTAAACCTGAACTCAACTTCAGGTAGATATTGCACAAAATTAATGAACTGTATTTGTAGAATGCACAGCTGCTCATGTAAATCATTTAGAAGTACCAAAGCAGTAAAAAATTCAAAAAGACCACAGAATAAAAATCCCACTTAAGGGAACTGGAGATATGGGGCCCGATTCACAGAACTAACTTAAGACAAAATCCTAAACTTACTACTTTTGGTATTCACAGAAGTTAGGATTTTGTCTTAAGTTTGTCTTAAGACAGATTTAAGACAGACTTAAGACAGACTTAAGTTAGGATTTTGTCTTAAGTCTGTCTTAAGACAAACTTAAGACAAAATCCTAACTTCTGTGAATACCAAAAGTAGTAAGTTTAGGATTTTGTCTTAAGTTAGTTCTGTGAATCGGGCCCCATTTTTAATGATTTATATCAAAGTAGCACCAAAAAGAACAAAGCACCACACATGGGCTACTGGTCATGCTAGACAACGGTAAATTTGAAGTTTGGTCACAATGGCTAGGTGATCTGATACCAGGACGAGGTTGCTCTTGGTCAAATAGTTACTTTCTTACTTGAACATTTCTGAGAAGTAGATTCCTCTGTGGGGCAAAGCAACAGGCTGGATCCGAAAGCAAAGTCATTGATGATAGGATGAGGTCTCAGTGTTGCTGCCAATGACGGTGGGATACGTTCTGAGTGGCAAAAGTCCACAAGGTGCACCCAGTAAGCTGTCAACACTGATTGGATGCTGTTCTATGTCATGTCCATTAAAAACCTCTACTTTTGGATGTATATTCTTTTCTAGACGTCAGAGCCCTTGAGTGGGACAAGGCAGCAGACTGTAGTGGAATGGTTTTAACATCCATGGATTCCAGTCAGTATCAGGCCCACTGAATGAGATTTTCAGTTGCAGAAAAGAATGCAGCAGGAGCTGTGGCGACAGTAGGTCCATTGGTTATGCACCTTCCCCAGACCGGCTTTGCAGGTTGGTTGAGGTCTTATGTCGGATCTCCAGGCAAAAGGTCTTGAAGACGTTTCCATGTCCCAGAGTTTAGTGTTAGGCAGAAGGGGTACACTCTGACACCAGCCCAGGGTTCAAGGACCTGAGGTACAACACTGGGGGACCAGCAGGGTCCAATACAAGTTCAGTTGAGCATGGTCAGCTGTGCTCCTTCAGGAAAGTGGGCAACTTGCAGCTTATGTGTCCCTCTAACTTAACAGTAAGTCAGGAAACTGACCCCTGGAGTCCATTTCTTTGTTCTGGACACAAGTGGGAGGAGGTCCAGCACCTAGAGTTCTCCTCATAGGTCACAATATCAGATGAAATCCTTCTTCTGTCTTAAACAGGTCTAATATTGCTCTGAAGGAGATAACCAGTGGGTTGATACCTGACCACTGCCTAACAAATAGAATTAAAGTTCCCTAGAGTAATGGTACCCACTTTTGCCCTACTGCAATCAATAACACAGTGCCCTTCTCTACCTAAAACCAAGATTTCAAAGCCTTTGTTTGCATTTGCTGAGATCCTGTGCCCACCCTAGATGTGTGGCCAGGGAAATGAACAACTATTTCCCTTTTAATTACTCAAAGCTGGTTCGGGGGAAGCTCCCCTCTCACTACGATTAGTGCCCAGCTGGCTAGAAGGACAAAGGGGGGGACAGGCCCAAGTTTGAGGTGCAACTGCCTGTGACAGGACAGGCCCATGTGAAGATAATTGAGTTCCTTGGCACTTCCTCGATGATCATCCTGTCAGAAAACTAGGACACCTCTCAACACCCAAGCACTTTGTCTCAGCTCTGTGAGACAGTTGCCACCTAAATAAGGAGCTATTCAGATCCTGGGTGACAGCTGGAAGCTCAGGCAAATGGGCTCCAAGAGTGTTTAGGCAAGCTGAAGGTAATTTTTAAAAGTACTTTTCTGAGATAGTTGTTACAAATCTGAGTTTACAAATGAATTGGGTTTGTAATAAATATTTTAAGAGGTCCAAGAATTAACTTTTATCTGGTACCTAGACAAGATGACTTTCTTAATTGTAATGACGTATCTCAGTGCGTTTCTACGGAACATTTAAGCCTGCTGCAATGCAAATAGCTTTTAGGGCATTTTGACTGTAAGGACATGTTTTACATTGAACGTTTACGTGTCGTTCTTTTACATATCCTGCACCCGAACTTGTGGGCATGTAGGGCCTGCTTATGAGTGAGTTTTTAATATTTAGAAGGAGGATTTAGGCCAGATCCGCAGTTTATACCTGCCCAGTCAAGTTACTGGTGACAGGCCTGCAGTCATGCTTTGCCTTTTCACTTTAGTGGTGGCACAATATGTGCTGCATTCGACTTTTGACGTTTGACTTACACTTAAATATGATGCATTCCCATGTCCCTCAAATGTCAAGAATTCCGTAAGCATATCTGTCAGACTGCTACATGCAGCAAGCTTGTGTAACTATATGTAAAATGTATATGTAACTATTTGATACCGTATTCCACCACACCCTTATCAGGAGACTTCATAACATCAGAGTCGGAGGAGACACCCTTAAATGGGTCACCTCCTTCCTCACCAGAAGAACCCAGAAAATCTGCCTACCAGTATTCATCTTGGACCCCAGTAACATCATCTGCGGCATCCCTCAAGACTTGTCACTCCTCCCCACTTGTCACTCCTCCCCACTTCTACATGACAACATCGTAAGAACCCATGGACTAATCATAATATTCTACGCAAATGACACCCAGCTCATATCATCACTATCAGACAACCCCTCCACCACCAGGGCCAACTTCCAAAGATGCATGGAAAATGTTGCAAACTGGATGAAAAGCAACTGCCTTAATCTCAACACAGACAACACTGAAGTGCTGATCTTTAGGAGCAACACCTGCCTGTGCAACGACTTCAGATGGCCCTCTTGACTAGGACCCGCACCTACTCCGACGGAGCAAGTCTGTAGCCCAACCATTATCTTTGACCGTAAGCTCACCATGAGAAGCCAGATCACTGCAGTATCTTTTCACTCTCTGCATGCTCTGAAAAATCTTCAAATGCTACCTGTCGACACCAGAAGAACTGTCACTTAAGCCCAAGTCACCAGGCGCCTGGATATCACCAACACACTCTACATCAGAATCACCACTCACCTTTGGAAGATACTGCAGACAATACAGAAATCAGCAGCCAGATTCATCCTCAACCTCACCAAACGGACCTACATCACCCTTTATCTCAAGAAACTCTACTGGCTCACCTTTGAAAAGAGGTGCTAATTCACGATGTTCATCCACACCTAGAAAGCCACATACAATCAGGGACCAGCTTACATTATCCACAGCCTGAACTTCCACCAATCCTACAGAGTTCTGCACTCCGCCTCACTCTCCCTTGCACACATCCCTGCGTCCACTGAAGACACAGTGGAGGATGTTCATTCTTCTACCTCATGGTAAAATCCTGGAATGGCATTCCCCTGCCCCTTTAGACCTTATCCTCCCTTTCCTTACTTTTAGAATTCTGGAAAGGACTCAATACATGGCTGTTCAACTGTACTCATTTTAAGCAGCAAGGCCCTCAGCACCTGGATTACCTTGTGGGTGATTAGTTGTGCTTTATAAATCCTGTCTGATTGATATGTGACAATAACTCAACAGACCTTGTCCTTCTTTGACCACTATGCTGAATGGTGCAACATTCTACCTAGTCAGGATTGGCAGTCAGCCTTGTTGGACTACAGTATGGCACTTACTCTGTTAAAGTGCATGGAATCAACGCTTGAACTAGAATGTTAAGTTTCTGAATACACTTCGATTTAAAATCCAACACATGTTCCAAAATAAGTATCATACCAAACATAATTCCATAGCAACCACTGCCTAATTTGAGCCGGTGGTTGCAAGTGGAGCCCACAGACACTCATTGTTTAGTGAACCACACTTATTTTTCCTGAACAAACCTTGATCCAGAGCAAAAGAGAGTAACCCACAAAAGGGCAAAAGAAGCCAGAAGAGATAGGCATAAAAACAGTGAGAAAGGGAGAAAGCAGGATTGAAAAGGAACCTGCAAGAGTGGATTAAAAAGGCAGAGTGTGCCTGGGAGTGGATTATAGAGGCATGAGGTCAATGTAAGACTACACAGCCGTGACATTCAGCACCATTTACTTTGATAGCACCAGTCACAGGATTCGGTACAAAAATGAGGGCCCGCACATATTTTGTTAACAAATTAAGCACTGAAAACAACATACGTTTTTGTATATTTTTGTAAGGATTCACTGAATGCCTGTTACACAAATATAAAACTTGGGTTAGGTTATTAGAAGTTCGGCAAGATATAAACACGTTTTGGGACTTTCTTTTGATTATTCTGGTTTGTTGACAAGAAATGAATCCCTGGTTAAACTGGTTTTAGAAACTGACATGTGGTATCAACAAGAGGATTTCTGTTCAATTGATACCATGAAATGGGCTTTGATAAAGAGTTGAGTATTAAGAGGATAATAATAGCAAAAATTATGCTAAGAAAGCCAAAATAGCAATTCAAGACTGATTGTGAAACAGCACATGTGGAAATTACAACAATCATATTCAAATATTACAATGATTTATTCATGATGTTTTCCCAAAGAATGTTTATATTTATAGAATACTGATGAATTGAATAAGGTGAATTATTCATGCATTATGAGTTTAGTATCATCATTAGTTTGTTTGTCATGATGTGTTTTGTATGATGTTTATTTTCTGTCACTTTTACATTTATCATTAATTAGCCTCAAGTAATGCATTACTTTTCTTCTTTTTAGCAGAACATTAATGTCATGTCAAGGTTAATTAGGAACATACATAGACACATTACCAAAAGAGTGTAGTCTGAAAGTGACGTCCTTTTATTTTATATGCTAAGAAGGAAACAGCTGCGACTGATATCTTCATGTACATAATCTATGCCAGACATTCTTAAACTTTTGTCAGAAATTCTGGTAATGTTGGGAAGCAGATTTATTCTTATTTCACACAGCGCAGCAAACCACCTTCCTGTGCTACGTGAAAGGTCAGGAATAGGCTGTATTTAACATGATACAGTGCATTCCTGTCCTTCAATTCCTCTGCTGCACAACGCGGGCGGGATTGCTTTTGTGCAGGAAGGGACATCTTTCTTCACAAAGACAATCCTCTGAGGCATTTTCCTCTTTTTAAGTGTGCTGCTGAATTACCTCTTGACCATTTGTCAGGAGAGGTCCTTTGCCCAGGTGATTACCTGAGATTCTGCCAGAGATGGTCATACCTACTGCTGGCACACTTTGCAGATGCTACATCTCACCTGAAGCCTGGTTCTAGATGGCATTTATAATTGAGATTTTAGCAATGCTATAATTGTTAATTTTATCCTCGTTATTGCTAGGGCTGGGCGTAGTTTGTGTAGCGCCACTACACACACTATGCAGAATTTTAGGGCACGTCTGTGTGCCCGGGACATGGGTCCCTTGTGCCTGGGCAGACTCCCTGATCTCCCCGGTCTGGTTGGGTTGGAAAGAAGGGACCGGCACCGGGGCCTCGGTTTGGGAGCCCCCATCCTAAGGCCTGCCAAGAGTCCATCTGCCCGGGACAAGGGTCCCTGGTGCAGAGCCCTGGAGACCTGCAAGGCTCCTGGGCAGTCCTTCCCCGGGTGTCTGGGCCCCAGGAGTGCTTGCGGGACTCCACATGCCTGAGACCCAGCATGGGGTTTTGGAGCCCCCCCTAAGCCCTGCAGGCCCAGAGTCCTGCAGCCCAGAGCCCTGCAGCCCCGGAGCCCTGCATCCCCAGACCCCTGCAGCCCGGAGCCCTGCAGCCCATGAGCCCTGCAGCCCCGGAGCCCTGCAGTCCTGGAGCCCTGCAGCTCCAGAGCCCTGCAGACCCGTAGCCCTGCAGCCCCAAAGCCCTGCAGCCCCGGAGCCCTGTAGCCTCAGAGCCCTGCAGCCCTGGAGCCGTGCAGCCCAGCAGCCCCGGAGCCCTGCAGCCCTTCAGCCCCGAGCCCTACAAGGGCAGGCAGGGCAGAAGCCCTCTCGTGATGGTTCGGGTGGATAGCTGGGAGATCTTTCAGTCCCGGCCATCTGGTCGCACCTTTCTCCTCGACCATCTGGTCACACGTAAGCATGGGCGGATCTAGCGGATCTCGCGTACGCGAAATTGCGGATTTACGGATTTGCAATCCGCGAAGATACGCGAACTCTAGCGGATTTGCGGATTTTCCAGTTTTTTGTGTTGGCGCGCGTTCGCGCCGATTTTGGGACAAGTTCGCAATTGCGAACTTACTTTTCGGCTCGCAACGGCCGCGACTATGTTGTTTCTACATCTGGTTTATCATCACAGGTTCACAGCACCCTCTGTTTCACCACTGCCACCCTCTGGGACACCCATGCCACCCTCTGGTACATCCTCACTGCCACCCATTAGGTTTATTTATCACTGTAGATTATGGTGGTTGAAAAAAGCAAGCACACCTGCCCTTCTTCAACTGCCATCAATTAATTTGTGGGTCATTAATGTGTCAGTAATTTTGAAACTTCCAGTCTGGCTGGCACCTGCTTCCTTCCTTATCTGTAATTTGCTTTTTGTTGCAGTGAAATTTTTTTTCACAGGACCTTTATGGTCTACTTGTATCTATTCTATGAGCCTGCTGTTTGGGTCATAGCAGGGTCATAGAATAGTTGCAAACTCTGGAGGGGCCCCTCAGGAAGCACTACCTTGAATGTTACTAATGTTAAGTTTGAACTTTTGCACCTGCTCATTGCTTTCAGTTTAGCTAAAATCGTTTTTTCTGCAATTTTGCGCGTTTTTTGGGGCTCGAATCCGTGCGAGATCGATTTCGGAAGCCGCGAATACAAAATTGTTTTTTGTGCGACGTGTATGTTCGCGTGATCTTGCGCGTGTTCGCGAGGCGCTTCTAGCTATACGTTTGCCAAGTTACCCTATCGGTCGTACACGGGCGCGGCCATCTTGTTTGCGTGACGTAATTCCGTTTCCGGCCGCTATGTGTAATCTCACAAAGTGTGCTGCTCGCTAGTACAATTTCGCGCGTGCTCGCAAGGAAAATCTCGCGCGAACTTACCCACGCGGTCGTGAACGGGCGCGGCCATCTTGTTTCTCATTCATTGCTAAGGTTCTGGGCATGCTTCTCTATCCTCTCTCAATCTCTGCCATCCTTTGCTTGTTTGAAGTTTATTTGATCTAATTTTACTTATTATCTATCCCTCTATTTTTCTAGCTCTATATTTTTGTGTTTTCTGCTGCTTTTAGTTACTTTTAAACTACTTTTTTAAACTCTTTTCTTTTCTTCTTCACTATTCTATTTCTTGTTTATCATTTAACTGTATTTCTGCCCAGACCATGGTAAAGGGAGCCGGGAAGCACCCTGAGAAGGGGAAGGGTCCCGCACCCCGTGCCCGGCTCCCGTGCGGGCGTTTGAGGGGGGAGCAAGTGGTCCCGCGGGAGATCTTCAGCGCGGAGGAAGTGGCGGCACTCATCTTCCACGTCCAGCGCCGCCTCCCCAAGACGATCCTGGGAGGCGGCAAGATCGCGACTGGCTATGGCATCCGGGAGCGCCGCCAGCGGTGGGAGAAGGTGTGCCGGGCCATGTATAAGCTCTCTGGGGTCCGGCGCACATATAACCAGGCCACCCACCGCTGGACCGATGTCATGGACCGGGAGCGGGACTTGCTGGACGCGCTCGGCGTAGAGGTCCCCGGGCTTGGTGAGTAGTAGTAGCTATTCATTTACTACTCTGTTTTATCCGGCTCTGTTATTTGCAAATCTTTGTTCTTTACCAAGAGCAATAATGCTGCCGATTACATTGAGGTAAATTATATTTCAAAATCTTCTATGCATTTCAGGTGCACTGCTCTCCTTCTCAGTAGCCTTGCTTGCTACTATGCTTCTTTGTTTTGTATGTTGTGTTCAGAAGCATTTCATTGGCCTGAGAAATTATGTATGAGTGTAGTGTAAAGATAAGAACTGCGTAATGCTAGACACTAAGGGTCCTATTTTCAATTACCGGCGCATCCCTGCAAAGTAGCAGGGATGCGGCAGTAATTGTGTGCCATGCCACCACCACCCATTGGCCCAAAACGTCACAGAAGCCTTACGCATCTGTGCCGTAAAGGCAGCGCATTGCTGGAGTTGCATGCCAACGATGGCGCAGCTCCAGCAATGCTCTGGGGTACCCTATCTCCCCAATGCTGCATCAAGCCGTACGTCGGCTTCAAGCGCGCAGGGTTTGAGTCATGCATCATTGTCCTAAGAGTGACTGATTGACATCTTGTAGATTTCCCTCAGCCACTTTTAGGATTCGTTCCTGCGCAGGTACGCCCTCCCTTGCGCCGGAACGCCCCCTGATGGCGCAGGGCTTTACAACGTGATGCATCGCCCATATGTCCATATGTGTTTTTTTTTTAATATATACGCCGCACCAACACCATGGCGAGTCTTTTGTTCTGCCGCTGCGTCACAAAAGGCACGCAACAATGGAGGAAAATGAGCCGCAAGGGACTTCTAAATCAGCCCCAACAGACTGAAGTCCAGTCCTTCCTTTAGACACATGGCTATAAGAAGAAATAGTGGCGGTGGTGGGTGGATTGATAGTTTGAGTATTCACTGATCTGCAAGCAGGATGGACTTTGTCTGTCACGTCACTTCGCGTGCTGCGGACTGCTGCCTGCAGTGCCAGGCCAAGGCAAACCTCTTTAGTAGTCTGTTTATTGAGTTACATAGGAACTTTCAAGTCAACGTTCCGCAAATCAGGCAATACGAATAACGTAGTATACCACATGAGATAGATCCTGTGGAATAGTTGTCTATCTATTTGCTATTTCTCCAGAATATTTTGTTATTGTTCTTTTGAAATGTTTGATTTGGTTGAAAAATCTCATCCATGTTTTCTGGTTTTTCTTTCTTTCATGTTGTACATCAGCTCCCCCCAAGGGCAAGAGGACACAGGAGGAGGGTGCTGAGGATGCAGGCC
This sequence comes from Lissotriton helveticus, assembly GCF_964261635.1. Taxonomy (NCBI): domain Eukaryota; kingdom Metazoa; phylum Chordata; class Amphibia; order Caudata; family Salamandridae; genus Lissotriton; species Lissotriton helveticus. The sequence continues at coordinate 220,610,160 of NC_136059.1, read as the reverse complement.
AGGATCGGGCAGGCGAGGGCTCCTTTGCTGGCCCCAGTAAGTTTACATTTTAATAAAGAGTACCTATTTTTTCCTAGCGTTCCTCATTCGATTTTTTCTAAATCGTCTTTGATCTTCTTGTAGACTGGATATAAATTCTTATCCTGCCTCGAATATGACTCCCTGTGGTATTACTAGACTATTCTTATTAGTCTGTCTGTGTAGCTAACTAAGATTGGACATTTGGCAATTCCATTGGACTCCCATTCTATTCAGCAATAGCTCTATGCACTGTCTCCTTACTGACTAGATAGTGTGGCAGAGTCATTCAGCTCCCGAAGTCACCGATTATTGATCCCCAATGATCTCTAGATTATCGTACGCAGGACAAGAGAGTACGGAGTCACAGCACAGTCAAGAAGTGTCAGAGGCACTCATGCTTGCAAGAATTCCAAAACCTTTAGCTCATCCACTCTAGTCTGGAGGAACAAAAACCACAGAGTCTATTTAAGTTTAAAAGCTTTATTAAAACTAAACACATTTATTAAAATCTACTTTGTCATAAAACTATTTAACTGAAAACGGAAAAGTGGTTAGTGCTGACGATTAATTGGACACATTTCTTGTGGTCGAGCCGAGCTCTCACCTGGTTTGAACTTGATCCTGGTCGTGTTCTTAGGAGTCAAGCTTCTGTCTGTTAGGAGAAAAAGTGGTGCGTGTTAAAAATCAAAAGCAAGCATTCATCAGTTGTGCATAAAAGTGCAGCAAGACACCAGCCTTCCCTGGAAAATGGGACATTTTTACTTTGGAGTAGACAGTCACAAATTATTACATTGTATTCAGTTTTTTTAACATTTCTCCTAGACCAAATATTATATAGTAGTGAGTGGTGTATTCTAACATTCTTAAATGTACTTTGTAGGTGTAACATCTGGTGACGGGGCCAGCGCGGAGGTGGCTGTGTTGGGCGAGGACTCGGCGGACTCTGGGGAGGAGGCGGTGCAAGAGCCGGCGGACGGTCCTGTGGGGGTTCAAACGGTGGTGGCGGAAACAGGTAAGCTATATATTCCTTACTTATTGAGATTGAAGACTGCATAGTGTGCTTTCTGCACGGGTGTATTACAAATCAACCAGGTAGTAGCCTCCTCGAAATGTACTTCGACTTAGCTGTGAAGTTTTTGGTGAGAAGAATCCCAATAAGTTCTTAGACGAACGTGATGGATGGGATGAACGAAAGGCGAAAGAAGGGTGTAAGTAAGTGGGACGCGAACTTGTATGATGGCTGGCAAAGAAGAACGATATGTGTTTGCTTGGCCCCCGAGGTGGCTGGGAAGGAAAGAATATGGTATGGTGCATGGCTGGGTCAATGATGAAGCAAGGATGGGTGGAAGGACAGCAGCCTGGGTGGGTGAAACAGAAACTGTATGTGTGCGTATACTTTGACTGAATGGATGCCTGGAGCATGGTATTCTCTGACTCTTAGATAGCACATGTGTATCTAGAGAGAGTAGATGGTCGCCAAATGAAGTAAGTGTTACCTTGAAGAGCATGTACCACCGCACCCGCACGTCCGTTCCAGTGCAGGGTAGGCAAGGAAAAGAAATTGTAAATGTGTCCAATACTACCATGAATAGTAGCAGTACTTTGTATTGCGTCTGCAATCACAGCATATATCTGGTTATTACGGTGGACACTCCGTACCTCTCTTAATAACTTTAGTTTACTTGTAGTACGTCATTCATGTGTGGGTGTATCACTGTTCACTCAATATTAAGCAAAGCACCTAAAGTCATCCCATATGTCATCAAATACGTCCCATGTGAAGTGATAGATAATCAAATTAGTTAGCTTCTTCATTTTCCTTTTCTAGTACTCATTTGCACTGTAGGGTGAAAGGTAAATTAATTAAGCAGTAGCCCTTGTAACAGAGTATTCTCAGTGCCACCCGTAATAGAAAAGTAATAGCTTCACCACCTGCATGTACTGGACCGGTACAGTAACGCAAGTCTGTCTCACTCATCATGGTGTGCAACTTTTTTTCTCGGGTGCAAGTTCACTGTGCTGTCCATGTCATTCTGCCGGCTTGCATAAGATAACGTACCAATTTCCCTAAACAAGAGAGAAGAAGAAGAATAACACTGGTGTACTGTCATAGTCGACTGTAATGGAAGTCCATAGTGGTCGTAGAATTTGTTCATTAAACTACCACTAATGTTAGAGCAAGGATGCAGAAGTGGGAGGTTACATAGATACTGTCCTCAATAGTTATGTACTGTGCTTTCAATTTGCTACTTGTACTGTGACCCAACTTTCGGCTCAATCACTTTGTGTTATTAATGCTAAGGAGCATTGGTTACAGACTATGTCTTTCTTTCTTCATATAGTTGCTCCTTCCAAATCTACAACACGGAGGGAGCAGGCTAGACTGGCCCAGCAACGGAGGCTGGAGGCCACTGTCGCCGAATATCGGCGGCTGGTGGCCCTGGAGGAGGAGGAGGACACGCAGTCGAGCGGGGCAACAACAACATCCTCGACTGTGACCACTGCATCCTCCTCCGTGACTAAGCCAGCGGGACCGAGCCGGGCTAAGAAAGACAACCGCCACCGCCAAGCAACAGAAATACCAGCTGCCCCCCACAGGAGCTGCAAGGAATGCCAACGCCGCCTACGAGTCCGAATGTCCAACCTGGAGCAGGAGGTCCTGAAGTATAAGAACTTGGTTAAGGGTCTCCGCTCCGAGCTTGCCACCCTCCGCAAGGAGTATGATGCCCATGCCGCAAAATGCACCAGCACCAGCACCCTCCAGTAGTGGAGTGTCCCTTGCCCTTTTTTTATAGACTTTTGGGGGGTGGGATTTGGGAGTTGGGATCGTTTTGGGACGTTTCAAAGACAATCGTTGTGGTTAGGGTGGGTGAGGGAGATTATTTTGTTAGGGCTACATAAATATATTTTTTAACTTTATCTGACCATACCTGTTTTTTACTGCTTTTAAGTCTGGTGGGTAGGGGGCGGGGGTGTAACAGTAACTTTGTTTTCCTGAACAGTCGTAGGACTTTAGTAGTACAACCGTCAATCTCTTGTCTACTCCGAAATAATACTCCATTATACTACCTCCCACCAAACGCTTATCTTACCTGTAATTTGTGTTAGAAATTAGGGCTAGGCCCAGGGCTGGCTCCACGTGAAATGGGGATTAACGTTGTCAATCCTGGGCGGGTGACATTTCCTCATTGCGGTGGTACTAGTGGTGTGACACAGTGGCAGTTGCATGCCTATGGAAAAAAAGAAAACGAAACCTTGTTTGTCCTTACTGTAGCATTACAACGGTTACGGTACGATCGAGAATATAGCAGGTGACAGACAGAACAGTGCCATAATGTAGCCTAACAAATGGTAAAGTATTTGCTTGCAAGTATAACTAGTACTTGCGTTGAATTTATTTGACATTGGCTACTACTACTAGAAGATATAGTACTGAAGCTGAGTAAGTCTAGAAGATATCCTCGTATTCCTTCACCAGCCTGTTGCTATGACCTTATCCTCCCCAGCAAGTGTGTGGAATTATTGATGTCATTTTAGTCAGACATCAAGCAAAACAACACAGCCCGGGGGAAGAGGGTTAGGGTTTGTAAAATGGATGGGAATGGGGGTTTCTTTTTGGGTAGGTTTTGTTGAGAGAAGAAAAAAAAAGCAGAGCATGGACAAACAATAATTGAAGATAAAGACAATCTTTGGTTACAAAGTAAAGCTAAGCACATGCAGTCACACTCATAGAATAATACAATGGATACTGTATCTGTATTGCGTATGTTTTTGGTGTTATCCTTGAATTTGGTAAGTAAGTTGCATGCAGCAAACAATTCCTCTTATTGGCGGCACTCCTCCATTCCAGCTGACGCTTCGTCCATCAATGTTGGTGACCACTGAAAGAAGACACCCTGTCCACTGCCTGCCTGGCGGATGTTGACTGAAACCCGGCCTGTAATTATTGAACGGAAAACAGGAAGTGCTATTACAATACCACTGATAAATACATAAAAGGTAAACCCGCACTGTGGTTCAAAATGTGACACTTTGATTTCCCTAATAGACAGTACAATATTTTTGAAATTGCGTGCTCTGTCGGACTCACCTCTTTAAAGATAAATAAGTATGGCCAAAATATTATAGCGGATCTTTCCCCTCAATTAAGGTGTACTATAAACTGTGTTTTAGAACAAAATTTGACCTTCCCAGCAATGCTCCCACCAAGACCCTTACTAAAGCCAGTCGCAAAAATGTAGAAGAACCCCAATCAGATCTCCAAAAACGATGCCTAGCAGAAAAATGGTTACAAAACGTACTTTGAAAGTAACAGTAGGCCCAAATACAGACCGTGGATTGTATTCCAACCACTTGCAAGCAAGCAAAAGTATCCATAGCCAGCATCGCTCCAACAGTGCTCTACAACACCAGAACTGCGTTGCAATAGAACCCCCCGAAACACATGCAATCGTGCTGGTAGGGCTAACCCTAACGAACCCTAACTTACAAAAAGTGCCAAAACTGGTGTTTCCTTCAGGATTTTGTCCAAAACACTTCTATCCGGTATTGGACCTTCCCAGGAATGCCCCAGGCAAGACCCGCCAACCCACCCGGAAAAAACCACCCGACAACACCCCCAAACAGCGAAAAAGCTAAATCTCATACTTACAATATCTCTCGGCCTTCGGTCCAAACGCGGCGCTGTGCAGCTAGGTCATCATCATCATCAATCATCATAACTCCTGTTTTCCACCACGGATTTCCTGAAAAGCAAATGCAATCAAGATTAGATTGTCGCAGCAGTGCTTCGACAGAGACCCCGGCCGCAACCCACCCACGAACAGCAGGAAGCCCCCCAAAACGCTACATTGAGCAAGATGCCAGAAGAAATAGCAAAAAAAAGGCTGTTCCTTCAGGATTTTGTCCAAAACACTACTATCCGGTATTAGACCTTCCCAGGAATGCCCCAGGCAAGACCCGCCAACCCACCTGGAAAAAACCACCCGACAACACCCCCAAACAGCGAAAAAGCTAAATCTCATACTTACAATATCTCTCGGCCTTCGGTCCAAACGCGGCGCTGTGCAGCTAGGTCATCATCATCATCAATCATCATAACTCCTGTTTTCCACCACGGATTTCCTGAAAAGCAAATGCAATCAAGATTAGACTGTTGCAACAGTGCTCCCAGACACCAAAAATTACCCACAAACACCCGGAACCCCGCCAAAGAGCACCTCAAAGGCAAGCAAGTCAGCAAAAACGGCAAGAAATTTCCACCTCATATTTGGTCCAAAACACATTTGTCCATTATTAGAGCTTCACAGCAATGGGCCCAAATCCGTCAACTCACCCGCAAAGAAGTACAACACCCCCACAAGTGCTGAGTCTTTCTTCATTGGGCGTAATCCAGCACTCTGCTTTGAGGGAAATCGCAGTCTGGAGGAGGAGGATAGAGGAGCATGTTCTTCAGAACTTGTGAACCTGAGGAATGTAGACTGCGGCACCTTCAAATCAATAAGCAAACAAGTGAAGACAGTTCTGATGATGGTCTTGTTTTTGGGATTAGGTGATTAAAGTTTGAATTAAATTAACTGTGCAAAACAAAGAAAGAGAGACACAAAGCACACAGGAATAAAAGTGAATAAGGACGAAAAATAAAGTTCTTGATTGATTGTCTCATTTTCAGGGCTCGGTGTCAGGGAATAAGAACAAGATTTCGTCATCATACTCTGCGAATTCAGGCTGGATGAGGTCAGTGCCACCGAACAGAGAACAAATCCCCTCATCTACGTTGCCGTCCTCCTCGTCTTCATGCGGCGTGCTTTCTCGTACTTTGTAATCTGGTGGTATGAGGTGCTGATTCATCTTGATCATTGTCAGCCGCTCCACATTTTTGGGCGAGAGGCGGCTCCGTTTGGGAGTTACAATGCCACCAGCAGCACTGAAAACACGTTCAGAAGACACACTTGCGAGTGGGCAAGACAAATAGTTTATAGCCAGGTTGAAGAGCTGTGGCCACAATTGTTTTTTGCCATGCCAATACTGCAATGGCTCATCATTAAGAAAGACCTCTGTTGAGTCATTCAGATAGTCCTGCACCATCGACTCAAGGTCATCAACGGTTCCTCCACGTTGCTTACTTTTTGCTGTGGCTGTGACATTTTTTCGAGAACCATACCCAAGCAAACTTAGCCAATCCTCTACAACAGCCTCTGTTTTTGTTGTGTGTGGTGCAGATGATCCAGTTGCCGGTGTCTTTAACGGCTGAGAGGTCACTTGTGCCCCAGCCACAGGTGCAGAAGTGGATTCTTGTGACTGGGGATGGCCTGCTGATGCTGATGCTGATGTACTGGCTTCTCCTTCAATAACCTGCCGTTCTTTTTCAAACCTCTTGGCTGACCAGGCTAACCAATGTGTGTACTTTTGAACATCTGCATCAGCAAAAGGAAAGAATGCTTCTCCTGCCAGCGCCTTTTTGTAGCGTGGATCCAGAATAGTAGCACAAATGTAATGCTGATCTGACTTGATCTTTTGAAGACGTTCATCACCACGTAGGCGCTCTAATAATTTCTCAGACAAAATAAAATGGTCTTTTTTTTGTACATCTTTTTCAAACTCAGAAGACACCGCCATCAGTTGGTGCTCCAGCATGCACAACAATGGGATAGCTTTTCCCAAATTACAGTCCTCCTGGCTGACTGCACGCGTGAAGAACTCAAAAGGACGAAGCATGTCTGTCAGGCTTTTAACTATGTCCCATTGCGCCGCACTCATCCGCAGGTCCTCCTTCTGAGATGTACCCTCTGTGAAGAAATAGTGATCGAGTACTGTATACTGCTCATACAGACGCTCAAGCATGTAGAAGGTTGAGTTCCAACGTGTTGCCACCTCCTGGATGAGTGCTTTCACTGGCATTCCACGTTGAAGTAGCAGTCTCCGCAGATGCTTCCGGGCCTTAAAAGAATGGCTGAAATGGTTGCACATTTTGCGGCAGGTGGCCATTACCTCGAACGCTGGACTCTGTTTATCAATCAAGAATTTTTGAACTACCAGGTTGATACAGTGCGCCAAACACGGCACTCTAACATGGTCACCCATCAACATGGCCTTAACTACATTGGCGCCATTATCCGTGGAAACATAACCAATCTTGCGTTTTAGGGGGGATAGCATTTTCAAGACCTTTTTGTTAAACTCTTCCAAAAGGTTTTCTGCTGTGTGACTTTTCTCCAAGCCAAACATGGCTAGTGTTGCATGTTTCCGAGCAGCTTTGAAAACTTTGTCCGGGTCAACACCTGCGTTTAGCTTTGCTTTAACACCTGAAAAAGAGACCCAGTGTGCAGTGATGCACATGTAATCAGCGCCTGCGCCACTGGTCCACATGTCTGTTGTCAGATGTATTGTGTGAACAGCACTCTTCTGCAAAGCTGCCCCAATCGCCTCCAGCACATCTTCATGTAGTGCTGGAACCGCAACTCTGGCAAAATAGAACCGGCTCGGAACCTTCCATTTAGGGCAGAGCGTTGCCACTAATTCAAGAAAACCTACTGCTTCTACAAAAGAAAAAGGTAGAAGGTCCACAGCTAGCATTTTAGCCAGCTTAGTGTTATACAGACGCGTCAGTGGGTGGTTGCGTTCATATGGCACGTCTGAAGTAAGCATTGTTCTAATGTTGCCCTGGACCAAGCATTTACGGGCTGATAATGACTTCGTTGACCCAATTTTGCTCGCTGGTGAACTTTTGTGCGTTGGTGTCTCACTCGCTCCAACACTCTTAGTGTGCCTCACATTGGGTGTGCTGCTGACAGGGGTACTGGGTGTAAGGGAAGTGTTTGACACGTCTTCTTCCTGCTCGTCATCATCAGATGAAACATCAACGTTTCCTTGAATTTGGCCTTTCTTGATCGCATCTAGGTGCGCAAACCATTTGACAGTGTGCTGTCTCCTAAGATGACCTCTCTGGCCTCCGGTACCATAGTTGGTACCTGGCTTACCACGACTAACTGCTTGCTTACAAATGGTACAAATGGCAAACTTTGGATTTTTTGGACAAACAGTAAAGAAGTCCCAAACTGGGGACTTGAAGTGTCTGTGGGACATGGAGGAGGCGGCGATACTGGTGGTGGTGGTCATGAAGCTAATGCCAGATAAAGTGGAGGATCTGGATTGCCCAACTTTTGTACGTTTTGCACTTTCACCGCCACTAATTAAGGTCGAGGTTGACGGAGGTCTCTTCTTGCCAGAAAGAAATATGGAAGCGGGACGAGTTGGTGTACTACTTAACTCCAATGATTGTGGTGTTTCCACTGCCTCCTCATCGACAACATCATCATCATCATCACACTCAGCAGCTCTTCGGGCTAGGGTCAAAATGTCTGTTTGCTGCATGCCCGCTGGGGCTGCAGTGACCTTTATGATGACTGGGTCGTCGTTGGCAGAGTCTTCATCAGCAGCAGTATCCGCCACTTCTTGTTGAGACTCATCACACTCCATAACTCTGAGACTTTGGACGAGCTTCCTTTTACGCTTAACTACCTTTGTCGGATCATGGTGTGCCTCACTCTCAGACGGCTGTGGTGCTGGTTCCCAAGTTTGATCCGTATCATCAGAAGGAGGTGTGCTTGAAGAAGATATAGACACCACCCTTGATCTCTTCCTTGCTAGGGGTGTGGAAGACAATGAAGGATCATCAGGAGGAGTGGCTTCCTCAAATGATACCTCGCCTTGATTGTCGATTTCCTGATGTGCCCCTACTTCGGGAGGAACAACTATTGTGGGCACTTGTGACCCTCCATGCACCTCTGCTTGCGCATCTCTTTGCACTGCCTCTCCTTCCACATGTACTTGGGCTTGTACTTGCACATGTGATTGTTGTTGCGGCTGTGGTTGTTCAACACTCGTCAGATGAGCTACAACAACCTGTGTTGATTGAGGGACATCGCTGCTGCTTTCTTGCGATGAGCCAACATCACTGGTCGATGGTGATTGAACAACTATACTGGCTGCCTCTGCAGCACTCAAGGGCTTGGACTTAAGTTGGCGTGGTGGTGGTGGTGGCACTGAGCCCAATGGAGCGGGGGTGCTGCTGCCAGCTTGGTCCCCAGCAGATCCCGCTGCTGCTGCTGCAGGCATACTTTTTTTTTTACTCCCAAAAAAAGGGGCGGGCAGCACACCAGTGTCCTTGGTAACTTGCTTCTTCTGCTCCTTACTGGCACCTTTCTTGCTAGAGGAGCTACGGGTTACTTTTTTTGGGGCCATCTTCTTCAGAGCAGGTCAGCACGGCAGCAGTTGCACGAGTTGCAGAGGGTTCTGTGTCCAGACGTGACGTCGCGTGACGTTATGCTGCACACACACACCGCTGCAGGACTTCTTCCTGGCACTGGTGGTTCTCTTGAGTCTTTTTGTGCACCTAAAAGCAATGGAAGACAGAGGAACATCAGTTCAGTTATACACCCCAAAAAATCGACAAAGCACAGAAAAATGAGCACAATCCCATGCCATCCATGATGTTTACATTGAAGACACCCCACAGAAAGACTAGGGAGTGGGACATGCAAGTATGCAACACTCAGTCACTACCCCTGGGCATAATGGATGAAAAGTAGGCAAAATAAGTGCAGGCCTCAGACACTGCCTCTCCTCAAAATGGCCCCTTACACCCCAAGCACATGTTGCCTGTACCAGCCAGCACTCAAGATGGCCACCACCACCACCCACATGGCCAGTCCACATCAACAGTACACCCCCAAAAAACAGAAAAACAGCCAGAAATCACCACAATCCAATGCCATCCATGATGTTTACATTAAAGAGAGTGATACCACACCACAGGCACACTCAGTCCATGCACCACCACCCCTGGGCAAAAGGCCACACCAGCAGCCCCCCAAAAACGACAAAAAACAATAAAATCAGCACAATCCCAGCCCATCCATGGCCTCAATGGTGTTTAAATTCAAGAAGACACCCCTCAGAAACACTAGGCCCATGCAACACTCACTACCCCTGGGCATAATGGATGAAAAGTAGGCAAAATAAGTGCAGGCCTCAGACACTGCCTTTCCTCAAAATGGCCCCTTACACCCCAAGCACATGTTGACTGTACCAGCCAGCACGCAAGATGGCCACCACCACCACCCACATGGCCAGTCCACATCAACAGTACACCCCCAAAAAACAGAAAAACAGCCAGAAATCACCACAATCCAATGCCATCCATGATGTTTACATTAAAGAGAGTGAGACCACACCACAGGCACACTCAGTCCATGCACCACCACCCCTGGGCAAAAGGCCACACCAGCAGCCCCCCAAAAACGACAAAAAACAATAAAATCAGCACAATCCCAGCCCATCCATGGCCTCAATGGTGTTTAAATTCAAGAAGACACCCCTCAGAAACACTAGGCCCATGCAACACTCACTACCCCTGGGCATAATGGATGAAAAGTAGGCAAAATAAGTGCAGGCCTCAGACACTGCCTCTCCTCAAAATGGCCCCTTACACCCCAAGCACATGTTGCCTGTACCAGCCAGCACTCAAGATGGCCACCACCACCACCCATATGGCCAGTCCACATCAACAGTACACCCCCAAAAAACAGAAAAACAGCCAGAAATCACCACAATCCAATGCCATCCATGATGTTTACATTAAAGAGAGTGAGACCACACCACAGGCACACTCAGTCCATGCACCACCACCCCTGGGCAAAAGGCCACACCAGCAGCCCCCCAAAAACGACAAAAAACAATAAAATCAGCACAATCCCAGCCCATCTATGGCCTCAATGGTGTTTAAATTCAAGAAGACACCCCTCAGAAACACTAGGCCCATGCAACACTCACTACCCCTGGGCATAATGGATGAAAAGTAGGCAAAATAAGTGCAGGCCTCAGACACTGCCTCTCCTCAAAATGGCCCCTTACACCCCAAGCACATGTTGCCTGTACCAGCCAGCACTCAAGATGGCCACCACCACCACCCACATGGCCAGTCCACATCAACAGTACACCCCCAAAAAACAGAAAAACAGCCAGAAATCACCACAATCCAATGCCATCCATGATGTTTACAATAAAGAGAGTGAGACCACACCACAGGCACACTCAGTCCATGCACCACCACCCCTGGGCAAAAGGCCACACCAGCACCCCCCCAAAAACGACAAAAAACAATAAAATAAGCACAATCCCAGCCCATCCATGGCCTCAATTATGTTTAAATTCAAGAAGACACCCCACAGAAAGACTAGGCCCATGCAACACTCACCACCCCTGGGCAAAGGGCCACACCAGCAGGCCCAAAAAAAGGACAAAAATCAGCACAATCCCAGCCCATCCATGGCCTCAATGGTGTTTAAATTCAACAAAACAGTTGTATCATGCACCCCTAACCAACCCTGGTCCTACTGGATACTGTGGCTACCCACAATATAATTTATTTAATGTTCTGAAAAAGTTCCAAAATTTTACTTGCAGCAACTGTAATGCCCCAAACAAACTTACTTGTGAAAGTTGATTTCTAATCCAAAAGTGATCCAAAGACAGTCAAAAGGCCTCAAATCCAAATATCCAGCAGCACCCACAAAAAGTAATCCTTCCAGCTCCAGATCCAAATGAAAGTGACCAGGAGATGGACAAAGCACTGGGAGGAGCCTGCTGGACAGGAACAGGAAGTTGGAGACTGTGGGGCACTTCCTTCCTCCCCCCCCCCCAAAATGGACTCCTTGCAAAAAAAAAGGCCATGCAAATGTCAACCTGAGGAGTGATTCTGATAAAAATCATAATTTTCTGAAGGTTTATCCTGTTTGCTGGTGATTTTCTTGTGCGAAATTGCAAAATCTCTATTTCGCAAGTGCGAGATTGTTCCTTTCCGCCGCAACTACATGTTCGCAATTGCGAACTCTCGCGAGGTGTGCTGTGCAAGGTGGCAAGCCGCGAGTACGTATTCGCGGCGCCAAACTCCCGCGGGAACACGCAGCAAGATCTAAAATGGCGCGTCACTCGCAAAGAAAAACAACTCGGCAAACGCTAAATGACGGAAAGTGAACGCCGTGCACCACGCCGCGCGCCGCAACCAAGCAAAAAATCCGCCGCGAGCGGATTCACGGATTTTCGACAAATTCGCGAGCGTTCGCGGATTGCGAATTTGCCGAAAATCCGAAAAATCCGCGAGCGGAGCGGATTTTACGCCCATGCTTAGTCACACGCACTGCTTTCCAATGAGGCGACCAGATGGCAGGTCTTCCCTGGAAGTCCCGATGAGGTGCCATTGCCTACCCCGATCCCAGCGAGGGCTCCAGGAGGTCTGGCGCCTCCGCGCCTTGGGTCCCCTCCGTCACTCAGTGCACGCGGGTTCCAAGAAAGAGTGGTAGCCTTCCTCCGGATTACTAGGGGCAGGGTATGCCCGGACACTCCTCCCGGGCTGGCGGTTCTCTGCCGGGGACCAGAATGGAAATGCCTGGGCAACACCTCCCTAGGCGTCTGGGGCTCCCTCCACCAGGCGAACGGCATGGCTGTGTGCCCGGGACGGGCACCATGGGTCCCGGGCAGTCCTCCCCAGGCGTCCAAGGCTCCCTCCTCTAGAGCAACGGCATGGCCGAGTGCCAAGGGCGGGCTCCATGGGTTCCGGGCAGTCCTCCACGGGGCGTCCGGGGTTCCCTCCTTCAGGCCAACGGCATGGCCGAGTGCCAGGGACGGGCTCCATGGGTTCCGGGCAGTCCTCCCCCGGGTGTCCATGGCTCCCTCCTCCAGGCCAACGGCAATGCATAGTGCCGCAGAAGGGCTCCATGGGTCCCCGGCCGTCCTCCCCTGGGCGTCTGGGCCTCCTTCCACCAGGCCAACTGCATGGCCAGCCTCGGCTCCCCCCTTCCCCAGCTGAATCGGCTTAAAGCCTGGGGGTCATTATTTGTAAAGATCTCTCCATGAAGTCTCAGATTAGTGCTGTGGTGTCCTCCTGCCTTTTCCATCTCTGCAGAATTCGCAAGATCTCTCGCTTTTTAACTCACAGAGGCCTCTTCTGGCCCTGGCCATCTCCCGTATCGACTACGCCAACTCACTCTATGTTGGCATTCTGTTGTACCAGCTTCGCCGCCTGCAGCTGGTGCAAAATCAGGCCGCCAGACTAATTTTTCATCAACTTAGACACCACCATGTCCGCCCTCTGCTTAAAGGCCTCCATTGGCTCCCAGTGGCCAAACGTTGTGAATTTAAACTAGGCTGTATTATCTTCAAAGCACTGGATGGCCTTGGTCCAGTTTTTATTTCTTCCCTGCTTCACCGTTAGTTTCCCCATCGTAACCTTCGTGTCTCCCGCTTGGCTCTTCTTACAAACCCTACCTTTTGTTGCAAGAAACATGGAGGCTGAAAACTCTATTGTTTTGCCAAAGTTACGAGTAATGAACTACCTACTCATTTCATCCCAACTGCTGGTCTTTCTGTTTCTTCCCCGCTCACAGCGACATGAAACCATCTGGTGTACGTGCGCTTTAAAAATAATTTTAACATAACATAACAAAGTGCCTAGAATGGGCTCCATGGGTCCCGGTCAGTCCTCCCGAGAGACCGAGAGCTCCGGTGGTTCTTCCCATGCCTGAGGCCCAGCCGGGGTCCCCGAGCCCCCAAGCCCTGGCCTGCGTGGACAGGCAGGAGCCCTAACGCGAAGACTCGGGGTGAGCAGCGGGGAGTCCTTTCGATCCCGGCCATCTGGCCGCACCGTTCCCCTCGACCATCTGGTCACACGCAATGCTTTCCAATGGTGCGACCAGATAGCCGTGCTTCCCTGGAAGTCCTGATGAGGTGCCATTCACCTCCCCGACCCCAGTGAGGGCTCCAGGAGGTCGGGCACCTCTGCGACTTGGGTCCCCTCCCTCACTCGGCGCACGCGGGTTCCAAGAAAGAGGGGTAGCCTTCCTCTGGATTACTAGGGGTAGGGTATGATCGGACACTCCTCCCGGGCTGGAGGTTCTCTGCCGGGGACCAGATGGGAAATGCCTGGGCAACACCTCCCTAGGCGTCCGGGGCTCCTCCTCCAGGCCAACGCCATGGCAGAGTGCCCGGGACGGGCTCCATGGGTCCCGGGCAGTCCTCCCCGGGCATCTGGGGCTCCCTCCTCCAGGCCAACGACATGGCCGTGTGACCGGGACGGGCTCCATGGGTCCCGGGCTGTCCTCCCCAGGTGTCCGGGGCTCACTCCTCTAGGCCAACGGCATGGCCGAGTGCCCAGGACAGGCTCCATGGGTTCCAGGCAGTCCTCCCCCGGGCGTCCGGGGCTCCCTCCTTCAGGCCAACAGCATGACCGAGTGCCCAGGACGGGCTCCATGGGTTCCGGGCAGTCGTCCCCTGGGCATCCAGGGCTCCCTCCTCCAGGTCAAGGGCATGGCTAAGTGCCCGGGACGGGCTCCATGGTTCCCGGGCAGTCCTCCCCCGGGAGTCCGTAGCTCCCTCCTCCAGGCCAACGGCATGGCAAAGTGCCCCAGATGGGCTCCATGGGTCCCGGGCAGTCCTCCCCTGGGCGTCTGGGGCTCCTTCCACCAGGCCAACTGCATGGCAAAGTGCCTGGGATGGGCTCCATGGGTCCCGGGCAGTCCTCCCCCGGGCATGAGAGCTCTGGTGGTCCACCCCATGCCTGATGCCCAGCCGGGGTCCCCGAGCCCCCAAGCCCTGGCCTGCGTGGACAGGCAGGAGCGCTACCGCGAAGGCTCGGGTGGGCAGCGGGGAGTCCTTTTGATCCCGGCCATCTGGCCGCACCTTTCCCCTCAGCCATCTGGTCACACGCAATGCTTTCCAATGGGGCGACCAGATGGCCGGGCTTCCCTAGAAGTCCCGATGAGGTGCCATTCGCCTCCCCGACCCCTGCGATGGCTCCAGGAGGTCGGGCGCCTCCGCACCCTGGGCCCCCTCCATCACTGGGTGCACGCGGGTTCCAAGAAAGAGGGGTAGCCTTCCTCTGGATAATTAGGGGCAGGGTATGCCCGGACACCCCTCCCGGGCTGGCGGTTCTCTGCCGGTGACCTGATGGGCTATGCCTGGGCAACACCTCCCTAGGCATCCAGGGCTCCCTCCTCCAGGCCAACGGCATGGCAGAGTGCTCCGGCTGGGTCCATGGTCCCGGACGGGCCATGGGTCAGGTGTTTTCCGGCCCTGGGCCCTGTCCCCCAGCCTGTCGCACTGCCAAGGGCCCAGTATGGGGTTCCGTTGTGTCCGGGGAGGCTCCCCTTGCTTGGCTGGGTTCAGGAGTTCCGGCCGGGGCCCCTGAGGGCCCTGGGGAGGGCGGCCCCCCCACCCTGGGCTCTGTCCTTGGTTCGGCTGCCTGGCAGGGTGCCCGAGACGGGGTCCGGAGGGCCCAGGGATGCTTCTCACGCACCTCCAGGCTTGGGAGCCCAGCCTGGGTCCAGGGGCCAGGCTGGGCCCCGGGTCGGTGCCTCGGCCCTGGGCCCTGTCCCACAGCCTGCCGCACTACCAAGGCCCCGGGTCGGGTTTTTGTTGTGTCCGGGGAGCCTCACCATGCTTGGCTGGGTTCAGGAGCTCCATCCAGGGCCCCTGAGGGCCCCGGGGAGGGTGGCCTCCCCACCCCAGGCTCCGTCCTCGGTCCTGCCTCGTGGCAGGGTGCCCGGGATGATGTCCGGCAGGCCCGGGGAGGCTTCTCCTGCGCCTCTGGGCCTGGGAGCCCTGGCTGGGTCCAGGGGCCCGGCTGGGCCAAGGCTTGGGTGCTCCGGCCCTGGGCCCTTTCCCCCAGCCTGCTGCACTGCCAAAGGCCTGAACCCAGCCCAGCAAGGGGGAGCCTCCCCTTGCTGGGCTGGGTTCAGGAGTTCCATCCGGGGCCCCTAAGGGCTTCAGGGAGGGTGGCCTCCCCATGCGCCTTTAAGGCTTGGGAGCCCAGCCTTTGTCCAGGGGCCCGGCTGGGCCCCGGGTCGGTCCCCGGCCCTGGGCCCTGTACCACAGCCTGACGCACTTCAAAGGGCCCGGGTAGGGGTTCCGGTGTGTCTGGGGAGCCTCCCCATGCTTGGCTGGGTTCAGGAGCTCCATCCAGGGCCCATGAGGGCCCCAGGGGAGGGTGGCCTCCCCACCCCAGGCTCTGTCCTCGGTCCTGCCGCGTGGCAGGGTGCCTGGGATGGTGTCAGGCATGCCCGGGGAGGCTTCCCCTGCGCCTCTGGGCCTGTGAGCCCTGGCTGGGTCCAGGGGCCTGGCCCCCGGGTCGGGTGCTCTGGCCCTGGGCTGCTGCTCCACCAAGGGCCCAGGACAGGGGTCTGTCGATCCCGTGCAGGCCTCCCTTGCTTGTCAAGGTGTCGGCAGGCCCCGGGTCGGAGGGCCTGTCGTGTCACCCTTTCAGCCTCCATGGCTGGGGCCTTGGGCCTCCTGTCCCCCATGCCCCGGCGCCCGCTCACTCTTTAGTTGGGGCACAGGGTGACCAGATGGCCCTGGGCTGCTGCTCCACCAAGGGCCCAGGACTGGGGTCCGTCGGTCCCGTGCAGGCCTCCCCTGCTTGTCAAGGTGTCCATAGGCCCCGGGTCGGAGGGCCTGTCGGGTCCCCCTTTCAGCCTCCATGGCTGGGGCCCTGGGCCTCCTGTCCCCCATGCTCCGGGGCCCGCTTACTCTTTCGTTGGGGCACAGGGTACCAGATGGCTCTGGTCACCCGGATCCCCTCAGCCATCTGGTCGCACCTATCCCCTCGGCCATCTGGTCGCACCTATCCCTTCGGCCATCTGGTTGCACCTAAGCATGGGCGGATCTAGCGGATCTCGGGTACGCGAACTTGCGGATTTACGGATTCGCAATCCGCGAAGATCCGCGAACTCTAGCGGATTTGCGGATTTTCCCGTTTTTTGTGTTTGCGCGCGTTCGCGCCGATTTTGGGACAAGTTCTCAATTGCGAACTTACTTTTCGGCTCGCAACGGCCGCGACTATGTTGTTTCTACGTCTGGTTTATCATCACAGGTTCACAGCACCCTCTGTTTCACCACTGCCACCCTCTGGGACACCCATGCCACCCTCTGGTACATCCTCACTGCCACCCATTAGGTTTATTTATCACTGTAGATTATGGTGGTTGAAAAAAGCAAGCACACCTGCCCTTCTTCAACTGCCATCAATTAATTTGTGTTTCATTAATGTGTCAGTAATTTTGAAAGTTCCAGTCTGGCTGGCACCTGCTTCCTTCCTTATCTGTAATTTGCTTTTTGTTGCAGTGAAAACAATTTTTCACAGGACCTTTATGGTCTACTTGTAGCTATTCTATGAGCCTGCTGTTTGGGTCATAGCAGGGTCATAGAATAGTTGCAAACTCTGGAGGGGCCCATCAGGAAGCACTACCTTGAATGTTACTAATGTTAAGTTTGAACTTTTGCACCTGCTCATTGCTTTCAGTTTAGCTAAAATCGTTTTTTTCTGCAATTTCGCACGTTTTTTGGGGCGCGAATCCGTGCGAGATCGATTTCGGAAGCCGCGAATACGTGCGAATACAAAATTGTTTTTTTTGCGACGTGTATGTTCGCGTGATCTTGCGCGTGTTCGCGAGGCGCTTCTAGCTATACGTTTGCCAAGTTACCCTATCGGTCGTACACGGGCGCGGCCATCTTGTTTGCGTGACGTATTCCGTTTCCGGCCGCTATGTGTAATCTCGCAAAGTGTGCTGCTCGCTAGTACAATTTCGCGCGTACTCGCAAGGAAAATCTCGCGCGAACTTACCCACGCGGTCGTGAACGGGCGCGGCCATCTTGTTTCTCATTCATTGCTATGGTTCTGGGCATGCTTTCTCTATCCTCTCTCAATCTCTGCCATCCTTTGCTTGTTTGAAGTTTTTTTGATCTAATTTTACTTATTATCTATCCCTCTATTTTTCTAGCTCTATATTTTTGTGTTTTCTGCAGCTTTTAGTTACTTTTAAACTACTTTTTTAAACTCTTTTCTTTTCTTCTTCACTATTCTATTTCTTGTTTATCATTTAACTCTATTTCTGCCCAGAACATGGTAAAGGGAGCCGGGAAGCACCCTGAGAAGGGGAAGGGTCCCGCACCCCGTGCCCGGCTCCCGTGCGGGCGTTTAAGGGGGGAGCAAGTGGTCCCGCGGGAGATCTTCAGCGCGGAGGAAGTGGCGGCACTGATCTTCCACGTCCAGCGCCGCCTCCCCAAGACGATCCTGGGAGGCGGCAAGATCGCGACTGGCTATGGCATCCGGGAGCGTCGCAAGCGGTGTGAGAAGGTGTGCCGGGCCATGTACAAGATCTCTGGGGTCCGGCGCACATATAACCAGGCCACCCACCGCTGGACCGATGTCATGGACCGGGAGCGGGACTTGCTGGACGCGCTCAGCGTAGAGGTCCCCGGGCTTGGTGAGTAGTAGTAGTAGTACATTTACTACTCTGTTTTATCCTGCTCTGTTATTTGCAAATCTTTGTTCTTTACCAAGAGCAATAATGCTGCCGATTACATTGAGGTAAATTATATTTCAAAATCTTCTATGCATTTCAGGTGCACTGCTCTCCTTCTCAGTAGCCTTGCTTGCTACTATGCTTCTTTGTTTTGTATGTTGTGTTCAGAAGCATTTCATTGGCCTGAGAAATTATGTATGAGTGTAGTGTAAAGATAAGAACTGCGTAATGCTAGACAGTAAGGGTCATATTTTCAATTACCGGCGCATCCCTGCAAAGTAGCAGGGATGCGGCAGTAATTGTGTGCCATGCCACCACCACCCATTGGCCCAAAACGTCACAGAAGCCTTACGCATCTGTGCCGTAAAGGCAGCGCATTGCTGGAGTTGCGTGCCAACGATGGCGCAGCTCTAGCAATGCTCTGGGGTACCCTATCTCCCCAATGCTGCATCAAGCCGTACGTCGGCTTCAAGCGCGCAGGGTTTGAGTCATGCATCATTGTCCTAAAAGTGACTGATTGACATCTTGTAGATTTCCCTCAGCCACTTTTAGGATTCGTTCCTGCGCAGGTACGTCCTCCCTTGCGCCGGAACGCCCCCTGATGGCGCAGGGCTTTACAACGTGATGCATCGCCCATATGTGTTTTTTTTTAATATATACGCAGCACCAACACCATGGCGAGTCTTTTGTTCTGCCGCTGCGTCACAAAAGGCACGCAACAATGGAGGAAAATGAGCCGCAACTTCCGCAAGGGACTTCTAAATAAGCCCCAACAGACTGAAGTCCAGTCCTTCCTTTAGACACATGGCTATAAGAAGAAATAGTGGCGGTGGTGGCGGGTGGATTGATAGTTTGAGTATTCACTGATCTGCAAGCAGGATGGACTTTGTCTGTCACTTCGCGTGCTGCGCACTGCTGCCTGCAGTGCCAGGCCTAGGCAAACCTCTTTAGTAGTCTGTTTATTGAGTTACATAGGAACTTTCTAAGTCAACGTTCCGCAAATCAGGCAATACGAATAACGTAGTATACCACATGAGATAGATCCCGTGGAATAGTTGTCTATCTATTTGCTATTTTTCCAAAATATTTTTTTATTGTTCTTTTGAAATGTTTGATTTGGTTGAAAAATCTCATCCATGTTTTCTGGTTTTTCTTTCTTTCATGTTGTACATCAGCTCCCCCCAAGGGCAAGAGGACACAGGAGGAGGGTGCTGAGGATGCAGGCCAGGATCGGGCAGGCGAGGGCTCCTTTGCTGGCCCCAGTAAGTTTACATTTTAATAAACAGTACCTATTTTTTCCTAGCGTTCCTCATTCGATTTTTTCTAAATCGTCTTTGATCTTCTTGTAGACTGGATATAAATTCTTATCCTGCCTCGAATATGACTCCCTGTGGTATTACTAGACTATTCTTATTAGTCTGTCTGTGTAGCTAACTAAGATTGGACATTTGGCAATTCCATTGGACTCCCATTCTATTCAGCAATAGCTCTATGCACTGTCTCCTTACTGACTAGATAGTGTGGCAGAGTCATTCAGCTCCCGAAGTCACCGATTATTGATCCCCAATGATCTCTAGCTTATCGTACGCAGGACAAGAGAGTACGGAGTCACAGCACAGTCAAGAAGTGTCAGAGGCACTCATGCTTGCAAAAATTCCAAAACCTTTAGCTCATCCACTCTAGTCTGGAGGAACAAAAACCACAGAGTCTATTTAAGTTTAAAAGCTTTATTAAAAGTAAACACATTTATTAAAATCTACTTTGTCATAAAACTATTTAACTGAAAACGGAAAAGTGGTTAGTGCTGACGATTAATTGGACACATTTCTTGTGGTCGAGCCGAGCTCTCACCTGGTTTGAACTTGATCCTGGTCGTGTTCTTAGGAGTCAAGCTTCTGTCTGTTAGGAGAAAAAGTGGTGCGTGTTAAAAATCAAAAGCAAGCATTCATCAGTTGTGCATAAAAGTGCAGCAAGACAACAGCCTTCCCTGGAAAATGGGACATTTTTACTTTGGAGTAGACAGTCACAAATTATTACATTGTATTCAGTTTTTTTAACATTTCTCCTAGACCAAATATTATATAGTAGTGAGTGGTGTATTCTAACATTCTTAAATGTACTTTGTAGGTGTAATATCTGGTGACGGGGCCAGCGCGGAGGTGGCTGTGTTGGGCGAGGACTCGGCGGACTCTGGGGAGGAGGCGGTGCAAGAGCCGGCGGACGGTCCTGTGGGGGTTCAAACGGTGGTGGCGGAAACAGGTAAGCTATATATTCCTTACTTATTGAGATTGAAGACTGCATAGTGTGCTTTCTGCACGGGTGTATTACAAATCAACCAGGTAGTAGCCTCCTCGAAATGTACTTCGACTTAGCTGTGAAGTTTTTGGTGAGAAGAATCCCAATAAGTTCTTAGACGAACGTGATGGATGGGATGAACGAAAAGCGAAAGAAGGGTGTAAGTAAGTGGGACGCGAACTTGTATGATGGCTGGCAAAGAAGAACGATATGTGTTTGCTTGGCCCCCGAGGTGGCTGGGAAGGAAAGAATATGGTATGGTGCATGGCTGGGTCAATGATGAAGCAAGGATGGGTGGAAGGACAGCAGCCTGGGTGGGTGAAACAGAAACTGTATGTGTGCGTATACTTTGACTGAATGGATGCCTGGAGCATGGTATTCTCTGACTCTTAGATAGCACATGTGTATCTAGAGAGAGTAGATGGTCGCCAGGTGAAGTAAGTGTTACCTTGAAGAGCATGTACCACCGCACCCGCACGTCCGTTCCAGTGCAGGGAAGGCAAGGAAAAGAAATTGTAAATGTGTCCAATACTACCATGAATAGTAGCAGTACTTTGTATTGTACTTTGTATTGCGTTTGCAATCACAGCATATATCTGGTTATTACGGTGGACACTCCGTACCTCTCTTAATAACTTTAGTTTACTTGTAGTACGTCATTCATGTGTGGGTGTATCACTGTTCACTCAATATTAAGCAAAGCACCTAAAGTCATCTCATATGTCATCAAATACGTCCCATGTGAAGTGATAGATAATCAAATTAGTTAGCTTCTTCATTTTCCTTTTCTAGTACTCATTTGCACTGTAGGGTGAAAGGTAAATTAATTAAGCAGTAGCCCTTGTAACAGAGTATTCTCAGTGCCACCCGTAATAGAAAAGTAATAGCTTCACCACCTGCATGTACTGTACCGGTACAGTAACGCAAGTCTGTCTCACTCATCATGGTGTGCAACTTTTTTTCTCGGGTGCAAGTTCACTGTGCTGTCCATGTCATTCTGCCGGCTTGCATAAGATAACGTACCAATTTCCCTAAACAAGAGAGAAGAAGAAGAATAAGACTGGTGTACTGTCATAGTCGACTGTAATGGAAGTCCATAGTGGTCGTAGAATTTGTTCATTGAACTACCACTAATGTTAGTGCAAGGATGCAGAAGTGGGAGGTTACATAGATACTGTCCTCAATAGTTATGTACTGTGCTTTCAATTTGCTACTTGTACTCTGTGACCCAACTTTCGGCTCAATCACTTTGTGTTATTAATAAGGAGCATTGGTTACAGACTATGTCTTTCTTTCTTCATATATCGGCGGCTGGTGGCCCTGGAGGAGGAGGAGGACACGCAGTCGAGCGGGGCAACAACGACATCCTCGACTGTGACCACTGCATCCTCCTCCGTGACTAAGCCAGCGGGACCGAGCCGGGCTAAGAAAGAC
Source organism: Lissotriton helveticus (assembly GCF_964261635.1). Classification (NCBI taxonomy): domain Eukaryota; kingdom Metazoa; phylum Chordata; class Amphibia; order Caudata; family Salamandridae; genus Lissotriton; species Lissotriton helveticus. The sequence goes on along the minus strand of NC_136059.1, from coordinate 220,588,054 downwards.
GACCGCCACCGCCAAGCAACCGAAATACCAGCTGTCCCCCACAGGAGCTGCAAGGAACGCCAACGCCGCCTACGAGTCCGCATGTCCAACCTGGAGCAGGAGGTCCTGAAGTATAAGAACTTGGTTAAGGGCCTCCGCTCCGAGCTTGCCACCCTCCGCAAGGAGTATGATGCCCATGCCGCATCATGCACCAGCACCAGCACCCTCCAGTAGTGGAGTGTCCCTTGCCCTTTTTTTATAGACTTTTGGGGGGTGGGATTTGGGAGTTGGGATCGTTTTGGGACGTTTCAAAGACAATCGTTGGGGTTAGGGTGGGTGAGGGAGATTATTTTGTTAGGGCTAAATAAATATATTTTTAAACTTTATCTGACCATACCTGTTTTTTACTGCTTTTCAGTCTGGTTGGTGGGGGGCGGGGGTGTAACAGTAACTTTGTTTTCCTGAACAGTCGTAGGACTTTAGTAGTACAACCGTCAATCTCTTGTCTACTCCGAAATAATACTCCATTATACTACCTCCCACCAAACGCTTATCCTACCTGTAATTTGTGTTAGAAATTAGTGCTAGGCCCAGGGCTGGCTCCAGGTGAAATGGGGATTAACGTTGTCAATCCTGGGCGGGTGACATTTCCTCATTGCGGTGGTACTAGTGGTGTGACACAGTGGCAGTTGCATGCCTATGGAAAAAAAGAAAACGAAACCTTGTTTGTCCTCCTTACTGTAGCATTACAACGGTTACGGTACGATCGAGAAAATAGCAGGTGACAGTACACTAGAACAGTGCCATAATGTAGCCTAACAAATGGTAAAGTATTTGCTTGCAAGTATAACTAGTACTTGCGTTGAATTTATTTGACATTGGCTACTACTACTAGAAGATATAGTACTGAAGCTGAGTAAGTCTAGAAGATATCCTCGTATTCCTTCACCAGCCTGTTGCTATGACCTTATCCTCCCCAGCAAGTGTGTGGAATTATTGATGTCATTTTAGTCAGACATCAAGCAAAACAACACAGCCCGGGGGAAGAGGGTTAGGGTTTGTAAAATGGATGGGAATGGGGGTTTCTTTTTGGGTAGGTTTTGTTGAGAGAAGAAAAAAAAAGCAGAGCATGGACAAACAATAATTGAAGATACAGACAATCTTTGGTTACAAACTAAAGGTAAGCACATGCAGTCACACTCATAGAATAAAAGACAACAATGGATACTGTATCTGTATTGCGTATGTTGTTGAAGTTGTCCTGTTGAATTTGGTAAGTAAGTTGCATGCAGCAAACAATTCCTCTTATTGGCGGCACTCCTCCATTCCAGCTGACGCTTCGTCCATCAATGTGGCTGGTGACCACTGACAGAAGACACCCTGTCCACTGCCTGCCTGGCGGATGTTGACTGAAACCCGGCCTGTAATTATTGAACGGAAAACAGGAAGTGCTATTACAATACCACTGATAAATAAATAAAAGGTATGTACGCTGTGTGGTTCAAAAAGTGACACTTTGATTTCCCTAATAGACAGTACAATATTTTTGAAATTGCGTGCTCTGTCTGAGTCACCTTTTTAAGGATCAATAAGTATGGCCAAAATATTATAGCGGATCTTTCCCCTCAAGGTAGGTGTACTGTAAACTGTGTTTTAGAACAAAATTTGACCTTCCCAGCAATGCTCCCACCAAGACCCTTACTAAAGCCAGTCGCAAAAATGTAGAAGAACCCCAATCAGATCTCCAAAAACGATGCCTAGCAGAAAAATGGTTACAAAACGTACTTTGAAAGTAACAGTAGGCCCAAATACAGACCGTGGATTGTATTCAAACCACTTGCAAGCAAGCAAAAGTATCCATAGCCAGCATCGCTCCAACAGTGCTCTACAACAACAGAACTGCGTTGCAATAGAACCCCCCGAAACACATGCAATCCTGCTGCTAGGGCTAACCCTAACGAACCCTAACTTACAAAAAGTGCCAAAACTGGTGTTTCCTTATGGATTTTGTCCAACAAACTTCTAGCCGGTATTAGACCTTCCCAGGAATGCCCCAGGCAAGACCCGCCAACCCACCCGCAAAAAAACACCCGACAACACCCCCAAACAGCGAAAAAGCTAAATCTCATACTTACAATGTCCCTCGGCCTTCGGTCCAAACGCGGCGCTGTGCAGCTAGGTCATCATCATCATCAATCATCATAACTCCTGTTTTCCACCACGGATTTCCTGAAAAGCAAATGCAATCAAGATTAGACTGTCGCAGCAGTGCTTCGACAGAGACCCCGGCCGCAACCCACCCACGAACAGCAGGAAGCCCCCCAAAACGATACATTGAGCAAGATGTCAGAAGAAATAGCAAAAAAAAAGGCTGTTCCTTATGGATTTTGTCCAAAACACTTCTATCCGGTATTAGACCTTCCCAGGAATGCCCCAGGCAAGACCCGCCAACCCACCCGCAAAAAAACACCTGACAACACCCCCAAACAGCGAAAAAGCTAAATCTCATACTTACAATGTCTCTCGGCCTTCGGTCCAAACGCGGCGCTGTGCAGCTAGGTCATCATCATCATCAATCATCATAACTCCTGTTTTCCACCACGGATTTCCTGAAAAGCAAATGCAATCAAGATTAGACTGTCGCAGCAGTGCTTCGACAGAGACCCCGGCCGCAACCCACCCACGAACAGCAGGAAGCCCCCCAAAACGCTACATTGAGCAAGATGTCAGAAGAAATAGCAAAAAAAAAGGCTGTTCCTTATGGATTTTGTCCAAAACACTTCTATCCGGTATTAGACCTTCCCAGGAATGCCCCAGGCAAGACCCGCCAACCCACCCGCAAAAAAACACCCGACAACACCCCCAAACAGCGAAAAAGCTAAATCTCATACTTACAATGTCTCTCGGCCTTCGGTCCAAACGCGGCGCTGTGCAGCTAGGTCATCATCATCATCAATCATCATAACTCCTGTTTTCCACCACGGATTTCCTGAAAAGCAAATGCAATCAAGATTAGACTGTCGCAGCAGTGCTTCGACAGAGACCCCGGCCGCAACCCACCCACGAACAGCAGGAAGCCCCCCAAAACGCTACATTGAGCAAGATGTCAGAAGAAATAGCAAAAAAAAAGGCTGTTCCTTATGGATTTTGTCCAAAACACTTCTATCCGGTATTAGACCTTCCCAGGAATGCCCCAGGCAAGACCCGCCAACCCACCCGCAAAAAAACACCCGACAACACCCCCAAACAGCGAAAAAGCTAAATCTCATACTTACAATATCTCTCGGCCTTCGGTCCAAATGCGGCGCTGTTCAGCTAGGTCATCATCATCAATCATCATAACTCCTGTTTTCCACCACGGATTTCCTGAAAAGCAAATGCAATCAAGATTAGACTGTCGCAGGCTCGCAGCAGTGCTTCGACAGACACCAAAAATTACCCACAAACACCCGGAACCCCGCCAAAGAGCACCTCAAAGGCAAGCAAGTCAGCAAAAACGGCAAGAAATTTCCACCTCATATTTGGTACAAAACACTTTTGTCCATTATTAGAGCTTCACAGCAATGGGCCCAAATCCGTCAACTCACCCGCAAAGAAGTACAACACCCCCACAAGTGCTGAGTCTTTCTTCATTGGGCATAATCCAGCACTCTGCTTGGAGGGAAATCGCAGTCTGGAGGAGGAGGATAGAGGAGCATGTTCTTCAGAACTTGTGAACCTGAGGAATGTAGACTGCGGCACCTTCAAATCAATAAGCAAACAAGTGAAGACAGTTCTGATGATGGTCTTGTTTTTGGGATTAGGTGATTAAAGTTTGAATTAAATTAACTGTGCAAAACAAAGAAAGAGAGACACAAAGCACACAGGAATAAAAGTGAAAAGGACGAAAAAGAAAGTTCTTGATTGATTGTCTCATTTTCAGGGCTCGGTGTCAGGGAATAAGAACAAGATTTCGTCATCATACTCTGCGAATTCAGGCTGGATGAGGTCAGTGCCACCGAACAGAGAACAAATCCCCTCATCTACGTTGCCGTCCTCCTCGTCTTCATGCGGCGTGCTTTCTCGTACTTTGTAATCTGGTGGTATGAGGTGCTGATTCATCTTGATCATTGTCAGCCGCTCCACATTTTTGGGCGAGAGGCGGCTCCGTTTGGGAGTTACAATGCCACCAGCAGCACTGCAAACACGTTCAGAAGACACACTTGCGAGTGGGCAAGACAAATAGTTTATAGCCAGGTTGAAGAGCTGTGGCCACAATTGTTTTTTGCCATGCCAATACTGCAATGGCTCATCATTAAGAAAGACCTCTGTTGAGTCATTCAGATAGTCCTGCACCATCGACTCAAGGTCATCAACGGTTCCTCCACTTTGCTTACTTTTTGCTGTGGCTGTGACATTTTTTCGAGAACCATACCCAAGCAAACTTTGCCAATCCTCTACAACAGCCACTGTTTTTGTTGTGTGTGGTGCAGATGATCCAGTTGCCGGTGTCTTTAACGGCTGAGAGGTCACTTGTGCCCCAGCCACAGGTGCAGAAGTGGATTCTTGTGACTGGGGATGGCCTGCTGATGCTGATGCTGATGTACTGGCTTCTCCTTCAAAAACCTGCCGTTCTTTTTCATACCTCTTGGCTGACCAGGCTAACCAATGTTTGTACTTTTGAACATCTGCATCAGCAAAAGGAAAGAATGCTTCGCCTGCCAGCGCCTTTTTGTAGCGTGGATCCAGAATAGTAGCACAAATGTAATGCTGATCTGACTTGATCTTTTCAAGACGTTCATCACCACGTAGGCGCTCTAATAATTTCTCAGACAAAATAAAATGGTCTTTTTTTTTTCATCTTTTTCAAACTCAGAAGACACCGCCATCAGTTGGTGCTCCAGCATGCACAACAATGGGATAGCTTTTCCCAAATTACAGTCCTCCTGGCTGACTGCACGCGTGAAGAACTCAAAAGGACGAAGCATGTCTGTCAGGCTTTTAACTATGTCCCATTGCGCCGCACTCATCCGCAGGTCCTCCTTCTGAGATGTACCCTCTGTGAAGAAATAGTGATCGAGTACCGTATACTGCTCATACAGACGCTCAAGCATGTAGAAGTTTGAGTTCCAACGTGTTGCCACCTCCTGGATGAGTGCTTTCACTGGCATTCCACGTATAAATAGCAGTCTCCGCAGATGCTTCCGGGCCTTAAAAGAATGGCTGAAATGGTTGCACATTTTGCGGCAGGTGGCCATTACCTCGAACGCTGTACTCTGTTTATCCATCAAGAATTTTTGAACTACCAGGTTGATACAGTGCGCCAAACACGGCACTCTAACATGGTCACCCTTCAACATGGCCTTAACTACATTGGAGCCATTATCCGTGGAAACATAACCAATCTTGAGTTTTAGGGGGGATAGCATTTTCAACACCTTTTTGTTAAACTCTTCCAAAAGGTTTTCTGCTGTGTGACTTTTCTCCAAGCCAAACATGGCTAGTGTTGCATGTTTCCGAGCAGCTTTGAAAACTTTGTCCGGGTCAACACCTGCGTTTAGCTTTGCTATAACAGCTGAAAAAGAGACCCAGTGTGCAGTGATGCACATGTAATCAGCGCCTGCGCCACTGGTCCACATGTCTGTTGTCAGATGTATTGTGTGAACAGCACTCTTCTGCAAAGCTGCCCCAATCGCCTCCAGCACATCTTCATGTAGTGCTGGAACCGCAACTCTGGCAAAATAGAACCGGCTCGGAACCTTCCATTTAGGGCAGAGCGTTGCCACTAATTCAAGAAAACCTACCGCTTCTACAAAAGAAAAAGGTAGAAGGTCCACAGCTAGCATTTTAGCCAGCTTAGTGTTATACAGACGCGTCAGTGGGTGGTTGCGTTCATATGGCACGTCTGAAGTAAGCATTGTTCTAATGTTGCCCTGGACCAAGCATTTACGGGCTGATAATGACTTCGTTGACCCAATTTTGCTCGCTGGTGAACTTTTGTGCGTTGGTGTCTCACTCGCTCCAACACTCTTAGTGTGCCTCACATTGGGTGTGCTGCTGACAGGGGTACTGGGTGTAAGGGAAGTGTTTGACACGTCTTCTTCCTGCTCGTCATCATCAGATGAAACATCAACGTTTCCTTGAATTTGGCCTTTCTTGATCGCATCTAGGTGCGCAAACCATTTGACAGTGTGCTGTCTCCTAAGATGACATCTCTGGCCTCCGGTACCATAGTTGGTACCTGGCTTACCACGACTAACTGCTTGCTTACAAATGGTACAAATGGCAAACTTTGGATTTTTTGGACAAACAGTAAAGAAGTCCCAAACTGGGGACTTGAAGTGTCTGTGGGACATGGAGGAGGCGGCGATACTGGTGGTGGTGGTCATGAAGCTAATGCCAGATGAAGTGGAGGATCTGGATTGCCCAACTTTTGTACGTTTTGCACTTTCACCGCCACTAATTAAGGTCGAGGTTGACGGAGGTCTCTTCTTGCCAGAAAGAAATATGGAAGCGGGACGAGTTGGTGTACTACTTAACTCCAATGATTGTGGTGTTTCCACTGCCTCCTCATCGACAACATTATCATCATCATCACACTCAGCAGCTCTTCGGGCTAGGGTCAAAATGTCTGTTTGCTGCATGCCCGCTGGGGCTGCAGTGACCTTTATGATGACTGGGTCGTCGTTGGCAGAGTCTTCATCAGCAGCAGTATCCGCCACTTCTTGTTGAGACTCATCACACTCCATAACTCTGAGACTTTGGATGAGCTTCCTTTTACGCTTAACTACCTTTGTCGGATCATGGTGTGCCTCACTCTCAGACGGCTGTGGTGCTGGTTCCCAAGTTTGATCCGTATCATCAGAAGGAGGTGTGCTTGAAGAAGATGTAGACACCACCCTTGATCTCTTCCTTGCTAGGGGTGTGGAAGACAATGAAGGATCATCAGGAGGAGTGGCTTCCTCAAATGATACCTCGCCTTGATTGTCGATTTCCTGATGTGCCCCTACTTCGGGAGGAACAACTATTGTGGGCACTTGTGACCCTCCATGCACCTCTGCTTGCGCATCTCCTTGCGCTGCCTCTCCTTCCACATGTACTTGGGCTTGTACTTGCACATGTGATTGTTGTTGCGGCTGTGGTTGTTCAACACTAGTCAGATGAGCTACAACAACCTGTGTTGATTGAGGGACATTGCTGCTGCTTTCTTGCGATGAGCCAACATCACTGGTCGATGGTGATTGAACAACTATACTGGCTGCCTCTGCAGCACTCAAGGGCTTGGACTTAAGTTGGCGTGGTGGTGGTGGTGGCACTGAGCCCAATGGAGCGGGGGTGCTGCTGCCAGCTTGGTCCCCAGCAGATCCCGCTGCTGCTGCTGCAGGCATACTTTTTTTTTTACTCCCAAAAAAAGGGGCGGGCAGCACACCAGTGTCCTTGGTAACTTGCTTCTTCTGCTCCTTACTGGCACCTTTCTTGCTAGAGGAGCTACGGGTTACTTTTTTGGGGGCCATCTTCTTCAGAGCAGGTCAGCACGGCAGCAGTTGCACGAGTTGCAGAGGGTTCTGTGTCCAGACGTGACGTCGCGTGACGTTATGCTGCACACACACACTGCTGCAGGACTTCTTCCTGGCACTGGTGGTTCTCTTGAGTCTTTTTGTGCACCTAAAAGCAATGGAAGACAGAGGAACATCAGTTCAGTTATACACCCCAAAAAATCGACAAAGCACAGAAAAATGAGCACAATCCCATGCCATCCATGATGTTTACATTGAAGACACCCCACAGAAAGACTAGGGAGTGGGACATGCAAGTATGCAACACTCAGTCACTACCCCTGGGCATAATGGATGAAAAGTAGGCAAAATAAGTGCAGGCCTCAGACACTGCCTCTCCTCAAAATGGCCCCTTACACCCCAAGCACATGTTGCCTGTACCAGCCAGCACTCAAGATGGCCACCACCACCACCCACATGGCCAGTCCACATCAACAGTACACCCCCAAAAAACAGAAAAACAGCCAGAAATCACCACAATCCAATGCCATCCATGATGTTTACATTAAAGAGAGTGAGACCACACCACAGGCACACTCAGTCCATGCACCACCACCCCTGGGCAAAAGGCCACACCAGCAGCCCCCCAAAAACGACAAAAAACAATAAAATCAGCACAATCCCAGCCCATCCATGGCCTCAATGGTGTTTAAATTCAAGAAGACACCCCTCAGAAACACTAGGCCCATGCACACTCACTACCCCTGGGCATAATGGATGAAAAGTAGGCAAAATAAGTGCAGGCCTCAGACACTGCCTCTCCTCAAAATGGCCCCTCCCTTACACCCCAAGCACATGTTGCCTGTACCAGCCAGCACTCAAGATGGCCACCACCACCACCCACATGGCCAGTCCAGATCAACAGTACACCCCCAAAAAACAGAAAAACAGCCAGAAATCACCACAATCCAATGCCATCCATGATGTTTACATTAAAGAGAGTGAGACCATACCACAGGCACACTCAGTCCATGCACCACCACCCCTGGGCAAAAGGCCACACCAGCACCCCCCCAAAAGCGACAAAAAACAATAAAATCAGCACAATCCCAGCCCATCCATGGCCTCAATTATGTTTAAATTCAAGAAGACACCCCACAGAAAGACTAGGCCCATGCAACACTCACCACCCCTGGCCAAAGGGCCCCACCAGCAGGCCCAAAAACACGACAAAAAACAATAAAATCAGCACAATCCCAGCCCATCCATGGCCTCAATGGTGTTTAAATTCAAGAAGACACCCCTCAGAAACACTAGGCCCATGCAACACTCACTACCCCTGGGCATAATGGATGAAAAGTAGGAAAAATAAGTGCAGGCCTCAGACACTGCCTCTCCTCAAAATGGCCCCTCCCTTACACCCCAAGCACATGTTGCCTGTACCAGCCAGCACTCAAGATGGCCACCACCACCACCCACATGGCCAGTCCACATCAACAGTACACCCCCCAAAAACAGAAAAACAGCCAGAAATCACCACAATCCAATGCCATCCATGATGTTTACATTAAAGAGAGTGAGACCACACCACAGGCACACTTAGTCCATGCACCACCACCCCTGGGCAAAAGGCCACACCAGCACCCCCCCAAAAATGACAAAAAACAATAAAATCAGCACAATCCCAGCCCATCCATGGCCTCAATTATGTTTAAATTCAAGAAGACACCCCACAGAAAGACTAGGCCCATGCAACACTCACTACCCCTGGCCAAAGGGCCCCACCAGCAGGCCCAAAAAAACGACAAAAAACAATAAAATCAGCACAATCCCAGCCCATCCATGGCCTCAATGGTGTTTAAATTCAAGAAGACACCCCTCAGAAACACTAGGCCCATGCAACACTCACTACCCCTGGGCATAATGGATGAAAAGTAGGCAAAATAAGTGCAGGCCTCAGACACTGCCTCTCCTCAAAATGGCCCCTCCCTTACACCCCAAGCACATGTTGCCTGTACCAGCCAGCACTCAAGATGGCCACCACCACCACCCACATGGCCAGTCCACATCAACAGTACACCCCCAAAAAACAGAAAAACAGCCAGAAATCACCACAATCCAATGCCATCCATGATGTTTACATCAAAGAGAGTGAGACCACACCACAGGCACACTCAGTCCATGCACCACCACCCCTGGGCAAAAGGCCACACCAGCACCCCCCCAAAAACGACAAAAAACAATAAAATCAGCACAATCCCAGCCCATCCATGGCCTCAATTATGTTTAAATTCAAGAAGACACCCCACAGAAAGACTAGGCCCATGCAACACTCACCACCCCTGGGCAAAGGGCCACACCAGCAGGCCCAAAAAAAGGACAAAAATCAGCACAATCCCAGCCCATCCATGGCCTCAATGGTGTTTAAATTCAACAAAACATTTGTATCATGCACCCCTAACCAACCCTGGTCCTACTGGATACTGTGGCTACCCACAATATAATTTATTTAATGTTCTGAAAAAGTTCCAAAATTTTACTTGCAGCAACTGTAATGCCCCAAACAAACTTACTTGTGAAAGTTGATTTCTAAACCAAAAGTGATCCAAAGACAGTCAAAAAGGCCTCAAATCCAAATATCCAGCAGCACCCACAAAAAGTAATCCTTCCAGCTCCAGATCCAAATGAAAGTGACCAGGAGATGGACAAAGCACTGGGAGGAGCCTGCTGGACAGGAACAGGAAGTTGGAGACTGTGGGGCACTTCCTTTCTCCCCCCCCCCCAAAATGGACTCCTTGCAAAAAAAAAGGCCATGCAAATGTCAACCTGAGGAGTGATTCTGATAAAAATCATAATTTTCTGAAGGTTTATCCTGTTTGCTGGTGATTTTCTTGTGCGAAATTGCAAAATCTCTATTTCGCAAGTGCGAGATTGTTCCTTTCCGCCGCAACTACGTGGTCGCAATTGCGAACTCTCGCGAGGTGTGCTGTGCAAGGTGGCAAGCCGCGAGTACGTATTCGCGGGCGCTAAACTCCCGCGGGAACACGCAGCAAGATCTAAAATGGCGCGTCACTCGCAAAGAAAAACAACTCGGCAAACGCTAAATGACGGAAAGTGAACGCCGTGCACCACGCCGCGCGCCGCAACCAAGCAAAAAATCCGCCGCGAGCGGATTCACGGATTTTCGACAAATTCGCGAGCGTTCGCGGATTGCGAATTTGCCGAAAATCCGAAAAATCCGCGAGCGGAGCGGATTTTACGCCCATGCTTAGTTGCACCTAATGCTTTCCTATGGGGCGACCAGATGGCCGAACTTTCCCTGGAAGTCCCGATGAGGTGCCATTTGCCTCTCTGACCCCAGCGAGGGCTCCAGGAGGTCAGATACTTTCTCGCCTTGGGTCCCCTCTGTCACCTCGAGTGCACTGATTACAAAAAAGGGGGTAATTTTCCTCTGGATTACTAGGGAGAGGGTCAGTCAGACCTCCGTGAGGCCCGGCCATTCTGAATCAGGTGAAGGCAAAACCCGGGCCCGCCCGCCAGGGCCTCCAGGGGCCTTGGTACGCTCCTGCCTCTCAGCCCCTTGCCGATGGTCCTTTTTCTCCGAGTTTGCTGAGGCGTACTTCCGTGAGGTCTGGCGATGCTGAGACGGGGAAGGCAGCACCCGGGCCCGCCCACGGGGGTCCCCAGGGGCCCGGGTACGGTCTTGCCTCTCATGCCCTTGCCGATGGTCCTTTTTCTCTGAGTTTTTTTCCTCAGTCAGACTTCCTTGAGGTTCGGTGATGCTGAGATGGGGAAGGTGGAACCCAGGGGCCCGGGTACGCACCTACCTCTGAGCCCCTTCTTTTTTCTCCGAGCTTGCTCAGGCAGACCTCCATGTGGTCCGGTGAAGCTGAGATGGGGGAAGGTGGCACCCGGGCTGCAGAAAACACCACTGATATAAGTCCTACACCAGCAAGTGTACCAACAAATGAACCAGCAAGAGAACTCAATAATGAGCCTATGAACTCTGCTCGGTACTGAGACATAATATCGAACTTTTAATATCGAAGTGACATTATATCGAAGTTAAAATATCGATGATGATAAATATCGGAATCACCAATATCGATTACAAAAATATCGTAATAAGTATGTGTGCAGAAATATCGATGACAAAAATATCTAAGTAAAAATATCGTTGTAAAGAAATATCGATAGATAGTAAACATATCGAAATAAAATATATAGTAATAAATATGTAGTAATATGTGTTATTGTTCTGTAATAATTAATAATATTTAGAATTTATTAATAGTAATGTGTACTTATAAAATATAATAAATTAAAAAAATAAAACATATATAAATTTAGGAGCGGGATGTTGGGTTAATAGGGGATACAGGTGGGGAGTGTATTAAAAATGTATATATTATAAATATAAAATTGCAGAATTTTGTTTTAAATTAGAAAATATTAAAAAAATTAAATATTTAAAAATAAATTTTATATATAAATTAATTAATTGATATATAAATTTAGGAGCGGGATGTTGGGTTAATAGGGGATAAGGGTGGGGAGTGTATTAAAAATGTATATATTATAAATATAAAATTGCAGAATTTTGTTTTAAATTAGAAAATATTAAAAAAATTAAATATTTAAAAATAAATTTTATATATAAATTAATTAATTGATATATAAATTTAGGAGCGGGATGTTGGGTTAATAGGGGATAAGGGTGGGGAGTGTATTAAAAATGTATATATTATAAATATAAAATTGCAGAATTTTGTTTTAAATTAGAAAATATTAAAAAAATTAAATATTTAAAAATAAATTTTATATATAAATTAATTAATTGATATATAAATTTAGGAGCGGGATGTTGGGTTTATAGGGGATAAGGGTGGGGAGTGTTTTAAAAAAATTTATTTTTATTTTTATATAATTGAAAAAAAATTAATAAAATTAAATAAACATTTAAAATGTAAAATGTAAATTTTTTTTTAAAAAAATCTACATTTTAAAATTATGTTTTCAAATATTTTTTTTTAAATTTTTATATTTGAAATTGATGTTATTTTATAATAATTATTTGAAAATAATATAATATAAAAATAAATTCTTAAAAAATATATTTCAATAGGAGAAAATGTTTTACATTGTTAAATAATTCTACATAAAAAAGAGGGAAAAATGGTGAAAAAAAAAAATTACAATAATTCTAATTTAAAATTAAAAAAATTTTTAAAAATTGTTACAATATTTGAAATTATTTGTAAAACCAATATGTACATAAAAAAAATTTGAAATTTCGAATTTCGCAAATATTGTGAAATAAATTGCGAAATTTATTCTATAAGAATTTACAATATTGTTCTACTTTCAAAAATGTTTAAAAATGTATTTGATATGAATAATCTGATTATTTTTTTACATTTATTTCATATTTACACATTCGGATAAAGTATATTTGTTTGTTGAGTGTATGGAGTGAGTAAAATTGTTAACAATCTATATTGCTGTACAGTTTTATATATTATACTACATTTGAATAGTGAAAATCAACATTATTAATTAGAAATGATAATTTTTTAAACATTATTATTGTATATCGTTTTTAAGGTATGTATTTTTATGTAACTAAACATATATATACATGCATTTTATGTACCTTGGAGTGGCAATTTATATGTATATGTAAATAGTGTCCTAAAGCATTCCTAATTAATGTAGAATGGAGTAGGAATAGTAAATTATATATTATTAGTGTACACCATCTATCTTTAATTAATGTAGACTGGAGTGAGAATAATAATTTTTATTTAATTAGTGTCCAGCACCTACCCCAAATTAATCTAGAATGGAGTGGGAATTGTACAGTTATGTAGATTGAAATGTCATTAAATAAATATTTTAGTGAAATAAAATATAAAATATTGTAGTGTATTTTGGAACAAATTTTATTTTTGATTAACATGAGAAAGAACAACAATAAACATTAGTATAACATACTTTTATTACATTTATAATTATTAATATATTTGTTTAATTTGTGTACATTTTATTAAACATTTCAAACAATATTGGTAATAGTACTTAATTCTAAGAATACATATTTAATAAACATAAGTATTGTTAGAAGTAAGAAAAAAGGAAAACAAACATTACAACGCAACTTTTACAACGCACTACCATTACAACGAAATTTTTACTACGCAATTACTATTACAACGCATGTATTTACAACGCAGGTACCTTTACAACACATACCATTACAACGTAAGTATTGGTAACTATATAATTATATTTTAAATTTTATATGTTTGGTTGTTTTTTAAGGGATATTTTTAAGGGTACAGGCTCAGTGTTAATTTTTGGGGTAAAGGGGTATTTTTAGGTTTCAGGGTCAGTTTTCAGTTTTTGGGTAAAAGGGTATTTTGAGGTTTCAGGGTCAGTTTTCAGTTTTTGGGTAAAGGGGTATTTTTAGTGTTCAGGGTCAGTTTTGGGTTTTTGGGTAAAGGGGTATTTTTTGGGTTCAGGGTCAGTTTAGGTTTTTTTGGTAAAGGGGTATTTTTAGGGTTCAGGGTCAGTTTTGTGTTTTTGGGTAAAAGGGTATTTTGAGGTTTCAGGGTCAGTTTTCAGTTTTTGGGTAAAGGGGTATTTTTAGGGTTCAGGGTCAGTTTTCAGTTTTTGGGTAAAGGGGTATTTTTAGGGTTCAGGGTCAGTTTTGGGTTTTTGGGTAAAGGGGTATTTTTAGGGTTCAGGATCAGTTTTCAGTTTTTGGGTAAAGGGGTATATTTTGGGTTCAGGGTCAGTTTAGGTTTTTTGGGTAAAGGGGTATTTTTAGGGTTCAGGGTCAGTTTTGTGTTTTTGGGTAAAAGGGTATTTTGAGGTTTCAGGGTCAGTTTTCAGTTTTTGGGTAAAGGGGTATTTTTAGGGTTCAGGGTCAGTTTTCGGTTTTTGGGTAAAGGGGTATTTTTAGGGTTCAGGGTCAGTTTTGGGTTTTTGGGTAAAGGGGTATTTTTAGGGTTCAGGATCAGTTTTCAGTTTTTGGGTAAAGGGGTATTTTTAGGGTTCGGGGTCAGTTTTCAGTTTTTGGGTAAAGGGGTATTTTTAGGGTTCAGGGTCAGTTTTCAGTTTTCGGGTAAAGGGGTATATTTTGGGTTCAGGGTCAGTTTAGGTTTTTTGGGTAAAGGGGTATTTTTAGGGTTCAGGGTCAGTTTTGTGTTTTTGGGTAAAAGGGTATTTTGAGGTTTCAGGGTCAGTTTTCAGTTTTTGGGTAAAGGGGTATTTTTAGGGTTCAGGGTCAGTTTTCAGTTTTTGGGTAAAGGGGTATTTTTAGGGTTCAGGGTCAGTTTTGGGTTTTTGGGTAAAGGGGTCTTTTTAGGGTTCAGGGTCAGTTTTGGGTTTTTGGGTAAAGGGGTATTTTTAGGGTTCAGGATCAGTTTTCAGTTTTTGGGTAAAGGGGTATTTTTAGAGTTCAGGGTCAGTTTTCAGTTTTTGGGTAAAGGGGTATTTTTAGGGTTCAGGGTCAGTTTTGGGTTTTTGGGTAAAGGGGTATTTTTAGGGTTCAGGGTCAGTTTTCAGTTTTTGGGTAAAGGGGTATTTTTAGGGTTCAGGGTCAGTTTTCAGTTTTTGGGGAAAGGGGTATTTTTAGGGTTCAGAGTCAGTTTTGGGTTTTTGGGTAAAGTGGTATTTTTAGAGTTCAGGGTCAGTTATGGGATTTTGGTTAAAGGGGTATTTTTTGGGTTCAGGGTCAGTTTTGGGTTTTTGGGTAAAGGGGTAGTTTTAGGGTTTAGGGTCAGTTTTGGGTTTTTGGGGTACAGGGGTACAGGGTTAAAATACAATTTAATTTAAATTATTTTAATTAAATGAAATTAAATTACATTAAATTAAATTACATTATATTATTTTTAATTATTAAAATGTATTTAAAATTAATTAAATGTAATTAAAATACATTAAATTATATTACATTAAAATAAATTATAGTATATTTTTAATGTTTAAAAGTGTTATAGAATAATAATAAAATTGTTCGATATTGCTTAAAAAACGATATTATTGTAGCCGATATTTTTACTCTCGATATTTTTAACGTACTGTTTATACATTTTAATTATCGATATTTAAATATTGCGATATATATGTGGTCGATATAATTGATATCGATGTTTATGTATTGCGATATTTTAATTTCGATATTTGTGTATGTGATTAAATAAGTATAGGATGACGATATATTTGATGTCGATATTTTAGTGTTGATAATTTTGTACTACGATAATGTGTGTTTCGATATTATGTCATAGATTCCTCTGCTCAAGATGAACACCAGAATGCCTCAGTAGGGAACAAGATAACAAAAAAAGACGAGAAAAATGGAAGGCTTAATCGGACACACAAGAAAAATTATGCCAAAGCAAAGGGCAGCTATAAAGAATACCAGGCAATGTTTAAAAAAGACAAAAAGAAAATTGCCAGGATTATCACTGATGGGGCAAAAGATGCCACTTGCCAGATCAGTGCTGAAGAAATCTTTCAATATTACAAAAACATAATTGAGAAAGAAAACAAGAAAAATCCTAATTTCATGCCAATTGATCGGATACCAGAGAATTACGAAATTAGAAATCTATGTAAAGAAATAACACTGCTCGAAATAACTCATGCCTTTGAGAACTCCAATTTAAAGAAAGCAGTGTGGCCTGATAAGATTGGTCTGAATGACTTGTATAAAGTGCACAGAAGACAACCAAGACTGCTGCCCAGAATCCTATCGTCTTGGTTGATGATGAGAAGAGTACCAGTAAATATCAAAAAGAATCGATCAATTTTTTAATTTTTTTAAAAAAAATTTTGGTTCGTAAGAGTTTTATTGACATTTAACATCATTACATTTATTTCGCCTACAACCCTCAGGCCGGCTACGTTTCTCAATCACGTGTGATGGTTATATAGTATACAGCTGTTTAGCCGACAACCAGCGGGCCGGAAGCGAATGCATTGGATTTACTTGCACATCAAACCATATATCATTGCTGAGTGTCAGTATCTTATACACATAACTTTAACTCTTGATCCATTAGTTCGAAGAACATCCTTCAACTCTGCCCTGTGTATGTAGCTTACCCTTCCGGCGCTCATTCATGCTCCCTCCTTTTATGACTATGTACAGTTATCCCCCCCACAATTCCGCCCCGTTGTGTAATACTTGCTTATGAGCCCCCTAGATCCACATTCATTACCTTCATTCATCCTCCTCCTCCTCCTCTGAACTGTCATTATCATCTTCATCCAGCGGTTTACATATGTCTCCCCGGTATTTATTCCAGGGTGACCACACTGCATTCCATTTGCGTGGGTTGGCTCTCTTCTTATACACCGCCCTTTCCGTCACCATAATCATATCCATATTCTTGCACCACTGGCCTAGTGTTGGTGTCTCCACCGCCCCCCACTTTTGTGCTATATCCCGTTTAGCTACCATGCATCCCACAGTCGTCCATACCTGCCCCTGACGTGTCAGGTTCGTCGGTCCTCATATATGTAGTAAGGCCATATGGGGGTCTGGCACCAGTGTCGTTTCTAGCGTCTGTGATATGGTGCGAATTATACGTCTCCAATATTCTGAGATCCTAGGGCACTCCCAAAGTGTATGCAGGAAGGTACCCTCCCCACCACAACCTCTCAGGCAATGCGGGTTATCTGCTCTGTGTAGTTTATGTAGCGTTGTCCTTGTGAAGTATATTCGGTGTAGGACCTTCAGTTGGACCAGACGGAACCTCGCCGAGATACCCGCCTCTCTGGGGGAAGCTAGCGCCGCATTCCAGTCTGTTTCATCCATGTCACCCAGTTCCTCTACCCACTTCTCCCGCAACTTGAGTAGGGGGTCCGGCAGATTATGTAGTAACTTACGGTAAGTGAGGGAAGTGGCGCCCGTTTGCATGTACTCTGTCAGCAATCTGTCCTCCAACGGAGATGACTCCGGGACTTTGGTTCCCGCTGGTATTGCAGTCATCAGTGCGTGTCGAATTTGGATATATCGATACATTTCATTGGGGCCTAGGTGGTAAGTCTGTTGGAGGTGTGAAAACGGGACTACACCATCAGCCGCCCACATGTCTCCCACTGTAGATATACCTATGTTGTCCCATGCATTGAAACCTTTAGTTTGTCACAGGCTCCCGAGTGCCCTAGTGTCCCACAAAGGCGTCAATTTCGTTATAACTCCCCTCCATTTAAGCTTAGCCTGTGCGCTGTGCCAGAGTGTCACTGTGTGTTTGGTCGGCCCCAGTAGCTTACTCGCCTTGCCCCTATGATACAGCGGTGCGAGCAAGCTTTGTATGCCTAGTTGATATCTGTCTGCCAAGTAGGCCGGGTCATCCTGCGGGGCATGTATCCAATGATTGATGACTTTAAGCTGCGCCGCCCAGTAGTACAGTTGTATATTAGGCAGGGCTATCCCGCCGTCATACCAACTTCTAGTGAGTTTCATATGCGCTATTCGTGGCGGGCGTTCGTCCCACAATAAGCTATTCACCACTGCAGTCACCGGCCGTAGATAGCTCGTGGAAACTACGCTCGGGGCGTTCTCTAGTACATACAAGAATCGTGGTAGCGCCAGCATTTTAAATAACGCTGCCCTCCCTAGCAACATCAGTGGAAGAGTCTTCCAGTGTCTGACGTCTCCCTTTAATTTATTCAATTGTGGCAGTAGGTTCTACTCATAAAAGGCCGTAGCGTCCCGCGTGACGTGTATACCCAGATATTTGAAGGACGTGCCCGCCGTCTCCAGAGGGCAGTCAGGTGGTAGAGCGGGGGGGGGGGGTCCCCTCAGCTCGTATATGACAGATTTGGTCCAGTTTATCTTATAACCAGACGCCCGTCCATGCGCCTCGCACAGTGCCAGGAGTACTGGGATCCCTTCTTCGGGGTCTGTGAGGTAGATCAGCACTAGTGCAAAGAGTAACGGCGAGAGCGGGCATCCCTGCCTCGTCCCTCTGTTCAGTGGTATCTCACGGGAGACATGCCCATTGGCCGTCACTCGTGCCACTGGATCGGTATACAAAAGCCGTACCCAGGCAATGTATTTAGGGCCAAAGCCCATATGAGCTAGCACCGCGAGGAGGTAGCGCCACTCCACCATATCGAACGCCATCCTGGCATCCAATGACAGAATGGCCGTCGGTTCAGTCAATATCGATGCCCGTGCAATTGCACCATGGACTCTCCGGAGGTTCAATGCCGTACGTACTTCTGTGTGGCATAAAGCCCGATTGATCTGGGTGAATCAGCTGGGCGAGATGCGCCATCAACCTGGTGGCCAGTAGCTTTGCTAATATCTTAGCCTCTACATTGAGGAGTGATATCGGGCGGTAAGATCCGCATTCCTCAGGTGGCTTACCTGGCTTCGGGATTGCCACAATGATGGCCTGTCGCTGATCGTGGGGCAACATCCCTCTAGCTAAACTGTCTTCGTACATAGCTAACAAGTGTGGGCTCAGCGTTTCTGACATCGCCTTGCACCATTCGATCGGGACGCCGCTGGGGCCTATTGCCTTCCCAGAGTGTATCATGTTAATGGCCTCTTGTACTTCTTCTACTGTAACTTCGGAATCAAGTTCATCTACTGCGTCCTGCAACAAAGTCGGCGTCGGCACATCATTTAGCGCTGCCTCCACCATTTCTGTCGTGACATAAGTGTCTGGGGTATAGACCTCCTGGAAGTGGTCCGCTAGCAGTCCTACGATTGCCGCAGGACGTGTGTGCGTCTCCCCACCCTCATCCTTTAGTTGCATTATACTCCTGGCTCCTCCCCCCTTCTTTTCCAACCAGGCCAAGAGCTTGCTGGCCTTGTCCCCAACATCATATATTGTCTGTGCCGTTGCTGCTCCGTGTTCCATAGCCCTCTTCTTGAGGTGGTCTGTGTGGAGTTGCTGACTTAATTGTAGGGAATGCAGGGTGTCTGCCGACAGGTCTGCCATGTGCGCGGTGTGCGCCTCTGCCAGGTTTAGTTCCAATTGTGCGGCTTTTCTCTCCTGTGTGCGTTTGTATCCTTTTATAGTCGATATGGCCTGCCCCCTTAGAACCGTTTTATATGCTTCCCATAAGGTCGTTGGGGAGTCTACCGATGTTAAATTTTCCTTAAAATAGTTCCGGGTCGCTTTTTTCAGCTCCCTTTTTATCGCTGGTATCGCTAGATAGCCCGGGCGTAGCTGGTACATTCTCTTATATGCCCTTTCCGGACACGACAGTGTGAGGGTCAAGGGTGAATGGTCAGATATACCCCTTGGTCTAATTTGGATAGCATCTATACTAAGGCGACCCTCCCCTAATGTGAAGAAGTAATCAATGCGTGATAGGCTGTTATGCATTGCTGAGTAATATGTATATTGTTGCTCACTGGGGTGCATGCTTCGCCATATGTCTACTAATCCCTGTGATTCTACGAACTCACTGAATCGGGAGGGGGCTGGGGTACATGCTCGTACAGGGAATCTGTCCTGTGTGTTATGTATGACAGCATTGAAATCACCCCCTATGACCACATCACCCTCCGGGAGTTCCAATAGGAACCTCCCCAGTTCAGGGAAGGCTATGTTGTGTAGTGCTGGGGGAATGTAGACCGATACTATAGTTAGTGGTTTACCCTTCCATTGGCCACAGGCTGCCGCAAATCGGCCCTGGTCGTCCGTTTTCGTAGAGGTAAGCAAGAACGGGGATGATTTACACAGTAGGACATATGGTAGCCCTTCCTATTTAACGCCTGGCTTGCAGTACCCACTAAGTGAGTCTCCTGGAGGAGGACCAACGCCGGATTCGCTCTCCTAATGCCCTGTATCACTAGACCCGCTTAATTTTATCTCCCAATCCCCTTACATTCCAGGACATGAGCTGCAGTGGTACCACTGGTACCATTTGGGGGCCTATCCCTGGGACGTCAGCCTGTACATTGTGTGCCATGTTGCAATTTGGGGTTGAGCAGTCTTGTCCACCACTAGGGAATCCCCATATGGGCACAGGAATATGACAGTGTCTATGTGCAGAGCTACCTTGCAATGTGTTCTTCCATTCTGAGTCAAATTGTCAACAAACAACACCTCCTGTAGTGAGGTGTAAACTTTTAAACTCACCCCCCCTTGAACTTACCCTCTCCCTGCCCTCATGCCAAACGGACTCATAACTGCCCGCCCCCCCAACCTAGCAGAGTGCTTAGCCCCTAACTTGAACTTAATACTTGCTCGTTGAGGTGAGGAATGCCCCACAATCGGCGGCCTCTCATACTCTCCTCGGGGGCCCTTCGCCCGATATCCAGTGGCAGTCTCTCAGGCAGATATCTCGTGTGTCAATTGACCTTTATCCACCGGGTGATCATTGTCCCGTGTCAGGGTCTTCCTCTACCCTGCCTGACACTGATGAGTGTTCCCCTTCTGCGTGGTCTGGGGTCAGCGAGCTCGCGCGACCCCCCGTGGTACGGTCACCTTTTGTCCTGCCCACTCTACGGTGCTGGGCGGCCGGCCTCCACCCATCAAGCCACTCTCGCGCCATCTCAGGGGTGTCAAAGAACCAAGTCTTGTTTTCCGCTACTATCCGCAGTCTGGCCGGGAAGATCATAGCATATGGAATGTCTCGTGACCTCAGTTCTCTTTTGACGTCTAGGAACGTTCTCCTGCGACGTGCGACCTCTGCTGTGTAATCCGGAAAGAAGGCAAGTGTCGCATTTTGTATCTTGATTGGAGGGGATCTCCGGGCTGCCTGTAAGATGGCGTCTCTGTCACGAAAGTTAAACATACGAGCCAGAATGGGTCTCGGAGGCGCTCCCAGTTGTGGTCTGCCCCCGGTACTCTATGTGCTCTTTCCACCGAAAAGAACGCCGACAATCCCTTGGGCTTCAGTTCAGTTTTGATCAGTTCTTCGACGAATAATTCCGTCGCTTCCGTGACTTCCGATTCCGGAACTCCCAAGATCCTTATGTTGTTTCTCCTCGACCTCCCTTCCTTTTCGTCCAGCTTTTCTTTTAGTGCTCTGTTCTCCGCCGTGACACGTTCCATCGCCGTCTGTATCTCCGACACATCCTCCACCAGCGATTTTCTGACCACCTCCAGCGAGCCCACCTTTTCCGAAATTTTATGAAGGTCCGCTCTTAGTAATGTGATCTCTGTGGAGATGGAGCCCACTGTGGTTTGCACCTGTGTCAAAGTGCGCATAACATCATCCAGCGTTGCCTTCGGTCCCTCGCCAGCCCCATCCACTGATCTCCGGCCAGGTTGCCGTCCCTCCGGTGACGAGGACGCCCCCTTGTTGTATGCATATTTTTCGAGGCGGGCCTGCGCCGCACCCCCTCTGGACCCCTTCCTGGCCATTTTGTCAGTCGGTGCGGCGTGTGTCACTTGTGGGCGTCTCGGCCGACGCAGTCGTGTCTAGCTTGCTTTCCTCTACCCCCCGAATGGAGCCCTTTGATATTCGTTCCACGCCGGTTCCGCCGTACAAAGGAGAGCGTTCTAGGCGGTAGTCCAGTAGTATCCGACCTGTCCGTTCACAATTGTGGCCACGTGTAGGGGCACTACTCAGGGGACACCTACAAACGCACTTCCCTACTCAGGCAAAGCACGGTGTCCATTGTCTTTCCAGTCGGGGAGTTTGTGCCAGCCGGTGCGCCGTGTGAGTTGCTAGGGTCACCGTGTGGTGGGTGATGGGGACTCACTGTGACTGATTCTCGATCATCTTCCCCATCATTCTGGCATCTCTCCCCTTCACTGTGCCGCTGTGTGGGTGTGCGGCTCCACTTCGTGTGGCTTGTGGTCCGCGGGCGCCCAGCCGTTCCCTCCACTCCTATCGACTGTTGCGCTGGGGAAGTCCGCAGCTGTATTCAGGGTCGGGCTCCGCTCTGCCTTCCAGCGGGGCTCGCCTGCATGTAAGTGGCCCTCGCACCCCCAGCCGAGGATGCCCTGTGCGTTAGAAGATCGCCCTTGCCGTGCTCGGCGGTTCCCAAGCGCGGTGCTGACGGTGTACTGGCGGCATCACCCATGGTGACTCGTGTCCTCCGTCCGGCTGCAGTTTAGGACGCTCCCGCCTCCGAGTTCAGTTGCGCCGTGTGTCGGAGGCTCGGCCGTGGTCCGTCTTTCTCTTTTGGCTGGTTCTCCGCTCGGTGCCGCTCTGCTGTCCGCTGACCGGGTGCTTCCGGTCCGGCCAGTCCCTGTACCTTGCACTTCCTGTCGGGGTGGTCCGACACTCGAGCCCCCGGATCTGAATCACCGTGCAGGCCGCGTAGGTCTGCGGGGATTACTCGATCTCCCGGTTTCTGATCACCACCAGAGCCACTGCGATCGATTCCGCCCCGTCTCGGGTTTCAGGTAAACCCCGAAAGAGGTATACGTTGGTCCGGATTTATGGTCGGATTTGAGGAGAGGCCGCTCTAATCACGGAGCTCGTCCTCTAAGCTGCCACCATGCTCGGCTGCAAGCCACGCCCCGAATCGATCAATTTTGATACCCAAGAATTTACCGATTAGTGAACTTAAAAAAATCAGGAACTAGCCTCCAATTACCATCGGTACTGCACTCATGAGTTATTCACAAAAATATTAACTAAAAGACTCTCATACTCATTAGCAATTGTGTTCATAGATACATAGATGTATCGAAAGCCCTCGACTCTGTCAGTCATGGTCACATTATACAGAGTCCATCATACATCAGAGACATAATAAAAGACTTGTACACTGAATCAACAACATCTTTCAAGGGAAAGAACAATGAAGCAACTCCTGAAATAACAATGAAATCTGGGGTCAGACAAGGTGACTCTTTATCCCCACTACTATTTAACATTGACATGGATCCTCTGATCTGTGATCTTCAGAAAACGGCAAGGTCTTCACATTTGGATCAGATGGTCTTATTGAACAAATCACAGCTCTCGCCTTTGCTGATGACATCGCAGTACTCAGCAGTACCTGTGAAGGAATGAGTACACATCTGAAAATCATTGATAAGTTCAGTAAAAACACAGGATTAAAATTTAATGTGAAAAATACACATGGATTTTATATCAGTCACCATAAAGATAAAATCCTGATTAACAACTGTAAACCATGGCAATTTGAAAAAGAAAATATTGAAAATATTCCTCCAGGAGAAAGTGAGAGAAACCTCGGATTGTACTTTGATCCACACACTGGTCATACAAGCAACAACAAAATTGATGAGGTTCTTGTCAATTGGGCTCAGAAACTTGATAATTTACCACTTAAGCCCATGCACAAAATATACATTTTGTGTCAGTACTTTTGGAAATGACAGGAACAGAAGCAAAAACTTTAAATGCTCTGGATCAAACAATAAAAAAGTATGTCAAACATTTTCTACACCTTCCTGTATACACATGTGATGGTCCCCTATACTCGAAAAGATCATTTAGGGGCCCCAGTATACCAAAACTATGTACACAAATTGGTCTCAATAAAGTCAATAGTTTATTGTATCTCAGGGCAGCTCCAGGTCTGTACATAGCGCTTTCATTCATGTATGCAGAAGAAGTAATAAATGAAAAACATGATAACATCATCAAAACGCACAAACTTAACATTTTAGAGAGTGGGTTTCTGAGTTATGATTTGAATTTGTTAGCAACATATGATTGGAGAAAAGAAGAATTTGAGAAATGGGCAAATCTCCCTGTCCAAGGTGATGGTATAAAATACTTAGCAAGTAATCCAACCTCAAACTTCTGGATCAGCAAACATAACAAAATGAAAGAAAACCAATACATAGCTGCGCTGATATTTAGACCAAATGTTTTATCTACTAGGGAAACCGTCACTAGAGGGAGAAATCGTACATTTTCTACATGTAGATGTTGTAATAATATTTGCGAAACAATTTCTCATTTTTCAGGCACATGTCCTAAAACCAAGGATATTAGGATAAAAAGACACAACACAATTCTGGAATTGCTCATTGGTAGAGCAGAAAGGTGTGGTTGGATGGCATAAAGGGAACCTCATGTTAAGAATAATCAAGGTGAACTAAGAAAACCAGATGTAGTGTTTACCAAAAATGGTACAGCTGTAGTGATTGATCAATTCGATATGAAAACTCACAGAATTCCCTTGAATTAGCGTGTGAGAGTAAAGTGAAATACTATCAGGATCTATCACAGCAAATCAAAGATCTCACAAAATGCATAACTGTAAAATTTCATGGCTTTATCGTAGGATGTCGTGGTATTTGGCCTCAATGTAATGATGTTGTTCTGGCTGATTTAGGTTTGCAAATGTCATTCCCATTCAAGAAAAATCTTTACCTGACTACTTTAATGGACACTCTTAAAATGTGCCAAGTATTCATGGACAATTGAGTTTCAAGCTTATACTGAGATGTGCACTTTCTTGCCCACACATGTCACCCTTATAAAGCATGCTATTTTAACATATAGGTTTATAGTGGACACAAGATTTAGTATAGATGTGAATTTATACAATTTTATAGATGGGCATTTTCTAGTTAGATGTGTAATTTGTAGATTTTTATTTTTTTATAAATGTGTGCTTATAACAATTTAGATATAGTTGTGTACATCATACTTATTGAAATGTCTTGATTGAGGAATAGGTCTGAAATAATCTGATACACATAGTTATCACACATTGATTATTAATATCCTGCTAATCATGTTTTAATTTCTCAGGACTGTTCGTAGACAATTTTAAATTGTTGGAATAGTACTGCACGGTGTACTATCTCCGGCCTCTACGTGATCCCAGGTCCAGTGAGGACAGCGTTCAGTGTGGCTGTACTCTGGAGCGAAAAAATGTTGTATTGTTGGAAGCAAAACCGAATTGACACTGATGGGCACCATAATAACTCAGAATGAGCCACCGCGAGGTGTTACAGATAGCCAAATGCCTTGTCATCTAATTAGTGATGGCCCCCATCCTGCAAGCCATCAGAGGGTCCAGGCGCTAGGGACGGGTGTCCACCGGGGCCCGGGGAGGCTCTCCCCAGCCTGGCTAGTGTTTTGAAGCTGGGACCGGGCCCGGGGCTTTAGCTCCGTCCAGCGGGCCCTGGGGTGCGTGAGCCCCCTGTCCTGCAAGCCATCATAGGGTCCGGGCACTCGGGACGGGGATCATCCGGGGCCCGGGGAGGCTCTCCCCAGCCTGGCTAGGGTTCAGAAGCTGGGACCGGGCCTGGGGCTCGTGTGGCGTCCGGCCGGCCCCGGGGTGCGGGAGCCCCCGTCGTGCAAGCCAGCCGAGGGTCAGGGTGCTGGTGACGGGGTCCACTGGGGCCCGGGGAGGCTCTACCCGGCCTGGCTGCTTTCAGAAGCAGGGACTGGGCCGGGGATCAGGTGTGGCTGGCTTCATCCACTACGCTGTCCAAGCTGAGTTTTCTGCCCACCCCTAGTGCCTTTTTGTTTTTATACTATCCTGTGCCGTTGTTTCAGATTTACTGAGAAGCAGATTGTTCCTATAGTAATAAATACTTTTTACTTATATACATTCATTCTTCTTAGAATAGTGTGTGTGATAGTGTGAATAACAAACTAAGGTTTGTTACTGTTTCCAGGGTGCCCCTGTCCCCTTTATGGGATTGTTAGTAACCCAAAAGCAATGCTTCAATGTCAATTTCACATTGAATAGTATTTTGAAGGGATACAATACTCTGTCTTTCACAGTCATCACTGGTGCATTGATCCAAGGTCACCCTTGTCACTGTGGTTGGGAAAGCACATCTGGTAGAGTTACACAAGGTGGTAAATTATGCAACATCAGTATGATGAATATGCAAGAAGGAAGTATTACAGAGTCAAACACTTGAAAGTTCTCATTGCAATATTCAAACTTTAGCAACATTTCCACACATTAGAAATTGAGCGAACAATGGATGGTAACATTTCTTTGAACTTTCATTTGTCAGGAAAACAAATGCCTCCTATCTTAGACTTGTCTCAGACTAAATAAGTGCATGTATTTGTGTACACAATTCTTTAAGCTTGAAGACAAAGTAATAGGTATCATCAGCTTTGACATACATGCTACAAGGGCAGACTAACTGTTTATAACCATCTGCCTTCACTTTCTCCATCTATCACCTATGGAGAGGAGGTTTAACTCTGGCTTTATAAATATTGTTTAAACTCCAGGGAAATCATAAACTGTTAGAATGATTCTGCTCATAGTCTGTGTCAAGGGATGTACACAAATCCTGTAATTTCAATTCCGTTATGATTTATCAAGGTCTTAAACCATTACTCTTTGTTGTTATCAGGTATTTATATTTAGTTTGCTAAAGTCTAGCTTTCTTGATTTTTTAATGTAATGCTTTTAATATGAGTAACTTCTGTTTCCATAGTTTTGGACAACTCATCAAATTTGTGAATTCTATGTTTATGCTTCTCATTATATATAGCTGTGGGTGCAAAATAGAAACATGGGGGCTTATTTATGAGAGGCCGACGCTCCCGGAGCGTCACTTTTTTGGACGCTTCGGTGGCACAGGCATCTCAATCATATCTGTGAGGCGATGCAAATTCACTCTGCTTGGCTTTGCACAGGCTCACAGATATGGAGTAAGGCACAGCAGCCGAAAGCGCTGTTTTGCCTTAGTCTGCATCAAGGTGCTGTTCCATTGGTGTTGCAGTGGTTCTTACCACACAACATCCATGGATTTTGACGCTGCCCCAGATTTACAAAATCACATGAACCTGGGTCAGCTGCAAAACCTTACTCCTTCCCAGAGCAGACGTAACAAACAGAAAGGTTTTCATTTCTCCTCGTTTTTTCCTCTTTCCATGTGTGCTGCATTCTTTTGCAAATATAGAACAAGGAAAACGCCTCTCATGATTGTTTTTGTGCTGGAAGGTGCACCTTCCTGCACATACACAATCCTGCCAACAATTCAGATACCCTTGCACCATGGTGTAAGGATCCCTACATTTGTGCTAGGCACTAAACTGTGCACTGGCTAAAAGGGGAGAAATGCACTGTATCTTGTAAATATGGTGCTTTCTTGTACTTTCACACTGGCATTGGGCACAGCAAAAAAGTTTGCAGTGCTGCCCTATGCCAATTCTTTGTAAATGAGACCCTCAATTTGTAAATCACAGAACTTATTAGTGCCGCTACTGCATCAGATTCCGAGAAGCATTAGTGAATCTGAAAATATGTGTTAGTGTAGAGAAATAGAATATCTTCCGGCAAAACTGTGGCTAGTAATTGAAGTGCCGTGAAATCATGTAATGTTACTTGTAGGAGTTTAATATGGAAATACGGCAGAACACAGAATTAAGTAAGTTATTTATTGTACAGTTAAATAAAACTCATAATTTAAAACAACTGTGGTGTTAAATATACATAAATCGATCCTCATCTCAATTTGTACCTTAAAGTTTAAAATGCAGTCTTCCATAATGAACTTATTAATGTTGTACTATAAATGGAGGTGGTATCAAGTCTCAGTTTCATTGTCTATTCAAGCCTCTTGAAGTGGGTGAAAACATGGATAAAGTGCATTTGCTTCAGGTTGCAAGCATGAATTAGACAAAACCGGTCCACATGTAGTTTGGGCTATTATAGTGTTAAATAAAAGTAGTCTAGCTGATTGCTCTTCTTCAGTCACCTGTGGCTTGAACTTGAGTCTTTCATCCCCTATGTCAGACTACTTTGTAAGTCAGCAGTTTAGCCCGGTCTCTTCCCGGGTAAAGTACAATTTTACAGCCTGCCTGCAAGCCCTGATGCCTTCTGGTTGAATATTGGTCAAAGTCAGGCACATCAGGCTTGGGCAGATGCAAATAATGTGCACTAAGTCATAATTTCCTGTTCCACAAAGACGGCAGGACTGTTCTTCTAGTCTCCTTTTCCAAGGCGGCAGGTGAGGGAGGATTGGTCGAATGCCAAAGTGCAACGTTAAAAATGTTTTCTTTATTTTCAGTTTAACTCCACTTTTTAAATAGGCTTGTGGCGTAAGAGCTTTATAATCATTAAGCACTATCCATCCGTCAGCCCTCCTGGCCAAAGTTTCCTTATCTTCTGTTATGGAAATAATTTTTGTTCTTTTGGTTACAACCTGTTTAAGGCTCTTATGATCTGTGGAGTATTCCCAGAGATTGGTCAATTCGCGCCTTTTTAGTGAGTCGACAAGATACTCTCTAGCAGGTGATTTCTCATGACATGACAGCTTGGTCCAAAGATGCGCATTTAGAGATCCTGGCTCAGCGCCTCTGTTCTTGTGCCAGCTTTTCATATGCGCACCCCTTCTTTCCACTGAATGCTGCTGAAGACTGAATTCTAAGCGTATTGGGCGGGGGATACATAGGGGCATATTCTCAAGGACTAATTGCCGAGTTATCAGCACTTTATAGCAGCCAAAGCGGTGATACATTTATTGCATATTCACAAGCTGGTGCTAACAGCCAATATCACCAGTATCCCTGCGATCACAGCCGCAAAAAACATCGCCACAGATGACAACGGCAAATAACACTAATGATATGCGATTAGGCGTTCCCGTGCAAAAATCTTAGCACCAACACCACTTCGCAACATTCTCAATGACCAGCCAGATCGGCAATAAGATCCCAAAACTGGCGATAAGGCACGATAGCAGCAGGGATTTAACACCTGCTCTTACCTGGTGTTAAGTCAGACGACAACCTGCACCATAAAAGGGAGCCCAAAATCAAGCAACTCACAACTCTGGGAATGCACACATTACAAACTCGCATACAACATGCCAAACAACATGCCCACCTACCAGACACGACAGCACAACTTACTGTGGTAACTTGGGCTAGCCATGTACATAAGCCATCAATGACATGGCACCTCAGCCACACAATAACAGACTGTGGGGAGAGGTGGGAACCAGGCATGTGCGAAGGAGGCAAGTGACTCATGAATGAGAATGTACACAATGCCAAGATTGGTGTGGATGTGCTAGACAGACTGCAGTATGCAGACCACAGCCATATCCACGTAGACATACACTGCTGGTGTTTGGAGTGTAGTGGACAGTGGACGCAACCATGATACCTCAGCCAGTGGGGTAGATCGCGGAAGTGTTACGTCCCCCCCTGTAAGCTTGAGCGGAGTGGGCTGGCCCGGTGAATGCCAGGCTAGCGTAGTGGTGTGAATAAAAAGCACGTAGCTCTGGGTGTGGTTCTCGTCTGAAATGACCAATGTGTCTGCCAGGGTGGCGCCTCTCAAACCGCCACGAGGCCTACGCCATGAGCGGAGTTGCATGCGATCCTGTGCACCTACTGTACCCCAGGCCACTGGTCCCCAGCCGGCCTTGCCGGTCCCTGTGCACCCAGGCCTCACTGCTCACCTGCTGACACGGGCGTGTGTCAAAGAGGGCCCACCACGTGCCGGTGCAAGCTCCAAGCCTAAAGCCCGCAACCATGGCAACCTCCTCAGTCCATCGCCAGCCTCTGCTACACAGGCCTGCAGTACACCTTTCTTGTTGACGTACTCCACCACTGCTTCCGGCCTACACTGCGGTCTAGTA
This sequence comes from Lissotriton helveticus, assembly GCF_964261635.1. NCBI lineage: Eukaryota > Metazoa > Chordata > Amphibia > Caudata > Salamandridae > Lissotriton > Lissotriton helveticus. Next base: position 220,558,113 of record NC_136059.1, on the reverse strand, counting down.
GGTCACACGTTTAGAACTGAGTCTTGATATCATTATGGCCGAGTTTATTTGTTAATGGAACGTTTCATATCACTGTACTCCCTTTGATGTGGTGCCACCAACTCTGTGCATAGAATTCCAATGATGCATGTCTGTGGTCCCTTGCTGACTACTGCCTTCGGCCTACACTACGGTCAAGTAGCTCACACATTTAGAACTGGGACTTGATTTCTTTATGGCAGAGTTCATATCATTGTACGCAAGGAGAGGAGTAAGTGGTTCAGTCCAGAGGAAAAAAGGATCATCATAACAGAGGTGATTGAACACTACCAACAACTGCTCTGATGCCACTAACTCTATGCATCGCGAGCCAATGACACGTGGCTGTGGGCCCCTGATGACCGCTGCCTCCGACCTACACTGCGATCGAGTAGGTCACACATTTGGAACTGTCTTGTTTTATTTATGGCAGAGTTTACATCATTGTACATGCTTCATTGCAGACTGCATCCCCTTCCAGCTGTGGTGCCACTAACTGTGTGCCACGCAATTCATGGACACTCTCTGGTTCAACTTTGGCCTGGGGGTTGTCTTCATCATCATGTAGCTGATACTGACTTGGTGTTATTAACCCCTTCGCTGCTAGGCCTTTTCCCCTCCTGTGCTGAGGCTTTTTTTGGCGTTTTGGAGTAGTGCGCGCTTAGGCCCTTGTAACTTTTTGACCACATAAGGTATCCACGCCAAATTTGCGTCCTTTTCTTCCAACATCATGTGGATTCTAAAGGCGCCCTGGGTTTGTGGATTCCCTTGGAGGGGGCCCAGAAATTTAGCAAAATATAGTGATTTTTTTGTTTTTTTCAGAAAAATGGGAAAAACGGGCTGCAAATGAAAGCCTCTGGGTGTTTCCCTGAAAATGGTATCACAAAAAGGTTTGTGGGGCTGAAATCTCCATTTTCTCAGCTTTCAGGGAATGACAGACTTTTGTCAGAGAACCGAAATTTTTCACTCAGTTTTGGCATTTTTCTGGGACATAGCCTATTTTTGCTATTTTTAGAGCTTTCCACCTCCTTCCAGTTAATGGTAGAAATGAGTTTGAAAGCAATAATGGATCCTGGAAAGCTTTACATTTTCGAAAAGTAGACAAAATTCTGAATTCAGAAAGGGGTCATTTGTCTAAATCCATGAAGGTTTCGTTATAGAAACTAACAGTTAGATATTGGAATATTTGAAATTTTGTTGAAAAAAACAGCCTTTTGTCTCAACGTTTTCACCTATAACTTTTTCTAATTTTGACAGCTCTTGGAAAGCAATATACCGTTACATCCGTTAGACCTTCCTGGTTGTGGGGATATATAGGACTTGTAGTTTCACCAAGAACCCGACGAACCCAGATCCAAAAACTGAGCAGCAACTTCCAATGGTATTTTTTCATTTACTGGGTATAGTGCACTTTGTCTTGGAAAATGTATACATGGAATAATCTGTATGAAAGACACCTATGTATTTCTGAATTGGGTACAAATTATAGACTTCAGAAACAGTATATAATTGCACATTTTCAAAGTTGGGAATACTCATACTAGCATGAGAATTATTGGTCATTTTTCATAAAGATTTTTTTTTTACTCAATGTCTTTCATTCAAAGGGAGAAATGCATGAAAGCTCAATTGGTAATAACAGTTGATTTACAAATCTGAATTACCCCAAGTGTCCCGATAAAAACGGTACCTCACTTGTGTGGGTCGGCCTTGTGCCTGCGACAGGAAACGGCGGAAAATGCAACGTGGTCACACCTAAATTTAGCAGTTACAAATTGACCCTTTTTTGGCAAAGTGCCTACCTGTAGTTTTTGCACCCTAGCTCTGCCGGCACCTAGGGAAACCTTGCAAACCTATACATTTTTGAAAAGTAGACACCCAGGGGAATTCAGGATGGGGTGACTCGACTGCCTACCACCAGGTTTTGTTACCCAGAATCCCTTGCAAAGCTAAGTTTTTCACAAAATAAACACATTTTCCTCACATTTCTGTGGTGGAAAGTTCTGGAATCTGCGTGGATCAACAAATTTCCACCCACCCAGCGTGCCCCCAGGTCTCCCGAAAAAAACGGTACCTCACTTGCGTGGGTAGGCATAGTGGCTGCGACATGAAACAGCGCAAAACGCAGCATGGTCGCACCTCAATTTCCCAGTGAAATTTAGCACGATTCGGACAAAAAGACTACCTTTTGTTTTTGCGCCGTAGCTCTGCCAGCACCTAGGGAAACCTAGCAAACCTATACATTTTTGAAAACTAGACACCCAGGGAAATTCAGGATGGGGTGACTCGCCTGCCTATCCCCAGGTTTTGTTACCCACAATCCCTTGCAAACATAAAAATTTGACCAAAAAAACACATTTTCCTCACATTTCTGTGGTGGTAAGTTCTGGAATCTGCGTGGATCAACAAATTTCCACCCACCCAGCGTGCCCCCAGGTCTCCCGAAAAAAACGGTACCTCACTTGCGTGGGTAGGCATAGTGGCTGCGACATGAAACAGCGCAAAACGCAGCATGGTCGCACCTCAATTTCCCAGTGAAATTTAGCACGATTCGGACAAAAAGACTACCTTTTGTTTTTGCGCCGTAGCTCTGCCAGCACCTAGGGAAACCTAGCAAACCTATACATTTTTGAAAACTAGACACCCAGGGAAATTCAGGATGGGGTGACTCGCCTGCCTACCCCCAGGTTTTGTTACCCAGAATCCCTTGCAAACATCAAAATTTGACCAAAAAAACACATTTTCCTCACATTTCTGTGGTGGAAAGTTCTGGAATCTGCGTGGATCAACAAATTTCCACCCACCCAGCGTGCCCCCAGGTCTCCCGAAAAAACGGTACCTCACTTGCGTGGGTAGGCATAGTGGCTGCGACATGAAACAGCGCAAAACGCAGCATGGTCGCACCTCAATTTCCCAGTGAAATTTAGCACGATTCGGACAAAAAGACTACCTTTTGTTTTTGCGCCGTAGCTCTGCCAGCATCTAGGGAAACCTAGCAAACCTATACATTTTTGAAAACTAGACACCCAGGGGAATTCAGGATGGGGTGACTCGCCTGCCTACCCCCAGGTTTTGTTACCCAGAATCCCTTGCAAACATAAAAATTTGACCAAAAAAACACATTTTCCTCACATTTCTGTGGTGGAAAGTTCTGGAATCTGCGTGGATCAACAAATTTCCACTCACCCAGCGTGCCCCCAGGTCTCCCGAAAAAAACGGTACCTCACTTGCGTGGGTAGGCATAGTGGCTGCGACATGAAACAGCGCAAAACGCAGCATGGTTGCACCTCAATTTCCCAGTGAAATTTAGCACGATTCGGACAAAAAGACTACCTTTTGTTTTTGCGCCGTAGCTCTGCCAGCACCTAGGGAAACCTAGCAAACCTATACATTTTTGAAAACTAGACACCCAGGGAAATTCAGGATGGGGTGACTCGCCTGCCTACCCCCAGGTTTTGTTACCCAGAATCCCTTGCAAACATAAAAATTTGACCAAAAAAACACATTTTCCTCACATTTCTGTGGTGGAAAGTTCTGGAATCTGCGTGGATCAACAAATTTCCACCCACCCAGCGTGCCCCCAGGTCTCCCGAAAAAAACGGTACCTCACTTGCGTGGGTAGGCATAGTGGCTGCGACATGAAACAGCGCAAAACGCAGCATGGTCGCACCTCAATTTCCCAGTGAAATTTAGCACGATTCGGACAAAAAGACTACCTTTTGTTTTTGCGCCGTAGCTCTGCCAGCACCTAGGGAAACCTAGCAAACCTATACATTTTTGAAAACTAGACACCCAGGGGAATTCAGGATGGGGTGACTCGCCTGCCTACCCCCAGGTTTTGTTACCCAGAATCCCTTGCAAACATAAAAATTTGACCAAAAAAACACATTTTCCTCACATTTCTGTGGTGGAAAGTTCTGGAATCTGCGTGGATCAACACATTTCCACCCACCCAGCGTGCCCCCAGGTCTCCCGAAAAAAACGGTACCTCACTTGCGTGGGTAGGCATAGTGGCTGCGACATGAAACAGCGCAAAACGCAGCATGGTCGCACCTCAATTTCCCAGTGAAATTTAGCACGATTCGGACAAAAAGACTACCTTTTGTTTTTGCGCCGTAGCTCTGCCAGCACCTAGGGAAACCTACCAAACCTATACATTTTTGAAAACTAGACACCCAGGGGAATTTAGGATGGGGTGACTCGCCTGCCTACCCCCAGGTTTTGTTACCCAGAATCCCTTGCAAACATAAAAATTTGACCAAAAAAACACATTTTCCTCACATTTCTGTGGTGGAAAGTTCTGGAATCTGCGTGGATCAACAAATTTCCACCCACCCAGCGTGCCCCCAGGTCTCCCGAAAAAAACGGTACCTCACTTGCGTGGGTAGGCATAGTGGCTGCGACATGAAACAGCGCAAAACGCAGCATGGTCGCACCTCAATTTCCCAGTGAAATTTAGCACGATTCGGACAAAAAGACTACCTTTTGTTTTTGCGCCGTAGCTCTGCCAGCACCTAGGGAAACCTAGCAAACCTATACATTTTTGAAAACTAGACACCCATGGGAATTCAGGATGTGGTGACTCGCCTGCCTACCCCCAGGTTTTGTTACCCAGAATCCCTTGCAAACATAAAAATTTGACCAAAAAAACACATTTTCCTCACATTTCTGTGGTGGAAAGTTCTGGAATCTGCGTGGATCAACAAATTTCCACCCACCCAGCGTGCCCCCAGGTCTCCCGAAAAAAACGGTACCTCACTTGCGTGGGTAGGCATAGTGGCTGCGACATGAAACAGCGCAAAACGCAGCATAGTCGCACCTCAATTTCCCAGTGAAATTTAGCACGATTCGGACAAAAAGACTACCTTTTGTTTTTGCGCCGTAGCTCTGCCAGCACCTAGGGAAACCTAGCAAACCTATACATTTTTGAAAACTAGACACCCAGGGGAATTCAGGATGGGGTGACTCGCCTGCCTACCCCCAGGTTTTGTTACCCAGAATCCCTTGCAAACATAAAAATTTGACCAAAAAAACACATTTTCCTCACATTTCTGTGGTGGAAAGTTCTGGAATCTGCGTGGATCAACAAATTTCCACCCACCCAGCGTGCCCCCAGGTCTCCCGAAAAAAACGGTACCTCACTTGCGTGGGTAGGCATAGTGGCTGCGACATGAAACAGCGCAAAACGCAGCATGGTCGCACCTCAATTTCCCAGTGAAATTTAGCACGATTCGGACAAAAAGACTACCTTTTGTTTTTGCGCCGTAGCTCTGCCAGCACCTAGGGAAACCTAGCAAACCTATACATTTTTGAAAACTAGACACCCAGGGGAATTCAGGATGGGGTGACTCGCCTGCCTACCCCCAGGTTTTGTTACCCAGAATCCCTTGCAAACATAAAAATTTGACCAAAAAAACACATTTTCCTCACATTTCTGTGGTGGAAAGTTCTGGAATCTGCGTGGATCAACAAATTTCCACCCACCCAGCGTGCCCCCAGGTCTCCCGAAAAAAACGGTACCTCACTTGCGTGGGTAGGCATAGTGGCTGCGACATGAAACAGCGCAAAACGCAGCATGGTCGCACCTCAATTTCCCAGTGAAATTTAGCACGATTCGGACAAAAAGACTACCTTTTGTTTTTGCGCCGTAGCTCTGCCAGCACCTAGGGAAACCTAGCAAACCTATACATTTTTGAAAACTAGACACCCAGGGGAATTCAGGATGGGGTGACTCGCCTGCCTACCCCCAGGTTTTGTTACCCAGAATCCCTTGCAAACATAAAAATTTGACCAAAAAAACACATTTTCCTCACATTTCTGTGGTGGAAAGTTCTGGAATCTGCGTGGATCAACAAATTTCCACCCACCCAGCGTGCCCCCAGGTCTCCCGAAAAAAACGGTACCTCACTTGCGTGGGTAGGCATAGTGGCTGCGACATGAAACAGCGCAAAACGCAGCATGGTCGCACCTCAATTTCCCAGTGAAATTTAGCACGATTCGGACAAAAAGACTACCTTTTGTTTTTGCGCCGTAGCTCTGCCAGCACCTAGGGAAACCTAGCAAACCTATACATTTTTGAAAACTAGACACCCAGGGGAATTCAGGATGGGGTGACTCGCCTGCCTACCCCCAGGTTTTGTTACCCAGAATCCCTTGCAAACATAAAAATTTGACCAAAAAAACACATTTTCCTCACATTTCTGTGGTGGAAAGTTCTGGAATCTGCGTGGATCAACAAATTTCCACCCACCCAGCGTGCCCCCAGGTCTCCCGAAAAAAACGGTACCTCACTTGCGTGGGTAAACTAAGTGGCTGCAACAGGAAACGGTTCAAATTGTACGGTGGTGAATTTACATTACCTTATTGCAAAACTACCTTGATTTTGGGGGGGGGGCATCTGAGTTTGTGGCCCGGGGCTCGGTGGTATTCTTTGCAAAGTAGCAAACCCAAACAGTTCTGAAAACTAGACACCCGGGGGACTCCAGGGAGGTATGGCATGCATGGGTCCCCCAATGTTTTCCTACCCAGAACTCTCTGCAAACCTTAAAATTAGGTAAAAATTGCACTTTTCCAAACTTTTTGGCGTGGGATCGCCGGGTCGGCAAAAAAGTCATACCACCCTGCGTTCCCCTTGTTCTCCCGAGTAAAAGGATACCTCACTTGTGTGGGTGCCCCAAAGCAGAATACGCCAAAAATGAATTTTGAAAAAAGTAGTTTTTACTCATATTTACGTTTTACAAATTAAGCACCCCAGCCTAAGTCACATGCCTTTGGCCCACCCACACAAGTGAGGTATCATTTTACTCGGGAGAACAAGGGAAACACTGGGTGGTAGGACATTTGTTCCGGCAGCGAGATCCCACCCAAAAAAGTATGGAAAAGTGGGTTTTTTGACCAAAATTTCAGGTTTGCAGGGGTTTCTGGGTAGGAAAACATTGGGGGACCCACGCATGCCATACCACCCTGGACTCCCCTGGGTGTCTAGTTCTCAGAACTGTTTGGGTTTGGTAGTTTCCAAAGATGCCTGCCAAGCCCCGGGCCAAAAGCTCAGGTGACCCCCTCAAAAAATAAGATTATTTGGCTAAAGGTAAAGTTTTTGTCTCCACAGTATGAATTGGGCCTTTTCCTAAAGCAGCCGCTATGCCTACCCACGCAAGTGAGGTACCATTTTTATCGGGAGACCTTGGGGAACGCTGGGTGGGAGGTAATTTGTGTGTGCCCAGTGATGCCACGCTTTCCCACACTAAAACGTGTGAAAAAACTGATTTTTTACCATGCAAAAAATGAGGTTTGCAAGGGATTCTGGGTAAAGGAACGTTGGAGGATCCACGCAAGCCATACCTCCTTGGAAGCCCCCGGTTGTCTACTTTTCAGAAATGTGTGGGATTGGTAGGTTTCCCTAGATGGCTGTCTCGCACGGGGCCAAAAACCCAGGTAACCCCTCTTGCAAAAGCTGGTGGACTTAGGGGTTACCTGGGTTTCTGGCCCCGTGCGAGACAGCCATCTATGGAAACCTACGAAACCCACACATTTCTGAAAAGTAGACACCCGGGCGCTTCCAAGGAGGTATGGCTTGCGTGGATCCGCCAACGTTCCTTTACCCAGAATCCCTTGCAAACCTCAATTTTAGCAGAAAAAAATCAATTTTTTCACACGTTGTAGTCTGGGAAAGCGTGGCATCACTGGGCTCACACAAATTACCTCCCACCCAGCATTCCCCCAGGTCTCCCGATAAAAACGGTACCTCACTTGCGTGGGTAGCCATAGTGGCTGCAACAGGAAAAGGTCCAAATCTAACAGTGGTGAATATAAAATACCCTGAAGCAATATAACTTTGATTTTTTGGGGGGGAGGCACCTGAGTTTTTGGCCCGGGATGGGTGGTATTCTTTGGAAAGTAGCAAACCCAAACAGTTCTGAAAACTAGACACCCGGGAGAGTCCAGGGAGGTATGGCATGTGTGGGTCCACCAATGTTTTCCTACCCAGAACTCCTTGCAAACCTTAAAAATAGGTAAAAATAGCACTTTTCCAAACATTTTGGCGTGGGATCGCCGTGCCGGCAAAAAAGTCCTACCACCCTGCGCTCCCCTTGTTCTCCCAAGTAAAAGGATACCACACCTTAACAGAGTTACTCAAAAGTCAAACATTCAAGCACGGCTATCTATTCCTCAAAGACACACACATACAGGTTGGATTTGGCACGAGGGCGAGTGATGGTTCAGTACATAAAATTTTATTAACAAGATATTTCAAAAAAATGAAATGCTCTGTCAATAAATAAATGCATAAAAACTGAACCAGTGACTCGCAACTCGTGAGCTGTAAAGCCACGACAAGGCACCAACCGTTTTACAGGCCATTCACGCACCTTTCATACCTGATACAAACCAGACCATTGACACCATCCGAATGGAAAAGCAACACATAACAACAATCACAATAAGGGGCAAGGTACACCCTACTGCAGAAATTAGAAAAAAAACAATTATTACTGCACACCCATCTAATCCGCAAGCACACACACATACTGGTTGGATTTGGCACGAGGGTGAGTGATGATTCAGTACATACAATTGGATACGCAAGTAATTTCATCAAAAATGAAATACACTGCGTATAATTGAAAGTATGATAAACTGAACCACTGACTCGCAGCTCGTGAGCTGTAAAGCCACGTCAAGGCACCAACCTCTTTACAGGCCATTCATACACCTTTCGTACGCGTGACACATACAAAACATTCACACCGCCAGCCGCGGACCCATCACATTTCAACACTCACACCAGCAAACAGCGCCATTCAAGGGCCCATCACTTTCACACGCCCACATTTCTGACACTGCAACTACACAAAATGATGGACTGTGTGGAGTGTCACTCAACTAGCAGTGTGTGTAGTGACCAACAGAAAGTAACTACTCACACACCGCCTGCCGAGCGCCAGTCCACCCACACCACCATCCAAGCACCAGACCATGCACACTGCCAGCCAAACACCACTCAGCGCACACCGACAGCCAACTACCACTCCACACACACCACCAGCCAAGCATCACTCCACGCACACCACCAGCCAAGCGCCACTCCACAAACACAACACCATCCAAGCACCACTCCACACACGCCGCCAGCCAAGCACCACTCCACACACACCGCCAGCCAAGCACCACTCCACTCACACCGCCAGCCAAGCACCTAACCATACACTCCGCCAGCCAAGCAAAAATCCACTAACCCCCCCAGCACAACTCCAATCCATGCACTATTCCAGCCAAGCACCAGACCACGCACACCACCAGCCAAGCGCCTGTCCACGCACACCAACAATCCAAGCACAATCCTGCACACACCACCATCAAAATTAGAATTTTTTAAAGAAATACCACAAATCAAATGTAGAAACCTACAAATCTGCTAACACAAATTCAAAACCTAAATGCTTTGCACTAATGCAAACCTAAAAGCAAACAAAAAAATATTACAGAAAACAAACCAGACAGTACACTTACAAGCTCAATGAAACTCCCAAAACTTCTTTTGTGTGTGGTACGATTTAAAACAAGCTGGCACACACAATCCAGGATTTGAAGGACAGTCAGGACAGTGCATACGAGACTCCCTCCGCACTTCTCTTCGCCAACAGACTCTACATCTTTTAGTGGGTTTGTCTTTTGCAGTTGTGGGAGGAATGTATTCTGGAAAGTGGCGATCTTTCAGTCTAGCCACTTCCTCCACCACTCCAAATCTTGGCACACTTGCCTGTTCCACTAGTACAAGGCTGCCTATTATAGTCTCCTGAAACTTAACAAAAGGCATCTTTGACTCAGGACAAGATTTCTGGAAAACAACAAAAGCATTAAAGGATGCCAAGTGGAAAAGATGGATAGCCAACTTCTTGTACCAAACGTAAGCCTTTCGAAGAGCAGCATAAGGTTCCAACCTCTGATCTACTCTGTCAACACCACCCATGTGCCTATTATAGTCTAAAATGCACACAGGTTTACGCACTTCAGCAGTCTCACCCCGAACTGGCAGAGCTTCAGTGCTTTCGTCATGGATAGTAGTCAGCATGTAAACATCTCTCCTGTCTGAAAACTTCACAGCTAGAAGCTTCCCACATCGCAATGCAGTAGACTGTCCCCGCACAAGCCTTTTGCAAACAAGTTCTATTGGAAAACCTTTCCGGTTACTGCGCATCGTGCCACATGCAACAGTGCCCACTTTGGCCAACTCCTTGAACAAACGCACACTAGTGTAGAAGTTATCTACATATAAATGGTGGCCTTTGTTAAATAATCGTCTACCTAGTTCCCACACAATTTTCTCAGTCACTCCAAAAGTGGACGGACAAGCAGAAGTGTTAATGCTGGAATCCTTACCGGTGTACACCCTGAAATTATAAACATATCCAGTCTCACTGTCACACAGCATATACAGTTTGATGCCATAGCGTGCCCTCTTACTAGGAATGTATTGCCTAAAAACCAAGCGGCCCTTGAACAACACCAAAGACTCGTCCACAGCTATTTCTCTTCCAGGTGCAAACATCTCAGGAAAACGATCAACAAAGTGATCAAGGACAGGCCGAATCTTAAAAAGACGGTCACAATCAGGGTGATCGCGTGGCAACGCTAAATCATTATCAACAAAATGCATCATGCGAAGAAGAAGCATATATCGATCACGAGTCATAAGTGCTGGAAATATAGATGTTGCCATCAAGGGACTAGTGGACCAATAAGAAGACATTGATGGCTTCCTTAGCAAGCCCATCAAAAAAGTTAATCCCAAAAACTTCTTCATCTCTTCAACATATGTGGGAGACCAATGGGTAGCTCTGGAATGGGGCTTAAGGCTGGCACTGTGGTCCCTCAAATACTGCTCTGCATACAAATTAGTTTGCTCCACAATCTCCTGCAAAAACTCATCGTCAAAAAACAATTGAAAATATTGAATTGGCAAAAAATTGTCAGTATCCACTCTACACCCTGGAACACCAGTGAAGTCTGGCAATTCCGGCTGCACCATGCCAGGGGCAACCCAGACGTCATCACTAACATGAGGAGAAGAAGCCACCCTAGCCTGCAGGCCAGATGCCTCTTGCTGCACTACATCAACGGGAACACTAGCATCCCCAGATGCCTCTTGCCTCACTACACCAACAGGAATACTAGCATCCCCAGATACATTTTGCATCTCTTCACCAACAGACGAACTCACATCCCCAGCTGCCTCTTGCATCTCAACATCAACAGAAGAACTCGCATCCCCAGATGCCACTTGCTGCTCAACAACAACAGAAAGACTAGCAGCACCAGATGCCTCATGCTGCTCAACAACAGGAAGACTAGCAGCACCAGATAACCTTTGGCGCACCACAGCAATGTGAAACCTTTTGGGCGCAGCCTTTACCACACTTGCCTGTTCCTGACGAGAAAAAAAGGGAAACCTTGAGGACCTAGGCTGCTGCTCACATGGCTCTTCCCTCTCTACCGGCACATCAATGTCCCTCTCTACCACAGGCACTTCATCAGCACTAGAAGAAGAATCATCATCCGATGATACCATGCGAAGAGAAAACTCACTGCCTGAATCTTCTGCACCTAACTCAAGCTCCGAATCGGAGTCAGAATCTGGACCATGGTCAGAGGAAGACTCAAAAAGCAAACTAACAACCTGCTTAGCAGTAATCCTGCGAGCAGCCATTATCCTTACAAATCAAGAAGACTACACACACAAGTGAACAACAACCTACACTGTGCAAAGGAAGAAGTAAACAAGGTAGAGTCTTCACACAAAAATCAATACACTCAAAAACAATTCAAATCTAACCAAATATAAGAAGACTCACCAGCACCTACTCTGCTGAAACACAGCAAAAAGAAAGGAAATCCCACTGGAAAGAAAAAAAAACAAGTATAGATTAGACAAAGTACACATCAAGCAGCAATACAAAAAAAAAGTTAACAATCAAGAAACACAAAGCCACACAAACAGCAATAACTTCACTTTTCATAACAACACATTTATCTAGGAAAAATAGTACAAAAAACATTTACTTACCAAGCACATGCAACTACACAAGCTGCAAAACCAGCATTAACCGAACCACAACCTACACCAATACAAACAGCAAAAGCCTGGATAAAAAACAAAGAAGAAAAAAAATAATTTAATACTACATTTCACAAACAACATAACAAATGAATAAACAATACACAAATGTACCCCCAAAATCACATCCACACAGATGGGCCATCAAAAAGGGCAAAACGGACAAAAGTACGGGTTGATTTGCCCACCGGGGGGGGGGGGGCCAGAACATCTAAATTTAAAATCCGACCCACCTGAAAGCGACCCTTGCACAATGGGTCACTTCCTACAATCTAAAATAAAATCCCTGGTGCTAGTGAGGGCATTTCCACCGCACAATCGCAATGCTGTGCGCGACTGTGAGCCAGAAATGCCCTGCAAAGAGACATCAGAAGAGAGGAAAATCACTTACCTCTCCCCTGAAGCCTCTTTGCAAACCCCCCCAAATATCTCAAAACCAACCTAACACCTCCAGGCGCAGGAAGCAAATGGCTTCCCGACCGCCTGGGAATCCCTGAAGATGTTGGCGCGTGCTGTGCGCGCTGACATCATCAGGGATTCTCATGGGGAGGGGGACAACAGAATTACTGTGGTTAACTGCGATGCTGGACAGAGGCACTTGCATCCTTGATTTTCACAAGCGCAATCCTAAAACAGTTCCTATGACCAGGAGCTTCTTTCTCCCCATCTGCTGCTCTCAACAGTCTCTGACCATTTATACACATAAGAGGCATGTGAACTCACACAGAAGATCCCCTATTGGCAACGCCCACCAACTAGCGGAGTGCACCATCTTTCCTAAATTTACCCACTATGATGGACAGCTCACTCAAGGGACCTGTGCACACATTGGTGCGATGGCATAGTAACACACACGGACACTGGAGACAAAGATGGGGCTCGAGTTGCAGCACAAACTCAGGAAAGCAATCATCAGCCCAAAAACATTTGTGAACTTCCCACTATGATGAACAAATGGTCTCTGCTTCCAGATACCTAAGAGCGTTGCTAGTTTATTCAGATAACAACCAACACACACTGGGGTCGATTGTGAAAATATGGTATTGTGTACAAAAAAGGGGAGAAATGCTCCTCTTTTAGGTGTCCCCTCACTCACCAGGGTTGCCCCACGGTGACATGCTTCATCATTGGGGCCATCCCAGTCCTCTACGGGCTGGGGCGTGCTGCGACTTGCGAAAGTTACGTAGGAGCACTTTATTAGACTATGTGTGGTGCATGTGTATTTGAGGAGTGGACTATGTGATGTGTGAAATACCTGCCCAGTAGGTTTACAATAAACTTTATTCTTGCCTCTAGGTGGTAATAAACGGGGTGGAAAGATAGGCTGCCCTAAACGTAATGTGTCCAGATGTACCTATCAACTCCTATCGTCGACATGTTTCGTGCATACCCCAAACACTATGATGGACAGCTCACACAAGGGACCCCTGCGCACATCTGTGCAATTGCATAGTAACGCACACATGGACACTGGAGACAAAGATGGCGCTCGAGTTGCGGCACAAACTCAGGAAAACAATCATCAACACAAAAAAATTTGTGAGCTTCCCACTATGATGGACAGCCCACTCAAGGGACCCCTGCGCACATTTGTGCAGTTGCATAGTAACGCACCCATGGTCAATGGAGACAAAGATGGCGCTAGAGTTGCAGCACAAATTCAGGTAACAATCAACAGCCCAAAAACATTTGTGAGCTTCCCACTATGATGGACAGCTCACTCAAGGGACCCCTTCGCACATGGCATAGTAACACACACATGGTCACTGGAGACAAAGCATGTGTTTGAAAAGCAGCACACAAAAAAAAAACATTCATCAGGCCAAAAACACTAGTGAGCTTTGCCTAGGCAGCACAGGTGTGTTTTTTAGCCACTTCAGAAACACACATCAGTATAAGTAATGAAGGACAGAGGCACTTGCATCCTTCATTACAATGAGCACTATTATTTTACTTTATAAATGACCCCCATCGGCATTTTTGTAGAAAAAACGGCCTTTCAACAACATTGCAGCAAAGAGAAGACTTCATAGATAATGTTCCCCCAACAAGGGGAGCGACCCTTCCCCAAGGGGCCGCTCCCCGAACTACGAAATTGATCATCCATGAAAAAAAAAAAAAAATCCCTAACATTCCTGCTGCACGATCGCACGATCGTGCAGCAGGAAACCTCTAAATGCCACCGAGGGAAAGGAAAAGCCTTTCCTTTCCCTCCTTAGAACCAATACTGAAATCTCCCCCGCCCCAGCCGCAAAACTAACCTGTTTACCATCCGACGCGCAGGAAGCAAATGGCTTCCCTGCGCGTCGGTAAACAAATGGAGCCTCCGGTGACGTCAGCGCGCCTCGCGCGCTGACGTCATTGATGACGCGGGCGGGGAGGGCGGGGGGAGGCAGGGGAAGGTCTTCCCCTGCCATCCCCGCAGAAACTAAAAAAATCGGGCTGACTCGGGGGGAGCGCTGGCGCTTCCCCCGAGGGTGGGGCTCATGACGAGCTGGGCTCGTCATGAGCGTGCGAGGAGGCTACGCCATGACGAGCCCAGCTCGTCATCAGCCCCGAAGGGGTTAATGAGTCTGTAGCATTCATCTCCTCCATATTGCCTGTTTCTGCTTGGTTCTGCCCTCTGCATCATGCCCTGGAAGAACACCTTCCACTGTCCCTGAAACACTCAATGACATTCTCCTTGGACATCGACGAGAACCCGCCCAGCTCTCGGGGCCCTACCTCAGTGCACCGCAAGTCGCCGCCCCCTGGCGGTGTGCCTGTACCGGCTGCAGTGCATCCAGGGCCACTAACTCTGTGCAGCTCGAATCATGGACCCTTGCTGTTTGAACTTTGAACTTCTGATTGTATGATCACTGTTGTAGTTGTTGCCAACCACTCCCTGAGGGCTGGCTTACACTCACCCCACACCTATCCAGCACAGGTGCCACTGGACATCTGACCTTGGCAATAAAAGTGCCCGGGCGCACATGCCCGTAGCCAGTTCTACAAACTATCTAAGTGTGTCCGTGTGGTCATTATGTATACATGAGGGCCCCGGGCCCAACCACATTACAGTGTGCTGTGTACAGTGGACACAAACATATCACTTCAGGCAGTGGGGTATACCTGGCACATGTAGTTGTGTCGTACCCTCCTGTAAGCGTAAGCAGAGTGGACTGGTGTATGACAGTCCAGCGTAGGGGTGTGGTTCATCAACCGTGGGCTCTGGATGCGGTTAAGTTTTGGCCTTGCCAAGGAAGTAACGAATGCATGTGTCTCTGTTGTAGTGTCAGCGCCACCCATCCCGCAATGGACAATGTTGCAATGTAGCATGCCCCCGGAGTGCGGGCTCAGCCGAAGGGATAAATGAAGGAGCGCAAGCCCACTCGGGGTCCGAGATCATACATGCCAACTGTTGTGCGTGTCGCTATTTCCGCAGCATAAGTCAAAGGTCTACCTTAAACCGCATTGCGAGTTCAGCCAGCCATAAACTCTACATCTGTGTCTGCCCTGTCCTTACCATAGGCCTACACACACGTGGCTGCCCACATTCCACCTACAATAACAGAGTGTCCTTGTCAGGCTTGTGGACATGCACAGACAGGCTTGACAATGGTGTGCAGTAGGAGTGCAAGCGATGCAACCGCACTGCCCACACTGGTAAATAGGCTTGTGGGAGGGAGGAGCAGCAGTGAGGCTACGTAATACACATTGATGCCGCTCATTTACTACAAGCAGTACATGTTAAGCAGGAATCACTAAGTCACACATATCACACACTGTCGCAGGGTTTCTGTTCTCACACAGAACTGTGCACAGAGGATTGGAACCTCGGCGAATTAGGGTGACCCAAAACTCACCTTAGTACCCAACTTACCCCTTACCGAGCTAGCTACAGTGTCTCATTGGTCTTATCAAACTCCCAATGTTTAGACAAACCAGAACATGAACTTACAGTACCTCAGGATACGTGGAACTCATGAACACTCTTTCGTTATATTATCATTACAAACCAGAACATGGAGTAAAGAAGAACACATGTGCACTTGAAATGTTTATTTACTAATGCCGTCTTCTCAGGCGCAGTATCTTAGATAATACAAGTATACTTATTATCAGTAGCAAAATTACCAGCATAGTTACTAATACATAAAAAGCGAATGGTGACAGCATGTTAACATGCTGTAATGAATAAGAGTTAACAACACTTATATCTCACCCTCCCTAACACATATATTATATTATTAGCTAAGAAGGTCTCTTTGGGTTGGTTTAGGGCGGGCCCATACCTTAGTGTCCTAGCATGACGGAATCACATCAGCATACACCAGCTCTCTCTGCATGTGCACCGCATCAAGTGTGTGTTATGTGCCTCATGCAAAGCAATATCAATCCCGCCTGAAGCCCGAGTTGGCAAAGGCTGCACTCGTGTTATGACTATGAAGGCGTGGAGATCAGACCTCATAACAATTCCATATCGTGTTGTTCCTGAAACTTCAGCACTCTTCGTGCAGACATAGTTTATTAAGCAAAGCTGATATCAGAGCAATAACATATTATTCTCACATAAACCACGGCAAACTACTAGGTTGAAAGCTAAGTCAATAATTAAGTGTCGTGTGCAGAAGTTGCAAGAATGAAAAATGGCGTTTAAACCTCAAATGTACCTATGCTAACTCAACACAATATAAGGATATTCAGGAGCTACATGACACCCCCCCTTGATCCGAGAACGGACTAAATATGATAACAGAAGTGCCATCGCATGAGAGCAGTACTCAACAGTAAACGAGCATGATCCGAAACTAAACATTAAAAATATTGAAAAAAAATTAATGCTAAAAAATAGCCCAAAAATATATAGTGGCTCAAGCCAATAGGCAAGGAAATAACAAAAAAACTTGACAAATAAGTCAATAAAATCAATGAAATGCTATTGCTCAGCATGTCAATCCGAGGCAGTGTCTATGACAAAACTGTATATGCAAAGTAAGTAGCAACAGCCTCCAATAGGAAATCACTGTCCTCATCCGAAAACAGTTCAGCCATCCAATTTAAAAGATGAAAAGAACATACGTGTTCTCCCAGCACCGGATCCTCTATAACCATCAGAGGACAGCTCGGTGGATTTTCAAGAAAACTCAGTTCCAAGAAATTCTGTGCTGCCGACAATATATCCCAGGGACCAATTAGTCCATGCGCCACTGCTAAGGCCATAATCCTCTCGTCAGAACAAACCAACTCGTGAGCAATGATAGGACTCATCAGCTGATTAAAATCGACGTCAGGAGAAACCGGTCCGCAGAGACACAAATCAATGGCCCAATGGAAATCACAGGTCAGGCAGTGAAATACAGGCTGGACACAGGTGAAATAGGAGAATCGAAAAGATAATCCATATGCCGCGCTCAATGTCACCAACGGCAGTGTGCCATAATATTCAAGCATGCGGTTGCGAAACAGCGTCAGTAGCTGTTGCGCGGGTTCTTGCACAGGAAGGACATCCATATTTAAAAAAACAGAAAACCACAAGAGCGCCAGCCGCTAATGCAAGTAAAAATGGGAATCCTCCAAACAACGATGAAAAAATAGAATGGAAGAAAGCAGGGATGACTCCAAAAATCTTTTCAAAGGAAGTCACGAGACCACTGCTAACAATTTAAAAAAAATGTGCTAGGCCTTTTGTGGAGGATGCGTTAAAGATAGTACGAACCATCACTCCGAAATGCAAAGGCAAATCAGTATTTAAAAGAGCCTGAACCTCTGTA
This sequence comes from Lissotriton helveticus, assembly GCF_964261635.1. Classification (NCBI taxonomy): domain Eukaryota; kingdom Metazoa; phylum Chordata; class Amphibia; order Caudata; family Salamandridae; genus Lissotriton; species Lissotriton helveticus. Next base: position 220,540,227 of record NC_136059.1, on the reverse strand, counting down.
CGGGTGTTTGCAATGTGAAGCACGAAAGTTTCACGGGCCGAGCTCAAGGCCACCTCTTTCTGGGACAAAAGAGCCCCTATTCTTGCCATGACGCTGAATTCTGCTCCCAAGGTTGGTATCTGTGGCCAGATGGAAGACTCCCTATGTTCATGTGTGGGAGGATAAAGCACATTTCTGCAGCAAATAACCCGCTCACTTACTGTTACGATGAAAGCTATACCTTTAATTAACCCACAACAGTCTTCATTATTGAGCATTAAATAACTACCATTTTCTAATAATTTAAACGTGGGGATGATAGCAGGAACTGGCGTGCCTTGTAAAACGCAAGCCATATTCGGTCGGTCCTTGTTGCATGAACCGTGTAACTGTATGTGCCTACACATTAAAGAATGATCTGGCGTCTCAGTACACTCCTCCCCATTCAGATAAACTTCTTGGTCATCCTTAAAACATCTGTATGTGTATGGAAGCGACCAGACTTCATGAAGGAAACCGCTACCTAAAGGTTCATAACGACCTATGGGTACATATTTCATACAATTTGAAAACTTATATAAAGCAAAAGGCAGCGTTATTAAACCGTGGATAAGCCACGTTGCAGCAGTGGCTTCTGCCACGGAAAAAGGTAAAGATTCTAACCTTTCAATATGTAACATAGAAAAAGAAGCATCGCGCATTGAAAGCAAGCGTTGTTTGTCAGTCAAATTAAACGGTGCAAATAAAGTAGAAACGTTCATGTACCCCCAGGGAACTTTACCATTCTTCAGAGTTTGAAGGGTCCATGCAAACTGCATGATTGATCGTAATTGATTCTGACCATGGTATAATACTGACACTTCATCATGCACAATATCGACAACTGACGACACAATATTATCCAATGTGTAAATTCTAGAGGAAAGCACGTTAATACTATTGTCAACAACTGCAAGCACTTTCTCAAGATTCGCCTGATCAATAGCCCTAAGGCGTGTAGCAGCCTCAATCTGTGATAGTTTCCAAATTTCATTGTAAACCCCATATAACCACCTTTTCGACCTGCCACTAGCCGGGCCTTTAATGAAATCATTCAAATCCACGTCTGCATTCAGTTTAGATAGGTGACTCTTAACCGCAGGTAAAGTTGAATGTTTCAGCCAATTTTGACACAATTTGCCTACAGAATAAGAGGTGACAGTGTGAACCAAGTCAAACCTGGGGTCAGATCTAACAGTTTTAAAACCGTCAGTTAAATTCAAAAATCTATTTTGGCAAGAATCAGCACTACGGTGCCAAAGCAGCCAACCCTTAGGATTCATACTGGAAATGTTAAAGGAGGAATTAAGGAGTAGAGCCTGTAATTCTCTAATGGACAACTGAGTAAAATTACTCCAACCATCATATTCCTCCAACTCCGGGAAAGTAGGGGTGTTTAACTTTTTAGAAGTAGCCAATCCAAAGCATGTAGTCTGGGAAATTGTTTCATTTAAAAACAACATATGATTCGGGATGAGACAAGCACGGTGCAAAGCCTCAGTGCCTTGTACCTGCCAGGCCCTTGAACCCCAAACTGATTTAAGGTCTATTGTTTCCTTCCATAGCTCATAGCCTCCAGTAACTAATTGATCAAGGAAGGCCTTCGAATACAACAATTTAGTATCGGTAAGTCTAACCTTGGACATTGGCTTGTTATGAAATTTAAAATAAAAGGACTCGGGATTGGACTGGTTAAAGTCAGTGAAATAAGTATACTTTTTCAGAAATGTTTCTGAACTCCATTGTTTAGGTGCTGGGCAATGTTCCCACTGAGTAAAATTAACAGTATCCCTTCGGGATGATGTTTTGTGTAAGAAGTGATTGCCATAATGTTGGTAGCAGAATAATTCACCATAATTAGCAGATTCTAAATATAAATCCTCAGCATCAAAGGCAGCATAGTATTGTAAATCAGAAAACAAACTTTCTACAGCATTAACATCCCAGTCATCAGAACGAATGTTCTGTTTCACCACATCCCCCATATTCACTCTAAGTACATTAGGAACATTAACGACTTCCGTTGGGCCATGAATCTGGAACCGAACTGCATCCCACACGATTCCATCAAGGACAGGCCATGCTGTGATGTTAACCAAAGTCAAGTCTCTTTTAAATCTGTGTGTAGAATGTGACGAGGAAAGCGGGGCCAAAGTTCCATTTAAATGAGTAATGCATGTTCTTTCCTCGACATAGTGTCCATTGATGATTCGAAAAAAATAAAACACAAAACCAATTGACATAAAAAGGTAAACTGAAAAAAGGACCAGCCAAATGTATGTCCAAGGGGGAATCAAAAAATGTTTTTTAAACAGGCTAGCATAAACTGCAATTCGAGAGGGTTTCTTCGAGGCAAGGGAAGCAGAGTCAAATGAAAATCTGGATTCCGGGCTAAACGTGCTTGCAGGTCAGGCATGGACAGATCAGCGGGGTAGGCATAGTCTATCTCATCAATGTTAGTTCCGGGTAAATTATTTAATAAAGGACAGGAAAGAGCAGGTAATTCGATGGCCACCTCAGGTTCAATATTAGAAGCAGTGGGCATAACTGAATTTCTCACAATGGAAGGACAGGAAACAGCCGGTGTCATGCTAAGAAGAATCGGCCACTCTGTGTATCTTGACATTGTCAATTGAAATAAACCTGTTTTCCTTACGACCAGGAAGTGGTGGTAAAATGACTGTTCTTGTGCCCTTCACTCCAAGGACTGGAACCGGAGCTCGATAGGAAGGACCAAATTCTTTCTTGTTATCGATCTTCTCTCGAACCAGTTCGCCAACTTGGGGTAGCCAGCCAACTACCGGGATCTGCAACGCATCATCCGACGTGGAGGGCAAATGTTCCTTTGCAAGACTGTCTCTGGTCTTTTGTAGATTCTGTAAAACATTGCAATGTTCATCTGCGTCAAAGGAAGTGGCGCGAACCACACAGTCTAGACCGTCATGGTCAGGGACGTACATCTTGAAGCCAAAGAGCATTTCGTATGGGGTCCGCCCACCCAGAGACCTTCTAGGGAGATTATTAAGAGCACGCTGCACGCCATAGAGGTGAGCCAGCCAGTTTCTGCCAGTGCCTATAACTCGGGCTGTCAAAGATTGCTTTAAATCACGGTTCATTCGCTCAACTACACTGTTACCCTCAGGTCTGTAGGGAGACGAAAACTTGACTTGGACCCCCAACGAAGTCATGGCATCCTTATACGCCTTAGAGGCGAAAGCCGGACCCTGATCCGAATGGAAGGTACCACAGGCAAAAATCCCTATAAAGACACGCAAATCTCTAATGACAGTCCGTGAATCAGCGCTGCGATGTAGCCATACCCACACAAAGCGTGTGCATGAGTCAACTGCTACTAAGATGTACTTATATGCAGTATCAGATGAAAAAGGACCGCAGTGATCTAAATAAACACAACCTAGCGGTTTATTAGAAATGTACAACTGAGTCTGTGGCGGACGCGTAGCAGTCGAAGGTTTAATCTGCTGGCATATGTCACAAAGAAGGACATAATCACGCGTCTGTTTGTACAGTCCCCGCCACCAGAAACGTTGTTGTAATTGAGTTACAGTGGCCGAGACGCCCGCATGCGCAGACGCCACACCTTCATGTGCCGCTGTAATCAAGTCTGCTCTGCGATCCAAGTTGGGAATCAGCCGTTCCCCAACGTCAGGAATTGTCACAAAAGGAACCTTTTCGGGACTTAAGTGGTATTTGTACTTCGAAGGGAATTCTGCAGGATGTTTACTTCCCTTCTCAGAGGCAGCAACTGCCGCCAAGATGTTGCTATCAATCTTGGTTTTGGATCTAGTAACCGCTGCAACTAAGTATGTAGATACTGCTGATTTCGCCGCTTCATCAGCAAGCGAATTGCCAACAGCGTGAACTCCCACGCGCTGATGACCGAGAGTATGAATCACATAAACGAGTGGCAACTTAGCCTTTAGCTCTGCCACTCGAACCCAGATCATTTTATGTTTTATTGTGCTACCCTTGGAATCATGTAAATCATTTTGAATCCAAAAGAACAAGTTCTCATTGTAAGACTGGACACAGTAGTAAGAATCACTTACAATCAGAGTAGTAACACTTGGATCTGCGTACTCCAACGCTAGTAAAAGAGCACGTAGCTCAGCCAATTGTGCAGTGCAATCGCCCAGGGGCAACGTGTGTACCTCCCTGGAAATGAACTCATCGTTCAACATAGCACCAACCACAATAGCGCATGCGGAAACGTAGGCATGTTTAGAGCCATGCGCAACCTGCGCCGACCCATCAGTGTAAATGATGCAATGGAAGTCCTCCAAAGGTCGCATAGCCAGAGGAGCAGGATGAACGAACTCATACTGCAAGTACTCTTGCGACCGTAATGAGGCGTCAAAAACAAACGTGACATCCGTGGACGTCAATGATGCTGCCCATTGAATCCACCGCGGGTGCAAAGCTTTAGAATTCGGTACACTGGCTTTCGTGACAGCCTCCAAATGAGGACAGGGTGTTACCACTAACATGCGCTTCCCCTGTGACAGAGCTCATTCTTTAAGAATCGCCATCTGTACAGCAGTTAAAACTTTCTCCACAGTGGGAAACCGCAATTCAGCCGAAGTGTACAAGTGTGACTTGTAAGCAATAGGTACTGTGTCACCTTCATTAAAAGTCAGGTACGTGAAACCCACCGCCCCTGGAATTATTCTTATCACCAGATTGGTGTGGTTATCACGAGTCAGTAAGTATTTAGAGGCGAGCAGATCAGCCTGCAATGATTGCAAAATGGCCGAATGCTCAGGCAGCCAGGATGATTTTGAGAAAGTTGGTTGTATCAAAGCATACAAAGGCTTGATACGCTGGGCATATTCCGGAACATAAGTTCTGCCGAAATTCAAGAAGCCCAGCAAAGACTGTAATTTTTTCAGTGTTGTAGGAGCGCGCAACTGTGCGCATTTCTCCAAGAAGTGAGGAGCCAATCCCCGACCTTCATTGTTCAGCTCATAGCCGAGGAACAACACTGTGTGTTCTGCAATGTGCGATTTTGCAAAATTAAATTTGTAACCCATATCTGCAAAGTTACAAATTATTGAATTTACTCGACACAGATGCATCCAAATCTCGTCGTCTGTGAGATAAATGTCATCCACATAAGAACATGCATCCGGATCGATACTCTCTAAAAGAGTGACTATTCGGGAGGTGAAAACTCCAGGACTATTCTTGTAGCCCATCGGGAGTCGCCGGAAGCGTTTTTGCACACCAGCGGACGTAAAACTTGTCCATTGGGAGCTAAAGCTATCCAGTCTATGGGCATAAAAACCGTTGGAAATGTCAAGCGTTGTCTTGAAACGCTTACGCACTAGACTATCCACTAGGGCAGAGCCCTGAGTATTCTGTACTGCACAGTTACGGCAATGCGAGTTCAAATGCCGGTAATCCAATACCAAACGATATGATCCGTCAGGCTTGGTCACAGTAAAAAGGGGATTATTCATCGGTGACACACACGTTTCAATAACTCCCTGATATTCCAATTGTTCATGGATTTCTGCGACGGCAGCTTTTGCTTCACGCCGTATGGGATATTGAGGCTGAGGCTGCGGCTGAGACCGCAACGGAATTTCGTGGCAAGGAGACAATTTATCCCAACCACATTGGTTGCGGTACAGAGCCGGCGCAAGAGCCCGAGCCCACTCTTCTGCAAAATGCTGCGCATGCTCTGTAGAGACAGTTTTCGCGAAACTGGGAAGGATTACCTCCTCCCCTCGCGGCGCCGCGAGCACAAAAGGTGGGGGCCAGTCAGTCTCCGAAAGCAAAATGTCATACGTAGAAGAAAGATTCTCCCAAAATACCCCTCTGACAGTACGCTGTATCTCACCTTCAATTAACAGGACAATTTCATAAAGTCTTTCAGGGGGAGCTAGTCTTGTATCGGCTGTTTCAATTACAACGAACACTTCAGTCGCTGTCACCCTCAGTAGTGGACGGAGCGCCTCTCTGACTATGGTAATCTCCGCCGCGCTGTCCAGCAAGGTCAGAGCCCACGTCAGATTCCGCAGCCGCGTTCTCACTATCTGTGGCATATCTATGCGCTGTTAAGGCTGCGACTTTCTTTTTTGCAAACTGCGGACGCTTAGGCGTAGAATCCTCCTGCTTCACTGCGCCGTCCGTCTGGCGGGACTGACCACGTCCTTGTTGGCCACCACGTCCACGTCCACCACCTCCTCCACCGGTCTTCGGGGCCGATGTGTCCTGAAAGGAACAAGGAGAGCGTTGATCAGAACCCTGAAATCGATCAGGTGATTTAATCATCGCGCGATCGCGCAAATCATAAACTTTTTCTGTCGGCGCAGGAGCTTGTATTGCAGGAAAAGAATCCTAAGTCTGTTTATTTTGCTTCCCCTGTGTCTGTTTTTTAGGCCAATTCTGTTTTTGGGACTTGGGCTGGACATCTGTTACTGCAGATTGTCCCTGAGGTTGTTTTTTCTCCTTTACTGAAAAATATTTCAGACCTCTACTTGTGCGGCCAATTGTCTTATAAGCGGCCACAACTATCTTTGCTAACTGTCGGGGTTTATCGGCATCGGGCAGAGCAGCCAAAGCATTCGACACCTGAAAGTTCACCGCATCTCCTTTAACATTGGAGAGAATGAGATCACTAACAATCTCAAAAGAACCACACAGGCGCATACCCAATTCAACCGCTGCCTCAGGTCCGTGATCATTCTGAACACGTTTAATGATCTCAGGCAGTGCATTCATAGACGGGGTGCCAAAGCACCTCGTATAAACGGCTGCAAATGTTTTCCCCCAGCTTTCACAGTCAACAAGCTCAGGAGTTAAATCCTTTGGTAAAGTGATCGTCAACATTCTATGTTTATCAGCAGGAGTAGAATTCGGAAACACCGCCTCCAGTTGATCAAACTTCTCAGCTAGCCAGAATGGGAAGTCATCGTTGTCAACTGGACGCGCATCAAAAACCGAATTTACCATCACCGGATTAAGACGTATACCGCCTCGATCCAAGGGAACGGCCGCACCCCCCTGGGGACCACCAGGTAGATGTCGACCGATGTATTGCACTAATGCTCGAATCACGGAAATGGAAACCACATGTAGCCTACGAATTTCTGCAAGGGTACAAGCGCCGTGATTCGGGTGCGGGGTAAACCCACCCAACGCAGGCCAGTTAGCACCTGGAATTGAGAGTGGACCTAACCTCGCAGCGGACAAAGATTGGGGGAGGGCGCCATCAAACCAAACGCGATGCTGCCAATGATCAATAGGTATTTCCAGTGTCCTGTACGGTGTATATTCAGCCGGGACAGCGGAGGCGGTGTAGGAGTGGAACAAACCAGAAGTTGCGTCCACAGCCGGAAACGTAACCCAAGAGTAAAACAACTCAAAAGGGAACGCCGGATCTGCACCCACCACTAAAATCACAGCCATACCGTCCACCGGGACTTGGTACGCCTGCAGATGTGTGCGCACCGCTACGCGACTATGTTGCGCAATGGCCACCGCCATGATAACACTGGAAACAAGAAAATACAAAGAAGACTTTGTAGCACAACTGGGAAGAAATTCAAAGAAACCGTTTAAGAAAGAATCAAGCTTGAAAAGGACCTATTTAAAAAAATAGGTAGGTTTCACCGACACCCCGTTTTCCGGAAACGGAGGTGAAGGGGTTAAGGTTTGAACGATATACTACTCGAGTGTCATGAAATAAGACCACCGAAACCGTTGGGCGCCATGTCGCAGGGTTTCTGTTCTCACACAGAACTGTGCACAGAGGATTGGAACCTCGGCGAATTAGGGTGACCCAAAACTCACCTTAGTACCCAACTTACCCCTTACCGAGCTAGCTACAGTGTCTCATTGGTCTTATCAAACTCCCAATGTTTAGACAAACCAGAACATGAACTTACAGTACCTCAGGATACGTGGAACTCATGAACACTCTTTCGTTATATTATCATTACAAACCAGAACATGGAGTAAAGAAGAACACATATGCATTTGAAATGTTTATTTACTAATGCCGTCTTCTCAGGCGCAGTATCTTAGATAATACAAGTATACTTATTATCAGTAGCAAAATTACCAGCATAGTTACTAATACATAAAAAGCGAATGGTGACAGCATGTTAACATGCTGTAATGAATGAGAGTTAACAACACTTATATCTCTCCCTCCCTAACACATATATTATATTATTTGCTAAGAAGGTCTCTTTGGGTTGGTTTAGGGCGGGCCCATACCTTAGTGTCCTAGCATGACGGAATCACATCAGCATACACCAGCTCTCTCTGCATGTGCACCGCATCAAGTGTGTGTTATGTGCCTCATGCAAAGCAATATCAATCCCGCCTGAAGCCCGAGTTGGCAAAGGCTGCACTCGTGTTATGACTATGAAGGCGTGGGGATCAGACCTCATAACAATTCCATATCGTGTTGTTCCTGAAACTTCAGCACTCTTCGTGCAGATAAAGTTTATAAAGCAAAGCTGATATCAGAGCAATAACATATTATTCTCACATAAACCACGGCAAACTACTAGGTTGAAAGCTAAGTCAACAATTAAGTGTCGTGTGCAGAAGTTGCAAGAATGAAAAATGGCGTTTAAACCTCAAATGTACCTATGCTAACTTAACACGATATAAGGATATTCAGGAGCTACATGACAACACCAATGAACCAGTGAGCCTGCCAACACATCATGCAGAACCAACTATTGACTCATGTCTCTCTGCACTGTCACAGGTGATCACGGATATGCACTCTGCCCTTGGAAGATGACACAGCCCTCCAAGCCCCGAACACACAGGCCCAGAGGCAGTACAATGCGGCCCACAAACACACCAGGTGCATCGTGGAACCCACATTTGCCGTGTTTAAGTCTTGTTTCAGGTGCCTGGACATCACAGGTGGAAGGCTCCTGTACAGCCCAGACATTGTGTGCATGATAATTGTTGCATGTTGTGTGTTGCACAACATATGTGTACGCACCAATGCCCCATGGATTACCAGTGCCAGATCCACCGTACGATGATGAGGATGATGTGGAAGGTGGACCACACCCCACTGCAGCCGCAGCAGGAATAGCCTGTAGGAACAACATCATTGACAATTTCTTCACATGAGCACATCACATTGTTACAGTCCTTAGCAATCATGGGACACTGCAAAATGACTACAGGCACAGCATGTGCAAACAAAATTATTACAACACACATTCCCTGAGTGCATGTCACTCCTCTTTACAAGCACATCACTCTGACACGTGTAAGTGCAATATGTAGTGCTAACAATCTCATAATTTGAAAAAAGATGGTGGGTGTGTCACGTCTGTACGGAGAGGCTGTTTAGGGTGTCATGTATTCGAAATGCCATTTCTGTGTGTCAAAGATAGTACGGATTCCCACTCATCAGCGTTTCACATGTGTCCCAAATCATTACATATAGGCTGTCATTTGTGACCTACAATTGACAATACGCCTTCTTTTGGGGTCAAATATGTACCACCATGCTGCAGCGAGGCACCCTGTGACTCAAGGCCCACAACATGAACAACATGAACTTAAGGGGGAATCACTGCCCCTACATTCATCCATGCTTTCATACTTGATTAATCATAGATGTGACACGTCTGTGTATATTAGTATGTAGTATTCACGTTCAGTGGAGTGTTGAAGCTGTCATAGTACTTGGCCATGCAGACAACACTTTACAATGTTGCCCCGTGGAGGACCAGCCAGAGTCCTTTAGGGATTGACAAGTTACTCGGAAGGGGAAGATTCCTATCCGCAGGCTGATTGCTGTGTCATTGTTTTGCAAACAATATATGGCAGTCCATGTCGAGCTGCAAGGTTAGTGTTGCAGAGTGTATCGGGGGACAGTAGAATGTGCTATTCCAGGGCACTCAGGCAGATTCATCCTCATCTTGGTCCTCTGACGTTTCATGTGCCTCACATGCAGGTGGTGGTGTTTGTTCAGCAGCACTGTGTGACACTGGCACATCAGTGGCCGGAGATGTGAATGTAGAAGTAGCAGCAGCATTCATATGCGCAATGTCTTGTGGCATCACTCCCATGATGATGATCTTCAGGGCATGGAAGATCCCATCTACAGCTTTCTCATGTGCAGCAGTGGTAGCCATTCTATGCGCCTGCATCCGCTCCATGTTCTCCATGACCCTCCTTATGTTTCCCAAATCACGGATGACATCGCTGTAACCACTATGACTAGACAGTTGTTGTCTCCGAGTCATGACTCCAGCGACGCCAGCCATGGAATGTTGGAGGGCATGGGGCAGACTGTGGGTGTCCGTTAGGGACTGTAAGTGGTCCCTGATGGGACTTAGACACCCACATATGGCATCTAGTTTGGCTGCCATGAGGTTGAACCCCACCCGCACCTGTTCAGCCAGCCCCTTCTGGCGGTCTAACACACGGTGTTGGAACCCTATGTGTTCTTCTGTGAGGTGCTGGGAGCCAGACATGGTGGTGGGTGCATTCTTCTGTGTGGTCTGTGCAGGGCTCACCTCGATGGGGCTGGGCTGCCCTGCCACTGGAGGTGGTGTGCGGAGGTTGTCCATGAACCATTGGAGTTCATCGTAGTCATTGTCCTGGGGGTCGTCTCCATCATCACTCATGTGATGTATGGTCTGCTCTGTAAGAGGTGTTGATTGTCCCTCTGCAATGTAAAGGGGAGATGCAGTTTCACAGTGGGTTCCATATATGTTGATGCATTGGAGAAGTTTACATATAGACTGCATGACAATGTACATTGTGACTGTTTGTGAGTAGAAGCCTATTTGATGTGGGACGGTGGACATTAGTACTACATCGTACACTGTCATCTCATAATTTTTTTTCTCAGCTTTTATGGTGCATTTACCCGCATGACACGTGGGAATTGCAGCACTGTCGCTGGTTCTTGCTGATTTTTGTATCACGGTTTGGGACATCGCCATTTTGTTCGCATTTGTGTTTCGCATTTTTTAGGCATTGCGTTAATTTTAACGCTGTCATTTGAAACATTATCGTGAGACTATCGCATGGTACCACCGTGTTGAGAATGCAACATTAACACAGCATTATTTTCCCACGATGGACTGCGATGTGAAAAGTTGTGTTAAGCTAATTTTGCAATAATTATTAACATTCAATTATTAAACATTCTTGAGAATATCCACCATAGTTTGGTAGCTGAAAGAATGCTCTATATGTGCTGCCAATTATTTTATTCAAGACCATTGCATCTTTCCCTTGCATTGGTTCACTCCCATATGTGAGCATAGCCTGCAATCGTGCTTGAATCACCTGTAGTAGGGTATCTAAGGTTCAGTTTGGTAGGACTTTCTTCAGGGGCTTCATTGAGAGGTAGCTTTTGGTGACCTTCCAACGCAAGGCCTCCATTTGGAGTTCATACGAGCCTCCGCTGTCAAGTAGACATCCGAGGTACTTAGTCTTAAGGTAACTCACTGCATAATTTTTGTTTTCTTTAAGTTGACGTTTAATGCATTACATTGCGAAAAGTTATTAATGGTGTCCAGAAGGTGTTGGAGGTCCATTCGGGTCCAGCTTATCAAAACCAAATCTTCTGCGTATAGGAGATTGGACAGCGAGATTTTTCCCAAACATGAGATAAACATTGGCCCTTGTGGGAAACGATTCTTCCTAAGTTGACTAAATGCTCAATGATGGAAGAGAACATGTTTTCAGAATATGCTGGTATTTACATACAGGGAGCCCAGTGACCAGTATGCCGACAGTATGCTCCCAGCCTCCCAGAAGCCCCTGTCCAATCACTACACTGCCATAAACAGCTTTGCGATTGATCTGATCGCTGTGGTTCGGTACTCAGACAGGGGCTTGGAGACTTTGCATGTTTCTTACCAGGCTGTGCAAAACAGCCTGAAGGGGAAGATGTGAAGTATGCATGACTGTTTGACTGGCCCTCTTGGGCAGGTCAAACATCATGCGCACTTTAGAGTGTGCTTTACACTTGTCTCCTGCCTGCTGCACTGGCCAGACCAGCCTACCGACCCCGTAGCAGGAAGGAAAACAAAAACAATATTAATGTTAGGCATTATCATTTTCGTTTTCCTTTTTACACTGTTCGCAGAACAATGGGGTGATGATCCTTAGCGGAAGAGCCACCACTGTCGGTGGCTACAGAAATCTGCAAGATGTTTGAATTTCGACAGTCAAATATAACTAGTAGACGGAAAGTTTAAATGAGTGCCATGTAAGTGCCAAATGATCTAAACTACCATAAAATATTTATTTTGTAAACTTTTAACATAATAGGTAATGTATTTCCCACACTTACCTGCATCAAGATAGTGTAAGTGGTGTAGAAACTGCAGGGAAGTGCTTGCAGCACCCACATTTTCGCTCTGGTTGCAGGAAAAGCAGTCTCACATGGAAAATACCTTTTAATATGAAGAAAATAACTGAAATTCCACATCTATACCTATGAATATTCAGTAGAGCATCCAATGCACTAATGTAGCAGTAAGGTAAAACATGGCTTTCCATGACGGCTGATGTTATATGTTGTTGGTGGTAAAATAACACAATGCCTGGATCAAACACCTTTTACCACCATGATATGAAAGCAGTTTTCTGCAGCTAGTAAAGTGTGATAATAGCGTTTCTGCCTATTTGTTATGTGTGGTAATGAATAACAAGATTACTTGTGTTTATTTGTTGAGGTCCTTATGTTGTGGTGGCCATGAATCTGTTCTTTTGTGTCACTATGTTTTTGTGCTGCATTATTTAAATATGATGTTGTTGTGTTTGCTTGGACTTGTTGTGTTGCTTTCATTTTTTGACTGTTTTATTGTGTTGTGACTGTTAGAATTGAGGGTCTCTAGTTTGCAGTGGTATACACCCTGTCCAAGTAGGGAACCTTCTTTCTAGTTAGGATAACAGGATTACACACCCAAGATAACCCCTGTTCGGGTGCGGGGTAAACCCACCCAACGCAGGCCAGTTAGCACCTGGAATTGAGAGTGGACCTAACCTCGCAGCGGACAAAGAGTGGGGGAGGGCGCCATCAAACCAAACGCGATGCTGCCAATGATCAATAGGTATTTCCAGTGCCCTGTACGGTGTATATTCAGCCGGGACAGCGGAGGCGGTGTAGGAGTGGAACAAACCAGAAGTTGCGTCCACAGCCGGAAACGTAACCCAAGAGTAAAACAACTCAAAAGGGAACGCCGGATCTGCACCCACCACTAAAATCACAGCCATACCGTCCACCGGGACTTGGTACGCCTGCAGATGTGTGCGCACCGCTACGCGACTATGTTGCGCAATGGCCACCGCCATGATAACACTGGAAACAAGAAAATACAAAGAAGACTTTGTAGCACAACTGGGTAGAAATTCAAAGAAACCGTTTAAGAAAGAATCAAGCTTGAAAAGGACCTATTTAAAAAAATAGGTAGGTTTCACCGACACCCCGTTTTCCGGAAACGGAGGTGAAGGGGTTAAGGTTTGAACGATATACTACTCGAGTGTCATGAAATAAGACCACCGAAACCGTTGGGCGCCATGTCGCAGGGTTTCTGTTCTCACACAGAACTGTGCACAGAGGATTGGAACCTCGGCGAATTAGGGTGACCCAAACCTCACCTTAGTACCCAACTTATCCCTTACCGAGCTAGCTACAGTGTCTCATTGGTCTTATCAAACTCCCAATGTTTAGACAAACCAGAACATGAACTTACAGTACCTCAGGATACGTGGAACTCATGAACACTCTTTCGTTATATTATCATTACAAACCAGAACATGGAGTAAAGAACACATGTGCATTTGAAATGTTTATTTACTAATGCCGTCTTCTCAGGCGCAGTATCTTAGATAATACAAGTATACTTATTATCAGTAGCAAAATTACCAGCATAGTTACTAATACATAAAAAGCGAATGGTGACAGCATGTTAACATGCTGTAATGAATAAGAGTTAACAACACTTATATCTCTCCCTCCCTAACACATATATTATATTATTAGCTAAGAAGGTCTCTTTGGGTTGGTTTAGGGCGGGCCCATACCTTAGTGTCCTAGCATGACGGAATCACATCAGCATACACCAGCTCTCTCTGCATGTGCACCGCATCCAGTGTGTGTTATGTGCCTCATGCAAAGCAATATCAATCCCGCCTGAAGCCCGAGTTGGCAAAGGCTGCACTCGTGTTATGACTATGAAGGCGTGGAGATCAGACCTCATAACAATTCCATATCGTGTTGTTCCTGAAACTTCAGCACTCTTCGTGCAGATAAAGTTTATTAAGCAAAGCTGATATCAGAGCAATAACATATTATTCTCACATAAACCACGGCAAACTACTAGGTTGAAAGCTAAGTCAACAATTAAGTGTCGTGTGCAGAAGTTGCAAGAATGAAAAATGGCGTTTAAACCTCAAATGTACCTATGCTAACTTAACACGATATAAGGATATTCAGGAGCTACATGACAACACCAATGAACCAGTGAGCCTGCCAACACATCATGCAGAACCAACTATTGACTCATGTCTCTCTGCACTGTCACAGGTGATCACGGATATGCACTCTGCCCTTGGAAGATGACACAGCCCTCCAAGCCCCGAACACACAGGCCCAGAGGCAGTACAATGCGGCCCACAAACACACCAGGTGCATCGTGGAACCCACATTTGCCGTGTTTAAGTCTTGTTTCAGGTGCCTGGACATCACAGGTGGAAGGCTCCTGTACAGCCCAGACATTGTGTGCATGATAATTGTTGCATGTTGTGTGTTGCACAACATATGTGTACGCACCAATGCCCCATGGATTACCAGTGCCAGATCCACCGTACGATGATGAGGATGATGTGGAAGGTGGACCACACCCCACTGCAGCCGCAGCAGGAATAGCCTGTAGGAACAACATCATTGACAATTTCTTCACATGAGCACATCACATTGTTACAGTCCTTAGCAATCATGGGACACTGCAAAATGACTACAGGCACAGCATGTGCAAACAAAATTATTACAACACACATTCCCTGAGTGCATGTCACTCCTCTTTACAAGCACATCACTCTGACACGTGTAAGTGCAATATGTAGTGCTAACAATCTCATAATTTGAAAAAAGATGGTGGGTGTGTCACGTCTGTACGGAGAGGCTGTTTAGGGTGTCATGTATTCGAAATGCCATTTCTGTGTGTCAAAGATAGTACGGATTCCCACTCATCAGCGTTTCACATGTGTCCCAAATCATTACATATAGGCTGTCATTTGTGACCTACAATTGACAATACGCCTTCTTTTGGGGTCAAATATGTACCACCATGTTGCAGCAAGGCACCCTGTGACTCAAGGCCCACAACATGAACAACATGAACTTAAGGGGGAATCACTGCCCCTACATTCATCCATGCTTTCATACTTGATTAATCATAGATGTGACACGTCTGTGTATATTAGTATGTAGTATTCACGTTCAGTGGAGTGTTGAAGCTGTCATAGTACTTGGCCATGCAGACAACACTTTACAATGTTGCTCCGTGGAGGGCCAGCCAGAGTCCTTTAGGGATTGACAAGTTACTCGGAAGGGGAAGATTCCAGTCCGCAGGCTGATTGCTGTGTCATTGTTTTGCAAACAATATATGGCAGTCCATGTCGAGCTGCAAGGTTAGTGTTGCAGAGTGTATCGGGGGACAGTAGAATGTGCTATTCCAGGGCACTCAGGCAGATTCATCCTCATCTTGGTCCTCTGACGTTTCATGTGCCTCACATGCAGGTGGTGGTGTTTGTTCAGCAGCACTGTGTGACACTGGCACATCAGTGGCCGGAGATGTGAATGTAGAAGTAGCAGCAGCATTCATATGCGCAATGTCTTGTGGCATCACTCCCATGATGATGATCTTCAGGGCATGGAAGATCCCATCTACAGCTTTCTCATGTGCAGCAGTGGTAGCCATTCTATGCGCCTGCATCCGCTCCATGTTCTCCATGACCCTCCTTATGTTTCCCAAATCACGGATGACATCGCTGTAACCACTATGACTAGACAGTTGTTGTCTCCGAGTCATGACTCCAGCGACGCCAGCCATGGATTGTTGGAGGGCATGGGGCAGACTGTGGGTGTCCGTTAGGGACTGTAAGTGGTCCCTGATGGGACTTAGACACCCACATATGGCATCTAGTTTGGCTGCCATGAGGTTGAACCCCACCCGCACCTGTTCAGCCAGCCCCTTCTGGCGGTCTAACACACGGTGTTGGAACCCTATGTGTTCTTCTGTGAGGTGCTGGGAGCCAGACATGGTGGTGGGTGCATTCTGCTGTGTGGTCTGTGCAGGGCTCACCTCGATGGGGCTGGGCTGCCCTGCCACTGGAGGTGGTGTGCGGAGGTTGTCCATGAACCATTGGAGTTCATCGTAGTCATTGTCCTGGGGGTCGTCTCCATCATCACTCATGTGATGTATGGTCTGCTCTGTAAGAGGTGTTGATTGTCCCTCTGCAATGTAAAGGGGAGATGCAGTTTCACAGTGGGTTCCATATATGTTGACGCATTGGAGAAGTTTACATATAGACTGCATGACAATGTACATTGTGACTGTTTGTGAGTAGAAGCCTATTTGATGTGGGACAGTGGACATTAGTACTACATCGTACACTGTCATCTCATAATTTTTTTTCTCAGCTTTTATGGTGCATTTACCCGCATGACACGTGGGAATTGCAGCACTGTCGCTGGTTATTGCTGATTTTTGTATCGCGGTTTGGGACATCGCCATTTTGTTCGCATTTGTGTTTCGCATTTTTTAGGCATTGCGTTAATTTTAACGCTGTCATTTGAAACATTATCGTGAGACTATCGCATGGTACTACCGTGTTGAGAATGCAACATTAACACAGCATTATTTTCCCACGATGGACTGCGATGTGAAAAGTTGTGTTAAGCTAATTTTGCAATAATTATTAACATTCAATTATTAAACATTCTTGAGAATATCCACCATAGTTTGGTAGCTGAAAGAATGCTCTATATGTGCTGCCAATTATTTTATTCAAGACCATTGCATCTTTCCCTTGCATTGGTTCACTCCCATATGTGAGCATAGCCTGCAATCGTGCTTGAATCACCTGTAGTAGGGTATCTAAGGTTCAGTTTGGTAGGACTTTCTTCAGGGGCTTCATTGAGAGGTAGCTTTTGGTGACCTTCCAACGCAAGGCCTCCATTTGGAGTTCATACGAGCCTCCGCTGTCAAGTAGACATCCGAGGTACTTAGTCTTAAGGTAACTCACTGCATAATTTTTGTTTTCTTTAAGTTGACGTTTAATGCATTACATTGCGAAAAGTTATTAATGGTGTCCAGAAGGTGTTGGAGGTCCATTCGGGTCCAGCTTATCAAAACCAAATCTTCTGCGTATAGGAGATTGGACAGCGAGATTTTTCCCAAACATGAGATAAACATTGGCCCTTGTGGGAAACGATTCTTCCTAAGTTGACTAAATGCTCAATGATGGAAGAGAACATGTTTTCAGAATATGCTGGTATTTACATACAGGGAGCCCAGTGACCAGTATGCCGACAGTATGCTCCCAGCCTCCCAGAAGCCCCTGTCCAATCACTACACTGCCATAAACAGCTTTGCGATTGATCTGATCGCTGTGGTTCGGTACTCAGACAGGGGCTTGGAGACTTTGCATGTTTCTTACCAGGCTGTGCAAAACAGCCTGAAGGGGAAGATGTGAAGTATGCATGACTGTTTGACTGGCCCTCTTGGGCAGGTCAAACATCATGCGCACTTTAGAGTGTGCTTTACACTTGTCTCCTGCCTGCTGCACTGGCCAGACCAGCCTACCGACCCCGTAGCAGGAAGGAAAACAAAAACAATATTAATGTTAGGCATTATCATTTTCGTTTTCCTTTTTACACTGTTCGCAGAACAATGGGGTGATGATCCTTAGCGGAAGAGCCACCACTGTCGGTGGCTACAGAAATCTGCAAGATGTTTGAATTTCGACAGTCAAATATAACTAGTAGACGGAAAGTTTAAATGAGTGCCATGTAAGTGCCAAATGATCTAAACTACCATAAAATATTTATTTTGTAAACTTTTAACATCATAGGTAATGTATTTCCCACACTTACCTGCATCAAGATAGTGTAAGTGGTGTAGAAACTGCAGGGAAGTGCTTGCAGCACCCACATTTTCGCTCTGGTTGCAGGAAAAGCAGTCTCACATGGAAAATACCTTTTAATATGAAGAAAATAACTGAAATTCCACATCTATACCTATGAATATTCAGTAGAGCATCCAATGCACACATGTAGCAGTAAGGTAAAACATGGCTTTCCATGACGGCTGATGTTATATGTTGTTGGTGGTAAAATAACACAATGCCTGGATCAAACACCTTTTACCACCATGATATGAAAGCAGTTTTCTGCAGCTATTAAAGTGTGATAATAGCGTTTCTGCCTATTTGTTATGTGTGGTAATGAATAACAAGATTACTTGTGTTTATTTGTTGAGGTCCTTATGTTGTGGTGGCCATGAATCTGTTCTTTTGTGTCACTATGTTTTTGTGCTGCATTATTTAAATATGATGTTGTTGTGTTTGCTTGGACTTGTTGTGTTGCTTTCATTTTTTGACTGTTTTATTGTGTTGTGACTGTTAGAATTGAGGGTCTCTAGTTTGCAGTGGTATACACCCTGTCCAAGTAGGGAACCTTCTTTCTAGTTAGGATAACAGGATTACACACCCAAGATAACCCCTGTTCGGGTGCGGGGTAAACCCACCCAACGCAGGCCAGTTAGCACCTGGAATTGAGAGTGGACCTAACCTCGCAGCGGACAAAGAGTGGGGGAGGGCGCCATCAAACCAAACGCGATGCTGCCAATGATCAATAGGTATTTCCAGTGCCCTGTACGGTGTATATTCAGCCGGGACAGCGGAGGCGGTGTAGGAGTGGAACAAACCAGAAGTTGCGTCCACAGCCGGAAACGTAACCCAAGAGTAAAACAACTCAAAAGGGAACGCCGGATCTGCACCCACCACTAAAATCACAGCCATACCGTCCACCGGGACTTGGTACGCCTGCAGATGTGTGCGCACCGCTACGCGACTATGTTGCGCAATGGCCACCGCCATGATAACACTGGAAACAAGAAAATACAAAGAAGACTTTGTAGCACAACTGGGTAGAAATTCAAAGAAACCGTTTAAGAAAGAATCAAGCTTGAAAAGGACCTATTTCAAAAAATAGGTAGGTTTCACCGACACCCCGTTTTCCGGAAACGGAGGTGAAGGGGTTAAGGTTTGAACGATATACTACTGTGTCATGAAATAAGACCACCGAAACCGTTGGGCGCCATGTCGCAGGGTTTCTGTTCTCACACAGAACTGTGCACAGAGGATTGGAACCTCGGCGAATTAGGGTGACCCAAAACTCACCTTAGTACCCAACTTACCCCTTACCGAGCTAGCTACAGTGTCTCATTGGTCTTATCAAACTCCCAATGTTTAGACAAACCAGAACATGAACTTACAGTACCTCAGGATACGTGGAACTCATGAACACTCTTTCGTTATATTATCATTACAAACCAGAACATGGAGTAAAGAAGAACACATGTGCATTTGAAATGTTTATTTACTAATGCCGTCTTCTCAGGCGCAGTATCTTAGATAATACAAGTATACTTATTATCAGTAGCAAAATTACCAGCATAGTTACTAATACATAAAAAGCGAATGGTGACAGCATGTTAACATGCTGTAATGAATAAGAGTTAACAACACTTATATCTCTCCCTCCCTAACACATATATTATATTATTAGCTAAGAAGGTCTCTTTGGGTTGGTTTAGGGCGGGCCCATACCTTAGTGTCCTAGCATGACGGAATCACATCAGCATACACCAGCTCTCTCTGCATGTGCACCGCATCCAGTGTGTGTTATGTGCCTCATGCAAAGCAATATCAATCCCGCCTGAAGCCCGAGTTGGCAAAGGCTGCACTCGTGTTATGACTATGAAGGCGTGGAGATCAGACCTCATAACAATTCCATATCGTGTTGTTCCTGAAACTTCAGCACTCTTCGTGCAGATAAAGTTTATAAAGCAAAGCTGATATCAGAGCAATAACATATTATTCTCACATAAACCACGGCAAACTACTAGGTTGAAAGCTAAGTCAACAATTAAGTGTCGTGTGCAGAAGTTGCAAGAATGAAAAATGGCGTTTAAACCTCAAATGTACCTATGCTAACTTAACACGATATAAGGATATTCAGGAGCTACATGACAACACCAATGAACCAGTGAGCCTGCCAACACATCATGCAGAACCAACTATTGACTCATGTCTCTCTGCACTGTCACAGGTGATCACGGATATGCACTCTGCCCTTGGAAGATGACACAGCCCTCCAAGCCCCGAACACACAGGCCCAGAGGCAGTACAATGCGGCCCACAAACACACCAGGTGCATCGTGGAACCCACATTTGCCGTGTTTAAGTCTTGTTTCAGGTGCCTGGACATCACAGGTGGAAGGCTCCTGTACAGCCCAGACATTGTGTGCATGATAATTGTTGCATGTTGTGTGTTGCACAACATATGTGTACGCACCAATGCCCCATGGATTACCAGTGCCAGATCCACCGTACGATGATGAGGATGATGTGGAAGGTGGACCACACCCCACTGCAGCCGCAGCAGGAATAGCCTGTAGGAACAACATCATTGACAATTTCTTCACATGAGCACATCACATTGTTACAGTCCTTAGCAATCATGGGACACTGCAAAATGACTACAGGCACAGCATGTGCAAACAAAATTATTACAACACACATTCCCTGAGTGCATGTCACTCCTCTTTACAAGCACATCACTCTGACACGTGTAAGTGCAATATGTAGTGCTAACAATCTCATAATTTGAAAAAAGATGGTGGGTGTGTCACGTCTGTACGGAGAGGCTGTTTAGGGTGTCATGTATTCGAAATGCCATTTCTGTGTGTCAAAGATAGTACGGATTCCCACTCATCAGCGTTTCACATGTGTCCCAAATCATTACATATAGGCTGTCATTTGTGACCTACAATTGACAATACGCCTTCTTTTGGGGTCAAATATGTACCACCATGCTGCAGCGAGGCACCCTGTGACTCAAGGCCCACAACATGAACAACATGAACTTAAGGGGGAATCACTGCCCCTACATTCATCCATGCTTTCATACTTGATTAATCATAGATGTGACACGTCTGTGTATATTAGTATGTAGTATTCACGTTCAGTGGAGTGTTGAAGCTGTCATAGTACTTGGCCATGCAGACAACACTTTACAATGTTGCTCCGTGGAGGGCCAGCCAGAGTCCTTTAGGGATTGACAAGTTACTCTGAAGGGGAAGATTCCAGTCCGCAGGCTGATTGCTGTGTCATTGTTTTGCAAACAATATATGGCAGTCCATGTCGAGCTGCAAGGTTAGTGTTGCAGAGTGTATCGGGGGACAGTAGAATGTGCTATTCCAGGGCACTCAGGCAGATTCATCCTCATCTTGGTCCTCTGACGTTTCATGTGCCTCACATGCAGGTGGTGGTGTTTGTTCAGCAGCACTGTGTGACACTGGCACATCAGTGGCCGGAGATGTGAATGTAGAAGTAGCAGCAGCATTCATATGCGCAATGTCTTGTGGCATCACTCCCATGATGATGATCTTCAGGGCATGGAAGATCCCATCTACAGCTTTCTCATGTGCAGCAGTGGTAGCCATTCTATGCGCCTGCATCCGCTCCATGTTCTCCATGACCCTCCTTATGTTTCCCAAATCACGGATGACATCGCTGTAACCACTATGACTAGACAGTTGTTGTCTCCGAGTCATGACTCCAGCGACGCCAGCCATGGATTGTTGGAGGGCATGGGGCAGACTGTGGGTGTCCGTTAGGGACTGTAAGTGGTCCCTGATGGGACTTAGACACCCACATATGGCATCTAGTTTGGCTGCCATGAGGTTGAACCCCACCCGCACCTGTTCAGCCAGCCCCTTCTGGCGGTCTAACACACGGTGTTGGAACCCTATGTGTTCTTCTGTGAGGTGCTGGGAGCCAGACATGGTGGTGGGTGCATTCTGCTGTGTGGTCTGTGCAGGGCTCACCTCGATGGGGCTGGGCTGCCCTGCCACTGGAGGTGGTGTGCGGAGGTTGTCCATGAACCATTGGAGTTCATCGTAGTCATTGTCCTGGGGGTCGTCTCCATCATCACTCATGTGATGTATGGTCTGCTCTGTAAGAGGTGTTGATTGTCCCTCTGCAATGTAAAGGGGAGATGCAGTTTCACAGTGGGTTCCATATATGTTGACGCATTGGAGAAGTTTACATATAGACTGCATGACAATGTACATTGTGACTGTTTGTGAGTAGAAGCCTATTTGATGTGGGACAGTGGACATTAGTACTACATCGTACACTGTCATCTCATAATTTTTTTTCTCAGCTTTTATGGTGCATTTACCCGCATGACACGTGGGAATTGCAGCACTGTCGCTGGTTCTTGCTGATTTTTGTATCGCGGTTTGGGACATCGCCATTTTGTTCGCATTTGTGTTTCGCATTTTTTAGGCATTGCGTTAATTTTAACGCTGTCATTTGAAACATTATCGTGAGACTATCGCATGGTACCACCGTGTTGAGAATGCAACATTAACACAGCATTATTTTCCCACGATGGACTGCGATGTGAAAAGTTGTGTTAAGCTAATTTTGCAATAATTATTAACATTCAATTATTAAACATTCTTGAGAATATCCACCATAGTTTGGTAGCTGAAAGAATGCTCTATATGTGCTGCCAATTATTTTATTCAAGACCATTGCATCTTTCCCTTGCATTGGTTCACTCCCATATGTGAGCATAGCCTGCAATCGTGCTTGAATCACCTGTAGTAGGGTATCTAAGGTTCAGTTTGGTAGGACTTTCTTCAGGGGCTTCATTGAGAGGTAGCTTTTGGTGACCTTCCAACGCAAGGCCTCCATTTGGAGTTCATACGAGCCTCCGCTGTCAAGTAGACATCCGAGGTACTTAGTCTTAAGGTAACTCACTGCATAATTTTTGTTTTCTTTAAGTTGACGTTTAATGCATTACATTGCGAAAAGTTATTAATGGTGTCCAGAAGGTGTTGGAGGTCCATTCGGGTCCAGCTTATCAAAACCAAATCTTCTGCGTATAGGAGATTGGACAGCGAGATTTTTCCCAAACATGAGATAAACATTGGCCCTTGTGGGAAACGATTCTTCCTAAGTTGACTAAATGCTCAATGATGGAAGAGAACATGTTTTCAGAATATGCTGGTATTTACATACAGGGAGCCCAGTGACCAGTATGCCGACAGTATGCTCCCAGCCTCCCAGAAGCCCCTGTCCAATCACTACACTGCCATAAACAGCTTTGCGATTGATCTGATCGCTGTGGTTCGGTACTCAGACAGGGGCTTGGAGACTTTGCATGTTTCTTACCAGGCTGTGCAAAACAGCCTGAAGGGGAAGATGTGAAGTATGCATGACTGTTTGACTGGCCCTCTTGGGCAGGTCAAACATCATGCGCACTTTAGAGTGTGCTTTACACTTGTCTCCTGCCTGCTGCACTGGCCAGACCAGCCTACCGACCCCGTAGCAGGAAGGAAAACAAAAACAATATTAATGTTAGGCATTATCATTTTCGTTTTCCTTTTTACACTGTTCGCAGAACAATGGGGTGATGATCCTTAGCGGAAGAGCCACCACTGTCGGTGGCTACAGAAATCTGCAAGATGTTTGAATTTCGACAGTCAAATATAACTAGTAGACGGAAAGTTTAAATGAGTGCCATGTAAGTACCAAATGATCTAAACTACCATCAAATATTTATTTTGTAAACTTTTAACATCATAGGTAATGTATTTCCCACACTTACCTGCATCAAGATAGTGTAAGTGGTGTAGAAACTGCAGGGAAGTGCTTGCAGCACCCACATTTTCGCTCTGGTTGCAGGAAAAGCAGTCTCACATGGAAAATACCTTTTAATATGAAGAAAATAACTGAAATTCCACATCTATACCTATGAATATTCAGTAGAGCATCCAATGCACACATGTAGCAGTAAGGTAAAACATGGCTTTCCATGACGGCTGATGTTATATGTTGTTGGTGGTAAAATAACACAATGCCTGGATCAAACACCTTTTACCACCATGATATGAAAGCAGTTTTCTGCAGCTAGTAAAGTGTGATAATAGCGTTTCTGCCTATTTGTTATGTGTGGTAATGAATAACAAGATTACTTGTGTTTATTTGTTGAGGTCCTTATGTTGTGGTGGCCATGAATCTGTTCTTTTGTGTCACTATGTTTTTGTGCTGCATTATTTAAATATGATGTTGTTGTGTTTGCTTGGACTTGTTGTGTTGCTTTCATTTTTTGACTGTTTTATTGTGTTGTGACTGTTAGAATTGAGGGTCTCTAGTTTGCAGTGGTATACACCCTGTCCAAGTAGGGAACCTTCTTTCTAGTTAGGATAACAGGATTACACACCCAAGATAACCCCTGTTCACCCCCTTGGTAGCTTGGCACGAGCAGTCAGGGCCATCTCAGAGCAATGTGTTACATATTTCTACATCACATGCACAGTAACACAGTGAAAACACTCCATTTCAGTTTAGAAAAATAAAGTATCTTATATAAACCAAACAAGACCAAAACAATAAAAACCCAACATACACAACTCAAAATATGACTTAAAAAAGGTTTCAAGCAATTCTTTCCATAGAACTCTGTGGTTGTGGCGATTTTACACAAAGTACCTCAGATGTGTCCATATCCACAATGCACAACAGCTGCCGAGGAAGGAAGCATCAGAAAGCACGATGATGCGTTGGTTCCTGAGTCCGTGAGAAGGTAATGTGTCAATTCTTCTGCATGCAGAAGAAAAGTTGCGGCAAATACGGACTGTAGAAGGAAGCAATGCATCTAAATCCAAGACATGTCTGTTCTTCATGTGATGCATCAGAAAGATGGACTTACACGTCAGATGCATGGAAATCTGTACGCACTGGAGATTGATGCAGCAGCGGCAAACACGCGCTGCATAGGTTTCTTCAGCCTTGGTCCCACGATGCATCGATTCTTTCAGCTGCACAGCAGTTCCTGGATCAGAGTCAGTGCTGGGGTCTCCGACTTCGAAGACAGCGTGCGCTCAACTCAGGCTGCGGAATTCCTTCGTCCATTGACATGCGCTGCAACGATTTCTCCAGCTGCATGGCAGCAGTGTGTGTGAATTTCTCCTGCACGGCAGTGCTGCATCGGAAAAACAGTCACTGGAAAGGTGATGCGTTGATTTTGATGGTTTCAAGCAGGTTGTTGCAGCAGAAACAACCTGCAAGGGCTGAGAACTGTATTTGGCATCACAATGCAGGTCAGAATTCCAAGAGGAGGAGTTCAGGGATGCTGCAGATGAAGTCTTTGATGGCCCTGAGACTTCTTAACAGGAGTCAAGCACACACAAGCCCTTATAGAAACTTCATAAGCAAAATATAGCAAAGTAAAAGTCCAGTCCTTTCCACTGCCCACAGACAGAAGCAGCAACTGCAGGACAACCCAGCAAAGCAACACACAGCAAAGAGGCAATAATCCCCCTGACAGCTCTCAGCTCTTCTTGCAGGGTCCTCTTGATCCAGAAGTGTTTTAGCAGTCCGGAATTTTAGGACAAATGCTTATAGTCCTTTTGGTCTTTGAAGATTTTGTAGTTTACAAGTTCCTGCTTTGCCTGGCCTTTGCTCCCTACGGTACAGAAAAACAATGGTCCAAGACTATTTGTAATTTCAGCTTTTTCAGGCACAAAGGTCAAAGGCACATAAAAGAAGGCTTCCTCAAAAACAGATTTACCTGATAACATGAGTTTATTCAGTCACACCAAAGATTTTCTTAATTTTGACACAGTAAGTTATTTCACTACATAGTTTTTTCACGGTTATCATCAGTGAGGGAGAACAGCATGGGAAAAAGGTAGTGCTCATGTGAAAGGAAAGAGAAAATAGCAGAAAAAAGGAATTTAAACTGAAAATTTAAATATTTGGAACAACAGGAAGGGGACTTAGAATGGTTATCCCTTGTGAGATTGCAGCCTACCTATACCTATAAGTACATACGCATGCAAAACAATTTCAAACTGTTTGATTCACAGTGTTACTTCATTGTTAGGTAAGGAAAAAGGGCGGGGGGCAAGGGTAGGGTGTAGGCCTATAGAGATGCATAGACGTTTCGACCCTAATGCCTAAGGGTTGGTGCAGTCCTCAGCAGCGGGTCTTCTTCAGGTATCTGAAAATAACCGGGAATAAAATCAGGTGCCTGAACCAAAGACGAAAATGTGTCTCAATCGTGTGATTAAAATAATATGCTCACCAAGGTCCGAAGTGAGTACCAAGGGCTATGACCTCTAAGTCAGGTAATTAAAGAGTCCTGTAGATCCATCAGGAAAACAATAGGGAACATGTCCCAACACTAAGGACAAATGTACAAAAAACACAGTGAGTGATATGGGAGGAGGGCAGAGGGATGCACAGATTGGCGTACTAACATTTACAGTAAGCATGGGCGTAAAATCCGTTCCGCTCGCGGATTTTGCGGATTTTCGGCAAATTCACAATCCGCGAACTCTCGCAAACTTGCCGAAAATTCGCACTTCCGCGCGAAGCGGATTTTTTGCTTGGTCGCACTTGCCAAATAGAATACTATACAATTTTGCAGCGCGCAGCGTTCACTTACCGTCATTCAGCGTTTGAAGAGTTGTTTTTCTCCATGTTTGCGTGTGCTGCACCATTTTGGATCTTGCTGCGGGATCCCGTGGGAGTTTTTCGACCGCTATTACGTCATCGCGGCTTGCCACCTTGCACAGCGAGAGTTTGGCAACGCGAGTGCGTCATAAAGGCCCGTGATCACGCAGAGCGGGAGTAAACACTTGCGAACACGTAGATGCGGCGGGCAGCGACAATCTCGCAATTAAGAAATCCACCAGTAGTCAGCATAAACCTTCTGAAAATGATTTTTTATCAGAATAACTCCTCAGGTTGACATTTGTCTGCACTTTTTTTTGCAAGGAGTCCATTTTGGGGGGGTGGGACGAAGGAAGTGCCCCACAGTCTCCAACCTCCTGTTCCTGTCCAGCAGGCTCCTCCCAGTGCTTTGTTCATGTCCTGGTCACTTTGATTTGGATCTTGACCTGGAAGGATTACTTTTTGTGGATGCTGCTGGATATTTGGATTTGAGGCCTTTTTCACTTCTTTGGATCACTTTTGGATTAGAAATTTCACAAGTAAGTTTGTTTGGGGCATTACAGTTACTCCAACTACAATTTTGGAACTTTTTCAGAACATTAAATAAAATATATTGTGCAGAAAAACGATTTTTGCAAAACTGAAAGCACTCAGCAGGTGCAAAAGTTCAATCTTATCATTAGTAACCATTCCCTGTAGTGCTTCCTGAGGGGCCCCTCCAGAGTTCATTTGCCTACCTGCAACTATTCTATGACCCTGCTCTGACCCTCACAGCAGGCTCAGAGAATAGCTACAAGTATGCCACAACGGTCCAGTTAAAAAAAATTACACTGCAACAGAAAGCAATTACAGATAAGGAAGCAGGTGCCAGACTGGAAGTTCAAATTCAGTGACACATTAATCAGCCCCAAATTAATTCATGTCAGTTGAGGCAGGGCAGGTGTGCTTTTCCACCCATAATCTACAGTGATGAACCAGAGGGTGGCATGGGTGAGCCAGAGGGTGCATGGGTGAGCCAGAGGGTGGCAGTGGTGAAACAGAAACAGAGGGTGGCAGTAGTGAAACAGAGGGTGTTGTGATGAACCAGACGTAGAAACAACATGGTCGCGACCGTTGCTACCCGACAAGTAAGTTCGCGTTTGCGAACTGGTAAAAAACCCTTGCGAAATGGCAGAAACACTTGCAAACACAAAAAAAAAGAATCCGCAAAATTCGCGAGAGTTCGCGGATTTTGCGGATTGCGAATCCGTAAATACGCAATTTCGCGGATTGCCAATTCGCAAAATCCGCCCATGCTTAATTTACAGGCACACAGGGGGATGCGCTGAATCACCCGCTTTGTATGAATGCGGCGTGTTGATTAACAAGTCCTTCAGTCAGAAAATCAAAGCACGATGTACGTGATTCTGTTAGGGGATAAAAAAAACAGCGTCAGGAACATGGCACACGAGAACCACAAGAAGCCAGAGAAGGCACACACCAGGGTTACTAAATGAGGCCCACAAAGTATTACCTTAATGCAGAGTAGGGGTCTTTCGTATTGTTTGATCCTAACCACGCGCCATGTCAAACGTGCATGCTGCGGTATAGGACGAACGGCCGTCTGCGATGTGTTTAATTAAGAGCGTGCACGTCGGTCTAGCCGTAACGGGAGTTAAAGGGTGGAAAGACTATCTTTCTTTTAACAGACATGTCTAGCGGCAGAGCGGCCCGCGTTAAATACGATGTTAAAAACACAGAGGTTATGTAAACATTATATAAATGATACTCGGGTGCAAAAATTTCAAAAATGTCCGGTGAAGTGGGTTTACACAATTAACAATGCGAAATACGGTAGGCACATTTAGAGACCATGTGCTCGTTATAGTAAAACGCTGCAACGCATGTTACATGTAGAAGTTGAGTACTGGTGTTTTACCTATTCTTAAATACCGAATCGGTATGATTCGGTATTTAAGAATAGGTAAATAGTATTTACCTACATCTGGCCCTACATGTCCTATCTTTCACATACACTGCACCCTGCCCATGAGGGGTACCTTGGCCCTAGCATAGGGTGCCTGACATGTAGGAAAATGCAAGGTTACACCCTGGCAAGTAAGTGCACTTGCCAAATTGACAGGGCAATTAGCAAACTACTCACTGGCAGGTCTGGGATACCTTTTCAGGGCTACTCATGTGGGTGGCACAGTCAGCGCTGCAGGCCCACTAGTAGCATTTGATTAACAGGCCCTGACACACTTAGTGCACTGTACTAGGGCTTACCAGTAAAGTAAATATTTCAATCATGGAAACACCAATCCATAATAACAATTTACACAGACAGCATATACACTTTAGCACTGATTAACAGTGGAAAAGTGCCCAGAGTCCAAAAGCCAACAACTTCAGATCAGGAAAAATAGGAGGAAGAAGCAAGAAGTTTGCAGATAACTCTGCAAAAAGGACCAAGTCCAACATATCCGAAGAGAGTATATACCTTTCAGGGCCATATTTATGTACGGGTTGTGTTGCTTTTGCATCACGCAATGGGATGCATGCATGACACAACACTAAAATGCGAATTATAAAATCACACAAGACCACTTTGCGTGACAATGAGTGGCTTGAGAAATCCTGAATTGTGCAACGCAGCACAAATCACTGCGTTACATTACTCTGCCCAGGGATGGCGTTCCATAAGTAGTGTTCCCAAGCAAAACTCATGGATTTTGACCCGTTCACAGATTTACCATTTATAACTGGTACGCCTGGGAATGCACCAAAACGATATGCCTCCCCAGGGGAGGTGTAACAAGGAGAAATATGCTTATTTCTCCAGATTTTTCCCTCTTTCTATGTGTGCTGCATTCGGTTTTGGAGGGTTTGGTCCCACATTTGTTTTATTTATCTTGCAATAAATGTTTCTAAATTAGATTAGAATTTTTTCAATTGCTGTGGGTCTTCTAAGATCCACTGTCAGTTTGTTTCGGGGCGATGACCCCAAGACAGCGGGGCTTCTACTGAGGAAACTAGCTCAAATGGCTGTTAGCATCATCTGAAGTAATTTTGTTTTGTGGAAGCCAGTTTAGTTAGCCATGTGCTCACCATGTGCTTTCTCTCTCTTCACTGTTGACTGCCCTTGTATTCTGCTTGTGTCATGTGATATAGTTAACTCTTTCAGCACTGAGCCTTAGCCTTGCACATGCTCAGAAAGACCTATAGCTGCCAATACCACTGTCCCAGTATGTAACTCTCAGGCTATTCTTACTGATGTAAGCAGTTTAGTCTCTCCTCTCACTCTGTTGACTAAGCAATACTTATGTATCCTTATGTGCATTTGTGTGCACACTTGTACTGCCTCTTTTTGAGTCTTCATGCTCACTCAGCAATAAACTGGCCATAAAAGGCCCCTGTTCTCTGTACTCATTAGACTGTCTAATACAACGGCCTGAGGGTACTGTATGACACAGTCTCCCTCATGTGAGGTTAATGAATATTTCTTTTGATATTACAGCTTCCATGCCAATCTCTTCTTTGTTGGTTTAAGGACCAGGTGTATCAGTGAACCCCTAAAAAAGGTTATAATCTGAGTGGTCTTTATGACATATATATGGAAACATTTTCTTTAAAAAAAGTGTCAGAGGGGCGTGGCCGGGCAAGATGGCAGATCGGACGTAGACCGTCTGGGCTCCCGGTCCACGCGCTATCCCTGAGCCGTTTCCGGTGCCTACCCGAGGCTGGAATCACCGTAAAAAGAATCTACCTACGGTGGAAGATGTGAGGCACCGGTGGAGTGTGTTCTGCTGTCCCCAAAGTGCCTGTACCAGCTCCATTCTGATCCGACCTCTCCGGAAGGGGAAATCTGCGAGGGTTAAGATGTCGGCCGGAGCTCTGCCATGACGGGAGGCGGCCCGGTTCGCCTGATACACGTCACGGCAACTGGCTCTCAGCGGACACACCGGCGGCTTGACTCTTGCAGCGGTAAGCCCCGAGAAGCGTGCTGAGGTGCATCTAGGAGCAGAGGAGATTGCGGTGCTTCCAATCTTGAATGCCTGACTTTAACATGGTGGCTGCACTACATCAAATGGTGGCAAATGCTAACGCCTGAATCCCTTTCAATGCGGACTCTTACATGATTCATTGTGGAGGGCACGTCAGAGGTTTCCCCTCTGTGAGTACAGCGAGTCTGTTGGAGGCATTAGCCGGGCGCGAGTGGATAGAATTCCACCCTCATGTACACTT
The DNA here is from genome assembly GCF_964261635.1 of Lissotriton helveticus. NCBI lineage: Eukaryota > Metazoa > Chordata > Amphibia > Caudata > Salamandridae > Lissotriton > Lissotriton helveticus. The sequence goes on along the minus strand of NC_136059.1, from coordinate 220,509,189 downwards.
GCAATCCTGTGTGGACTCCCAGCATGCACAACCACGGAAACACCTGCAGAATGCTCACTTATGATAGTCTCTACTGCATCTGTCTCCCTGATTAGCCGTTACTCACTCTGTAACGAGGGGCACCTACATCTACTGGAGGCCTCTCCTTCCTTGCTGCCCCTGGCTTAGCTAGATGCCACACGTGGCCTTCTCCATACCTAAGGTACCTATTTCTAGCATGGCACCCTCCTCCTGACACGGCGTTGTTGACGGGGTCGAGACACTGACCAGCACATCTTGCGGGGGACCCGGAGTGGAATCACCATTGTTCTGAGGGGGGCCTGGATGCAGTGTGGACCTCTCTCACGCCTCCCTCTGTGACCCTGTTGAGGCTGAACCTGGAGTCCCTATAATACCCTAGACGTAGCTGCGGAGATTCGGGGGGCCTCTTTCTTATGCTGCCAAAGAAGGGGACTAGCAAGACGCCCAGTAAACCATCAGACTTCTTCTCGACTATCGACAAACGTCCGACGCTGTGAGGAGACACGGAAGGGGCAGCCATGGCTCTCACGAAGGCAGATCTAATGAATATGTTTAAAGACTTTAAAACTGAATTACGAACCGAAGTCTGTCAGGACATCAAATCTTCCATAGACCAACTGCGGACTGACCTGACGGACCATCTGACCTCTCTCCAACATGATGTGGACTCTGTGGGCACTAGAGTGTTGGACCTGGAGGTGCAACACCAGGAACAAGAGCAGCACACAATGAAACTACGCGAAGATGTCCGTGTTCTTAAGGAGCAGTTACAACAGACGCTGCTCAAAACTGAGGATCTTGAAAACCGAGCAAGGCGGGAGAACATAAGGGGCCAGGGATCTGAAGGAGGGTGCTGAAGGGACGGACCTAGAGGCTTTTATGGAGGGACTCTTTGCGGAGATTCTGAGCCCCCAGATCCTCAAGATAAAGTTAGACAGAGTTCATCGGGTAGGAACTGTACACAATGGTGAAAAGAGGAGACCCGCGACATTCTAGTGAAGTTCCACTCATGTAAAGACAAGGAGGCGGTACTACAGGCGGCCAGATCGAAAGACTCCATCTCCTTCCAGGATCACTCCTACATCATATATCAAGATTTCGCACTGTCTACATTAGCACGGAGACAATTGCTCAGGCCTGTCACCACTTAATTGTGAGCTGATAACATCAGATATCGGAGGACCTACCCATTTGGGCTCAGTTTTGATTTCCAGAACAAGCAACACCACATTACTGAATTAAAGGAAGAGTTAGATCTCATGGGCCTCCTCTCCGAGGAGGATGGCCCCATTCAGTGCAAAACTGGAGACTTCCCCCGAGGCTCACATTCAGCCTCCACCTGGGCGAAGGGTACACGCAGAGGACGCCCATGATAGATGACAGTCTACACCGCGGCAGATGTGATACCTTTCGCCTTCATCAGTAGTGAGTGGCATGGTCCCACGAACAATCGCCAATGAGGCTGTTGTCCCTGGATATCTCCGGTGGCAGCAGTTGCGGAGCTACAACCTTACTATGTCCACGTACCTCCACCTTCGGACTTCTCTTCGGCACCTACCTTTGGGGTCCTGGCCTCTACTGGCGATGTGGAGACGTCGCGACTAAGAGGGCTCCATACGTAAGAACAATGCTGTCTCTCTATTTTCTGAAAATGGCAGGTTTGACGCCCAATAATATGCTAGCCTCTAGTTATATACTGTTATCTGGTTTCCGGCTAAATGTCTTACTCGATAATACAGATGACTTGCTTTATTTGTTCTTCTGGTCATGGTCCTATAGAGTGCCCGTCTTTCAGCTGTACAAAAATGATTTTCGTTTGAGAGACTTGCCGGGATGGGCGTCGACTGGGTCCTTGGACCTGTTGTCCCACCTGGTCCATGTGGGGGCGTTTTAGCCCAGCAAGAGGACCTAGCATTAGTTTTTGTACTGTTCATATGTTCATGTTTGTTTTCATTCTTTTGGGGGTTTTGGGGGAAGCTGGAGGGACGTGGTGGCGGCTTTTAAACAATTGTATATGGAGGGTTCTTGTCAATGCATAGTTGGCGCACAATGGCACAGCACGCCCCTTTGGGGACAGGCTAAGATCAAGGTCATGAGGGGATTGCTGGAGTCCTTAGAGAGGGGTAGTTTCTTCCTATAGCATAATGCCGAACATTATTGGAACATGGAACGTTAAGGGTCTTAATTCCCCCCGAAAGCGCCCAAAAATATGGAAGTACATTATCGACCATCACCTTGACATAGTGGCCTTGCAAGAGATCCACTTAGCCAGGGCTGAGGACACACGCTTTAGGCACAAACAATATCCGCTAAACTACAGGTCCTCGGCCCGCATGAAACACAGGGGGGTGGCGCTAATGTTCCGTTCTTCCATACAATTCCAACCATTGGGTGTCCAAAATGATAACGATGGCTGCTGGGTTATGGTTAAGGGCCACTTGGGAGGGAAACTGTGTACCTTTGTAGCAGTATATGCTCCCAATACTGGTCAGACAGTCTTCATACACACACTCTTTGGGAAATTAACGGATTTTGTGGAAGGTCCAATGTTTCTTATGGGTGATTTCAATTTGATATGGCAGAAAAAGCTGGACAGTATACACTATTTCCCCTGTCAGTATCGGACCATAGCTTATTTTCTATCTGTCTCACTTGGTATGGGAACGCCCGACTACTCTCAGGTGGTACTTCCCGTCATCATTAGCCCGGGACAAGGAATCTTGTACCAAATTAAGAGAAACCATTACTGAATTTTTTGATATAAGTAAGCCGGAAGACACATCGGATGATACCACCTGGGACACGTTTATGGCTGTCTTTAGAGGGAAATGTATTGGCCTAAATGCAGCACTAAATACGCAGCACACTAGAGAGAGAGAGAGCAACTAGAGACAGGACTGTCTTCTCTTGAACACACTCATGAACTGAATCCCAATAAGCAAACCTTACGCAATCTGACTGCGCTCCGAGGTAAACTCAGGACTATTTATAACAACAGGGCAGAGTTCACACTTCTCAAAATGCGGCATTTATCATATACTCAGGGCAACAAAATTGGTAAACACCTTGCCAGACAACTAAAAGATAAACGAGAGAGAGAGTACATAGGTGGCATTCGGGGGCCCTCCGGGGACATTACTCATACAGATGAGGATAAGGCGGAGATATTTGGTTCCTTTTACAAAACTCTTTATTCTGGGAAAGCTCTTGATGCGGATAAACAGTTGGAGTATCTCCAGAAGTTGCCCCAGCCCCAGGTGTCTACTGAATGGAACAAATTATTTACCACCCCTATTACCATAGAGGAGGTTACCACTGCTATTATAGCCCTGAAGCCCCACAAAGCTCCTGGAACAGATGGTTATACCGCCATCTTGTATAAGACATTTTCCTCCGACATCAGCCCCCACCTTGCTCGGCTATTTAACAAGATGGAATAGGAGGGCAAGACTTCTGGCGCCATGTCTGAGGCCATGATCTCGGTGATACATAAACCGGGGAAGAACCCTCACCGATGCGCCTCTTATTGGCCTGTTGCCCTGATGAACCTCGACGCAAAATTGAACTCCTCTATTATATCCAAACTACTAAATGACCTCATGCCTGACCTCATACATCCTGACCAGTCAGGATTCATTAAGGGTCGTCAAACACACAATAACACCTGTCGAATTATACATTTGATAGAGAAGACCAACAGATGCAAGATCCCGGCAGTTCTAGTAGGATTATACGCCGAAAAGGCATTCAACAGGGTTAATTGGTTATTTCCATTTCACACACTTACAGCATTCGGCTTTACAGCTAAATTTCTAAATATGATCCAAGCTAATTATCGTCATCCACACTCTATGGTTGAGAGCAATGGGGTACAATCCTCCTCCTTTGCTCACCCTACAGGCACTAGGCAGGGGTGCCCGCTATCACCCTTGCTCTTTGCTCTTAGTATTGAACCATTAGCACTATCGGTTAGGGCTAATCCTGGAATCCAGGAGTTGCCCTTTAAGGGGGAGTCACATAAAATGTCCTTATTCGTGGACGATGTCCTCCTGTACCTCTCTCAACCGGACACATCCCTCCCACACTTGCAGTCGGAGCCTAAACGTTTTGAAGCAATAGCAGGCTTTAAAATAAACTTGGACAAATCGTATATTCTGAACTTCACCCTCTCACAAACAGAAGTGCACAGGCTCCAGTTTCTTACACTACTGCGGTGGGCTACTTTCTCTATTCAATATTTGGGAGTCCAGCTTACACCAACAGTAGAGAAGTTATAGGCTGCCTCCCTTCCTAACTCGAATTCAATCATAACTCACGAGATGGAAACGTCTTTTTCTGTCCTGGCTAGGCTGGATGCACGCCGTGAAAATGACTCTTCTTCCTAAGCTCCTTTATTTATTTCAGGCCTTACCTATAGAATTAGAGGGGGACTTCGTTCGACGAGTGAAGGCCATGATCCTCCGCTTTGTCTGGCAGGGGGGATGCGCCCGCTTCTCCTTCTCCCTACTACGTCGCTCCCATAAGGAGGGGGGAGTAGGTCTCCCAGACATTCACTTTTATTATAAAGCGGCGCAGTTAAGTGTCTTGGTTGAATTGTCAAAGAAGGAATCCGATAAACATTGGTTACCTATGGACTGCAGTGTGACTGGGAGGACCATATGGGACCTGGTTTGGTGACCCAAAAGCAATAGGCCTAAGAACACGTACATCAGCCTCCCAACGCATACCACCTTACGAGTTTGGGACACAGTTGCAGGTGACGACAGGTGGACTATGTTCCCCTCTCCATTTACACCACTCCACTTTAATCCGGCATTTCCCCCAGCACTACATGAGGGGCCCTTTGATGCCTGGAGGGAGGGAGGATGCCTCGCCTTGACACATCTGTTCCATGGTTTTGACTCTCTCACTTTTGATGATTGCAAACATGACTATGGGATAGGGCACACAGAAAGATACCATTATGCTCAACTACTACACAGGGCGTTTTCATCTCAGGTGGGCGAGGCAGTCACTCGCCCCCTCACAAAGTTTGAGGCTTTTGTCACCAAGACTCTATAAAAGGGGTGATTTCGTTCATATTTATTTTATTTATTTCAATTTATATAGCGCGTTATCACCCCAAGGTCTCTAAGCGCTTGTACAAAAAAAGGAAAGAAACCGACTCTACAGAAAACAGGTGGCTAACTTACAACACTCACCATGCTTCCCGAAAGAGAATTGTTTTTAACATTCGACGGAAAAGCAGTAGGTTGGACTCCTTACGGAGATTAGTTGGTAATTTATTCCACGCTACAGGAAGCAAAGTGGAGAAAGCACGCCCTCCCAAAGTGGACAGGCGGAAGCGTGGATTAACCAGGAGAGTGGCTTCAGAGGACCGCAGCACCCTACCAGGAACATAGCTAGATAATCTGGTTTTGATGTAACTGGGCGCATTACCGTAGAGTGGCTTGTGTGTAATACACAATCCTTTAAACAATGCTCTCTGTCTAACGGGGAGAGAATGTAACTGACACAGGAGAGGTGAAGCATCCATTTTCCTAGGCTTCCTAAAAATCAATCTCGCTGCATCGTTCATTAATGTCTGAAGCCTCGCAAGTTGTTGTTTGGGCAGCCCTATATACAGCGCATTGCCGTAGTCCAGTCGTCCCAAAATTATAGCTGACACAGCACTTCTTAGAATGGAAAACGACAACAGATGGGAGATCTTGCGGAGCTGTCTCAGAAGACCAACACACATGCCTACCACTACAGACACCTGTTTCTTCATAGACAAAGTGCTGTCAATATGGATTCCCAGGCTTTTCACCACGGTTGCTGGTTCCGGCGTCCTGCCCAACTCCCTGGGCCAAAACCCTTCGTTCCAGTGGCTGCCCGAGATGGCTATAGGCAGCACCTCGGTTTTATCCGGATTAATCTTCAGGGAGTTGGCGGACATCCAATTTACCATATACCTTAGAATGTTGTGCAACCTGGCTTGTGCTCCTGGAGAATCCTCTATTTGGATGACGATCTGTGTGTTGTCAGCATAATTAAAGATCTGACATTCCATCTGATTAAGAGCTGAAATCAGTGGCTGCAGGTAGATGTTAAAACGGAGCGGTGAGAGAGCTGAGCCTTGTGGCACTCTGCAGGTGATGGCTGCTGATGTTGATACTAGGTCGGACAACTGCACCTTCTGCGATCTATCTTGCAAGAAAGAGGTAAGCCAACCTAGTGCAGGCCCCCCGATGCCCAAGTCTCTCACACGCGACAGCAGTTGACTATGACACACCGTGTCAAAAGCCGCGGAGAGATCGAGTAGCACCAGGGCCCCCGGGATCTTCTTATCAGCTCTACACCTTAGTTCGTCTAAAATAGACACCATCACCAGCTCCGTACTGTGATGTACCCGGAAGCCAGCCTGATTTTTCCCTAACAGATCATTAGTCTCCAGATGCTTTGAGAGGTATGTCAGCACATGCTGTTCCAAAACCTTTGCCAAAAAAGGTAGTTGGGAGATGGACCTAAAATTCGTTAGGATTTTTGTGTCCGCCCCTGGCAGCGGAATCAACCGGGCCTCCTTAAGCATAACCGGCACTTGACCGGTTTCCAAAGACTTATTTAGAAGGTTGAGAACATCCTCTTCCATCCCTGGCATAGCTAGCTTAAAAACCCTCGGGGGGCAAGGATCCACCTGGGAGCCTGACTTTACCCTCCCTACCAGGCTGGCTAGCATCTCCTTCATAATCAAGGGAAAGGTTTCCAAGGGGTTATCAACTTTAGGAGTAAGAGGCAGAACTTGTAGCGAGCATTCTAAAACAGGGGAGTGAGAGATTTCTAACAGGAGATCTTCAATTTTATTGATAAAAAAATCCTGGAATCTTTAACAGTCCTCCTGCGAAACGTCAGCCTCTGCTCCTTATTTTTCCTTAATTCAGAGAGCACCTTAAAATAATTCTTTCTGCGGATTTTGGGATGTGGCGATCCTGGTCTCAAAAAACTCAGATTTTCGTGCCAGGAACGCCTTTTTATACGTGGCCAGCTCTTGCTGATATAGACTCTGTGCCATCGTATTGTAATCCCTCCTCCCGGCTCTCTCTGCCTTCTGAAGGGCCTGTTTCCTAAGCCTCAATGAGTCATTGAACCAGGGCGCTCCCGCTCCTTTGTCCACCATTTTCACCTTTCTAGCCGGTGCCCCTATTTCAATGGTAGATTTAAGTTTGTCCACTACCTTCTGGCAAGTGACCTCTATATTATCATCACAAGTGGTTAGTGCGGCGGAATTTAATAGGTTTCCCACCAGATCTTCCTCGTTTATGGAGTTCCATCGCCTCACGGTTTTCCATGCTGGCCTGGATTTTCCTCCATGTTTTGGTGCCTCCTTCTGTCCCCTGAGCAGATAATGGTCAGACCATATGCATGGTGTGCTAACTACCGGCCTGGCCCCGGGTTCGGTCGACCACACCAGATCCAGCGTGTGGCCCTTGTCATGGGTAGGACCAACTACAAGTTGGAGCAGTCCAAGCGCTGTTAGTGCTTCTTCTAGATGGCCTGCCTGCCCCTCTTTGGGAGATATCTCCCAGTGGAAGTTGAGATCTCCCATGACCAACAGGTCCTTGTAACGAGACCTGAGGTCATAGACCAGCTCTACAAAGCCATCCACAAAGTCGGGGTTAGCCGGAGGGGGACGGTACACCAGTAGAATGACCAAACAGTCCATACCCACCACAAATTTGACCCCTAACATATCTGCACTGCCCAAGCTTTCAGCACAAACTATTTCAGCCTTCCAGCAGCTCTTATAGAGGAAAGCAACCCCCCCTACTCTCTTGGCATTGGCTCGATTCTGACAAATAGCCATATATAACTTCCTCCTCACTACCACACTTTCCCCATTCCCACGGTATATGTACATGTGGGAAGATTTACTTCAGCGAGCTATTACTATTGTAGAATGGACTCATTTGTGGTTCGACATCATAAGATTCAATCATTCCACAGAACTCCGTGAAGCTCACCTGAAGACTATGATGGACTGGTACTTGCACCCGTCCAAGCTTAGGAAGATCTTTCCCAACACCTCAGATAGATGCTGGAGAGGGTGCGGACTACTAGGGGACTTTCAGCATATATGGTGGGATTGCCCAACTATCTGGCCCTTCTGGTAAGAAATTCGAGCACATATAAAGGACTTGTTGGGATACCTCATCCCCACAACTATGGCGGGTGTCCTTTTGGGGCTTCGTGACTCCTCTCTAGAATATCAGACTCGAGCTTATAAAATGATAATGTGGCTTTGTGTAGGAGCAGCTAAGATCACCCTGGCAGCCGCCTGGAAAATGAAAGAAGCGCCAGCTATCTCCCTCTGGCACTCTCGTCTATGGAAACTGCTTAGCCTGGAACGCACGTCAGACATTTTCAGAGAAAACAATAAGAACTTTGAATTCAAGTGGGGTCCCCTAGTTACCTTTCCTTCACGGGGACTATCATCGGCTGTCTGCCCTTCCACCATTAGGGCCATTCATCTCTTTCAATTTTGAGTGGAGCTCTAGTTTTGTAGGTTAAATCAACTGCATGAATGTTGCCGCCACCACAGTAGGGGAGGGGAGGAGAAATCGGGGGGGGGGGGAGGGTTCTTTCTTTAGTTTTTAATTATGTTCACTTTCGAGTGGGGAATGTTATTTTATGCCTATTTGTTCAATAAGTGCAGCACCTTCCGGCTGGGAGGCTTAGGAAAGTTCCATTGCAGAAAGAAAATTAAACACATCCAGTGTTGTTGTTCGATCTTCATGCTTGAAAGACTGAGCTCCAAGCTCCATTACCATCAGAAGCTGTATCCTCCAGTTAAGCCACTCTTCGAGAAAAGAGTTAGATTTATGCTGGGCAACGCACCTTGTGAAATCATTTGTTTTTCTGCCGAATTATGCTTCTCCGCTGCGAGGGATGTTGTGTTGGTACTGTTTCAGATTATTTGCTGGAAAATTCAATAAAAATATCTTTGAGAAAAAAAAATTGTCAGAAGCATGTCCCTGGAGACATTCAACATTATGCACAGGGTTTGTGTTGGATTACAGACTACCCTCACAACCAATAAAAATTATGGTTGGTCCGCTCCCCCACCGCGCCAGCGTTCCCTGCTGGTGCTCTGCCTGCTGCCCTCGCCGCTGCTTCTATTGGAAGTTCGAGGCCCTCCTCCACCCGCAGGCTCCCGCCTGCGCCTCATCCCTGGTGGCCCAGGGGTGGGCGGTAAGTATGAAGTCTGACCTCTTCCTCTGTCCGTCTTTCTCTCTCCCGATTTTCCTCCTCCTGCTTGTCTGCTGCCCTTAATTGTATTCTGCCTTTAGCCTCTGCTCGTTTTATTTTTCATAAGCCTTTCTGCCTAAAGCCTGCCTGTTTTTCCTCTTAATTGTATTCTGCCTTTAGCCTCTGCTCGTTTTATTTTTCATAAGCCTTTCTGCCTTTAGCCTGCCTGTTTTTCCTCTGACTCTCTGTTGTTCACTGCTGTTGTTTTTTTTTCAGTGCCCTTCTCCCCCCGCCCGCCCCCGCTCTCCTTTCCCGACGCTGCCTTCCCTGCGGCCCCGCCCCAATCCTCTCCCATTCGCCACCCACCTCCCAGCTGCTGCTCCTCCCTCCCTCCACCCGTCTTAATGCAGGCCGCTGTGCGGCGAGGGTGCGAACCTTGACCTGTTCTCAGGCCAGGTCCGCTCCCCCACCGCGCCAGCGTTCCCTGCTAGTGCTCTGCCTGCTGCACTCGCCGCTGCTGCTGTTGGAAGGTCGAGGCCCTCCTCCACCCGCAGGCTCCCGCCTGTGCCTCATCCCTGGTGGCCCAGTGGTGGGCGGTAAGTATCAAGTCTGACCTCTTCCTCTGTCCGTCTTTCTCTCTCCCGATTTCCCTCCTCCTGCTTGTCTGCTGCCCTTAATTGTATTCTGCCTTTAGCCTCTGCTCGTTTTATTTTTCATAAGCCTTTCTGCCTTTAGCCTGCCTGTTTTTCCTCCTAATTGTATTCTGCCTTTAGCCTCTGCTCGTTTTATTTTTCATAAGCCTTTCTGCCTTTAGCCTGCCTGTTTTTCCTCTCGCTCTCTATTGTTCACTGCTGTTGTTTTTTTTTCAGTGCTCTTCTCCCCCCGCCTCCCGCTCTCCTTTCCCGCCGCTGCCTTCCCTGCGGCCCCGCCCCCATCCTCTCCCATTCGCCACCCGCCTCCCAGCTGTTGCTCCTCCCTCCCTCCCGCCTGTCTGTGCCCGTCCATGCCTGGACCGCGCCCAGCGCCAGGACCCCTGGCCCCCGACGATGCCAGCCCACACAACGTACTTACGACGCCGCCACCCTCAACACACTCAAACCCGGCCAGAACCCCGCCTGCTACCGAGCCACCCCGAAACGCACCCATGGACCCTTCACCTGCCAAGCCTGCAATTTCACCTGCCTACGGACCTGCACCACACCTGAAAGGCCAGGCACCAGCAACAACCACCTCAAGTGCATCCTGCTCAACACCCGCTCCTTCCACAGACACGCTGTCAAACTCTGGAACCTGCTTGACACAACGCCACCAGACGTCGCCTTCCTCACGGAAACCTGGATGAACGCCTCCTCAGCCCCCGACATCGCCATAGCCATCCCGGACAGATACAAGATCACCCGAAGGGATCGCGTCAACCAGACCGGAGGAGGCATAGCCATCGTCCACACGAACACCATCCGCATCAAGACCAACTCCGACGACACACTCACCGCCGCCGAGCACCTTTACTTCCAGATACACACCGACCCCAAGACCACCCTCAGAGCCACTCTCATCTACAGACCCCCGGGACCACGCACACAATTCAGCGAAGCCATCGCAGACTTCATCAGCCCGCACGCCCTCACCTCCTCTGACTACATCCTCCTAGGGGACCTCAACTTCCACTTGGAAAACAACAATGACAGCAACACCACCACCCTGCGGGACAACCTCGCCAACCTCGGACTCAAGCAACTGGTGAACAACCCCACCCACTACGCCGGCCACACGCTTGACCCCGTCTTCTCCTCCAGCAAGCACATCTCCTTCAGCCACTCCACCGGACTTCATTGGACTGATCACAGCTGCATCCACTTCAACTTCAGGAGAACTACGACTCACCACCACCCGCAACAGGCTCCCCGCAGGAGCTGGATAAAAATCACCGCTGACCAGCTCACCACCTCCCTCAGCCAGAACCCTCCCGCCAGCACAACAGACCCCAACGAAGCAGCCCACAACTACACACAGTGGCTCACCAACTGCGCCGACGACCTCGCACCTCTGAAGAACCCACCCAGCAGACCAGGCAGCAAGAAAGCCTCGTGGTTCACCAACGAACTCAAAACATCCAAGAAAAACTGCCGCACCCTCGAAAAAGCCTGGCGCCATGACCAGACTACAGAAAACATGACAGCCCTCAAGAATGCCACCCGCATACACCACCAGCTGATCCGCACCACCAAAAGAACAACATTTAAAGAACGACTGGACAACAACACCCACAACAGCAAGGAACTCTTCAGCATCGTCAAAGAGCTCTCCAACCCCAGCTCCGGAAACAACGACATCACATCTCGCAAGACCTCTGTGACTCACTCGCCTCATTCTTCCACTGCAAGATCGCTGACATACACAACAGCTTCGGCGCACAGACCACGCACCCAACCACCGAACCAATGCCCCCCACCACCACCCTCTGCAACTGGACCCCGGTCAACACCGAAGCCACCACCCGCATGATGAACACCATCCACTCCGCATCCCCTACCGACCCCTGCCCCCACCACGTCTTCAACAAGGCAGACTGCATCATCGCACCCCAACTCCGGGACATCATCAACATCTCCTTCACCATCACCACCTTCCCGGAGAGCTGGAAGCATGCCAAGCTCAGCGCCCTCCTGAAGAAACCGACAGCAGACCCCCACCGACCTCAAGAACTTCCTCCCCATCTCGCCCCTCCCTTTTCCTGACAAAGTCATCGAGAAGACCGTCAACAAACAGCTCACTGCCTTCCTCGAGACGAACGGATCCCTCGACCCCTCACAGTCCGGTTTCTGAGCCTACCACAGCACCGAGACCGCACTCATCGCAGCCACCGACGACATCAGATCCCTGCTCGACAACGGGGAAACAGCTGCCCTCATCCTCCTGAACCTCTCTGCAGCGTTCGACACAGTGTGCCACCGCACACTAATACTGTGCCTCAGCAACACCGGAATCCAAGAGAAGGCACTGGAGTGGATCATCTTGTTCCTCGCTGGAAGAACCCAGAGAGTCCGCCTCCCCCCGTTCCGATCCGCAGCCACCGAAGTCATCTGCGGCATACCTCAAGGATCCTTGCTCAGCCCCACCCTCTTCCACATCTACATGAGCCTCCTCGCGGCCATCGCACGCCAACACAACCTTAACATCATTTCCTGTGCCTACGACACCCAGCTGATCCTCTCCCTCACCAATGACCGCCCCACCGCCAGAGCCAGCCTACACGAAGGAATGAAAGACGTCACCGAGTGGATGAAGAACAGCCGCCTGAAACTGAACTCAGACAAGACGGAAGTCCTCATCCTGGGATCATCCCCCTCCACCTGGGACGACTCCTGGTGGCCCCCTGCCCTGGGCACCACCCCCAAGCCAATGGACCACGCACAAAACCTGGGCTTCATCCTGGACTCCTCCCTCTCGATGACCAAACAAGTCAACGCAGTCTCATCATCCTGTTTCAACACCCTGTGCTTGCTTCGAAAGATCTTTTGATGGATCCCCACCGAAACCAGGAAGATGGTCACCCAGGCACTCGTCACCAGCCAACTGGACTACGGGAACACCCTCTACGCTGAAACCACAGCCAAACTACAGAAAAGACTCCAGCGCATACAGAACGCCTCCGCACGACTCGTCCTGGACATCCCCCGCCACAACCACATCTCCGCCCACCTGAGAGACCAGCACTGGCTCCCGTCAGCAAGAGGATCACGTTCAGACTCCTCACCCACGCACACAAGGCTCTCCACGACCTGGGCGCCAAGTACCTCAACAACCGCCTCACTTTCCAGTCGCCCACCCGCCAGCTGCGATCGACCAGCCTCGCCCTCGCCACCGTACCACGCATTCGCAGAGCCACCGCCGGAGGAAGATCCCTCTCCTACCTGGCGGCCAAGACATGGAACTCCCTCCACATCCACCTACGCCTGACCCAGGACCATCTCTCCTTCAGGAAGCAACTCAAGACCTGGCTTTTCGAGCAGTAACGGACCTCTCCCCCCCGCGCCTTGAGACCCTAGCGGGTGAGTAGCGCGCTATATAAATTGATTGATTGATTGATTGATGTATAACTACTGGTGTATACTCTTAATTATTTAAATATAAGCTGGAAGCTCAAATTATGCTCAACTGAAGTCCACTGACTTTGTTGGAGCTCACAGGTGTTTACAAAATACAGACTATGTAAAGTTCCAGGCAAATAATAGTCATATTGAGGATTTTGTCATATTTGACCATAGATTGTGGTCTGTAGTACCCAGCAGATGCCAGGGAGTATGATTTGTTTATGTGAATAGGTTCATTTAGTTGAACATGCCTCAAAATGATTTGTTGATGTCCATTCCACCATTATGCCTTGGCATTCTAGGAATCATGCACTTTTAAAATCTGCCCTGTTGGTAGACAAGCTTTGCACAGTTTGATTTCACAGTTCTGGGCCAAATACAGCCTATATTTCATTGTTGCTAGTTTAAATTTTGAAATGAGTTCACAGCATGTGAAGTGCAAAACAGCATTTTCATTGATTGAACGGGGCTAAAATGGCATTTTGCTCCAACTTGATGGTCAAATACTGGGGTAAAATTGCCTCAGCACAATGTACACTGTGGCATATTTACGAGAATTGTGGGGCAGGGCAGCGCAGCAAGTTAGCTTTGCTGTATTGCCTTGCATCACAGGGAAAGGGGAGGAATGCGCGCTATTTATCCAATACGGCACATTCCTGTCCATTCCCCGTGCTCTAGCACCATTTCAGCGGCCTAGTAACGATGAGGGCATCTTTGCACCATGGTACAATTGTGTCTGTGTTGTGGGCACGATTGCTTTAGTGCAGAAGGGGCACCTTCCTACACAAAACAATCCATTGAGGTATTTTCATCGTTCTATGTGTGCTGCAGAATGCCTGGTGTTTTTCAATGGAAGTTTAGAGAGTAGGAAGGTGGTTATGTGTTGAATATACACTTACAATTGAGCCAATCAAGCTGCTCTCTAATGCAATTTTTATTTGACACAAGTAACATTCAGGAGCCTGGCCTAATCAGTTGCAATTGTTAATCAATATCTTCTCCCTTGGTGGATTTTTTTGTGCTGGACGTACATGCTCTTCGTATATTTTATGCCTCATTACATTGCAGTTTGCAGCAATGACATTAGTCGGGCTGATGAACGAAGGATTAATGTGGGTCTCCGGAAAGCCTCAGGTTGCATATATTTGAGGGATTAATTCTGTAGTCGGCAATACACATTATGCAGTCTGTGTGTACATACTGTTAGAACAAAATGCCAGATACTAAGAGCTAAAGAAAATGATTTGTGGTTGCTTTCAGTTTTTCTTACAGTGCTCTAAATACCAAAGTTATTATGTGTAAATCTCAACTAAAGTAACGGTTCTTATTCAAAGTCAACTTGCATGATCAACATGTTGAATGCAACACAAATAGATAGAGGAAAAAATTAGGAGAAATAAACATTATTTCTCTGTACACATCCCCTGGGGAGGAGTATCTTTTTGGCTCATTCCCACGTTTACAAGGTCTTGTAAATCATGGGAGTTGTGTGGGAACACCCATGCAAGGTAATGGAATGCCTACCCAGTGCACAGTAACACAGTGTAGTGATTTGCATTGTGTTACTCAATATTTTTGGAGCCCCTCAAAGTCACTTAAATTGGCTTTGAGTGGCTTCAAAAGCATGACTTAAGGTTTGCGTCACTCCTGCACTAATTTGCGTGGTGCAAGAGCAACACAAACCGGGTCATAAATATGGCCCTATAATTTTGACACAAGGGGACAATGAACATACTGTTCTAATAAGTGTAATTAGTAGTATATCAAAATGTCTAAATAAATAGTGAGGTGGGCAGAACTCGCAGAGTTTTACACTGCGGAATTCCACAAAGTAAAAAAAAAACTCTATGAGATTCAGTGGAATGCCAGAACATCCGGACTTCGGCATGTCGTGCTGCTTGTGCTGGATTTTAGAACTGGGAGTTTGTTCGGCGCTGTAAAATGTATGCAGATGGAACCACCCGGCATACTAGAGGGCGCTGCTTCTTTCTGTCGCTCTAGTACATTTTCTACTAGTGCAGCAACATTTTCAATGCGAACAGTCACAACCTGCCATGAGCACACGCTTTGAGAAATCTTGCCAGTAGGTGTTCAACCACCTGAAAATAGCTGTAGGAGATGCAAATTGTTTCACACACGAACCAACTTACCTTTGGCAAGCTGCGCCCGAGAAAAAACTCTGCCATGCAGCAGTTGGTGGGTCTTTGTGTATTTTCGCGTTCCAAGCAGAACATGGAGTGGGCAAAACTCTGCGAACTTCACCATCTGAGTGGAATCATTTGTTCACCCCTAATAGACAGACAGACACAGAGAGAGAAAGATAGATAGATAGATAGATAGATAGATAGATAGATAGATAGATAGATAGATAGATAGATAGATGTAAAGATAGACGGTTGGATGAACAGATGGATGGACAGACAGACAGACAGACAGACAGACAGACGGACAGACAGATGGACAGACAGATGGACAGACAGATGGACAGACAGATGAACAGACGGATTGACAGACAGACGGACAGACAGACAGGCACACAGACTGCTGATCAATGTCAAAATGCAAGTGCTCCCTGCGTAAATTGTTATTATGATTGGTTCTCCGTGATTGGCATATTTGATTTACTGGTCAGTCCCTAGTAAAGTGCGCTGAGTGTGCCAGGGCTGGTAAATCAAATGCTGCTAGTGGGCCTGCAGCACTGATTGTGGCACCCACATGAGTAGTCCTGAAACATTAACTTAGACCTGCCACTGTGGTGTCTCTGCACAGTTATTAACTGCCTTGTCGACTTGGCAAGTGCACCCACTTAACGAGTATAAGGATGTAGGAATGCACACCTTCTTGGTTAATATTTACTCTGCTTCAAATGATAATCATCAAAATTACACATGTCAGTCATCACTAAGGTAGGCCCAAGGTACCCCTGTGGGCAGGGTGCAGTGTATGTGAAAGGTAGAACATGCCCAGATGTGTGTGGCAAATCCTGATAGTGAATTACGGCCAATTTTGTTTTTCACTATTGCAAAGCTACCTGTTCCCATGGGACAGAATGGGGAGTTTGTTTATAAAATTTTATAAACAGAACTGCCCCTGGGAACAAAGTAGGAAAATAAAGTTTAGTATACCTGAACTCAGAATGTTAAAATGCCTCCTTTAGTGAGGGTGATATTTACAATCTGTGTTTGAAAATACCTCTTTTAGAAAGTAGGTATTTTCTTGTTTAGCCATCCAGTGTGCCTCTGCTAGGATGTGGATTGACTGTCTGGGTTAGGAATGTTAGAGGCTGGGAGGAGCAGCAGCAGCTCCAGAGAGCCTGATGAGTCAGGGCTGGGCTGAATATACTTGGGCTGCATGTAGATTAGTAAGAGGAGATTAACTTTCACCTGTATTGGCCTTGGCTGCTTTCCACAATGCTCTCTCCACCTCCTGCCAGGAAGCTGCACCAGAGAGGACAGAACTGGTTTTCCCTGGGTACAGGGCTTCTCTGCACAAAGAGAACAAATATATTTTGAGGTATAAGTATTAGACATAAACCCCCTGAACTTTAGACTACTTCTGGAATCAAGAGGAACCTTTGTCAAGGAGAAGAGCTGGACAAACTGGGGAGAAGTACTGCCCTTGCTGTGTGTCTGGGGTTGACCTGCAGTTGCTGTTTCTGTCAAGGAAAGGAGAGGGAATTTGCTGTGTGCTGTGTCCCCTGCTTGAAGAAAGTGTCCAAGGGCTTGAGTAGAGCTTGCATCCTGTTTTGAAGTCTCAGGCAAACAAATAATTTCCCCCAAGCTCCACAGAACTTAATTGCTGGAGTTCTGACCTACCAGGAGTGCCTGTGACTATGTGGGGCCGCTTGAGGTTGTTTCCGCTGCTGGGAGTTGGGAAGCGACGCAACAACAAGAAAATCGACACCTTGCTCTTCATGCGACAGTTTTTCTGATGCAATACCGTGGTGCAAGAAGAATCTCCCCGCACCGGTGCTACTGAAACCAACGCATCCACAAAGGTCTAAGGAAACAACACTTCTCTTTGTTTTTCAATGCTTCCCATCGCTGCAGCAGTTTGGCTTGGTGAATTTTGTCGCAACGACGGGTACTTTGCAAGAAATCATGCATCTATAGTTTTCTATGGACTCAGTTGCTAAAACCTTTTGGAAGTCATTTTTCATAAAAACTTTTATGTTGGATTTTTGTCATTTTGGTCTTCTTAAGTTTAGATACATTATATTTCTAAACCGATGTGGTGTCCATTTGTGGTGCTATCACTGTGTTACTGTGAGTGTAGGTACAAATATTTACATATTGCCTTTGGGATAAACCTGTCTGCTCGTACCATGCTACCAAGAGGGTGAGCAGAGGTTATCTAGAGTTGCATCCCCCTTACTCTGAATAGAAGCAAGGGTCCCTATTTGGACAAAGATGCCAACCATCTTTGTCCAAGAAACCTCTGCCAACTAGAGACCCACATTTTCAACATACCCCCACATGTGTGAAGAACTCTGGTGATGCGTGCAGCTGCTTCGCCCTCTTACTGACAACCTTATACTTCAGCATGGGAAAGCATAAAAAGTTGTTCTCACCTGCATGAAAAGACATTCTGTTTTCCCACACCGCACTGTCTTTCTCTGCCCCTCTCTAGGCTCACCAAAAGCAATCTTGGAGCATTTACTACATGCAGGTGTAAATATGCATGGTGGTATTATGCAAAGAGTTTTTTCACTTTTAATGAATTCATCACAGCATCACAACCTCCAGTAATAAATTAATTATTATGGGTTGTTATTTGTGATGTGAGGTAAAAGGAACAAGCAGGCTAGAACTTAGCAACAATTTTTAAGGACCACGGGGCAGATTTACAAGAAAGTGGCTGTTAGAAATGGGGTTTCCCAGTAGGCTAGGGCAAGAGCCAAAGCCAGGCAGGAACCCCTGCTCTAGTCAGGGCAAGGGAGGTACACTATGAGTATAACCCCTGGTTACCCCCTAGGTGACTTGGCAAGAGCAGTCAGGCTTATCCCAAAGGCAATGTGCAAAGCATTTGCGCAACACACACACACAGCGGCGACACACTAGGCGCACTACAAAAGAGACTCCACACAAGGTTATATAAAAATAGCCTTTGTATTATAAAAACACATTAGAATGCAAGCACATGGGAGCCGATTGCTAACTGGCTAGGATCATAGTGTGTGTTAATATGATAATATGTATAAATAGCTGACAAGATTGTGTGACCACACCGTTTTGTATGATTTACAATTCTGTATGCCTACTTGAATTGGTTGCTTTGTTTTTGTTATGCTTATATATATTTTTTTTATTACAATCGATGTATTTAAACTGTACTCTGTGTATTCTGTATGCTGACAAAAAATCTCAATAAATAAAAAAATTTAAAAAAAGAATGCAAGCACATACATATATACACTGTGCCAACTGGCACCGAGTAGCAATTTACAGGGAATTATGTGCAGGGCAGCGCCAATTGGGTCGCTACCAGAACCATCACAAAGTACAAATAGTAAATGCAACCATCAGTAGTAAAGGTATAACAGCCCGTACCTACTGGCGGTACCATGTACCTAGCATCATCACGTTAGGATAAATCAAAGTAGGCATAAACATGTGAACATAGAGGCATCCTCAGGTTTGGGAGAGATACTGTAAAAAAACTTTTTTTCTTCCATATCTTTTTTATATCTTCACTCACTTGCACTGCACTAATACTATCCATCAGCTGTTCTAATAGATATCCTATGTTTACATCTTGAAAGCTAATGACCAAGTGGGTCATCATGTCATTTGATTTTCTCCTGCAGAGATTTCACATGATTTACCTCTGTGATCAAGAGGTGCTGTGGTAGTAAGGAAGGATATCCAAATGATGACACTGGCCACTCAGGGCAGTTGATGGAAATTCGACTATTTTGAATTGGTCACTTTCTCATATATTAGTCTCACTTAATGAGATAGTTGTTTTTTGGTGTCACACACTAGTTGTGGGGTAAGAAACCAGTTTTGCGCCTTTTCTCTATTCTTTGACCACCAGATTTTGTTGTTAATTTATTTAACATAGAGGCATCAACATTGGCATAAAAGCATGAGCAACACCTTAGGCATAACATTAGGCATACATCATTAGCATAAATCACGTTTGCAGTAGGCATAGAATGAAAACATCTGGTCAGGCATAGAAACACATTATGCACCGCACCAACATATGTACATTGAACATCTCATTAGCATAAACAACATTAGCAGTGGGCACAACCACATGAGCATGAAGGCATCAGTAGGCAGGATACACATTAGGGGGAAGCATTAGGTAGTACCTCATATCCACATGGGCACTAGCTGTGCTTAGCAGAAGGAATGCTGGCACTACAGTGAGAATTATAGCCCCACTTCGGATCACGGAAGTCAGAAATGCCCACATTACAGCTGCCTGCTTCTGTGGCGCAGCTGTGTAGCAAATGAAGGACTGGCACCACTACACACGTTGTAGCCCCACTCTGGAGTTCAGAAAAAGGAAATGCCCCAAATCCTTGCAACTGCCCGCTTCTGTAGCGCAGCTGTGACTTGAAGATCAGTACGGGCCCTCTCGGTGCCTCGGGGGCCCCAGGCACCAACAATGTGCCTCTGCCGGCTCCCTGACTGTCCCAAAACTCAGCCCCACTCACCGGCTGTCCTCTGTCACCTCCAGTCTCTTCTGGGGCCTCCCTGCAGCAGGCTCAGCACACGGGGCTCCCCTCGGCTCTCGGGTGCCCTGCCAACAGCAGCACCTTTCCGGACTTCACCCGGGTGTAGAAAAAGGAACTGGCTGTGCCTCCTGCGCGGCCACAAGAGAAGATTGGTTCGGCATCCCGATGCTTCCAGGAACACCGATGCTGCACACGGGGAGCTCCACTCTCAGCAGAGCTCCCGGGGACTCCCCGCCTCTCTTCACCCGGGACGCCCCTTGCCATTTTACAGCGTATAGTAGTTTTTGGTATAATTCAAAATGAAGCAACATTTGCCATTGTCACTTTTGACAGTTACCCTTGATGAAGGACTGGACGTAAGCCCCAAATGCATTGGGTTTTAAATAAAGAAGTGCAGCTCCAAACTACTCAGTGTATTTGGATCATATTTCCTGAAGAAGTCCGGATGGGTGCTCGTTAATATGCGAAGTTTCTAAAATTTAATACGTATTATATGTGGATTGGACAAATGAGTCAAACGAAATTTTGGAAAAGCATTGAGAACATTACTGGATGAACTTTGAGCAAGGTCAAATGGATTAATATAGGTTGGATCCAGTATCCATTAAATGCAGTGCGTCTGAGAGTGGAGCGCTCCCCACGCGCTCCCCACATATTTGCATTAAATAAACCTTTCACCAGGTCCAAATCTTCCTTTTATTACATTTAAGTCACCCCTAGGGCAGACCCTGGACAGTCCAGAGGATAGGGTGAGGTATATTTAAGAAGTAGGACATGTACTTTTAAGTTTTACATGTCCTACTAGTAAAAAATGTGTTTTTAAATACTGCATGGTCTATCTCTACAATAGGTTAACATTGGAGTTGCCTTATCGCATTTTACAAGTGTAATTTCTGAATGGGAAGGGATTAAAAAGGTCATGTTGGTGTCTCTGGTATCAGAAAAATCTAACTTATGGTGAAGTCGGATTTAAAATGTTAAATTTTGAAAATTCCACTTTTAGAAGGATTACACTTTCTAGACAGCCTCTGGTTACCTGGCTGGGTGTAGCCAACAGTTGAGCTTTGAGTATTCTTCCTAGACGACCACAAATAATGGGGAGCTTATGTGTGCCTGGATGGGCCATCACTGTCAGGATGGGAGAGAGGAGCTGGGCACAGCCCCACTTACACAGGAATAACATGTCCTGCCTCCACAAAAAGAGCTGCATACCTCTTGTAGTTATTCTGGAGCCAGGGCAGGTAAGGCAGGATGCCTGGGGACTTCAAAGGGAAACCTCTAGAAGATTCTTCTCCAATTCAAATGTACAGCTGTGTATAAATACTGTACTTCAGACACCACCTTTCAGGATACTTCTGGACCACACTCAAAAAGAAACTCAACACCAATTTAGAAAAATAACAATTATTTTTATATATTTTTTTAACAACAAGAACTTCAATTTTAGGTAAGTACTTGTTGAGATAGTGATTTTAAAAGAAATAGAAAATGCACTGTATTTACTGAGAACATGATAATGTAATCCTGTGGAGAAAAACATATACTGCATGTTGTCACTAGTTAACAACTCACAGAACTGCTCATCTGGACTTAATTAAAGTAGGGGTCAAGTTTCAAGGCAGCACCAACAGGTCACCTCATTGGGCTCTCGGGCATCCGGGAACAGAGGTGCTTTTTGATGTTGGGAGCCCCGGTGAATTCAATGGGGAATGGTAACTGTAAAAAGAAGTGGGGACTGAAGGACTAATCCAGTTGAGCTCAGAGGGGGACTCGGTTCTTTAGGGTCTCTGGAGCCGGTATGTACCGTCAGTCAAACTGGACTCGTGCTGCGGGGCTCGTGTGTAGTATGACAGCAGGTAACGACAGTCCAATGTACTCTGTTTCGGAAGGCTTGCAGAAAGAGGCTGCAGGTGGAGACTAGGGAATCAGTTTGGTGGAACTCATAGGAGAGCTTGGGTCTTGCTGGGTCTCTGAGGGTTAGAGACATCATCGGTCATGCTGAACGTAGGCTGTGGGCCTCGGATGCAGTGGTCTTTTGTCTGGTGGATCAAGGCACTTGCTTCAGCTGACAACCTAAAGATGGAGACACAACAGGCCAGCTGGATGACCCTTAGTGCTGGCTGCTGTGGTGCTGACATCCCTAATTGGCTGGTCAGTCACTGTAGGTTTGGTGTCTGTTTTGAACCACCAACAAATCTTGGCTGCAGCAAGGGGTTCGGTACCCTCGGTATTAGTGCTGGAGGGCTCTTGGAGGATCTATCTTCTCATTACTCTCTTTGTACTTGCAAGGATCTGCTGAAGGAAAGGAGACAACTGTGAAAGGCTCCTTTTAGTCAGAGGTTAATTCGTTCTCAGAGGAAAGCAGTGCTGGCCTGCTTAAATCCCGTGGACCCACAGATGAACTGTAGACTCCTCATGCTAGCCTGGTTGGTAGTTGAAGACTCGTTAGGCAAACTAATGCAGGGACTTTGGAAACTGAACCTACTCAAACTTCGATCCTATACCTATTAGCAGCCCACACTAATACTTGTGAACTCAGCACCCTTCACTTAATAAGTAAGAAGATGCCCTAACCGATATCTCAAATATGCAAAGTTCAACCTCACGTACTTTTATGGTTTTAATTGCTTGCTCAAAAGACACTGGGTTCTAATAATCATGTTTCAAATCTATTTTTCAATTTTACTTATTCTATTTACCAGGCAGTTTGCACTACAGTGGGTGGCAGCCTCAAACACCACACCAGCTATGATTGACTTCACCTAGGCTGAGAGAATCATGCTGGCTAAGAAACCTGAGATTTGAACTTTAAAAATACTTTAAGCACATTCCGCACAGCGAGCACCTTGTAACTGACCTGGCAGTGGGCTGACTGTGCACAACTTAATTTTCACCTGTAATGGCACTCTTTCTTTTACCATCTAAGCAACAACAAGATGTTTTTATGCTGATATACCTTTTAGCGGCTTCACGTCTGCAAGGTGTCATTATCAGATATGCATGTGTTCTACATTCATTTGTGTATTAATGTTTTTTTGGCTGTTTTACCTTACTGCATTGGTTTTTAGTAACTATGAAAATAAAATAAACTTAAGGTTAAACACTGGGGAGATTGGGTGACCTCAGGGAGCCCAGAACATCTCCTCAGTGGCTGCTATGTCAGTGAGTCTGGTGCTTCGTAGTTCGGTGAATCGGAGCTTCTGATCGGTGCATGCAGTACGCAGGGAAGTAGCTCCTTTTCTTCATGGGGATTGCTAGCTTGATTTACGAATTGCTGCCAGCTCCCCAAGGCTTTTGCAGGGTTTACTCCTGCAGGATGAATCTTGTACTCTCAATTGTCAGATAACAAGGCAGGCAGGGTTTGGCACAAAGTCTAATTTTTGTCCACAGTTCTTGCTTATCCTCTTCTTGGTCCTTCTTCTTTTGGAGTCAGTTAAATCTGAGTTACTGGTGTCAGGGGGCCACCTAAATACTGAATGTAGGGATGTTTAGGGGAGTGAAGGGTAGTAGCCAATGGGCTACTTACCCTTGAGATCATTGCACCCCTATATGACAACTTCCTGTAGGAAGTGGACATAAGCCTGTCCCAGAGTTCCTAATTCCACCAAAATCAAGATGGTGGAATCCTTCTTTTGTGGGCCACATCAGGCAGCCCACCTTAGGAGTGTGACTGGCCTGGTAGTGCACCACGCCTTCCTGCATACTTAATTACCCATCTGTCCTGCTGCCAAATGGGCTTCAGGGCATGGGTTGGCGTCTCTCAGGTCTCGGGGAAGCCGGGGTCCCATTTTAAAGGCAGCAGGGACTTTAAAGTCCATGGCCCTATTAATGTAAATCACTAGCCATCCTGCTGCATGAGGTGTGAACACCTTCTTCCGGATCAGGCATTATATCTGACCTGAGAGAGCATGGGCTCTCACCTGCAAGGGCTAAAAAACATGTCCGAGGTTGCAATTTGGACTACACTAGTCCGCCAACACACTAGCGGATGGTGGGAGTTCAGGGGGCCCCTTAACTACTGGCATCAGTAAAGATTTTTAAGACATGGTTTTTGATACCACACACCATAGGTTTCAGTAAAGAACATCATGTAGCTGGGCGAACTCATAATGATCAGTGCCCAGTACATGTACTTTGTTTTATTTTATTTATTTTATTTTATTTGAGGTTTTATATAGCGCAAACATGACCCGTCAGGGTATCAGAGTGCTTTACAGGGATAAACATGTTGCGTACAGTATAGACAAAATATAAGGATGGGGTAAGGGAATTGACTACAGTAGGACAAAAGTCAGAGCTGTATACAATAAACAGAACAGTACCAAAAACAGTGAGCGACATGTCAGCAGTAAAACAAGGGGAACATTTGATACATGGAGAGGGCAAAGCAATACAGGAGATTGTGCACAGAAACATAGGTAATGGAAAGGCAGAATGCGCAATAAAGGAGTGTTATTGGAGGAATTTGCTCATTAGGAACGTTTTTGCTTCCTTTTTGAAGCACATCAAAGTAGGAATTCTTCTGATAGAGGGAGCTAGCGCGTTCCGGACTTTTAGTGCGGCCCCTGAGAATGCTCCCTTTTATGTTACATGTTTTGGGTCATTGAAGCACACGGTCTCTGGCGGACCAGGAGTTTATGGTCCTTCCAGATATCACAATTTTTGGGCAAGATACTTCAGGGTTTTCATGTACAAGGCTTTGTGAGTGATGCAGGCCAGCTTGAGCTGGAATCTGCCTTCAAGAGGAAGCCGGTTCAAGGCCTTCAGATGTGGTGAAATGTGCTCCAATTTTTTTGAGCCAGATAATAGTCTAGCTGCTGCGTTGAGGCAAGCTTTCACGGGGCCGTCAAAGTCTTTGGTAGGCCAGATTGGGTAGAGCAGCCATAGTGATTTCTGGCGATAACTAATGGCTGAACTGCGGTTTTTAGGTCAGCCTGAAGGGTTTTAGATTTCTCAAGTAGCTCAGATGGAACCTGGCAGGCTATTACATTGATGTGTTCACGCATATTCAGGTGGCTGTTCAAAGTTATCCCAAGCGATTTGGCAGAATCCACTATGGTTGGTGTGCAGTTGAGTGCTGTGATAGATTTAATCCATTCAGGGA
The DNA here is from genome assembly GCF_964261635.1 of Lissotriton helveticus. Lineage (NCBI taxonomy): Eukaryota > Metazoa > Chordata > Amphibia > Caudata > Salamandridae > Lissotriton > Lissotriton helveticus. Next base: position 220,484,057 of record NC_136059.1, on the reverse strand, counting down.
TGTCCTTGGATTTTTGTGGGGGGGGGAGATGAGAAGGAACTCCGTTTTTCTGGCATTCAATTTGAGCTGGTTGTTGGCGAGCCATTGAACAGTCAGATTCAGGGCATCATTTAGCTAGGTAATCTCCTCAAGTGAAGAGATTTTGATGTATATCTGAGTGTCATCGGCGTACATATGGAAGGAGATGTTGTCTGTGCAAAGAATATCAGCTTGTGGTTCAAGGTAGAGATTAAAAAGGGTAGGGGACAAAGTAGAGCCTTGAGGGACACCGATAGAGATCGGGGAAGGAGTAAATAGGTTGTTGTTGACTAAGAATCTCTGGGTGCGGTTCTGGAGGAAGAAACCAAACCATTTGAATACGGTAACACCTAGGCCCGTCCTGTGTTCGAGGTGTTCAAGAAGTTTCTCATAATTGACAGTGTCGAAAGCTGAGGAGAGATCCAGGAGGATCAAGAGACAGGTTTTGCCTTGGTCAAGGGCTAGGAGGGCATTGTCTACGATGTGAAGAAAAGTGGTTTCAGTGCTATCCCAAGGCTTGAGCCCAGATTGGAAATCAAATAAATTGAAATCAGCGATGTGTTGGCTTAGTTGTAGCTGCACACATTTCTCCCGCACTTTCGCAAGAAAAGGAATATTAGAAATAGGTCTGAAGCTATCTGGAATTTTCTGGGTTCAGAGAGGTTTTTTTTAGGATTGGATGACCTGCCCGATTTTCAGGGCGTCAGGTATGGACCCTTGAACTTTGTTAATTGTAGTCCAAATGGGAACGATGAGTGGGGAGGTCACTGCCAAGCAGTTGGAAGGGAGAGTGTCGTTGAAGTGAATGTTCGGTTTTAAGGAGACTAGAATTTGAGAGATGGACTGGTCATCATAAAGTTCGAAGTTGGACCAGTGAGCTTGTTTTTGGGTGTTGTTTGAAGGGGACGAGAGGGGAGAAGGGTTCCAGTAGGAGGAAAAGGCCAGTATGAGGTGGTATTGAGTTTGTTACCTAGCCAGTTGATTTTGGTTGTGAAGAAGGAGGAGAACTCATCGCAGATTATTGAGGATTTAGTTGTTTCTTTTGATGACTTTGCTAGTTTGTTTGATTGAAGTTTGACTATTTCGAACAGTTTGCGGGCTCTGTTCTTGACATTTTCCAGTTCTGATTTGAAGAACTATTTTTTGGACAAGAGGATATTCTTGTTGTAAGTATTTCTGGCCTGGTAGAGAAGTTTAAGATGGGAGGCTGAGGGGTGCTGTCTCCAGTTTCTTAAGACAGCTTCCCTATTTGCTTATATTATATAGCAGTTGAACTAGACAGTACAGGGGCATATGTGCTCATGCATATATGTCCTCACATGCAATATAATGCACCCTGTCTTAGGGTGGTAATGCCTGCTATAGGGGTGACTTACACATATTTTATGCATTGTCTGGGGACATGGCACACAGGATGTTGGACATGTATCATTTGTCTGAACCATTTCAATGACAGTATGCCTGAGTCTGGTGGTGGGTCCCTTAGGGAACATTTTCAGTACCCATGCCCTATATACCAGGGTTACCATTTACAAGTGGCTAACAGGGGTGCTAAAGGTCTTGCCAATTGGGGAGCAATTGCACAGTTTTCTTATCCAAGGGAAAGAGCACTGCACTGGGGACATGTTTAGCAGTAAGCCAGTGCACTTCAGTCAAAACTGCATTAGACACCACTTTTCTACAAGGTGCTTTTTCAGTGGAACCAATGCATCTCCTCTGCTCTGAGGCACAACACAGAGGAGAACAAATGCATTTCCACTTCTGTGGTGGATTGGACCCATCGCAAAGACTCGCATCACCTCCGCAACCTGCAATACATCCTTTAGATGGCTGTTGCATCTCTTTGTCAACGGCAGCCTCAATGACAATGAAAGACCACACATCGCAGCCTTGCAGCTCTTCATACTGATGCAGTGCCTCAACTCACCTTTGATGCCAGACTTTGCAGCACAAGGCCCATCAGTAGGCTCCTTGATGATGACCCAGGCCCTCGCAACTCAGCCTCACCGCATCTCAGAACTGACGCATCACTGCATGATGCATCTGCAATATGGACCCTCGCAATGCTCCGCAAACCAGAAGCATGGCCTCTAACACACTTACGTTTTTCAATGGGATAGTTTGCCAGCAGACTCTGCATATCCTGCAGTGGAATCTATTGGCGTGGAGAAAGCATTCAACTTGTTTAATTCATGACATTTGCACCAGGTTCTTAAGGGTGCAGTTGGGCTTTGAGTTCCAAGCTTGGGTATGAGTCTTTTATCCAGACCCCATAGCACAGGTATTGTCATGTCCTTTAGGCTAGTCCTATCATGTGTACCCTAAGTCACATACATTGACCCATCCACACAACAATAACGGTTTTGAACAGGTGACCTTTCACCTAGTAGCTTGCTCCTGTCTCTTTAACACAAGGCTCTTAGCATGCCATCATACCTGTCATACATAAGCATGTCATGAGGCAAGGCACTTGCTTTTTTCATCTTTGGCCAACAGCCCACTGTATAAGATCGCATTTGTTTTTGAAAATCATTTTTGATTGTTTTAAAAATATTTATGATTGTTTTCAAAACATATCGATTATAGAAGAAACTCTGGAGTGGCCACCCTAGTATCAAAGACCCCCATCGCCCCCTTACAAATTAGAGGAGAATTCCTTCCAAGCAGACATGCTGAATCTTCAACACGCAACTCTCTGACATCCCCTGCGGGCTATCATCCTTCTCAACCATCAGGTGAGGGGATTGGTTCTTCCCTAGGGGTTTCTTGGCTACATACACATGTACAGGTTGCACCTACACATCCAGGCTAGGTAAGGTACACTTAGGCAAATTCCTTAGAGTGCTCATTTTGGGAATATGCAAGTGCTACAGTTTTTATCTTAACTGCTTATGTTCATGTTATTAGCACAATGGTACAAATGTATCTACTGTTTACTATCTCGTTTATATGCATCTGTCTTCTGATTGTTGCAGCACATATGCTTTACTCAAGACTGACGATGGACCAATAAATACTTATTGAAATGTCCTAATCAGCATCCTGTGTATTTGCTGAGAATAAATGAGCACAAGTGACTGAGGGGAAAGTACTGTACTGTTTTCCATGATCCCTGAGGTAACGGGGTTGTCAGGTTCAGTAGTTGCCAGAGATTAACTACACCGCTGTGAGATACAGGGGATGGTATTGGCACTGTAGAGCTAGCTGGTCTAACAGCTGACATAACCTGTGGGGTGTCTGGAAGCGGTTGGGACACCAAACCCTCAGTTTAGGTCATCCAAAACATGCAGGTCCTGGGGATTCCTATGAACTACTCAACAGTTGACTGTTATCCTCTCAGGTGTCTACATGGAGCGGCACAGAGCAAAGGTCCTTTTATTCCCTCTCTTAACATCCTTGCTATAAAGCTCCTTGTATTCAATATATGCAAGATGGGAGGGGGGGAGACATGGGCTGATGGTACATAATCATTCTCACATTATTTTCCTGTACATGGATGTCATCATGCTATATATCTGGGACAGGCATTTTGGATGATCTGAGGAACTTCTGAACCCGGAGGAGTTTGGAACCATCTCAGAGCTTAAATTCAATAATACTAACATAGCGCAGTGATTGCCTGATTACCACGCAAGATGCTCATGGCTTAGAACTGAACTGTCCTATCTTTAAATACATTAAAGTGATTTTTTGAATGTGTTGTTTAATTATGCAGATTTGTTGAGCCCATTATTACCCAGCAGGGTATTCTGGAGCTGAGCAGGTGTGAGTCTAGTCAAACCTATGGCCTAGTGGGACTACTGGAAAAAAACATCGTTCAGTTTCTTCTGGAATGCAAGAAATGAAGGGTAGGCTTTGATGCGTATCAGCAGGTCAGTCCACACTTTAAGAGAGATGTAGGAGGAGGTTTGGCAACAGGATGTGTTTTTCCATGTATGTCGGATGTGTGCAAGTAGGAGTCAGGATGAGTGGAGGTATTTGGAAGGTTTGTGATAGCAGATGCAATTGTTTAGGTATGCTGGGTCAGTGTTATGTAGTGCCTTGAAAGTGTGAATGAGTAGTTTCACATATGTTTGTTTGTATATGGGGATCCAGTAAAGTTCCTCCAGGTGTGGTGTGATATAAGTGCAAGGGATTTTGAGAGTGAGTCTGGACAATATGTTCTGAATAGTCCTCAGTTGTTTTTTTTGTTGTTCCCAGCTAGTGGTTGCTCCATAGTCCACCTTGCTTGTGACAAGGGCTTGCTAGATGGTTTTCCAGGTGCTGATAGGGAGTCATTTGAAAATCTTAATCATCATCTCCAGTGTATTGAAGCATGAGGTTGTGTTGGTGTTGACTTGGGTGATCATGCCAATTTTGATGTTGATGACGATGCTGAGGTGTTTGACGTGGATGGTAGAGGTGGGTGGACTCCCTCATTGAAGTGCTCTTGTGGAATACATTAATTTGGTCTAGTTGGTGTTCAGCTGTAGACAAGTGATCTTCATCCAGTGGATTATTTTAGTCATACAGACATTGAAAGTGATCCGGGTACTGGGCATCTTCTCCAGTAAGGAGAGATGAGCTGTGAGTCATAAGGATAAGGAGGACGTTGATGTTGTGAGAGTAGATGATGGTGGCCTAAGGGATCATATATGCATTGAAGAGGGTCAGGCTCAGGGGGGATCATTTCAGAACTCAGTAGATGAGGTCATGGACACCTGAGGTGTATGATGTGAGGCTAATGGACAGGGTCCTTCCAGTTAGGAAGCAGCAGATCTATTGGAGTGTGTTTCCTGGATTCTGATGTCAAGTAGGCATGGCATTGGATGAGGATATGGTGGGAGACCATGTCTAATATTGTGGAGATGTTCAGGAGGATGAGGGCCTTCATTTCTTATCTGCTCAGAGTCGGGCAGCTGTCTTCTGTCTTGGCAATGAAGGCAGTTTCCATACAGTGGTGAGCACTAAAGGGTCTACAATGGTTTTTGTAAGTAATGATATGACAATTGAGTGTTTCCAAGTATCCAGGAAAGGTCGCGGAATGGGTGGAAGCATTCAGAAGGTGCTGATGGGTTTCAGACCTTTGGAATAGACATGGTGGTGACAGGGATCCAATGGGGGCCTTGAGTGGAAAGACCTAAGAGTGCAAGAGTCTGTGCTTGACAGGAACTGTGAAGGGCCCTTGCAGCCTCAATGCAGATGAGGAATTCTGGTGGATGTGGCCCCTCTCTGTGGTGCAAAGGGTGTTCATTATTAAGGTGCCGCTATTACCTTACATGTTTTTTTATTTTTCTTCTATACCAGTAGTTATCCAGAGAGGATTTTCTGTGACGTGAAATCCCTGCTAATCGAAACAATATGGTTTTCAGAGTGCAAGAGGATGTGCATTGGCCATACTGCGCCCAGTTGGAGGAGGAAATTGTTATTCTCTGAGGACAAAATATACATGAACCAGTTTCCTATAGGCAAAAATCTTTCTTATGATGAAAAGTTCACACATTTACCTCAATAAGAAGGTTAGAAATAACATGACAATAAGTTAGTATTACAAATATTTTACAGAGTCCTACTACTCACACAAAGGAATACACCCTTGACTTACATTAGGTCACCATGATTTTAATTGACAGCATACACTTATTTTATCTAATCTGATCATATTTTCTCAGCTTCAAGATAATTCTCCCATATCTATCAAAGTTCCTAGAGTAGGCATTTTACTTTTCATGATTGATTGGTCTTCCTAGTCAATTGAATTCTGCAACTGACAATATCCCCTCACTGTTAATCAGACTAATAGGCAATTTTTTCAAGTTGGGTTAGGGAGGCATCCGACTACTGTGCCCATTGAAAATATAGGATTCAGTCCCAATACTAAACCTGTGATATGATTTATAAAGCAAACGCAGAGTGAGACATATTGACACATGGCATATCATGGAATTTAATTTAATATAATGCCATAGGTATTGACTTGCCCATGGCACCCTCTTCTTCTTCTGCATGACAATGTATAGGTCATGCACATTAAAATTGTCTTTTCCTCTCCAAATTATGTATGTTATTCTTTGTTTCAGCTAAAAGAACCAGCGCTTGTTTTGATATACAAAGGTAGGGCCAAGACATATACAGTTGAAAAGACAGTTACATTCATTGCCCACCATATTTAATCACTTGTATGACCAGTGAAAGGATTTTTGCTAGCATACATTACATTATCCACCCGAACTCCCCAGAGAAAAGTATCAACATGTTTTTTATTAAAAATATTACACCAGTGCACATCCAAGATAGTCACTTTTATCCCTTTGTGCAATTTAGCACTTTCTTGTCCATCAAAGTTCTTTATCAGAATCGACTTCCAGTAGCCATATGATGTTGGTAGTTCAATTTTATTATTCAATCGACAATGATCCACAGCCGACGCGCGTTTCGCCCCATTCGGGCTATCTCAAGGCTGTACACCATACATAAAACAGAAAGAGAAAAATATGCTATAACCTATGTGTTCCAGTTGCTTATACATAGATATGCATACAATTGATAGCTTTCTAGATTTGATCATGCATAATTTACATGCATAAAAAACATCAAGTAATGGCCACCATCACCACTCAGACATGTGCCAACGTTCTCTTTAACCTCATTATTTAAAACCATATTCTCTTCTCAGTAGTGTTGCACACCAAGGAGAAAACGACGAACGCCACGTAATTTGCATGATTCAATCAATCTGTCCAGATATTGAGGAAAAACCCATTTGTGAAGAAAGGGAGACGAAATACAAATATAACTCTCAAAAAATACACACCAATCTATCCAGATATTGAGGAAAAACCCATTTTTGAAGAGAGGGAGAAGAAAAAACAATATTAATCTCCAAAGATAAGCACCAATAATGAAAAAATAAGTGAGAATTAAAAAAATGAAATCCAGACGTTCACGTTCTCTATTAAATGCACTACATAAGAGGCATCTTACAGTAATAGGGATGAAGGAATGAAAAACTATATGGTTGTATTTACAGGGTAGATGGAACTTATCATGGCTCCTTAAATGAATATATGGTGGAGGATCAACACATTACTTCGTGTATTTGCAATAGGATTGGAACAATTTAATGGTGGAACGTCAAAGTGGGGTAAGATGCAGACATGTCTAATGATGAGATTGTTGTATAAATATGAATAGAAGATGCCTCCTATGTAGTGCATTTATTAGAGAACTTGAAAATTATTTTACTTAAATTCTCTTGTAGAAATTTTGGATTTGAAATTACAAGCGGCGCTTCCAAAATAGATTTGTCTAGTTTTAGAGTGAAACACATGGAATGAAAACATATTCACTTGGTTTTGGGTCTCAGTATACACGTGTGCATTTCAATTTTTAAATTCTCACTTATTTTTGGATCCCTGTCACCACCATGTCTATTCCAAAGGTCTGAAACCCATCAGCACCTTCCTAATGCTTCCACCTCTTCTGCGACCTTTCCTGGATACTTGGAAACACTCAATTGTCATCTCATTACTTACGAACCATTGTAGACCCTTTAGTGCTCACCATAGTATGGAAACTGGCGTTCGTCATTTTCTCCTTGGTGTGCAACACTACTGAGAAAAGAATATGGTTTTAAATAATGAGGTTAAAGAGAACGTTGGCACATATCTGAGCGGTGATGGTGGTCATTACTTGATGTTTTTTATGCATGTAAATTATGCATGATCAAATCTAGAAAGTTATCAATTGTATGCATATCTACGTATAAGCAACTGGAAACTCGAGGCAGTTTGGAAGATTTCCATAGCATTGTAATGTTCGGTGTAGCAATCAGCATTGGTTGAGTGACAAAACAATGTTAATATTAATAATTTTTAAAAACTCGGTGTACATCAAAAGAGGGTATCTTGGTTTTTAAGAACACATTAAACTAACTGGAGTAGGGCAGAATTAATGACTATGCTGATCTCAGAGAGGGCTTCAACAAAATAAAAAAAGTCTTACTCCACTTGGTTATGAATTTGAAGGGTAGGTGATCCTAACAACACAATCTAGCTAGATCAAAACACAGGGGCATATTACCAAGCAATAGCGATAATTATCGCTATTGCTTGGTTAGAGACAAAAATTTACCGCTGAGCTGCGGCGATTTTTATCGCAGAAAAACCTTGGTATTACCAAGGTTTATCGCAAATGCGATAAAAAACGGCCACAATGCATGAATATCGCTGAAAAGTCAGCGATATTCAGGCATTACCGAGCTAATGCTCTTAGCCATGTTATCCACCTCCCATTGGATAACATGGCTAAGAACTGCTCAGGGCAGGTGTTAGCTTTTGGAGATATTCGCGCTTAGCGCGAATATCTCCAAAAGTTGGTAATAGGAGATAGCGATGTTAGCGACAGCTTCCAGTCGCTAACATCTTGGCACGCCCACTTTGCATGTCATTAGTGATAAATATCACTGACATGCAAAGTGGGGCCCAAGATGGTCGCTATCTCCTACTAGCTGTCGCTAACTGGTGTTAGCGACAGCTAGGTAATAGGGAGATAATTTTATCTCCGCTTTCTTGGCTTTTAAAGCCAAAAAAGCGGAGATCAACCCCCTTGATAATATTCCCTACAGTTCTTAGAAAATCTGTTACGCCCGCTCAACCTTCCAGTCCCTGGGTGCCATTTACAGGACATAGGTTGCAAGGTACTGGGATGAAGATGACGAGTTTGATCCCCTGGCTCTTCCCTCAACATCCACCAGTGTCTACCAGTCTGATCAATGTGATACCATGACGTGACTTGTAAGGGAGCCCAAGTTTCCACAGATGCCATCATATACAGATTACCCACATGACCCCCTAAATCTTCTTCCCTCCTTCCCTTATTGTGTCCTCCAACTGCGGGAGCATCCTCATTCTTGCACACCTCCCAGAATCTGCCAATTTGAGGTCTTTCAAGAACTCATACTCTTGCAAGACTTGCGGGTCCATCTTGAGCACTGTTTTAAATACTCTGTCCATTATATGAAGATCTACATTCCCAGTGATACCGATTGCCTGATTAAGCGTTCCTGCGTCATTTTTTGCAGGTTCTCTGGTTTATAAGCACATTTTCTTCCCCTGCAAGCCTTCGGACTTCCTTATCTTAAAAGAAAAGACAAAGGTCAGAATTACAACAAGAGAGAGTATCTCCAGCAAACAGGTCAGTACACTGAACCTCCTGCCCAGAAGGGACATATACCTTTACAATTCTTGATATTTGATCAACCCTATATACCTTAGTACACATCCATAGTTTGATACTAACTGACTGAGAAAGGTGATATTCAAACCAAACTCTTTAAATCCTGATTAATTGACCCCAAGGAATTATTTGAATTTGGTTGCTGTGCTTGTAAGTAAAGACTTTAAACAAAAGCCTGAGAATCTGAAGAAACCCTTGCCACTACTCGGTCTAGAATCATTACAAAGTTTGATTTCCTCTGCTATTGTGAAGCATTGTTTGCAGGGTAAGATGGTTAACCAAAGGTTAGGATTTTTCTGGGAAGACTATTGTCTGATTTTTTAATCTAATCTATGATTTGTTGGTTGTGTGTGCTGATAGAGTCACTGGGCCTGATTTGGATTTTGGCAGTCCAACCGCCATCCTGTAGCGGAGACGGGACTGAGTACTCTGCTGAGCTGACAGTCTTCTGAATGTCATATTAAGATGTACACATGATAGACAGAAGAGAGCCATGGCAGCAGTCTTCTGTGCTGGCAACTTGCCCACTGTTGCAGGTTCCCACCGAGCAGATTTGGATGTTCCTGTTGGACTGGCAGTATCCCGTTGGAGGAGTACTGATGGAGGTGACAATGGTGGTGGGGAGACAGGTAAGCAACATATTTTTATTTATGTAAAACACATATATTGTGTGTATGTGTACATATGTGTATGTAGGTTATGTCTATTGAGTATATTTTGTACATTCTGCATTGCACCCTACCAACCTACACACACCATGCAATGTATACCCGGAAACACCATGAACACCTACCTTTAGCTACATCAAAATGGGGTGCCAGTCCACTGCAGTCAAGGGGCAGCAGTTAAGGGGGACCTGGGTAAAGTATGACATTGCAGGCTGTACCCCAAAGAAAGCTGGGTTTCACCCCTTTTCATCCCATTCACCAGCTCGAAGTAGGAGGGATTTCTGCTGGAATTCCCATCAAAACAGCCCACATCCAAATCTGGAGGGCGGGAATCCTGGCTGGATTCTCAACTCTGTTTGCTGCAGCCCATCCCGTAGTAGGGGTTGGGAGTGAAGTACTGGCAGAGTGGGCTGGACCATGGTGGTCTTCTCTCCCATTACCAGCCAGCATCTAAATTGGGCAGTGGGCTGTCAGGTCGGAGGGCAGTCCCTCCAACATCTATATCATGCCCACTGAACAGAGTATTCCGAGTTCCACAGTGTGGTTTTGGAGAGCAGATCATCTCGTGAAGAAACCAACAATCGAATATTCTCTGCAATCTCTTATTCCTCTCAGCCATGTCTTAAGTTTCTTGCTGAATTCAGGAACTAAGAAAGTGGCTCTGATGTGCAGGCGTAGGGTGGTTAAGGCTGTGGGAGTATCTAGTATAAGGCCCAGCCACCTGCTCTGGTTCTGTGTATACTGGTGATGTTTGCGAATAGAGCTAGGCTGGCCAGCGATATCAGGTAGGTATATGGAAGTTGATGCAGTTGTTGATGTAAGTTGGGTTTATGTTGGGCAAGGCTTTGTGTGTGTGTGTGTGTGTGTGCATGAGGAGTTTGAAGAGTGCCCATTCATGGGTGGGGAACCAGTGGAAATCTTTGAGAAGGGGGGTGATGTGGGTGCAGTAAGGAAGCTTGAGTGTGAGTTAGGCATCTGAATGTCGAATTGTCCAGAGTCTGTGAGTCAGTTATGCATTAATTCCTACATAGAGTGTGTTGCCATAGTCTAACATCCTGATGATGAGAGCGTAGGCGATGGTTCTGGAGATTTTGCAGAGAAGCCACTTGAAAATCTTTTTGACCATCTTGAATGTGTGGAAACAGGAGGCTGAGACTGCATGCACTTGGCCTGTCATAACATAGAAGTTCCTGTTAAGTTGAAACACTACCAAAATTAATAAAAATGACAAACTAATTTAGAAAAATAGAGATACATATAGCGAGCAAAAAGATACAAACATAATTAAAATAGGTTAAGGGTATATAGCAATACGATTTTTTAATGTTTTAAGGCAAAACAGACCTAGAAAATGTAAATGTCATTAAAAACACTACAGCTTGGGATTTACTGGAACCTAGGTGCAATTTAAAGCTGACTGAATGAAGCAGACCCCAGATGTAATATGCAAGTTGTCTTGGTTAAATATTTTACTTTTGAACTTCAAGCCTAATTTATAGTTTAGTGGACTGGATAATCTGTTACAAATGTTACAAATATTACAAACATAATATAGCCTATGCCATTTGTAATATGGCAGATGATAGAGCAAGAATGTGCATGTTACGCAACTTGCTTGAGTCATGAACCTGGAATCTGTCATAACCCAGTAACAAAATTTGTATGTTGTACTAATTTCCCTTTATATTTGAATGTGCATGTATCTTAGGGATGCTTGCCTATGTGTTTACTAATACGATTAATTTGTGTTTCTAAAAATGGCCGCCGTTTAGAATATTGCTTCTGCGCATGCGTTAGTCACACTCACGTGACGTGACATAGTTGTGATTTGGAGGGAAAGGGTGCGCATGCGTAATAGCCACAAGATGGATGCTTGTGTAATAACATGGTGAAGCTTGTGCAGATGCTCTCGTGTTATTGTGTATTGCACTAAACCGTAACTGCATAGTATATTTTTATAGTGATAAATCATAAATACACAATCATGTTATGTAGTTTATTCATTTATTTCTATGTTTTAATTTGTTTCCGCTTACTTTTCATGTGCCGTGATAAACGGGGGGTCCGAATGGGTCGAGAGCCATCTTGAAGGTCTCTTCCGCACATGACCGCGCAGCCCAGGGAGCAATAGCCTTGAGCGGTGGAACTCAGCCAGCTGGCAGCCACAGACAAGATGCTCCTGAGAAAGCCACCTCTGACCCAGGAGGATGGAGAAATTGTGTTCCTAACTTGCTACATTGTAGATTCTCTATTGTATTCTGTGTTACTTGTCTGTGGGAAACCTAAACTGGCTAGGCGATCCCCTAGAATGTAAATCAGGCCTTAGAAAAGTCTGTTCTGATTGGTGTGTTTACCTAGCCTACTTTGGGACCAATCGAAATTGGGGATTCTGACACTTTGCAACATTGGGGGGTGGTACACTGACCCGAAAACAGTATATCTAGCCTAGGTTTAGCTATATAATTTGTCCGACTTGTCTGAATAGCTGACCTGTCACTGACCCAACGCACTCAATAGGTGACTGAATTTACAGAGAGCTGCGGAGCACTCTGTCCGAATTTGACCATAGACTTTTAAAGGTTTTACTAAACCTTAAGTACTGGTGGAGCACTTTGCTGGGGAGTTCGCTAACCCAATCGGGGTTCTGACTGATAGCTGCAGAGAGGGTGGAGCGCAGGCTTTGCTTCCGAACTGCGGGTGCTGGTCGTGCCTTGGTGGTCCTGTCCTGATCCTAATCTGGGTTTCCTGTCCTGTCCTGCAGTGTCCATTCTGCACCTGCTGTCCTATTGATGACTGCTATTCCTTGGGGTATTTCCTGTCCTTGACTGATCCGTGGCCAGGGTTGGTTTTCACACCATTCTAGGTAAATATATAGATAGGGTTGAAACTCTATACTGTACCTTTCTATTTTCTGTCTTCGCTTCAATAAAGACATACCTTTGCACATGTTATATTTTCCATGCTTTCCCCAGTCTTTCATATGAAAACCTATTGCATTTTTCCTCATAGTATGTTCCTATGTTACCTTACCTTTTAGAGACGAAATTCTCTCCATACTGTTTATGAATTTAGATGTGGTTTATATTTTTCTCCTGAATTCTATTTTGAAATAACAATATTAGAATATTAGCGTGTTCCACTTTCCACCCTTTGATAGATGATCAGGATTCCTAATTTCCCACTCATTTTCATGAAGTACGTTTCAATAGTATAATTCCAGTACATGCAAATAGCTTGCTCATTTATAGATGTCTATTCTTGAATTTCAGTTTAAGTCCACTTAGCGTGTTCCCTGTCGCACTGTTTACAAAATTAGATGATTTCCCAAACACTTTTCTTATATGGTTATGTGCTTTTCGTTATCTTGATTATTGATTGCCTTTTAACTGTAAACCTAATGCTCGCAGATATTGATTACTAGATAAAACCGTTAAAACATTTCAGTTGTCCGTGGTCATTTTATGAAAGTCAAAGGTATTTTAAGTTGGGTTTTGTATTTGCCTGCTTTTTTTCACAGCTAGCTCCCTGATCCATTGTGGTCATAGGTACCCGTAACGGTGGATGGTAAGTCGGGTACACTAGAATACAACAGGAAGGAATTAGGGTGCTGATGGTAGATTGTGAGGTCGCCTGATTAATGTATATGGTGAATTGAAATTTATGGGCCCGAAAACTATATGGTGAAATTATTGGTCAGGTGACCCCCGATCTCTATCAGTATTTCTGGTAGCAGAGAGGATGGTTAGGGACTAGTTAAAGTTAGGTAGGACTAGTTAAGCTAGATAAGTTGGATGCTGCTAGTTGAGAAATAACTTTTGCTGCTAAAAGAGTAAAGATTTTAGGTGAACTGATCACTCACATGAAATGCTTTGCTTTGAAAAATTATGAAATGTTTTAAAATCGTTATTCTTGTTATTATACTGTTATATGTATTTATCCATTCGTTAGTAAAACGTCTTCAGTGTTGTTAGGAATACCCGGGGAATTGAATAGCGAGTGGTGAAGAGAATCCACTTGCTTTGAGGTCACTTACTCCAGGAAGGTTAGTGCGGGTTAGGTAGAACTGGAAGCACTAACTAGGGTTTTTTCTGAATGTATGTATGAATAAATGTTAGCAACGAGGTTCATTGGCAAAATTCCTATTGTGGCATAACCTAGTGAGGGTCACACCGGAAAAGTAGCAGGTTCATTGGAGCTTGGGTGAAAGCAAAGGGGCTCGCTGGTGAAACTTTAGACTTGGATATATCCCGGAAAGGTGGATGAGTCTAAGGAAGTAGCAGGTTCTCCAATGCTTGTGTGAAGGGTAGGCAGAAGAGATCTATCCGTAGTGTGTGAAAAGTAAATGGAAGTAGTTTACTTGCAGTGAAACAAATCTTTCCTGTCTAGACACTTGAGTACAGTGGCGAATGTGTATTCGTTGTAAAATAACCAAGCACTAGCACTTTAGAAAGAAAGAAAGTTTCGTCAGTCGCGAAGCTGCTCTGACGTCACTCTGTGCCGCGCTGGGATTGGTAGACGCAGCGGGTGCGTAGCGGAGCTGGAATTGTAAAGGAGCGGTGAGTGCCGAAGCGTGAGAACCTGTCTCGCGAAAGGCAGCGCACCCATTGGTCGAGATTATTTGAATTCGTGCATTTCATTGGACGCACGAAAATAAGAAACGCACTAGGATTGGGAGCGACTTGTAAACAAAGCCGCTCGCAGAAGTCGTATGTGGCATTCGTATAGACCGCATACTCGACCTGATCCTCGGTATATGGGATTTGAGGACGATCAGTGGAAAGGTGTTAAAAACGACATTATGTATGGAAATAAAAGAAAAGTGTCCCTTGTAAAGAAAGTAAAGAATTACTTCAAAAAGGACAAACCGATTAGAACCAGAGAAGGTGTTGTCATTCCGCCACCAAATACTCCCGCATCTTTCATGCTGTTTGACAAAGGGTATCATACCTGCGTATGGTTGGAAAATTGGGTGGAGTACACCAAGGATGCCGGAGTATTGGCTTTTCCGTTAGACGGTACATTTAATAGCAGAATTTTATTTAATTTGAGAACCCGAATGAATGACTTACATCCCAGACCTAGATTAACGCAGTATGAAGCACTAGAATTGTGGGAGATTGAAGCTTTTGAAAGTGATAAGCCACGAATGGATAAAGGGTTAACTAAATTTTATCCGAAACTGAAACAAGAGACCCGTGACAAAAAGATGAAACAGTGGAGACAGAATATGATTGTAGAAGGACTGTTTCCAATGATGCCAGCAGGGGGTCCTCCTGCAGGGGAAAAGAAGAAACATTTGGTGCCTATTGGAGAGTCGGATGATGAATTGTTAGATGACCTGTTTTTAAGAAGTCCACCTCCTTATAATGAAGGACACCGACCTTCTAGTGAAGGGGATAATTCTCGAAGACCTCAGCCCCAGGAAGAGGCCAGATCTGCCAGTGTGGGAGGGGGTTGCTTCATGCCTCCCTATACCGAGAGTTTAGGTCCCGTAGATGCAAGGGATATTTATCCAAGGATGCCAGCTAGTGGGGACACAAGATACTCCCGGGAAAGAGACTTTTGCCCTAGATCCCCCTATGAAGGTGAGGCAAGACCATCCGGTTCAGGAATACCGTTCCTAAACCCTCCATATGAGGAAGAACCAAGATCCCTAGGCACAGGTACTTTGCACCCTAGACCTAGTTATGGTGAAAGACCCAGAGAGACACCTCCCACTGCCCCGAGTTGTGCTCCAACTCTAACCCCACAAGTATTACACGACAATTCCGTCGAAAGGATATTGGAGGACAGAGAACGAGAAGCACTAGCTCAACAGAGAGCTGAAATAGTTCAGAGGATTTCCCAGTTAAATGCAAGTCCTGAGTCTTTAACAATTCCGGTCACTATTGGACCAGTGGTTCCCTTGTATGGGGACCGACAAGGAAGTCCAAGAACTCCAGTTATTACCCCAGTTATAGCCCAACCGAGATCAGAGCCCTTAATTGTAGACGACTTAACAAGTGAATGTGAATCTGAAGTTTCACTAATAGATCTGCCCAGTAGGGAACCAGGGAAAAGGATGCAGAAAAGACATAATCCTTTTAATGTGAGGGAGATTCAAATGGAATCAACTTCTGGTACTAAGAGTGTCACGATAGTAACTCCTGAAGAAATTGAAAGATGGAGTCGAGAATTAGAAAAACAAACTCTTCAGTCAAAACCTCTAGATCTCTACAAACTGAGAGTAGAAATAGAAGAACTTTTGGCAGGAAATGTAGGATTAGATCGATTAAATACCTACACAGAAGAAGAGCTGTTGTTTATCTGCAAGAGCCTTACTCGAAATGCCAGGGTACTCCATGAAAAACTAACTGACACTGCAGCTAGTATGGGAATAGATATCTCAAAATCAAAGCCTTTGCAAAAGCCGTATAGAGCAGATTTCTCAGACAAAGATCTGGAAAACCTGAACATATCAGGGAAGAAGGCACAGGTCAAAGAGTTATTGACAGTATTACAGAAATGGGGAGATGTGGACAGATGGAAAGCCAGGTGGGCCAAAAAGAAAGATGAGGCTAGATCTAAACAAGTGACTCCTCAGTTCGTTCTGAACGAAGCTGATAAACCGGAACAGTTATGTCCTATGCGTGAAGTGCCAGGTGGAAAATACGTACATGTCCCATGGTCCAGACAGGATATTGTGTCTTTTACAAATGATTTCCCAAAATTACGAGAGAAGTCTGTGGACTGGTACAGGCAGGTGGAAAGGTTTGTAAAGGTTCAGAAATGCCTGTGGAAAGATTTGGATGGGTTCTTTGATATCATAGTTCCGGTAGACTTATGGACCGAGTGTAAGATAGCCATAGCTTGGCCTAGTGAAGAATACCCAAGGGACTCTAGAACAGGGGAACCCTCTAAAGAAGTGATGAGAAAATATGATCAAGTAATTCAACATTTGAAGCTAAAAGTGCCCGCAAAAGAAACTGATTGGACAAAAATAGATAGAACCACGCAGGAAAGGGACGAGACTGTACACTCCTTTTATGAAAGACTGTTACAGGTGTTTAAAACGTACAGCGGTATAGATAACATCGAGATGAAGGACATGACCCACTTCATTTACAGGTTTGTAAACGGTTTAAGACCCGAAATTTGTCAGTGGATCAAAATAACAAAATCTGTTGGCAGTCCAAGAAAATAGACGAGGTCCTACGGTATGCAAAATACTGTGAGGACGAGATGGCAGATAAGAAAAAGGCACTCAAGGAGAAGGTGATGTGGGCACAGGTAAAGCTCGCAGAACAACAGGAAAAGCAATTTAGTAAATTGAGTAAAAGTACCCAAAATCAAGGCCCTGGGGGTGGGAAAAAGCCCAAAGTAAAAATGAGCAGAGAAGAAGCTAAAAAGAAATTCCCCTGCCACCAGTGCGGGGAAATTGGACATTGGCGAGACGAGTGTCCGTATTTACAGCATGATAATACCCAAACCCCTGATTTAATTCCACAGACGCAGAATGAAAGACCAAGAAAGACACAGCAGCAGGTAAAAACTATCCAAGTGCCCCGAGCGCCAAAACCTAATTTTAAGGGAAAATCACCGCAGGGTGACGACATTGAAATCTGGGGGGGGGTAATGAGAACAGAAATGCAGCAACTTCGCAGTATTTATTAAATGACACTTTTCTTTGTGACGACGAGTACTGACGGGGCCTGAGAGGGGAGGACAAGGAGTGTGTACTTGGCGCCTCCTTGCCGGTAGACCAGTCAGGGCTATACATTGAAGGAAAGGTTGATGGAAATGATGTCACCTTTCTGTTGGACACTGGTGATACCCGTTCTACTGTGAGAACAGCGGACGTTCCAAACCTACCCCTCTTGGGAGAAGCAATCCAGGTCGTAGGTGTATCTAATCAATTGATTAGTACCCCAGTTACTGAGCCCATGGAGATTTCAATAGGGAACTTTCAAGAAATGCATAGATTTGTCGTTTGTGATACCAGTCCAGTAAACTTACTGGGACGTGATTTGTTGTGCAAAATGAACTGTACTATCTTTTGCACACCAAAAGGCGTTGAAATTCAGACCCCAGACGAAGATGGCATCTATAAATTAATGTTAATCAGACCTGACTCAGAGATTAAACGACTGACTGTACAAGACTTACCCGAAGAACTTCAAAAGACAGTGAAATCAGAAGTATGGGACTTTACTGGAAAGGATGTAGGATTAATGGCAAATGTAGATCCCATAAAAATAGCCATGAAAGAAAATGCAGTTTACCCCAATACCAAGCCTTACAGAATGAGTGCCGAAGTGAGAGCAGGAGTTGCCATTGAAATACAGAAATTACTAGAAGCAAACATCATACAAGAAGTGATGAGCAGCCCTTGTAATTCTCCAATAATTGGAATCAAGAAACCTAGTGGCAAGTACAGAGTAGTGCAGGACCTGAGAAAGGTAAACAAGATCGTTGTTCCTTGCTGTCCTATTGTCCCGAACCCCGCAGTAATCCTGTATCAGATTCCTTGGGATGCTGAGTGGTTCACCGTGATTGACATATGTCATGCATTCTTTTCGATCCCATTGCATCCAGATAGCAAATTTCTTTTCTCATTTGCTTTCAACAGTCACGTGTACGTTTGGAACAGGTCCCCCAAGGGTACACAGAAAGCCCCTCTATCTTTAATCAGATCCTGAAAAAATGCCTCGAATCTTTAGTCTTACCTGGAAAGTCTGTTTTGGTACAATATATAGATGACCTTTTGGTGGCATCTAAAAGTCATAGAGATTGTGTGATTGACACCATTGCCTTGCTGAATCACCTAGGTGAAAAGGGACATAAAGTGGCCCCTGAAAAATTGCAGTTCTGTTCAAAATCAGTGAAATATCTGGGAGACCAGATAGAAAAAGGCATCAGAAAAGTCACTTCAGAGAGAGTCAGTATAATTCAAAAGATGCAGTTACCCCGTACTCAGAAAGAAATCAGAATGTTCCTTGGGGTTGTAGGATACTGCAGGCAATGGATTGTGGGATTCGCAGTCCTAGCAAAGCCTTTGTTAAATATAACAAAGAAAGGAGCAAAGGACACAGTTGAATGGGATGATGAAAGTTTGACAGCATTCACTAAATTACGAGACTGCCTGTGTACAGCCCCTGCTTTAGGAATGCCTGACTATTCTAAGGAGTTTGCCCTGTTCTGTGACACACGAGACAATTGTGCATTGTCAGTCTTAACCCAGGAGCATGGGTTGATTAGACGCCCAGTGGCATATTTTTCTGCCACTTTGGATCCAGTGGCTGCTGGATTACCTGGGTGTCTGAAAGCAGTAGCTGCCACTTGCACAAACTTAGAGCAGAGTGAATCCATTGTAATGGGACATCCTGTAACTGTGTATGTCCCACATGCAGTTGTAATTTTACTGACCCGAACAAAGACCCAGTATCTCACCCCTAGTCGGCTGACTAAATACGAGAGGATTCTCGTGGGTGCTGCAAATGTAGTTATTACTCGGTGTAACATACTGAACCCAGCCACCCTACTCCCTGACTCAATGGTTATAGAAGACCAAGGAGAGAACGAGCATGACTGCATTGACCTGACAGAATTCAGTACTAAACCTCGCCCAGACATTAAGGAAACACCTTTGCTTGTACATGATGAGCAATGGTTTGTGGATGGTTCATGTATGAGACATGAACTGGTGGGCCTAAGCGCTGCTTATGCTGTAGTCTCTTTAACCAGCATTAAAGAAGCATCATGTTTATTTGGAGTAAAGTCTGCACAAGTAGCCGAATTGATAGCATTGATAAGAGCTTGCAAATTGGGAAAAGACAAAAAAAATAACAGTGTATACTGACAGTCAGTACTGTTATGGGGTTGTGCATGACTTTGGCCAATTATGGCTACAAAGAGAATTCCTGACTTCATCAGGTACTCCCATCCGGAATGGAGGGGTTGTACAAAATTTACTGGAAGCAATCCAATTACCAAAAGAATTGTCAGTAGTCAAATGTGTTGCCCATAAAAGAGGCCTTGACGCTGTATCTTTGGGAAATGATTTTGCTGACCGAGTGACAAAACAATGTGCTGTGGATCGCATGTCAATAAATATCAGACTGGGAGGGACTGGAAACAGCTGCCAACTTATGATGTTTGAAGAAGTACCTACCTGGGATGAAGTGAGAGAATGGCAGCATGCTGTGCCTTGGGAAGAGAAAGAGAAGTGGAAGGAACTTGGTTGTCGACCAAGGAGTGAGGATGGTGTCATTGTGGGCCCAAAAGGTATGCCTGTGTTACCTAGACACCTGCTCTCCTCTATGGCAAGATTAATACATGGAAGTTCTGGGACCGATGCCCCCCCCAAGCAGGAGATCAAGAGCTTGGGGGTATGGCTGGAGCAGGACCTATCGTTTAAAACCCACGCCAAAAAGACGGCTGGCGTGTGTTTTGGCCTGCTCCGTTCAGCCCAGAAGATTCTGCCCCTGCTCCCAGTGGCCACTCGAAGGCTTCTCATCCAGGGACTTATCATCTCGCGGCTGGATTTCAGCAATGCGCTATTCCTTGGCGCACCCGAATCTACCCTGAACAGACTGCAGCAAGTGCAGAACGCGGCTGCCAGGCTTTTGACGGGTCTCCCTAGGCGTCAATCTGCTCGCCCGGCGCTGAGGGCACTGCATTGGCTCCCTGTGAGGGACAGGGTGAAATTCAAGTCACTCTGCATCGCCCACAAAGTTCTGCACGGGGTAGGCCCACCCATTCTGGAGGAGATGGTCCAGCCCTACAAGGCCTCTCGTTCCCTTCGCTCTGACCACCAGCATCTCCTTCATGTTGGTAGGGTGAAAAAGGCAAGAACTGGTGGCAGAAGGTTTTCAATAAATGTGGCCTCCTTGTGGAACTCATTGCCCCTACAACTGCGCTCCGAAGCCAGTCTTCTCAGGTTCCGTAAACTTTTAAAAACTTTTCTGTTCTCCGTTTAATCCCTGCCCTTTTTTTTTTTCTTAGTAGTGTTATGTTCTGATAAGCGCTGGGATGCCTATTGGTAACCAGGCGCTATACAAAACTCAGAATAATAATAATAATAATAATAATAAGTTCACACACTGGTAGGGATGCCATGGTTCTGGTGTTTCAACAAACCTGGTTTAATCCGAAGTTCAGGAAGGTAGCAGAATCACTCTGCCAGAGGTGCTTAATATGCCAACAGTTCAACGCTGGTAAAAGAACAGTAGTTGAACTGGGGAAAATTGGAAGATCAGGGGGTCCCTTTGTAAGAATTCAAATTGACTTCATCACCATGCCTCGTTGTGAGGGAAAAAGATATGTCCTTGTCATTGTCTGCCTGTTTTCAAAATGGGTGGAGGCTTACCCTGCCCCACAGAATGATGCCATGACTGTAGCCAAACTGTTACTGAAAGAGTTGATACCTAGGTTCGGGGTTCCAGTCATGATTGAATCAGATAGAGGCGGACATTTTCAGAATGAGATACTGGCTCAGCTCTGTAAAGCATTTGGAATTACACAAAAGCTGCACTGTGCACATCGTCCAGAGGCTTCTGGAGTAGTAGAACAAATAAATGGCACTATAAAATCGAGATTAGCAAAAATGTGTGACTCTACTGGCATGAATTGGATTACTGCCTTGCCTCTTGTTCTGATGGGACTCAGAAGTATTCCAGATCGGAAAACAGGCCTGAGCCCCCATGAAATCCTGATGGGAAGAGTGATGAGACAAGCATGGGTACCAGGATACAAACTGTTAAGTATTACTGATGATTTGGTACTTGAATACTGCAAGCAACTGGGTGACCAAGTGCGTTCTATCTCTCGCCAGATTGGGGAAGACGCCGTCGCCAACACGACAACTCCAGTTCACAAATTGGTTCCTGGTGACTGGGTTAGAATAAAGAAGCATACTCGTTCGAGTTGCCTTGAACCAAGGTGGGGAGAAAAGCGCCAGATAATACTGGTGACCACGACAGCAGTGAAGTGTGCAGGCGTTCCCAAGTGGATCCATGCCAGCCATACACAGAAAGTAGTTCCAGACGAGGAACCTGGAGCTGAAGGTTGTCCAGCTGAGGGGTCTGCAGACGCCGGTCCTGAAGTAGCTGATGACGAACAACCGAGCACCAGCCAAGATGATTGGATACACATAATCGACTTAACTGAAGACCCAATAAGAACAAGAGAGCGAAGCCAAGAAGATAGAGAGTGGAATAGAGAGGAAGAGATAGGCACAGGCGAAGACCCTCAGATCATTGAGATTCACATCAAATCTGAGGACGAAGAGGGAGGTCAGACAGGGACAGAACAAGTGATCGATACTCCTCCACTGACTCCTGAAATTGAAAAGGGACAGACTAGAACTAGCACAAAAGTTCGAGCAGAAGAAAATCAAGAGATCGAAGTGCTTGAACAGGATCAGATAGAATTAGAAGAACGTGTTCAGGACACAGAAACAGAGACATTCGAAAACCAAAATCAAAACTCACCTGAACAAGGCCAGCTTAGCAACCAGGCAGAAGAAATAGATACAAGACCTGGGATTAGTCAGATAGGAAGGGAAGAGACAGAGACAGAAGTGCCACAAACAAACGAAAATAAAAGAGCATTAGAAGAAAGCCAAAATACAGTGCCAACTAAAAGACTCAAGAAAAAGAAAAATATTGAACCGGGATTTATTAAGAAACTGAGACTGAGAATAAAAACAGTAGAAGAAAAACTTGCAGAAAGAAGAAAAAGTCCTCGAATTTCAGAACAAACTGGAGAAAGCTCCAAAAGAAGGAGTGACCGAATAAAAAGACTGAACGAGAAATACCAAGATCCTGAATGGACCTTTTTAATTTTGGAAGATTTTGAGGATCTTGATTTAACTGACGAAAGTGACGGAGAACCGATAGCTGATCAGTCTACGGAAGAGGAGGACGAATTAACCTGAAGTTGCACAAAGTAAGATAACTGTGCAAAGTCACAGAGAGGGGTTGAGAAATCTTCTTCTGAGCGAAAATGTCTGATTCAAACGTGAATGGAAGGCCTAGTCGCAGTTGTTGCAAAACATGCTGCAAAGTATGTATATGTAGTATAGCTATAGTGATTTTAATTTGGATAGGACTAACAGTTTTCATTCCTTTTATGGTAAGCAAAAATACTAATATTGACCCTACTCAGACTGTGACTACTGATACTGAAGAACGGACAACACGAAGTGTAGAAAGACGTGAAAAAGCACTCAGACAAACAAAACGAGACTTAGAAGCATCAGATGAGGAAGGACTACATTATTATGGAGTTAGAAACCAGACACAATTAAATGTTTTCGCTAATCTTTTAGTGCACTATGTAGAAACTATGGAAATAGAAGACTGCTATGTCTGCATGAAGCTACCTACTTCTGTAGCTGAAGGCGTGACTTATCATCACCTACCTCTGACCTATGGAATTTCCTGTAGCATTTTAGCTAGTTTATTTTACAAAAGAGGACCGTTACAGTACTACTATTCTAATTCAGACGTGATATTTTCCTAACTTCCTATACGTGGAAATCTGAATCCTGTACATACCAAAAGTGACGTTACACGTTATATGGGAGAATACTTTCTGACTATAGGTACCATAGACTTAAATGAAGCACACAGAGACAACTTGACCTGTTCATTACATGAACAAGAAAAGATATTTGTAAACATGGCAGAGAAAAGAAGGGAGAGTTTCCAAAGAAAGGCAAATGACAAGAGACAGAAAACTCCTAAATGGGCTGAAAATATGGAAGGCACCTCAAATGGTGGGAGTGGTCCTGCTCTGTTGCTGGATTTCGAAAGGAAAGGGAAACTTTGTCTTCATCGCGAGAAGACTAGTTATTATAATAACATTTTCATTGGTTCCAGTCAATGTGAACACAATTACAAGGTAATTGGAGGTTGGGGTTTCAAAAATGGGTCAGAACCTGTGTTTCCCGGAATTTATTATATATGTGGAAACAAGGCTTATTTCAAATTGCCGGATCACTGGTATGGAAGCTGCTACTTTGGCATTGTTTTCCCGAAAATATACCATGTGAAAGAAATTGCTGGAAGCAATGAAAACACTAATGGCTTAGTGCGTAGTAGAAGAGAAAGCATAGGTGAAATAATGGGTAGTATTTTTAGTGCACTGATACCTGGAGTGGGAGTGGTTCTGAACACTCACAGAATTTGCAAATTATCCACAATAGTGGATGTGTTGTCTACTGACAGAGCTCATGGATTCCTGCTGGTCAATACCGAAATGGTTGCGATCAGATCAATGGTTTTGCAGAACAGACTTGCGCTAGACACCTTATTAGCAAAAGAGGGCGGAGTCTGCCGGATGCTGAAGGCGCAACATTGTTGCACTTACATACCGGACAAAAGTGTACAGATCAAAAGATATGTGAAAAACATTACTAATTTGGAAAAAGAACTCAAACCACTGGAGGTTGACAGTGCCTGGAAGAGACTTGTCGATGGTCTCTCCAATGTAGGTCATTGGTTTGCCAATTTAGGTAGAAGTTTATTGTTTAAGGTACTGATGCCAATTGGAGTGATAGGTCTCCTCATACTCCTCATATTCATCTGTTGCAAATGTCGCAAACACACAAAGAAGGACACAGTGGATAGAAGGGGTGTGAAGCGGAGTGTGGATGAGCTTGAATTGGAAGAGATGAATAATCAGATTTACAACAAGGTGAAAAATTCTCACCCTGATAAAGATGTGAAAGAGAAATTGAATCGCTTGTTGGAAGAGATTGAGATGCATAAGGTGTGAGAAAAGTTGGCATCTGGTTCCATTTTTGTTTGTGATGATAGTAAATATCATCAAAGAGGGGATTGATAGAGCAAGAATTTGCATGTTACGCAACTTGCTTGAGTCATGAACCTCGAATCTGTCATAACCCGGTAACAAAATTTGTATGTTGTACTAATTTCCCTTTATTTTTGAATGTGCATGTATCTTAGGGATGCTTGCCTATGTGTTTACTAATACGATTAATTTGTGTTTCTAAAAATGGCCGCCGTTTAGAATATTGCTTCTGCGCATGCGTTAGTCACACTCACGTGACGTGACGTAGTTGTGATTTGGAGGGAAAGGGTGCGCATGCGTAATAGCCACAAGATGGATGCTTGTGTAATAACATGGTGAAGCTTGTGCAGATGCTCTCGTGTTATTGTGTATTGCACTAAACTGTAACTGCATAGTATATTTTTATAGTGATAAATCAAAATACACAATCATGTTATGTAGTTTATTCATTTATTTCTATGTTTTAATTTGTTTCCGCTTACTTTTCATGTGCCGTGATAAACGGGGGGCCCGAATGGGTCGAGAGCCATCTTGAAGGTCTCTTCCGCGCATGACCGCGCAGCCCAGGGAGCAATAGCCTTGAGCGGTGGAACTCAGCCAGCTGGCAGCCACAGACAAGATGCTCCTGAGAAATCCACCTCTGACCCAGGAGGATGGAGAAATTGTGTTCCTAACTTGGTACATTGTAGATTCTCTATTGTATTCTGTGTTACTTGTCTGTGGGAAACCTAAACTGGCTAGGCGGTCCCCTAGAATGTAAATCAGGCCTTAGAAAAGTCTGTTCTGATTGGTGTGTTAACCTAGCCTACTTTGGGACCAATCGAAATTGGGGATTCTGACACTTTGCAACATTGGGGGGTGGTACACTGACCCGAAAACAGTATATCTAGCCCAGGTTTAGCTATAGAATTTGTCCGACTTGTCTGAATAGCTGACCTGTCACTGACCCAACGCACTCAATAGGTGACTGAATTTACAGAGAGCTGCGGAGCACTCTGTCCGAATTTGACCATAGACTTTTAAAGGTTTTACTAAACCTTAAGTGCTGGTGGAGCACTTTGCTGGGGAGTTCGCTAACCCAATCGGGGTTCTGACTGATAGCTGCAGAGAGGGTGGAGCGCAGGCGTTGCTTCCGAACTGCGGGTGCTGGTCATGCCTTGGTGGTCCTGTCCTGATCCTAATCTGGGTTTCCTGTCCTGTCCTGGGGTGTCCATTCTGCACCTGCTGTCCCATTGATGACTGCTATTCCTTGGGGTATTTCCTGTCCTTGACTGATCCGTGGCCAGGGTTGGTTTTCACACCATTCTAGGTAAATATATAGATAAGGTTGAAACTCTATACTGCACCTTTCTATTTTCTGTCTTTGCTTCAATAAAGACATACCTTTGCACATGTTATATTTTCCATGCTTTCCGCAGTCTTTCATATGAAAACCTATTGCATTTTTCCTCATAGTATGTTCCTATGTTACCTTACCTTTTAGAGACAAATTTCTCTCCATACTGTTTATGAATTTAGATGTGGTTTATATTTTTCTCCTGAATTCTATTTTGAAATAACAATATTAGAATATTAGCGTGTTCCACTTTCCACCCTTTGATAGATGATTAGGATTCCTAATTTCCCACTAATTTTCATGAAGTACGTTTCAATAGTATATTTCCAGTACATGCAAATAGCTTGCTCATTTATAGATGTCTATTCTTGAATTTCAGTTTAAGTACACTTAGCGTGTTCCCTGTCGCACTGTTTACAAAATTAGATGATTTCCCTTACACTTTTCTTATATGGTTATGTGCTTTTCGTTATCTTGATTATTGATTGCCTTTTAACTGTAAACCTAATGCTCGCAGATATTGATTACTAGATAAAACCGTTAAAACTTTTCAGTTGTCCGTGGTCATTTTATGAAAGTCAAAGGTATTTTAAGTTGGGTTTTGTATTTGCCTGCTTTTCTTCACAGCTAGCTCCCTAATCCATTGTGGTCATAGGTACCCGTAACGGTGGATGGTAAGTCGGGTACACTAGAATACAACAGGAAGGAATTAGGGTGCTGATGGTAGATTGTGAGGTCGCCTGATTAATGTATATGGTGAATTGAAATTTATGGGCCCGAAAACTATATGGTGAAATTATTGGTCAGGTGACCCCCGATCTCTATCAGTATATCATCTGAAAACTTCAAAATATGGCCTGTAGTTTGTAACTGCTGAGACAGTTCCTTCTGGCCAGTCATGCAGCCTCTTCAAGGCAGGGATTCTGTCATCAGCTGTCTTTCCAGCCTGGCCTCCAGCAGGGCCCAGTACTCTGAGGTCTGCAGACCCGCTAGAAGTAAGAAGGAGGCCAGCCCCTTCCCTAGAAGAGAAATTCCATTCACTGTTGTCAGCAGGAGCTAGGAGTCATTGAGTGAGTCTGCTTCTTCCAGCAGGAGTCAGAGGTCATGAGTCTTCTTTCTTCCAAAAGGGTATTCTTCTTCATGTGGAGACATCATAGGTATGGAAACATTCTGAAAAGTGATAAACCCTGCCACCCATGGCTATCTATATTTGTGAGGTCCCCTACTCCTTTTGTAGAACATCTTCTTTGCCTTACTATAAAACATACTCAAGAGTTGCTCTTTCATTATGGCAGAAACCATCTATTACTCAGCGGGTCTATTTTTAGCTCTTTAGCCACTCTCCTATTTAGACAAGCTCTGCTCCCCTCTCACTTGACAGGGTCCAAGCTGCTTGTCCCCCTACTGTGACTGAATCTCCACTGTCAAGAAAGGTCTTGAGAATTGTTAGACCTGGCATCCCTGGCGTGGTTTCCCCCTATCTTTTTGCCTCTACCTCCTGTATTTTTGATGCTGTGCTGGATTTCGTTTTTGCTGGTTTAGATCCTTTGGACACTCTGCCACTGCTGATCAGTGTCCGAGTGTAAGTGCTCCCTGTGTAAATTGTTATTGTGATTGGATATACATGATTGGCACATTTGTATCACCAAGAAGTCCCTAGTAAAGTGCACTGAGTGTGCCAGGGCTGGTGATGTCAAATGCCACTAGTGGGCCTGCAGCACTGATTGTGCCACCCACAGGAGTAGTCCTAAAATGGTGTCTCAGGTCTGCCACCGCAGTGCCTGTGGGCAGTCTGTGAACTACCATGTCCTCCTGGTCAGTGTACCCACTGACAAGGCCTAACCCTTCCCTTTCTGTGCACATTGGTCACCCCTATAGAAGGCCCAAGGTACCCCCTTGGGAAGGGGGCAGTGTATGTGAAAGGTAGAGCATGTACTTGAACAGGTGACATGCTCTGGTAGTGAATTACAGCCATTTTCGTTTTTCACTGCTGCAAGGCTATCTTGCTCCATAGGCTATCATGGGGGATGCTGGCTACAGTGGCTACCAGCATATCTTCCCATAAGAGCAAGATAGGACATAAAAGTCTGGTATCCCTGACCTCGGAATTTAATAACACATCTTTTAGGAAAGGTGGTTTTTAACTCCTGTGTTTGAGAATAGCACTTTTAGAAAGTTCCTTTTCTCTTGTCTGACCTTCCTACCTCGAGTGAGTGGCCCATATGTGGTGCCTCTGGATGTTGTACCTGTGTTGAGGAGCTGGAAATCAAGCTTTTAAAGCCTTTGCTACAGAAAATGTATCGCAATCCCAGACGAACGAGAAAATTCCCGCCGCTACGAAGACCGAGATCGTCGCAGCGCCTGTCGCCGCTGCTTGAAGACGTCGCACCCTTCGTTAGCGGGAAGATTTCCGCCGCTGCGAACATCGTTGCAGAGCCTGTCATCGCTGGGTGAAATCATTGCATCGTGCCTTTGCAGGAGAAAACTTCCTACAGAACCTACGCACCAGAATCCATACAAGTGGCCTTCCTCCCTATACAGACCAGATTCGTCGCAACACGCCCGCTGCTGCAGCGGGGCTGTTCCTAACGCCTCCCCAGGGTCCTAGGTGCAACGCATCGCTTGTTTTTCACCGCTACAGCTTCTGTACTTGGAACTTTTTATTGCTAACAAAGGTACTGTGGCTAAAACGTGACGCAACTGTGGATAATTTTATCGCAAACCTTAAGAACATTAAGAACTCTTTTGCAACCATATTCTTGAACTGTGTATGTTGGATTTTTGTCGTTTTGGTCTTGTGTAGTTTAGATTAAATACCTTTATTTTTATAAACTGTTGTGGAGTCAGTTTGTGATGTTTTCACTGTGTTACTGTGAGTGTTGGTACAAACACTTTACACATTGCTTTTGGATAAGCCTGACTGCTTGTGCCAAGCTACTAAGGGGGTGAGCAGAGGTTATCTAAAGAGTGTTTCCTCCTTACCCTGACTAGAAGCAAGGGTCCCGATTTGGACAGTGGTACCTACCTCTGCCAACTAGAGACCCCCGTTCTAACAAGAATGAACACTAGAATCCCTCCATGGCATCTCCAAGTCAAAAGATGTAGTGTTAAAGCTGCCCTCTGTTCTGCCAATTGTTCCTGCTCACTTCCAAATGGCTAATCCCTGCTAAGTGATAAGCAGTTAGCAACCATTTGCTCTTCCTGGGCTCAGTAGCAGGCAATGTTCTTCAAAGACGGAGCTGTAACCTTTCCAAGCCAAGTATGTGTGTTCACACTCTGAAAGTGCATAGGTGCTGAGCAGCCAAACTGGGTTTTACCAAGTATTTGCTTAGTCAGCACAAAGTGCATTTTTAGTTTTCCCTTAAGCTATCAAAGATCTGATTCCACCATTAAATCAGATTATTGAAATTAAGTAAAAAATTACTTTGAAGCATTTTCTATTATTTGTCCAGAAGAAGATAAGAAATATAGATTGTAATCCCTTCTAGGCCTATTCAGG
This sequence comes from Lissotriton helveticus, assembly GCF_964261635.1. Classification (NCBI taxonomy): domain Eukaryota; kingdom Metazoa; phylum Chordata; class Amphibia; order Caudata; family Salamandridae; genus Lissotriton; species Lissotriton helveticus. The sequence continues at coordinate 220,454,524 of NC_136059.1, read as the reverse complement.
GAACTATCAAGCAAAGCCTATATGGGAAAATACTTTGAGATTGTATTTTAACCCCAATGTGTAGAGTGCCCAATTGCTATGCAGTAGCACTCTGGCCTGTAGGTTACAAAGCACATTTTAGGGGTGACATGAGTGTCATGAGTGTGACATGAGTGTCCTATAATAGGCTTAACCTCCATGCCAAGGAAATTGTCTGCCTCATGTCACTGCGGAGCCTTTCAACTGCAATCTGAGTAAGCTTAAACACCTTGGTGCTCCTCAAAGACGTATATTTTGTTATATATGTGGAGGATGTGAATGCACACTGAAGACCACATATGACAACTAAGGAGGCGTTTTTCCGACAGGGGAGGCGTTTTTCCGACATCAGCTGTTGCACTCGGCCGGGCTTTGCTCCGCCGTGGTGTCGGTGGCCGGGCTTGGCTCCGCCATCATTTCCCTGCACCGTGGTGTTCTCGGCCGGGCTTGGCTCCGCCAGGGGGACGCTCTGACTTCAACCCCCAGCGGCCTCAGCGCTACAGGACGACGCACACGCAGAAGGGCAGCGCTGGGAGGCGCATAAAGGAGAGCACGCCGTTGAGTGTGTTGGGAGGCGTTTTTCCGACATCAGCTGTTGCACTCGGCCGGGCTTTGCTCCGCCGTGGTGTCGGTGGCCGGGCTTGGCTCCGCCATCATTTCCCTGCACTGTGGCGTTCTCGGCCGGGCTTGGCTCCGCCAGGGGGACGCTCTGACTTCAACCCCCAGCGGCCTCAGCGCTACAGGACGACGCACACGCAGAAGGGCAGCGCCGGGAGGCGCATAAAGGAGAGCACGCCGTTGAGTGTGTTGGGAGGCGTTTTTCCGACATCAGCTGTTGCACTCGGCCGGGCTTTGCTCCGCCGTGGCGTCGGTGGCCGGGCTTGGCTCCGCCATCATTTCCCTGCACCGTGGTGTTCTCGGCCGGGCATGGCTCCGCCAGGGGGACGCTCTGACTTCAACCCCCAGCGGCCTCAGCGCTACAGGACGACGCACACGCAGAAGGGCAGCGCGGGGAGGCGCATAAAGGAGAGCACGCCGTTGAGTGTGTTGGGAGGCGTTTTTCCGACATCAGCTGTTGCACTCAGCCGGGCTTTGCTCCGCCGTGGTGTCGGTGGCCGGGCTTGGCTCCGCCATCATTTCCCTGCACCGTGGTGTTCTCGGCCGGGCTTGGCTCCGCCAGGGGGACGCTCTGACTTCAACCCCCAGCGGCCTCAGCGCTACAGGACGACGCACACGCAGAAGGGCAGCGCCGGGAGGCGCATAAAGGAGAACACGCCTCCTCGTCCCACGGGACGCACGCGGGAGCGCCCGGGCTAAGCCCGGGCAAAGGGCGGGCCCTCTGTGGCCCTCAGAGGCCTGAGGAGACTGGACTGGGCCAGGGACCCTGTATCGCCTCATCTAGAAGGTTATCGTGCTGTGTGCATGTAAGACTTTATTTTTAAAATTGTTTTAATACCCGCTTGTGAGTGTGTAGACTAGAGAGTATTTGTGTGTTAGTTGATAGCTCCATTGCTTATGATGTCTAAACCCAAAACTGATAAGGTGATGGTAGGCCCTGCGTCTATGGATAATTTCCTGGTTAGGAAAGTAAACCAGATTAATAATGATAGACGTGCATCGTTGGGGAAGGCTTCTATGACAAGGGACTTACTAGAAATATCCCCTGATATTACTCCGCTCACAGATTCTGATGCTAATACCAATGATGTCACCAATGAGTGCCCATTACAGTGAGTGCTGAGGTCTTTTCTGACCCATTGGTGCAGTCAATTGATGATACTGGTGTACTGCATAAGACCCAAACTGAAGCTAGGCCCCTGAGAACCTGTAGAACTGTATCTAAAAAAAAAATCAATGGTAAACATAATAATTCTAAGGCTAAAAAAACGGATGGTAAAACGACTAGTGGCCCTGTTGCAATAACCCCTTTTGTCTTCACAGGCACTAATGGTAATGGGGGTAACTTAAACTCTGATTTACTTGCCTCATTCATAAAAAACCTTGAAGTTTCTATAACAACAAAAATAGAAGAGCTTATTAAACCTCTAATTAATAAGATTGATAACTTAGCAAAGGAAGTCACAAGGCTGGGTGGTCTATTATCATCACAGAAGACTGTAACATCTGGTGGCTCAGTTCAGTGTGGGGGGAAAGGGAAAGAATCTGTTGAAGTTAATGTCACGCGGAATAAGGGCAGGGGGAATACTGTTGTAGCGGCACCAGCAGGGCCTGATAGACACAATATACTGGATGTCCGAGTGGTATCGGCCCCGCAGTCACAACCATCTATAACATCCCAAAACAGCAGATCCCCCAGACCCCCAAGGCATAATCGTTATCTAAATTTACCACCTGATTGTGCTCCATTTGTGGCAGTACTGACCAATGTTCCTCCTTGTGGTACGCATCCTGCATCTCCCTATGACGAATCACACAGTTCCCTGAAAAACAAGACTGTGGCGTGGCTCAATAAAAATTGTGGTTTTCCCATCACATATTCTGACCAGATAATGGCAGTTAGACGCGTAAATTGGGTGGGACCTTCTAAAAAATCTGGCTCTGGAGACTGTATAGTCATTAATTTCAAACACCCTCAGCATGTGGCAACTGTTCTCTTGAGAGCTTCTTCACTGGTCTATAATGTAAATAGTATTTGTGTACGCCCCTTGGGTTATTTCTATGCGCATCTCTGTATCATCTTGGGGTTTCAAAAATGGGTCAGAACCTGTGTTTCCCGGAATTTATTATATCTGTGGAAACAAGGCTTATTTCAAATTGCCGGATCACTGGTATGGAAGCTGCTACTTTGGCATTGTTTTCCCGAAAATATACCATGTGAAAGAAATTGCTGGAAGCAATGAAAACACTAATGGCTTAGTGCGTAGTAGAAGAGAAAGCATAGGTGAAATAATGGGTAGTATTTTTAGTGCACTGATACCTGGAGTGGGAGTGGTTCTGAACACTCACAGAATTTGCAAATTATCCACAATAGTGGATGTGTTGTCTACTGACAGAGCTCATGGATTCCTGCTGGTCAATACCGAAATGGTTGCGATCAGATCAATGGTTTTGCAGAACAGACTTGCGCTAGACACCTTATTAGCAAAAGAGGGCGGAGTCTGCCGGATGCTGAAGGCGCAACATTGTTGCACTTACATACCGGACAAAAGTGTACAGATCAAAAGATATGTGAAAAACATTACTAATTTGGAAAAAGAACTCAAACCACTGGAGGTTGACAGTGCCTGGAAGAGACTTGTCGATGGTCTCTCCAATGTAGGTCATTGGTTTGCCAATTTAGGTAGAAGTTTATTGTTTAAGGTACTGATGCCAATTGGAGTGATAGGTCTCCTCATACTCCTCATATTCATCTGTTGCAAATGTCGCAAACACACAAAGAAGGACACAGTGGATAGAAGGGGTGTGAAGCGGAGTGTGGATGAGCTTGAATTGGAAGAGATGAATAATCAGATTTACAACAAGGTGAAAAATTCTCACCCTGATAAAGATGTGAAAGAGAAATTGAATCGCTTGTTGGAAGAGATTGAGATGCATAAGGTGTGAGAAAAGTTGGCATCTGGTTCCATTTTTGTTTGTGATGATAGTAAATATCATCAAAGAGGGGATTGATAGAGCAAGAATTTGCATGTTACGCAACTTGCTTGAGTCATGAACCTCGAATCTGTCATAACCCGGTAACAAAATTTGTATGTTGTACTAATTTCCCTTTATTTTTGAATGTGCATGTATCTTAGGGATGCTTGCCTATGTGTTTACTAATACGATTAATTTGTGTTTCTAAAAATGGCCGCCGTTTAGAATATTGCTTCTGCGCATGCGTTAGTCACACTCACGTGACGTGACGTAGTTGTGATTTGGAGGGAAAGGGTGCGCATGCGTAATAGCCACAAGATGGATGCTTGTGTAATAACATGGTGAAGCTTGTGCAGATGCTCTCGTGTTATTGTGTATTGCACTAAACTGTAACTGCATAGTATATTTTTATAGTGATAAATCAAAATACACAATCATGTTATGTAGTTTATTCATTTATTTCTATGTTTTAATTTGTTTCCGCTTACTTTTCATGTGCCGTGATAAACGGGGGGTCCGAATGGGTCGAGAGCCATCTTGAAGGTCTCTTCCGCGCATGACCGCGCAGCCCAGGGAGCAATAGCCTTGAGCGGTGGAACTCAGCCAGCTGGCAGCCACAGACAAGATGCTCCTGAGAAATCCACCTCTGACCCAGGAGGATGGAGAAATTGTGTTCCTAACTTGGTACATTGTAGATTCTCTATTGTATTCTGTGTTACTTGTCTGTGGGAAACCTAAACTGGCTAGGCGGTCCCCTAGAATGTAAATCAGGCCTTAGAAAAGTCTGTTCTGATTGGTGTGTTAACCTAGCCTACTTTGGGACCAATCGAAATTGGGGATTCTGACACTTTGCAACATTGGGGGGTGGTACACTGACCCGAAAACAGTATATCTAGCCCAGGTTTAGCTATAGAATTTGTCCGACTTGTCTGAATAGCTGACCTGTCACTGACCCAACGCACTCAATAGGTGACTGAATTTACAGAGAGCTGCGGAGCACTCTGTCCGAATTTGACCATAGACTTTTAAAGGTTTTACTAAACCTTAAGTGCTGGTGGAGCACTTTGCTGGGGAGTTCGCTAACCCAATCGGGGTTCTGACTGATAGCTGCAGAGAGGGTGGAGCGCAGGCGTTGCTTCCGAACTGCGGGTGCTGGTCATGCCTTGGTGGTCCTGTCCTGATCCTAATCTGGGTTTCCTGTCCTGTCCTGGGGTGTCCATTCTGCACCTGCTGTCCCATTGATGACTGCTATTCCTTGGGGTATTTCCTGTCCTTGACTGATCCGTGGCCAGGGTTGGTTTTCACACCATTCTAGGTAAATATATAGATAAGGTTGAAACTCTATACTGCACCTTTCTATTTTCTGTCTTTGCTTCAATAAAGACATACCTTTGCACATGTTATATTTTCCATGCTTTCCGCAGTCTTTCATATGAAAACCTATTGCATTTTTCCTCATAGTATGTTCCTATGTTACCTTACCTTTTAGAGACAAATTTCTCTCCATACTGTTTATGAATTTAGATGTGGTTTATATTTTTCTCCTGAATTCTATTTTGAAATAACAATATTAGAATATTAGCGTGTTCCACTTTCCACCCTTTGATAGATGATTAGGATTCCTAATCTCCCACTAATTTTCATGAAGTACGTTTCAATAGTATAATTCCAGTACATGCAAATAGCTTGCTCATTTATAGATGTCTATTCTTGAATTTCAGTTTAAGTACACTTAGCGTGTTCCCTGTCGCACTGTTTACAAAATTAGATGATTTCCCTTACACTTTTCTTATATGGTTATGTGCTTTTCGTTATCTTGATTATTGATTGCCTTTTAACTGTAAACCTAATGCTCGCAGATATTGATTACTAGATAAAACCGTTAAAACTTTTCAGTTGTCCGTGGTCATTTTATGAAAGTCAAAGGTATTTTAAGTTGGGTTTTGTATTTGCCTGCTTTTCTTCACAGCTAGCTCCCTAATCCATTGTGGTCATAGGTACCCGTAATGGTGGATGGTAAGTCGGGTACACTAGAATACAACAGGAAGGAATTAGGGTGCTGATGGTAGATTGTGAGGTCGCCTGATTAATGTATATGGTGAATTGAAATTTATGGGCCCGAAAACTATATGGTGAAATTATTGGTCAGGTGACCCCCGATCTCTATCAGTATATCATCTGAAAACTTCAAAATGTGGCCTGTAGTTTCCAACTGCTGAGACAGTTCCTTCTGGCCAGTCATGCAGCCTCTTCAAGACAGGGATTCTGGCACCAGCTGTCTTTCCAGCCTGGCCTCCAGCAGGGCCCAGTACTCTGAGGTCTGCAGCCCCGCTTGAAGTAAGAAGGAGGCCAGCCCCTTCCCTAGAAGAGAAATTCCATTCACTGTTGTCAGCAGGAGCTAGGAGTCATTGAGTGAGTCTGCTTCTTCCAGCAGGAGTCAGAGGTCATGAGTCTTCTTTCTTCCAAAAGGGTATTCTTCTTCATGTGGAGACATCATAGGTATGGAAACATTCTGAAAAGTGATAAACCCTGCCACCCATTGCTATCTATATTTGTGAGGTCCCCTACTCCTTTTTTAGAACATCTTCTTTGCCTTACTATAAAACATACTCAAGAGTTGCTCTTTCATTATGGCAGAAACCATCTATTACTCAGCGGGTCTATTTTTAGCTCTTTAGCCACTCTCCTATTTAGACAAGCTCTGCTCCCCTCTCACTTGACAGGGTCCAAGCTGCTTCTCCCCCTACTGTGACTGAATCTCCACTGTCAAGAAAGGTCTTGAGAATTGTTAGACCTGGCATCCCTGGCGTGGTTTCCCCCTATCTTTTTGCCTCTACCTCCTGTATTTTTGATGCTGTGCTGGATTTCGTTTTTGCTGGTTTAGATCCTTTGGACACTCTGCCACTGCTGATCAGTGTCAGAGTGTAAGTGCTCCCTGTGTAAATTGTTATTGTGATTGGATATACATGATTGGCACATTTGTATCACCAAGAAGTCCCTAGTAAAGTGCACTGAGTGTGCCAGGGCTGGTGATGTCAAATGCCACTAGTGGGCCTGCAGCACTGATTGTGCCACCCACATGAGTAGTCCTAAAATGGTGTCTCAGGTCTGCCACCGCAGTGCCTGTGGGCAGTCTGTGAACTACCATGTCCTCCTGGTCAGTGTACCCACTGACAAGGCCTAACCCTTCCCTTTCTGTGCACATTGGTCACCCCTATAGAAGGCCCAAGGTACCCCCTTGGGAAGGGGGCAGTGTATGTGAAAGGTAGAGCATGTACTTGAACAGGTGACATGCTCTGGTAGTGAATTACAGCCATTTTCGTTTTTCACTGCTGCAAGGCTATCTTGCTCCATAGGCTATCATGGGGGATGCTGGCTACAGTGGCTACCAGCATATCTTCCCATAAGAGCAAGATAGGACATAAAAGTCTGGTATCCCTGACCTCGGAATTTAATAACACATCTTTTAGGAAAGGTGGTTTTTAACTCCTGTGTTTGAGAATAGCACTTTTAGAAAGTTCCTTTTCTCTTGTCTGACCTTCCTACCTCGAGTGAGTGGCCCATATGTGGTGCCTCTGGATGTTGTACCTGTGTTGAGGAGCTGGAAATCAAGCTTTTAAAGCCTTTGCTACAGAAAATGTATCGCAATCCCAGACGAACGAGAAAATTCCCGCCGCTACGAAGACCGAGATCGTCGCAGCGCCTGTCGCCGCTGCTTGAAGACGTCGCACCCTTCGTTAGCGGGAAGATTTCCGCCGCTGCGAACATCGTTGCAGAGCCTGTCATCGCTGGGTGAAATCATTGCATCGTGCCTTTGCAGGAGAAAACTTCCTACAGAACCTACGCACCAGAATCCATACAAGTGGCCTTCCTCCCTATACAGACCAGATTCGTCGCAACACGCCCGCTGCTGCAGCGGGGCTGTTCCTAACGCCTCCCCAGGGTCCTAGGTGCAACGCATCGCTTGTTTTTCACCGCTACAGCTTCTGTACTTGGAACTTTTTATTGCTAACAAAGGTACTGTGGCTAAAACGTGACGCAACTGTGGATAATTTTATCGCAAACCTTAAGAACATTAAGAACTCTTTTGCAACCATATTCTTGAACTGTGTATGTTGGATTTTTGTCGTTTTGGTCTTGTGTAGTTTAGATTAAATACCTTTATTTTTATAAACTGTTGTGGAGTCAGTTTGTGATGTTTTCACTGTGTTACTGTGAGTGTTGGTACAAACACTTTACACATTGCTTTTGGATAAGCCTGACTGCTTGTGCCAAGCTACTAAGGGGGTGAGCAGAGGTTATCTAAAGAGTGTTTCCTCCTTACCCTGACTAGAAGCAAGGGTCCCGATTTGGACAGTGGTACCTACCTCTGCCAACTAGAGACCCCCGTTCTAACAAGAATGAACACTAGAATCCCTCCATGGCATCTCCAAGTCAAAAGATGTAGTGTTAAAGCTGCCCTCTGTTCTGCCAATTGTTCCTGCTCACTTCCAAATGGCTAATCCCTGCTAAGTGATAAGCAGTTAGCAACCATTTGCTCTTCCTGGGCTCAGTAGCAGGCAATGTTCTTCAAAGACGGAGCTGTAACCTTTCCAAGCCAAGTATGTGTGTTCACACTCTGAAAGTGCATAGGTGCTGAGCAGCCAAACTGGGTTTTACCAAGTATTTGCTTAGTCAGCACAAAGTGCATTTTTAGTTTTCCCTTAAGCTATCAAAGATCTGATTCCACCATTAAATCAGATTATTGAAATTAAGTAAAAAATTACTTTGAAGCATTTTCTATTATTTGTCCAGAAGAAGATAAGAAATATAGATTGTAATCCCTTCTAGGCCTATTCAGGGAACTATCAAGCAAAGCCTATATGGGAAAATACTTTGAGATTGTATTTTAACCCCAATGTGTAGAGTGCCCAATTGCTATGCAGTAGCACTCTGGCCTGTAGGTTACAAAGCACATTTTAGGGGTGACATGAGTGTCATGAGTGTGACATGAGTGTCCTATAATAGGCTTAACCTCCATGCCAAGGAAATTGTCTGCCTCATGTCACTGCGGAGCCTTTCAACTGCAATCTGAGTAAGCTTAAACACCTTGGTGCTCCTCAAAGACTTATATTTTGTTATATATGTGGAGGATGTGAATGCACACTGAAGACCACATATGACAACTAAGGAGGCGTTTTTCCGACAGGGGAGGCGTTTTTCCGACATCAGCTGTTGCACTCGGCCGGGCTTTGCTCTGCCGTGGTGTCGGTGGCCGGGCTTGGCTCCGCCATCATTTCCCTGCACTGTGGCGTTCTCGGCCGGGCTTGGCTCCGCCAGGGGGACGCTCTGACTTCAACCCCCAGCGGCCTCAGCGCTACAGGACGACGCACACGCAGAAGGGCAGCGCCGGGAGGCGCATAAAGGAGAGCACGCCGTTGAGTGTGTTGGGAGGCGTTTTTCCGACATCAGCTGTTGCACTCGGCCGGGCTTTGCTCTGCCGTGGTGTCGGTGGCCGGGCTTGGCTCCGCCATCATTTCCCTGCACTGTGGCGTTCTCGGCCGGGCTTGGCTCCGCCAGGGGGACGCTCTGACTTCAACCCCCAGCGGCCTCAGCGCTACAGGACGACGCACACGCAGAAGGGCAGCGCCGGGAGGCGCATAAAGGAGAGCACGCCGTTGAGTGTGTTGGGAGGCATTTTTCCGACATCAGCTGTTGCACTCGGCCGGGCTTTGCTCCGCCGTGGCGTCGGTGGCCGGGCTTGGCTACGCCATCATTTCCCTGCACCGTGGTGTTCTCGGCCGGGCATGGCTCCGCCAGGGGGACGCTCTGACTTCAACCCCCAGCGGCCTCAGCGCTACAGGACGACGCACACGCAGAAGGGCAGCGCCGGGAGGCGCATAAAGGAGAGCACGCCGTTGAGTGTGTTGGGAGGCGTTTTTCCGACATCAGCTGTTGCACTCAGCCGGGCTTTGCTCCGCCGTGGTGTCGGTGGCCGGGCTTGGCTCCGCCATCATTTCCCTGCACCGTGGTGTTCTCGGCCGGGCTTGGCTCCGCCAGGGGGACGCTCTGACTTCAACCCCTAGCGGCCTCAGCGCTACAGGACGACGCACACGCAGAAGGGCAGCGCCGGGAGGCGCATAAAGGAGAACACGCCTCCTCGTCCCACGGGACGCACGCGGGAGCGCCCGGGCTAAGCCCGGGCAAAGGGCGGGCCCTCTGTGGCCCTCAGAGGCCTGAGGAGACTGGACTGGGCCAGGGACCCTGTATCGCCTCATCTAGAAGGTTATCGTGCTGTGTGCATGTAAGACTTTATTTTTAAAATTGTTTTAATACCCGCTTGTGAGTGTGTAGACTAGAGAGTATTTGTGTGTTAGTTGATAGCTCCATTGCTTATGATGTCTAAACCCAAAACTGATAAGGTGATGGTAGGCCCTGCGTCTATGGATAATTTCCTGGTTAGGAAAGTAAACCAGATTAATAATGATAGACGTGCATCGTTGGGGAAGGCTTCTATGACAGGGGACTTACTAGAAATATCCCCTGATATTACTCCGCTCACAGATTCTGATGCTAATACCAATGATGTCACCAATGAGTGCCCATTACAGTGAGTGCTGAGGTCTATTCTGACCCATTGGTGCAGTCAATTGATGATACTGGTGTACTGCATAAGACCCAAACTGAAGCTAGGCCCCTGAGAACCTGTAGAACTGTATCTCAAAAAAAAATCAATGGTAAACATAATAATTCTAAGGCTAAAAAAACGGATGGTAAAATGACTAGTGGCCCTGTTGCAATAACCCCTTTTGTCTTCACAGGCACTAATGGTAATGGGGGTAACTTAAACTCTGATTTACTTGCCTCATTCATAAAAAACCTTGAAGTTTCTATAACAACAAAAATAGAAGAGCTTATTAAACCTCTAATTAATAAGATTGATAACTTAGCAAAGGAAGTCACAAGGCTGGGTGGTCTATTATCATCACAGAAGACTGTAACATCTGGTGGCTCAGTTCAGTGTGGGGGGAAAGGGAAAGAATCTGTTGAAGTTAATGTCACGCGGAATAAGGGCAGGGGGAATACTGTTGTAGCGGCACCAGCAGGGCCTGATAGACACAATATACTGGATGTCCGAGTGGTATCGGCCCCGCAGTCACAACCATCTATAACATCCCAAAACAGCAGATCCCCCAGACCCCCAAGGCATAATCGTTATCTAAATTTACCACCTGATTGTGCTCCATTTGTGGCAGTACTGACCAATGTTCCTCCTTGTGGTACGCATCCTGCATCTCCCTATGACGAATCACACAGTTCCCTGAAAAACAAGACTGTGGCGTGGCTCAATAAAAATTGTGGTTTTCCCATCACATATTCTGACCAGATAATGGCAGTTAGACGCGTAAATTGGGTGGGACCTTCTAAAAAATCTGGCTCTGGAGACTGTATAGTCATTAATTTCAAACACCCTCAGCATGTGGCAACTGTTCTCTTGAGAGCTTCTTCACTGGTCTATAATGTAAATAGTATTTGTGTACGCCCCTTGGGTTATTTCTATGCGCATCTCTGTAAATCCACACCACAACAGAGCTTAACCAGGCAGGCGTTTGAACCATATACTCCTGCTCAAGATACCCAATTCTTTTATAACATCACGAATTCTTGTAGGTCAGGTGGACCCAATAATGTTTATAATAGGAGTACTAGTGCTAGCCATTATCGTAATGGTACGGATCTAATTACACAGAACAGGTATGAAGCATTATCTGGGCTTGAGATGTGTGACTGACGGATGGCACCTGCGGCTCAGGACACTGTGGCTACAGGTGAACTTACAAATATAAATTCAGATAACTACGTGGCTACTAACCTAGGATGTCATGTTGTTTCCTGGAATATCGCCGGTCTTGCGGCGAAAATGTGTGATGTAAATTGGGTGACTTATATCAAACAGTTTTCAATCATCTGTCTACAAGAAACTTGGGAGGTGAGCTGTAACCTCTTTCTGGAAGGTTACAAGGCTTTTTATGTACCAGCTTTGCCATCTCTAAGGGGTAGGCCGAAGGGGGGCCTTGTAATTTTTATCTCTATATTAATACCTTGCGGAGTACGTAGAGTTGAAGCCAAGCACACAGGTGTAATGGGCTTGGCCTTATCTGGAGGAAATGTCCGTGTGGGTTTGGTGAACTTCTATAATGCTATCTATGATAGTGAGGCCAGGAATGACATTTTTAGTCTAAATTCTTTTGTTTCTAATAACATGAAAGACCTAGGTCATAACTTGATGATTATGGGGGACTTCAATTTGCATCCTTGTATAGATACATTACGTAAGCGCTTACCAGAAATGTCTTGTGAACGTGCTTGTTATCTCCATATGACCTTTCAATGTCCATGCGTTTTAAAGACCCTTTATATTGTTTTGATACCCCAACCTTTAAGGGACATGCTAGGGGTACCTTTATAGACCATATACTGGTCTCTCGGACGATGCAAATTTTTATAGACTCTTTTTGCATTGTTTCGAGTGAATTCAGTGATCATAATCCTCTAACAATCTGCCTAAAATGTCCCTGGGTAAAGAAGGGAAATAAGACCATTAGTCAAGGCAGTCTGGGAATAACTGATGGGAGGAGGAGGTTAAAATGGTCCATGGTTTCTGCAGATATCCTCTACAAAACAATTGTTGAAAGGTGTACAGAGGACATCAAAGTTTGCACGATTCAGGGGGGCGACCCCAGGCTAGTGTTAGAGTCCTATCAAAATGTGTCGGAGAAGGTGTCAGCGCTTCTTACTGTCCCTAATAAAAATCAGGCTAAATTAGGCCCGAAATGGTTCAGTCATGATTGTACCAAAGCTGCTCGCAATTTGAGGGTTGCATTGTCAGCTTCACCAAGGAACCAGGAGGAGGTAAAAGCTTGCAGAAAAGAATATAAGGCTATTACTGTCGCCCGTAAGGAGTTCCTTAGGAAGGAGGCTTGGCAGGAACTACTTGATCCCTCCACCCTGAAGTGCAGCACCAAGTTCTGGGCACTGGTTAAAAAAACCTTTTTGACCGCCGATCCATGTAATGAACTTGCTTGCTGCATAACAAAAGAAGAATGGGAAAGCCACTTTAAAAGCCTGTACTACTCAGAGGGTGTTGGAACCAAGGCTGTTATTCCCCATGATGGAAGCAGTAATATAACATTTGAAAAAAGCGAGGTTTTGGTTGCCATTATGGGCCTTACAGCAAATAAAGCGCCCAGTCCTGATGGAATTCCGCCGGACCTTTACAAATATGATCCAGCTTTCTGGGCTCCAATTCTGGCTGCTGTATTTAATGCTGCGGCCAGAGTGGGTTGTCCGGGAACGTGGGGATTATCAACCATAGTCCCGGTTTTTAAAAAAGGTGACAGGGGAAGTCCTCTTTGTTATCGACCAATATCCCTGATTGATTCAATGGTTAAAATTATGGGGAGAGTCTTGCTTCAACGTCTAGTAAGCTGGTCGACTGAAAATAATATTATGTCGGCTTCCCAATATGGTTTTTGTGAAGGTTGCTCTACCATAACTCAGTGCCTTAATTTGTTTCTTATTCTGAATGAATACACTGTTGTACAAAAAGAAGCAATTCACCTAGCCTTCATGGATCTGTCATCAGCCTTCGACTGTGTTAACAGGGGGAGGCTGTGGCAGACCATGAGGGACAAAGGTGTTGACAGGGGGATTGTGGATTTCCTTGCGAACCTACATAATGATACAAGAGCCAATGTGAGGTTCTCAGCGAATGGGGATACCACAGGTAATTTCTGTATTAATAAAGGAGTACGACAGGGGTGCATCCTGGCCCCATTTCTCTTTAACTTTTATATAAATGACTTAGAGGTTGAATTACAAGAGATAAAATCAGATTGTCCCAGAGCTGGTGCGAGGGGTATTCCCTTACTTTTATACGCTGATGACGCGGTTTTAATATCACGAACAGAGAAGGGTCTCCAAGCACTTTTGAATGCTTTTAACAATTTTATGTCTGATAGGGACCTTATGGTCAACAATTCGAAATCCTATATTATGCATGTTGGCCGTCAACCGAAAAAGAAGTTCGTTTTTAAATTAAATGATGTTGTGATCCCTGTCACTAATACGTTTTCATATTTGGGTATTTTATTTGATACTAAGCTAAGTTGGGCTCCGCATTTGGCCAGGAAGAAGGGTGAATTGACCAGAGTGAATGCCTCGATTTTTAATTTTGCCAGTAAATTGGGGAAAAAGCCGACGGTGGCCATGATGCAACTATATAACGCTAAATCTATATCCACCGCAGTTTACGGCAGCGAGATATGGGGCTATATAAATGGTGAACAACTACAAATAGCCGAAAATAATTTCTTAAAACGCTTGTTGTGTTTCCCAGGTAGTACACCAAACTTAGCTGCACATGAAGAGCTTGGTTGTCAGTATATTTCAGACATTGTTGGTCTGAAACCACTGTTATGCTGGACAAAACTATGGTTAAGTCAGGATATTCCCTTAACCCACCAGATACTGGAAGATCTTGTATCAATGGATGATGCCATGTGTGTACCCTGGCTCAAATATTTGAAGTCCCAATTTCTGAAGCTTGGTCGCCTAAACGTGTTTGAAAATCCGAGGGATATAGTTAAGGGTGATGTTGCAGCAATTAAGAGGGCCTTTTTTATGAACCGTAGTGCCCTAAGAGATGAAGTTGAGCTTCTGAAACCAAATGTTAGAAAGTACATTATGTTAAGAACTTACGATACTATGGAAATGTACCTAACATGCTCCTTTACCTCTCATGATAAATTTTTGCTGACACGCTTTAGGCTCAACATCTTTCATCATATTTTAATTAGACCAAAGTTGGACATTTTTAAAAAACCTGCAGCACCCTGTGGCTGCGACAGGAAGTCTCCACAGGATATGCTGCATTTTATATTTTTATGTAAATTTTATGAGTACCCCCGTAGACGGTATCTTATCACTCTTTTAAGGAAATTAAATTTTAAACAAATCAGACCCGCCCTTGTATATTTACAGCTATTGCATTCTGATTGTGTCCTCCAGGTGTTAGAATATTTAAAACTATCTGTGAGAATAAGAAAATGCCTAGATGAATAACTGTGATTTTCAGCTCGAAGCATTTTTTGCACTTTTTCTGTATATGGGCTTGACTTGCACTTTTTCTGTACTGATCTTGTCTACTCACTCTGTTAAGAAATGTATATGTCTTATGTACTTATTTTATATTGATTTGTAATTTTTGTGATGTTTTTAAATGCAATGTATAATGTATTGTACTTTTATGGATTGCAATATATCCGAAATAAAGTGATTTTGGATTTGGATTTGGACAACTAACTTCCATGCTGCAGTGCATTTCCTATGCCATTTACAATGGTATTTCAGGACAGTTAAATGGACGAGTTAGGCACAACTACTTTTACCAATATAATTTTTGGGAAAGATGTGCATACATACAGTACCAACGAATAGCAGTGACACTGTGCACAGAGCCCTACTTCCAGCAAAAATAGGGTCTAGCCATAAAAAGGTATAAAATCTCAGTTGGTCCTGCAGAAAAATCAAATTTGCCACAGAACATTTAAAAAATAGAAATAATAATTTTTGAATACTATTTACTTACATATTCATTTTAGCTTCAGACCCAGCAGTAATGCTTATTATTGTTTTGAGCATTATGTTAATTTCAGTATTGTATATTACTACATAGTGTACTGTTGTCACTTCGGTACTTTAGTCTTTTTCAGTACTTTCAAGTCACATGTTCTCTGTGTGTGCTTAGTTCCTTATTCCATTTCGCTTTTTACTCTGTGAGTCTGGTTAGATTAGGCTGAGTCATGAACAACTTACTTTCTGGATGAAGTGATAGAAAATATCTGTTTATTTTCCTACAGACATTAATAAAGTAGGGAGCCTGTTTCAAGGTTTAGGAATCAGGAATCGAACTGGTGCCCTTCTAAGCAAACACAATTTATATGCAGAGTTTTTGATAATGAGAAGAAACATAGAGGTTCGTATTTGGTATGCAGGGACTAGCATTCTCAGCAGCACAAGTTATGAAGCTCATAAAGCATTTCATGCATCTTCAAAAGCACACTGTCTATTGCTTGTAGACAATCCTTTGCTGCCTCGGATGGTCCTGTACGATATTGGGTTACTGGCTGAGGAGGGGTGAAACCTTTCTCAAGCAGCAGCCACAATCCTTGTCAGGGTGAAGTTACAAGCAAACCCAAAATAAACCTGCGCTCAACCGTCAGGTAACTTGGCATAGAGCAGCCAACTTAGAGGCAATATGAAAAATATTTGAGCAAAAATTTAAATAGTAATAAGTAAAAGCAAAACACAAGAAGAATCCCACACAAAAGTAAATTCAAGACCAAAGTGACAAGGATCCAATCAGTAGTACCTGATGTAGTCAATTTTAGAAATGTAAGTGAATATAGCGCCAAAAATCATAAAGGGCCAACTGTGAATATATGGTCACCTTAGACTGGGAGAAAGTCACAAGTTCAGGCCAACTGTGATCAAGCACGGGCCAACTACAGGGACCCAGTCAGGCCTGCTGAACAAGAGAGCCTTAAATCTTGGTTGCGGAGTCCTGCTTTGAGGGTGCGTGGTGCAGCAGTTAATCCCAGGAGCTGCGAAGCTGCGATGCAAGGTCCTGTGTCATTGTCAAAGAGGCCGTTCGTGAAGTTCTTGCGTTTAGAATATCCACATAGCAGGAATGATTTATCAGTTCTACTAGAATATGCATCGGTTTTGCACCTTCAGGCCCACTTTCACGGCCCCAGGGATGTAGTGGCACCACTTGACATGGTAGGACTCAAAGATGGGGAAGTCCACATGTTCGGTTCAAGGTTGTTTTAGCCGTCTGTCCCTGAGCCTCTAGTCAGGAGAACAATGAAGCCTTACAGGTAGTAAGGACAGATTCCTGGGCACTCTGGCATGCACAAAAGTGTGTAATGCAAGTTATAAACACTGCTTCAAATAAATGTCTGTAGTCACGGTATTTCAAAGATTTACTTCAAGTATTTATCCATAACGTTACAGTTCGACATTTCAATCATGTTCCATATTCCATCATATGGTAACGTTGTAATTCAAAACATGAATCCAAAAGTCATAAAGGTAGTTAACTCCGTGGGTTAAATGATCCCCGATGCATTTCGTGCATAGATTGCACTTCTTCAGGGGAAATCTAAATGGTAAAGAAACAAAAAATGTAGGGCGTACAAATGCAGGAGACTAGTGCATATATAAGCACGATTTGAAGGTTGCTAATTGTAAGGCTTTTACAAAGAAAAGATGCAAACGGAATCGAGACTACATTACGTTACAGGTAAACAGGTGAGGGGTAACTAAAAGAAACAATCTGTGCTCGATGTTTCTAAAAGGTGTGGAGTGACATGTTATTTCAAAGAGGAATCCAAGATCTTAGAGCTACAGGTTAAAACGTGCAAGAGGTTATTGGAATGGTGATGGGGATCGTATGACGAACAGTGGTCCGAGGTGAGGAACTGGTGAACACTATGCGGCGAAACGGGTGCATAATGCTGTACAGCGCGTAAAGTGAAATACATGCAGTTCAAACAAATCCCAAAGAGGACGTGGCAAAAAATTGTGAGCGGTAGGCACTTTCCAACAGTAGGTGTTAAGGATTCGTACGCGAAATTCAAGTGGTAAACTCCGGTTCGAGGTAAACGAAACCCGGCATGCGTGCTGGCTCAAAAATTTGTAGAGGGGGAAGTGTTATGAGGATAGAAAGCGGACTATGTTAGGGAACGGAAGAAGGTGAAGTGAAGGATCGTAAGAAGCAACGATCACTTAAGTAGAAGTAGTTAAAAGAACCCGACTAATGAGTGATCGTACAGATGAAAGTGACCAAGATAACCTACTGCATGCTGTTGAGTGAAATAAATAGAAAAGTAAGAAGGGTAAAGCAAGTGCGGGATGAACAACCGAAAGAGGTGGCAACTGAATGGACAGGTGGCAACAATAATCTGGGAAAAAAGAATGAGATGAGAATGGGGGGTGTAAAGGAAGTGTGAACATAGGAAGGTGAAAGAAATTAATGGGTTATTAAACATGAGAGGGTTAAAGCTTCAAAGAGAGATCAAACTAAGATAACACATATATACAGTACAATGCTGATGACTGACTGATGCAGCAATTATAGATGGCAACTATATTCCAGTCTATCATTCAACTTCTGGTGCACCCAGCGATCTTGGAACCAACCCAAGGAATCTTGCTGAATCAACGTCTTTTTTAGAAGTAGGTCGAGTACCAACAGTAGACCCCGGAGGTCCCGCAGGACCCACGGACTTACCACCACCGGCCAAATCCACCAGGAGTCACAGAATCTAATAGTTAACATCTCACAGATACCGTTAACTACCATCCAACAACAAGTTCTACAAAAGGGTTTGAATTTTGTACCTACATACCATACGAACGAGCTCGATACCACCATATCTTTCTACAAATTCATGAGGACATTGCGCCTTAGACATTTCTTTACCAACATTTGTCCCCCTCAAACAACTCAAGAATCAGGGACACTTATGGGCCTAAGACCAAAAAGCACCTTTATTCCGCCTACCAGCCACAAAGTCTTGGACATGTTTGAAATAGCTGTTCAACAAGATCCACATACCATCTTCAGAACCTCTCAAAAACAGCGTTCAAATTTACCCCCCAGAGAATACCAAGCACTACGACAACTTGCTTCTAACAGAGACTTAACAATCTGCAAAGCAGACAAAGGAGGAGCGCTTGTAACTTTAGACACCTGTTATTACTCTCAAAATCTAGATGCTCACCTCAACAACCCGGACCTTTACATGCCTTTGAGCACTGACCCCACCAATATCTTCAAAGAAACATTGGTTACCATCGTAAACAAGGCAGTCTCCACTGGCACCATCACAGAAAGAGACAAACGATATCTTATCAAAGAACCTCCCCAAGTACCACACATTTACTTAGTACCAAAAATTCATAAACACGCCACCAAGCCACCCTTCAGACCTATTGTTAGCACCTGTAATTCCATCCACGAACCAACCGGCAAGTACATCGACAAGCACTTACAAAGTTCTGTAACAAGTATGACAACATACATCCAAGACACCACGGATTTTCTAGTGAAGCTTCAAAAGATCATAGTTCCATCTGATCAGCCAGTTATCTTATGTACCATAGATGTTAATTCTTTATATACATCAATACCCCACAACTTGGGATTAGAAGCTATAGAATCTGCTCTGGTACGAAGTGACAAACCTACAGACTTACAAATCTTTATCATTGAATTGATGCAATTCACGTTGCATCACAGTTACTTCAAATCTCCCAAAAATGAATTTTTTCAACAATTATCTGGAGTCGCAATGGGAAATTGTGCAGCTCCAGCATATGCGAATTTATTCATGTACCAATTTGAGAACGAACATATCTTGAAGAACCAAGATTGGCAACCATTCTTACTAGCTTATCACCGATATATTGATGATATTTTCCCAGTTTGGAAAGGCAATGAAACCCAATTGTCGAATGCTATTCACCATCTTAATTGTGTGGATGATCGCATCCAGTTCACATACAACAGTGACACCTTGACTATACCTTTTTTGGATGTACAGATCACATTATCAGATAACCAATTTGTAACCTCCATATACACAAAAACCACTGACCATAACAATTATCTACATTACCGCAGCTTCCATCAACCCAGTCTGAAACGTCATTTACCATATTCACAACTTCTCCGAGCCAAAAGGATTG
Organism: Lissotriton helveticus; assembly: GCF_964261635.1. Lineage (NCBI taxonomy): Eukaryota > Metazoa > Chordata > Amphibia > Caudata > Salamandridae > Lissotriton > Lissotriton helveticus. Next base: position 220,435,117 of record NC_136059.1, on the reverse strand, counting down.
CATCCACACCAGAATTGTATACACAGAATAGCGCTACTATTATCACCAAATTCAAACAAAGAGGTTACCCCAGAGAACTCACCCAAACTGCTGAAGACAGAGTGTCCACCAAACTGAGACAAGACTTACTACAACCTAGAGAAAAGTCTCCTGACATGGATACACGTGTAGTTTTCGTATCAAAATTTTATACACAATCCACCAAAATTAAACAGTCAATTCGCAAGCACTGGCCTATGCTACAACTTGAAACCGATTTCAACAAAATATTTGAAAAACCACCCACTTTCGCATATCAACGTTCTAAAAACATTGCATCACTACTGAAGCAACCACCTACAATGGAGAACATCACCTTCAAAGGGACAATACCATGCCATAATTGCAGTCACTGCAACAGTATTATCCCAGGTAACCGCCTATCTCATCCCACTCAAGGCACTCCCATACCCCTCCGAGTTAATGCTACCTGTGATTCCATGAACGTTGTATATATGCTAAGATGCCCTTGTGGCCTCCCATATGTGGGCAAAACTGAGCGCAAAATTAAAACAAGGTTGACTGAACATCGCAGCAACATACGCACCAAAAACCTGAAGTCTTGTGTAGCGGCTCATTTTATTGAACGAAGCCACAATCCCAGTCAAATTTGCTTCCTCATTCTAGAAGTAGTGGACAAACACACTCATACTGACAACAGCAAATATCTACTTCGTCGAGAACTTTACTGGATACACCGCCTTCATACTCTCTTTACCACAGCAAGATTTTCACTTAGTTCACTTAAAAAGGCTTCTTACATTGCAATGGAGGAAAAGTAAATGCCAACCTTCTTTCTAAAAGAATAAGCAGCAATTTAACAGAAGGCGTTGCCTGCCATTTGACTTCTGTTTTGAACGCACAGCTTATGTGACAAGATCGAAAGCGAATTGAGAGGCATCTGCATTGCTTATTCATCTAGTGAATTTAGCATTGTTATTTTTGGGGGTGCTGCAGCACCCCCCACACCCGTAGTCCTAGATTCTATGGCTGCGATGTCAATAGAGATCATTAAAAGGTCCCGCACCTGGGGCCTCATGTATGAAAAGTGACGCATCGCTGCGAGAAAACAGCGTTGCGTCACTTTTCATTGCGCCCTCCTTGCGACCCCAATGATGCATCATATTTGCAATATGACGCATCATTGTGCAAGGACTTACAGATACGTCAGTATTTCTGATGTATCAGTAAGCGCAAAAGTGACGCTTGCTGGAGTGTGTCACAAAAGTGACGCAACTCCAGCAATGCGTCCTTTCACATGGGGAAAGCCCGATGTGAAAGGGCTTGCGTCAGTCTTACGCCTGCTGTGAGGCAGGCGCAAGATTTTGACGCAACAGCATCCTAAAAGTGACGCAGTGAAATCTCATAGATTTCACTGCATCACTATTACGAGGCTTTTTGCGGGGTAACGCCCCCTCTGCATACATTATGCCTGGTGCAGGTATAATGTAGCGCAGGGGTTTACAAAGTGACGCATCTGCTTAGATGCATCACTTTGTAAATAGTGCGCAACAGGAGGCATGTTTTACGCTGCCGATGCGTCACAAAAAGTGACGCACCAGCGGCGTAAAAGTGACGCAAGGCCTCATAAATGAGGCCCCTGGTGAGCAGTTTCACCACCAACATGTCAACCCCCGTGCCACATCCCAGGCCAGGGTCGAACATCTGCCTCCAGCAGCTGGCTTCCACTTCTCTACTCCTCTCCTCTGCATTGTATTTGCATGTACAGCACTCTATTGCTTTGCAGCAAAGATTTGCATTTTAGTAATTCTTCACAGGTATGCGCATCAATACATATGGAAGTTGAAATAATTGATGCATTGATTTAGTAAAGTAGATTAAACACCATGCAGATTTTGACCCATAATATAAAGCAAACGTTTTCAGTGCATTTTAAAAGCTAGGGGGTTACGGGTTGTCCCGTGAAATCACAGGCAATAACAATTATCTGTCTACTTTTTTATCTGATATAGCAAGAAAGTAATGAATTCCCTTTAGAACAGCATTACAAAGCTTGCTTTAATCCTAAATAAATTAGAAATTCCCCGCTGCTTCGACGGCAAGCCGAGAACGCCATTCATACCGTAATTCAATTTTATCCAGTCCCATTCAACGTGACTAACACTGACACGACGGCTTAAAACATCTAACCAGGATGAAAACAGTGGTTTCTGAGGCTCAAATGTATTCAGCGTCCAAATGAAATTAACTTACTCCAGCCTAACCTAATCTTCCCCTTCCGCCTTTGTGCTGCCTTGCTGTCACAAGCGGTAAAATACAGTTTTAGACCTATTGAGTGATACATTGAGACTGAATAGCCAAGACACCTTTGTTTTCCTGCTTATCAATAAACCCGGAGTTAAATAAAGCTGTCGAACGTTGCATCTTTATTTAACAAAACATCTAGTCAATAAGTGGCTCATTGCATCGTATGTTACGGAGCGAAAGTGAAATTGGCATCGAGTCACGTGGTCTTCTTGGAATGGGATATTGCTATTGACTATCCAGCTAGTAATGACCGAGAAAGCCAATTAACCCTGTGTGTGGCTGATCATTTTTATGATTTTACAAATAGTATGAAATAACAAGGGTTTCTGGATTGGAACGGTTCTTGGTTCATTGGTTGATGTCTGGGAAGACGGAGACCTGAAAAATGTGATTGTTCTTTGCGATGTTTCCCTTCATAAGACCGCTAATAAACCTGCTTGAAACCAATCAATGCCTGTGTAAACACAATCTGAAATAACAGAATGTATTTTTTAATGATGTCAAACTGAAATAACTCTAACTGAAGGACATGAATGTTTTATTAAGTGCAGGTTTGAGCACAATTTCTTGTCATTCTTTTGCAAGGTTTGGAATGCATATTTTTGAAAATTCCTTAAGAAAAGGCAGGAATACAACTATGAGGCATGTAAAAAGGTAGAATAAAGACAAGTAATGGCTTAATGATCACAGCCTAAATCTTTAACATGTACCTTAAAATTAAAACTGGACAGTGTTAAACAATGCTCTTTACATTTAAATTAAAAGAATATACTTTTCATGTTGATGTAATCAAGGGGAAATAATGTTGCTGCAACTTTTATCATAAACAAGAAGGACACATCTTTGTAATAATCTTACCCTTTTAGGAATGAGTTGCATGGAAAATGTATTTTAAATAGTTCCACATAATGGGCCCAATTTCGATGTCGACAGCTGGTCAGACACTTTCTGCCTTACCTCTATGATTTCCCTTCGAGGACCATATTAGAATGATGGGGTTGGAGGGAATCCCACAGGGGGATTCAGCTGTGCTTCTGACAGACTCAAGGAGCCCGTCGGAGCATCAGAAATACCTATTATCCCATAATGACTACGGCTCTGCTGTCGGGATTATGATGTTGGTTTCCCCCTCCCCTTTCATGGTGGTCCATACGCTTTGAAAAGGCAGGCAGAACATGACTTTGAGGGTCGCTAGCAGGCTCCCCGGTCCCCCTGGCCCATCACTATGGGGCCTGGGGGGGCACCTATTGTGCCCCCCTACTACATCCCTGGACTGTGTGGCAGGCACCATGGGTATAGGGATGTTTACAAACATCCATTTTTCAATGGCAGCTTGTGTTGCAGGCCTTTTCTGCCCACAGCACAAGCTGCCATTGAAAAATTGATGTTTCTGGCTGCTCACAGGGTGGTCACATCCTAATTCTGTGGGAAGAACCGCCGATCTATAGTCGGGCGGATTTATTCCGCAACGTGCGCACGACCCACTTAGTAGTAAGGCCCCATGTGTTTGAGATACTGCATAAGTAGAATACTAGCAATCATTTTCCTTGTTTAAATAAAACATAGTGATGATTAGAAAACCTGGCATTAACTCCTTGTGACATTATCACAGGGCAGCAGGTCTTTCCATGAGAAATGGTTAGTATTTATTTAAGAAGAAACACTGAATTTAGAAAACAAAACAATTAAATAAATTATGCGTAAGGCCGGATATAATGATTCAATGCACCAAAATGATAAACTATTCACAAGGCGATTAGGATATTTGAATTTGAGAAGAAAATCGCAAAGGAACTAAGGGCTAATAATAGTATTTGTTATTCTATGTATAATACCATGAGCCGTCACAAGAAGCGTTTACTGCACCAAAATAAAAAGCAGCTACCTGCATTTTGCTGCTGCATGGAGACTGGAAAGGCAGGGCAGACTCTGTTTCCTTTCAGTCTGATACACTCAAATGCTTCCAATTTCCCAGCGCTGTTCTTGGAGGACTTCACCCACAAATTCATTGTGGAGACAGGTTTGTTTCTCTCCTGATTCCTTGTGGCCACAGCTAATGGTCACAGTTTCCTCACATTCTATATGCTTTCCCACTGGATAATCCTGTAGTTCCTAAACTGTTAGAGGCAGCTTCTAGATGACTGGATCCCAAACAGCGGTGGAAGGCAGACTCTGCCACTCACTCCAGTCATGACTCCAGCATGGTCCAGAAAACTGCTGAGATGGTTCCTCAACAAAAGGCCCGTCATGTATTTTATATCGCTGTGAAAAGCAGCAGGTGTGACCCTTGAGAAGCATGTTATAATCTTAGGTACAAGTAGAAAATGAAAGGTCGGCCTCAGTACCTTCCCAATGCGGAGAGAGACAACGGGTTCTCCCTCTTCTATCTTCTCAAATTTTGGTTGTGTTAAGAGATGCTGCTGGTGGGCAGCCATTTTTATAGTGGTGATAACTTATAAATGCTTCTTAAAAACATTCCTGCATTCAACACATCCCTCTTCTGTAGTAATTTCTGTCACTTTGTTAAAAGCAATGCCAGAAATCCCTGTTCTGGTAGTTTTGCAGACCAGAAGTCATGTTTTTAACCCCTTGGATGCTTAGATCGGCCCCAAACGTCCGACGTCACAATGGTCATGTGTGGAGGACGGCCCAGGGCCATAGAAACCACGCCCACCTTTTATTTCGCCCGCACCGTGGCAGAAATTCCTCTTCTTATCTTCTCATATTTTGGTTGTGTTAAGAGATGCTGTTGGTGGGCAGCCATTTTTATAGTGATTAAAACTTATAAATGTTTCATAAAAACATTCCTGCAGTTGTTTCGTTTTGTTTAGAAAACTTTATTTCGATTCATAAAAACAGAATCATAAAAGTATTACATAACATATTACACAAATTAACAGGATCATACAATTATATTTATATCCGTAAACATTATTATATTGCCATTAATTGTTTTACGGGGAAATTCTAAAACAATCACTTATATAAAAAGGAGAATTTTTTTTAGCAATACAAATACAGCTGATATTAGTACCAAATTCTACACTGTTCACATAGATAGTAAACAACAATCCATAACAATAATCAATATCGATTTCTGATACTGAGTGCTACTCTAATAAAACTGAGTACAGCATTACATATTGCTAGGGTTGATAGTGAGAGTAAATGTTCATATCCCTCTATGTAATAGCGAGATCCAAAGGTTAACAGAATCGGCCTAATAAATCTACTTCTTGGATCTTTGTACAAGGAACAAAAACGTACAAGATGAAGAGTGTTTTGAGAGACTTTGTTGTTACAGGCACACAAGGGTAAACTCTCACACCAGCCCAGCTGTTTTGGAAAGGCAAATAAAAAATGCAGTGTGTTAAGACGGAACCTAGTCAGATAAAAGCGCCATTGTGTCTGCCCTATATATGAAAGGTAAGGTTGATGCTGCAACCTTCCCCTGTGGTAGACCGCGCTCTCACTGTTTCTCAACACACCTAGGTTATTGCGATAAGCCGCTTTAATTAATGGCTTTGTCTCAGTACCAATGGTCTCAACATTCGAGAAAATATAACCCAGACCTATCTTGGAGAGGGTTTCCCTGACGTATAATAGCCATGGGATCTTCTCGAAATGTTCAAGCTTGAGGCAGTCTTGTACAGGGCCGGCGCTAGGCATGGGCAGTATGGGCAGCTGCCCAGGGCCTCGCGCTCAGCTCAAAAACATGGGGCCTCGCTGGGGCCTCGCTTCGGCCTCGCTTCGACGTGAAAGGCTTCATTAAAGTCAGGCCACCTGCTCCTCCGGGGCCCCCTCCCCTCCGATCACTGCAATTTTACATGTAGCTAATGAGGTGCCAAAGGCGTGGTGTCAGCCCTGGGATAACGGGCATGGGGGATGGAAAGAATGGCCGGGGGGGGGGGGGATCTTGGGACAGCAGGGAAGACTATTGTGTGTGAGCAGGTCAAGGGCGGGGCTGTACTCTGTTGAAAAGGTGCCATTTGCGTTACCACGCAACAAATGGCCCTTCTGTTTTCAGTATCGGCTGAAAAGTAATAGGTGAGGAGGGGCGGCAAAGTAGAAGAGGGAGAAGCTGTGGCTTAGCAAAGTTTAGAGTCAAAGCCACACACCTCTTCTAAGCCCTGGGGAGGTGGTCCCCACTTCCCTGGGCTTCCATGCTTTGGATCATGGCCCAAGTGTGGGGCCCCCTTCTCTCGGCCTCACATCCCTTATCCAGCGCAAAGAGGCCCAGGGTAGGAGAGGCCCCTTGTGCCATGCAGCAATGGATCAGACCTCTAGGCCCAAGTGTGGGGCCCCCTGCCTTGGGACATACAGTCGTTATTCAGAATGGTGACACCCAGGGTAGGGCCCCCCATCCCATCTCCTGACCTTTGTAGCACTAATTTATGACTCTGAAGCCCATGGGACTAAACACTTTCCCCTGGGCTTTGTGCGCATTGAGCAGCTTAATAGAACTGAGGAACTAGGTTAGAGTCCCAGCGTCTGCTGAACATCCTGTGATTCTGGGCATATATCTATTTGCACATGCCCCTAAAAAATGAAAATATCCTTTTGTAAGGTAACTGGTGATCATGTAAAGCTCTCTAATGCCTTAGAGCTGATTTCACATAATATGAAACTGCAAATCCCCTCACGTTCTGGAACTGTGAGTCATGCCTGACTTTACTGCCACAGTCCATGTAACACAGCAGAGTTTTACATTTGTGGGTGCATTTGCTGTGGGGGCCGTCCAGAGAATTTTCACATGCGCTGGAAATAGGGGTGAGTATGGTGCTATAGCACCCCATAAATAACCCTTCTGTTGTTCCAAAGGTAAAGGAGCAATGAAGATGCTTTAGAATTATTGATTTTATGTTGTCACATGTGTTGTGTGTGTTGGTTGACATCTGGGTCTGTGCTGTACCCTGCGCTTTAGAACAACTAAGTAAATGTTTGGGCGGTGGCACCAGGACCGAGGGCGTGAAGGACCCACTGCACATTATTTATGGTCGTCTTTTACAACCCAACCATGGGGCGGGGAACACTTTTCTTTGCTTTCGTTATGGCCCATCGAAGAATCACTGCACCACTGTGAGTGAGCAAGTGATGGATGTAGGGTAGCATGAGCGAGAGGAGGATGACGTAAGGAGAAGAGAAAGTGTGGTCAGACCAGGGCATCTTGAGGAAGAGTAGAGCGGAATGTGATAGAGAGAGAGATATTGGAGAAAGCCAGTAAGGAGGAAGTGAGAAGAGAAAGTCCAGGAAAGTAATCATGTGGATGAAATGGGGAGAAAGAGTGCTGGAAAGAGAGGGCATTTAGGCAAAGAAAAGGGGGAAAGGCTACTAAGGGGAAGTGAGGGCGGATATTGAGATTAAGGGAGAAGAGGGTGTGAGAAGAGAAAGCTATTTGGGGAAGGTTGAGCGAGAGGAAAATGTGAAGGGAGAAAACTAATAGGGGATCTGATGGAAGAAAACGTGAGAGGGAGAAAACTGATGAAGAAAAGAAAGTGACTGAGAGGTAATATGAGAGGAGAAAGTGAAGTAAGAACAAGGGTAACAAATAACAAGCATTGGTCGTACGGCCGTTAAAGTAACGCGGCTTGCACTGGCTTCAAGTGGAGGAAAGGGTAGATTTCAAGGCACTTTACTTGGCGCATAGGGGAATCAACTATAATGGACCCTCCTCGATAGTGGCTCTTCTGATACCTTACACTCCTAGCAGTACCGTAACATCCTCCAATGCTTGATTGCTAAAGGTACAAATGATCAGATTGGGGGTTGTATCCTTCTCGCATTTGACCCCTATGCTTTGGAATGCTATGCCCACTGAGCTCAGAAACTAAATGAACAAGACCCGACAAAAAAAAATCCTTAAAACATGGCTTTACCCCCACTTGCTCTAGACATGTACCGCCTCCCGCTAGTGTACACAGTGATCCACTCACGCAGCACGGGGAAGCCCTCAGGCGGCTATCTGCTTTATAAATCTGCATAGAATAAATCTACATAGCATAACTTGAGGAGCACTGTTACAGGGTGGTAGTGAGGGAATTCATAGCGAAGGAGCTCATTGGCGAGTCGACCAACTAACATTGTCGCACCGACGGCCACCAGCACTAACGCCGGCATTAGATGTCCCAAATTAGAGGGGCCTCACATCTTCCCTTTCGCCCAGGGCCCCAAAAGTCCTAGGACCGGCCCTGGTCTTGTAGTATTCCTTTAGTGAGTATCAAATAATCAGAACACCAAACCTCACTCCAAAGCAGCAAGGGGGAGACATGGATGATATCACTCACGAATTCGAGACCCGCCTCAGTATGGCAAAAGATGTTAGAAGTACCTGTTGGGACACATAAAAGACGTTTTATGAACTTATTTTCCATAATTTGGATACTGTTACAGGATTGCGTTCCCCACACTCCCGCGCCATATGTTGTGACTGGGATACATTTAGCTTTGTAAAGAGATTTTAATTCCACAACTGGCTTCTGACCCAATTTTCTAGAAAAGCGGAAGATGGCCTCAACAGTTTGGGTAGCCTTTTGTACATGTGCCCGGACAAGGAAGACAGCACGCGCGCTTCGCTGCTGTATTGTAGGCTGCAGCGCTTGTATTTTAAAATAATAGCGTTTTTCATGTTATATTTTTTTTATCTTCTTTTCTAGCTCGTTTTTTAATTGCCCCAGTAGTGCCCACATACCTGCATTTAAAGAGTGCCCCGCACCGCTCTTTGAGCGGATTCGTCATCTGTGTGCCAGCGTTTCTGGCGCGAGGCCGCCATCTTGGGGGGGGCTTGTGGCGAGTGGGTCACTGGTGGAGCGCTCTAGCGCTTTCCTCCATCTTCTGCTGGACCCTACTTAAGGTGAGCACTTTCTAGGCTCGCCCCGGACAAGGAAGACAGCACGCGCGCTTCGCTGCTGTATTGTAGGCTGCAGCGCTTGTATTTTAAAATAATAGCGTTTTTCATGTTATATTTTTTTTATCTTCTTTTCTAGCTCGTTTTTTAATTGCCCCAGTAGTGCCCACATACCTGCATTTAAAGAGTGCCCCGCACCGCTCTTTGAGCGGATTCGTCATCTGTGTGCCAGCGTTTCTGGCGCGAGGCCGCCATCTTGGGGGGGGCTTGTGGCGAGTGGGTCACTGGTGGAGCGCTCTAGCGCTTTCCTCCATCTTCTGCTGGACCCTACTTAAGGTGAGCACTTTCTAGGCTCGCCCCGGACAAGGAAGACAGCACGCGCGCTTCGCTGCTGTATTGTAGGCTGCAGCGCTTGTATTTTAAAATAATAGCGTTTTTCATGTTATATTTTTTTTATCTTCTTTTCTAGCTCGTTTTTTAATTGCCCCAGTAGTGCCCACATACCTGCATTTAAAGAGTGCCCCGCACCGCTCTTTGAGCGGATTCGTCATCTGTGTGCCAGCGTTTCTGGCGCGAGGCCGCCATCTTGGGGGGGGCTTGTGGCGAGTGGGTCACTGGTGGAGCGCTCTAGCGCTTTCCTCCATCTTCTGCTGGACCCTACTTAAGGTGAGCACTTTCTAGGCTCGCCCCGGACAAGGAAGACAGCACGCGCGCTTCGCTGCTGTATTGTAGGCTGCAGCGCTTGTATTTTAAAATAATAGCGTTTTTCATGTTATATTTTTTTTATCTTCTTTTCTAGCTCGTTTTTTAATTGCCCCAGTAGTGCCCACATACCTGCATTTAAAGAGTGCCCCGCACCGCTCTTTGAGCGGATTCGTCATCTGTGTGCCAGCGTTTCTGGCGCGAGGCCGCCATCTTGGGGGGGGCTTGTGGCGAGTGGGTCACTGGTGGAGCGCTCTAGCGCTTTCCTCCATCTTCTGCTGGACCCTACTTAATGCTCGCGGGAATCGCGCAGCGGTGACGCGCAGCGGTAGCGCCTGGTCGGCGCCTGAGTCAAGCCAGAGTCCTGCCCGTCTGCGCCCGTCAGCGACCCGGAGGCGCGCGGGGCGTAGCGGCGGACTCGGCTTTGCGTTATGTGCCGAGCAGGTTCCTGTGTGCGGCGCTACACTGCTGGGGAGCTTCGTGCTTTCCTCCCGGCCACCAGTGGTTGTTGCACTGTCTTCCCGGGGCGTCACCGCGGCAAGTCCATCTGCCCTGGTTGCGGTTGGCGTCCCTCGCGCACTCTGTCACTGCCTCCTGGTAATACCGGTGCCAGCGTACGATATCTCTGCATGCTATTAAATACTAGATCGGCATGCAGACATGCTCAAGATATCTTTGAGCTTCTGGACACGGCTAAGCCACTGTGTCTCATGCTTACGGAGACATGGTGGGGAGACGCGTCGAATCCAGATGTCGCTATGGCAATCCCACCCGACTACAATGTATTCAGGAAGGACAGAGTTGGGGGAAGGGGCGGTGGAGTGGCACTTGTGGTGAGGAAGGACATTGTATGTTCGATCCTGCCAGTGGAGGATATTCGTGGCTCGGAGGTCCTTGCTTTTACTATTTCTTTAGCTCCGCACCAATCCGTGAAGGGGTTATTAGTTTATAGACCGCCCGGCCCTCCCGGAACGTTTTTTGAAGATCTAGATTCCACCCTACTGAGACTGGCCCTGAAAGCAGAACACTGCATTGTGGCCGGGGATTTTAACTTCCGGATGGACGATCCTCGGGACGCGGCCGCAATTAAAATCTTTGAGGCTACGGCTCCATTGGGTTTGCTTCCCTATTTACACGAGCCGACGCATAATAGGGGGCACACTCTAGATCAGGTTTTCTCGACCTCTCTTTTAGAGGTGGTAGAGATTGCCCCGGTTATATGGTCTGACCACTCGCTGATTAAATTTCTGATCAAAAGCACAGCTAAATCGGCTGCTGCCGTCCCTCAGCGACATGGTCAACCCTATAGGGCGTACCATCGAGTGACCCCTGAGATGTTGGCTCAGGCAGTTCTGGACCACCCCTGCCCTCTTGCCGGTGATCTGACGAAGGATGTGGAGTCCTTGCAGGCGTGGTTGGTTGATAGGCTTAATGACCTGGCCCCGGAACTAGTCCCCCATCGTACCCCCAAGCGAGTCTCCGCCCCTTGGTTTACCGTTGCACTGTCGGCTAAGCGGCAGCAGTGCAAGGTAGCTGAAAGAACTTGGCGGTTAAAATACGATGTGGATGCAAAGGTGGCCTTTAAGAACTTGGTCAAGGAGTATCATCGAGATATCCGCCTAGGTAAGAAAATCTACCTGGCAGGTAGGATTGATGCTGCCTCCAACTCCTGCAAGGAGATCTTCTCTATAGTGAGGGAGTTTACATCGCCCCGGATAAACACTGCCGAGGAGAGGCCCTCTGACGCGTGGGCGGCAGATCTTGCTGTTTTTTTTACCAGCAAGATCCAACTGCTACAGGCCTCTTTCCCGGTGACCATCCCCGAGGAGCGGACTGTCAGTAAGGCCATTCGATCGCCCCCGGCGTTGCCGGGCCCCACACTGGGCGCATTTCCATCTATTTCGGCGCCCGTTTCCTTAGCACTTTTGAGCAACTTGAAGTCCGGCTCGCCCCTGGATCCTTGCCCTGCTAAGATTCTGGCGAAACTGGCTGAGGTTATTAATCCCTTGGTTAATCCGCTGCTGAATCTCTCGTTGAGCCAGGGAGTGGTTCCGCAGGCTTGGAAGCAGGCGATGGTCATCCCGCTGCTTAAGAAGCCTGGCCTGGACCCTAAGGCCCCTGTCAACTATCGGCCTATCTCTCTGCTGCCGGCTCTGACGAAGGTTGTTGAGAAGCACGTGCAGACGGTGCTCTCCAACTTTTTAGAGTCGAACGAGATTCTGCATGCCACCCAGTCAGGTTTTCGCCCGGGTCTTAGTACGGAGACCGCGCTCCTCGAGGTCTCCGAAACAATCAAGGAGACGTTGGATTCAGGGGGTAAAGCCATGCTGGTGATGTTGGACTTGTCGGCGGCTTTTGACACCGTTCCCCATGATGGTCTTCTCACAAGACTCCATGAGATAGGACTTCGGGGAACGGTGCTCAGCTGGTTTTCTTCTTTTCTAGCTGGCCACCGGCAAACGGTCTGGGCCGCTCCAGATTCCGCCGTGATGCCGCCTTTGGGAGTCGGGGTCCCTCAGGGCTCTATTTTGAGCCCGACCCTCTTTAATATCTTCATGACCCCTCTGGCGGCTTTGGCGGAGTCTTTCGGGGCCCGGATCGTATCGTACGCCGACGATACCCAGCTCCTCTTCTCGTGTAAGAGAGGAGTGGACTTTGAGGGGGAGAGTATCCGGGATTGCCTTGAGGCTGTGTTTCAATGGTTCCATCTACACAGCCTCAAGTGCAATCCCGATAAGTCTGAGGTACTCTTTTTCGGGTGTGATGTGGAACCAGAGTGGCAGGCCTGGTGGCCCATTAACATGGCCCCCCCTTCGTGTTCATCCCAATGGGCTAAGAACTTGGGTGTGAAGATGGACACGGGGCTAACAATGAAGGCCCAGATCCTCGGAGTGTCGGGTATGTGTTTCGGCCTCCTGAAGATGCTACGGAGGTTTCTTCCCCTACTATCGGAGGAGCACAGGAGGCTGACTGTGCAGGCCCTGATAGGTTCCAGGTTGGATTATTCCAACGTTCTATACCTGGGCCTGCCAGAATACCTGTTACAGCGGCTGCAAGTTGTGCAGAATGCTGCGGCGCGTGCAATCTATGGATTGAACAGACGGGCCAGTGCCACGGTTCTGCTACAGACCTTGCACTGGCTGCCAATCCGTAAGCGGATCGCCTTTAAGACCTTGACTCTGACGTACAAAGCGCTTCATGCGACGGGGGCTAAGTATCTCCAGAGGAGACTCACCTTTTACCAACCGGCGCGCTCCCTGAGGTCAGAATCCTTACTTCTGGCGACCGTTCCACGAGTAAAGCGTGCACGCCTGGGAGGCCGCTCATTTGGTTTACTGGCGCCCCAACTGTGGAACTCTTTGCCCCTGTCTCTTCGGGGAGCATCTAGTTTATTAGCCTTCAGAAAGGACCTTAAAACGTGGTTATTCTCCCAGTAGGTCCTCTGTGTTTTATTTTTTTATTGTGTATCTGTTATTCTCTTTTTTAATGTGTTATGTTAGTTTCACTGCAGCCTTGTTAATTAAAAGCGCCGGGACACTCTTTTTGAGTAGCCGTGCGCTCTATAAAAGCCACTATAACATAACATAACATAACATACTAGAGGATCCCAGCTCAAGGTTTTATTAAATAAATTCCCCAGATAGTTGAAACTATCAACTTTCACAATAATTGAGTCCTTCACCATAAGCCTGCGAGATTTTACCCCTTTCGGGCCGCAGACCATAGTGAAGGATTTAGTGAAATTGACCCTTAGGTCTAACCCCTGCATGAAAGTTTCAAATGCATTCAAACAAGTTTGCATGCTATTAGCAGTTAGGGTCATTAAAACCGTGTCATCTGCATAAGATTACATCGGTAACCGTTTACTATTTACCTGGGGATAATCTGCACAGCTATCCAACAGAAAGGCTTCCAAACCATTGGTGTACACCAGAAACAGAAAGGGGGCCAGTATACACCCCTGGCGAACCCCCTCAGTCGATGGTATGAACTTTGTCTTCTCACCGGCAGCACCAAATCTAATCCTTCCTGTTGTGGCAGCGTGGAGTCTACGAAGTAGTGTGACCAACGGTTCCTCAAACCCCATAGATTCCATCATTTGCCAGAGTTTGTTTCTACATACAGTATCGAAGGCACTGGATAAGTCCATGAAAGCCAAGTGGATACAACCACGCTTGGCTCTCATGTACTAACCCATGCCAAATTTAGGCAGTGCTCGGTAGTGCCTTTTCCCCGCCTAAAGCCGTATTGAGATTCAACAATAATACCATTCGATTTGGCCCAAGTTTCCAAGCGAGCCAGATTCACCCTGCCCATTAGTTTACAGGACGCATCTATTAGCGATATTGGTCTATAACAATGGGGGTCACATTTATTACCCTTTTTAAATATCGGGACCACTACCGCCTCTCTTGCCAAGATGTCGGGATGCGACCTACCACAACTGCTTTAAACAGAAGTAATAAAAGTGGTGCCCACACATCTGTATTATATTTTAAAAAATCCAAAGGCACCGAGTCCGGGCCAGAAGCCTTCAGTGAAATGCCCTTACTTAGTGTGGCCTCTACCTCAGGGAGAGTCAGTGAGAGGCTGAGCATATTAGCTGACTCCCGATTTGTAGCGCACACCCCCTCGAAACTAGTTATGAGGGAGGCCCCTTTTGGGTTAAAAATATTCCCATAGTGTGCCTCCCATGTGTCCCCTGGGATGTGCACCTGTAGGGTATCCTTTTCTCCGTTTTTTAAGAAAGGGCGATTTTTATAACCTCCCAAAAAAGTGGGCTATCCTTTAATTCTGAGGCTTTACTCAAATCATCCCATGCCTGCCTTTTTAGGTAAATTTTACGCTTAGTGATAGCATCTCTGTAGATTTTCCTTGCCCTACTGACCAGAACCCTATCCCGAGGCACTTGGCGTAATGCCTTCGCTAAGCTAGATTGCGCTCTGGAGCATTCTGAATCAATCCATTTGCAGGTATTTCCCTTGTTTCCTCCCAAAGATTTCAGGAGATGGGAAGCCACACTACCTAAAAGAGCCTCGAAATTGTCAATTATTACCTCTGCCTCATTTGAGGGGGTTAGGCAGGCTTCCAACCTTTGTTTGTTTAACTTAAAAATCTCCAACTCTAAAATTCTTGGATCTACCTTGTCCCACCTTAGGGTAACCCCCTGGTTCCGACTGAATTTAATTGGGTGCTCCCCAATCTGCATTCTCTTGAAAGCGGGACACAAACTCAAGATAAGTGGATTGTGGTCACTTGCTGGGTTAAACTCAATCTGAAAATCATTAATAAGGTGAGTATATTTTCTTGAGACCAAGGCAAAATCTTTAACACTCGTCTGGCCTCCCGTGCCATGGAAAGTAGGAACACTCTGGGGTCTTGAAAAATTAGACATATCCAGGGCACAAAGATCATTAATTATTATAATATTATTTAAGGCCTCGCCTTGTTTTGAGTGCTTAAATTGCGCAAGGGGCTGGTCATTTAGGTCTACTAGACCACAAACTCTTGAACCACTAAATTTACACAAACAACAGTTAAAATCTCCTACCCACATAATTTGATATTTGATATTTATTGGGATTTGTATAGCGCGACTATCGCTCCGGAAGGAGCATCTTGGCGCTGGGCAAACAGAAGAACCAGCATGGGGAGGCGTAGATCAGATGGCTGCGAGGACCGATGGATCAGGCTGAAGGAAAATCCAAGTCTTCAGGAGTTTCCTGAAAAGGCTTTCTGTGGGGGCGTGCCTAAGGTTGAAGGGGAGACCGTTCCATGCCTTGGACGCCAGGAATGAAAAAGTTTTTCCACCTTTTGTTTTTAGCTTTATTCTAGGTATAGTAACCAGGTTGGCTCCTGATGACCTCAAGCAGCACGATGGAATATAGTGCCGAAAGCGCTTGGCCAGGTAAAGAGGGCCGGTGTTCCTGGTGGCTTTGAAGACCGTGACAAGGAGTTTGAAAAGAATTCTTTTGTGAAGGGGCAGCCAATGAAGAGTGTTAAGGGCTGCAGAGGCCGAGGACCTTCTTTGGAGTTTAAGAACGAGCCTGGCCGCTGCGTGTTGGACGCTTTGCAGTTTCTTGAGGGAAGACTTCTTTATTCCTGCCAGGAGGCCATTACAATAATCCAGCCGGGAAAGAATTAGAGCCACCGCGACTGATTTCCTGGCTGAGATGGGGAGGAAGTCAAAGAATTTCTTCAGCTGTCTGATAAGATTGAAGCAGCACCCTGCAGTAATGCGCACATGGTCATCAAAACTAAGAGACGAGTCAAATTGGACGCCTAGATTGCGGGCCGAGGAGGCCGCACACGGCGGTGCTTCAGAGTTTTGAGGCCACCAATCCTTTGGGGAGAAGAGGATGTCTTTGCCTAAGGGTATTATTTCGGTTTTGGCGCTGTTGCACTTAAGATGGTTAGAGTTAAGCCAAGAGAAGACTTGGGAAAGGCAATTCTGAAATCTGGGGGCGGCGTCAGGGTGGTTTTTATCAATGGTGACGACAAGCTGGGTGTCGTCAGCATAGGATGTTACGAGGATACCGTGGGATTCAATCAGTGTGAGAAGGGGGGCCATGTATATATTAAAAAAGAGGGGACTGAGTATAGACCCCTGGGGCACACCAGATGTAGTGGGTCTTTCGCCAGAGAGGAAAGGGCCTAGTGAAACTGTTTGTGATCTGTTGGATAAGAATGATGTTATCCATATTAATGCAGTACCCGACACACCAATCTCGCGCATTCTGTTAATGAGGATGGCATGTGAGATGGTATCGAATGCTGCGGTTAAGTCGAGCAGGATGAGTACAGCTTGTCTCCCCTCATCCTGCAGGAACTTGATGGTGTCCGATAGCTCAATCAATGCAGTTTCAGTTGAGTGGCCAGGGCGAAAACCTGATTGCTGTGGGTGCAGAATGTGATTGTTTTCCACGAAGGCTTTTAATTCCTCATGAACTAGCTGCTCAGTAATTTTGCCTAGTGCCGGGAGTAGGGAGATTGGGCGCATATTAGATAGATCTGTCGGGGATTTATTTTGTTTTTTCATTAGGGGCTTGACTATGGCCTTCTTCCATTCAGCGGGAACAATGCCTGAGCTGAGGGATTCGTTAACAATGGCATTGATTGAGGGGTTGACGGCCTCAATAAAATGGTGGAGAATGATCGGGGGGCAGGAGTCCGTGGGGGCTCCCGATCTACAGGTCATGATGGCCTTCTGTGTTTGTAACAGTGAAACTGTTGTGAAATTGCCCAGAGAGCGTGAAATAGTGACGGCATCTTGTATGTGGATTAAGGGAGGGGGAAAGTCCTTGTGAATGTTATTTATTTTGTCAGTGAAAAAATCAGCTATTTGATCGCAAAGGGTTTGAGATGGAGGGATTTCGAGTGCCAGGGCCTTGGGGTGGGTGAAAGACTTGACTATATTAAAAATAGTATGTTGTTTCTGTTTAGCTTCCACTATGGCTGTAGTAAAAAACTCCTTTTTGGCTTTTTTTATATTGGAGAGGTATTGTTTCCTCTGTAGGATGTAAAGGGATCTGGAAGTGTGATCGTAAGTTTTCCTCCACTCTCTTTCAAGGACCCTGCATTTAAGATGACATTCAGTAAGGGCCTGGGTATACCAGGGGGCATTGGGCTTTCTTTTGCGATGAACTGATTTTTGGTTGGTTGAATTGGCGTTGGCCGAAACCACTCTGTCAATCCAGTAGTGGAAGTTTTTAGAGTCTTGTGATACATCTCCGACGATAGTGGGGGGGGGGGCAAGGGGCTGGGGGTTCGACTTAATGCGTTCAGCCACTTTCTTCCAGTTGATCGAGAAGGGGGTAGGGGAGCACGTAGTGTAGGGTCGCGCTAAGGGTTTTGCCATGATGGAAAAAGGAATAAAACAGTGGTCGGTCCATATATGTGGAATAGGGGGGGAAACAGCTAGGGTAACTGCATTTGTACAAATGCCATCTAGCGTGTGACCGGCCCGGTGCGTTGGGGGGGAGACCAGTTGAGAGAGGCCGAAAATGTCAAGTGAGTGTTGGAAATTCGAAGTGTGGGGGTCTGAGCAGGATTCCAAATGAAGATTAAAAAAGAGGAAATGTAATGTTAGTTACTTTCGCAATCTCATCCTGTAATTTTTGTATGACCACTGTGGTTTGGGAATCAAATATATTATAATACCAATTGATTAAAAGCAAAGGGGCCAAAAATAGGTCCTTAATCATGAGCAATTGGAACCAGGGACATTCCGTCAATATATCAGCTTTTATCCTAGAGTGCTTTACAGAGATAGCTGCCATAAGACCACCCTTGGCTCTTCCAGCTTGTGAGGGTTCGGCTGGGACATTAAAAGATTGGTAACCATCCAAACCAGAGGACCCTCTGCTCCATGTCTCCTGGAGACAAACTATATCAAAGGATTTCACAAGTTTTAACCATGCCGGGTCCTCTAACCTCCGTGAGAGGCCAGCTATGTTCCACGAGATCAAGCGGAAGGGGACAACCTCAGCCAGACTATCTACCTCCCCCAGATGTGTTGTAATTTGTCACTGGGATGCGTCAATAGCTCTCGAAATTACTACCGGTGAGCCAGTGTCTACTTCCAATAAGACAGATTCTACCTGTTTGGAGATAGCTCTCTCGCCCTGTAGTGAAATGCAATCAGTACCCGTACGATCACCTTTCTGGCGCCCAGTTGGCGTTGATGGTCAGTCACCATCTCCAAACAGCTGTATCTGTTCATAGTTGGGATTCCTCTCCAGGTGTCCCTGAAAGATGGTTCTTTCGTAAGATATCTGATGGAATTACCTCCCCAATCCTCCCTGGTAGGGTATCTGATGGAATTGCCTCCCCAATCCTCCCACTCTCTTCCTGGCACTCGTTGACCTACTCTATGCCAGTTCTGTTCGTTAGCTAAGTCATTGTGTGTCCCAGGGAGGTAAAAAAAAGGACTCTTTTTGTATCTATACCTTCATTGTTATTTTGAGGGCCCCATGAGCAGATATGGTTAACTGTACAAGGATCCTTAAAATTAACCAATATACAGTCACCCTGGATTGACTTCTTTCCATGACCCACCCAGGGAACTCTGCAAACCGTTATGATCTGACTCGACCAGTAAGGTGGTAATGGTCGGTTCTTATTGAGCCAGTATCGGACCTTGTTCATCAGTGCCCAGGGAGGTTCATCTGTGGTGTTTAACAGCTCCGGGACACCAGTCATCACTACCACGAAGGGGCTAGCCTCAGGGGGGAGATTAGGAGGTAGTCTACTATTGGACACTCCCCTGTAGGAATCCCTATTGACATTCATCAGGGGTACTATGGGAGTATTACTAACCACCTTATCCTGCACAGCAGGTTCTTTGGATTTATCAGTAACTTTCTTCTCTACCATTGCTGCAGGGGTTTTCGATGTTACAATTTGCCCTGCAGCCGCTGTTTTTATTACTTGTGGAACCGCGGTTTTATCAGTGGGTAGTTTATTTCCCCCTGTCTTTCCTATCCCCTATCCCCGGGGTTAATGGGTTTTCCTTTTTGAAAGAGTAACTAATTCAGCTAGATGGTTTTCAATATGCTGTATTCTAATTTCTAACGGGGAGAGGTAAGATTGAAATAACTCGCCCACTTTTGTTAGAAATTGATTTTCTACCACTTTTTCATTTTCGCCCCCTACCGAGATAGTCAAAACACCAGTGGTTAAGTTTCCCAGGGGCTCATTTGTGACAGGGTGTAATGATTTGTTATTTCTGTTTTCCACCCCCTTCTGCACAAGGTTGTTTGGATTATCCCCCTGGTGCTTGGCTAACTCCTGTGGCCTCCTGGCCCATTTAGTTTTCTGTTTCCCCCCTTTTTTCCTTACAGCACCCTCCCTCTTTCCTCTCAACTGTCTAGTTACCTCTGGTGTAGTGTGTAGTGATAAATCTGGAGTTTTTTTAAGTTCTAGACTAATTTGGGGGTCAGACAGAAGTTCTGATGCCGATAGATCCACCACATTTGGTAGGCTATGGACGTCAGCTCGTACCTCTGTTGAGAGGGGTTTCCTAGTCTGCTCAGGAGTTCTTACTGTGGCAAGATGGCCCAGGGAAGATCTTTTTTGGAGAGCCACTTCTAGATCTTGAGATACTCTACGTTCAAGGTCAGCAATACCGTGGTCAATAAAAGAGTTTGCCCTTATAATAAAATTGTCTAAAAGTCCTGTTATCTGACCCCCTTCAGCAGCAATTTTACTCCTGCTTCCACGTGTAGTCATGATTCAAAAACAAAAATATGCTATTCCAGGCAAACGCATATATTTGAATAAATAAATAAAAAATAAAAATAAAAAAACAGTGTTCGAATACAAACTACTACAACGGTGAAGCATACATACAGAACAATTAAAAGCATATGAGAAACAAACTTAGAGGGAGGGCCCGGTCCGGTCTTACACAGATGTGGTGAAGTGGTGAAGTGGTCCGAGTGCAATAGGCTCCGCAAAGAGATGCAGGTAATCAGGGCAAGGACAGCAACAGTCCCTCTATTGTGGCCAAAAGAGTCTCTCCCAACAGGTACTGGCTCCGCAAGATCTTATATGCAAGGAGGGGGCGGGAAGAGGACCAGCTGCGGCCGATCAGCGCCGCGCAGCAAGCTGGTCCTCGCAGTCCTGCCTCAGTCCGTGGGTAGGGAAGCAGTAATTAATCACCTCCTCAAGGCTCCTAGCAGCAATTTCCACAATCCCTCGGCAGTCAGGGCTCGAGCGGCTCCCGCGGAGCGGGGGCTGCGAGAAGTGGTGAAGTGGTGAAGTGGTCCGAGTGCAATAGGCTCGGCAAAGAGATGTAGGTAATCAGGGCAAGGACAGCAACAGTCCCTCTGTTGTGGCCAAAAGAGTCTCTCCCCAATTCCTGCAGTCAACACAGCCCTCTTCTGTAGTAATTTCTGTCACTATGTTAAAAGCAACGTCAGAAATCCCTGTTCTGGTAGTTTTGCAGACCAGAAGTCATGTTTTTAACCCGTTGGATGTGTCGGAAGGCCCCCGTGCTTCCGACATCATGGTGGACTTGTGCGGAGGACGGCCGTCCGAACCTTTTATTTCGCCCGCACCGCGGCGGTTAAAGGGGTAAAGTAAGTAATTCATGTGAATGGTGTAAATGTACACTGCAGCCTGCATGTCACTTGTATGCGACTGGTAAACCTTTCTGTAACAAATGACTGTTGCCTGACTTAAAATCAGATAGGCCAAATGGTGATAGCCAATATTTAATCATGTGTAGAGAGCAGAGTTCATGCACAAAGAGCTACTGAGCACTGTTCTAGTGCCTACTCAAAAAAAATTACCTTCCTACATACATTCCAATGGACTGAAATATCTGTGTAGGAAGGTGGATGATTATTTGGTGTGGGCGGACGTCCAACTCAAGGATTAATAACATTATCCCATCAGAGTGAACACCAAAAGTCATTAAAATAACTCCCTGATAGCTATGGCTAAGAGCAGACAAGCTTAACTTATGGCAAAGTTGAAGTATTTATACTGTACTAAAACTGTAATAAATTCAAAACATCAAACAATAAAAATCCCAAACTAAATTAGAAAAAACAGAGTATATGTTGATAACAGAAACGACACCAAAATGACAAAAATGTAAAATAAGGAACCAGAGATATAAGTTCTTGATGTATTAAGTAAAAGTAGAGGCAAAAAAGGCTAAGCACAAATAGTAGTCTATGGTAATGGTAGACCTGGACCTAGATGCACTTTGAGGCCAACTGTGATGGATCCACAAGTCAGATACTGCAAATGAGAAGTCCTAAACCTTTGCAGTGATAAGCACCCTTTTCCTCACTCTTCATTTGAGACTTTGGAGGTATTCTCAGACTTCACAGCTTTGTTCAACAACTGTACCTGTCCACACAGGTACAGTTGTGACTGGACAAGTCATCATCTAGTAGGTAGAGGCTCTTCAGCTAATTGTGGCACTGTAGAAGCAGAGGAGGTCAGCCCACTGACACTCAGAGTTAACTTTTTTGCCCTGGAAGCTGGAGAGAGCTGATCCCATCCTTCTGACTTCTCTCAGGTTACAGCAGACAAAGTTCTGTCCTCTTTTGATTTTCTGCAGGCAAAGAAAGCTTTCTGAAGAGGGTGCCTCAGAGTGGAACAGTTATTGATGGCACTAGCTAATGGGTGTGGCTAACTCCTGGTTCTACTTAATGAATTAGGTAAAAGTTCTCAGGGGCAACTCTACCCGCTTTTTTCACCAGTTCCAGTGCACCCTATTGCAAGCAATACCTCAATGCACCTTACTCCTAAAGTCCAAAACGGTGAAACCCTTTTCCACTTGTCCAAAGCCTATGCAAAAATAGATGAGTAGCCTCCTCCTTTGTGGCCACTCAAAATTAGTTCTGGGGATTGCATTCCTACTACTGGGTTTAGAGATAGCGTGGCCGAGGGAACACAGTTTTGCCTTACCCTTCTGAAAGAGCAGGCCTTTTAATAGTTAATACAATCCCGAGTCTTCCCTAACTGGTCTTCCTGCAAGAGGAATAAAATCACCTCCCAACATTTAGCCCATTATTTCTGCTCTGCGAGCAGTTTTTGTAATTCATTAAGGTCAAGCACTAGCAGACCAGCTGTAAAAAACTGGGTTGCTAGTCGAGAAGGGTGAAACCGTACTCAAGCAGGGATAGCAATCCTTGTCAGGGTGAAGTCAGTATTTGTGCAATACTGCAAAAAGTAACATAGTGAACACACACAACAAAAAGGATACCACACCAAATCAGAAAAATATATTAATTGTAATACATAAATGATGACGAAAACGACCAAAATCTAATCAGTGGAACCGGAGATATGCAGTTTTAAGGATTTAAGTGAAAATAGCACCAGAAAGCACAAAGCGCCAACTGCAAATATCTGGTCGGGCCAGACAGGGATAACGTCACAAGTTCAGACACACTGCCATGAAGCATGGGCCGGCAACAGGTACTCAGTAATACATGCTGAACAAGAGTACCTTACATCCTGGTTGCAGAGCATTGCAAGGTCTTGGGGTGAGGATGATTTGTGAAACCGAGGTGTGCATTCTGGGGAGCTGCGAGGCTGCGATGCAGGGTTTAGCCTCATCATTGAGGAGGCCATCAGTAGGGAAAGATTGAGATGAGATGTCCTGCATTGAGAATGCATCACAAACCAGCTGTACTTAAGAGAATTGGTAGGCTTGCAATATGAAGTCCTGCATCATTGTTGATGCTGCCATTAATGAGAGGATTGCGATTAAAGTGCCTGCATTAAGGATGTGTCGCACAGTGGCAATTTGGATGTGGCTGTGGGCTTTTGAGGTAGATGCGGATTCCTTAGGTTTGGAGAACCATTAGAGCAGAGGTGATTTGGTGGTTCTGTTTAGGCTTGCACCGCATACCAGAGGTGATGCATCAGTTGTGATAGATCCACTGATGGGCTGGCAAAGCACCTTCAGGCCCACTTCCAAAGGTCCAGGACTGGGGTGGCACCACTTGGCAGGGCAGGGCTCACAGATGTAGATTTCAGGTCTTGGTTACAAGAGAATAGCCCTTGGAGACCTCTGGTGGTCCTGAGTTCAGTGTACAGATCAAGTCCGTCTCGCCAAGAAAAGAAGGCAGCAGGTCAGCAGAGCAGGCAGCAGTCCTTCGGGTCATTAGTCCAGCAGATTGGCAGTCCTTTTGAGCAGCACAGCAGTCCATCTTCATGGAAGAGTCTTCCACAGGTCAAGAAGTGTCCTGAAGAGTTGGTGTCTGAGGTCCACAATATATACATTGTGCCTCCTTTGAAGTGGGAGAAGCTTCTAGATGTTACCCTTTGAAGTACACAGGTTTTTCTGCCTCCGCTGGTTCCAGACTAACTACGGAGGGTAACCAATCCTTTGTGTGAAGGTCGCACAGAGCCTATTTGTGTAACTGGTAAAAAAGACATGTAGCTGATTCATATATATATATATATCCAAACACTTCAGATGAGCCCTCGGTGGGAAACAGCAACACAGTCGGAAATTTGCATCCATTTCAATCAGGATCAGATGCAGCATGAGACACACTCCGGCACAGGCATCTCTCGTGTTCCATGCCAAACCGGTTTCGGGATCGTCCTCCCTTTGTCAATGGCAGCTGTTCACTCGAAGAACCTAGCGTGCACTTTATACTTAAGAGCCTGCCCCAGTGGGCGTGTCCAAAAGGAATTGTGGTTCTTGTAGTGCTTACGATAATTCCTCAGGTGAGTAGGTTCTGCGTGGCAGCAAAGTTAATTATAAAAGTTTATAAAACCCCTGTGGGCTGATGCATTGTGGCGTTGGGCATCCTGCTGTGTTTTGTCATCTGGTCACAGGACTCCGACCTCCCGAAGAGATGACACCGCTTGGCGCCATCACGGGTCCGCCCTGGAGCGGCATACTTCATTCCCGCGGCAGGACTCAGGCCGCAAAACATCCAAACACTTCAGATGAGCCCTCGGTGGGAAACAGCAACACAGTCGGAAATTTGCATCCATTTCAATCAGGATCTGATGCAGCATGAGACGCACTCCGGCACAGGCATCTCTTGTGTTCCTTGCCAAACCGGTTTCGGGATCGTCCTCCCTTTGTCAATGGCAGCTGTTCACTCGAAGAACCTGGCGTGCACTTTATACTTAAGAGCCTGCCCCAGTGGGCGTGTCCAAAAGGAATTGTGGTTCTTGTAGTGCTTATGATAATTCCTCAGGTGAGTAGGTTCTGCGTGGCAGAAAAGTTAATTATAAAAGTTTATAAAACCCCTGTGGGCTGATGCATTGTGGCGTTGGGCATCCTGCTGTGTTTTGTCATCTGGTCACAGGACTCCGACCTCCCGAAGAGATGACACCGCTTGGCACCATCACGGGTCCGCCCTGGAGCGGCATACTTCATTCCCGCGGCTGGACTCAGGCCGCAAAACATCCAAACACTTCAGATGAGCCCTCGGTGGGAAACAGCAACACAGTCAGAAATTTGCATCCATTTCAATCAGGATCAGATGCAGCATGAGACGCACTCCGGCACAGGCATCTCTCGTGTTCCTTGCCAAACCGGTTTCGGGATCGTCCTCCCTTTGTCAATGGCAGCTGTTCACTCGACGAACCTGGCGTGCCCTTTATACTTAAGAGCCTGCCCCAGTGGGCGTGTCCAAAAGGAATTGTGGTTCTTGTAGTGCTTACGATAATTCCTCAGGTGAGTAGGTTCTGCGTGGCAGCAAAGTTAATTATAAAAGTTTATAAAACCCCTGTGGGCTGATGCATTGTGGCGTTGGGCATCCTGCTGTGTTTTGTCATCTGGTCACAGGACTCCGACCTCCCAAAGAGATGACACCGCTTGGCGCCATCACGGGTCCGCCCTGGAGCGGCATACTTCATTCCCGCGGCAGGACTCAGGCCGCAAAACATCCAAACACTTCAGATGAGCCCTCGGTGGGAAACAGCAACACAGTCGGAAATTTGCATCCATTTCAATCAGGATCTGATGCAGCATGAGACGCACTCCGGCACAGGCATCTCTTGTGTTCCTTGCCAAACCGGTTTCGGGATCGTCCTCCCTTTGTCAATGGCAGCTGTTCACTCGAAGAACCTGGCGTGCACTTTATACTTAAGAGCCTGCCCCAGTGGGCGTGTCCAAAAGGAATTGTGGTTCTTGTAGTGCTTACGATAATTCCTCAGGTGAGTAGGTTCTGCGTGGCAGCAAAGTTAATTATAAAAGTTTATAAAACCCCTGTGGGCTGATGCATTGTGGCGTTGGGCATCCTGCTGTGTTTTGTCATCTGGTCACAGGACTGCGACCTCCCGAAGAGATGACACCGCTTGGCGCCATCACGGGTCCGCCCTGGAGCGGCATACTTCATTCCCGCGGCTGGACTCAGGCCGCAAAACATCCAAACACTTCAGAGGAGCCCTCGGTGGGAAACAGCAACACAGTCGGAAATTTGCATCCATTTCAATCAGGATCAGATGCAGCATGAGACTCACTCCGGCACAGGCATCTCTCGTGTTCCTTGCCAAACCGGTTTCGGGATCGTCCTCCCTTTGTCAATGGCAGCTGTTCACTCGTCGAACCTGGCGTGCACTTTATACTTAAGAGCCTGCCCCAGTGGGCGTGTCCAAAAGGAATTGTGGTTCTTGTAGTGCTTATGATAATTCCTCAGGTGAGTAGGTTCTGCGTGGCCGCAAAGTTAATTATAAAAGTTTATAAAACCCCTGTGGGCTGATGCATTGTGGCGTTGGGCATCCTGCTGTGTTTTGTCATCTGGTCACAGGACTCCGACCTCCCGAAGAGATGACACCGCTTGGCGCCATCACGGGTCCCCCCTGGAGCGGCATACTTCATTCCCGCGGCTGGACTCAGGCCGCAAAACATCCAAACACTTCAGATGAGTCCTCGGTGGGAAACAGCAACACAGTCGGAAATTTGCATCCATTTCAATCAGGATCAGATGCATCATGAGACGCACTCCGGCACAGGCATCTCTCGTGTTCCTTGCCAAACCGGTTTCGGGATCGTCCTCCCTTTGTCAATGGCAGCTATTCACTCGAAGAACCTGGCGTGCACTTTATACTTAAGAGCCTGCCCCAGTGGGCGTGTCCAAAAGGAATTGTGGTTCTTGTAGTGCTTACGATAATTCCTCAGGTGAGTAGGTTCTGCGTGGCAGCAAAGTTAATTATAAAAGTTTATAAAACCCCTGTGGGCTGATGCATTGTGGCGTTGGGCATCCTGCTGTGTTTTGTCATCTGGTCACAGGACTCCGACCTCCCGAAGAGATGACACCGCTTGGCACCATCACGGGTCCGCCCTGGAGCGGCATACTTCATTCCCGCGGCTGGACTCAGGCCGCAAAACATCCAAACACTTCAGATGAGTCCTCGGTGGGAAACAGCAACACAGTCGGAAATTTGCATCCATTTCAATCAGGATCAGATGCAGCATGAGACGCACTCCGGCACAGGCATCTCTCGTGTTCCTTGCCAAACCGGTGTCGGGATCGTCCTCCCTTTGTCAATGGCAGCTGTTCACTCGAAGAACCTGGCGTGCACTTTATACTTAAGAGCCTGCCCCAGTGGGCGTGTCCAAAAGGAATTGTGGTTCTTGTAGTTCTTACGATAATTCCTCAGGTGAGTAGGTTCTGCGTGGCAGCAAAGTTAATTATAAAAGTTTATAAAACCCCTGTGGGCTGATGCATTGTGGCGTTGGGCATCCTGCTGTGTTTTGTCATCTGGTCACAGGACTCCGACCTCCCGAAGAGATGACACCGCTTGGCGCCATCACGGGTCCGCCCTGGAGCAGCATACTTCATTCCCGCGGCTGGACTCAGGCCGCAAAACATCCAAACACTTCAGATGAGCCCTCGGTGGGAAACAGCAACACAGTCGGAAATTTGCATCCATTTCAATCAGGATCAGATGCAGCATGAGACGCACTCCGGCACAGGCATCTCTCGTGTTCCTTGCCAAACCGGTTTCGGGATCGTCCTCCCTTTGTCAATGGCAGCTGTTCACTCGACGAACCTGGCGTGCACTTTATACTTAAGAGCCTGCCCCAGTGGGCGTGTCCAAAAGGAATTGTGGTTCTTGTAGTGCTTACGATAATTCCTCAGGTGAGTAGGTTCTGCGTGGCAGCAAAGTTAATTATAAAAGTTTATAAAACCCCTGTGGGCTGATTCATTGTGGCGTTGGGCATCCTGCTGTGTTTTGTCATCTGGTCACAGGACTCCGACCTCCCGAAGAGATGACACCGCTTGGCGCCATCACGGGTCCGCCCTGGAGCGGCATACTTCATTCCCGCGGCTGGACTCAGGCCGCAAAACATCCAAACACTTCAGATGAGCCCTCAGTGGGAAACAGCAACACAGTCGGAAATTTGCATCCATTTCAATCAGGATCAGATGCAGCATGAGACGCACTCCGGCACAGGCATCTCTCGTGTTCCTTGCCAAACCGGTTTCGGGATCGTCCTCCCTTTGTCAATGGCAGCTGTTCACTCGAAGAACCTGGCGTGCACTTTATACTTAAGAGCCTGCCCCAGTGGGCGTGTCCAAAAGGAATTGTGGTTCTTGTAGTGCTTACGATAATTCCTCAGGTGAGTAGGTTCTGCGTGGCAGCAAAGTTAATTATAAAAGTTTATAAAACCCCTGTGGGCTGATGCATTGTGGCGTTGGGCATCCTGCTGTGTTTTGTCATCTGGTCACAGGACTCCGACCTCCCGAAGAGATGACACCGCTTGGCGCCATCACGGGTCCGCCCTGGAGCGGCATACTTCATTCCCGCGGCTGGACTCAGGCCGCAAAACATCCAAACACTTCAGATGAGCCCTCGGTGGGAAACAGCAACACAGTCGGAAATTTGCATCCATTTCAATTAGGATCGGATGCAGCATGAGACGCACTCCGGCACAGGCATCTCTCGTGTTCCATGCCAAACCGGTTTCGGGATCGTCCTCCCTTTGTCAATGGCAGCTGTTCACTCGAAGAACCTGGCGTGCACTTTATACTTAAGAGCCTGCCCCAGTGGGCGTGTCCAAAAGGAATTGTGGTTCTTGTAGTGCTTACGATAATTCCTCAGGTGAGTAGGTTCTGCGTGGCAGCAAAGTTAATTATAAAAGTTTATAAAACCCCTGTGGGCTGATGCATTGTGGCGTTGGGCATCCTGCTGTGTTTTGTCATCTGGTCACAGGACTCCGACCTCCCGAAGAGATGACACCGCTTGGCGCCATCACGGGTCCGCCCTGGAGTGGCATACTTCATTCCCGCGGCTGGACTCAGGCCGCAAAACATCCAAACACTTCAGATGAGCCCTCGGTGGGAAACAGCAACACAGTCGGAAATTTGCATCCATTTCAATCAGGATCAGATGCAGCATGAGACGCACTCCGGCACAGGCATCTCTCGTGTTCCTTGCCAAACCGGTTTCGGGATCGTCCTCCCTTTGTCAATGGCAGCTGTTCACTCGAAGAACCTGGCGTGCACTTTATACTTAAGAGCCTGTCCCAGTGGGCGTGTCCAAAAGGAATTGTGGTTCTTTAAACACAGCAGGATGCCCAACGCCACAAAGCATCAGCCCACAGGGGTTTTTAACTTTTATTTGACTTTGCTGCCACGCAGAACCTACTCACTTGAGGCATATCGCAAGCACTACAAGAACCACAATTCCGTTTGGACACGCCCACATGGGCGGGCTCTTGAGTATGAAAGTGCACGCTAGGCTCTCTGAGTGAACAGCTGCCATTGACAAAGGGAGGATGATCCCGAAACCGGTTTGGCAAGGAACAAGAGAGATGCCTGTGCCAGAGTGCGTCTCATGCTGCATCTGATCCTGAATGAAATGGATCCCAATTTCCGACCTTGTTGCTTTTTCCCACAGAGGGCTCAACTTTAGTGTTGGGATGTTTTGCGGCCTGAGTCCAGCCGCGGGAATGAAGTATGCCGCTCGAGGGCAGACCCGTGATGGCGCCAAGCGGTGTCATCTCTGCAGGAGGTCGGAGTCCTGTGACCAGATGATTAAACACAGCAGGATGCCCAACGCCACAAAGCATCAGCCCACAGGGGTTTTATAACTTTTATTTGACTTTGCTGCCACGCAGAACCTACTCACTTGAGGCATATCGCAAGCACTACAAGAACCACAATTCCGTTTGGACACGCCCACATGGGCGGGCTCTTGAGTATGAAAGTGCACGCTAGGCTCTCTGAGTGAACAGCTGCCATTGACAAAGGGAGGACGATCCCGAAACCGGTTTGGCAAGGAACAAGAGAGATGCCTGTGCCGGAGTGCGTCTCATGCTGCATCTGATCCTGAATGAAATGGATCCAAATTTCCGACCTTGTTGCTTTTTTCCACAGAGGGCTCAACTTTAGTGTTGGGATATATATATATATATATATATATATATATATATATATATATATATATATATATATATATATATATATATATATATATATATATATATATGCCAAACAATTCCCACCACTTCCGACCACTTCCGTGTTCCGGCGAAGAAGGAACTCAGACCACCACAGCAGTTCAGGCAAGATGTATGTTTATCTGCGTTTCTCCCGCAGCCTGCAACGACGCGTTTCGGGCTTCAAGTGCCCTTGATCACATATATATATATATATAGGTCATGTGATCAAGGCAGGGATCTGCCGAAACGCGTTGTGACGATATGGCAAGCACAGAAATAAATATTTAAAAACTTGCACCGAATCTGGGTCTTCCTCGTCTTTTCGCTTTGTTGAAGGCGAGCCTTGTAGTATATATAGGCAGCAGGTTTTACACTTCATTATTTGACAAGCTTCTCACTACAGCTGTCCATGTGTCAGTCCCGACACGTCATGCTTCTTCTCATGGGAATGCAGTGCATGAAGTAACGAAGAGCCGCAGCCATTTTCGTCCATTCGCGCATGCGCTCCCTGGTGAGCAGCATGCTGGTAGTTGCGGTTTTAATAATTCCCCTCCAGTGGGGTTTGTGTACTTCAATTCTGTTTTCATTGCCTTTCAATGAGGTTGTTCACAACCCTCTGGTGGGCTGCAGATGTAGTGTTCTGCTTTGAGCTGCCGCTCCCTGTAGCTGTCATCAGGAATTGAATTTGAATTTTAAAATATTTATAGAGCACTCTTATACCGGATCGGTTTCATGGCGCTAGATAGCCGAGGATCGGTGAAAGGCGGGCTAGGCTACAACGGATCTGGAGAACAAAAAGGTCTTCAGTTGCTTGCGGAAATCCAAATAGGAGGGAGACATCCTGAGAGGGAGTGGGAGTGAGTTCCAGAAGGATGGAGCCAGCACTGCAAATCTGGCCCCCCCGGCCTTCTGTTTCCTGAAGCGTGGGACTGACAGGAGAGCCAGATGAGTGGAGCGAAGTTCTCTGGATGGGAGATAGGGGGAAATGGCTTCGCGCAGGAAGACGGGGGCGGTCCCAGATCTAGCCTGGTAGGTGATACATCCCAGCTTGAAAAGGGCCCTCTCCCTCACTGGGAGCCAATGGAGGGACTGCAGCAAGGGGGTCGTATGATTGAACCTGGGGAGGCCAAAAATCAGACGGGCCGCCTGATTTTGAATCAGTTGGAGTCGGCGGATAAGGTAAGCTGGTGCACCGTTAAAGATAACATTCCCATAGTCAAGGCGCGAGAGCACCATGGCCATGAGAATGAGTTTGAGTGCAGCGGCCGAAAAAAAACGTGAAACCCTCCGGATAATCCGGAGGGAGAAAAAACAAGCAGACACAACAGAACTGATCTGAGTATGGAGGGTAAGCAGTGGATTAATGAAAATACCCAATGTTTTGACTTTGGGAGCTGGGAGGGGGGGAGGACCAAGTGAAGGAGGCCAGAAGGAAGGGGACCAGGGACTGCAACCACCCCCCGTCAGGACCAATTCGGTCTTGTCCGGGTTTAGTTTGAGGTGGTTGCAGTTCATCCACCCTTGGATAAAGAGCATAACCTTCTGGAAGTTGGAAGACGAGGAGGGGGAAGACGAGAGGTTGAAGATAAGTTGGAGGTCATCGGCGTAATTATACACCGAGACCTCCATCTGCTGTAAAGAAAAAATGAGGGGTGAGATGTATAAATTAAATAATAAGGGGGATAGGGACGAGCCTTGTGGGACTCCACAGGTCACCCTCCTAGGAGGGGCCGTGAAGTTAGCAAGATGGACGGCCTTCTCCCTGTCCGTCAGAAAGGAGCGGAGCCAGGCAAAGGCCGTGCCCCCGATGCCCGCCGCTTGGACACGGGTTAACAAGATGTCATGGTCCACCGTGTCGAACGCGGCGGACAGATCTAACAGGACTAGGGCCTGTGGTCGGCCGGTGTCGATCCCCTCCCTTAATTGATCCATCACCGACACCACTACCTTCTCGGTCGAATGCAGCGGGCGAAAGCCCGCCTGGCGGGCGGAGAGGCCGCCCGTAGATTCTACAAAGGAACTGAGGGACCTGGTGACATGAGCCTCTGAGACCTTCGCGAGGAAAGGGAGGAGGGAGATAGGGCGGTAGATGGAGGGCAGGGAAGGGTCCGCCCCCGCCTTTTTCAAAATAGGGATGATGACTGCCGACTTGTGAGCAGAGGGGACAGTGCCAGTGCTGAGGGAGTGGTTAATAAGGGTAAGAGGAGGAGAATGGCAGTTGGAGAAGAGCTCTTTTAGAACAAATGCAGGGCCAATGTCCTGAGGGGAGCCCAATTTGATCCGGGCCAGGAGGGGGAGCAGGGAGTCTCGGGTGAGGAGGGGGAACTGAATGAGTGCGGGAATAGGAAGATTAGGGGGGGCAAAGGGTGGTGTCAGAGGTGAGGGGGGGATGTTGGCCTTGATGAGGGCAATCTTCTCGAAGAAGTAAGAATTAAGGGAATTACAAAGGATTTGAGAAGGGGGGATTATGGGGGTCGCCCTGTCGGAGGCAGCAAGCTCGTGAACAGTGGCGAAAATCTCCTTTGGTTGGTTTTCTGCTGTCAGGATTCTGCCGGAGAAGTACTCCATTTTGGCTTTTAGTATATCGTGTTTATACTCTTTCAAAGACAAACAATAGTTGGTTTTGAGAAGGGGACAGTAGGTCCGACGCCAGGCGCGTTCGGCTCTACGAGTGGCAAGCTTTTTGTCCCTTAAGGCAGGGGTGAACCATCGATTGGCCGCATGGGCGCATTTAATGGTCACTCTCTTAAGGGAGACGATGGAGTTGCAAGCCTTTAGCAGCCAGTTGTTTATGGCAGAGAGCTGAGTGGGGAGGGATAGGTCATTGAGCTCCGGGCTGGTTGCCGCAAGGGAGGAGCAGACCGCGGGGAGGACCGCCTTATCCCACTTTCTGGCCCAGCTGTTTTTGGGCAAGGGGGGTTTGGGCGGCCGTCCGAGGTCGGCCGTAAAGGAAATGAGGGAGTGGTCTGACCAGGAACACGGAGAAATGATAGGGAGGTCCATAGGAATGTTAAAGGACCAGATTTGGTCAAGTTGGTGACCTTTGATGTGGGTGGCCGTACTGAGCTGAGGAAGGAAGTTTAGGCTGGTGAGCAAAGCCGTAAACTCCTTGGATCTTATGTCTTCAGCTTGGTCGTTTGGCCAGTAGTTCAGATCACCAAGTAATAGAATAGCTGAGTTATTCACCACAAGAGTGGCCAAAAGGTCCTCGATTGCGGGTAAGAAGTCAGGAGTGGGCTGAGGTGGACGGTAGAGGAGTACACAGGTTAAAGGTACCCCAAAAGAAATAGAGCGGACTACTAAGCAGTCCACAGCCGGGATCACAGGGAACGGTAGGGTTTGGAAGAGGAAGTCCGTGCGGGTGATCAGGGCCACACCCCCCCCAGTCTTCCCCCCTGAGCGGTCCTTCCTAATGGCCGAGTAAGTGGGAGGCAGTATGGACAACAGACTGGGTAGCAAATCGTCCCTGAACCAGGTTTCCGTGAGGAATAGCAGGTCAGGCTGGCGTGAGTCGAGCAGATGGAATAGCTCGAGTTGGTGCCCGACCGCAGACCTGGTATTGAGGAGGATCGCAGAGGTGCCGGATTTAGGATTACAAGGGGTGCATAGGGAAGTGTTATCAGGTCTAGATGGCGGCCTAATAAGGGTAGGGAGGGTGTGATGAGGCTGTAGGAATGGAGTGCAAGGGCACGGGGGAACAGGGTAGGAATTACATAAGCCAAGTGAGGCGATGCGTTCCGATACTGGGGTTGACGGGGAACGGGGATGCCAAAGAGAGTGAAGCGTCGCCGAAGAGTACCTGATGGGAGAATGGGCATGGTGACCGGGCCCGGGCCCCGGCCAGCAGCGGACGGGCACAGACGGGCTTAACTCTGGCGCGACTCCGGCGCGCCTACGTCGCGCCCGCTGCGCTTGTCTGCTGCGCTAACGCGTGGTGGCCATTTAAATAGTAATGGGATCAGGGGGGAGTGGCTAAGAGGTTACAGGCCGACTACCCAACCCAAAATGGCGCCCGCAGTCGCCGGGGGTCGCCGTTAAGCGGACAGCCCACGGTAGATTGCCTGATGGCAACCATGCAGACCCACTAACTCATTCCAAGTGGGTGGTGCAACTCCCGCGGCTGAGGCTGCCGCATCAAAACGTGATTCCAAAGATGCCTCGGATCTTAGAGACGCACTTCACGCAGGCAGCAGGTTTCAACCTTCTTTATTTGGCAAGCTTCTCACTACAGCTGTCCATGTGTCAGTCCCGACGTGTTTCGAAGCTCATGCTTTTTCTCATGGGTCGGCAGTGCATGAAGTAATAAAGAGCAGCAGCCATTTTTATCCATTCGCGCATTCGCTCCCTGGTGAGAAGCATGCCGGTAGTTGCAGTTTTAATAATTCCCCTCCAGTGGGGTTTGTGTACTTCAATTCTGTTTTCATTGCCTTTCAATGATGTTGTTCACAACCCTCTGGTGGGCTTCAGATGTAGTGTTCTGCTTTGATCTGCCGCTACCTGTAGCTGTCATCAGGCTGCCCGATGGCAACCATGCAGACCCGCTAACTCATTCTAAGTGGGTGGTGCGACT
Organism: Lissotriton helveticus; assembly: GCF_964261635.1. Classification (NCBI taxonomy): domain Eukaryota; kingdom Metazoa; phylum Chordata; class Amphibia; order Caudata; family Salamandridae; genus Lissotriton; species Lissotriton helveticus. Next base: position 220,400,812 of record NC_136059.1, on the reverse strand, counting down.
TCCGCGGCTGAGGCCGCCGCATCAAAACGTGATTCCAAAGATGCCTCGGATCTTAGAGACGCACTCCACGCAGGCAGCAGGTTTCAACCTTCTTTATTTGGCAAGCTTCTCACTACAGCTGTCCGTGTGTCAGTCCCGACGCGCTTCGAAGCTCATGCTTCTTCCTCATGGGACAGTAGTGCATGAAGTAATGAAGAGCCGCAGCCATTTTTATCCATTCGAGCATGCACTCCCTGGTGAGCAGCATGCCGGTAGTTGCAGTTTTAATAATTCCCCTCCAGTGGGGTTTGTGTACTTCAATTCTGTTTTCATTGCCTTTCAATGATGTTGTTCACAACCCTCTGGTGGGCTGCAGATGTAGTGTTCTGCTTTGATCTGCCGCTCCCTGTAGCTGTCATCAGGCTGCCCGATGGCAACCATGCAGACCCGCTCACTCATTCCAAGTGGGTGGTGCAACTTCCATGGCTGAGGCCGCCGCATCAAAACGTGATTCCAAAGATGCCTCGGATCTTAGAGACGCACTCCACGCAGGCAGCAGGTTTTAACCTTCTTTATTTGGCAAGCTTCTCACTACAGCTGTACGTGTGTCAGTCCTGACGCGTTTCGAAGCTCATGCTTCTTCCTCATGGGACAGCAGAGCATGAAGTAACGAAGAGCCGCAGCCATTTTTATCCATTCGCGCATGCGCTCCCTGGTGAGCAGCATGCTGGTAGTTGTGAATTTAATAATTCCCATCCAGTGGGGTTTGTCTACTTCAATTCTGTTTTCTTTGCCTTTCAATGATGTTGTTCACAACCCTCTGGTGTGCTACAGATGTAGTGATCTGCTTTGATCTGCAGCTCCCTGTAGCTGTCATCAGGATGCCCGATGGCTACCATGCAGACCCGCTAATTCATTCCAAGCGGGTGGTGCGACTCCCGCGGCTGAGGCCCCCGCGTCAAAACTTGATTCTAAAGATGCCTCGGATCTTAGAGACACACTCCACGCAGGCAGCAGGTTTCAACCTTCTTTATTTGGCAAGCTTCTCACTACAGCTGTCCGTGTGTCAGTCCTGACGCGTTTCGAAGCTCATGCTTCTTCCTCATGGGACAGCAGAGCATGAAGTAACGAAGAGCCGCAGCCATTTTTATCCATTCGCGCATGCGCTCCCTGGTGAGCAGCATGCTGGTAGTTGTGAATTTAATAATTCCCCTCCAGTGGGGTTTGTCTACTTCAATTCTGTTTTCTTTGCCTTTCAATGATGTTGTTCACAACCCTCTGGTGTGCTACAGATGTAGTGATCTGCTTTGATCTGCAGCTCCCTGTAGCTGTCATCAGGCTGCCCGATGGCAACCATGCAGACGCGCTAATTCATTCCAAGCGGGTGGTGCACCTCCCGCGGCTGAGGCCCCCGCGTCAAAACGTGATTCCAAAGATGCCTCGGATCTTAGAGTCGCACTCCACGCAGGCAGCAGGTTTCAACATTCTTTATTTGGCAAGCTTCTCACTACAGCTGTCCGTGTGTCAGTCCCGACGCTTTTCGAAGCTCATGCTTCTTCCTCATGGGATGGAAGTGCATGAGGTAAGGAAGAGCCGCAGCCATTTTTATCCATTCACGCATGCGCTGCCTGGTGAGCAGCATGCTGGTAGTTGCGGTTTTAATAATTCCCCTCCACTGGGGTGCGTGTACTTCAATTCTGTTTTCTTTGCCATTCAATGATGTTGTTCACAACCCTCTGGTGGGCTGCAGTTGTATTGATCTGCTTTGAACTGCAGCTCCCTGTAGCTGTCATCAGGCTGTCCGATGGCAACCATGCAGACCCGCTAAATCATTCCAAGCGGGTGGTGCGACTCCTGCGGCTGCGGCCGCCGCGTCAAAACATGATTCCAAAGGTGCCTCGGATCTTAGAGACGCACTCCGCGCAGGCAGCCTGTGGAGAAGTGTGGCTGAATGGTTAGAGTGGCAGACCCTGATGCAGAAGTCTAGCCCGGGACCAGGGTTCAATTTCCCGCCTCGGCGGGTCTTGGGCTCAAAATTCCACGGACCTGATAATTCTCGCCTCGGTGCCTATTTCAATCATGGAGTCCCACTCTGCAACTCTGGGCAATAGCTTGCTTAATCTCCACAACGGCCCCCACAACGCTAAGGATGCCTGGCCTCCACCTTGCGGGTGCCCAGGAGTGGACACCTCACAGGGAAAGCCAGGATGGGTTCCTCAGCGGTATTCGTACAAGCGCCTTGAGACCCTTGCGGGTGAGTAGTGCGCTATACAAGTATCAATTTACAATTTACATTTACATGTTTCAACCTTCTTTATTTGGCAAGCTTCTCACTACAGCTGTCCGTGTGTCATTCCCAACGCGTTTTGAAGCTCATGCCTTTTCCTCATGGGACGGCAGTGCATGAAGTAACGAACAGCCGCACCCATTTTTCTCCATTTGCTTATGCGCTCCCTGGTGAGCAGCATGCTGGTAGTTGCGGTTTTAATAATTCCCCTACAGTTCGGTTTGTGTACTTCAATTCTGTTTTCTTTGCCTTTCAATGATGTTGTTCACAACCCTCTGGTGGGCTGCAGGTGTAGTCATCTGCCTTGATCTGCCGCTCCCTGTAGCTGTCATCAGGCTGCCCAATGGCAACCATGCAGACCCGTTAACTCATTCCAAGCGGGTGGTGTGACTCCCGCGGCTGAGGCCGCCACGGCAAAACGTGATTCCAAAGGTGTCTCGGATCTTAGAGATGCACTCCACGCAGCCAGCAGGTTTCAACCTTCTTTATTTAGCGAGCTTCTCACTACAGATGTCCGTGTGTCTGCCCCGACGTGTTACGAAGCTCATGCTTCTTTCTCATGGGATTGCAGTGCATGAAGTAACGAACAACCGCAGCCATTTTTATCCATTTGGGCATGCGCTCCCTGGTGAGCATCATGCTGGTAGTTGTGGTTTTAATAATTCCCCTCCAGTGGGGTTTGTGTACTTTAATTCTGTTTTCTTTGCCTTTCAATGATGTTGTTCACAACCCTCTGGTGGGCTGCAGATGTAGTGATCTGCTTTGATCTGCCATTCCCTGTAGCTATCATCAGGCTGCCCGATGGCAACCATGCAGACCCGCTAACTCATTCCATGCGGGTTGTGCGACTCCCGCGGCTGAGGCCGCCGCGTCAAAACATGATTTCAAAGGTGTCTCGGATCTTAGAGACGCACTCTGCGCAGGCAGCAGGTTTCAACCTTCTTTATTTGGCAAGCTTCTCACTACAGCTGTCCGTGTGTCAGTCCCGACGCGTATCGAACTCATGCTTCTTCCACATGGGATGGCAGTGCATAAAGTAACGAAGAGCCGCAGCCATTTTTATCTGTTCGCGAATGCGGTCCTTGGTGAGCAGAGTGGTTGAGTAAGGGGCTGGGGCTTACGATGAGGTCTAAGCAATCCCACTGAGAGGGCCATGCTTCTGGCAACGAATAGGGGTTATTGGCCCCCAAGAGCCCTTAGCAGCCAAGGGACTAGGCCCGGGTGGAGTTTGGGTAGCCGTGCTATGCAGAACTCTGCAAAGTAGTAAAAAAACTTTGAAGCACAATGCAGAGTTCCCCTAGCGAGTGGAGTTGCTTACCTTGCTCATTCATGTGATGTTTCCTGTCATATGCAACGCGAAGTGCCGGAAAACGCACATGAACAGCAATACGCAGTTGCACGGGCGCAGCCATTTTGGTATTTGCTCTGTTTATGGTGCTGGGCCTACTTTTCAATCCCTGCCTAATTCCTCTGAAACCTATCTACCCTAATATTTTATCTATAGCTTACCATGTGTCTTTGTGTTTTCCAAATTTTTTTTATATGCTGTGTGACTTTTGTACTTTTGTACTTTTTTAACTTTCTTAATTTTTTCCTTCCTTCCTTCTTTTTCATTCCTATTTCTTCTACTTTCTTCTTTTCCACGGCCTCCACCCAGTACCATGGAAGAGTAGGGGAAGGCAGCACCAGGTTCCCCCAAACCAACACCACCAGTCACAGTTGCCTACCTTGCAATAGGCTGCACCATCAAGGTGTGCAGCCCTGCACATTTTTCATGGAAGTGGAGGTGGCTGCGCTAGATTTTTTGTGCAGCACCACCTCCCCTCCACCATGGCAGCAGATGGAAGGCAGGGTAGCGAGTACCCCTTCCGGTAGTGTAAGCAGCATCAGGAGAGAGAGCGCCGGGCTGTGTGCCATTGCTCTTGGATCCGATGCATCCAACAATAGCTTATGCACCGGTGGCCGAACATCCTGGATATGGGCCAGGACTTGCTCGACCTACTGGTCATGGAGGTTGCGGGGATTGGTGAGTAATAATTATTGATTTGTTGTGTTCCATCTATGCTAATATTGTTTTCCCAAATAACAAGCATGCTCCTCATACTCCGGTAAGCTAAGCTTTTGTTACAAATATTATGTGATCATCCCAGAGTAAACAGGTGCTCAGCGGTGCTACCTAATACTACTTATTATCGCTCAGTAGGACTATTTCTTGAAGATGCCATGCAGAAACTAATCTTTCCTGTCACTGTGATAGTGGTTGTTATTGGTATGGGTGAGCTGGCATATGTTCTCATTTCTCTGTGGCTTTATTTTTTGTAGCTTGTACAGTTCCAACTCCAACCCCAAATGATTTCCCAGTAATGTGTAGTAAGGAGCTAAGGAACTATGCATGTATCAGCATGTCTGCATGAAAATAAATGCAGACTGAGTTGATCCGTCAAAGGGTGAGAGATGAGAAGCAAAGATCATCCATTGCAATTTATTAGTAGTTTCAAAATGTAGTTCAGGAAACTTGGAATAGGGTTAGGTAATTAAGGATTAGGTCCACAATACTAATAGGAGAGGAGATCAGATTTATAAAATGTTAATCAAATGTTACTACATTTGCCTCTCCCTGTCAAAACATTTTTGGGGAGATTGCTGTACCACTAATCTTTTTTTAAATGTATTTTAATAATTTCTTACACCAGCATCCAGGGGCAGGAGGGATCCTAATACCACCACAGATGTGCAGGCTGGTGAGGGGCTTGAGGTGCCTCCACCAGTGTTGATGGCTCTGCTGGGCCCAGTAAGTCCTCCTATTAATATTATTATTATTTCTCTATCTTGATTCTTTTACCGCTCCACATTTAGAATTTTCTTATTCCTTTTTACTGTGCATGTCTCCTATTTTTTTTCCAACTGCACTTTGATCTATTTCCTGAATCCTTCTTATTCCTACTTCATCCTTTCTATTACTTACTTTCTCTATATGTCAAGTTTCTGTACTTGACAACTATCTGTATTAGTCTGTAGCTTCATTTTTTTCTGCTTTGTCCGTAAGCTTTCCCTCTCCCCTTACTGACTGATGGTACATTAAGACTCAAGGAATCCATTTTAGGTCAGGTATTCTACTGTGAAGATTGCATGCCCAGTGAATGTATTCTATGCATGTATGTGGGGAAGGCTTTCTTTTTCTTGCGCGTGCTCAAACAGTAAAACAAGAAAGTGGCCATGGTCGTGGTGGCTCTCCCAGTGTTGTGTATGTATTATTATCATAGTATTCCAGCAATTAATGAACATTCAGCATGGTTGGAAGTATGGTGAGGAGGATGGCCCCATTGCATTTGACATCTTAGAACATATGTCCTTCATTGACCAATTATTGCACCGCTTCATTGTGTTTAAATAACTCAGATTCATTATTGCTCTGCCCCACCATTACATAAGGATTTTCTTTGGCTTGACTACCTGGCTTTTCAATTTTTGTCAACCAACAAGATGCCCAATGTGATATTTCGAATTTTTGATACAAGATTAAGATACTTTAACCAAACTGTAGTAATGTTTTGTTTTAAAAAAATAGGGGGAGGCATGTCTGGCATCTAAAATTATAAATGAGTAATGTTTTTTCTAGCCACACAGACCAGCAGTGCAGGGGATGGCGCCAGCGGAGGGGACATTAGTCACATTGCTTACATATTGACAAATAGTATTGTACTCACTGTGAGGGAGTTGACTGACTCGTGAACAACAGCCTGCTTTAACAGATACAGTGAGTATTGAGTAGTTATGTCTTCTTCTATCTGTAACTCAGTAGATAAAGGGCCACAATGTATCACATTTGGAAATTTTGTTTACCTAATTGCGATTTTCCGTGAATCACCATTAGGTAAAAGCTTTTTCCAATATATGAAACTCCATGAGTTTCATTTACCGATTCCTAGTGGGTCACAAATTGACCTACCTCATTAATATTAATGTAGTAGATCGTAATTTGAGACCCCCTTGGATTCACAAAAATCACAGAGATGGTGGCCTGCTTCAGTCAACAGACCACCATGCCATTGATTGCTTTTAATAAAAGCAATTCTTTATTTAAAAACAGCCATTTTCTCTAAAAGAAAACAGGTTGGTTTAAAAAAAGAAATTACAAAGTTTTCTTTTCTTTTTTTAAGGTGCAGGCAGTGGTCTATAGGACCACTGCTTGCTCTTAAATTTCTTTTTTTACAACCATTTTATTTGCAAATGGATTACTACCTACTTGAAGTAAGTAGTAAAATGTGAATGTTTTGCGACTGCATTCAGGGTCACAAAACATTCATATATATACACCATTAGGAATCACAATTTGAAAGGGACAGCCTGAACACACCCCTTCCAAATACTGAATCACAATCCCATTTTGCGATGCGGTAACAGGTTAGCAAATTGCAAAATAGGTTTTGATACATGTAAAAAGCCATTTTTGCATTTGCAATCAGGCCGATTCATCAAATAGGCCCATATGTGTATGCAAAATTGTTTGATATATGTGGACCAAAGGTTGATAAATGAACTTTAAGAATGACTGGTTGATGGAAAAGGCAAAACAGGATGGAAGGAAAAAGAATGGGTGACATGATTGTATTATATGAGTGAAAGGATATGTGGGTGAAAGGATGCATCTAGGTGGATGATGATGATGATTGGAATCAATCTGCATGGCTGAGTGAAGGATTGTCGAAAAGGTATATATGGGTTAAATGGGAATGATGTCTGCTTGGATGGGTGTGTGGTCGAACATAATGATTGGGTGGGTTAAGGCAAAGCAGGACGGGTGAATGAAATGGGAGAAAGCAAGGATGCATTGGTGGGTAAAAGGATGTTTTTGAAAGGTTTGTTCGGAGCTATGTTTTAGTGGATGGATTGATGTGATAATGATGACTAACTTTCTATTGTGAAAGAGTGGGTTATAGAATGTAAAGGTTGAATGGTGCATATCAATGAAGATTGAAGATTACTAAAAAACAATGCAATGCTGAGTGGATAATGTAATTGCTTGACTTTGATGGATGGGATAGTCTGTGATGAACATGCCAAAGCTACATCAAGGTCCCTAAACCTTTCACTGACTGTACTGCAGTACATCACTTTTCCCACCAGATAGGATGTCCACATAATGACTTATTTTATACATGGCGTTTATCATTCATAATATTCATTTGCCTTGTAGTCATGGTAAAATCGAAATGCACTGGAGAAGTGCAGGGCCACTGGAAATAGATAACTGATTATTACAGCTGACCCAGCTGCAAACTGCAAAAACTACTAGTGCAACTAGGGGACCATTGAGGCATATCACTATTAATCAATTTAACTCAGCAAGAGAGAGAATACTTGTACTCCATAGTGCATAATGCCTTGCTCATTAATATTAATGAGAGGTCATTTGTTTAAGTTTTTCAATTTCCACACAAATTGTCTGTTGTTTAATTACTTTTTATTTCCAAAGCAAGTACACAATACATGTGCATTTAGTAAGTAGAACATCGGCACCCTGTTGTAGAAAACATTGGAAAATAATAATGCCTAGACATAGCGAACCAACATCCTGCAGGGCATTTTAATCAAAAGGATGTAGGTTATAGCAGAGGGGGTTAAGGGTTAAATAGGCCTGAGGTGATAACAAAATTAACATGCATATAGCAAAACAAGGATTCTTACTTGGCAATCCCTGTTGACAGCTTGTATGACTAGCATTTAAAAGAAAATCAAATACTTTGACCAAGATCCAACAGGCTTCTAAAACCTCACAGAGACAAAGGTCTGATTACTTTGATTAGTTTTTAGTGGACTGAGCTCCTATAAAAAATATGCAATCCAAAACGCCAGACTAGAGATAGTAAAAGAAAATTCAAGTTGCCTGATAATACCAAAATCATTATTATAGTTAAAACTAGACCAAACAAAAAAAGTACCTACCTACAACTTTCTGTGGATCATGTGTTATGTTGTATTGTGCTGTAGAGAACAACAATATTGGCACTGGAACAATGATTATTCTGAGGTCACTTGCAATGGAATTAACGTAGTCAAATAAAACATTCAAAACAGGGACAACATATAAAATTCCATTTTCATTCATCACTATGAAAAAGAAATGTACTCAAAAGATTTTACACAACTAAAAGTGGAGTTAAACATAACAATGTCATACTATTGAGCACAACATAATAAATAAGAATATTGAACACACAATATTGATAAAAAAGTAAGAAAACTACAAAACAGTTGACGCAGCGTTTCGGTGAGACATGGATCAACCACCTTCTTCAGGACAGAGTTTTCTAAAAATAATTTTGGATAGTAAAACAATATTAGCCTAAAACACATGGTAGCAGTGCTCACATTATCTAATGCATTCCCTATTTAATATATCTTAACCATTGCAACCCAGACTATGCCTGTTTTTCCACATCTTTAACACTACTAATAACTCACCACCACCACAGCACATGATCCGTTAATATATTAAAAAACCTACCTAATGTAGTAAAAAGGATACATTCATCTACCCTTAATCAATTGGGTGAGATACCTTCCTTCTGCAACAATAGCAGCGAGGAATAACCTAAAGGCAACAATGGAAAGCAAAATATGAAAAGGTTTTGTTTGAGGTCATAGTCTTTACTTAGACATTTTAATTAAAGGGTTCTCGCTACACTATGTGCTGGTCTCCATGTCGGTAATGAATAATAAACGGCATACCTTTTGATATGGTACTATTTCATCTTAATTGCGTTCGATGTAGGAAGGGATACAAATTGAGGATCCTTGTAAGAAATTAAAAATGGGGGCTCAAATTTTATAGCCACACAATATTAAATTGCTAGTGTGATTAAAAGGCCAAAAGATAAAAATGTGTCTTTAAAAACCAGTATCAGTTGTCGAACAATAAACAATGCAGGTGAGCCATGATTGTGCTCGTAGTTTTATCTGGTAGTGGTTTTTTATGTTACGAGCAAAACTAGACCATTCATTAGTAAATGGGCCTAACTCGTCAAGTCCCAAACCATCTAAGCACTTTACTAGGAAATCCTTCAAACGAAAGAAAAAAGAGCAGTTATTTTAAAAACTGGTGTGTTGCTGTGTTTATTCTGCTTTAATTCTTTTAAGACAGTTAGACCATTTGCCATTTGCCTTTAGTTTTATAAAAGTGAGTAATGGTGGCTGTGACTCTAATAACATCAAATCGAATAGCCCTAGGGTACCACTAATGTACTGCTAACACGCCACCCACTACATCATTTTAAACAAGTTTTCGGCACAGAGGATGGAGTGCAATTTGTCTTTTTTTTTATTTCTAGCTTTGCCTGGTCACCTGGGCCCATCTCGTCAGGATGCAGCACCCAGACGCAGCAGCGGAAGCTGGAGGTGATACAGGCTGAGTACCAGAGGGTGGTGGCCCAGGAGTAGGAGAAGGCAGCTGCCCAGTACCCCAGCCAGGCCCCAGCACCAGCACCTCCAGCACCTCCTGCTTCCCATGGACAATATCGGCTCCGCAGTCTGTAGGCATCTTCCTGTCAACAAACACACACTGCACCCCCTCAGACCGCACTCTACTACCCCCCTGTCCTTTCTAACGATGTGCCTAGTTCCCTCTGTCCCTTTTTCAAACTTTTATTTTGGTGTAGGGGGGACTGGCTTGTTGTTGTGGTTAGGGTGAGATCGGAGATCCATTTCCACAGTTTTGATTTTTTCAAGGACAATGGGCATTTTGATTTTTGTTAGACAATGGTTGGGAACTGGAACATTCCATTGATTTGGGGAAAGGGATGGGCCAGTGTTTGTTGGTGGGTGGAAGGGGTGGGTATTTTGTTTGGGTTGATTAATAAACATTTAAGTTTCTTTATTTATGCTTAAATCTAGGGTGTTGGGGGTGTCAACAGTGCAGAAATCAGAAGTCAGGTCCCACTACCACCTAGGTGATCCCAATGTAGGATTTTATTCAGAAGGATTATTCATCGCAGGCAACTAAATGGAAATAGTGGGTTCTATATTATATCACAGCTTTACAAATATTTCAGACCAGACTACTACACAGCCAAGAATATCTGATGCTGAATGACAAACTAGAAACAATGCTAAATTATTCAGAGCAATTGGAAGCTAGTATTTCGAGTAAACAAAAGTGACACTCGTTATTCGTTAAATCGACTTAAAGTCTGCATTGGATATGGTTATTGGTTAAGCGTTTAACACAACACACAATGCCTGAATGATGATACTGATGAATGATGTTCTTTTATTACTAGAAATATTGATCTCTTTTTTGCCTGGGTGGGTAAATTGGGCAGCGTGGGCTATTGGTTGAGTAAGAGGAATAAAACATGAAGATCCTGCACCGAGTTGGTTTTGCTTTCACAACATCCACCCTACCAACTGTGTGATCAATTAATGGTGTAAGTTATTAAATAACACCTCAATAATCACACAACCCGGGGGGAGAGGGTTATGGGCATGGACAATTCATCATCATAATAATAATAATATGTAGTCAAATAACACCAAACCATCACATAGTTTCCAATTTGAGCCAGCCTGAAAACATACAGAGCAACATTGCATTTTCCAAATCAAGTAAAATCAACACACCTTTCTCACCTCACCACCTCTCCACAGAATTGGGTTGGTCTTTTTAAAGTCATCACCAAATCGGTTGGTTTCAGTGAAGTTGATAACTTCCTTCTTCTGGTGGAACTTGTTGAAGTAGTCATTATGCCCGGACTCCTTCCATCATCCTTCCATCATCCTCCTGACTCCAAGTAACTTTTCCAACTCCGTTCCCACTGAGTCGCAACTCAAATGTGGTAGGTCGACCTGTAGTACAATGCTGTTGATGAACAGCAAGAGAAACGCTGAGTCATTTTTTTGTGTAGACTAGATTTGCATATGTAAGCATATGTAAGCTAAAGGGACTCATCGGGTCTTTGAGGAGTGTGAAGCAGAAAACAAAGCAGTGTGGACCTCACTAACAAATCTGTTGTGTGAAAGGGGAAGAAAAAATCACCTTCAGCAAAAACATTATTACCTATCATTAGGCCACCAACAGTGTAAATCATAACAAACACAATCAAGCTTAATAGTTATAGTTAAACAAACACCCAGTGTCACTGCCTGCCTCACTTAAATTATCTCAATACACTCACAAACTCCAATCACTAAGTTTTCAATGCATGCCATTTACCTGTTTTAATTCAAGCGTGGTCAATGTTGAACATATTGGCCAGTCTTGTAAATCAAACAATGTGGGGCAGTCCGGCTAGGGGAATAAACTAAGAAAGGATGGAGGGAGGCACACATTTGTATCTTCAATGTCCTTGAGGGATATGGGGGGGGGGGTGAGGGAAGGCTTCTTCACTGCACAGTGGTGTAACTCTAATCTGGCAATAAAATGTGTCTAAAATGGTGGAACTGCCTTAGTCTGTCAGACATGAACAAAATACAAATATTTTGCCCTAGCTATATCTTTTGTTGTCAAAGCAGTTTGGTGGTAGAGAGAGAATGTTCTATGGTTGGTGGCCCAAGGCTAGTAGTCAGGGAAGTATAGTTTATCCTCAGGTGGTTCACCCAGAAGTAGGTCAGCTAACACACTATTACCATGACTTGAGTCTGACCAAGCACCCTCATCCTCTTGTACTTCAGGTAAGGTGTAACCCTGTGGTATAAAGTGCTGTTTCTTTTTAATCATGGTTAATCTCACCACGTTTTGGTCCTTCTCACTGTAACAACTGCACCAGCAGCACTGAAAACTGGATTGGTTTGAATTGGAAAACATGTTCAGCGGATACACTGGTTAGCTGGGAAGTCTGATAGTGTATTGCCAGCCTGCTGAGCACTGGCCATTGGCTTCTTGTCCCATACAGATACACCAATGGGTTTTGTTCAAGATAGACCTAGGTTGGGTCATCCAGTCATTGGTACTCCACCTTGCTCAACATTTACCAATCATTACTTCCTGCCTCTCCACTTATATAGAGGAGAATGGCCTCCTTGCATCCCATCAGGCGGGATTCCGCCCGGGTCACTCCACGGAGATGGTGGTCCTCGCAGTCTTGGACGAGCTCAAGGGGAAGGCCGATTCCAACCTCCCTCAAGCCCTGGTCCTTCTCGATTTGTCCGCTGCGTTTGACACGGTTGACCATTCCATCCTTCTCGACCGTGTCAGCGCAGCGGGCATTCGGGGCGCAGCCTTTTCCTGGCTGGCGTCCTTCCTGCGGGATAGGTCACAGGCTGTCCATCTCCCCGGTTTCTCTGCTCCCTCCCGCCCAGTCACCTGTGGTGTCCCCCAAGGTTCCTCTCTCTCCCCTCTCCTTTTCAATCTTTATATTCACCCCCTCATCACCTCCCTTCTTGAGCTGGGTGTCTCTGTGTACAACTACGCAAATGACCTACAGCTCGTCTTTGACCTTTCCTCCACCCCTGATTCTCTTCCTAAGTTTTGCTCCACTTTAGTTTTTATTTCTGATTGGATGAGCGCCAACCATTTGAAGCTCAATCCAGATAAGACGGAACTTATCTGGCCCCTCCAACCCTTGGTCCTCTGCACATTGGCCCCTTTCTTTTGGTCCCCCCCTGGTGCCCGCTTCCTCTGTCCGCACTCTTGGCATTAAAGTCAGTCATGACTTATCTATGCACAGTCAGATTAGCGCCGTCGTGTCGTCTTGCTTTCTCTCTCTTCGTTTAATCCGGAAAATCTCTTGTTTTTTTTCTACCGATGCACTTAAATCCATAGTCATGGCCCTTGTCATCTCCCGCCTTGACTATGGGAAAAGCCTGTACGTGGGCATACCTGCTTACGAATCCCGCCGTCTACAGGCCATTCAAAACCAAGCTGCTCGTCTTATTCTTTCCCTCCCCAAATCCTCCCACATCACCCCAGTTCTCAAATCTCTTCACTGGCTTCCAGTCCACCTCAGATCCTTTTTCAAATTGGCCTGTCTAGCTTTTCGGGCTCATTTCCGTTCCGCACCCTTGTTCATCACTTCTCTTATTTCTTCTCATGCCCCGGTCCGCACTCTCCGCTCTTCTTCTCTTTCTCTTCTTCATATCCCTCGCTTCCGCAAATCCAGAACGGGAGGCACCCGGTTCTCAGTCCTGGCCCCCCAGTTCTGGAATAGTCTTCCTCTCTCTATCCGTTCCATTCCCATCTACACTCACTTTCGCAAAGCACTTAAAACTTTTCTTTTCTCCCAGGCATTCCCTTCCTAAACCTCCTTGGGTTCCCTCTGCTGTGTTCTGATCAGGTCCCTAGCGCCAGGAAGCCGTTCGGCTACCGTGCGCTTTATTAAATATTTTATTCATTTATTCATTTTATTCATTCATATGCAGAGGGCTGAGGCTCTGGTGTCTGGTGTTACTGGTGTTCTTATTGGTTTCGGCTGCAGTGATCCGACAGCACTACCCTCAGGCTATAGAGTTGAAGGCTGCACCATAGAACTTGTGCCTTGGAGGAGTGGGCCTCTAATTCCCAGCAATTCTTTTTCTAGGTCACTGGCTTGCTTAGCAATTCATGATTTGTAGTTTGAAACATCCTTGTCTGAAAAAGGAATGAAAGTGTCCAGTCATTGTTTGTACTATGAATCAGGACGTGTGGCACAGATGTAATGTTTTTATGAAATATTGTCTCTTTGTACCCTTGTATTGACAGATAAGCAAAGGATTAAGCTCTCTCATGTGCATCTTTTTTTTCATCCACACGTGTGTACATTTCAGACACCTCATTTAGCTGTTCTTATAGCATATGTACCAATGGAATAGCTTGGCCCATGGAACTGTCCACCTTGCTTATTTCCTGTGTGAAAACTTCACAAGGAAGCAGCATCTCTGTCAGGCATTTCACTAGGCCCCATTGGTCCATCAGAATGAGCATGCCTTTCACAGTTGTATCCCCTCTTTGCATGACATATTCATTAACCGGTGTGTACTGCTCAAACAGACGTTGCAACAAGTAATAGGTTGAGTTCCAACATGCTTACACCTCCTGTATGAATGCTTTAACTGGGATTCTATTATCACGATGAATGACCCTCAGCTGCTTCTGGGCTTTAAAGTAATGGCTGAAATGAGTGGAGATCCACGGTGGAATGTAAGTTGCTGACTCGGTCTTCTTTTTTTGAGAAAGTCCTTTACAATGATGTTGATGCAGTATGCCAAACACAGGACCCTGAAATTACCACCATCTGCCATGGACTTAACTAGATTACTGCCGTTGCCCATGGCACCAAATCCAATATTAAGCCCTCTTGCTGGCAGCCATTCAAAGAGCTTGTTTCTAAAGTCTTCCAGGATGTTTACAGCAGTATGGGATTTCTCCAAGATGAACATGGCTACTGTTGAATGCTTCCGAGGGCCATTGAAAATCTCAGCTATGTCAACACCTGCAGATATAATTCTCTCTAACCCTCACAAAAGAGATCCAGTGTGCACTGATGCGCATGTAATAAGTGGCTTGGAAACTGGTCAACAAGTTTGTCGTCAGGTGGATAGTCTGAACAACACTCTGCTGCAAAGTTTGTCCAAGGAAGTCCAGCACATCGTGATGTAATGATGGAACAGCAAATCTGGCAAAATAGGACCGACTGGGAACCTTCCATTTCGGGCGGATGGCTGCCACAAATTCTTGAAAACCCTCTCCTTACACAAAAGAAAAAGGAAGGAGGTCTGGTGCTAACATTTTAGCCAGCTTTGGGTTGTATAAACGTGCCATTGGATAGTTGCGTTCATACTGCCCCTCCTGCCTAAACATGCCAGGAATAGTAGCCTGGATTTTTACTTTTCTAGTGCCATTGAGATCAGACAGTGGTAGGCTCAATCATTGTCTCAGTGGGTCAGTCACTGTGCACTCCTGCTTTGGTGCCTTGACCTGAGTCTTGTACTATTGCGATGTTGCTCATGTGGGCGATACTACTGCACCACTGGGGACAGGGCTGATTTGGGTAATGAAAATGTCGTCCTCTTCTTGGCCTTCCACTGTGATCGGGTTGGGTTCCCTGCTCAGCTTTTCACCCTCTTCACCAATACGACTTGCAGTTTTTTTGGCTGCTAAGGTGCTCCTCCCACTGGATTGTGTGGTGTGGTTGTCTGGCCTCTGGTACCATAGTTTGTTCCAAGCTTACCCCACTAACACTTGCTCCGCAAAAGGAGCGTTTGTCAATGTCCGGCTCTTTCTTGCTAACTGTAAAGATGTCCCGAACTGGGGAGGTCCACTTTCTGATGCTGTTGCCACTGCCGATGTCAGATGAACTGGTGGTACGTGTGTGTTTTGACGTTTGCCTCACTTTCTGGAGATCTGGAAGACAATGGATTTCTGAAAGAGTGGCTTTGTCTACTTCCTCAAGAGGAAGCTGTCATGGTACTTCCATGGGTGTCATGCTATTTCACTACAGAACCACATGTATGCGTCATTATTTATTGATATCATGCTCTTTACTACAGAACCACTATATGTCTGCTTCAATCTGTTCTGAATTACTCCAATGCAACAAGGAGCTTCTAGTCACTTTTTTGCATACAGAAGAGTACTGTTCCTTGTATGTGGTGCAGTGTTTTAGATTGGAATGTAGCTTTTCATAGCCCCTTTTCTAGTTTTAGCGTTTCCAGCATCACAGGTTAGACGCACATCCAGATCACCATCATACATGCTATTCCTTTGAATACTGCCACCCCCTCAGGCGCAGGTGAATTATTGTAGCTTCATCTGTGGAGAAGTGTGGCTCACTCGTTAGAGGAGGCAGACCTGGAAGCAGAGGTCAGCCCGGGACCAGGGTTCAATTCCCGGCTTGGCGGGGTCTTGAGTCCTAAAATGTCCATGGACTCGACAATCCTCGCTCCAGTGCCTACTCGATTCACGGGTTCACACTCTGCGACTCTGGGCAATAGCTTGCTTAATCTCCACAACGGCCCCTCGCGGCGGGATGCCTGGCTTTCACCTTGAGGATACCCTGCCGGGGTTATCTCACAGGGGAATACCAGGACGCGTTCCCTAAGCAAGCGCTTAGAAACCGCTTGGTGATTTGCGCTATATAAATTCCTGTACATTTACATTTTCATTTACATCTGCACATTTAAGAGATCCAGTTTTGCATCCCATAGTCCTGAGAATGAAGAATAGAGAAAGACCTTTAGTAGGTCTTCCTGTTCTGCTAGTTCACCCGAGAGTTCCAGTGGGATGCTACTGAGCATAAGCCTCTGCTTCTGAGATCAGCATGGGCAGGTAAGAAAAGGCTTGTTAGTTACACGCACCTTTCGCAAATATTGACTCTGTGTTATCTGTAAGGAGACGTTCTACCGCTCATGTAGGAGTTTACAAGACTTGGGGGCACATGCATCATTGTAAATTGCATTCGCAAACGGTGCGAATCGCAAAATGTGGCCGTTTGCGAATGGAATTTACAAATTTGGGATGCATCATGTTTTTTTATTTTTTCGCAATTTAAAGAATCGCAATTTTGTTGCGATTTCTTAAATTGCGATTGCATTTAAGAAATAGCAATTTGCGATTTCTTAAATGCAATGTATGACACTTTCAAAATTGCGAATTCGCAAATAAGGAGAGGTAAATTACCATGAAGTTGACCTTCATGGTAATTTGCTAAAACTTCTAAAAATGCACAAAAGTGCATTTTTGAAAGTTTCATTTTACACACACACATGCCCTTGGGGCATGTGTGTGTGAAACATGCACTTAACCCCTTCCATGCGGCCGCGATTCCCCTGCTGTGCGGTAAACACACGAACAGGGCGGGGCCGTGACGAACCCCAGCCGCCATCAGCACACGAGCACCGTAGTGCATGACGGCTGGGGTTCGTCATCAGCATGGAAGGGGTTAAAGTTAAATTTATGGGGTGCAGGGGGGGTCCTTTGGACCCCCCCTTGCACCCTTGAAATTGGATTCTCAATTTGCGATTCGCAAATTGCTAATCGCAAATTGAGAATGACTTCCCATTCATTCCTATTGGCCTCTAGGCCCATAGGAATCAATGGGAAGGGATTCCTTAATTGCGATTCACAAATTGTGAATCGCAATTAAGGAATTTTAAGAAATCGCAAATAAAATTGTGATTTCTTGATGCATAGCCGTTTGCGATTTCTTAATTGCGATTCCTTAATTTTCGCAATTAAGAAATCGCAAACCGCAGCAATGATGCATGTGGCTGTTGGTTTCCCTTGGTTATTGTGTGCATAGCTGTGTGCTCAAGTAACGAGATGTGCTACAGCTTTGTGAAATGAACACTTGTGCATTTATGATTTGTTAAATAACATACAGCCACATGCATCAAGCTAAAAACCGGTCGCAAACGGGCAGATTCTCCGAATCTGCCCCTTTGCGACCGGTATTTTTGCATTTTGGATGCATCTTCCCAAATGCATAAATCACAATTTAAGGAATCTCTAAATTGAGATTCCTTAAATTGTGATTGCATTTAAGGAATCCTAAATTGAGATTCCTTAAATGCAATGCATCAAATTAAAAAAAATAGCGATTTCGCTAATAGGAGTAGCAAATTACCATGGAGTTGAACTTCATGGTAATTTGCAAAAACTTTGAAAAATGCACTTTTGTACATTTTTCAAAGTTTCATGTTGCGCACACACATGACCTTAGAGCATGTGTGTGCGCAACATATGTGCACAGATCAATTTCAGGAGTGCAACAGGGTGTCCTTTAGACCCCCTGGCACCCTTGAAATTGCATTCTCAATTTGCGATTCTCTAATTGAGAATCGCAAATTGAGAATCTCTTCCCATTCATTCGGCCCATAGGAACGAATGGGGAGGTATTCCTTAATTGCGATTCACAATTTGCGAGTCACAATTAAGGAATGTTTAGAAATCACTATTTTTTAAGCGATTTCTACATGCATAGGCTTTTGCGATTCCTTAATTGCGATTCCTTAAAAATCGCAATTAAGGAATCGCAAAAGCCAACATTGATGCATGTGCCTTAAAGTGCATTTCTTATTCTGAATGAGACCTGCACATCTGTGAATGCAAATGCACTCTGGAAGATGTGCGTTGTGCATCTGTGACTTCAAAGGAAATACATAAACATTGTAATTGGAATATTGCCAAATTCTTGTGAAGGAACAAGACAGTTTACTTTTAGAGCAGTACAAGATCTACTCTGAAGAAAAAAAAATCTGCAAAAACCTGAGAATGCTATAGACAGGTTAAGGCTGTGATTACGCAACAGTAATGCTATTACGGTAAACCAGCATTCCTTTTCAGGAAATTATTGTCTGAAATTACTATCACTGTATTATATGACTGTGGAGAGATAAAGTCAAAGTGTAAGGGGTATAAAGGACTTGCTCATATTTTCAAGATCTCCTTCCCCATAGTACCCTTCCTAATACCCCACCTCATCAAGCCACTCGGGTCATCTGTTGAATTAAGCTCAGAGCTGCTGGAAGGTGAGCCTTTTGACAGTACTGCTGCTGAGGAACAATAGCCCGACAGAAGCTCAAACTCCTGAACTGTTCCTACTTCTGGATGAACTACTATTGCTGGCTGTGGCTGTTGTTGTCCACCTATCTGCATCGATTGGGAAAGGGATAAGTCCATTTCAATGTCACTGCTTGTCAGCATTGCTCTGATTAGCCTGGCAGCCTCTGTGACAGACATGGGCTTGGACATAGGTTGCGGGGGGGTCTGCTGATGCAGAGGTGCTGCTCCAAGCTTGCTCACAGGCGGCAGCTCCAGAAGGCATAATTTTTGTGCCCAAAAAAGGTCTTGGTCAACGAACCAGTGGTGGTAGGCTCCTTCTTATCACTGGCCACTTTCTTGGTAGCACCTTTCTTTGGGGCCATCTTGAAGCTGTCAGTTGGCAATGGCACTTATCTTTGTAAGCTGAAGAGATGTCCCTGATGTGTGGTCATGCATCATGTCATGCACAGGCCTTCTGTCAGGCAGTACAGTGGGTGATGTTGTCTCTTGTGCACCTAAAAGTAAACGAGCAAGAAGAATATCAGTGAAACATGGCATTGTTGCAGTTCAATTAGTAGTACAACCAAACAATATCAGTTAGTGTGGCATGTGGTTACTTAAGTTATTACAAATAATTAACATTAGAGTGTATCCATTGCTAAAACCACACCAACAGAAATTGTTATGGTGTCAACTCAGAAAGGATAAGAAAGAACAATAGCAACAACATACATATTTAACTATCTGCGTTATGTGTATCACGTGGGATGTGGCACTCAGGGAGGTGTAGCTGACAAATTTCAATGGAATAATCCTTAGATAATGAATGCTATTGTGGACCTATATCAGACACGGGGTTGATTGATGTCAGATGTTAAGAAAATGAAGAAAAAATTTAAAAATGTAAATTAAAAAAATTAAAACAGCAGAATCTATTTTTTTATTTTTAAAAAACGTACAAATTAAAATTAAAAAACAAATACAAAATTAATTTAACAATATTTTGTTTTAAAAAAATTAAAAATATATTTTGTATAAATGAGTGAAATTATCCTCTAGCATATAATTTTAACAAACTGCTATCTCATTACTCAACCATCCATGAAACCCTTTGGCAAAGGGCCACACGGGCTGGACGCCCAAATTGCCTACCAGACAGTGCTACATGGTGATCAACAACAATGAATAAGAAGGCATTGAGAACACAGAGAAGAAATGCAGGCCTATAGCAAATTAAAGCCTGCATGCTCTGTACCAAGCTGCCAGAGCATGAGCACACGTTAATTTATAGTGTATATCTGACTTATCTGACTAGGACTGTGGTTTCTGCTTGGACAGGGTACATATCTCTGCCAACCAGAAACCCAATTTCTAACACCAGCCGAATTAACCTAACCATAGAAAAAGCTATATTTACGACTTTCAGTATTCACAAAGGGTATTTAGGAGTAGCAAAGTTAGGAATCCTACCTTTTCGACTCCTAATTTCCTTTTGTGAATACGGAAAGTCATACAGTTGGGATTTTGTCTCAGTTGAGGAGTAGTAAAGTTAGGAATTCTAATTTTACTACTCATAAATTCCTTTTGTGAATACCGAAAGTCGTAAATTTAGGATTTTGTCTCATATTACTTTTGTGAATCGGGCCCCAAATTTTTACAAAATAAGTTAGCCTTGAAACAGTACAATTTAAATCCAACTACAAGAGACAGAAGTGTGGACTGCTGCTTGTACTGACTTGAGCTATTGACTAACATCCAGCAATAAAGTCCTCTACTTCAAAGTTGTTTTACTGCTGGATTAATTGAGGGCTAGTGTTTGCAGCCTAGATCCTTTAATTAGGGTGTTTTGGGTCATAAACGGATGGAAGGTCAGGCAGAATTGAAAAACGGCAAGCTATTGCTAGCCATCACAGGAGATAAGAAACATGTTCAGCTCTGTCCTGAAAAATACTTCAATTGATGTGTCATCAAGAAAGCAAAAACATGGAATGGCACTTCAATTTCATGTTCTTGACATTATTTCATACATGCAATCATAAATAAAGAAGGGAAAGCAACTTTTGAGTATGTAATTTTCACATTACTGACAATTTGAAAGCAGGAGATACATTTTTCACGTTAAGTATTTTATTTTGTGAGACATGATGAGACATCTCAGTTATTGTATTGATCATGTGCAGACATTAAAACATGAAAATCAAAAAAGAGACATCTCCTTTCAAACTACCAAGGGACAATTTGGGCCACAATACGATTGACTAAAATATCATAACCACACTGCACAGGGTCGGTTTTTGCAACGTAGTTGTCTTCTATTCCTTGGGGGACAAGATGCTTTAGTAAGGTTTCCAGCTAATATTACTGCATGGTATTGTTTGCAGCAATCTTAATACCTGGGGGAATTTGCATGAGCAAAAGGTGGGGTTGAACCTCAGAGTCGGCCCGATTCACAGAATGAACTTAAGACTGAATCCGAAACTTACTACTATTTGGTATTCACAGAATGCACTTACTACTTTTGGGATTCACAGAGTGAACTTACTACTTTCGGGATTCACAGAATGATCTTACTACTTTCGGTTTTCACAGAATAGATTTAAGACTACTAACTTTACATCCGCACTCGGGCCGTAAATTCCGGCCCGGAGGTGGAGTTTCTGGTCCGGAGGCGGAGCTTGCGGCTTGGAGGCGGAGCTTCCGACCCAGAGGCGGAGCTTGCGGCTCAAAGGTGGAGATTTCAGCCATGGCCAAATCCTCACCTCTGAGCCGGAAGCTCCGCCTCCAAGCTCCAAGCTCCGCCTCTGGGCCGCAAGCTCCACCCCCAAGCCGGGAGCTCCGCCTCTGGGCCGGAATTTACGCCCCGAGTGCGGACGTAAAGTTAGTAGTCTTAAGTCTATTCTGTGAATACCGAAAGTAGTAAGTACATTCTGTGAATCCCGAAAGTAGTAAGTTTAGGATTTAGTCTTAAGTTCATTCTGTGAATCGGGCCCAGTGTTTGGTATTCGTGATTTCGAATTTGGGACAAACAACATTTGTTCCTGATTGGAAAACAGCCAAGACCTTCAGAGAGAGTCAGACTGTATAGATTCAAATGTTGACTTTGGGGCCTGAGGAATGCTGCACTGGAGGCATAAGCATCATTAAAAGTAATAAGACGCATAGGTCCCAGCTAGTATCACTAACAAGTGTAATGAAACAGTTTGGGATGGTGGCTCAGTGAACTAACCACCTAATTCATGGCAGGGATCTGTGTTTCACCTCTTTATCACAAGTTTAAATCCCAAGGGGCTACTATCATCGTGGCAAGGTTAATCACATGAGTACCACAGAATTGTGTGAAAATCAACATCTGTCATCCAGCGCCAAGACGTCCAAAGTGGCAGGTGTGGCCTCTCCATTAGAGTGGAGGACCGCCACCCCTGCCACCAGCAGAAAATAAAATGATAACATTTTATTATTGTTTTATTTTTAATTCCCTGGACCCACCCCCAGGACTCTGAGGAGTGGTGGGCACTCCCTTCACTGCGCATGAGGCGTTTGGCTGTCCTTCTGAGGCTCTCTCCAGCCTCAGATGCGTTTCTGGGGTTGGAGAGAGCAAGCACAGGTTCCAAGTCTGCCTGGGAGCGCAAGTTGACGGTGTTCCAGTAGTCCTGAAGCTGCTCTCATGCGAGAGCAGCTTCAGAATTGGCCACAGGGCAGGCTCGGAACCTGTGTCCAGGGCTAGGAGAAGGACGAGGCGATGCCTGGGAGTCTATGGCGACAGGAAGGTAAGTTTATTTTCTTTTTTCTTTTTTGTCCCCCAAACCCTCCTTACCTCCCTTCTTTGGCCCGGTCCACACCCCCTACTTTGGCAGGGGACAGGCAGCTACCTCAAAGTGGCAAATTCCTGCTTTACAAATGCACATTGTTTTAGAAAGGGAGAGGTTGTAGAGATTCCTTGAGAGATAGGGGTGCTTTTGCACAAAGAAAGTTGCGTCCTCTTGAAAGCTATGATGATGAAATTAAATATTTAGGTCAAGTTTCAGTGTTGCACATGAGGTAAGTGTAACAGATATCACCAGCATTAGGCCATTCTTTATTTGGTGTTAAAACTGTGGGCCTTATAATTTACACCACAAAGTACAGAAACCTAAGGTTCATGACTTCTTAAATGTTAGTGCAGATGCAGCTCTGGAAATGTATTAACCTCACACCTCAAAAATAAACCAAAACAGCCAAGAAACAGGACAACGTGGTACTGACGCAGTTCTTCCCTTTAACATTACACTACAGTTATGGAAGTGCTAACCCTCCTTTTTAAGGAACACCCCAATAACATTGGGGAGTTTATCCAAGCTTAGTATGCACCTCAGTGTTCCAGTTGTAATGCTTTATGAACACCTCATGCATCTCTGAAGGACTGTTGCACATCATATTTGTATTTGTGGTATTGGTCAGTAGTGTGATGCTTATGAATTGTACACCTTGCCAAGGGCCGATCAATCCAGAGATGTGAGGCAAGATATATAAAGGGTTTGTGTTGCCTTTGTGCCGTGCAAATTCACTCAAGAGCAAAGCCATCAGAGCCACCTTGTGTTGCTCTGCGTGGCATAGTAAATATGGAGTTCTGCAAGGCAGCGCAAGTTGCTGCCTGCATCACTCTGCCCGTGTAATGTGTTCCATCAGTAAAGTGTGAGTGTTCCAATGGTTTTTGCGCATTCCTAGATTTACTCAAACTAATCAACCTGGGAATGCACCAAAATGGTATGCCTTCCCTATGGAGAAATATGTTTATTTATCTGTATTTATTACTCTAGCTACGTGTGTTGCATTCTGTAGCATACGTAGAAAGAGAAAAAAGCTCAGAGGATTGTTTTTGTGCAGGAAGGTGTCCCTTTCTGCACACAAAAACAGTTAAACTGAGACACCCTTGTGCAAGTGTATGCAAGTGTGTCTGCACTGGCACTTGGCAGCCACAAGTGCACCAGTTCAAAGGGAGAGCAGAAATACACTATATCTTGGTAGATATGGAGCATTCCTGCCCTCTCCATTTCACACAGCACAGCAAGTTGTCTTTCTGCATTGTACCAACTATTGGTAACTCTGCAACTTTTACAGGCAGGGGGCCATGTATTTAAAAGGTAGGACATGTACCTTTGAGTTTTACATGTTCTGGTAGTGAAAAACTGCTACATTAGTTTTTCACTACTGGAAGGCCCATCTCCCCCATAAAGTAACATTGGGATTGCATTAAAACATCTTTTAGGTGTAATTTCCAGTTGGGATTTGAAGTTGCAAGTATGAAAATGCAACTTTTAGAAAGTTGGCATTTTCTTACTCCAAATATTCTCTGCCTCTGTCTGTGTCTGAATACATCCGAGTTGGGTGACAGCTGAGCGTATGCATTTTCTCTAGACGGTCACACAAAGGCTGGCAGGGAGCTGGGGTTTGGCATTTGCATCCTGTTGGCCCATCACTAGGCTGATGGGCCTTCCTAAGGGAGACTGGGAGGAGGAGTTGACACTTTCATGGGAAGAGGGCTGTGCCTATCCCCACACAAAGAACTGCATACCCCCCTGTACTTAGACTGGATCCATGGCTGGAAAGGCATGGACTTTGTGATCTTCAAAGGTCTCTTTGAAGTCTCCCCCACTTTAAAGGCACATTTTGGTATAAGTACTGGACCCTTGGCACCCCCAAGTCAGAACTCTGCTGGGACCAAAGATATTCTGCTTAGAAGAAGAGCTGCTGCACTGTAAGAGGGATTGCCACGTTGCTAACTGCATTGCTACGTTTGCATGCTGCCTGCTGACTTCTGTGCTGTCAGAGGGATTGCCACTTTGCTACCTGCTCTTTTGGGTAGGCCTGTTGACTCTTCCCTGGAAGTAAGAAGGACTGAGCCTACTCTCTACGCCCTTGAACCCAAGAATCTCCAAGGGCTCGCTGGCTTGCCCTCTGTTTTTGAAGTCTCAGGGCCATCAAAAACGTCCTTTAAGTCTGCTTCAGCTGCTCGAGTCTGCTATCCGTGATTCCTCCCTTGCCTGAGGTGCTCCTCCAGGCCTGGACCTCAGAAGTGGGTTCTGTAGCTGTTTTGCTCCAAAATCAATGCATCGTCACTTCTTCCCTAATCGGGACAGACGCAATGCCCTTTTATGCCAACGCAGTGCAGATCTGAAGACATCCCTGCATGGCTGAACAATGACGCAGGATCCAACTGCAATGTTTGACTACCATGCAGTGCCGATCCACGGTCCCGACCGTGAGGTTCGACGATGATGCGGCACCGATCCTTAGACACCGCTGTGAGTCTTGCCAACTACATAGCACCAGCATCGTAAGGTTTTCAACTATGACTCAGGACGAACTGTGAGGCTCAGCTTCGATGCATCAACCGGACTGCATGAATTGAAACTGATTTAGTGAGTCTGCAATGCCAAAGCTTGCTCCATGCAACATACTTTTTAAGAGTGCTCTGCAGGGTCTTGAAAATTTGACCACGTTACAAAAGTAATTTGTTCTTTTGGTACATTTAACAGCACTCTCTAAGGTGGACTAAAGGGCTTAGTTGTAGAAACTGCTATGATAATAATAACAACTTCGTACTAAAGCTTTCGGTTTAAAATCTATCGGAATTACGTCTTTCGTTATACTGTCATACATCAGTGCACAGAACTCTGGATTGTTTTACAACTGGCCTTCGGGGGCATAAGGAGCCCAGTCTTGGAAAGACCCACTGGTACTGGGGTCAACTAGGGGCAGAGTACTTAGTCCTTTAGGGAATCAGGGGGCATGCCATTCCAGCTGTGCATGGCTGCTGCCACTGTTGTAGTCCTAGTCCCAGTGTCCGGAGTCCAACAGCAAAAAGCGCTCTCTCCCTTGTGCAAGAGTTTAAATAGGATTTGAAGGGTCTAGAATCCGGGTACACCTGGCCAATCCTAGGGTGCAACATCACCTCTCCACACCTGTTCCAACCCTGTCCCAACTAGGGGTGGGTGGCAAACTCCGCTCCGCTGACAGAGTTTGTGGGGTTTTTGCAACTCCATGCTCCACTTGGAGCACAGAGTTCAGCAAAAAGCTCCACCTCCACTGCATGGAGCACAGTAACACCCACCTCAAATTAGTATTGGGAAATTGTGGTGACCATACATTGGTTGGGGAAATTCATGTGATTTTGAGGTTGACCTTCAGAAGTCTTGTCAGCTGGCCACTGAGGGGCCACCAACATTGTATGGTGGCTTAGGATAGGCAAAACATTTGTACACGTCCTGATTGGCTATGGGGCTCAGATAATGAGGATGACATGCCCGCTAGCAACAGTGTGCAGCAAATGAAGCCTTCTGTCCATGGACGGCCTTTAGTGACATCAGACCAATTTGCTTGCCGCTTCTGCTAGTCTGTGAGTTGGCACCTGATAGCCCTGAGTGACCCTTGTTAATGGGCAAGATAAGTAGCCTGTTCTATTTTACTTGCAGGTCTTGTGCATCATCCAGCATCAGTTTTAGCCATGTGTTTGTCACTAACAATGCTACCATGGATCATGAGCACGATAGCACTCCCAGCATCCCTCCATCCCATGCCCACCCTACTGCTTGAATTCTCTCCAGCACTGTAGTTCCCCTCTTAAGCATAGACTAAACCCCAGCATGTACCCCATAACAGGAAATGGGCCAATCTCCACTGTTGCACAGCCTTTCTTTTGCTTATTACCATAAAATATATGAAGGTTCTCCCGTCCCCCTGGGCACCATGCCCAATATTCCTTGGGCTGGAACTCAGTTGACCCTGAAACCACTACTGCTCAGCGCATTGCTTCTCCCGAGAATTGCATCCACCATAGCTCGGTGTAGGACTTGATTGCTTGTGACTCAGACAGTGGGCAGAGCTAAGGAACCGGGTTTCCAACAGTCCCTTTAAATGTATTGAAAAGTGAACCAACCGGTAATTATGACATGGGCTTTGGAAACAAAATATTTTAATTTGCATATACAATCTACAGACTGGTCACATACATCAATCTATGAATCGTGCTTTAATTGTGTATTTCTACTTCAAACATTTTCCTTTGATAATACAGAGGGCGTAAAGAATAATGATAAGAAGTACACAAAAATATAAACGCAAGCAAGTCGAAAATATAAGCGCAAAAAGTGCGGAAGGGAAACAAGAAAGAATATTCTTCACTTAAATTTCTTTCTTTCTTTCATTGAAAACCGAGAATGGACCTTAGTACATTTGTATCGGCTTCAGTCGCAGATTAAGATTAGGTTTGCTTTAGTTCCATAGAAAGTTGAGGTTAGTTTATTTAAGGATCGTAAGAACTTGTCAGGAAAGAGAAGGGTAGACATATGTAATGTGTAAATTATCAGTGGTGCAATCAACCATATTGTTTGTTTCACTGGCATTTTTAAAAATGTGAACCTGCGTACACAAAGGGAAATATTTGCAATAGAATGTCGGAGCGCAGACCTGTGCCAGATTTGCCAGCGCTGCACTTCAACATTTTGAAAAAGCAGGGATGCACTGTATTTACAAGAATACAACGCACCGCTGTGTTTCTCCTAGCGCTGGCGCAAAAAAGCTGCCTAGCACCAGTGCAGGAACCCTGCAACCATGTGGAAAGGGTGCCTGTGCTGTAGGGACAATTGTTTTTGTGCAGGAAGGGACAACTACCTTCACATAAACAATCATTAATGATGATTTACACCTTCTATGTGTGCTGTAGAATGCAGCACACATGGAAAGAGCAAAACAGAGGGGAAATGAATAATATGTTCATGTATCGCCATTCTAATGCGTGGTATACCATGGTGTTAGTTTTTGGCGCTGCTTCTGCCATGTAAAAAAAGACTTTAGGCCCATATCGCTTCTACCCTATCCAGCTAAAATTGTAGAGCGGGTGGTGGCAGGCACTCTCTCCAAACATCTTGAACAGCACAAGCTCCTGGAAGAAGTTCAATTCGGCTTCCGTCCAGCTCATGCCACCGAGACGGCCCTTGTGACCATACTGGATGAGCTACGTTGGCGGGCAGACAGGGGACAGGCAGGGGTTCTGATCCTGCTTGACCTGTCTGCCGCCTTCGATACGGTGAACCATGACATCTTGCTGGACAGTCTGCGAGAGGTAGGAGTTGTAGGGAGTGCCCTTGGGTGGTTTGAGTCCTTCCTCCAGGGTAGGGAACAAGCTGTATCCCTTCCTCCCTTCCAATCCGCCTTCTCTACCATTTCGCATGGCGTCCCTCAAGGCTCGGCAGTTAGCCCAATACTTTTTAACATCTATTTGAAGCCCTTAAGAGCGGTCATCAAACATTTTAAGATCGAACTTGTCAACTACGCTGATGATACGCAGCTGATTCTGTCCATGGAGGGAAATGATTCTACCTCTCTGGAGGAATTCCACAACTGCATACGAGCCACTGCGGAATGGCTGAAAGCCAATTCGCTGCAATTTAACACCGGGAAGACCGAGGTGTTATACTGCCCTCGGCCCAGGATACAATCTTCTCTACCTAGCAACTTCTGGACAAGGGACTTTTCTACTTTGGTCCAGCCTGTGAAGGTAGTCCGGAACCTGGGTGTGATGTTTAGCAGCGATCTCTCCCTGGAGGCGCTGGTCTCAAAGGTGGCAGCTAGCTGTATGACCATCATTCACCTCCTGAGAAAAATCTTGCCCCTGCTACCGCCCACTGCTCGGATAGAGGTGGTGCGCTGCACCGTGCTTAGTAGGCTAGACTACTGCAACGCCTTGCTGCTAGAGTCCCCAAGTTACCTTATGGATAGGCTCCAGAGACTCCAGTCTGCAGCTGCTAAACTAGCCAAAGGGTGGCCTACGAGCTCCTTCTCCTCAGGGGCTTTGGCTCAGTTGCACTGGCTCCCAGTGAGGCAGAGGGTGATTTTCAAGTCCCTATGTCTGACCTTTTAAGCCCCTCACGGTTTAGGCCCGGCATGTCTACAAAGGATGTTTTCTTGGCATGTGCCAGCCCGTAACCTACACTCCTCCTCGGCCAGGGTGATGACCGTACCGCGGTTTAGGAGATCCAGAGCAGGAGGTACATCGTTAAGTGTGGCTGCTGCCAAGCTCTGGAACTCTTTGCCCATTGAACTTAGGCAGGTCAACGGCCTTCTTGCCTTTAGAAGACAGTTAAAAACCTGGCTCTTTCCCCTCTCTCCCTAATCCTCAGCCTGGTAATAGCTGTCCTCCTTTCTTCCTCGAGTCTGCTAGCACCAGGATGCCTCTCGAGGTGATAGTGCGCTTTATAAGTGAAATAAATAAATAATAATAAATAAATAAAAGCAATGGGTGTTGTGGTGAAACGCCCACAGTAACATCCACTGCACGCCCCTTTGCTACAGAGGACTGCAGCAAGAAGGGCCATATCTACAAGGTGGCATTAAGCCATGCAAAGTGGCTTAGTGCCACCTTGCCAATATGGAAAATGGTGCTGGTGTAAAAAAAAGTGACGCTTCAGTGGCAGTGAGAGCTTGTGTGAATATGCACCTAAGATTTGTTTATTGTAGGTATTTGCCTTAATTGAAACTGGTGGCATGTATATTTACAATTGACAAAGGTCAGTGATTGTCACGGCATTGGCCAGTAGATGGGGCCTTCGTGTCCCAGAACAGAAGAGGGGGAAACAAGATCAAAGTCTGCCCACTGATGTTTACCTTCATTTCTTGAACACTTAATGGAGAAAACCATTGTTGCGTAATAGACGATCATGCCATTTTAGACTGTGGTTTGAGGCTTCTCAAAATTGTCAGTCTATGGATGATTCAGATTTCAATTCCTCTGCATGGTTAAAGGTAAAGTTTGTCAACAAGCCTAGTCTAGAGTTGGACAAGCAAAACTTCACCCACGCGCTGAACTCTGTGGAATCAGGCAGAGTTTTTTGGTAACTCCACAGAATTCTGCGGAATGAAACTCAGCGAGCTCTGTCTAGGCCTAGTCCGAATCCACATGCACAGCTTGCTGCAGCATTTCTGAATGGCGCCATCCAAAGACACTTGTTACATCTCCTCTTCCTGGTCTCAACTCCACCCCAAACTGCCATCACTGCCAGGCCCTTTAGTATCAAAATTCCAAAGAGGAGCCCCCTCATGTGTTGGCTCCAATTGTCTGGGCTCCATCTTCTGTTCAGTGGGCCTGGGCAATCCCCAGCCCTGGTACAGTGTGATAGCTATTTAACAGATGTAGATTGTCTCCTCTTCCCTTTTTCCTCACGAGCTGAGGGAAGCACTGTTAATTACTCCTATATTAACTGGGCCCACCAGGGTGACAAAAGGCCTGGGCCCTGATCATGAGCTGAGCCCGAGAATATGAAAATTCTGGACAACCCATAATGTGTTCATAGATCTGCTTGGAGCTTATATAGTCAATTTTAGTGCACCTTTCACCCCAATTTGATACTTTTTTAGGCCAAAAGGAAGCAAAAGTGACTTCTAAGGCAGATTCTCTCCATGTATATAATAAAGTGTCAAAAGTGACAAAACAGTAAACATACTGATTTTACCTATTAGTGCCCACTGATATTATAAAGCCTACCCCAGGTTAATATATATCCCTGCAGAGTCCCTCTGTGCCAGGCTACCTGTGCTCAGTTATGGGGCTACACAACACGGTAGTCTCACACACCCAGTGCACATGTGTTCATGAGTAACTAGTCAAGTGCCCCTTCCCCTTGCTGCTTAACAGCATCCTTATCTTAAAAGGCAGACACTGGTGGTAAACACATGCCGTCCGTTTACCATGTGATTACCGTGGGTGAGACACAAGTAGTGAGACTCACCCACAGTAAAATGTCCAAGACCCGGTGATAAAAAAACCAAAATCTGGGCACACTAAATCGGAGGAACCTATTTTGCAACACAAGTGCATTCCCCATTTTTTTAATTGCTAAATGAATTTTTTTATTGGTTGCAATCTTGTTATCTATCTCACTTGATAGTGACTGTGCAAGATGTAAATATGTCTGCATTAAAATTCCTTGAGGAACCAGATGCGTACCTTCATTTCATGCATATGTAAACATTCAAATACAAAATAAAGGAGTGTATTTGGTTATGGAGGAAGTGTCTCCATTGTGCTTATAGTTCAGCTCTTCCACGTCATCCTCTAACCATCTTACTTGTCACTGATGATCATGCCATACATAGGTATCTACAACCCTCTGACTCCAGAAGTCAGTAAAGCACAGAAACCCTACATTAAGCCCAGAGAATGAAGATCTCTAGATTGTGGAAAATAAAAGGCAGGGTCCTCATTACAGAAAAAAAACCAATCAGGTCCATAAACAAACCATCCTATAATTACATATATTTTCAGGAGTGAGGAAGCTGAACATCTTGCTGCTCCAGGAAGGCCAAGCTATGCCCTACCAGCCTTGATCAGCTCTTGGTCTCTGACAAAAATTGGCCCCAGCAGAGTGGTCCTCTTTGAATTCTCATATGCCCAAATTAGAACTAGCCAGTCATGACTGTGTTGCTTAGGTCAATACAATATCAGATCAAGTCATACATGATGCTGCATGTATTATAAGAAAGATTTTAACGTATAGTGTTTTTAATATAGGTGCATGACATAATATATTTAAGTTCTAAACATAAACGTTATTCCAGCTAGATTTTGAGGAAGACATAGACGCAACTCTCCCTGTTAAAATAGAGACTGTAGGAAGGTGAATCTGTATTTGGGGTGGACAAGTGCCCACTTCAAGGAATAAAGTGACCACCTGCAAGATCTCACACAAATTAAATTAAATAAACCTGTGCACAACCCTTGTATTGTGACGAGAAGCAGTAAGTCTTAAATCAAAGGCAATACGTAAAGTATTTCAACAATGCATACACATTAGAAAAAATCTAGGAAACACAATACCATTCCACAACCAATTAAAAAAAAGGTGTAAAACTTTATGAGTAGAAAAAGAGAAAATAACATAAATCTAATAAGGAGAACAATAGAAATACATTTTTAAAGATTTAGGTGAAAGTAGCACCAAAAAGCACAACATGTCAAAATCTGATGCTGACCACGATGGAGCCCTGGTCG
Organism: Lissotriton helveticus; assembly: GCF_964261635.1. Lineage (NCBI taxonomy): Eukaryota > Metazoa > Chordata > Amphibia > Caudata > Salamandridae > Lissotriton > Lissotriton helveticus. Next base: position 220,369,069 of record NC_136059.1, on the reverse strand, counting down.
GAAACACCAAGTAGATTAGTCTGGGTGAAAGTCTCGGAGAGAAAAAGTTTGGAAAAGTTTCAAAGACCTAATCAAAAAGGGTTTCCGGGTGACAGATCTGTCACTGTGAAACTGCTTATCCGATCCCTGCTGCAGGTTGGTCCCACTAAGGCTCTGGGACTTTTGAGGTTTTTTCTTTAAAATGTTTCAAAATCCAAAGTAGAAAGGGACTCTGTTGTTGTTTCCGAGATGCTTGAGCCTTTCTGGGGGGCACATTTGAAATGCACCATGATGCCATGGATCTGCCAGTTGGGTACATTTTGTAGTAGGTCCCCTTGGCTCTGGAGCTCTGAATAAAGGTTCTCAAAGTTTCTAAACTTTTTACTACTTTCAAAGCACTCACATAAATGCACGTCTAAGCTTCTCACAGGTCACAGACAGCAGGTCTAGTCCTCTTCTGTTCTTCTATATGTCCTGAAAATGTTCTGAGCCTGGCTGGGTGAGGCTCCAGCTTTGTAGGGTTTTCTAGTCTGTGGAAGGGTGAAACTCCTGGACTTTTTCTAACTAATTGGGCAAACATTCCAGGCCAAACACTACCCTCTTGTTGAGTAGTTCCTGCTTGCCTTACTGCAACCAATACTTCAGTGCCACTCACTCTCAGAATCCCAGAAGAGGAAACCTTTCTTCCGCTGTGCAGATCTCTGTTCCCAACCTAAATTGTAGCCAGGGTAACGGAAAGTCTCCTCTCATCTGCTCACTAAAACCTGTTTAGGGGATAGCTTTCCTTCCACTGGCTTTGGTGCCACTCTGACTAGTGGGGTTAAAGCTGGGGCCTTTCCAGGTGCCACTTAACATTTATTGGTGACAAGGAAGGGCCCTGGTCATCCCCTTAAGGAAATGAAAACACCTCTCTTTCCCAGGCCATTTCATCCACTCTGCAGCAGGTTTTGCACATCTTGTTCACACCTAATTTAGGCCAAGAACTTGATAGACAGTTGCTCAAGTGCTAATGCAAATTAGAATCTAGCAACTCCAGGCATGGTAAACCTAACTTTCTAAGTTATATTTCCTATTTATTTAATACAAATCTAATGTTACCATACTGATGCATTATTTAAATATAAAATACACATTTTATTGGACCCTGTAGCTGGTAAGCAGTAAGTTATTCATTGAAGTGTATGATGAAATTTCTATGTACCAATTACAACCTGACCATGTCATGTTTGGACTATTCATTGGGGGACCATGCCAATTTTTAATATCACACACGTTCCTCTCTTAAATTATATGTATCCTAACTTGTGGGAAGCAAGGTGGGATTAGGAGTGACTTATTTAAAATTTAAAATCAGGTTCGCCTACCTGTCAAAATTATGATTTTGACAGGTCTGGGCAGCATGCTTCAAGCTGCTTCTGCCAGGCTATACAGAGTAGGCCTGAAGCCATGTGTCCACTGCAGTGACATTTAACTTTCGTGCCATGAGTATTTTTCTACACCAAAATATGACCTTATTGGACAGATCAATTAGCCAATCACGGTTTAAAATAATTTCAACATGTTTTCAGCGTCCTGGCAAATACTTCTTTCCGGTACTGAACATCAGTGTCCTACAGTTAGATCTCGTGTTTATTAGTAGGTGAGTCTCAAGCAAAATAAAAAACTGGGGGTGACCACTTAAAAAGGGGTCACTTTGCAACAGAGGAAATGAAAAAATAACTGGTCAAGAACCCGGTAGCAAGGCCGTTTATTCCAGTCCAGGGTCTGTGCTAACAACACTTCTAAAATCATTTTAGATTAATCTTTTGTGAAGTTCTTGATATACCTTACAAACAGGTAAGATACTTTATAATTTTAAGTAGCTGAGTTACTGCCTCTATATTCATATCACTAAGTTTTATGAAAAAAGCTACTGTTTTTCACTTCCTTTTATAAAATTGCCCTGGGATCTTAAGTCTCATCATTTTAACTGAGCTTTTTTTTCTACAAATGGACCAGACACCTGTTCACGTACAGCTTAAGCTTTCATCACGTGTGAATGCTGCTTGTTCTGATTTCTGGCATTACTCGCTGCCGTTCTACCTACGGACATTACCACATGCCACTGTGCCATCTAGACCCCATCAGAACACCAACTGCAACTATTCTCGTCTCTCAAGTCATTTTCCAACTTTTGTTTTGCCTGAGAGCCAGATCAAGTTCTCCTAACTTTACAAGTAATTTTCCACGTTATTAATCACCCAGCTGTCTCATTAGAGTAAGAGATGCTGAGTCCCCCTGGGTATATATTTCCCAGAACTTTAGACCGTAAAATGAATTTCAGTACGTGCAGAGGCAGAATTCTGTATGAATACAGACAGGGGTGGGTTCTAATGTTGACATTTAAGTCTATATATTCTCCTCTTCTAGTACTTCACCCTTACTTTCGCCAGATAAGGAATGAACGGATCAGGATATGTTCACTGGGCAGGTTAAAAATAGAGAGACAGAAGGCAGGTTTTGACATCACTGCTCTAATGTATCTCAACCTTGACCGAAAGGGAGCAATCTTAAACACATTAAAATAAATTGCCTTTCTCTCCGCACAAATACAGAATCTCGCTTTCTCTCCATTAACTATTTCAAGTCAGGAATATTCTGAAAAAACCTTTCCAGAGTTAGTAATTTTGTTCCCTAATAGGTCATTGTTTGGAGAAGTTAAAATTATGTTAATAGGGAATTTTACCTGACATCTATGTAAACAGTGTCGATTTTTCAGTTTGTGCCCACTTTTAATCGCTGTAAACAAAAGGTGCTGCTACTAAGCTGTTTTGTCAAGCTCTGAAAAGGAAAGGTTAAGGGGCTTAATTTTTGAACCCCTTGCAACACTTTTACAGCGCCATTGCGTCATATTCTGTGATGCAGCAGCAGCGTAAATAATGAGCCACGTTGCGCTACATTTACAAAGCTATGCATCTAGGCAGATGCGTCCCTTTGTACACCCCTGTGCCACATCTGTCAATGGGACATGGAGAGCTGTACAGTAAATATGGTGCATCCATGGGTTTGCAAGGATAGTGTAGTGAACAGTGTTGCATCGCTATTTTACCACAGCGATGAGACACTCTTCCTAAATGAGGCCCTAGGAGTGCTCCGCCTGGACATGATCTCATGATCTGCAGATTGTACAGACTCCAGAAGCAATATCTTAACTAAAACACCAAAAACATTTTCCCATAGACCATCTGGGCCCCTACTGGACCTGAACTTAGAACCTGAACAATGGAAAAGTGTACAGAGGCTAATATATATAGAAAATCACATTTCTGGCTGCTATGTGAATGACATTTGCAAATGACTGAATGATTTATTGGTTTGTGGCACCTACATAGAACCCTACCCCATAAAAGGGGTTCTCAAGGAACTGGTTTTATCCTCTTACTGCACCCTATGTGTGTGAGTCTATGTTATTTCTATAGCGCAAACCAACCTGGAGCTCTGTACATGGTTAAAGGCAATGAGGCAAATGTCAGCAAATGTTCAGAGTAGACGCTGAACTATGGACGGGTAATGCCTTGTGATGTAGTGTTCTTTCAACTCCGAAATTAGATCAGAGTTGGGGTGTTCCTGATGATACAGTGATGTTGTTCCATATCCTGAGAGCAAACATGGAAAAGGCTTGATGTCTTGTTTTATTCTTAGTTACACTTCTTTGTCTGCAACATGATGGTGGCCTGATTGCAGGTGTGCAGAGAACCACCAGAGATGGTGCGCATGTCTGCAAGATAAGAGGAGGGTGCAGATTGCAATCGCTCTATAAATGATGCAGCCGGTTTGGTGAGGGACAGCAAGGAGAGCCAATGGAGGTCCATCCGTTTGGGGGTGGAAACAAACCAGGTAATTTGCTAAGACTGGAGACAGACTAAATTGGATATACAAAGTCAGAGTTGTGGTTATTTGCCATCCCCTCTGATTTGTATGTAAATGTATACACCTGCAAATAAAAAGGCATATTCTGCAAGAATTGGAAAGTCAAACAGCCTTATTCATTGTTCAGTTTTAATAGGATTACAGTCATATGAGAAGTGTATTTGTTGCTTTCAGACAAGAGGAAAAGGTCTGGCTTTTGAGAAAATGTTTAGGCTTCGTCTGCACAGTGCTTGTGCTGTTTTTGTGAAATCTCTTGAATTTAATATATCTTAAAAGGGGGCTCTTATCAGTTCCCATGGCCGAATTACTGTGTTCATTCACTTTTGTGTGGGACTTTTTGTGTGAACTTCCCCTGGTTGCACACATTATGATACTTCTACTAAAGCTGGTCACACTGTTTAAGCCCCATTCACTGTCAAAATAAGTTCTCTTCCCACGGAAAAGGCAGACAGCTTTAAACAGTATGCTGGCATGCTTGCTTTTTAATACGTAGTTGTGTAAAACAGATGCTTTAGCCTTAGAACGTTTGTGGCATTTCCTGTTCATGCCTCAGTACCTTCCTTTGCACTTTTTAGGCATTATCAGATTTATTTTTTCCACTTAATCTATTTGGTTATTTTGATTAAACTCCAGAGTATAAATATTGGATCTTTCCCCAACATGGGGAGAAGGAGTGCTTAGTCAAAGGGCACAAAGGACAAGGGGCTAGGCAGAATAGCAGGTAAGGTGAGAGATTCAGGAGTGAGAGGATAGCAGCTAGGAGCTAGGGAGGTAGACAAAGGGAGAAAGAGTACTAAATGGGAACAAATTTAATTAATGAGTTATTATATAGCGCTGGATAGACCCGATGGAATCAGAGCGCTTTACATGAGGGACAATACTGTTGCAAATTACATCAGTTAAAAGTTACATAAGTATCAACAAAAGCATTTAAAGAACATCGGGGAACAAGGTGAATGGAGCAGGAAGGGGAAGGGGAAGGGGTAAAAGGGTAGGAGGAAGACAGGACGTAGAGACGCGGGGAAAATAGTTACAAAGGATACCAGAAAAAACTTTTTAGGAGCATAGAAGAAAAGGAAAATGGGGTGAGGAATGGTAAGGGGGTGAGGGCAAAAGGGGTAGTGTATAGATACAGCGGAGAGATGAAGGGAAAGTTTGTCCAAGGTCGGGTTGGGTAGGTGACGGCCGAGGGGGAATCTTCGGTCCATGTCCTCTTCAGCTATCAGGTAGGTCCACCGGGCATCGGTCAAATGGCTAGGTCTCAACAGAAAAACATTAAAGGGGAAGAGGGCGAGAAGAAGGGAGTGTAGAGGGGGAAGAGGGTGGGGTGAAAGGGTAGGAGGGGAAACGACAGAGAGACAAAGGAAAGTCTGCCCAAAATCCGGCTGGGTAGGTGACGGCCGAGGGGAATCCACAACCCATCTCCTCTTCAGCTAACAGGTAGCTCCGCTGGACATCGGACAAATAGCAGGGTCTCTACGGTCGAGGGAAGGTTCAGATTACATGTCCAGGAGGGAGAGCAAGATCAAGGTCAGGTGAGGGATGTGGTTAAGCTCAGGACGCTGACCAGTTCAATTGTCTGGGAGCATTAGAGCATCGTGGAGAGACCGACTGAGGCTGCCAACTTGAGGTCAGGCAGGGGGGTTGAGACCTTGGTGTTAAATTCAGTCGATCCCCAAAATTCCCAAAGCATAGGGGGTGTAATCTATGCCATGAAGCGGCAGGAGGACAGGGCCAGTGTCCGCATGTCTTCAGAGGCAGGTCTGGCGTGGCATCTCCAGAGTAATTCTGCAATAATCAGACAGCCCCCCGTTCTGCAGCCCCATTGAGCATAGAAGCTCCTCGCGTACATAATTACATCAAAGAACAGGCACAGTAGCACATAAGGTGAAAACTCTATTCTGCACCAACCTCATAAGCCTAAATCTAGCAGACCATAACTCCTAAACATTACTTGCATTAGGAAATAAACTTAAACTTAGTAACATAACCTGCAGTAGGGAATAAATCAAACCTAGACCACAGTAGAAAACATAAGACAGTAGGTAAAACCTAGTAAGCATTAAAGCACATTAATAAGCATTAATCAAGGTTCATAAATCACACTACAAACATTACATTTCCTAGTGCCTATAAAAAGCACACTAGGGCCTTGCACCCTACAAACCTAATAGTCCCCTGGGCCAACTGGCCATCTATAAGGGGCTCAAATCCCTCTGTCCAAAAAGTCAATGCAGCGACGGTCACGGGGGGGGGGGGCGCACTTGGCGCAAACCTAAACGTGGCAGCTGCCCACTACTAGCTAGGCAGCTGGGAATCTTAAATGAAGGGCCTAAACGTTGCAGCTGGCACTAAGTCCAATTTGTGCAAAAAATATGGAATCAGCACCCATCAAGGAAATATCTTAAACAGTCTCTGGTGTCTTTAGTGAATCAATAAATAAATCTCATAATAAACAGGTCTGGACTTGAATGATGCTCCTTTTCAATTCTTTATTAGATGATCCAAAACAGATAAAAAATCTAAATTTACATGAGAATTTTCTTTTTAGCCAACGCGTTTCGTCTCATGAATGAGAGTTCTTCAGGGCTAAAACTAAAGCATAAACTAATTACACACTCAAGAAAATATACAAAAGATTATTTACAAAAAAAGGTTAAAAGCAGACACATCACAAAATATTGAATGACAATCTCAATCAGTCCGAGTTGATTTGAACTCAGAAATACAGTGTTTGTTAGAGTTTTTTTAGACAAGAAACACAAGAGATGCCGTTTTCATTATAGCAATTTGGAAGGCAGGCAATTTTTTACAGACTTGATTTTAGTAAGCCATAGTGAGCAACAAAGAGAAGGATTCACGAAGAAAAAGAAATCAATCACAAAGATGTGCACACAACTGTTGAATAGCTGGATAAAAACATCAGTGCAAACATACCTCATAAAAGATGTTTCTGGCAATTGGTACGAGAAATAGTTGTTCCTTTATCATAGCAGACTTTTAAATATTCTAAAGAAACACATAAAATATATTTCATTAATAGCTATATTCGTTCTACATATTCAGTATTTGTCACACATACAAAATCCACAATAGGAAAAAAGTACAAATAAAGCTGTTTCTGGCAAATAGTACAGAAAATAGTTGTTCCTTTATCATAGCAGACTTTTGAATATTCTCAAGAAACACAATATATTTCATCAATAGCTGTATTTGTTCTACATATTAAGTATTGTCACATATACGGTACCCACATTAGAAAATAAATACACATTTGTAATTAAAAAACGTTAGCGAAATGGCAGAAAAACATAGTAAGAAAAATATTTTAAAACTCAATTATAATATGCATTTTTTATATATATATTGCGGATTCCCTAGAGACAAATTCATCAATAAATGAGATTTTTGTAAATACATGAGATGGCAACCAGAATTTACTAACAATTTAAGCCTCATATTCTTAACTATTGCTTATGGTCTGAAATGACTTAATGGCAACCTCAATGCGGAGTGCCATCCTACCCTATTTATTCATGTTAATATAAAGAGCTTTGTTATGCGTGTCCATATTACTCTATAGTTCTAAAATACTGTAATGTGTATGCACACATTGACTCGGAAAGTACCGGTCAATCTTTTTCTGTGTCTTGTGTCAACTATGGAGAAGACAGAAAAAATAAGCAAAAGGAATAATTGATTACAAAGTGATGCTAAAGACCTCTAGCGTCACTTTATCACAGTTAGCACCTGTTTTCATCAATGCATGTTTGGCTAGCATTTAATGAAAATGATATGCAAGAAGGCAGTCCCTCAGAAAAACACCCATAAAACACACTCCTCCATATGCACAAGGATTTTCTGGAACGCTGCTGGCTGCTATTAGCAGCCGATTGTTTACCGTCAGGAAAAAGCTGATATTGAAAATTATGCGAGCACACTTGGATAAAACTAGGGCAGGCCCAAATGTACGGCAATCTATCCCCTGGAAATTCTACTATTGCAGCTAGGATCACCACAGTGGTAGGGCTAGAGAAGAGAGCGTACATACCGCCAGTGGATTACCCTCATTGACCTTATGGAGGAGGAGGTCATTACAGGCTCAAGAGGGAGTCCATTGGCTGCCTTCTGTATAAGATTGTGCCAAGGCTGCAGGCAAAATCCCAGCTCTGCCCCAACATACCTCCACAGACCGAACTATTTGCTGTCCTGCAGATGTTGGCTTCAGGAACTTTCTAACCCACCACAGCTATAGTTGCAGAAGTATCACTGGCGTCCTTCTCCAGGTTCCTCCCCACTGTCCTGAATTACATCTTACGCCTCATGCCCCAGTTCCTCTACTTCCCCAACACAGCGCAAAAACAACGTGATGACAAGCAAGGCTTTTATGCCATTGCTGGTTTCCCACATGTGTTGGGGGCAATGGACTGCACACATGTCCAGCTTGTGCCTCTTGTGAATACAGCACACACCAGGAACCACAACACACAACCGGAAGCACACCTATTCAATGAACGTGGCAGTAATCAATCTGACTTCCCAGGATGAGACCTATGGGAATGGCCTGCTTGTTGGTAAGTACAGCTCAATTACACAACAGACTGCAAGGCATTCAATAGTGTAGGAACACATTGACATATTAGTCTTGGAAAGAATTAGACTGTGCATAGGTTGTCGTTGTGCCCCATATACTTTCCCCATACTACATGGAAATGTGCAACACATAAACTACAAGTCACACATGTTGACACTGACCAAGCTAGTGTGGCCCATATGTGTCAGTATAATGGGCTAAAAGACAATCGTCAATCATGAAGCTATGGTGAAGCACATGCCAAATCATGTTAATGTGGCAATGGGAAATGTGTCTGTATGACATTGTAAGGCCTCATAGGTATGCAATGTCGCAGGCAACAACAAAGTTAATCTCTCCTTCATCCAATGTCGAGATTCTATATCGAGGACAATGTGGTGGATTATCCCATCCTAAACCAATATTTATACACACACCCTACGAACAGGGACCCTGTGACAGTGGTCAAGTGGTGTGTCACCCAAAGGGAGTAGAAATGAGAATACATAAGCACAGGTCTCAATCCAATTTCCAATCTGAATGTGTCCAGCATTCTGCATTACAGATTGTATGACACTGGTCATGGAATCCGCTCCGTAAAACAAAATGTAATATAAGGACGGCAAGCTGACACACGTGCACCATGGTGCAAGGAGATGTGGTTTTGCCATTATACACCATCATGTGATTAATTTAAAAAAGAAAAAACATGTGCTGTATGTAAAAATAAATTCACATTCCACCACTTCATTTTGGATGCTGGTTAGCTCAGCCTTTTCCACAGTCATTGATGTCCAGTGGTAGAAATACAACATAAGGACCAATGTCCCCATCCAACTATTGGAAAGACCCTCACATAAGAAGAAATATGTTCAATGAGGTGGCAATAAACATTTGTGAAGAAAGGCAATCCCTGTGTGAAGTCTGTGTAGTTACAAGTCAATGCCTTGGCCAAGAGGAGAACAAATAAATATCACACATCTGCCAGACTGAGAAACCTTGCCAGACATAAACACTTACCTGGTTACCCTCAAGAATGCAATATAACATCGCAAATCATATACACACATCACATCCAAGGTGTACACCATGTAAAAAAGTGTGCTGCAAAATATCACAACAACTGTCGTCCAAGGTCCCAGACTGTGCAGCAAGTTGCCCCTTCATGCACAAACTATATCCCCCGTGGCAGGCAACAATTATGTTTCCTGGTAAATATCATGTCTGTCATGGAGAAAAGCTGTACTGCTTCTGCCTGGTCATACATACAAGCAATGGATACTGTATCATCAGAAAGATATGGCCTAAACTGTCCCCAAGATATGCTGCACTGTAGTGGATGCAGTCTACTTGCTCAATTGTACAGTGCAAATCAAGCTATCCTGGCTGAAGAGGGGTGAAACCCCAAAACTGGCCCTAGGATGCTTGTTTCCAGCCCAGGGAGGACCTGGCCTAGCAGTTCAGGCTGGACTGTTCCCATTGGGCTCAGGGTCAAGACTGATTTGCATATGGCTGGGTCCAAACTGGCAAACTGGTGAGCAAAAAACGATGGATTTAGGCCCAGATCTCTGTACTGGGGTGAATGTATGACATTGTTCTGCATTCTGTCCATCAATAGTTCTTTTTGTAATTGTACAGTGCCACATTACAACAGATCTACTAACTTCTTTATAATGTCACCACAGTGGACTCTTTGCGCTACCATGTGTAGACTAACATGTCACATATTTACATACATCCACTATCTGTTCCATGTCTGACACATAGACAAATGTAGATTTAAACATATATAAGTGCAATATATGTGCACCTGAAGGAAGACACTACTGTCAATTGTTATCCAATCTGAAAGATAATGGGTTAGGAATTGACATGGTACCATAGATTGACTCAATAAATGCTTGTGAGACATTTGCCTACTCATTGTCAAAGAAATTATCTTCATTGTTGACTAATCACTCTTGTATGTGTTACTCACTGTCTGCCATTACCACTACTAACTTGTATGTAAGTCACACATTGTCATTTCATGTACAAGACAGTTTACATGATTTTTCTCAGTTTAGGAGTCTAACTGTACTATTCCTAAACTGAGAAAAATCCTAGCTTTAAGACTTTCAGTATTCACAGAAGGCATTTAGGAGTCCTAAAGTTAGGACCCCTAATTGTACTACTCCTAAACAGAGAAAAATCCTAACTTTAAGACTTTCAGTATTCACAGAAGGCATTTAGGAGTCCTAAAGTTAGGACTCCTAACTTCTGTGAATACCGAAATGAGTAAGTGTCTTCTGTGAATACCAAAATGATTAAGTGCCTTCTGTGAATACCAATATGGTAGTAAGTTTAGGATTTTGTCTTAAGTTAGTTCTATGAATAGGGCCCACAGTATTTAATATGCTCCAAATCTCAGCCAGTTTTGGAAAAATCCTTTCCTTGATATAGGTACAAGTCAATCTGTTCCAATTTCCATAGACAAGCGTCCATCTTAGGCATCTCCTTATTCTAAGCCCCTTCTTACGAAAAACCAAAAATCTTGCTTTTTGTGATATTATTTTTCAAGAAGTTTTACTGCATATTTACTTAGGGCATCCAGCTGACATTGCAGCCCAATAGGCGTTAGATCGAATATTGCAACATCATCTGCATATAACAGGGAGCCAACGGGCATTGTACCAATTTTGGGGGAATCCCCCTTACAGAATTCAGAGTGATGGAGAGATCAGCAATGTACAAAGAACATAAAAGTGGTGCTAATAGGCAACCCTGCTTGAGCTCATTATGCGTTCCTTATTTTACATGATCAAGGTGAACCTCCCATCAGAACCCAGGACCAGGTGTCTTTATGCAATTCCATAATCAGACCCAAAAGATGATAGAGTATGCCAAGGAGGACAGGTTTTCTCCACAGCGTCTGGTGGTCCACTTTATCAAACCCGTGGAACAAGCAAAAATAGCTGTATATATTGGCATTCCATGAGAGAAAACATATTTCTCTACAATTGTCTGAACAACCTCTATATCATCCAAGGTGCCATGGTTCTTTCTAAAACCAGCTTTTTCTGATGGAAGAATATTCTGATCATAAACCCATTGTTGAAGATGTCATATTATGCTTTTCGAAAATATTTTGCCTGAGGCATCCAGGGGGGCAATCTGTCTAAAACTTGTCGGCACCATTTTCGGTCCTTTTTTATACAGGGAGACTACAATGCTCCCCTTCCAAGAGGGGGGATTTTATTCATAAGAAAGCAATATTTAAAAAGTGTCTCTAAAGATTCACCCCATGCTTCTGGCTCCTTTTTAATTAGTGAAATTGGGATTCCATCCAGCCCTTGTGTGCCAAAGGTTCTTGCATTCTATATATGACTTACCACTTCCTTTTCTGATGGGGGGCCATATTCAGTAAATTCAGTAAATGCAGGTGTATCCCCATTGGTCATCACGGAAGAAACTGGGCTATTATTTACATATAATAGGGAGATGTAATCCGCCCAGTCCTTTTCTGGAATCTGTATGGGTAGAGTCCTCTGCCTTGAGTCGCAGTATTCCGCAATCAAGTGCCAATACTTTCTCTAGTTTTTGGCCCTTGCGGCTTCCCTCAGCCCAATCCACTTAGCATCAAGCTCCCTTCTTTTTAAAACGTCTTTTCACTCGCTTAAGGCGATTGATTTCCTGCTGCCGACCAGTGAGGAAATGTATATGCTGTTTTCGGACAAGATGGTTAATTGATTGTTTTAAAGATTTCATATGGGACGTATCTTGTTTATACAGGCAAGGTTCATTAGATGGAGAGCTTAAATTACAAATCTTCTCCATTTGTGCCTCAAAGAAGAGTATAATATAGAGTGAATAAAACCCTGCTGTTCTACATAAGCCATCTTCACAATCGAGCCTACTTCAAAGATTTTGTTTGCGTCCAAAAGGACCGACCATTTGCTTTGTTAAAGGTGGCCATGCCCTGACGAGCTTTCCCCAATCCAGTGTGGGTAGATCAAAAGTCACTGTCATACCCACTATGCTATGGTCACTCCCTATCGATGGGCAGATAAAGAGATTATCACAAATCCCAAACATTTGGTAGGAAACAATCACATAGTCTAAAAGACTCTGAGTGTGTTGAGAGTGAAAGTCAAAATGTGCTGTTTTGTCAGCAGGCACTCTCCCATTTAGAATAACAACAGCTAGGCTTCTGATGCTATCAATCAAAATAAACCCCCACTTATCGACCTGTGACCTGTGACCCACGCTTTTAGGGGGGTAGCCGCAGTTGGCGGCGGCAGGCAGGCAGGCAGCGGTGGCGGCAGGTGTGGTGTACCTGCTTCAAAGCTTGCTGTGGGTCGCGGAGGCAGAAAGAAAAGCGGAGAAACCGGAGAGTCGGAGAATTGGTGTTTTAGAGAATTGGAGATTTGGAACAATTGGAAGTCACCGCCAGCTATCTCCGCCACCACCAACACCACTCCGCACTACTTGCTGCCTTGCTCTTCACTTCGCAGTGGCGGCGGATAAGTGGTAAATCTAGAGGTGAGGTGAGGTGCATTTGGCATCAGACATTATTTTTTTTATAAGAGAGCAGCAAGGGACTAGTTTAAAATCAGTATAAGTATAAGTGGCAGGGGGTCAGTGCAGGTGTAAGTGTAAGTGTGACCTGTGGTGGCTAGAAAGGAGGCAAGGGGGCACGGAGGCAATGAGGCAAGGAGGATAGAAAGGGGGCTCTGGCCCATACCACCCCCCCACTCCTGCTTGCTTGCTTGCTTCACGGCTTGTTCCACGGCCCGCGCACCACCTGTTATCACCAAACGTTCACTGCGCCTACGACCCCATACTGACATCTATCTAGTGGGTCCCTGCAAAGGGGGAGAGGGGCGTAGTCAGTGCAAGGAAAGAGCATGATACAACATACAATTGCAAATTGCAATAGCATAAAATAAAAACTCACCGCTTGTGCCTGGGACTGTAAAGTAACTTAAGGTGAGGCTCTTCGCTCCGCGGAGGAGGGAGATTGGCTCAGTGACAACCCAGTGATAACCCAGATCAAAGTACAATAAATCACATCAGCCACATTGGCTGCAAGGGGCAGCCCAAGTCACATCAGCCACGTAGGCAGCAAGGGGCAGCCCAAGTCAACTCCCCTCAGAATAATGAGGTCCGGCAGGACACGAAAAGATGCGCCACAACCCACGAAGCGGAAAACCAAACTCAAAAATGACGATAATACCTCCCAGAGTAGTGTAACAAATCCATCAACAGCTTCACTAATTGCACCAATCTACTCGATATTTGGCTCAATGAAATCAACTGGCAAATTCACGTTTTTGTGAGACCCAGTCGCGGCCATCTATTCAAAGCCAGCTACGCCAAATGGCCTTCAAAGACCACTGACACCGTGCAAAGTAACTACACAGATGATCACAGATAAATCAATTCTTTCACCTCACTCCACGTCAAGCACAGTGCATATCGTTGGAAAAGAAGGACTAAGCATGACCGAGCTAACAAAATATGAGGCCACCAGGCATATCATCGGAAAAGAAGTACCAAGCATGAACAAGCCAACGGCACAAGAGGCCATCAGGCCAACGAACCAGGGGAATAATAAGCACATAATTCAAACGCAAGGACAAGTACATTTAAACGTGGGCGCCCACGGCCAGGAGCAAGAGCTAGTAAAGCACAATAACTCATATGATTTTATGAACAGAATCTCGGATAGTATCTCGGATTATGCACTGGAAAACCTCACAATGCACACAAGCCAAACTAGTGCAATGTCGTCAACCGCACTACCACCACAAATAACAAGTGACACCAATAAAGACCGATCGGAGGCGGCACATCACCCCCACATGCTGAGCCCCCTGGGTTCAGGGCAAGCCCAAGGACGTGAACCCGGCGGCAATGACATAAGCAAATCTGATGCCGCATACAAAGGAAAACCCTATAATCACTCAACACCTAGACAAGAGTCACGATCAAATCATGAAAAGGTTGACGTGGCCTATGACCTGTGGATGGAGTCTCAAGCCCTTCAGGATAACAATGGAATACTCCAATCATTGAGTACAATGCCCAATTATGATAAACAAACCCTGGAAACAAGAGAAACTGACCTCAAGCAACTTAAAGCATTTGAAAAGCTCACAACCTCATCCAGCGACGTGCAAGAAAAAAACCAAGCAGGCGGCCAATTCTGTAAACAACCAACCTCAGAGTCAGAAATAGATAATGCGATTGAAATATCAAGCGGGTTCGAACAGGTAGAACAAGCATCCACAGAAGTATCAATTAAAATATGCCAGGAGGAAAGACAGGACACAATAATAGAGATATCGAGTGTGTTGGAACAGGCTGATCAAGCCTCCTCAAAAGCACTTTATAAGACCCGACAAACATCAGAACCAATCTTGGAACTACAAGCCGACACGCTAAGGGAACACACGGTAGAAAACACAAAGCGTGCTGGGCAGCAATCTAAATACAATACCAACTGTTGCCAGCAGGTAGATAAACCTCTTAAGGGAAAACATGACTCTAAGTACAACTTGGAATCTCTATTAAAATTACACGGTGCGCTGGGGAAAATATTAGAAACAACTATTAAAACGGTGAATAAGCAGTCCGACAAACTTGATATCCAAATAAATCTAATGAGTCTCATCGCTGAGCATATTTCAGACATAAACAAAAAACTGGACATCATGACAAACACACTTGCAAAAGTTCAGGATCAAAGTAATACTTGGGTTCTGCCCCCAAATTGCCCGTGTAGCCCCATACTAGAAAAGCTAAGGGATCTACCAATAATACTCACAAATATTTTACAGGAATGCAAACGTGCAAATTGCGAGTCAGTAAATACGGAGCAACAAGTCAAACGTCAAACATCGGATACAAGAGACATCAATACCATAGTCTACCAAATAGAAACACGCCATGATGAAATAGACAAAACAGAAAAGATGGGGGAAAAATCACCCAATAAAATGTCACAAACAAAAGAATTAAATACTCTACAACAAACGGGAAAAAAGATAAAAACTGGAGAATTAATTGAGGGTCAAATATCGCCAAATGACCAACTCCCAGGATTGACCGAATATAGTGACTCGCTGATCACCGAAATAGATCAACAAACGCATGAGCAGACTAAAACTATAGATAGCCATCAGCCGGTCTTAACCAAAAGACAAAAAAAAGTGCTAGAAAAGCCAGAAATCAACAACTAAATAGTAGACCAACTAATAAGCAGGTTTTGGACATTTACCCAATCTTTAATCTTCCAAAGAACGCAAGTAATCCCCAAAAACAAAATGCTAAAAAAGTCAAAATCCAGACCACCTGTACGGATGGGAAAGTAGTTGTGCAAAGCTTAAATACACCAGCCTGTATGGAGGAGAGTAATGATGATGGACCTGCGTCACACTTGCCTGGCAGGAGTAGCATAAATGGGAGTCCTGAGAGTGGCGACTCCGAAACATCAAGAACATATAATTCAGTGGGGAGCCCTATGGGACTATCCAAAACGATCAGAAACAAAATAAAATCGACTGTCCAGTCAATACAGCCTCAAAATGGTCATATTGTAGCTGATTCAGAGAATGATCTGGTAACAGATAGTAAAACTATCAAATACCAAAATTCCAGAAGTGGTAAAAGAGGATCACAAAGAGAGGCAACAAACAATGTCAAAAAACAAAAACAAAAAGTAAATTTCATCCAACATAAAATGCTCAGTCCTAGACCAAATGTTTCAAATTGCGCCATTAAAAACCTTAGGCAAGTTACAGTGAAGGTTGACAAGAGCCAGCAAAATTGGCTATTAGTCAACATTAACTCGGAATATGACGGCCCAAAGAACTCCGGAGGCACGGAAAAAGAAACTGCCTTTCAGATAACCAAGCAAGAACATGCCCTATCCATCAGTGCCAGTGGCTCGAAGATAGATAATCCGAATGTTACAGCAAAGGTAAATGAGTCTCGAGCAAAGATTGGGTTGGACAACAAAAAGTACAACAAAAAAAGCTTACCCAATGATTCAAATGACAAAGATAACAAAGCTGCACTAAGACTCCGGACAAACGACCAGGAATTAACCTTCCCCATGCCAAAAGATGATGATAAATCAAACATAAAAGTAAGGCTACTACTCATCCCAAACTATCAATCAAAAGGCCCACAAGACTACCTGAACAGAGGAAACATCCTACGCCTAATGGCAGAAATCCCAAGTTTACAATACATAACCACTGCTGAGATACTAGCTATAGAATTTCTAACTCCAGGAAACAACCCAGCAAAGGAAGGCACGCTAGCAACTTGGAGGAACGCCGAAATAGTTAAGGACATATTACAAGAAACCAAAAAATTTGAAGAGTCGGGAATCTCACTCAGGGAAGAGGTTACACCAGGCTACCCTCTCCCTTTCCTAATGATAGGCGCCTCAACAAAAAAATCTCAGTAGAAAAAGATATCATATACTCAGTGTTGCATGGTGCCATGGGCGCTGAAAATCCAAAATCTGATCGCCAGCACAGAACGCACAGCGGTACCAGAGAGGAATGAAATCAGATTCCGGGCAACAAAACTGATCAAACTTCCATAAAAATCCTATCCTGGAACATCGCTGGAGCAAAAGACATCTTAAGTGACAAAGGCAAGACCGAGTCTTGGGACTCGAGTGAAATAATTGTATTACAAGAAACATGGCTAACTACACCTGTTGAAGTGCCAGGTAGAATAGGTCATCACGTCAGTGCCACTCGAACCCAGCAATACGGACGTGCCAAGGGGGGTCTGACAGTTTATATCTCTACCGCGCTAAAAATCAAGTCCACTCAATGTAAAGAAGTCCAAACGTGGATAGTAGATGAAATAAGTATTTATTATAGAATAGGATCCCATCCACAGGATATGGAGTTATCAGTAGCAAGGTCCAAGTTCAACTGTCTAGCTAGTCTAATCATCACAGCTACAGAATCTGTGTTGAGCATTCTAATGCATGTGGCAACCTGGCAACAGGCTGCATAACTAAGATGTTCAAGATGCCACACATCTCCCTCCTTATAACAGATAAAATTTAAACAGAAAACATTATCTTACAAAGTCATTCAAACGAGTAGGTATACGTGTAATCCTTGAAGATTTCCTTGTGATGACAGGACCAGCCTTAGTCCGATGAGATGAGGTAGTTGTCGAAGGTCCAATTATAGGGTGATGAGATGAGATACCTGTAGGTGAAGAACTTGACATAGTAGGTTTGGAATTGTCAACAAAATCTTTCTTGATCACCACAACTCTGTTCAAGTTCCAGATGCGATGATCAGTTGTTTTAACAGCATTACCTAAAACCTTGATGACTTGAATGGGCTTCAAAAATGAAGTAGATAACATCTTGTTCTTCTTACATGGATTTCTTATAAGCACCCAATCACCCACATGCACTACCGTGTGTTTTACAGAATGTTTTAAATCATGAATTCTTTTCCTAGCTTGTAATTTTCTCTCCTGACCTACCCTCCAATCTTCACTTTCACTAGGAATTTTGAGATGTAAATCATTCACCCAAGGTGGGGAAACTAAAGTATTTGGACATCTATTTCTGAAAAGCTCAAAGGGTGTTTTGTTTGTGGTGGCATGTGGTGATAATCTGTAAAGCTTAACTTTATCAAAAATATCAGATCTCCAATCTGAACCTGCAGATTTAGACATTCTAATTGTCTCCTTGAGCACACGGTTAAATCTCTCCACGGTGCCATTCGTCTCTGGGTGATAGAGAGACGATTTTTTATGTTTAACACCATGTCTAGACAAGAATGATTCCATCTCCCTAGAGACAAGTTGACTTCCATTGTCCGTCAAAATGATGTTGGGAATGCCCTCCCTAGCGAAAAGTTTTTCTAAAAAGAGTATAACATGTCTGGACTCTATGCCACGAGTGATAGCAATCTCTGGCCACCTTGAAAAGAAGTCTATTAAAACTAAGACATACCATTCAGACCCAGCTGAGTATATAGGTCCAAGGATATCCAGGCCAACTTCTTCCCAAGGTCCATTTGGAAGTGTTCTGATAATCATGGGTTGGACCTTGGGCTTCGCTACTTTCTCACTCAAAGCACATTCCATACAGTCTCTAATTTTTCTCTCAATTTCTAAATCCATGTTGGGCCACCAGTATGACATTCTCAAATTCCCTTTTGTCTTTGAAATGCCCATATGCCCATCATGAGCTAATGAAATGAGCTCACTTCTAATAGATATTGGAGGAATTAGTCTAGTACCTCTGACAAGTAATCCATCATGTTCAGATAACTGATCTTTAACATGCCAATATTTCTCTAGCAAGTCTCCATCTTTTGGTTTGATCTTCCATCCAACCTTGATCAATTTCAAAATTTCTATAAGAGTCAAATCTTTCTGTGAGGCTTCTAACCATTTACACTTATCAATAACACCCTCACCAACTGAGCAAATCATTTCATCTTCACCTTCCAAATCTTCCTCTAGATCTAAATCTTCTTGAGAGACAAGGCGAGATAAGGCATCTGCTACCTTATTTTCAACACCTGGTAGGTATTTAACCTTAAAATCATAATCTTGTAACCCTACAACCCATCTTGTAATCCTACTGGAAATAGCATCGATCCCTTTCGTTTTTAGGATTTCACATAACGGTTTGTGATCAGTTCTCACTTCAAATGTGCTTCCCCACAAGAAGTTTTTCAATTTCTTTATGGCCCAATATACTGCTAACGCTTCACGTTCTACTACAGAATATCTTAATTCTGGACCCCTCAAACTTCTTGATAGAAACAAAATGACTTCCTCACTTCTTTAATTCTTTTGTGTTAAAACTGCCCCTAATCCTTTTAAACTTGCATCGGTTATTAGAATAGATTGCTTCTCTGGGTCAAAGCTATTCAATTTGGGGGCATTGTTCAATTTACTCTTCAAGGCAGTGAATTCTTCTTCACATTCATCACTCCATATAAATTCAGTTCCATTTTTTTAGCAACGATCTCATGCATACACATAAAGAAGCAAAATTACAAATAAACTTGTTATAGTACTCTGCCATACCTAGAAAACTAATCAATTCTTCCTTGTTCTTGGGGGAGGACATTTTCACCATGGTGTTAATCAGACCAGCTTTCGGTGAAATACCATCTCCTGAGATTGTGTGTCCAAGATAGTCTATGGAGTTTTTCTTAAATTTACATTTTTCCAATTTTACTGTTAGACCAGATTCACACAAACGTTGTAACACACCAAGTAATTTTTGATCATGCTCTTCATCACAGTTCCCAAAAATTAGAATATCATCTTGATATACTCTCACTCCTTCCAAACTTTTTAAGACACCTTCCAAAGCTCTTTGAAAAACTGAGGCAGCTGATATCAGCCCAAAAGGAAGCCTCACAAAGCGAAAAGTGCCAAATGGTGTTACAAAGGCAGTCAGGTCTTTTGATTCTTCATGGAGTCTTATTTGATGATATGCGGATTTTAAATCCACTGTGCTAAAAACTTTTGCTCCTTTCAACAACATTAACATGTCTGTGATTTTTGGTAAAGGGTAGTGATCTACTACTACGTTCTTATTCAACTCTCTAAGGTCTATGCATAAACGAAGAGAGCCATCCGATTTTTTGGCGGCTACAATCGGAGCGACCCATTGAGTTGCTTCAACTTCCTCTATGATACCCTCCTTGACTAATTTCTCCAATTCTGCTTTTACTTGATCTCTAACAGTAATAGGGACATTACGTACTTTACAACAAACTGGTACAGCATCTTTCTTTAATTTGATGTTATGATCATAGTTTTTCAAACAACCCAATTTCTCAGCAAAGACAGTAGGGAATTTCTTTTTTAAGTTATCTGAGAAGGGGTTATCACTAACTTGGTTTGTATTGACAGAGTTTGCGTTGACAAAGGGCAACTCCTTTAAGATGATGGGAGGAGAGGAATTCGGATCTAACATCACACCCAAATCTTTTTGAACAAACCAACTCAAAATATTGTCTCCTTTTTGTGAGATATAGATTTTTGAATCAGCGAGTCTCTTTTTGTAATTAATGTTTCCTTGAAAGTATCCTAAAATCTCTATGGGTTTCCTACCATATGCAAGTGGTTTTATATCTGGACGAAATAACTTGATTTTGCCTTGTAAGTATTTTAGATAAAATTCTTTTGCTACAATGGTGATTTTTGCCCCTGAATCAAATAATACTTTGACAGGATGACCATTGACTAAGATTTCATCAACAGGACAGTTTTTAGGCTGAGGACCGAAAATTACTTGAACTAGAATTTGACCACACTCAGCATCCTCATCATATTCATTTGTATCGTCAAAATCATAATAAATCTCATTAACTTTGCCTTTATATTCCTTTCCCTTGCAAACATTGGTAAAATGCCCCTTTCTTTTGCATTTTCCACAGGTAGCTTTCCATCCAGGGCATTGTCTATCATTAGCAAAATGCCCCATTTTGCCACATCTAAAACATTTCACTTGTGTAAAATCAAATTTCTTATCAGATTTAACATTGAGAGGTTTGTTGCTAGGTGCATCTCTCATACTACTTCTCTGGTTAGTATTTTCCTTATTAGCATTTGAGGTCCTTACAAGATTAACAGTGCTATTGGTTTTACTTTCACCATTCTTTTTTATGACATCTACACACTTAATGGAGTGTTCAATCCTCTTTGCTATGGTAATTACATCATCTAAATCAGGTTCATCTTTTTGCCATAATTCCTCTCTAACACGTTCTATGCTACAACCCAGCATAAACTGATCCCTTATTCTTTCGTCAGTAGAGGCAGCAAACTTACAAGATGACGCCAATTTTCTTAGTGCAGTTATATACTTTTCTATGCTTTCTTCTTCTTGTTGTAATCTGCGGCCAAAATGATACCTTTCTAAGATAGTAGAAACTTTCGGAAGATAGTGTTTATCTAACATAGCAACACAGATTTCATATTCATTAAGATTCCTATCTTGTATCTCTGGCAAATGATCAAATACCTCCTGGCCCTCTGTTCCCAAACAGTGTAATAACAGAGCTGTTTTCCTTTCCGCACTAAGGTTGGCCCCACACACTTTTGCATACCTTTCAAATACCTTACACCACTTTTTCCATTTAATGGGGGGATCTCCAGGAGTTTGTAGGAAAAATGGAGGAGCTGTGACGTTTTGCATTATGTGTACTTGACCAAAGCTACCCCGAATGGGAGAAAGTGAAACTTTTTAGAATTAACAACAATGAATCATTACAGTACCTTTAAATCTGAAATAAAATTTCTGTTGTGAATACAGTACAATTAACTTGAGTGTCTCTGTTCTTCTTTCTTTTTAAATAAATAAATGTAGTCTCAGTGTCTCATTTCTCTTCTTTTTTTTTTTTTAAATTAAGAAATAATTAGTTCAATACCTGTTGTTATGTGAATCTTCTGTGAGGAAAACCATTTAAAACGTTTTAAAATGAAAATATTAAAGCGGTGATGAATCTGCTGTTCAACAAATTAACTTCGTGCCATTTGTGAAGAATCAGCGGTTTTCAACAAGAAAATGGTTGCTGCGTCATGGAAAACGCGTCATGACGCTCCTTCGTGGTGAACACAGCTGCAGGAGATCGTCGATGGAGGGGCGCTGGAGCGCGAGAGAACGAGCGTAGTCCTCGAGCAGCAAACAGTACGGTAAGCTTTTAAAAAATGCTGCCGATGTGATGTTGTTTGAGGTGATTTAACACCCACACGAGACTCTTGCCAAATTGAAGATGCGTGCAAGTAGGCGGCCCGTTACAGTGACAGGCCGTCAGAGTGATGCGAGGCAAACACACGGGCTGTAACACGCTGTAGATTAGGGCTGTAAAGCTGCTAGGGTGAAGCGATGCGTGCGTTTGGCTTTAAACGCGCTGGCTGATCGGGGCTGTCAGGTTGAGAGTGATGTGATGCGTGTAGACACACGGGCATAAGCGCTGGAAGCTGCGCTTAAACTCACACCGTGAACAAGCACTATGCCAGTAATCAATTGTCAGAATGAGCACTGCGTGTGCTGGAGAAAAGTATCAAATAGCGCAGCGCTGTGAGGAAGTAGTCTTTTAGGTGTGCACACAGTAAACTGGCAAGCAGTCTTGTTAATAAGTTCATTCCACACAATGAGTACAAAGGTGTTTTGGAGTAAGGTTTCCTTAGTCCATGAAGGTTGGAAGTTTCAAGTAAGATTGAAGTAAAAATTAACAGTACCTTTGATAAAGTTCAAAATGAGGTAAAAGAAGATTTCTTTGTATCCTTGTTGAGATCCTTTCTTCTTTTCTTCATAAATCCCGTCCCGTCGCCAATGTAAAGAAGTCCAAACGTGGATAGTAGATGAAATAAGTATTTATTATAGAATAGGATCCCATCCACAGGATATGGAGTTATCAGTAGCAAGGTCCAAGTTCAACTGTCTAGCTAGTCTAATCATCACAGCTACAGAATCTGTGTTGAGCATTCTAATGCATGTGGCAACCTGGCAACAGGCTGCATAACTAAGATGTTCAAGATGCCACACTCAACTAACTTCGACCACCACAGACATGCAAATAATAAAACTGGAAATGGGCCCATCCGTTGATATAGGTACAATCATACTTATTAATATATATGCACACCCGAAAAGAACAATAAAGCAAGAGCTTTTAAAAAAAGTCAGCGTTGCTATAGCAGAACTTCGCTTCGAACATCCTACCTGGGAAATAATTTCACAGGAGACTTTAACTCTAATTTATTACATGCCCCCAAAGAGGAAGAAAACATCATTACTGCTAATAAAATATGGGCAGTAGAAACGCAGATAATACCGTTGGCTAAACTAATGGATAAAATGGGTCGGCAACTAATGTGAGATCTTGAGCAGTTAGGCATGCGCGTTTTAAATGGGAGAACAAAGCCAGATAGACCTGCCAACTGCGCGTGCATTGGCCCCAGTTCAAGCTCAATCTTGGACTATACTATTGTCACTCTTCCCCTCCTTGGGCTAACTACGAAGTTCCAAATCATATGTACACCCAACAGCGATCATTCGGGCCAGCACATTGAACTAAAAATAACTCCACAAAAACATCTGGAGGCCACAATAATAGCAGGGGAAACCTCGACGATAAATTTGAAACGTCTAAGGTGGACGTCTGCCAAACTACCACAGATAGCGTTAAACGCAAAAAATCTAATGCTAATGCTCTCCTCAGAAAATCAACCGACCGTTCAAACCTGGACCACCTTTCTGAATCAATTACCAAAAGTAGGAGCTAACACTAAAAAGATGCAGAAAGGCAACAACAACATCCATCTCAGTCAGGCATCATGTGCCTTGAGAAGGTGCTTGAGACAGTCCCTGAGGAGAGCTCAAGGTCATAACTCCCAATCCAAAGTATGGCAGGATGTACGCTTTCTAAAGAAATTATACGAGAAACAAATCTAGATTGGAAAAAATGCGGACATCGATTTCTGGACGAAAATAATATATAATGCAAACAAATCTGACTCTAGAGCATTCTGGTCCCAGATAAATTCAATGAACAGAACCTCAAACATCATAAGCATGACTTGCGTTTCAGAGAAGGCATGGGTCCAACATTTAATTGATACATTCTCAATAAACCCCATGACTCAACAATCACCAGCTGTAATTGCCTCCGACTTGATACACTTACAGGATAAGAAAAATAAAGACTGGGGCCAAACCATTCAAGACAAAGCAGAAATGGAATTATTACGAATTATAAAGAAAGGTAGGCAAGACAGTGCCCCAGGACCGAACGGTGTTCCTCAGGCAATTTACAAGCAAGATCGACATTTCTGGGCCAGGAATCTTAACAACTTGTTCCAGACGATCAATGTCGCCAGTAGTATTCCGGAAAGCTGGAGAGGTGCGATCATCAACACGATATACAAGGGCGGGGATCGTAAGGACCCGGCAAATTATCGCCTGATTGCGCTTATAGACGCAGAGGCCAAATATTACGCTTCATTGGTTCTAGCCGATCTCGTAAAATAGTCTGATGAAAATAACAAAATCCCCGTAAATCAGTCAGGGTTTCGACGTGGCATAGGTAAAATGGCAAATGGCATGGCAATAAGTATGATTGCCGAAAAAAGCCTACAAGACCATCAAGCTTTACATCTATGTTTTGTTGACTTCAAGGCGGCCTTTGACCGTGTCAGCCGTCAAACATTGTGGGCCAAACTAAAGCATCAGGGCCTGCCGGACACGATCCTAAATCCAATTGTGGACCTTTATACCAACACCTGGATGCAGGTTAAGATCGACAATGGCCAAAGGTTAACAAGGAAGATCGCAACCAGTGAAGGATTGAAGCAAGGCTGCGTCCTGGCCCCTCACCTGTTTAATCTACTTATGGCAGATTTGACTTTAAGGCTAGATGGGGTCAATGCACATCCTCCACGGTTAGGAACTTTGGCCCTCACGCATCTATCCTATGCGGACGATATTGTCCTCCTTAGCGAAACGAAAATAGGGCTGCAACGTCTTATGCATGAGCTGGCCGGATACACTAAAACTAATCTGAAGGAAATAAACAGCACAAAAACAAAGGTCTCGATTATAACACATCATCGTCCGAAACAGCAGAATTTTACAATTAATAACATGAACCTGGAAGTAGTGGACAGTTACAAATATCTGGGGATACATCTGGACAAACGGTTCCCATTCTCCACGCACTTTGACGCTATCGAAAAGAGGGGAGCAGCTCTAATGCATGCATTCTGCAGCCTATCAAAACAGCTAAAAGGCCCTCTGTTCACACCCATTCCCACAGTCATTAAAGCCAAGTTACTACCAACGATAGCATACGGTAGTGTGGTACATAATGGAAGAAGTGCTCCGTTACTAGATAAAAATCCAAACGAGAGTGTACAAAGGCGTATTTAATTTACCGTGCGACGCTTCACCAGCACAGGTACACCTAGAATTTGGACTTCAGTCTCAAATATTGCACAAAAAATATGAGTCAATCAAATTCTGGTATAACATCTGGCTCAATTGTGACCTAGAAATGTATTCTGCCATTTGGGAAGCCCTGAAAAGCAACCCGAAATCCAACTATGCGAAGTACCTAAAATTTTCCTTGACAAGCACTAAGATGACATCTGTTTGGCAAAAGAAATTACCACCATCAGCATTTAAGCAGCTTGCAAAAAAAGCAGCCAATACGCACTCGCTGATTGAAGACAAATTGGCATTAAGACGCCGTGCGCATGCCTGGATGATAATAGAATCTTATAAAACACTGGTTCCAGCTGCGTATTTGGGTCTCGCCTTCCCTCCACACTTAAAATTAAAGTATTTGAAGCTACGTATGGGAAAATTGCCAACAAACGCCGACCAGCCAGGCTGGACGTCTCCAGGCCCGAAGTATTGCAACCTATGTGGCGCTGCAGTGCAAGACATGATCCACCTGATCTGCATTTGCCCAGTGATAGAGCAGGATCTTCGGAGTTTACTTAGGGAAAAGTTCAATGCAAAAGGTGTCCGCACATGTCGTTCAGCGATATTAAATGCGCTGGACTCAGAGGATCCTCAATTCATCTGTCCAATTATTAAATATATTATCAACTTTGAAAAATTACCTAAAAGTCAATACGAACCCGAATTTTGAAACTCTGATATTGCAAACTGCCCCGGCTGATTTATAATTTGTTATTTAAACTACCCTGCACAAGGTACTAATTCACATAGGAAAACCCCTGTAGCTGTGTTTTTATCTTCTCTACTAATGGTAGTTTTATAATCTGTATTTTATGTATATAGTGTGCAAAGGAAAGTGGTTTTATTACTTGATATATTGTAACGGTTTTTATTAACTACACAATAAAGAATTTTCTACCTCATTCTTTAATCTTGGCTGAATTTTTAGGAGGGGAAATCAGAAGGAATTCAGTTTTTTCGAGTTTAGCTTAAGATTATTGTCAGCTAGTCATTCAACGGTTTTCTTGAGAGCTTGGTTTATAGTGTTTATCTCTTCCGGAGATTATATTTATATATCAGCTGGGTGTCATCAGCATACATGTGAAAGGAAATGTTAGCTTTATACAGTACTTCAGTTAATGGTTCGATATATAGGTTAAATAGTGATGGGGGTAGGGTTGATCCTTGTGGCACTCCAATTTGGAGATGGTGAGGCTAGCTTGTTGTCCTCCAGGAATCTTTGCGATCTGTTCTCTAGGAAGGAGTAGAACCCTTTTAGTACAGTACCTGATAAGCCCATCCTATTTTCCATTTGCTTAGTAATTCGGGGTGGTTTACTGTGTCAAATGCAGACAATAGGTCCGAAGGATCAGGAGATAGGTTTCATTACGGTCGAGGGCTAGCAGAGTATCAACTACTATGTGTAGGATTGCTGTCTTCGTACTGTGGTTTGGTCTGAACCCTGATTGGCAGTCTTTTAGTAGATCAAATTCAGGAATGTGTTAACTTAACTGATTGTGAACACATTTTCCTAGTACCTTGGCTAGTAGTGGAATGGTTGTTACTGGAGGAAAGTTGTTTGGGTCCTATGGGTTCTCTGTAGATAACTTTAGAAGAGGGATAACCTGGCCTGTTTTTAGACAGCCTGGAATTGATCCTTGGGCAAGCGATTCATTAATTACCTTAGTCCAGAAGGGGATGACCATGAAGTTGCAGGTGGGCCAGCATTTTGACGGCAGAGGGTCATTGTAATTATTATTTGGTTTCATAGATAGTAATATGTTGGTACGGTCCTGCTGGTCATATAGTTTGAAGGTTGACCAATGGGCATTATTTTTGGGCATCATTTGTGTCGGTAGGGCATTGGACCTTCCTAGTTCATTCCTTAGGATTTATGCTTTTTCAGCGTTATTCTTTAGTTCTATTTCTAATGAGCTGGCTTTATCAGTAAAGAATGTTGAGAAATCATCACCCCTAGGGCAGTTATGCGCTATACAAATGCAATTTTTCATTTCATTTCATTTCATTTCATCACAGTTGAGATCTGAGTTAGGTGTTAATAGCGAGGATTTGGCTAATCTGTTTGATTTTTCCTTCAGTATATCGAAGAGTTTCCTCGTTCTGTTCTTTGCATTTTCAAGTTCCTTTCTGAAAAATTATTTTTTATATAAGTAGGCTTTTAATGTAGAATATTTTGGTCATTCTTAGTTGTTTTAAGTGGGGGATGACGGAGTTTGTCGCCATATTCATTCAGTTGTTCTGAGTTTACGCCTTTCCTCATTACTTGATCCGTTGACCCATGTTGACCCATGTTTTTTTTTTATTTTGATCTGGATTCTTTTCAGTTTTAGGTGTGCAATGTCGTCAATTATTTTAGATATCGTATGATTGTAGTGGTCTGTGAGCTCTCAAATGATTTTTTAGTGGTCCGAGCACCATGGATCGGCGCTCAGACTGGAACAGGGAGCCTGCGCATGTTCCTGACCAGGCTGTGTAATGAAGCCAGGTAGAAACATTCAAAGTGCGCATGAACTGTTTGGACAGCCCAAAAAGGCTGGCCAAAGAGCTCATGCTCACTCAGAGAGTGCACAACACTCCTCCTATGCTCTGGCAAGCCCTGCCCTCCCCACCACTGACTGCAATAGGGAAAAAAATTGATAATAACAATATGTTATTATCATTTTATTTTTCCTTTTCTGCAGTGGGGTGATGCTCCTCTGCCTAGAGGAGTAGCAACCACTGAGTATTTCCATCAGCCTCTCTGGACTGTTGGTTGGGACTTAACATCGCTACGTGATTCTTGGTCACCTGTTCTCAGCACTTGCTTTCCCTTTCCGCCCCTTTGCACCTATCCTTGGGTCCATCTGTCACCCTGAAGAAGGTAGACCTCGTTCCGAGGTCAGTACTGAAACGTGCATTGGCACTTACTTGGACTTCAGTTAGACAGGGAATGCGGCTCTAGTAAATCTATGAATACAGGGCCATTCCACAATTATGAAAGAGATTAAGCTATTTGTCCACAGAAAGCAGTAGGACCAATGACATTTTCCTGTCCCGGTCTACTGAGAAATAATTAGTGTTATTTTTATTCAGGAATGATTTTGTGCACTTGAATGATTGAAGTCAGGCCATAGGTGAGTATGATTGGTTTGAGTAGATGTGAGTCTGTTTGAGATGAGTGGTTGGTGGAAGTTCTCTAATGCACTATGACCTTTTGGCATGGGGGATTTATTCATTTAGAATGATTGTGTGTTTCTCTATCCATTAACATGTTTTACTATATAATGTTTTACATGGTTTTCTTTTGAGAATTTGTATATTGGTATGTGATGACTACAAAATACAAGAGAAAATAAAGAAATAACATTTGAAATTCTGTGAATTGAGAAGAATCTTTATAAGGAGTGCTTTATAACTTTGCTTTCCAGAGCTATGATGCAACTTTTTGTGCCCAAGAAAGTACATTTTTCAAAATGAGTCCACCAGGCAGGAGTTTTTTTTGTCTTATCTTATGTGTGTTCCCCTGGCACTGCTGGTGTATTAGTTTGCACGGACCCTCTCTTTTTGATTTTCATCCTTTAATAAAGGGCCATTAATAACTCATCAGAGATATCTTTAGATGCACTGACTCTAATCAGTGATTCCCATGCCAGACATTTAGTTCCTTTTTCCTATTTTTTTAGTGCCAAATTATATTCTAATCTGCATCTTGTCATCTCAAAAGGGCAAAAAGGCGACTTGCAAAGAACCATCAAAAGTTGTTTATTAGCTTTGGGACAATTACCGTCAAACCACCGAGGCATTATATGATTTAGCACAGGTTGTGATCTAGTTAAAGTGGCTTTAATGCCACTGGAGATTAGGAGAAATGCGACCTTTAGTATCGGAGTCACTGAAGGAGATATTCAGACAAGTATCAATAGCTTCCCAGTTGGCAGTACCCCGTTCGTTTAGGAAATTTCCCAGGTTAGCCAAAGACCAACGTACAGAAGTGCCATTGCAGGTTGTGAATGCTGAATTATCGATGGTATGTTCGACATGGATATTTCTACCACTTGATTCCAGTCTGACATGAATGCCCGGAGGGAAATGTCACTCAAGGAAATAGAACGAGTCTTAAAAGTGTCTTTGACATGCTGACAATTAGCAGAACATAAAATATAATCTATAACTGAATTATATCCACCACTAAAAAATGTAGGATTAAAAAGGACAGAGCGGAGCACAATTCACTAGAAAAACCATGATTATATTTTAATTGTAGATCATTGAATTTCAGCCCATAATCATTATGCAAAAAGTGAGGCTGATCTTGATTTCTAGAATGTACTATGCCACAGATCATTTTTTTTAAAGAACATAAGTAAAAAGTAACATCATCACCCCACATTATGAAGGATGCCTTCCCAACATAAGAATACATTTTAACCAATTCCTTTTGAGCTGAGAAAGAACCGTATTAATATCAAGGTGTGAAGCATTATTAAAAAAGCTGAGAATCATAATATTTGTGTTGGAAGAGTGAGCACAAACAATAATCTAATAATATACTGAAAATGCTTCAGCTTTATACATAGGATAAGGCAACAAATTAGAAACATAGGTGGACAGTCCCCTTTTATGGTTGCCAATTTGGGATGGTAATGCGGGCTGATGGAAGGTCTTAAAATTGTTTATGTGAGTGGGGTACAGGGTCCAAGTTTGATCAAAGCAAAAGATTGAAAACTTCAAAACGAAGTCCATCCAAGCAAGAAATTATACTTTAGAGAAAAGTGCTGCTACATTCCAAATAAAGAAATTGTAAGAATGAGGTGGCACTCTGGTATTACTTGTAGGCTTGGCAACTGGGGTGTGTGATAGACCGCTACTATCAGGAATGACACTGCTAATGTAATTGGGGGCAGGGTGCAGGTAAATGGATGTTTGGCATCTAGTAGAGTCTTTGCTGGAAGTTATTTCGTACAATCCAATTCCAACAACAAGGAGCAACAGTATGCAGAGGAATTAACATGGTCTGATCCCCGAGATATGTAGGGCTCTACCACCAGATATGGGGGGCGATAAAAATATCCAAGTGGAAGGGTAATCACTTATTGTGAAGAAGACAGGAATTAACTATTGTCTTGTTCAAGAGACACTGAACCAAAAGGGGGGATTTGAAAGACATTACTATGCAGAAAGGCATTTGACTCCTTTGCCAATCCACCTGAACCTTTTGACCATTTTCAGGTACTCGAAGACAGCACAAGTCAAACCCATTTTCTTACCCACCCCATGATTTGACTTGTTTTTCAGACTCTCCCAAGATTCGGTATCGGGGTGAGAAAGGGTTAGTACGTTACCTAGAATTACCCCACAAGGCATGGCTTCTGGTGGAAAAACTAGAATATGCAGAGGTCTCTGTGACTCAGTGTTGCTTATAGTGGCCTTCAGTTTTATGGGTAGAACATTAGGACTGGGGTCTGCTGAGTGATATTACCAAGATATGCAGTACTAGTGCATAGTTGTAAAGAATGCTGACCAGGAGGGGTTTTAGTTCTAACCACTCATAAGGTGCCTGTGCGTCTTCTTTCAAAGTGATGTAATTGGTGTAACCCTAATTGCCATATTTAAAATACCCATACGTCCCTAGTCTATCGCACAAACTGTACCTAGAACCTTCAAGTTAAATGTCACTTGTGGACTTCAATACCCATTGTGCCATCCACTACACTCACATAAAACATGTATTCAGGCCTACCACTGTAGCCTGACTAAAGTACCTTGCTGCAATAAACCCTTTTGACAGACCTAATCCTTCCTTTTAAATATTATTAAGTAGGCCGAACTGCCTTAAAGCAGGCTGTATGGTATGTAAAAATAGAACATGTAGAAATGTAATGGTAAATATGTCCTTACTGGGAAAAAGCCAAAAATGCTTTTTTTGACGGTAAAAAGGTTCTATGTCCTTTTGGAAAGCATTGAGATGCAATATTACAGTTAATAATGTTATCTCCAGTTAGGAAACAGCAAAAA
The DNA here is from genome assembly GCF_964261635.1 of Lissotriton helveticus. NCBI lineage: Eukaryota > Metazoa > Chordata > Amphibia > Caudata > Salamandridae > Lissotriton > Lissotriton helveticus. Next base: position 220,337,624 of record NC_136059.1, on the reverse strand, counting down.
AAGTTATTCCTACTCTCTTTGTAATATTTATTAAAAGCCCAATTCAATGGTGATGTCAGATGTTTAACAAATACATTGGTAAATCTATTTTTAGAATGTTGCTCTTTCCATTGTTAAAGCCTCTGCAGTCTCAGTTGCATGAATTCCAATTGTCACCCAGCAACAGAATAGCCCCCTTCATGAGTTGTGAGAACTGCGCCCAAAGCAGAAAGTAAGTACTTGGGTGTCAGGAGGTGTTGTTCTTCCTTGACAGGAGGAACAATGGGATGATCCCAGGAACCTCAATAACTTCAAAGAAGGTATGACACAGGCAAATGTTTGCTGACACCTCGCCAGGGCCCTTTTGTGTTCCTACAGCTAGGCTCCAATGACAGTGAGAGTGGAGTTGTCAACAGAAATGGTTTAGAGTGACAGAGGAGGGGTAGATGATTTAATTGACTACTTCTCTGCCTTGGGGATACTGACTTTGCTCAGGAGAAGAAAATGTTTACCATTGTGAAATTAAGCAGAGTGGAGCTGTATTGGAGTTTTTGTGATAGGGTATGCTGAAAGTGCTTGATAGGTTTACCTCCTTTAGAACCTTTAGCCTTTTGGTTAAGGTGGAACTAAGGGTCACCCCTAACACAATGAATGGTGTCAGGCAGAGTGTAACTGCTGCCGTTTGTACCAGCTGCCCGTGCCTTTCTGGTCTTCTTTTTCTCTTGCCACTTATCTCCGAGCTTCTCAGCGCCAGGATGCCGTCAGGTGATAGAGCGCCTAATAGGTGTAAGAAAAAAAAAGGCATACATGTGACACACACAGTGCCTTTCTCAGCACACTACTGGACCTTTGGAAGATCAGAGGAGGATTGAACCAGCTGTTTGACACATGAGAAGGGCCCTGGAGGTCTAGCCCTGTCCTCTCTCTTGAAGCCAGGACAAATAAGTGGTCTCCAAGTGTCACAAGGCTGACATCAGTTCAAGTTGCAAAAGTCCTTTACTGCAACTAGCAAGTTGCCCAGTTTCAACTGGACCTGCACTGGACCCAGCTGTTGGCTTTTGTGGAGTGAGTCAGGATACCCTAAATCCTGGGAAGTAGAACATTTTTAAAGATTTGTGCCTGGAGACAGACAGAAGACCAGGACCTACCAGTTAAGCTGCTGCACTGTGGGTGCATCATTAGGGGCCCTGACAACATCACATGCTCAGCAGCATTCTTCTCCACAGCAGCAAATACAATTCAGGGGGATCAATACCAACCAGCATCCAATTATGTCAAGCCGTCTTTGGCTACAGCCTGCAGCACTACCCTACTGAAGGAACCCAATTTCAAGAAAAATTTCTAGGTCCAAAGGTAGACATTTTGCCTGATCCCGGTGCACAGCAGCATTTAATTGATGTCAGCAGGTTCCTGGGTGCAAACTTTTCCTGCTCAGAACCTTTCCCATCTTCGTTGACATCTTTACAGAGACCTCATCCTTCAGCATCGTGTCATCAATGACCCCGTCTTCGGATCCAGATTTCTGCTTTAGTCTGCGGTGGACTCTACCTTCTAAGAAGTTTTCTAACTCAAAAGTAAGGGTGGGCGGAACATGGGTGGAAAGCCATTTGAGGTGATTTTGCTGCCTCTCCAATAGGAAATCAACTAAAGCAGCAGCCCTCTGACAACAACTAGTCACCAGAGCCCCCAGGAAAACAATTTGCGGAATGCAGCCTGAACTCCATGCTACAAGAGTAAAGCAGAGTCAGAAAATTCCTTTACTTCAGCAGGCAGAATGAAACATTCCTCCCACCCCTGGTCAGAAGGTATTCTTTGACCAGGACCAAGCTAATCTATGAATTTGACCAACACTACATCGTGGTGTGTCTTAAAACTTACATTTGTCCCGGTTTAGTGTGAACAGTTGCCGACGGTTGGTGTTTTGTACTTTCAGACATTTTCTTTTCTTAAAAATGCACACATTCACATTGTCTCTTCCCCTTATTGGAATTTTGTTGTTTTTGTCTCTATTTGTTCATTAGAATATTATGTTTTTATGAATTGAAGTGGTAATTTATTGTGTTTTCAGCTTTTTAGCTGTTTTGGTACTTTCTTTTTATCAAACAATATTGTGAATTTACCAACATCATATATTATTCCATAATATGCCACTGTAGTTAGTAGGGTAAAGATTGAGCCCAATAAGTCTTCTTGTCTCGGCTTTAATGTTTAATGACATTGACGAGGTCTCCGTCTCCTCCAACATTTGCCCCCGGTAAGCATCAGGTCTGAGGTCTTATGGATTTTGTTGTTGTGGTTGAAGGGAATGGCAATAACTAGAGATTTTGTTGTGTTGCAGAGGCTATGTGCTTGCTATGAATTGTTGAAAAAAGGACAATGGATGAACGGGATGCTGGATAATGTCAAAGAATCACACCAAGTCAAAGATCTGGACCTAAATCCATTGTTCTTTTTATCTCCATTCCATTGCAGTTTGTACCCAGCTATATGCAAAGCAGTCTTGACCCTGCTCCCCATGGGAACAGTCCATACCAATTTGCTGTGAATTGTTGATGCCTGAGAAGTAGAACTAGTGCTATTCCTGGAATAGAGAGCATGAATAGTTTAATTTACTATTCCAACTACAGTCCCCGTGGATAGTAGGGAAGGTGTTGGATAGTAAATTAAATCTATTCCCTATCCTAGAGCGCCACCCAGCGCAATGCGTTGTAATGGTTTGCTAACGCACGCACGCGCACCTAGGTAGTGCAGAATAGCTGTATGCGTTTTCTCTATCTATGAGGATTGCTCCTCCCATAGGTCAACATGGGTCAGTAATTGACATTACTTCAGGCTGCAATAGTGGACTGTAGTGGAGCATCCTCAAGATTTGTCCTATCAATGGATTCACCATGCCAAACCCTTTTCAGTGGTAAAATCGGCTTTGGCATAATTTGCCTAGAAATACCACTTACAGAATATGGACATTTCTATGCTCTAAGAGTCTTGTGTGCTGTGGTGCCTGGCTCCGGTGGACACCAAAGGTATGGGGAGCACATCTCTGCATTCCCCACTGACAGTCATAAACCATGGGCATACTACTAGAGCAAGAGACCTCTGCCATCTGAGGGCCGGAAGGGATAGATTGGAGCAAGAGGTTTTGACATATAGCCTTTAGGGGCCAGATCATGACACCCAATAAAGATTAAGACCTACATTCCATGGCCCCATGGAAGACAGGCATACAATTTAGGGAGACATCTGTGGATCAAAGGGAAACCATTTAAAACACCCCTAACTTCAAAGGCACATGACAGTATAACTACTGGAGTCATCCTTCAGCAAGGGGTGGGATACACTTGTGGGGCCATGGGAACAGAGAACCCGGACTGCATAGTGCACAGAGGAATCTGGTGTGCACATGGAGGATTATTGGAAACGCATGACCTTTATGAATAGTGACTGGCCTGGCCGGAAGACCTGCGTACGTGTTGCACTATGAAGTGTGCTCTCCAAAGGCCCATCGGCGTTCCTCTTGTTCTCTCTGAGATCTCAGAGACATCAAAGATCTGCAGTGAGGGACCTACACCATCTACCTGTGTCATCTTGAGAGCGGTGACTTCTCAAATACCCACATCGGCTACTGAATCCCAACCGGTAGAGGAGTGTGGGCAAAGAAATAAGACCTGTGCCTGGAGAGTGGATTGTTTGAATCTGAGCTCCAGAAACCTTGCCTGCATTTCAGGCATGTGGTTCTTGTACCGCAGGGACTCTGACATACTGAAGTCTCTTTTTGGTGGGGAGCGGCAAGGGTAGGCAGAGTTGCACTATGTGGAATTCCATGGAGTTGCATAAAAACTCAGTGGAATTCCACGCAGTTCTGCTCCGTTCCTAGATTCATCAATTAACCTCTACCAGTTTTCTGCCCAACCTCATACGGTTACTCTTCCTTTACACTTTGCATCAGGTGTTACCTCATACTTATTAGACACATCTCAATTAACCTTAACCACTTTTCTGCTGAACCTCGTAAGGTCCCTCATTCCCAGGGATGATTTGCCTTCTTCAGTGCAAAGGACAGCCTCTGAATTAAGCCATGGTAACAGGCTACCACATTGTCTCAAATCATTTGTGACACCTTGTGCCAACCCTGACTTTTTTGTCAACACCACTTTGCATGCTTTGGTTTGTGAGTCCATACACACAATCGTTCGGAACCATGAGAATACAAATCCCAGAGTGCACCCTGCTACAGAAACAGAACACGGCTAACTAAATGTGTCACCTAAGGCAAAGGATTTTGTCCACACTTGGGACAGGGGGAGGGCCTGTCCAGTCACAGATCCCAATGGTGCCCTGTCACAAGGATGATGATAGCTCCAGTTTTGTAGTGTAGCTCCTATTTTCCCAATAGGCTCTGCGCATTGGAATAGTACCTACAGCAGTAAAGGCCTAGACCAGACGTTAACTAGGTCTACTACTGTCGATACTAGACTTAATTTTTGGGTTTGCCAGCTAAGCTCAGAGTTCGCTAGAAACTTTCTCGAATGTTCAAGGAAGGAATTAACTCCCCTGATTAGACAAGAAGGGATTTAGTTTCTGACAACCATAGAACATGACAACTTTGCTCTCCCCTAATCAAGAGTCAATCTCGAGAGTCGTGTGAGCACAAGGCAATTATTTTACTCAGTCAGTACGTGCATTCTTAGTCTCATCAGAATGTAGAGAAAAGGAAGAGACGGGCGTGTTCAATAAAAAGGTGTTATTTATTGATCAGTCTCTTTTCTCATACATGAGAAATGGATCGATATTATTGCAATACTTATAGTTAAGTAAAGTGCATACATTAAAAGCAATAGTATAAAATAATACTGTAAAAACATTGATATGGTTTCTGAGCCATATGATGTTTAAAATGATTAAAATATATTTACATACACATATACATTTGACTAAACGTACTCAACTGGTGTTTCTAAATACGCCTACCCCGTGTACCTGACCTAAGTCTAATGCGTGGGCGGGAATAGAAAGTTACAGTTTAAGTTAAGTTTTGTTTTTGCCAAGTGAATAACTAAAGAATTCTCTGTGAGGGGTTATTCAGTTCTGTACCTGGAAGTTAGGATGAATGAGGAATGGTATCTCTTTCTCTGCTCTCGATATTCCAGGCTGCCTGCGAGGGCTGCCCGAAAACGCCGGTGCTGGGTCTCTCGGCTTGAGATAGCAGCGCGTCTCTCAGCGCGTCAGGAAGGCGGGGCTGCGCCAGCGGGGTCTGCTTCTGCTCTCGGCTTCGGCAAGTATGGCTGCTCCGTCTTGTCACCACGCGTGTGTTTGCATAGGGCAAGATCGGCAATATTTATACCTTAAAGGTGCCGAGATTGACGTAAGGATGGACATAGATACGTCAATAAAGATGTCATACGACTTGCTCGTTAGCACATTCTTTACTAAAGTTCTCTGTGAAATCAAAACAATGGCCGCACGGATTATCCAGGTTGTCATAGGTTTTGATTTGTTATGAGAACGTCGTATGCCTTATCAGGGGCTGGAGGAATGTCGCTTGTCTAATTAGATCTCAAGCGTTATGACCTAATCAGATAACACGTTCCTGTGCCGTAGTGTGACTGCGTCAGATAACGGTATCTGCATCATGGGGGCTTTTCTTGCCTCATGGGCTGACTGTTAGTTAACTAGATAGTTAGTTTAACCAGAATAGGGTCAGGAATAGGGGGATCGATTCAGAACCTATAGAAATACACGACAGTTTGATTCACATGTTGCTCGTGCTCTGACCACCTGCATAGGGTAGGGCGGCATGGACACATTACCATTAAGACACAGCCCGCCTTCTTTCTACCCCACCCCCCAATTCCACACCCCACACCCCACACCGCCACACGTTGCCAGCAGGGAGCACTGTCCTGTCACCATAGAGGAGGAGACATTCTGTTGGCCCAGCAGACCTAACAGATCGAAAGGGGGCAAGAGTGACATAGGTGACCAAGAAAGGAGTAAGAGTGTGGTGAGGTATGTTGAACAGCTTTCTGTTTAAGGAACTGTGCTTAGCAGGTCATATCCTGGAGGTCCCATCCCACAGCCACAAAAGTAGTGCCTTATTCTACCTTATGTTGCTCTGCTGATCTTGCGCTTGTGTGTGTGACCAGACTGGTCTGGTGCACCAGTATTATCATGCACTAGACTTTCTGCCTCATTTCCAGGGAGGTACGGTATTTGCAACTCTTCATGTTTCAGACGTGAATTGTCTGGTGCGACCCATACAAACATGTACCAGATGCTGTGACTGGATTGCCTGGGCATGACCCTGATCAATGTGTACCTGTCAGGGTGCCTCAACCTATCAAGAGGATCTCCTGTGTTACTCCCAATTCATCAGTTGTACCCTTTTGACCCTCATTGTGGCAGACTAACTGCCCTCTAAACCCCTGGCCGCTCCTGAAGTCATCTTGGCACCAGGTAGTAGCAAGAGAAATCGACTGGGTTGAAGGAACGCTTCTGAGACAGTGGAAGCAGGCCAAGAGACTGAATTAAACCACTATGTTTTGAAACCTGTGGGTGAACTTGACCCACGGGAGTGGCTGCTAAACTCCCCTTGTTTACGTCTACCTCCTGATTAAAACTTGCTACATATCCCCACCCTCTAAGGATCCAGACTAAGTATGACTACGGCCACGTGTGGCCTAGTGTCCAGGAGGAGGGGCTGGTTATCTTAATTCCGGGGTTATGGGACAATTGGCATGAACTAGAGAGTGGAGGGAGGCTAGGGACATGGAGTCTGCAAGGCAAGGTGTTATCCATTGATCTGCTGAGTACCAGTAGCATTGCATTAGGGTGATGAGTGCTTATCTGTGCGAAAGGTTTCCGTACGGGCAGGGCTTTGATACCTGTTGCATCGTGTAGTGGTGCAGAATGAGTGTGTGGGTGGAAGTAATAGTCAGCAGAAAGCCTGTGATTGACGACACTGGCCGGCGGTGCTGCTTTATATGTTGATTTCATGCCAAAAGAACAATACGTTTGACATTGGGTTTACCAGCGTGACTCAAGCCGGCGGTGATGGTAAAAAGTGTTCTAATTTTTCGTATGTCCATAATTTTAAGATCGTTGTGAGTCGGGTGTATCATGTGGGACTGTATTATCAGGCTTGTTAGGGTGGGCCTGGGGTGGACAGTGTGTCACACTGCATTAGGATGCTCTCTCTGCGGAGGGGAGAGTGTTAGATTAGGAATTGTCCACAGTGTGCATACTATTGATATCATAACAATATGAGTTGGCCTAGTATTGCTAGCAATATTTCCAAATGTTATTAATGCTCAAAAGTTGATGATGTCCATGTTATAATTATTGAATATGTTCATTGAGTATAAATGTTATTTACATACATATTTCCTGTGTGAAGTTTCTTTTGTGACACTAAGTGTTTCTATCGCAAGTGACTACTGTGCCTTTGCTTTAAAAATCGCCTCTGAGATAAGCCTTATTTCTCTGGGCATCTCCTCCATGGTCAACAGTTGTCTGGCATGGTAGTACACCAAACGTTCCCCTCCTTGAGAGTATCTATAGGACTTGCTCTTTCGCGTTTGTCTAATCACCCTTTTCTATGAGGCAGTGGGGTGGTGGAAGAAAGGGTATGCAAAAGTGCAGGGTGTTAGTTGGTGTGAAAAGACCAGACACAGATCTTCCAGTTTATTGGCAAGTATCACCAATGCTGTCTAGCCTCTAGGCAGACCATCATTATAATCCCCATTATAGCTCATGTGTTCTTCTGTAAAAGTTGTGTCTCTAGCTTCAAAGGACCTGACCACAGTCAGGCAGGGGAGACATTTTCCTCCTCATGCTCCGTCTTTGACTCAATTGTAGTGTAGCACATTTCAGACCCATGGTCTTACCTTTCCAACACAAAACCCAAAGCCCATCTCATTTCTCTAGGAGTTCCCGCCACACCACTCAGCAGGTTTTAGTGTCTGGGATCCATCGGCTCACAATGATCTGCCCCAGAACATGTGGTTTCTTGCAACCCCGGTGTCTCCCCTTTCATCTAGGGGGACACAGAGGCACCTGTGATCCATAAGCTCCCAGCTGCCCCTGCCCTGGGACCCTGTCAGAAGAGACCACATTCCGGGTCCCTGTGTACTGGACTTCCAAGCCAGAAGCAATCCCCAGTTTCTCTTCTGCATCTAGGGGTGATATCTAGGCATGGGCGCGTGCCTATATCAATGCAGCAAACCTTTTTTTCGCATTGGCGTTGACATGAAGCAGCGCTGCATAGGTACCTCTACCCTGTGTGGCCAACACAATTTTGTAGAGACAGCGGTCAGGAAGGTGAGTGGTGAACGGCGCTCTCGAGGTTTTGGCTTGCTCTAACCGAGCTGTCATAAGACAGCTGGGTTAGAGATGTATTAAAGTGTGCATGTGTGGCTGGCCGTCACAAGACGGTCAGCCAAAAAGACGTGCACTTTAAACAGTGCAATACCAACCCGCTCTCCTCCCTGCTGCTGGCATTTAGCAGCAGCCCCACACCCGTCCTGGTTCTCGGCTTGGGACAGGGGACTACAAATGTAAGGGTAAATAATTACCACTTTATTTTTCATCTCTGGGGATATGGGGGATTTTTAAGTGGGGGGACGCTCCTCTGCTCAAACGGAGTGGCCGCCACGGCCCTGCTGTCCAGGGTTTGTTTATGATTATTGGTTTGTGTACACATAGGCCTGTATTTTGGTTGGCCACATGGTTCTCCTGCATGTCTTCCTATCCATTTCTAAGGTGTTAGTCAAAATGTCTGCCTGCATGTCTGTGGAATCATAGTAAAATAACACAAGCAAATTGAAAAATGTAGTTATGCGGTAACATATTGCATGAATGGGTCTCTGTAGCTGAGTGCTTCTTTGTGCATGTACCTTAGAAAAGACAAGCCTGTTGAATTTAGCATTTCTTGTTAATCATAATTATGGCTTTCTGTGCTTACTCTGCGACTGAGTTTCGTTTATTCAGAATTTATGTGGAAGCCAAGGAAAATCGAATCATAAAACAGTGTGAGGTTCAATGCATGTCACAATATGGAGGGGCAGAAATCAAATGGTTGCCGAAAAGCTAAACATATTTCGGATTAACCCAGGAGGCATTTAAAGAGATACTACTTTAGTAAAGCCTGATAAATTGACAACAATTTACTATGATTCCAGAGGCAATAACACATGGCCTCCACATATAACACTTAACATAAAACACAGTGTTTTAATCTTGAAGTTTTCACATATGCTGAGCATTAGTGTTCAATTTAAATTTCCATATTGTAGTAAGCCAATCATAAAACATATTCATTAGCTTTGGATTATAATTCATTTCGTTTTATGTATAAACTTTCCCCGAGGACATTATTACAACTGAGTATTTATTTATCGTCAACAACAAACGAAAGTCTTAATTGTTCCAGCTGTGACAAAGATAATATTCTGATAAGATTGCAGAGGGAAGAGCGAAGCAGTTCCTAATGGCTATTTCCAAGAAAACAGAAATAAAGGGCCAGGAACTCAAAAAGGCATTTTTCTCATTTTGAATAGGAACCTATACTTTTTACTGCTAGAGTCATATCATTTAAAATAGGTTGTGTTTCCGGTATTTGACTTTGTGGTGTTGACTATGTCATGTGAACAGATTTAAAAGTGTACACAGTGATAATTGCTGTTTTTTTATTCATTGTTGAAAATGTTACATTTTAAATATCACTAAGAAAAATTTACCAATATGCCACAAAAATCATGCCGTGCACAATTGCACAATTAAGTCTTAAACTACCACATACAGATTTCAAAAACTTTAAATTACTATCGCCACACATCTGTTAGGATAATTTCAAAAATGTTCAGATTGAAGGAGTGCCTACAAACAAAGGTTTATTTTATATGGTCCGAAACACATAGAGCCAAATGTTCTGAAGTTTGGTTACGCAAAGCAGTAACCAAACATTATGCCTTATGTTGCATAACAGGGAGAGCGCTATATGTACAGGGATATGGCACTGTCCTCCACTCTCCCTAGCCCCAGTCCAGAAGTTTGCTGCTGGATGCCGCACACACACCTGTGTGCAAAAGTGCAAGGGTGTGTGTGTGAGTCTAGCATAGGTTTTGTACTTGAGTACAAAATTCTATGCCTAGACAACTTTTAAAACGTTGAAACTTTGCTCTACAGTGCAGCGCACATGCAACGTTAGAAAACAAAGGACAAATGAAAACATTTCTCCTTTTAACTCCTGCTTTCAAGTGGTGTCAATATTCACCATCAATTTTCGATGCAAAACACTTTCTACTATTATTAGTACATAGCGTTTTGCATCAAAAACCATAGGTTGTTGAATGGGAATGCCCATGTATGAACTATGCAACACCTCGTTGATAGTAAGGAATGCAAAGCAGTGCTTTGTGCTAGTTTGTGTTACTTTCAGACTACTTTCCAGTGCAAAATAAGTTTTGCACTGGAAAGTAAATTATTAAACTAACCCAGCGCAAAATGTTAGCAAAACTGTCCCTGAGTATCGTTCCAAGAGCTGTATGGATTGAACACTATGACATCTATCAGATCACAAACCAAGAGACCAATAAACTCTGTGTAAAGTTGTTATATCGGAAGGATTACAGTTCTCAGGAATGTAGATAAGTGATTTTATTTTTCAGGGGCGAATCAGGTCGGCTTAATCAAATAAGCCTGGGACAAACCGTTTGCTCTGGAATCTGGACCATGGGATGTATTCCAGATTCCATGAAATCAGCAAGACACCACACATCACCCTTCGTTAATAGAGCAAGAACAAAAAAATGAACAACGGAATATAAAAACTAAACTAAAGATTATGTAGAAAGAAATCAGTGTAACCAAAACAAGAATAACAGATCATCAATAATAAGGAACAGTGAAATCTGTGTAGCTAATACAAGAATAACATATCATCAATAATAAGAAACAGTGAAATTTAATTTATCCAAACGATAATTACACCAGACAGGACGTTGATGTTGTCTTTACACACAATACTTATCTGGAACATTAGATTGTTGAGGAACAAATTTCTGCCAATTTGTTCCATTGCACAAGAGCTTAGGAGATGACCTAACTGTGGAATCAGGAGTCTTATCAGAAGGCCACAACCAATGAGGAACTTCCACCATCTTGGACAGACTCCAAACGTTCCCGTCAAAAAGTCTACAACTTGGTGACCCACTCTGACCACTTTCAAAGAAAGGGAAAACCGGGACACACAAGACTTCACAATTCTACCTTTTTTCACATGTACCCAATCATTTATCTTCACAGGAGAAATTACATATCTACCACGTTGATCTTGATGGGATCCACACTTGTTGTTTTCCTTACACAATACATCTCTCATCCATGCTTGACTCATGTTACACACACTCTTCCTTCCCCTCATTTTTTAAAAAGGAGATACATCCCCATTACATCTGGGAGTATTTCTGTTACTCCAAAGAACCTCTTTGATGGCCTTATTGCAATTGTTTCCATTAGAAACAGCTAATTGTAATCCTTCCTTGAACACCTTGATCCATCTGTCCACAATTCCAGTGCTCTGGGAATAATAAACATATGAGTGTTTATGAACAATGCCATGACTGTCAAGGGAAACTTTAATCTCAGTGGATTTTAATTGTACCCCATTGTCAGTTTGAAGCGATTCAGGAAACCCTTCTCTTTCAAATACATCATTTAAAAATTGAATAACAATTTTCGAGGTAATATGTGGAACTAATCTAACATCAGGCCATTGTGTCAACTGATCAATAAGAACTATGTTGTACACAGGATTATGGCCCAAACTCATTGGACCTGCAATGTCAAGAGATACACATGTGATTAATCAAAGAGGACTAGCTTAAGTTGACCAAAGTGTTGCAGTACTCTAATTAGTTCTGTCATGGGCACCTTGTTGGTGTATTCATGAAGCCCTCACCCACCAACCTAGTTGGTGGCATGCTTCATCATCGGGCCCACCCAGTGACACCCAGTATGTCCCGGGTGTGCTACGTTGCCTGATTACAGCAGAGCTGGTATATTGCTGAGAGTGCAGTGAGTGAGGTTGAGTGAGTTGTGATTTAAAACGGCTTGGTGGTGGTCCCAGTACCCGAGGGTAAATTAAATTTTAATAACTGGGCCGTCACCAGCGGTTAAAAGTAAGGCTACAGGACGCGTAAGGGTGGCGAGTTACTGCCCTCTGCGTCCTTCAGATGGTCGACATGTTTCAGCCAGTGCCTTAGAGTATTCTGGCTTTCCTCAGGACCGTTTTTTAAAAGGTGTGGTGAAATAAAACAGACTTAGTGTTGTATTACAGACTATGTGATACACTCACTAAGGCGTTTTTCTATATGTGAGAGGGGGATTCCCTTCTCATGCATACGCTTTGGGTTATTAGCCAAGGCTTCCTGGAGGGAAGCGGTAAGGGGATGACCAGTCTTTCTGGTCAGTGCCTGCCTTGTACCTGTTGTCCCGCCGTCGTCCTCCGGTAGGACGCAGGGGGCAGTAACTCGCCACCCTTACGCGTCCTGTAGCCTTACTTTTAACCGCTGGTGACGGCCCAGTTATTAAAATTTAATTTACCCTCGGGTACTGGGACCACCACCAAGCCGTTTTAAATCACAACTCACTCAACCTCACTCACTGCACTCTCAGCAATATACCAGCTCCGCTGTAATCAGGCGTCGTAGCACACCCGGGACATACTAGGTGTCACTGGGTGGGCCCGATGATGAAGCATGCCACCAACTAGGTTGGTGGATGAGGGCTTCATGAATACACCAACAAGGTGCCCGTGACAGAACTAATTAGAGTACTGCAACACTTTGGTCAACTTAAGCTAGTCCTCTTTGATTAATCACATATAAACCCTCGGGGACTCGGATTAGCTATCTAGTCCTCTCTCTCCCTCTTGTTACACGCAAGAGATACACATTGCCATACACGTGACAGTATATCAATGGGAAGGCACTCACAAGAAACAGTTTTTTTAGATTTATCGCTAATGGAACATTCAACACAACATCTAACCTTGTGTTCCACACACTTATCGATCGCTGGCCACCAAAACTCGCTTCTAATCCTTCTTTTCATACTGGCCATGAGGCACAGGGTCAGACTGATTTGCATATGGCCATGTCTGAACTGGGGTGGCAGAGTGGGCTAAAGAACGGTGATGGATCAAACTCAGATCTGTTGACTGGGTGTGAGTGTTTGATTGGTTCAGATGCTCCATCTATCACCACCCCCTTTTGTACCGCTTTGCTCGCCATAAGTTGGCAGGGTATGCTCAGACGTGAGTCCCTTGCTCACTTTGCCACTGGATTCAAGCAAGCCTGGCTGAAGACGGCTGCAATGTCAGAAACCGGTCCTAGGAAGCTTGTTTCCGGTCCAGGGAAGGTATGGCTTGGCAGTTCGGGCTGGACTGTTCCCATGAGGCACAGGGTCAGACTGATTTGCATATGGCCATGTCTGAACTGGGGTGGCAGAGTGAGCTAAAGAAGGGTGATGGATCAAACTCAGATCTGTTGACTGGGTGTGAGTGTTTGATTGGTTCAGATGCTCCATCTATCACCACCCCCTTTTGTACCGCTTTGCTCGCCATAAGTTGGCAGGGTATGCTCAGACATGAGTCCCTTGCTCACTTTGCTACTGGATTCAAGCAAGCCTGGCTGAAGACGGCTGCAATGCCAGAAACCGGTCCTAGGAAGCTTGTTTCCGGTCCAGGGAAGGCATGGCTTGGCAGTTCGGGCTGGACTGTTCCCATGAGGCACAGGGTCAGACTGATTTGCATATGGCCATGTCTGAACTGGGGTGGCAGAGTGGGCTAAAGAACGGTAATGGATCAAACCCAGATCTGTTGACTGGGTGTGAGTGTTTGATTGGTTCAGATGCTCCATCCATCACCACCGCCTTTTGTACCATATTGGGGTATCATTCATGCCCCATATCAAAAATGGTTTGTTGCAAATCTACAGGCACAACAAGTTGCAAACCTCTCATTAAAACATGATTATGTAGAGACAATTCGTTGGCTACATGAAAGAAAGGAAGGAGACTTTCTGAAATGTCATAGGCCATGAAGCACTGATGTAACTAATGACCTCTTTTGGAACAACGTCCTTGTCACATGCCACTCTCCACTGATTCTCTTGGATATATCCCTTGGACTCCTCACATATCGAATTAACATTCTTCTAATCTTTATCCTCTTCAACAACATTGTCATCAGCCACAGGTAGTCCGGATAAACAATCAGCCAGAATGTTTTTTACCCCAGGAATATACTCGACTATGAAATGAAAGTCTTGTAATTTGTACTGACATCTGGCCACCCTAGAAGTGGCTCTACCACAACTTTTTGTTGTAAACAAATCTACAAGAGGATGGTGGTCAGTTCTCGCCTTGAAGACAGTGCCATAAACATACTTACGAAAATATTCAATACCCCACCAACACGCAAGGGTTTCTTTTTCTAAAGTAGAGTATTTGCCACTCAGCACCTTTTAATGGTCTGGATGCAAAATCAATTTTCACTAAATGACCATTTTGATTTGGCATAAGAACAGCCCCTAACCCAACATTGCTGGCATCAGAGACAATTACAGAGTCATAAGCAGTATTGAATGTGCAGAAGAGATACACTTCTTTTAAATGCTTAAATTCGCTGGCACAATTGTCATCCCATAAAAATGACCAGTTCTTTTGCATCAGGGATCTCATTTGTACAGTTTTGTCAGAAAACACTGGAATGAACTCAGCGTAATACTCTGCAAGACCAAGAAAAGATCTTAGTTGATCCATATTTTCAGGTTCTGGTGCATGTTCAATAGCTCTGACGAGATTTTGCTTGGGAGAAATGCCATGCTTATTTATGGAATGACCCAAATAATCGACAGATGTCACCTCAAACTTATTATTGTCCTTTGTTAAAGTCAAACCATTGTCCTGTAAAATACACAAAACTTTGTGAAAGATATCAGTATGTTCTTGTGAATTACTAACAAAAACTAGAATATTGTCTAGAAAGTATAAGACATTATTAATGTCTTTAAACAACTTATGCATTAATCTTTGAAAAACAGAGGATGCAGATATGATTCCAAAAGGCATTTGCTTGTACCTAAAAGCACCCTTAGAAGAAATAAATGAGGTGAGATGTTTGCTATCCTCATGAAGGGCTATCTGAAGATAGGCGTTAGACAAATCAAGGGTTGAAAATATTGAGGCACCTTTAAGTTTAGCAAACATCTCACCAATATTGGACAGAGGATGCCTGTCCACCCACACACTGTTGTTGAGATCTCCTAAGTCCATAACATATTCTGACTTGGCCGTTATGTTTGTGTGTGACAACGACAGGTGACAACCATTCTGAAGATTACATTTCCTCAATAACATCGAGACAACATAATCTCTCTAATTCTTTCTTGACAGCTTCCCTTAAATCTAATGGAACATTTCTAACCTTGTAGACCCTGGGTACAGCATCATGTTTCTGAATTATTTTGTGGACAACATTTTTAAGAAGACCTAATTGAGGAGAGGAGAATACACTTGGAAACCGTTTCTCCCACTCAGTTGCAGGATCAATATTGACATGAAGAATCAAATCCGAGTACCCAAGATCTTGATCTGGATGGTTGTGGTCAAGCATGATCATAAGTTCTCTTTGGTGAGACCAACCTAAAAGGCATGAACCCTCCCTTGCAACATACACTTTTGAAGAAATAGAATTCCCTTTAAAACTTATGATAGTTGTGAAAAATCCTATTACATCTATGGGTTTTCTCCCATACCCAACTAGCTTGATGTCTGGAGGAGATAAACATATATTAGGAAATTCCTTAAACCATTCATCCCCAATAAGGGTATGTCTGGCACCAGAGTCTGCCATGACCGTTAAATCTTTATCACCAATTACAGCAGTGCAAAAAGGAGCATCTTTCACATTACTGTTAACTTTATAAACAGCTAGAAGGAATTCATCATCCTTGATATCACAGTCAACTTCTTTCAGTTACTCAGCTTGTTGACTCTTATAGTCAATAATTCTATTCCTGGATTTGTTCTTATTCCTACACATCCTAGTGACATGACCTTTTAGTTTACCAAATCTACACACTTGACTAATAGCAGGACATCTTTTGTCATTGGCCAAATGATCAGCAAAGTCACACTTGGAACAAACATATACTTTTCGTTCTTGTTTGATATAAGATTTAGACTTGAATTTGTTAGAAGTGCCCTCATCAGCATTAGACTTTTTAAAATTCGGAACCTCAGAAGCCTTCTGTTCGGCAAGTTCCTTCAAGGCAAGTTTCATATCCTCAAAGCAATGGGCAATATCAATGGCTTTATTTAGCGTAAGATCTTCAGCTGCCAAAATGTTTTCTTGTAGTTTGACATCAGCAACTTTATGTACAAGTTGGTCATGCACCAACTGGTCATGAAATGTAGAGTGATTACACTGGTGATGGAGCAAGGATTCGCACGTAATACGACTTGTTTGTATTCAGTCCTCTCGACATAAAGTTAATGTGCTAATCAAACTTGTTTTGTCCTATTAATATTGCATTACATGACATCTAAGTGATGCTTGCATATGTGCTTTTACTAACGATAATCCGCCTGCATTAATATGGTCGCTGCTACACGGGATTTCTTACTGCACATGCGTATGTCACACTCACGTGACATGCCGTACTTTCTGCTTTAGAGGGAATCTTTTGCTTCTGCGCACTAGAACTATGATTGTTGCCTCTGTCCAAAAGCATGCATGAAGCTTGCACTGCTTCTTATGCTAAGCTGTTCATTCTGCCTAATTTCTAATGCAATAGTTAAAATAAAGAAATAGGAATAGAGTAGAGAGAAGTGGTATACAGTACATTCAGTTATTCTTTGTTTTAAAACTATTTCTTTTCTATTTCTCATATGTATCGAACTTTGAGCCTGAAATGTATTTCTGAACTCCATCTTTGGAGGAACTGTGACTGCGCTGAAAAGCTCAAGTCCATGAAGCACTGACCTTTGAAACTCAGCCAACTCCTGACTTGCTAGAAGATGTTCATGGGAACGTCAACTCCTGACCCCTGTGAAGGAAGCTGAACTAAAATATGGACTACATTGTAATCATTAATGATACATTCACTGCCGGTGGAATAAAAGTGAATGGGAAAATAAAAATGATGGGTGGAAACGTAAACATTAATATTCATTCTAAAAGTTTCATTTTTGTATGGTGTGATGACCTCTCCTCATTCTTTTGTCCAATCAAAATTGGGTATCCATACACTTGATACATTGGGGGGTGGTACACTGACCTGGAAAATAGTATAACTAGAGTAGGCTTAGCTAGTTAATTTGTCTGACTTGTCCGAATAGCTCACCTGTCACTGACCCAACACACTCAATAGGTGATTGGAAGCAGAGGTTATGGGGGAGCACTCTGTCAGAAGGTTCGAAACCCAGATCGGGGTTTGAGAGTTGAAGTGCTGGCGAAGCACTTTGTCGGAGAGATCAATAACTCTTACCGGGTTCTGGCTGTTAGCTGCAGAGAGGGAGTAGCGCAGGCGTTGCAACTTTAACTGCAGGTTCTGGTCTTAGCCCTTGGTGGTCCTGTCCTGATCCAATTTGGCTTTATCTGTCCTGATTCCAATCTGCACCTGCTTGCCTTTATGGTGCCTGCACCTGCGGGGTTTCTGTCCTTTAAACTGACCCGTGGCCAGGGTTAGTTCTTCACATCATTTTAGGTAAATATTTAATGTGGTATGTCATTATACTGTTACCTTGTCTCTTCCCACCCTAATGTCAAATGCGTAAAGTTTGCTTTATAAAATCTCTGCATATTTTCATTCTGATCGTTAATTTCCTGATGTTTAATATTTGGATTAAGACTTTTAGGAAATTTTGAGTTTAAACCTTTCCCGAGTTTGTGGTTATTATACGAGTGCAAATGTTATTATTCTACTTATTATTCTAACTCCTTTGATCCCTTAGGACTTTAGGTACCGATGACGAGGATTGGTAAGTCAATGGAATAGGTCCTAATGTAATTTATAAATGACTTTTTAGAGCAAGTGCACAGGTTACCTGATTAAATCTCATCGTATGTTGTTTATGGGCCCAGGTGAGTATGGTAATCTGAGTCGGGTTACCTGCGCGCTCTATCAGTATTTCTTTTGGTAGCAGCAGTATGGTTAAGGTTTAGTTAAGATAGGTAGTTAGTTGGTGAATGAAAAATATTTTTGCATATTTGAAATTGTATTATTGATTGTATTGATTTTAGGTATTAACCAAAATTGTTCATACCTGATTTATGTTTTGTCTGGAATCCCCGGAGGCAGAATAGCGGGTGGTAAATGGAAGCCACACTGCAGTGAGGTCACTTACCTGTAGGAAATTAGTGCTTGGTTAGGTAAAACCGGAAGCACTATTTAGGGATTTTCTTAATGAATGTGTGAATAAAAGATAGCAAAGAGTTCGCTAGCAAAACTTTTGGTGTGATATCACCTAGAAAGGGTCACACGGAAGGAGTAGCAGGTTCTTCTGAGCTTGATTGATAGCAAATGGGTTCGCTGGTGAAACTTTGGCCTTAGTATATCACAGAAGGGATAAGTCTAAAGGAGTAGCAGGTTCTCTAATGCATGCATGAAGGGTGGACGGAAGGGATCTACTCGTAGTATATGAAGAGTAAGCAGTAAGGATTTACACTTAGTGAGTGAGAAATGTATCTTTCCTTTGAATTAGTCACTCAGGTACAGTGGCAAATGTTTTTATGTTGTTGAATAATAAAATCTGCATTAAAAGTGAAAGAAATTAAGTTCTCGTATTACCTTGCAAATGAGGGAGTCAGTCGCGGAACTGAGCTGACGTCACTCAGAGCCGCTCTGGTATTGGTTGAGACAGCAGGTGTGTAGCTGAGGTAATAATTGTAAAGGAGGGGTGCGTACAGGAGCGTGAGAACTAGTCTCATGAGAAAAGCCGCACAATTATTAGTTGGATTTATTTGAATTCGAAATTTTGAAAAATAAACGACGTGCTGGTATTGGAAGTAATTTTGTAAACAAATTGAGAGTTATCCTAAAGATTTGCGTTTAAATTATATGTGGCACATAGGTCCGATTGTAGGAGGTAGACCCGATAGGAAATATCTAGGGAGAGGTGTGGCGCCGCGGCCAGGGCGACTGACGCTGGAATCTGGGGATCAGGGTTCGATCCCCGGCTCCGGCGGCAGGTTAGCCCAGCACCATATGACTCTGGGCAATAGCTCGCTTAATCTTCCCGACGGCCCCCAGCGCCTAGAGACCCTTACGGGTGATTGTGCGCTTTACAAATGTGGATTATTATTATTTGCGCAAGAACAGTATATAAGAGGAAGACCTTATATCATGTACAGAGAGAAAAGAAAAATGTCATTGATTAAAAGAATTAAGAATTATTTCAAGAAAGATAAAGCCATTACAACAAGAGAAGGGATTATTTTTCCACCACCAAATACACCCGCAGCATACATGATGGTAGAAAGGGGCAATCACACTTGTGTGTAGTTAGAAAACTGGATGGAGTATCCAAAATATGATGGTGTTTTAGCATTTCCAGAAAATGGTACGTTTAATGGTAGAGTTTTGTATAATTTGAGAACTCGCATGAATGAATTAGATCCCAGGCCTAGATTAACGCAGTTTGAGGCATTGGAGGAATGGGAAACTGAGGCTTTTGAGTGAGATAGACCCAGAAGTAACAGGAATTGGAGTACGTTGTATCCCCGATTTCCAAGAGACAAGAGAAAAACAAATGAAACAATGGAGACAGTCCATATAAGTGGAAGGATTATATCCTGTATTAACTTTAGAGGAACCTACTGGAAGTAAGAGGACTGAAAAGCCAAAACATTTAATGACAAGTGGTGAATCAGATGATGATTGTTTGGAGGATTTATTAATGAAAAATCGACCACTTTATAATGAGGAGCCAAGCACAGTCAATCCAAATGCTCCGTTCCTGAAACCACCTTTGATTCCGCAATGGTACATGAGACTTCATTAGAAAAAGTACTACAAAACAGAAAAGCATTAAATAAACAAAGAAGTGAGTTGATTCAGAAAATTTCCAAATTAAATACAAGTCATGAAGCCTTGACAATTCCGGTAACCATTGGCCCAGTCGTTCCTCTGTATGGAAATAAACAACCTAGTCCTAAAAATACCGTATTAACTACACCTGTAGTGAAGCCTAGGAAAGAACCCTTAATAGTTGATGATCAAGCGAGTGAATGTGAGTCAGTGATTTCCCTGATGGATTTGCCAATAAGAGAACCAGTGAGTGACTTGGTCAGGAAAACCACTCCTATAAATTCTGGGGAAGTACAAATGGAGACATCCTCAGGTACATGAAATGCCACTGTAGTAACCCCAGAAGTAATAGAAAGATGGACATGAGAAATAGAGAAACCAAAATCACAGCCAACAGTAATGGACATATTCAAATTAAGAGTCGAATTAGAAGAAATGATGGCTGGAAATGTGGGATTGGACAGATTAAATACATTCAGTGAAGATGAATTGTTGTTCATATGCAAAAGTATTACTGGAAATACAAGAGTGTTTCATGAAAAATGTATGGATATGGCAGCTAATATGGGAATTGACATTGGCAAATCTAAAGTATTACAGAAACCATATCGAGCTGAATTTTCTGACAAATATTTGGAAAATATGAATTTGTCAGGTAGAAAGGTACAAATTAGGGAGCTTATGACATTATTGCAGAAATGGGGTGACATAGAAAAATAGAAAACTAGGTGGGCAAAGAAAAAAGAAGAGGCCCGATCAAAACAAACTGCATCTGAATATGTATTAAAAGAAGCACAAAAAGTGGAAAGGCTGTATCCCATGAGAGAAGTACCAGGTGGAGGTTATGTACATGTCCCATGGTCCCAACAGGATATTTTGTCATTTACAAATTACTTCCTAAAATTTCGCGAGAAACCTGTAGAGTGGTACATACAAGTTGAGAGGTTTGTGAAGGTTTCGAAATGTCTTTTGAAAGATTTACATGGATTATTTGACATTGTTGTTCCTGTAGATTTGTGGACAGAATGTAAAATTGCTATTGATTGTCCTAGTGAAGAGTACCCTAGAGACCCAAAGTCAGGATCACCTTCTGATGAAGTCATGAAGAAATACAACCAAGTAATACTCTACCTCAAAGGTAAGGTAGCTGCAAAAGAAACTGATTGGACTAGAATAGATAGAACCACTCAGAATAAAGATGAATCTGTGCATGCATATTATGAACGCCTGTTACAAGTATTCAAACAGTATAGTGGTCTGGATAATATCGATATGAAAGACATGACGCATTTCATCTATCGGTTTGTGTCAGGATTAAGACCAGAAATTTCACAATGGATTAAAGATCATAAAATTTGCTGGCAGGCCAAACCGATTGATGACATTCTTAAATATGCAAAGTATTGTGAAGATGACCTTGACATTAAAAGAAAAGAATTAAAGGAAAAGGTAATGTGGGCACAAGTAAATTAGCAGAGCAACAGGAACTTCAATTGAGCCACATGAATAATATCCAGACTCAAGGAGATGGAAATGGGGGTAAGCCAAGGGGAGAATTCAATAGAGAGGAAGCCAAAAAGAAGTCTCCTTGTAATGGGTGTGGCAAGTTGGGGCACTGGAAGAACGAGTGTAAGGCTGTGCAAAGCAGTAATGTATAAACTAATGATTTGAATCCACAGACGAAAATGAGGTGCCACGGAAGCAACAGCAGCAGGTAATACAAAACCCGTTACCCCTTGCACCTATGCCAAATGTTAGGAGCAAAGCACACCAGAGTGTGGATACCACACATTGGGAGGTAAGTGAAAAGAGAGACACAGCAACATCACAATTTCTTTTGAGTGATACGTTTTTCAGTGAGGACACATACTGACAGTGCCTGAGAGGGGAGGACGAGGAGTGCGTACTTGGTGCCTTCTTGCCGGTAGATCAGTCAGGTCCACACATTGAAGGAAAGGTTGAAGGAAATGATGTCACCTTTCTATTGGACACTGGTGCTACCCGTTCTACTGTGAGAACAGCAGACGTTCCAAACCTACCCCTCTCAGGAGAAGCGATCCAAGTAGTGGGCGTTTCTAATAAACAAATTAGTACCCCAGTTACAGAACCAATGGAAGTTAGAATAGGCAATTTTAAAGAAATGCACAGATTTGTTTTGTGTGATTGAAGTCCAGTGAACTTGCTAGGCAGAGACTTGTTGTGCAAAATGAATTGCACCAACTTTTGCACCCCAAGTGGTGTTGAAATTCCAACCCTAGATGAAGACGGAATCTATAAATTAATGTTAGCAAAACAAGAAACAGAAAATAAAATGTTAACTGTAGAAGACCTACCAGAAGAATTAAACCATACTGCAAAACCTATTGTATGGGATTTTACCAGAAAAGATGTAGGATTAATGGCAAATGTCGATCCAATAAAAGTGACAGTAAAAGAAGGTGCAGTTTACCCATACTTGGCATAAAGAAACCAAGTGGGAAGTATAGGGTCGTACAAGACCTCCGAAAAATTAATATTACTGTTGTCCCATGCTGTCCAGTTGTGCCGAATCCTGCAGTAATTCTTTATCAGATACCGTGGGAAGCTGGATAGTTCACCGTAATAGATTTATATCACGCATTTTTCTCGATTCCATTACACCCACAGAGCAAATTTCTTTTTTCTTTTGAATTCGACAGTCATGTGTACATCTAGAACCGCGTTCCTCAAGGGTATACAGAGAGTCCATTGATCTTTAATCAGAAATTGAAAAAGTGCCTTGAATCTTAGGTGCTGCCCGGACAGTCAGTCCTGGTCCGGTATATAGACGACCTATTGGTAGCATCTAAAACTCGAAATGAATGTGTTGTTGATACCATTGCTTTACTCAATCATTTAGGTGAAGGAGGACATAAGGTGTCACATGAAAAGTTACAATTCTGCACCACATCAGTGAAATATCTGGGGCACCAGATAGGAAGAGGTGTCAGAAGGGTTACCTCAGAAAGAATCAGAATAATCAAAAACATGAATCTACCTCAAACTCAGAAAGAGATCAGAATGTTTCTTGGGGTTGTAGATTACAGCAGGCAATGGATTGTGGGATTTGCAGTCCTAGCAAAACCATTGATACAAATGACAAAGAAAGAGTAAAAGACCCAGTAGAATGGGATGACGAAAGCATGGCTGCTTTCTTGAAATTACGAGAATATCTGTGTACAGCTCCAGTATTAGGGATGTCTGACTATTCAAAAGATTTTGCACTATTCTGTGACAGACGAGATAATTGTGCACTATCAGTTTTTTTTTTAAACATCTTTTTATTGAGAGAAAAACAGTTCCATCACAATACACATTTTGGAGCAGTGAAAGAGCAGAATTAGCTTACAGTGTGAAAATCACATCAATCCAATCATTAACGGTTATTGGGATGATCCATCTCTGGTCCAGTGTACCCTCTAGCCCGACTCCGGTCTTCAGTCCGTCCCCTGCGCCTCTTACCACCCTCCCTCTGGACCCCCCCTCCTCCCCTACCCCCTCCTTCAGAAATGGAGATCGTAGCTGAGCCTAAAACCATAGCATCCCTTGAAGGAGGGAACACAGCAATGCACGGGTGATGCCCGACTGGGCAGGGACCCACTACTCACCCTCCGAGGCGTCCAGCCACTCTCCTCTGTACCTTCTCCAGGCCTGCCAGATCTTTTCCCATTTTCTGGGGCAGCCCCTACTGTTATATATGACATTTTCCGCCCTCTGACACCAATCCAAGTCCCGTTCCCATTCCTCTATTGTTGGTAGCAGGTCACTCCCCCAGAGACGTGCGATATTTCTCTTTGCCACCATGCCCGCAAAGGCTAGCCACACCTTATCTCCCTTGGGCCATGTTACCTCTTCCGTGACTCCTAGTGTATGCCACCTGACCTCCAGCGCACCTCCGCCCCAACCACCTACTCCATTATGTCTTTCAACCTGACCAAGTAGGAGCGAATTTGGGGCAGTCCCAGAGGATGTGGAAGAATGTACCCTCGTATCCGCACCCTCTTGGGCAGAAGTGTGATGTCGCGAAACCCATTTTAAATTGCACCGTGCGTGGGGTGTAAGACCTATGGAGTATACGGAGCTGTACCAAACGGAATCGTGCCCGAATCGCCACTTCCCTGGGGCACTGCAAGGCCTCGCTCCAATCATCGTCTTCTAGTAAACCCAAATCAGATTCCCATTTTTCCCGCAGTGGTCCGAGTGTATCTTGAAGGTTATTGATTAGTTTCTTGTAGGTGAGTGATATGGCCTTATCAATCATTGGGTCAAGAAGCAGCCTGTCTTTGAGCAGGGCGTACTCAGGTAGCTGGTCCCCCTGTGATAAATGCGAATTTATGGCATGTGTAAATTGCTGGTAGTGGAGGAATTCACCATTCCCCATCTGGAATTCAGACTGCAAAGCCGTGAATTCCACCACTAGCCCCTTCTTCCAGACATCACCCAATAGATCTATGCCGATGAGGCTCCATTTTTGCAGATCGCGGAGTTTAACTACTTCCCTCAGGAAGTCGCCCTTCCATAGGTGCGTCTGAGCCGTGAGCTTCCTATCCCAGCCGAGCAACTTCGTTGCCGGCTTCCATATCTGGACCACCACCGCGGTCTGGGGGGTAGGGGTAGATTACGCCGTATCCCAGAGTAAAGGGCAGCCAAATAGGTATCAGCGCCCAGGGCTACACGATCCACCCGATATGCCGGTTCCTCTTGCGGGGCAAAAACCCAACCGTTAACATTAGCCAGCTGAGCCACCCAGTAGTAGAGGCGAATGTCAGGGACCACCAGTCCCCCCTCATAGGGACCGCGCTGCAGCTTACCAAGGGCAATCCGCGGACATCCACCGCTCCACCGAAGGGAACATTGCTCCGCCTCCACCGTTTTAAAATCCTGGTCCGGGATCGGAAAGGGGGAGCTCTGCAGCACATACAGCAGTCGTGGCAGGGCCATAATTTTGAAGAGAACCGCTCTCCCCATGAGGGAGACCGGGAGGGTGCGCCAGTGCCGCACGTCGCCGTGCACGCGGTCAAGTTGTGGCTGTACATTAAGCCGGAAGAACTCCGAGGCCGTCGGCGTAATCCATATCCCTAGATAGCAAAACGCCTTTTGCCACACCAGGCCCTCACATACTACCACCACGTGCGGTTGGGGTCCCGTCAATACATAGCCAAGGGATTTACTCCAGTTGATCCAGTACCCAGAATATTGCCCGAAAGTACGTAATATAGTCATTAGACGCTGAATCGATTCCGCCGGTTTTCCGGGTGTATAACAGGATGTCATCGGCGTAGAGCGAAATACGCTCTTCCCAACCGCCATCCATTTCTATCCCCCACACCCCAGGGTCTGTCCTCACCCAGTGCGTCAGCGGCTCCAGTGCTAGGGCAAAGAGGGTCGGGGACAGGGGGCAACCCTGTCTCGTGCCACGTCCCAATCGGAACACACAAGACGTGACCCCATTAACTCGGACTCACGCCAGTGGTTCCGCGGTGCACTTTCAGTTTTGACCCAAACTCACAGTCTAATGAGAAGTCCTGTGGCATATTTTTCTTCCACACTAGACCCAGTGGCATCTGCATTGCCGGGATGTCTGAAAGCAGTAGCTGCAACCTGCATGAGCCTTGAGCAAAGGGAGTCCATTATTATTGGACATCCAGTGACAGTGTATGTTCCACACGCAGTTGTGATTTTGTTAACAAGGACCAAGACTCAGTACCTAACTCCTAGTCGGCTGACTAAGTATGAGCGAATCATTGTTGGTGCAGGAAACGTCACCATTGCCAGATGTAATATGTTAAACCCAGCAACACTGCTACCTGATTCACACTTTGCAGAAGTGAATGGTGAAGTCGAACATGATTGTATCGACCTGACTGAATACAGTACAAAACCACGTCCAGACATAAGAGAAGAGCCATTAATTGATTCTGAATATGAGCTATTTGTAGATGGCTCATGTATGAGACATGAGGAAGGAGGTTTGAGTGCTGTCTATGCAGTATGCAGTTTGGTGGGTCCAGTTGAAGCATCCTATTTACATGGAGTCAAGTCTGCACAAGTAGCTGAATTGATTGCATTAACAAAAGCCTGCAAATTTGGAAAAAATTGGAGAATAACCATATACACTGATAGCCAATATAGTTACGGGGTTGTGCATGATTTTGGCCAGCTCTGGATGCAAAGGGAGTTTCTGACTTCTTCAGGTACTCCTATTAAAAATGGTCATGACGTACAATATTAGCTTGAAGCAATCCAATTGCCAAAAGAAGTGGCTGTGGTCAAGTGTGTTGCTCACCAATCTGGAAATGACGGACAGCTGGTAACCGATATGCCGACCAGTTAGCCCAACATTGTGCAAAATTTAAAATGGCTATAAACAAGAAAATTAAAGTGGGTGTACACTGCTGCCAACTTATGTTGCTTCAAGGTGTGAGAACGTGGGAAGAAGTGAGAGACTTGCAAAATGAAGCAGAACCAAAAGAAAAAGTGGAGGATGATAGGTTGTCAGAGAAGGGTTGAAGATGGTGTCATTGTTTACCTTGATGGTGGGCCTGTGTTACCAGACTGTATCCTTACTCCTATGGTAGGATGTTCGACGGAGATTCTCATTTGGGAAGAGATGCCATGATACGTTTGTTCAGACAGTCATGGTTCAATGTGAAATTCAGGAACATAGCAGAAGCACTTTGCCATAGATGTTTAACCGCATGCGTGCGGGCGGAATTCCGCCCGTATGCTGGGAATCTGTAAAGTGCACTTTACATGACGAGCTGGGCTCGTCATGAGCGTGCGAGGAGGCTACCTCATGACGAGCCCAGCTCGTCATGAGCGTCGAAGGGGTTAATTTGTCAACAAATGAATCCTGGAAAGAAAACTGAGGTGTTACCAGGAAAGATTGGGAAGGCAGAGGGTCCCTTCATGCGATTACATATTGATTTCATTCAGTTACCCCCTCGTCGAGGACTAAAATACATTCTTGTCATTGTCTGCCTATTTTCAAAATGGGTGGAAGCTTACCCCACACGTAAGAATGATAGCATCACTGTAGCCAAACTCCTCCTTAGAGAACTCATACCTAGGGTTGGTTTTCCAGTAACTATTGAATCAGACCGAGGCTGTCATTTTAATAATGAAATAATTGGCCTAATCTGTGAAGCATTCAACGTTAAGCAAAAGCTGCACTGTGCATACCGCCCAGAGGCTTCTGGAGTGGTAGAACAACTGAATGGCACAATCAAGTCAAGATTGGGAAAGTTGTATGAATTTACCCGATTAGAGTGGCCAGATGCTTTACCTCTTTTTCTGATGGGACTCAGAAGTATTCCAGACCAGTACACAGGCTTGAGTCCTCATGAAATATGGGAAGAGCAATGAGGCAAGCATGGGTGCCAGGACACAAGCTGATAAATAGATCTGATGATTTAGTACTGGAGTACTGCAAAGAACTGGCTGACCAAGTGCGTTCTATCTCTCACCAGGTTGGGGAAGATGCTGTCGCCAGACAAGCAACTCCAGCACAAGACCTGAACCCAGGTGATTGGGTAGTGCTAAAGAAGCACACTCGAAAATCTTGCCTTGCACCAAGGTGGGGAAAACCACATCAAGTAATTCTGGTTACCACCACAGCTGTAAAGTGTGAAGGAGTTCCACACTGGATCCATGCAAGTCACTCAAAAAGAACCTGATGAAACTGAAGCTGAAGGTTGTGCAGCTGAGGGGTCTCAAGATATCGATCCTGAAGTAGCTGAAGAGGAACAACAAAGCACCAGTCAAGATGATTGGATTCCAGTAGTTGAGATACCTGCAGAATACGTGAGAACCAGAAGTCAGACTTATCTAGACAGTCAGAGTGATAGAGAGGTCGAGATAGGTCTAGAAGTACGTACTAAGATTACAGAAATCCAAGCCAGTAGTAATTCGGAGGAGGACCAGATAAGGAAAGATCAGAATACTCAGACAAATGACACTCCACCAAGAACACTTGAGTCTGAGGAGGGACAGATAGGTAATAGGGCGAGAGCTCAGGCAGAAGAAAATCAAGGGTTTGAAGAGCTTGAGCAGGGCCAGATAGGAGTAGAAACATGTGTTCAGGAAGAAGAAGGTGAATCAAATCAAAGTCAAATTCAGCAGATACCTGAACAAGGCCAGATTAGTAACCAGGCAGAAGAAACAGAAATAAGACCTGGACCTAGTCAGATAGAGAGGAATACAGAAGACAGCATTGAAATAGATGTGCCACAACTAAATGAAAATAAGAGAGCACTGGATGAAGGCCAGAGCACAGTGCCAGCTAAAAGGCTCAGAAAAGGAGACAAGTGGCCTAGGTTTGTCAAAAGACTGAGATTTCGTCTAAAGACAATAAATGAAGAACCAGAACAAGTAAATGAAATAACAAGTCAAACTGAACAATCTACAGTACAACAAAGAAGGAGAAGTCCACGACTGAAAAGGCTGAATAACAAATTCAGATAGCCTGAATGGACTTACATTGTCCTTGAAGATTTCGAAAACTTAGAAATAAGTGACGAAAGTGATGACGAATTGATTGTTGACCAGACTGACGGGGAAGTGAGACCCACTTGAAAAATTGCACAGGTTAAAAGACTGTGTAAAAGCTACAAAGAGGGGTTAAGTCTCCTTGGTCAGAAATGGCTGATCATACTGTTAATGTAAGGCCGAAAAGAAACTGTTTAAAAACATGCTGTAGAATATGCACATGTAGTATAGTGATAGTACTCATAGCATGGTTAGGACTGACAATAGCTATTCCTTACATAATGAGTAGAGACATGAAGAATGATTCTAATGAGCTACAAACAATAGGTACACCTAGAAGAATGGATACACATGAAAAAACACCTAGCATTAAACAACAGAAGGTAGATTGAGAAGATTCAGCTGAGGAAGGATTACACTATACTAGAATCAGGAACAGAACTCACTTAAATGTATTTGCAAACCTATTAGTACACTATGTAGAAGCTATGGAAATAGAAGATTGTTATGTTTGTATGAAGTTACCTACTTTGGTAGCCGAGGGTGTGACTTACCACCATTTACAGTTAACATATGGTATTTCATGTAGTATTTTAGCCAGTTCATTCTATAAGAAAGGACCTTTGCAGTATTACTATTCTAATTCAGATGTGATATTTTCTTAACTTCCTATACGTAGTAACCTGAATCCTGTACATACTAAGAGTGATGTAACACGTTATATGGGTGAATATTTTCTAACTATAGGTACAATAGATATAGCTGAAGCACACAAGAATAATTTAACATGCTTATAACGTGAAAAAGATAAAATAATTTTGAAAAGGAGAGAGAAATTCCAAAGAAAGGCAAATGATAAGAATCATAAAATTCCTAAATGGGCTGAAAATATAGGGTTCACCCCAAATGGCAAGACTCATGCTGCTATGTTGCTGGATTTTGAAAAGAAAGGAAACTCTGTCTCCATAGAGAAAGAACAAGTTATTATAACAGTATATTCATTGGTTCCAGTGAATGTTAACACAATTATAAGGTAATTGGGGGTTGGGGTTTTAAAGATGGAACTGAACCTGTGTTTCCGAGAATTTATTTTATATGCGGAAACAAGGCTTATTACAAACTACCAGATCTTTGGTATGGGAGCTGTTATTTTGGAATAGTATTCCCAAAGATATATCATGTAAACAAAATCACTGGAAACCATGAAGAAACTAATGGTTTATTATGTAGCCCAAGAGCCAGTTTTGGAGAAATAGTAGGATATGTATGTAGTGCATTGATACCTACTGTGGGAGTGGCTCTGAATACGCAAAGAATTTGCAAATTGTCGACAGTAGTGGATCTGTTATCAACTGATACTGCTGGAGGGTTTTTAATGGTCAATACCGAATTGGTTGCAATCAAATCAATGGTTTTCCAAAATCGACCTGCTCTTGATACATTATTAGCAAAAGAGGGCGGAGTCTGTAGAATGTTGAAAGCGCAACATTGTTGCACTTACATATCTGACAAAAGTGTTGAAATTAAAAGGAATGTAAGAAATACTACTAATTTGGAAAAAGAGCTTATACCACTGGAGGTTGATAGTGCATGAAAGAGACTTACCGATGGTCTCTCCTCTATAGGTAGTTGGCTTTCTAATGTAGGAAAAAGTGTTGTAGGTAAAATACTGATGCCAATGGTGGGAATAGGCCTACTGATTTTAGGGATAATAAATTGCAAAGCTCCTGACGGATGAGTCATTGAACCACTGTCGCGGACCGACTTCAACCTCGTTTTCGGGTACACAAGCCCCAGTGCTTATAAAGGATCAGGCTGAGATGCTCCGGCCGTGATTGCTAAACTGTCATTCCCACTCCTGTCTTGATAAAGACCCGCTGTGACCACCGACTGGGGCACCACAGGGTCGAAACGTCGACGCTTTTCTTGGGTCCAGCACAGCCAGGATTCCAACAAGAAAAATAGGAAACCTTGGTCTAAAAATTGCTAGCTGGCCGCTGAAATTCTTGTATATATCTGTATATATGTTACTGTCTACACTGTACATATCCTTCACCATTTTGAGCACTAAAAACACAATTGTCACTAAATTGCACTTATGCCACATATACTGACAGTCTACCCATGTATTGTTGAAATATCATTGAATGACTTAATTCTGATAAGTGATACAGTACAGCGAAACAGATGATCCTTTGAATTTATTTTTGTTAATCTAATAATGTGTATCTGAGAGCATTTGTCCTACAGTGCATTTTATAGCAGTCCAAAAGCAATTTTGTTTTACCCAACAGAACAATTGTCTTGTTTAACCACTGCTGTCCAGTGCCTCAGTGCGAGTGCTCCCTACTGTAAATTGATGCATTGGTTAGTGGTTCCATGATTGGATGTTTGGTTTTCTTGTCAGACCCTAGTACAGTGCACAGAGAGTGTGCCCAGGGCGTGTAAATCCAAATGCCGCTAGTGGACTTGCAGCACTGGTTGTGCCACCCACAGAAGCGGCCTCGTAAAATGTGTCTAAGGTCTGCCATTGCAGAGCCTGCGTACAGTCTGGTACTGCATTGCTGACTGGGCAAGTGCACCCACTTGCCAGTCCCTAAACTTTCCCTTTTCTTCATATTAGTCACCCCTATGGTAGGCCCACGGGCAGGGTGCATTGTTAGTATAAGGTAGGACAAGCCCTGATGTGTGTGGCATGTCCTAATAGTAAATTACAGACATGTTCGTTTTTCACTATTGCACGGCTACCTGTTCTCCATAGGCAGAATGGGCTGCTAGATTATTACATGTTTATAATCCTAACAGACTCAGAGAACATGGTAGAAATTCGAGTTTAGTATGCCTGGACTCAGAATAATAAAATACATATTTTGGTGAAGTTTATTATAATAGTCTGTGTTTGCAAATACCACTTTTATAAAGTAGGTATTAGCTTGCCTAAGCATTTCAGCCTGCCTCTGCGAGGTTGTGTATTCCTCTGTCTTGGTTTGTGAGTGACAGGGCTGGGGGATTCCAGGAGACAGGCTGGAGCAGCCCGGTGGTGAATAGAGAGATCTGCATCTAGATGGGAGGGAGGCGTTGCACCTGGGACCTGAATAGGGCTGGGCATTCCCCCCTCAGTGCTGTCTCCACCCCCTGTGGTGTGTCTGATGTCTCTGCCCTGCGCACTGAAAGAAGAGAAGGAAGACTGTCAACAAAGTGCTCCAGGGCTGTACTTGCCTTCCACACTGCTGGCCCAACCTCCTGTGGGGCGTCTGATGTGCCTGCCCTGCGCTGTGAAAGGAAAGGACAAGTCTGGTAAACAGAGTGCTTCAGAACTGGTTTGGACTGGGCACAGGCTCCTCTCCCTCAGAGAACAAAGGATTTTGAGGTATAAATATTGGGACCCTGATACCAAGAAATTAGGTCACTTTTGGACTACAAGAAGAAACCTTTGCTGAGGAGAGGAACCTGAAGAAACGGAGGAGAGACTATGCCCAAGCTGAAGTGTTGCTTGGAGGATTGGCCTGCAGTGGTTGCCTGACTGCCCAAGGAAGGAGAAAAAACTTTGTGTACTTTACTTTCAACTTGTGAAGGATCTCCAAGGGCTTGGAAGAGAGCTTGCTCCCTGACCGAAGTCCCAGGACCAGTGGACTACCCCAGCCTGTGTGAATTGCTGCTGGAAACGCTGTTTCAGTGGCTACTGAGGCAGGGAGCTCTAACCGACTCTCACGACCGGCCCGGTGTCCTGTAGGCACCGCATCAAGCAACGTCCGACTCGAACAATGCAAGCTCTGAGCTCTCCGACTCCGTCCTGATGCCGCCACCGAGCCGTTGCCTGCACCGCGACTGGTGGACACCGTGATGTGCAACGCCTCGCTACACCGACTCATACTGGTCTGACCAACGCAGTCACTGCTGCTGACTCTGAGTCTTGTGAACGCACCGCCTCGCATGCTTTGCGACGCACCGCCCAACTCGCACCGCTACCTGGACTGATCGACACCAGCTCCCCTGTCGCCACACCGCAAGCTGCAAGCACCGCATCGAAGCACCGTCTCGCCCTGCAACGCTCGCCTTGGATCCACGACTCTCTCAATGGGCTACTGCCTGCACCGCATCGAGGGACAACACGTCCTGCAACGCTTCCTTTCTGCACCACGACAAAACACCGGAACCGGCTCGCACATCCGTGCCAGCCGCCTCAAGTAAAAGGTGCTGTGACTGAGTCTGTCGACATTTGAGTGGTCACGTACCGACGCGGTCCGCTGGATTTGCTAGACTCTGTGTTATTTCAACAACGATGTAGCCAGACCGGGCAACCAACTCGCACAGAACCTTGAGTTAAGCCTTTTAACCAGAACTCTTGAAATCTAATAGTACTCTGGACTCTTTTTGAGGTTTATTGGTCTTGTGGGAACTCTATATAAAAGATACTTATTTTCGATATAAAACCTTGTGTGGTGTCCATTTGTAGTGTTGTCACTGGGTTACTGTATGTGGTCACAAATGCTTAACTAACAACGCCTCTGAGATTAAGCCTTGCTGCTCATGTCAAGCTACCAAGGGGGTGAGCTGGGGTTATTTTAGGAGTGTAATCCCCTTATCCTGACTAGAGGAGAGGGCCCCTATTTGTCATAAGTATCTACCTGTGCCAACTAGAGACCCCCAATTCTAACACTCTCTCATCCGCAAGGCCTTGAAGACTTGGCTCTTCACCATCTAATCGTTGTGAGCCTTTTACGTACCTCGACTGCTGGCTCCTTCCGGAGAGCCTTGATGCCTTTGGGCAAAGTTCGCGCTTAAAGATTAATATTCATTCATTCAGATCTCGGGTTGCTGGTTGTTGCTGGCAGTCACTGTAGCACAAATAGTCGGGTTGACTGGAGCTTTGCTTTAATGGTAATCAACGACGGCAGACTTTTGGCATGAGTAGGCCCATTTGCAGTTGTGAAGGGGACAACTCTTCAGGATTTCTTCTTTTCTTTACAGCGGAGTGCACTCTGATGCCAGCCGAAGTTCCAGGACCCAGGAGGCACCTCTGGGGTATCAGGGACTCACTCTAGCAGAGGCCAGCGGAGCACAAGCAGGTCTGGTTGGAGGTCAAAGCAGGTCCAGTTGCAGTAGATCAGCTGAGCAGTTGCATGGAGGCCTCTGCGGCTTGTTGTGTCCTGATAGCTCAGAACCAGAGGTCAGGCAACTGACCTCTGGAGTCACTCAGGGCCATATGTAGGTAAACTATGAATACCGTTTCCTTAATACCGAATATTACCGATTCGGTATTAAGGAATCGGAAAATACGATGTACGTAAAAAATCGTTAAAATTTACCGATTGGCTAAAAGTCGGTAAAAAATACAGATTCTGAAGGAATCGGTAAAAAAAAAACGAAACACCACTACCGCATTGGAATTACCTAATCCATTACCGAATCGGTAAGTACTGATTCGGTAATTCAAAATTTCGTAATTTGATGAATCAGCCAATCCTGTGTCATCCATTTACCTCCAAAACAGGAAGTGGGCACACCCAGGCAGCTGCACTGAACCTGGAGCTGACTGTGAGACAGGCAGGTGAGCTGAGGATCCAGGAGCAACAGAGCCTCACAGCTACAAACCAAAAAAAAAAAAACTCTGGAAATGGCAAGGCAGGAGAGAGAGAGAAGGAGGGAACAGAAAGGAAAAGGAAGCTGAAGTTCAGCCAGAAGGAGCTGGAGGTACTAATTCAGGATGTGAGTCAGGACCATGACAAGCTTTTTGGGAAGCAGTCCCTCCATGTGTCCGAGTCTCAGAAAAGACAGATCTGGAGTGGGATACAGATTAAAATTAATGCAATTGGTGTCACCCAGCGTTCCATTGAGGACATCAAGAAGAGGTGGTACGACCTCAGGAAGACGGCGAAGGCAAGGATGGCTGAGAGGCAGAGACAGGCTGGCAAAACGGGCGGAGGGAAGAACACAGCACCTGCACCAACACCACTGGAACTGATGGTAGAGTCCACCCTCCAGCTGGAGAGTGTGAGTGGCGTGGGAGACGAAGACAGCTGTTCCAGAGCTGCAAGGAAACAAGGTAAGATGCATGCCCAGCATGTTGTGCTACCCCCTCCCCAACCCCAATCCCCATAGTGGCATAGGGGCTCCCACTCCACTCCATGTCTTACTCATTACCTGCTATGCATTGTGGGAGATGTAGTCCTAGGGAACTAATGTATAGGACAGTCAGCCGAGCAAACACAATAGCATGTGAAAGTAATTAGCAAGCTCAGGACAGTCACTGTGATCTGTAGGCATAATGTTTAATGCAATGCAATAGGCAGCCAGAGAAGTGAGTATATCTACATTCTGTCATTACAGGCAAGTTTGTCTGCAGGGCACACAAGCTCCGCACAACCACCACCACCAACTACTCCTTCACAGAGATCACCACAGCACCAGGGAACGCCACCATCTCCTCATACTCAATTCCCACTGCAACAATCACCAACACCACCATCACCACAGTCAGGCAGGAGGCATGCCGTGGTCACCCTCCAGCAGATAGAGAAGTCGGAGGAGGAGGGCACAGGGGGCCAACAGTCACCATTTCATGAGGAGGGCAACATAGTGAGGGATGGTACTCCATCTGAGGGCGCCCACACTTCATCAAGATGCCACCGGGCAAGGCCAGCCAGTCCTCAAGGCTCCGAACAGGGTGAAAGTGTCTCTGCTGGACTGGAAGGCAACATGCTCAAGGTCCAGCACCTGCAATGGAGGGAGATGCTATCATTGCACAGAGAGGTGGCCCACATGAAAAAACACATGTACAGGATTGAAAATGGCATTAGTTCAATGGGCGACAACATATCTGAGGGAATGAGGGAAATTGCAACCTCTGTGGACAACCTCTGCAGCCAGTTGGAGCAGGACTGTCTTTGTAGGCGCAGGGAGAGGCAGAGACTCCAGGTCTATACCAAGGCAGTTAACCAGCTGGCCACTGCTACCTCCCTAATGTGTCGAAGGTCTATTGCCATGCAGGAGGAGATGTCGCATAGTAGCAGGAACGTGGCCAGGGACATGGTCTCAATGACCTCTGCATTGGAACTGCTGCAGAATGTGAAGGTGGCCACAATGGAAGGGGGGACAGCCGTGGTAGCATTACGCCCTCTCCCACCGAGGGCAGGAGGCGCATCGAATGCCACAGCGCTGCCCAGGAACATTCTGACACTACAGACAGTGTAGCCAGGGAACGTGGATACGCAGCGCGTGGGCGCAGGAAATAGGTCCTACTGCTATTTGGCAATCATTAGATGGGTGATGTAACCCATGTCTTTATGGACACTGCTTTCAATCCTGGTGGTGTGCTGATTAAACACCTTTACACAAAAACTGTTACTGGCTCTGTCTGGTTACTCACTCAAAAATAGTTGGACGTTATCCCTGCCCGTCTGTGTCTCCCATCTTGTTCTACTGCAACACCAGCTGCGCAGGGTTCTGGCTGGGGATTGTCCTCGCCCTCGTCCTCAGAGTCAGTTAGTTCCATTGCTGTTCCTTTTTTTGTGGCTAGATTATGTAGCATTGCACATGTTGCAAATATTTTGCAACATTTGATTGGGCTGTACTGACGTGCACCTCCACTTTTGTGGTGGCAACGGAATCTGCTTATGTGCCACTTTGTATCTCCTCTCCCTTGGGGTGGATGGGTTGAGATATGGTGTGAGTAGGTAAGACTGGAGGGCATATGCACTGTCACCTAAATGCAAAAGAAAGTGTCATTAATTTGTGTCACCAATAGGTTGAGCCAAGGTATACATCAGGGTGTGTCACATTGATTTTCCTGGTATGTATCCTTCTCCGAATTCACCAGCAGCCAGACATGTATGGATACCACTGCTCCTGAATATGTACGAGTCGTGGGTACTCCCTGGGAATTTGGCCACAATGTCAGTTATGATGAACTTAGCATCACATATCACCTGCACATTTATGGAGTGGGAGGATTTGCGGTTGCGGTAAATGTATTCTGTTGCTGCAGGTGGGCAGATTGGTATGTGGGTCCTATCGACGCAGCCAATGACGTGTGGGAACTGCGCCAGTTGGTAGAAATCCAGCTTGGTCTTCTGCAGCTCCGCCTGTGTACTGGGGAAGGTTATGTAATGATGCATTCGGTCCATCATGGCATTCAGGAAGGTGTTGAAAAAACGGGATAGACAGCTCTGTGACACACCACCTGCTATGGCTCTCACGCCCCGGTAACTTCCTGATGCCAGGAGGTGCAGGCAACAGAGCACCTGTACATGGGTGGGTATTGCATGCGCCCTTGGTGTCTGATGCTCAAGATATGGTTTCAGTTTAAAAATGAGGTCAAGGATGGTGTGTGGGTGCAGCCTGTACCTCTCATTGATTTCTGGTTCAGTCAATTGGAACAATGTGACGCGCAGTCTGTACACCCGCTCTTCCTGTGTCCAAATCCTCAGTCCTGCTGCTCTCAAATGTAGCCGCCTTGCTATGAGGTAGAGGCCCGCCATTGTGTTCACATTGATGCATGTTGGGGCTGTTTTTAAGCACTGCACCTGATTACCACCTGCTCAGGATCAGTGGTAAATACCGAATCATTAATACCGAATATGGTCAATTTCGGTATTACCGATTTTTGCTACATCGCATTTTGGGATTATTACCGATTCGGTATTAACCGATTCGGTATTGTTTGTTTCGGTGTTCACCGATCGGTAAATAAGGAATCAGTAATGATTTACCGATTCGTTATTACCGATGGCTTTCGGTAATACGTACATCGCACAGGGCTAAATACCGGTCAGTAAAGCCGAAATGTACCGAATTTATGCTTTACCGACCGGTATTTGGCCACCTATATAAGGCCCTAAGTTCTTCATGGGAACAAAGAGATGGCACCATTCTCCTTTAGCAAGGCTGACCTCATGCAGCAGGACAGTTGTTGAAAAATGGCCCTCTCTGAAGGGTCACCCAAACCTTTTCACTTCCTCCTCCTCTTTTTCTGACCTTTTTGTTGGTTTTAAAACTCTGGCCAAGTTGTCACTGCTGACCAGTGCTAAAGTGCATGTGCTCTCTCCTCTAAACATGGTATAATTGGTTTACACCTATTTGGC
Source organism: Lissotriton helveticus (assembly GCF_964261635.1). Taxonomy (NCBI): domain Eukaryota; kingdom Metazoa; phylum Chordata; class Amphibia; order Caudata; family Salamandridae; genus Lissotriton; species Lissotriton helveticus. The sequence continues at coordinate 220,299,967 of NC_136059.1, read as the reverse complement.
ATGTTTGATTTACCTGTAAGTCCCTTGTAAAGTAGTATACCATGTACCCAGGGTCTTCAAATTAAATGCTACCAGTGGCCCTGAAGCACTGATTGTGCCCCACACATAAGTAGCCGTTCAAGCCTGTCTCAGGCCTGCCATTGCAGAGCTTGTGTGTGCATTTTACTGTCACTTCGACTTGGCATCTGGAACTACTTGCCAAGGCTTTTTTATTACATATACGTCACTTTTAAGGTAGCCTCTAGGTAGCCTTAAGGGAAGGATGCTGTGTGACTAAAAGGTAGGGCATGTACTTGTATATTTTGCATGTCTTCGTAATGACAAATAGCCTTTTCATTTTTTCCTCCTGAGAGGTCTACTCCTCTCATGGGCTAGCATTGGGTATTCCTGATTACACTTTATAGCTGTAATTCCTGATCAGAGAGCAATAGTTTTTTCATTGAACATTACTATTTTGAAAATGCCAGTTTTAGAAAGTGGACGTTTCTCTATGCTTATAACGGTGTGCTTTGCAGCCTGTCTCCAATAATTGTCTGGGCTGGGTGACATCTACACTTGGTGCATTCCCCCTGGACAGCTACAACACAGGAAAGGATAGGTGTGCCTGAGCACCTATCTAACATTTGCATTCTGATGGCTTTGCCTGGGCAGGATGGAATGGAGGGGCTGACACTTCACTTGAATAGGCTGTGTTATGTCCCCGTACAAAGAACTGACTACACCCATAGATAGCCTGGTAGGCAGGACTAGGTTGAAGAGATACTTGTTCACTTCAGAGAGCTGCTTTGAAGTTACCTCCCATACCAAAGGCACTTTTGGGTATAGGTACCTGCTCACTGACCCCCCCTAACATCAGACACTTCTGGATCTTGATCTGAAACTCTGTCAAAAGGACTGCTGTGCTGCTTAAAGGACTCATCTTTGAACTCCAAAATTGGAAGTCCTTTATTTTTCTTGCGTTGCCTTGCTGCTCTCCGACTCTGCTAAAGGAGAGCTGGACTCCTCCTTCACTGCAAATAATCTACAAGGGCTTATTGGCTTGCCTCCTGTTGCTTGGGACTCAGGGATATCAAAGTTTCTACACCTGCTCCTGTGACTGGCTAATTGGATGTGGTCCAGATACTTTCAAAATGGATTTCAATGCATCTCCTGTCTGTGTGGCAGTGACCTGGTTGCGACATCAGCGCATTGCATCAGAATCAGTGCTTTGTCTCCCGAGATCGACACATCGGACAGCATATTACCACCGCTGCAGCATGGTGAGATTTACATATCCCCTCAACTGCCTCTCGACTCCGGTGCCCGTCTTCGGAACTGACACATTGCCTTCACTGTGTGGAGAAGATTGAGGCATCTCTTTGCGAACAGAAAAGGTACTTTGCTCACCGGGGTCTTTGTGGGTTCCGTAGCCAGCTTGTGCTCCCACTAGGTCGGCCTGAGCTTTGACTATGGCCCGGTCCAGCAGGACTGAAAGTACCCTTTTTAGTGCTACCTGTATCTAAGCACTTTTCTGCATTTATTCCTTTAAAATCCAATGTATCAACTTCTATACATTGGATATTTGTCATTTTGGTCTTGTTTTGTTTATGAAATAATAACCTATTATAAACCTGTGTGGAGTCTTTTTGTGGTGTATTCATTGTTTTACTGTGTGTGTGTTGCACAATTACATTACTTACACATTGCCTCCAGGCTCTCTGCCAAGCTTTCAGAGGGTGCACACAGGTTATCTTTTAGTGTGTGTCTAACTTACCCTGACTGGAGCGGAGGTTCCTCTTGCTGCAGGGCAGCCCTCTGGTAGCAGCAGGGCAGTCCTGTGGGGGTCCATGCGAGCCGGTAGTAGCAGGACAGCAATCTGTGGAGCAAGGTAGTTCTTCTGGTGCCTTCCATTGGCTCTGGAGTATGCTGATGAGTGGTTCAGAAGGTACACTATCTGTACCTGGTGAAAGACTTTGAAGGGGAGAACAACCTGACCTGTGCCCACATATGGTTCTGGAAAGTTCCTTCCTTCTCCTGCCAAGCTCCAAGAAGTCTAGTGTGACAAAATACGAGCGTTAGCTTTCTTTGTGTGTGCTGAAAGCATCCCTCATGGAAGTGCAAGTGAGGCAGGAAAAAGCTCACCCCACCCATTCTGTCAGGATGGCCCATCCTGCAACCTAACTGTTAATGAGTACTACTGTATTACTATCTGGGAGGAAAACAGAAAACATGAGAGCTGGGGCAGGTGACCAAGGCGAACACTGGCAGTAGGCACCCAATGGTTAAGAGAAGAAAATGCCACATTTATAAAATTGCCATTTGCAGAAGTATGACCTAAAATCATTTGAGTGCAAACATAATATTCTTACCTGCTCCTAATCAAGAGTTATCACTTATTGAATGTAACAACGTAACCCAATGTTATCCAATGGCATAGTTAGGTCATTCTGCAGGATACAATGAATTTGTGAGTTTTCACTACCAGGACATGCAAAACCTAAACCCACTTTTAAAATAATATGCACCCTGTCTTATGGGCCTTTGGGGTTTACTTTGCCAGGTTGAAAAGGCAGTTTTGAACTGTACTACAGGCAGCCATGGGAGGCCTGGGACATGTTTTTTTAATTTTATTTCAAATATGCATTAGGACATGAAACAGAAAAGAGATAACAAATTATACAATACCAAAAATAATCGAAGTCCATGTTTGAATTTACAGCCCAACCCACCCACCACCCACACCCCATGGATCCAAAAAGGAATAATATTCAATCAGATTAGGTAAATAGTTACTTAGCCTGAGATTTGCCTAACGTTCCCACGGGGCTTAATACCCTGCTTATTTAATCAGAGGTGTGTTGGTCTTCATCTGCATTAATCCATCTAATTAAAGGTTCCCAGATCCTAAGACCCCTAGTCCTTGCCCTATTTCCTCTACCTCAGTCTCCCACTTATAAATTGATAGTAATTTCCCTAACCAACTGAGAGAGGATCCTGATCAAGCCAAGCACTAGCGAAGCATACCCTGAACACTGCTATTGCTATGAATACCAAGCTCCGATTTGATTCCTCCATTTCCTGATAGCTAATACCCAATAGTATAACCTGGGGGTAAGCTCAACCGCATGTCCCATCATAATATTGAGGCCTTGCCCAATTTTAATTATCAGTTGGGCAAGCCTTGGACAAGTGGCAAACATATGGACATTGTCAGCAGCTAACATTCCACACCGAGAACAGTGTATCCCTGAGATCCCACCCCATCTATAAATCTGAGCCGGAGTGATATAAAGGTTACACCACGTCTTAAAACATTGTATTTGCAAGCTAGCTGAGATAAAAGCTGTCTGGCTTAACTGAAGAGAGTTTTCACACTCTCCTGGCCCTGCTTGTAGCATCTCTTGCCACCTGTTCATATGTTTGGGCATATCGTCCCCATCTCCTTATTTATGATTTTGTATGTTGTGGACATTGATGGTTGAGCCCCCCAAATCAGATCCAATAGAAGAATTTGTAAATATTATTTGTAAATATTTTAAAAAATGGTTGTTCCCTATCCCAAACTTTTCCTTAATAAAATTGAATGTGAATATTTCCTTATCAGACTTTAAATCCTCTACATACAATACCCCTTTCTTAATTCAAATTTTAAAGTAGTCATCTTTAAATATATTTGGGAGTAGCCTATTATTGACTAGATGAGAATATCTATGAATTCTGCTGATCATCAATTTTTTCCAAACTGCCGTCCAAACCTTAAATGAAACCAATAAGACCTTGCATTTGACCCTCTTAAAATAAGCAGAATCAATATGACGCATGCGCAGTCCTTTGGCTTCTGCCCTGTAGATTAACTCATAAATAGATACTTATCTTAACTCCCCATAATCGCCTTTCAACAGGTTGGCCATTTGTTTCAGAGCTGCTGCCCAGTAATAAACTTGAAAATTAGGGACCGATCACCCCCCACGGTCTCTAGTTAAGGTCATGGATTTTAAAGCTCTGCGAGGGAGCTGTCCAGACCACAAAACACACTAAATCAGTTGGTTCAGCTTTAAAAAACACGATTTGTTTATCTCTAGTGGAATTGCCATATAGTAATATAAAATTTTAGGTAGAAATAACATTTTGATTACATTACTCCTCCCGACTAATGTGAGATGTAGATTATTTATTCTGCTAGAATCTATCTTCATTTTCTGGATCAATGGCTTCAGATTGATATCAGCAATATCTTCCACATTAGCACTGATCTCTACTTCCAAATATCTAGAATTATTTGAGGATCATCTAGATTAATTGTGTCATTCATTACAATTTGAATTGTATTCTTGTTAAGATGGTAACCTGAAAATTTGCCAAATTGAATGGTTAGACTATTTAATTCCAAGAGGGCAGCTCGAGGAGTGAGCGTGATTATAGCTAGGTCATCTGCATAAACTAAAATGTTGTTTTCCTCCCCTTTAGCACAAATAGATCGAATTCTTTGGCTTTCTGCAATTTTTCTAAATAAGGGATCGATATAGATGGCAAATAATAAAGGCGAACAGGGGTATCCTTGTCTCGTGCCCTGTGTAATCCTTAATATATCTGAGGAGGCACCCATCATAGCTATCCTTGCAGTTGGTTCCATATACATACTTTCAATGGCCTTGATAAACCTCTCTCTTAAACCATTTTTTGCCATAGTTACCCATAAAAAGGGCCAGGAGACCCTAGTAAAAGCCTTTTCTGCATCTAGCAGTATGAAAGCCATAGGGTCTCCCGTTACCTTAGTGTAGTCAAAAAGGGCAATAGTCCGACCAATATAGTCTATAGTTTCCCTTCCTGGGACAAAACTGTGTTGTTGAGGAGAGACCAGCTTCTTCATGAACAAAGTCAATTTACTTGCGAGAATTTTTGCTTATATTTTTGTGTCACTGTTAATCAATGTAATAGGTCTAAATGACCCAGGTTAATTTGCAGGTTTACCCTTTTTTTAAAATATCATGATCTTGGCTGACTTCCAGGATACAGAAAGGTGCCTCACCAGCTTGGGCTGTGTCGAAAATCTCAGACATCAAAGCTATTAGTTACACGCAGAATTTTTTATAAAATTCCCCATGTAAAAGGTCGGTCCCTACTGCTTTACCGGATGGCAAAGAGTCAATCGCCATTCATATTCCCTTGAATTTAATTGGTGACTCTAGCATATCTTTCTCCCTTGGGGTGAGCTGCTCTAACTTTATTTCATTGAGATATTCCTCAATCTTGTTTTTAACACCCGAGTATCCTCTGTTTATAATGTTTGAAAGCATTTTTGAAATGCCGATAACATAGCTTCAGGGTCATTAACCAGGCCAATATCAGGGTCTAGAATTTCTGTGACACACGTTTGAACCTCTTTTTCTCTAGGGCGGACTGAAAAGCATATGACCCACCCTTTCGTTGCTCTCATAGAGCTTGCTCCGCCAGGCCAAATATCTACATGCTAATTTTTTTAAGTGCAATTTCTGTAATTGCAGACTTATCAATTAAAATCCTCGCTTGAGCAGTACCTGTGATAGAGCAATGGGAGAAAACAAAAACATTTTGTATACCCCTCCCAAAGTCTCTTCCCCATAACAGTAATATGTATTAATCGTGTGGTTTTGAAATGAACCAACCTAGAATAGAATGCACACACACAACTACAAGTGGGATTCTAATTTGCTTGTGTTGCGAATCTTAATCTAGGGAAATCATTATACTAATCTGGTACGCAAATATCATAATCTATGTGTGTATGCTTTTTGTATGTCTTATTGTGGCAGAAATGATGGAGAATGGGAAGAAAACCACGCTTAATTGTTGCTCAGATGCTAGGTAATAACTAACAGAGTTACCTTAGAATGGGGGGAGATAAACAGAAGGGTTATACTTCAAAATCGAACGTTTAATTGTGTTTGTTTCTATAATAGTTCCCATTAAGCCTTGTTTAAAATGGAAGTTTGCGAGACTGTGGTGTTCTACGCATGTGCTCGAGAGAAATCTAAGCAGCCTGTGCCTGTACAGCGTGGGTCAAGGTCAGCGTGGCCCAGGATGTTGACGAGTGCCAACATTATTGAATGTCTGCATCGTGAGCATAGGAAACAAGCCCGAAGTGACAATTTAAAGGACACAAGTGAAAAAACTGTTAAAGAACAATTGAGACCTTATTTTTTGATTATAACGATGACTTGGCGGAAATATGGACAATGAGGAGATGAGGTTATGCTCATCCACCCCTTACCAGGACCAATGAGATTGAACGAGGACCCTAAAAGATATAAATCTTAGATAGATACGTTAGGAAAAAAGGGTATAAAAGAGGACTTTTGGAAGTAAGAAAAAAGCTTGCTTTTGATTTTATTTTCACATCACAACATGCTGTCAGACTGACAAACTTTTCCTATGGTGCAAAGACTTTGACATTTTTCTTAACTTTAACTTTGGATGGGTGCGGAGTACAGATGGGAGGAGAACATCAAGAAAGAATAGAGAGGTGGTTCTTGGGAATTATGCTGTCTTAACTTTGATGTCCGTTTTCCGAAATCTTGGTACCATTATTTCGACTTATTTTTCTTAACTATTCTGCTAATAAATGTGACTGTTTGAATTCAACTTTCTTTTTCAGGATATTAAATGTTTTCATGATTATTGAAGTAGGTTACATACATTTAGGTCATGCTAGGAGATTTGGGGCCAGATGTAGGAGCCCAAATACCGGTCGGTAACGGCCGATTTCCGCCGTTACCGACCGGTATGTAGGAATTGGCATGTAGGGGCCATTATTTTACAGAATCAGTAAATTTACCGAATCGGTAAATTTATCGATTCTGTAAAATACCGAATCAGTAATTTTACCGATTCGGTAAATCCAAATGTAGGTGACACTCCTGAGAGTGTCACAGGCCCTTAAGAGTCGGTATTTTACCACACAATCCTATTGTGTGGTAAAATACCAAATCCAGGTGTGCATGCACATCTGTACATGCACACTGTGCAATGTGACACACAGACATGCCCTAAGGGCATGTATGTGTGCCACATGTCACACATGCCTTTACTTCGCGTGCTAGAGGGTGTCAAAGTGACACCCCCTGCACCCTCGCAACATTCGGTATTTACCGATTCGGTAAATACCGAATCGGTATTTCCCATTGATTCCTATGGGCATCACAGGCCATAGGAATCAATAGGAAATACCGATTCGGTATTTACCGAATCGGTAAATACCGAATGTTACCGATTCGGTATTTCTATTTTAAAAAATACCTACATCTCCCACCTTCATATTTACCAATTCATAAATACCGAATCAGTAAAATTCGGTATTTATGAGTCGGTAAATGTCCCTCACCTACATCTGGCCCCTAGTCTCTAAATAAAAATTGAATACATGGAGAATTAAGATGGTCTTGTTGTCCATTAGTTAACTTTTACTAGCTGATCCATTGACCAAATGGTGTGGTGTTTTAATGTTTATTAAGAATAAAACCATGGTAATATTGATAAACTGCAGATGTATATAGTGTATAGAATTTTAGAATGAAATGAGACACTCCGCTAAAATCCAGCATCTCTTCCTCTAGTGTTCACTGATCTTGGGATCAGGGTGGTTTGTGTAAATGAGTGACTCGCAGTTTTAAGGGCCCCACTGATGAGTAGTGTGTGGTAGCTTCTAGGGAATATAGAAATGGTTTGAAGGTTTGCTATGAAGCCGCGCTGGATCACCTGAATCACCCCCTTCAGAGAGAATCTTTATCAAATAGGCTTTGGCCTTTTCTAGTGCATCATATAGTAAATTTAATTTCTTCCTCTACTCCTTTTGTGACTCCCAACCAAATGTAGATGTCTCACCCCAAATACCAGCCTTTAGGGTGTCACAGTTGATTTGTATATTAGTACTGCCCAGGTTTTCATTGATAAACCTAGGAATCCAGCTCTCCATATGCTGCATATAGCCATTGTCACCTAACAGAGCCCTCTTAAATGTTCAACGAGCTACTTGTGTTTTTTTCCGAATAACCCATCTTCCCAAATTATCCGTGAAGCACCACGAACAATTAGCCAATTAGCCAGACCCCTCCAAGCGAATATTGACACCACTATAGTCCTTAAGTCCTGCGTGGTCTAGGAAATCGATTGGCACCTATCAATTTCCATTGTCCTGCGTGGTCTAGGAAATCGATTGGTACCTATCAATTTCCATGATCTTGCTTCTGTATGCTTGGATATGTGTTTCTTGAAGGCAGATAATATCTGCCCTCAAGAAATGAAGATCATGGGTAATCCTATGTCTTTCTACAGTGTCATTTAGCCCACAGATATAAGTAGAGGCAATTCTAAGCTTACACATCAAAAGTACAATTCAATCCCAACATTCTGTGGCCCATCCCTAACAGATCTAGCAAATCCGAGAAGAAAAAAGAAAAACCATGCAGACTTCCCTGTGAGCTTTTTTTGTGCGGATCTTTTGGATCCCCCCATTTCCCCCATTCCCCTTTCCCCTCTCCCCATGCACGCCCACCCCCACCCTCTCAATAAGGCAAAACAGGTCTGCAGACTCTTGCGATGCCTCCTGCATTCCGCTGTGCCCCTCAGTTGCTCCCCCGCCCCACCAGAAATATCAAACTCACCAGGAGAACCTCACAAATCACCCTAACGTAAATCTGTACCCAAGAGGGAAAAAAAGGGACATAGAAGCCACTGCCTGGCACTAACATGCTTGACCCAAGACAATCAATGGGAAAAAATACACATTATCGACCCATATAGATCTCTATTCCTTTGAAAGTTCCATTAGATATTCTTTGGCTTGGATCTTGGATGTAAATACTCGATAATTCCCCTCGAGGATAATCTTGAGTCAGGCTGGATTCAATAAAAACACTTCACAGCCAAGTTTCCGAAAAGGATCTATCATCTGATGCAACCTCCATCTTCTTACCACCGTTTTATGACAAAAATCTGGTCATACAAAAAAAGAGTGACCCTCAGCTGATCTCTTGGTGTCTGGACGGACTTTCTCTAATATAGCCTGCGGAAGAGGAAAGTTTCCCAAAAAAATGAGGATAGCGCTGGGTTTCTCATTTGACCCTTGTTGGACTTGGCCCTTTTGGTAGGTTCACCCTGAAACTTTTTGCATTCTCCTAGCCTGTTTCTGTAACCTGGTGTTGGTGATTTTAGGCCTCTGCGCACTTTTTCACTGTGGTCCAGTGTAAAGTGCATGTGCTCTCTGTGTATGTATGGTGAGAGTGGCCTGCCCTCCCATAGGAATGCATGGGGATAAGTGGGTCCATGGTAGTTCATGATGTGTGGGGAGTGGGTGGGAGTGGCCTGCCCTCCCATTGGAATGCATGGGGATAAGTGGGTCCATGGTAGTTCCTGATGTGTGGGGAGTGTAGGGGCGAGTTTGGTATGTGTGAACTCGTGAGATTAAATGCTGCACAACAGTGTGTGCAGATTTAATGTGTCTAGTGTAGAAGTGCCACTTTTAGAAGTGGGCATTTCTGTGTGCAGTGTGATGTGAATGCCTGTCTGACTTGTGAGTGACAGGGGCTGGCTGGCTCGTGTGCTTGGCTCCAGGAGCCAGGATGCCTTGTGGTTAATGGAGAGATCTGCATGTTGATGGAAGGGAGGAGTTGCACGTGGGACCTGAATAGGGCTGTGGCTTCCCTCCACAATGCTGGCTCCACCCCCTGTGGTGCGTCTGATGTCCCTAGCCTGGCCAGTGAAAGTGAGAGATGGGCTGAGCAAAACAAAGTGCTCAGGAGTTCCCCTGAACCAGTTGTAGCTGGTTCTCCCATTGCCTGCACCTTGTAGACAAAGGATTGTGTGTATAAAAGAAGGGCTGTGACGCCATGATTTTGTTCTTGTGTTCAACTCAAATCTACCAGGGGCGTGCTGCTGCTGGAGCGCAGGGGAAGGCTTGTCTCCCTGGGCCCTGCCCAGCCCCTGGATGCCTGGAGGACCTTTCTCTGTTGGGAGCTGTTGTGCTCCATCTTTGATGTCCAGGACCTTTGGCATCAAGGGACCGCTTTGCTGTACATTCCTGGTGAGCGCTTGATTTTCCCCTCTGGGAGCGCATTATTTTAACCCTGCAGCACTGGGCTGCAGCGTGTGTGAGAGATTCCCCATGTCTGGGGATTCCCCCCTTTGTGCTTATCACGAGTGCCACCCCGCTTCTTTAATTATTTATATTTTGGGTGCCCACCCTGATGATGGCTGCTTCATTATTTGGATCCCTAGCGGGTACCCACCCCGCATACTACATTTATTTTTGAGCTAGAGGGAGCCTACCCCTCGTTTTCCTCTGAGATCACCATCCGCGGCCCGCCTGGTTGTGGGCGGGGCCGCCGGACGGTAGAGAAAGTGTGGCCAGAAGCTGGTGCTGTGAGGGGAGGACAGGAGCCTACCACGCCTCCCCGAGTGGCCAGGGGGAGTCCTGGGTCCCAGAAGGGGACCCGGTTGAAGAAAGAGTGGTCCTCCTGGGCTCCCGGTGCGAGGAGGGAGCCCGCGCCAATCCTGATTGCAGGGGGGGGCTCTCATAAGGAGGAGAGAGCCCCACGGATCCCCCGCCCAATGTCGGAAGCCTGACCGGAGTCCTGCCCCGAGCCGGTGAGTGGAGGTTTGAAGGGGCGGGGTGGTACCAGTCTAGGCCCCGACCCCAAGCGGTCCCGCCAGAGAGTGGGCCGCTCCATCATGGTGCAGTTGGTGCGCAGAGGGGACCGTGACCCTTCCCCAGTTGGGGGCTGACATTCCCAGCGGCGCCGCAGTGGCGGGCCGCTGCAACTTCGTTCGGGAGCAGTATTCAGTTACCGAGCCCCGAATGGCTCCAACAATGGAATGGAGTAGTTCAGAGCCTAGGTGGCTCCCACGCCCCCAGTATTTACTTTTAGAACCCCCAGAGGCTCCACCATGGAGGCATATTTTCTTTCTGGAGCCAGTGCGCTCCATGTGGGCAAGTTGAATTCTATCTCCAGTGCTCACCGTTGGGGCAGAATTGTTTTCCAGAGCAAGATGGCTCCACCTTGATGCGCAATTCATGAGAGGGCCAGAGATGGCACAGAGGTGCCAGCCCTTCCACAGCTGCACAGCACTTAGTGCCAGCTGCAGCATTTAGGCCCTGTTATTGTTCTCAGCTGCCCAGCAAGTAGTGGGCATCTGCAACGTTTAGTTTGGCGCAGAGGGCCCACCCCTGACTGGTGCTGCCTTGGCAGCGCACCCTGACATTCGGGACACAGGGCATTTGAGCCCCTTTGGAGATGGCCAGTTGGCCAGGGGGACTGGTAGATGTATAGGGCGCAAGGCCCTAATGTGATTGATGTGCTCATGCAATGTGGTGCTAGAAAATGTAATGCATTTAGTATGTTTTGTGCACCCTGTGTTTGATACCTCTAAACTGTGGTTTATGATTATGAGGTTATTTTGCATTCCATGTGGTTATGCTAGTGAGGTTATGTTTCACTGTGTGAACTACGCCCCTAATGTGAGTTATACTTAGGAGGTAGGGTCTAATGTGTTTAGACTAGTGAGGCGATTGCATAATGTGTTTATGCTGGTGAGGTTGGCGCAGAATGTAATTTGCGCCTGAGGTGACTGTGCATAATGTAGTTTATGTTACAGGTTGAGGTGGAGTACAGTAATTACCAGTGGTTACTGGTTGGATGTTTATGACCTATGTTACTTTTACCAATTTCTGCTAAGTGCTGATCCTGACAGTGGCCCACATGGCCCTGTCCTGTGTAAATAATCCCTTGTGAATATTGCTCCTGCCAGTTGGCACAGTGTGTTATGTGTTCACTATTCTAATGTGTTATGAGAATACAAAGGCTATTTTTATATAACCTTGTGTGGAGTTCCTTTTGTGGTGTGCCTGGGATGTTGTTGTTGTGTGCGTGCACTAATGCTTTACACATTGCCTCCGGGATAAGCCTGACTGCACGTGCCATGCTACAAAGGGGGTGAGCAGGGGTTATCTTTGGCGTGTAACTCTCTTGCCCTGACTAGAATGGTGGTTTCAGCATGGCTTTGGCGCAAGCCTCAGCCAACCAGAAATCCCATTTCTAACAACCCTATTCTTTTCTTTTTTAGTAGAAACCTGTGTACCCTGTGCACCTCGGAGTCCCAGTCCCAATGTGCGAGCTCAAGAAAGGCACCCTTGAAAAGTTTGAGGACAAACCCATGTATATCATTGCCTTTGGTGTTCTCCTCAATGCCAAGAAGTCTTAAATTGTTCCTGTGTTGCCTATTCTCAAACTCCTCTAGCTTCCAAAGCACATCCCCCATTCAGGCATCGTTTGCTTAAATGTTCTGCTCGGCACCCTCTACTCCAGTCTCTAATCCCACCACATGCTCCTCGAGTGCAGTGGTCCGATCCAATATAACCGAGCAAAATTTAGTCACTTTGCGAATCGCCCCCTGGAGTTTTTTATTTGCTAGCTGGCCCTTTTATGATCCTGACGGGCCTCTGCCAGCATCTGTTTCAGAGTAGAGAATATCAATTCCATGAATGGGGGAGATTCTGGCTTGTTGACGCTCGCGCTAGGATCTTGGGAAGTATGTTTAGATGAATTGTCTTCCTCAGATTCAATTCCCAGTTGGAAAGCAGAGTGGTCCCATTGTAATTTGCCTGCTTGGCTGTTATCCATATTTGATCCACTGCCTTTGATTATCCCCTTCATACTTCTTCTCTTAGATCTGACTGGCATCTTCTTCTGATTACTAAGGTTTAGGAGTGAACAAACGCACATTAGCATTGGTAAGCAGTGCTAAAGTACAGAGTCCTAAAAGCCAGCACAAATATGTTCTTACAAGTTTAAGATCCTCCTCTTACACTTCAGAAAACATCTGTCATGTCTGTCAATCCTTGTTGTCTTTAATATAGCTAATTCCTACAAATTGCAGTGGACCTACCTCTGTTTGTGGGTGCTAGCGGTGTATCATGGCAGATGAGATAGCAGATACAGTGGTGTAGTTGTTAGATGTAAATTTGCCAGTGGTCAACTCAAATACGTTGGATCCACTGTCCAAGGAATAGATTCAGGGAATGCCTCTTCGGGTGGATTGCCCATTATTGCTCTCCTCTAATGGAAATGGAAGCCTTTGTTTATTTGTTCATGAACAAGGGTCAGGCATAGATTGGGAGCCTACTAAGCAAGTGTATAGAAAGTAATAACATATGAACTTGCAAATCCATTTGGAGTGCAGTTCAATAAATAGAAAGTAGCTTCTAAGGAGTGTACAATGTATACTCCTCATAATGGAAAAGCTCCACATGTACATGGTTTGCTGAAAAGTTGGAAAGAAAACAGACCCCTGGTTGTGAGCAGACAATATATAGGACAACTTCAGAATAGAGGTGATGGAACTCTCCAGGCTGTTTGTTATTGGTGTTTGGAATATTAAGGCTGAGGCTGGCCTGTCCAGAGCCACTTGCAGACAATGCTTGAATAGGTATCTCATTATCTCACATCTGAAACAACGTTAGTGAAATGTCATTGCAGCAGCTTCTGGAACTGGTAGATATTTGAAGGAAAACTCATTTTCATAGGGTAAGCAGTTTTGCAAGCACAATTCGAAGAATCCTCCACATGTATTGCTAACTGCTATTCATAAAAAAAATGAGCTAATTCCACCAGTGACATATGTCTTCAGTATACTAGTGGAAGTACCTATGAGGTTGGTGCCTTTTTTGTCTCCCTTGGGTTTACTCACAAAACATTTTAAATGAATGCTGTACAATGATTTGGAGCTCAGCAGCAGGGCTTCTTCACAAGACCACATTTCTTGAGCTGGCATTTCTTTGCACCCTGACATCCAAAGGGATTATGTCAAGACACCTTTTGATCACTGTTTACCTGGTATTTCAGATACAATATGTAATAAAAGAGGGAAATAATATGATTAATTGATGTAATAGCAATATTATGTCTTTGGAGGTGTTTAGACAACTTTTGGGCTCAAGGCCACAACACCTGCTCCACCATTCAAATCATGCCCCTGTTGTCTGCAAGATACATGCATTTGTGACTGCCTGTTTAGTAGTTAAATATAGCAATATATCTTGTTTAGAGGAGTTATGACAGCTTTTGGCCCTAGTGCCTCCTGCTGTACAATTCAAATCAATGCCCTATTTTCTGTAACGGAGATGCACTCGTGACTGCCTGTTAGTAGTAAAATATTGCAATATTTAGTGTTTTGAATTTAGAGATTTTGGACCCGGTGCCACTGCACCTGCTGCATCATTCCAATCAAGCCCATTTTAACTGCAAGATAACTGCAATTGTGGCAGCCTGTATAGTAGTAAAATATATCAATATTAGGTGTTTGGAGGAGGTCATGACAGATTTTGGGCCTGTTGCCACTGCACCTGCTGCACCATTCAAATCATGACACTGTTTTCTGCAAGTTACTGCACTTGTGACTGCCTGTATAGTAGTAAAATATAGCAATATTATGTCTTTAGATGAGATCTGACACCTTTTGGGCCCAGTGCTACTGCACCTGCTGCACCATTCAAATCATGACCCTGTTGTCTGCAAGGCAACTGCCTTTGTGGCTGCCTGTTTGCAAATAAAACATAGTAATATCAGGTGTTTAGTGGGGTGACTGGAGCCTTGGGTCCCGTGGGCACTGCATTTTCTGCACTATTGAAATCATGACCTTATTGCTTGCTGGATAACTGTACTCATGACTGACTGTTTAGTTGTAAAATATAGCAATATTAGGTGTTTAGAGGAGCTATGCAGCAGGTTTTGAAGAAGAGCTGCAATATTGGCACCCAGTTACAAAAGCAGCAGTGCCGTGGGTCGCTTTATTTAAACAGAAGTGCTTTTAACTTGTACCTCGTCCCTCCTTTCTGCTCCCCCTGGGGGTCGGTCCGATAAAATGCCAGGGCTGATTTGTTCTCTCAGTCCAGCCTTGTTGTTGCATTATTGTATTTGTAGTCCGGAATCAATATTGAAAGGGTCTACGAGTACCTGAAGACAAAATAATAGTTTGGACTGGATTTTAATATGTAGAACTTTGAGCAGTGAAAACTCTGACACTGTAAAAATATGCTCTGCACTTCCTGTATCAACGAGCATCTCCGCACAGCAGAGCTCTCAAGTTTCCTACGTCCTTGCATCAGTAAATCAGTAAATCAGTAAATCAGGATTTTTCTTTGCAGTGTTTCACTTGTGGATTTAATTAAATGATGGATTAAATAGGACTTCACTTATGTATGGAACTGGAAAACATGAGAACTCCTGCTCCTGTGCTTTGACTGTTTGAATAAAGTCCTCCATACTGGAGGGGCATATCCCACCCTCACTTCAAGCTGCAGCATCTCTGCACTGCAAAGTCACAATTAGACTTGGGGCCTGATTACGATGTCGGGCGGATGACACTGTTGCGGCTTAGGACCGACCGACCTCCGGTCGGTGGTCCTGACCCTGCTATTACATGGCGACCGCACATGCTGCCATAAACGGGCTATAGCTCAAGCTCACATAGAGAAATGTGAGTTTATGTTAATCCCTGCACCACGTGGCAAGCCGACTTTGAAAACCTGTTGGAAACCGACATCGTAATCCGATTGGCAGAAACACTGTCCGTAGGGATTAAGGTGAGGCCTCAGACTGGCCGACTGGCTCCTTGAGCCGTTGGAATTTAGCCAGAACGGCTGGTCAGTTTCACTTTATACTGCCTGCATTTTAATGTGGGGGTCGGAAGAGAATCCTTTGATGTGACTTGGAATTCAGATCTGTGGTTGGAGGCTTAATAACTCACATCGTAATCAGGCCCTTACTGTGAGGTTAGAACAGACCTTAGATGAGAAATCTCGAGTACACCATCTTTCTCTCCTGTTAAATGGGGGAATGACCTCTAAAAACCTCACTGTAGGGACTTTCACAAGGTGTTAAAGGTGCAGAGGTGAGACACATTGAGTGTGAAAGGTATTATGAGAGGCAGAAAGGAAGGCAGAGTAAGAGAGGTAGGCAAAGTGAGTGTGTGTGTCTTGTACCCGAGTATAAATTGTGTGAGTCTGTAGAGGCATCTATGGATTGCTGTTATGTATTAGTGACTCTAGAGTATTTGTGTTTATGCACATGACTGGCCTTTGTGCAAAGGGTTTGTAGGAAAAGGAACTTTGTGTGTGTGTGTGTGTGTGTGTGTGTGTGTGTGTGTAGGTGTGTGTGTGTGTGCGCGCGCGAGGATGCATGTGGCTGTGTTTTGTGTGTGTGTGTGTGTGGTTGTGCGTGTGTGTGTGGTGGGGAGTGTCGTGTATGCAAAAGGTAAATGTCAAATTTCTGTGCAACAACTAATTTGAGTGCTTATAGTATGATTAACAACTTAATAATTAGATAGATAGACGATTTTAAGGACATAGGATCACACAGATATAAATATGGGCTGGCCCAGCCCTGCTCATCCCACTTGGATTTGGCCCAGGGGAACCGTCAACGTTGTGTTCTGAGATTTTCTCACTAACCAACCATCAGGTTTTGCTTTACAATGGGCATAAGTACTAAAACAACAAAGCCATTTGTCTTCCCACACTGCAAATGAAAGACTAATTATGTTTTCAAAAACTATCAACAGCATACAGTTAATTAATGTAACATCAACTATTAGGCACATAGATTTGTAATTCATTTGAACCCGAACTCCCCCCTACACTCTATGCCTAGCACTTCTTTTACTAACTGAAACTATTTTGCATTAGTTTTTATTTTCAATGAAACCCCTTTTAATGGTTCAAAGTTTCCACTTTCTTTGAGTCAAGTTTGGTGCAATTACTTTCCTTTGCCGATGCCTACGTAACATAGCAGATGTTGACTTGCTCACAAGACAGAAACTCAATTACTTAATCGTAAAAGTTGTGTTCTGAGGGTTTTTATTTTCAGTGGGGCATAACTGCTAAAACAACAACGCCAGTCGTACCCGCTAAACTACATCCGCCACTTAATTCATCTAATACGAGCCACATGACAACAATGAGGAGCTAATTACTGATTAGTCTGTGCCCACTGGCAGAAACTAACTCTACCTACGTTGAATGCTTGTCTGCTGCTTGAGCTGCTGTTCCACTGGCGTCTGCTGTGTGGCACAACTGCCCTTCAGATGACCTCCGCACAGCGTGAGCTCCCTTGTAAGTTATCTCTGGAAGCAGAGCTACCCCGTCACCGTAACAAAGTGTTCTAATTGTTATCTTGAATATTATGGCAAAGAATTGCTGCACTCTGCGATTCACAATTCTTAGATATATGGTCCCTGAACTGCAGGGAGTAAAAACAATTGGGATTTTTTTTTAACAAAAAATTGCTGAATATGAAATGTTGTGAAATATGTCTTAATTAAAATGGTTAATAATTTATGTAAGTGAGCTTTGTGTCAAATGTGTTTTCCTTTTCTTGCTGTGTTCTATTCCTCTGGTGTATGCATTAAGATTTTTTTATTTTATCATTTTTCATAGCGTTTCTTCTATGGATGTAAACATCCCATGAGAAACATATACAATTGCAGTTTGCTACTGTAGGCGTGTGCCTTCAAAAAGCAGTTTCAACAACGACCGTTCCACCGTAGGCAATCTTCCAATTTTGTTGTATCTCCTTGCTTCGCATTGTAATACAAGTTGGCACGCTTCCTTTGGAACCTTTCTATTTGCAATGATTTTCATGTCCTCTCGTACCAGCTGAGAGGGCTAAAGGAGTCTGTATCCCAATGAACCTGCAGGTTGTTTGAAGGCACATTTACTAACCTTTCACGCACAGGGCCGGACTGGCCCTTCCGGGCACCGGGCAATCCCCCGGTCGGCTGGATGGGGTGGGGGCCGGTTTCGTGACAGGGGGCCGCTTCTGTTGTTGGGGCCGATTTGGACCGGCCCCAACAACATAACACAGATAGTGTTTACAGCTGTACTTTAAGCACATCACAATCAGGCCGCCTGGCTGCTGCCTGAGAGGCCTGGTGTGAGCTGGCGTGCCGCGCCGATTTAAAATACATGATTACATTTTGATCACCACCTGACCTCACCTCCTCCTGTCACCTGACCATGATGTGTTGTTGAAGACGTGCGCAGCGCGCATGTGTCACCGCCTCCGCGGCGCCGCTGTTTTTTTAGGGTGAGGTCTGCAGTAATGCTCATGCGCATTGGGAATGCGCGTGAATGAGGCGAGGTCGAGGCAGGCATTTAGAGCAGGACAGCCAGGAAAGAGATCCGCACCCCGTAATTTAATCTCCCCTGTCTGCCGTCCGCAGCGCAGGTGAGTGTAGTATTTATTTGTTTACAGTGATCAGGGGCCAGATCTGATTCATGGGTGGTGGGCGGCACAGCTCTACTGTCCAGTTTGCTAAAAAGCCATTTTAGCAGGTGGGTGTGAAAGACGGAACTAGGAAAAACAGCGATCAGCGATAATTGAAGTGAAATCATCAGGATGGATTTTTTGACATGTTTATCGACATTGTCTCTCTGTTTAAAGTGTAATCATGTATTCCTCTTCGTGTAACAGGATGCATATACCCATTGTGTCCCTATTAGACTTCGAGGCGCGCTCATTTGTTTCTCCCCATGGATGAATGAAATAATACAATGTAGATGTATAAAGCACACAGAGACGGGCGTCCTCGAGCTACGGAGCATAGAACAGAAGGAGAAAGTCCAACCCTTTTAGCAGCTAAAAGACATGTTCTGAGGACTTTGTGAAATGAAGTGTGGGTTGTCGGAGTTCTCAATAATAAAGGAAGCATGTTCAGTGACAGCGTGCACCTTTAATTACTTTCCTGAATATAAACGTGCCAGTGTGCAAACGCCTATTTGCCTCTGTAATAAGTGACAGTTTGCTCTCAGTTCGCCCCCTATAAATAGAAAAAACGCGCACTGTCCTTTCTCACTTGACGGGTTGCGTGAGAGGTTTAAATAAAATCCTGGGTTTCTCTCTTTAGTATAAGAAAGCTCGAACTGTCTCGTTTCTCCCTGTAGTACATGACAGTTTGCAAACTCAAGGTTTTCCCTATAACACTTCATAGCCTGCACTTTGCTACTGTTGTCTTAGTGTAGTAGCAAGCTTTCATTGCTCTGCTGTAAACTACAACAGGTGCTGCTGGTCTCTACTCGCTGTGCTGTCATGCGCCACCTCCTTGTTTTAATGCATGTCAGCTCGCACTCTTACTGTTGCTCCCTACACGAGGTACTTGCTTGTAGTCTTGTTTTGCTTTCTATAGTATTCGATGTTGCTCGTATGAGTGCCGGCTTGCACTCTCCTTGCTGCTGGAACAATTTTCCGAGTACGGCTGCTGCTGACCATTAACTGCACCAAACAAAGGTTCACAGAGGTCGGAAAAAAACAAGTACTACTGAAAATTCAAGTGTAACACATATGTCAAACCTGTTGAGAGAGGGAGAGGGATAGCACACAAATATCCTCGATGTGCCATAGATGATCCAGATGTAATGTACGCGTTTGCAGGGGTGTAACTCAGGCCCCCGGACCCCCCCTGAGAGCTCCAGATGAAATCTGGAGTGGCAGGAAGTGGTGCACGCTGGTACTGGCAGGCTTTAGGGTTGGGCAGTTTCGCACTCGGAATGACAGCTCCTGCAGTGGTTGTCCTCAGGTAGTCCTCACAAGCGTGTCCCAGTGACTCGAAGCACGGCGCAGCATTAGCGACTCAATTAAACTCTGAACCACAGTTCTCTGACCTTATAGACGTAGTTATTAGTGCTGCCAACTAAGCTGATCCGGTAATTAATAGAAGAGGTTCTCACAAGAAACTATTCAAATCTTTTAAAGTACCACTGGGATCATTTAACTAACACATTTTTTTTAAAGCCTTTATTTATCATTTTATAAATGTAACTAAACTGATTTGGTGAGCCAAGACAACAAATGGAATTCCTGTATTTCCTTCTGCAGCTTTGTAAATATAATCTTCAATTCCTGGAAGAATATCAGTCTTTACCAGGTGTATTATCACACCAAAAGCTGCGTGACTCGCAGTAAGCCCATAAATATTCTGAACAGAGGGACAGAATATTTTGGTGCACAGGATCCCCAAAACCATTAGGATAGGCATATCATATGCTGTGGCTGTGTAGTCATGGTCACCTCTTTAGAATGTTAGAGATGTAATGAGATGGAATGTTGGAAGGCCATAGGGTAGTTGATGAAGGCTGAGGTGTCTGAATAAATAATACCTTAATTGAACCGTTTCACTGCCTTTCTTTAATGTGTAATTGAGGTCGACATCCCAATTTGGCAACAAGTGTGGTAGGCAGAAGCTAAGTCATACACCTCAAAACGGATGAGGTGTTATTTGTCAATGGTAAAGAGACTGACTGCAGACTGCTCTGTGTCACTTAGGAGTATTGCCATAGTGACAACTCGAGTGGAAACAGGACCCGGACATACTCCCAGTGACTGCAGCAAGGTGTGTAAAGAGGCATTGAACTAAGTAAGAGGAAGATTTTGGATGGTTATGTCAATCGGAGTGGTGTGAGCATGATCAGCTTGTTGAAGCTCGTGCATCATATAGACTCAACAGTGAGGTTGGCAAAGTGTGTGTGTGGCCTCAACGAGTGTATGATGTCATCGTGTGATGATGTCATGTCCATTTTGGATTGGGATTCAATTACAGAGGAGTGATAACTGCGAGCAGCCATTTTAGAGTGGGTCACTGATATTTTGGAGGCATTTGCTGAAGTGAAAGGTCCCGACGAAGTTGTCCATATAAAAGAATCCACTTTGGAAAGTGAATTTTATTTCTTGTACTATGTGTGAGCATAAGGCACTTTACAGTAGTTAAATGATGTAAATTTGAGCAAACAGACAACAATACCCTGACACTTTTTGCTCTTCTCTATAATATATTCAGGTGTCTAGTTAATTTAGAGGCATTCTTGTAGTAATTTCTGCAGAAAATTTCAGCTCCAATGATTTTTCTTGACATCACTGGGCAAACCAAATCTTAAATGGAAGAAGGTATTCGGGAATTATTTTTGAGTTTGTGCCACTAACTTAAGCTCAGCGAGGAAACATGCACTGTTATTACATCATTTAGGCACAGAAGGCAAGAGGTGTTAGAAAATGTACCTGAATTGTCTATAGAAGACACAAGGAATTTGAATGAGTACGAAACTGTCTTCCAAAAACTATAGGAGTCTGTGGAAGATTTTGTGACTATTTTGCGCAAACTGGCATAAAGCTTCAATTTTGGCAAACCTACAGAGCACAGAATTAAAGACTAATTTGTTTTAAAAAGCGGTAGTGACGAAATACTAGAAGAATTTTGGTAGAAGGATAACCCACCTCTAGAAGAAGTGATTCTGGTGGCTAAACTTTTAGAACTAATGCTGAAGTATGGGGAAGAGTTGAGTGTAGAGAAGGATGTGAAAACTACTGTGAAAAAGAGGGCACACGTGATGTGTGTGTTGGAACAACTAATAGTATGTTTAAAAAAAGGAGATTTAGAATTTATAGGGACATTTTACAGATGTGGAATGGTGGGACAGAGAGCCAGTGACAAGATGGTCCCTGGTTTGTCTCTAATTTGCAATACATGTGGCAGGAGAACTCATTTTAGTAAACAGCCATGAGTAAACAGCTTTGTAGTTTTAAAAAAAAAAAGTAATACAGCCAGCCTGAGGCCACCGTGGCTGTGACCTATGTGACTGACATGTGCCTCAGTATGTGTTAGCCTCGCCTACACTGATTCACAGACTTCTCAGAGACTTACTGTCCCATGTCGTCGGCTTGAGTGAGTCCACTGACACAATCTAACAGTGTCTCTCTATAATTACTAGGCAGCTGCTAATGTTTGGGGCCTCTAACATCCTGATGGATGCTCGAGTGTAGGCCCGGCCCCGCACGAATCCCTGGCCTGGAGTCCAAAGTGCTGTAATGCACATGCCATTATTATGATTATAAATTCCATGGTAGGAGCCAGGGGGCCTAGTCGGCATAGGCTGGCTAATTGTTTTTCCGCTGGCCTCGCAACAAACATGTACAACTAGTGTAGGTCCGATGTTCAATTTCCTGCCTCAGCCTGTGTGGTACAGTGAGCACCAGCATTGATGCCAAAGTTAAAGCACCGCAGTTGAGTGTACTGTATACCAGAACACTCTATAGCACTAAGCCCCAGGAAATATAACTTCTGCCTCAGCCTACCTACTACCATGCCAGCACCAGTAGCATTCATGTAATTTATCAGAGAAAACAGATCTAGAAGCGCGACTTCGGTACAGTAAGTATTTTAATATTCTGGCAGCTACAAAAGGTAATTTTACCCCTATCTGTACATACTTTAAACAGTGCATATAAGAGGAAAACAGTATAAAATGTGTTTTTAAACTGCCCTTATGACCCCTGACTGATAAAGTAAAAAAACACAGAAAGTGCATTTCACAAATGAATGCAGACAATTTCATGCAAAGTTCCCTTAAAACTCAAGTCCAGGCCTTTGCAAACTTAAAACCAGGAATGGTAGACTGTATTTTTTCTCCAAAAGGTGGCAATCCTAAATGAGCACCAGTATTGAGGCCGCAGTAAGAGGACAACAGTTGAGTGTAATGTATGTCAGCACTCTCTGCAGCTCTGAGCCCCTGACAGATGGCAGTACAATCCTCTTAGAACGGGGCAGTAGGTTAGTGAACTTCTTTTTCAGGTATTTTGTAGTAGTTTCAATATCTTTTTAGAACTTCTCATTATTTGAAAGTGTGTAATTTTGGATATTGATTTCTGTCAATGCACTTCATTGATTGATTTTTCTTGTGAAAGTGTCACTCTAAGTGTTACTCATGTTGTCACGTGTTGCTGTTGAATGTCACTCATAAGTACAGTTAAATCATGAAAATGTGACACATGAGAAGTCAGAATACTTGGCAGCTATGAGTAAGTGCTTGAGACTGAGTGACAGTATAATCTCCAAGTTCAACTTACTATGCTATAAAATTAGCTTTTTAGGCTACCATGTGGTCATGAAGGGTCAGATTAATGAGATCAAGTTCTGAGCAGCTGCAGTGCCTACCCTCTGTTTCTGAGAACTTATGTCACAAAGTCTCTCTCCAGTTAACGCCCTTCCATTTCCCATACTTTGCAGCAGTTTTAAAATCTTCTTAGAGTTTCTTGTTGCTCAAATGGGTGTAATTTCTGATATTTATCCCATGTCTTAATTGCTTGATTTCGCTCGCAAGAAAGTGTCACTCATAGTTGTTGAAATGTCACTCATAATTACACTGAAATTATGAAAATGTCACACATAGCAATCTGAAACCTTTAAGGTCATCATCTACTATTTACTGTGCTTTGAAAGTTGATACAATTTGAATATGTAATGAAAATGTGCTGTAAAATTCCCCATTTTGGTCTGTCGTTTTCCCAAATTTTCTTAGGGGACAACCCCCCCAAACCCCCTTATTAGCGGTCAGGCTTGCTCGCTGCACTCGCTCGCTCGCTACGTGCAACGGGGGCTGGTCTGGCAAAATTTGCCAGGGCTGCTTTCAGTTCCCAGTCCGGCCCTGTTCACGCAACACAAGGCAGCAAACATAGTTGTTTTATTCCTGTGAGAAATGGAGATCTCTAGTTGGCAGAGGTTTGCACCCTGTCCAAAGAGGGACCCTTATTCTAGTCAGGGCAATGGAGTCACACAGCTAAAATAATCCCTGATCACCCCCTTGGCATGAGCAGTCAGGCTAATCTCGGAAGCAATGTGTAAAGCATTTATACAAATACACACAGTAAAACAGTGAGAACGCTACAAATAGATACAAGAACAGTTTAGAAAAACAACCAATATTTATATGAGTAAGACAAGACCATAACAACAGAAATCCCAAAAACACAAATGAAGATATCACTTTAAAACTAGTTCAATCCATAAGAAACTATGGATATGTCACTTTTAGCATAAAGTACCTGGGGTGTGTCAAAATCAAACACGAAACCAGGTGCAGGGGAGGCGGAGACACTGGAAAAGCAAAGCTATGTGTCTGCTCTTACTGTCAGCGGAGGTGATGTATTAAGTCCTTACTGTGAGGGGTGGTGATGCATCGAACCCCGTCGGTGAAGAACTTGGCGTATATGGACTATGTGTCGAAAATCAAGACGTGATGGGTCGCAGAGGCAGCAGATTAACAGGCGCTGCGTTGATAACCCGGCGGTGACAGTCACAAAGCAGGGTCTGCTCCAGAGTCGGAGCTTGTGCCACGGACGTCGGAGATGTGGTGCTCATGTTGCAGTGATCTTACAGCTGCATGGCAGGCACTGCATCAATTCTTCTGCCGCAGAGTGGTGATGCATTGGTTTTTCAATTGCATGGCAGTGCTGCATCGGAAAACGGGAGCTGCATGGATGTTCATGGTTCTAAGTAGGAAAACCACCTCCAATGGCCAAGAACTGGAATATGCACCCCTTGGCAGGTCAGAACTCCTATCAAAGGAGTTCAGGGGCTGCAGATGAGGTCTTTGATGGCCGTGAGAAGTATTCTTAGTAGGGGGCAAGCACACACAAACCTTTGGAAAACCTTGGAAAGCAGGATGTAGAAAGCAAAGTCCAGTTCTTTCACTCTCAGGACAGAAGCAGCAAGCAGCAGGACAGCACACAAAGCAACAGGCAGAGTGTCAGTCTCCTACAGCATACAGCTCTTCTTCCTGGCAGAAAGTCCTCTTAGTCCAGAAGTATTCCGAAGTTATGGTGTCACAGCTCCAGTACTTATACCAGTTTCTGCCTTTGAAGTAGGCACACTTCAAAGGAAATTATCTGTAGTTCACAAGTCCCTGCTTTTCCCTAACTTGACTCCAGAGACACACTACAGTGGGGTGAGAGTGCTTTGGGTGAGGACAGACAAAGCTCTATTCAGGTGTCAGTGACTACCTATTCTAGCTCAGGAAGATCCATCAGCCTGGTGATGGGCCATCAGCTTATGTAGGGGACTCGCCTCATCTCCCCTTTTGTGAGTGCCTTGAGTGAATGCACAAACAGCACAACTTGCACCCTCCCTCAGACGTGGATTCGGCAGCCAGGCATAGACACAGAATAGTAAAGCAAAAAAATTCCCACTTTCCAAAAGTGGCATTTTCAAACATACATTTTAAAAACCAACTTCACTAAAAGATGTACTTTTAGATTTAAATTGTGAGTTCAGGAACCCCAAACTCCAAATCTCTCACTTTTCCCAATTGGAAGTTACTCTTGTAAGAGGTTACAAGGTAGCTCCAATAATTACCTATGGGAGAAATAGTCCTTGCAATAGTGAACGATGCCATTAGCAGGATTTCACTATCAGATATGCACAACACATTACTGCATTTCTTGACCTTTCAAATACACTGCACCCTGTCCATGGGGCTACCTTGGGACTACCTTAGGGTTCCCTTAAATGTAATAAAAGGGAAGGTTTGGGCCCGGTAGGAGGGTGCACATGCCAGGTCGACTTGGCAGCTTAAAACGGCACTCACTGCAGTGGCAGGTCTCATACATGTTCAAGCGCCTTGAGACCCTCTGGGTGAGTAGCGCGCTATACAAATTTTTGAACTTGAACTTTTTCGAACTTGAACTATGTTTGCAAGGATACTTGTGGGTGACACAATCAGTGCTGCAGGCCCATTAGTAGCATTTGATTTACTAGCCTTGGGCACACCTGGTGGTTTACTAGGGACTTATTAGTAAATCAAATATGCCAATTATAGATAAGTGAGTCACCAATACAATTTAGACAGGGAGCTTATGCACTTAAGGACTGGTTAGCAGTGGTAAAGTGCTCAGAGTCCTAAAGCCATCATAGACAGGTCAGGCAAAATAGGAGGAAGAAGTCAAAATGTTGGAGGATAACCCTGTAAAAAGGGCCAGGTCCAACAGCTGCATTGCATGAAAATGAGAGAGGAGAAATGCTCAATATTTGTAGAGATGTGAAGCATTTTTGCTCTTTCCTTGCGGTGACACACTGTGTGTAGCCTAGCACAAATGTTGGCATCCTTGCACCATAGTGCCATGGTGCCTGCAAAACAGGCAGGATTGTTTTGCGCACAAAATCAAGCCTTAGAGACATTTTCCTCTCTCTGAGTGTGGTGCAGAATGCAGCACATGTTGAAAGAGAAAATAACAAGGAGAAATATAGATATTCGTCCTCTTTACACCCTAAGTTGTGAAAATGTACCTTGTTTACGCATTCCCAGATTTACAAGTATTTGTAAATCTGAGAATGCACCAAACCCCATGGGTAGATTCTCTGTAACGTTCATGATCCACCCAAGGAACCCTCTGAAGTTGACATGTAAGGTAATGCAGTGCAAATAGCTGCCTTGCGTTGCATTTTTTTTACAAAGCCACACAAGGCCACGCAAATCACTTGTGTGGCTTTGTAAATATTACTGAATCCTTTGCCTTTTCTTTGCATGATGCAAGGAAAACACAAAGGCCTCACAAATATGGCCTCTGATATCTGAGAAGTACTCAACTGGTACTGGTGAAGGTTTGATGCTCTTTTTCCATGTACACGAGTGATTGTTTGGTAGAGCCTGCACTTGTGGCTAGAATGGTGCATGCTGGCGTGTGTGTTATGCATCTGTGGTGAGGCCTACAGATGAAAACTGATCCTACCACAGCAGACGTGCCTCTGAACTTGGGCCTATAGAAAGGTGTATTTGTGTTTTGGTTTAGGTTGCATGCATTTACATACCTCTACGGCAATGTTCACTAGAGGTCATCTTTGAGATGAAAACACATCTATCTTTGGCAGACCTAGCTTAGAGGACTGTGTGTGTCTGGTCCTGGAACAAAATAACAGATGACTTTTTTTTTACTTCTCCAAAAGGAGAGGTGGTCCTTTTTCTGGGTTTTTAGTATTTTATTAACACTCCTGAAGGATCCACCCAGATGCCAAATCGAGATGTGACTGAAAAAACACTATTTGAGAACTGCCATGAGAGACTTTTCTATTTCAGGTGCATACATATGTATATATTAGTGGACTTTGTTGTTTCCATGCCTGCAGTAAGACGTTTTCTTCAAAATGTTTTATATGGTGTTAGAGGAGTCAACTAGACCTTATGGAGAAACGTGTAACTGTTTTCTTTTTTTTCAAAACATTTTTATTGCAGATTTCATCAATATTACATACATAAATACACGAGGAGATTCATCCATAAAAGGCAGCTGAGTAAAAAGGGATCGAGGAGCAATCTTGGACTATGGACAGCAAATAACAATTTGTCATAAATTCAAATACATTCATTCCAGAAATGGCCAGTGCTTCTTCTTTTAAAAAATTCCGAACAACTCTTGCAGTTAAATAAAGTGCCAACATAGAGCAGTCCATCCTCACCTAATTCATATACTACGGTCCCACAATTTTTAATTAAAAAAAATGATATAAAAGAAAATTCATAGTTCAGAATGACCCAGCTCTATATCACTTTTTCAATTATAAATTGGTGCCCATATACGATATCCTATTTTTTTGGGTCATCCGACCATTCCATTCGTAGATCTCCTTTTCAAGATAAAATATTGATAAAAGCTGAACAAGCCATTGTTGGAAAGAGGGAGCAGATGGATCCAACAGGTTGAAGGAAATACAAATTCTATCCAACTCCATGGCGAAAAACAAAACTTCATTAAAAACACTCAATAACATTAATTCTGGCATTAGGATTACTTTTAGTTTCAGGGAGTGTTCTAAAAATTTTACAATATCTGTCTTTAAGATTTCTAAAAGAGGATAAGTAGAAAACATATGTACTAAATCCTCATCTGTACTTTGCCAACGGGGACACTGAATACCCACTGAGTCCCCCGCTTTAGCGATATTGTCCGGTGTTTAAAGAGGTCTAACATGTTTTAGAATGTTGAGCCTGCAGCCCTGCTGAACACAATATAGTCCAGTCTAATTTGAAAGATTTAAAAAAAATAATTCACCTGTTACACCAGATTCCGTTCCCATTTTTCAACATGTTTCTCCAGAACATCTTGTGACGTTTGATTCAGGCCACCATATATCTGACTAATTGAGCAGCTCTCCTTATTCACCACCACCTCCATTATTACGTCCTTAATAAAACCTCTTTGGCCCCCAGTTTTGCCTACTAAGAATCTCTGAATCTATAAATACTTAATGAAATCTTTCTTATCAACTCCATAATTGGCTTGAAGCTCCTCAAATAAAGCAACCTTTTTCCTCAGACAAGACCAATCCCCACATGCTGCCAACAAGGGTTTGGATCTTAATTTCTTGTAGTAGCTTGGCTCAATATGTCTCAGAATTATTATTGGGTTTATATCCAGTGACCCGTTACTACTCCATTGATGTGTCGAGTCTCCCCTATTAAGGATCACGTATAATGGAGCTCTGCAGACCATTAATACAGCCTCAAATTTGGAACAGCCTATTCCCCTCTGTCCCTTGGGAGTGTCGTAAATGTTAGCGCCTTCTGTTGATCATATCCTCCATTGCTTTG
Source organism: Lissotriton helveticus (assembly GCF_964261635.1). Classification (NCBI taxonomy): domain Eukaryota; kingdom Metazoa; phylum Chordata; class Amphibia; order Caudata; family Salamandridae; genus Lissotriton; species Lissotriton helveticus. The sequence goes on along the minus strand of NC_136059.1, from coordinate 220,271,553 downwards.
AACCAGTGCTCCTCTATCTCCAATGGTATTGGTCTAAAAAATAGAGATAAGAAAATAATTTTGACTATTTTACCCCGACCTACAATTGACAGATGAAGATTTCCATCATACCAAAGTCCTGCCTCCCCCTCTGGATAACTGGGGCAAGGTTCACCCCAACAATTTGGTTCAACACATGTTATGTTTACCTCGGATATATCGCTGACTTTGTTACCTGTAAAGCATCTAGTTTAATCATCCAATTTACAACTAATTGGTCTTATCCTGATATAGCAAATAACCAAGCCTTCTTTTTCAATTTCCACCAATGCTACCTTAGTATCAGAAGTTACTACCACTAGATCGTCAGGTTTTATCTCAATTTATTTCCAAAATATTAATAATAAAAATAAATAATAAACATTCATTGAATACACATTCTTTAACACTATAATATGCAAAACGCACACCTATAATGAATTACACAATTACCATAATTAATTACTAAGTAATTAATTTAAATTCATTAACAACTAATTATTAATCCATCAATTAAAAGTAAATTACTTTCTACCCTCTCCACCATTTCCATCTATAAACACCACAACACACACCTAAAAATAATTACACAATTAACATAAATAGTTGCCAATTAATTAATTAAAATTAATTAACAACTAATTAATAAATAACTAATTTACACACGTAACACTATATTATCTAAATTCAACAAATATTGTTAAATACAAATTATTCAATACATGTATTACAATTCAATTACTTCCCACCCTATTCCCCTACAAACCCACAGCCCAATACAGAATTAAAAAAACACAAAATAAAAAAACTAACTAAAATAATAACTACTAAAAATAATCAATAAAAGTTATATAATTAAATTACTTCCCACCCTATTCCCCTATAAACCCACAACCTGCTACGGAACGAAAAACTCAAAATTCAAATAAAACATATAATAAAAATGCATACAATTCTTATACAAAAATACATACATCACACACATATAAAATATATACTAAAATATATAACATTATTAAAACATTGATCTGTTTAACATCTATATTTTTGCAAACTATATTAAACACTTTGATATTTTTTAAATTGATATTACTTACCTAAAATCGATTATCTTGACCTTGAGAATTTGTGTGTCGATATTTTTGACCCACGATATTTATGAGACAATATTTGTGCAATTCAATATTTTTTTACTCAATATTCTGTCTCTGCAACATTTTTGCATTGCACCATTGAAAAGACATAGATTTAATCCTCAAGTTAGCCTCAGTTTTCCAAATCAGGGGATCACTATAAAGGGCAAATAAAAATGGAGAACTGAGACATCTCTGTCTTGTCCCCATTTTGAATCGAAGCTGGTCAAATTGCCCCCCCATCAATTGCAGCCAGGCTTTAGATGCATTTATACACGACCCATATAGCATGAATAAAATTCTTTCCCACATCAAATCTTACCAGCACATCCCATAAATGACCCCAGGAAACCCTATCAAACGCTTTTTCAGTGTCCAAAAAAATGAACACCATAGGGTCTCCTGCGATGGAGGCAGCGTCAAGTAATGTTATGACTCTCCTAGTATGAATTTTGGAAAAGGGGGTGGTGATGGACAGAGTTTCTGAATGATGCAGAATACTCTTACCAAGTCAAGAGATCATGGTTTTAATCCATCACCTGTTTTTTAGCTCACTGCACCATCCCAGCTCAGAAACCCGGCTATATGCAAATGAGTCTGTTCGATTTTATCCACACTATGTGTGGGAGGGTATACTCAGACGTGAGTCCCTTGCTCATTGCACCATCAGGATTCAAGCAAACCGGGCCGACGAAGGCTGTGATGCCAGAAACCGGTCCCCGGGAGCTTGTTTCCTTCCCAGTATAAGAATTGGCTTGGTAGTTTGGTTTGCCCTGTTCCCATCATGCACTGGGACAGGAACAGACTAATTTGCATATAGCCAGGTTCTGAGCTGGGATGGTGCAATGAGCTAAAAAACAGGTGATGGATTAAAACCATGATCTCTTGACTTAGTAAGAGTATTCTGCATCATTCAGAAACTCTGTCCATCACCACCCCTTTTTTCCAAAATCGATTTTATCCACACTATGTGTGGGAGGGTATACTCAGACGTGAGTCCCTTGCTCATTGCACCATCAGGATTCAAGCAAACCGGGCCGATGAAGGCTGTGTGATGCCAGAAACCGGTCCCCGGGAGCTTGTTTCCTTCCCAGTATAAGAATTGGCTTGGTAGTTTGGTTTGCCCTGTTCCCATCATGCACTGGGACAGGAACAGACTAATTTGCATATAGCCAGGTTCTGAGCTGGGATGGTGCAATGAGCTAAAAAACAGGTGATGGATTAAAACCATGATCTCTTGACTTGGTAAGAGTATTCTGCATCATTCAGAAACTCTGTCCATCACCACCCCTTTTTTCCAAAATCGATTTTATCCACACTATGTGTGGGAGGGTATACTCAGACGTGAGTCCCTTGCTCATTGCACCATCAGGATTCAAGCAAACCGGGCCGACGAAGGCTGTGATGCCAGAAACCGGTCCCCGGGAGCTTGTTTCCTTCCCAGTATAAGAATTGGCTTGGTAGTTTGGTTTGCCCTGTTCCCATCATGCACTGGGACAGGAACAGACTAATTTGCATATAGCCAGGTTCTGAGCTGGGATGGTGCAATGAGCTAAAAAACAGGTGATGGATTAAAACCATGATCTCTTGACTTGGTAAGAGTATTCTGCATCATTCAGAAACTCTGTCCATCACCACCCCTTTTTTCCAAAATCGATTTTATCCACACTATGTGTGGGAGGGTATACTCAGACGTGAGTCCCTTGCTCATTGCACCATCAGGATTCAAGCAAACCGGGCCGACGAAGGCTGTGATGCCAGAAACTGGTCCCCGGGAGCTTGTTTCCTTCCCAGTATAAGAATTGGCTTGGTAGTTTGGTTTGCCCTGTTCCCATCATGCACTGGGACAGGAACAGACTAATTTGCATATAGCCAGGTTCTGAGCTGGGATGGTGCAATGAGCTAAAAAACAGGTGATGGATTAAAACCATGATCTCTTGACTTGGTAAGAGTATTCTGCATCATTCAGAAACTCTGTCCATCACCACCCCTTTTTTCCAAAATCGATTTTATCCACACTATGTGTGGGAGGGTATACTCAGACGTGAGTCCCTTGCTCATTGCACCATCAGGATTCAAGCAAACCGGGCCGACGAAGGCTGTGATGCCAGAAACCGGTCCCCGGGAGCTTGTTTCCTTCCCAGTATAAGAATTGGCTTGGTAGTTTGGTTTGCCCTGTTCCCATCATGCACTGGGACAGGAACAGACTAATTTGCATATAGCCAGGTTCTGAGCTGGGATGGTGCAATGAGCTAAAAAACAGGTGATGGATTAAAACCATGATCTCTTGACTTGGTAAGAGTATTCTGCATCATTCAGAAACTCTGTCCATCACCACCCCTTTTTTCCAAAATCGATTTTATCCACACTATGTGTGGGAGGGTATACTCAGACGTGAGTCCCTTGCTCATTGCACCATCAGGATTCAAGCAAACCGGGCCGACGAAGGCTGTGATGCCAGAAACCGGTCCCCGGGAGCTTGTTTCCTTCCCAGTATAAGAATTGGCTTGGTAGTTTGGTTTGCCCTGTTCCCATCATGCACTGGGACAGGAACAGACTAATTTGCATATAGCCAGGTTCTGAGCTGGGATGGTGCAATGAGCTAAAAAACAGGTGATGGATTAAAACCATGATCTCTTGACTTGGTAAGAGTATTCTGCATCATTCAGAAACTCTGTCCATCACCACCCCTTTTTTCCAAAATCGACTCTCTAGTATGGCCAGTGGTTCCTCTACCTGGGAGAACGCTACGCTGTCTAGGGATGATCACCTTCCCTATAGGACTCAAATTGTTAGCTAATACTTTCGAAAACAAAATTACCATCAAAAGTGTAATAGGTCTATAAGACAAAATCACATGAAGAGTTCCCCCCTTTTTTTAAACACAATTATATTGGCCCTGGCCCATGACTCTGGAGCCGGTTCCCCCTTTTAAACCTGGCATTTTGTATTAACTAAATCGGTTCCTAGAGCAAAATAAAAACTTTATAGAATTCTAGTTGAATCCAATCGATTCTCATTGCTTTTCCAGAGGAGAGGTCCCTAAGTGCCCTGTAAATTTCTTCCTCCATAAATGGAGCCTCTAAAGACTCAAGGGGGGATATGTGCAAGGAAGTAGCAGAGCGTGTTAGCCTCCTTGACTTAACAACACACTCCGCCACTTCTGAAATGCAAGGCTGCACCATATTTACAAGAATGTGGTGCAGCCTTGCATTTTCCCCTGCAATGGCGCAAAGTGTAATAACTTAGCGGCAACGCAGGCACCCTTGCACCAGAGTGAAAGGGTGTCTGTGTGCAGGGGAGGATTGTTTATGTGTAGGAACTGGGAAGGTGTCCTCTCCTGCAGAAACACAATCCTGAAATGTAATTCTGTCACTTTCATGCATGCTGCTTCATGCAGCACACATGAAAATGACAACATTGCATTTTATTTAAAGGTTTGTTTATGTACAGGAAGGGACACCTTCCTGTACATACACAAACCATCGCATTTTGCTTTTTCCATGTGTGCTGCACAAAGCAGCACACATGGAAAAAGCAAAAACAAGGAGAAATAATGCATTTCTCCTCGTTTCGCCAATTTAAGGCCAGGGCTTTCCTGGTCTTTATTTTGGCGCTGCCTCCTATGTACGCCAGCCTTGTACATATGGTGCAGCATCAGATACAATGGGTTTTGCGGTGGAACGCCCACCACAACACCCACTGCATGCCCCTTTGACAGTAACCAAAGCGTGAAAGGGCGCCTTATGTATAAGGCAGCGTTAATCCATGTTAAGTGACTTAATGCTGCCCTGTACATAAGGCACAGCCCCTATCGCCACCACAACGTCAAAACAAGTGATGTTGTGGTGGCGATAGAGGCTTGTACATGTGCCCAAAGATCTTCAAAGGAAGAATTTCTGTATTTGTATAGAATCCATATAATTCCTAATGTTTTCTTCCTCAAAACCCCCCTCCTCACCAAATAATTCCTCATAAAATTTCCAGAATTCTACCCGAACTTCAGCTTAGCCAGTAACTAGGTCTTCCTTGCAGTTTTTAACCTCAACAATCTCCCCACCAACTCTTTTCTGTTTCGTCCGTACCACCAGTAGGTGCCCCACTCTCTCATTACACTCATGACATTCCTGTCACCGTACAATAAAATTCTTAGCTGCTCTTGCCGTGGTAAAATCACTAATATCCGCTTTAGCTAATGCAATTTTATATTGTATATTTTCAATACATGACCCTGCCACAATGGCACCTACAAGCTCCTTCTCAATATCCCCAGAGTTGTTATATTGATTTCTCCATTTTTGTTGCTGCTTAATTTGTTGTTTCAAAGTAAAACTAAGCTTTTCCCCCCTCACACTCACCTAAAAGGCAGCCCACACCCTACCAATTCGGTGCTACCTCTATTACACTCTATGAAGTCTAACATACATTTGTTCAATTGAGCAATATTATCATGGTCTGCGAAAAATCCACTTTCAAAGGGTCAACTTTGCACCCTTCTTTCATCCCATAAATGAGAGACTTCTAAAACCAACAGATTGTGTGACATTAATTTTTACATTTTACAAATTGATACCAGATTATGTGAGACCAAAAAATAATCTATCTGGGCAAGTGATTTATGGGGAGCCGGAAAAAACCATACTGCCTGGGTCCGGTGCATTTAAATGCTGCCATACATTTTATTTATTTATTTATTTATTTTAGTGTTTTATAGAGCGTGGAACTTGACCTGTTAGGGTATCAAAGCACTTTACAGAGTCAAAGAGTCATACACTCGGCAGGATATCACAAGAGTACTGTAAATTAGGGAGGAGGGGGTGCTGGATACAAGAGGGATGGGAGTATACAAGGATAGTCAATATTACAGTTGCTGGGGACAGACCCCCGGTTTCTTGGTGGGGCAAGATCGCAGGATGAAGTCAGTAGTCTCTGAGGTGGTTGTGGAACGGGTTTAGCCTAGGAATTTACCCATGAATTTACCCATGAGGAAGGATTTAGCCTCCTTTTTGAAGCGTGCCAGAGAGGGTATTCTTCCGATGGCGGGTGGGAAGGAGTTCCATATTCTTGGTGCAGCCCCAGCGAACGCCTGATTATAGGTTTTTTTTCTGAAAGCGTGCAGGCTGGAGTAGGTGAGCACTGGCCGATCGTAAATTTCTGTTTCTGTGCCAGATACGCAGGGGAGTTTGAGTGTAGGGCCTTGTGCGTGATGCATGCCAGTTTGAGATGAATCCTAAACTCGAAAGGAAGCCAGTTCAACGCTTTCAGCTGAGGAGTGATGTGATCAAATTTCCTTGTGCCGGTAAGTAGTCTGGCGGCTGCATTGAGGCAGGCTTTTAAGGGTGCTAGGGAGATCTTGGGTAAACCAGAGAGGGTGGAGCAGCCATATTCCAGCCTAGAAATAACTAGTGATTGGACTGCAAGTTTTAGGTCGGGAGCGTCAAGAAAGGGTTTCAGTTTCCATAGGTAGTTCAAGTGGAATCTGGCAGATTTGTTCATTGAGTTGATGTGGTCTCGCATGTTTAGGTTGTAATCCAAGGTATTTCCCAGAGATTAGGCAGAGTCCACAATGGTCGGGGACTGTTTAAGGCTGTGATAGCTTTAATCCATGTCTGGATCTCCGCATTGCTTTTAGACAGGGAAATTAGGAGGAACTCATTTTTCTTTGCATTGAGTTTGAGTTGGTTGGAGGAGAGCCATTGGACGGTCAGATTCAGGGCCTCATTCAAGGTGAGGATCTCCTCAAGAGATGAGATTTTTATGTAGATCTGAGTGTCTTAGGCGTACATATGGTAGGAGATATTTGCAGGGCGAAGGACTTCGTCAAGGGGTTCTAAATAAAGGTTGAGTGGGGGACAGCGTTGATCCTTGAGGGACTCCCACCGTGGCCAAGGAGGGAGCGGACAGGTTGCCGTTGATTAGGAATCTCTGAGAATTGTTTTGGAGGTAGGAAATAAACCAGTCAAGGACAGGGCCATCTAATCCCATCCTAAGTTTTAGGCGTTCAAGTAGAGTCTTGTGGTTAACCGTGTCGAAGGCCGAGGATAGATCTAGGAGGATTAGGAGACAGGTTTTGTCTTGGTCAAGGGCTTGTAGGGCATCATCGACGATGTGGAGCATGGTGTTTTCAGTGTTGTGTCCAGGTCGGAAATCAGATTTGCAGTCATCGAGTAGATGGAAGTTGTTGATGTGGTGACTTATCTGCAGTTGCACACACTTCTCTAGCACTTTAGCCAAGAGAGGAATGTTGGAAATCGGTCTAAAATTGTCTGGGGAGGCTGGATCCAGCGACAGCTTTTTCAGAATGGGAAGGACTTGGCCTGCTTTAGAGAGTCCGGGATTAATCCCTGCCGGAGAGAGGCGTTGATTATCGCAGTCCAGCAAGGAATAATGGATTGGGCGGCAGTCGCAAGACAGTTTGAAGGGAGCGGGTCGTTGAAATGGTTGTTCAGGTTTAAGGTGGAAAGGAGTTTGTCGACAGAGTCTTCGTCGTAGAGTGAGAAGTCGGTCCAGTGTGCTAGATTCTTAGGTGAGGACTGTGGAGGCAGGGGGGAGGAGGCGGAAGGTCAGGGATCGGTAGAGAGAGAGAGGCAGCACTAAGTTTGTTACCTAAGGTTTTGATTTTGTTTGCGAAAAACAAGGAGAATTCCTCGGATTAGATGAGAGACTTGGGTTTTTCTTTCGATGTTTTGTTCAATTTGTTTGATTGGTGTTTGACCAGCTCAAAGAGTTTGCATGTTCTGTTCTGGGCATTTCCTATTTCCGCTCTGAAGAACTCTTTATTTGAGTTGGGGATGTTCTTGTTGTATGTATTTCTGGCCTGGCGGAGATGTTTTAGGTGAGCGGCCGAGGGTTACTGTCTCCAGATTCTTTCGGCTTGTCGGAGGGATCTCCTCTCGTTGTTGAGGGAACCAGTGAACCATGGGTTTCTATCTTTGACTTGAGTTCTTTTTAGTTTAAGAGAGGCTAGGTCATCCAGAATGTTCAACATCATAGCAGAGTAGTGATCATTGAGGTCACTGACCGATGTGATATGTGGGAGGGGGATGTCGGATTTGCAGCGGATCTCAAGTTCCTTGTGGTCCAGGTTCTTGGTGTTTCTGACCGAGCGTTTAGGAAGCACCGGTTGTGGTGTTGTTATCTTGTGGGTACCAGGTAGAAGGAAGGTGATGGCGTGGTGGTCAGTCCAGTCACAGGGGTCTATAGAGATAAGCTTGACGGTTGCTTCCTTAGATATGATCCAGTCAAGAGTGGCCCCTTTTGAATTGGTTGGGAGTGAGCAAGCTTGGGTGAGGGCTTGATTGGCCAGGAGGTCTTTAATGGCGTTGACATGAGGATCCTTTAGATCGCTCCAGTGCAGGTTGAAATCTCAGAGGAAAATGTCTTTGGTGTTGGAGGAGCTCTTAGCTGTGATAATTTCCATGAGGTGGTCAGTGAAGGGGTCGTTCATGCCTGGGGGGTGGTAAAAGATGTACAGGTTGCATAGCTGGGTGGTGTTACTGCAGATTGAGAGTGCTAGATATTCACAGGAATCAGTAGTATCTGCCAGAAGCACTGTGACAAGGAGGTTAGAGCGATAGATACAGGCGATGCCACCACCTTTCTTGTTATGTGGTCTGTCTAGCCTAGCAATGTTAAAGTTGGGGGGACTAAGAGGTCAAGGCATGAGTATGAGGAATCATTAAGCCATTATTCTGTTAGAATAGCTAAGTTGGAGTTATTGTTCAGAATGGGAGCAGCGACATCGGCGGCATGCTTTACTGCCGATCGGCAGTTAATTAAGAGACCAGTCAGGGAGGGGTGGGGGGTGGTGTCGGGAGTCGGGGCAGACAGGTGTACAGGTGCTAGATTATTCTGATCACCTTTCTGTTACAGATGGGAGCTGATCTGCAAGGGTTGATTGCGACCGTGCGGATGGGGTGTGCAGCACTCATGTCTGATAGGCGTTTCGGCCAGCAGACCTATAAAAGTGTCACAGCCTTCTTTAGGGTCAATGATGTAGCTAACTGCAATAGAAAAGTGTGAGCTACGTGAAAAAACAATAAAAAAAAAATGTGCAACATATAATGGTATAATACTGAACCAGTAAATGTAAGCCTGTTCAGTATGTTCAACGCACAACCTATGATGGAGACAAAGAACATCATATCACATCACATATTTAACAATGAATCAGGCAAACAATAAAGCGCAAGTACAAATTGCATAGATACTCCCCATTCAGTACTACATTGAGACACATTCCCATTTTGGATCAATGTGTAAGGTAATGAGATGAGTGACTCACCAATTTCGGTTTTGCAGTTCACCACCTCTGTCCCGGGTTATTAGCCAAAAGGTACATTAGCCAAAAACCTGACAGAGAAGGTTTGTAGCATTAGGAGTTTAAGAAATCCCAAGGGAGGGAAAGCGCGTCATGGTTCAGAGTGTCAATGCCAGGAGAAGGGGGGTGGCTGGCGATGAACGGACAGTTTTTGCAGGGTGCCAACCGGTGTTGGAGCCAAACAGGCTCTAATGTAGCCTGAGCCTAGTAGGGTGTACAGGGTGGGGGACCTAACGGAGATGGTGTGTAAAGGCACTGGACCTTAAGCTGACAGGTGACCTGCTGACAGCGACTGGTGGGCCGTAATAGCTAGGTGGCGGGAATGTGCAAGGTCTAAGTTCCCCATAGGGAGTGTGAGGAAACACCAAGGAGAATGTGGCTGCATTAGACTGGCGGGAAAGGCTCCAGTGTGCCCTTTGGCCCATTTTTTAATGGAGCCAGAAAGGGGGAGGGGGTGGGCAGGCATGCTGACAGCTAATGCCCAGAGTGATTTCCATCAGAAGTTGGCTTACTGAGGGAGAGCGTGTGGGGGCGACCACCAGCCGCAGGGACTGCCCTGACTAAAAAATGGTCTTGAGTCGGGATGAGCGTTGTGAGCCTGGAGGCGCACTGTGAGATGCCGGCGGGCGATAGATGGTTGCCGCCACCCACAGGAACTACCCTGACTGAAAACTCGTCTCGAGCCGGGATAGGCGTCGTAAGCATGTGAGAAGCCAGCGGGAAGCAGAAGGTTAATGCCGGCAAATGACAGTCGGACTAAGGTCCAGCTTAAAAAAGGGGGGGGTGATGCTAAGGAGCAGACGGGGGAGCAGAGGAGCTAACACTTACCATGAGCGGTGGGGTCCCCAACCAAAAGTCACACGTCTAGGGGTAGGATGGAAGTGAAGAGCAAGCAACGGCTTTAAGTACAGTGGCTCGTTAGGGTCAGACCGAGCCAATGGTGCGCACCTGGGGCTCCCGCGACCGGAACCCGAAATGAAGTGGTGGTGGGAGTTGTAGTTCTGAAAAGCCCTTTAGAACTATAATTTACCAGATTGGACTCTGTGCACCACTGTGGGACCAAGCAGAGGTCCTCTCTGCCAGGAGTACCGTGGTGTATAATGGTACTTATTAGATCCCTGTGGTGCCCTGCAAGGATAGAGGGGCATGTAGAAGGATCTAGCTGGGAAAAATAGGCAGTGCTGATACTGCTGTGGGATCCAGAGTGGGCCCATGTATGTAAAATGATGTATCACTGCAAGGGTCTGGGTCCCCATCACCATCCTCTGCAGAAACATAATACCTTTAGAGCCTTTCCTCACTCTGCATATAACTCCCCAGTTCATTAACCTGAGGAAAAACCTGTGGAAAACCCCCCACCGTGTCCAACGACGTCTGACCAGGCTCTTCCAAAATATGCCATTTGAGCATTCCAGCTGCTGTCGGCATTGACAGTCAAACTCAGTTATTGCCTGCAGTTGTACTTTAAATTCTGCTTTCTGCGCCGGCTCCCCTTGGTCACCGCTTCTTGTATCCATTGTCAAAACCATTTCTGAGCCCTTACTATTTTTGGGGTCTGTTTTATTTCTGCCAACACTCACTGCACCCCTTTGCCAAGACTTTCAGCAAGGGGGCAGGTAGAAATCAAGGCTGCAGGTGTCATCTCTGCAGCCCGGTCTCAAGCCACCAGCACACCTTTTGGTGGAATTCTACTTTTGGAGGAACTTCGAACCGTGAGCCACCTGGGTCTCACAGCACATCTGTGCACCCAGGGAAAAATCCTCAGGAGCATTCACTTAACCAGGCTGAGTGTCAGCGTAGGTGCCACTGATAACACACTTTCTGAGGCAAAGCCAAGCTGCAGTCTTCAGCCCGGATCTCAGGTGAGTCTCTCCTTGATGCTTAAACATCACCTGCCCTCAGCAAATCAAAAGAAAATATTCTGGGCAGACTTTTCCGGCATGAAGCTCCAAACAGGGGAGGAGTGGCTGCTTGTGACAGCTCACACAGACAACATCTTGCCTTTCTATTAACCCATTGCGTGCTCATGACGGCCCCCTGCTGTCACGCATCACGGTGGATGTGTGCGCACGACGGCCGGGGGCCATCCGATCTCCGCCCACTCATGAAAACTCCTGCACAGAGTGCAAATTTGCCTCACACGCAAGGGGTTAAGAATTCAAATGCACACATCTAATTGCTAGACATACTAACCAACAAGTATTATGGGGCCTACTTATGAGGTGGTTTGCATTGCTCTTGCACCACGCAAGGTGGTGCAACGGTGGCACATACCTTCATTCAGATTTATGAAGCCATGCAAGGCCAATTTGTGTGGCCCTGAGTGGCTCAAAAAATCTGGAGTAAGGGAAGGTAGTGCAAATTGTTGTGTTGCCTTACTCTTTCCTAGCAAAGCATTCCATGGGCATTGCCTTGGTGTTCCCATGCAACTTCCATGGTTTTTGATGAATTCCCAGATTTACCGGAACAGGTGAATGCACCCAAAATGCTCTATTTCTCCTTGTTACTTCCTCTATCTATTGGTGGTGCACAATGCACAACACATATATAGAGGAATAATCCTCTGAGGATTGTTTTCTTACACAAAAAAGTGACCCTTCCTGCACAAAAACAATCCTGCATGCAACGCAGACACCCTTGCACCATGCAAGGGTGCCTGCATTGAATCTATGCTGCCAAAAGGGTGCCAGCACAGACAAAATGGCAGGAATGCACTGTATTGCCTTAAATGTGGGCTGACAGAGTACTTAAGGTACCCGCCTGTAAAATCCTACACTGTGTTGCAGGCACAGTGGGGTGCCCGCAACCGGGTGCAGGGTTTTCTGCAAACACCCCACTTCTCCATGTGTTAGGGCCGATTGTCGGGGGGAACATGAGCTCCCATAGGGAAAAAATGGGACAGTGTTTGGTCGCATCGTAATCTGTCAGTCGGTCCCAATTCCGAGATGGTATAAGATGGAGGCTTTCCACCCGACACCGTAATGAGCCCCATAGCTTTTTATAGCAATAAAAATGAGCTTACGGGATTTTGTAACAAGCCCAGATTACAAATTGTGCCAATCAGAATTTTTGGGTCAAGTTCTGCTCTGTACAATTATAAGTCTGTTGAGATTTCCAGGGTTAATGAAGAGTGCACCTGATTTTCGAAGGGAGAAAAAAATAAGGAAAAAATGACTTGAGAAAGGGCTGCATTGCTGCCTGCACCCATTCTTGAGTTCTCATGAGGCCCTCAGCCAAGTCACACTATGAGCATGTAATGCTGTCCCTTACCTGATGGCATCTTCCTCTTGATTACACCACCTTGCTGGACCCCTTTTCCAATTTCAACCATACCCCTCTTAAAGACATTTGACACCTGCTCAGAGCAGGTGGTAAATGTCAGCACTAAACACAGTTGAAATTGAAAAATCCTGGTGTAATGCTGGCTGATAAATGGAGTTCTACACTGTTCTCCATTCACTGGGGTTAAACTCATAATTGGCAGCAGGTTACTGCACGGTAGTAATTTACACATGTGGAGTTTCCACTCTACCGGAAGCATGCTGCTTGTAATTGAGGCCTACTTCTCCCAGTGTGGATGAAAACAATGACTGGACAGCCCTAAACCATGAACCAAACTTGTTTTTGTAACAGAAGCCAACCTAAAATTGACCAGACTGAATACGATCAATTTGCTAAAGATAAACACTCTCAGAAGAGTGTTCCTATATGAACTCTAGCAAGACTCATTTTTTTGTGAGGACTGCTGAGGTATAAAGTTGCTTAGCAACCAGAACAAATACTTTTTGTTTCCCTGTTTCATCTAATTGTTTTCACTTTATCAACTTTAACATTTATAGATGCATCAGTGTTAGGACAGTAGGTATCCCTGCCTCACATTTCCTCTTGTGCTTCTCACAACATGCCACACAAAAATCTTTTTACAAAGCAATATTTCAGAGCCAAGCGTGTTGTGCAACATATTCTGTCTGCCACTCTACTGAAGGTAAGAACCAATTCAAGCAGCTGTTGATATCTCTCCCAAACCCTTTGCTTATGTCCATAGCAGAATAGGACTTCCCCTTTTCTCCCCTGTCTGCAGCATTGAACATAGAAATTCTTGGTGACAAAGCATGTCTGTGCTACAGATTTCTCATTGGTAGGCCACTTAAGAAGATGAAGAGCAATGAAATGTGTGATTGCTGATTCTTTTATTCTTTTATGCTGCCCATTAAATCAATCTATCTATCTATCTATCTATCTATCTATCTATCTATCTATCTATCTATCTATCTATCTATCTATCTATCTATCTATCTATCTATCTATCTATCTATCTATCTATCTATCTATCTATCTATCTATCTATCTATCTATCTATCTATCTATCTATCTATCTATCATTCTGTCTGTCTGTCTTTCTGTCTGTCTGTCTGTCTGTCTGTCTGTCTATATGTCTGTCAAATTTTCAGGCCGACCGAGATGGAGCACTAATCGGACACAGGGACCAGCTTTGTCCCAGAGGAAGGATTACCTTCTAATTCAATCCAGTTCCATGCAAGGAGCGTCAGCCAGAATTTCGCATTGGCGAGGCACCACAAGAAGATCATTGTTGACGTGAAGAGCTAGTCACCAGAAGGAGCTTTGTGTTAATGGGTAATGTGAGACGTTGTTGCAGATTTGAAGAGCACCATGCAAGTAAGTCTGGAGTCTGCAGCCAGCAAGGTTGCATTAGAAGTCGGTTGGAGGCCACATATTGGCCTCTGTGAAGTATGCTTGTATTAACAAAGATACTGAGGACAGTTCTTTTCAATGGAAAGTGCACAAAACCTCTGAATGTTCACCTAAAGTCCAGTCCTTGGAGTTTTTAGGTTGAAGGAGTATGCTGTGACAGGAGCCAAGGGTCCAGGACCTCTGGAACACCTCTTGGAGGTCAGAACTCGCTCCAGCAGATGCCAGTAGCAGGGTCTAGTGAGGTCCAGCTGTTGCTTGTCAGCTGGGAAGTTGTAGGCCTTTGGAAGATGTTTGTGTTCCCATACTTTAAAAAGGAGATCAGCTGACTGGCCCTTGGAGTCGCTTATGGGGTACCTGGGCTGAAGATGAGCAGGTCCAGTCTTCCGTCTTCATACAGCAAAGCAGGTCTTCTTCTGATTATCCACAAGTTCAGGAGTGTTCTAATGAGATGTTCTGAGGGTGCCACCTTTCTACCCAGTGCTAGCTTTGCCTAACCCTACACTGGTTTTGGCCAATTCTTCCCATTTCCCTGGGTTTAACTCCAATATGTCTAGAGGGGCAAATTGCAGACAGGCCCAGTTCTGAGTTGCATCTGCCAGTGACAGGATAAGCAGCTTCAGATGTACGGGGGTGTGGCCACAGACCTCACACTACCCTTTGAAGTTCAGGAAGGCCGTAGTGCAACCCAGCAGGTCATTATGCTCAGGAGAGGAACACCATTCACCACACCCAAGGCCCTTCTTCCCCCTGTTCCCCTGTCTGGAAGACATGCATATATATCACAGGAGAACCAATAACAGTCATGTGAACCTGGACATTAGTAGAAAGGCAAATTTGGTTTAGGCAGGAAAATGCCAACTTTCTAATTTGCAGAATAGTAATGTAAAATCTGACTTTAACTTTAAAGATGAATTACAATTCAAACGAGTGGAATAAGGAATTCTCTATCCAATTAGTTATCACTGTTTTACTGTATTTAGTGCAAGCCAGTGTTAGTTTATAGGAGAGATGGTCTCCCTGAAGTGAAATCGATTGGCTAAATGATTATTTTGCCTGTTGAAATGGCAGTCTAAAACTACACTACAGGCTACAGTGGCCAACCTGGGAAATATTTTACAGTGCTACTCTAGTGAATGCACAAGCAGTGCTACAGCATATTTGTAGGATTTACCATATACTAGGGACTTAGAAGTAAGGTAAATCTGCCAATTAACTGTATACCTACTGTGCCTTGTTTGGAAGGGAGAGCACAAGCACTTTACCCCTGGTTAGCAGGAGTAGAGTGATCAGAGTCGTAATGCCAACAAAAACGGAATTTGCTAAGCAAAAATAGGGTAATGAAGGCACATAATCTGGGGGAAACCATGCAAAAGATGAACAACTACAACAATAATGAGCATACAATTGAACAGCTAGATTTTAAGCCAAAGTTATTGCTACGCAGTACAAGGAATGGACTAAAGGTGAGGATTTCTTAGTTCTAAAAATGTATGTGTAGGGTTCTTGTTTTATTATAACTGTTGGACTTGGCCCTTTTTGCAGGGACATCCCTGAACTTTCTGCCTTCCTCCTGTATTTTGTCTGACCTGTTTTTGTTGGTGTTATGACTCAGGGCACTTTACCACTGCTGATCAGTGCTAAAGTTCATATGCTCTCCCTATTGTAAATTGATGTATGGATTAGTGAGTCCATGATTGGCTGGTTTGGTTTACCTGTCAGACCCTAGTACCGAGCACCAGGAGTGCCCAGGGCTGGTAATCCAAAAGCTGCTAGTGGGCTTGCAGCACTAGTTATGCCACCCACAGAAGCAGCCTGTAAAAGTGTGTCTAAGGCCTGCCATTGCAGAGCCTGTGTGCAGACTGGTACTGCCATGCCGACTGGGCAAGTGCACCCACTTGCTAGTCCCTAAACCTTCCCTTTTCTTCATATCAGACTCCCCTATGGTAGGCCCAAGGGCAGGGTGCATTGTACGTATAAGGTAGGACAAGCCCTGATGTGTGAGGCATGTCCTAATAGTGTATTACAGTCATTTTCGTTTTTCACTATCGCAAGGCCACCTATTCCCCATAGGCCAGAATGGGCAGTTAGATTATCACATTTTATAATCCTAACTGACTCAGGGAACATGGTAGAAATTCGAGTTTAGTATGCCTTAGCTCAGTATGATAAAATACATATTTTAGTGAAGCTGTTTTTGAAAATACCACTTTTAGAAAGTAGGTATTTTCTTGTCTAACTACCCAAGCCTGCCTCTGCTAGGTTGTGTATTCCTTGTCTGGAGTATGAGTGACAGTGCTGGGGGATTCCAGGAGACAGGGTGAGTATGCCCAGTGGTGAATAGAGAGATCTGCATCTAGATGGGAGGGAAGAGTTGCACCTGGGACCTGAATAGGACTATGCCTGCCCCCCACAGTGCTGATTGCACCCCCTGTGGTACCTCTGATGTCTCTACCCTGTGAAAGGAGAGAAGGAATCATGTCAACAAAGTGCTCCAGGGCTTTGCTTCCCCTCCACAATGCTGGCTCCACCTCCTGTGGGGCGTCTGTTGTTTCTGCTCTGCACTGTGAAAGGAAAGAAGGAGTCATGTAAACAGAGTGCTCCAGAACGGGTTTGGACTGGGCAAAGGCCCCTCTGCCCTCAGAGGACAAAGGATTTTTTGGGGTATAAATATTGGGACCCTGATCCCAAGAAATTAGATCACTTTTGGACTTCAAGAAGAAACCTTTGCTGAGGAGAGGAACCTGAAGAAACTGAGGAGAGTCTATCCTGCTGAAGTGCTGCTTGGGGGATTGGCCTGCAGTGGTTGCCCGACTGCCAAAAAAAGGAGAGAGGAACTTTTTGTGTACTTTCATCAACTTGTGTAAGGATCTCCAAGGGCTTGAAACAGAGCTTGCCTCCTGCTGAAGTCTCAGGGACACCAGACTTCACCCACCAGATCTCCTGAAGTGCCTACAGTTATGTTGGACTTTTTGGAGACTTGGGGGTTCGCAAGGAGCTGGAAGCGTGACTCAAGATCGAGAAGCGTGTCGCAGAACTGCCGCTGCCGCTTCACAGCACATAGCGCCTCGCCGGAGGAGAGGATCGATGTCGCCGCATATGCCGCCATATCACCGGGAAGCGTGTTGCAGGAGTAGAGGATCGACGTCGCATCAGACGCCGCCGCATCTCCGAGAAGCGTGTCACAGGGCCTGTTGCAGCTCATCGCCAGAGAAGAGGATCGACGTTGCCGTAGACGCCGCCGCATCACCTGGAAAAGTGTCGCAGGGCCTGTCGCGGCTCTCATCGTTGTGGAAGCAACTCACATTGCTAGGAGAGAGGATCGACGTTGTATCACTGGGAAGCATTTCGCAGGGCCTGTCGCGGCTCGCATCGTGTCAAGCATCTCGCATTGCCGGGGGAGAGGATCGATGTCGCCGCAGACGCCGCCGCCTCACCGGGAAGCGTGTCGCGTCAAGGAGAAAGCACCATCTTTATTTCTTTGCACCGGATTTTGCCGCATTTCCATTGTTGCAACACTTTCGTTGCCCTGCGTGGCGCATCTTAAGGTACATTGACTCAAAGTGTTGCATTTTAAGAACTAAAGAGAACTAAGCTAATACCACTATTTTAAGTACAGTATTGTGGGTTTTTGTTTGTGGTCTTGTGATAAGTCTATATAAAGTACACTTATTTTTTATATAACACCTGTGTGGTGTCCATCTGTAGTGTTGTCACTTGATTACTGTATGTGTTCACAAATGCTGTACACACTGCCTCTCAGATAAGCCTGTCTGCTCATGCCAAGCTACCAAGGGGGTGAGCAGGGGTTATTTGAGGAGTGTACCCCTTACCCTGACTAAAGGCAAGGGTCCCTATTTGTCACAAGTACCTACCTGTGCCAACTAGAGACCCCCAAATCTAACAATAACAAATTGTATAAATGACACCTTCATGCAAATCATGGTAAACTGTATTGAACCATATGTACGGGTTTGAATGTTTGCCTTCTTGATTTTCTGTATGTAGGATTTGGTGCTCACATATTCCATGACCCCATTTCTCCATTTCCATTGCAAATGCTTATATTTGGCTTTCCATAAGTCTTCTCAGTGTTTTGATTTATCTATCTACATCTTCTAGATGCTATGTCGATTTCTATGACACAATCAGTAAATGTCGCCACTCATGACTTTTGCCTCATACTGTGCCTAGTCAATTCCATGATATCTTTTTATATTGTATCCTTCATGGGTTTAAAAAAATCTCAAGAGTTCTACTCTTTACTTGTTTTAACTTGTTCACTGATTGTCCACATTTATAAATCTTACAGTTAACACAATCACTTTCTTTAAACATGTTCATTCACTTTGCACTTGCATCAGTGTCACACGACACAACCCATTGCAAAATCGCATACACATCTAGCTTGGCGTTGTGCCTGGCACACAGGCCCTTATAACACTAAACTGAGTCTGCTTGAAATTGTATTTTGTGCAATAACCTCACGAGAGAAGTATTTGGATCTGGAGATATTCACTCTACAAAGAGCCATGGTTTTGCTTTGCACCTATGCCCTACTGTGCCAGCTCACCCTATCTCACCATATTCTCAGTATAACAATTGAGATGGAGGATATCTTGCAATGTTTGGACCCCAACAATATTGGTTGAGAGAGTCACATAATCACTAAATAACATATGAACTATAGGTGTACTGAGGCATGCTCAGAGTAAATCCTAAATTGGTTCTAGCAAATTTCTTCCCTCTCCTTCTTCCCAGCCCAATTCCATACAAATATAAGCAACATACTGCACATGTCTGACACCATATACGGCATAACATTGTCACAATTTCCCAGATATCAAGTGAACCCGTGGTCAGTGACCAGTTCCTTTAGATAACATTCACTTTGTTGCATGTCAAATAGGAATTTACTGCAATTCCCGTGTTTGTTTACCTGGTCAAACAAGCAATAAGTACATTCCCTCCACACTTAGCCCCAAACTAGAAGGGCTGCCACAAATACTAATTCTTATGGAAAGAGAATTTTGGTCCTAATAGGCATAAATACTACATTTGGTATTAATGTATGTGGTAACACCACCTGAAACAACTGGGTGTCATTTCTCCCTGCAATTTGGGCTGGAAATTAGGTATATTATTCAAAAATCATTGTAGTGACACCAACTCTCCTCTGCAATCCGTCTCAAACCGCTCTCCAGCGCGGTGTCCCCTCTCTCTGTGTGTTGTCTACTCCGTGGACAAGACGTTGGTTTCCTCTATGAGGTGCCTCCGTGCATAGTCACATCATGGCAACAGGACCCCCACCCCACAACATAAGCATGCATCCCGCAAATAACAAACAAGACACCAGTGTTAGATTGGAAAGAAACTGCTGCAGGTTTATTACATACAACGTTATGTAATCATAGTGGGTTATCTTACGGGCGATCCAAGGGCAAGCCGCATTCTCACCACCTGCCCGCCTGTTGAGCCAGGCAGCACCGTGGCGAACCACCTATGTGCTGCCCCTTATGGTAAAGATTATACTCACGCCCCTTGCGGGGCGTACTAGGCAAACCCCGGTTGCACAGGCCCACAACCGCCCGAAGGACTACTGGGGCGCCGACACGGGTTCCCAGAACCTCCCATGAGGCCCCAGGTCTTAGGCTCTGGCACCCCTATGTGCCCGCTGAGGTAAAGTGCTGCACTTCTCTGCTTCCGGATTGCCCTGTAACTCCGCCACAGACCAGGTGCTTCCTGCCAGTCTAAAAGAAAGGGCCACCCCTCAGTGAGAGGTGTTCCCCGCCACCACATGGTAGCCCTTGAATAGTTCCTGAATGAGTGCATGCCTGACGAGTCCCGGAGAACTCTGCTCGTGAACTTGCCCCTGGCACAGTAGACTCATCACCAAGACCTCACTACTGTTTCACACCCTGCGTAGCACGATCTCCGGCCACCCTACCTCACAATGTCACCAGGCGTCTACCGCCCCCTGAAGAATATATATATAACAGGCGTCGTTGCCCCCCTGAGAATGATCAGCTGGAGGGAGGGGCTCCGGACTAGGCAGAGAGACTGCCTATAATTGCTGTGGGGTGAGAAGGAATTAAACTTGGCCTCCCACAGATGCTATACTTACTACCTCATGGCCCTCGGGAAAGTCCGGCTGGGCTTGAGGTGGCCTGGGCAACTATGCAACTATCCCCCACCCCAGGTGGGACCCGGACCCACAGACCCTGGTGTGAAGGACAGTGTCTTATCCATTATGCCACTGGAGATACAAGTAAGTACAATCCTAGAGTAAACAAATATGATCGGCCCCGTGACCACCCTCCTGGGTTCTCCCAGGACAACGCCTTCCTGCAGATAAGGCTTCCTAGCAGGATATGAACTTGATGTCCTGCAGTGAGGGGACTGCCCTACTGGGTTTATGTACGGTTCCCCCAAGTGCAAGCCTCTGCAACCTTCTAAATTAGACCGAGTTGCATGAGTAGGACAACCTGCCAGGAACCAAAAGCAACCAAGGAGTGTCAAAAGACCTAGGCGCGCCGCCTACACGAGGTGTTACGAGCCCTGCACTAGCGGCTCCTACCTTGGCGCCGGGGCAAAACACTTCACCAGGCACGTACGCCCTAGAGGGTGATCGGGCAGAGCCACGGGAGGGTAACTACCTGGGGTCTACACATACGCAAGCCCTGTGCTTGGACCTTCCACCCCAAGGGATCTACAGCAAGGTAGTGTCCTTGCCCCCTACTTCGACAGGCCGTGCCCCTATGAATCTGCAAATATTAACCATTTAGAAGTCATGCAACTTGCACTGAACACTGGACTCCCTATTGCGCAGCCAACAGAATAAACATACGTCCTAAAAGGCCCGCCATCTTAACACACTGGTGAAAGGATAACTGAAAGGGGTGGCTGGCGCATAGAGACCCACACGATGTTGGTTAGGTCCTGGGCCCGTAGCATAACATTACCGGATCTCCTTCCCTGATTTTGGAGTAAATAACAAAGGCAGCTTGTTTATGCCCCTATACTTATACATTGATGTGACCAGGTTGCTTCTGCAATCTGAAATCTGCCTCTCAGTTCGACAAAACAACCTAGCCGGGTCTTTAATACACCTGGACCTTCCCTGCTGGAGCACTGGTAACCCCCTACTACCATTGTGCAGCTAAAGCACACCTTACTGCCTGCCTACCACCGCAGCAACAAGCCAGCGGTGCCTGGCTCAACAGTCACCAGGGCGTACAACTGCGAGACCCCATACCTACCAATACGGTCCCACCCAAAAACCTCGTTTGGCCCTCTGCACCAGAATCAAGGAGCTGCACTAAGAATTGGATCAGAAGCTAGCTTGTCTCCCTGTGGTAAGTCGATAGGGGGGGGAGGACCTAGTCTGTTCTGAACCGGGGGGGGGGGAACTCACCGGAGCCCCAAAACAACCAACACACCCAGCTATGGAGGTGGTCGATAGTTCCAACCTAATCTGCTGCCTGGTGCACGCCCCACCCCGGGCTCTCTAATTAGCTTGCTCTAACCGGCAGTAGGAAACCGAGCCCAGAGCAGCTACCCACGAGGGCACATGCTGGAAAGCCAGGAGATCAGGCTTTTGATGGAGAGAGTATTCGGGGCTGTTTAGGGATGGTCTTTAACTGGTTTCAGCAGAATAGCCTCAAGGCCAATTCCAACAAATCGGAGGTGTTGTTTTTTGGTTGTTCCTTAGACCCCGACTGGCTGGCCTGGTGGCCAATGGATATGTGTCCCCCTGCCCAGGCATCGCAGGTGGCAAAAAATCTGGGAGTGAAGATTGATAATAACCTGACGCTGAGATCACATATTCTTGGTTTGACGGGCACATGCTTCGGCATTCTTAAGATGCTCCGGAAGTTCCTGCCTTTGCTCACAGAAGAGCATAGAAAGATCACTGTGCAAGCCTTAATTGGCTCCAGACTGGACTATGCCAACGTCCTTTATTTAGGTCTTCCGGACTATCTTGTTCAGCGGCTGCAGGTTGTGCAGAACTCTGCGGCTCGCGCCATTTTTGGCCTCCATAGGCGAGTGAGAGCATCCGGTTTGGTGCAGTTGCTTCATTGGCTGCCCATCTGGAAGCGGATCATGTTTAAAACATTGACCCTGGCACACAAAGCGCTCTTCGGCTCCGGAGCTAAGTACTTACAGCGCAGGCTTGTCTTTTATCGCCCGGCCCGATCTCTGCGCTCGGAATCTCTGTTTTTGGCTGCGGTTCCTCGAGTGAGGAAGGCCCGTACCGGGGGGCGCTCCTTTAGTCTGAGGGCCCCTCAGCTGTGGAACACCTTGCCTCTGGCCTTGCAGCGCTCATCCAATCTGCTCCTGTTCAGGAAGAGCCTTAAGACCTGGCTTTTTAACCTTTAGGATGTTTTTTTCGTCCTTTCCCTGTTAGTGTCTGTTTTATGGTGTTATGTTTTTTATACTGAGCTGCTTAAATAAAGCGCCGGGACACTCTTTTTGAGTAGCCGTGCGCTATAGAAATAAAATTTAACATAACATAACATAACACTGGGGCGAGCGCTCGCGGGCACTCGCCGGGTACTCAACAATGCCAACCTGGGGGAAAGCTCAGAGCCCTCAACTCAGCCTCCAGGCGCGGCGCTGGCCGGGGTAAATACTCTCCCCTAAATCTGCACTTGTTATTACTACATTCAGGCTGGGGGGCGGGTCGAGGAAGCCCTGAAATGGGAGCAGGTGGAGTGGCCGAACCCCTGCCTGCATGCAGAGCACAATCAAGACCTGACCGCGGCTGAGTCCATGACTGGAGAGGCCAGTACAACCAAGTGAATGGCACAATAGGGAAAGCGTTGCCAAGATGAACGGCAAGGCCCTGTAGGGACAAGACCGCTCCAGGCCCCACCACAGATCCCTCTCGTGCCCAAGCTTGCACGAGATGCGCAAAACTGGCCTGAGCCTGCAAGTAGTACACGAACTCTAGCACTGCACCCGTGTGCGTGTGCCTCCCATGAAACCCGCACCAGCGCTCACACAAGTACCAAACACGTGCCCAGACGGAGAGAACTACTAATGTTCCTTCTGCTCCTCCCCGACACAGACATGGCCACACAGTGTCCAGGCCATCACATGCAGCTAATTCATGGTCCTTACCCTTGAAGAAACTACTTGTCGCCGTTGCAGATTTAATACCACACGACAAAACTAAATCAAATCATTAGGCTTTTTACCTTAGTCAACGCGGGAGCACTCAGGTGACCCAAGTCTTTCCCCGGAGCCTTGAGGAGGCCGCGCACTGGTGCACCTCTAAGTACTCAGTTGGCGCCAGCCCTCCACCGAACAGAAACCAACGCCAAGCCCGAGCTCCCGGACCCAACTGATGGCGACAAAGGCAGCGGCGTACTCAGCGCAATAGGAGGGACTATGACCAACCGCCCCACTTCTAACAACACAGGCTCCCTACACGAGAAAACCACGGAAAGACGTGAAGCAACTAGATTGCTTGTGTTTGAAACGAAACGAGCTAGAAGGAAGGTCAATGGAGCAATAACAGCCTAGCGGAGGATATCTATTGATCTACCGAGGGTGCCGAGCACCAAGGGGTGCCCAGAATCATGGCCTGACGTGTTTGACCCAGCAACCGCGAGGCTTCAAAGCAGTCTGGGATGAGCAAACGACTCTCGCCCTGTGCCCCTGAGCCAGCCAGCAGGCCGAAGCTGCTTTCCCCGCTGCACAACAAAACCCCAGGCCACAGGGGCTCGCGAACATCCTGGGCCCCAACCCCAGCCCCGCACGACCCGTGCAACCACCCTCCCACCCGGAGCCACCGACGGAGGAGGGGAGAGACCCATGGCTACAATGCCCAGACACACACTCACCGGAAATAGACCCGACGCCAGACAGAGATACGACGGCGTCACCAGGACGAGTCAAGCGGCGAAGGGCATCAGGGAACAAAAAGTGTGTCCCCGCAGGCGAGGCCACTATGACGCGTCCGGTGCGGCAAAGAGGCAGAGGAAATGGCGAGGGGGGCTTAAGTACCCCACGCCCTGCCACACAGCTCCTTCTAGCTCCCCTCGGGACTCCTCCTGCCCGGGGGAGGAGTAGGGCTATAGGATGCGGGGGGAAGCCCACTGTGACTAGGGGGCCACCCTCCTGATGGCCACTGCGTGGCCTCGGGCAGCCGCACAGGTATATCTCTTCTTCTTTTCCGGCCCCGCCTGGGCAGTCCCACTATCCGTGTTCTGCAGCAACAACGTCCAGCGCGCATCGCAGGTCTGTCTTGCCGGCAGCGCCGTGCTGCGGCCTGCGGACACCGTTTGCACTGGGGGGAAGGGGAGACGACTCCGCCACACAGGGCACCTCGAGGTCACACAGACCCCCCGCTGACTCATTCGATCACAGCCGCTCTGAAGTTGCAAGCAAGAGCGAAAAGCAAGAGAGTATCCGATCATCCAACCTCTAAATCAGGCTCTGAGACATTATACTTGACTCTGAGAGCTTTCCCATCAAACTTCCTTTCAGGTGAAATGCCTCTCAGTGCAGCATCTTGCAGCCTCGATCAAACAAGAAGAAGCACCACAATTCCAATGCAGCATACATAATTTAAAAAAAAGCAGAGGGGGTGTAAAGAAGAAGACAGGAGATGCATCAATTTGGGTGGTTGCACAATGTCGATCTCCAATGTGAGTTGGCGGATGAGGAATTCTAGAGTAAGAAAGAGGTGATGTTCTGAACTTGGAACCTCCATATTTTGTTCTTGTCTCATTCATCAGGGATCTTGATCTCAAGGAATTATTAGGTGATTTGTGTGACCATGTATTCTTCCATCTTTCTTTATGCTTTACATCACCTACCCTTGTAAAAAATCACATTTAAGAAGACCGAAAGCTATACCACATTGTTGAGATCCCATCAAATGATTTCTATATAAACACAGAACAAACGACTGCATTGTTTACCTTCTTTGATCATACCTGTACCCGTTCAGTATTGTAAAAGTCAGCCACATGAAGAATACATTTAAGATTACTTGGCATGCCAGACACATACTTTTCCTACCTTCTAGCTCCCTTCTACTTGTAGTCTTAAAAACCAATATACGGAACTGCTGCTTTTACCAAGAGGTTACAAAATGTGGTCAGTCATTTGGCCTGCACCCTGCAACTTTAATTATGTCACTGCCTCACTAAGCTCTCTTCGTTGATGCTGTGTTAAACTGCAAATACATTTTTAACATTATACAATACCATTATCCTGGTTGGCACTGGTATTACTTTCTCCCTTCTTCCTCACCTGCGTGATGCTGGTTTTCTTCGATTACTCCCTGATCTGAAGCAGAGGGATCCTCAAGTGCCCTAAGAAATCAAAAAAAGCCTCTCCTCTATTCATCATAATGCTTATGGTTCATTCAATCGATCATATAAGAGGCGGTATCTTAGAATCTGGAAATCACTAATAAAATATTTGATGTATCGATACTTCCTACCAGGCTTATATCTTAATTCTGGCAATGCCCATCACACATTTCTTAATGATCCCATCTCGGTTGTGAATTTAAACTTTCTTCATCACTGTACTTTAGTCCCATCTCTTGTCTAAAGGCATTATAGATGTGCTATTCTCTACCAGGTATGATATTATCAAAGAACACAGCAAACATTATAGAGATGAAGTTACTCTAATACACTGGAAGAATCGGATGTGCACCAAAAAGTAGACTCAAACATGTGCATGTGTTAAATTAATACAAGTATCTTGAAAATATGCTGCAAATTCCACGTCCGACATGCACTTAGTCTATGCTCTACATAAAATACGTTATGTTTTTTTAAGGGTTCACTTAGTACCTAAATATCCATTACACAGATCCTGTACATTGGTGACTTTAACTCAAAGCGTAAACTCAACCCTCGACACTCAAAAATCTTCCCTAAATACAAGGCGTATCTAAAGCGTCAACTCATGACAAAGGAATCTGTCACAACAGACGTCATTTTCAACACTTGTTCAAACAAATCACTGACTTTGTCTTTGGCAGCATCCAACATTTCCTAACACCCCGCTTTCTCACTTTACATGTACGCATCTTTTGACATTTATTATGAGGCCCCGGGAGCGACTTGCTAGCTGCTGTCAAAAAATGTCATTGCTCAATCACTAACCTTTATACCTGGATTTAAGATATTCTCTTTCTTTAACAAAAGGAAATATTTTCAACACGCAAGATGTCGGTTCTCTCATAAGACTCCTGGTTCTTTTTTCAGTCTAAAAAAGGCCAGAAGCAACTGTAAGCATTAGGTCTTTGCTGTCAAAACTTCATTTGTTCACTGTAAATGCAATAGTTCTCCCAACCACCCTAGAGAATTCTATTAAATGGGTGAAACTAAGTTCATGACAGCAACATGCTATCTCAAACTCTCAGCCGTATATAAATTGTAATGGATTTTTGGACTTTGCCATGAAGTAAATCAACTCTATCAAAAATGTGATTAAGAGAGGGCTCAGCTGTCTCCTTGATGTCTTTCGTTCACTAAAATCATAGGGTAGGAGAATGTTCATGCCGATCATAAAGCCCAAAAGGGCACTCATCTGAAAACTCATCCTCAAATACACCAAACCTTTTACTTATATGACAATTCTGAACTTAAATAAAACTTTGAGAGTTTGTCTAAACTCAATGGCCACATTATCAGCTTTTCCAGTAATTGCAAGTAAATTCCCTGATATCCTAGGAATAGGAGCATATGCTTAAGAATAACAAAAAAGCTAAGCCAAACATTTTGGCTAACTACAGACCTGTCCCAGATTGGCAACAATAAAAGAATCAACATTTGACACCACATAAATCTGGGTTTATGCAGGTCTACACCAATAAAATGGCTGCAAAAATGGTTCTTGGCGATACCATTAACTTTTCGGACAATGTCTCTCTCTGTCTCAATTTTCTAACTTTTTTGGCACGGCTCAACACAATCATCACCATTGACTCTCGCACGTGATGAAACCCTGTGTGTGCAGCAAAGAAGTATATGTAGGGAAGTTGTAATCATTTCTAATGAACTGTTCTCGGGAAGTGAAAATCTGAAATACCACCTCCAAAGTAGTCCATGTTTTTGCAGTCTTCCTCAGTGACATCAAGATTCAACTTCTACATGTAAACTTTGAAAATATGGATGGAGCGGTCTGGGGCCGTCATTCACCAATAAGCTGATGGCACTGAATTTACTTCAAGATCTTCCATGAGTCTTGAACTGATGTCAGCTTGGCAAACTGTGTAACCTGTAGAGCAGTCCTTACACGCATTTTGCTCAACAACATGGTCAGTCTTGGCACCTTCAATCAATCAATAAGGGATTTTTGAGACACACTACTCACCCATGAGGGTCCCAAGGTGCTGGAGGAGAGGTGCAGCTCCGGTCAGTTGAAGAACAAGGTCTTGAGGTTCTTCCTGAGGATGTGTAGAGTGGGGGCGCGTCTATTTTTGATCGAGATCTCATTCCAGGTTTTAGCTACGATGTTGAAGAAAGTTCTTCCACTCACTCATACTCTGCAGATGCACAGGGTTGTGGTGAGGGTGAGGTTGGCAAATCTGAGGTTTCTCTTGGGTACTTGGAAGGAGATTCTTTCATTGAGATAGTGGGGTCTGGTGTTGTGGAAGCATTTGTAGGTATGGTTATCTCTTCTTGACGGGGAGCCAATGGAGGTTTCACAGGTGTTTGGTGATGTGTTCGTGTCAAGGGATGCTGAGGATGAGTCAGGCTACAGTGTTTTGTATAGTTTGGAGCTTGCGTAGCAGAGACTTGTTGATCCCGGCATAGAAGGTGTTGCCGTAGTCCAGTCTGTTGGTTATAGGAGCATGGGTGACATTCTTTCTTGGTTCGGGTAGAATCCATTTGAAGGTCTTACAAAGGATGTGGAGGGTGTTGAAACAGTTAGAGGCAGCAGCCTTGATCTGTCGGGTCATGGAGAGGGAGGAGTTAAATATGACGCCGAGTTTTCGAGCGTGGTCAGTGGGGTAGTGGATGCTGTTGAGGGCGGTGGTCCACCAGGAGTTGTCCCATGCAGATGGGGAAGGTCCAAGGATGAGGACCTCTGTCTTTTCCAAGGATGAGCTTTAGGCAGCTGCTGATCATCCAGGAAGGTGTCCAGGGTGAGGGACAGAATGAGCTGGGTGTCGTCGGCGTAGGATACTATGCTGAGTCCGTGCTGGCTGATGATGGCAGCAAGAGGGGGCCATGTAGATGCTGAAGAGCGTAGGGCTGAGCAATGATCCTTGGGGTACTCTGCAGTTGATCTCTGTGGGTTCGGTGAGGAAGGGTGGAAGTCTGTTTCTTTGGGTTCTGCTGATGAGGAAGGTGCGGAGCCTGTAGAGGGCGGTTCCCTGTTTGCTGGTGTCATGGTGTCTGGTGGTGAAGTGAGGTGGGAGAAGGTAAGGAAGGCTGCAGAGAGGTCAAGTAGGACCAGAGCTGAGGTGTTGCTTTGGTAAAGAAGCATGCAGATGTTGTCTGTAGCAGCAAGTAGTGCGGTCTCTTTGCTGTGGTCGATTCACAATCCGGATTGGGAAGGGTAGAAGATAGAATTCTCTTCTATGAATTTCGTTAGTTGGATGTTGACGGTCTTCTCTGTGACTTTAGCCGTGAAGGGGAGGAGGGAGATGGGTTGGTAGTTCTTGAGGTCCATTCGATCTGCTGAGGGTTTCTTGTGTAGGGGCTTGTCTTCTGCGTGTTTCCAGTCATCAGGGAAAGTGCCTGTTTCGAAGGTGGCATTGATGGTGTGTCGTAGTTCTGGTGAGATGGTGGCAGCCGCTTTGTGAAAGATGTGAGGGGGGCCGGGGTCCATGGGGGTTCCTGAGTGAATGCTTTTCATGGTTGATGCAGTGTCTTTGGTGTTGACTGGGGTCCAGGAGAAGATTGTGGGCTGGCTGGCATTTCTGGAGGAGGGAGTGGTTTTGGCGTCAGGTGTCTGTTTGTTGCAGTTGTCACAGAGGGACTTAATTTTCAGATGGAAGTAGGAGTCAAGTTTGTTGCAGAGGTCCTGGAAGTGGGTGATGTCCGTGGTTTTGCTGGTGGGTTTGATGAATTCCTGTATGATGCTGAAGAGTTCCTTGGATTTGCTGGATTTAGCGAGGATCTTGTTCTGGATGAAAGTCCTTTTGGTGGATCTGATAAGTTGGTGGTATTCTGTGATGGCGTTCTAGTATGCGGTGTGGTCTTACGGGGATTTGCTGTTTCTCTAATTCTTCTTGAGACATCTGCAGGTACGTCTGGATTCTTGGAGGTCGACCGTGCACCAATTGGCCTTTCTGGGGCGCTGTGTAAGGGTGCAAACTCATCTTTGCAGTTGGCGCTCGATCTGTGAAATTCTTTGGGTGCGAGGTTGACATCGGTTGCGGTTGGGGGTATCGCGGTTGAGGGTGGAGTTGAGCATTTTCTTCGCGGCAGGCGGGTTTGTATTTGGGGGCAGTGGGTTTTTCTATGTTAAAGTGTGCACAGTGGTAGTCCGTCCACGGAGGTTGTGTGGTGTGGCTGAAGTGGATGATGTTGAGGTGGTCCTTTCTCTGGATCTTGTATCCATTGGGGATGGTGGAGGAGATGTCGGGGGCAGAGGTGGGGTTGGTCCACATTTCTGTGAAAAAGGCAATGCCAGGCGCAAAGGTGTCAATGAGATCTCTACAGCATGTCTATGTAGGGAGTGCAGATTGAGGAGGATGCACCTCAGAGTTTCGGGGGTGCTGGTGACCTGTGAACAAACTACAGGGGTAACCCATATAACCCATAGGCTTTTGGGTATCAACAAGGAAAATAACAAGGTAAAGCCTACGGAAAAAGAGTACATCTACCTAATTGTAAGAATAGATACTGTCAATTATCCATTCTTGGATTCATCATTTTCGACACAATTTAATTGGAATATGTTCAAAATATAGAGTTTTTCCAATTGATAGCCATAAGAGAGAAATGAATATCAAATGTATGGCTCAATTATTTCTTTTAATTAAACCATTTTCAACCTTAAATATTGGTCTCTCACATTAAACACAATTGTACAAAATTCATACATACAAACAAAACACATATATATTTTTTTTCGAATTACAATATATACACTTTTTTTGGAACCAATATAACGGTTCTTTTGCCCCACTTTTTTAACAAGGATGTCAATGTATAATTACTTCAGATAACATTCCTTCTCATTTGATCACCAAAAACAAAGACAAAGGGAGTGTACCAGGTTTACCCGTTTTTAACCTCTCTCCATCTAGCACTCTCCTCAAAAAAATATTTCATCAACAAAACTCAAACAAATTTCTTGTTTTTGGAGTCTTTACATAATGTGTGTCGACGCGTTTCAGCCTCTGTTTAATCTAGGCCTCATCAGGACTATGACGGCAATTAACATAGAACCCAGCTCCGTATCTCCTGTATCCAAATATACGGGATCCAACTGCTTACATAGGTAATTTCAAAGTACGAGCTTTTGAGTTAAACTCCTTTAAATTAGGCAACCCCCACACCGGAGAAGAAAGCCTCTTGAATAACCAATAGGGTCTTCTAACTCTCCACGACGGTAAAGCAATTTTATCGGATAACTATTTTTTGAGCGTTGTCACTCAGCTCTGAACACCGTTCGTGTTTCCTGTATATAAACAGCGAGAACAGACTATCCTGTGTGGGGCAGCATCCATTGGGGTACGGAGGGTGGTGAAGGTTTGACAGCAGTGACAGCCGTAAAGGCAGGAGAACTGGCTGTGGGTGGTGTTTGGCATAGACATCTGGCAGTTGTTGTTCCTTCCAGGGTTGAGTGCAAGGAGGGCAGCTTAGTCATAGTGGTGGGTGGTTGGAGATCCAGGGTCTCTGGCGCTGGTCGCGGTCAGGTCACAGACGGGTGCAAACTGACTTGCCTTTGGCAAGCCAGCGGCGTGCCCGCTGCATGTGGCCGCCATCAAATAAGGGATAGAGGGAAGGTCAGGTGGGAGAGGAATCAGCAGGCGGGAGGGGCTGCAGGGCAGCAGCGTCAGGAAAAGGGTGGCAAAAATGGTCATGGATGACAAAAACAATGGGCACAGGCACAACAATCAGCAAAATGGGCAGAAATAGGCAGAATCAAAGAAAATATCAAACACAAGGCACAACAATAAAAAGACAGACAAAAAGACAATAACCGGCACAACACGCAGACAGACAACAGGGGAACAGCAGTAGAGCAAGGCTAACCCACTGGACCACCGGGGATGAGGCGCAGGCAGGAGCCTGCGGGTGGAGGAGGGCCTCAAACACCCACCAGGAGAGAGGTGTAGGCGACAGCGGCACAACAGTGGAGCTGCTGGGGCAGGGAGCAGGGACTCTGGCCAGGAGGTCAGTGGTCCTACAGAATATTGTTTCTTCTTTATTCTGATGTTATTACTGATTTATAATTATACACAAGTGCTCTTAATCAACGTACTCTCCCATCTCAAATTTGGTATGTGCATATAACTTCAATAATTAACCTCGGACAGAACAAAATCGGTTCAGCACATTTCTCTCTCAGGTGTGGGGCTCCTCCCGGTTCCTTCTTGAGCCCCGCACAGTTCTATATTTACATGTTCCTAAAACGATTTGGTCTAAATTAGGTATTATAAGAGGATTATACACCAATGCAGTCTCAATTTTGAAATATTGGGATGTAACTATATCAAATTTTGATAACTGCATATTTAAGGTTGCACAGTGGATGAGGAGAAACTGCTTCACATTGAATGGCGACAAGACTACAATATTACTCTTTGGAAGCCTCCTATGCTCAGGGTCCCTGGATTTGTGCCCTGGTGAACTTGACCATCCCACACTTCCTTCCAACTCAGCCAAAAATATAGGCACCATCATATAAGCATGTCCTTGCATTGCCATCCTCAAATCTCTTGATAAAATATGTCTTCTATCTCCACCGCCTCTAGCAAGACAGTATTCCATTCTCTCTTGGCCTCTCGTAAAAACTATGGAAATTTACTGTACTTAGGGACTCCCAAACAATTCCTTAACCGACCCAAAGTCGTACAAAAGGCAGCACCTAGAGTTATTCTTGGAATTCCTAAAAAGACCGCATCCTGACAGAAGACACTGTCTCCCAGTCTGCAAACAAATCGTGGGAAAAACATTATGTAATACACATAAATCTATCTACAGAGCGCAATACACCCGTTACAAAAATCATCACTCTTCCATCCAGCTTATCTTCCTTGTTCCCAAAACTACAAGGGGCGGATTAGGATGCATGTCCTTTTATTACCTTGCTTCTAAATGGTACAATTATATTCCTCCTGGTCTGCGAACCATGAACAACCAAACCTCTTTCAGGAAAAATCTCGAAACGTGGGTGTTCCTGCTGAAGCTATAACCCTCCAGCCTCCTTTGTATAGGCTGTTTCTATAGCACTGTGATGCCACTAGGAAGCTGTGCGCTTTACCTACTGATTTAATTAATTAAGTTACTACATATTCCAATTGTCTTGTCTTTCTTCAGAGGGTACGGGGCACATGGCCGTGGACTACCCCAGCGTACTACATCTTCATATGAAAAAAACGATCATGATGGATTTGAAGTTGCAAGGGGGGTATGTCCTAATCTATGATACACAATATTTTAAGCCCTAATCTTTATTGTCACAGTTTTACGATCCCTGCGTTATCCTCTATCATGGAGGAGGACAATTTATGAGGAAAACGGCATTTATTTATGTATTTACTAAGTAATTGCTAGAAAGTGGGTTGTTGGTTGACTAGGGTATAAACCTTAGTCAAACAGCAACCACAATTCTAGTCAGGAGAGTGTCAGGCGAACCCTAAATTAACACGATACAAAAAGATACTGCACCAAGGGGCCGATTATGATTGCGATGAATCCGCATCCTCCGGGCCGGCGGAAGCCACGGCCGTCCCGGAGGTTGCAGATTCACCGCTGCGGTGTTTGTAAAGACCCCCCCCCAGATTAGGATGGCTGGGGGGTCATCAGCGGACGGGAAGACCGTCCGCCGCTTTTCCGCCGCGGTCGCCTTCAGACCGCGGCGGAAAAGCTCTAATATGGTGGCGGTGTCTATCAGTCACCGCCAGCCATATTAGGATTAGCCTTGGGACATGCCTTTCCCCGGCGGCAATTCCGCCACGAAAAGGCATACGGTCTTTTCTTTGGGGACCCATTGTGGGCCCCCAGGATGAAGGGGGGGTGGGGGTGCACTTGGAAGGGTACCTATGGTACCCCCTTGCCTTTGCATGCACAAAGCAGCAGGCACCGCGCGGTGCCTGCCGATTTGTGCATGCAAAGGGAATACTTGCATATTTAACCTTGCGGCGGGTGCTGCTTCAAGCAGCACCCGCCGCAATGTTAAGTATACCGGATGTGACCGCCAGGGTGGCGGTCACATCCTAATTCTGAGGGAGGGAACACTGCAGCCCCTGCGGACGGTCCCTCCACCTCGGGGGTGGCGGACGGACGCAGGTCCGTCCGCCATCCTAATTGGCCACCAAGTTAGAAAAATAGTTCTGACTTTAATAAAAAATGCAATACCAAAACAACAAAAATCCAACCAAAACAACAAAAATCCAATGAGTAGATCTTGAGATTGATTTTAAAAATTTTAAGAAAAAATAACGCTAAAAAGCCTAAAGCTCTAAAGTGGGATATCATGGTGCTGCCAGAAGGGGAGTTCAGGCCGACCACGAAGGAGGGATCCAGGCAGGATATAGGGATCCAGGCAGGCCACTGAACAAAAGTACCTTAATTTGAGGTTGCAGAGGATTGTGTGGATGTGGGTTTAAGATGTGTCGCACAGAAGAAGCAACGCACCAGTTCCAAGATGTGGCAAACCTGAAGTGTGGGATCCTGATGTGTAGATGTTGAGAATACTATAGACAGGGCTTGCGGTGAGAAGACCGGTGTTGAGGATGCGTTGCACAGTCAATGTAATATATCGGCTCCGATGAGCAGGGAAGCTGTTGATGGCAATACAAGGACCTTGCACCGGGAAAGAGTGTTGTGCAGTGGCAGGTTCAAAGGCAATACGTTGAGTCCAATACAAGCAGCAGTAGCTATGTATCAATGCTGATCCATAGAGCAGTGGTGATGCACCAGTGCCAATCCGAGCAACATTCGCAATGCACCAGTTTCAATCTACGCAGCCTTGGTGATGTGTTGGTTCTTTTGGAGCAAACAACATAGGTCCACTTCCAGGGGGGGTCGGGGAATGGGGTGGCATCACTTGGCAGGCAGACTTACAGACGGCAGAATCCAGGTGCAGAGGCAGGGTGGTTGGAGGCATTATGTCTCTGAGACCTCAAATCAGGAGGCCAGCAAGCTAGCCCTTGGAGCCACTCTGAGTTCAAGTGATGCAGGTCCAGTCCTTCACACCCAGGCCTGGGAACAGCAGGAAGGAGGGTAGCACAGCAAGGCAGGGATCCAGCACAGCAGCAGTCCAGCAGAGTGGCAGTCCTTCAGCAGCTCAGCAGCCCTTTTCCCTGGCAGAGTAGTCACAGGTTCAGATGTTGACTAAAGTGGTGAATTCAAGGACAGGCTTCTGAAGTACACAGTACCCTACCTGCCCAGGATCCAGACTCACCTCAGGCAGTGCTTTCTATGGGGACAGGACACAACCTATTCAGTTGTTCGTGAGGCTGGGTCCTGCTCCTGCTCTTCCCACCTTCCCATCCTTCCAGGATGGCCCATCAAGTCACACCTAAGCTCCAATTGTGTGTATCTGTCTAGGGGAATAGACAAAGCCCAGCTGTCACCCATCCCAGACAAGTGATCAGAAATAAACGGCAGGCACCAAATGGCTAAAGTAATAAAATGCCAGCGTTCTAACAGTGGCATTATCAGAATTTCAACTTAAAATTTGACTCCACCATAAGTTATAATTTTAAATTCTGATTGTAGGCACCAAATTTAAGAAGTTCATCACTTTCAGATTGTGAATTGTAGTTTTAAGATGTAATAAGGTAATGGTAGAGATAGTGAAAATGACTCTAGGAGTTTTTCACTACCAGCACATGTAAAATTAAAAAATACATGCTCTGCCTTTTAAATACACCGCAACCTGCTCTTTGGGTTGTCTAGGCCCACCCTAGGGGTGACTTATATGGATAAAAAGAGAAGGTTTGGGCCTGGCAAAAGGGTGGTTTTGCCAGGTAGACATATCAATGTGAAAATGCACATACAGGCTCTGTAATGGCTGGTGTGTGCCATAGTTATAGGGCCACTTAAGTGGGTGGCAGTATCAGTGCTACAGGCCTAGTAGGAGTGTTTAATGTACAGGCCCTGGGTACATATAGTACCACAATACTAAGGCTTATAAGTGAACTAAATATGCTATTTGGGGGTGTGCCAATATTACTATGTTTAGTGGAGAGAGCACAAATACTTTAGCACTGGTTAGCAGTGGTAAAGTGTACAGAGTCCTAAGGTCAGCAAAAACGAGGTCAGAAATGTTGAGTAGGTAGGTAAAAAGCTTGAGGGAAGACCACCCATGGGCTGTCAGTTCTAACAGGAAATAATTATTCAGTAAGTTTTTATTATTTGAATAAGTGTTTATTAATGCACTGGCTTGCACTTATAAGTAACTCCTCAGTACTAATCCTGTAATGATAATTACCCATTTGGAGTAGGTTCATTACCTTTAACAAAAAAAATGTTTATGTAATCCAGCTCGACTGTAATCATGAAACCTGCAGAGAAATGTTATTGTTGCAGTATCAACTTTTCAGGAAACATTTGTTTTGTTAAAAACCTTTTACTAAGACTTTGTTCGCCTTTACTCAGTCTCTTTTTTAATTTACTAATTTGGCCTCCTGTGTATTATTACAGATCGCAATCATTAGCCTTCTATTTTATCGCAAAGAATTATTGTAATTTTTTCTTGAGCACTGTTCGATAAATCTGCGGCGCTTCCTATGGGAACCAGCAGACGCGCCTAAGTGTTTATGCATCTAACATGACTCAAGTGTCCGTGGGAAACGCTATTTGCATTTGCCTATTGTCATTATCTTTGTTTTCCTGTAATTAATCCTCGGATTATTTACAGAGCTGCAAAAAGTTTGGTAAACTGAGATGAAGATCTCTAGAGGCCACTTGAGGCTCGGAAAGAAAAGCTATCATTTGCATTCATAAGAAGGTAAGTGCGGGTGTTAAAAATGTAAGCAGAATAGAAAGTGGCATCAAGTCTCCAAGATGAATTCCAAATTTACATGAATAAGTTGTGTGCCAAAAGCGATATTAATTTGGGGTCCATGATAACTTGGCTAATAATGGCAACCTCAATACCTCTTATTTATAAAATTGCAAATGACAGCATTAAGAATATTAGAAGCAAATTCCCCAAGGCAGAAACCACGATTGATAGACCTAAATTAGATGCCCCGCAACAGTGTAAAATGTGCACAGTGCAAAGATGCCAGCTTGTCTCGGCCACAAAGCACATTCACAATACAGTACTAGACCTTAATGATAGGTCAACCAGGCTGAACACTCATTTTAGACTACATTTCAAAGGATAAAAGGTCAAGCTATACTATATTGGCGACTCCAAGTAGGTAAGATACATATATACTTATATATATATATATATATATATATATATATATATATATATATATATATATATATATATATATATATATATATATATATATATATATATATGTTCACTGAAAAAAACATATGTTTACACATGTTTTAGTTAGATGGACATTTCACTCATACAAAACCATTGAAATTGCCCCGTTATAGTTAGTTCAGCTAACTCACGCGCCCGCAATACACTGCTGATGACGTCACATATTACATCACTCATGACATGGTCAGTGACATCACTCATGACATCACTCATGACATCTCAAATGACATCACTGTTGACATCATCCAGTGAATGTGTGAAAAATAAATATTTTTTATATATTTATATCTAAAGGTCGATGGAAGAATAAATGGGTAAATAAGTGTCTAAATGGATGTTTTTTTTGTAAAATTGATTGTATAACTGACTTTTTAAGTGTATCTTAGTGAATACATGTATTAGCGAGTAATGTTTAAATATTTAAATATCTCTATCAGTGTCTCACTTTGTGTATAACTGGCTGCATGGGTTGGTGAGTAGCTACATGAGTGGGTATATGGGTTATTAGATGTTTTTTTGAGTATCAGTATGACTGTCTGTATGGTTCGCTGTGAGATATTACTTAGTGCATAGATGCATGAATAAGTGACTCACTGTTTGTATGTGTTTTGAAGACAGCATGTGTGCAGGACTGTATGGGTGGATGAGTGTATGGGTGTGTTAGTGAGTGAATGACTGTCTCAATAGTGTCTTTATGAGTAAGTACATATGTTTTAAACTAGTATAAGTGAGCATTGATGTATATAAGTGAGTATATATGAGAGTGAAAGATTGGAAGAGTTGCTGTATAAACAAGTATGTGTTTCTATAAGTGATTGTTTAAGAGTGTAAGTATGTGTAGGTTTCTGTAGAAGTAAGTGTAGTGGTGTATGTATAGCTGTATATGCAAGTAAATGGATGTTTTGAGTTTTTTTGCATGTGTGAGTATGTGTGTGAGTAACTCTATGGATGACTGTTAGTGTGTAACAGGATGTATAGGTGTATGAGTACATATGATGAGTGACTACATGTATGAGTGACTATATAGAACTGTTGGTGAATGAGTGGATATGTATGTAGATTTTGGAATTATTGAATAGGTTCTTCTAACTGGTATAGGTATCTCCATTGTTTAGAACATTTTAGTTTCTATTTTTCAATCTGTTTATCAAAGGTTATATTAGGGTGAGAGGAGGTCTGCCACTCTTTCACAAGGATGATGTCATCAGTGATGTCCTTTGAGATGTCATGAGTGATGTCACTGACCATGTCATGAGTGATGTAATATGTGACATCATCAGCAGTGGATTGCAGGCACGCGAGTTATAGTTAGCTGAATTAACTATAACAGGGGAATTTCAATGGTTTTGTATGAGTGAAATGTCCAGCTAACTATAACATGTGTGAAACCTATGTTTTTTTCAGTGAATTTAAAGGTTTTTTAAATGCTAATTCCTACCTATAACATGGCTAAAACATATGTTTTTTTCAGTGAGTTTGGAAGATTTTTAAATGCTAATTCCTAACTATAACGTGCCTAAAACCTATGTTTTTTTCAGTGAATACATATATATATACATATATATGCACTGGAAAACTAAACACCCACTTCCCTTACAAAGAAATGGAAAGTTTGCATCTCTGCAGCCTCTCTTATTTTCACCTTATTCAGCTTCCGCTCAATCAACACATCATCCACAAATACACACACCTACTTGCTGCCTTTCTTGGCTGGGCTTATCAGTTATTCTTCTTTAATTCAAATTGAAAGTGCAGGCCCTTTATTCAGTCTTCTTGGTAACTACTAGCCGTGAATAGCAGTGGGTAATTTGCACACTTCCGTCCTTTCTTGTGTCCTTTCTACCGCACACTGTGTGTACTTCATGCACTAGCTTGCTTCCTTAGATGTGGTACTCGTTTCTCTTGCTCCCACTGCGGAATCCAACACCCTATCTGTGTAATGAGCTGGAAATCTAAAGATCTACTTCACTGACAAGGTAGTAGTTAGTTTGCGTGTCTCCAGCCTTTCCTATTTTTCACCTTTTTCTTCTTCCACTCAATCAACACATCATCCACACATAAACACAACTACTTGCTGCATTCCTTAGCTGTGATTATCAACTATTCTGCTATTTCAGATTCCTATTCAAAGTGCAGGCCTTTATCGAGCCTTTTTATTGTAACAACTACCCTGGCCGAAGGCACTGTAAATTTGCACACTTGCTCTCTTTCTTGGCTGGGGTTATCAATTATTCTTCAATTTCATATTCTGATACAAACTCAAGGCCCTTGATCGAGCCTTTTTATTGTAACTACTGTTGCAGGAATTCTGCTCCTACACAGAACTGTGCATAAAGACTTAGGACCTCAGTGAATTACGGTGTACCAACATCCACCTTAGTACCCAAACCCCCTACCAGACTAGCAATCAGTGACACATTGGTTCTCCGACCTATAGCAAAAACACCAATGACTAGTCAACTC
This sequence comes from Lissotriton helveticus, assembly GCF_964261635.1. Classification (NCBI taxonomy): domain Eukaryota; kingdom Metazoa; phylum Chordata; class Amphibia; order Caudata; family Salamandridae; genus Lissotriton; species Lissotriton helveticus. Next base: position 220,232,292 of record NC_136059.1, on the reverse strand, counting down.
AGAACATCCGACTTAGATTACCTCAAGTAAGGTGGATAAAAAGAGCACTCTTTCGTTATAGTCTTACACCAGTCCAAAACAAGGAATAAATAAAGACACGAGCAAGTTTGAAATGTTTATTTCTAACGCCGTAATCTCATGAGCAGTACCTTAGATAATACAGCCACACATATTATCAGAAACAAGGTTGTCAGCATTGTTACTATTCCATAAAATACAAAGGGAGAAAGCATCCTATAATGCTAAAGGGAAATAGATTTAAAACATACCTACATTTCACCCTCCCTACCTACCAGGTTAGTTTATAACTACAGAAGATCTCATAGGATTACATGGGCGGACCCATACCTCTGGTACTCAGCAGTAGTGGATCACATTGAGTTCTGCACAAACTGTCAGGATACGAATGTTCTCCAACTGTGTGTAATTATGCCTCCACAATGCATTATTAAACGCGCCAGTATCAGAGGTGGCAACAGCTGCATATGTGTTATGGGTCGAACGTGCGAGGATAATTCCGAAAAACTATCACAGTATCCAAGATAACCTTGATGTTCCATGCTCTCACTATACACACTAAACTAGCGAGGCAGTCTAGAAATGTAGCATAACAAATTATTCTCATGTGAAGCAAAATACTCAGCCTTCTCTAAACAATATCACAAGTGCGTGTCGTGTGCAAAGCAGAGCAGGAAAGAAAAAATGGCATTTAAGCTTCTAATAAACACATGCTAACTTAACACAGTGTGAGTGCAAAGCTCAGCCAACGACACCCTCCCTCGATCGAAGCACATGATATAAACGTGGGCGAATTAGGAACGCAGAGTCCAAGCCTGAAAAGCAGTGTCAAGTTCAAATTTGCAAAAAAAATTATTCGCTGTTTGATAGAAAACAGTAATTAAATAATAAAGAATAGGTAGAAAAATCAAAGAGTCTTAATCCAACAGCGTATAAGCACATTATGTAGCAACAGCCTCCAAGAGGAAGTCATTGTTCTCATCTGAAAACATTTCAGCCATCCAATTCAATAGTGAGAATGAACATACATGTTCCTCAACGACCGGAGCCTCTATCACCATCGGAGGAAAACTCGGGTCATCTTCAATGTAACTGCATGCCAAGAAGTCATGCGCCGCTGCAAAAACATTCCAACGTCCCGATATTCCATGTATCGATGCTAAGGCCATAATCCCACCGCCAGAACAGAGCAAGTCATGAACCAGTAAGGGGCTCATCAGCTGGTCATAATCCGCGTTGGGAGACACTGTACAGCAGAGACACAAATCCAGGGGAGAGTCGAAATCGCAACCCAGGCAATGGAAGACAGGTTGAACGCATGTGAAAAATGAGTATCGAAACGATAATCCATAAGCTGCACTCAATGTATCCAGAGGCAGCGCTCCGTAATAACTAAGCATTCGGTTGCGTACCAGCAACAGCCAGAACATATTCTCGTGTGCTGCAGGATGTGCATCCATATTTAAGTAAACAAATTAATAGAAGCACACCGGCAACTAATGCGAGTAGTAAGGGGAATCCACCAAAGCTGCAGGAAAACATCGAATGAAAAAATGCAGAGGAGACACCAAATATAGTTTGAAAAGAAGTCACAGGGCCACTGCTTCTAGCTTTAAAAAAGTAAGGTAACCCCGTAGTCAAGGACGCATTAAAGATACTCTGAATTAACTCCCCAAAATGCAGGGGCACGTCTGTATTTAATAAATCATGCACTTCTGTGTAGGTGTTTGCTACATGAAGGACAAATATTTCTCTAGCAGATGTAAGAGTGACCTCTTTTTGAGACAATAGCGCTCTTTTGGTTGACTCTTCTTTCAAGGTCGGAATCGACGGCCAAATGGAAACATCCAGCTTCCCATGCAGAGGAGGAAACACAACTTTTTTATAGCAAATCACACGCTCAGTTACCATAATAATGTAAGCGATGCCTGCTAACATTGCACAACAATCAGCATTATTTCAAATAAAATAACTCACATTTCCAGTAAACTGAATGTTGGTATGATAGCATGTGTCGGAGTGCCTTTCAAAACTCAGGCCAAATTAGGCGCATCTTGTTTACAAGAGCCAGGGTTGGATTGGGATTAAAAATCGGCCCGGGCACGCTAAAAAAAAGTGGCCCACATTTGCATATCGCCTTTCCGCAAAACACTGTTTTGGCGAAATTGTTTTAAAAAAGGGGGGGGGGATGTTGAAAAAAATGCACGGATCAGTTTACACTAGTGAAATACACATGAAAAAAAGTTTGGCCACTTTTGCCCAGGCCCCCTGCCCCCATTCAAAAGGCATATATTAACGGGCCGGCCCAGCGAGAGAAAGGGAGTGACACCACTCACTGCCTGTTGATAAAAGTGAGGCAATTGAAGCATCTACCTCCAGAAAGACCACTCAGGCACCCACTGTGCCTCTTTCGGCATGGACAACACAGACACTGCCCAAATCGGCCCTCCAGGCTGCCTAAAAAAGCAGCCCACAGCTGGAATTCGGATACCGGCCCCTCGGCCATTGCCCGAGTGCCCCGTTACCAATCCGAGGCTGACCAGAGCCATGCAATTGTATGTGTCTACAAATTAAGGAGTGATCTGGTGCTATTCTGCAATCCTCGCCATTCAGATAGACTTGTTTTCCCTCCCTCAGGCACCTATATGTAAATGATAATAACCAAGCATCATGGAGATAAGCGCTGCCTAAAGATCCATATCTGCAGATAGCATAGTATGTCATGCAAACCTCAAACTTAAACAGGCTAAAGAGTAACATTATGATACCTTGGATAAGCCACACAGCTGAATCGGATCTCAAATGAGTGACCACTTCTAACCATTCTCATAGCGCTCCCTGTGCTCTGATTTGACAGTGAGAGAGTGATCGCACCATAGTTTGTACTGCTAATCATTCTCAGCACACGCTACGAATATGCTTTCACTTTACACGTCGCATCAAAGCTTCCTTGTGACATCATGTACCGCTCCCCGTATGCAAAGACGCGAATGTTTTTAATTGTTTAAAAACATATATTTATGTATTTAATTAACTTAGTAACAGAAGACATTTTCTAGGATAATTATGAAAACATTATTTTTTAAGTTACAATAATCCTATATTACTTTTAATAGCAATTACACAAATCACGGTGGAACGTGATGCGTACTCTCATCGTAAGAGCACCGTAAGCACAGCCTAAGCCTACGCAAAGCCATGTGACTTTAAAAGAAGAGATTTGATTGGTTCATAACACTTCCTATTACGACTGTTGAAACTTCCGTCCCATTTTAATAATTCTACTTTGACTTTCTAAGAAGAAGCATCTCTTCTTAGAATCTTGTCAAATAGAACGAAGTTTACCATAATAACAGCAATGGACTCATCTTCCAGCCATTCTTCAGAGGAATATTTCATTCCTGAAGAACCTCCAAAGAAGAGGAAAGAAGCTCTAATTTGGCAGTTTTTTACTTTTCCAGAAGGGCAAAAAAAGGGTAATGCCCAAAAGTAACCTGTAAAACTTTCCAAACTCTTTCAAAAATACTCCTTTGGCACAGCAAATATGGAGCTCCACGTGAAGAACTTACACCCCAACAACTTTGCTCGAGCTGCAACAAGGAGGTTGAGGGACAACCCACCTGCTACTGCCCCAAGCACATCAACTGCTGCAGCAGCATTTTCAGCAAGCAGTCCACACCCACAAATTGATCCTGATGTTGCTAAAGTTAAAATTTTATGCAAGTATAGTAATAAACTTTTGTGTAACGGGAAACAGTCTATTGATCTGATAAAACGCAGGAAGCAGGATCATCGCTGTCCTCGACATAACTTTTTTTTCTCATTCTTTTGTTCCTGTTGGACACTTCCAAGCCGCCCATTATAGAAAAAAATTGCCCCCGGGATTTGGCCCCCCCCCCAGAGCTAATTAAGAATAAAACAGACTTCTAGTTATTTGTTTCCTTTTCCACCACGTGCCAGTACAATACGCGTACCCGCGTTTTTTTTAGTTAAAAAAAACAAAAAATTGCACCTAAAGATCCATGTGGGAACCCCTGAGCAGGCCTAGAGTGTCAACATGTTTCTACCCTGCCCCCTTTCCTTATTTTTCAACTTTGTTTTACGGTTTTCTTGTGACTCAGTGCTACCGACGCACAAGATGGCTGCCAACACTTCCTGGTTTGGAGTGTTGACAGACAGTTGACATCCATTCAACATGCAGCTCGTGCTCGTAATTGTTTGGATTTCAGTACACGTGCCGTACTTCGGGGCCCATTAGGATGTCTGTCAGATCGCCACTGCCATGCAGGCGCTGGTGATACGCCGGACATCCATACCTGCCCACGACCCATTTCCCCTCTGCCATATTACTATGGCGGGGGGACCACGGCGGACGAAAAGACCGTCCGCCGCTTTTCCACCCCGGTCACCTTGCGGCCAGGGCGGAAAAGGTTTAATAGGGCCAGCCATATTACCATGGGCCAAAACAGATGCCTTACCGTGGCGGCAATGCCGCCACAGAAAGGCATGCAGTCTTCACTTTGGGGGCCACTTGCAGGCCCCCGGAGGGAAGTAGAGGTGGGGGGTGCACAAGCGTGGTACCTGTGGTACCCCCCTGCATTTGAATAAACAAAGCGGCAGGCACCGCGCTGTGCCTGCCGCTTTGTTTATGCAAATGCATGCGTGCATTTTTAGCATTGTGGCGTGCGGAGCTTAGAGCACCGCCCTCCACAATGTTAAAAATGCAGGATGAGCCCGTCACAGTGGCGGGCGCATCCTAATACCCCCCAGGGGACCCCCGCCCTTATGGCGGGCGGACCCACCACACGACAGGATGACGGTAATGGGCCCCTTCGTCTCTAGATATCACTATGATTTTACGTTTGATTTTCTCAGGAACTACTGAACAGATTTACACTACTTAAGAAAAAGAACAATCTGTGATCCGAACTCTACCTCTCTGCCAAATTTGGTGTAATTCAGTTCAGCCGTTCGGGCTGTAGCCCTGGTTAAATGTCTCTATGGAAAATTGCATGAGGAAAACACGGTTTGGGACCCCCTTTTTTCTTGGACCCACTTGAAGAATCACTCCCAAACTGTCAGGGAAGGAGCGGAGCTGAGCAGGCCATTTTCTTGGAGAAATTTGTGAAGATTAGTCCACCCGCGCCAAAGTTATTCCAAATAGAATGTTGTGGATTTCCTATGGAAAGTAGATCCTAATTATAACTACCTACTGGCGACCGCCAGTAGGTAATATATATATATACATATGTATATATATATTCACTGAAAAAAACATAGGTTTCAGACATGTTATAGTTAGAAATTAGCATTTATAAAACCTTAGAAATTAAATGAAAAAACCAAAGGTTTCAGGGCTGTTATAGTTAGCTGGACCTTTCACTCGTACAAAACCATTGAAATTCCTCTGTTATAGTTAGTTCTCGTGGAATGTCTCGTCACAACGGTGAGCAGTCAAAGTCCAAAATTGGTTCCTCCAATGTATGCTCACAATGCGTGACATGCCAGGGCCTGACCAGTGTCTGTGCCGCAAGTAACTGTGTGTAAAACAAGGAGATGCAGCCCTTGGCCCCGCTGCCTCTCTTGGAAAATTGCTCCAGGGAAGACAAATCTCTAGTGGCGGCCTCATTTATGGTCGGCTGCATTACCCAGTGTTTGAGTTGGGTGTATCTGAATAGTTCTGTGTCCAGGAGTTTAAAGTCATGTTTGCAATGATCAAACATTTTAATATACCAGAGTTTAAACATGTCAGAGATCGTTAGACATTCTCCCTGACGCCATGCCTCATAAGGACCTAAACGTTGTGCCGGGGGAATGCTGGATTGAAGTGAATGGGTGTGTGGGGGGAGGGAAACATGGTGTACCCCTTCTGCCTATTAATGTCATCCCAGATTCGCAAAGTGGTCCGTGTGGGTGTGCCAAAGAGTACATTTGTCGGATGATCCGATTTGGGCTTCCAGATTAAATCCCAGATGCATTTCCCTGCCACCTCCCTGTCCATGTGTAGCCATTGTTTATCGGACTCCCTACAGACCACTCTGGTATCACCCGGAGTTGGGCTGCTTTATAGTAAAGGAGGATGTCAGCTAGAGCGAGGCCCCCTGCTGACTTTGACATGGTCAGAACCTTGTAAGAGAGTCGAGCTCTCTGTCCCTGCCAAAAAAGCATGTCACCATGGCGCAGAGGTTTGAAAAGAGTCCCCCATCCAGTGGGATAGGCAGGTCCTGAAACAAGTGGAGAAGCCTAGGCAATACCATCATCTTGACCGCCTGAATGCCCTCCATCCATGACAGATACATTGGCGCCCATTGTTTCCGGTCCGCTTTCAATTGTTGTATCAATGGAGGATAGTTAGCTTTATATAGGCCCTAGTCACTGTGTTATTTTAAGCCGAGGTAGGTTATGTCTTTCTTAGCCCATTGAAATTGGGTAGTTGCCACTAGAGAGTCGTTGTCAGCCTGGGGTAACTTTAAATTGAGTATAAAAGATTCTGTTAGGTTGATTCGGAAGTCCACCTCAATTATTCCTGTAACGAGAGCAGTAATGTGTGGGGAGAGGTCAGAGCGAGCAGGACCTCACCTGCAAACAGGGCAATATTATGTGCTGTGGTGCCAAAGTGAACCCCATCTATTGCCCGTGTAGAGCGTATTTTGTCAGCTAGGGCTTCAATGCTTAGTGCAAATAGAAGAGGTGACAGTGGGCCCCAATGAGAAGCATTTGGAGCTCACTCCATTGCCAAAACCCTTGCACCAGTGCTATATAGTTTGCTCGAACCATTTTTATGAATTGGTCTCCAAAGCCGAACCTTTGGAGCGTGGAGAAGAGAAAGGCCAAGTCTACCTAGTCAAAAGCTTTTGTGGCATCTAGACTCACTAAGATCTCAGGGACCTCTTATTTTGTTATTTTTTATATCAAGTGTATGCCCCTTCGGATGTTAATGTGTGTTTGTCGATCTTTAATAAACCCCGATTGGTCAGGGTATATGAGTTCAGGGAGAATGGAGTCTTCTTTGAAAAAAGTTTGGAATCCAGATTTAAAAGGGCAATGGGTCTGTACGAACCACACTGTTTGGGGTTCTTGCCTTGTCTGGGCAAGACGGAGATTATTGCTTTCGTCATAGTGGGTGTCACCTCACCAGTGGTCGCCATGTGGTTGAAGAGGGTCACCAAATGGGGTATGAGCTCCAAACAAAATTTCTTGTAAAATCGGCTTTCAGGCCATCTGCCCCTAGGGACTTGTGGGGTTTCAGGGTGCTTAGTGTCTCCTGGACCTCCTCTTCTGTGATTGGACTCACCAGCTACTCATTTTGTGCTTTCGTGATTTGGGTAGGCGGACGTCATTCATTACGCCGACTGAGCTTGCATTGTTGGGTGTTCTGCTGTGTATAATGCTTCGTAGAAGCTCCCGAACATTGGTGCCTTATCAGTGTCTGACCCTCTAGTCCCTCCGAGACCATCGTCAATGTCTCCAATGTATTCTTTTTCCCATTTGACTTGTAGTTGTCTCGCTAACTGTGAGCCTACTTTGTTGTGCTGATTGTAGCCAATCCACTGCAATCTTAGGAGGGAGAGTTCTGTTGGGTTGGTCTATATGGCATTTAGTTTACCTCTCAATGCTGTCAACTTACGTTATTTATTTAAAATTTTATATAGCGCGCAGTTACCCTGCGGCATCCCAGCGCTTCGCTAGAGTCGCTAGAGTCGGTATTTCTTTGTGTAGCTTTTCGGTTGTAGCCAGTTCTGCCTCAAGTGCCTGTCTCTCCACAGTTCTCTGTTTGTTCAGGGTGTAATTATGGCCAATACACTGCCCCCTTATCACTGATTTAAATGTGTTCCAGGTAGTGGAAGGAGATGTGACCCCTGTGTTGTTTTGAAGAAAGTAGTCTTTTATTGAGGTGCGAAGTTCGTCCCTCGGTTACCTGTCTCGAGTCAGTGAGTTGGGAAGTACCAACATCTGTGTTTTTGCCGGGAGCATTCCCAGTCTATGGTCATTTCTAATGGCACGTGGTCTGATAGTGTTATGGGATGGATGGAGGCCAAGCGTATAGCCTGTAACAGGGTGTTGCTCACAAAGGCATACTCTATGCATGAGTAGCGTCTATGTGAGTGTAAGAAGAAGGTATTGTCCCTTTCCTGTGGATGCAATGTTCGCCAGGTATCTACTAGCCCTAGATCTTCAAACTTCTCCATCAGTGTCTTGGAGAAACTGCCTGTGCCATGTCTTGTGGCGTGTATGCCATCTAGATGAGGATCCCACGTCAGATTAAAGTCTCCCATGAGAATGATGTCCCCCTCGGTGAACCCTCCCTGCTTGTCTAAAAAAGACTGTGTAAAGGAGCTCCGGTTGGTGTTCGGGCATATATTATGACAAAGGTGACTAATCAGCCACGGAGCTGGCCTTTAATCATAACCGTCCGTCCATCTCTATCTGCCTTGTAGCCCATCGGGGAGAACTGCATTTATTTGTGGAACATTAGCGCCACGCCATTAAGTTTAGGGGTTGTGGAGGACCTGTATATAAGGGGATAGTCTCTGTGGTGGAACCTGTGCTCTTCTGACTTCAGATGTGTTTCCTGAATGGTCACTATGTCATTTCTCCTCTCTGTAATGAATTTCCATACTTTTTGGCATTTCGCCGAGAAGTTCAGCCCCTTCAGGATCCAGGTCAACGTGATGATCACCATATTATACCCAAGGGTGTGTTCACTGCCTGTTTTTGTCCCGGTTAATTTGATTATTTCTCCCTAACCGAGCCCCTTCCCATGCCAAGTGTAGATGTTGCCTCCCTCCCGACTACTCCACATTGTCCCCTCCATTTGTTGCTCCATGTACTACTTTAAAACGGTTAACTTAAAACTTAACATTACAACATGAATTACCATTCTTTCATTGTTGCATCATTAATCCTATTTTTTTGGGGTCGTGGTCTAGTCCACTCTAGCATATTTTATATTTAGCTCATGAACCACGGTATATGCCTGCAAGGAGTATGCCAGAATCACCATAGAGGAGTGGCTGCATTTGGACTACTAGAGCATGGGCCATTATATAATCCTTTATTGTCCCACTACAGAACTCGCCCACCTATTAGAGCCCAGGTGTCCCATTTTGGCTTATCTGAGAAGGTGCCCCATCGGGCTTCAATGTATCTCTGTGTCTGAGATGTTCTTTAAGCAGCTCAAGTGGTCACCAGCAACTGGCTTTCACGCGCTTCTGTTGTTTTCTTCTGTTGCTTCATGTGTTTTTTTGTGATCCACTGACGTTTTTCTTTGGCTGGTTTAGCAGCACTGGAAGATTCTTCGAAAGTGGATGCTGATTCATTTTCTCCTTCTTGGGGCATCCCTAGTATTTTTGCTGCTTCTTCAAAATCAGTAACATGCGATGATTTATTGTGCAGCTCAAATGCTAGGCCGAATGGGTAGGTCCACTGGTATCTTATATTTTCTTCCCGCAGCTTATCCAATGCTGGTTTAAATTGGAAATGTCTGGACAGAGTGGCTGGTATGATGTCCTGGAATAGTTCTCAAGGTAGTCCCTGAAAGGTGATGTTGCCCGCCCTGTGCATCGCTTGCAATATGGCTTCCGGGAAAGAGTGGAGTTTGGCCAACACATCTCTGGGGCGCTTCTGAGTGTCTCCCTGCTGTTGACCTACATGGTGTACATGCTCGATTTTTATTTTCTTTGTTGCATCATTTACCAGCTCCGCAAACAGTCCTGTTATGAAGGCCTCTGGATTCGGGCCCTCCACTGACCCTCCTAGGTTCCGTATGCGTATATTGTCAATACGAGACATGTTTTCCAGGTCTTCAAACTTTAGGATGGCTGACTGGAGTTGGGCTTTTATGAGGTGAGTTGCTTCTTCCATGTTGTGTGCCTGCTGCTCCAGTTCTTTCAAGTCAAGTGTACTTATTCCCACCGAGTCTACGTCGTTTTGGAATGACACTATACGCTCATTCATATCTGCTTTCAGGCTCTCGATGGAGGCGTTCACGTCAGTTCTCAATTCCTGCCTTAACTCCTTCTTAAAGTCCTGGAGTGAGGCAATAAGGTTTTCCTTGGTCAGGGCCATGGTTTCTTCTGCAGTCGTTGCTTGACGGGCCTCCGCTGGCAGAAAATAACTTGACACCCTGTTTTGCTGGGCCTTTTTGGTGGCATAGGGGCGGCAAAGCCATGGCACAGTGATATGCAGTCCCTCAGGCCCAGTATCGGATGAGCCACAGCCTCACCTCGATGGCCCCAGTCAGCTTCCCTTTAATTATGTGACTCTATTCGGGGCTTAGTGTTGAGTTGCCATCTAGGGAGGCCGAGGATACTTTCATCTGGCCCTCTCGTCTTGCCAGTCACTTGTTAGTTTGAGTTTGGCGTGTGTCTCTAGTTGCGCTGCACTGAGTGGTATGTTGCCCGCTTTACAATGAGGCCTTCTTATTCCCTTGTTGGGCCTTTCTTCCCCCCTGCTTCAGAGGTCTCCGTCTAGGCTCTCCTCTGTGCCCCGTCACTTTCTCTGTTGTCTCCCGACTACTCTTTCTTCAATCAATTATTGAACCTGTGCCTCTCCCTCTTTTCTAGAGAGTCATCAGCTTCGGCATGCCCCCAGTCATTGGATCCACCACTCCTGCAGACTAGTACCCACTCGCAGGCTTCCTTTGATCAGCTGCTGCCTTCATGCCCAGTTTGGATTTTTCCATTGCTAAATGGTGAGGGTCCCCATCCCTCAGCATGATGTCAATCTCCGCCTGGAGGACTCATTGTCCCAAAATCGGCACTTGCCCCCAGGACCGCATTGTCGCTAGGCCCTGGTGTCCCTATAATACCCTCTGAATGGGGATTGAATGCTGCTGCGCACTTGTCCCCTCCGCCTTGCACAGCATTACACGTCCTAGCCCAGCGGCATCTTGGAGTCAGGCAAGGATGATAATGATCTCCCGGTCTGTTCCAGGGGGACCTTGCCACTACCGCGATTGCCCCCTCTTCAAGCCACCCTGCCAGCCAAAATTTCCACCTTCAGGTAAGCGTGCCTTGATTTAGGCAGGCCCCCCTTTTGCCCAGCAGCCAGTGAGCGAAGGCGACTTCGCTCCTCACGAGTCTGCTATGGGACATGCAGGCCCCACCGCCGTTGCTCTAGGGGGCCTCGTCAGTGTCATGGGGAGAGTCTCTGTCCGTCACCCCTGCCAGCCTCAACGGGGGTCTCCCTCCTTTGCTCACCATCCCTCAGGCTGTTGTGACTATTGAGTGCCGCTTCGTGCACGCTGTCGACTGCGGCCTTCCAGCCCTCTTTGTTCACCGCATATCACAGCACAATCTGGTGGCATCCAGAAATTTCAGTTGGAGCTTTACACTTCTCTCGGTGTTGCCTGCATTTGTGTGGGACTCTGCTGAGTTTACTTGCTGTTAAAACTCCTCTAAGTCCATTTTCCCCATGATTTTTCTATTGTTTGCTGCAGAGCTCTCATGGATCACGTCCACCCGACTATCTTGGTTGGCCAAGCCCTCAGTGTTTGCATTTTTATGCTCCTGCATTATGTGGACCAGTGAGTATGCCTTTGAGAGGGCTAACATTTTGGATTAGGCAAGGTATAGGGTATGAATTACAGGATTGTCCTTATATTATGGCCACTTGGTTGAGGCTGACCCCAACATGACCGTAGACATGTAGAATGAGTATGCTAGAGGAACAAGAGGTGGACTGATGCTGAACCCCATTTCGATTCTGGATGAACTATTAGATATCCCATTTGACAGTAATTATGTAATAGTAGCAGGGGATTTCAATTCCACCTTTGAGCCCCTAGATGTAGAAGACATTATTCTTGCCATTTAGGAGGATATGAAAGGGGGTATCCTTGGCTCGAATTGCCTTCTATAGCCAAATGGACCGAAGTAGCCTTACAACTACAAGGGGCATTAAGGCTGTTATTGGAAGATCTGTCTGAGATATATGTGGGGCTAACTTTTTTAACAAAGGTCACCACTCTAGTCGCATTGACTATTTCTAAGTAGGCCTGAAGTTGTGGCCCTCTACTAGGGACATGAAAGTAATTGGCAGAGTAGAGAGTGATCACAATCCCCCTGTCCCTTACAAAGGAATTATCCACTATGGGAAAGGCAGTTGACCCTCCACCTCTATCTTCAACCAAAGACTTAATGCTTACAAATGATATGAGGTGTGTTAAGTGACCTAAAGTGATTGATAAGCCAGAGATTCTGCTCTCTCTAAAGGAGGATGTTTCCTCTGCATTGGTATTGTTAAGAAAGCATGCCCAATGTGCAGAAACACAAGAGGTAATGAAAGTCCTACATAAAAAACTATTTGAGAAACTGAAACCATATTTTACATTCCATACAAAACGAATCATAGGCAGCTATTGGTGCAGCAGAACTGGTTTAATAAAGAGTGTAGGCAGGCATGTGAGACCCTTATAACTGCCATCAGATATGAATCCCCAGTAAACTTCCACCAAGCTAGGAAGGTTTATAGAGGTGTACATGCCGGGGCGATGAAATCTTGGGACAAGAATCGCTGGAAGACCTTTAAAAGGGCATGCTCGCTGGAAGACCTTTAAAAGGGCACGCTTCATAAAAGATTCAGTTACCTTTTGGCATCTAATGAAATGAGGAAGAGGGGACCAATCTTTGGCTCCTCAAAATCATAGAGCCCCTGATGCACGGATCAGTCCTTTATGGTTCTAAACTTTGAGACTTTGCTAATAAATACTTCTCCGCTTGCAGTTGCAGAAAATATTTTTCTGCAAAGTATTACACATTTTTTCAAAGTACTCCCCTTAATCCTTCACAGTTAGATCCACGCCGAAAGCCCATAGTAGAAAAAGTAAGACTTTGCTCAAATGTATACTGGTGTTGATTGTGGACCACACCAAAGTTATCTGATTATGCTGATGCATTAAAGGATGTTATGGAGCCTGACCGGTCCCAGAAAATTGAATGGTTACAAAACATTAAAAAAATATTGATGAAAGTGAGTATGATGACTTAATGGGAGAATCCATCAGGTACACAGTTTACCTCAAGAGAGAAATTAAAAGAACTGTATTGGCTTATACATATGGCTGAGGAACTAAAAGTGATTGGGAGTACCACCGTGACTGGGAAGTTTTTAGACTTTAAGTCTCCTTCCTTTTTTGAGCCATACTGGGACATTATATCTGTCCCCCTCGACAGAAAACTTTATTTTCAATTCTGGGATTGTTCACTCCAGCTAAAAACTTTACATGGAAGTTGACTCTTGAAATATAACTGTCCTGTTTGTATTAACACTGCTAAGACATATTCTCATGTTTTATTTGTATGTCCAGCATGCATCGGGCAGTGTAACAAATGGCTGAAGCCCAGATGTAAAGCCTTGGGCACCAGAAGTAGCAACGCTGCATTAGGAATGTTACTGTCCAATTTGTCTTCCTTTTATGCATGCTCCGTAGCTAAGTTTGTTGGTTCTTTTTTTCTGTATCAGCGGATTTTGTGCTCTCCTGTCTGTGTAATACATGATCACTGATGGTGATTATTGCTGGCTCCTGTTTCTTCTTATATTTGTAAATATCTCATGTATGTTGTGATGTTAATTTTCCATGCATGATGTTTTATTATTCTTTTAGTTATGTCTTTTATTGATTTAGTATTTAGAATGCTTTTATGACAATTAATGCCAAAATAAAGCTTTTGAACTGAACTGTATACCCATGCTCCCCGGCTAGTTATGGCACAAAGCAAAGAGGCTTAACTTAAAGGAACTATGTCAAGTGTTTAGAACTACCAAAACAGTTAAAAATTCATATACAGAACACAATAAACACCCCTCCAATTTGTAAAAATAGAAAAGAACTGTAGTTATCAAACATGTCACCAAAACAACACAAATCGAACAAGGGGAATTAGATAGATGAATATTTAAAGATGTAAGTGCAGTTTTCAGCTTTCAGCAGTCTCTTCGGCCTGGCACAACATTTCTTACTCTGACACTGGACAGTGGTCCTTTCCTGGTTTTGCATGAGACCCGTGAGACACGCGGCAGCGGCAGCGTTGGAAGGCGGAGGCGGAGGAGGGCAGCGGGGAGCAGTGGCGGTAGTCCTGCGAGGATTCCAGAGGCAGAAGTCGGCATAACCTGGTCCTGAACGGCAAAAAAAGAGACTGTTGAGACGGTGCCGCGTTGGTGCCTACATTTGGTGCCGCGTTTGGTGTCGTGGTTTGTGCCGCAAGGCTGCCAGAGTCCCGTTTGGTGCCGTGGTTTCTGCCGCAAGGCCTCCAGAGTCCTGTTTGGGGCCGTGCTTTGTGCCGGGAAGGCTGCCAGAGGATCCTGGAGGGCGGGAGAACTCAGGCACAAGGGGTGCAAGGATACTGAGGAGAAACACTGAAGGAGAGGAGTAGCAGCGAGAACTGGTACAACGCCAAACAGCCGGCAGAGCCCCGGATTGAGCCCGGAAGCACCGCAGATAGGAAACTGAACCCCCAGTCTGGCCCACATCCACCAGAGGTGAGGTGATCAGCACTTATCAGCACTTACCAGCCCCTTATCATGGGGAGGCACTTGGAGCTGCGAAATACTGTGGTGGGCGCAAGACTGTGGCGGGCTCAAGAGCGTAAATAAGCATAGTAAGCTTGACTAAGCGGCTCAACGACCGCTGCAGGAACCGTTGGGTGCTGTGTGGTGTGCTGCCTAGCCTCAGGACCGCTCAGTAGGTGGAGGAGCTGTGACATTTTGTTAAACAAAGCAGGAAGTTTTGCATAACGCACATAACATGGTCGGAACCACAAACTAGAGGGCTGCCTTTGCCTAAGTAGGTCTATCTGGTGTGGTAAAATACTAGAGGGCTGCCTATGCCTAAGTAGGTCTATCTGGTGTGGTAAAATACACAAAGGTTGGATCAAAATTAACACAGGAACAGCTCAATGGAAATTTTGTTTAACAGAGTAGGAGCCGCGTGCTAACTCAAAACAATGTAGACCGCAAGGTAGATCTCTCATGGCGGTACCTTCTTAGGGCTGATTTAGAGTTGAATTAGGGTTGATTAGGCAACGTGGATCAGAGCACCAGTAACACAGTGTTTTATTGACATCAACATCTATACTAACTCCTAACGCAATTGAATAAGTACCCCAGGGGTGCGCTCATGGGAACATAAGCCATATTCTACAACAGAGAAACATGAGATTGGGGAAAGTTCGGCAGGCGAATATAGTCAAAAACAAAAAAATATATAAAAACATCAAAGAGGAAGGGCTAGACATAAGCCAAAAAAGACAAAAAAGAAGTGCTCCAAGACAGAGAGAGAGGCTAGTCTCGGCACCAATGCAGGTTACAACATCTCACAGCCCTGGTAAAAATACCGCGATCCCCAAAAATGTATTTTTAAAAGACCCAATGGCTGCCATTTATGCAACATCAGTTGAGACAGCCTGGTTACCGAGCCCCATAGCACCAGTAACAAGGGAGAATAAAAGTTATGATAAATCAGGACCGACCGAGCAAAAGCATGCATTCACCTTCAGTAAAGGATGTCCCCCTTCCGCACAGCAACCTCCAAAATACTCAAATACTCAAAAAATAAATCAAAACATACAAAAACCAATCGTGGAAATGCAATTAGATAGATTGGTATCAGCAATAGCTCACATACACCAGATTACTCCTCCAATAAACCACACATTGGGAAAAAGTGCAAAGGAGGGCAATAAAAACGAGCACTTGGAGGAAATAAAAAACAGGAGGACCCGAAAAGGCGCCTAGATAACACCTGGTCAAGCTCATTCTCACTATCAAACGATGCCAACATGTTGCAAATATTAGATAACAATACCCAAACACAAGAATTAATGAACAATGTAATTAAAGAGAATATCACAATACTGCCTATCATGACACAGCCTACTGAAAAGGGAGCATAAGGAGGAGCAGAAATGATGGTACCTACTCCTTTAAATCATGGTCAAAGACTAGACCAACAGACAAACGCACAAGAGTAGGGAAGACAGCCAACAGAAAAGGAACAATTAAACTTGTCCTCTCCAATAACAATTTCATAGGTCAGCAGCATTGATAAACAAGTGAATGTACAGGAGGAAGGGATCTTCTCGATGAAAATAAATCAATTCAATTTGTCACCCCCCATAACAATTTCATCGGTAAGTAGGATTGACCACGAGTCTAGGGGTATTGGAAATGCTATTGATGAACTGCACATGGCACCATGGAGTAATACTCTACTAAGCGCATTGGAACAAGCAATCAGGGCACTGAACTTTCAATCAGATAAAATGGAAGTCCAGATTGACCTAATAAATCTAATTGCTGGTCACATTGCAGGTATAAATACCAAGCTGGACTCAATCACTTCGTTCGTAATGCATAGGGGAACCCCGGAATTACAAACAAACAAATAACCCCTGCAGCCCAACTGTGGATGTGGCAAAATAATAGATAAAATGGTAAATTTGCCAGAAGTATTAAATGATATCTTAGGGGCAGTGCAACTAACAGTCAAATGAAAATATACAAGGGAAGCCAAAAAGGTCACAGAGGAAAAGGAGCCATTGAAAGACATATGTAAAGGGACAGGTGAAATTGACAAGGGAGAAGCCGAACAAGAGGAAATAGAGGTTCAAAGTGTGAAAATAATGGACCACTGAAAGGAAATTACACAAAGCACTATTGACACTTCAAAAACTGCAAAACCCACAAAAAGACAAAGGAAACATGCTAGAAAGGGTAGGACAAAATACATTATTCAACCAACTACAAAATCAGAGAACATTTTTCCTATTTTTTCAAACCAAAACACACAAAGGAAAGAAAATAAGGCATTGATAGAAGGTATAGAGGAGGATCCAATAACGGGCCCAGAAAAATCGAATCATACATCAGATTCTAACAGTTTCAATACAAAGCAAAATGCATCAAGTGCTCTGCCTATTCCTAACAAAGAGAATATGAATCAGATGTTTCTTATAACACCTATCTATCGGGCAACCAGAGACCCCACTCCAACTCCCGGAATCTTAAAAAAACAGTTTGAAGGAACCCAACATATTGACAAAGTAGAAAAGGCCGAAAAAACTATGCAAGTCCAAATACTAGTATTATCCAAAGAGGAGAGAGGTTCCAGCTCAGATTACTGAGTTCAAGAACCCAGCAGGGAAAAGAAGGGCAAACAAGGCAATTAATAATTCAACATACTAAAAACGGAGAAGAGGCTGAAAATAAATTGTAGGTTCCCGCAAGGATCATAGCCGAAGACGAAAGAGGTATTACTCCAGAAAAAGGATGGCAAACAGTTAGGAGGAGAAAGAATGACATAAAACGAGAAAAGCAAGAAAGAAGTGAAGGAACACCGGGTAATAAGGTGTACAAGCGAACAGACAGCAACAAACATAGTAGCCAAAATGCAATAAAAGTTACAATGAATAGAAAATGTAGTATAGAGTATGTAGGATGCCCTCTATCGACCTGCAAAGCGAGCCAAAAGGACCAGTAATACTTATAGAAGAAGGAAAACTGGAAAACTGGAAAACTGGAGGAAGAGTCCAAGGAAGCAAAAAAAATGGATACTCTACAGGAAAAGAGCAGAACTGAACAAAGAAGTCAAGACAGACATATTAATAATGGAATTACGAACAACATAAATACTCAGATAGAAAAAGAGGGAAGAGCGGGAAGGGCAAGTAACTTGTGGGAGTATACATCGAAATGGACATTTGTGCCAGAATATTGTACAAAAGTACAGCAAGATATACTAAATAGAGGGAAGCTAAGAATCCTAAGAAATATCGTCGCTTGTTCTCCTAGCCGTGGAATTTAAGAATTCCACGGAAAATCTGGATATAGAAGAGACTTTGACTACCTGGACCACAAAGGAACTAGTGGACAGGATATATGCTACCAGAGTAATATTCAAATCCTGGGGAATCATACTGAGCCCATACAAACACCCACGGTACCTTTACCCCTTCTTAACAAATCAGAAGAATTAATACTAGCCAACGTATATGTTCACCATGCAAAAACAATCAGAAGGAAAAATTTAGAATAATGAATCTGATCAGTGCACTGCAAATATCACACACATTCTAATTGATCATTTCAGGAGACTTCACCAATAACCTAATAAAACAGAATAACAGAAAGAGGCATGAGGACTGGGGATACCAAATAATAACGCGAAACTTAGAAAAGCACGGCCTGATAATCCTGAATGGTAAAATTATAGGGGATAGACCAGCTGCAACAACATATTCAAATGGAAAAAGTTGATCTACAATAGATTTTACCATCACTAGCAGCAATCTAGTCCCAAGAATAGACTCATTCCAAGTTGGCCTACGCAAAGAAAGTGACAACCACCCGCAAATCACAACCCTAAATATAAACCTGGCCCGGGCGCAAAAATTAAATATGCTGGACAATACGCAGAAAAGTTTAACCTGAGGAAACTAAGATGGCGAGGACTAAAGATGACGACCATAATGGACTCTGTTAAAGAACACATAAGTCAAACATGTCCCTTGATAGTAGAAAATCAAATAAAAACCTGGGAAGTCCTGTGCCTCTTCCTTACCCAGAACTTTCCCTCTACCAGTAGAAACAGAAAAAGAATAGACAGCAGAAAAGATCCTTGGTTTAACCTTGCACAACGAGACTAAAAGAGAAGGATGGCAAAAGAGGTACGAACTCACACTATAGTGGGCAAATTGGGTAAGTGTACAGATAAAAATAAACTAATGGACCTACAGAAAAATTATAAAACGATGCTGAGGGAAGCAAAGGCAGAATATAAAGAAAACTCTGTACAAAACTACTGTGGGCTAGCACATTGCCAAACAGTAGGGAATTCTGGGGCATCATTAACAACATGACAAAGGGAAAACAATTACAACAAGAAGCAGGAATTGCCAAAAATCTTTTAAAAGTTATGGCCACACAAATAGTACCGACATTGTCATATGCCCTCGTAGTCTGGTGTGGCAAGGAGGTGGAACTGCTAAACGAGCTTCAGACTACGGATTATAAAGCCGTTTTTAATTTATCATGGTCCGCCGCCCCAGCACAGATTCGGCTGGAATTTGGCCTTCAAAATCAGAAATTCCCGAGCATGAGCGGGTTTGTGAAATTATGCCACGGAAAGAAATTAAAACCCAGATGGATCAGGACACTCCATACTCGTGGGGAGCCTATCTGAGAAGATCATTGGCATAACTGGACATACAAATGACATGGGACAGCTAGATAGACCGGGCAGCGTTTGGCAAATTGGCAAATATGACGGCAAAGAAGTAGTCCTTCCTAGAAGAAAAAATAACAACCTTGAAATGTAGACATGGGTGGACCGTGATTAATTCCTACATATTAACAAAGACGCAGGCCTACTTAGTAACTCACTTCAGTGTAGAACTAAAAAAAAGTTTCACCAATTACTGTTTGGGAATGCATGATTCAAAAGATCTACAACCACACTGGAAAGCAACCAACAAGCGGCTCACTGTCAACTTGTCGGTTTATGTAACAAAACATTAACTCACCTTTTTTGTGCTTGCCCCACAGTTAAGGAACTAAGGCCCACATGCATCATTGTTACATTTTGCACTTCCTAATTTGCGAAAAATAAGGAATCGCAAATTAAGAAGTGCAAAATGCTATGCATCATTATTTTCGGTATTCATTTGTGATTCAGTAAAAATCGCAATTTTTACCGAATCCCAAATGAATACCGAATTCTTTAGTTACTTTTCGCAATTCCCATTGATTCCTATGGGCCAAAAGGCCCATAGGAGTGAATAGGAAGGCATCAGCAAATTGCGAGTGGCACTTTGAAAATTTCATGGGTGCAGGGGGGGGTCCAAAGGACCCCCCATGCACCCCTGAAATGTATTTTTCGCATCATGTTTCACACACACATGTCCTAAGGACACGTGTGTATGAAACATGAATGTTGATAAAAAAACATTTTATGCATTTTAAACACTTTTTCCAAATTTACCGAGTGGTTCAACCACTCGGTAAATTTGGCACCCTAATTGCGAATTTGCACTTGTAAAACTAATGATGCATTGCTTTTAAGAAATCGCACATCTGCGACTTCTTAAAAGCACCCGCAATTTTAGAACTCGCAAAAATGTTCCGAATTCTAAAATTGCTTCATGCATCCCAAAAAGCACTTTTACATTCGCAAACGGCCGATTTTAAGGAATCGCACCGTTTTCGACTACAACAATGCTTGATGCATGTGGGCCTAAGAAAGGGGCTTTTAAAACCAATTTTAAAGGAATTAAAGATTCGTAAATGCAGGCAAGCTGTGATATGTTGGTTGGAAGGCTCCTCTATAATGTTGGCGTGCTGGGGTAAAATATCTGGCAAAAGTAAGAGAACTTTTAAAGCAAGCCGATTTAGAGGAAATTGATACAGTACGAACAAGGATTGCAGGGACTGTGAATATGGCTCTACTTCACTAGCTCAAATAGAACAAGGACAGGGATCCTATCCCACAAAAAAATAGGAACAATACAGAAAAACAGTGGCGGACCAAAGGATACCGGAAAGTTTGCCACTTTATATGGCTATTTTACCTCAAACAATCTATTTTGGGATAATTTTGGTCATTGAAGCACCTGGGAATGTTGTGAAGAATAGAATTTTGCAGATTGTCTAACCAGTTACCCAATTTCTTAAGAGCTTTATTAATGTTATTGCGTTTTAATACTGCCAAGCTCATTGTCGATAAAGGATATGTTATGGAAGAATACGTTTAATACTCGTTTAAAGTGTAAATTTTAACAATTTTTAGTAATCATTTACAATTAACTTTTTTGACTAGACTTGTCTTGACTAAAGATGTAAGTGTAAAAAGTGTTTAATAAATAAGGCAGTAAATGTAAGTCAATGGTCATGGAAGAAAGGGATGAAGGTGCAATTTCAGGCGAACAATAATGGTGACCGGATCTAATACACCAAGTTGAGTGGTCCAGATTAAAGCCTGAAAGTCAAAAAGTTGAAAAAAGATTCCACATCACCATGGAACTGAAAGTCAGATACCTGAAGCAGGTTGGCTAAGCTTTAACCCTGGAGCTTTTGAGCATTTTTGCTAAAATGTATCTCACTCCCAATGCAGAATGGGATTTATTCGTTGTTTCAGAGATGCTGGAACCCTTGAGTGGGATGAAGCTGAAATCCAATCCAACTCTGTGGTCCTCCTGTTCGGATTCTTTCTTCTGTGGTTCCAGCTGAGGCTCTGTATCTTTAGAGGAAAAGTTGTCAACATTTTGAAACTTCAATATTGTGCCTGTTCAACCGCCGTAGTACACTTCTAAGTTCGGCAGGAACTCAGAGGAGGCTCTCAGTAATTGATTAGGGCATCAGACAGAGACCTACAGCAAGTTCCATAGCAGGTTTAGTTGCTACTGGTCTGCCGGATACTTTAGGAAAAAGGCCTCTTGCAGCTTATTGTGTCCCTGAAGCCACAGAGAATGTCAGACAACTGACCCTTAGAATCCATTTATTTTTCTTGGGTACAAGTGGAAATGGGTGAAGACTTTCAGGTTCCCTCACAAGTCTCGAACAGCAGGTTCAGTCCTTCTTCTGCCCCTGCAAAGGTCCAAGAAATGTTTTGTGGAGTTGCCCTGAGGTGCCATATTTATGGCTGACACCAGATATTGTGTAAGGGTGACTCATAGACACTCCCTAGCTAATAGGGTAAGAATTCCTGGGGCAACACTAGTCACTTTTTCATTACTTCTTGTTTGCCTTACTTCAAACAGCTCCAAAGCCATGTGTGTTCACTACTAGTTCTTAAGTGGAAATGCCATTAAAACACAAGAATCCTCTTGTGTTTCTATTTATATATGTATGTATCCTAGAGGAACCTAAAGATAATGGATAGGTCACCTCACCCACAACTTACTGTGGCATGTTCCATCATTGGTGACCTATCCATCCCAGAGTAGGTGATAACATTCTGGTGGACTCAGCTGTCATTGGAGTTCTTGGATGAATTAGTTCTGGATTAAAGCACGGATCCAAATTAAATGTAAAAATATTTTGGGGTATATCCTAGAGGATTCCTTCTGTTATGTGTATACCCTGGATATGATTAACCCCTTCGACGCTGATGACGAGCTGGGCTCGTCATGAGGTAGCCTCCTCGCACGCTCATGACGAGCCCAGCTCGTCACGTAAAGTGCGCTTTTAAAAAAGTCAGCGTACGAGCGGAATTCCACCCGCACGCATGCGGTTAAAACGTTAAGGTTGGTGGATATCTGAGGAAGTACAATGGTTCATCTAAACATAGACTCTGATAGCTAGGGGTGTGTATCCAATCACCAAGATGGCCGACTGGTAGGAACTCTCCCAAAGAGCTCCGCACACTTGGGATCCCATGGCGGAATATCCCTGTTAGTGGCAGTCACATCCACAACCAAGAAACTGAACCGAAACTCGAAGCGTAATAGGAGTAAATAATTACAGTTTTTTTATCTAGTATGGCAAGACTCGAAGCTTGAAAGCGCTGCTTACCTTGGTATTTCCATTGGACTGGTCACCCTCACAGAAGTTGCGGATCCATCGGCGAGGTGGTGGTGATCTTCATGTCCAGTCATCTGACCGGATTGCAGCGGATCGTTGTGTATGCAGGGGAAAGGGAACTTTTGTGGACACTGATCGGAGCTGAGGACGATCCCCGTGGTGACTGGAGCAAGGCCTCCGACCCCGGGACGAGGCAGCTAACTGCTCTGGGGAGGCAGCAGAATATAACTATACAGGCGGTGTCTTCTGAACGGGGCAGCAGACGACCGGCATGATGGCAGAAGCCGGACCAACCCCCGAATGACCCCCGGCTGGAGATAAGAACGGACCCCGGTGGCCAAGAGGCGAGGTGGGGACCGTCAGCGCCACGGTGTGATCGCACGGCGAGAATCACAGCGCGATTCAGTACAGCCGGATCTCAATGCGGGCCGTGGAGTCAAGTTTCCCGTTTAGTAGTGACGGGCTGCAGAGAGGCGGATGAGGTGAGAGCTCGGGCGAGGCATTGCAGAGTACGTAGGAAGTCGCTGGTTGGCTCCGCCCCCCCAATCAACGCACCGATAGCACTCAGCTGACTGCTTGCTCTCTTTTCATGGCTGCTGAGGTGTTGTGGTGATAAGTAGGAACGACTAAGCAGCGAGTGAGGATCCATAAACACAGTGCCCTTGTTCTCTGAGGGGTGGGTCCCTACGTGGAACACTGCTTCAATTTTGAAACCGATACCACTTGTGATGTTGAAATCGAGGTTTTGACGCTTGTTTGTTTATAACTTCAGGCTATAATGGCTGGCAGTGCTGTTTGGGGCACACACAAGCAAAATGGCTGGCCACCCCAACAACAAAGGTGAGGGGCACACCCCCACTATGGGTCATAGCTCTTCAGCATCCATTGAGGAACCAACACAAAATCGCAGCAATTGAAGAAGGACTAAAAAAAAACTAAACACTGACTGGAATTAAGAGAGGAAATGGAAACAAGACTACAATAGTCCACTCACAGGCAATGGGTAAAGAAATAGGACTGCACAGCTGCCCATGATATGCTATTTAAAGGGGGTGGCCATATTGGAACGGCTCAGCAACAAGGATACAACATAAAATCTACACCCACTGATCACCCTACCCAACTATTGCAGGTCAGAATTTCTATGTAAAGCTCTTATTTATAATTCACTACTACACCTCTTTGCCCTTTGCCTAGCCTGCCCCTCAATTTTCCCCGCACAAGACGCCATTAGCACAGCTACTGGATTCTTAAGCTTATCTCTCTTCCCCATCTAGACTATAACACTTCCACCATGACAGTTGACACCTCCCCCACACACACCCACCTCCTTAAGCCCACCCTCACTTGTATCTAATCATACCCCACACACAGTCCCTCGCCCCTTGACGCCTCACCAACTATACTGATCCCACTATGGAGCTCTCAGGCACACACACTTACACCATCATTTTCCCCCACAAACTCTCAAGACACGCAGCCAAACGATTTAAACACAATTTTATAAAACTACACCAGGAAAATCCCTTCGCCGATGCCTACTTCTCAATACACAATGGACACACAACTAACGATATCATTTTCAACACAAAACGCAGAGCACAATGGAGGAACGCATTCCTAACCTTATTTATGATTTCCACCACTAAGAAAACCGTGCATGGCCTAGTTATTTACATCTCCCGCTCCCAGCTTTTCCAAGCGACTGCAACCATCTCCATCTACAATAGTGGAACCATCCTCATGCAATCCACGGATCGTAGTCTAAACCTCCTTGATAACATCTACCCAATTATGAAAGAGCAAGTGGCTAAAACCCACTTGGCCACACAGGCTATTCCCGCCACCAATACACAACACATCCCATTGCCGACCCCGCCCGACAGCCACAGCCATCCCAACCTTTACCCTCATCTGAACCATATGCTACTCCTTCCCGCCACGCCGCACAAAAAAACACATAACTCACCTACCCGACACGGCGGCAGTTACCTACGCACCACCAATAAACAATGAATACCCCTTAATTACAAGCACAAAGGCCCCTTTGTCTAATGACACTCCTCCCATGTCTAACACTCACGCTACCTCAACCTTGCTGAACACCGACACCCCTTGCAAGCACTCCCCCCACTCTAGACTACCACCCCCACTTCATTTGATAGAACATAATAAGACACCCCATTACCACATCTGAGACATGCTACCCTCCGATAACACCTTGGATCCAGGCACACTTCCTATACCCACTTCCCAGCCATCCACCCCCACTCCCACCCTACCACAACACCTCCCACAACAACTTCCCAGCCATTCACACCCACAGCCCACCCACTCACATCCACAACACTTCCTACACCCACTTCCCAGTCATCTACCCCCACAACCCTCCCTTCTCCTACTACAAAACACCCACCCAAACCTGTAGAACCCCTACCAACCCCACTCACACCTGCCCCAGTCCACAAACCCGACCAAACCACACTGCAGGCATCTATACCCATAACACAGCCCCTTACCCTACTCGTACCCGCACAAAACTCTAGACTTGACGAGATCATGATCTCATTAAAGCAAATCAAACAGGAACTCCAAGCATTCAAGGAGCAGATAGCTAGACAACCATGGGCAGCTAGAGCTACACCACGGCCCAAATCGAGTTGGCCTCCGAACCAACCAACAGGCAAATCGAAACTCAAACTCAATCATCCCAACTGTAAGTCAGTCCTCTCCTGTAATAAATCTTCCCGACCAATCAGAAGCACCAATCAGCTCTCGGAGAGCGACTTACTCTCTCTGCTTCACTCATATGATCCCCCAATAAAGCCGCTCACTCCCCCCTCTTTGACGATCCCCACTATCCCCCCAACGCTCATAGTACCACCAAAATCAACACTAGAGGCGTCATCGACAACAACCTTGGAAAGTCCCCCTCATTCAGGAACCTACTTCATCCCTCATCACGCACCAACTCAAATGCATACTCCTAAACTGTAGGCCGGCCTCTAGACACGCAGTTGACATAGCTGACCACATTCTCACACAAGAACCAGACCTGATATTGTTAACTGAGACCTGGTTAAAAGAATCCTCCACACCAATCATTGACATATTAGTACCATCTAACTACGACATCATCAGACCAGACAGAACTGATGAACCTGGGGGAGGTATCGCCTGTATACACCGTAACAACATCTCAATAAACAGAGCCATATCCCCAGTTTTCCCCTCTTGTGAATACATATGCTTCGACATTGCCAGCAATGGCAAACCAGTATGCTCTTTACACACCATCTATCATCCACCAGGCGGCAACCTCGCCTTTTCCCGGCACTTCATGGATATGGTATCAACGAACACTGGGCTCCAAACTACCCAAATATTCCTTGGAGACTTCAATCTTCACTGGAACGATCACAAGGATACAGTGGTCAACAGTCTCAAAAACTTCCTGGATGACCTAGACCTAACCCAAATCTGTGACACCCCCACACAGGACAAAGTTTCAATCCTGGATTTGATAATATCTAAAAGAGACGCCACTCAGCTAGAGTCGATCCTACCTTGTGACTAGTCAGACACCACATTATTACCTTCTTCATCAAGGAAATGGTGAAACTGAACCCGATTCAATCCACAAGACCAAAAGTATGGAAAAGAGACCTGAAAAACATCAACCCTAACACTCTGCCCTCCTCCAGTTATAACCTACTGCAGCCCCCTGCAGGGTCTTCCGAAGTCCACAATCTCACCAATAATTACCTATCTGCCACGACCTTGATAATTATTGAGGTTGCACCTCTCCAACTAAAGGGAGTCTCTATAAAAGACTCTAAGCCTTTGTACAATGGAACACTCAATGAGGACATACGTGCGCTAAGAACTTCTGAACGCGCATGGAGATCAGTTCCATCCGCCAATCATCTCAAGATCTTAAGAACAAAGAGAAATACATATTACCGTAAGATCAAGCGCACCAAAGCGGACTTTTTCAGCTTACGAATAGACCAAGCAAGAAATCGCCCAAAAAACCTTTTTGAACTTAGTAAAACGCACCTCCACGTCCACAAGACAGATCTGGTCCACACCAAACTGTGAAGAATTCTCAGCATTCTTCACTCTGAAGACTGACACCATCAAGAGGGACCTCTTAAATGATCTTACCTCACATTCGAGAACACACACAAAGACCACCCCAGCATCTCTAATTGCACCTCTCCAATTGCACCATCTAAGCCTAACCTTAAAAATAACGCAGCCTGGTCCTCCTTCACCACCTACTCTGAAGAAAACATAGGCAAAATACTCAGTGCCCTGAACCCTGCTAATCACTTCACTGATCTCTCCCCGCAAATGCTGTCAAAGACCTAACTCCACTGCTTCTACCTCTCTGGTCCAAGATCATAAACAGCTCACTTCAACAAGGTTGCATCCCAGACACCAACAAAGTTGGTCAGGTAACACCCATTCTAAAGAAGCTCACTGCCGACCCTACGGACCTAAACAACTATCACCCTATTTCAAATATTCGGACGTTGGCCAAACTTTGGAAAAATGTGTTCACCTTCAACTAACGAGGCATATTGATCACTTTGACCTTCTTAACAAACATCAATCAGGCTTCCGTGCAGGTCATAGCACTGAATCAGCCATGAACCACATAATTGACGACGCGCTGCCAATACTGGATCAAAATGGATCCTGCTTACTCATCCTGCTAGACCTCTCATCAGCTTTTGATACAGTCAAACATGAGAACTTGATAGACCTCTTGGAACACAGGATGGGTTTATCAGGAGCTGTACTAAGCTGGTTTACCTCATTTCTTCAAAATCGGACGCAACAATTCAAAGTCAACAACTCCTTGTCCAAGCCCGTCCCAGTAACCTTGGGAGTCCCGCAAGGGTCCTCACTATCCCCGACATTGTTTAATCTGTTCATGGAACCACTCACCCAAATTCTACATGCATCTAACGTGCAATATCACATGTACGCTGATGATACACAACTTTACCTTAAGATTCACACCTTAGACGACATCAAACTGCTTAATACAACGCTTACGAATACCCAAACCTGGCTGGCAGAAAATCATCTCAAACTGAATGCCCTAAAAACCGAATTCCTGCTAATAGCTCCACCCACCCAAGTCCCCAAAATGCAAGAATGGATTAAACATCTTACAGCATTCAACGTTCAACCTACCATCGTGGACTCCGCGAAATCACTAGGAATTACTCTGGACAGTAACCTCAATATGCAAAAACACATCAGAAATGCCACAAAGGGAGCAAACTTCCAGATAAACACACTGAGGAAACTGAAACCCTTCCTACCACACAATGACTTCAAGCAGGCAGTACAAGCTCTAGTTATACAAAGAGTGGAATACGGGTGTGTCTCTCTTTGCGGCCTACCCAAAGCATCAACGGCATTGTTAAGAGCATCAATCAATGCAGCAGCGAGACTCATTACTGGTTCTAAAAAAACGCACACATCTCCCCGGACCTACAATCCTTGAATTGGCTACCTCTGGAAGCCAGAATTCATCTGAAAATAGCATGTATGACACACAAAGCCATGCATCACAATGCACCTAGCTATCTGGCACAGAAACTGACAATATCTGGTGGGATCAGATCCTCAAGAAGTGCAGATAACCTACTTCCGAACAACAACAAGAAAACATATAACCGAACCTTCTCTGGGATGGCACCCAGGATATGGAATGCCTTACCCTCAGAAACCAGATTTAACCACTCCACCACTTCTTTAAAAAAAGAAGTAAAATCTAGCTTCATGGCCAAATTCACCTGAAATAAGGTCTATTGAAATTTCGGGACCAACCGCACACCTGAATATGATAAAGAACCATCTAAACAACCTATACATCTTGACTTTTGCATGTCGTACTCTACAAGAGAGATTTGGCGTTACACCGAACTATCTTTGCTTTCTACAAAATGTTGTGTATATGTGCCTTGATTTACCCTGATGTGATGTATAAGTAACTTCTACTGACTGTACAGCGCTCTGATATCCGCCAGGATCTTGTTTGTGCTATATAAAACTTTCAAAATTAAAATATAAAATAAATAGAGAGGCCCTGGACCCACAATAAGACAGGAGACAGACGTCTTGTAGAACAAGAACAGTGTCCCTCAGCAACTAGACGGGGGATACATATGAACTGCAAAAGTTTTACATGTATCTCCAGCAGACCTGTCAAGTAGGATATGAAACTATTGTGCCTAGGATGTCAACAGTCTTTACCCTGAATATTCTGCTCAGCTCAGATGAGTCATATCTGCCCAGTCACTTAAAAGTGGCTTTTAAGTAGCATCAGTAGTTCACACCTCGTTAAGATCGTGCATTTGATTGATAACCACTTGAGAGCTAAAGTAAATCAGCCTCTAGGGGTAACAGGCAGGGAAAAGGCAGCTTTATAAATGTTTCTCTTCATAAATGTTTATTCAAAATCTAACTTCACCATTGGATTGGGCTTTTAATTAATATTAAAAAGAGTGGTTACATAATTTTTCCGCCCGTCTCTAACTGGAAATAGTATCATTATTATTTTAGTCAGTACTTTTCTCATGGGACTGCTCGATCCTTCCATAGTAAAAATTGATTTTTGGGCCTTGTCACTCAAAGGGCATGGTAACAGGAAGTTTCTACATGTCCCATTGTTAAGTACTATGCACTCTAACTTGGGTGACATTAATTTTTAAAAGCTGGGGCTTTTCACTATCAAAAAGGTTATATTTTGACAGGTTGGGTGCAGGCTTAAACTGGAGCTGTCAGGCTACCCCGGTAGCACTGAAAAGTTTAAATGTTTTGCTTTTTTTAATCCCTTGCATGCTCACAGTGGCCGGGAGCCGTCGTGCGCCACAGTGCTCGTGTGCGCAGGACAGTTCCCGGCCATCCTGGCACATGGCACTGGAAATCCCTCTTGTGTAGGCACCAGATGGATGTCCTTTCCTCCCCCATAGCCTCGGGAGCTGGGGAAGCACTTCCCCAGTTCCCGAGGCTTCCCCCCTGTTTTCTGTGAAATGACAATCAGCACGCATGGTGAGCCATCGTTATTTCATAGGAAGGTTGAAGTTTGCAAGGGATTCTGGGTAACAGAACCTGGTGAGAGCCAGACAAGTCACCACATCCTAAATTTCCATGGGTGTCTTGTTTTAAAAATGTATAGGTTTACTAGTTTCCGTAGGTGCCGGCAGAGCTAGGGTTCAAAGTCTACATCTAGGCACTTTTCAAAAAAGGGTCAGTTTTCACTATGAAACTGTGGTGAATTCACATGATGTTTTGGGCCATTTCCTGTCACCGGCACTAGTCCTACCCACACAAGTAAGGTCCTTTTTTCTCGGAAGACTTTGGGCGGAATGCGGGGTGGGAGGAATTTTGTGGACCCACGCAGATTTCAGAATGTTCCACCACAAAAATGTAGGAAAATTAGTTTTTGTTTACAAAGTTTGAGGTTTGTAAGGGATGCTGGTGGGACCCAGACAAGTCACCCATCGTGGATTCCCCTGGGTGTCTAGTTTTCAAAAATGTATAGGTTTGCTAGGTTTCCCTTGCTGCCTGCAGAGCTAGGGTTCAAAATCTACAGCTAGGCACTTTGCAAAAAAAAGGGTCAGTTTTCACTGTGAAAATGTGGTGTGTCCACGTTGCATTTTGGCTGTTTCCTGTAGAGGGCAGTAGGCCTACCCACACAAGTGAGGTACAATTTTTTTCGAAAGACTTTGGGGAATGCGGGGTGTATGGAATTTGTTTGGACTCACGCAGATTCCAGAACTTTCCACCACAGGAATGTGAGGAAAATGTGGGTTTTTTTACAAAATTTGAGATTTGCAAGGGTTTCTATGTAACAGAACCAGGTAAGAGCCAGACAAGTCATCCCAACCTGGATTCCCCTGGGTGTCTAGATTTAAAAAATGTATAGGTTTGCTAGGTTTCCATAGCTGCCTGCAGAGCTAGGGTTTAAAATCTACAGCTGGGCACTTTGCAAAAAAAGGGTCAGTTTTCACTGTATAAATGTGGTGTGTCCACGTTGTATTTTGGGCTGTTTCCTGTCACGGACAGTAGGCCTACCCACACATGTGAGGTACCATTTTTATCGGAAGACTTTGGGGAATACGGGGTCCATGGAATTTTGTGGATCCACGCAGATTCCAGAAATTTCCACCACAGAAAGCTAAGGAAATTGAGGATTTATTTTACAACGTTTGAGGTTTGCAAGGGATTCTGGGTAACAGAACCTGGTGGGAGTCAGACAACTCACCCCATCCTGTATTCCGCTGGGTGTCTTGTTTTCAAAAATGTTTCCTGTCGCAGGCACTATGCCTACCCACACAAGTGAGTTATCATTTTTATTGGAATTGTAGAGCAACTGTTATTACCTATTAACTTTCGATGCATTTCTGCCTTCCAAATGAAAGACAATGTGTAAAAAAGAAGTCACTTTGAAAAATGTCCTATAATTCTCATGCTAATATGGGTACTCACAATTTCAGAAATGTGCAAATAGCTACTGTTTCTAAATTCTATATTTTGTTCCAATTTCAGAAATACATAGGTATCTTTCATCCCTATTTTTCACAGTTTATATTTTTCCAAATGAATAGCTATATATCCAGTACATATTAAAAAAACATTGCAGGACGCTGCTTAGTTATTGGCTCAGTATTCCTCGGGTTCTTCATAAGCCTACATTATGTTAAATATGTTATTAAGCGCGACTGTTACCCTTTGGTGTCCTGACGCTAACTGCTGTCCTGATGCAGAAAAAGACTGAGGAAAAGACTAAAATAGCCAGGTCTTAAGCATTTTCCTGAATAACAGCAAATCAGTGCTGTTCCTCAGATGCAAAGGAAGCTGGTTCCACGCCTTTGCAGCACCTACAAGTCCTATTTAGCCCCACAACCAGAAAGGTCCAGCCGATGTAATAGTATATTGCTTTCATGCATCTGTCATTATTAGAAGAAAAAGGGTCTGTTTTCACTGTGAAAATGTGGTGTGTCCACGTTGCATTTTGGCTGTTTCCTGTAGAGGGCAGTAGGCCTACCCACACAAGCGAGGTACCATTTTTTCGGAAGACTTTTGGGAATGCGGGGTGCATGGAATTTGTTTGGAATCACGCAGATTCCAGAACTTTCCACCACAGAAATGTGAGGAAAATGTGTTTTTTTACAGAATTTGAGGTTTGCAAGGGTTTCTATGTAACAGAACCAGGTGAGAGTCAGACAAGTCATCCCAACCTGGATTCCCCTGGGTGTCTAGATTTAAAAAATGTATAGGTTTGCTAGGTTTCCATAGCTGCCTGCAGAGCTAGGGTTTAAAATCTACAGCTGGGCACTTTGCAAAAAAAGGGTGAGTTTTCACTGTGAAAATGTGGTGTGTCCACATTGTATTTTGGGCTGTTTCCTGTCACGGACAGTAGGCCTACCCACACATGTGAGGTACCATTTTTCTCGGAAGACTTTGGGGAATACGGGGTCCATGGAATTTTGTGGATCCACGCAGATTCCAGAAATTTCCACCACAGAAAGCTAAGGAAATTGAGGATTTATTTTACAATGTTTGAGGTTTGCAAGGGATTCTGGGTAACAGAACCTGGTGAGAGTCATACAACTCACCCCATCCTGTATTCCGCTGGGTGTCCTGTTTTCAAAAATGTTTCCTGTCGCGGGCACTAGGCCTACCCACACAAGTGAGTTACCATTTTTATTGGAATTGTAGAGCAACTGTTATTACCTATTAACTTTCAATGCATTTCTGCCTTCCAAATGAAAGACAATGTGTAAAAAAAAGTCACTTTGAAAAACGTCCTATAATTCTCATGCTAATATGGGTACTCACAATTTCAGAAATGTGCAAGATGCTACTGTTTCTAAATTCTATATTTTGTTCCAATTTCAGAAATACATAGGTATCTTTCATCCCTATTTTTCACTGTTTATATTTTTCCAAATGAATAGCAATATATCCAGTACCTAATAAAAAAACATTGCAGGACGCTGCTTAGTTATTGGCTCAGTATTCCTCGGGTTCTTCATAAGCCTACGTTACGTTAAATATTTTATTAAGCGCGACTGTTACCCTTGGGTGTCGTGACGCTAACTGCTGTCCTGTTGCAGAAAAAAACTGAGGAAAAGACTAAAACAGCCCGGTCTTAAGCATTTTCCTGAATAACAGCAAATCAGTGCTGTTCCTCAGATGCAAAGGAAGCGGGTTCCACGCCGTTGCAGCACCTACCAGTCCTATTTAGCCCCACAACCAGAAAGGTCCAGCCGATGTAACAGTATATTGCTTTCATGCATCTGTCATTATTAGACCAAGTTACAGGTGAAAACTTTGGCACAAATGGCTATTTTGTTTAACTCATTTTCAATTTTTCCTACTTTCAACTGTTAGTTTCTATAAAGAAACCTTGAAGGATCCGGACAAATGACCCCTTGCTCAATTTAGAAGTTTGTCTACTTTTCTAAAATGTATAGCTTTCCAGGATCCATTTTTGCTTTTATACCCATTTCTACCAATAACTGTAAGAAGGTTAAAAGCACAAAAAATAGCAAAAATAGGCTATGTCCCAGTAAAATGCCAAAACTAAGTAAAAAAAGTTGGTTTTCTGACAAAAGCCTGTCAGTCCCTGAAAGCAGGGAGAATTGGGATTTCATCCCCACAAACTCTTTGTTGATACCATTTGCAAGGAAAAACACAGATGCTTTCATTTGCAGTACTTTTTTTCCATTAAAAAAATATAATAATAATTTAGATGTATTTTGGCTAATTTCTGGGTTCCCTCCAGGGGAATCCAAAAACGCTGGGTACCTTTAGAATCCCCATGATGTTGGAAGAAAAGGACGCAAATGTGGCGTGGATACCTTATGTGTTACAGGGCCTAGGCGCATACTACCCCAAACAGCCAAATAAAGGCTTAGCACAGGGCGGGGAAAGGCCTAGCAGAGAAGGAGTTAAACCTACAATGTAACAGCTAATACATCTGACTTTTTGTTTGTTGATAGTGATTGGACACATTTGTTTGTGTTGCTTTGAATGAAGGTAATGTAGCAACCTCTTGAGCTGAACTTGACATGAAAAAACACATTGCGTGCTCCGCCAAAAGCGCTTTAATCAATCTGAAACCTCTCTACAAAATAAAACCCTTCCTGCCTCCAAAAGACCTACAACAGGCCACTCAAGCACTGGTGCTCTCCATAATTGACTATGGAATCACAGCCCTGACTGGATCAACTAAATTGCACCTAGGCCCCTTGAAAACCACCCTCAATGCCGCGGCTTGAATGGTCACAGGAACCAAAAAATTTGATCACATTTCTCCCACGCTCAAGGATCTGAAATGGCTCCCTATTGAACAACGAGCCAACTTTCAAACAGCATGTCTTACACACAAAGCCCTTCACACAGGCAAACCGGAATACCTGGCTGCGAACCTCAAAAGGGCCGGCCAGTCCAGGAATCTCATAAGCTCCAACTCGCTCCTTCTCATTCCATTGAAATCTCGGAAACGCAAAACTACAAGTAAATCATTTGCGGGTAATGCACCCAAGATCTGGAACGCCATCCCCCCCACATTAGAATGACCGCCTGTTTCCCGAAATTCAAGACTTTACTCAAAGCCCTCTTCCTTGAGTGCACCTGAACTGAAGGGGAAGATCATAGAACCCCCCTATAGACCTAATGATCTGTATGATAATGTTATTTGAAATGCTCATAAGTTGTCCAGATGTGGATTCTTCCTTCGCCGCTAAGGCACATCGTTGTACATGTTGTGAAGCACTCTGATACCCTTGGGTCCAGCTAGCGCTATACAAAACATTTAATAATAATAATTTCCATCAAGAGTCCTTACATTGCAGTTTTTACATTTGGGTGCCCTTACAACACAGAATCTCCTTATTGCCCTTATTCACTAACCATCACCAAGGCTAAAAATCATCTAGTACCCTTATGCACTAATCATCCCTGAACCCATCCCTCAAACTTAAAAAAAACCTTAATAACTCCTTACTACCTCTATACACTACCTTCAGTGAGGCCTAAAAGTTCCTTACTACCCATAAACACAACCCAGCCCTGAGGCATAAAGTCTCCCTACTACTCCTATACACTGCCTATCCATGACCCCTAAAGCTCCTTTACACTTAACTCTAAAACCTCTTAGAACCCCTGTACACTACCCTTGCCTGAGGCCTCAAAAAAGCATTACTACCCCTAAAACGACCCATTCCTGAACCATAAAACCCAATTACTATGCCTATATACCACCCACCCCTGACCCTAAAAACCTGTACTACAACCATTCATTGCCCATCGCTGAACGAATAAATCTATCTATCTGCCTCTGAACACTACAATTCCCTAAAGAGGAAAAACTCCAAACATTATTCAAGTCTTTGGGCCTTATTTCAAGTGCACAGTCCATGGGATCGCCCTCCCCTGGTGACAGTCTGCCACAGGCACACTGTTGGTCTACCTGTCGTATTATGAGTGTGGCGGTCAGGACACCACAAGACCTTCGGCTCTGTCAGGATCAAGGATCCTCCTGACCGGCGGTCTGGAAATGGCAGGAATATGCTGGCGGTGCAGGTGCTGCACCGCCAAACATATTTTGACTTTCATTTCCACTGCTGTTTTCATGGCGGTGAGCCTGCCATGAAAAGGTGGCGGAGAGTGTGCCCCCCTGGAATTGCACCCCATTGCTGCACAGTATGGCATGCATGACACGATTCATGCCACACTGTGCAGGAACGTGCTGTCATGGCAGCGGTCGGATGTTAAGGGTCTCCTATGAGCTTAATAGACCACCGTCGTGAGACCGACGCAGCACCGCACACCTGCCATGGATTCGATGAGCGGGTACACTCAGACCATGGTGGTGGTGGGCCGGTAGAAGGACCGCCAAACGAGTAATCAGGCCCTATGAATGTAATTGTGAAATGTCTGAGAAATAAACATCTTTACAAAATTGATACAAAGTAAAATCTCCAGATCTATTTGCCTCTGACGTAATGACCCTCCTCATGTACTTACAGGAAAGGTAATAGCTCTGAAAGTAAAGTCTTGAAAGTCACGATGATTTAATATATAGACACTTGTTGCAAGTGAATAAGACTACCACTTAAAAAGGCCATTATTTTTCCTAACAGCTAAATTGCTTTTCAACGTTTTTCATGGGTCTTTGTTTTGTTTTAGTACTGAAACCAAATTCACCATCAGCCTCTAGATGTTGATTTGAAAAACAGTACTACATCTCTAATATTCCCAAATGGTTACTAAGGAAACTCTTTCAAATATCACAGAACATTGTTATCATTTTGTTAAAGTCTTATGATTCATACGTCAGATCAATTTAAATTTTATGGCTGGGATTTCGCTTATCCCATCATGTTTTCTTATTTTTTAAATTGGTTTGGGACTGTTATATGACTTATTTCTTCACTTTAGTGTTTTTGGTGATGCTGTATTTTCTCCTAAATAGGCCTGTGGCATGAATTAATTTACAAAGAGCAATCGTAAGATTTTTTATAGAAATGTTATTTTACTTTTGAGATAATATATTGTTTTCCTTTGTGGGGCTCTGCCACCATTTATATGGAGACAGAGTCAAAGCCCTACTCGATCGTGATTCCTACAGCTGTTTCATATCACACATTTTAGCGACACAGAAAGGTGATATTCTAAATGTGTAGCAAAATTGTTAAGAATAGTACCCAACATTAAGTAGAATGGTTGGTCTTTTTAATTATATACCGTAATAATCGGGAAACATTTACTATTACTAATAATAAGAGTGAAGATAAAAATAAACTACCCTATAGTCGTTAGTGATGGGTTGGTGTTTCTGTCACTAAGTAGAATGTGCTAATTTATGGGGAAACTAAGGAAGAATATGATAAAACATCAATGCAGGCTTTAACTATTTTTTGAAAGAGAAGGGTTTTGTTCTGAAGAGTGAAAAGTGTCAGATTTTAATAGAAAAGGTGGAATATTTGGGACACATTGTTTCATAACATGAGGTTGAGCCTAGACCACGGTTAGTAAGAGCCATTGTAGAAGATAAAGTTAGTCTGAAATCTTTCAATGGACTGTGTGAATTGTATTTTGAGATTTGTGCCGTACTACACGTCCAAAATTAAACCTTTTACCTGCATGTTAAAAAAATAAGATTTCTTTTTGAATGGGACAACATTAGTCACTAAGGGCCATGGTAGGTAGCCCAATTGCGATCGCAAATGCAGAAATTCGCAGAGGTTTTGTTATGTTGCGATTTTTTACTTTGCGAATGCATTTAAGGAATTCCAAATTGCGATTCCTTAAATGCAATGTAGGTAGAACCCAAGTTGTGCGATTTTGACTTAAGGAATCGCAAATTACCACCAACTTCAGGTTGGTGATAATTTGCGATTTCTTAGAAAAAATCACTTTTTTGCATTTTTCAAAGTGCCATGTGGTGCACATACATGCCCCTGGCGCATGTATGTGCACCACATGTGCACACATGTTTATTTCAGGGGTGCAAAAGGGTGTCTTATTGACACCCTTGCAAGCTTGAAATTGCATTCTCAATTTGCGATTCTCTAATTGAGAATTGCAAATTGAGAATGTCTTCCCATTCATTCCTATGGGCCTTCTAGCCCATAGGAATGAATGGGAAGGTATTCCTTATTTGCGAATCTCAATTTGCAATTCGCAAATAAGGAATGGGTGGGATTCGCAAAATGTTTTGCTAATCCTACCTACATTACGTTTTGCGATTCTCTAATTGCGATTCCCTAAAAATCGCAATTTGAGAATCGCAAAAGACATATTACCTACATATGGCCCCAGGTGTTTGAATGAGTTAAATCCAAATTGGTTGGATCAAAAAATTTAAAACTGTTTGATCCCAGGGTTAAGTGCACCATCAGAGTGGATGCCAGTGGTTTTGGTCTTGGGGCAATTTTCACACAAAACAAGGACAGTGTGGAGAACACATTGAGCTATGCCTTGAGAGTATTATGAGGGGCAGAAATTAATGTCTCTGTTATTGACAAATAACTTTTGGCTTGTTGATGTGCAATAAGAAGGTTTCATCCCTGTATCTGGGGAAATCATTTCATCCTGCATACTGATCACAGTCCCGTAATCTCTATTTTTTTATGTATCAAGATCAAAGAGCATACCCTATGGATTGCTAAATTGCCCACTGACTATTGCAATTCGATTTCAAAGTTTCATATTTGCCTGGCAATAAGAATGGAAGGGCAGATAGCCTACCTAGATTCCCTACTGCTGAAGCTGATGTAAGTATGATGAGGATGAATAACAAGATAGTTGTTTTATAGAGCCCATTGATATGGAGAAAATATGTGCTTTAGTGAAATAAAAAGGAGAGTTTTTGCTAAGATGACTTACTAGTACAAATGATGACATGTTTCATATCAGTTTCAAACTGATGTCAACATTTCTTTGGAACTATCTGTTGAAGATGGCATCCTGGTGCATGGTGGTAGATTGATATCTCCAGAGAGTTTAAGAAAAAGAATAATGTGTGGTGTGCATGAGCAACATTTAGGCAAGCCTTTGACTTTGGCAAAGTTTTCTGGTGGCCCCTCATGGATAAAGTAGTGGATGATTTTGTTGATGATTGTGTGGTGTGTAGCAGTGCGGAAAGGCAGTTCAAAGTGAGGACTCCGCATTTGCAACCAATAGAATAACCTAATAGACTGTGAGAAGAAGTGGGCATTGACTTATTTGGTCCATTTAACTCTTTGCCTCATTTGTCCAGATTTGCAGTTGTGGTCATTGACTACTATTCAAAGTGGCATGAAGTCCATTTCATAAGTGAACCTACTTCCAAAAATGTGATAGATTTGTAGAAGGATGTGTTCCTAAGAGAAGGTTCCCCATCTTCCATTGTCTCTGACATTGGAATACAGTTTATCAGTGTAGAATTTAAAAACGTCTTCCAACAAAAGGGAATTGAGCATTACAAAAGCTCATTGTATCACCCACAAATGAATGGAGTTCTGAAACGTATGAAAAGAGTTTTGGGCAACTGTTTTCAGTGGGCCATTTCAAGTAAGTCCCCCAATCCATCTTATCATTAAGGGTAAGGCCCAAGTAATTAAAAATAGACACCCCTTCTAGGGGCTTGCCTTCCATTTGGGGGTGAGGGCTATTACTAGTATTTGCATGATAAACCATATATTTAGTTTTTTGGAGATTTATCTCCAAGTCTCTCAACCTACAGAATTTGCAGAACTCCTCCAATACCCGCTGCATACCCATTGGTGTCTTGGACAGTAGCAACCTATCGTCTGCAAAAAGTAACGCTGATATTTTGTGGTTCGCTAACCTTGGTGAGTCTATGGGCCAGATGTAGGTAAATGTCATTTACCGATTCTTAAATACCGAATTTTACCGATTCGGTATTGAAAAATTGGTAAATGAGATGTAGGGAAAAATTCGGTATTTTTTACCGAATCGGTAAAATTCGGTATCGGACTTTCGGAAATTACCGAATTGGTATTTACCGAATCGGTATTTCCCATTCATCCCTATGGGCCAAAAGGCCCATAGGAATGCATTGGAAATACTGAATCGGTAAATACCGAATCGGTAAATACCGAATCGGAAAGCAAGCAAAAGTGAAACTAAAGACAACAGCCAATCAGGTGCAACCACCCTCCCCCTTCCTACCAGGAAGTGGCTACACACGCAGCTGCAACTAATTAGTAGGTTCTGGAGAGGCAGTTGGAGCAGAGAGACTGGGAGCAGCAGCAGACAGAGTTTGTGCACTTTTAAACCTTAAACATGGCAAGCAGCAAGGACACAGAGCAGACAGAAAGAAAAAGAAAGCTCAAATTCAGCAGCATGGAGCTCCAGGTCCTTGTGGAGGAGGTGGTAAAGGTGCACCACAAACTTTTTGGAAGGCAGTCCCTCTCTGTGCCTGAATCTGCAAAAAGGAAGATTTGGCATGATATCCTTGAGAAAGTAAATGCAGTGGGAGTGACCACCAGAGTCACAGAAGATTTAAAAAAGAGGTGTTATGACCTAAGGAGCCTCACAAAAAAAATTGCTGACCACCACAAACAGGCCTTGCAAACAGGTAGAGGAAAGAACACAGCACCCCCCCTCACTGACCTGGAGGAGATGGTGGCACAACCTTGGAGCCAGAAAGCGTCCACGGACTGAGAAAAGTGGACAGCTCGGCGAAAGCTGCAAGTAGAAAAGGTAAGATGTATGCACAGCAATCCCCCTCACACCCTCATCCATCCCTCACCCCTTGAAGCTAAGTTACCCCAGTCCCAGTGTGTCTGTGCAAAACAGTAGCAATGCATCATGGTACATGTAGTCAGTTAATGAAAGACCATGTCATACAGCACAGTAACCACCAAGTTAGGCAAACGATTGCAGACATAATGAAGGGCAGGCAGCATGTAATAAGTGCAATTTCATAAGTTTAATTGTAGTGGCTGTGAGACATTTGCACCTAGCTGATATGCGCTCATATGCCCACAGGTCACACATCCAGAAGGCAGTCACAGGAGGCAGAAGGCACGGCACCCGAGAGGGATGAAAGTCATGAGCCAGGTCCCAGTGCATCACAGGACACAGGTGTACCGAGTGGGCAGCCACCTTCCCAAGAACCTGACATCACTGAAGAAATGCAGGCATCCCCAAGACCTTCACAGTCCCCACTATTGTTATCTTCACCAGAAATGCCAGCATTATTGGATATTCAAACACCTGCAGCACAACCTAGCAGGAGGCATGTCGTTTCCCAACTGATGGAAATGGAGACAGCTGCTGATGAAATGGTGGGTGAAGACTCACACAACTTGCCTGGAGCTGACATCTCTGTCACACTGCAGCCCAGCGCAGAGCCTGTACCTAGTACCACTAGACGCCGCACAGTACAAGGAAGGAGTGTAGGTGCACGTGGGGAGGGTCCAGTGTGTTCCAAGGCCTGGAGGGATCCATGGTCAGGATTCAGAGGATGCAGGGTAAGGGCATCATGTCCTGTCAAAGACAAATGTGCAACCTCAATATCAACATGCAGGAAATTGGTAAGGGCATCGGGGAACTGGTGGAAGTAAACAAGAACATGGCTACAGGGATACATGACATGACCCAATCCATGCAGCAACTGTGCACAAAACTGGACTCTGAAATAACATCAAGGCGCAGGGAGAAGTAGCGTGCACAGAGAACTGAGAAAGCTATTCACCGCCTGGCAACCGCCACATCCCTGCTATGCAGGCGTAGCATGAACAGTCAGGAAGTCTTGACTCAAAACAGCAATCACCTGACAAGGGGCATAGCCGAAATGACCGGTGCGCTGGAGGCTGTACTTAATTCTCAAACTGCACAAACTGCTGCTATTGATGTGCCGGAGAGTGAAGGTAGCACCAGTAGGAGCAGCATGGCAAGCCACCTTGTTGTAGAGACAAGGAGGAGCAGCAGGCGACAGGTGAACAGAGTGAGCCACATACACCTGTCAGTGCAAAGCTTGGCCGCAAATGAACAGTTAATACTATGGGCT
Source organism: Lissotriton helveticus (assembly GCF_964261635.1). Lineage (NCBI taxonomy): Eukaryota > Metazoa > Chordata > Amphibia > Caudata > Salamandridae > Lissotriton > Lissotriton helveticus. The sequence goes on along the minus strand of NC_136059.1, from coordinate 220,191,200 downwards.
ACTGACATTGGACATACAATTTAGAAATGTAAAAGTTTGTGTTGCACATTTGTGCCATTTAAACCTGCGTAGTGACAATATACAACTACGGTGGGTGCATTCAACACCTGTCTGTGTGTGTTTACTCACTGTGAGCATTGCAGTGAAAGGCTTACAGGTGCACTTTTGTACTTTAACATACCTAGATATATACTGCATTTAACAAAATTTTGTGCTTTCAACATAGGTCTCAGTCTCATTACTTACTCAGAAATAGTTGCGTGTAATCTCCTCACGTCTGTATCTGCCATCACTTGGTGTTGACACTCCAGCAGGTTGTGTTTCTGGCACAGCAATGTCGTCGTTATGATCCTCATATTCTGACAACTCCACCTCAGTACCCTTCTTCACAGCAAGGTTGTGCAACATAGCACAGGTAGCAATGATCTTACAGCAGGTGATGGGGGTATACTGCCTTGCACCTCCGCTCTTGTGCAAGCATCTGAACCTGCTTTTCCAGATACCAAAGGTCCGCTCCACGACATTCCTTGTGCTCTTGTGGGCCCAGTTATATCTCCTTTGGCTGGGTGTTGAGGGGTTGAGGTAGGGGGTGAGTATGAAGGAGCGGAGGGCATATGCACTGTCTCCTAAAAGGAAATGGGAATACATTACTCAAATGCATACATGTACTTCTTACTGCAATAGGTGTTATGGGGGTCGGACACTGTGTCTTACCTAGGAGGTATCCTTCACCAAATTCCCCTGCAGTCAGCCGTGCATAGATGCTGCTGTTTTGAAATATATAGGAGTCGTGGGTACTCCCAGGGAATTATGCCACAAGGTCCGTGATGGCACACTTTGCATTGCAAATCACCTGCACATTAATGGTGTGGGTGGACTTCCTATTCCTGTATATATATTCAGTGGCAGCAGGGGAACAAATGTGAATGTGCGTGCCATCTATGCAGCCAATTATATTGGAGAATCGAGCCATCTGGTAAAAGTCAGATTTTGTTTGGACCAGTTCAGCATGGGTTGCAGGAAAAGATATTTAATACTCCATCCTCTGTAACATGGCGTCAAGGAATTTGTGGAAAAACCCTGACAGGCTGCTCTGGGTCACCCCACCTACCGCAGCAACCACGCTCTGGTAGCTCCCAGACGCAAGCAGGTGTTGGCTGCACAGCACCTGCATGTGGGGTGGAATAGCATGTGCCCTTGGGGTAGTGTGCTCCAACAGTGGTTGGAGGTTCCTGATGAGGTCCAAGATGGTGTCTGAGGCCAACCTGTACCTCTGGAGTATCTTTGCCTCTGTGAGCATGAACAAGGTGACCCTCTGTCTATAGACCTGCTCCTCTCTCTGCCATTCCCTCTCTCCTTCCTCCTGTAGCTGTAGCTGTCTTGCAATGACATAAAATGCCGCCATTGTGCAAGAAGAATTGCATTTTGGGTCCTTTTTTATAGGCTGCACCTGGTTACCACCTGATTTCAATCCATGTTAAATACCGACTCTTAAATACCGAATTTAAAACAAATTCGGTATTTAAGAGCTTCCCTACATCTCAATATTAATTTTTACCGCTTCTTATTTACCGAATCGGTATTTTACCGATTCGGTGACTTTACCGATTCGGTAAATTTACCGAATCGCTAACCGTTGCAATTCGGTAAATTTACCGAATCAGTAAATTTTCCGATTCGGTATTTTACCAATTCGGTAACTTTACCGATTCAGTAAATTTACCGATTCGGACGTTTTTCGCTTTCCTACATCCCAAATGCTCAATACCGGTCGGTAACGGCTGAAAATACCGAGTTGTCAAGGGAATGAGGCGCCCTATGGTGGGAAGTAGCTGGGGACTGGTTTTGTTGGGATGGGCAATTGGAGATAGTCGTCAAATTCGTTTGCACAGTATGCTTTTGTCCTTCAGGTGGCGGTTGCTGGGAGCAAGCCAGCGAAGTAGCCCGTGTTCCTTGGGGGGTGATTACCCTGTTTGGGGATTTAATAGATTCAATGGTATTCAGCGCAGCATCGATTGTGGTTCCCCATGTAGCCATAAATGTCTATAGTTTGTCAATGCATCTCATTGCAACTCCGAGTTCTGATTTTATGAACTGTTCGAAGTATGCTTTGAGCTCCGTTGTCAAGTGCAGTACCCACGCAGGGGGCTCGGAGATTTTATTACCGCTTTCATGAGTGGTTTGTTCCCCTTGGAATTGGTTTGGCACTACCCCTGGGGTATTAAAAGCGTGTTTCCATCCCTTACGATCACTTTGTTTCCGAGGGGCTCCTTTCCTTTTTGCTCTCCCAACCCTGCTATTTCTTTTTGGGGCTATAGTGGCTTGTGTGGGTGGCAATTCTGGTGAAGTGGGAACAACTAATGGTTGGGGCGGATGGGGGGCTTCTGACTCCCTAGATTGTGAGATACATAACATCCTTGGTGTTAGTGAAAGGCGTCTCTCAGTGCATTCTATTTCATTGCAAACTGCTCCTATTGCTTGTGCAGCATTCTATTGATAACAGTTGGTTAGGCAGTGGGGGTTTGAGTGGGGGCTTTCTGTCTAGTTGGTTTGTTTTCTATCTAGTCCACCCAGGTCCTACAACAAGACCAGCTGGTATTGATCAATGGACTACGACAAGCGTTCACCCCACATATTTTCAAATGACATGGAAACAAAGATTTGACTGTCTTGTGCCCCCAAATCTCAACCCAGTTCAATAATGCTCAATAGGAGCTAGTATACATGCAATAGGACTCACAACAAGCTGGTGAAAGGGGGGTGGCCCAACCCAGCCGCAGTCAGTCTCGGATGGGCCAGATGGGCCCACCCTAGGTCCGCTGGATTGCTGAGCAGCTCTTATCGCCCCTCCTGGCGCGGTGGCAGCGTCACTGAATGCCTGAGGCACTGGGGCTTCTGGGAGCTGTTGTCCCCCGGGCAGCTGATCCCCTCACAGCGATGGATTAAAGTGGCGGTGGATAGACGTTCCCCTCGCGGCAATATGTAGGTCCAAATGGCTGTTTCCCTCACGGCTGCAGTCGTTACTGCAGGCAGGTTTCCCGCTCTGCGGGAGTGCTGCGTGGCTCTTATCGCGCCTCCTGGTGCGGTGGCAGCGTTACTGAATGCGCAAGGCACTGGGGCTTCTGGAGGTGTAGTCCCACTGGCAGCCGTTCTCTTCACCGCGATGGAGTAAAGTGGCGGTGGATGGCTGTTCCCCTCACGGCAATAGGTAGGTCCAAATGGCTGTTTTCCTCACGGCAGCAGTCATTACTGCAGGCAGGTTTCCTGTGCCACGGGAGTGCTGCACAGCTGTTATCGCGCCTCCTGGCACGATGGCAGCATCATTGAATGCACGAGGCACTGGGGCTTCTGGGAACTGTAGTCCCCCGGGCAGCCGTTCCCTTCACGGCGATGGATTGTAGTGGCGGTGGATGGCCATTCCTCTTACGGCAACAGGTAGGTCCAAAAGGCCGTTTCCCTCACGGCAGCAGTCGTTACTGCAGGCAGGTTTCCCCCATGCCATCAGGTTGAATAATGAACATTTGTGGAATACTGCCAGAGTGAATAAGATTATGAATTATTTTGGGGTCAGTGATGAAGACACTATGAATAATTTTAATGAGAGGAATGAAACTCTCAGATCAGATGTCAGTATTGATGAGGTACCAACGGAGTGCAGCAGGATAAACAACAACGATTAATTTCATTTAGGTATCGCTGAAGTGATCACACTATTGATTTCCTTGTTGATTCTGATTATTAAATTCATTCGTTCGGCTCACAATGTTTATTTCTACTTTGTTCATGCATAATAAGTACATGTTTTAGAGAAAATATATATTGCTATGATTAGTGTTTGTAGCTTTCTTTGTAAAGATTAAGGTGTATTAATCTAGATTCACACTTTTATGTATGCTTTACCCTCAGTAGGGTTTATGAGTACTTGGTTCATGAATCTTCTATTTGTTTCATTCTATGTTGTTGAAAATATTTGAGGAAGAGGACAATGTAGTAGTTAATACTGGGTTGGCGTTTAAGTCACCTGGTAGAATGTTATTCAGCTTTATGAGCTCAAACAATTACACAGTAGAATGTTATGAGGGGTTTAGAAATGTCAACAGTTGTTGAGGAGCTGTGGCCATTTGAGGTGTGGTCTACTTACTACATACTTATATTTTGGATTAGATATTGAGGACATGTTAGGCTGGGACTGTAAACATACCTGGACGTGATCGAGAGACACATTATTGATGCATACATTTGGTTGCAGTCTCTGGCTGATTGTTTTGTTCGGCCCCCACTCATAAATTAAAAAAATGTCCATCCTATCTTAAGTTTTGAAAGATATGATTTAATATGTGTACCTACTAAACCTGATGTATCCGCTCCCCCGCAGTGCACATTCCGCCGTGGAGCGGGCAAATTTCACACGTGCGCAGATCGGACGCCCACAGAGACTCATCAAGATAGGTCTGTTAGTGATTTTTCTAGCAATACATTTTCAAGACTCCTGGCTGAATATGTAAAGGTAATGGAGGTTATAGATTGTTACATCTGTGTGAAATTGCCTGCTTCTGTTTCAGAGGGAGTGACGTACAATATGCTTCCTCTTACGGCATAACCTGCAGTGTAATAGCTAGCTTATTTTATCAGACTGGTCGATTAGAGTATTATTACTCTAATTATGATGAAATTTTTGCAAATCTGAAAATTGAGAAAAGCTTAAATAAACACAAGCAAGCTAAACAGATGAGGGAATTCTTTATTGTAACAAACAAACTCACCTATGAGTATGCTTTCAGAAATAATTTGACATGCAAGTTGAGAACTGAAGAAAAATCTTTCCTGAACCTTGTTGAGGAGAGAAGAGCAATCTATAAAAGAAATGAAATGGTCAAACAGACCAAATCAAATTTCTGGCAGAAGGAAGACAAAAAGCTTAATGGCAAATCTTTTGAGAATGTCTCAATTCACATAGATAAACCAATTAGTAGAAAATTGTGTATGTACGTTATTTGATAACTATTTTGTTGGAGCGAGTAATTGTGAGGACACTTATCAAATCATGGGGGGTTGGGGATTCAAGGGTGGTAGAGACCCAATTTTTCCTGGAATTTATTTTGTTTGTGGAGACAAAGCCTACTATAACCTCCTGGATCACTGGTATGGGACGTGTTTTGTTGGTCTTGTTTTTCCGAATATGTTTAATGTTGACAGAAATACAGAAGGCTCATTTGAAATCAGCAATCATGTAAATAGGTTTAAAAGAGAAAGTTTCTCAGAAATATTGGGAGACATCTTTGAGGCAGTAATACCTTTGGTGGGTATAACCCTGAATGCAGGAAGGATCAGAAAATTGTCTACAATTGTTGACAGATTTTCAACTGACACAGCTAGTGGTTTTCAATTAGTGGATACTGAGGTTATTGCGATTCGATCCATGGTAATACAAAACCGTCTTGCCCTGGACATACTCCTAGCAAAAGAGGGAGGAGTTTGTGGCATTTTACATGTCCAACACTGTTGTACTTATATCCCAGATAAGAGTCAGGGTATTGAAATGTACATCAAAAATATCACTGAGCTGCATTCAGAAATTGTTCCCTTAGAAGAGGATGATTTTTCAGAACGTTTGTCCAAAAGATTTCAGGCAATCAAAACCTGGTTTCAAGAGATTGGTGGTTCAATTCTTGGCAAGATTCTGACACCTTTATTTGTAATAATTTTTGTGATACTTTTGTTGAAGATCAGTTGCATGTTACATAAGAGAAAGAAATACTTGAGGGAAAAGAAGAGATTTTACAAAATCAAAAAGGAACAGGAGAGAGAGATAGAACTGGAAGAGTTTCGTAAAACTCAATATGAAAGTTGCAGACAAACAGCTGAGACAAAACTTTAGAAAATACTAACATAGTGAAATAAAATCATGTTCATCTATAAGATAAAATTTGCTAAATTTTTGGGTGTGGTTTGGTGATTTTGAAATCACCAGATGAGGGAGTTGATGAAGCGAGATTTGGAAATAACTTGAACTGCCAAATGTAAAAGGTGAAGCCAAGACCCATAATAAATAATATTATTAATAATGTGTGCAGTGAAGAAATACTACTAATCAACCTAGATTTAAACTTACAGTTCATTACACGCGGGAAACTAACATGTGTGCTTATATATGTGCATTATGTGCAAGGTGTTTGCATGTGAGAAATAATAAACTAATCCTGTCTATTGTGTTGTCTGAATTAAATGCGGCTATTTTTTATTAATGGCATGTGCTTATTTTCTGTGTGCTTATGTTTTGTTTTTCTGTCTTAAATGTTGCACAAATCTATTTTGTTGCTTCACTTGCTTCTGCTAGGTAACATAGATTAATGGGTAATTATTAGCATAGGTGGGTGGGTAACAGAACGAACTTTATTTCTCACATTAATTGATGTTTTGTGTTTGTTTATGCATTAGTTTTACGAATGGGCCTGACAAAAATGGATGGTGGTTTTGCAGCTTGTGAAAACTTGACCAGAGTGAAAGTTCCACTCATGCGCAGTCGGGCTGATGAAAGAGTCATCTTTTTGCTGAACGGACAACGTTTAAACAATGTCAAACAATGGTCAAGTCGAGATGTGTTCTTGGTGTCCTTGTCAAGGACAGGATGCTACGGAACCTGCCAAGATTAGGAAACAAGAGTTCCTTCTTGGGAAATGTAACTTTTTGAGGAAGCAAAGAGGATGGTGAGACTAAGAACAATAAGGGCAAAGATGAGGCCCCGGACTTGGTCATGAGCGTGTGACCTCAGAGTGGACTGTCGTGGCTTAACCAATGAGCAAACTGGATTAACAGAAAAAATATTCGTTACTGATACTTTAGTTAGAAAGAAAGGTATAAAAACTGTTCCCCTGGGAGGGAGGGCGCTGCTTGCTGCTCATCTTCTCCTGACACCAGTTGGGCGTGACGTGCTGACAGAATTTTCTTGGAGCACGTAAGAATCAATAGGGCCAAATAACTTTTCCCTTATTCTTGATGTAGCAAGTTTTAGACAGGGTCGTTAGGGTGTAGGTGATGGGAAACTGTTTATTCCTTTGAATTATGCTATTTGATTTTTGAAAAACAAGCTGGTCTTGTTATGTCATAAGTTTTAGGTTACCATCAGAAGATCCTTCGCCTAAGTGGCTTAATTAAACCAAGAGTTTTAAAAATCATGATGAAGACAAAATACTCCAGATGTATATAAAGTGTATATATTTTGTGAATAGGTTTTATTAATTATGTCACATGATTCAGTTGCTCAAAATATGTCATGTTAGATTATGGGCCTTACGAGTGATTTATGATTAATGGTGAGTTTGTGGAGTTGGGTAGCGTTGCTATGACATATTTTCTATAGGGGCGCTGGATCAATAGCATTACTGAAATATTGTTTATAGGACATGCTTTTTATTATGTAGCACAAATGGTGTTTTGTGTTGGAAAGGTTTTGCTTTTGCCTAACTTACTAACGTAGCAAAACCAATCTTTGCATCATAACCTACTGAATAATTGAAGTAGGTGCAAACAAATGGAAATATGTTCATTGTTAATAAAAAAGACAGCACATATTTCCTACAGTGTACAGCAAAAATCCAATTGGTGGAAAACGTCCAGTTTGTTTATGCACAGATATGTGTAATGGAACAGTATGCTTCTACTTCAAATCCAATGGTAGACACCACACTCATATCTGCATAATGGTGCGAGGCTGTGCGTCACACACTGCAATCTTGTTTCAGTACCAGCACAGAGGATGACAGGAGAAGCAGGCAAGCCTCATTAGCTTTGGTTCTCTGGTTCTTTGGTTTTCCAACCTTGCACAATACAGAACACCAAGTTTGGGTGATGTGTTGCATGAAAAATTAATACATTTGGTCTCCCTTATCTGTGAAGAGCCAGCTTTACATCTTGTTAATGTCTAGGATAAGAGTGGGAGGAGCATCAACAGTGGACCAAAGTGATTTTTGTGTGAGAGTGAAGGAGAAAACACATTCAATTTAATGAGATACAATATCAAGTTGTAAATATTACCTTGCACAAATACCAAGTCAAAAATATTGTCACATGGAAATGTCGTCAGCAAGAATATCGGTGTCAACAATATCTATTTTAAGGTGTGCAATGTCCATTTTTAAAATATTGAGGTTATTAATATTGATTACAATAATATAGTTTTTAAATATCGACTTTTAATTATTGTTATGTATTTTGGTATGTATTTTAAATGAATATGATGTCATTTTTTGTATAATTATTGTTCATGCTTTTTAATATCGTTGTAAAAATTTTAGTAGTTTCTAAATGTAATCTAAATATTTGTTGTTATTTTTAGTGCCGTAGTAGGTTGTGGGTTTATAGGGGTGCATAGTTGCATTTCAGGCTATTTCACAGCATCACATAACATTATCTATCTGTTGATATTATCAGACGTTAAATGTCCATAAACAGATATATATGTATTAAGCTTACCGGAATGATTTTAATACTACACATTTAGCAATGGATAAAGATATTTATATTTGTTATTGAAATCATTTATTATATATTTTAATAATTAAAGCAGTTGTTAATGAACTAATGAAACAATATGTCCAATATGCTCAAAGGGAATTAATCATCTACTATCCGAGCGTCAACGACTTTTAAAAATACATCTAAAGAACTAGAATAGGAAAGTCATATGTTAATCCATTGCTAAACCCTTTCCCTTCCATGTTGAAGTGAAGCAGAGCTACACATTTTTACTTTAGACACTGAACGTCCCACCCACCTTGTTTGCACGTGACAACATCTGCTAGAACGTTTGAATTGTGCTTAATTCTTGACAATGTTAAATGTTTTGCAACTTTGCAATTTCAATTTGAGATGTTTTCACTTTTGTAAACTTCTACTCCAAAGTTAAGTTTTCAGAAGAGTGCTTTTGGGTATTTCTGCTACTAAGGTGTCTCAGACCACCAGGAATGGACAGCAAATATTTTAGATAAGGAGGTTTTCTGTGTTGGATGGCTCAATAAGGGAGAGATCAGTGTTCAATTGAACCCAAGCTATTATGCTGAACCAGTGGAGTTCATGTCCTATGGTTTGATGTCATTAAAATTTTGATTGGCCTGTCCGCTAAATGCAGTACTGCTTTCACGGGTGCAATATAGGAAAGGATAGCACTTGGAAGTATAGCATTACTGAAATATTGTTTATAGGACATGCTTTGGGCAGTAATTTAATTATAATGAATTAATGATTATTTTTAATTAAAAATAATTTTTTTATTCATAAATAATTATGTTAATAGTGTAAATATTTGTTTTAATTTTTTGTGTGGGTTGTGTTTATAGAAGTTAAGGGTGGAAACTAAATTTAAATAAATATTTTTTATATATTTTTAAAAATGATTGAATTTATAATTAAATATGTTAATTATGTAATAACATTTGTATTACATTTCAGAAGTGTGTTGCATATTTTTAAGGGGTATTTTGCTGAAAGTAAAACAACTTACTTTAAATACTAACAGTGGGAGGTAACTAAAATAAAATTAATGTTATAAATAATTTCTGGGTTAATACATAATTTTAAAATACACATTTTTTATATATTAATTATTTTTGGACGTAACAGTATTTGTTATTATTTATGATATGTATTCAAAATGATAATGTGTATTTATTTTAAAAAGTTTATATGATTTTTTTTAATTTTTATATTTTAATTTGTTAATTGGCTTTTGTAATTATTGTATTGCTTTTCAGAGAATGTGTTTGTTTCTAATGTAGTACTGACTGCAGTGGGAATATACATTTTTTCCTTCTGCAATCCAACACTTTCCCTATTGTTTCACTGACTGGAGTGGGAATAGTAAATTTAGTACATTTTGCCCCTCCACAATCAAACACTTTCCCTACTGTTGTACTCACTGGGTGGGAATAGTGCATTTTACCCCTTCGCAATCCAACACTTTCCCTTCTTTTTCACTGACTAAAGTGGCAATAGTACATTTTACCCCTCCGCAATTCAACATTTTCCCTACTGTTACACTCAGTGGAGTGGGGATAGTACATTCTACCCCTTCGCAATCCAACACTTTACCTACTGTTGCGGTTATTGGAGTTGGAATATTACATTTGATTTCTCTGCAATCTATCATTTTTATTAGTGTTATATTAATTATAGTGGGAATAGTACATTTTAGTACTCTGCAATATAATAGTTTATCTAATTTTGTGGTGTGATGTTACAATGTTATTATAGTTGTGTTGTGTGAGGTGGGAGTAGTTAATTTTATATGTTATTAGTATAAGAAATTGTTTATTTTTGTTTCAATTGCAGTGGAAATGTATATGCATTCATTTAAATTTGTAATAATTTATTGTATATTGTATGCATTTATTGTTTTAATTTATATAATAATGTTTTTTGTTTATTTAGAAGAATATTTATAATTTTTAGTGTTTTATGTTTGTAAATTATTTTTAATGAATTGTAAAAAAAGTATGATGTTTACTTTTTAATTTTAATTAAAGTGGTTTGCTTTTTAAATAATTTGGGCCAGATTAAGATATCAGGCGTACTTAAGTCCGCTCAACCCCATCTTGGTCCTGGAACCGGTCCTTGGTCACGACCGCCTAATTAGGATTAAGACTCGCAACCAACACTTACAAAGGCTACACTGAACTTTCTTGTAAAACACTACACACAAAAAAAAACGTGGTTGGCAAATGGCATGAGCTTGGTTAACAAAATGGCTTGTGAAGCAATGTACACTGTAAAGATGGTGCCAACCTCAAGATGGCGGCATGTTAGATGACGCCGTCCTGGGTGGTTGTAGGCGAGAGTGTGCGCCCCAAATCCCTGCAGTGTGAGGCTGATACGGAGAAGGAATCGAATACATCAAAGAGACTCAAATAAACCGTAAAAAGGTAGGAGTGCACGCTGAGCATGGCGCACGTTGTTATTTTAAAGAACAACAAGGCACTTGAACTGCCAAATGTAAAAGGTGAAGCCAAGACCCATAATTAAGTCAAATAAAACTTACACCGAAAGTACACTTGCGAGGTACCGCCATTTGCCCCATGCCAAGAGCAAGAAGCACTAAGATAAGGTAAGGCTCGCGCTGGTTGACAGTAGATGGCGGTTATTTCCTTTCAATAGCCTAGCAAATAAACCGCCAAAAACGTAAATGGAAGCAGTCCCAGACCATAAACAATGTCTGACTAACCTCCCTAGAGCACGTTTCTGCAAAGCAGTAAAACAACAGGGAGGCAAAAGTCAATTAGAAGTTGAGGGCAGGGAGCAAAACAGGATAACACTCTCCTAGTGTAGCAGCGCAGTCTGTACTGGGTACATGACACCAGGCAGACAGAAAGTAAAGTCTTTGGCAGTATACATTTAGTGGCATAACTCTCCAGATGAAATTTGGCAGAAGAAGATGACGGTGTGCAGGCATCCAAAAGAGGGCGCAGCGAAAGTCATTCAGATCAGTGACAGGTGTACAGATACAAAAGTACACATCTTCTCCTCTCCGAAAGCAGAAACATTAGGAACTGGCACACACGTGAGCACACACACTTCTTCACCAGACGGTGTTCAGAAGTAGGCTTACCCTCACAGAAGGCTTAGCACCATAAGAAGTAGACTTTGTCTGAAACTTAAAGATGCACTCAAGGGAGTAGACAGCCTTAGTAGATGAACAGCTCTTGAATTAGAACTTCCCCAGGAACACGAACAAATGGCAGACTGTGCTGCATAGAGACTTGAACTGGCACCTTTGCGTTGAGGGCGACCGGTGGGAGGTAACTGGTGGGGTCAAGGGTGCCAGTTGAAGGTAGAAACTTAGCTTCAGTTACTGTTAATTCTGTAGTTGGAGTTGCTTGAAGTTTGAAGAGGTGAAAGCTGTAGGTTCTTTTGAAGATCATCGCCAAAAATTTTAGTAACTGAGTCCAGAGGTGTAGAGGATCGTCAGATATTTATTTGTAGATAGTTATAAGTCATCCAGTTAAATCCAATAGAAGACTCCACCAGGAGCAGCCAGCATAATGGCCCAGCAATGGTGCCAATAAACTCAGATTCTTTGACCAAATCAACCTTGTCTTGTTCACACGGTAATCGAGATAGGAAATCAGCGGTAACGTTTTTCTTTCCTGAAACATACTCTGTACTGAAATTGTACTCTTGTAATCTAGATGCTAATCTCGCAATCCTAGCTGTGGATAATATATTGACTAACGGTTTGTGGTTAGTTCTGAGAATAAATCTACTACCCCAGACATATAATCTAAAATGATCAACTGCCCAAACGCACGCAGGTTTTCTTTTTATCGCCGCATATGTCTGCTCACATTCATTTAACGTGCGCGAGGCAAAAGCTACGTTCCATTCATCTCTCCCTTCCTTTTGTGAAAGAATCCCTCCTAATCCATACAGACTGGTATCAACTGTAATTATACATTCTTTCCTTACCTGAAAAGGTTTAAGTGTGGGTGCATTAATAATGTCTTTTTTTATACATTCAAAAGCCTCCTGTTGTTCATCTGACCACTCATATTTCACATTTCGTCTTAAGAAAGCCCTCAATGGTTCCATTTTAGTTGCAAATCCTTCCACAAATTTACAATAGTACTCACACATTCCTGTGAAAGATGACAGCTGATCTTTGTTCGCTGGTGATGGAGCTTTAACAATGGCATCCACATTGGTTTTCTTTGGAACTATACCGTTACCAGATAGTGTGTGACCTAAGTATTCAACTGTACGTTTAAACAAGTTACATTTGGGTGCTTTCAGTGTAAGACTATGGTTTTCCAATGCAAACTTCATTCAAATAGTTTAAATGCTCAGATTCATTTTTTGAAAAGATCAAAATATCGTCCTGGAAACACTTGACAAATACATCAACATCTCTAAAGATCTGGAACATAACCAAAAGGCGTAATGAAAGCTGTGAGTTTTTTTTATTCTTCCATTAGTTCTATCTGATGGTACTCTGAAGGTAGGTCTAATGTGGAAAATATTTGAGCCCCTTCAAACATAGATACTACTTCATTGATATTTGGTAATGGATGGCAATCAATGATAATATTATCATTAAGAGCTCTCAGATCCACACATAACCTCAATTTTTGATCGGGCTTGGGGACAAGAACAATGGGGTAAACCCACTATGAAGAATCGATAGTTTCGATAACGCCCTCATCAGATAATTCCTTTAGCATTTCTTTAAGTTCTTGTCTTATACTAATTGGTACACCTCTGATTTTTTGTTTGATTGGTAATGCATTCTCTTTTAACACAATTTTCCCAACTTATCATAAAAAACATTACCAAAGCTGTTCAGTAAATTCTTTACCCTTTCATCAACTTTGTTATCAGAATTAATCACTGCAATTTTGTTAAATAGTGAGTCATCACACAATGAGATTGGTTCAATTGCCCCTGGATTTAGAATTATGCCAAGTTTATACTGGTCACGCCATCCCAAGACATTGACAACTTTTTTTAGCGATTTTCAGTTTAATAGATATACACCTATGTTTTAAATATAAATTTATGTGAAAAAAACCTTCCACCTCAATCTTAGTACCATCGAAACTTTCTGCAACAATGTCAGATGGTTCTAAATTCTCTTATTGCAGTTGTTGGTTCAATTTTCAAAGAAAGTATTGGTGTGTAATTATTGTCCATGGGGAACCTGAGTCCACCATTAACAATATATCCATATCACAAATTTAAAACACAGTATTGGGTGATTTCATAATGTGACTCGGAACACCATCAATAATTGAGACCACAAAACCCTTGTCTATGTTGTCAACTTGTTCTACCATATTTGAGATGGTTCCCTCATTGCTTGTAATGTAGGACACCGCTCCACGTGCATGTGTGGTATTGTGCCTAATATCTCTACACACAGTGGTAAAATGTCCAGTTCTGCCACGGTTTTTGCACTCTTTGTTAATTGCAGGGCAACCTGGAAATGAGGCTAAATGGGACTTATTTCCACACCTATAACAAGCACCAAAATTGCAAGATTGATTGTGAATGTTTCTATTGCTGTTAACTTTATAATTGTGTGAAAAGGGTGTCTGGTGTTGTGTCTGGTGTTGTTCATTTTTTGGTTTGATGTAACATATTTCTTCTTCTATACTATTCTTATTTGTATTATGTTTAACTACTTCCATTAATTGTTCAGATTGTTCTAATGCTTTTGCCTCAGAAATAGCTTCAGACAAACTGGGATCTCCTAATATCCATAATCTCTCTTGTATTTTCTTATTCTTGACATGTACTATTATCTGATCTCTTATCATTTCATCAGTTAACATACCAAAATTGCAACGTATGGATAACGTTCTCAAACCTGTGAGGAAATCAATAAATGTTTCATCATGTTTCTGTGCTCTAGTATCTTAACAAAGCCCTCAATGGTTCCATTTTAGTTGCAAATCCTTCCACAAATTTACTGTAGTACTCACACATCCCTGTGAAAGATGACAGCTGATCTTTGTTCGCTGGTGATGGAGCTTTAACAATGGCATCCACATTGGTTTTCTTTAGAACTATACCGTTACCAGATAGTGTGTGACCTAAGTATTCAACTGTACGTTTAAACAAGTTACATTTGGGTGCTTTCAGTGTAAGACCATGGTTTTCCAATGCAAACTTCATTCAAATAGTTTAAATGCTCAGATTCATTTTTTGAAAAGATCAAAATATCGTCCTGGAAACACTTGACAAATTCATCAACATCTCTAAAGATCTGGAACATAACCAAAAGGCGTAATGAAAGCTGTGAGTTTTTTTTATTCTTCCATTAGTTCTATCTGATGGTACTCTTAAGGTAGGTCTAATGTGGAAAATATTTGAACCCCTTCAAACATAGATACTACTTCATTGATATTTGGTAATGGATGGCAATCAATGATAATATTATCATTAAGAGCTCTCAGATCCACACATAACCTCAATTTTTGATCGGGCTTGGGGACAAGAACAATGGGGGAAACCCACTATGAAGATTCGATAGTTTCGATAACGCCCTCATCAGATAATTCCTTTAGCATTTCTTTAGGTTCTTGTCTTATACTAATTGGTACACCTCTGATTTTTTGTTTGATTGGTATCGCATTATCTTTTAACACAATTTTCCCAACTTATCGTAAAAAACATTACCAAAGCTGTTCAGTAAACTCTTTACCCTTTCATCAACTTTGTTATCAGAATTAATCACTGCAATTTTGTTAAATAGTGAGTCATCACACAATGAGATTGGTTCAATTGCCCCTGGATTTAGAATTATGCCAAGTTTATACTGGTCACGCCATCCCAAGACATTGACAACTTTTTTTAGCGATGTTCAGTTTAATAGATGTACACCTATGTTTGAAATATAAATGTATGTGAAAAAAACCTTCCACCTCAATCTTAGTACCATCGAAACTTTCTGCAACAATGTCAGATGGTTCTAAATTCTCTTATTGCAGTTGTTGGTTCAATTTTCCAAGAAAATATTGGCGTGTAATTATTGTCCATGGGGAACCTGAGTCCACCATGAACAATATATCCATATCACAAATTTAAAACACAGTATTGGGTGATTTCATAATGTGACTCGGAACACCATCAATAATTGAGACCACAAAACCCTTGTCTATGTTGTCAACTTGTTCTACCATATTTGAGATGGTTCCCTCATTGCTTGTAATGTAGGACACCGCTCCACGTGCATGTGTGGTATTGTGCCTAATATCTCTACACACAGTGGTAAAATGTCCAGTTCTGCCATGGTTTTTGCACTCTTTGTTAATTGCAGGGCAACCTGGAAATGAGGCTAAATGGGACTTATTACCACACCTATAACAAGCACCAAAATTGCAAGATTGATTGTGAATGTTTCTATTGCTGTTAACCTTATAATTGTGTGAAAAGGGTGTCTGGTGTTGTGTCTGGTGTTGTTCATTTTTTTGTTTGATGTAACATATTTCTTCTTCTATACTATTCTTATTTGTATTATGTTTAACTACTTCCATCCATTGTTCAGAATGTTCTAATGCTTTTGCCTCAGAAATAGCTTCAGACAAACTGGGATCTCCTAATATCCATAATCTCTTTTGTATTTTCTTATTCTTGACATGTACTATTATCTGATCTCTTATTATTTCATCAGTTAACATACCAAAATTGCAACGTATGGATAACGTTCTCAAACCTGTGAGGAAATCAATAAATGTTTCATCATCTTTCTGTGCTCTAGTATCTTAACAAAGCCCTCAATGGTTCCATTTTAGTTGCAAATCCTTCCACAAATTTACTGTAGTACTCACACATCCCTGTGAAAGATGACAGCTGATCTTTGTTCGCTGGTGATGGAGCTTTAACAATGGCATCCACATTGGTTTTCTTTGGAACTATACCGTTACCAGATAGTGTGTGACCTAAGTATTCAACTGTACGTTTAAACAAGTTACATTTGGGTGCTTTCAGTGTAAGACCATGGTTTTCCAATGCAAACTTCATTCAAATAGTTTAAATGCTCAGATTCATTTTTTGAAAAGATCAAAATATCGTCCTGGAAACACTTGACAAATTCATCAACATCTCTAATGATCTGGAACATAACCAAAAGGCGTAATGAAAGCTGTGAGTTTTTTTTATTCTTCCATTAGTTCTATCTGATGGTACTCTTAAGGTAGGTCTAATGTGGAAAATATTTGAACCCCTTCAAACATAGATACTACTTCATTGATATTTGGTAATGGATGGCAATCAATGATAATATTATCATTAAGAGCTCTCAGATCCACACATAACCTCAATTTTTGATCGGGCTTGGGGACAAGAACAATGGGGGAAACCCACTATGAAGATTCGATAGTTTCGATAACGCCCTCATCAGATAATTCCTTTAGCATTTCTTTAAGTTCTTGTCTTATACTAATTGGTACACCTCTGATTTTTTGTTTGATTGGTATCGCATTATCTTTTAACAAAATTTTCCCAACTTATCGTAAAAAACATTACCAAAGCTGTTCAGTAAACTCTTTACCCTTTCATCAACTTTGTTATCAGAATGAATCACTGCAATTTTGTTAAATAGTGAGTCATCACACAATGAGATTGGTTCAATTGCCCCTGGATTTAGAATTATGCCAAGTTTATACTGGTCACGCCGTCCCAAGACATTGACAACTTTTTTTAGCGATGTTCATTTTAATAGATGTACACCTATGTTTGAAATATAAATTTATGTGAAAAAAACCTTCGCCTCAATCTTAGTACCATCGAAACTTTCTGCAACAATGTCAGATGGTTCTAAATTCTCTAGTTGCAATTGTTGGTTCAATTTTCAAAGAAAGTATTGGCGTGTAATTATTGTCCATGGGGAACCTGAGTCCACCATGAACAATATATCCACATCACAAATTTAAAACACAGTATTGGGTGATTTCATAATGTGACTCGGAACACCATCAATAATTGAGACCACAAAACCCTTGTCTATGTTGTCAACTTGTTCTACCATATTTGAAATGGTTCCCTCATTGCTTGTAATGTAGGACACCGCTCCACGTGCCTGTGTGGTATTGTGCCTAATATCTCTACACACAGTGGTAAAATGTCCAGTTCTGCCACGGTTTTTGCACTCTTTGTTATTTGCAGGGCAACCTGGAAATGAGGCTAAATGGGACTTATTTCCACACCTATAACAAGCACCAAAATTGCAAGATTGATTGTGAATGTTTCTATTGCTGTTAACTTTATAATTGTGTGAAAAGGGTGTCTGGTGTTGTGTCTGGTGTTGTTCATTTTTTGGTTTGATGTAACATATTTCTTCTTCTATACTATTCTTATTTGTATTATGTTTAACTACTTCCATCCATTGTTCAGAATGTTCTAATGCTTTTGCCTCAGAAATAGCTTCAGACAAACTGGGATCTCCTAATATCCATAATCTCTTTTGTATTTTCTTATTCTTGACATGTACTATTATCTGATCTCTTATCATTTCATCAGTTAACATACCAAAATTGCAACGTATGGATAACGTTCTCAAACCTGTGAGGAAATCAATAAATGTTTCATCATCTTTCTGTGCTCTAGTATCTTAACAAAGCCCTCAATGGTTCCATTTTAGTTGCAAATCCTTCCACAAATTTACTGTAGTACTCACACATCCCTGTGAAAGATGACAGCTGATCTTTGTTCGCTGGTGATGGAGCTTTAACAATGGCATCCACATTGGTTTTCTTTGGAACTATACCGTTACCAGATAGTGTGTGACCTAAGTATTCAACTGTACGTTTAAACAAGTTACATTTGGGTGCTTTCAGTGTAAGACCATGGTTTTCCAATGCAAACTTCATTCAAATAGTTTAAATGCTCAGATAAATTTTTTGAAAAGATCAAAATATCGTCCTGGAAACACTTGACAAATTCATCAACATCTCTAATGATCTGGAACATAACCAAAAGGCGTAATGAAAGCTGTGAGTTTTTTTTATTCTTCCATTAGTTCTATCTGATGGTACTCTTAAGGTAGGTCTAATGTGGAAAATATTTGAACCCCTTCAAACATAGATACTACTTCATTGATATTTGGTAATGGATGGCAATCAATGATAATATTATCATTAAGAGCTCTCAGATCCACACATAACCTCAATTTTTGATCGGGCTTGGGGACAAGAACAATGGGGGAAACCCACTATGAAGATTCGATAGTTTCGATAACGCCCTCATCAGATAATTCCTTTAGCATTTCTTTAAGTTCTTGTCTTATACTAATTGGTACACCTCTGATTTTTTGTTTGATTGGTATCGCATTATCTTTTAACACAATTTTCCCAACTTATCGTAAAAAACATTACCAAAGCTGTTCAGTAAACTCTTTACCCTTTCATCAACTTTGTTATCAGAATGAATCACTGCAATTTTGTTAAATAGTGAGTCATCACACAATGAGATTGGTTCAATTGCCCCTGGATTTAGAATTATGCCAAGTTTATACTGGTCACGCCATCCCAAGACATTGACAACTTTTTTTAGCGATGTTCAGTTTAATAGATGTACACCTATGTTTGAAATATAAATTTATGTGAAAAAAACCTTCACCTCAATCTTAGTACCATCGAAACTTTCTGCAACAATGTCAGATGGTTCTAAATTCTCTAGTTGCAATTGTTGGTTCAATTTTCAAAGAAAGTATTGGCGTGTAATTATTGTCCATGGGGAACCTGAGTCCACCATGAACAATATATCCACATCACAAATTTAAAACACAGTATTGGGTGATTTCATAATGTGACTCGGAACACCATCAATAATTGAGACCACAAAACCCTTGTCTATGTTGTCAACTTGTTCTACCATATTTGAGATGGTTCCCTCATTGCTTGTAATGTAGGACACCGCTCCACGTGCATGTGTGGTATTGTGCCTAATATCTCTACACACAGTGGTAAAATGTCCAGTTCTGCCACGGTTTTTGCACTCTTTGTTAATTGCAGGGCAACCTGGAAATGAGGCTAAATGGGACTTATTTCCACACCTATAACAAGCACCAAAATTTCAAGATTGATTGTGAATGTTTCTATTGCTGTTAACTTTATAATTGTGTGAAAAGGGTGTCTGGTGTTGTGTCTGGTGTTGTTCATTTTTTGGTTTGATGTAACATATTTCTTCTTCTATACTATTCTTATTTGTATTATGTTTAACTACTTCCATCCATTGTTCAGATTGTTCTAATGCTTTTGCCTCAGAAATAGCTTCAGACAAACTGGGATCTCCTAATATCCATAATCTCTCTTGTATTTTCTTATTCTTGACATGTACTATTATCTGATCTCTTATCATTTCATCAGTTAACATACCAAAATTGCAACGTATGGATAACGTTCTCAAACCTGTGAGGAAATCAATAAATGTTTCATCATGTTTCTGTGCTCTAGTATCTTAACAAAGCCCTCAATGGTTCCATTTTAGTTGCAAATCCTTCCACAAATTTACTGTAGTACTCACACATCCCTGTGAAAGATGACAGCTGATCTTTGTTCGCTGGTGATGGAGCTTTAACAATGGCATCCACATTGGTTTTCTTTGGAACTATACCGTTACCAGATAGTGTGTGACCTAAGTATTCAACTGTACGTTTAAACAAGTTACATTTGGGTGCTTTCAGTGTAAGACCATGGTTTTCCAATGCAAACTTCATTCAAATAGTTTAAATGCTCAGATTCATTTTTTGAAAAGATCAAAATATCGTCCTGGAAACACTTGACAAATTCATCAACATCTCTAAAGATCTGGAACATAACCAAAAGGTGTAATGAAAGCTGTGAGTTTTTTTTATTCTTCCATTAGTTCTATCTGATGGTACTCTTAAGGTAGGTCTAATGTGGAAAATATTTGAACCCCTTCAAACATAGATACTACTTCATTGATATTTGGTAAAAGATGGCAATCAATGATAATATTATCATTAAGAGCTCTCAGATCCACACATAACCTCAATTTTTGATCGGGCTTGGGGACAAGAACAATGGGGGAAACCCACTATGAAGATTCGATAGTTTCGATAACGCCCTCATCAGATAATTCCTTTAGCATTTCTTTAAGTTCTTGTCTTATACTAATTGGTACACCTCTGATTTTTTGTTTGATTGGTATCGCATTATCTTTTAACACAATTTTCCCAACTTATCGTAAAAAACATTACCAAAGCTGTTCAGTAAACTCTTTACCCTTTCATCAACTTTGTTATCAGAATGAATCACTGCAATTTTGTTAAATAGTGAGTCATCACACAATGAGATTGGTTCAATTGCCCCTGGATTTAGAATTATGCCAAGTTTATACTGGTCACGCCATCCCAAGACATTGACAACTTTTTTTAGCGATGTTCAGTTTAATAGATGTACACCTATGTTTGAAATATAAATTTATGTGAAAAAAACCTTCACCTCAATCTTAGTACCATCGAAACTTTCTGCAACAATGTCAGATGGTTCTAAATTCTCTAGTTGCAATTGTTGGTTCAATTTTCAAAGAAAGTATTGGCGTGTAATTATTGTCCATGGGGAACCTGAGTCCACCATGAACAATATATCCACATCACAAATTTAAAACACAGTATTGGGTGATTTCATAATGTGACTCGGAACACCATCAATAATTGAGACCACAAAACCCTTGTCTATGTTGTCAACTTGTTCTACCATATTTGAGATGGTTCCCTCATTGCTTGTAATGTAGGACACCGCTCCATGTGCCTGTGTGGTATTGTGCCTAATATCTCTACACACAGTGGTAAAATGTCCAGTTCTGCCACGGTTTTTGCACTCTTTGTTATTTGCAGGGCAACCTGGAAATGAGGCTAAATGGGACTTATTTCCACACCTATAACAAGAACCAAAATTGCAAGATTGATTGTGAATGTTTCTATTTCTGTTAACTTTATAATTGTGTGAAAAGGGTGTCTGGTGTTGTGTCTGGTGTTGTTAATTTTTTGGTTTGATGTAACATACTTCTTCTTCTATACTATTCTTATTTGTATTGTTTAACTACTTCCATCCATTGTTCAGATTGTTCTAATGCTTTTGCCTCAGAAATAGCTTCAGACAAACTGGGATCTCCTAATATCCATAATCTCTCTTGTATTTTCTTATTCTTGACATGTACTATTATCTGATCTCTTATCATTTCATCAGTTAACATACCAAAATTGCAATGTATGGATAACGTTCTCAAACCTGTGAGGAAATCAACAAATGTTTCATCATCTTTCTGTGCTCTAGTATAAAATGTAAATCTGTTCAATGCAATTCTGGTAACAGGTTTAAATCTTTGTTCCATTCTCAATAATGCTTAATTGTATACATTAATGTTATCTCCACTACCATCACTTGGAGAGGTAACTTGTGGTAAAGATCTAAAAACCATCTGTCCTTCTGATCCCAAACAGTGTAAAAACATACTTTTTTTTTCTTTCTGCCCCATAAGTTCCCCATCGATGGCCTTCATGTAAGTGATGAATTCTTCTTTCCATCTTGCCCAAGGAATGGGTGGATCTCCCTTTGATTGTAAGAATTTTGCTGGAGGATCAAATTGCATGTTGTACAAGTTTTAGCAGAGTGTATTAAGATTAAATTATAAAATTATAAATTGTAACGTATTGTCATAATCCTACAACTTGTCCTATGTGTACATGTTTTAAACATATATATAAATATTATCCAAATGTAATATAGTTGATAACACACTACATATATTCATAAATTATGTACCTTGAAACTGCAATATTTACTTATATGTTAATAAAATTAACCTGTAACAACTTCTTGTCTTTTAACAAATAAGTCTTCTTTTCCGCCTTTATATTGAAATTTGATGGAATCGAGGTAGAAATACACCATATTGTATATTTAGGCGTCTTGTGATTGTTCATGAAGCTCCGAGAAGTTTTGTGACTTGGTTACCACAGTAACCAAAATGGCCTCAATGACGTTGCACATAGTGAGTCATGCGTGGTTTTACGTGCACCGTTGTGATGAAAGGAGTTGAACTGAAGACGAAGAAGGAGCCGAAGAGCGCTTGCAACCTGGAATGCCCTGTGATCCAAATGACGCCGCCGGTGCTCAAATAGAAACAGTGTGGCAGTTGTTGTTGATTATTAAAGAATGGCGGTTGCAACTTGCAAAGTACTATGGAGTAACACGTTAAACAAACTTGAAATACTGCAGAATTTCTCCTTCTTTTTTACTTAGCAATTTTTGTATAGTAAGTTGTATTAACGCGGAGCTTTAGATAGGGTAACTATGATGAGAAACAGTATCTGCACAGTGTGAAACTTGAAGAATGCACATAATAACACGATGTCAAATTAACATCACCAAATATTTCTCCACAAAAGAAAACAGTACATGTGACTAAAGATTGCTTCGGAGAATTACAGTGTTTTCACTATTGAAAAATATTGCGTATAAACTCATTAACTTGAGAAACTCCCGCTATTGCAATCAGATCACATTTAACATAAACTCACTGCCACAGGTGCTATCAATACACGTGGATATGATTCTTTTAAAAGCAGTTGTTTAAATTATATTTAACTAAAGCTCTTTCTGCCGCTGGTGCTATCAGTAAACAGAAGAGAGTAAAACAGCCGCTGGTGTTGTATAAACAGAAATATTAAAATGAAATACCTGAAAATTTAAGATGTCCAATGTCCGTGCTGTTAAATGACTGGAGTGGTTCTTCTCCCTCGTTGCCAAAATGTTGAAATAAATCCAGTATTCAAAGGAAATTTAGTGGAAGTTTATTCCCAGCACAGCATTATAGATCTCTCACTTCATAGTCCAGATGCAATTGGCTCAAGTTCCCTAGCTTCACTCCAGAACACAGAATCCAATTGGAATCAAAACATCGTGCATGCTCAAGCTGACAGGGAACAATATGATGCAGTACAGGCAAAGGTTAATGGACATAAAAGAAATCTGTAGTAGGAGATGTAACACACGTGTTAGGAAAAATTACAAACTGTGAAGCTGTAAAGGTTTAGATTTTCCATTGTAATACGTATAAGGTCCTTAATACCTACATACGTTGGAAAGTTTAACAAGTGTTACCAGGTAAACTGTGTCATTTGCATTCTCATGAATAAAAACATCTAAATAGAAGACATATAAAAACATATCGTTCACAATAGAACAAAAAAAGACGTGCTAATATTTGCAGCACTATGTTGTTAAATAAAAAAAACGTCAGCATGTGTAAAGCGTAAAGCTACCCTTCCGGAAAGGTGTGCCAGCGCTCTGTGCCGATGGAAAGATGAGGCAAGGTGTTACCCACAGTGAGATATTGGTGGGCTAAGATGCTGCTGAAGTCGGGAATCGAAGTGTGAACTGTGTAGTTCGAAGTCAGGTATTATAGGTGCTGCGTCATACTTTTACCACACTTATCTGTTAATAACGGCTAATTAAGTTGAAAAGATTTTTAAATTGTAAGGAGGGCTCCTTATTTTTAATTTTTACCAAATTTTACAGATAAATATATACTGGAAAGTATTTATTTTCCTCTCTGTATTTATTTTCAAATGTTGACAAAAACAGAAATTGGGTTATTTTTTTAGCGATTCTAAATGCTGTCAATGATGAGTACCAGGCCACTAGGTCTCTCGTTCTAAAAGTAAAATGGTTAAAACAACAAAATAATTTTAGTAAAGAGCCTTAAAGAGCAATATATATGCTTGTATAAGAAAACATGCACATTTTATTATCAAGGTTGTGTATAGTTTATCATCTAAGAGTGTTTATATAACTGAAAACGGTCAGTCTTCAACCACGAGTGCATATTTATCAGACAAATAAATGTGGAAAAATACTCATTTCAGATTAAATTTTTACAAAACCCAAAATTTATAGGGTAAATACAGATACAATTATTAAAAAATGATGGATAAATATAGACGGAAATGCCCAAAAAATTAAATACCATAAAAACAGGAGCCATAATTATAAGTTATAAAAGACTAATGTTAAGTTTGTTTTCACTATAAAAAGTATACAATTGTTTTTAAAATTGGCTTAAAAAACATTATAGGTTATAGGGATATTGTAGTTAAAAATTAGCATTTAAAAAACTTTTCAAATTTGCTGAAAAAACCATTGATTTTGGCCCGTTATAGCAAAAAATTAGCATTTAAAAAATCTTTGAAATTCACTGAAAAAACCATAGGTTTCAGGCCTATTATAGTTCGAAATTAGCATTTAAAAAACCTTAGGAATTCACTGAAAAAAAACCATAGGTTTCAGGGGTGTTATAGTTAGCTGGACATTTCAGATGTACAAAACCATAGAAATTCCACCGTTATAGTTAGTTCAGCTAACTATAACTCGCGCCCCCGCAATGCACTGCTCATGACATCACATATTACATCATTCATTGCATGGTCAGTGACATCACTGATGACATCACTGATGACTTCTCAAATTACATCACTGATGACATCATCCACATGATAATCTAATGAACCTCCTCACACCCTAATATACCCTTTGAAACACCCATTCTAAAATACAGACTACCATTTTTGAAACCATAGACACACCAATACCAGTTACTACATACCCACTCACTGATTCCTAGGTCTACACACACATCCACTCATTCACCCATACAACCACTCATACATGCAGTCACTCATCAATACAACACTATCATATGCCGTCATACACCTATTCAGGCAGTTACATACGGCCACTCATCCATGGAGTTACTCACAGACCTAGAGAGTCATGTAAAGATTCAATCTCACTCCCATTTACTCACCTATACAGTTATACACACACCATCTCACTAATTGATACAGATAGTAGTGCATACTTACCCTCTTATATAATCAGTGATACAAGTACATACTCATTTATACAGCCACTCTTGTAATTACTCACTGTCACATATAGTTATTTATATACACCATCACTCACATAAACTGCCTTTTACATATGTAGCTACTTACATGTACCACTAAGATCTCCATTCACTCACAAACACACCCATACACATACTCACACAGTCACCTAAGTGGAGAAGCGTGGTGCTGCAACCAGGGCAGCTAACTTCGGAGCACAGGGTTCACAGTGTAATCCCCAGCTCCGGCAGCAGCTTCATCCAGCACCGTATGACTCTGGGCAACAGCTCACTTAATTTCCATGATTGCCCCCAGACCCTAGAGACCCGTAAGGGTGAGTAGTTCGCGCTTTGCAAAATATAATTTGCAAAAAAAATACAGATTTATAGAGCTGTTTCCACATGCATTCTTGAACCCATACACCCAGTGAATCATCTAGTCACACACCTCCAACCCACCCACACACACACACTCAGGCACTGCTAAAAAATACTCAGACAAACAATCAATAACCCATATAAACTGTCATGTAGCTACTGACTAACCCATGTACTAGATTACACAACAACAGAAACACTGATACAGACATTCACACAGTTTAGTCACTAATGCATGCATTCAGTAAGACACATTAACCCGTTCAATGCATCTGTGATTTTGCAGAAGTGCGGCACTTCTGCAAAACGGGCAGGGCTGCGTCGGCCATTGGCCGACGGCAGCACTGGGCAGGTAGTGCTGCCATCGGCCAATGGCCGACGGCAGCATGGAAGGGGTTAAATCAGTGACTTATACAATCAATCACACCTCGTAAATCCTTCATCCAGATACATATACACCCACTGATTATTCAATACACCTTGGTAAATATATATATAACATATTTAAACTTTATAGAAACACACAGTCACTGGATGATGCCATCAGTGATGTCATTTGAGATGTCATCAGTGATGTCACTGACCATGTCATGAATGATGTAATATGTGATGTCATGAGCAGTGCATTGCGGAGGTGCCAGGTATAGTTAGCTGAACTAACTATAACAGTGGAATATCATTTTGTATGAGTGAAATGTCCAGCTAGCTATAACTCCCCTGAAACCTATGTTTTTTTCAGTGAATTTCTAAGGTTTTTCAAAATGCTAATTTCTAACTATAACCAGTGGATTGCGGGCGCAAGAGTTACAGTTAGTACAACTAACTATAACAGAGGAATTTCAATGGTTTTGTGTGAGTGAAATGTCCAGCTAACTATACCACCCCTGAAACCTATGGTTTTTTCATTGAATTTCTAAGGTTTTTAAATGATAATTCCTAACTGTAACCTGCCTGAAACCTTTGGTTTTACAGTGAATTCCAAAGGTGTTTTAAATAATAATGCCTAACTATACCCTGCCTGAAACCTATGGTTTTTTCAGTGAATTTCAAAGGTTTTTTAAATGATAATTCTTAATTATAATGTTCATTAAGCATATTTGTTTTTTTCTATCTTTTTTAATTATCATCCCAATCTTAACCTAGTGAAAACTGCAAGTTTCACCACACTTCAATTGATTCCTTCCGCCAACAAAATCGCCACAAACCACTAAAAAAACAGTAACAAAGGAACATCAACATTTAACTGGTGTAAAGATGTCGACTATCTACCGCGTAAATTACACGCAACTAACACCCATAGCTAAAGACGAATATGTGATAGAGGTACTAATCATGCACCTCCGACACCCAAAAAAATCACAACACCCAGCGCCACCACCACCACAACCACCCCCCCGGATTCCTCCCCCCTACTACCTCAGAGGCAGCGCAAAACAGGACAATGAACCTTCCCAAGATACCATATCATCTCAAACTCACAATAGCTGAATGTTCAGAGATGTGGCAACCAACTTTGTATAAGGGAGTAAATTTGCACATCAACAATAATTTACAGAATCCCAACTGAACCGGTGATATGCTATACACAACTCACTATAGAAACAAAAAACTTTTCCATGTGAAAATATAGTATTGATACCTGTAGTGCACTGCACAGTGGACGCAACCATATTGTCTCAGTCTCTGGGGAATATCTCGATCATGTAGCTGTGTTGTCCCCCCCCCCTTTCAAGCAGAAGTGGAGTGGGTTGGTCCAACATACACAACTCCAGCATAAGAGTATAAATAATTATCCTACGCTTTGGGCGTGGTTCACTTCTGCAAAGAGAAAAGACTCTGCCACAGCGAAGGTCCTCACCCTGCCACTTGGCTGTGGCCATGACCACGTGCCTCCTCGATACAGGCATTCCAAACTCAGCGCCACAGCACCAAAGACTTATGTATGTATCGACTACTACCTTCGATCTACACTGCGGACAGCAGGGTTCACAACTTGAATTGAGCTTTGAATCTACACTACGCACAACATTGAAGTTATCCTTGATTTATATAAGGCAGAGACAATTCTACTCTATGTCCTCAGACTTTGTTAAAATAAGTGATAAAAATTATTCGTTGATATCTGTGCTGACTACTGCCTTTGATCTACAGTGCGGTCAGTAGAGTTTACAACTTGATACCAGTGGCGCATCAGCACTGCAGACAACATTGAATTCAGTCTGGATTTATTTAAGGCACACACAATTGTATTGTGTCCTCAGATTTTGTTAAAGTATGTGACAATAAAAGCATTCCTCGATGTCTGTGTCGACTACTGCTTTCAATCTACACTTCGGACAGCAGGGTTCACAACTTGAATTCAGCTATCCATCTAAACTATGGACAGCATTAAATCAAGTCTTGCTTTATTTAAGGTAGAGACAATTGTACTCTTTGTCTTCCGATTTTGTAAAAGGATGTGACAAAAAGCATTTGTCTATAACTGTGCTGACTACTGCCTTCAATCTACACTGCGGACAGCAGGGTTCACAACTTGAATTCAGTTTTGCATCTACACTAAGGACAGGATTGAAGTTAGCCTTGATTTATGTGAGGCAAAGAATATTTTGTTAAATGATGCTACAAAAAACATTCCTAAATGTCTGTACTGAGTACTGCCTTCAAATGTACACTGCGATCAACAGAGTTCACCACTTGATACCAGTTCATGCAGTCCCGTATGCAACAGTCAATGTATGGAGTACATTACAGATAACGCAGTGCAGCCTAAGATCTACACTGTGGAAAGCAGGGTTCACAACTTGAATTCAGCTTTGTATCTACACTACGGACAGTAGGAAATTCAGCCTTGATTTATTTCAGGCAGAGACAATTGTACTGTATGTATTTAAATTTTGTTAAAATAAGTGACAATAATCATTTGTCGATATCTGTGCTGACTACTGCTTTCCATCTAGAGTGCGGGCAGCAGGGTTCACAACTTCAATTTAGCTTTGAATCTATACTATAGCCGTATTGACTCAGATGTCTGATTTAAAGAAAAACATATCATAGTTTTTGGAGATCTACTGCAACTTAGTCCCATAAAAGGACAAAAAGTATTCATAAGAAAATTTGATTTTTATTCACATTGTTGCTTCAGGTGCCACTAACTGTGTTTACCACTTATCATTGCTGGTTGCACACACCCTAAATTATCAATACTGTGCAGCTCTACTCAACGCCACATGGCCGTGGGCTCTTGCTAACCGCTGCCTCCTGCCTTCACTGCGGTGAGCAGAACTCACAATTAAATAGACTATTGATTCAAAGTACAATACCAAACTAAGTATAACACCTATCAAACCTATACAATATCCCTTTAGTATGCTTCCTTCAAAAACTTCTTTATATCAGTTATAGATTTAGTTGAATAATAAAATTCACGCTGCAAGTGCAAAGGCACACTTAATGGCAATCTACACTGCTGACAGTACAGATCGCAATTTGAACTTCACTTTTTCTTCATTGGAAACCTCAATTTCTTTTTTGGAGACAAAAACAGCTACACCACTGGAAGAACCATCTGATTCTGATCATTTTGTTGCTGACAAATTGATAACCATCGATGGTACTTTTTTTCCCCTCAAAGTACATGCAGTCCAGTATGCAACAGTCAATGCTTTGAGTGCAGCCTGTTCAGATCACGCATCATCGCAGGGTTAGCACTCGGTTAACACCAGACGTACCACTAACTCAGTATACCATAAATAATAACCACAAGGATTATTGAGGCAAAATTCAGTAGTCAAAAGACGTTACCCGCAGTGCGGCATGCCTGGACCACGCATCATCACGAGTTATGTACACGCTCAGTCCCAAAGGTGCTACTAACTCAGTGCACCATAATTCATCGCCCCTTGACATTCAAGCAGAATTCAAGACTCTTCATTCATTATTTATAGAGTGCAGTACCAAACAAAGTATAAAGTCCCTCAAACCTAAACACAGCTGCGGCCGGTAGTGTGAGTACCGGCCGGGCGGTGACGTGGGGAGGGGGAGGGTCAGGGTGGAGGGTAGTAATATATAGATTACAGACTTTAAAAGGTAAGTAAACATAAAAATACATAAAACGAATTTCGTTGCACACACTGCATCACCCAATGCAATGCAGTGTGTGTAACGAAATTTGTTTTATTTATTTTTATGTTTACTTACCTTTTAAAGTCCGTAATCCATACATTACTACCCCCACCCTCACCCTCCACCTCCCCACGTCAACGCCCGGCCGGTACTCCCACTACCGGCTGCAGCTGCCTAAACAATATATTTTTAGTAGCCTTCCTTCAAAAAATTCTTTTATATCAGTCCTCGGTTTAGTTGAAAAACAAACTTCACATTCATATTAAGAATTGCGTCATGTCCACCATCTTTTATTTGTGCATCTATGGATGAATATAGGGTCAGTGATATCCCGTACCTTCCATGTTAGTCATATTGTGGGACTTTAGAGACATAATAACACATTTGTGTGTAAGACCCGGGTGACAGCAGCACTACAACACAGACACCCAAATCAGTAGATTGTTCATATAGCTCACAATGGAACCACGCCCATAGCTCCGGAGTCATTGTTCACAGCCTCGCGCAGCACTGGCTCACGTCAGTCCAGGCCACTCCGCTTACGCTTCCAGGAAAACACAACAACGGTACGTACATCGCCCAGATTTCCATTGTAGTGATTTCTTACTTTCAGGACTAGTTGTCAGAACATCACACACACACTCCATCATGGCTGGTAAACAACCACACCACACCCTTCCAGCACATAAGTCACTACACATGTGACCCTACCAATAAAAAAGACGGGGAGCATGTGCTCTACGCCATTTTAGAGTTGCTCCCATCGCATCGTGATGGTCCGTCCTAGTGGTTCGGATGCTTCATGTAGGCCAAAACCACCGAGCAGGGGGGCCCACCACTATGTGCATGGCCTCTTTGTTCACTGAGTTAGTGGTACCGCAAGGACTGAGCATGTGAGCAACCTGCGATGATGATGGGAGCACGAGTATGTCCTTTGCCATAGCGATATCAAGACTCAGCACCATATGTGAGACTTCTTGGTGGCAGAGCGGACTGCATGATGTAGAAGGTACCCTGTCCACAAAAAGGTGAGCAGTAAGGCCTGGGTGTGCAGCAGAGGGAGTAAATGGGGGGCAGCAGACTGGATACCAAAAGTCAACGCAACAATTTAGGAGTACACAGTCGTACATACCGTATCTTATTGCATTTGTATTTTTTTCCATTAGCAGGAAGGTTTTAAAAGTCGGATAAAAGTCCGTCGCTCGTGATGATTGAAACTAAGTGTATCACTGCGCACCACTTGCTTTCACAACCGGATAAAAAGCATTACTACTATAGTAATTTTACAAAAATCGAAGCCTATTAAATAAGTTGGAACTGTACAAAAAATTGTTTTACAAATGCAGGAGGGAAGGTGTGTGAAAGGGCGATGTAATTCTACTCCACATTAAGATAGTAACAATTACCAATCATAACATGTTTCTTTTATTATCTTCTAGATGTAAAGCTTGAGGGTGCATTATGTCCCGGCACGTGGTGAAAGACACACGGGTGACAGAAAGGTGAGCTGCACATATTCTTTTCAGTCACTCTTTCATTTCCTCTCTCCTTTGATAAAGAAATGACGCACAATGTTAACTTCCTTTTTATCTTACAGGTTGTGTTTCACAAATTGGCATCCCCCAACACCTCCAAATCTCAACATTCGAGGATTCTGTGATGATGCGTGGCCATTGTAACAACGTCTGAGAAGCCTACTTCGACGCGTGGTGCACCCTCTTTGAATCACGCCAATGGCACTAGGTGAGCAAAGAAGCTTGTTTCCGAAGCAACGAGAAGTCACCTGTGGGCGGAGAGAGTGGGTAGTGTGCAGCAGCTTGACTGTAGGAATGTACAATTACCTCCGGGCAGTGAGAATAGATAGGTTGCAACACTCCGAGGGGCAGATTTACAAGCTCCTTGCCCCACTTTTGC
This sequence comes from Lissotriton helveticus, assembly GCF_964261635.1. Classification (NCBI taxonomy): domain Eukaryota; kingdom Metazoa; phylum Chordata; class Amphibia; order Caudata; family Salamandridae; genus Lissotriton; species Lissotriton helveticus. Next base: position 220,159,388 of record NC_136059.1, on the reverse strand, counting down.
ATCACTTTTAAAATGGGAAAAGTGATGCAAAAGTGGCGCAAGGAGCTTGTAAATCTGCCCTTGAGTGCCCAAGAAAATGCACTCACCCCCGGACTCTAGGAGTCAATGGGGTGCTACTGTCTGGGTACGCAGTAATGAGAACTCACCGCTATGCAGTGGGAGTGCATGGGGTATAGTACTTTGGGAGAAAAAGAGTGCACAGACACCTACTTGCAGTGGAAATTGATGTAATACAGTATACTGAGTGTGCAAAGACATAAAGCAGAAATATACTTGTGCAGTTGTATGTACTCTGCTATTACTAACTCTATACTATCTTTCGGATCACTAAACTTGAGGTTGCACTATGAACCAGCAGGTGCTTGGACACACAACGGAGGCAAAAAGGTAAGCTACGAAGATTTTCTCCAATATTAACTCTACCTCTCCTGCTCAATCAATTACTTTCTCTCTCTCACACTTTTAATGTTGTTTGTTTTCTCTTTCTCTCTCTCACTCTCTCTCACATTGTTTTTCTTTCTCTTTTAAAGTTATGGATGCTGCTGTCCACTCTGCCGATAAAAAAATCAAGGCTGAATGTAATACAGTCTGCAGTGTACAACCAAAGCTGAGTTCAAGTTGTGAACTCTGTTCGCCACAGTATTTACACAAGGTAAGCAGAGTGGCCTAGATACACAATGCCTCTGATTAAATTTGTTCAAAATAAACAATATTGTCCTGCATAATGATGTGATCTCTCTCCTAATTCTGTATCATCTCTGAATCATTTTAAAGACCTGTTGGTACATACTGTAAATCTGACCCAGTAGGCACTTCCGTACAGACACCTCTTCAACGCTGGCCTATAAGAGAGGTGGAATGTATCAGGCACACTGCAGACGTGCAAATAACCAAATATTGCCAATTGTTACCTTAATTTGTGATCTTTGACCTCATTCAGTCACAATGATCTAATTTTAAACACTTATTTTCATTTTTGTTTTACAGGTTACCTACCCTCCTTCTATTAAAGTCCATTTCACATTTTGTTTATTATATTGTTATGTTAAACTTATGTTTCTAGATATTTATTATATTGTTATCTTAAAGTTACGTTTCTAGCTATTTATTGTTGTTTTAATAAAAGTTAATTAAAAAAAGTATTACGTCTTCTTTTTCTGACAATATTTCACTATTATTTAGTGTGATAATCATATGCTTAGAAAACACTAAAAAATTAAAATAGAAACGTTGTTTGTAACTAGAAGTATTATACTGAGACTAACTCTTTGGGGGTAGGGTTGAAAGGTACTGGCTGTTCAGAAACCGTTATATTTACCCAGGATCCTCCACATGACAGACAGGAAAGCAAACTAAGACAGGACACTGTGTAGCAGATTTACAAGCCCCTTGCGCCACTTTCGCGTCACTTTCCCCATGTTTAAACTGATGCAATAGTGACGTAAGGGACCCTATGTACATTACAAGCAAAAGAAGTAAAAACTCTTTGAATTCTTTATCGATCACAATTAGACAGTGTTGCTTCACGATTCACAATGCATTTCACTAAATACTTTGTGCCTATTTAAATGGGAGATGGGATTGTCGACATTACAGAACTTAGGGGCATATTTACAAGGACGGCGTTAAAATTGTCGCCGCTTTAACGGCAGCAAACTACAAATAAAACAGCAATAATATACTTAAAATTCCTTTGTTATCTTACCGGAAGACGGCGTTAAAATTGTTGCCGCTTTAACAGCAGCAAACTACAACTAAAATGGCAATAATGGACTTCAAAATCCTTTGTTATCTTACCGGAAGATTTTTTCAACATTGCTGTTTGCTATGCAAGAGTGAGAGCCGAGGCTCTGGCCCTGCCATAGCAAACCTGGGCTTCTATTGGAATTCTCAAAAATTCTCAAAAGCCTATATTTAAGCAATTATGGCCGCTTTAACAACAATTTCCTAATGCTAAAGCGACGATAATTTTAACGCTGTCCCCGTATTTTTTAGACCGAGGCACAAAATGGCTGCCAACAATTCCTGGTTTCGAATGTTAACAACCACTTGACAGCCGATTAGCATTCAGCGCGTGATCGGGACGGTGCGCTTAGAGTGCGCGCAAGATGCACCGATCCGAGGCCATAGGTATATATGTACATTCAATTATAATTTTCTCAGGAACTACTGAACAGATTTACACCATATAAGCAAAAGGCACAATTCTAAACCAAGGACTACAACTTTGCCAAATTTGGTGTAATTCTGTTCAGCTGTTCGGGTTGTAGCCGCGCTGAACGGTACCTATGGAAAATTGCATGGGGAAAACACATTTTGGGACCCCCTTTTCTCTCAGCACCCGCTTTAAGAAACACCCCAAGACTTTCAGTATAGGAGCGCCCCACCAGTTTGGAAAATGTCATGAAGATTTGTCAACCGGCGCCAAATTTATTCCAAAATAGAATGTTGTGGATTTCCTATGGAAAATAACTCCTAACTAGTCGCCAGTAGGTAATATATAGATAGATAGATAGATAAATAGATAGATGGATAGATAGATAGATACACACACATATATATATATATATATATATATACATTACCTACTGGCGGTCGCCAGTAGGTATATATAGTTAGGATTTTTTCTCTATGGGATTTTTGAAAATTCTATGTGTAATAACTTTGGCGTTTGTGGACGGAATTGGCTGAAATTTTCAGGAAAATGGCACATTTTGTTTCTGAGCAGCCCTTGAAAATTTGGGGGGGGTTCATCAAGGGGGGGCCGAGAAAAAAGGGGGGTCCCAAAACGTGTTTTTAACATTGAGTTTTCCATAGGGCGGTTGGCCTCACTTTTAGCCTGAACGGCTGAATGGATTTGCACGAAACTTGGCAAAATTGTAGGGACTGGTAGCCCGATGTGCCTTTTGTAGGTCTCAATATATGTGCTCCAGTGGATTTTGAGAAATTAACGTTTAAAAAAAGATATATATCTGTAACAGCGGACCTGGCAGCGTCCCAGGACGCGTACTTTTCGCGCAACGGAGCTTTGTGAAGCGAAGCTGATTGGTTCTCCGGCGTCTGTCAACATTCCAAAAAGTCCGTAGCGGCCGCCATCTTGTCTCTCGGTAGGATCGAGAGACAAGAGGAGGTCAAAACAAAGGGGGAAATAACTATAAGGGGGCATAGTAGATCCTCGCTAACCCCCTAGGTTTGATGTGGAGGTTTTAAAAGGGCCCCGCGGGGCAAAAAATAATAATAATAATAATAATCGAACGGCTGAATGGATTTGCACGAAACTTGGCAAAATATTAGGGACTGGTAGCCCGATGTGCCTTTGCTAGGTCTCAATATATGTGCTCCAGTGGATTTTGAGAAATTAACGTTCAAAAAAAGATATATATCTGTAACAGCGCTCCGCTTCGCGTAACGGAGGTTTGCGAAGCTGATTGGTCATTCTGTCACTGGGCTATAGTTGGGCTACATCTGGCTGATATTTGGGCTACATTTGTTTTTTGTGTGTCTGGCGGCCATCTTTGGGCTACATTGGGCTACATTGGGCTTCATTGGGCTACATTGGGCTACATTTGGGCTCCAACATATATATAGGCCAATGTAGCCCAATATATATTTTTCAAAGTTAATTTTCGTAAAAACCACTGGAGCATATATCTTGAGACATAGCAAAGGCACATCGGGCTACCAGTCCCTACAATTTTGCCAAGTTTCGTGGAAATCCATTCAGCCGTTCGAGCTAAAAGTGAGTCCAACCGCCCTATGGAAATGAAGGAAATGAATGGGTAATTTGTAATTAGCAAATAGCTAATCGCAAACTAGGAATGGTAAAGAATCGCTATTTATTCCTTAAAGTTCGCTATTTAGGAAATGCAAAAAACTTTGATGATACATATGGCGGTTCATCTCTAACAAGATAAGAAGCATAGGGATACATTTATGATGACTGGCGCATCACCAGGGATGTGTTAGTCATTCTGTGCCGCTGTTCCGTCACCTATGGTGTGCTGCATTTACAATGCGGCGCATCATGGGGCAAAAACAGCACAGATGCGTGATGTATCTGTGCCGTAAAGGTGGCGCATTGCTGGAGTTGTATCGCAAGTGTGATGAAGCTCCAGCAAGGGTCGGGGGTGCCCCTGTCGCAGGGTTTCTGTTCTCACACAGAACTGTGGACAGAGGATTGGAACCTCGGCGAATTAGGGTGTCCCAAAACTCACGTTAGTAATCAAAAACTCCTTAGCAAGCTAGGTACAGTGTCACATTGGATATAACAAACTCTCAATGTTTAGACAATCCAGAATATGAACTTATAGTACCTCAGGATACGTGGAACTCATGAACAGTCGGTCGTTATATATTTCTTAGAAACCAGAACATGGAGTTAAGAAGAACACATGTGTATTTGAAATGTTTATTTACTAATGCCGTCTTCTCAGGCGTAGTATCTTAGATAATACAAGTACACATATTATCAGTAGCAAAATTACCAGCATAGTTACTAGTACATAAAAAGCGAATGGTGATAGTATGTTAACATGCTGTAAATGAATAAGAGTTAGCAACACTTATAAGCAGCCGCGGGCCGTGGAGGGAGTTACGGTGAGGCAGGGAGGCGGGGAGGGGGAGAAGCAGGGTGGAGAATACAAGTACACATATTATCAGTAGCAAAATTACCAGCATAGTTACTAGTACATAAAAAGCGAATGGTGACAGTATGTTAACATGCTGTAAATGAATAAGAGTTAGCAACACTTATAAGCAGCCGCGGGCCGTGGAGGGAGTTACGGTGGGGCAGGGAGGCGGGGAGGGGGAGGGGCAAGGTAGAGAGGGCTCCACCCTGCTTCTCCCCCTCCCCGCCTCCCTGCCTCACCGTAACTCCCTCCACGGCCCGCGGCTGCTTATATCTCACCCTCCCTAATACACATATTATATTATTTGCTAAGAAGGTCTCTTTGTGTTGGTTTAGGGCGTGCCCATACTTTAGTGTCTTAGATTTGAAGGAATCACATCAGCATACACCAGCTCTCTCTTCATGTGAACCGCATCAACTGTTGTGTATGTGTGTTCGGCAAAGCAATATAAAACCCGCCTCATGCCCAGAATTGGCAGAAGTTGCACTTATGTTATGAGTATGAAGTCGTGGAGATCAGACCTCATAACAATTCTGTATCGTGTTGTTCTTGAAACTTTAGCACTCGCTGTACAGATATAGTTTAACAAGCAAAGCAGATAGTAGAGCAATAACATATTATTCTCATGTAAACCACGATGAACTACTAGGTGGAAAGCTAAAGCAACAACTAAGTGTCGTGTGCAGAAGTTGCAAAAAAGGAAAAATGGCGTTTAAACCGGTAATGAGCCCATGCTAACTTAACACGGTGTAAAGATATCCAGGACCTAGATGACACCTCCCCATGATCCGGAAACGAACTGAATAAGATAATAGAAGTGCCATCTCATGAGAGCAGATTGCAAGTTTATATGTGGACGGTCCGCAAGGTAAAGCATTAAAAACTAGGAAAATTTAATGCTAAAGAAAAATAAAACAGCCAAGTACTTTATCGAGTCTTAAGCCAATAGGCAAGGTAAATAATAAAAACTTGACAAAAAAGTCAATGAATTGTCAATGAAATGCTAGTACTCAGCATATCAAACATGAAAAAGGTCTATGACATAACTGTGTATGCAAAATAAGCTGCAACAGCCTCCAATAGGAAGTCACCGTCTTCATCCGAAAACAGTTCAGCCATCCAATTTAAAAGCGGAAAAGAACATACGTGCTCTCCCAGCATCGGATCCTCTATCACCATCAGAGGACAGCTTGGTGGGTTTTCAAGAAAGCTCTGTTCCAAGAAAGACTGTGCTGCCGCCAGTAAATTCCAGGGACCAAGTAGTCCATGCATCAATGCCACAGCCATAATCCTTTCGCCAGGACAAACCAACTCGTGAGTAATGATAGGAGTCATCAGCTGATTAAAGTCGACGTCAGGAGAAACCGGTCCGCAGAGACACAAATCAATGGCCCAATCGAAATCACAGGTCAGGCAGTGAAATACAGGCTGGACACAGGTGAAGTAGGAGAATCGAAAAGATAATCCATATGCCGTGCTTAATATCGCCAACGGCATTGTGCCATAATATTCTAGCATGCGATTGCGGAACAGTGTCAGCAGCTGCAGGGTGGGAGGTTGCATAGGAGGGACATCCATATTTAAAAATGTAAAAAAGCACAAGAGCGTCCGCTGGTAATGCAAGTAAAAATGCCAATCCACGAACCAGAGTGGAGAAAATAGAATGAAAGGAAGCAGGGATGACTCCAAAGATTTTCTCAAATGAAGTCACGAGACCACTGGTAACAACTTTAAAAAAGTGCGCCAGGGCTTTTGTGGAGGATGCGTTAAAGATAGTCGGAACCATCTTGCTGAAATTGAAAGGCAAATCTGAATTGAAAAGGGTCTGCACCTCTGTACGGGTGTTCGCTATGTGAAGCACGAAAGTTTCACGGGCCGAACTCAAGGCCACCTCTCTCTGAGACAAAAGAGCTCTTATTCTTGCCATGCCGTTGAAATCTGTCCCAAGGTTGGTATTTGTGGCCAGATTGAAAACTCCCTATGTTCATGTGTGGGAGGAAATAGAACATTTCTGCAGCAAATAACCCGTTCACTTACTGTTACGATAAAAGGAATACTTTTAATTAACTCAGAACAATCTTCATTATTGAGCATCAACTAACTACCATTTTCCAACAACTTGAAGGTGGGGATGATAGCAGGAACTGGCGTGCCTTGCAACACGCAAGCCATATTTGGTCGGTGTTTGTTGCATGAACCGTGTAACTGTATGTGCCTACACATTAGTGAATGATCTGGCGTCTCAGTGCATTCCTCTCCATTCAGATAAACTTCTTGATCATCTTTGAAACATCTGTATGTGTATGGAAGCGAGCAGACCTCATGAAGAAAAGCACTACCTAAAGGTTCATAACGACCTATTGATATATATTTCATACAATTTGAAAACTTATATAAAGCAAAAGGCAGCGTTATTAAACCGTGGATAAGGCACGTTGCCAAAAAACCCGCAATCCTCTGCTGATGATGTCACTGAGCATGTCATGAATGATGTAATATGTGACATCATCAGCAGTGGATTACGGGTAATAGTATCTCTAGTTTACTCCCCTATAGCTGTCTTTCTTTTAACATAAGTGTCTGTTTCCTTCCCTTATACTTACTGTTTTTGGTTCGCTTCCGGTTCGCGTACCGGCGAGCGAACTGGGAAGCGAACTAAGAGAAATAGAGGTTGGCACAGTTCCAAATATTGTACCAATTTTTTAATAACGGGGAGGTAGTTCTGAAAAGAACTTTTTTTTTTATTGTTTTTGTTGTTTTATATTTTTTTTATTATTTTTCGGAACATTTTTTTACTTTTTTTGAATTTTTCTGAACAGTTTTATATTTTTTTGGGTTTTTCTTGGAGGGGGCAATGAAAACGATTCATTGTAAAGGGCTCAACAGGAGCAACAAAACAAAAAAAGAAGTATTTATTATTTTGGGCGTTTCGTACAAACTTGCATATGATAGTCAATAGCTCTGTTGATCAGAGTGATGCTTCTTTCTCCGTAGGAAATGAATCCATCGCAAAATACGCAGATGTGTTTTACTTCACCAAATTTCATTTGTATATTTGGCACCATCTCCCTGCCCTCTGGTCCCGTTACTTCCGGTACAACAGATCTTCTGGCCATAATAGGGAGATTATCTAGGTCGTTCCGAAACTGTGCAGCACTGTAGTTGTTAGGATGCCACCTAGTCATATGGCGATGCATTGTGTAGTTTCCGAAACTGTATTTTTTCTCGGTTCCTCTGGACAGTCTATCTTGACATATAAGGCAAGTTACGTATCTTGCATTTACTTTTTTCTGACCTTTGGGAATTTTAAAAAATTGCCAAATGAAGTTTTCTTTCCGGTGAGACGTCCTGGGCTGCTCAGGCAAAAACTGCCTCTCTTCGTGCTCGTCGTCCTGTTCCTCTTCTTCCTCTTCTTGTTGAATTATAACTTGAGCAGGTGGTCCACTCTTCCTTGGATGTGGTGGAGGTGGTGGGGAAGCACCAGCTGAAGCTACTAAAGAAGCCATTGCTCAGTGATCACAAAGGGTCTTTCTCTCACAATGATTAAAGTCAGAGTGAGGAAAGAAGGAGGGATTTTCATCATTTGGGAAAAACAAGAGTTCTCAACCAATCAAAAGTGTTCATTTTAGATTATATGACCTAGTCTTACATCATTAGGAAACCAAAAGTGAAATGAACCAATGAAAAGTGTTATTACCAAGTCACATGACTTGCTGTGTTTACGTTAAGCGCTTTGCAGGGCCTCCCGGTTTGCTTCCAGAAACCTGCGCTTTGCGACTCGCTTCGCGTACCAGTTCGCTAACGTAGCACGTCATATGACGTATCACGCGACAACGTGAAACGTCATGCGGACGGGAGGCGTCACGATGTTGTTTTCTAACGCGGCACTTGCGGTAAAGAAACGTTTACCGGCTCGCGGTCTATTTCGCGGCATCAAGGTCAGCTAACGGGAAGCTTCCCGATTTGCGAAGCGGGAACGAAGAAAAAAAAATATTTAAAAAAAAAATTATTCATAAACATATAAAATATATTTTTGGATTTAAAGAAGAATACATTTTACAGCTACAGATATTAGCTGTTAAAAAACCAATGAAATTCACAGAAAAAACCATAGGTTATAGACCATATATAGTTAGGAATTAGCATTTACAAAACCTTGAAAATTCACTGAAAAAACCATAGGTTATAGACCATATATAGTTAGGAATTAGCATTTAGAAAACCTTATTTTACTCACACAAAACCATTGAAATTCCATATATAGTTAGTTGCACTAACTATATATCGCGCACCCGCAATCCACTGCTGATGATGTCACATATTACATCATTCATGACATGGTCAGTGACATCACTGAAACGCCGCGTCGACCTTTTGTTAAGACCCTTTTTATTGAAATCCTGTTTTAATTGTTTATTTTCTATATGTGGTACTATCCGGAATTGTATTGTAAGAAAGTTTTAACTTTGTAATAGATTGTAACCCGAGTGGGAGGTATATATGAATAAATTTTTTCATATTTTTATAAATTTTTGCTTCATCATTTGATTTAGTCACAGTGTACTGCATACCCTTGAGTTTGATACTTATGTTTGTTGAGTTAGTAGTTACAGGTCAAAATTATTCCCCCTGAGTTCCAGCCACAGCTATCCTTGCCTGCTACCCCTTACAGGGACTTTCTTTTTCCCGGGATCATTCATGACATGGTCAGTGACATCACTGATGACATCACTGATGACATCTCAAATGACATCACTAATGACATCACTGATGACATCACAGATGACAACATCCAGTGACTGTATGTTTCTGTAAAGTTAAAATGTGTCTCACATATTGAAGAATGAGTGGAAATATAAGTGTCTGGACAAAGGATTTAGTAGGTGCATGACTGAATGTATGAGTGAGTGATTAAATGTGTCTCACTGAGTGCATGGGTTAGTGACTAAACTGTCTTAATTTGTGCATCATTATGTCTGTTGTTCTGTAAACTGCTGCATGTGTTGATCAGTAGCTATATGATTAACTATATGGGTTACTGATTGATTGTCCAAGTATTTGTATGGGAGACTGAGTGTGTGTGTGGCTGGCTGGGAGGTGTGTCACTCTGTGCAGATCAATGTGTACTTGTATCAATGATTGTATAAGAAGGTAAGTATGTGTTAGTATATGTTTGAAAATGTAAGGTGCTCTATGTTTAACTGTATAGACAAGAAAATGGAAGTGTCATTGATTCTTTACAGGACTGACTAGGTGTGTGAGTAACTCCATGGATGAGTGGCAGACTGTGAGTGTCTGTATAGGTGTATGAGTGCATATGATAGTGTTGTAAAGATGAGTGATTGTATGTATGAATGATTGTATGGGTGAATGAGTGAATGTGTGTGTAGACATAGGAATCAGTGAGTGCGTATGTAGTAACTAATATTGGTGTGTCAATGGTTTCAAAAATTATACTCTGTATTTAACACTGGGTGAAACAGAGGTTATATTAAAATGTGAGGAGATGCATTGTATTGTCACATGAATGATATCATCAGTGATGTGGTCATTGATGTCAAATGAGATGTCATCAGTGATGTCATCAGTGATGTCATTTGAGATGTCATCAGTGATGTCATCAGTGATGTCACTGACCATGTCATGAATGATGTAATATGTGACATCATCAGCAGTGGATTGCGGGTGCGCGATATATAGTTAGTGCAACTAACTATATATGGAATTTCAATGGTTTTGTGTGAGTAAAATAAGGTTTTGTAAATGCTAATTCCTAACTATATATGGTCTATAACCTATGGTTTTTTCAGTGAATTTTCAAGGTTTTGTAAATGCTAATTCCTAACTATATATGGTCTATAACCTATGGTTTTTTCAGTGAATTTCATTGGTTTTTTAACAGCTAATATCTGTAGCTGTAAAATGTATTCTTCTTTAAATCCAAAAATATATTTTATATGTTTATGAATAATTTTTTTTTTAAATATTTTTTTTTCTTCGTTCCCGCTTCGCGAATCGGGAAGCTTCCCGTTAGCTGACCTTGATGCCGCGAAATAGACCGCGAGCCGGTAAACGTTTCTTTACCGCAACTGCCGCGTTAGAAAACAACATCGTGACGCCTCCCGTCCGCATGACGTTTCACGTTGTCGCGTGATACGTCATATGACGTGCTACGTTAGCGAACTGGTACGCGAAGCGAGTCGCAAAGCGCAGGTTTCTGGAAGCAAACCGGGAGGCCCTGCAAAGCGCTTAACGTAAACACAGCAGGTCATGTGACTTGGTAATAACACTTTTCATTGGTTCATTTCACTTTTGGTTTCCTAATGATGTAAGACTAGGTCATATAATCTAAAATGAACACTTTTCATTGGTTGAGAACTCTTGTTTTTCCCAAATGATGAAAATCCCTCCTTCTTTCCTCACTCTGACTTTCATCATTGTGAGAGAAAGACCCTTTGTTACCAGTGAGCAATGGCTTCTTTAGTAGCTTCAGCTGGTGCTTCCCCACCACCTCCACCACATCCAAGGAAGAGTGGACCACCTGCTCAAGTTTTAATTCAACAAGAAGAGGAAGAAGAGGAACAGGACGACGAGCACGAAGAGAGGCAGTTTTTGCCTGAGGAGCCCAGGACGTCTCACCGGAAAGAAAACTTCATTTGGCAATTTTTTTAAATTCCCAAAGGTCAGAAAAAAGTAAATGCAAGATACGTAACTTGCCTTATATGTCAAGATAGACTGTCCAGAGGGACCGAGAAAAAATACAGTTTCGGAAACTACACAATGCATCGCCATATGACTAGGTGGCATCCTAACAACTACAGTGCTGCACAGTTTCGGAACGACCTAGATAATCTCCCTATTATGGCCAGAAGATCTGTTGTACCGGAAGTAACGGGACCAGAGGGCAGGGAGATGGTGCCAAATATACAAATGAGATTTGGTGAAGTAAAACACGTCTGCGTACATTGCGATGGATTCATTTGCTACGGAGAAAGAAGCATCACTCTGATCAACAGAGCTATTGACTATCATATGCAAGTTTGTACGAAACGCCCAAAATAATAAATACTTTTTTTTTGTTTTGTTGCTCCTGTTGAGCCCTTTACAATGAATCGTTTTCATTGCCCCCTCCAAGAACAACCCAAAAAAATATAAAACTGTTCAGAAAAATTCAAAAAAAGTAAAAAAAAATTCAGAAAAATAATAAAAAAAATATAAAACAACAAAAACAATAAAAAAAAAGTTCTTTTCAGAACTACCTCCCCGTTATTAAAAAATTGGTACAATATTTGGAACTGTGCCAACCTCTATTTCTCGTAGTTCGCTTCCCAGTTCGCTCGCCGGTACGCGAACCGGAAGAGAACCAAACATTTTTTTTTTTAAAAAGAACAGTAAGTATAAGGGAAGGAAACAGACACTTATGTTAAAAGAAAGACAGCTATAAGGGAGTAAACTAGAGATACTATTACCCGTAATCCACTGCTGATGATGTCACATATTACATCATTCATGACATGCTCAGTGACATCATCAGCAGAGGATTGCGGGTTTTTTGGCAACGTGCCTTATCCACGGTTTAATAACGCTGCCTGTTGCTTTATATAAGTTTTAAATTGTATGAAATATATACCAATAGATCGTTATGAACCTTTAGGTAGTGCTTTTCTTCATGAGGTCTGGTCGCTTCCATACACATACAGATGTTTCAAAGATGATCAAGAAGTTTATCTGAATGGAGAGGAATGCACTGAGACGCCACATCATTCACTAATGTGTAGGCACATACAGTTACACGGTTCATGCAACAAACACCAACCAAATATGGCTTGCGTGTTGCAAGGCACGCCAGTTCCTGCTATCATCCCCACGTTCAAGTTGTTGGAAAATGGTAGTTATTTGATGCTCAATAATGAAGATTGTTCTGGGTTAATTAAAAGTATTCCTTTTATCGTAACAGTAAGTGAACGGGTTATTTGCTGCAGAAATGTTCTATTTCCTCCCACACATGAACATAGGGAGTTTTCAATCTCGCCACAAATACCAACCTTGGGAGCAGATTTCAACGGCATGGCAAGAATAAGAGCTCTTTTGTCTCAGAGAGAGGTGGCCTTGAGTTTGGCCCGTGAAACTTTCGTGCTTCACATAGCGAACACCCGTACAGAGGTGCAGACCCTTTTCAATACAGATTTGCCTTTCCATTTCAGCAAGATGGTTCGGACTATCTTTAACGCGTCCTCCACAAAGGCCCTGGCGCAATTTTTTAAAGTTGTTACCAGTGGTCTCGTGACTTCATTTGAGAAAATCTTTGGAGTCATCCCTGCTTTCTTTCATTCTATTTTTTCCACTCTGCTTCGTGGATTCCCATTTTTACTTGCATTACCAGCGGACGCTCTTGTGCTTTTTTACATTTTTAAATATGGATGTCCCTCCTGTGCAAGCTCCCGCCCTGCAGCTGCTGACACTGTTCCGCAATCGCATGCTAGAATATTATGGCACAATGCCGTTGGCGATATTAAGCACGGCATATGGATTATCTTTTCGATTCTCCTACTTCACCTGTGTCCAGCCTGTATTTCACTGCCTGACCTGTGATTTCGATTGGGCCATTGATTTGTGTCTCTACGGACCGGTTTCTCCTGACGTCGACTTTAATCAGCTGATGACTCCTATCATTACTCACGAGTTGGTTTGTCCTGGCGAAAGGATTATGGCTGTGGCATTGATGCATGGACTAATTGGTCCCTGGAATTTACTGGCGGCAACACAGTCTTTCTTGGAACAGAGCTTTCTTGAAAACCCACCGAGCTGTCCTCTGATGGTGATAGAGGATCCGGTGCTGGGAGAGCACGTATGTTCTTTTCCGCTTTTAAATTGGATGGCTGAACTCTTTTCGGATGAAGACGGTGACTTCCTATTGGAGGCTGTTGCAGCTTATTTTGCATACACAGTTATGTCATAGACCTTTTTCATGTTTGATATGCTGAGTACTAGCATTTCATTGACAATTCATTGACTTATTTGTCAAGTTTTTATTATTTAGCTTGCCTATTGGCTTAAGACTCGATAAAGTACTTGGCTGTTTTATTTTTCTTTAGCATAAAATTTTCCTAGTTTTTAATGCTTTACCTTGCGGACCGTCCACATATAACCTTGCAATCTGCTCTCATGAGATGGCACTTCTATTATCTTATTCAGTTCGTTTCCGGATCATGGGGAGGTGTCATCTAGGTCCTGGATATCTTTACACCGTGTTAAGTTAGCATGGGCTCATTACCGGTTTAAACGCCATTTTTCCTTTTTTGCAACTTCTGCACACGACACTTAGTTGTTGCTTTAGCTTTCAACCTAGTAGTTCATCGTGGTTTACATGAGAATAATATGTTATTGCTCTACTATCTGCTTTGCTTGTTAAACTATATCTGTACAGCGAGTGCTGAAGTTTCAAGAACAACACGATACAGAATTGTTATGAGGTCTGATCTCCACGACTTCATACTCATAACATAAGTGCAACTTCTGCCAATTCTGGGCATGAGGCGGGTTTTATATTGCTTTGCCGAACACACATACACAACAGTTGATGCGGTTCACATGAAGAGAGAGCTGGTGTATGCTGATGTGATTCCTTCAAATCTAAGACACTAAAGTATGGGCACGCCCTAAACCAACACAAAGAGACCTTCTTAGCAAATAATATAATATGTGTATTAGGGAGGGTGACTCCCTCCACGGCCCGCGGCTGCTTATAAGTGTTGCTAACTCTTATTCATTTACAGCATGTTAACATACTGTCACCATTCGCTTTTTATGTACTAGTAACTATGCTGGTAATTTTGCTACTGATAATATGTGTACTTGTATTATCTAAGATACTACGCCTGAGAAGACGGCATTAGTAAATAAACATTTCAAATACACATGTGTTCTTCTTAACTCCATCTTCTGGTTTCTAAGAAATATATAACGACCGACTGTTCATGAGTTCCACGTATCCTGAGGTACTATAAGTTCATATTCTGGATTGTCTAAACATTGAGAGTTTGTTATATCCAATGTGACACTGTACCTAGCTTGCTAAGGGGTTTTTGATTACTAAGGTGAGTTTTGGGACACCCTAATTCGCCGAGGTTCCAATCCTCTGTCCACAGTTCTGTGTGAGAACAGAAACCCTGCGACAGGGGCACCCCCGACCCTTGCTGGAGCTTCATCACACTTGCGATACAACTCCAGCAATGCGCCACCTTTACGGCACAGATACATCACGCATCTGTGCTGTTTTTGCCCCATGATGCGCCGCATTGTAAATGCAGCACACCATAGGTGACGGAACAGCGGCACAGAATGACTAACACATCCCTGGTGATGCGCCAGTCATCATAAATCTATCCCTATGCTTCTTATCTTGTTAGAGATGAACCGCCATATGTATCATCAAAGTTTTTTGCATTTCCTAAATAGCGAACTTTAAGGAATAAATAGCGATTCTTTACCATTCCTAGTTTGCGATGAGCTATTTGCTAATTACAAATTACCCATTCATTTCCTTCATTTCCATAGGGCGGTTGGACTCACTTTTAGCTCGAACGGCTGAATGGATTTCCACGAAACTTGGCAAAATTGTAGGGACTGGTAGCCCGATGTGCCTTTGCTATGTCTCAAGATATATGCTCCAGTGGTTTTTACGAAAATTAACTTTGAAAAATATATATTGGGCTTCATTGGCCTATATATATGTTGGAGCCCAAATGTAGCCCAATGTAGCCCAATGAAGCCCAATGAAGCCCAATGTAGCCCAATGTAGCCCAAAGATGGCCGCCAGAGACAAAAAAAACAAATGTAGCCCAAATATCAGCCAGATGTAGCCCAACTATAGCCCAGTGACAGAATGACCAATCAGCTTCCCAAACCTCCGTTACGCGAAGCGGAGCGCTGTTACAGATATATATCTTTTTTGAACGTTAATTTCTCAAAATCCACTGGAGCACATATATTGAGACCTAGCAAAGGCACATCGGGCTACCAGTCCCTAATATTTTGCCAAGTTTCGTGCAAATCCATTCAGCCGTTCGATTATTATTATTATTTCTTTTTTTTTGCCCCGCGGGGCCCTTTTAAAACCTCCACATCAAACGTAGGGGGTCAGCGAGGATCTACTATGCCCCCTTATGGTCATTTGCCCCTTCGCTTTGGCCTCCTCTTGTCTCTCGATCCTACCGAGAGACAAGATGGCGGCCGCTACGGACTGTTTGGAATGTTTACAGACGCCGGAGAACCAATCAGCTTCGCTTCACAAAGCTCCGTTGCGCGAAAAGTACGCGTACTGGAGCGCTGCCCGGTCCGCTGTTACAGATATATATCTTTTTTTAAACGTTAATTTCTCAAAATCCACTGGAGCACATATATTGAGACCTACAAAAGGCACATCGGGCTACCAGTCCCTACAATTTTGCCAAGTTTCGTGCAAATCCATTCAGCCGTTCGGGCTAAAAGTGAGGCCAACCGCCCTATGGAAAACTCAATGTTAAAAACACGTTTTGAGACCCCCCTTTTTTCTCGGCCCCCCCTTGACGAACCCCCCCCCAAATTTTCAAGGGCTGCTCAGAAACAAAATGTGCCATTTTCCTGAAAATTTCAGCCAATTCCGTCCACAAACGCCAAAGTTATTAGACATAGAATTTTCAAAAATCCCATAGAGAAAAAATCCTAACTATATATACCTACTGGCGACCGCCAGTAGGTAATATATATATATATATATATATATATATATATATATATATATATATATATATATATATATATATATATATATATATATATATATATATATATTACCTTCTGGCGGTCGCCAGTAGGTAGTTATAGTTACAACCTAGTTTCCATAGGAAAAGCTTTTTCTGATTTGCTAATAACTTTGGCATCATTTAACGAATCTTTGCGAAATTGTCCCCCAAAAATTTCTATCCAGGTCAGCTCCTATCCTGAATGTTTGGGGGTGATTCGTCAAGCGGGGTTTGAGAAAAAGGGGGGTCCCAAAACATGTTTTCTCCATGTTAATTTCTTAGGACATTTTGCAACAAGCTACAGCCCTAACTGCTGAACGGAATTACCCCAAATTCGGCAGAAAGGTAGAACTTGCTTCAGAAAGTGACCTTTTTTATAAATGGTGTTAATCTGTTCAGTAGTTTATTAGAAATTCAAAAAATAAGAGTGAAAAAATCAATTTTCCTTTGGAAACTTTGTGCAAGGCTTCAGTCAAAACTACTAAACGGAATTACTTCAAATTTGGCAGAAACTTAGTGCTTGGGTGAGAGAGCGTCCTTTTCAAACATGGTGTAAATCCGTTCAGTAGTTGCTGAGAAATTAGAATAATAAATGTTTTGATATCTGGGCCCAGCCTAAGTTGCGTGTGCCAGCTTTACTGTGATTGGCTGCCAACACTCCAAACCAGGAAGTGTTGTCAGCCATCTTGTGACTCAGTAGAAGCGAGTCACTAGAAAACAGAGAAACAAAGGTAGAAAATAAGAGAAGGGAGCAGAGTATAAACACCCTGACCTCCTAGGCGGTCCCTGAAGGACCCCCAGGGCCCCAAAATTAAAAAGAAAAGAAAAGAAAATCAGCGTAATTCGCGCTGGAGTCGTGGGTTCTCGTGTTTTATTTTAATAGACCCAGGTAGGTCCTGGCACATTTCTTAAAAAATAATACCATGGGCTCGCAGGGGGTTCACTGGGGCTGTGGTCCCCGCAGTCTCGAGGCTTCACTCATGTTGGGAGGGTCCTTGGGCGGCTCTCCTCCTGCTGCTCTCCATCAGCCTATAACGTTGGTGTCGTTTGACGATTGTTTACGAAATTGTCCAAACAGATTTTCTCTTTGTTGATCAGCTTCTATCTTGAAAGATTAGGGGTGATTGGTCAAGGAGGGCTGAGAAAAAGAGGGTGTGAAAGCCTGTTTTCTCAATGGATTTTTCATAGTAAACTTTAGACAAGGCTACAGATTAAACTGCTGAATGGAATTATGCCAAATTTGACAGGCAGAAAGGTCTTGGTCTAGAAAGCGGGGGGGTGTTGAAATGGTGTGGTTTTTGAGTCACTAAAGGGAAAATATATATATATATATATATATATATATCTGGTCGGTACCTTATTTCCGAGCACCAGGAAGTGTTAGCAGCCATCTTGTGCCTCGCATCAAATGAAAATATAAAAGAAAGGTTCTAGGGGCAATTAATATAGCAGAGCTATGTGTAATGATGATTTAGACACAGTGAAGGTTTAAAATGTATTAATAATAAATATGGCTCCCGGTTTTCCGTTTTTACGGATTTATACACATAAATACAGACGGAAAACTATTTTTCCATTGCTGTATTTATATTTAGAAACGGAAAAATACTATTAAAACTGTGCATGGATTAGGTCACCTTCTGGCATGTTCTAATCAGCAGTGAGGAAGCACACCTCGGGCGCACGTTAAGCTCCTCTGCAACAATCTACTGGTGCCAAGTGAGTCACTCACCTCAAAGATACTCACTTGCAGTGCACGTTATGTTAAAGGCAGACGGCCCATTGTCATTCTAAATATGATAATCATCTGCAGTCAGAATGACAATGGGCTGTCCACAGCCTGTGCGAGGTCGGGGATCGGCTGTTGCATCCCGTGAAGTTCCGAAGAAAAGTGTGAGCTGACCCCAAGAATTTTTTAACTCCAGGGGCTTATCGCAGCCAAGCTCCCCAGGTGCTCTGATAAACACTAAACAAAGCACTGGCCTTGATAAATAGGACACCGGCCCATTGTGCCTGCTGCCACCATGCCCTGGTGCGGGGGTGCCAGGAGCTGTTCACACAGGAGCTGCGGGTTCACACCTCTCCCTCCAACAATGGACTGCCAGGGATGGGCATTCCTTCCTGAACTCGATGTGCTTAAGGACCATCTGTGCGGGCTGGCTGCAGGGAGTCTCAGGCAGCAGCAACCCGTCCATCCATCACAGCTTCCGGGACCGGCTGAGGAATCATTTTATAAATTGTTTGCATCTCACATTCCCCTGTCAGACTTGTACAGCTCATCAGGTCCTTTCATTACTCCTCCTGCTGACCGAAGGCAAGAAGACAAATTGTCCATGCGGGTATTCTTGTTGTACTAGAGCATTCTGGTACTTGTAGTCCTTGTTGTAAAGGCTGCATCTGGTGTCTAGGCACACTGCCAGCCTGCGGATAACATACTACGGCATACTTTCAGCCTGTTTTCTGCATAGACACACTGCCAGGCTACATGTGACACACAGACTTCTCACTAGAGGCAAAGATCATAAAGCGTCATGTCTTATTTGAACAGTGCGTCACATCCTAGCTACACTGTTGCATCCTGGTACTTGTAGTCATGAGTTTATACTGCAAATGTGCACATCCATCTTGCAGAGGACAGTCCCCAGAATGTTGCACTACATTTGTAGTTCGATGGGAATTGAGAGCTTGGAAGTAGGGGGTGGTAGGCGCTACAGCACCCCCAAAATTGCCATGCTGGAGTTCAGAAGGTGAATGAGCAACAAAGGCGCCTTTGCTTTTTTAACTAGTCACAAATTGCTGCTCATTCAAACACAGAATGCATATGGGAGTCTATGTCTTCCCACATATTTCTGCTTATTCTTTTAACATGGAAAAATTTGTGTACTTTCTCTGACTACAAGGGGAGAGGATTTTGTAATAAGAAATATGTATTGCTGGGGTACATGGAGTGAAAGGATATGCAGCAGGATGTCAGTTTTTGGTAACCGATAAGATTTCAATGAATGCGAATGAACCGCACAAATATTTCCAAATATATCCGCAGTTAGGAAAGCACAAAGGAAGCTCCATTTTTGGAACTGAAGTGAGATGGATACAAAGATTTTAATAAGATCAAAACAAATCAAGACACTTTACTTAGGAAACATAAAAAAAATTACTATGAAAAATGCAGACGTTTTTACTGTGGGAATTGCAGCTAATGTATGTAGCATCGCACTCGAAAGTTGGATCAATTAATACTGTGATACTAACAAATGCAATGCATTTCTTGAGCAGAACTCAATGCCTTCAACTTCAAGTGTAGAAAGGTATTTTATTTTCGCTGTGTTTTCAATTTAAATAAATGTGGAAAGCTACTAGCTGTAGCATCGTCTTTTGCGTGTGGCAAAAATAAATGTGGATAAATACAGAAAAAAGGCACAAAAAATAAATACGGATAAATACAGACGGAAATGACAAAAAAATAAATACCATAAACCGGGAGCCCTAATATTAAAGGAGAAACAGGTGAGTGCCAGGCAGCACGACTTCCACTCCAGGACAATAGTAGGAAGATAACCCTTTTACGTTACCTTTGCCCAACATCACCACTTCGGAGGTATGCCTTTAGAAGCTAGTCCGTAGGCTTGCAGCTGTCTACCTTTGTGAACTAGTACAGTGCTGTGCCTGTATCTCTGCGAGCTATTACGCTGCTGTTCCTTTGGGAGTGGACGGCCCATAGATCTGCCTCTGTCAGACTGTCAGCTGGTATCTGTCCAAGGTATTTCGGAAACATACCGGAGCTCTGTCTGTGAGAGATACCCCTTTCATGCTGCCTCTCCTCACATCAGCAGGTAACGCACCCTTTTCCCACATCACAAGCATACCGTCAACAACCTTCTTGGGCCCGCAAGTTTCCCACTGCGAACCATCTGTCCGCTTGCAGCTCTTCCGGTGCGACTTCTCGGGCCGGCACTTTTACGAGCAACGTGCCGGCTTGCAGGTCTCTGAGAAGTGATGCAGTGGAGGCAATGGTGATGCAGGTCGGACACCCAACACTATTCCGACATCCCCCAGCAACAGCTCCTTGTCCGTCATCCCCACTCACCCCCCCAAAAACAAAAGGAACAGGAACATTTTTAAATGTGGAGCCTAAAAAATCATCTGGTGTTGCAGTTTTAATAAAAGATATGCTTGTGAGGTTTGACAAATAAGAATCTTAGTCATATATGGATTTACATATAAAACATTTTATTAAAACAAAACAACAACAAACTAAAACTATGTGTGAAAAACATTTTATTAAAACAAAACAACAACAAATAAAACTATGTGTGAAAAACATTTTATTAAAACAAAACAACAACACATAAAACTATTTATAGCCATGGCATGTCATTCCTGGACAATTTGTGAATCACAGCCTCCAAGACAAAAAGAAAAATAAGATGCTGCATTATGCATCTAGCAAAGGCGTGAGAGAAAGATGACTAGTTAGATACAAGAAGGATAGAAAGAGAAACAGTGTAAGAGAGAGGAAGAGAAAAAAAGAGTGACAGAGAGCGAAAGAGAAAGAGAGAGGAAGACAGAAAGAAAAAGCAAGACAGGGAGGAAGACAGAGAAATAGTGTGAGAGAGAAGAGAGAGAGAAAGAGTGATTGACAGAAAGAGTGAAACAGTGTGAGCGAGAAGAAGAGAGAGAGGAAGTGAGAGAAAGAAAGAATGAGAGAGACAGGAAGAGACGGAGAAAGAAAGAAAGTGTGAGAGAGAGAGAAAAGAAGAGATGGAGAGGGAGTGTTGACACTGGAGAAAATCTTCGCAGCACACCTTTGTGTCACCAGTGTGCCTCTAACCACATGCTGGGACATACTGCACCCTCAAGTTTAGTTTTCTGAAAGATAGTATAGAATTAGTATATGTATACTGTAAACAACTGCACACGCGTAATTCACTGTTCCTGCTTTGGGCACCCAGGCTGCTGCATCCTATCCACTTCCACTGGCCAGAGGTGTCTAACAGCCGCTGCGCACCCAAGGCCATATTATCAAGAACGGCGATAACACTATTGCCACTTTAGTGGCAGGAAACTGCTGCAAAAGTGGCGATAAGGGGCTTGATAATATGTCCTTGTGAATTCCCATAGAGCCCAGGTTTGATGTCCCTCACACCAGAACCTGGGCTTCTATGAGAATTCAACCCACTTATCGCCGCTTTAGCAGCAGTTTCCTCCCGCTTTCGGGCCATAATGTTATTGCCGTTCTTGATATTATAGTTTCCAGTCTGGTGTAGCCCATACACTTGCACTTTCCAGAGGTGTATAACAGTCGCCGCGCACCCAGGCTTCTGCACCCCATGCACTCCCTTTATCCGAAGTTGACTGCCTGCCGCTGAGCATTCAGGCTGCTGCACCCCATCCACTCCCACTAGCCGGAGCTGAGTGCCCGCTGTTGCGCAAACAAGCCTCTCTACTCACCTTCCACCACCGGCGTGTGTCGAAGAGAGTCGACCATGTGCCAAAGGAACCTTCTCAGCCTTAGTACACGTGGTGAACAGAGCTCACAATTCAGACTAGGTGTTGATTGCCAGGATGGCCATGCATCATCGCAGGTCCTACACATGTTCAGCTCTGGTGGTGTTTGCGGGGTGGGGGGCGTCAATTTGTGAATTACAGCTTGTTAGATAAAAAGCAAGTTAAGATTGTGCGTCATGCATCCATCAAAGGAGAGAGAGAGAGAGAGAGAGAGAGAGAGAGAGAGAGAGAGTGAGAGAGTGACACTGGAGAAAATCTTCACAGCTGACCTTTGTGTCACTGGTGTGTCTCCAACCATGTGCCGGGGCATAGTGCACACTCAAGCTCCCACATCTGAAAGATAGTACAGAAATAGTAATTGTAGGAAAGACCAGTATGCATGAATCAAAAGACAGAGATGGTAATTCTGTTGATGTGGTTTAATCCTCAGAACATGTTTTGTAAGCAGCAAGTATAAAGCAAGAATGACTGAACCCCCGTTAATTTCTACCTCCGAACCTTCTCTCATTCAAAGGATAACATTCCCAAATCCACGCGATGTAGCCACGAGCAACTACTTTGCTCCAGCTGTGGGAGCAACAGACATTTGGTCGACTATAAAAACTGTCCTGCTATTGGAAAACTAGTTCAAAATGCAATAAGAAAGTGTAATGGCAGGGTATATATGACTGCGTACAACTAAATCGCTGTGAAGCCTTTCTGCATCCAGGCTGCTGCACCCCATCCACTCCCGCCGTCCAGAGGTATCTGCCCGCCACTGCGCACCCAGGCCTCACTGCTCACCTTTTCGTGGTCACAGCACCCTCCACATCATGCAGCTCTGTTCTGGAAGGTAATATGTCTCACATTGGGTACTGAGTCTTGATATGGCCATGGCAGAGGACATACTAGTGCACTTATCATCATCACAGGTTGTACTCCCGCTCAGTGCTTGTGGTGCTACTAACTGAGTGAGAAGTGAGGCCACGTACTCTAAACTCTAAAATGGCGTAGTGCACGTGTGCCGGGTCTTTTATATTAGCAGAGTCACATGTCCTGTGATACCTGTGCTGGATAGGTGTGGTGTGGGTGTTAACCAGCCGTGAGGGAGTGCCTGTGACATCAGTGTTGCCAGATTGGTCTAGATCACGCACAACTGGGCTATATTTTTCTGGTTGTCTGGTAAAATTTTGGTTTATGCTAGTTGCCAGATTATAAATATATATACAATGCTCCAGCAAGGTAGTATATTAAAGCGCTTTATTAGACAAATATTTACTTGGCATACTATTGCAACATCAATTCCAATCCATTCACCGCCTGCTTGAAGCTGTCCCTGCCCCTCCTTCTCAAAAGTAGCAATATGGGGTAGTTTGGGCTACTTTTTAGTTTGCTTTGGGCTATAGAAATCTTTAAAAATCTGAGAACACTAGATGGGAGTGTCCGTGTTGAAGTACTGCCGCACCCGGGTTGCAAAAGCCAAAGTGTCACTCCGTGAGCCAAGTCCCACAATATGGCCAACATGGAAGGTACAGGGAAATTCTGACCCTATATTTATCCATAGTTCCACACAAGAAATATGGTGGGCATGAGATATCTGTGTAGATATGAATGTGTATTGCACATTAAGTGGAGTAATGCAGCTGTAGCAATGCAGGGCAATGGAAAATTGAAGTTTCAGTTTTTGGCACAATTAGCCCCTTCCGTGCTTGACACTGTCCCTGCCCCTCCTTCCCAAAAGTAGCAATATTGGGTAGTTTGGGTTCATTTTTAGTTTGCTTTGGGCTATAGAAATCTTTAAAAATCCACAAACACTAGATGGGAGTGTCCGTGTTGAAGTACTGCTGCACCCAGGTTGTAAAAGCCAAAGTGTCACTCCGTGAGCCAAGTCCTACAATATGGCCAACATGGAAGGTACAGGGAAATTCTGACCATATATTCATCCATAGTTCCACACAAGAAAGATGGTGGGCATGAGATATCTGTGTAGATATGAATGTTTATTGCACATTCAGTGGAGTAATGCAACTGTAGCAATGCAGGGCCACGGAAAGTTGAAGTTTCAGTTTTTGGCACAATTAGCCCCTTCTGTGCTCCCAACGGCCGTCGCAGCCCCGCCCACTTAATAGAACGCCCGCACCATGGCCGAAATGCCGCCTCGGTTAATGCGTTAGAGACAAGATCGTTGTCGGAGTTAGGCTACGCCAACATATGTACTTATACAATCACTCTGATGATCCTCAAACACTTATAAATTCAGTACACACTCTCCTTGCAGTACTCTAGTGATGCAGTCTCTACGTACGTACTTGTACAATGACCGAGACAAAGTTAGATAACTAAAGTTTTCCCCCACTGTCAAAGTCGAGATGGTTGCATACGCTGTCCCAAACACTATGTAATGTGGTCGGGCCTAGGGGCAGCATTTTGCATACATAATGAACACACGGACACAGATAGATAGTGGAACCTGGTATGGCACGTGCTCTCGACTCCTTTTTATTAACAGGGTCACAAGTCCAGTGACGTCTGTGGTGGATGCGTGTGGGGGTATTGTAAACCAACCCTCTGTGAATGGTTGGTGGTAGCAAGAAATACAACAGTAATCATTGGATCAGACAGAGAGATTCAATCATAAAGGGTAAATAATTTGTGCTACAGAAAAGATTCTATCGTAAATGGTTCATGACTTGTGATACACTGAGGTAGGACAGCAGATGTGAAATTATACACAAAATATTGTATCAGAGTTATGCTGCACTGAGGTAGGGGCATCAGAAGCATTCAGCATGTGCGCAGTCAGCGATGATGCGTGGTCCGGGGTGCCACACTGTAAATTGATACTTGAATAGCGCACTACTCACCCGCAAGGGTCTCAAGGCGCTTGTACGAATACCGCTGTGGAACCCATCCTGGCTTTCCCTGTGAGGTGTCCACTCCTGGGTACCCCTAAGGTGGGGGCCAGGCATCCTTAGCGTTGTGGGGGCCATTGTAGAGATTAAGCAAGCTATTGCCCAGAGTTGCAGAGTGGGACTCCATGATTGGAATAGGCACCGAGGCGAGAATGATCAGGTCCGTGGAATTTTGAGCCCAAGACCCGCCGAGGCGGGGAATTGAATCCTGGTCCCAGGCTAGACCTCTGCATCAGGGTCTGCCGCTCTAACCATTGAGCCACACTTCTCCACCGGGAGCATTGTCTCTTGCCTAGTCGACTGCGTCATCTGCTTTTGCGACTCGATGTGAAATGGGAGCCCTGCTGTTCGCAGTGTAGGTGGTTGGAACAAAAGATGAGACATTTATGAAATACACTGTCCAAATATGTAGGTTTCAGGACTTATAGTTAAAATTGTGAGCTCTGCTGTCTGCAGTGTAGATTGCCATTCAGTGTTCGTTTGGACTTGCAAGATGAATTTGGTGATTATAGTAAAGCTATAAGGACACCCCCGCGCCGCACGGCCACCAGCTGCGGTGTGTGCTCCTCTCCTCGCTGAGCCCGACCTCTGCCTCGTTAAGCCCGACCCTCCGCCGGTATCTGCGTGTGCGCCTAACCTTTTTCCCCACTTGTGCCGTTTTATATCTTGTTCCCCAATTTGTGCTGTTTCTCTATTTTTGTCTCCCAGTGCCGTGGTGTTTATTGTAGCCCCCTGTGCCTGCCCGCCCCGCTCCCCGCTTCCTGCCGCCGTGCTAGCGGCCACGCCCCCTTTTCCTTCTGTGCCCTCCCCGCTCCCGCCTCCCAGCTGCTCCTCCCTCCCTCCCTCTTCGCCATAAATGGCGACCGCGCGGACGCGCAGCGGTCATGCGCACCGGGCGTGCCGATTGTGCGCTGAAGGTGCGCCAAAGGTAAGCCCATCTGCGCCTGTCCGCGCCTGGACTGCGCCCAGCGCCAGGACCCCTCGCCCCCACCGACGCAAGACGACCCGACAGACCTACGACGCCGCCGCCCTCAACGCGCTCAATTCCGGCCGGAACCCCGCCTGCTGCCGGGCCACCCCCGAAACGCTTCCACGGACCCTTCTCCTGCACAACCTGCAAATTCACCTGCCTCCGAACATGCACCGCGCCCGCCAAGCCTAACTCCATCAGCGACCTCAAGTGCATCCTGCTCAACACCCGCTCCGTCCACAGACACGCCGCCGAACTCTGGAACCTGCTCGACACAACATCACCAGACGTTGCGTTCCTCACTGAAACATGGATGAACGCCTCCTCAGCCCCCGACATCGCCATCGCCATCCCGGATGGATACAAGATCATCAGGAGGGACCGCGTC
This sequence comes from Lissotriton helveticus, assembly GCF_964261635.1. Taxonomy (NCBI): domain Eukaryota; kingdom Metazoa; phylum Chordata; class Amphibia; order Caudata; family Salamandridae; genus Lissotriton; species Lissotriton helveticus. Next base: position 220,133,220 of record NC_136059.1, on the reverse strand, counting down.
AACCAGACCGGAGGAGGAATCGCCATCGACCACAAGAACACCATCCGCATCACGACCGACGCCGACAACACCTTCAACGCCGCCGAACACGTCCACTTCCAGATTCACACCGACCCTAAGACGACCCTCAGAGTCACCCTGCTGGACAACCTCGCCAACCTCGGACTCAAGCAACTGGTGAACACCCCCACCCACTACGCCGGCCACACGCTTGACCCCGTCTTCTCATCCAGCAAGTACATTGCCTTCAGCCACTCCACCGGACTTCACTGGACCTACCACAGCTGCGTCCACTTCAGCTTCAGAAGAACCACTAACCACCACCACCCGCAACAGGTTCCTTACAGAAGCTGGAGCAAGATCACCGCCGACCAGCTCACCACCTCCCTCAGCCAGAACCCACCCGCCAACACAACGGACCCCAACTAAGCAGCCCGCAACTTCACGCAGTGGCTGACCGCCTGCGCTGACGACCTCGCACCACTGAAGAACCCTCCCAGCAAACCCAGAAGCAAGAAGGCCCCCTGGTTCACCGACAAACTCAAGGACTCCAAGAAGACCTGCCGCACCCTCGAGAGAGCCTGGCGCCTCGACCAGACCACTGACAACATGACCGCCCTCAAACACGCGACCCGCAAGCACCACCAGCTCATCCGCACCACCAAGAAGAAATCTCTGAAGGATCGATTGGACAACAACACCCACGACAGCAAGGAACTCTTCAGCATCGTCAAGGAGTTCTCCAACCCCAGCACCGGCAACGACATCACCCCTTCACAAGATCTCTGCGACTCCCTCGCCTCGTTCTTCCACCGCAAGATTGCCGACATCCACAACAGCTTCGGCGCATCATCCTCGCACCCAACCGTCGAACCAACGCACCCCACCGCCACCCTCCGCACCTGGACTGCAGTGACCATCGAAGACACAGCCCGCACGATGAACACCATCCACTCCGGATCTCCGACTGACCCCTGCCCCCACCACGTCTTCAACAAGGCCGACTCCACCATCGCACCCCAACTCCGAGATGTCATCAACACCTCCTTCGACACTGCCACCTTCCCGGAAAGCTGGAAGCATGCGGAGCTCAGCGCCCTACTGAAGAAACCAACAGCGGACCCCACCGACCTCAAAAACTTCCGCCCCATCTCGCTCCTCCCTTTTCCTGCCAAAGTCATCGAGAAGATCGCCAACAGACAGCTTGCCGCCTTCCTCGAGACGAATGGATCCCTCGACCCCTCGCAGTTCGGCTTCAGAGCCAACCACAGCACCGAGACCGCCCTCATCGCAGCCACCGACGACATCTGAGCCCTTTTTGACAACGGTGAAAGAGCGGCACTCATCCTCCCGGACCTCTCCGCCGCGTTCGACACTGTCTGCCACCGCACCCTAGTCCAACGCCTCAGCAACACCAAGAGAAGGCATTGAAGTGGATCATCTCTTTCCTCACTGGAAGAACACAGAGAGTCCGCCTCCCCCCGTTTCGCTCCGAGGCCACCGAAGTCATCTGCGGCGTCCCGCAAGGGTCATCACTCAGCCCCACCCTCTTCAACGTCTACATGAGACCTCTCGCAGCCATCGCACGCCAACACAACCTCAACATCATCTCCTACGCCGACGACACCCAGCTGATCCTCTCCCTCACCAGAGACCCCGCCACCGCCAGAACCAGCCTCCACGAAGGGATGAAAGACGTCGCCGAGTGGATGAAGAACAGCCGCCTGAAACTGAACTCAGACAAGACGGAAGTCCTCATCCTTGGACCATCACCCTCCGCCTGGGACGACTCCTGGTGGCCCCCAGCCCTAGGCACTGCCCCCAAGCCGACAGACCACGCACGCAACCTGGGCTTCATCCTGGACTCCTCCCTCTCGATGACCAGACAAGTCAACGCCGTCTCCTCTTCATGCTTTCACACCCTCCGCATGCTCCGCAAGATCTTCCGATGGATCCTGATCGAAACCAGGAAGACGGTCACCCAGGCCCTCGTCACCAGCCGGCTGGACTACGGAAACACCCTCTATGCCGGAACCACAGCCAATCTACAGAAAAGACTACAACGCATCCAGAACGCCTCCGCCCGACTCATCCAGGACATCCCTCGACGCAGCCACATCTCCGGCCACCTGAGGAACCTGCACTGGCTCCCCGTCAACAAGAGGATCACGTTCAGGCTCCTCACCCACGCACACAAGTCTCTCCACAACCTGGGCCCCAAGTACCTCAACGACCGCCTGACCTTCCACACGCCCGCCCGCCAGCTACGGTCCGCCAGCCTTGCCCTCGCCGCCGTTCCACGCATCCGAAGAGCCACCGCCGGAGGCAGATCCTTCTCCTACCTGGCGGCCAAGACATGGAACTCCCTCCCCATCCACCTTCGGCTGACCCAGGACCACCTCCCCTTCAGGAGACAACTCAAGACCTGGCTGTTCGAGCAGTAGCGACCCCCTTCCCTCAAGCGCCTTGAGACCCTTCTGGGTGAGTAGCGCGCTATACAAGTGTTATGATTGATTGATTGATTGATAAGTGACATAAAACAAGTTCTTGAAGGAAGGATACTAAAAGGATATTGTGTAGATTTGAGGGAGGTTAGATTTAGTTGGGAGTTTCACCATAATCTACATTAAACTTTGTTATTTCTTTTTGAAATTTGACATCACTATTATCTTCCATCTCTTCTTCAACACGTACACTTATCAAACTGTTATATTGTGTACACTTCTCTTGACTACCAAAGAAACGTAACTCTATATCATCACAAACTATCATATATATTAAAACTCGATTTCGTGCCGCAGCAAGACCTAGAATTATACAGATAATTCCATTTGACTTTGAATATAAACTTGCAGATGTCTATCGATTCGAACATTCGTACGATCACATTTCTCGATGTGAAAGCATCTTCATTGAAAAGCTGTACAAATCTGCTTTTTCCTGTGAAATTTTTTCACACATTTCTTTCAATTCTGTCTTCTCAGACTTGGTAATATATGACGTGACATAGTGAGAAACAGCAATTCAATTATCTGCAACATATTGTATGTTCATATTTGCATTCCACATCTTCAAAATCACCAGATTGTAATCATTAATGTATTTCGATTGTTTTGTTCTTTTTATATTATAAATATTTTTGGGTGATTTTCGAGTGATAGTATGCCTCACTGCTGACATAAAACTGAATTAGTAGTACCTTTGGCGCTCAGCATGTACGTACCCTGAGATGATGTGTGGTCCGTGGGGCTGCACTCGGATGAATGTCTTTTGTCTATTGAATTCTGCCTTAATAAAGCCATGTGGCAATGAGTTATGGTGCACTGAGTTAGCAGTATCTTTGGCACAGACCGTGTACCTATCCAGCCATTATGCGTGGTCCGGAGTGGCAGTACTCGGAGCTATGTTTTGCCTATTGAATTCTGCTTGAAAACGGCCATGTGGTGATGACTTATGGTGCAGTGAGTTAGAAGTGCCTTTGGCTCTCAGTGTGTATATACCCTGCGATGATGCGTGGTCCGGGGGGGCCGCACTTGGAGCAATGTCTTTTGAATTCTGCCTTAATAAGGCCACATGCCGATGACTTGTGGTGCACTGAGTTAGTGGTACCTGAAGCACTAAGTGTGTGCACACCCTGCGATGATGCATGGTCAGAGAGAGACGCACTGGGAGCAATGTGTCTTGCGTACTGGACTGCTTCATCTGCAATCACTACTCCATCTGAATTGTGATCACTGCTGTCCACAGTGTAGATCAAAGGCAGTTGTCTGTATGGACATAAGTCTGCAATGCTGGGCCGCAGGGTTCGCAGGGGGCCTGTTCTGAGGAGGCCCGCGGTCATGGCGGAAGTCATGTGGCAAGGTGAGGCTCGCTGCGCTGGCAGACGCGTTGGCCTTTACAGTTCACAAGTGGACCACGCAAAGAGCTCCAGCCTATTTTTTTATACCCTTACGCTGGACTGGCGTACGTTGGACGAGCCAACTGCGCTTCCGCTTCCAGGGGAGGACAACACAATCAAATGTCCGAGATCTTCCCCAGTGCTGGAGGTAACATGGTTGCGTCTATTGTGCACAACACTACAAGCACCAGCAGTATATATACAGATGGAGAGGTTTATGATTTGTATAGTGAGGTCTGTCCAGCACATCACCGCAACACTTGGTATTGTGTGCATTATTATTATCGATGGGTGAGTTGTGTCCTTCACACATACTTGGTTGCCATCTCTGGCAATATTCAAGTATTGTGTGGCTGATAGACCATGCCATTTTTAGAAGGTCCGCGGTCCTGTTCTGCGCTGCCTCGGTCGTAGTAGGGAAGGGGGTGGTCCGGGGGGATGTCCTGAGGCTGGTGGCAGTGAATATTGTGGCCTTCATGGGTCTTTAAACTGCGTGATCACTAACTCTATGACATGGTTTGGTCTTCAGATGTGGCTCTGGGCTCGGCTCTCTTTCACACTGTAGGTAGTCGTTCAGCTTTACACCAGTAAAATGCAGATGTTAGATTCCTATTGCAAACATGGGTTAATCCCTGTTTTTAGACTGCACCCCAGATTTGACTGCTTGTTGAAAATATTGAGGACTGATACTTTTGTGTTAATTTATGTATGGGGACGTCTACTGGGCATATTATTACCATTAGTTGTTGTTCTCATTTGTGAGGAATTCTTTTTTGTGAAAGCTCATTGCTATTGCTGGAAAACTGGAAATATTGGCTGTTTTCACTAGGTTAACAATAAAGTGATAATTTAAAATCACTGTAAAAACTATAGGTTTAAAGAAGAAAATAGTTAGAAATTAGGATTTTAAAATCCTTTGAAAAAACTACTGAAAAAAACACAGGTTTCAGGGACATTATAGCTACAAATTAGCATTTAAAAAACCTTTGAAATTCACTGAAAAACCATAGGTTTCAGGGACGTTATAATTAGTTGGACATTTCTCTCGTACAAAACCATAGAAATTCCGCCGTTATAGTTAGTTGAGCTAACTATAACTCGCGCCCCCACAATGCACTGCTGATGAGGTCACATTATACATCATTCATGACATGCTCAATGACATCACTGGTGACATCACTGATGACATCTCAAATGACATCTCAAATGACTTCACTGATGACATTACGGTGACATCATCCACATGAAAATAATATGCACCTCTTCATACCTTAATAAAACCTTTCATACATCCACTCTAAAATAGAGCCTGCCATTTTCGAAACACATGAGACACCAAAACCAATTACTACATATGCTCTCACCGATTCATAGGTCTATACACATCCACTCATTCACCCATACAGTCACTCATACAGTCACTCATACATGCAGTGACTCATCAGTACAACACTATTATAGGCCCTCATACACCTATACAAACACTCACACACCGCCACTCATCCTGAGTTACTCAACACCTAGGCAGTCATGCAAAGAATCAATCACAATTCTATTTACTCACCAATACAATTATAGACACACAAAACCTCACTTATTCATAGAGATACTAACATATACTTACTCTCTTATACAATCACTGGTACTAGTAGACACGGATCCATACAGCCACTCTTACAATCACTGGCTCTCATATACAGTCATTTATATACTCCAACTCTCACACTGTGTTTTACATATGTAGTTACTTGTCATGTAGCAGTGAGATATCTATTCACCCACCAACATACCCGTACACACACTCACCCACCTATGCAGCTGTTTCCACATGCACGCTTTAACCCATGCACCCAGTGAATAAAGCTCTCACACATCTATGCACAGAGTCACATACCTACCATCCACCAACACACACACACACACACCCATACCAATACTCATGCAACTAATCAAAAATCCATATAGACACTCATGTAGCTATTCACTAACCCATGCAGCGGCTTACACAGCAATAGATAGACTGATACAGACATTCATGCAGTTTAGTCAATAACCCATTCATTCAGTAAGATACATTTAATCACTCACTTATACTGTCAGTCATTCACCTACTAAATCCTCCACCTAGACACTTCTCATGCTGGGGGCCCTCATACATGCTTTCGGACATGGTTTCCATTTCTGACAGGCCGGCATGGAAACCATGTTGGGAACTGTGAACCGTAATCCCAAGGGCTGGAAGACCCGCCCTTTGGGATAACGAGCTGGCTCAAACTGGCCAACTGGCTCCATGAGTCATCGTAAGGCAGCCGGAACAACCAGCTGGTTTACTTTCCGACTGCCAGCCTCAAAATGCTGTGGTCGGAAAGTAAACCGGTCAGGGTCTTTACGAGCCACATTGTAATCACCCCTTGGTGTCTGTTGATGAAGAGTAAGACAAGACAACACAGCAAATTTCAAATTAATCTACAGTAATCAACAGTATAGAAGCATCCTGAACAGACAGTCTAGAAGAATCAGTAAACATGAACCATGTTTGCGCAAGATGTTAAGAATCTTCAGAATAGCATTTTAGATAATGAGTCCAGAGCAGAAGGTTGATTGATATTTCATTCACAGGTGGTCTTTAGCAAAGAAAGTGTTCTGTGGGCTAAGGGGCAGATCTTTCTAGCCATGAAAAGTTTAACAGAAGCAAATTGTAGAGTTGGTTTGAGTTGAGAGTCAGTTTTAGGACTATGAGGGTAGTTTGACCAACGTTTAAAAAGTTTGTCAAGGTTCTTTGTACTAGATAAGGATTGATCAGGTTTCATTAGGCGGCTGCAAGGCGGGCAAATTGGCTATAGTAAGTTTTGTAAGTAGATGGGCATGGAGCAGAAATGTCAAATTTTCATATCAGCTTGAACATATTTCAACTCCACTATGTCGTATACCGCAATATTGTCAAGGTAAGTGGAGTTGTGTGCTCAAACCTTGAAAGGTTTAACTCACGCAATGTTTTGTGGTATTGTTTTTGGTGCACAGGCAGATAATCGGACAGAAAATGGGCCCTCCAGGAATAGCAACGGGTTAAAAGGCAAATCAATGTACCCTGGGTTACTTTGTATATCTAGATTTCAGAAATAGCCATGGTTGGCAAGTTTGACTGGCACCAATAAATACTGCAGCCATCGCTTTTGGAAAATGTGAAACAATTGATATTATTTATGGAATAGTTATGACATTTGTAGGCGATTCTTGGATTGAAAAGGTATTGTGATCCACACATGCCTCACAACCTAGAATGTTCCATAGCCTGTAGTTTTCTAAAAACTGAAATTTTGTTAGGGTTTTACTGGTGCTGGCTGATCACTACCTCAAATACTTCAGTCATTACCCATAGAGAAGTTTTTAGGCATAGTTATGACATTTAGAGGGCATTCTGAGTCCCAAAAATTGTATTGGGAACCATGAGCACCACAACATCTCACACTCAACTTTGTATCTAGTTTTCTGAAGTGTTTGGGGGTGGTAGTGCTCTATTTCCTGTTCCCAGTTATAGCGCCTGATTACGAGTTTGGCGCAAAGGCAAACCCGTACATGGACTGCCTGCCATATTATGAGTAATACAGTCAGCTGTCCTTTGGCCTTTCCCATGGCAATGCCTTGAAAACAAGCACTGCAATGGGAACAGCCTAAAGTATCAGCATGGCATGGATGGTGATGTCTATGCCATGCTGGAACTGGGGGGAATAAAGACAGGGGGGCCACCTTGAATGTATGCCCATGATGTGGGGAAACGTCGGCCCTGTTGGGCCCCTTTTGGTCTTGCACCGCAAGCATTTTCATGGAACTCGCAATATGCTGAGCGGGACTGCGCCAGTCCCTGTTCAACATAAAAGCGTTGTGCACTTCTGCACCACAGCTGGTGAAGCCTGTTCTCCACCACTGATACGACTTACAAAGTCATAATTGTAAAAATGGTAAACAGCCATGCCTGTGCCACCACAAGTCTGGCGGTCGCAAGACCGCCAGACTCATAATCAAGCCCATAAAACTATCCACACAAGAGGGGTATTGTTTATCCAAGAGAAGAGTTGGAATGGTGAGTAATATGACTTTTGTCTTGCCTCTCAGAAATGAGAGAAAAAATCTTTGACTTCACCTAAAGTTTGATGCAAAAATGCAAAAGCAAATGCAAAAAGAATCCTTGATCCTTGTGACTGGGGGTGAATGGTTGCATTGTCCAGCATTCCGTACATCAATTGTTTCTTTTGCATATGTCACCCTAAGTGGGAAGGGTATGCCCAGACGTGGGTCCCTTGCTCATCACACCACTGGATTCAAGCTATCCTGGCTGATGAAGGGTGATGCCCCGAAACTGGTCCCAGGATGCTTGTTTCCGGTCCAGGGAGGACCTGGCTTGGCAGTTCGGGCTGGACTGTTCCCACAAGGAACAGGGTCAAGTCTGATTTGCATATGGCTGTGTCCAAACTGGCGTGGTGCGGTGAGCAGAAGAATAATGGATTTAACCCAGATCCTTGTAACTGGGGGTGAATGTTTGCATTGTCCAGCATTCCATCCATCAATTGTTTCTTTTGCATAATACACCTAACGTTTGACATTTGCAAGGCATTCTGAGTATGAAAACTTAGTGGGATCAGTGCAAACCATATAATTGTTGACTCCTTAATGTCTCTATTTCTCACTTGTTTCTGGGGTAAGATGGTTTTATTGGGCTACGGCTACCTTAGGAACAAATACTGTAGCTACACACATCCCAAGAGTTGATAAGTTGTAAGTTTGAAGCAAAATTCTTGACAGGTCCAGAATTTGTTTATGTGCGTCTCTGTTCCACACAAGTAGGGTACCATATTAAAAAGGAGAAATGTAAAATAATTGGTGATAGGAATTTATTAAACACATTCTGGAAAATTCACATACAGAAACGTGGAAAACCTCAAAAAAACTTGTAACAGTTGCAAGTTATGTAAAGTTTGCAAAATCCATAAAAGCCACACCACTTTGAACAGTTCCAGGTGAATTGTTTTGAGATATATGTCTTGGGATGGTGGTTTTCCTTGGTGCTGGCTGACTCAGGATTAAAGACCATACATTTCCACATTCCAAGAATCAATGTAGATTGAAGGCTAAAAATGTTGTCAGTTCCAAGCTGTGTTCTTGAGCGTTTCCTTTCCCAGGCACTAGTGCCTGTACTGGAAAGACTTGAAACTGAATGCGAAATATATTAGGAGAAGCTTAGTAACTCTGGGTGGTAGCATCTTACAAACAGATTCCAGATCATTCCATCACAAGCAAATGTGAGGAAAAATTATGACTTCACTCTATATGGCGGGCATTCTGTGTAAGAAAAATAATGGGATATATGTTACGTTAAATCAGCTACACAGGTGTTATGTCCTCAGAAATGTATAGTTTTAGTAGGTTTCTCCATTTGCCATTCAACCCCTGTCACTAACATACAAAAATAATGACTTTTGAGGATGACAGAATTCCTTTATTGGGCCTTTCCTTTCCCACTAATAGGCCAACCTATGCACATAGGGTGCATTTCTGTCAGGAGAAGTGTAGGACTGCTGGATGGTGAGACTATTGCTGTTCCCTGCAATTTCTTGAACACAATTACATCCAATACATTTATAAAAACTCAATTCTTTTAAGAGTAAATTGACATTCGCATTGGAAAAAGGGGTGAGATCCAGGCGAGCCACATCACTCAGGGCTTTACAGCATGGGTCCTTAGCATTAAGATATTTTTGGGTTTCTTAGGTTTCAAGTGTCAGGTTTATTTTTGAGCTGCCAAACAGATAGGGCCTCATTTCCTTGTCAGTCGAAAAGCCGCTGACCACTGGTCGGAGGATAGCCGACCGACAATGAAGGTTTACATTCCAGCCGTCAAATTACAGTGTCTGTGGTCAGAGTGTAAACCAGCTGGTGAAACCGACTAGGTTCTGACGGGTTCAAGGAGCCCATTGGCCAGTTGGAAACCGCTCATTATCCCTTAAGAGCGGTGTTTCCACCGTCAGGATTATGATGTAGGTTTCTGACAGCCTTTCCTTGGCGGCCAACCCTGTCTGTCATTGCTCTCAGTCCACACGGGGGCTGATATAGCATCATTTGGAGAGGGTAAGGGCAACATGGTCATGTTCTGGTGCAGTATGGGCTATGAACTGTGTAGGGTACAACCAGTAGAAGCAAACTGCACCTGCGCACTATTATAATAGAAATCCATGTGTGGAGCAGCAAGACCACCTGCTCAGATGGGAGAGTGAGTACCTCCTAGGCAATCCTTAGGATCTTTCTTACTCACACAAGTGCAATCATATGCAATCAAAGCTAGCACCTTAAGCAGCCAGGCAATGGAAGGGGGAGATTAAGAAACAGATATAGAAACTTGGGTAGAACAAACATCTTCAGAATTGCTAGCCTTGCAGTAATAGACAGTGGGAGTCTCTACCACTGTGGCACACGACTTTCAAGCCAGTACATCAGGCAGCCATAGTTGGACTCCCAAAGTATTTTATTGGGCTCTTCACCTTCTGCAATGGATATTCTGAGGCAAACTGACAGGTCACATCTATGAGTAGGCAGATAACCGCTTTTGCCCAGTTGAAAGCCCTTCGAATAGTGTAAATTCCTCAATCAGGGGGTCTAAGTTCTCCATAGGTTTTTTAACATATAAAGTGACATCATAGGCATACAGGCGTACAACCTGAGGTGTAAATTCTAGGCCTGAATGGGAATGATGTTGCCTGAGTCGGGCCGCTAAAGTTTCCATTGCTATGGCAAAAAAGATGGGCGACAGGGTTTATATATAATATTAAGGGCTTCAATTGGATGTCAGTCAGAAAGCCTACGTCCACTTGTCGGAGGCTTTATGACCAACATCTATGGTTAAAACTCCAACCGTCTTATTGCAGAGAAGACAGTCTGAGTTTATTCTGGCAGGTCAATCTGACTGGCTTCTGACAGGCTCAAAGAGCACGCCTGCTAGTGGAAAACTGATCATAATCCCTAACGGACGGCAATTCTGCAATTGGGATTATGATGTTGGTTTCCGACAGGCTTTCCATGTTTGGCTTTCCAACATGGAAAGCATGTTGGACACTTTCCAACATGCTTTGGGGGCCCTTGCAGGGTAACCCTCCTTCCTCAGCCCGAGGGATGGGCACTATAACTCCCTACACCCTGTGAGGTGCCTGCCACATGCTGAAGGAATTTAAAGTAGCTCCGATTTTTTGATGTGAGCTTGTGCTGTCATTGGTGTGGGGATAGTAATATAGTGCAAATATGAAGTCTAACCCATTAAGTGTCCAACACCTTTATTGAAATGGTCTAGATTGAAGTGGGAATGTAAAAGTAACCCAGTTTGTGTCCAACACCTACCTCAAAATGGTTTAGATTGGAGTGGGAATAGTAAATGGAACCCCTTTGTGTTATGTAAATTTAGGCTGCGTTATGTTATATCGTTATGTGTTGTTATGTTGTATTATATTATGCTTTATTTTGTTATGATGTTATGTAATGTTTTGTTATGTTCTTTTATGTCACGTCATGCCATGTTATGTTATAGTTGGAGGTCTAGGATGTGTCTTGGTACGGCATCCTGAATGGTCTGAAGTCAGTGGAGGAGGTGGTTGGAGATTAAGGCACAGAGTGTATTTCCATAGTTTAGTCTTCTTGCGATGAGAACTTCAGCAGCAGTATATCTGGTATTCTGGGGTATCCATAGGAAAACCTTGCAAAGCATGCAAAGTATAAGGAAGTAGGAAGAACTCACTGCAGTGAGTTTGCTGCCAAATATGAATCCAGGTTTCTTTCGTGGTAGGTTGGTCTGGGTGTGGATCTGAGCTGTGGTAGCTAGCGTATGAAGTCCCAGGGGCCGGTCTTGTTCCCAAAGATCAATACTACTATCTTGTTGGAATTGAGTTTCAGGCAATTTACTTTTACCCAATCTGCAATGCTGATCATGCATGCTTAGAAGGTGGTTCTCATGGTAGTGGACTTGTTGGACAGCAGTAGGATGTGTTGGATGTCATCAGCCTAGGAAATTATGGAGATGCTATGTGCGCTGATGATGTTGTCAAGCGTAGTCAAGTAAATGTTGAACAAGGTTGCGATGAACGATGAATCATAGGGGATTACATAGATCAGGTTTGTGAGTTCTGAAGTGTAGGATGGTAGTGTGACTCACTGCGTTCTTCCTGTGAGGAAGGAGAATATCCAATGGAGGGCTGGTCCTTGAATGCCTCTGTGTGCAGTCTTCTCATAAGAAAATAGTGTGGTACTGTATCAAAGCAGAGCAAAGGTTGAGTTGAATGAGGGCAGAGATTTCTTCGCTGCCCAGTATTGGGTTGATTACATCTGTGGCAGTGATGAGTGCTGTTTCTGTGCTGTGATTGCTAATAAAAACCTGATTGGATGTGTTCAGGTAGGTTGTGGAGTGTGAGGTGATTGGTGAGCTCTTAGTTGATTGCCTTCTCTATTACTTTGGCTGGGTATGGGAATAGGGAGATGAGTTGGAAGTTACTCAGCTCACTGGGATCGGCTGATGGTTTTTTGAGGAGGGCATTGCTTGATGCATGTTTCCAGTCTTCAGGGAAGGTGGCTGATTTGATGGAGTAGTTGATGATGTGGGTGAGGATGGTGCTGATTTGTGGTCCTCTCATGTTGTATATGTGATGAGGGCAGAGGTACCTTGGGGCCCTCGAGTGGACTGTTTTCATGATTGCTGTGGTATCTTCCTCTGTGAATGTTTTTCAACCAGTTAGGTGTGGTACATGTTTGGTGGTGGACAGATTAGTGATTAGATCCTGAGGGTTGGGTTGTTTTTTCCGTACAGTACATTTTTTAAATGTTTCTTTGAAAGAATTTGGATGGATGCTGGTAGAGCTCATTTGATGGTGTGGGCTATGGCCTTTGGTGTGGCAATATCCTTAATGTTCGAAATTATCTTTTTTCACCTATACTTTTGGTTAGGCCTCTTTTCTTTGTGTTTTTCAGAAGAGGGCTGTAGTGCCTGAGTGCAGTCTTGTAGGTGGTTCTGGCATTGGCTAAGTCACTGGATTGCCAGTGTCCAATGTCCAATGCACCATTCTCCGCTCAACATATTGGGGTTGATTCCGTTCTCGGTCGGAAGGGCACCAAATCAGGTTCCGCATTAGCGGGTCGGATTTGAAGGTTGAATTTCTGCCCGGTTTGTACACAGGTCCGGATGTCGAAGTACGATGCGAACATGTGTGAAATCTCCGTCTGAATCGTTTCCGGGTCTGAACCGCTCCATACTTCTCAGCCGTAAGCTAACCGTGTCGCGCAATGGAGGCGAATTCCGACCGAGCCAGTACGATGCTCGATTTGGACAGCCGGATCGAGTCGAACCTTCTAGCTCGCAATAGCTCCCGGAGTTGGACTTTGGGGGGTCCGTATCAGCACCGACGCGTACCCACTGTAGGGGGCGCACTTGTCTACAACGTACCCATTCAGTCAATGGGAGCCCATGTACGATTTGTACGACCGGCTCCCATTGACTTCCATGGGAGTCCGACTGCATACGGCCGCATCGTACTCGCTTGGTCAGACGGCAGGAGTCCGGATCGGTCGGAAAACACCCTGGATCCGGCTCGATTGAAGTGCTTTCTGACTCAGTTTGGAATCAGCCCCATTGTGTTGTGATTCTCCTGTGCCACCGCCAGGGAAGGACTGTTCCCTGGTGCAGCTAGTGGACCACGACCCGTACGACTTTAACAGTCTTAATATGGCAGAAGGTGGACTGCCTGCATGCATAAGACCGCCAGACTCTTGATCAGGCCCTTAGTTAACAGTAAAATTCACAGTTTTCTTGATTAACACAATGCAGCAAGTGCTGGGTGCTGAAGAAGGGAGAGAAGCCACCAATTCTTCTTCTTCTGTTGGAACAAGTCCAGGTCACCAGATAAGAAATTCTGAGTACTCCAAAATAAGCCCACGTAGAGTTACGCTGTGTGTTATTACCAAAAAACACAGTTGATGGACAGAATGTAGAACAATGTCATACATTCACCCCAGTACAAGGATCTGGGCCTAAATCCATCGTTTTTTTGCACTCCACACCACCCTGGGTTAGACACTGGGTATATGCAAATCAGCTCTGACCCTGTGGGAACAGTCCAGTCCGAACTACCAAGCCATATCTTTCCCAGACCGGAATCAAGCATCCAAGGACCGGTTTCTGGATATCAGCCTTCATCAGCCTGGATAGCTTGACTCCAGTGGTGTGGAGAGCCTGGGACTCACGTCTGAGCATACCCAGCCCACTCGGGGTGAAAATTGCAAAAAACACAGTTGATGGACAGAAAGTAGAAAAATGTCATACATTCACCCCAGTACAAGGATCTGGGCCTAAATCCATCGTTTTTTTGCACTCCACACCACCCTGGGTTAGACACTGGCTATATGCAAATCAGCTCTGACCCTGTGCCTCATGGGGACAGTCCAGTCCGAACTACAAAGCCATGTCTTTCCCAGACGGGAATCAAGCATCCAAGGACCGGTTTCTGGCTATCAGCCTTCATCAGCCTGGATAGCTTGACTCCAGTGGTGTGGAGAGCCTGGGACTCACGTCTGAGCATACCCAGCCCATTTGGGGTGAAAATTGCAAAAAACACAGTTGATGGACAGAATGTAGAACAATGTTATACATTCACCCCAGTACAAGGATCTGGGCCTAAATCTATAGTTTTTTTGCACTCCACACCACACTGGGTTAGACACTGGCTATATGCAAATCAGCTAAGACCCTGTGCCTCATGGGAACAGTCCAGTCCGAACTACCAAGCCATGTCTTTCCCAGACCGGAATCAAGCATCCAAGGACCGGTTTCTGGCTATCAGCCTTCATCAGCCTGGATAGCTTGACTCCAGTGGTGTGGAGAGCCTGGGACTCACGTCTGAGCATACCCAGCCCACTCGGGGTGAAAATTGCAAAAAACACAGTTGATGGACAGAAAGTAGAAAAATGTCATACATTCACCCCAGTACAAGGATCTGGGCCTAAATCCATCGTTTTTTTGCACTCCACACCACCCTGGGTTAGACACTGGCTATATGCAAATGAGCTCTGACCCTGTGCCTCATGGGAACAGTCCAGTCCGAACTACCAAGCCATGTCTTTCCCAGACCGGAATCAAGCATCCAAGGACCGGTTTCTGGCTATCAGCCTTCATCAGCCTGGATAGCTTGACTCCAGTGGTGTGGAGAGCCTGGGACTCACGTCTGAGCATGCCAGCCCACTCGGGGTGAAAATTGCAAAAAACACAGTTGATGGACAGAATGTAGAACAATGTCATACATTCACCCCAGTACAAGTATCTGGTCCTAAATCCATCGTTTTTTTTGCACTCCACACATGCCCTGGGTTATACACTGGCTATATGCAAATCAGCTCTGACCCTGTGCCTCATGGGAATAGTCCAGTCCGAACTACCAAGCCATGTCTTTCCGAGACCGGAATCAAGCATCCAAGGACTGGTTTCTGGCTATCAGCCTTCATCAGCCTGGATAGCTTGATTCCAGTGGTGTGGAGAGCCTGGGACTCACGTCTGAGCATACCCAGCACACTCGGGGTGAAAATTGCAAAAAACACAGTTGATGGACAGAATGTAGAACAATGTCATACATTCACCCCAGTACAAGGATCTGGGCCTAAATCCATCGTTTTTTTTGCACTCCACACCACACTGGGTTAGACACTGGTTATATGCAAATCAGCTCTGACCCTGTGCCTCATGGGAACAGTCCAGTCCGAACTACCAAGCCATGTCTTTCCCAGACCGGAATCAAGCATGTTATTACCAGCAGCCTTTATTCTTTTCAAATAAACGTTATACATTTCCCAGAATCTGCCAACATGTGTTTCGTCTCAGCTGCACACATGGTGAAAAGAGACCTGGTGATCTGGGTGATGGCTCTCTGATCATGTAACTCTCTATGGACTTATTTTGGAGTTGCGGAATTTCTCATCCTAGATTGAAACAAGATGAAGGCATACTACTTGAGGCTACAAGTCCTTATATACCAGGCCCAATTAAAAGATTTTGACTGCAGATTAGAATGATCAATTTAAAGCGAGATAAAATATACTAAGAACAAAAGAATGAAAAATGTGCCTTGGTTTCACTTAATGACTCATTAGCAAAAGAGCAATCTCTAGAATCACTTTTATTCTCTTTCCATTTTTACAGTCAGCAGATTTATTGGTAGGGAGCCAATTCTAAAATGAAAGAAGGGTTTAGCTTTGTGGGGCGTGATCATGTCCATATAGGGTGCATATTTGGGCATACACTTATGTTTTAGAAACCTGTCTCCTCAAGCTCACCAGGCTTGGTTGATGCCACATTTCCAGGAGGGCATGCTCCCAATATTGTCCAATGTAGGCTCTTAATCTGGGTAACCATGTTACTACTCGGATGTTCCCACATCTCTAACAGATGTAGCCTAATGTAGAGCTCTTTGCTCCAGTGTGTAGAACAATTTTAATCACAGCTGGTCAACTCATTCAGGGCCATTCCGTAAGACTCCAACCCCAGAGTGGTCCAGAGTCTGATCCAATACATTAGGATCCTTGGATCGACAATAGGATCAACCCACTGAATATTTAAAGTATCTTAGTGGTAGCATAGGGGAACTGCATGGTATATTTAGTACAGACATTAAGAATCTGCTTTCCATTCCGACAAATAAACTAATATCATTGTAACCCCAGATTACAGCCCCGTACAGGGACCATGCTAGAGCTACTGCTCTTTAAACTTCTAGGACAGGAGAAAGCACCATACAGGAGGTGTGCCTATACTTTTTTTTTTAAATAATGGCGGATCTATGCTGCAAAAAAGATATACTCTTATCTATTGAGTTAACCAGGAAAGTTAATCAGAAAAACTCAAACCCTTACCCATAAAATTTGTGACCTGTCTATCACCATGTGACTTTTAAATGAATGGCGGGGGTTTAAGTCCATAAACTTAGTATTTCCGTCATTGATTTCAAGGTCTCTATCTTCACAAAACCTTTACAATTCCCCCAGCAAAGCTTGATGGCCCATAGGAGTATGTTATATAAGCAGGGTATCATTCGCAAACATTAGCACAGGAGAGCTACCATTTGCTAGTTTTGGAGCATCGTTCTGACAACCCCTCATCAAATCCACCAAGCCAATTATATACAAAATGAATAGAGAGGGGGCTAACACGTATCCCTGTCTAACCCCAAAGTTAGTGGGGATCCTTTCAGTAAGATCTCCTTAGCTGTTCTACCTAACTTAAACTTCAGAGAGTATATTGTTTAGTATTGTAGTTGTGGGCTCTGTGGAGCTAGTGCTTTGCCTCTCCTAACTCTTGTAGTACATGACTTACTTTGATTTCAGTGACATTAGGAGGGTGGCTGCGTTTCCTCACATTAGTAAGAGCTTCATCTTTTGTAGTGGCCCTTCCATAGCAAGATTTTGAATAATATTTAGTACATTTCACATTGATATTTCTGTGCTTCTACTTTCTTCGCTGTGAGCATAGCCAATGTCGGAGAGTAAGTCTTAATTTTCCTTTCTGTGATGTGATGTCTCTTCATTATGTCAGAAAATAGTGCAATAGTACAAATAATTAAATGTTAAAAATGTATAATACATTTATTATTGACATACAAAATTATGGTCTTTCTTATACTTACATATATGATCTTTCTGAAAATTCCAGCATTAATTTTCAGATTTTTAGGTGATTACTTTTGATTTAAATGTTTGCTTGTTGGTCTTTAGTGGGGTCTGATTTCTGTCATTTTCAGTAGATTAAAAGTTTCTCAATGTTGTAGTCATTTTTTTGTAGGATCTAATGTTAAAGACATGAAAGCAGTACCATGTTTTGTTACAACTGTGTTTTTTTACTTCTTACATTAATTAATTTATAATTTAGTATAAAGAAATGTTTTAATTATTTTGGGAAGTAGTTGTGTGTATGTTTTCTCAATTGTTTTCAAGGGGTGTTCGGAAAATCCAGCAGAGCGTCGTTTTTTTGCAACATTTGTAGTTTCTGAGAGAGTAAATAGTGTGCCTATTATATAGTTAGTTCAAATGTTAGCATAATTTTAATAGGTACGTTTTCTTTATGGTTTGTTTTTATTGGTTAATATCCTTTTAGGTCGACTTTTTCTTTCCATGTATTGCTTTTCATGGTAAATGCTAATTGGTGTTTATTTTATAATTCTAAATCTATATCTCTACATCGCATGTATTTTTTACCTACCAGCGATGGCTAGTAGATAGTTATAATTAGGACCTAGTTTCATTAGACAAAGGTTTTTTTTTTTTGCTAATACCATTGGCTTTGTTTGACACATCTTCATGAAAATTCAAAAGTTTTCAAATCTAGTAGACAAGTTACTTCAGCTGCTATATGGATAGTTTCAGGGTGATTCTTTAAGCAGGGACCAAGAAAAAGAAGGTGTCCCAAACCACATCCTTCCCATGCAATTTAACATAGGTATTTTAGACAAAACTACAGCCTGAGCTGCTGAACCGAATTACCCGAAGTTTGCAGAAAGGCAGATCATGGTCTGAGTTATTAAATAAAAAAAAGGTGTATATCTAATGATACAAATCCCCCACGGATCCAACATACCTCATCCTGAGATGTGATTGGCTGCATCAACCAGGAAGTGTCTGCAGCCATCTTGGGACTCAGACTCGTCTGAGCCCCAAGAAGAAAGAAGGGGTTAGGGTAGGAATATCATGACTCCCTACACCTAGTAGTGGGGTCCCTCAGGGCTCCTGCTATGTCCGGGGTGGCTGCCCCCTCAGACATAGCAGTATTCCTGCCCACACTAGTGTGGGCGGGGAAACCTCTGTTTGCTCTCTCTTGGCAGGAGCAATTTAAAGCTTCTGCCAAGCTTGAGCAAACAGTAAGTCTGCTTCCAGTACGTGGGAGAAGGACAATGTCTGTGCCCCTTGGAGTGAACTTTTCAGCTGTTTCCCTGCCCACTGTGATGTGGGCAGAGAAACAGATGCAAAATTGCTCGTGTATGTAGGAAGCAGCATTTTTTGCTGCTGCCTGCATGCCGGAGCAATGCTGACTCCAGCTGGAGGTGGGCAGCTCTCTGAGGCATTGGGGCTTCCCCCGCAGCCTCCATCAAAGAGGATGGAGGCTAGGTCCAGCGCACCCACCATAAACTGGTTGGGGCCCAGCAGATTGGGTCCCTAGGGTTTTAATCATCCCGGGGAGTGGGGAGCTGCACTGACCCCTCCCCCTTCACCAATTTTGGCCAGGCCCCAGAGAATGAGGTCCCTGGGCCAACATCGGTCAGGGGAGGGGGGCTGCACAGACCCTCACCCCTAGTTTTATTTAGCTAGGGTCCCCAGGACCATTATTGTCTCAGGGAAGTGGGCTGTATGCCCCTTTCCCCATTTAGATGCTGGCCAGATCCCAGGAGATGGGGTCACTGATGCCTATATTGGGCCGGGGAGAGGGGAGTGTGTCCTCCTCCCCCATTTAAATTTAAAGTGGGTGCTCTGGGTGGGCTCCAGGTCACATACCATTTACTGGGGAGGCCCATTGATGTCCCTGAAGAATAAGGCCAATCCCCAGATGATGGCGTCCCCAGGGCCAAGTATGGGCCTGAGAGGAGGGCCACATACACGTCCATAAGAAGGTGGCAGCCATGGGTCCATGGGGACGAGGGGGGCTGCTTACCCTTCACTTTTGTTGACTGCCTTTGGGAGGTTGGTCACAGGGCCTGGCCACAGACCAGGTCCTGCGGTCAGCCACACGCAGGGCATGTCCACTTATCTGAGCAATTTTAAGACCTTAGGCTCCCTTCACCAGAGAGGGTTTGATTTTATGACGAGAGGGCATGTGCCCCATCACCCAGGGGCTGAACAATCAGTGTCCCAGGGCCACAGTACCCTAAATCAATGAATTTTTCCCTGCCCGAGAGAGTGTATGCAGGGAATACAAATCTAATTCCTTGCTCACACATAGCTTTGCTCCTGCTTTAGGGAGCAGACAGAAAATGCTCTCTCGCTGGGTGGTAGCAAAGTAATATAGCTGGCTTCCGCGGCCCCCAGGATGGGTGCTGAAAGGGAGCCAACCGGGCAGAGCTACACAGGCCTGCCCTGCGGTTCCCAAATTTTAAAATGTTGTTGGGTGCCCTGGATGGGATTTTTGTTAAAAAAATGTTGTTAAAACTGGAGGCACCCAATTTAAAAAATATATTTGTTTTCAAAGTGTGGTAGATTCCTGTGAGTTGAATCCTGTGGGTCGAGTCCTGTGATGCCTCACAAGAATAGGGCCTGCAGTCCTGGATGGGAGCAGTATGCCCTTAAAAAAATAATAATAACCCCCAACAGGAGAAGAATAATAAATGAGTGACTCTGGGTCACCGTATTATTCACTGCACCTGGCAAGGAGGGACCAATAATGCCCCTCATGATATACATACATTTTTCTGCATGGAAGTGCCCAAGTCTGGGCAGGGGCACCACAAGCATGTCTGTTAAGTGTTATCAGGGCAGAGAGTGCATCCGCCCTCTAGAACTACTATAAAAATATTAACATTTAGACATGACTACTGGAAAATGTCAAGCATTTCAAGTGCTGGACCTTTTGCTCTAATGCAGGGCCTTCTTGTGGTTGATCTCACAGCTGCATTAAATGGCTAGATGAATTTTGGAAAGTAGATTATTAGTAGTGGTTAATATGCATCTGGCGTTAAGGCCACTTTTACAGTGAAGGGCTCCGAATAGGTCTCAGAAAATGATTCCCAAGTTCAACCCTTGGTAGCTTTCATGCGAATAGGCAGGCTTAACTTCAGAGACAGGTATGTAAAGCATTTAAAAGCACCAATTCACTAATGAATTAAGACACAACACACAATAATATTCCAGCACCAATTTATAAACATTGTAAAACATTTGTATCTTTAAAATGACACCAAAAGCAAAATAATCCAAAGTAGAGTACTGGAGTTTTTTTTGCCCTATATAGCACAAAAAAGTTATAGCCTGTATTGGGACATCTGGTTGCACTGGTATGAGGCTGACCACTATAGAGCCATGTGCTACCCCTCTGGATTGGCCTCGATCGAAATGTTACCTTCAGACTTTGAATAATTTCTGAAGCATTCTCTGCTGGGGCCCCTCCATTCTTTTCACTAGCCAGTGTTTGGTCAAGGTTCGCTGGCTTCCTTTCCAGGTTGCACCCAGTCATACTCTGGAACTCAGATCTCCAGAGCTTTTAGGCGGGACGAACCATCAGGGCAGGCTAGCTCAAGGTTGAAGGTCGCCGGCTTGGCTCTTGCGGTAGAGTCGGTCCGTGACTGGAGCTTTTTACCAAAGTTGTTCCAAAGTTCTCAA
This sequence comes from Lissotriton helveticus, assembly GCF_964261635.1. Lineage (NCBI taxonomy): Eukaryota > Metazoa > Chordata > Amphibia > Caudata > Salamandridae > Lissotriton > Lissotriton helveticus. Next base: position 220,111,952 of record NC_136059.1, on the reverse strand, counting down.
AGCTTCTGGAACTTCTTCCTGGAGTTCCTCTGTGGGCCCCAAAGTGTCCAAACACAATCCAAAGGTCTGGAATCTCCAAGACGGTCCTTGAAATTTTGGGACATCAGTTTCCACAATCCACTTGGACAAAACCATTACAATTCGAATGGATGCACCCCAGGCTGGGGATTCTTGGTGATGATGGTCCAGGTGAGGTATGTTCCGCTGTAGCTTGCAGGGAGTCCACTATTAATTCCTCTTGTAGCTAGTTAGGTCCACAGGGCTGTAGTTCCGGTTTGTGCAGCAGGTGCAATCAGTCAGAGTGCAAGGCCTTCATGGTGCAAACTTTCAGCATGGACCCCTCTTCTTCTCTTAGTTTCAAGCAGCAGATCTGAGAGGCTCTGTCATTCTCAGATACCTATTCAGTGTTCTCTTTGGTCAAGTAGGAGGACACTCATGTCCAATAAGGTGCAGGGCAACAAACCAGAGCATAACCACTCCCTCCAAAGTATGGCATAAAGGTCTCTCTTCACTATTCCCCCAGAAATTCAATATGGATTAAATCTAAGCAGAGGAGCAAGAAGTAGTTAACAAACCCTCAGTGTGGCTCATTTCAATCACTCTCCTCCCCTGACATCTGCGTATTCCTTCTTTAAGCCTGCCATCTGGCTGGGTTTCAGAGGGGATGGAGGTAGATGGATGGTCTGTCCTCTTCTTTCGTTGAAGCTCGTGGTTTATAACCCCTTCCAACTGCTCTGGCAATCCTGTATAGCAGAACCCTCACCTGCTAGATAGCCTCTCTCCCTGGGTGCCACTTATCACTTCATCAAAGCAGCCTGGCTAATCCTCTTGACTATGACCAATCACAGGAGAGACCAGGAATACTGAATTTGGGCTTACAGAAAAGAAAGTCTTATAACTTCTTTTCTTTATGTTTTAGGATACATTCAACTAGAGCATATTGTTGGATTTATCAATACCATTCTCCTAAGTCCTTGAATGGTATTTTTTGGTAATCCTTCATAAACTATTACAATGTTAACCTAAGTGGCCGGGGATCCTCATTCTGGAAAATGTAATGTCCAATTTCTCGAGGGCTTATAAAACATCTTTTATAAGGTCCTTTCTTTTAGCTATATTACCCTCAACCCTGGGACACCTAGGGTAGACCTTAGGGATCCTCACACATGCCTACTCTGCTAACCTTGCCCTGGCCACTGTCCCATGGATTCACAAGACCAGAACCAGAGGAAGATCCTTCTCCTGCCTTGCCGCAAGACCTGGAACATCCTTCCCCTCCACCTCAGGCAATCCCTGTTGCTGACCCAATTCAGGAAGGTTCACAAGAACTAGCACTTCAACTGAACCTCTACGCCCGGAGGGATTAGCAGCCCCACCCCCAGCACCTTGAAGCCCACTCTGCAAGCTCCTGATTGACTGATTAATGGATTGATTGATTGAATATGCAAAACTAATGTAGATCCTAACTCCACAGTCCTCCTAGCACCAGTGTCAATTTTGGGAAGCACTTTACTACAATGAGGGAAGTGAATTGTGAAAGGTTTCTGTCCACAGGAATTGTAAAACATATTTTATAAAGATACTCTTTATAAGTACCTGATCTTCCACCCATGGGTCCCCTAGGAGAGACCCTGGGGGTACCTGAAATGCCAAAATATTGTAGTCAATCAATTGTTTAGCGCCCCTATCACCATTGAGTTTGGGCACAGTTTGCATATAAAAGAAGTCCTGCAACACAAGGCTGCTTTCAACATTACCTCAGTCTATCAGCAGTGCACACCTACAAGTGGGCTGTTGCCCCTAAAGTGACATGCCCTAATGTATACTAGGGACGTAAAGGTTGATTTAATCCCCCTGACCTATCCCCCTACCCAATTATGTACTAGGGACTTATAGGTTAGGTCATGTTAATCATGGAGGTACCCTAATGTATATGTGCGTTATCACCATGTTTTAAGCATAGCACTGGCCCTTGGACTGGTTAGGCACAGCCGAGACACAGAGTCAGTTACCACCAGTACCAGTCAGCAAAACATGGGGGTGCTGAGGGCACAGGATGAATTTCCAACAATGAGTGTAAAATAAATACTGTAACACCTGTTTAATGTTGTTTTTATTAAAAATGTTTTGTTTAAAATGTTTGTTGAAAGTCATTGCAATGATTTCTTGATAAAGCCAGTGGGTTTGTCTTGTATCTTTATGTTGTCATCCTTTCACAAAACCAATAGGCTTGCCTTTTATATATTGATAGTGACTTACATTAAAAATAAACCTCTGAAATTCACATTTTAAAATAATTTTATTGTTAGCTGACAACATCAGTAGCAACATAACATTTTAAACAAAAATATGCACTTATATTCACCCGTAATAGCTACCTGAATTAACTCTAACTCACACCCTCACCATTGGCTATTTGTACCCTCACATATTACATCATTCATGACATGTTCAATGATAGCCCTGATACAATCATTGCTGGGTTCTTATAGTGCATCATTTATGACAACACTGTGCTTGGCGTGGGGGCTAATTATGGTTACGTCGGGGTTCGAGTTATAGCCCCAGTAGTGTGCAAAATTTAAAAAAAAACAGCAATACCAATCAGTAAGCAGTAGGTTGAGAGGCACTTTCAACAGTGCGAATATGGATGATCACTTGAATAGACATATGTACATAGTTTATGTAACATCAAAAGCAATTAGCGGCTCCATTTTTTGTTTTCAATTATGCTAATGAATAAATGGGTAACTCATAACACTTATGGAGTGAACCAAACGGAAATGTATTTTAATTAAATAATTGGCTGGATTAAAGTAATTATAAATCACATCCTCCTCTTAGAATCTAAAGATTTGGGCTGAGAAAAATGAGAATATTAAGAATAACGCACTTTGTTTATCTGAAATGAAAGAAGAAACAGAACTGTAACTACACACCATGCAGTATTTGAATTTAAAATAATGTAATAGCAGGACAGTGCAAAAGTGTGAGCAGTTGGAAGGAAGAAAAACACAGTAAAGAATATTTCTCAAAAACAGCATATAAAATTGAATGTTGGATGTAAACATGTTTAGAGTTATTCAGTTGCATTCGATATTTAGAAAAGAAAACTGAAAGCATCTTTTCAATGACTCTAGATCATGTCAAACATGATGTGAGATTCGTGCACATTTCCGGAAAAAGACCCAGAAGGTCCGGAATGAATAGACACAGGGGCTCCATGCAGAATTTCAACCTGATAGAGTAAAATTAAAAATTTCCGAAATTATTCGAGATGTGTGGGGTTCAAAATGCAGGGCATATGTACAAGCCCTTATCGCCAACACAACATCACTTATATCGACGTTGTGGTGTCGATATGTGCTGCGCTTTATTTACAAGTCAGCTTTAAGCTACTTAACATGGCTTTGCGCTGCCTTGTATATAAGGTCCCATTCCACGCTATATTTATCGTGAAAGGGGTAGGCGGTGGGTGTTGCGGTGGGCGTTAAACTGCAACACCCTTTCATTTTGACGCTGCCACCTATGTGCACGGTTGGCGTACATAGGAGGCAGTGCCAAAATCAAGACCCGGTTTTACCTGGTCGTAAGTTCGGGAAACAAGGAGAAATGCATTATCGTTTTTGCTTTTTCCATGTGTGCTGCCTTGTGCAACACACATGGAAAAAGCAAAATGGCACAGATTGTATATGTACAGGAAGGTGTCCCTTCCTGTACATAAACAATCCTTTAAAAAATCTATATTGTGACTTTCATGTGTGCTGCATGAAGCAGCACATATGACAGTGACAGAATGGCATTTTAGGATTGTTTATGTGCAGGAAGGCACACCTTTCTACACATAAACAATCCTCCCCTGCACGCAGACACCCTTGCACTATGGTGCAAGGGTGCTTGCGTTGGCGCTAAATTGCTAAATCTAGCGCCATCACAGGGGAAAATGTAAGACTGCACCACATTCTTATAAATATGATGCAGCCTTGCGTTTCAGAAGTAGCGGAGTGAGGTGATAAGCCAGGAAGGCTTACGCCTCTCTCGCCCACTTCCTTGTACATATTCCCCGGGTCTTTTGTGGTTTGGTGTAAATCCATTCAATAATATTCGATGTATCTATAAATAATCATAATCCTACTGAATGTGTTTAAAACCCCAAAGTAGCATTTCCTATGAACTGTTTCCATATCTATTGTATGTTAAACAATCTGTCATTAGGAGAGGAAAAGTATATCAGTCTGGTAACCCATAAACAAGATCACCAGCAACTATACACTGGACAGAAAGAAGCATGTGGATCATGTTACCAATATGCAAGAGTCCTCAGGGGAACTGTATTGAGTACTCACAATACTCACAACTGCACATAATATAGCTCTTTAACATAAAAGATCTGCAACATGATAGATCAGTTGTTACAACCAATACATGGATAATTTCTAACCCTTGAAGCACAGATAAAATCTGGTTTGTGTAGTGTCATGTGATACTTTAGAAGGCAACCTTTGTGAGTCCTAACAGACTCTGTAGAGCTGTGACGTAGGTGGCAGAGCGCAATGCCATGAAAGCTTGTATTAGAAGTGGGGTTTGCAGTTACAGGCAGCAGAATAATGACGTGTACTACTCAGCTCTGTGTGTGGTGTGGGTATTGGCAGTTATCCAGGGTGAAAAGACACTAAAAAAGGCCAGGAGATAGAGAACAAGTAGTACAAAAGGGTGTGGTAATGGACAGGGTCAGACTGATTTGCATATAGCCATGTCTGAACTGGGGTGGCAGAGTGGGCTAAAGAACGGTGATGGATTAAACCCAGATCTTTTGACTGGGTTTGAGTGTTTGATTGATTCAGATGCTCCGTCCATCACCACCTCCTTTTGTACTGCTTTTGGCCGCCATAAGTGTGGCAGGGTATGCTCAGACGTGAGTCCCTTGCTCACTTTGCCACTGGATTCAAGCAAGCCGGGCTGAAGATGGCTGGAATGCCAGAAACCGGTCCTCGGAAGCTTGTTTCCAGTCCAGGGAAGACATGGCTTGGCAGTTCGGGCTGGACTGTTCCCATGAAGCACAGGGTCAGACTGATTTGCATATAGCCATGTCTGAGCTGGGGTGGCAGAGTGGGCTAAAGAACGGTGATGGATTAAACCCAGATCTTTTGACTGGGGGTGAGTGTTTGATTGATTCAGATGCTCCGTCCATCACCACCCCCTTTTGTACTGCTTTTGGCCGCCATAAGTGTGGCAGGGTATGCTCAGACGTGAGTCCCTTGCTCACTTTGCCACTGGATTCAAGCAAGCCGGGCTGAAGACGGCTGGAATGCCAGAAACCGGTCCTCGGAAGCTTGTTTCCGGTCCAGGGAAGACATGGCATGGCACTTCGGGCTGGACTGTTCCCATGAGGCACAGGGTCAGACTGATTTGCATATAGCCATGTCTGAACTGGGGTGGCAGAGTGGGCTCAAGAACGGTGATGGATTAAACCCAGATCTTTTGACTGGGTGTGAGTGTTTGATTGATTCAGATGCTCCGTCCATCACCACCCCCTTTTGTACTGATAGGGAATAAGTAACCCGCAGAAAGACTGTGCTCTCCAATAGAGTTTTCCATGGTCCAACCAAACTGCTTGTGCGTGCCTCCTGTGTCGCTGTCGAATATCAGAGTTGATTCTTCATGCGCATGAAGTCAAAGCGCAACTCCAGTCTCATAGACAATGGAAACTTTGAAAAGAATTAACACATTGATGGACAAGAACCTGGTGGTCAAGCCATACATAAAGGTACTGCACTGCCATGCAAGATACAGTTGTATCCAACACAGCGTGATAAAGCTAAAAGCGGATTCATCCTGGTTTCTGAAGTACAGTTTGCTGATAATATTAGCCTACCATAGAAAGCAGCAAATAAAAGCACTGCAAACTGTAAACTGACATTTAGACAAAATGAAAAACAATATTTACTGATTGCCCTGAAGAGAATACTCATACTACCACAGTTGGGGAAGGTGACTTGAAGAGAAGTTTTTGGGGTTGTGCTTACGGAGCCATCCTACCCAAAGCGGCTCACTCATAAAGGTAGGCCTTAGAGTCTCAGAGACCCCTCTGAGACAGTCAACTGCGTAAAGGGAGCCTCTCACATCGAATATGTGGGATTGATACCCTGGGATCACAGCTTACCAGACCTTGGACGCTGCTTTTACTCGTCTACCGGTTTGTGCCCCCTCCACCCTCCCCCTCCTCTTTCAAGCGTTGTCTCTCATTCTCCCCTACCTCTTTCCCTCTTTCATTCCTTGTCCACTTCCCCTGCTCCTAGCCCCCTGTCCCTTGTGCCCTTTTTCTAAGCACTCATTCTCCCCTTGTTGGGGAAAGATCTAATATTCATACTTTGGAGTCTCAGTTACCCCTCTGAGAGAGTCCACAGCGTCAAGGGAGCCACTCACATTGAGGTTAGGGCATGGCCCCCCCTTGTCAAAGCACTCCCTCTCTCCTTGTTGGGGAAGGATCCAGTAGTTATGCCTTGGAGTCTCAGAGACCCCTCTGGGAGAGTCCACTGCGTCAAGGGAGCCTCATGCAACGGAGATGTGGGAATGATTCCTCTTCCCCTGGGATCACAGCTTACCAGACTTTGGATGCAGCTTTTACTCATCCTTCGGTTTGTGCCCCCCTAACCCTCCCCTCCTCTTTCATACTCTGTCTCTCTCCCTCCCCCAACTCTCTTCCTCCTTCATTCTTTGTCTACTTCCCGTGCTCCTACCACCTCTCCCCTGAATCTCCCCCATGCCTGCTTCTTCCCTTACGTATATGTCCTTATTGTTTTTCTTGACATAACATGTAACTATGTAACTATGCTTTGAAACTGTGTAATCTTGTAATGATGTAACCTGAAACTATGGTCCGATACTCATGTAAAGCGCTCTGATACCTTCCGGTCTAGCCAGCGCCATATAAAACCTTTCAAATAAATCAAATAAAAAAAAATAAAGTATCCGAGTGGGGCTCAAGACAACTTCACAGGTCTTTGAAGAATAAAGATCCGAGGAATAGTGACATTTTTCAGATGGCTGTGACTAAAGTCACGTTTCCAGCTCTCATTAAAGATGAGTCAGAGACCAGCACATTGCAAAGCCTCACAGATGAATTGCAAACACAAAATCACAAGGAACCACCCGTGGTGTAAGTAAATTCCTCACTGGTCTACAACATTGCTGCATTCCTGAGACCACCACCTCCTTAAGATACAGTCAAAAACAAAATATTGATGAAAGATGGCCTGCATGGATTGAGACATTTGATGATTTCATTGATGCACTTGAAGAGCCTTATAAGAAAAAGATTGTAAAGTATCTCAAAAATCTTGCTGGTGATGGTGTGAAAGAAGTCATAAAGATACGCTGAATCGAAAGTGCAATCCAGTGCCAAACATTGATCACAAAATATATATTTTCAGTCAAGAACGCCAAAAAGTTGGTGAAACCATGGAAGAATTTGTGGAGACATTTAATGATGAGGAAGCTATGCAACTTAGAGTAAGTCAAAGTCAAATACAGGTTTATTCGATTGCTATTTCATACAATCATAAAAGCACACATTAAAAACATGCATATAGTTTAAAAAAAGAGGAAAACATCCTATATCTACATTACTAGTTCAAAGGCTTATATATGAGTTACAAAATCGTCTAAAAACTAGCAGCAACAATACCATTTTGCTATCATATGACCTTTAGACGTAAGTTACCATCCTTTTCCTGGGGTTAACAACGTGCTTTAAAAACATTGCTATCTTCCAAATGATATGTACATTGTTTGGGAATTGCATAACAATGAAAGCTGGCCTGCATTGTCTGATCCCAAAACATTTTAAAATAGGGACAATCCACGCCTTTCTCAATTCTCTGTAAAATTTGCACAACAGCAACACTTGTATAGTGGATTGCTCTGACAAGTTATCACATGGACACAATAGCAATTGTCGAGTCCAGTCATTCATTGTTGGTGGACTCACAATTCTATGGAAGATCCCCAGTCTAAATCTGGTTAATTAAAAACAGTCATACCACCCAGCGACTACTTTCAGGTAAGGCTTAATGTTGAAAGTAATTAAAATCTGTTGGTTTAGCTGAACGCTAGGCTTCACACTCTCAGACGACAGTCTTATTGCTTTGAGATGATGGAGTCACATAGGTTAACATTGCAATAGTTTATGAATCCATAACAAGCACAAGGGACAACCGAAAAAAAATCATCTAAGGACTTAGGAGAATGGTATTGATAAATTCAACAATCTGCTGTTGCTGAGTTTATCTTAAAATGTACAGAACAGAAGTTATAAGACTTTCTTGTCTGTAAGCCAAAATTCTGCCTTCCAGCAGTCTACCCAGATTGGTCAGAATAAAGTGGTTTAGCCAGGCTGCTTTAATTGAGTGATACGTGGCACTCAGGAATAAAAGGCTACCTTTTGAAGAGGACCCTGCTTCAGAAAAGGGGTGAATGGTCATAAAGCTTCAGCTTCAAAGGTAGAAAGGGACAGGCAGAGACAGCCAGGTCCATCTTCCCCTTTACACTCTGAACCCAGCCAGATGGCAGGCTTAAGTAAGGAATGTTTAGATGTAGGAGGGAGGGTAGTTATCGAAATTAGCAACCTAGAGGGTTCTTTAGCTAGCTCTTGCTTCTCTGCTGAGACTTCAGCCATATTGCATTTTGCAGAAATAGTGCTTTCTGGGAGACCATTGTGTCACACTTTGGAGGAAATGGTCATGCCCTGGGGTGTTGCCCTGCACCTCATTCAGACATGAGGGCCCTCCTAATTTACCTCAGAGAACCCTGAATACATATCTGAGAGGGGCAGAGCTTCTCAGATTTGCTGCTTGAAACAACAGAAGAGGAAGGGTCCATGCTGGAAGTTTGATTTACACAACCAGGCCCTGCACTCTGACTAACTGCACCTGCTGCACAATCTGGAACTACATCCCTGTGGACCTAACCTGCTTCAATATTAATAAAGAGTGGACTGCCTGCAAGCTACAGGTTAACGGGGATCACCTGGACCATCACCACCAAGAATCCCCAGCCCATGGTGCCTCCAGTGGATTTGTAAGTGTATTGTCCAAGTGGATTATGGGAAGTACCAAACGTTGAAGGACCATCTTGGAGCTTCCAGACCCTTGAAGTAGGTTTTGGACACATTTAGACCCTAAGAGGAGCTTCGGGAAGAAGTTCCATAAGTTTGGAGCAACATTGGAAAAGCTCCATGAGTGGACTGACTCGACCTAGTCAGCCAAGCCAGCAACACTCAACCAAGAGCTGTTCTGCCCTCCAGGCTTGTCCTCCTGAAAAGCTCCAGAGGTCTGACTTCCAGAATTTGACATGGAGCTTGTCCAAGGCCAAGACGGCGAACCCTCCCCTCCCCAAACCTGGCCTGGTGAAGGACATTGAGGAACCCCAGGACAAGGGTTCCAAGTCCGAAGGTAACAGACTCGACTAGCCCCAACTGCAAGAATCAAGCTACCCACCTTCAACCACGAGCTGGCCTGGATCGCTGGTTCATCCCACTAGAAAGCTGCTGAGGTCTGACTTCCATAGTTTGACCCTAAGCTCGTCAAAAGGCAAACTGGTGAACTCTCACCAAATCGAGGCTGGTGGAGAGAATCCAGATACACCAGCAGAAAAAGCTCCAGGAACGTTTCTAAGTCAGAAGTAAACATTTTTGACTGAGGTAGTCGTGTAGGGATCCCTCGTGGTCGGCCTGAAACTTTGACTTTGTATCAGTCTAGTGCAACCAGATGTTCCAGTAGTCACAATAGATTTGTATGTGCTAGATAGTGCTAAATCTTTGAATCTCCAGTTCCCTACAGTGGATTTGTTTAATTTCAGTTTCATTTTAAAGATACAAATATTTCCTATGTTTATAATTTTTTTTTTTTATTGTGTGTTGTATCTTAATTATTTACTGAATTGGTGTTTTTAAATGCTTTACATATTTGAAGTTAGCCTGCCTGTTTGCAGCCAAGCTACCAAGGGTTGAGCATGTTTTTTTTTAGACCTATTCTGAGCCCTACACTGTGTTAGAGGCCTTATTTCCAGTCGTAGATACATAATTATCACTACTAATAGCTTACTTTCCAACAAAAGCCTTTTACGCTGTTAACTGATCCTCAAGCTTTATTGACTATCATTGGCAATCTAAAAGCCAAGATGCCTTCTCACATTGAACAGTGGAGATTCTGATTACAAGAGTATGACTACACCATTGTACATCGTCCAGGGAAAGATCAAAACCCTGCTGACTACTTTTAAAGAGTGCCTTTACAAGGTCAAGGTACTTCATCCGAGAAGCCTGAAGCCTACATTAATTTCATTGTAAAGTCAAATACACAAGCTGCCAAATTGTTAGCCCAGGTCATCACTGCCATGAGCCATGATAGTGAAAGGCTGAAGTTGAAAGATATAAATACTCATCAGTCATGGAACTGACATGCTTGACCTCTCACCAGTGATGGTGAAAACCAAAAGAACAAAAACATTAAGAATGAACTGTCTATAACTCAGGAATGAGTTACACTGCATGGGTCAAGAATCCTAATCCAGAGAGTTTAAGACAGAAGATAATTGAAGTGACTCACAAAGGACATTGTGGTATTCTTCCCTGCAAGAGAGCCCTCTGAGATCGAATCTGGATTCTGTATTTAGATGAGAGGGTTAAAAAGCAACTCAAGCTCTGTCACCTATGTAACTGCCTCTATACGAACATTACTCAACATACGCTTACCATGTCAGAACTTCCTAAGCATGCATGGCAGCGAATAACCATTGATTTCTTTGGTCCACTCAACAATGGACATTATTTGATGGTAATTGTGGATGAGTACTCTCAAGTTACATTAAGAGAGGCTCTCTCATCCACAACTCATGGGCAAGTCATATGGGGGTTCCAGCTATTTTGAAGTCTGATAATAGCATGCCATTCAACAGTAGAGAACTCAAGGATTTTCTGGAGCAACTGAACGTGAAGCATCAGAAGAGTACATCTTTGTGGCTGCAGGCCAACAGTCTAGTTGAGTGTTTTATGAGTATACTAAAGAAAGCAGTACAGCAAGCAACACTTGAGAGGCTCAATTTCCACTCTATGTGCCTATCGATCGACACCTCACTCGACCAAGGAGGAAAGTCCTATGACTTTGATGGTCGGGTGAGCAATGAAAACCAGCTTACCTCAATTGAACAAAAAAAGATAAGGAAAAATTATGATGCTCCATGTGATGCTGCACCTTTCTACTTTGTGTCCATCAAGGGACATATTGTGACTGCCCAGTATCCTGGGAAATCTGTTACCAGAGACTCTTCTCACTGTTGGCATTTGATTCATCTGTGTTCTAATCCAGATGGTAAAAGAAAATCTAAACCTTAGAACCCAGCAACTGTTGTTATGTCTTCACCGTCTTCAAAAATCTCTGACGGTGAAGATGACAGTTCTCAACTTCCAGTAACCAAATCAGTCCAAGTAATTAAAATGCTGTGGAGGTTGATTGAGGAAATGTGATTGTATAATATAGATATATATTTGGTGATTTGTAAAAACTGTAAATGTTTTATGTAACTCTGTGGAGCTGTGACATAGGTATCAGAGGACAATTCCATGAAAGCTTGCTTTAGAATGTAGGGTTCACACTTACATGAAGCAGAATAAAGACATATAATACTAAGTTCTGTGTGTGGCATGGTTATTGGCAGGCGCTTAGGCTGGGAAGACACTACAGGTTGAAACGTGGGACCTGATTTAGAGTGTGGTACAAAAGGGAGTGGTGATGGACGGAGCATCTGAATCAATCAAACACTCACACCCAGTCAAAAGATCTGGGTTTAATCCATCACCGTTCTTTAGCCCACTCTGCCACCCCAGTTCAGACATGGCTATATGCAAATCAGTCTGACCCTGTGCCTCATGGGAACAGTCCTGCCCGAACTGCCAAGCCATGTCTTCCCTGGACCGGAAACAGGCTTCCGAGGACCGGTTTCTGGCATTCCAGCCGTCTTCAGCCCGGCTTGCTTGAATCCAGTGGCAAAGTGAGCAAGGGACTCACGTCTGAGCATACCCTGCCACACTTATGGCGGCCAAAAGCGGTACAAATGGGGGTGGTGATGGACGGAGCATCTGAATCAATCAAACACTCACACCCAGTCAAAAGATCTGGGTTTAATCCATCACCGTTCTTTAGCCCACTTAGCTTTGTTTGCCCTAAGTGTGGCAGGGTATGCTCAGACGTGAGTCCCTTGTTCACTTGGCCACTGGATTCAGGATAGCCTGGCTGATGAGGATTATGAATCCGAAACCGGTCCCAGGATGCTTGTTTCCGGTCCAGGGAAGACATGGCTTGGCAGTTCGGGCTGGACTGTTCCCATGAGGCACAGGGTCAGACTGATTTGCATATAGCCATGTCTGATCTGGGGTGGCTGAGTGAACTAAAGAATGGTGAGGGATTAAACCCAGATCAGTTGACTGGGGGTGGGTGTTTGATTTGTTCAAACGCTCCGTCCATCATCCCCTTTTGTATCGCTGATTTAGAGTGTGGTGGACGATTTAATCCGCCACAAACGTGATGGAAGCTCTGTCCTCCTTATTACAAGTGTATTTTATTCTATGGCACTTGCAGTAAGGTGGACAGGAGATCTGCTAGCCTTGTGACAGAGTAACCAATCTCCCAAACTCATAATCAGGCACTATGCTTTCTAAGTTCTATTGTAGCAAAAAACGATTTTATTAGGAAATGCATGCAGAATTTTTTGATAACTTTCTAAAAAGATGTGATGTTTAGTATTAATCATTTAAATATATGTACAGTTATTTTCACTATTCAGATGAAAAAACTGTTACATGAGTGTACAGTCTTGGTGCACTTTATATCACAAGAAGGGAGAAAGTAAATCTAATCTATCTATCTAATGCATTGCTTCAGAAATCTTAGCTAGTTTGACTTATACAAAAGGTGTTTTTGTTCAAATTAGTACATAAAAGGGGGTACATAGAATAGGACAGCATTGTACCCCACTGATGCATTTTTTATGTAAATTCAACAATTTACGTATAATAGGGCAGCATTTTACCCCACTGAAGTACTTTTAATATGAGGTATACGTTCTCTTTTAAATAGATCGTCTACATTAACTGTGATGCAAAGATTTCATTACAACCATCCATACCCTAATATTAAATACTATAGTTGATTGACTGTCTCCATGTTCTCCTGTTGTGGTTGCATTGTGTATAAAGATTTGACATCTAATGTGCAAAGAACAGGATTATCAGTAGTGGTGTCTAGATGCTCTAGTTTCTACAAATAATATGATATGAATGAATACAAAGTTATTATTAAGCGCCCAGACGCCCCTAAGACTTTTCATGTGCTAATGATTAACAGCAAGGGCATCTCCATGATGTCTATGATTTATGTTGACATTTTGTATCCAGTGAGTTGAATCATTGATTTAATGGTGTAAACGATGGGTTGTAAAAAAAGTCAGCAGTGCCTAATTTGTGAAAATAAAAGTGTATATGCGCAACTCACTTTTCCCATTGGCACCACTTTGATATTATAACTGGCACCGCTCAGTTCCACAACTGGCACTGCTCCCTGCCAACACGTAGAATATACAGACAAATGTAGACAGTGAGTTCTCCTTCCTCAGTGCGGGTCTGATTGAGTTCTCCCCAAGAGAAAAGTTTTAAAATATTGGGTCAGACAGTGCATTTCACAGTTAAGTATACACCTGAATTTGGTAAAACCCATTGGCTTTGTATGGAGTCTTTAAAAGAGAACCACAATTGGCAACATTATGTCAGCATTTCAGATTTTAAAGCTAATAATCAGAATGGCACTGGCATTTCTGGAAATGGCGTCACAACACTTTCAGCACAATAATGACATCACAGGAAATCACATTGCATGTTTAAGGAATTAGATCAGAGAATATAACTTCAAAGTCAGGTGATGTCATGAGAAACTTGTGTAAGTTGCTTTGTGGCTAGTATCAATATTGCTTACCGGTGCAAAGTATCGATGTCAGTAACTCTCAAAGAAAGTCCTGAATTTCAGAGCACTCCTCAGCTTTTGGAGATGTGTTGGTAATTCTGTGCCTCCTCAAGGGCCTGGGTTTAACTTCAACACAGACTTTGGGGCTCATTTATGAGTTTATGGTGCAGTGCAGTGCAGCAAATCACCTCGGTGTACTGCACTGCATGACAGGGAAAGGGCAGGAAGGTGCTGTATTTAAGGCAATATGACGCATTACTGTTTGTTCCCTTTCACTGGTGTACTTTGGGCAGCATAGCGTCAATGCAGGCACCCTTGCACCATAGTGCAAGGGTGCCTGTGTCGCATGCTTGATTGTTTTATGTAGGAAGGGGCTCCTTCCTGCAAAAAAAAACAATCCTGAAAGGTATGTTCTCCTCTCGATATGTGCTGCAAAATGCAGCACTTATAGGAAAAGTAAGAAACAAAGGGAAATAGAGATGTTTCTCTTTGTTACACCTCCCCTGGAAGATGTAAACTTTTGGCACATCCCCAGGTTTATAAGTTCAAATCCATGGCAGTTGTGTGGTAACACTCATGCAATGCCAAGGATTGACTTTCCAGGGTAGAGTAACGCAATGCAGCAATTTGCACTGCGTTGAGTTCATCCAGATTTTTTAAACCACTCAGAGCCACGCACAGCGTGAGTGGCTTCAAACTTCTGACTTAGAGTTTTAAGTCACGCATGCACCAAGGTATGTGGTATAAACGTGATGCAACCCTCTCATAAATTAGCCGCTTAGAGTGCAGCCTCCTCAAAATCAATAGGGTGACTCCAAGAAATCAGTAGCATACAGTTTGCAAAAAAAAAAACTGTGACAAACCTCCTGCACAGTATAACAGATTGGTATTTTATAGATCTCTCAGGTGTGGAGCTTGAGCTTCAAGGTGTGGAGGTGGGAGGTTTGAGGTCTCTTATGCTACTGTGGAATAAATAATTCAAACTCAAACTCCTAGCACCATATACTCTTAATGTCAGCACTGCACTTACAATGTCTAAGAATGGACTTATACACTGTATGGGTACAGGGCTCATGCACCTGTACCCTCACCACTGGTATAGTGCACCCAGCTAGAGGGATGACTGATCTATGCCAGGGCAGTGGGTTGTAGGCATGTCACACTGGGATGTGTGCCATGTCGACTCTTCACTTTATTCTGCACCAAAATACGCAGCCTGCAAAGGCAGTGTGTAGGTGTAAAGAAACAGGGCCTCTAAGGGAGGCCCAATAAGTGCTGCAGCCCTTAGAGGCCTTCCCTGGTCACAGTGCCCTGGATACCTGAGGTACCATTTACCAGGGACTGACCTGTGGCCATAGAATGCCAATTTGGTTTAGTCTTCAGTGCAGTTTTAGGGAAAGAACATAGGCTCTGGGTACCTGATTGGCAGGATCCCTAGGCACACTCAGCCAAAGCACATCAGCAGTTCAAGAAAAAGTAGGGGCAACCATGCAGAAAGAGGGCACCTTCTCACAGGCTGTTCCTAGGAGGAATATGGTATGGATCTGGGAGGCCTGAGGTGTGAGTTTTGGAACCGTGTACCTGGCAGATGTAGAGCTCAGAAGTGTGAGTTTGGAGCTGGTAGATGCAAAAACGTGTATGGTGTTTAGGTAAAACGTGTGAGATGTGGTGCTGAGAGGTGTGAAGTGAGGTGTTGAGAGATGTGCAGCTGAGAAGTGTGAGATGTGGAGCTGAGACATGAAGTGGTATGAGAAATGGCGTTTAGGGGTGTGAGCAGTGCAGTTGAGGTCAATCCATTCAGAAGTGTGCAACTGAAAGGCTTGATGTAAACAGCTGCGGTGTGAGGCATATAACTGAGAGGTACAGAGCTGACAAGCATGAGTTGCTGAGCTGACATGTCTGATGTGTTGAATAGCTAAGTGAGGAGATATATTGAGGGCTGGGGTGGGAACAGCAAGATGTTCAGTGCTGATCTGTGAGAAAAATGCAAGACAGTGAGTACATTTTATGTACAATAGTTAAAATCATTAAAATTGGACTACTGTTCACAGATCATTGCGTTTTTCGACTTCAGCTAAAAAAATATTTCACCGGTGTCTGTCTGTCCAATTCCTCTCAGAAAGTTCCAACAAAGTAAACAGGGAAAAAGACTCTACCTCTCGTTTATGAGCCCCGGAGGGTCATTGAGCCACATAATGCATTTATCTGAAAAATATAGAGGAGACATCTATTAAGAACTAGGGGCCACATGTACATAATTTAGGGATTGTGAGTTACTAATTTAAATCACAATTCCTAGTGTACAAAAATGTGCAAGTTATTAAAAGCAATTCCTAATGGAGGTTTCAATAGACCTACCTCATGAATATTAATGAAGCAGGTCGCAATTTGCGACCCATTACGAATTGCAGCCATCACAGGGATGGTGAACTGTCAGCAGGCCAGCTTGTCTGTGATTATTTCAATAGAAGTGATATTTTTCTAAATGCAGCCTGTTTTCCTTAAAAGGAAAACTGGATGCATTTAAAAAAATAATTAAATGTTTAAGTTTTTAAGAGTAGGCAGACTATTAACAAGGAGTTCGTAGTCATGGAGGTATTCGGTTGGTGTCTGTTCATGGTTTTCTCTAAAACCTTGGCTGGGAATAGTAGCAGGGACATTGGTCTGTAAATGACATATGTTTAAGGTTCTGTACAAGATTTCTTAAGAAATTAAAGGACAGTAGCATGTTTCAAAGAGATTGGGGAACTAACGGAAGTCGTGGAGAAAATCGAAATGGATATTAGCATGGCACTGATGGGTTGCAGACCTTTGGAGTAGGCATGGTGGGGGCAGGGGACTGATGGGGTCCCTGAGTAGATGGGCTATATCGTGGTGGCATTTTATTCTGGGGTGATGGCTGGCCATGTGGTTAGCATTGTATTGGAGAACGCCTTCTCAGCAGGATCACCCCCAAACCTTTTCTCTTCATTCTCCCCTTTTTGCAGAATTTATTTTTGCTGGCTTTAGGACTTTGCTAACCAGTGCTAAAGTGCTTGTGCTCTCTCCTTAAAAAGCGGTAACATTGACTTATCGACAATTGGCATATTTAATTTACTAATAAGTCCTGAGTAAAGTTCAATACATGTGCCCAGGGCCTGTAAATTAAATGTTACTAGTGGGCTCCCACTTAAGTTACTCTTAAACATATCTCAGACCTGCCATTGCATCTAGTGCGTGCAGTTACACTGCTAGGTCGACCTGGCAAGATAAACCTCTTGCCAGGCCCAAACCTTCCTTTTTAATACATATAATTCACCCCTCAGGTAGGCCTGGGACAGCCCATGGGCAGGGTGCAGTGTAGTTGAAAGGTTGGACATGTGCGTTTTACATGTCCTCATAGTGAAAAACCCTTAAGTTCATTTTTCACTGCGGCAAGGCCTATTTCTCCCATATGTTAACCTGGGTCTTACCTCATTACATTTTATAATAGTTATTCCCAAATGGGAAGATATCACTAATTCTAGTTTGGTGTCTCTTGAGTCAAAACTTAAAATCACAACTTATGGTGAAGTTAGATTTCAAATTGCAATTCTGAAAATGCCATTTTTATAAAGTTGTGCTGTGGCAAAAAATTATGGACAGAATGCTGAATCAGTCAAACATTCACTCCAGTCAAGGGATCTGGTTTAAATCCAACTTTCTCTTTCCCACTGCGCCAACCCATTTTGGACCCAGCCATATGCAACTCAGTCTTGACCATGCTGCTAATGGGAACAGTGCATTGTATATCAATGGGGGATACCCGAAGAACTACCAGACCTGGGTTAATAGTACAGTAAATGGTCAGGTAGTTTAGGATAGATTGAATACAAACAGTAAATCACATAAACAGTACAGAGTTATTCAGAGTCCAATAGATCGGAACTCCAATGTATTATATTGTTATTGTTTGTGGCAACGCAGTTTCTCAATGCTCCTAAACTGGTACTAATATTTACAGATATTTACAAAATTTGGTGCTCAGTGTAGGGTAATGGGAGAAGGAGTGCTTGTGAACATTGTGGAGTTATGAGCGAGAGGACACGGAGAGGGTAGTGTGACATATATCCATCACATTTGCTTGGTGATACGGATCCAGCCTTAAACATAGGTCAGTTCTTCCACATATATTACATACCTTTACATGGACACCGTCAATAATTTACAATTGTCCTTGCTTGTAATCAGATAGGTAGTTAAAAAAATTAATGACATCTTAATGGTTCACAGGGTTGGGTGGGTAGGTGAATCCCCTAATAATATACAAGGGGATTGTCTTGTTATAATTTTTAGGCGTACTTGCATCTATGCCTTACCCCTGGGTTACTTCCACAGGCCACCTATTGGAAAATGTGAGTTTGACATTAGCACTCCCTTACCCACCTTGACTAGATACCAGGAATTATCACCTTTGAAGGCTGTTGATTGACTACCAATCACAGCACATAGAGTGGAAGTAACATCAGTAACATTGGAAATCATGGTATTAGGGAAACAGGATACTGCCTCCATTATAGAGGGAATATCTACCCCAAGGAATCTGAATAATCAGGAAGAGATCTTAGGACAGTTACAAGAGCAAAAGATGGATAATCAGTGACACTCATAATAGTAGTGGTAATTTGTCAGCTGTGCCCAAGATGGCCACTAAAGCCGATAATAGTTAAATTTCATTTTATGGAACATAGCAGGCCTTTGTAAGAACCTTAGTGATCCAGATTGTCACGGGTACATTGAACAGAGTGACATCTGTCTCTTACAGTAGACTTGGGCCCTAGAAACCCCGCATAGAGTAGGCTGTAAGACATCTGGGGCTAGATGTAGGTAAATCAGATTTACCGATTCATAAATACCGAATTTTACCGATTCGGTATTCATGAATCGGTAAATCTGATGTAGGTAATTATTCGGTAACAAATACCGAATCGGTAGGATTCGGTATGTACCGATTCGGTAATTACCGAATCGGTATTTGCCATTGATTCCTATGGGCCTTGAAGCCCATAGGAATCAATGGCAATTACCGAATCGGTAAAAATACTGAATTGCCAAGGTGGACAGGGTGTCACTTTGACACCCTGTTGCACACCTGTTTGTGGCTTGTGTGCCATGTGACACACAGACATGCCCTTAGGGCATGTCTGTGTGCCACATGGCACAGGTGTACATGCACAGATGTGCATATACACAGGAATTCGTTATTTACCATGCAATAGTATTACATGGTAAATAACGAATTCTTAAGGGCCTGTGGCACTGTTTACTGTGCCACCTACATATTGATTTACAGAATCGGTAAATTTACAGAATCAGTATTTTACAGATTCTGTAAATTTACCGAATTGGTAAATTTACCGATTCTGTAAATCAAAGGCCCCCTACATTACAAAACCCAAATACCGGTAGGTAACGACTGAAATCGGCCGTTACCGACCGGTATTTGGTCTCCTACATCTGGCCCCTAATGTGGATGCGACTCCATCGGTAAGAGGGAGTCCCTCAGAGGGTCTAGTAATGTGGATAAAAGTAGCCCTCGCAATTGAAATTACCAAATTGCGCATATATTCGCGAGATATTATAGGTGTAAAAATTACAATTAAGGATGGAAGAGTACTTCATTTATAGAATGTCTACAATAGACCTAGTCCAGCTTCAAAAGAGTCTTTGGTAATAGAACATATGGACTCTATTTTAAACTCATTAAGTACAAAAGCAGGCATAATAATAGGTGGGGATTTAAACTGTAATTTTGAACCAGTTGTAGGGCTCTGTAATATTTTCAAAGACCAAGACATAGTTAACAATATTTCTGTACTAGATAGTACTAGCACAGTACCTTGCACCGTGGCAATAGTTCAAATTATGAAATTGGTTGTTAGGCATGGGCTAAGAGCATGCAATTGACGCCTTCCAACGGATATGCCAAAAGCACACACATTTTGTAGGGGAAAATCATGTAGCAAAATAGATTATATATTGGTATCATTCGATGTCTGGTCCTATGTAATTGATTTCAAAATAGTCCAGAGAATAGAGAGTGATCACCGTCCCCTTCAATTGTTAGTCTGTGACCGGCTTCTTTCTATTTGCTCCCAGTCTACCGAGAGCTTGGATATGATCCCCAATGACCTTGTAGTAAGTAATAATCGTCGTTCCCTAAAATGGGCCCATATAATAGTACATAATGATATACTGGCAAATATTTATTATACATTTGCTGGCATTTTTGGTCCCCATACAGATCTATTATTAGGAAAAGACAAATTCTTAGAATTACACAATAATCTACTGATAGCATTGTCTGCGATAGTTACTAAAATGTCAAAATGGTAAATGGAGAAGGAAAAGCGCTCAGTAGTGAAGTAAACGCTTGGTATGACAAGTATAAGTATAAGTATAAATTGTTTTGTAACGCGCTCTGTTACTTGGGAGTATCCTGGCGCGATAGAAAAAAGCGGGGGAGAGCAGCAAGGATCGACTTATGTCACACTTCTAAACAGATGGGTTTTAAGATTTTTCTTAAACTGGGCTACGTCTTGACTAGAGCGCAGAAGCAAGGGGAGGGCGTTCCAGGCACGGGCCACTACAACAGCAATAGATTGGCCACCCAGCCTGGCTCGCCTAAACCGAGGAAGGGTAATTTTAAACAGCGAGGATGACCTAAGGGCTCTTGTAGGGACATAGAGAGTGAATCTCTTCTTCAGATAGGCCGGACCTTGGTCATGAGTGGCTCTAAATGCAAGCACTAATGATTTGAAAAGGATGCATTGCGGTACTGGGAGCCAGTGAAGACCAGACATATGAGACCGAACGCTCTTCCATCTCGGAACATTACAAAGGAGACGGACAGCGGCATTCTGAATGACTAACAGCCGCTTAACCAGGTAAGCAGGAATGCCGCTAAACAGGGCGTTCGCATAGTCTAGCCTCGCTAAAATAAGTGCTCGGGCAACAGTCTCCCTAGCCTCTCTAGAAAGCAGTGGAAAATTTTTTCTGAGCATTCTTAAAGTAGCGAAGCATGTCCCAGATACTTTCTTTATGTGGTCCTCAAATCTTAGATCCTCCCCAAACCAGATGCCGAGATTTTTGGCCGGGCCACCCATCACCTTGGGACAGGGAATATTCGGGGGCCACAGTGAGTTCTTGAAACTGGGAGGGAAGGAGCCATAAAAGAGGACCTCCGATTTATCCTCATTGCATTTTAGCTGGGCCAAGGTTAGCCAGCGAAAAACTGAGGACAGGCAAAGCTGAACCGTTGCCGTGTCTAAGTGATCATCTGGCCAAGTGAAGAGTAGCTGCGTATCATCAGCATACCCTATGATTTTAGCCCCGTACTGTTCTGCTAAATAAAACAGGGGGATGATGTATATGTTGGACAGTAGGGGGCTAAGAGTTGATCCCTCTGGAACCCCAGTAAGAAGTGGTTTGGGCTCAGAGGAGAAAGGTGGCATCCAGACCTGTTGTGTCCTGCCAGAAAGAAATGAGGACAGCCAGGCTAGGACATTGCCACCAATGCCAATTGTGGATAACCTGGCAGTGAGGAGTGCATGAGGGACAGTGTCGAAGGCGGCAGAGAGATCCAATAAAATCAGGACCGCTCTGCCGCCCCCGTCCAAACACTCCCGGATAGACTCCGACATCTCTACCAGCGCCGTCTCCGTGCTATAGGCCGCCCTAAAGCCTGACTGGGCTGGGTGCAGAGCATTCGAAGTCTCGACAAACCTTTCCAATTGGCAAAAAACCACTTTCTCACATATTTTCGCCAGTGCGGGCAAAAGGGAGATGGGGCGATAGTTGCCTGGGACAGTAGCATCGAGGCCAGGTTTTTTCAGAAGCGGCAGGAGCTTTGCCTGCTTCCATTTACCAGGGACCTCTGCCAAAAAAAGAGAACGGTTCACTATCTGGGTGACATCCCTACAGACAATGCTGGCCACATCCGCAAGTACACGGGCAGGGCAAGGGTCTGAGGGAGAACCAGATTTGAGGGACTGGAGAAGGAGGTAAAAAGTTAGTGAGCTGCTGAATTCCACCATGGCATGGCCCGATAGAGGGGCCATCCCCTGAACTTTCAGCCGGTAACGCAGAGAGCAAATCCTGCTGAATCTTTGCTATTTTGTCTATAAAAAAGTGAGACAAATCTTCGCACAATTCCGCCGAAGACTGGAGAATGGCGACTTCCGCCACTGGGGATACAAAACTTTTGACAATTGAGAAAATTTCTTTACTGTTGTTTTCCGCTTTGGCGATTCTCCCTGCATAATAAGTTCCTTTAGCAGTTTTGATGGCGGCATAGTAGTTTTTTTGGGCTACACGCAGGGCAGCCTTTGCGTCAAAACTATATCCCCGCCTCCAAACTCGCTCTAACTTTTTACAGCCCAGTTTTAACTCCCTCAGCCCAGGCGAGAACCAGGGTTGAGAGGGGCTATGCCGCACCCTAAACACAGTGGCGTGTTTAGTGGATGCATTCGCCGCCTGCAGCACCCTTTCATTAAAGACATCAACCGCCTTTTCTAGCTCAGGGTGGGTTTCATACAATTTTTTACTAGCTCCTGGGCGAACATATCCAGGTTGATCCTATGGGGGTGGCGAGCAGGCGGTACCTGGGCAGGTCTGCCTACATTATCCACCTCCCATGAGAATCTAACGAGATCATGATCCGACCAGGTGACCTTTTCAACGCCTAATACCTTGATAGGAAAATTAGAGCACACTAAGTCCAAGAGATGGCCTCTGGCATGAGTCGGAGAAGTCACCCATTGCTTAAGCTGTGCCAAATCAAAAACTTCCCCCAGTCGGCGCGTTTTTCGCAGATTCAGTGTCATCTACGTGAATATTAAAATCACCGACCAGAAGGAATTTTGGAAAACTCAGGGCCCTTGGCACTATACATTCCTCCAAAGTTTCTATAAAGTGACTAACATAGCCTGGAGGTCTATAGATCAAGGACCCTCCTAAAGTAAAGTGGGGACTGATAGTGAGAGAAAAATGGAGAACTTCACCCCCAGCCCCTAACGCTAATTGCTCAGTGGAAAAACGCCATTCTTCCTTAAAGATCACCGCTACCCCTCCCCCTCTCCCTAAAGGTCTGTGAGCTCTAACAATCTTGAATCCTCTGGGGACTGCAAGTTCAATAATCGGGGCACATGAATCAGTGAGCCACGTCTCCGTAATAAAGAGGAGATCAAACTGGCCATCCACCAGTGCATCAAAGATATCGGCTGCATGTTTCACCATGGACCTCGCATTAATTAGGCCGGCCCTAATTGTTGTATGGGCTCTATCAACAGCTGAGCGCGGGGGTAGGGAGGGCTGGAATAAGACGCCACAGCTAGAACACTCTGCCATAGCACCCTCCTGTCCCAGCCATTGACAGCCCTCATTTTTAACGAGGGGACATAGCTCCAGTAGCTCCCCTCGAGAGTAGGTAATCCTGTGGGACCCAAATCGACCATGAAAAGGAGGGGCAGAATGACTGGCCCTGGGCCCGTCCTTGGCACGGACGGGTGCAGACGGGCTTGCCTTTGGCGCGCCGCCGGCGCGCCCGATGCGCTTCCTGGGCCAAGGGGTCATTTTATGGAGGCGGGGGGCGGGCGGGGCGAGGCACTAGACTGCTCGCCCGGCTCGATATCCTCACAGGAGATGGCGGGGCCGGAAAGAAAATCTCCGTGGTTCGAGCCCTGGTTTTGTGCAAATGCGCGGTTAAAGTATTAAAATCACCATAAGACACACATAAGCATTAAAATAATAATGGCAGCAAGATTAGCAGCAAAGTTTTAAAACATGACATACACGAGTCCCGGCTTCCGCCTCAGGACTAAAACACACCCTCACTCGCAATCAGCGGGGATGTGATTGGCGTAGGTTTTTATGCAGGCGGGGATGGAAAGAAAATCTCCGAGGTTCGAGCCCTGGTTTTGTGCAAATGCGCGGTTAAAGTATTAAAATCACCATAAGACACACATAAGCATTAAAATAATAATGGCAGCAAGATTAGCAGCAAAGTTTTAAAACATGTTATACACGAGTCCCGGCTTCTGCCTCAGGACTGAAAAACACCCTCACTCGCAATCAGCGGGGATGTGATTGGCCTAGGTTTTTATGCAGGCGGGGGGCGGGGCCGGAAAGAAAATCTCCGAGGTTCGAGCCCTGGTTTTGTGCAAATGCGCGGTTAAAGTATTAAAATCACCATAAGACACACATAAGCATTAAAATAATAATGGCAGCAAGATTAGCAGCAAAGTTTTAAAACATGACATACACGAGTCCCGGCTTCCGCCTCAGGACTGAAACACACCCTCACTCGCAATCCAGACAAGGGCTGTTGTAGGGTAAAAACAGAACTAATAATGGCAATAAAAAACAAGAACATATCCAATATAAAGGAGATCAGGTTTAAATACAGGCATACCCTTGAGAAGGCTAAAAAAATATGGGACAATGAAAACTGGTCTGATTTGCTTAATGCAGCCAAAACTAAGGACCAATTGGGCTTTTGGAGGATTGTATCCAAAGGGAGTAAAACAGGGAAAGAAGTCACAGATATTTATCTTGATGCAGCTACCTGGGTTGATCATTTTACAAGGCAGTATGCAGCACCAGATAGTGGTATGACTACACCCAATGATGATTTGATATTGAATACAAATGATGATAAACTAGTGTTTGATTTAGATAAAACAATAATGGCGATTAGTGCAGTAAAATCAGGGGAAGCCCCAGGACCTGATAAAATCCCAGGAGATTTATTGAAACACAATATCAGTGTCTAGGGAGCCTACATTAACCACTTATGCAACGCCATAGCATCAGGTGCAGCAATTCCAGAAACCTGGAAAGGGGCGGACATTTTTACAATTTTTAAAAAGGGAAAGCATTATGACTCACTAAATTATCGCCATATTAGTTTAATAGATATTTTACAAAAAGTTTTCGCGAGGCACATTTTAAATCGTATAAATATATGGTTGGAGGAGAATACTGTACTTTCCAAATTTCAGGCAGGTTTTAGACCTAAAGTTAGTACAATAGATCAGGTCTTTAGATTTTGCTGTTTGTGTTGGAAATATGTAAACCTAAGAAAGGGGCATCTTTATGTCGCCTTTGTAGATTTAAAGGGGGCATTTGATCTTATCCCTCAGGCTTTTATTATGGGATACTTTGAGACGCCAAGGGTTGCCATCAAACTTACTTGAACAAATAATTAGGCTGCATGAAAATAACTATGCCAAGGTTAGATGGGGACCAAGGGGCGAACTGACAGAACCAATCCCCATAAAAAGGAGTGTTCGCCAAGGATGTGTACTGGTATCAACTTTATTCTCATTGTATGTCAACGATATACCAACATTTTTAAATGGCTGTACAAATGATGCTCCAAAACTAAGGGGCGAATTGGTGCCAGCATTGTTATTCACTGATGATACAATATTAATATCTCAAACATCTAAGGGATTACAAGGTTTAATAGATTCATTCCATACATATTGCAAAACTAAAAGCCTAGAAATAAACATTAGTAAGACCAAATATATGGCTATAAATCCCCACAAAACTTTTCGGGCAAACATAAATTTGAATGGTCAAAACTTGGGGCGCGTACAGAGTTTTAGCTATTTTGGTATTTCTTTAGATACTAAATTATCATGGAGGAAACAAATAGAAAATAGCAAGATAACCCTGACACAAAATATGTTACCTATTATGTAAAGGCATAGGAGCACTTTTTTCTGAGGCAGTCTCTCTAGCATTGGAGGTGTTCAAATATAAAGCCCAATCTGCAGTGTTATATGGGGCTGAAATATGGGGACCCTTCTGTAAAAAGAATTTTGAGGTGGGGGAAAATAAATTTTATAAAGCGGTTTTAAGTCTTCCTGTTCACACACCACTAACACCAATCACTTTGGACTTGAATGTAAAACGGACTGATAATTATGCAATCTTAAAACCTCTTACACTATGGGTGAGATTATGGTCCATGCCAGAGTTATTAGATTATAAGGCTGGAATTGAGGAAATCATGTAACTGGATCAGAACAGAAGTAACAAATGGCTTAGACACTCTGTTTGTGGTTAAGAAAGATTGCCTATCACAGTTTTGTGAGGATCCTTCTTCATTGTCTCAAACCTCTAAGAAATTGTTAAAATCCACCTTTTGAGCCTATATTCAAAGTAATGTGTTTCAAGATACAGCAAGCGGGGCGTTAACTACAAGGTTCCTTTTGTTCAAGGATACAGCGTATTTCGAGACATTTTTGGACGAGGTACGCCATCCGCTTGCCAAAACGTTATATTTGAAATTTAGATATGGCGTAATGATCACTAATACAATTGTAACAAAATGGGCCAGCAAACAAAGTGACAATATGGTTGATTTATGTACTTTATCAGATGCAGTCAAAGAAAATGCCCTGCTTATTTGCAGGCCAGGAAAAATTAATTAAACAGATTTGCCAGAATCTAGGAAGAAGATCATGTAAAGAGGTGGAAAGAATCCTAAGATCCAAAGCTGCACAAGTTATTGTTTTGGTGTTAGTAGATTCTTATTAGCTGTTAGTTTCGTAAGAGACTAAAACTATAGTGTACTGCCCGTGTTTGCCTGACATTTCCTAAATAAGTTAGTGTTGATAACAGAAAGCCATGGGGAATTGTATTCTACTATGTAAGAATTTATTTATTAATTAGCAAACTCACTTCTAACGACAATACCAGAGTACATTTTAAAATTGTCGAATTTAAGACTAAACTATGAGATCTCCACTTTTTAATTGTTGACACCTTTTTAATATATTTATGCTTGTATTTATGTTTTAACAAAAGGGCGCAAGGGTTATGTAGACCCCTTGCCAGTACCTTTCTTATGTATAATTGCTACGCAGGTTATCAATGGATTATTCATATTTGTATCCAAAACTGCATGTGTTTTTATGTATCTTTTATGGTTTAAAGGAACCGAATAAATATTTTGAAATGAAATTAACTGAATCTCGTAATTTTTGTAGAATAATGTCTATACAAACACAAGTCTACAATGTCTTCTTTCTCTCTGACATCACCATAACACGTTTTTTTGATTGCGATTGGACATATTACTATCATTATTGATTAGTCTTCTTTTCCACTGGAACCACTGTTTCTGTTACTATTGACCTACTCGGTTCCTAGTGAATGGGGTTCTCCTTGTTCTTGTTCTCGACTCTTGCATTACTGTGTGGCAGGCAGACGTGCCATGGGTAGAGCATGGGTGTTCAAATGCATCCAGTCATCCATTCTGACACATTCCCAGATTTACCAACCCTGGTAAGAGAATGCATCAGAAAGATATGCTTCCCCTACTGAGGTGCAATAAGGAGAAATATCTTTCCTTCTTCACGTTGTTTTTGGGTAGGAATGCAACTCTTCCTGCACAAAAACAATCCTAGATTAAACACAGACACCCTTTCACCATGGCGCAAAGATGCCTGGGTTGGCGCTAGACAGGCACCAGTTTGTGTTTCAGTGCAGGCTGAGAGCAGGAATGTGCTGTATAATGTTAAATAAGGGGCATTACTGCTCTCTTTTTTCATTCAGCACAGTACAGCCAGGTGGCTTGCTGCATTGGGTTGTGCGAAATGCACCAGAAGAAGGATTTTTTTCTGCACAAGGACCAGAACACTGCCATATTGTAAGACTTTGCCATTCTAGCCTTTGGAACTTCCTCTAAATACATACAGCAGAGAGTAGAGTAGAAATTGAGGGGACTACATCGACAAAAAGGGGGAAGACAAGCCCTGATTACTTGGGCAAGACAGGCGCGATGGCCATTGATCCACTGGTTTTTATTCCCTAGTTTTGCCCAAGGGGCCCTCAGGATACAATTAATCGGGGGAACCTGTTGAAACTGCATTCCCATGTTTCAGCCCTGAACCACATTACCTTGGATGATTTGTTAAGGGTAAAATTTGACCCAGATGGGCTGAAGGGAACAGGAGTAGCATTGCGAACTGCATGGAGGAGTGGATCTTTGAGAGACGCAGTGTGGGGTGAAAAAGAATCCTTTGGAGACTGGAGGATCGAACTTGTGAAATCTACCCCGCCAAATATCCGTAAGTTTCATTGAACCCGCCCACAGGTCAGTTAACTCACTTTTTGAATGCACATCAGGCTGAAGTAGAAACTGGGAACCAGAGAAAACTAAAAGATCTGAGGCCAGATGTACGATGGATTTTTGCATGTACAAATAGGTTTTAGACCCAAATGCGCATGCAAAAAACCTGTTGGCCAAGTACTTACCCTATTTTGCGAGTTGCTAATTAAATAGCAACTTCCAAAATGAGGTTAGCGACTAGCTATTACGAAGTGGAGTTCCGAGGGCGTTCCTTCCTAATAGCAAGTCTGAACCCTATGTAAGAATTCTTTGCCACCGCATTTGTGGTCGCATAACCCTCACAGTTTACCACCTTCTTCAAGAGGGTGGTAAACCATTCGCAAACGTTTCATTTTTTTATTTTTAAATGCATCCCATTTTCCTTTAAGGAAAATGGGATGCATTAAAAAAACTGCCTTATTTAAAAGCAGTCTCAGACATGAAGGTCTGCTGACATCAGCAGGCCACAATCCCTGTGGGTGCCAGCCATTCACAATGGGGTCGCAAATTGAGCCTGCCTCATTAATATGCATGAGGCATGCACTTGTGACCCCATTGGGAATTGCAAACAGTGTGTCAGACACTGTTGTACATTGGCAATTGTGACTCGCAATTTGGCGCAATTTGCGTGTCGCAATTGCCAATAGTAAATCTGGCCCCAGGAGCACTAAAGATTGTTTACTCGCGTAAGCCCAAAAGAATTCATTGGGCAGAAGGCAGTGCAAAGAGCAACAGCCACATACAGTTCTCTGGGCCATATGCCTCAGTCCTGATGGGTGCACTCGTTGGCAACCGCAGTTGAAGGCTCTAATTAATTCTCGATGCCAAAAACTGTTGGCACGGATGTCAAACCCTGATATAACTATAATCTCATGGAATGTAGCAGGGCTAAAAAAACGTATGGGAAGCAAGGAGGGTGCCAGTATTTGCGTAGTGGTGACATCTTATGTCTACAAGAAACTTGGGCATTGGCCCCCCAACGCTCTATCAGGCTTCTATGAGATTTTTGCTATTGCATCGCGGCTGAACCATTTTGATCATCCATCGGGGGGTCTGTCAATTTTCATCAAGCATCCTGTCAACCTGTCTGTGACAGCTCTTGACAGTAACTATTCAGCAACCCAAGCTATTTGTATTCACGGTTTAAAAACAAACAACAAACAAATGGCTTTGATTGCGGTCAACTGTTATTTGAATGCTCTCAGGAATGCTAGGATCATCTTGGTAAAGCAGTTTCTCGAATGTCTTGAAGACCACTTTCTTGATTCCTTGGATTGTGAATTTATTATTACTGGTGATTTCAACAGGGGGTTGGGGGAGAAGACTAATGGTGTTTTTAAGTAAAAGACAGACTTTGGAATCAATGGTTTAATGGATAACCACAATTTAGTTACCGCTCAGTCAGAATGTGAGTTGAGAAATAAGGAGCTGATATTCCCGCCAACCAGCAAAAAAAGTGTCAACCATTAATTACAACTTTTTATCTACAAGTTTGGCTGCATGTTTAGATTACTTTGATATTACAATAAGAGTAGAAAGTGACCACAATCATTGAAGAGACACGCTGAGTCTAGCCTTGAAACCCAACTGATTAAGCCATTAAAGTGGGTAATTCATCTGCAGAGGAGGTAGAGAAGCTGGTTAGAAAAATAAAATGGGTATCTGAATACAAATTCTATGTTAGTACATGGTTACAGGATCTGGAAGCTGTTATAAATACAAATTATTTAGTGGGATTTCTACAGGAGTGGGGAAGGATTATGGAGAATTTACGAAAGCATATTTTGGATCAGGAGGGGGGCCCAAACTTTAAAAGCGGAGGCACAACCCAGTAAGGTCAGGCAATTTTTGCAAGGCAATCTTCATATCGAGACAAACGCTGCGTAATGCGTGGCTTGTGCACTGATATAATCCTTAAAAAAAACAGCTGTGGCAGGGAAACTGGCAAACAGGTCACATAAATTCAGAAGAAAAGAATGGATAAGGAATGGGTCACAATCTTTCAGTTATTTCAGGATTCAAACCAAACACGATTTTAGGCCCACATTAATAAATTAAAAGACGGAAATATGGGCAGGGGAAATGGGGTTTCAGACACAGCTTGTGTGTGCCATATCGCTGAGCTGTATGTGGAACAGACTGATAATTTAATAGAGGTTGGAGGGCCCTTCCCTCCAACTTTATCTTTTAAAGAAAAGTTGGTGTAACCAAACCAAGCCTACAACATCAAGAGGTTTTGGAGGCAGGATTGGGCCAGCCGAATGAAGAGACCCAGGTGACTGAGCGTAATCTAACAGATAGGGAAAAGGTGGCAAAGGAATCAATAAAGCTGAAAGCTAATGTTGCCCCAGGCCCAAATGGGCTGCCAGCTGGCCTTTTTAAGGAGGCGCATGAAGGTTGGGCAGTAGTCAGCTCTTTATAACCACTGTTTTCTAAGCGCTGTTATACCAGATGGTTGTAGAAGATCAATTTTATGAGTGGAAATCGGACCGCAGCCGCAGACTATAGATTGATTGGCTTACTGGATTTTGAAGCAAAAGTCTATGCCCGAATTTTACTAGTAAATTTATGCCCTCATTTATGAAAATTGATGCATCGATGCGTGAAAACAGCGAAGCGTCAATTTTCATTGCGCCCTCCTTGCGATAGCAATGATGCATCATATTTACAGTATGACGCATCATGCCTCAAGGAGGTACAGATAGTTCAAGTTCAAGTTCGGGCATTTATATAGCGCACTACTCACCCAGAGGGTCTCAAGGCGCTAGAGGGAGGGGTTCATTATTTGTCGAATACCCAGGTTTTCAGTTCTTTTCTGAAGGAGATGTGGTTCTGAGTAAGGCGGAGGTGGGTGGGGAGTGAGTTCCAGGTCTTGGCGGCCAGGAAGGAGAAGGATCTGCCACCCATGGTGGATTTTCGGATGCACGGGACTGCGGCGAGGGCTTGATTGGATGATCTTAGATGGCGGGTGGGTTTGTAGAAGGACAGTCAAGTGTTGAGGCATTCAGGTCCTAGATTATGAAGGGCCTTGTGTGCGTGGGTGAGAAGGCGGAAAGTAATTCTTTTGTTGACAGGAAGCCAGTGGAGGTCTTTTAGGTGTCCGGTGATGTGATCTTGGCGCGGGATGTCTAATATGAGTCTTGCTGACGCGTTTTGGATGCGCTGGAGTTTTTTCTGTAATTTTGTTGTAATTCCGGCGTACAGTGTGTTGCCATAATCCAGACGACTCGTGACCAGTGCATGGGTGACAGTCTTTCTTGTCTCGAGGGGGATCCAGCGGAAGATCTTTTTGAGAATGCGGAGGACGTTGAAGCATGAGGACGAGACGGTGTTGACTTGTCTGGACATTGAGAGAGAGGAGTCTAGAGTGAAGCCAAGGTTACGTGCATGGTCTGTGGGTGTGGGTGCTGTGCCCAGAGAGGAAGGCCACCAAGAGTCGTCCCAAGCTGAGGGGGAGGATCCTAGGATGAGCACCTCCGTTTTGTCTGAGTTGAGTTTTAGGCGGCTCTGTTTCATCCATTCGGCTACTTCTTTCATGCCTTCGTGAAGATTGGTTTTGGCGGTGTTGGGGTCTTTGGTGAGGGAAAGGATTAGCTGGGTGTCGTCGGCGTAAGAGAAGATGTTAAGGTTGTGTTGACGCACGATAGAGGCGAGAGGACTCATGTAGACGTTGAAGAGGGTGGGACTGAGTGAGGATCCTTGAGGTACGCCGCAGATGACTTCGGTGGCCTTAGAGTAGTATGGGGGAAGTCGGACTCTCTGAGTTCTCCCAGCTAGGAACGAGATGATCCAGTCCAAGGCTTTTCCTTGTATGCTGATGTTGCTGAGGCGTTGTATAAGGGTGCTGTGGCAGACTGTGTCGAAAGCGGCGGATAGGTCGAGTAGGATGAGGGCCACTGTTTCTCCGTTGTCCAGGAGTGCTCGGATGTCTTCGGCCGCTGCAATGAGGGCGGTTTCGGTGCTGTGTTTGGCTCGAAATCCGGATTGAGATGGATCAAGGGAGTTGTTGGATTCAAGGAAGGTGGCGAGCTGGCTGTTGACGGCTTTTTCGATGACTTTGGCCGGGAAAGGGAAGAGGGATATGGGTCGGTAGTTTTTCAGTTCTGAGGGGTCTGCTGTGGTTTTTTTTAGAAGGGCGCTGAGTTCGGCGTGTTTCCAGATTTCTGGGAAGGTGGCAGAGTTGAGAGAGCAGTTGATGACATCGCAGAGTTGGGGTGCGATGATGGAGTCAGCTTTGTTGAAGATGTGGTGG
This sequence comes from Lissotriton helveticus, assembly GCF_964261635.1. Taxonomy (NCBI): domain Eukaryota; kingdom Metazoa; phylum Chordata; class Amphibia; order Caudata; family Salamandridae; genus Lissotriton; species Lissotriton helveticus. Next base: position 220,079,545 of record NC_136059.1, on the reverse strand, counting down.
GGACAGGGGTCAGAAGGCGAGCCAGAGTGGATTGAGTTCATGAGGCGAATGGTGTCTTCAGTGGTGATTGGGTTCCAGGCACTGAGGTTGTTAATTGGAGGAGTGGGATCTGAAGGGGGTGGGGCGGGTTGATCACTGGGAGTATTCTTGAAGCTGTTGTGGATGTCGGCAATTTTGTTGTAAAAGAAGGAGGATAGCGTGTCGCAGAGGTCTTGGGAGGGAGTGATGTCGTTGGATGCTGCGGTGGGGTTAGTGAATTCTTTGACGATATTGAAGAGTTCCTTGCTGTTATGAGAATTATTGTCGAGACGGTCCTTGAAAGCTGATTTCTTGGCGGATCGGATCAGTTGGTGGTGTTTGCGGGTGGCTGTCTTTAGGGAGGCCATGTTGTCTGAGGTTGGGTTTTTTCTCCAATTCTTCTCCATGGTACGGCAGAGCTTCTTGGATTTTTTAAGTTCGTCATTGAACCAGGGAGCCTTTTTGCTGGCTGATTTCAACTGGTGCTTTTTCAGGGGTCCTAATTCGTCTGCACTGTGGGTAATCCATTGCCTGAGGTTGGTGGCCGCTTGGTCTGGGTCCATTGAGAGGGTGGGAGGGTTATTGTTGAGTGATGTGAGGAGTTGGTCGGTGGTGATTTTGTTCCAGTTTCTCCGGGGAATGGGTTGTGGACGGTTGTGGGTCAGGGTGGTTATGTAGCTGAAGTGAACACAGCTGTGATCCGTCCAGTGGAGAGCTGTAGTGCGATCGAAGGAGATGTGCTTGTTGGAGGTGATGTCGTCACTAAATTGAGTGCGGGTGCCTGGAGGCCTGTAAATGAGGGTGCCTCTAAGGGTGGTCCTGGGGTCGGTGTGGATCTGGAAGTGGAGGTGTTCGGCGGTTGCAAGATTGTCGTCGGAGCTGGTTGTAATTTTAATGGTGTTTCTGTGGACGATGGCGATGCCTCCTCCAGTTTGATTGGTGCGGTCTTTTCGAATAATCTTGTAAGTGTCCGGTATGGCTATGGCGATGTCGGGAGCAGAAGATGCGTTCATCCATGTTTCAGTAAGGAAGGCTATGTCAGGTGACGCAGTGTCGATTAGGTCCCAGAGTTCTGTTGCATGTTTGTGGACCGAGCGGGTGTTCAGTAGGATGCATTTCAGGCGGTTGGGTTCGGAGATGTGTGTGGTGGAAGTGGGTTTGGTGAGGGTCCTGAAGCAGTTGAACTTGCAGGAGAGGCAGGCGAATGGGCCGTGGGTAAGTCCTGGGGTAGCTTCGCAGCATAGTGGTGGGCATCCGGGGTTGAGGGCGAGGAGAGTAGCGGCATCATAAGTGGTTCTAGTGGGTTGGGAGTGGCGGGGACCAGGGGGTCCGGCGCTGGGCGCGGTCCAGGCGCGGACGGGCGTAGACGGGCTTACCTTTGGCGCACCTTCGGCGCGGCCGCAGCGCGTGGACGCTGCGCGTTGGGACATCTGTCATAAATGGAGAGTGGAGGGGGGCGGAGCGTGGGAAGGTCAGCTGGGGGGCGGGATCGAGGTGGGGGAGGTGGTGTGGGACGTCACAGCAGACAAAATGGCATCAACAATAACAGCAAATGCTGCGAGGGGCACGTCGAAATTGGCCAAGATGGAGCGTTCTGGGGACAAATAATGCACAAATTTCTAGCGGTACAAAGCGCTAAGGTAACGTTGGGGGCGCTATGGATTTTGCCAGCAAATAAAACACAAAACCCAAAGCGAGGAAATGATAAAGGCAGGAAGCGAGGTAAAGCCCACAGCAATCAATACACAGACAGTAAGGTGACCCAAAGCCCGCAGTGCGCTACGTGGTTAAGTTGTAAAGCGCAAAATACACTCGGCAGTTAAAAATACAGTGAGGCAACACCAAGCCCCGCAGTGCGCTACGTAGTTGCAAAAGCGCCAAATACACTCAGCAGTTTAAAATGCAAAGAGGCCCACAACGCCCAGCGGTGCGCAACGATACAAAGGTAGGTAGCGGTAGTAGAGGTACTTAGCAGATTTGAAGCGCTATGTCATGGAGTCGAGTGAGGAGGAGGTGAGGGGAGCGACCGCTTCTATCGAGGATATGACGGTCACCGATACCTCAGTATCTCTGTGTATCTGTAGGCGCAAAAATGACGCATTGCTGGAGTGTGTCATAAAAGTGACGCAACTTCAACAATGGGTCATTTACACATGGGCAAGTCCCATGTTAAATGTAACTGCGTCATTTTTACGCCTGCCTTAAGGCGTAAGATATTGACGCATTTGCATCCTAGAAGTGTCGCAGTGAAATCCCATAGATTTCACTGCATCACTTCTACGATCCTTTCTTGCGCCGAAATGCCCACCTGCATACATTGTACCTGGCGCAGATATAATGTATGCAGGGTGATAACGGAGCCTGCGCTGCAATTATTTTATTAGATCTCAGCGCAGCCCTCGACACCGTGAACCACCATATAATGATTCAAAGACTCAGGGAGGTGGCTGTTGGAGGGACTGCCCTAGAATGGGTACAGTCCTTTCTTTCTGACAGGTCTTTTGTGGTCTTTAAGGAGAGTGTTCTCTCCGACCAGAGGCCGTTGCAGTATGGAGTCCCTCAGGGATCTTCGTCGAGTGCCACTTTATTTAATATCTATATGAGGCCATTGGCTGAGGTGGTACTCCCCTGGGGATTACCACCTCATCCATTGCGGCTGACACACAATTAGTGGTGGGTCTTAACCGGCAAAATAACTCAAACTCAGGCCTGAGGGCTTGCCTTGTGAAGGTCTCTGAATGGATGGATTCGTCCTTTCTCCAACTTAATGGCACAAAGACTGAGAATATGATTCTTGGTCATGCGGCTCCTCACAATCTGGACTCTTTGTGACCAACATGCCTTGTTGCGCCGCCTGTCCCTAAGGCACAAATTAAGAGTGTTGGGGTCTGGCTGGACTATAAATTGAATCTTAAAGCCCAGGCAGGCAAGGTAGCCGCAAATTGTTATGGCCTACTATGGATGATGCGGAAGATTCTTCCTCTTTTGCCATTTGACGCGAGGTGCATGGTGGTTCAATCCCTGGTTTTATCAGGGTTGGACTACGCAAATTTAGTCTACCTGGGTGCGCCACTGGGAACTATTGGAAAACTTCAGATAGCACAGGATTGTGCGGCTCGAGCTGTCTCTTTATGGGTATCCCTAGGCGTAAGTCAGTTAAGCTGGCACTTAGACAACTGCATTGGCTTCCTGTTGCAGAAAGGGTCAGGTTCAAGGCAATGTGCATTGTCCATAAGTGCATCTCGGGGAAAGGTTCAGCCTTGTTGCAGCCCCTGGTGCATTTATATGACACCAAGAGGACTTTGAGATCTAGCAATAAACAACTGCTGCTAGTCCCGAAGGTTAAACGGTCTCGGACCGGAGGACGGCTGTTCTACTATAACGCGGCCAGCCTTTGGAATCAGCTTCCTCAATCCATCTGACTTGAAGTTGACCATCTTAGGTTCAGGAAACAGATGAAGACCTTTCTTTTTGCCTGATTACTGTTGAATGATTGGGGTTACTTTATGTGCTGGGATGCCCTATGGGTAGCCATGCACTATATAAGTGTGTATTCATTCATTCATTCATAATGGGGCGCAGGGGTTTACAAAGTAACCCATGTACCTAGATGCGTCTCTTTGTAAATATGGCGCAACATGGCACATTTTGTATGCCGCTGGTGCGTCCCAAAAAGTGACGCACCAGTGGTGCAAAAGTGACACAAGGGCTCATAAATAAGCCCCTTAGAATCCTGTGTGGCAGAGAAGGGAATATTGCCATTATTTCGAACAGGTATCCGGGCTGGAGCTTCTACGGTATACAATATTCAAACTCTCTCTGTCCTTAGGCATAACACCATTCAGATGAACAGACCACCTCTCCTGTGCTGTTTTATAGATTACAGTGCAGCATTTGACAGAGTAGATAGGGCCATTCTATAGAGGAAGCTTGCAGGCTGGGGTATACCATCAAACTTGTTAAGAGCCATCATATCACTATATACAGAGACTTGGGTTCAAGTGAAAACTAGTGCAATAACAGTAACACAGAAAGTAAAAACCGAGGGCTAAAACAGGGTTGTGTCCTGGCACTCATGTTGTTTAATCTGTACACAGCGGATTTAGGGAACTCACTGGACGACTGTAGCTTGGTCCCCCAATCTAAGCTCAGTATGATTACAAATAATCCAATACATCAATTATATTGTGGTCATGGATGACACCAAGTCAGGTTTGTAAAGGGTTTTAAATGCTTTGGGTAGATATAATAAGGCAAACCAATTATAGGTAAATCAGTCCAAAATCAAAATCCTGATATTCGGAAGTTACCGTTTTAAGAAGTTGGAAACCTGACAGTTGGGAGGTCAGGACATTACCACAGCAAGGCACTATACATATCTGGGCGTGTGGTTTAGTGAATCTGGTTCAGCAGTAGCCATGTTAAAGATCTTAATAAAAAATCAGCAGCTATCACTTATGAAATTGGCAAACTGAATCATTTATTATAATAAAAATAATAATAGTGAATTTTGTAAAGTTCATGGTTACGCCATCTCGGCGTGTCCCCGCACTGTAGTGAGTAAGGAGGGAGGTAGCCCATCCTGCGTTAAATGGCGGCTGCAAGATTAACTAGCGAATAAATAGGTTTTAAGTCCCTTTCTGAACTTAGCTTCAGAGGTATCCATCCGGAGTTTCTGTGGGAGTTTATTCCTGTTCTGAGCTGCCAGGACCCAGAAAGATCTGCCCCCATTCTGGCTTTCTTTACTCTCTGTACTGTTAGCGGACCGATCCCACTTGATCTCAAGGACCTCCCTGGAACATAGCTGGTAACAAGATCCCACAGGTAGGCTGGGCCAGATCCCTTAATAATACGGTGGCAAGTGCAGAGTGCTTTGAGAATTACTCTTTTCCTTACTGGGAGCCAGTGCAAGGTATCGAGGGCTCTGTTAGAGGCAGCCCTCCTTGGCTGCATGAGAACAAGTCGAGCAGAAGCATTCTGCATAACCTGCAGTCTGCTGAGACATTTAGCAGTGGCACCCAGATAGAGTATGTTGCCATAGTCCAATACGAGATGTTATAAGGGCATGTACCAGCATCTAACGTGCCTCTATCGGTAGGAGATCCATTGTTTTGCAGAGGCTTTTTAGGACTCCAAAGCATTGCCCTTCCATGCGCCTGGTGTGCCATTTTTAGGAGAAAGTGGGGTCCAGCCATACCCCAAGGGTTTTCGCCTGGGTGCATGGTATAGATGTCGGGCCCAGAATGGGAGGCCGCCACGCCGACGTCCAGCCCGCCGGATCACTCCCAACCACAAGCACCTCAGTCTTGCTATCATTAAGTTTCAGGCAGTTCTTAGCCATCCAGGAGGCAAGCTCCTGCATGCATGCCCTGAAACTAGAGGCTGCATTAAGTAGCACTTCTGCTTTGTCCATTTTAAGGATTATAAAGGCAACCCAGTATTACAGTATGGGCATCCTGGGGTGATGGACGATGCGTTAGAGCTATGTCACACTACAGCATATAAAAAAAGAATTCCATCAACTGCAACACGTCAGACATCCAGGTTACTACTTGAGCTAGTGTTAATAACTCAATCAGTTGATTGTAAGGTTTTCTTGTTAAAATATTTTTTCATGTGTAGGGAGGCCCCCAGCATTCCTTAAAAAATGATTTGAAATTGATTTATGAAATTTGGGCAGCCCATGATCTAGTCAACTCAAAGAGGCACTTCTGTTATTCGAGATCAAGGAGTCTGCTCTGGGGGACAGTGTCAACCCTTACAGGGTATGGAAGACAGCTATTAATAAGCAAATGAAAGAGTCTTCCTGGGAACAGTATTTACAGTCCATCGAGAGGCAATGATGGGCTCAGCCCCTAACTGATTCCTATCATGTTGAGAAGCCACAAAATATTTCTCAGATCTCATTAATGCAAATACTCTGGACCAAATCATATATATGATAGTGCTTGCGTAACCAATAAGAGATTTCAACCCTGGTTGGGCTGGCGGCGGGGGTGACTTTAAGTGAAGGCTATGCAACAATTATCAGGAATCATGGTTTCAGCTGTTATGATGTTGCCTGGCCCTAGATCAACAAAGGAGACTACTGCTAAAACCAATTTTTTTGGCAGGGGGCATTTGCTTTTGAGTCTTTTGCTTCAGCAGTAGCTCACTTGGAGGCCTGGGGTGATGTGCTAAATTTGTGTACATTTTAAATAAATTACTGTTGAATACACGGGCGATAGATTTCCTCCGAAATATTGCCTGCAATCAACTTATTAGTTTTGTAGGAGTGTATGTAAGAGCCGATCTGGGGGACAGTGGACACCTAGGACGGATGGGTCCCGGTGGTGAGGTTTAATCCTTCTTAGATGGAACTCTTGGGATTTATGACTCCCAAAAGAAGAACTGGTAGCTCTAAGTTAGGCAAGCTCAGAATGCAGTAAGCATTTCGTCCTTTCAGATTGAATTGCCCCACAGGTCCGCAAGTAATGGGCTAAGGTATCATTTTAATTTGGCTCATGTTATTATAAATTAGTTCTGTGTAAATACTCTTGACTTTGCTTTAGAAATATTTAATATTGCATATGTATTTTAGTGATAATGAGAGGATGTACTACTTATTCATGCAGTTGACCCATTCGTACAGGGTTAGAATGAGGCATTTGGTATTTTAATAAGGGTACATATAGGTTTTTTTAAGGATGGACTATCGTTGATTATATTGTTAATGAGCCTTCGTAGTGTTTCATGTCTTATTCTAATGATTTTATGTCTATCTGATATGGTTTTAATGAACTTTACAATGCATGTTACTACTACTGCTACTACTACTACAGCCAGTATGCAACAGAAAATAAAAAAGTCCCACAAACTACAATTATGGGTGTGGCCAGAGAGCTTGTTTAGTGTGTAGACGGATGAATATATTTTTGTTGGAAAAAATATTCCCATTACATCCATGCACAGGACTCAATTTACAATATTTATTTGAAAATTCAGAAAATAAACAAAGTACATTTGTGTTTCGGATTTAGATTTCAATGTTTTTGAGGAATTTGCGTTTCATAATCTACACAAGCCATAGTTGTCTACGTGTAATATTGCTGAGGGAAATTAAAATGTGTTTTTTTTCTGCTCGAGTGGAACCTCTTCTCACATGCCTCTGAAGAATATGAGGTAATTAGCTATTTCTTCCTAGGAAAGCATTATCCTAGAAATGATGAGTTTGAGGGTGTTCATGAATTTTGCATGGCTATCCCTCCCTGCCCTGATTTATTTATCGGGATTTGACGCAGGGCAGTGCAGCAAGTCACCTTGCTGCACTGCCCTACGTCAAAGTGAAAGGGCAGCAATGCCCTGTATTTATCTAATGAAGTGCAATCCTGTTGTTTCCCTTAGTGCTGGTACCATTTCGGCAGCCTAGCCCCAACAGAGGCACCCTTGCTGGGTGCCCGTGTTACCCGCAGGATAGTCTTTTTGTAGGAAGTGGCACCTTTCTGTACAAAAACAATCCTAAGAGGCACTTTCCCCTTTCCGTGTGTGCTGCAGAATCAGTACGATGGAAAGAGGAATAAACAAAAAGAAATAAAGATTCTCCTCTCTAAGCTTACCTCGGAAGGTGTAAGCTTTTGGCATCCCCAGATTTACATGGTCTTGTGAATCTGGGGAAGTGTCAAAATCCATGGGTGTTGCATGGGAACACCCACCGCATCTCCTAGGGAACACCTCCCAAGCACAGAGTAAGGCAATGCAGCGATTTGTGCCGCCTTGCCTTAAACACTATTTAGGAAGCCATTCAAAGCCACGCAAAGTGACTTGCTTGACCTCATAGAGGTCATTTTGGAGTTTCTGCCGCCACAGCCTCACAAAAAAGTGACTGTCCTGCAGTGCAAGGTTCTCATCAATATGCCCCTTAAAGTCCCATGAGCAGTTATTCCGTCATGCTTGTTTGCTGTATATAGTTTTATGTACTATACCATATGTGGGCAAGCGTCTGTGAATCAGGAACAAAGCCGTTGCGCTCAAAGGTGACTTTTGTACACCTCAAAGTCCCTTTTTTTCCAACAAGTATATGAGTAAGGCCCTGAGTTCTTTATTTGCCACCAACAAGATCACAAGATGTGCGAAATGACATATGAGCCATTTCATAAGATTAAAAATAGTTTGGTTTAGTAGGAATTTGGTAGGAAAGTAGTGGTTTTACTTTTTCATACTAATGGTGCCTAGTTGTAAAACTGTGTGATTATTGCAGCAATAAGAAGGATGATGTTTTGATAGACAGACAGCCCTCTTGCTTCCACCGCTATCCCACAGTGTAATAATAGCACTGTAGGTTGGACTATCCAATCCTGATTTTATTATTTTGTTGCAAATGTGTTTTTGCTCTCGTACTGTTTGGCTACCAGAAAGGAGGCACGCATGCTGCAAATTGATTGTACGCACACACACGCATAAGTGCACACATACACACAATCATGCACACTCACACATAACACACAAGCATGCACATTCACACATATCACACCCCATTCAGGTTCATGGCATACACTTCAGATTGTTGATCACAAGGATATCTCCTTTATGTGAATGACACTGCATAGGGATCTTTCAGCAATGCAGAACTCAAATTTAATTTTCTTCTAGAACTATAAGCACAAGTCTACTGTTGCTGCACAAAATTTTAACAAAGTCTAAGAGGGGGTGAAAAGTGCTTTATCCTTGAATTTATTTTTATCAGGTAAAAGTATATTTTTCTATTGATGTTTTAGGAGCTGGATTTTTCAAACATGGGAGAATGCCTGCTTTATTCCTTAAATCGAGTTGTCAGGCGTATTACCAGCCTTCAAATAGCAGCCAGCACCTCGCAGTGCTAGAATTGTTCTCTTTAATCATTCCATTTCTGGCCCTCTCTTGCCCAGAATGCAAATCAATGTGAATTATGTGACGGTGCTGTGATTTAAAAAGAATAAAACATTTTTTGGATGGAGATCAACTTCTTCAATGCATGTGAATCAACATGATTTAGGATGTTCTGGGCCGCAGTAAATACACCCTTCTCGGTTCCACTCGATGCTTTTGTACTGCTCCTGTATTTAGGAAAAAAGTGGAACCACTTCGCACCTTCCGAATAAAGGTTTGCACACAAAAAGGAAACACCTGCTTAGATAGGGATTCTAGTCAAGAATACTTGGCAAGAATTGGCATCACCAGGTGGTATTTACTATGGCCTCTTGTCATCTGAAGGGAATACAGACACCCTAATAGAAGTTAGTGCTTGTTGCGTTCAGATGCTATTCAGCCTACTTTAGAAAGATATATTGCCTTAAGTCATTATTCTCCAGTGGATGCCCAAAAGGCCATAAACCATTTCAGATTTTCAGAATCTCCATGTTTGATAAATGTATATACAATACTCTGAGTGGAAAACCTTTACATGATTTCATATTACCTTGAGATTCTGTCGTGGACCTATAACTCCACGGTATACAACAATCATCTCTACGTTACAAAAATAACATAGTTCATGAATTATATTTCACAGAAGTACCATTTAAAATACTGTATCCTCATCTTTTGTTTGTTTGTGATTGGTAAGAAAAGTGAAGTGTATGCTGTTATTTATTTCAAAACACAGCTATGCCCATGTCAAAGTGAAATAAACCCTTTCACACAATCCTCCAGTGCACATTTCACTGGTGAGATAACTCAGTGGAATAAGTCACCACTGAAGATGCAGGTAGGTAGAAAAACAAGATTATTAAGACAATTGTCCATGAACATTCCGAAAACTCAATTGACGATTAAAATCATTTAAAGGGCCCCATCCTAACTACCCACACCCCCCCGACCCACTACAGTTCATCATTAAAACTATGTTTAACGGACTGTAAAAACGGGGCAATTCCAACTACCACATCTAAGTAACGAATTTCTGACAACAGCTCCACAGCTTTCCTCGTATGGAGAACATCATATTTAAAAAACAGAGGTCTTAAAAACTTAATTCAATTTGCAAGAAAAAAGATGCAGTACATAAGTATATGCAGTAGGGAGCATTTAACTTTCAGGGGCAGGGGCAGAGACCACTATTAACCTGAGCCCCGGCTAGATTGATTTACATCCCACCCTAACCCTTAATATTTCATTTCGCAACCCAGGGTCGGGTAACTGTGATAAGTAAGGGCAAATAGTCTCCTGGCTCAGAGTTTAGATTGAGAAACTGATGGATGGTTTCTTACTCAGGTAAAATAGGTCATTTGATTCAGACACCAATACCACTGATTCTTTTCAATGCGTACTTGCCTGGGAAGGGGGGCCAAGATGTACCAGTATCTGAACGGCGGTTCTCAAGAGCAGTTCATCTAGTTCTTACGTCCTTTGTCCACATTATTTTACTACATTGAGGGCTAGATGTAGGTAAAGCATATTTACCGACCCTTAAATACCGAATTTTACCGATTCGGTATTTAAAAGTCGGTAAATATGAAGGGGGAAGATGTAGGGAAATCCAGATGTTTATTTACCGAATCGGTAAAAGTCGGTATTTACCGATTCGGTAAATACCGACCTGTAATGCTCCATTCATTCCTATGGGCTATGAAGCCCATAGGAATGAATGGGGCATTACAGGTCGGTATTTACCGATCGGTAAATACAGATTTTTGACAAGGGTGCAGGGGGTGTCACTTTGACACCCTCTAGCACCCCCAAAAAAGGTTCGGGGGCCATATGGCAGGCATACCTGCCCTAAGGGCAGGTCTGCCTGTCATATGGCACAGGTGTGCATGCGCACATTTGCATGCACACCTGAATCGGTATTTCACCATCAAATTGAATTTGATGGTAAAATACCGATTTCTAAGGCCTTGTGGGACTCATAAGAGTCCCACCTACATATCGATTTTACAGATTCTGTAAATATACCGGTCAGTAAATTTACCGACCGGTATATTTACAGATTCTGTAAAATTACCTATCGGTAAATTTACAGAACGGTAAATTTACCGATTCTGCCCCCTACATCTCAAATGCCTTTTACCGGTCGGTAACGGCCGAATTCGGCCGTTACCGACCGGTAAAAGCCTACCTACATCTGGCCCTGAGTCTCTTCCCAGCACAATTTGGAGACTTTAGACACCTCATCATCCTCCATGCATGTTTTAAAGTATCTTAGGGCCGGAGTGAAAGACATTAGGTTCCAGTGGACCAGATTACACTCTCTCTTTATGGCCTAAACCATGGTGCCTTGGGAGAGTGATTAAAGCCTTCTAAGCACTACCCCTTCTAATCTGTTCCATTCATATGTCGGATCCACTGACAAAATCTCTCCTCCATACAAACCTGGGAAGGTATCTTTCCTTCGTAAGCCCTTAGTAGTGGAATATGGGAAAGCCCCCCAAATCTACTATTAAATCTTGATAGACAACTGGCCTGCAATAGGGCCTTCTGCTTGATGCCATCCCAATGTGTAGGTTAAACCCAAATATTTTTATTGGCCAACTTGCTCCACCTTCTGTGTGTCTAAGTGCAAGCTGAATTTCTTTACTTTTTTCCCAAAAACCAAAATCTTAGTCTTTTCCAAAATAATGGAAAGTGGGTTCTGCTTACTATAAATTGCTAAAGCATTTAATTTCCTCTGCAGACCAATAGGGGTATAATCAAATAATACCAGATCAACTGCATAACGCAGACAGACAATGTTCTGTTTCCAGATTTTAGGGGAAGATGCAGTGTGTGATATGTTGGCACTGGAAATCCCAGAACTCCTTTGATTCCAAGATGTATCCAAATACTTACCTCATATGTCTATTTATATATATGGTTTAGATTAACATTTATGATTGTTTATTCACCTACCTAATACCATTGTGAAATGTCTGTTATACAAGATGTATCTCTAAACTACCTCATGTAATGTGAAGCGCTCTGATACCCAAGGGTCACGTTCATGCTATACAAAACTCTTTAAATATAATAAATAAAATAAATCCACTTAGCGTTAACTTATTTTAGATGGGTATGACTAATGTCCGCACAACAAGTCACTATAAATCTGATGTGGATGATGTTAGTGCCGCACCCAGAGGGGGAACCCAGCAACCTGCTTTGCCGAGTTAAAGAGCCGGCCGGGAGAGAGATTGTCCTCCGGAAGACTCATGTGCTGCCCAGTGGATCCCATGGTTGCCTCAACTGCATGAGGACAGCCCTGTAGAGCCCACCTGTCACTCGTGTATTCTGGCTGTAAGGTACAGAAATCCTAACACCGGACCTCTCAGGTACCGCTGATACTGCCCCGAAGTCCTTCGCAAGCAGCTCCGATAATTTTTGTTGGTTGGTTCCGATCGGCTCAATTTTCTTTGACCAGAGTTGCATGTTCGAGTGCCCTGAAGGGCTCCAGACTCACCAGAACTCTGGAGCATTACTTTTTCCACATGATGGGACTCAGCGACCCAGACCAAGATTTTTATTACCGATCCCCGAGAGGGATAATTGAATCGTACTAGAAAGTTACTGTATAGGTTCAAATAGAAGCACAGATGCTTCTGTCCCTGATGTTTACTCTCTGCATTTAATGTGATACTTTAAAAATACATACCTAGGAAAGTACTTATTTGTTATATGCATTTAAAGTGACATTTACGAAAAGTTGCATATCTCCAAAAGTATACATATGAGTCGTGTTGGTCTTATTGTGGTCAGAATATAATAAGCTATATTTATAAACCTCTGTGTAGTCTTTTTGTGATGAACTCTTTGTGTTACTGTGTGTGTGTTGCACAAATACTTTGCACATTGCCTCTGTTGGTAAACCTGCCTGCTCTGCGCCAAGCTGCCAGAGGGTAAGCCCAGGTTATCTTTAGTGTGTATCTAGCTTACCCTGACTAGATTGGTGGTTTCTGCCTGATTTGTGTGTATACCTTAGCCAACTAGAAACTCCATTACTAACATTGGCGATTAGCGCTGAGGATAAGACTTGTGGTTGTGCAATATCATACAGTAACTAATTGTTCACTACAACTATGTACTCCCTGATTTGACATCTTTGATTTTTTTCAAAATTCTCTATTCCAACTCTCATTGTTTTACTACCATGCTTGTGGTCCTTGCAAGGTGCAATAGAATTCAAGCTGGCCAATCTGGAAATCTACACAGTGACTGAGCTCAAGGGGTTCTGCTAGGAGACAAGGGAATTGCCATGAAGGCAAAGCTAAAGAGAGCCTTGCAAGTATGGTCAGAAGCCCTCCCTAAGAGACAAGTAGATGAGGAGGAGGAGGAAGCATTAGAGCAAGACCGGAGAATCTGCGAACCGGAACCCACACAAGTTATCGCATCGCTTGTCATACAGACCGGATTCGTTGCAACACGCTCGCTGCATGCAGCGGGGTTGTTGCACTGCCTCCCAGGCATCTCAGAAGTGACACATCGCTTGTTTTCGCCGCTGCAGTTGCCGCTTGGAACTTTTGTCACATCTAAAGGTACTTTGGGCTTAAAGTGACGCAACTGTGGATTATTTTGACGCAAACCCTAGAACTCTTTGAAAATCATATTCTTGAACTGTGTATGTTGGATTTTTGTTGTTTTGGTCTTGTGTAGTTTAGATAAAGATACTTTATTTTTCTAAACTCGTGTGGAGTCCATTTGTGATGTTTTCACTGTGTTACTGTGAGTGTGGGTACAAAGACTTTACACATTGCCTTTGATAAGCCTGTCTGTTCGTGCTAAGCTACCAAGGGGTGAGCAGGGGTTATCTAAAGAGTGTATCTCCTTTACCCTGACTAGAAGCAAGGGTCCCTATTTGGACATTGGTACCTACCTCTCCCAACGAGAGACCCCCAGATCTAACAAAATATACACATATACTCTTTAAAATAATTATGTTTTATACACACTGCTTCATTTTTTGGACACAATAGAAAATCACGGGCTGAGGCTAAATTTTTTACACTATTTAGTAAGAACATTGGCCAAAGCCAACAACGACGGTTCGAGGCCAATGCTGGGCATGCAAATAAGACATGGTCCAGGGCCTGAGAACTCAGTTTGCAAAGGTTGCAGGTTTTTCCATTTCTCAAATTTGGGGACCAGTTTGTTGTTAGATCGTTTAAAGGTAGAAGATTCATGCGACATAGTGTGAGAAAACATTGGGTTCCATGTTGTAAATGCCAGTATACATATTTTTTTTAAGTTTTTGGTGTGTTTGTCCTAGCTATTAGCTCTAGTCTCCTTTTGGAATTATAACATTCAATGTCTCTATTAAAGCTAATCTTACCACTAGAGGTTTTTAAAAAAGATTTAAATTCTGATGGTAGGAGAGCAATCACTAATTCTTCTTGTACAGAGAAGTACGTTTTTTAGTGAAAATAAGTGCAAATAAAACAACCTGAACACCGAAAATTTCTTGACACATGATACCTCTTAATCAGTCCTGCTCTCTATTTTTCAACTGGTATCCCCAGCATAAAACCCTAGCTAGACCTTGAAAATAGGAACTTATTAAGCCAAATTCCAGCCGAATAGTAGCCGTTGGAACTAACGTATTAAAATTACACAATTCACGTAATATCTGACCTTTGATACTATCCAAAAAATGCCAATCCTTGACAGGTATGGATCCAATGGCATAGAGCAGGGCTGGTGGAATTTTTACTTTAAAAACCATTAATACATGTAAAAAATGCCTTCTACCCATAGCATTATAAAAGATACACAAACCATTGGTGTGAGATACTGCTTTACAGGAGCTATGTTCAATATGGAGTTTGTTCTTTGTACTACCTGCCATTAGTTTCCCTAAATAAGGATATTAATCTACCACATCCAGCTTTTCAGAACAAATATGCCAATTAAAATATCATGATTTTGTATTTGTTTTACATTTCATAACTAAAATATTACTTTTAGAAACATTTATTTTCAAGAAATGATTGACTATATAGTTCTGCAAGGATATCAACTGTTTATTCAGCCCAAAAGGATTTAGATCCATTACTACTATATCATCTGCATATAGGAGACATGCAAAATGCCAGTTACTTATCTTTGAAGCATCTCCCTCAGCATGATCAATACAATCGGGTAGATCAGCTATATATAAAGAAACCAGAAACGGTGCTAACAAGCAACTTGGTTCAAGCCATTTTCAGTAGGGATAGCATCTGATAAGCCTTGATTGCCCTCCTACATCTGGGAGGTCTGGGAGTATTACTCTCAAAGTGATCCAGTTTCGGTGGTCCCGTTATACAGGGTAGTTCTTAGCGCGATTGCTGGAATGCGAGCTTGGGTGAACATTGTGTTAGTCTGCTTAATATTTGTGAGGGACTCAAATCCATTGCAATGAACAACCCAGTTTCCGACATTTGTGTACCTGGATGTGTCTCGAACCTGAGGAGTGATGCCACTTCTTAAGGGGATTCAGAGCAGTTAGCTGTGCTATGGTAGGATTCATGAGTTCTATCACGTTATATTCCTGGCATTTATATTATCATAGTTGTCATAGTCAGAAGTGTAGAAGGGATTGATTTTTCTTGCCATTCTTCTTTGAACATTTCAGAAAAGGGTGATTGCTAACTTTGTTGAAAACTGCGTAATTTTGCTGCTGCTTGCACTATGGTTGTTACTTCTGATTTATCACCCTAGAGCACAGTTTTGTCTAAAAAAAAAAGTATCCATCTTCTTGATTTACAACTATTATCACAACCGTGCATTTTGTAAACACCTCAGGTTCCGGGAAATGGGCTATAATGTGTGGTTGAAGCTTGCGGAATGAGCACTTGGTGGATTTCCTCCAAGCTGCTCTCTTGTTCTGAAGTACAGCCACTTAATCTTAAAAATGTAAAACATAGTTATTTTCTTCACATTGTAGAATAAATTGAATGAAAGCTATAAGAACTTCTGAATAGCAAATGCTGTGAATAATCATTTTCATCACTGGCTTGGTTGTTTCCTATTTTTAGGATAATATACCCTGCGTGGTATACTGCTCCTCTAGCAATCATCTCAACCACACTTAGCTTGGATATTAACAGTTCATCCTGCAGTCAGGGGTGGCCCCTCCACTATGGCGGATGACCATTGCCCCACTGCTTTTAGGCAGTGCGAGGAAGAAGAAAAACATAAAATGATCATAAATTAGAGTAATTATCATTTTATGTAATGGTCTGCTATAGCGTAAACAAAAATTCAACACATTTTCCTATAGAGCACCCAGGTCTTATAATCTCCTTACCTTTGCCAACTCATTACAAGAAACATTTTGCCAAATACCTCTAAATCTTACAATTGCCCCTACACGTTTTGCATAGGCTTCCTCAAATCTCAAAGTCTCAGACATTTTATTAAACCAATGGTCAAAACTGGGTGTTTTATTGGTTCTCCAATTTTGACGGTCAAGTGACCTAGCGACAGCTATGGAGATTAGTATGAAATACTGCTGGTATTTTGTTAGACATTTGACCTCCCCTGAGGAACCAAAAAACACCAACATAGCTGATTGCTCAATTGTCAAGGACATAATCAAAGAAATCCAAGAATTGCTGTAGGTTATTACATTCATAAAATAATAATAATAAGCACATTTATAAAGCGCATGGTTACACTCGGCCAGTGTGTCCCCGCGCTGCGGTGTCACTGCAAAAAAAATCCACCTGACCGCCTCTTTCCTAATTATCCCGGGTGAAAAAGGTAAGTCTTCAAATCTTTCCTAAAGAAGTTCTCTCGATCCTCCATCCGTAGGTGCACAGGGAGTTTGTTCCAGTGCTGGGCAGCCAACAGGCGGAACGAACGTCCACCCATCCTGGCTCTCTAAGTCACAGGAACGCACACCAACCCCTCCCACATGATCTTAGTTGGCGAGTAGGTTCATAGGGGGAGAGTAGCTCCGACAAATAGGAGGGGGCAGTCCCCTACAGAATGCGGTGGCAAACACATATTGCCTTAAACAGGACTCTCTTCCTTATCGGCAGCCAGTGGAGAGCAGCCCGTGCTGCCTTCGCCAAAGCCCTCCTTGGTGTATTAGAACCAGTCGTGCTGCTGCGTTCTGCACCCCCTGAAGACGCAGCATACACTTAGTCATGGCCCCCAGATAAAGAATGCGCGATGTTACTAGGGCATGGACCATTGTCTTCCTGGCAGCCATTAGCAGCATATCCATGGTTTTGCGGAGAACTTTCAGGACTCCAAAGCAGGTTCCTGCCACCTGCCTGGTTTGGTACTCAAAAGAGAGCCCTGTGTCCAGCCACACCCCATTCTTGGCCTGCGCACAAGGAACAGGCGTAGTCCCCAAGCTCTGTGGCCACCAGGCAGATGACCAAACCGACGGATCTCGCCCCACCACCAGCACCTCGGTCTAATTGCCATTCAACTTCAGGCAGTTGTTAGCCATCCATGCGGCCAGTTCTTGCAGGCACGCTACGAAGTTGAAGGCTGCCGTATCCGGTGCCTGTGTGAGGGAGACCACCAGCTGCGTGTCATCTGCATAGGACACAACCCTATTCCCAAATCCATCAGCGATCTCCGCTAAAGGAACCTTGTATAAATTGAATGGAGTCAGGCTCAGGGTCGATCCCCGCGGTACCCCCTGTCTTAACTCGATGAATTTTAAATAATGGGATCCCTGTCTCACCTGGAAACTGCGCCCGACAGGAAAGATTTCAACCAGCTAAGGGCCTTGTCCGACACACCTCCTTTCTTCAAACACTGCACCAGGGTATGAAGGACAGCAGTGCCGAAGGCGGCACTTAGGTCCAACAGGATAAAGGCCGCCATCTGGCCTGCGTTCACATATTGCCTGATTGTCTCAGTGGCAAAGAGCAGTGCTGATTCCGTAGAGTAGCGGGCACAGAATCCGGAATGAGTGGGATACAGGAGATTAAATCTCCCAATATGCGCCATCAGCTGCATATTTACCACTTTCTCTGCAACCGTGGCAAAATGAAAAGAAGGAGATGGGGGTAAGATTCTCTAGTTGGCCTGGGCCTATATGAGGTTTCTTGTGGAGCCGTAGGACCACAGCTTTCTTCCGGCATCCAGGTACTGTGCTGGTCCTAAGAGAAGTCTCCAACAAGTATCTAATATATGGTTCCAGGGTATCCAGGCTCCCACTCAGTACCTTAGGGGGCGCAGGATCACTGGGAGAGCCCGATTTTATATTAGCACAGATTTGAATTAGCTCTTCTGGGTAGGGCTTGAAGAAACTCTTCAACACTTCGCCCTCACAGACATACTCTGTCTCCTCTGCCACCTCCTCTCCTACCCGAGCGGAGTCAGGGAAGGTGAAGTATATTTTCTTCACTTTGTCCGAGAAAAAATCTGCCACACGGTTACATAGCTCTTCTGATCCCACATTTGGAGCCGCTGACACAGACAGGGAGGATATTTCCTTAGAGACCCTGAACAGTTCCCGTGTAGAGTTACCCGCCGATCCAATTCTCTCCAGATAGTATCCTGCTTTTGCTTTCCTTACGGCTCCAACGTGTCCAAAACTCGGCAGCCCGGGCACTAGTGGGACTCCCACGTAGATGTTCAGTCAGAGCCACTATTAGAGCCTTACACTGGCTACCGATTGAGGTAAGAATCCAGTTTAAGACTCTTTGTATGGCATTTAAAATTCTAAAAGGTACCAGCCCTGAGCTACTTCGCCCTCTTCTAACCCCATACATCCCCCAACGTAGTTTGCGTTCCTCGGGTCCACATCTGGTAGCTATACCAAGGACTAAACTTTGCCGTGCCAGGGGCCGTTCATTTCGGCTCTTGGCGGCTAAATTGTGGAATTCTTTGCCAGTTTTCATTCGTGGTATAGAGGACATACTGATTTTTTGAAAAGCCATTAAGACCTTCCTTTTTCCACTGACTTAGGGACTCTACTTTCTTGTTCTGTTTCAGCTACTTTGTACAATTAGACTGACAGCGACGGGACGCCACTTAGCTGGGGCAGCTGCTCGCTCAACAAAATTATAACATAACATAACATAATGAGGCCGTGGTAGTGTGGCATCCTGGCTATGCAGCCTGTTGCTAGGTAGGCACATGCAATGGAATGCTCTGTACAGATTCTGTGCTTGTTATGTTTGGAGTATCCAGACAGTTGATCTTGGACTGTACTGCTGGTGACTGCTTATCCTATGGATGGGATCCTTATTATAATAAATACTTAATTCAACTACAATACACCTTTGGACTTCTTTACATTTGGCGACAGGATGGGATTTATGAAGAATTGAAGAAAGGATCCCAACAAGGACACAAGGATATCATTTTGAATCTAAAAAAAAAAAAAAAAGGTACTGTGTTTCTTTGTTCCATTTAACTGGAAAGCTTAAAGCTGCTCAGGGCTGTTGGGTATTTTCAAAGACATTTTACTTCATGTCATGTTTGGCAGTCTACACAGCGCTATTTAGAGATTTAAAAAAAAAAAAAACGCTGTTTCCCCTGGTCTACTTTGACTTGATCTGGCGCATCGTGTGTTTCATCAGTGTGTTTCTTTAGACATTCTTTTCTGACTTCAACCGGCACACTGTACTGTACTGTACGCAGCATATGGACTTCAACCTGCCAGCGCTTTAATCTGCCAGCGCACTTTAAAGTACAGCGCGTTTCTACAGCGCACGTTCGTCTGCCAGCACCATCTTAACACAGCGCATTTCCTCAGCGCTCTTCAAACTGCCATTGCGACGCGTCTCTGAGGCACACTTAAGCCTCCCAGCGTCCTTGATAAAGCCCCAGCCCAACATCGGCAGCCGCTACTGCATCTTTTAAAAAGGCAAAGACTCACCGCATTTTTATTCTCGAGTGCAGCGTTCGCTCACTGCAGCAACAAAGAGCACCATTACACGCTCGCTGACAAGGAGCGTCATGACGCAGCTTCCACAGCAACACAGCAACTTCGTCTTCTAGTACACAGATTCGTCATAGGCGATTTTTGCTCGTTTAGGAAATGGGAAATTGCAGATTCATCAAACTTTTCATTTAACTCGTTTTTGACCATTTTAAAGCGCTTTAACTGTTGTTCCTTCAAGGGAATTTATACAACAACAGATATTGAGCTGGAAATGTATTCATAATCCTGCATTTTACTTTCAGGTTTAAAAAAAAAAAAAAAAAAACTGCTATAGTTATTCATTGTTTATAGTCTACGAAAACATTCCTTGATACTAAGTTAACCTGCTTACATTCTTTTTCTTATATAATCTCTATATCAGTGTTAGTGTACACATAATGCAGAATGTCACCGCTCCACCCTTCTTTTTGCAAAATCCAGGAGATCCTCCGATTAGGTGGAAAAAGTGGTGCAAAGTGTTTGAAAGATATGCAAAAGTTTGTGGGGCCAACTTAAGCGCGGAAAGGAAAACAGCTTTGTTATTACACTGTTTAGGCACAGAGGGCCAGGAAGTATTCGATCATCTCCCAGAGATACAAGATAGGAATCTTAACGAATATGAAATTTGCATAGCTATGTTAGATAAACATTACCTTCCGAAAGTTTCTACTATCTTAGAAAGGTATCATTTTGGTCGCAGATTACAACTTGAGGAGGAAAGCATAGAGAATTACATAACTGCGCTAAGAAAATTAGCTTCATCTTGCAAGTTTGCTGCCTCTACTGACGAAAGAATAAGGGATCAGTTCATGCTAGGTTGTAGCATTGAACGTGTTAGAGAGGAACTATGGCAAAAAGATGAACCTGATTTAGATGATGTGATCACCATAGCCAAAAGGATTGAACATTCTATTAAATGTGTAGAAGTCATAAAAAAGAATGGAGAAAGTAAGAACAGTAACACTGTTAATCTTGTCAAGACTCCGAATACAACTAGGGAAAATGCCGGCCAGAAAAGTAATATGAGGGATGTAACTGCCAACAAAACTCTCAATACTAGACCAGATAAAAAGTTTGATTTTACACAAGTGAAATGTTATAGATGTGGCAAAATGGGTCATTTTGCAAACGATAGACAATGCCCTGGATGGAAAGCTACCTGTAGCAAGTGCAAAAGAAAGGGACATTTTACTATTGTTTGCAAGGGGAGAGAGTACAAAGGCAAAGTTAATGAAATTTATTATGATTTTGATGACACAAATGATTATTATGAAAATGATGAGAATGTTGATTGTGGTCAAGTTTTAGTTCAAGTAGTTTTTGGTCCACAACCAAAGAATTGTCCTATTGATGAGATTTTGGTCAATGGTCATCCGGTAAAAGTATTATTTGATTCAGGTGCCAAGATCACCATTGTTGCAAAAGAATTTTATCTCAGGTATTTACAAGGTAAAATTAAAATGTTTCGTCCAGATATAAAACCACTTGCATATGGTAGGAAACCTATAGAGATTTTAGGATTCTTCTTAGGAAACATTAATTATAAAGAGAGACTTACCAACTCGAAAATCTATATTTCACAAAAGGGGGACAATATCTTGAGTTGGTTTGTTCAAAAAGATTTAGGAGTAATGCTAGATCCCAATTCCTCTCCCCCCATCATCTTAAAAGAGTTTCCCTTTGTTAACACTGATTCAATCAACATAAACCAAAATTGTGATGAGTCCTTTTCAGATAAATTAAGAAAGGATTTTCCCACTGTCTTTACTAAAAAGTTGGGTTGTTTGAAGATCTATGATCATCACATTAAGTTGAAGAAGGACGCCATACCTGTTTGTTGTAAAGTACGTACTGTTCCCGTAACTGTTAGGGATCAAGTTAAAATGGAATTGGAGAAATTAGTTAAGGAGGGCATCATAGAAGAAGTTGAAGCAACCCAATGGGTCGCTCCAATTGTGGCCGCCCAGAAATCGGATGGCTCTCTTCGTTTGTGCATAGACCTTAGAGAGTTAAACAAAAATGTGGTGGTAGATCACTACCCTTTACCCAAAATTGCAGACATGTTAATGTTATTAAAAGGAGCAAAGGTCTTTAGTACGGTGGATTTAAAATCCGCCTACCACCAGATAAAGCTTGATGAAGACTCAAAAGATTTAACTGCATTTGTAACACCATTTGGCACTTTTCGCTTTGTGAGGCTTCCTTTTGGGCTAGTATCAGCTGCCTCAGTTTTTCAAAGAGCTTTGGAGGGTGTCTTGAAGGGTTTGGAAGGTGTGAGAGTGTATCAAGATGACATCCTGATCTTTGGAAGTTGTGATAAAGAGCACGATCTGAGACTGATTGGAGTTTTGCAACGTTTGTGTGAAGCCGGTCTAACAGTAAAATTAGAAAAGTGTAAATTCAAGAAAGACTCCATAGATTATTTAGGACACACAATCTCAAAGGGTGGTATTTCACCAAAAGCTGGTCTAATTAACACTATGATGAAGATGTCTTCCCCTAAAAACAAGGAGGAATTGATTAGTTTTTTAGGTATGGCTGAATACTATAACAAATTTATATGTGGTTTTGCTTCACTGTGTGCTAGCATGAGATCGTTATTAAAAAAGGGATCTGACTTTGTATGGAGTGATGATTGTGAAAAAGAATTCATTGCGCTTAAAGAAAAGTTGAACAATGCTCCCAAATTGAATAGTTTTGACCCTGAGAGGAAATCGGTTCTAATAACAGATGCAAGTCTAAAAGGATTAGGGGCGGTCTTAACGCAAAAGATTGAAGGGAATGAAGTAGTCATTTTGTTTTTGTCAAGGAGTTTGAGAGGTCCAGAGCTAAGATATTCTGTAGTAGAGCGTGAAGCGCTAGCGTTTTTTTGGGCAGTAAAGAAATTAAAAAGAATTTTGTGGGGAAGTACATTTGAAGTGAGGACTGACCACAAACCATTATGCGAAATCTTAAAAACCAAAGGAATAGATGCTGTTTCCAGTAGAATCACAAGATGGGTAGTAGGTTTACAAGATTATAACTTTGAAGTTAGATATTTACCAGGTGTTGAGAATAAAGTAGCTGATGCCTTATCTCGTCTTGTCTCTCAAGAAGATTTAGATCTGGAGGATGATTTGGAAGGTGAAGATGAAATGGTTTGTTCAGTTAGTGAGGGTGTCATTGATAAGTGTAAATGGTTAGAGGCTTCACGAGAAGATTTGGCACTAATGGAAATTTTGAAATTGATCAAGATTGGATGGAAGGTTAAGCCAAAGGATGGTGACATATTGGAGAAATTTTGGCATGTTAAGGATCAATTATCTGAATATGACGGTTTACTGGTAAGAGGTACTAGGTTGGTTCCCCCGGCTTCTATTAGAAGTGAGCTCATTTCATTGGCTCATTGTGGACATATGGGCATTTCAAAGACAAAGGAGAATCTGAGGATGTCATACTGGTGGCCCAGCATGGATTTAGAAATCGAAAGGAAAGTTAGGGATTGCATGGAGTGTGCTTTGAGTGAGAAGGTAGCAAAACCCAGAATCCAGCCCATGATTATTAGAACACTTCCAAACAACCCGTGGGAAGAAGTTGGCCTGGACATCCTTGGGCCTATATACTCTGCAGGATCTGAATGGTATGTTCTAGTTTTAGTAGATTTCTTTTCTAGGTGGCCTGAGGTTGCCATCACTCGTGGCATAGAATCCAAGCATGTGATACTATTTTTGGAGATACTTTTTGCTAGGGAAGGTATTCCCAACATCATTTTGACGGACAATGGAAGTCAACTTGTCTCTAAGGAGATGGAGTTATTCTTGTCTAAACTTGGTGTTAAACATAAAAAATCTTCTCTGTACCACCCAGAGACGAATGGCACCGTGGAGAGATTTAACCGTGTACTCAAGGAGACAATTAGAATGTCAAAATCTGCAGGTTCAGATTGGAAATCAGATATTTTTGAAAAGGTTAAGCTTTACAGGTTATCACCACATGCCACTACGGGAAAAACACCCTTTGAACTTTTCAGATGTAGGCGTCCCAACTCTTTGGTTACCCCACCTTGGGTTAATGATTTGCATCTGAAAGGTTCAACTGATACTGAGGAGTGGAAAGCAGCTCAAGAGAGAAAACTACAAGATAGGAAAAGGATTCATGATTCAAGAAATTCTGTGAAAAACACGGTAGTACATGTGGGTGATTGGGTTCTCATAAAAAATCCGTGTAAAAAGAACAAGATGTTATCTGCTTCATTTTTGAAACCTATTCAAGTCATCAAAGTTTTAGGCAATGCTGTAAAAACATCTGATCATCGCATTTGGAACTTGAACAGGGTTGTAGTGATCAGGAAAGACTTTGTTGACAATTCCAAATCTCCTGTGTCAAGTTCTTCACCTACAGGTATATCATCTCATCACCCCGTGAGAGGTCCTCTCATCTCAAAGAAACCTTCAACAACTACTTCATCTCATCGGACTGTGGTTGGTCCTGTCATCGCGAGGAAGTCTTCAAGAATTACACGTATACCTACTCGTTTTAATGACTTTGTAAAATGATGTTTTCTGTTTAATCTTATTTGTTATAAGGAAGGAGATGTGTGGCATCCTGGCTATGCAGCCTGTTGCTAGGTAGGCACATGCAATGGAATGCTCTGTACAGATTCTGTGCTTGTTATGTTTGGAGTATCCAGACAGTTGATCTTGGACTGTACTGCTGGTGACTGCTTATCCTATGGATGGGATCCTTATTATAATAAATACCTAATTCAACTACAATACACCTTTGGACTTCTTTACAGGTAGTTCTTCAATGCCTCTTTATACTCCCTCCTCCCCGGGTCCGAAAAATCTTTCCTACGTTTACAATCTGATTTTGCCGACCATAAGGCGTCAGATTACCAATAGGCCGATTTCTGTGCTCTGACGATAATTTATATGACCAGGGGACGGTGTTATCCAGGGCTTCCGTAATCCGCCTATCTAAGTTTATACATGCCCCTTCAGCATCTGTGCCGCCAGGTGGGGCCCCCAACAAGAGGGCGCTACTAAACTAATCCTGTGAGATGCCCGCCCATTTCAGACACACTAAAACCCTTTCTGCTTTTTCTCGTATCTTTGGCTCAGACAGTCTCATAGTAAAAGGGACCAAATATTTTTCCGTCCATACAACAGGGAGGGAGTGGGGGTAAAACAACTATATCACTCCAGTTTGCAAAGAGGGGGTCCAGCATATGGCCCTTCAGGTGGGTAGGGGAGTCAGACATTAGGCTAAGTTTTAGCATAGCCATTTCCTGACAAAGTGCACCCGCCACTGTACAGCATCGAAATGTAAATTAAGATCGCCCAGCACTAAAAACTTATCATACCTACTGCCGGCTGAGTGAGGTGATCAATCAGACTAAAAGAAAAACCGTTGGTGGGGCCAGGAGGTCTATACATCAGGAGCCCTTTCACAATATAGTTCGAATCCGCCTTAATAGAGAAGATCCCTTCATCACTATCGGTAATAGCGATAGGTTCGAGAGTGCACTGGATAAGATGCCTAAAAATAATCGTCACTCCACCGCCTCTGCCAGAAACTCTATCTATTCTGGTGATCGCATAGCCACTGGGTAGTGCCTCAACAATTTCTGGTGCCGACTCTCCGTCCATCCATGTCTCAGTGAGAAACATTACATCTACCTGACCATCTACCAGCAGGTCGAAAACTGCCAATCTATGTTTCCTAAGTGACCGACAATTCAGCAAGCAGCAATTTAAGAGAGGGTTCAAGAGAGGGTTTATCTCGTCCCTCTCACTCCCCACACTAAATTTGAACGAGCAATGACTATAAACCCCACTCTTCCCGTCTCCCGCCAAGCTGTGCCTGCACAGATCAGCAATTGGGGGGTGCAGATCAAGCAGTTCTTGGGAGCTGTACTGATGCTATACTACGGCACAGCCAGGGGTTCTGGCCCCGGGCCCCAGCCGGCCACGATGGGCGAAGACGGGCTTGCCCCAACGCGCCCACTGTTCGTGTCCGCTGCGCGGCCGCTGGAGCATCTAAATAAATAGCTATCTACTGCCACGCAACTAGACCGCTAACCGGTCTACCGGAAGTGCCTGGCTCATCCTAACCCGCCCTCACCGCGTCGGACCAGGGCGGGTTGGAGTGCGGATAGAGCCTAGGTCACCGAGCCACAAGAGGTAAGAGTATCCCCAGGGCTTGCCCCCACAGTGTGCTCACTTTAAAATGCCAAAATGTTAAAAGTAGTAGAACGAAATTTGTCCGTTATTAAAATAGTTTTTACAGTAAAGCAGTCAAGGGCCCTGTCACAGCCCCACTCACCGAAAATCAAAATATACTCACTCACTCAAAAAATATGCGCTCATTCACCCTCACCCTGTTTGTTACATTGGAAGCATTGATTAGTGCTTGTTTGAAACATTTTATACAATATCTGGGCTGTGTAATATAATAACCGTCTAGATAAGAAGTGTATTCTCTTGTAGTTAGCGCCTCGAAGTGCTTCATTCGCTAACTCGCTAAGCTGTTTCCATTCTTTAACATTGAACTTGCAATCCGTCTCTGAATTCATTTTCTGGAGCTCTTTCGTCAAAATCTCTTCGGAATAGGCCGATACCAGCAACCGACCGCCACCATTTTATTTGTCATCTGCTTGGCGATTTGACATGCCATCTCACCCATCATTACATATTTTGTTTTACGAAAATTAAATAACTGAAGGAAACTCAAAGCGAGGGTAGTGGTCACTGTAGTCAATTGCAACCGTTTCCCAGGTAATTTCATAGCTATGAAAATCTCCAAGCTGAGTAATACCTAGTCTTGCCTTATTTGATACAACCCTCTAGACAATATGAGACCTCCTACTTCTGGCAGCTTGACACAAAGTAACCAGGCTTCACTTAGAGTCAATGTGTGGATTATTTATGCAATAGTCAAATCAAGTCAAATCAAATCAAAATCATCTTTATCTGGTGTCATATGCAGAAAACCATAAAAGTTTCACAAGATCCAAATTTCATTTAAAACGTGATACAATAAAATTACATACAAAATACAATTGATATCAATAAAAGGGAAATAAAGGGCCAAGTTGAACTACCTCACATACTAAATGTTGGACTGGCCCTTTTGGCAGGTTCACCCCGAGACTTTTTGCTTTTTCCTAGCCTGTTTCTGGAGCCTGGTGTTGGTGATTTTAGGCCTTTGCGCACCTTTTCACTGTGGTACAGTGTAAAGTGCGTGAGCTCTCTGTGTATGTATGGTGAGTGACCTGCCCTCCCATAGGAATGAATGGGGAATATGTATGCCCATGGTAGTTCCTGATGTGTGGGGAGTGCAGGGTCGAGTTTGATATGTGCGAACTCGTGAGATTGAATGCTGCGTAGTGGTGTATGCGGCATGGTTGTGTCTAGTCTAGAAGTGCCACTTTTAGAAGATGGCATATTTGTGTAGTCTGTGGCTGGCGTGTGATTGGCTGGTGAGCCTGGCCCAGAGTGCCTGGGCCTGCTTGTGGATTGACTGTCTGGGTTGAGGGTGACAGGGGCTGCAAAGCCCCAGGAGGATGTCTGAGTCAGCCTGTGGATGAAAGGCAGCATCTGCTGCCAAGGAAGTGCGCGGAGATAGCACCTGAGAGTGAATGAGGCTGTGCCTGCCTGCCACAATGCTGGCTCCACCTCCCCGCTGGGCGACTGTCACCTCTGTCCCTGATACTGAAAGGACTTCCCTATAACCAGTTCTAGCTGGTTCTCACACTGCCTGCACAAAGACTTCAAAGACTTTTCTGTGTATAAGAAGGGGCTGTGTCCCCTTCCAAAATGTTCTTGTTTTTGGACTTGAATCTGCCAGGGGCGTGCTGCTGCTTGGGCTCAGGGGAATCCCTGGGCCCTGCCCAGCCCCTGGACACCCGATGGACTTTCCTGGACTCCTGGGGGACCCATCTGCCTTGCTTGGGCTGATGGGGGGGACTTGGCTTTGCCCCCTGGGACTCTCTGGGACCTTTGCAGCATGGGGAAGCTGCCTTTTCCTGTAGAGAGCGCTTGATTGGGATTTCTAGCGCCTGGAAGTGCTGTGCTTCCCCCTGAGCGCCTGGGAGCGCTCTGTCGGTTTTCTAGCGCTTTGGAGCGCTTTACTTTGCCCAAGCGCTTAGTAGCGCTTTTATTTTCATATTTAATTGAAGCCGGTGCCCACCCGGCATTGCCCCGTGTTGAAATTCACCGCCGCTGCCTGGGACACAGCACCGAAGGGGCCGCGCTGGGATTGGGCCGCTGTTTGGGCCGCGCTGCCATTGGCTGGCCGGCCCGGGATGCCTTGATGACGTCTCCCCGGGCCGCGCCCTGATTGGCTGCCGACCCAAGGACAGAAGAGAAGATGAGCGAGGTGGCCATTGCGGGGCTCCCGGGAGCCGGGGAGAGCCCTGCTGGTGCCATGACGATGTTGCCGGTCTCCCGTGCTTGAGAGGGAGACCGGGGAAGAAGGAAGCCGCCTGCCGTGTCCACCCCGGGGCTCCTGAGTGAAGGGAGAGCCCCGGGGAGAGAGAAAAGTCCAGCCGCCCGAGCCGCGAGGCCTCCGTACTGTGAGGAAAGCCCCGCAGCAGGACCGCGAGCAGTGGGTGAGTCTGGGCTGAGCCGGGCAAAGTCGGGCATGTCTGTTCTGCTCCACGAGGGAGCTAGGGGACTATCGTGGTGCCGGTTGCGAGGCACAAAGTCAGGGCGGCCCCAGTTGGCAGCGGGTCGCTCCAACGGTAATTAGGGCCCCGAGGCTCTCGGTCCACGTGGCTGTTGGAGAGCCCTGAGAAGGCTCTGGGGGGCATTTCTTTTAATTGGAGTGGGGCGTCGGGGCACAATGCCGGTGCCCGCCCCCCCCCTGCCTGCGAGGTGTTGGTTCAGAGCTCGAGAGGCTCAGGGTGCCAGTTTGTATTTACGAGCCTTGAGAAGCTCGAGGGCCAGTTCTTTTGATTTCAGGGCCTGAGGGCTCCATGGGGCCCATGTGTTTTAGAGCCTGTGTGGCTCCAACATTTGGGGCACGTGACATGCCCAGAGCCTGTGTGGCTCCAGCAGTGGGTGCAGTTTGCGCCTAAGGGTCAGTAAGGGCTCCGTCGCAGTTTTTATTTCCCAGCTGCCCATCAATTAGTGGGCAGCTGCACCGTTTAGGTTTTGAGTGTTCCCAGGTGCCCAGCAAGTAAGTAGTGGGCACCTGCCACGTTTAGGCCCCTGACATTGAGACACAGGGCGTCTTAGCCCCAACAAGTCCAGTTGGCCTAGGGACTGCCACAGGTGGTGGCTTATGTAAGTTTTGCGCAATGTATGGTTATTGCACCTCTGAATGTGCTTTCTTGCATCATGTGTTATTCCTGCACCTCTGAATGTTTTTAGAAATCATGTGATTTTTGCGCTATTGTATTGTTCTGGTACCTCTGAATGTATTTTTATTGCATCATGTGCTTTGTTCTTAACACCGCTGAATGTGTAGGTTTATGCATCATGTGTTTCCCTCTACTACTCCTCTGAATGTATATTTATGCATCATGGGTAATGTGTTCTTTCCTAGACCCCTAAATGCTTTGTGATACTTAGGTGGTTGTCCGTACACCTCTGAATGTTTTTAGGCATCATGTGTTTTCCTTTACTACTCCTCTGAATGTGTTACATGCATCATGGGTAAGGTGTTCTTGTTTATACCCCTAAATGTATTTTATTCTTAGGTGGTTGTTCTTTCTAATACAGGTGGTCCTAGTGAGGTCCTGGTTCCCTGCGTGACATTCTCCTAAGGTGTTTAGGGTTGCATAGGTGGTACTTACCTGTTCCCAGTAGTTACTGGATGTGATTTATAACTGTTATTTTGTTTTATATCTTATTTTCTATGATCTACAAAGTACTATTTATAAATGTGTTGATTCTGACAGTGACCCATGTGGCCCTGTCTTGTAAATAATCCCTTATGAATATTGCCCGTGCCAGTTGGCACAATGTACATGTGTGATTTCTATCTGATGTGTTTTGACAATACAAAAGTTATTTTAATATAACCTTGTGTGGAGTTCCTTTTGTGGTGTGACTAGGATGTTGATGCTGTTGTGTGCTGGTGCAAATGCTTTACACATTGCCTCCGAATTTAGCCTCACTGCTCGTGCCAACCTACCAAGTGGGTGAGCAGGGGTTATCTTGGCGTTTGACTCCCTCGCCCTGACTAGAATGGTGGTTTTTGCCTGGCTTTGGCGTCAGCCTTAGCCTACCAGAAATAGCCAATTCTAACACTAAACAATAAAAACGGGGTTTACCCTCTAACAAGAAGGGTTGCTAATTGTCCAAACAGGCCCTGGTTCTCACCGTAGATTTCTGATAACTGACGATGAAAAATATACAATCAGCCTTCAGCAATTTCAAGTACAGAAGTGTTGGGCGGACCTGGTTAAAATTCAACTTCTTTAATAAGGGGAATAAAAAGTATCTCCGGGGTACCTCATAATATTTACAACACAACATGAAGTGTAGCAGATCCTGTGGAGACACTCCGTCACAGCCACAGGGTGCTAACACCTTACCTCTACTACTTCCTTTTGAAAATCCAGGCGGAACATAGACAATAAAAAACACTTGTATGTAGACAGCGACCCCGTTAGATAAGGCTCAGTGGATGGGTTTGTTTTTAGCATCAGGAATTTGCGGACTCTATGTTTTCGCACTTCTTGCTCGTCCCTTTCTTGTTCGTTATGCTACAAAAAGCTTTCTTAACAAACTCCACATCCTTTTGTATAATAGTATCAGGTTTGAGAAACGTTCAGGGCGCCCCAACTCATTAAAGCAACATTTAATATATTATAGCCATGGTATATGAGACATGTTGTCAAGGCTAATACATTCATTTATGATCTGCTAGCAGAGGGCTAAATCCTTTTTCAACCAACACTTGAGCCAGAACACTAGGGGGCGCAAAGCCAGGGCATCACATAGATAAGCCACTCCCAATTCCTCATGAGCCACACAATTCGATAAACTGCTTGGAGCGCCCTACAAGCGATTCAAAAAAGTGTTCTCAACCCCCTGCCAGGCATCTGTGGCAATATGCCCCCAAATATCACTTCCATAGCAAGCTGTAGCTACGCTTTAAGCCTGATAGATATTCAGCATGGCTGCAAGTGGGCGCTTGCCTATCTTTGTAGCAAAATTGAAAATAGCAGCATTTACCCTCACCAGCTCCCCCTTTTTCTTCTGAATAAGAGGCCCCCAGTTCAAACGGTCATCCAATAGAACCCCAAAAATGAAAAGACAGTCCTCAGAGGAACCTTCTCAGGACCAACTGTGAAGAGAAACTTTTTCTTGGGCCGAATCCCTACCTGCAATATATAGGATTTAGCGTTATTAATTGCTAAATCTCAAACCCCCATGAATTTTAAGAAGGCATCAAGCAGGGATTGGAGACCCCTAGCAGTTCTGGCTAATAGGACAGCATTGTTTGAATACAGTAGGACAGGAAGCCCCCGTTGCCCTACATACGGAAAATCTGCCCCTCTGTCAGCTAAATCTCTAACCAGATTGTTTATATAGAGGTTGAACAAAAAAGGGGCCAAAATACAGCCTTACCGTACCCCCCTCCCAGTACTCAAATAGTTATACATTGAAAACACAACACACAAAAAATCCCAAACAAATTTAGAAAAATAATAAAAAATGTACTACATAAAATGACATAAAACTACAAAAATCCAACAGGTATAAACTGGAGAGTAGAATTTTTAATATTTGAATTGCAAAGAGTACTAAAAAGCACAAAGAGCCAACTGCGACTATCTGCTCGGGCTTGACCTGGTCAAAGTAAAAAGTTAAGGCCATTCGGGATGGATAGCCAGTCGGATACAGGGACCAGGTTAGTTCCAATGGAATGTTTACCTTCAGACATAGAAACTTTTATGGAGAAAAAGTGGTATTCGTCAGAGGGGCAAGCTGACTGCATCCAGAGCAGTTTGATTGGTTTGTAAATCCCAAAAAGGATTTTGTGTAGGGTCTGCGTTAAAAAAGTAACTCAAACCTGATGCAAAACCTTTCTAAATCTAGGCCTCCATGTCTTGTCTCTATCCTCCAGGAGTCTGAAGTCATGTCATTAATTTGAAAGATGTGCCCTACCTACTCAGTGTACTTAATAACAACAATATGATTAGGCAGCAAAACTGTTCAATATGAAACTTTGCTTAAGTACCTTAATTATCACTATCTGGATACAGAACAAAACTGTCCATTGAGCACGGCCTGACCGGAAACTGAAACCGGACCTGGCAAATAGCTTGAGTGGCCCCCAGGGGTGGGTGCTAGTTGGAAGCACCCCTCCTGTCTCACAGCTGCCGCTTCTGTTACAGGGGGCTGACATTTCAGCTACCTACAAAACCTGTGCACAGTAACAAAAATGGCCCCCACCCTGGCAGCCCACCAGGTAAATGCCTGGTGCCCTCTAAGTCCAGTCCGGCCCTGCGATTGAGAACATGTGTTTAAGAACTGTTAATTGTAGAACAAGAATCATGCAATTCATTCAACAAGAGAAATGTGAACTAAATTCAAGCACCTTCAACGAACAACATCAGTGATGGGAACACAATGAAATAAAAGCTTTGAACATCAGATAAAAAGCTCAAATGTAATCAGGTAGGACATTCATTTCTCAATTTCTTTTTTTTTTATTAGCCATAAGTTTACTTCAAAACAGCAACATATCAGCATAAGATACAAAAGAAAGAGGAAAAGGGAAACATCTCATATTTAAACATACAAAATCCAAGGGGGGAGCAAAATGTATAAGATGAGAAAACAATATCATCAGTCAAAGCTTAATAAAAATTATGCAGACATATCGGGGAGAGAAAACATACAATACAATAATCAATCCCAATGAAGACTGGACCACACCTTTTTTAATTTAAGCCAAGCTCGTGGACCTCTTATTTTGGCAACTGCTAATTCCATTTCATACAATTATTGAAAAAAAAAAACAAAATTAATTAATACTTGGTCTAGTATTTTGAATCCACACCAGGGCAATACATAGACAAGCACAAGCTATGAAAATAGAAACAAAAGTTCTCATACAGCAGCCCATATCTCGTATAACCCCTAAAACTTTTTCATTCTCAGCAATCTGAACATCATGCCCGATCATCGTTATAAATGCAGAACTTACCTCTGCCCAGAATATATTTAACCTAGGACATGTCACGAACATATGCTTTAAGTTTGCAGCGTACAATTGATAATTTGGACATTTTGATTTGGCCAAGGATTGAGTAGTGGGCCATTTAAATATACGTTCAGGAGTATAGTATAACATAAATATTAACTGATGCTGTTGCAGTTTTAAATTAACTGATGAAATAGCTGTGGCTATACACTGCACCGAATCCTGAAGTTCCCCCTCAGTTATCTCAAATTGAAAAATCCGACTAAGTTTCTATTAAACCAGCAATCCATCATTGCTAGCAGGTCCTAACAGCTTCTGATAAACTTTACCAATGGTTCCTCGGCCAACAGTTGTTAATTGTATTGATATTACTTCTGGGGTGTTTGTCAGCTCTAAAAGCCTCTGACCCTGTACAAAATAGTCCCTTACTTGCAAATACTTAAAGAATGTATTCTGTTGTAATCCAAACTCCTCTTTCAAAGCTTCAAAAGATCGGACCCCTGTCCATCAAAAAGTTGACCCAATTGCAAGACACCCTTACACTGCCACCTTTTGCCAATAGAGTCATGAAATATTTCAGGCAGAGTGGGATTGCCCCATAATTTCATATACGAATGCAACGCGGGAACAGGGTATTCCTTACAGATATCCTGCCATATCCTAGTGCTGTCCCTTATTATCTTAAACCTGACACGTTTGTCGTAGTTTGGGTCTGCCATTTTATAAAGAAGGAATTCAGTATTAGGTCCACAAGCCAATGGATATGAAAGTCAAACGAAATTAGTATCAGTCCCATCAAATAAACTTCGACTTCAGCCAGCAAATGCAGTCCAAAAATAAAGTTTAAAATCTAGAAGCTTAAACCCCCCCTTGTATATGCAGTAATTAAATACACCTAAGAGCTCTTCTTGCATGTCTGTAGCCCCAAATTAAGCTACCAACTATGCTATCTAGCACGGGACCCTTAAAGGAATTGTCAGAAAAAGATACAAGACTTTCGGTAAGATGTTCATTTTAACTACATTACATCTCCCTATATATACTGAGTGGGAGCCAATGCCAACTTCGTAATTTTGCCATAATTATTTTAAGCAGTGGTTCATAGTTCAAAGTGAACACTTCTTCCACTCGACTACTTAGACGTACTTCCAAATATACAGCTGTTGGTGTAATTCCTAGCATTTGCGTACCCGTTGTGGACTGATAGTATAGGATAGTTTGGGTTTTGTTCACATTCAGTTTGTAACCTGAAAACGAACTAAAACGCTGTGCTTCTTGCGTGATTTCAACTATAGCCTCAACTGGACTAGAAGAAAAAATAGCGATATCGTCCACGTATACCGCTGAGCAAAACTGGGCAGATCCTTGAATTTTTGCAACAAATGTCTTGGAAAGGGTTCAATATATAGTGCGAACAATAGTGGGGATAGCGGACATCCCTGCCGCGTGCCCCTGCTAATATGAAAGTGAGCAGTTGTAAGGCCATTCAACTTCAGAGCTGCTATTGGATTGTTGTACAGTTTTTGAATTGCCAAGATGAACCTTTGACCGAGACCAAATGATGACATAAGTGGCCAAAGTGTACCCCAGGCAACTTGGTCAAAGGCCTTCTCGGCATCCAAAATTAATATCTCAATTTGCTGATTTAATTGACTGGAAAAGTCAAATGCAGCAATTCCTGTATTAATATGTGCTGCTGTGTCCCTGCCTGGGACAAAACCATGTTGTTGTTCTGACACTAACTGATGTATAATCGGGTCCAACCGAGAAGCTAGAATTTTAGATAAAAAAATTGCATCAGCGTTAATCAATGATATGGGGTGATACAAGCCCATTTCCCCAACTGGTTTCCCCTTTTTAGGGAAAACTATAATATTAGTAATCTTCTAGGTGGAGGGAACATCCTCCCCTTTCATGATATTATTAAGTAATATAGTGAAAACTGGTACCAAAATATCCTTAAAACCAATTGGTAAAGAGCTCAGCGCTAGCTCAACCTTCCCATATTCAACATCTCTTTGCAAACATTCACAATCCATTAGATTCAAAACCGGTAACTCAGCCTCCTGCATATAGTCCAGAGTTCATTGTATGCTGGGGGGACTGACTCGTCATATAGGTCAGCATAAAAGTGTCTAAATTGTTCTACTATGTCTTCTGATCTAGTATAGAATAAACCATCTCGCATCATCATTTTAATAAGTATTCCCCTTGAGATTATTTTGTGCAGGCCAATTCTGCTTAGTATACAACACAAAAATCACTAACACTGACTTTATTTTTATGGAGCAAAATACTTTCATTGGCATAACAAAAAAAATAGAGCAAAATAATAAAGTATTATGTAGTGGAATGTTCATTTACAACTCAGTGTAAATCAGCATCAGGGCATACAATGTAGCTCCAATCAACCAGGTACTGCCAAATGCAAAATTACATTAATATTCGATAATGTAAATATCTACATAACTGGTCTGCATGACAAGTTAATCTGATTGATATTGCATAGTGTCATAGAAATATAATTTAGCACTGAAATCAATGCTATTATTGCCTTCCATTGTAAAAAACAGGGACAATTATGTTAATAGAAAGCTGCTCCAAGGCCCTGTTTTGCACGGCGTGTACACATAATATACCAGCCATAGTTTATGTATTTCTTAAATCTACAACTGTCCAGCACATTTCCAATTCATATTTTGTTGTTTATGACCGGTAATCAAAATAAGATTCCATTACTTGGACTTTTGCCCAAAGCTTGAAAAAGTCGTATAAAAATCCATTCAGAAATAATATGTTTACATGTTTCAGCTGTTCCGGCTCATTTCCTACTCTTTTTATAGAAATAGCAAGACGTCAATAGTGCAATACATATAAAATCTACCAATTGTTCCATGTTTCAGTATTTCTAAATGAATTGGGTGTTATCCTATGCAATGTTTCAGTGAAGGGAAAAGCAATTGAGATGCAGCATTTTCTGCAACTGTATTTCACTAGAAACCAAGAAGGAAGCAAGAATGTGTTCTGTTCTCCCTGTTCTCTCGTGTTCAATAAAGTTAGAAATGTGCTTCTTGCAGAAATAATAGACTGCTCCAGTATTGCTAAAGGACCTGTCACAGTGATGCACACTTTATAGTTTTATAACTGGGACGGTTCTAATCCTGTTTCACACATCCAGAACAATTTCCTGATATTATTCGCAATGCAGTTTTGGAAGGTGCATCAGGATCGTTTTTAGAAAGCCTTGCCCTAAAATTTCGTAAAACGTCTCCTAAATCGTTTTTCTTTCATTTGGAGTTGATTTCCAAATTGTTAGGCTTCGCAAAGAACCCCAGAATCGACAAATAGACTACATCACAAAATGTCCTCAGCTTTGAGGTGGATAACACTTTCCTGCTGATACTTCTTTGACGAAGATTGATGGTGGAAAAGACAGGCAGAAAAGAGGATAACTTAATTCACAAAACGTATACAGATCCATTTAAGATTCAATAATTACTTGTGCCAGCTAGCTTGGTTACAGTATTTGGAGGCACTCAGTGGGCACCGACACGGCCGACAAACCACACACGAACGTGGCTGTCACCCTGTGGTTCAAGCCCCGGCACACTGCCCGATGACCGCGTGACCCGCAGGGGAACATGGGCGGGCAGCGGTTTAGTCCCACCCGGCAGAAACTCCAGCCAACGCTGATAGGGCGCCCCGCGTTCACCAATCACAGGCCAGGGGAGGGCCTTCAGGTGGGAGGGGCGAACCCACTATATCCACCAAGGTGGCCTAGGCTCGGCCTCTCGTTCTCCCAGTCTCCTGCGGCTTAAGTGCTGTTCGCTGTTACCTCGCGTCGTGTTCATCGTCGGTATAAGGTATGTGGCTTCCAAGTAGCCTCCCCCCGGCCCGGTCCCTGGATATGACCAGGTTGATGGGGCCCTGTGGTATCGTCCACGGGGGGGCTGGTGGTTGCTGGTCGCGGGATAGGCGGAAGGGGTTTGGGATCGTCATTCAGCTTAGGGACGTAGAGCGGGTATCCCAGAAGTACCCATGTAAACCAAGTTTAAACGCCGTCAGCAAAAGCACTCTATATAGCACGGCCCTACCCGAAAGGAGTCGGAGCCCCTCGCAATATGTTTAAACGGATACATGAGAGCATTTTAAATGAGCCGGATTTAAGGGAAACGCTACTGTAAATGAGGCACTGATTCTGTAGAACTGCGGTGAGCCGAATTCAAGGGAAAAATTACGGTAATTAAGGCACTGATTCTGAAGAACTGCGCGCGAGCCTAAGTCAAAGGAAACGTTACCGTAAATGAGGCACAGATTCAGCGAGCACTAAGGTCACGTGTGTGGCTGCACGATGGGAGCTCCGAGACAATGGCGGAGCTCTGTTTAGTGAGGGAGGTGGCGCAGCGAGATGATGGCAGGCCGCGAGGCCGTGCTGGGTTGGGGTCGGATCCCGCGGCCATTGCTGGCCACACGTTGGCCATAACCGGCCGCCATGGCTGGCCACACAGATACAATTTTTACTCATAAACAATAACGGTCGCTTGAAAAATACAGCGTAATAAAGATGCACGTGTCTTCTTGTTTCGCCGTGTGGTTCCAAACATCATTAGTTTTTAAACGTTAGGAAACTGACTCCCAAAGGTGAGGAGGTTTCATTCCAGGGCAAGAATGCACCGAGGGGCGGACTCACAAAGGATATTATAAATCTGCAATCATAGAAGCATTGTACATTTTGCGATATAGAATTCACCCTTAACAAATCTCTGCAGTAATATACCTCAACACCTGCACCAAACCCAGCTTCACAAATGTACTGAAGATGAGTAGTATACTGGAAAATTCAAAACAATTCGTGTAGAAGAAAGTAAAGAGAGGACTATAGATTTCAATATATTTCCTTAAACAGATTTTATTGACCTCTTGCTCGTATTCAGCGCGGGCCGCGAGGCCGTGCTGGGTGGGGCAGGATCCCGCCGCCATTGCTGGCCACGCGTTGGCCATAGCCGGCCGCCATTGGCTGGCCACCATATCCGGCCGCCATTGCCGGCCACGCGTTGACAAATTCGGCTGCATTGCCGGCCAAGCGGCATTGCCGGGGCGGGGTTCTTCGTGCGGGCCTTAATCGACAGGTTCGGGAGCGCTCCTTAACTATTGAGGGCCAATGCGGGTTTTAGATTACTTTATTTAATGCGAAATTACTGGATGTAATGCAAGTTTATAGAGCGCGATCATCACTCGAAGGTGTTAGGGCGCTTTACCGATCGAAAGCGCTCCTTCAGTCACTGTTAATTAATTTATGAATGTGAGTATAGAGCGCGAACTTCACGGGGGTTAATTAACTTATTTAAGGCGAGTTTATAGAGCGCGAACATCACTCGAAGGTGTCCGGGCGCTTTACCATGATACCTATAATTCAAATACCCTGCACTCCCCCGGGATCAAGGCAGGGCAATGTACTGTGTTTATTCTGTTAAAAAAGTGTTAAATAATTTATTTAATGCGAGTTATAGAGCGCGAACATCGCGGGTTTTAATTAATTATTTAATACGAGTGAGAGAGAGCGAACATCACTCGAAGTTGTCAGGGCGTTACGATTATACCTGTATTCAAATCCCCTGCACTCTCCCGGGATCAAGGCAGGGCAATGTACTTAGTGCTCCTTCAATTGTATGAATTCTGCTTAGGCAAGGGCAGAAATAGGGGCTACAAGATAGGCGGGCTCAAAGGGCAATAGACGCGCCATACACTGCGTGGCTTTTCTTGGAGGGAGCCAGCAATGTACTTAGTGCTCCTTCAATTGTATGAATTCTGCTTAGGCAAGGGCAGAAATAGGGGCTACAAGATAGGCGGGCTCAAAGGACAATAGACGCGCCATACACTGCGTGGCTTTTCTTGGAGGGAGCCACAACACTTCTGCGGAGCCTCGACAGGCTTTGTACTCGGGTATGCCGTTCGCAAGGCACTCTCTCACTCGAATGAGGAGACAGATGAGGATGTTTAGGCAGACTACGATATGATGCGGGTTGCTATATTAAACTAGTTAATGCAAAGGCAATAGACGCGCCATACATTGCGTGGTTTTTCCTGAGGGAGCCACAACACTTCCGCAGAGCCTCGACAGGCTTCGTACTCGTGGGTGCCGTTCGTAAAGCACTCTGTCACTCGAATGAAGAGACAGACAAGGATGTTTTGGCAGACTAGGATATGAGGCGGGTTTCTATAGCAAATTATTTAATGCGAAGGTATATAGCGCGAGCATTACCAGAAGAGGTCAGTGCGCTTTACAAATGAAGCATTGCAATACGGAAGGATTTAGGTTTTGATTAACCTTATAATGCGATTTTAGTATAAGCGCGAACATTACCCAAATGTGTCGGAGCATTGTACAAGAAACCATTGCATTATAGAAGGTTTTAGGTTTTGATATTAATCTATTGCATGCGATTTTAGCATAGCATAGCGCGAACGTTACCCGAATGTGTCAGAGCGTTTCACAAGTTACCTGATTGTGTCTGAGCGCTTTACAAAAAACCATCGCAATACATTAGGTTGGATGTTAATCTATTTAAGGCGATTTTAGAATAGCGCGAACATTGCCCGAACGTTTAAGAGCGCTTTGCAAAAGCCATTGCAATACAAAAATTTAGGGTTTGATATTAATTGTTTAATGCGATTTTAAAATAGCGCGAGCATTACTCGAAAGCTTCAGAGCGCTTTACATTACCCGAAGGTGTCAGAGCGCTTTACAAAAGAACAAGTGCGAATACAGAAGGTTTTGGGATTACATCAGTCCCACACCGCCTGCGCCCATCAAGGCAGTGCATTGAACTTAGTTTTCTCAAAATGCTTCATCCTCAAGGTTAGAAGCAGGGCTACAGGTTTATGAGAATTCGGCGTGTGCATTGGATGATACTGCCGTGAATGCGCACGTCCCCGTGCAATTTCTTCCAAAAGTCACTGACTTATCCTGCAGTGCTTTCAATGGGGTTAACTTAGGTTCCCTCCTCGCTTCTTTGGTTAGGAGACCTCAAGTCGTTGCATCTAGGAGACCGGCACGAGGATTCGATAGTGATGCTAATGCGTCGCTCTTGTGCGCCTGGTTGATTGCACGAAGACAAACCAAGCGGATAATGCCGCATCAACATTAGCGGTTTGGTTGCCCAGGCCAGCGCTGCCCTCTTTTCACGCAATATGGGACAGGTAGCTCGAACATCGGTAGTAAATATAAATATAAGACATGATGGTTGGTTTATCCTATATTGGTTTGTACAAATTTTAAAGAAATCGAATTTTAGGTTAACGTTTAAGGAAACCGAACGCTAGGAATGAAACAGCACTGTCAGTGTGTAAGTGCGAGGCAGTTTGAAAACAATCTAAAGTGTACGCAATGAGTAAATTTACGTTGTTCTTTTTAAATTGGCATGCCCACGAGCGTGGCGACGCTGCACGAGGCTGATTTATGCTGGCTCCTTTTCATGACTGTCACAACGGAGCCCGTCTCTCGCAGATGGTATAATACTACCATGAAAGGGACACTCAAAACACAAGAACAAACGTAACGTAGGCAAGGGTGACACTTGGGGCCAGTACCGGAACCGAAACGCTAGGCAAGAGGTAACAACCAGTGGGTTGCAAGAGAAAGGTGAGGTGTGCATGGTACAAAGTACCAAACCAGGTAGAAGGATAATACTACATATAGGGCAAACGGTCAAGCCACAGGAAGACACCGGGAGGACACATGCATAGTTAAGGAGAATAGCGGGGTGGCTAAGTTTAGCTTAATGAAGAGTAAGTATCCTCAAAGTGGGCCAAGATGCGCAGCAATGGCGGACAAGTCAGAGTGTTTCTAAGGATGCACACTACCCCTATGTCCCCATATGACCATAACATAGCTACTATTGAAAGAAAATTTAAATAAGATACATGGAGGTAGGGGACAGCGTTGGCCCATGTCCTACTCCAGAATAGCACGATTGGCAGTAGTGGGGGGGAAAGGGCTTCTAATGGATGTTTTCTTCTGTCTCTAAATGCAGGAACGGCGCTGGAGAACCGCTCTACCCACAGGGGAAGACCGCATGCTAGCAACAGGATAAGGGTCGTAAAACACGTGGGGCAGTTTGCCAGGATCAGGGACCCATCCCCTCCTCAGTTGCCATCCAGTTCCGGATGTGGGGCGCACAGGTTACACACATGACAGTGATACGCGGGCATTCACCGGGTGGGAAATATTAGGTAGCCCCTGGGCAGTAGTGTGACGTTCCAACTTGAAGAAGCTGAGTAGGTTAGGCGGTAACGCAAACAGGAGAACCAGGGCGGGCGCCGTGCTGGGAGCATAACTGCGGTGTCTGGTAGGGGCTTAAGGGGGGAAACCAGGCCTGACTGCCCATAGGGGAGAGGAACCAGTCATAGCTGGCACAAACTACTATGGCATTCGCCCCCCCCCGTGCGCTTGAGGGCGCCTGCCAGCTCCTGGCATCTGCCCATGTGCATGTATGGCTGGCTCACACATGCACAATCCAAGAACTGGATCAAGCAGGTCAATGTTCTGGCAGGGTTGATCCGAAATTCCCAGGTGAGTACCGACCTGAGTTTCAAGTGCAGACATTGGGGCGGCAGTTGGTGCAGCGAGAGTAGATTTGGCAATGGTTGTATGAATAAATCGACGAGGTGGGTCTAGTGGGATGCCCTTGAGGTATGCCAGATAATGTATCTTTAGTCAGTTTGGTCAAAATATTGGTCCGCTTGATTCATTACAATAGTAGCAAATAGGGAGCAACACCGTGTTGTAAGGTAGTTACAAGCGTATATATCTTGTTCTTTTAGTGATCTCCGATCAGAAAGACTTCAATCTAGGGTTCGCTTTGCCTTAGGAGTGGGGCTATCTACTTGCCTCTGCCTTACACTTGCTGCGGTATAGCTTTCATCACTTATTGTAGAATAGATGCTTAATAAATGCATGAAAATCCTTTTCTGCATTAAGGTACACTAGTCACAATTCTAAATGAGTATACCTAATGTTGTTAGTACTATTAACATATAAAGTTGCATCGTTTAGCTTAGTGCTAACAGTCGTTCTATGTAACCTCAATTCTTGCACCCGGCTCCAAACAGGCTTGGCCAGGGCCGCGAGTGGGGCAGTATTGATCCATGTTCCGTGCAGAGAATAGGATTGGTGGGCGGGGGGGGGCAGGGTTTCTAATGAATGTTTTCTGTCTCCAATGCAGGAACCGCTGTCTCCAATGTAGGAACCGCACTGGGAAATCACCCTACTCACACGGCTCAGGTGTGGCCTGAGGTAGCGTTGGTAATTTACAACCTCAGATGGCTGTAAGAGGCAGACCCAGTCAGGTTCCTTTGTAACAAAAGTGACGAACGTCCAATACACCTTTTATAAGTCGTCCAGGACATAATGCATTGGTAATAGGGCAAAAGCAGGTGGCATATGTGGGAAAGAGGAAACAATTCACGTAACTCAACCCCGGCGCTAAGTGTAAGTCGCTAGTGAGATGCAGAGCACGGCTAGTGCAAGGGTACACAATCAACTCGGCCGGCCATGCACAGGGCCAATGTGCCAATATACAGGAACATTGTGATTCACGAATATTCTGCAGGACATACACACTCCAAAGCGCAGGCCGGACACCTCTCTTTTGGAAGGTGATTCAGTTCAGGTAGGGATAGAGTTGCAAGGCGAAGGCTATAGTGACCGCTTCACCTGATTTAATTTGACTAACAACAGCTTTCTTGTCAGCAAGATGCAGCTCCAGTCCCAAGGTAATAACGTGTGTGTGCAGCTGTTCCATCAAATATGGGCACGCCAGGTGGGTGACGTTTGTACATCTCCAAGGATCACCATGATCGATCTTGTTCCTTGGCACACAAAAAGGTTTCAGTAATCTTGTGACCCCAATACAATACTGCACTAGACTAGAATGCCCACTCTTTAACGGAACGGTCATGCCTTATCCCAACGTGGATTATGCTCTAGGGCGGCAGCACTCTTGCAGGCCACTGCCCTCCTGTCTTCCCATAACAATAGTACATTGTTTTGGAAAATCCAAAACACCATGAGCAAGGGAGTTCTCGAGGCGTAAGGGGAGGGCATGGAACAACGATATATATCGAAAGCGGTACTTCAAACTGGAAAGGCCTCTAGCAATTATACCTATTGACAACAATAACGGGAAGGACAATTTACTGTAAATCCATTGTCATAATTACTACGGATGCGGTGCTCACACAGCAAGAAATACGATCCTGAGTACAGGTTAACTTCCCATTCCCATCTCTTTTGCTTCCTGGGATCAATATCACCGGTCTTCCATTAGCATCAAATAAAATCATGCAAATAACATGCATATTAAGCGCCGATACCTTGTGTCCCATTCCGAAGGAGGACAGCCACCTTATTGCATATTAAGCGAAGAAAGGTGAACAAATATGATAATTGGAAGTAACTCCCTTTCAGGTTTACAGAGTGATAAAGAGTTAAGTAAGCAGTCTTCATGCGAGGAAGGAAATAACTCCTGGAAAAGAGCCAGAAAGCGGATTTCTGAGTGCTAAAAAATTTGAACTGGGGGGACCGTAAATACTTTAACCCCCTGGAGTTGGCAGCTGACCATCAATTGGGCAGGCGAAGGGAGTGCAGGTTAAGAGCCACTTAAACACATAAAGGTGAT
Organism: Lissotriton helveticus; assembly: GCF_964261635.1. Lineage (NCBI taxonomy): Eukaryota > Metazoa > Chordata > Amphibia > Caudata > Salamandridae > Lissotriton > Lissotriton helveticus. The sequence goes on along the minus strand of NC_136059.1, from coordinate 220,035,904 downwards.
AGGAGACATGTCAGCAATGTGACCAACCACTGGCAGTCGCTCAGGGTAGTAGTCACCAGACCCATGCAGGAGTTCCTGGGACAAGAGGCTGGGGTTCTAGTAAGCAGTACCACTACAAGGGAAACGGAAGGGTACTGCGACAAAGACAGGGTTCACGTGTCTAGATTGAGGTAAAAGTGATAATGGTGAGCAAACAAAACACATGAGGTAGCAAACAGTGCTTTGCAGGAGGGTAAAGTGACGAATGTGCAGGTTACAAGAGAAACAAAGTACAATTAGAGGTACAGTACTGCAATAGATGCCAGCAGTTAGGCACAAGAACAAAGTTACGTAGGCAATGGTGGCACTTGTGCAAGTATGAAAGGCAAACAACATGCGAGAAGTAGCAAACAAGAGAAAAGTGGCGTGGCATGTTACAAAGGAGTACTAAACACAGGTACTAGGATAATACTGCAATAAATGGCAGGGACTTAGGAGAGACAGGCCTTTGACTTTGTTCACTCGACAGATTAGTGCAGGCACTGTAAGATTGCCAGATGTCCTGGCCTGTCCTTGTACTTACCCAAATAACGTTTTGATTAGCGCTATTTCTGTCTTATAGCACTACGCTTCCCAACAGACCCATATGATTCATGGGGAGAGGGACTTGGGTTTCTTTAGGAGTACCAATACGAGAGGAAAATCGAAGGGTGCTATGACTAAGACTGGGAACATTTGGCCAGTTTTGTAGTTGACATTTCCTCCTGGAAGTACAAGAGGCACGGAAATGCGACCGGAAGTGGCTAGGTGGGTGGGGGGCTCTGTCATCAACGGGGGCCTCCTCCAGAGCTGTGGCGGAGTTACAGGGCGATCTGGAAGCAGACGGGTACAGTAAGGGTACCTCTGCGGCAGAAGGGTACAGTAAGGGTACCTCTGCCTGGCACAGTAAGGGTGCCTGAGCCAAGGACCAGGAGCCGAAGGAGGTTCCTGGAAACCGCGACGGCGCCCCGTTAGTCCTTCGGGCGGTCGGGGGGCCTGAGCCGACCGGGGGTGTGCCACACCGCTCCGCCCCGACAGGGGGGGTGGGGCGGGAAGATAACAAAGTTGGTAATGTGCTGCACCGTCTGAGCATCGACTCGCCATGCAAGATGGCTCCTTAGGCATGCGGGACAGCGAGGGGCTGCCTGCTTGGATCGCCCGTAAGATGACCCACCTGAACGTCATACGTGTGTTGTATGAAATAAACCTGCAACGGTTCTTCTCCATAATCATGTCTCCAGAGTTTCATTGGGGAGGAAGTGTGTACATGTACAGGCGGGCGGGAGTGAATGGCGGTGTGGGCACTATGCCCGATGACCGCGTGACCCGCAGGGGAACATGGGCGGGCAGCGGTTTAGACCCACCCGGCAGAAACTCCAGCCAACGCTGATAGGGCGCCCCGCGTTCACCAATCACAGGCCAGAGGAGGGCCTTCAGGTGGGAGGGGCGAACCCACTATATCCACCAAGGTGGCCTAGACTCGGCCTCTCGTTCTCCCAGTCTCCCGCGGCTCAAGTGCTGTTCCCACCCTGAACCCTGACCCAGCAGCTTGAGCGGCGGCGCAAAGTAATGGATGTTGTAATGTTCTTCTTTGTGTTGCAGGCGGAGTTACAGGGCGATCTGGAAGCAGAAGGGTACAGTAAGGGTACCTCTGCCTGGCACAGTAAGGGTGCCTGAGCCAAGGACCAGGAGCCGAAGAAGGTTCCTGGAAACCGCGACGGCGCCCCGTTAGTCCTTCGGGCGGTCGGGGGGCCTGAACCGACCGGGGGTGTGCCACACCGCTCCACCCCGACAGGGGGGGTGGGGCGGGAAGATAACGAAGTTGGTAATGTGCTGCACCGTCTGAGCATCGACTCGCCGTACAAGATGGCTCCTTAGGCATGCGGGACAGCGAGGGGCTGCCTGCTTGGATCGCCCGTAAGATGACCCACCTAAACGTCATACGTGTGTTGTATGAAATAAACCTGCAACGGTTCTTCTCCATAATCATGTCTCCAGAGTTTCATTGGGGAGGAAGTGTGTACATGTACAGGCGGGCGGGAGTGAATGGCGGTGTGGGCAGTATGCACATGACCGTGGCGGTGCCCCACTGAGTGCCTCTTAATGCTGTAACCAAGCTAGGACTCCAGAGTGCCTGCCCGCCGCTGATGCTCTGCCCGGACACGGCCTGAACCTAACCCGTTTCTCCTAGGACTCTGCCGACCTGCCTGACGCCGCGGCACTGAGACCCTCGAAGCAATCTTGAAGCGGGCACCCACGCCCTCCAAAGCATTGCAATTATTTGACAACCCTGTCCTGATGATGATCCAGAGTCACTGGATCGAAACGCCGTCGACCCTTCAACGTGACTAAAGGCACAGCCTCCGTGGTTCCAACGAAATTGCTCTCAATTATTTTGTCAGCCGTATATTTATGTCTGGAACCACCCCATTCCCTGTATATTATTGCTCACATTTTGCGCCGTTCTCTTTCGCTGATCACCAATTGTCACTTGCGCCGCCACTTTCTTTGTTTCTTTCACATTCAAGCACCAAGGTCAATTCGGGTTGTTCACGCATTTTAGCTTACAGTGCTGTCATAACTGTATGTTTATTTATGTAATTGTTTTTTGCTCTCAAATATATGATGCTGTATGCACATTCTAAAAAGCTACCAAGAGTTCCCTGGTTTGTCCTCTTGTGGACAGTTTTTGACTTACATAACTCGTTAACTACACCTGTTGAGATATTGTTATTTGTTTCACGTACCTACCCTAATCTCAACTCGGTTTATGGGTTACACTCCTGTTGTTTTAGATAAAAATGTGGTGTTGGATGGCAGTGCTCTTTTAAGTAGTAAGGTGACTTCCGTTTCTTTCTGCTTATACACGTCAACCTCCTCATCATCCTCAAACAGGCATATATTATTAGAATATGTCTGGTAAAACAAGCACATCCAATGCATACAAATTTCAATCCAATTAGCAAAAACAATTAGAGCAACACAAAACGCTTGATGACACACATTGCGAGCTTAGGAAATAAAAGGAAGGCTACAATCACAGAGGATTGAATTGAATCAAAGTGCGGAGAGTGTGTGAGTAACATATCCATTATTCATTTGCATCTCGACAATTAGCCACACAGAAAATGCGTACTGTATAATTTCAATCAAATTACCCGAACACACAGGGCAAGATGAGGGTCTGCATTCATATATGTTGCATGCATATGAAAATAGCACACAGCTCTAAAAAAAAGGTTCAGTTTAAAAAATATGCACTATCAGTTGATTCAATACGGCCTCCAGGCATGTCTGAGTAATGTTAGCTCATCACCATGGGATAATACAGATATCACCATAAACCTACCGAAATGACAAGTACACAAACAGTAATATAGAATACTTGGCTCTGTGAGTGGAGATCAACAGTCAATTTACCCGCTATAAGAAATACAATTTGAAAAAATGCAATTGGAGTTTTCCCTCAAGGGACGTATTAACACTTCTCCAATACATTCCTTCGGAAGTATGCCGTTTTACTCTGATGTAAGAAAGTTTCTTAACTAACTAAACGGGCTGTGCTTAAATCATCAGAATTAGGGCCAGACAGGCTGTTTACTCCACTGGACATTTCCCCAGTGGGCGGAAGCACTTGGAGGCCTTTTTGAAAGCTCTTGCTACTTCTACTGCCTTTATCACTGTTCCCAGGTGCCCGAGGTAAATTGCAGCAGGCAAAGAGCGAGAAAAAGTGGGAGGGAGAAAGTAGAGGGAAAGGAATAAGAGAGAGGGAGTAGAGAAGGAGTGAGAGAGGATGAATGGAAAGAGTGTTATTGCAAGGAGACGAAGGGAGCACAGCTGGTTTGAGCATTCTTGCCAGGATTCCCCAGTACAGCCCTGATCAGAATTAGCCAAGTTTTAAATAGTTGGGGCCCTAATATGAATGGTGCTGTGTTCAAAGCTCATACACTTATGTAGAAATTTGCTTTGGTACTGTATGAGCTGCAGACAACACTGCTCAGAAGCAGTGGTTGCCTGCAATTTATGCACCCTGAGAATTTCTAGTTCAAGTGCTTGTGAATGAATGCACCCGTTCAAGAAACAACCCCATAATTCCCACTGTTTACATCTTCGAAGGTTACAATTTCATTGGCGGCACCAAGATAAGATGCTACATAGCCTTAAGTAAGAGAGGGAGAACTCTGCCATTGCTACAGACTATATAACAGGATTAGGCACAAGCATGATGTCTACTCATTGGGTGCCACACAGAGGTGGCTCGCAGTCAGTGCGTGCCGCTGAATGCCTTGGAAGGAGAAAAAGATTGTCCAGAGACACTGCAGTTATAGGTAGACTAGCAGCTTCAAACAGCTGAACCATATGTCACTGATCCTCTGTTGGCAGCACAGTGTAAACAGCAGATTGGCTGTAACCCCTTCGCTGCTAGGCCGCCCCCCTCGTGCTAAGCCTATTTTTGGCTATTTGGGGTAATTTGCGCCCTTTCTTTCTAACACCGTGAGAATTCTAAAGGTACCTTGGGTTTGTGGATTCCCCTAGAGGGGCCACAAAAATGAGCCAAAATGCAGCATATGTTTGTTGGTTTTTGTAAAATAATGAGAAGAAATTGCTGCAGAAGAAAGTGTCTGGTTTGTTCCTTGCAAATGGCATCAACAAAGGGTTTGTGGTGCTGAAATCTCCATCTTCTCAGCTTTCAGGGACAGTTAGACTTTTGTCACAAAACCAAAATGTTCTATACAGTGTTGTCATTTTACTGGGGCAGAGCCTATTTTTCCAAGTCTTTGTGCTTTCAACCTCCTTCCAGTTAGTGGTAGAAATGGGTATGAAACCAATAATGGATCCCAGAAAAGTATACATTTTTAAAAACTAGACACAATTCTGAATTCAGCAAGGGGTCATTTGTGTAGATCCTTGAAGGTTTTCCTATAGACATTAACAGTTGAAAATAGAAAATATTGAAATTGAGCCAAAAAAAACCAGCCATTTGTGCCAACGTTTTTAACTGTGACTTCTAAGTATGACACATTTTTTAAAGCACTATACCATTACAGCTGCAGGACCCTTAAGGTTGTGGGCATATATAGGCCATGTAGGTTCACCAAGAACTCAAGGAACCCAGAACCAATAACTGAGCTGTGTCTTGCAATGGTTTTTCATTGTGTACTGGGTATATCTCAATTCAATTGGTAAAATATAAAGAGTGATAAATAAGTACCAAGGAAACCAATATATTTCTAAAATAGGAACAACATTCAGAGTTTAGAAGCAGCATTTTTTTGAACATCTCCAAAATAAATTTTTTAAAACTAGATACACAGGGGAATCCAGGATGGGGTAACTTGTGTGGCTCTCACCAGGTTATCTTAAGCAGAATCCTTTGCAAACCTCAAACTTTCACAATAAAACACATTTTCCTCATATTTCAGTAATGGAAAGTTCTGCAATTTGCGTGGATCCAGAAACTTCCACTGACCCCACATTCCCCAAAGTTTCCTGATAAAAATAGTATCTCACTTGTGTGGGTAGGCCTACTGCCCGTGACAGGAAATGGCCCAAAACGCAACGTATACACTCCGCATTTTTACAGTGAAAACGGACCCTTTTTTTGAAAGTGCCAAGCTATGGATTTTGAACCCTAACTCTCCTGCCACCTAGGGAAAGCTAGCAAAACTATACATTTTTAAAACTGAACACCCAGGAAAATCCAAAATGGGGTGATTTGTGTGGCTCTCATCAGGTTCTGGTGCCCAGTATCCCTTGCAAACCGCAAACATTCTAAAAAAACTAATTTTTCTCACATTTCTGTGATGGAAAGTTCTAGAATGTGAGTGGATCCACAAAATTTCACCCACTTCGCATTCCCCAAAATCTCCCAATGTAAATGGTACCTCATTGTGTTGAGCCCCACGTTATTTAACATCTTTATGTCCCCTTTGGCGGCCTTGGTGGAGGCTTACGGGGCCCAGATCGTCTCTTATGCCGACGACACGCAACTCCTCTTCACATGCGGGAAAGACCAAGAGTTTGATGGAGAGAGAATCCGGGACTGTCTTGCATTGGTCTTCGACTGGTTCCAGCGGAACAGTCTGAGGGCCAATTCGGGCAAGTCTGAGATTTTATTTTTCGGTTGCGTTGCCGAACCGGAGTGGCAGCATTGGTGGCCGTCCGACATGAACCCTCCGGCACAGTCTTCCTTGGTGGCCAAAAATTTGGGCGTCAGGTTAGACAACCAGCTGTCGCTACGTAGTCATATTCTTGGCCTGGCCGGCACCTGCTACGGAATCCTGAAGATGCTCCGCAAATTTTTGCCCTTGCTGTCTGAGGAGCACAGGAGGATTACTGTGCAGGCTCTTGTCGGTTCAAGGCTAGATTATGCCAATGCTCTCTTTCTTGGCCTCCCTGATTACCTGGTCCAGCGCCTTCAGGTGGTGCAGAACTCTGCTGCCTAGGCAGACGAGCTTGAGCTTCCGGGTTGCTTCAGACGTTGCACTGGCTCCCCATCAGGAAGCGGATCCAGTTTAAAACCCTGACCCTGATGCATAAAGCTTTGCATGATCAGGGGCCGGATATCTGCAGCGGAGACTGACTTTTTATCATCCAGTCCGTTCTCTTCGCTCGGAATCCCTCTTTAAAGCTGTGGTCCCGCGGGTGAGGAAGGCTCGTGCTGGAGGGCGGTCTTTTAGTTGCAGAGCTCCCCAGCTTTGGAATCTGCTTCCACTCCCGCTCCGCAGCACTGCCAATTTACTCCAGTTTAGGAAGGGCTTTAAGACCTGGCTTTTTAATTCTTAATCTGTTTTATTGTCTACTGTTTTTATTATTTTTCTCTGTTGTCTTCCGTTTTTAGCTGTGTTGTGTTATTCTGAGCTGCTGGTGGAAAGCGTCGGGACACTCTTACCGAGTAGCCGTACGCTATATAAAAACTACATAACATAACATAACATAACATTCGTGTTGGTAGGCCTGGTGCCCGTGACAGGAAATGAGCCAAAATGCAACGTGGACACACCACATTTTTACAAGGAAAACTGACACTTTTTTTGCCTAGCTGTGGATTTTGAACCCTAACTCTCCAGGCACCTAGGGAAGCCTGGGATACCTATACATTTTTTCAAAACTAGACACCCAGGGGAATCAAGGATGGGGTGAGGTGTGGATCTCACCAGGTTCTGTTACCCAGAATCCTTTTCAAAACGCAAACTTTCTAAAATAACATTTCCCTCACATTTCTGTGATGAAATGTTCTGGAATCTGCGTGGATCCACAAAATTTCACTGACCCTGCAATCTGCAGTCTCCTGATAAAAACGGTACCTCACTAGTGTTGATAGGCCTAGCACCCGCGATAGGAATCTGTATGGATCCACAAAATTCCACTGACCCTGCAATCTGCACAGTGTCCTGATAAAAACGATACCTCACTTGTATTGATAGGCCTAGCGCCCGCATTGGACACAGGCCAAAATGCAATGTGAACACACCACATTTTCACAGTGAAAACTGACCCTTTTTTTTGCAAGTGCTTAGCTGTGGATTTTGAACCCTAGCTGTGCTGGCACCTAGGGAAACCTAGGAAACCTATACATTTAAAAAAAAACTAAACATCCAGAGGAATTCAGGATGGGGTGACTGTGTGGCTCTCACCAGTTTCTGTTACCCAGAATCCCTTGCAAACCTCAAACTTTCTAAAAAATAAAACACATTTTGCTCACATTTTTGTGAAGGAAAGTTCTGGAATCACTGTGGATCCACAAAATTCCACCCACTTTGCATTCCCCAGTCTCCAGATAAAAATGGTACCTCACTTGTGTTGGTAGGCCTGGTGCCTAAATGCAAGGTCGACACACCACATTTTTACAGTGAAAACTGACACTTTTTTTGCAAAGTGCCTAGCTGTGGATTTTGAACCCTACCTCTCCTGGCACCTAGGGAAACCTAGCAAACCTATACATTTTTAAAAACTGAATACCCAGGAAAATCCAATATGGGGGGATTTGTGTGGCTCCCACCAGGTTCTGGTGCCCAGAATCCCTTGTAAACCTCTAACTTTCTAAAAAAACTAATTTTCCTCACATTTCTGTGATGGAAAGTTCTAGAATGTGAGTGGATCCACAAATTTCCACCAACTTCGCATTCCCCAATGTCTCCCAATGTAAATGGCACCTCACTCGTATTGGTAGGCATGGTGCCCGTAACAGGAAATAAGCCAAAACGCAATGTGGGCAGACCAGATTTTCACAGTGAAAACTGACACTTTTTTTGCAAAGTGCCTAGCTGTGGATTTTGAACCCTAACTCTCCTGGCACCTAGGGAAACCGAGCACACCTATACATTTTTAAAATCTAGACATTCAGGAAAATCGAATATGGGGTGACTTGTGTGTCTCTCACCAGGTTCTGGTACCCAGAATCCCTTGCAAACCTCAAGCTTTCTAAAAACAAAAAACTATCCTCACATTTCTGTGATGGAAAGTTCTGGAATCTGCATGGATCCACAAATTCCCACCCACCGCGCATTCCCCAAAGGCTTACAATATAAATGGTACCTCACCTCAGAATCAGAACGAATTACCACTGCTGCATTCAGAGGACTGCTCTTGCTCTTTTACTGTTTGTTGGAGGCTAGCTCCTTTTTAAAACTGTGTGTTGGTGGAAAATCGTTATTGCCTAGAAATTGCTTTTAAAATATTCTAGAGATCGGTTTACTGCCTAGGGACCTCATGTTTTTATCATTCTCCGCATTGCCTGCACTATAATTGAAATAAAAAGCATTTCTCACCACTTTGGTGATTCCCTCGCCGCCCCACGCCCGTCCGCCATCTTGGGTGTGTGCTAGACACTCTTGGAGGTTAGCAGGCTAGTCTTTGCATCTGTCTTTAGGCAAAGGCTATTTTTAGGAGGTCAGTCGGCGCGTGTGCCGACCAGAATCAGAACGAATTACCACTGCTGCATTCAGAGGACTGCTCTTGCTCTTTTACTGTTTGTTGGAGGCCAGCTCCTTTTTAAAACTGTGTGTTGGTGGAAAATCGTTATAGCCTAGAAATTGCTTTTAAAATATTCTAGAGATCGGTTTACTGCCTAGGGACCTCATGTTTTTATCATTCTCCGCATTGCCTGCACTATAATTGAAATAAAAAGCATTTCTCACCACTTTGGTGATTCCCTCGCCGCCCCACGCCCGTCCGCCATCTTGGGTGTGTGCTAGACACTCTTGGAGGTTAGCAGGCTAGTCTTTGCATCTGTCTTCTAGCCAGACACTATAAATATCCACTAGTATGCTGGCGCGCAGCGATCGCGCGCAGCATCGCGCCGGAGGAGCGCCAGAGGAAAGCCCGTCTGGGCCCGTCCGGGCCAGACTGGGCCCAGGGGCCATAAACTCTGGTCAAATTCGTACTTATTCTCCCGAGGCACTTTGGGCTTTAAAGACCGATGCTATCTGTCTTGATAATGTCACCTTGTCCACTTTGCAAGCTGATGCCCTGGTGCGGACTACAGGTATAAGCTCCGAAACGTCTTTCACGTCTACCAGCTGCCAGTCACTTGGTCTTAGATTAGCGTCACTTAATACGCGTTCTTTACAAAAGCACCATCTTGAAGTTTTTTCTTTGTTGCTCGATGGAGACATCGATATTCTCGCTCTTTCAGAGACCTGGCTTGGCTCTGCTTCTATGCCAGACATTCTGGCTGCCTTACCCCCAGAGTATGATGCAATCTGGCACAATCGCCCAAATGATTGCAAAGGGGGGGGTGTAGCCTTCCTGTTCAAAAAAGGCCTCATAGTGAAAGAAATTATAGCACAAAATTGTGCCACTGCGGAGCTGTTAGGAATTAAAATCTCGCTCAAGTCCTCATGTATAGTAATATTGGTAGTCTACCGCCCGCCGCAATATTCACCGGATTTTAATGACATCTTTTTTGAACTTCTGACAGACCTGGCCTCTAGATACAAGTCTATTTTGGTGGTAGGCGATTTCAATTACCACTGGGATAAAGTACCTAGAGACCCTATAGTGACTGAGTTCGAATCTAATCTCACGGTGCTTAATTTGCAACAACTAGTGGTGGGTCCGACTCACGTCGAAGGCCATACATTAGATCTAGTTTGGTCCTCCCTGCCTAACACAGAAATAACGGAGGTCAGCCCATGTATTTGGTCGGACCACTCTATGATAAGGTGTTGGGTTCCAGGCGACCCGTTGAGGGATGCCCCAACAAAGTTACAGAGAAAAACTCGACCTTGGAACAAGGTAGAAGCTGAGCTTCTAACCTCGACCTTACTCTCCTCCTCCCCTCCAGAAATGTGTGGTACAGATTTGGACCATGATGCTAAGACGCTAAAGACTTGGATGCTCGCTGCTCTGGACAAACTAGCCCCTGAGCAGGTGGAGAGCACTAGAACCAAAGGGAAAGGAGCACCATGGTTTGACGCCTCTCTAAAACAGAAGAAGCAAGTCCTCCGTAAGGCAGAGAGAAGGTGGAGACGTCACTATTGCCAAACAGAGGCCGAAGTTTTTAAAACTCTGCTTTTAAAATATATGACTGACATCCTGAAAAGAAAAGCGGTCTTCTATGAGGGAAGAATCAGGGAAGCAATAAATATACAGCGTGAGACCTTTACAATATTAAGGGAACTCACACAACGGCAAGGGAACATTTCTGTGGCTGATCAACCAGACTGTGATTCCTTTCAAACCTTCTTTTTGCGGAAGGTACAGGATATCATTGCTGATATCAACACACGGCCAGCCATAACCATGCCGCCCAGCCTAAATGCCCTGGCGCCCTCTAAGGCTTTGAATAGTTTCCCTCCTATTGATGATAAAGGCTTAGTAGAATTAGTTGGACAGATCAAGTCAGGCTCAAACATAGATCCTTGTCCCCCCCAAATTTTTTAAATGGCCCTTCCAGGCATCCAGCCTCAGGTGCTGAGTCTATTGAATAATTCACTGAAGACAGGCTATCTGCCTGCCCAGATGAAAGAAGCCAGGGTCTCCCCACTTTTAAAGAAAGCCGGTACGGATACGAAAGCCTTAAAAAATTATAGGCCCATCTCGCAGTTACCTTTCCTTAGTAAGATTTTGGAAAAGCATGTTCTCAGTACCCTAGCCGGCCATCTGGAAGAACACCATCTTCTCCATGCCAGGCAGGCTGGATTCCGGCCTCAACATAGCACAGAATTAGTTATGGCCTCAGTCGCTGATGAGCTGAGTGTCAGGGCTGATAATAAACAACCATGTGCCCTGATTCTCCTAGACTTATCAGCGGCTTTCGATACGGTCAGCCACACCATCTTACTGGACCGTATCGCGAAATTGGGGATCTCAGGCCAGGTGCTAAAGTGGCTAGAATCCTTCCTGTCAGGTCGAACCCAGAGATCGCAGCTTGGAGACCAACTGTCTGAGATCAGTGAGGTGACTTGGGGGGTGCCCCAGGGATCGGCTTTATCCCCCCTGCTTTTCAACATTTATTTACAACCACTGGTGGAAGAGCTGATGTGTATGAACTGCGAAGTCTATAATTACGCAGATGATACCCAGCTATTAGTTCGGCTGGATGATACCAAAGAGGCCCAGGAATCCGTGAGGAATCTGCTCAGCTTCACGGTCAACTGGATGACCAACAATCTGTTGAAGGTGAATGCTGACAAAACGGAGGTGCTGGTAATCAGTAACAAAGAGGACCCCTGGAGCGATCTGTATTGGCCTCCAGAATTAGGAACCACCCCGTCTCCTGGCCCTGTGGTAAAAAGCCTAGGACTAAGAATCGACACAGATCTCTCAATGGCCCCTCAAGTCTCTGCTGTCGTCGGTTCCTGCATTGGTGTGTTGAGGCAATTACGAAAATTAGTCCCTATTCTATCTGCCCCCACCTTGCAGTCAATCGTATCTGCCACAGTCATTTCAAGAATTGACTATGGCAATGCCTTGTATCTTGGCCTGCCACAGAAGCTGCTAAGGAAGCTGCAGGTAATACAGAATGATGCAGCCAGACTGGTTCATTCTTTGCCCAGAAACTCGCACGCAACCCCCCTGCTTCAGAAGCTGCACTGGCTTCCAGTGAAATTCCGAGTCCAGTTTAAATGTCTCTCTGTGGCCCATAAGGCACTTTTTGGGAAAGCCCCAGAGTACATTAAAGAACGTTTGAAGAGGTATACTCCTGGGAGACCCTTGCGCTCTGGAAAAATTTCCAATCTGTCCCAACCTTGGTTCAAATTAAAAACCAAAGGAGGGAGGGCCTTGTCTGTGCTTCTTCCACAATTGTGGAATGCCCTCCCGCCCACCTTGAAGGAGGAATCACAGCTTCTACCTTTCAGAAAGAAATTGAAAACTCATCTTTTTAGACAGGCCTTTATTACAGTCTAGGCGGTAGAATAGCTGAGGGTTTATGGGCATCAGTGTGTTATGTTCTTCTGTTAAGCGCTTAGAGACCGGCAGTGATAGGCGCTATATAAACACTCCTTAACATAACATAACATAATATAACTTTTGTGGGTAGGCATAATGCCTTCGACAGGAAACAGGCCAAAACACAACGTGGACAGACCGCAAATTTACAGTGAAAACTGACCCTTTTTTTGCAAGCGGCCTAGCTGTGGATTTTGAACCCTAGCTCTGCCAGCACCAAGGGAACCCTAGCGAACCTATGCATTTAGGAAAACTAGATGCCAAGGGGAGTCCAGGATGGAATGACTTGTGTGGCTCTCACTAGGTTCTGTTACCCAGAATATTTTGTAAATCTCCAACTTTGTAAAACAAAAACACATTTTTCTTACATTTCTGTGATGGAAAGCTCTAGAATCAGCATGGATCCACCAATTTCCAGCCATCTCACATTCTCCAAAGTCTCCCAATTTAAATGATACCTCACTCGTGGGGGTGACCCAAGTTCCCACGACAGGCAAGGGCCCAAAACATATTGAGGAGACAGCAACATTACCTATCACAAAACAACCTGGTTTTGCAAGTTGGAACACCTGGGTTATTGACCCCGGGCTTGACCGCCATCTAGGGAAACCTACCAAACCCACACATTTCTAAAAACTAGACACATGGCTTGCGCATAACTCCCAACGTTTTCCTATGCAGAATCTCCTGAAAACCTCAAATGTAGCTGAACAAATCACATTTTTCTCAAATTTCTGCGTGGGAAAGTTGTGCAATCACCGGGATGACACAAATTATCTACAACCCAGCGTTCACCCAGGTCTCTCGAGTAAAATGATACCTCACTTGTGTGGGTGTGGCAAGGAACTATGAATGGGACATCCGAGGAAAGAAAATCTATTTGCTTTCCTCCTATGACTCTTTTTTAAATCCCTATACCATCCCCAAGGAGAAACTTACCTGCTCCTCCTTAGACATGCTGGAAGTAAATGGCTTCCAGCATGTCCGGTTTTACCTAATGACGTTGGCGCGTGTTGCACGCTGACATCATTAGATGATGTGGAGAGGGGGAGGGAGGCAGCATGAGGGGCGGCCCATGAGGGAGTCATAGGTGGGTGCTAGTACAACAGGTAGCCATCAGACGCACCTGTCCACAGTGATATCGGATGGCTCCCAGCTGTCTGATGAACGGAAAGGGTTAATAAACCTCACTGTCCCAGCATTCATCTGACACATCCATTATATTCTCACAAAGTGAATGTAAATTTAGAATTTGCTGGTGTTAGATTTCTCATGCATTTGCTATACTTCTTTTGGAGTTTGGGAAAAAATATAAATTTAAAAATATCGTGAGACAGGAAAATCGGTAATTAAATATTGTGACATCAATTACATAATGCAGAACTATCTTTGACAAGAATATTTTTTTTTACTGTAATATCGTTGTAAATAAAAACAAATTATCACTTACACTAATGTAATGGCAAAAAATATTGTTTTAAAATTATTTGAATGTGCTTAGGTTGATATATTACCTTTATGTGCTACTATTGTTTATATAAATATTATTAACTGTTTTTAAAATATGGTTTGTAATTTTAAGTGCTTTAAAATTACTTTTTATACTAATTTATAGTGTTGTAGTGGGTTTTGAGTTTTCAGGGGATAGGGTAGGGAGGTAATTAGGTGATAAATAATTAAGAATTATTCAACGCATTTTATTCAATTATATGATAGATATTTATTATAATTTTCATTATATATTATTTTTGCACTGTTAGATTTGTTGGGGTATTCAGTGGGAAGTTAAGTAATAATAAATTAACAATGAATTATTGGTTATTGGTTCTTTATTGCATGATTTACAAAAATCATTGCAGTTAAAAGATTTAAAACAGGATCATATAAAAGAAACACTATTCCAGTTTCAATAGACAATAAGCGCCTGTACAAAGAGAATAGATCTAAGATTACATGCTGCACCCTTATATTGAAACCACTTGAAATCTTCTTCTACAAATGAACACCACTTGTATGATTATGATTCAAAGTAAAAATGAGAGAAGTGGTGTCTCAGTATATTTTTAAAAACTCTTCTCGGGAACTGTCCCGATTCATAGAATTTATGCAGATTGAATTCCGTTGTGCAAACAAGGTATGAAAGTGCATCAGCGTTTTCATAATTTTTCTTGAGTCAAATTACCACTGCAGCATAGGCACTAAATTGTTCAGGATGTCCACATTGTGCAATAAGCTGTGAGAGTACATCAGAGATTTCACAATCACTTTTGGAACTAATTACCATAGCAGCCGTATTGACACATATCGTACAAAATGTCAAAGACTTTAAAACAGCCTCAAATATTCTATTCTTGATTCATTAAGGAAACCCTTAATTAGCAGATGGCAAAGAGTTTTCATTAATGGCTAAAAACGTTATCAACTGGCATAGCAGTGGAATCGACTCACCGGATAGATATAAAATGAGGGCCTGGTGAGGCGATCTTACCCCAACTTTAAGAAGTAGGGATTTAAAAAAGTGTGGCATATTTTGAGTAGTTTAGGACACATACATACTATGTGCAATAGGGTTTCACATGGTCACCTACACAGTCTACAATTAGTACTTGGCCATTGCTAAATCCTGATCGGTGTACCTTCCTTGTTTTTACCACTCCAAGCCTCCTCTGGCCCTCCATGAGTTAGTTGTTGGTTTAGCCGGGCCGATTTTTATGATTTGAATTTTTTTAACATTCAGTCCCAAGCAATTCATGGAGATATATCATCAAAAGCATTTAGCAATCTTTGTAAACCTATCGGGGTTTGGCTCAACAAAATAGGATTGTCTGCATATTGTAAATAGCTAAGTTGCACCTCACCTAGTTTTGGTGAATGGGTGTTAACGGATTCCAAGTGCTGGAGAAGATCTGACAAAAATTAATTAAAAAGGCAAGGTGCAAGGACATAGCCTTGCTTTAGGCCATTATGGGTTTTATTTTTTTTTGATAGGGTATCACCGACACCTAGCTTGACCTGGACAAGAGTATTGGTGTAAAGAAGAATGATAGCATCTAGCAAATTCCGTGAAATGGTCCAGCGGACCAGTTTTTTCCACAATAAGGCTAGAGAAACTTAATCAAAGCCTCCCTTTCAATCTATAAAAACGTAAATATACAAATTTTGTTTTTTTTTAAAACTGACTGACCGATAATTAGCAGGGTTGTCAACATGGCCGCTTTCATAGATGGGCTGCACAATGCTACCTTGCCGAAACTGGTACAATGTTCAATACTAGTACGTAGTTGTACATTGGAGTTAATGCATTGGCTCACATGTCAATATTGGCACGGAATAAGGCATTGGGAAGCCAGTTAGGGCCAGGAGCACCTTTTGATCAAAGGCGGCATAAAAGAATAACTTTTTCATTAAGGCTTATACGAGCCAAATCATTATTTAAATCAGAGCTGCTGACTTGTTCAGAATGTGGCTCACTAAGCTTCAAAATAGTGTTTGTACAAATTCATGCCGCTAACTATCACTGTGTTTGGTTTGCTAATTTTATCACCATTTAACTTCAGGTCCTGTTTAGCAAGATTGCCCAGCCCATACCAGTTAGTAATAAAGTTTATACATAATAATAATAATTTATGCCCTATTACCTCCCCTTTTAAGTTTGTTAATTATTTCCCAAAATATTTGTACATTATTATGTCTAGAAACGTGAAGTAATCTGTGCAATAGTCCAGATTGGTAAAATGATTTGGCCAACCACGCTTCTCATAAATAAGATCTTCTTAATGGCCTCATTTTATCCTTATAAATATAATACTATTGCTGAGATATATGGGAGAAGGCATCAGTACAACTCTTTTGAGAGATTGTTTCAGTTTAAGTTGCTGGAATGTGTACCATTTATTTGGAAAGATTGATGTTAAATTTATTTTCTTGGGGTTTTGTATTGAAAATTTTCCCACCAGGGATGACGTAATATAATCCCATTTATCGATCATGTAACCTACCCCCACCTAGCACTGTTCACTATCCTTTATTATTGCTTCAGCAGCCTATGTTATTTCTTCATGTTTATCCAAATGCCATACCAGTCTCTTCAGATTGAATGAAGAATGGACCGTGTTGAGATGCTGATTAGATCTAGGATTTCAACTTATTGGCAAATGTAATATAACTGTCTGAAGGTTGTGGTCACTCTCGAGTCGAGGGGTCACCATATATTTGACCAATTTTGGGCGTAAGCTTCCTGAAATAAAGGTGTAGTCAATAATTGAGCCATTCTTAGAAAGTTTAAAAGTTGGAACGCACCTGGATTTCCTCAAGGATTTTTCTTTTAAAAGGATTTACCAGAGCTGGTACATATTATCACAGCACCCTTTTGATATATTGTTACTCTTTCCGTTTAAGGAGTTTAAAGCATGCAGATGTAATTTAAAGTCACCAGAAACAATAAGACCAGCATCTGGGTGCGGAATTATTAATGAGCTTAATATATCCCATAGGTAATACAGCGGGGTAACCTTATTTGTCCTCGCACTGAAATAGACATTAAGGGGATGATTCCGATCTTGTTGGGAATGCCCTCCAACCAAGACGGATTCCGAGGGTTTTTGGACCGAGCCGTGCCCCTGGAGTACGACCGAGCGAGTACGATGCAGCCGTATGCTGATAGACTCGGCTCGCTCGGACTCAAATTGAAGCCAATGGGAGCCGGTCCTACGACGCCTACAAGGACTGCCATTGACTGAATGGGGACATTGCGAACAAGGGTGCCCCCTGTAGTGTGTACGCGTGGGTACCATCTTCACCATACATGCAAGTGTAGGGGCGACCCTTGGGTCTCCCCCTGTGACCGATTCATAATGTTACGGGTGCAGGGGGACCCTGTACAGCCCCCCAAAGGCAGCTTCCCAGACGTGTTGCGAGTTGGAGGTTTTGGCTCGATCTGGCTGTCCGACGTGTGCATCGTACATGGTCGGTCGTATAATGTCTCCATTGCCCAGTACTAATCGTGTCCGTACGGGTCGTATGGAGCGGTTCGGAACCGGATACGGGTTGGTTGGCGCTTACATGTTCATTCACATTGTACTTGGATGTCCGGACCTGTGTACGCCTCGGTCGGAAAATAAGCCACCGAATTGGATCCGCTACTGCCGAACCTGATTCGGAGGCCTTCCGGACGGGATCGGTATTGGCCCCTAAGAATTATCATCTTGAGGCAGTTGTACTGTAATAAAGGCATTGAAACCAGCAAACTGCAAGTTGACTACTTCTACCATTAGATTTGATCCGGACGCAATATACCATGAAAGACCGCACTTCGCATGGCCTAATTTATTAGTGCATACTGCCGAGAGATTGAACTCATTAAACCCAAGCAAAGGTGTGACTTGTTCTCTCCATGTTTCTTGGAATAGTACAATTGCAAAAGAATTTAAAAATAGTATCTGGGTTGGCCAATAGAATCCCCATTCTAGGAACAAATCCTCAGTTGCAAATATTTCCCATTCATAACAGGTAATATTCATTTTTCATCTACTGAATGCACATTTGCAAGGGTAGCTGAAAGCCAAGACCAGTCCTTCATTTGCACATTGTTTTTAGGTAGCAATTCACAGGTGTAAACTCCTTTTAGAGCATTAGTAATCAGCAAGCCAGTATTGCAAGAGGATTTATGTGATGGACCAGTTGCACCTCTAAGTAGTAGATTTAACTTTTTTCCTTTCACCTTGTTTCTATCTTTTTCCGCTTTTAGGACTCATACCTCTAAAATCGAGGGGTATTATGAGGGCTTGCAATTATTAACCTCAATGCCACATTCCTTAAAATAAAAACTTAAATCTAAAATGTTATTCATAATTTCATTCATATATGAAGTTGTTATGGTGGACTCACAATATGAATTAAAATGTATTTGTTTGAACTGAACGGAAAGAAGATTAGTAGTTTCAATAAATGATAACTCAGGGATGGTTGAAATAAGTTTTATGATTAAGCTCAGATTAGGAATATTGTGAATGCCCCTGGAATCATACAAAGGATCAGGGCCGTTTCTAGGGGTTTTGCCGCCTAGGATTGAATTGAAAAATGTCGCCCCCTCCCGTGTCCAGATTTTTTTGCTTTTAAAGTTATAGCAAAGCACGGAACAGTATTGTGACAGGTCTGGGAAAAGTCACAGAATTTGCCTCCCTGGGCACATCCTATTTCCGCTGTTCATCTGCTCTGCTGAGGTCAGGGATTCGTGCACAAAACAGCTGTAATTTGAACCCAAGACACATGCTTACCAAGTGGAGCCCTAGGGCTAAGAAACACTATACGGATTGGAGGGGCAGTAGGAGGAGGGGGTGAAGTTGAACTAAATCTGTACCAAATGCTCAGAAAAACTTGTTAGGCACAAATGAAGGACCATCAAATTTATTGTTTATGTAACTGACATTAACCCCAAATTGTTTCATCCAAAAGTCATAGCTGGGGAGCTCCATCAGATTAGGCGTGCCTGCTTCCTCAGGATTGGGCAGGTGCCTTTTGTAGCTCTGTCCACTTCAGCTGGCCCCCACTCTAAAATAGTGCCTGTGCGGATTACAGCTTTGAGCTGCCTGTGCCAGGGTGGGAGTGACCCCTACTGTAATTTTCTGAATACCTTCAGATTCCCGTGGAAGGGCCTAAAGCGAGGCCAGATTTGTACCCAAAGCACGTTTATTTTTGCAGTTTTATATAGGCAAACTCGACCCAACGATATTGGAGCACTTTACATGAGGGCCACATATGTTACACAAGGACACATTCATTTTTGGTAGGCACAGGAGGGTAAGTATTTGCCCAGAATCACAGGATGTTCAGCCGACACGGAAGCTCGAACCTGGTTCACCAGCTCTATGTTGGCATTTCTGGCCCTTACCCCACATCCTCTCCCCTTGGCACCTAGAGCAGGGCTAAAAGGGGGAGTCCTTGATCCAAAAATAAAACAACTGATCAGAAGCACATTTTCAAGACAGCGCCATTAAAAACAACATTTTTGGTTGAAATACACTTCATATTGTTTACCACAGAAGCCCTAGGCGGCGCTAAGAAATGAAGCCTGTCTCTAGTGCTTTCTCAAGACCGGGCACATCCCTCTTCTGCAGCGTTGCACTGTTAATACTTACTACAAGGGGGCTGCGGGGATGACAGAGTCAAGCTGGAGGTGGCCATGGGAGGTTGTCTAGTTCTGGCTTGGACAGACATCCATCCCTTCATGTCAAGCCAATATACTCAAGCCTCTGTGAGAAGTGGTCCGTGAGGATGCCTTTCCTGAGTGACTGCCGGCTGCAGTCAAAGGCAAACATCTTTTCTTAATGGGAGATTGACCCCATCCAGCTCTGTGGAATGGATGAAATGCAGAGCTAATGAAAGGCTCTGTGGACCTGGCCAGGGCTTCCTGGGCCTGCCTGCCTCACATCTGCATCCACGTGCCGTGTGGGAGTGACAGGTGTTACTGAAGGAAGAATCGAGCTGCTAGTAACGATCTCACTCCCTCTCTGAAATAACCACTATCTGCCCTGCTAATGATTGGCTTTGAAAAAGCTGGCTTAACTCCACATATTGTGTGTTATAAACAGAGGCATGCAAACCTCCATTACCAGTTTAGAAAATGGGAAAGTATTTTATGTGAGTATTTTATGTTTAAAAAGAAAACAACATGACAAAATTGGATTGGGCACTTTAAAGTTCTGAGTAACGTCTTCAACTGCAGTTCGGCATGGACGTTAATAAAAATATTGGTGCATTGCCCACAGCTGGCGACCTGAAGCTGTCCAAGCGCCTCGAGGGGGGCACTGGGAGGGAGGTGCTGCTAAAGGCTTCTGAAGGATTCTAACTAATGTCCTTCTGAGCAGAGCCAGAGACCCGGCTTGATGATGCCCCCGACCCGCCCGTCTAACTTCTCTGCTGCTCCTCAGGGACTCAAGGTGCCTTCCTGTGTGTTCAAGACAGGGGCACAGTGCTGTGCATGATGCGTCCTCGGAGAGGAGTCAGACTCTACCAAAGCAAGCCGGGACCTTCCAAGGAACCCTGACTTTCACTCACACATGCTTTTAGCCGACCTCCCCCTTTTGCAGCCCTAGGCAGCTGCCAAGTCTTGCCTAATGGTAGAAACGGCCCTGCAAAGGATGAAAAATTAGTTTTACACTATTAGGTGTTTTAATTTCCAGCCTAACTCTAAAAGACATTGTCGGCCTGATTTGCTATCATTGACTAAATAATTAATGTGATGTTATACAGAAAGCTGCAGACTCGGAGATACACAGAACTTTCCCATGACGGCTCGGCATGCTGCAAGCACGATCTGGGTTACATGATCTGGAGGCAGGGGCATAGCCTCATTATGTACTATTAATTCAGTCTTAGATTGCGGAATACCTACTAACTTGCCTAAACTCAGCTCCATTATTAAGGCTGACAATTCAGTTCAGCAGCAGTCGAATACACTTTTTTACTACTCCTTAAAGAGTGCTGTAACTTGCTTCTCAATTCGGGGATCTTACATTTAAGTTCAATAGAATGAAAGGGGGTTCTGCACCCTCAATAAAACAATCCTGGCCTGATATTTCTGAATAGCAGGATTAAAAATAAGGTAGCAGTCCCTAGGTTTGATCACTGAGACCACTGAGACAATAAATTTCTTAGCTTTGTTCCAAGCCTTATGCAACCTCTTCCTGGCCCTTTTTGTCAAAGGCAACACCACTAAGGCCATCACCTTAACCAGTGGAATTAGCAACCTGACTTATCTCCATATTACCACTTCCTAGTGAAATGTGGTTTTCATCCCTTACAGTAGCAGAACACAAGCATAATTCTGGCTTTC
The DNA here is from genome assembly GCF_964261635.1 of Lissotriton helveticus. Lineage (NCBI taxonomy): Eukaryota > Metazoa > Chordata > Amphibia > Caudata > Salamandridae > Lissotriton > Lissotriton helveticus. Next base: position 220,014,657 of record NC_136059.1, on the reverse strand, counting down.
CAACATGCATCACTGATGCCGTGGATGTATCAGGGAGCACATCTCGCTGGGTCTATTGGAACTTTGTGCTCACATTTGCTACTCCTAGTCCTGGTTTGTTGTGGTGAATTAGGGATTGTTCTATATTTGGTTGCACAGCTAATTTCTTCTCTTCTACAATGAGAGATCCTACTATGGTCAGGAGATCAGATACTTTATCTAAAATATGTGAACACAGCATTTGATTGATTTGTTGTTAATTTCGTCCTGGGCTCTTACCTCCAAGTTGGTTAAATTGTGTTGGTAAATTTTGTATCTGTACCCACCACATAAACTGTTAAAGTATTTATTAGTTCCACCTGTATTTCAAGCTTTTTGGAGTGAAAATTTAAAGCTGTTGTTATTGCATCCATTGTATTCAACATATTGACGTTTGGGGGGGCACTCATCCACTAAAGTAGGAGCATCAAATTTATCCAAAAATGAGAAGTCTGCAGAGTTCAAGGAATTATCTACTTGAACTAAATTTGTTGGTCCCTGATCAAAACTTGTGGATTTAATATTTTGAGGGGTTAAGTGTGGATGGGAGTCAGGAACTTATTCACTTTAACATATTCCAGGACTGAATGGATTCAAGCCATTCATGCTGTTTGGTGACTAAATTATGGATTTCCCTAGACTCTCACAGACTCACGCAGTCTTAGTCATAGACAAGGGTGATTTAAAAAAACTATGATCAAATTGAATGTTGGCCAAACAAATAACACAGATATCACATTCACATTCGCTTGAATCCATTTTACAGTTGTTACAGTTGGTTGTGACCCAGGATTTACATGCCACCTGTGAAGCCCAGGTCTTTTTTGGCAGTGGAGTGATTTGAGCTGACAACTAGTTAGATAAAGAAATTTCAGGGACGGGCACATGATGGACTTTCATAGGGGGTAATTTGTTACAGCAAATACATTTAAACATAAAGGAGTAGTAGCAACAGACTGATGCAAGCGATCTCTCATTTCTTCCCCCTGAGATAGAACACCAAAGAGTACAGTCTGGATTGTTTGCTAAAGCAGGAGTAGATACAGATATCACATCCATACAATCTGATTTATCAGGTTGTTTAAAATACTCCATGATACAGGGCTGAAAGAACTGAATCCCGCCAGTGGTGATTGAATTAGATACATGGTCAACGACAGTTAGCCCAAGATCCGTAATTGATGATTCCCTAGTGTGGTCTATCGATTACTCAAGTTACATCTCATTGCCATGTACTGTATACTTTTGCGAATGGGTTTGGATTCTGTTGACAGACTTCTGCCTTTTTTATGGTTGAGCTTATAACAAAAGCTGTATTGATCCCCTCAGGCAAACTGATCTCATAGGGAGAAGACATTACCTTGGGTCAAACTATTCCACTAGGTACCTCTAATAAGCGCCGTAGAGCTGTGTTGCAGAGAGGTGTAAAAAGGGGCGTAGCCTCTGAACACCTGTCTGCAGCGCAGCTCGCTGGCGCATACTGGAGATACCTGTTGGGCTATTTGGCCCTCAGGGACCCTCAGTATTGAAAGAGAATTAATTCCCCAACTTAAAGCCCGCAATGGGGCACAGTGGTGAAGGAAGGGGACGTGGCCTGAGGTGACATGTCTGCAAACACACCCTCTGGCACATTTTAAGTTAGAGAATTAATTCCTCCTCAATCCTGTGGGTCCCTGTGGGCCAACTAGCCCACCAGGTACCTCCAGATGTTCAGAGATGTGGCAATCAACTGTGTATAAGGGAAGGAACTCGCAGATCAACAATAATGTATTTATTTTAATATTCAAATAAAAAAAAATCGAATTGCACATTTTAAAAACAATAATGATAATAGGGGTTTGGGTTGGGAAGTGTATTAAAATTGTGAACAGAAACTGTACACAGTAACCAATAAAGATACTTGTTTTAAAAAATAAATGCAAAGGTATTTATTTTAATACTCATATAATAAAAGTGAGAAATAATTAAAAGAAAAAGAAAGAGCGAATACGTATGAGGATATAAAAAGAAATCTAAAACTGTTTAACAAGTTTCATGTTTACAAAAACACGTGTGCAAGTTAAACAGTGAAAATGCGAGCACGTGTCAACTGAAAAACATGACAAAAAGAATGGGAGGAGCGCTAAATTGGTTCCATAGTGACTTGAATAACCAAAACGTATATAAACCACACCCGTAGGATGATTAGTTTTGTTTCTATGATTTAATTACAGGTGACCAAACTATGAGCAAGATAACATTTACGATCGTTGGATTCATCTTCAGTTTATCGCCCATTTCCTCAGAGGGATCATAAAGTTAATGTATATATTGTAATATATAAAACATTATGTTCCCTCCAGAGGAGTTGGATGTATGTCAATGGAAGGAGGAAAGAACTTTAAAGGGAGGTAAATTAACGGTATAGGTTTATGCTTTACATATTTTTCTAATGCAAGTATATTATTATAATTTCTCAATGTAGTGTGTAAAAGTATAATTGTACTTTAGAAAGGAAAGGACGTAAGAACAGTTCATGTATTATCGTTGCGAATTGAAAATACTAAAAAGACGCAGAAAAAAGAAGATTTGAAATATGTACAAATAAAAAACAATGATCAAGTAATACTCGTTTTCTTCTAGAGTGAAAATGGGTTTATCAGTATGTATATTGTGTAGTACTGTGACATATTTTCACTCATGAGGAACTGGAGGTTTATCGCTGCAAGAAGTTAACATGAAAAAAAATATTAATGTCAATTGACAAATAATAACATAATCCTTTTTAACAGTCACAATGTTTTCATAAAGAGTAATTGAAAAGAAATGTACAAAAACACAAAAAAGAAAGATGAAGTAGTGAGGGAGAGTTTGTAGTAGCACTTCTATTCTACTTTATCTGAAAGTAAATCATGCCCTCTTATATTAATAAGAATTTGGGGCAGCACTTTATGTACTGAATGTACTGAATGTACAACAAACATTCATATTCGCAGAAATACGTCATGTCCACCATCTTTTATGTGTGCAAACATGGATGAATATAGGGTCAGTGATACCCCGTACCTTCCATGTTGGCCATGCTGGGGTACTTTACAGATATAATGACACATTTGTGTTTAAGACCCGGGTGACGTCAGCACTACAACACGGACACCCGAATCAGTTGATTTCTCATATAGCTCACGACGGAACCACACCCATAGCTCCGAAATCATGGTTCACAGCCTTGCGCAGCACTGGCATAAACTAGTCCAGCCTACTCCGCTTACGCTTCCAGGAAACCACAACAAATTTATTGACACTTTCCTAATGCTAAAACAACGATAATTTTAACGCTGTCCTTGCAAATATGCCCCCAATATCGCGAGAAATACAGTTAACATATCAATCCACCTCGCATATTAAAAATGTTTAAGTTGTTAGGATCCTACTTAAACCGCAATTAGCAAGAGTTTTGCTATTGGTCATCAAATCCAGGGCCCCCTTGTAAATACAACGCTGTTGTCCTACCTCCCTCTTCCATGTTATATTGTCATAGGCACACCTAGTTGGCCCCCAGGGTCCCACAGGATTGAGGAGGAATTAATTCTCTAACTTAAAACGTGCCACAGGGTGTGTTTGCAGACATGTCGTTGCCTCTGGGAACGCCTACATTGCAACTCATTGGAGATACGAAGCGAGCCCTTGGGAAACCGGCTGCTAACATGCATTAATGCATTTTAGCATTACCTAGTAAATAGGGCAATATAATTTTCACCGCAGTTTTCTTTTTTTTAATTGCAGCGAAATAGCACTTGTTAACATGCCCTCAAGTTTCCTATGACACAGCGGGAACCTCGACTCCTGCCCTGCCATAGCAAACAGCAGTGTGCCGAAGGTAGACAGCCCAAGACACAACAGGAGCCGCTCCTGGGGCGTGGTGCTCTCCAAGGCATTCAATTGCTCCAGAATGGAGACCACGTGGCCCCCCCTCCCAAAATATAAAAAGCCCCAAAGGGTTGTAATCCTTGGGGCTTAGAGGAACGTTTGAGCTCCCAAGCCCCATTTATTTTGTAGCTCCGAGGAATGGCGCTCCCTGGGCTGCAGGGCCCCTCTGGACCACCATCAAACGTAATATTTTAGACCCCGGAATTTGACCATCCCAGGTATCTAATTTTTAAACAAGCACAGGAGCCCGCGCTTTGTTTTTATTTTTTTACAGCGGATCCATGCACCCAGCGCACATGTATTCGTTTAAAAAAAAAAGTTTTTTGCGGCCCTATGGGTCCTTGTGGAACCCCATGAGCAGGTCTAGAGGGTAAAAATATTTGTTACCTGCCCCCATTATACATTTTGAACACTTGTTCCACTATTTTCTAGATCCTCGCTTCTACCGAGGCACAAAATGGCAGCCAACACTTCCTGGTTTCGAATGTTGACAACCACTTGACAGCCAATCAGCATTCAGCGCATGACGGGGTGGTGCGCTTATAGTCCGCGCAAGATGCGTGCATCCACCAAGGCCATAGATATATATGTACTTTTAATTGTCATTTTCTCAGGAAATAGTGAACAAATTTACACCATATAAGCAAAAGACAGCAGTCTGAACCAAGGACTAAAACTTTACAAAATTTGGTGTAATTCCGTTCAGCCGTTCAGGCTGCAGCCGCGATGAACGGTACCTATGGAAAATTGCAAGGGGAAAACATGTTTTTGGACCCCCCCCTTTTTTCTCAGGCCCTGCTTCACCAATCACCCCAAGACTTTCAGGATTGGAGCGGACCGGAGCGCCCCACCACTTTCGAAACTTTCACGAAGATTCATCAACCGGCGCCAAAGTTATTTCAAATAGAATGTTGCAGATTTCCTATGGAAAATAGGTCCTAACTATAACTACCTCCTGGCGACCGCAAGTAGGTAATATATATATATATATATATATATATATATATATATATATATATATATATATACAAAATACTCCTCAAAAAAAGAGCAGAGGCCACGTAGGGGAAATCGGGAAGCACTTTATTAAAGCTGTCCTCATTTTTGGCAAATGCATTTCGGCATAGTAGCCTTCTTTAGTGCCTAGAGTTATGAGCAGGGTGTGGGCGAGAGGTGATTTTCAGAGTGTCCTGCCACACACCGATAGGCTAGCACCTGACTCCTCCCCCTGGAATGTAGATTGAGTTCACCTGTTGGCGGGAAGCTGCTGTATGGACTGCAGACCCCTGAATGCTGCCCTGTGGCAAGGTGAGTGATGTGGGGAAAGTCAAATGCTGGTGCAATTTGCAGGGCTTCTCGCAGTCGCTTTCACAGGTGTCCTGCATGTTGCTGTAATAAAGGTGCCCCCTCGAGTCCCCTGGACCGCACCAACCCCAGAAGTGCAGGAACTTGGATAACGGGGGCAAGTCCGGGAGTCCAGCTCGCCCAAGGTGGAGCACAATTGCTCCAGCACTGCTGAATCTTCACTCCCAACTCCGGAGGTGGGCCTGGGAATTTCAGTATCCTGAAGAGACATATATAAATATATATATATATATATATATATATATTTTTAACACACACGGTCCACACTCCAAGGTCCGTTACACAATTAAGGGCACTCACAGCAATTTCTCCATCGTTTTCAAACTGCCATAGTTTATTATTTCTGGCGCTGCACACTCATATCAACAAACGCGTTTCGGCGTTCCCGCCTTCGTCAGTGTCGATAGATACTCGTTTTCAAACAGTTTGAAAACGAGTATCTATCGAAAACAACGGAGAAATTGCTGTGAGTGCCCTTAATTGTGTAACGGACCTTGGAGTGTGGACCGTGTGTGTTAAAAGTATTACGCATCTGACCGTGCGGTAAGGAGGCACCCGAGGCAAAGAGGAGCGACGGATGGTGAAAAGGAGTAACGGAATATATATATATATATATGTATATATATATTATTATTATTATTTTTACGAGCAAATGTCCCAAGCGGGGGAAGTGTCCTTAGGCTGGCGCTGGCTGCGAGGATCAGGACAACCTCGCTATAAATTGTCACCACAAGTTATCTCCATCAAGGAAGACGCCGCACACCACTTCAGAGTTGGTAAGTTCAGTTTATTTTCCTGTAGGTTTTCTCCCACCTACGCGTTTCGGACTATACAAGTCCCTGGTCACGGTTTGTAAACCGTGACCAGGGACTTGTATTGTCCGAAACACGTAGGTATGAGTGAAAGTCAGTGTATATGTCAGTTTATATGTCAGTTTTTGTATATAAATAAGTATTCATAAGACTCAATGATTCTGTAAGTGACTATATGGATGACTGTATACTTGTAATAATGATTTTATAATACAGTAAGTATGACTTACTATGTAAATGAATAGATGAAGTGGTGTTTGTATAAGTGTGTAGCTAAGTAAGTATGTAAGTATGATCCATTGTTTGCATAAGTGAGTAGGATAACTTCATATTTTAATAGGTTGTGTGCTGGTGTGCAATGACAATATAGGTGTATAAGTATTTTTCATAGTGTTGAATTTTTCATTGACAGCATGTATGATTGAATCTACAGGTAAATGATTAGATGCGTGTATACATCTAGGAATCACTGAGTGGGTTTTTAGATACTTGTATTGCTGTGTCAATGGATTCAAATATGATACTCTGTATTTTACAAAGAGTGATGAAAGATTTTACTATTGTATGAAAAGGTGTATGTGATTGTCACGTGGATGATGTAATCAGTGATGTCATCAGTGATGTCATTTGAGATGTCATCAGTGATGTCACTGACCATGTCATGAATGATGTAATATGTGACATCATCAGCAGTGGATTGCGGATGCGCGAAATATAGTTAGTACAACTAACTATATAGGAGCAATTTCAATGGTTTTGTATGAGTAAAATGTCCAGCTAACCATAACACCCCTAAAACTTATAGTTTATTGAGTGAATTTCAAAGGTTTTTTAAATGCTAATTCCTAACTATATAAGGCCTGAAACCTATGGTTTTTTCATTGAATTTCAAAGGTTTTTTATATGCTAATTCCTAACTATATAAGGCCTGAAACCTATGGTGTTTTCAGTGAATTTGCAAGTTTTTTTTAATGCTAATTCCTAACTATATAAGGCCTGAAACCTATGGTTTTGTCATTGAATTCGCAAGGTTTTTTAAATGCTAATTCTATTAGCGGATAACGTTTTTATATATTCAAACGTTTTTTTTAATGCTAATTCCTAACTATATAAGGCCTGAAACCTATGGTTTGTTCAGTGAATTTCAAAGGTTTTTTAAATGCTAATTTCTAACATTATAAGGCCTTAAACCTATAGTTTTTTCAGTGAATTTGCAAGGTTTTTTAAATGCTAATTCTATTAGCGGATTACGTTTAAATAAATTAATATCCTAGTGGGACCACCTGAGCAGCCCTAGGGGGTCAGGGTGTTTCTACCATGCCCCCTTTTTGTGTTCTACACGTTTGTTTTTCTGCTTTCTTGTGCCTCAGTCTACTGAGACCCAAGATGGATGCCAACACTTCCTGGTTAGAAGTGTTGACAGCCAATGAGCATGCAGCTTTATCGGGAAGGCATGCTGATTGGCTGCCACTGTCTCTCAATACTCGAAACCAGGGGGTCAGGGTGTTTCTACCCTGTCCCCTTTTTGTGTTCTACACGTTTGTTTTTCTGCTTTCTTGTGCCTCGGTCTACCAAGCACAAGATGGACGCAAACACTTCCTGGTTTGAAGTGTTGACAGCCAATGAGCATGCAGCTTTATCGAGAAGGCATGCTGATTGGCTGCCACTGTCTGTCAACACTCCAAGCCAGGAAGTGTTGGCAGCCATCTTGTGCCTTGTTACAAACAAGGCACAAGAAAGCAGTGAAACAAAGGTATGAAACTCGCAAAGGGGCCAGGGTAGAAGTACCCTGACCCCCTAGGCCTGCTGAGGGGGTCCCACAAGTACCCCCAAGGCAAAAAAAAAATAAAACCATTTTTTTTAAAAGTTGCGGAGTACGTGTACCGTACGCGTACCGTACGCGTACCGTACGCGTACCCCGCAAGTTTTTTCAATTTTTTTAATTCTTTTTTCACCTTGGGGGTCCTTGTGGGACCCCCTGAGCAGGCCTAGGAGGTCAGGGTGCTTCTACCCTGCCCCCTTTTTGAGTTCTACACATTTGTTTTTTGCTTTCCTGTACCTCACTCTACCGAGGCACAAGATGGCTGCCCACAATTTCTGTTTTAGAGTGTTGACAGACAGTGGCAGCCAATCAGCATGCAGCTCGTGCACGTAGGGGTACGCGCACGTACGCGTACCGTACGCGTACGTACGCATACGGTACGCGTACGGGTAAGCTTATGAGTAAGCTTAGGGTGAGCTGCTATAGATATATATGTGTTTTTGAAGTTAATTTTCTTAAAAACCACTGGAGCAATTTTCACCAAACATAGCAAAGGCACATCTGCGTACCAGTCCCAAAATTTTGCCAAGTTTGGTGCAATTCCGTTCAGCGGTTCGGGCTGTAGACTTGTCAGACTGTCCTATGGAAATTAACATGGGGAAAACACGGTTTGGGACCCCCCTTTTTTCAAAATTTTGGAAAATTACACGCAAATTCCTCAACCGGCGCCAAAATTATTCCCAATAGAATGTTGCGGATTTCCTATGTAGCCAATCCTAACTATATATACCTACTTGCTATCGCCAGTAGGTAATATATTATATATATATATATATTGACTGGAAAAACCATAGGTTTCACACCAGTTATAGTTAGGTGGAAATTTTACTCGCATAAAACCATTGAAATTCCCACGTTATAGTTAGTTGGACTCACTATAACTTGTGCGTGCAATGCACTGCTGATGACGTCACATATTACATCACTCATGACATGGTCAGTGACATCACTCATGACATCACTGATGACATCTCAAATGTATATAAATTTCTATGGCAAAATGAACCCCCTCATTTTGTTCCTTCGCAAATTAAATGTTTTAAGTGTTAACACTTTATTCCAATCAAGATGACTTCAGGTGTGCCATACTTTTGTCATAAGTAAGACTGTTAGCGTTCTAGTTGTTCTTTAGAACACTCTGGGACATTCTGTCATTGGGCTATAGTTGGGCTACATCTGGCTGATATTTGGGCTACATTTGTTTTTTTTGTCTCTGGTGGCCATCTTTGGGCTACATTGGGCTACATTGGGCTACATTGGGCTACATTTGGGCTCTAACATATATATAGCCCAATATATATTTTTTCAAATTAAATTTTCGTAAAAACCAAAATTACAGGCAGATCCCTCATTCGCCGCCAAAGTTATTCCCAATAGAATGTTGCGGATTTCCTATAGAAAACGATCCTAACTATAACTACCTACTGGCGACCGTCAGTAGATAATATATATAAAGGTGTCGCCCTGTTAATCCCCTCTGAGGCTCCCGCTCCTTTCTTTGAGAGGAGATTTCTCTTCATTCAAATTCACGCGTGTGCCAGAAGCGCGTTCAGGAGCCCACTCACTACCTGTGGCTTGGAGACTCTGGTTCCAGTTGCGGCTGTTTCTGTTTCTTCACGGTAGTGGATCTCTCCAAGCCCGCCGGATGTCCAAGTGTACTGATGCGGCTTAATGAGGCTATTTGCCTCCGCCGGGTGGGTTGCACTGTTCTCCCGCCCCAGCAACTTTGCTTTTTGGACTCCGGTTTGTGGGGTGGGGACGCGAGGCAGCACCTTGAACTTCTTGTGCGTGTCTTGTCCTGCTTTGATCCCAACCCCCGCTATTTTGGACACTTGCACCAACGCCCCTCAGCCACACTTACCTGGGAACGACTACTGCATCCTGGGTCCTGTAGTCCGTGGATTTCACCGGACCGGCTGAAAACTTCACTTGAGGGGCGGAGCTATTGATTTGCACCTATCGGTGTGCGGTGGGTTGTATTTCAATTGCAGGACTTTTGGGACTTCCTTTCACTGACACTGCAGGCGCTGACGAAGGCCGATCCGGCCGAAATGCATTCGCCATTTCAACTTGAAATAAAGGTGTCGCCCTGTTAATCCCCTCTGAGGCTCCCGCTCCTTTCTTTGAGAGGAGATTTCTCTTCATTCAAATTCACGCGTGTGCCAGAAGCGCGTTCAGGAGCCCACTCACTACCTGTGGCTTGGAGACTCTGGTTCCAGTTGCGGCTGTTTCTGTTTCTTCACGGTAGTGGATCTCTCCAAGCCCGCCGGATGTCCAAGTGTACTGATGCGGCTTAATGAGGCTATTTGCCTCCGCCGGGTGGGTTGCACTGTTCTCCCGCCCCAGCAACTTTGCTTTTTGGACTCCGGTTTGTGGGGTGGGGACGCGAGGCAGCACCTTGAACTTCTTGTGCGTGTCTTGTCCTGCTTTGATCCCAACCCCCGCTATTTTGGACACTTGCACCAACGCCCCTCAGCCACACTTACCTGGGAACGACTACTGCATCCTGGGTCCTGTAGTCCGTGGATTTCACCGGACCGGCTGAAAACTTCACTTGAGGGGCGGAGCTATTGATTTGCACCTATCGGTGTGCGGTGGGTTGTATTTCAATTGCAGGACTTTTGGGACTTCCTTTCACTGATACTGCAGGCGCTGACGAAGGCCGATCCGGCCGAAATGCATTCGCCATTTCAACTTGAAATAAAGGTGTCGCCCTGTTAATCCCCTCTGAGGCTCCCGCTCCTTTCTTTGAGAGGAGATTTCTCTTCATTCAAATTCACGCGTGTGCCAGAAGCGCGTTCAGGAGCCCACTCACTACCTGTGGCTTGGAGACTCTGGTTCCAGTTGCGGCTGTTTCTGTTTCTTCACGGTAGTGGATCTCTCCAAGCCCGCCGGATGTCCAAGTGTACTGATGCGGCTTAATGAGGCTATTTGCCTCCGCCGGGTGGGTTGCACTGTTCTCCCGCCCCAGCAACTTTGCTTTTTGGACTCCGGTTTGTGGGGTGGGGACGCGAGGCAGCACCTTGAACTTCTTGTGCGTGTCTTGTCCTGCTTTGATCCCAACCCCCGCTATTTTGGACACTTGCACCAACGCCCCTCAGCCACACTTACCTGGGAACGACTACTGCATCCTGGGTCCTGTAGTCCGTGGATTTCACCGGACCGGCTGAAAACTTCACTTGAGGGGCGGAGCTATTGATTTGCACCTATCGGTGTGCGGTGGGTTGTATTTCAATTGCAGGACTTTTGGGACTTCCTTTCACTGACACTGCAGGCGCTGACGAAGGCCGATCCGGCCGAAATGCATTCGCCATTTCAACTTGAAATAAAGGTGTCGCCCTGTTAATCCCCTCTGAGGCTCCCGCTCCTTTCTTTGAGAGGAGATTTCTCTTCATTCAAATTCACGCGTGTGCCAGAAGCGCATTCAGGAGCCCACTCACTACCTGTGGCTCGGAGACTCTGGTTCCAGTTGCGGCTGTTTCTGTTTCTTCACGGTAGTGGATCTCTCCAAGCCCGCCGGATGTCCAAGTGTACTGATGCGGCTTAATGAGGCTATTTGCCTCCGCCGGGTGGGTTGCACTGTTCTCCCGCCCCAGCAACTTTGCTTTTTGGACTCCGGTTTGTGGGGTGGGGACGCGAGGCAGCACCTTGAACTTCTTGTGCGTGTCTTGTCCTGCTTTGATCCCAACCCCCGCTATTTTGGACACTTGCACCAACGCCCCTCAGCCACACTTACCTGGGAACGACTACTGCATCCTGGGTCCTGTAGTCCGTGGATTTCACCGGACCGGCTGAAAACTTCACTTGAGGGGCGGAGCTATTGATTTGCACCTATCGGTGTGCGGTGGGTTGTATTTCAATTGCAGGACTTTTGGGACTTCCTTTCACTGACACTGCAGGCGCTGACGAAGGCCGATCCGGCCGAAATGCATTCGCCATTTCAACTTGAAATAAAGGTGTCGCCCTGTTAATCCCCTCTGAGGCTCCCGCTCCTTTCTTTGAGAGGAGATTTCTCTTCATTCAAATTCACGCGTGTGCCAGAAGCGCGTTCAGGAGCCCACTCACTACCTGTGGCTTGGAGACTCTGGTTCCAGTTGCGGCTGTTTCTGTTTCTTCACGGTAGTGGATCTCTCCAAGCCCGCCGGATGTCCAAGTGTACTGATGCGGCTTAATGAGGCTATTTGCCTCCGCCGGGTGGGTTGCACTGTTCTCCCGCCCCAGCAACTTTGCTTTTTGGACTCCGGTTTGTGGGGTGGGGACGCGAGGCAGCACCTTGAACTTCTTGTGCGTGTCTTGTCCTGCTTTGATCCCAACCCCCGCTATTTTGGACACTTGCACCAACGCCCCTCAGCCACACTTACCTGGGAACGACTACTGCATCCTGGGTCCTGTAGTCCGTGGATTTCACCGGACCGGCTGAAAACTTCACTTGAGGGGCGGAGCTATTGATTTGCACCTATCGGTGTGCGGTGGGTTGTATTTCAATTGCAGGACTTTTGGGACTTCCTTTCACTGACACTGCAGGCGCTGACGAAGGCCGATCCGGCCGAAATGCATTCGCCATTTCAACTTGAAATAAAGGTGTCGCCCTGTTAATCCCCTCTGAGGCTCCCGCTCCTTTCTTTGAGAGGAGATTTCTCTTCATTCAAATTCACGCGTGTGCCAGAAGCGCGTTCAGGAGCCCACTCACTACCTGTGGCTTGGAGACTCTGGTTCCAGTTGCGGCTGTTTCTGTTTCTTCACGGTAGTGGATCTCTCCAAGCCCGCCGGATGTCCAAGTGTACTGATGCGGCTTAATGAGGCTATTTGCCTCCGCCGGGTGGGTTGCACTGTTCTCCCGCCCCAGCAACTTTGCTTTTTGGACTCCGGTTTGTGGGGTGGGGACGCGAGGCAGCACCTTGAACTTCTTGTGCGTGTCTTGTCCTGCTTTGATCCCAACCCCCGCTATTTTGGACACTTGCACCAACGCCCCTCAGCCACACTTACCTGGGAACGACTACTGCATCCTGGGTCCTGTAGTCCGTGGATTTCACCGGACCGGCTGAAAACTTCACTTGAGGGGCGGAGCTATTGATTTGCACCTATCGGTGTGCGGTGGGTTGTATTTCAATTGCAGGACTTTTGGGACTTCCTTTCACTGACACTGCAGGCGCTGACGAAGGCCGATCCGGCCGAAATGCATTCGCCATTTCAACTTGAAATAAAGGTGTCGCCCTGTTAATCCCCTCTGAGGCTCCCGCTCCTTTCTTTGAGAGGAGATTTCTCTTCATTCAAATTCACGCGTGTGCCAGAAGCGCGTTCAGGAGCCCACTCACTACCTGTGGCTTGGAGACTCTGGTTCCAGTTGCGGCTGTTTCTGTTTCTTCACGGTAGTGGATCTCTCCAAGCCCGCCGGATGTCCAAGTGTACTGATGCGGCTTAATGAGGCTATTTGCCTCCGCCGGGTGGGTTGCACTGTTCTCCCGCCCCAGCAACTTTGCTTTTTGGACTCCGGTTTGTGGGGTGGGGACGCGAGGCAGCACCTTGAACTTCTTGTGCGTGTCTTGTCCTGCTTTGATCCCAACCCCCGCTATTTTGGACACTTGCACCAACGCCCCTCAGCCACACTTACCTGGGAACGACTACTGCATCCTGGGTCCTGTAGTCCGTGGATTTCACCGGACCGGCTGAAAACTTCACTTGAGGGGCGGAGCTATTGATTTGCACCTATCGGTGTGCGGTGGGTTGTATTTCAATTGCAGGACTTTTGGGACTTCCTTTCACTGACACTGCAGGCGCTGACGAAGGCCGATCCGGCCGAAATGCATTCGCCATTTCAACTTGAAATAAAGGTGTCGCCCTGTTAATCCCCTCTGAGGCTCCCGCTCCTTTCTTTGAGAGGAGATTTCTCTTCATTCAAATTCACGCGTGTGCCAGAAGCGCGTTCAGGAGCCCACTCACTACCTGTGGCTTGGAGACTCTGGTTCCAGTTGCGGCTGTTTCTGTTTCTTCACGGTAGTGGATCTCTCCAAGCCCGCCGGATGTCCAAGTGTACTGATGCGGCTTAATGAGGCTATTTGCCTCCGCCGGGTGGGTTGCACTGTTCTCCCGCCCCAGCAACTTTGCTTTTTGGACTCCGGTTTGTGGGGTGGGGACGCGAGGCAGCACCTTGAACTTCTTGTGCGTGTCTTGTCCTGCTTTGATCCCAACCCCCGCTATTTTGGACACTTGCACCAACGCCCCTCAGCCACACTTACCTGGGAACGACTACTGCATCCTGAGTCCTGTAGTCCGTGGATTTCACCGGACCGGCTGAAAACTTCACTTGAGGGGCGGAGCTATTGATTTGCACCTATCGGTGTGCGGTGGGTTGTATTTCAATTGCAGGACTTTTGGGACTTCCTTTCACTGACACTGCAGGCGCTGACGAAGGCCGATCCGGCCGAAATGCATTCGCCATTTCAACTTGAAATAAAGGTGTCGCCCTGTTAATCCCCTCTGAGGCTCCCGCTCCTTTCTTTGAGAGGAGATTTCTCTTCATTCAAATTCACGCGTGTGCCAGAAGCGCGTTCAGGAGCCCACTCACTACCTGTGGCTTGGAGACTCTGGTTCCAGTTGCGGCTGTTTCTGTTTCTTCACGGTAGTGGATCTCTCCAAGCCCGCCGGATGTCCAAGTGTACTGATGCGGCTTAATGAGGCTATTTGCCTCCGCCGGGTGGGTTGCACTGTTCTCCCGCCCCAGCAACTTTGCTTTTTGGACTCCGGTTTGTGGGGTGGGGACGCGAGGCAGCACCTTGAACTTCTTGTGCGTGTCTTGTCCTGCTTTGATCCCAACCCCCGCTATTTTGGACACTTGCACCAACGCCCCTCAGCCACACTTACCTGGGAACGACTACTGCATCCTGGGTCCTGTAGTCCGTGGATTTCACCGGACCGGCTGAAAACTTCACTTGAGGGGCGGAGCTATTGATTTGCACCTATCGGTGTGCGGTGGGTTGTATTTCAATTGCAGGACTTTTGGGACTTCCTTTCACTGACACTGCAGGCGCTGACGAAGGCCGATCCGGCCGAAATGCATTCGCCATTTCAACTTGAAATAAAGGTGTCGCCCTGTTAATCCCCTCTGAGGCTCCCGCTCCTTTCTTTGAGAGGAGATTTCTCTTCATTCAAATTCACGCGTGTGCCAGAAGCGCGTTCAGGAGCCCACTCACTACCTGTGGCTTGGAGACTCTGGTTCCAGTTGCGGCTGTTTCTGTTTCTTCACGGTAGTGGATCTCTCCAAGCCCGCCGGATGTCCAAGTGTACTGATGCGGCTTAATGAGGCTATTTGCCTCCGCCGGGTGGGTTGCACTGTTCTCCCGCCCCAGCAACTTTGCTTTTTGGACTCCGGTTTGTGGGGTGGGGACGCGAGGCAGCACCTTGAACTTCTTGTGCGTGTCTTGTCCTGCTTTGATCCCAACCCCCGCTATTTTGGACACTTGCACCAACGCCCCTCAGCCACACTTACCTGGGAACGACTACTGCATCCTGGGTCCTGTAGTCCGTGGATTTCACCGGACCGGCTGAAAACTTCACTTGAGGGGCGGAGCTATTGATTTGCACCTATCGGTGTGCGGTGGGTTGTATTTCAATTGCAGGACTTTTGGGACTTCCTTTCACTGACACTGCAGGCGCTGACGAAGGCCGATCCGGCCGAAATGCATTCGCCATTTCAACTTGAAATAAAGGTGTCGCCCTGTTAATCCCCTCTGAGGCTCCCACTCCTTTCTTTGAGAGGAGATTTCTCTTCATTCAAATTCACGCGTGTGCCAGAAGCGCGTTCAGGAGCCCACTCACTACCTGTGGCTTGGAGACTCTGGTTCCAGTTGCGGCTGTTTCTGTTTCTTCACGGTAGTGGATCTCTCCAAGCCCGCCGGATGTCCAAGTGTACTGATGCGGCTTAATGAGGCTATTTGCCTCCGCCGGGTGGGTTGCACTGTTCTCCCGCCCCAGCAACTTTGCTTTTTGGACTCCGGTTTGTGGGGTGGGGACGCGAGGCAGCACCTTGAACTTCTTGTGCGTGTCTTGTCCTGCTTTGATCCCAACCCCCGCTATTTTGGACACTTGCACCAACGCCCCTCAGCCACACTTACCTGGGAACGACTACTGCATCCTGGGTCCTGTAGTCCGTGGATTTCACCGGACCGGCTGAAAACATCACTTGAGGGGCGGAGCTATTGATTTGCACCTATCGGTGTGCGGTGGGTTGTATTTCAATTGCAGGACTTTTGGGACTTCCTTTCACTGACACTGCAGGCGCTGACGAAGGCCGATCCGGCCGAAATGCATTCGCCATTTCAACTTGAAATAAAGGTGTCGCCCTGTTAATCCCCTCTGAGGCTCCCGCTCCTTTCTTTGAGAGGAGATTTCTCTTCATTCAAATTCACGCGTGTGCCAGAAGCGCGTTCAGGAGCCCACTCACTACCTGTGGCTTGGAGACTCTGGTTCCAGTTGCGGCTGTTTCTGTTTCTTCACGGTAGTGGATCTCTCCAAGCCCGCCGGATGTCCAAGTGTACTGATGCGGCTTAATGAGGCTATTTGCCTCCGCCGGGTGGGTTGCACTGTTCTCCCGCCCCAGCAACTTTGCTTTTTGGACTCCGGTTTGTGGGGTGGGGACGCGAGGCGGCACCTTGAACTTCTTGTGCGTGTCTTGTCCTGCTTTGATCCCAACCCCCGCTATTTTGGACACTTGCACCAACGCCCCTCAGCCACACTTACCTGGGAACGACTACTGCATCCTGGGTCCTGTAGTCCGTGGATTTCACCGGACCGGCTGAAAACTTCACTTGAGGGGCGGAGCTATTGATTTGCACCTATCGGTGTGCGGTGGGTTGTATTTCAATTGCAGGACTTTTGGGACTTCCTTTCACTGACACTGCAGGCGCTGACGAAGGCCGATCCGGCCGAAATGCATTCGCCATTTCAACTTGAAATAAAGGTGTCGCCCTGTTAATCCCCTCTGAGGCTCCCGCTCCTTTCTTTGAGAGGAGATTTCTCTTCATTCAAATTCACGCGTGTGCCAGAAGCGCGTTCAGGAGCCCACTCACTACCTGTGGCTTGGAGACTCTGGTTCCAGTTGCGGCTGTTTCTGTTTCTTCACGGTAGTGGATCTCTCCAAGCCCGCCGGATGTCCAAGTGTACTGATGCGGCTTAATGAGGCTATTTGCCTCCGCCGGGTGGGTTGCACTGTTCTCCCGCCCCAGCAACTTTGCTTTTTGGACTCCGGTTTGTGGGGTGGGGACGCGAGGCAGCACCTTGAACTTCTTGTGCGTGTCTTGTCCTGCTTTGATCCCAACCCCCGCTATTTTGGACACTTGCACCAACGCCCCTCAGCCACACTTACCTGGGAACGACTACTGCATCCTGGGTCCTGTAGTCCGTGGATTTCACCGGACCGGCTGAAAACTTCACTTGAGGGGCGGAGCTATTGATTTGCACCTATCGGTGTGCGGTGGGTTGTATTTCAATTGCAGGACTTTTGGGACTTCCTTTA
Organism: Lissotriton helveticus; assembly: GCF_964261635.1. Classification (NCBI taxonomy): domain Eukaryota; kingdom Metazoa; phylum Chordata; class Amphibia; order Caudata; family Salamandridae; genus Lissotriton; species Lissotriton helveticus. The sequence goes on along the minus strand of NC_136059.1, from coordinate 219,997,220 downwards.
ACTGACACTGCAGGCGCTGACGAAGGCCGATCCGGCCGAAATGCATTCGCCATTTCAACTTGAAATAAAGGTGTCGCCCTGTTAATCCCCTCTGAGGCTCCCGCTCCTTTCTTTGAGAGGAGATTTCTCTTCATTCAAATTCACGCGTGTGCCAGAAGCGCGTTCAGGAGCCCACTCACTACCTGTGGCTTGGAGACTCTGGTTCCAGTTGCGGCTGTTTCTGTTTCTTCACGGTAGTGGATCTCTCCAAGCCCGCCGGATGTCCAAGTGTACTGATGCGGCTTAATGAGGCTATTTGCCTCCGCCGGGTGGGTTGCACTGTTCTCCCGCCCCAGCAACTTTGCTTTTTGGACTCCGGTTTGTGGGGTGGGGACGCGAGGCAGCACCTTGAACTTCTTGTGCGTGTCTTGTCCTGCTTTGATCCCAACCCCCGCTATTTTGGACACTTGCACCAACGCCCCTCAGCCACACTTACCTGGGAACGACTACTGCATCCTGGGTCCTGTAGTCCGTGGATTTCACCGGACCGGCTGAAAACTTCACTTGAGGGGCGGAGCTATTGATTTGCACCTATCGGTGTGCGGTGGGTTGTATTTCAATTGCAGGACTTTTGGGACTTCCTTTCACTGACACTGCAGGCGCTGACGAAGGCCGATCCGGCCGAAATGCATTCGCCATTTCAACTTGAAATAAAGGTGTCGCCCTGTTAATCCCCTCTGAGGCTCCCGCTCCTTTCTTTGAGAGGAGATTTCTCTTCATTCAAATTCACGCGTGTGCCAGAAGCGCGTTCAGGAGCCCACTCACTACCTGTGGCTTGGAGACTCTGGTTCCAGTTGCGGCTGTTTCTGTTTCTTCACGGTAGTGGATCTCTCCAAGCCCGCCGGATGTCCAAGTGTACTGATGCGGCTTAATGAGGCTATTTGCCTCCGCCGGGTGGGTTGCACTGTTCTCCCGCCCCAGCAACTTTGCTTTTTGGACTCCGGTTTGTGGGGTGGGGACGCGAGGCAGCACCTTGAACTTCTTGTGCGTGTCTTGTCCTGCTTTGATCCCAACCCCCGCTATTTTGGACACTTGCACCAACGCCCCTCAGCCACACTTACCTGGGAACGACTACTGCATCCTGGGTCCTGTAGTCCGTGGATTTCACCGGACCGGCTGAAAACTTCACTTGAGGGGCGGAGCTATTGATTTGCACCTATCGGTGTGCGGTGGGTTGTATTTCAATTGCAGGACTTTTGGGACTTCCTTTCACTGACACTGCAGGCGCTGACGAAGGCCGATCCGGCCGAAATGCATTCGCCATTTCAACTTGAAATAAAGGTGTCGCCCTGTTAATCCCCTCTGAGGCTCCCGCTCCTTTCTTTGAGAGGAGATTTCTCTTCATTCAAATTCACGCGTGTGCCAGAAGCGCGTTCAGGAGCCCACTCACTACCTGTGGCTTGGAGACTCTGGTTCCAGTTGCGGCTGTTTCTGTTTCTTCACGGTAGTGGATCTCTCCAAGCCCGCCGGATGTCCAAGTGTACTGATGCGGCTTAATGAGGCTATTTGCCTCCGCCGGGTGGGTTGCACTGTTCTCCCGCCCCAGCAACTTTGCTTTTTGGACTCCGGTTTGTGGGGTGGGGACGCGAGGCAGCACCTTGAACTTCTTGTGCGTGTCTTGTCCTGCTTTGATCCCAACCCCCGCTATTTTGGACACTTGCACCAACGCCCCTCAGCCACACTTACCTGGGAACGACTACTGCATCCTGGGTCCTGTAGTCCGTGGATTTCACCGGACCGGCTGAAAACTTCACTTGAGGGGCGGAGCTATTGATTTGCACCTATCGGTGTGCGGTGGGTTGTATTTCAATTGCAGGACTTTTGGGACTTCCTTTCACTGACACTGCAGGCGCTGACGAAGGCCGATCCGGCCGAAATGCATTCGCCATTTCAACTTGAAATAAAGGTGTCGCCCTGTTAATCCCCTCTGAGGCTCCCACTCCTTTCTTTGAGAGGAGATTTCTCTTCATTCAAATTGCCGCGTGTGCCAGAAGCGCGTTCAGGAGCCCACTCACTACCTGTGGCTTGGAGACTCTGGTTCCAGTTGCGGCTGTTTCTGTTTCTTCACGGTAGTGGATCTCTCCAAGCCCGCCGGATGTCCAAGTGTACTGATGCGGCTTAATGAGGCTATTTGCCTCCGCCGGGTGGGTTGCACTGTTCTCCCGCCCCAGCAACTTTGCTTTTTGGACTCCGGTTTGTGGGGTGGGGACGCGAGGCAGCACCTTGAACTTCTTGTGCGTGTCTTGTCCTGCTTTGATCCCAACCCCCGCTATTTTGGACACTTGCACCAACGCCCCTCAGCCACACTTACCTGGGAACGACTACTGCATCCTGGGTCCTGTAGTCCGTGGATTTCACCGGACCGGCTGAAAACATCACTTGAGGGGCGGAGCTATTGATTTGCACCTATCGGTGTGCGGTGGGTTGTATTTCAATTGCAGGACTTTTGGGACTTCCTTTCACTGACACTGCAGGCGCTGACGAAGGCCGATCCGGCCGAAATGCATTCGCCATTTCAACTTGAAATAAAGGTGTCGCCCTGTTAATCCCCTCTGAGGCTCCCGCTCCTTTCTTTGAGAGGAGATTTCTCTTCATTCAAATTCACGCGTGTGCCAGAAGCGCGTTCAGGAGCCCACTCACTACCTGTGGCTTGGAGACTCTGGTTCCAGTTGCGGCTGTTTCTGTTTCTTCACGGTAGTGGATCTCTCCAAGCCCGCCGGATGTCCAAGTGTACTGATGCGGCTTAATGAGGCTATTTGCCTCCGCCGGGTGGGTTGCACTGTTCTCCCGCCCCAGCAACTTTGCTTTTTGGACTCCGGTTTGTGGGGTGGGGACGCGAGGCGGCACCTTGAACTTCTTGTGCGTGTCTTGTCCTGCTTTGATCCCAACCCCCGCTATTTTGGACACTTGCACCAACGCCCCTCAGCCACACTTACCTGGGAACGACTACTGCATCCTGGGTCCTGTAGTCCGTGGATTTCACCGGACCGGCTGAAAACTTCACTTGAGGGGCGGAGCTATTGATTTGCACCTATCGGTGTGCGGTGGGTTGTATTTCAATTGCAGGACTTTTGGGACTTCCTTTCACTGACACTGCAGGCGCTGACGAAGGCCGATCCGGCCGAAATGCATTCGCCATTTCAACTTGAAATAAAGGTGTCGCCCTGTTAATCCCCTCTGAGGCTCCCGCTCCTTTCTTTGAGAGGAGATTTCTCTTCATTCAAATTCACGCGTGTGCCAGAAGCGCGTTCAGGAGCCCACTCACTACCTGTGGCTTGGAGACTCTGGTTCCAGTTGCGGCTGTTTCTGTTTCTTCACGGTAGTGGATCTCTCCAAGCCCGCCGGATGTCCAAGTGTACTGATGCGGCTTAATGAGGCTATTTGCCTCCGCCGGGTGGGTTGCACTGTTCTCCCGCCCCAGCAACTTTGCTTTTTGGACTCCGGTTTGTGGGGTGGGGACGCGAGGCAGCACCTTGAACTTCTTGTGCGTGTCTTGTCCTGCTTTGATCCCAACCCCCGCTATTTTGGACACTTGCACCAACGCCCCTCAGCCACACTTACCTGGGAACGACTACTGCATCCTGGGTCCTGTAGTCCGTGGATTTCACCGGACCGGCTGAAAACTTCACTTGAGGGGCGGAGCTATTGATTTGCACCTATCGGTGTGCGGTGGGTTGTATTTCAATTGCAGGACTTTTGGGACTTCCTTTAACTGACACTGCAGGCGCTGACGAAGGCCGATCCGGCCGAAATGCATTCGCCATTTCAACTTGAAATAAAGGTGTCGCCCTGTTAATCCCCTCTGAGGCTCCCGCTCCTTTCTTTGAGAGGAGATTTCTCTTCATTCAAATTCACGCGTGTGCCAGAAGCGCGTTCAGGAGCCCACTCACTACCTGTGGCTTGGAGACTCTGGTTCCAGTTGCGGCTGTTTCTGTTTCTTCACGGTAGTGGATCTCTCCAAGCCCGCCGGATGTCCAAGTGTACTGATGCGGCTTAATGAGGCTATTTGCCTCCGCCGGGTGGGTTGCACTGTTCTCCCGCCCCAGCAACTTTGCTTTTTGGACTCCGGTTTGTGGGGTGGGGACGCGAGGCAGCACCTTGAACTTCTTGTGCGTGTCTTGTCCTGCTTTGATCCCAACCCCCGCTATTTTGGACACTTGCACCAACGCCCCTCAGCCACACTTACCTGGGAACGACTACTGCATCCTGGGTCCTGTAGTCCGTGGATTTCACCGGACCGGCTGAAAACTTCACTTGAGGGGCGGAGCTATTGATTTGCACCTATCGGTGTGCGGTGGGTTGTATTTCAATTGCAGGACTTTTGGGACTTCCTTTCACTGACACTGCAGGCGCTGACGAAGGCCGATCCGGCCGAAATGCATTCGCCATTTCAACTTGAAATAAAGGTGTCGCCCTGTTAATCCCCTCTGAGGCTCCCGCTCCTTTCTTTGAGAGGAGATTTCTCTTTATTCAAATTCACGCGTGTGCCAGAAGCGCGTTCAGGAGCCCACTCACTACCTGTGGCTTGGAGACTCTGGTTCCAGTTGCGGCTGTTTCTGTTTCTTCACGGTAGTGGATCTCTCCAAGCCCGCCGGATGTCCAAGTGTACTGATGCGGCTTAATGAGGCTATTTGCCTCCGCCGGGTGGGTTGCACTGTTCTCCCGCCCCAGCAACTTTGCTTTTTGGACTCCGGTTTGTGGGGTGGGGACGCGAGGCAGCACCTTGAACTTCTTGTGCGTGTCTTGTCCTGCTTTGATCCCAACCCCCGCTATTTTGGACACTTGCACCAACGCCCCTCAGCCACACTTACCTGGGAACGACTACTGCATCCTGGGTCCTGTAGTCCGTGGATTTCACCGGACCGGCTGAAAACTTCACTTGAGGGGCGGAGCTATTGATTTGCACCTATCGGTGTGCGGTGGGTTGTATTTCAATTGCAGGACTTTTGGGACTTCCTTTCACTGACACTGCAGGCGCTGACGAAGGCCGATCCGGCCGAAATGCATTCGCCATTTCAACTTGAAATAAAGGTGTCGCCCTGTTAATCCCCTCTGAGGCTCCCGCTCCTTTCTTTGAGAGGAGATTTCTCTTCATTCAAATTCACGCGTGTGCCAGAAGCGCGTTCAGGAGCCCACTCACTACCTGTGGCTTGGAGACTCTGGTTCCAGTTGCGGCTGTTTCTGTTTCTTCACGGTAGTGGATCTCTCCAAGCCCGCCGGATGTCCAAGGGTACTGATGCGGCTTAATGAGGCTATTTGCCTCCGCCGGGTGGGTTGCACTGTTCTCCCGCCCCAGCAACTTTGCTTTTTGGACTCCGGTTTGTGGGGTGGGGACGCGAGGCAGCACCTTGAACTTCTTGTGCGTGTCTTGTCCTGCTTTGATCCCAACCCCCGCTATTTTGGACACTTGCACCAACGCCCCTCAGCCACACTTACCTGGGAACGACTACTGCATCCTGGGTCCTGTAGTCCGTGGATTTCACCGGACCGGCTGAAAACTTCACTTGAGGGGCGGAGCTATTGATTTGCACCTATCGGTGTGCGGTGGGTTGTATTTCAATTGCAGGACTTTTGGGACTTCCTTTCACTGACACTGCAGGCGCTGACGAAGGCCGATCCGGCCGAAATGCATTCGCCATTTCAACTTGAAATAAAGGTGTCGCCCTGTTAATCCCCTCTGAGGCTCCCGCTCCTTTCTTTGAGAGGAGATTTCTCTTCATTCAAATTCACGCGTGTGCCAGAAGCGCGTTCAGGAGCCCACTCACTACCTGTGGCTTGGAGACTCTGGTTCCAGTTGCGGCTGTTTCTGTTTCTTCACGGTAGTGGATCTCTCCAAGCCCGCCGGATGTCCAAGTGTACTGATGCGGCTTAATGAGGCTATTTGCCTCCGCCGGGTGGGTTGCACTGTTCTCCCGCCCCAGCAACTTTGCTTTTTGGACTCCGGTTTGTGGGGTGGGGACGCGAGGCGGCACCTTGAACTTCTTGTGCGTGTCTTGTCCTGCTTTGATCCCAACCCCCGCTATTTTGGACACTTGCACCAACGCCCCTCAGCCACACTTACCTGGGAACGACTACTGCATCCTGGGTCCTGTAGTCCGTGGATTTCACCGGACCGGCTGAAAACTTCACTTGAGGGGCGGAGCTATTGATTTGCACCTATCGGTGTGCGGTGGGTTGTATTTCAATTGCAGGACTTTTGGGACTTCCTTTCACTGACACTGCAGGCGCTGACGAAGGCCGATCCGGCCGAAATGCATTCGCCATTTCAACTTGAAATAAAGGTGTCGCCCTGTTAATCCCCTCTGAGGCTCCCGCTCCTTTCTTTGAGAGGAGATTTCTCTTCATTCAAATTCACGCGTGTGCCAGAAGCGCGTTCAGGAGCCCACTCACTACCTGTGGCTTGGAGACTCTGGTTCCAGTTGCGGCTGTTTCTGTTTCTTCACGGTAGTGGATCTCTCCAAGCCCGCCGGATGTCCAAGTGTACTGATGCGGCTTAATGAGGCTATTTGCCTCCGCCGGGTGGGTTGCACTGTTCTCCCGCCCCAGCAACTTTGCTTTTTGGACTCCGGTTTGTGGGGTGGGGACGCGAGGCAGCACCTTGAACTTCTTGTGCGTGTCTTGTCCTGCTTTGATCCCAACCCCCGCTATTTTGGACACTTGCACCAATGCCCCTCAGCCACACTTACCTGGGAACGACTACTGCATCCTGGGTCCTGTAGTCCGTGGATTTCACCGGACCGGCTGAAAACTTCACTTGAGGGGCGGAGCTATTGATTTACACCTATCGGTGTGCGGTGGGTTGTATTTCAATTGCAGGACTTTTGGGACTTCCTTTCACTGACACTGCAGGCGCTGACGAAGGCCGATCCGGCCGAAATGCATTCGCCATTTCAACTTGAAATAAAGGTGTCGCCCTGTTAATCCCCTCTGAGGCTCCCGCTCCTTTCTTTGAGAGGAGATTTCTCTTCATTCAAATTCACGCGTGTGCCAGAAGCGCGTTCAGGAGCCCACTCACTACCTGTGGCTTGGAGACTCTGGTTCCAGTTGCGGCTGTTTCTGTTTCTTCACGGTAGTGGATCTCTCCAAGCCCGCCGGATGTCCAAGTGTACTGATGCGGCTTAATGAGGCTATTTGCCTCCGCCGGGTGGGTTGCACTGTTCTCCCGCCCCAGCAACTTTGCTTTTTGGACTCCGGTTTGTGGGGTGGGGACGCGAGGCACCACCTTGAACTTCTTGCGCGTGTCTTGTCCTGCTTTGATCCCAACCCCCGCTATTTTGGACACTTGCACCAACGCCCCTCAGCCACACTTACCTGGGAACGACTACTGCATCCTGGGTCCTGTAGTCCGTGGATTTCACCGGACCGGCTGAAAACTTCACTTGAGGGGCGGAGCTATTGATTTGCACCTATCGGTGTGCGGTGGGTTGTATTTCAATTGCAGGACTTTTGGGACTTCCTTTCACTGACACTGCAGGCGCTGACGAAGGCCGATCCGGCCGAAATGCATTCGCCATTTCAACTTGAAATAAAGGTGTCGCCCTGTTAATCCCCTCTGAGGCTCCCGCTCCTTTCTTTGAGAGGAGATTTCTCTTCATATATATATATATATATATATATATATATATTCACTGAAAAAACCATAGGTTTCACCTGCCTTATAGTTAAAAATTAGCATTTAAAAAACCTTAGAAATTCACTGAAAAAACCATAGGTTTCACACGTTATAGTTAACTGGACATTTCACTCATACAAAACCATTGAAATTCCCTGGTTATAGTTAACTATAACTCGCACGACATGGTCAGTGACATCACTCATGACATCACTGATGACATCTCAAATGACATCACTTATGACATCACTGATGACATCATCCAGTAAATGTGTGTCTTTCTGAAAAATACATATTTTTTATATATGCATATCTAAAGGTCGACGGAAGAATAAATACGTAAATAAGTGTTGAAATTGATGTATTTTTTATAAAAATGATTGCATAAGTGACTTATTAAGTGTATCTTAGTGAATACATGTATTAGCGAGTAATGTTTAAATATGTAAATATCTGTATCAGTGTCTCACTTTGTGTATAAGTGGCTGCATGGGTCAGTGACGAGCTACATGAGTGTTGATATGGATTATTAGTTGGTTTTTTGAGTATCAGCATGAGTGTCTGTATGGTTTGGTGGGGGGTATTACTTACCGCATAGATGCATGAATGGGTGACTCACTGTTTGTATGTGTTTTAAAGACAGCATGTGTGCAGGACTGTATGGGTGGAAGAGTGTGTGTATGGGTGTGTTAGTGAGTGAATGACTGTCTTTATGAGTAACTACATATGTTTTAAATGATTATATGTGAGAATTGATGTATATAAGTGAGTATATGTGAGAGCGACAGATTGTAAGAGTTTCTGTATAAATAAGTATGTGTTTCTATAAGTGATTGTTTAAGAGAGTAAGTATGTATATGTTTCTGTAGAAGTAAGTGTAGTGGTGGGTCTATAGCTGTATGTGCAAGTAAATGGATGTTTGATAATTTATTTGCATGTGTGAGTATGTGTGTGAGTAACTTTATAGATGAGTGTTGGTGTATAATAAGATGTATAGGTGTATGAGTATATATGGTGAGTGAGTACATGTATGAGTGCCTATGTAGAACTGTTGGTGAATGAGTTGATGTTTATGTAGATTTTGGAATTACTGAATAGGTTGTGTTAACTGGTATTGGTATCTCAATTTTTTTGAAAATTTTTGTTTCTATTTTTGAATGTGTGTATCAAGGTTTATATTACGCTGAGAGGAGGACTCCCACTCTGTCACAAGGATGATGTCATCAGTGAAGTCATCAGTGATGTCATTTGAGATGTAATCGGTGATGTCATGAGTGATGTCACTGACCATGTCATGAGTGATGTAATATGTGATGTCATCAGCAGTGCATTGCGGGCGCACGAGTTATAGTTAAATATAACGGGGGGATTTCAATGGTTTTGTATGAGTGAAATGTCCAGTTAACTATAAAGTGTGTGAAACCTATGTTTTTTTCAGTGAATTTCTAAGGTTTTTTTAAATGCTAATTTTTAACTATAACGCAGGTGAAACCTATGGTTTTTTCAGTAAATTTCTTAGGTTTTTTAAATGCTAATTTTTAACTATAACATGGCTGAAACCTATGGTTTTTTCAGTGAATTTCTAAGGTTTTTAAAATGCTAATTTTTAACTATAACGTGGGTGAAACCTATGGTTTTTTCAGTGAATTTCAAAGGTTTTGTAAATGATAATTCTTAAATGTATTAATTACTAAAAGAAAACTTTTTTTACTAATTTTCCTCATTTTTGTAATAAATATTTACATATTATTTTGTTTTATTTATATTGCATATTCTATTGCAAAATAATAATAAAACTAAATATAAAAATATTTTTTGTATTAATAAATTTTTTTTTACAAACATAAAATTTAAATTTGATATTATTCCTTTTTTTTTTAGATAGTCGCACCGTACGCGTACGGTGAACGCACGGACATGTGTACTGTCATTTGTATTAAGCGCGCACGCACACGTCATGAGTACATTTTGACGTGACGCGGCGCATCCGCGCTTCCGTGTGACGTCATGTACATTTGTACGACCCCCGTACGCGCACCTCAGAAAGTTTTATAATGTTAAAAACAATATTTTTATGTTTTTCTTGTAAATTTTAAAGGTAGACATTATCTGGAATAATCAAGAAAATGTTTTTTTTAAACTTTTAAGAACCGTATATAACTTTTTAAATTACGAACATCGCGATCGTACGTCCAGCGTATACGCACCGTAAGAGCATCGTAAGCGCAGTGTAAGAGCTCCGTAAGCGCACCGTAAGAGTACGTACAGTCAGGTGACATGAAAAGAAGAGATTTCATAATTCCTACTCTAATTGTTGAAAGACCCCTCCCATTTTTTTCATTCTACTTTGACTTTTTGAGGAGTAGGACCCTTTCTTTACAGCTGAAGTCCTTTGGAACTTTATTTGAATATTATGGCTGCTCGGTCTACAACACCTTCTGAGCATTCTTCTGATAAGAACTCCTTCCTAGCAGAACCTCCTCCGAAGAAAAAAAAGGAGGCTTGCATTTGGAAAAAAAATTCTATTCCTGAGGGGCAAAAGAAAGTCAACGCTCCAAAGGTGACCTGCAAACTTTGTGATGGAGTTCTATCTCGCAGGGACCCAACAAAGAAATATTCATTTGGAATAGCAAGCATGGACAGACATGTAAAAAACTTGCATCCCAATAATTATGCAAGGGAGAAAACCCGCAGCCTGCAGGATACTCCACCAACTGCAGTGCCAAGCACCTCAAGTACGCCGCCACCATCATTTGGAACCACTCCAACAAATGTGATTGTTTCTCAAGTTTCCAAAATAAAAGTTCCACTGCATATAGTGCAATGAACTTTTATGTTATGGGGAGCAGTCAGTGGACCTCATTGTTAGGAGGCAGGAGCAACACCAATGGCCTAGAAGCTAATTTTTTAATGGAATTTCTATTGCAGGTCCACAGTTTCTTGTTTTCAAAAGCTCTATTTTTTTAGTTTTTGTTTCTACAAAAAATCTTTTATCTCAAAATTGTTAAAAAAAACTACAAAAAAACTACAAAAGAAAAAAGAAAAAAAACAGTTCTTTTCAGAACTACCTCTACTGGTAAAAAAAAATAACTATATTTCTATGTTTGTCAGAAAAAATGTGTACTTGATAAATGAAAGAATAAATATGAAATTGCAAAACTATAAGGATGTGCTACAGCATAAATCTATTGGGTGTTTACCTATTGTATACTGTAGTACCTCCGAAGCACTTGAATGTAACATATGTATATAAATATGTTACAAGTCTATGCTTCAATTTGCACTATTGGTGAAACTGTGAGGATGAATTTGTATGTATTAAGGGTGGCCTTACAATCCCCTTGTGTCTCTTTTACACAACCATTGCATCACATGCATCACAGCGGTGGTGCAAAAGATGTACCATGATGTATGCTATTTACAATCTGACGTAATTTGGAGGTGCATCACATTGTAAAGGCATGCATCAAAAGGAGGCTTTCCTGCACAGTTGGGGGGTGTTCTGGCCCAGGAACACCTCTTAAAAGTGACTAAGTGAAATCTATAAGAATTTATTCAGTCACTTTTGGGATTATACTGCATCAAAACTCTGCACCTGTTTGAAGCAGGTGTAAGGATTGGCACAGCATTGTGAGCATAGAGCCCCAAGAACATTGCTGGAGCTGCATTGTGCTTGCAATGCAAGTCAAGCAATGCGCCATCTTCACAATACAGATACATGACATATCTGTGCCATTTTTTCCCCATAGTGCACCGCATTGTAAATATGGTGCATCCATGATAGTGATGTCACAGTGCACAATAACTGTCATATCTCTAGGAATCTACCACTTATTCTGCATCTACTAATTACTGTTTTAATGTAGTGAATGCTTTACTACACACTGATCAATGAGTCACTAGAAAACTATTGCAAGAGTAACAGAGTATTTGGTGGAAGTGAAAAGGTAGAAACTGCGAAATTCAACATAAAAAAGCAAATTTGCAGTAGCATAGAATAATGTATGCACAGTCTGTAGGGGTTTGAAGTACTCTATGCCCTAACTCCCACTTTTCACCATGAGTACTTGACTACACACATAGGCCTCATTTATGAGATTTTGCCGTAGGAACACTTCCCTATGGACTTTGAAGAAGAAAAACAGCATTAACAACTACATTAGCATAGCAGTTGACACCACAACTATTCTCAAATCGATATCCAACATTTTCTTCAACACTATCCTTTTTCTTTTTGCTTGCAGGCGCAACTTCATCTTGTTTTTTTCTTTTCTCTACAGTTTCACTACAGATATTCTCTAATCTTCTTTTTCTACCTACCACACGCTTTTCAAACACAGGATATTGACCTAAATTGGGTGCATATTCTCTTCTTAATCTATTATACTCTTTCACACAATTTGCATCTGCACTAACCTTTGTCTCATCAAAATCAATCATACACAATCCAGATAAAGTTCTAACTCGCGACAAAGCAACATATGCCATACCCTCTTTAAACACGGTACTTCCAATATTCACTAAAGCACTATCTACACTTAAACCTTGAGATTTATGAATGGTCACCGCATATGCCAAACAAATAGGAAACAGTTTTCTGCGTACATACAAATCTTTTATAAGCAAAAAACGAGCTGGACAATGATTAAGTTGTTGTACTTCAGCAATTTCATCAAATTTGATTTTCAAAAAATCAATCCCATCTCTATTTACATAATTAACAAAATTAACAATTGTACCCATTGCTCCATTTACTAAACCTTTTTCCACATTCAAATTATGTCGTAAAATTACCCTACAGTTTTTACATACATATAAATTCTTTTCTAACCCAGCAGTTTTACTTATCGATTTCTCTAAAGAATCTAATTTCCTCTTCAATTTTTCAGTTAAAATAATAGTGATCCCTTCATGTTCTATTTTATCAATAGCTTCCAATTTTAACATTTCTTCATTGAATATAGAACATTTACGTAGTGTTGGCATTAAACAGATTACAGAGTTGTTTTCTGAAATTTTCAAATATATTTTCTCAGGAAATATATTTTCATTTGGAAACAAATTAGGAAGTAATCGTCTCTGTAAAGCTTGTTTGCCATGTTCTGTCAGTTTTCCAATCCTTATATCTTGAAGAATTTTTCCATAATCTGCATCATTTGCCTGACGCATATTTGTAATAAGTTCCTTATATTGAAAATATGACCAAATGTTAACATTTCCTATACTCCCAAAAGACTTTTTGGTATCTTCATGTGTCAGTGTTTTAAACACTGGTTGTCTTTTTACTGGAGTAAGTTGTAGTAGATCTCCAAAAACTATGACGTGTTTTCCTCCAAATAATATGTCATACTCTGTTTTAAGAACTTGCTGCATTCTTAAATGCACAAAGGCAAGCAATAAGTTTGATACCATGCTTACCTCATCAATAATGAGAACTTTCATTTTCTTCAAGACTCTTGAAACTTCAAAACAAGCTTCTCCAGTTAGCTTGTGGTATTTTAATTTGTTTTCATGCTCTACTGGTAGCATTAATAAACGATGTAAAGTAATTCCTTTAATATTGTGTGCCGCCAACCCAGTTGGAGCAGTGACAACACAAGACAAATACGAGTCAGTTATTTCGTGTAGATAAGTTGAAATTACTTTTATTTAAAAAAAAATTCCTGTTCCAGCTTGTCCACTCACGTACAATCGGATAGGTTCAAATGATGAGCAAGAGCACTCTTTCTTTTCATGAAGAAATCCATGGTTAATCTGTTCTTTCACTTGCTCATATATTTCTTTCTGCTCAACATTTAGTTGTTCTTCCAAACTTCCTAAGTTTCTTACATCTTCTAGAGCTTACATTGCTGTTTCCACCTCTTCCATAGCATTGCTGCTTCATTTTGAATAATTGGTTCTCCTAATGAATCCTGACTTAATGAAGCAGAAGTTTGACTATCCTGAGAACTGTCTCTAGCAATCTCAGCTGCAATTGCAGCTTCTTGCTCAATTTCATCATTCAACATCTTCATGTAATTAGCAAAAACAGGATATTCTATAGTGTATTTAGTAGCATTGAAGGAATCTTCATAGCTCTCGAAATCTCCAAGTAATTCTTATTCTGAACGCCATGGCTTGAAAAGTTGCAAAAGAGCTAAATAGTAAAATTCCCTTTTGTCAGGTGTTTCGCTACTCAGTTTACGACGATTAATCAAATGTCCTTTTCTTTGTTTCACCAGACATCCTTCAGAACCAATCAAGGCATATATACTATTATTGATGTTTTCCGTAATATTCCGTTTAAAAATATAGTTTTGCAACACTTCATACAGACAAATCTTCTCAAGATGATGACTTCTATTTGGATAATATGTATCCAACATTTGTTTTCACAATATCTGTATTTTCTGGCTCCTTTTCAGCTAAATATTCAATTTCTTGTTCAGATTTAAGTACTCGGTTTCGTGTTGCAGAAAGACCAAGACTCACCCAAGTGATTCTTCTAGATTTGGAGTAAAGACTTGCAGATGATAAACGATTCGAACATTCATACGCTCCAATTTCTCAATGAGATAACATCTTCAAACTGTAAGTATGTAATTTCTTACTCAGACTCTTCTCGTGAGAAATCTCTTCCCACATTTCCTTCAATTCTGTCTTTTCTGATTTGGTTATGTAAGATGTTACATATCGAGCAACAGCTGTGAAATTGTGCGCAACATATTGAATATCCATGTTAGCATTCCACATGGACAAAATTACTGGGTTGTAATCATTTATATATTTTGACTCTTTATTTCTTTTTAAGTTGTAGGTATTTTTTGGAGACTTTCTTCTGATACTATGTCGCAGAGATGACATAAAATGGTTCACTCTTCCTTTCGATATTACAGGACGTGGGAATCCAAAACGACATTTGGTATAGAATGTATCCTTTGATTTGTACTTTCGTCAACAGTATTTGCCACAATGATGATATTGAAATCGTAAGACTTTTTCTCTGAAGTCCTTATCTTTTGTACTTTTCAGTATATCACATGGTGCATATTCTTCAATGAAAGACAATACAGTGTCATCTGAGTCTGTTCCAAATTTAGGAGCATCTTTAATGCATATTAACATATCTATGTGAGGAGCACCTCTTGCTTGATACTCCTTTCTCCAAAAGAAATCCAAAACCTCTCCAAAAGGTGGATTTTTTTTATTGGTGATAAAAGACATCATAGCTTCAAATCTATGATTGAAATACCTGCATACATTAACTGGATCCAAAGAACACAATTATCCAGGTGTCTTGTATTCAATATTTACTATATTTGCATTTGCCTCTCGAAGAAATTGAAGTAAATCATCCCAAGCATATTCAGCACAGCTTAGAGTAAGGAACCATGTAGGAGTTCCTAAGTTCCTTAGCATACATTTAAGTTCCCCATGACGACGGTACCAGTACTCATTAGACCCACGCTGACATGCCATGAGATTAATCAGATGAGAATCCAAAACATTATCTTTCAAGTGTACTTTATCCATAAATTCCTTTGCTGAAACCTTTTGCAGATGTACACCTGTTTTCAATATAAGATTTACTGCATAAGAAAGTCCAGACACGTCACTCTCAAATAACAGATGAAACAAATATGGAATACATTGTCGAAATCTTGGATCTTCAGCATACAATCTTGATTAAGCGCCAGGACGCCCCTTTGCTGGGGCAGCTGTGCGCGGTATGAATAAAAATAACATAACATAACATAACATGTCCGGTATTCAGATGCAGGAGTCTGCACAG
Organism: Lissotriton helveticus; assembly: GCF_964261635.1. Taxonomy (NCBI): domain Eukaryota; kingdom Metazoa; phylum Chordata; class Amphibia; order Caudata; family Salamandridae; genus Lissotriton; species Lissotriton helveticus. The sequence goes on along the minus strand of NC_136059.1, from coordinate 219,981,798 downwards.
GTTGGTCATCATATCGTCCACCTTTTCCTGTTGGAACCAACTGAGGAAAGCAGCGAGCATCCAAGCTTTTTTCCCATGCACTAATGGGATTTCCCTTTGCTTCTTTCATTTGGAACAACTCTATAGTATCCCCCATCACTTCTTTGGAATGAAGTGGATGAACACTATAGTGTTCGTAGATTTCTTCTGTTCTGGACACATCCACGTTTTCAATTTGTCCAGATTGCAAGTCACTGTCTTCTTCTACAGTTATTTCTTCTTCTCTCAGAAACACATTTTCATAATACTGATTGTTTTTTATCAGATACAACGTTGCCTTTTTAACTTTCCTAACATCCACTAATTCCTGCCAAATTTTCTTACTCTTAGTAGGAACACCATTAACTAAAATAACTAAAGGTTCATCTTCTACATTTTCTACACCAATTGATTCAACATTTTTCTTTAAATCTAGAGGCAAATATACAACTCTTCCCTTTAACCCTCTCTGTAAATCTGAAGTAGGGAATGTCCCCATCTTAGGCTCCATACGAACAATAGCTTGAAATGGATTAACACATTGACTAAGAATAGTCTCATAAGTATTTAAATCCATCAATTCAGAAGCAATACTTCACAGCTCAAGATTATTATACACAGCTCTAGCAGGCATTTTATTCTCATCTAATTTATTATAACAATATTTACAAATACGCTGATGAGAACCCAAATCAAAACAATTCTCTACCAACAAATCAGTTGCAAAATCCTTCCACTCATTATTATTTTCTTTTTCACTTTTTACATACAGATCAACAGTCCTAGTCTGATTTTTATCATGAGTACGTCAACAACAGAATCAAGAATATTTGGCCTTTCACCAGAAATTACCTCAAACTTAGTAATTTCTTGCTCACATTTTTCTGTACTACAATGCTGTACATTCTCTTCTACATTTCCATCTATTAATGGATTCATTTCTGCACAGTGTTCTTGAGGACCAAAATAACTAACCTCAATTTCATCACAAACCTTTATTACATCGGATACAGATCCATGCAAACGAGCACTGTTCAACTTTTTTAACATTAATACTGGACTTTAAGCATAATACAACCTTCTCACTAAATTCCTCATTTGAGTATGATGAACTGCTAACATCCTGAAATGGTGAAAAACACTCCGACACACTTTTTTTAGAAAGACAAGCTAAAGAATGTCCTTGCAATCCAGTAATTTGTCGCACTCTGCAAGGGTCTAATCCTTGCAACATCTTAATCTTTTGTTTAACACTTTTCTTAGTATCGTTAAGTAAGAAATTGCGTAAAATATCAATAGACTCCTGCCGTACACTACAAATACTACTCCAATTCCAAGTGTACACTGGAGCTTTAGGACATCTTCCTAAAACTTCATCAGCTAACAACTGTTCCTCATTTCTAGGAAAATTTTTCTCTTTCTCAATAGAACAACCATTTTTAACCTCATAAGCACGACAAGTAGTGTCAACTGCATGCAACAAATCATTACTCTGCAGATAACTTTCTTCATTAAAAAAGGCTTAGAACTTGAACTATGTTTCCATTCACCCAGAAGAACCTCTGAAAAACTACTTTTGTTAATTATCTTTTCCACTTCCTTTTGGCCTTCATTAAATGGATTGTCTTATCTAATGATCGAATTCTATTGATTACTAAAAATAAAAAGTCTTTTTTTCAATTCAAAAGCTTTCTCAACTACATTTTCAATATATTTTTTTTTGTAAAAAGCTCTTTTTCATTTACAATTCTTTACAATCTTAGTCAAATTTGATACAACTCGATTATAGTACATCTTCTTCCTTATCTCCGTGTATAGATTTTTCCTCCTTGTACTAAACTCATTTTTTCTTTCTTGCAGAAACACTGATGTTTTAATTTTTTCTTTGTACACACTACTTTTACTGTTTACCAATCTTCGTAGAAAACTTTTAGTTCTCTTATCAGGACATTTTTGGGTCTTCTTTATATATTTTTCTTAAGGTAAATCTTGTAGATGACTTCTCTGTGAATAACCTGCTTTTTTCGTTGTTTCATCTTCTTAGCCTTACTAGGCATGATAACTTTTTTTAGTATTGATGAAAAGATTCTAGTATAAAAAAGATATTTAATTTTTGAAAAATAAATGTATAAAACACACTATTATATAACTCTTAAGAAGAGAGCCGAGATTAGACTACACTAAAACGTTTAAGAGACAGAACACAGCCCCTGTATATGAGCACTACATTACAATGCAGAAACCTGACTCATTTTCAAAATACATTTCCAATATGCAGCATTAGTTCTTTGCCAGCATTACATCCAATCATGAGAAACAATACAGGAAGAAAGAGGCCCAAGGTGCTTGTAAATCTGCCCAAGAGTGTATGCAGTACTCTATCTATATTGAGTGGAGCATTGCTAAGAGGAGGCATGATTAAACAGAGAGAATTAAGAGGGCAGAGGAGGGAGTATAAAAAGAAGGGGTAACATTAGGGGACAGGAAAGACCATGACGACAGAGGGAGACTAAGAACACAGGAGGCAGTTTGAAAAGAAACAGCACTATCAAGAAAGACAAGTGAAAATATGGAAAGAGTGGAGATACCAGAAAAGAGAGGACAGTATAAGCAGAGAGAGGTAGACTGTGAGGAGAGACAGGGGAGATTATAAAAAAAGGTGCAAATATAATTCTTTAATTCACACAGACAGTGTGATTCTGGACAAAAAGTTTAAAACCATACATTTTACCAAAAGACATTTACCACACTAAAACGTTTAAGAGACAGAACACAGCCCGTGTATATGAGCACTACATTTCAGTGCAGAAACCTGACTGATTTTCAAAATACATTTCCAGTATGCAGCATTACTTTTTTGCCAGCATTACATCCAAACATGAGACACAATACAAGTAGAAAGAGGCCCAAGGTGCTTGTAAATCTGCCCAAGAATGTATGCAGCACTCCAGCTATATTGAGTGGGGCATTGCGAAGAGGAGGTATGATAAAACTGAGAGAATTAAGAGGGCAGAGGAGGGAGTATAAAAAGAAGGGGGAACATTAGGGGACAGAAAAGACCATGACGACAGAGGGAGACTAAGAACACAGGATGCAGTTTGAAAAGAAACAGCACTATCAAGAAAGACAAGTGAAAATAAGGAAAGAGTGGAAATATCAGAAAAGGGAGGACAGTATAAGAAGAGAGAGGTAGACTGTGAGGAGAGACAGGGGAGATTATAGAAAAAGGTGCAAATATAATTCTTTAATTCACACAGACACTCAGTGTGATTCTGGACAAAAAGTTTAAAACCATACATTTTACCAAAAGACATTTACCACACTAAAACGTTTAAGAGACAGAACACAGCCTATGTATATGAGCACTACATTACAGTGCAGAAACCTGATTGATTTTCAAAATACATTTCCAATATGCAGCATTAGTTTTTTGCCAGCATTACATCCAAACATGAGAAACAATACAGGAAGAAAGAGGCCCAATGTGATTGTAAATCTGCCCAAGAGTGTATGCAGTACTCTATCTATATTGAGTGGAGCATTGCTAAGAGGAGGTATGATTAAACGGAGAGAATTAAGAGGGCAGAGGAGGGAGTATAAAAAGAAGGGGGAACATTAGGGGACAGGAAAGACCATGATGACAGAGGGAGACTAAGAACACAGGAGGCAGTTTGAAAAGAAACAGCACTATCAAGAAAGACAAGTGAAAATATGGAAAGAGTGGATATACCAGAAAAGAGAGGACAGTATAAGCAGAGAGAGGTAGACTGTGAGGAGAGACAGGGGAGATTATAAAAAAAGGTGCAAATATAATTCTTTAATTCACACAGACAGTGTGATTCTGGACAAAAAGTTTAAAACCATGCATTTTACCAAAAGACATTTACCACACTAAAACGTTTAAGAGACAGAACACAGCCCATATACATGAGCACTACATTTCAGTGCAGAAACCTGACTGATTTTCAAAATACATTTCCAGTATGCAGCATTACTTTTTTGCCAGCATTACAGCCAAACATGAGACACAATACAAGTAGAAAGAGGCCCAAGGTGCTTGTAAATATGCCCAAGAATGTATGCAGCACTCCAGCTATATTGAGTGGGGCATTGCGAAGAGGAGGTATGATAAAACTGAGAGAATTAAGAGGGCAGAGGAGGGAGTATAAAAAGAAGGGGGAACATTAGGGGACAGAAAAGACCATGACGACAGAGGGAGACTAAGAACACAGGATGCAGTTTGAAAAGAAACAGCACTATCAAGAAAGACAAGTGAAAATAAGGAAAGAGTGGAAATATCAGAAAAGGGTGGACAGTATAAGAAGAGAGAGGTAGACTCTGAGGAGAGACAGGGGAGATTATAGAAAAAGGTGCAAATATAATTCTTTAATTCACACAGACACTCAGTGTGATTCTGGACAAAAAGTTTAAAACCATACATTTTACCAAAACACATTTACCACACTAAAACGTTTAAGAGACAGAACACAGCCTATGTATATGAGCACTACATTACAGTGCAGAAACCTGATTGATTTTCAAAATACATTTCCAATATGCAGCATTAGTTTTTTGCCAGCATTACATCCAAACATGAGACAAATACAAATAGAAAGAGGCCCAAGGTGCTTGTAAATCTGCCCAAGAGTGTATGCAGCACTTTAGCTATATTGAGTGGGGCATTGCGAAGAGGAGGTATGATAAAACTGAGAGAATTAAGAGGGCAGAGGAGGGAGTATAAAAAGAAGGGGGAACATTAGGGGACAGAAAAGACCATGACGACCGAGGGAGACTAAGAACACAGGATGCTTTGAAAAGAAACAGCACTATCAAGACAAGTGAAAATAAGGAAAGAGTGGAAATATCAGAAAAGAGAGGACAGTGTAAGAAGAGAGAGGTAGACTGTGAGGACAGACAGGGGAGATTATAGAAAAAGGTGCAAATATAATTCTTTAATTTACACAGACACTCAGTGTGATCCTGGACAAAAATGTTAAAACCATACATTTTACCAAAACACATTTACCACACTAACATGTTTAAGAGACAGAACACAGCCCATGTATATGAGCACTACATTACAGTGCAGAAACCTGAGTCATTTTCAAAATACATTTCCAATTTGCAGCATTACTTTTTTGCCAGTATTACATCCAAACATGAGACACAATATCAGAAGAAAGAGGGCAGTATAAACAGAGAGAGGTAGACTGTGAGGAGAGACAGGTGAGATTATAGAAAAAGGTGTAAATATAATTCTTTAATTTACACAGACACTCAGTGTGATCCTGGACAAAAAATGTAAAACCATACATTTTACCAAAACACATTTACCACACTAAAAAGTTTAAGAGACAGAACACAGCCCATGTATATGAGCATTACATTACAGTGCAGAAACAAATATAATTCTTTCATTTACACAAGAATGTATGCAGCAGACTATGTATATTGACTGAGGCATTCTGCACACATTCGACATTTATTAGTACTGCACTTTATTCCACAATGCTGACTAACTAAACACATTAACTTACTAAATGATTTTACCACAATAGTTATCCAAAAGCAGACAAACTCAGAATATAATTCTACAAATTTTACAAGGATAAACACATTACTCTTACTAAAAATAAAATGCACCAAATACAATCCCTTTGAAGTCATCAACTCACCTTTCAAATTGTTCGGAAGATTAAGAAGAATGCCACTCACACAGCAGATAGTCTCACACAGAATTACTCTGCTTTAGTGCTTGCAGCAGGAACCAACAAATGGCACATTTTCCCTCTCAATTTACACATATATACACATTATTAAAATTTCGACTGTGTTGCTGCTTCCCACAGAGGGCTCAACTAGAGTGTTGGGATGTTTGCGGCTCAAGTCCAGCCACGGGAATCAAGCATGCCGCTTCAGTGCGGACCCGTGATGGCGCCACCCGGTGTCACCTTGACAGGAGGTCGGAGTCCTGTGATAAGATGACTAAACACAGCAGGATGCCCAACGCCACAGTGCATCAGCCCACAGGGGTTTTACTAACTTTTAATTTTGCTGCCACTCTGAACCTACTCACTTGAGGTACTATCATAAGCACTACAAGAACCAGAATGCCGTTTGGACACGCCCACAGGGGCAGGCTCTTTAATAAGGAAGTTCACGCAAGGTTCCCAGAGTGAACAGCTGCCATTGATGAAGGGATGATGATCCCGAAACCGGTCTGGCAAGACGAAGGAGAGATGTCTGTGCCCGAGTGCGTCTCCTGCTGCATCTGATCCTGAATGAAATGGATGCAAATTTTCGACTGTGTTGCTGCTTCCCACAGAGGGCACAACTAGAGTGTTGGGATGTTTGCGGCTCGAGTCCAGCCGCGGGAATCAGGCAAGCCGCTTCAGAGCGGACCCGTGATGGCGCCACCCGGTGTCACCTTGACGGGAGGTCGGAGTCCTGTGATAAGATGACTAAACACAGCAGGATGCCCAACGCCACAGTGAATCAGCCCACAGGGGTTTTACTAACTTTTAATTTTGCTGCCACTCTGAACCTACTCACTTGAGGTATTATCAAAAGCACTACAAGAACCAGAATGCCGTTTGGACACGCCCACAGGGGCAGGCTCTTTAATAAGGAAGTGCACGCAAGGTTCCCAGAGTGAACAGCTGCCATTGATGAAGGGATGATGATCCCGAAACCGGTCTGGCAAGATGAAGGAGAGATGTCTGTGCCCGAGTGCGTCTCCTGCTGCATCTGATCCTGAATGAAATGGATGCAAATTTTCGACTGTGTTGCTGCTTCCCACAGAGGGCTCAACTAGAGTGTTGGGATATATATATATATATATATATATATATATATATATATATATATATATATATATATATATAATCACTGAAAAAACCATAGGTTTCAAGCAGGTTATAGTTAAGAATTATCATTTAAAAAACCTTCGAAATTCATTGAAAAATCAGGTTTCAGGGGTGTTATAGTTAGCTGGACATTTCACTCATACAAAGCCATTGAAATTCCTCCGTTATAGTTAGTTGTTCTAACTGTAACTCTCGCGCCTGCAATCCACTGGTGATGATGTCACATATTACATCATTCATGACATGGTCAGTGACAGCACAAGGTGAGCAAAGAAGCTTGTTTCCGAAGCAATGAGAAGTCACCTGTGGCCGGAAAGAGTGGTTAGTGTACAGCAGCTTGACTGCGTAGGAATGTGGTGTACGTCCGTTGATAGCACTTAGATACCCATGGGTGATAATGCGCTCTATAAGTCTATATTAACATAACATAACATGTACAATTGCCTCCGGGTTGTGAGAATGGATAGGTTGGAACAGTCTGGGTGAGCAAGAAAAGGAACTCACCTCCAGACTCTGGGGGTCAGTGAGGTGCAACAATCTGGGTACGCAGTAATGAAAAGTCACCGCTACGCAGTGGGAGTGCATGGGGTATAGTACTCTGGGAGAAAAAGAGCACTCAGACACCATCTTGCAGTGGAAGTTGATGTAATACAGTATCCTGAGTGTTATACTTGTGCAGTTGTATGTACTCTGCTATTACTAACTATATACTATCTTTCAGATCACTAAACTTGAGGGTGCACTATGAAGCGGCACGTGCTTGGACACACAACAGAGCCAAAAAGGTGAGCTTCAAAGATTTTCTCACATTTTCAATGTTGTTTTTTCTCTCTTTCTCTCTCTCCCTCTCTCTCACATTGTTTCTCTTTCTCTTTTCAAGTTATGGACGCTGCTGTCCACTCTGCAGATAAATAAATCAAGGCTGAATTTAATAAAGTCTAGAGTGTAGAAACAAAGCAGACTTCAAGTTGTGAACTCTGTTAGACACAGTGTTTACAAAAGGTAAGCAGAGCGGCCTACATACACAATGCCTCCAACTAAATGCGTTGCAAATAAAAGATATTGTCCTGCATAATGACGTGATCTCTCTCCTAATTCTGTCTCATCTCTGAATCATTTTAAGGACCTGCTGGACCATACTGTAGATCTGACTCTGTAGGCACTTCCCTACAGACACCTCTTCAACGAGGGCCTATGAGAGGGGTGGGATGTATCAGGCACACTGCAGACGTGCAAATAACCAAATATTGCCAAGTGTTATGTTAATTTGTGATCTTTCACCTCATTCAGTCACATCGACCTAATTTTAAACACTTATTTTCATTTTTTTTTTGTAGATTACCTACCCTCCTACCATTGGAGTCCATCTCACATTTTGTTCATTATATTGTTATTAAGCATGGGCAGATTTTGCGGATCCACGATTCGCGGATTTGCGTATTTACGGATCGTGGATCCGCAAAATCCGCGGATTTTGCGGATTTGCGGATCGGCGGATTTGGGGCGGGGCTTCCATGCGAGTGCACATGCCTCTTGTGTGTATAAAAGGTCAGAGACCGTTCAGAGCAGTAGATGAAGATACAGAAGCTCCTGGCCACAGGAACAGCACGAGGATTGCGCTCGTGAAAGTCAAGGATGCAAAGGCCTCTGTCCAGCATCACAGCTGATTTTCGATGGTACATTTGGGAAGAAGGCACATCTGCCCAGCCTTGACAACGCTCACGATTGTTTTTGGGCTGATGAATGAGTCACTGAATTTAAGCTTCAACTAGGGCACATGCTTAATTGATATCTGTAAGTGCCTCCGGTTGAGGTTTATTTTTTGTGCCAGGACCATCGTGCCAGAATGAACCCTGCCCTTCATATTTATTGAAGAAGACGCCACCGTTTTGTGCCATACCTCTACTCAACTGGAGTACTTTCTACTGGATAATCAGTAAGTGCTACCTCGTTGGGTAGATGTATAGTGCTTTTACTACACTACAGCTGCCTAAAGTGCCAGAGAGTTGTCTACAGCGACCAGGTGTGTGTTACTATGCAATCGCGCCGAAGGGCGCAGGGGTCCCTTGAGTGAGCTGTCCATCATAGTGGGTAAATGGCGGGAAGACGGTGCACACCGCGAGTGTGTGGGCGGGGCCAAACGGACGGGGCTTCCATGTGAGTGCACATGCCTCTTGTGTGTATAAAAGGTCAGAGACCGATCAGAGCAGCAGATGAAGATACAGAAGCTCCTGGCCACAGGAACAGCACGAGGATTGCGCTCGTGAAAGTCAAGGATGCAAAGGCCTCTGTCCAGCATCACAGCTGATTTTCGATGGTATATTTGGGAAGAAGGCACATCTGCCCAGCCTTGACAACGCTCACGATTGTTTTTGGGCTGATGAATGAGTCACTGAATTTAAGCTTCAACTAGGGCACATGCTTAATTGATATCTGTAAGTGCCTCCGGTTGAGGTTTAATTTTTGTGCCTGGACCATCGTGCCAGAATTAACCCTGCCCTTCATATTTATTCAAGAAGACGCCACACCTTCCTGGCCTGTTGTAACTATTTTACGATGGCGCCGGCAAGCTGCCAGCGCCATCCTAAAATAGTTACTAAATTAGCTTCAACAGGAAGCTCTAATAGATAAAATAAAGCAGGTGCTCGAGCACCTGCTTTATTTTATCTATTAGAGCTTCCTGTTGAAGCTAACTTAGTAACTATTTTAGGATGGCGCTGGCAGCTTGCCGGCGCCATCGTAAAATAGTTACAACAGGCCAGCAAGGCTTGAACTATTGCCCCCGGAATCCGCCGCTCGCGGATTTGCGAATTCGCGGTAAATTCGCGGGAGTTCGCGGATCGCGAATTTACCGAAAATTCGCAAAATCCGCGAGCGTAACGGATTTTCCGCCCATGCTTAATTGTTATATTAAAGTTACGTTTCTAGTTATTTATTTATTATATTGTTATCTTAAAGTTACATTTCTAGTTATTTATTTTTGTTGTAATAAGTTAATTAAAAAGTGTATACGTCCTTTTTTTCTGACAACATTTCATTATTATTTAGTGTGACAATCATATGCTTAAAAAACATTAAACAATAAAAAAGATACAAATGATGTTTAAAGCTAGAAATATAATACTGAGGCTAACTCTTTAACAGCTCTTCACCAGAGTCTGTAGCTGCGATTAACGGTTCCTATGGAAATTTTTAAAAACTCCAGGACAGTTACTGTTTGGATTAGCAACATTGTGTGGTGAACTTATGACCTGTGTGCTCACTTAGGTGTTCCATGAACTGTTACTATGGTAACAGGCAGTAAGCAGTTTGGGGGTAGGGTTGAAAGGTACTGGATGTACAGAAACCGTTATATTTACCCAGGATCCTCTACATGACAGAGGGGAAAGCAAACTGACACGACAGAACACTGTGGAGCAGATTTACAAGCCCATTGCTTCACTTTCACGTCACTTTTCCCAAGTTAAAAGTGACGCAATAGTGGCGCAAGGGACTTGTAAATCTGCCCATTTGTACATTACGAGCAAAATAAGTACACAACTCTTCAAATTCTTTATCGATCACAATTAGACAGTGTTGCTTCACGATTCACAGTGCACTTCACTAAATACTTTGTGCCTATTTAAATGGGAGACGGGATTTTCGACATTACAAAACATAGGGGCATATTTACAAGGACGCTGTTAAAATTATCGCCGCTTTAACAGCAGCAAACTACAACTAAAAATGGCGATAATGGATTTCAAAATCCTTTGTTATCTTACTGGAAGATTTTTTCAACTCTGCTGTTTGCTATGGCAGGGTGAGAGCTGAGGCTCCAGCCCTGCCATAGCAAACTTATGGGCATATTACCAAGGGGGGCGATAGGCAAATATCGCCGATAATTCTATCGCCCTATTAGCAAGCTGTCGCTAACTGATGTTAGCAACAGCTTTTAGGCGATAGCGAGCGGTTTGGGGCCCGCTTTGCATGTCAGCAATGTTTATCGCTAAGGACATGCAAAGTGGGCATACCCAACCAGTTAGCGACTGAAAACAGTCGCTAACTTTGCTATCGCCTATTAGCAAGGCAGGCGTAGCGATGGAAATATTCACGCTAAGCGTGAATATCTCCAAATACTAACACCTGCCCAGACTAGTTCTTATGTTGTACAAAGGGGGTTTTACCCATGTAGTCAGTGGGACCTGGGTGATTAATTGAGGTATATATGAGGGGTCCCAGACCAAAACACACAATTCTTATTTTTGTAATCACACATTTTTTTAATAGATCCAAAGACAAAATAAATGAGGGTGACCAGTGTTTTTATTTTCACTGCACCATAAAACATTCAATGATTGAAAAATCAGAGGTAGAATGCACAAAATTCAATGCGCCCACAGGGAAGGGGAAGGGGGTGCAGGGAGGGGAATACATTTCAATGAGTTATACATCACTGGTCAGAGTTCAAAAAATCATTGGGCATAAATACACAGTTCAAATCATAATAGCCATTGATCCACACAGGAAAGGTCAAAAGAATTGACATATATCAAACAAAACATTTCACATGAAAGATACTCCTATGGTGATTATTATATCAATCTAGGGTTAGGAGTTCTTGGTTGTAGATGTCTACGTTTCGACCCGGAAAATGTAGGATAGTCGATCCTTACAGCGTGGGTCTTCGTCAGGACGTGGTGGGTAGTGGGGGGTAGAGTGGGGCTTTATTTTCTGAGCAAAAAATATAATAAAAACAACTCATTAATTGGACGGTCTCAAAGGAGTCCCGAAAAGCTAGAAGAGAAAAGAACGGAAAAAGCCCGTTGGTTAAGAATAAGGATAAGGAGGTTTACAGGTGGTTATGAGAAAGGGGAGGGAGGATTACTGGGGATAGACTAGAGATCGAAATTACCACTAAGCAAAATTACCTGGCGGGCCAGGAAAAGGGGGTTGTCCGTCAGCAGGCAGAGCCTTGAAATCCGCTGTATTAGTAGTCAGGATCTGCCGTACAAGATTAATATTTCAGTTACACTGTAGCGCCACCACATCGGGGATTGACTAGCGCGTGGGTGCACAAAATAGCTAATTCGGAGGCCTACCTTGTTATGAGGCCAACAACGTGTATATGAATACTGGTTCCTCGGTCAGGGCGGAGGTGATTCCGTATTGATACAAGCTACATCTAGAAACAAAGGTTTGAGGCGTTTCAAAAAACGGGGTGCGTACACAGTGACTGTATTCTGAAAAAGCGCATCAAGGGCTCGGAACTCACCCGAAAGGGATGTTAGATATCGGTGGGGGAGCGTGCGTGCCAGCGTCACACCGCTTCTCATAAACCGTTCAAGGGACCAAGTCGATTTCCCTGGTACCGGCGTATATTTTAAAATTCTCACATTGATTAAAGGTGCCACATCTGAAATACACCAAGACATTTACATGCTTAGATTCATGGCCCGGTGATTAGAAACAGCATGAAAGCGCACCGCTGACTGTACAACTCACCCGAAAGGATTGTGGAAAAAGCGAAGGTGGAGCGCGCGGGCCGGCGTCTCACCGCGTCTCCTGGGACCAGGAAGTGCTGCCCTGGTAACCGAGGAGATTTACTACCTCACAAAAAACAGACTGTTTACTGTTGCTATGGGTTACAAAGATGTCTTCATTGAACGCTGACAGGGAGGAAGAAAGACTGATTTGTAGTATATGAAAAGGCAGAAAAGGAAATTAAATAAAATAAAAAAAAATTCAAATCTGGGAAATTGTATCCAAGGGGCTGGAGTTGGTGTATCACTGCGCGGACCTGCCAGACATGGCGGTCGGGCGCACACTGTTTAGCGAAGGTTGAAAAAAGGCCTTCTAAGTACACAATAGTCATAAGGCTTAAGCATGAGAAAAACAGATGGATTCTTGTTGTCATGGGGCGGGAGACTATTAATTCATCAGCTAACATATATGTCAAAAACGACTATCGCCGGCGCGAACCTGCCAAACATGGCGGTTAAGGCGCTCATTATCACTTAAGATTACACACCAATTGAAAAAAGACCTTTCATGCAGATTACTACATGTGGCCAACATGAAGAAAGCCACAATTACATTGGTATACAATAGTCATACGGCATTAGGCATAACACAGCAGATGGATTGTTACTATCATTGGGGGGCAGGAGCTCTAAAAATCATCAGCCAATAAACACGCCATGATCGATTGCTAGCGGCGCGAACCTGCCAGACACGGCGGTTAGGCGCTCATTTCCACTTCAGAGATAGTAGAACACCAATTAGAAAAAAGACCTTAATGCTGAGATCAGCACACCACCACTTAAGCACATTATTGAATGTGGGCAAAGGGACGCAGATAACCTGAAAAAGAACCACAGTTTCATTGGTGGTTCAGAGGGTAGCCATTTGAGCAAAGCTACTCTCAGACTCATTCAAACCCCTACGCACTGAGTCAAAAAATCGGATCCATTTAATTTCCCTCACATTAAGGATGGGTTCTATGCTCCCACCCCTTGGGCCTAGCTTAACCTGTTCCAAGACTGTCCACCTCAGACTCTCTGGTGGGTGACTTTTCTCATTACAGTGGTCAACCAAGGGGGCCCCTACGACCTTGCATCACACACGGCTGCAGTGCTGCAAAAAACGTACTTTAACTCGTTGTTGTGTTTGGCCCACATATATCAGGTCACAGGGGCATGTTATGCAGTACACCACATTGGTGGAGTTACAGTTGGTGTGTGACTTGAGTGGAACTTGTTGCTGTTTGTGGGTAAAGACTTTTGTCTGGATTGTCGCTGGACATGCTTTGCATGAACCACATCGATAGTGGCCCAAAATAGGGGGCAGATTCCACATAGTTGTGATGGATGGTTCATCTGGGGTCGTTAGGAATGTGCGCACCACACTGTCACGAATGTTCTTGGCTTTTTTGAAAGCATGAAGGGGCGGCGAATTGCTGTCGAGGTCTTCTGATATCAGGTTCCAGTATTTGTTAATGGTTTTCTTCACCATATTGCTTTTTGTGGAGAAAGTCGTGACACAGATAAGGCGTTCTTCTTTGTTGTCCTGTTTTTCTCCAGATTGGAGTAAGATTTCTCTGGGGTTGAACCATGCTCTCTTCTTGGCTTTTCTTACCAATCGTCTCGGGTATCCGCGTTCCAGTAGTCTATCCATGAGTATGGTTGATTGTTCCATGTAGTCAACCTTCCTGCTGCAGTTTCGGCGGATCCTTAAAAACTGGCCAAAAGGGAGGTTATCGCGGAGACCCCTAGGGTGGTGGCTGGAGTATAAAAGTAAGGAGTTCCTCTCCGTGGGTTTTCTGAAAAGGGTGGTTTGTAGGGTGTCATTTTCCACAAAAATTGTTAGATCCAAGAAATCGATGGATTTTTTGTCAAATTTGATGGTGAATTTGATATCCGGAGATCGTGCGTTAAGCCAGTTGAAAAAATTGGTGATTTCCTCCTCAGTTCCTGACCAGATGAAAATGATATCATCTATGTATCTCATCCACATATTTATCTGAGATCTGAAGGGGTTGGCATCAGTGAGTATGAAGGTGTCCTCATACATTGACATGAAGATAATGGCCAGATCTGGGGCAAAGGCCGCCCCCATCGCCACCCCCTTGGTTTGGAGGTAGAAGCAATTTCGGAAGATGAAGAAGTTCCTCATCATGGCAATCTTGAGTAATAAGATGATGAAAGATGTAGGTACCCGGATTGGAGCCTCTCGCTTGTCAAGTGCAATTGTCATTGCCATTAGGGCCTCCTCTTGGGGTATGCTGGTGTATAGTGACACGATGTCACATGTGGCCAGAAGGTCTTGGGCAGAGTCATATGGATGTCCTTCAATCAGATTGATGGTGTGTGTGGTATCCCTTAAATATGTTCTAGTGGCCTCTGCTATTGGTTTAAGGAAAAAGTCTATATACCTACACAAAGGTTCCAGCAATGAGCCACATCCCGACACAATAGGGCGTCCTGGGGGCTGGTGGAGATCCTTGTGGACTTTGGGTAGAGTATAGATGGTAGGGAGTCGTGGATGCTTCTGATTCAGATATTGAAATTCGTGTTCAGATAGAAACCCTTGCTGTCGACCATCCTGTGTGACCCTCAGAATCTCAGCCATTAAGTCTTTGGATGGGTCCCCACCCAGTTGTTTGTAACTGATCCCGTCGTTCAGCTGTCGCAAGATTTCCTTTGTGTAGTTGTCCAAATCTTGGACAACAATAGCACCGCCCTTGTCAGCGGGTTTGACGACTATTTCAGTGTTGTCTCTTATCGCTTTAAGTGCTGATTGTTCTGCTTGACTAATGTTGTGTTTAACAAATTTGTTGTCTTCCAGAATTGTCTTTACATCACGTAGCACAAGGCTTTCATAGGCAAGGATGCGCTGGGTCATGGCATAGGTGGATGGTACAAAGGTAGAAGGTACCCTCAGATTGGTGGCAGATTGCGAAGGTTGGTAAGGCTTGTTCCTGAAAAAATATCTGAGTCTTATTTTCCTAAAGAACTTATGAAGTTCTACCACCGTGTTGAAAGGATCTGGTCTAGAGGTTGGAACAAAAGATAGACCACGGCTTAGTACTTTAATTTCATCGTCCTGAAGGGTGTATTTCGAGATGTTGATCACAGGGGACGTCTTTTTTACCATCTGTAGTTCTTCCTGCGGGTGGATCTTTCCCCGTGTTCCTCTTGTGGGAAGCTCACCTGCTTCGTGCCTCTCCCTCTCTGGATGGTCCTCGGAACAACTACACGAAGGAAATCTTGCGACAGCTGAACGACGGGATCAGTTACAAACAACTGGGCGGGGACCCATCCAAAGACTTAATGGCTGAGATTCTGAGGGTCACACAGGATGGTCGACAGCAAGGGTTTCTATCTGAACACGAATTTCAATATCTGAATCAGAAGCATCCACGACTCCCTACCATCTATACTCTACCCAAAGTCCACAAGGATCTCCACCAGCCCCCAGGACGCCCTATTGTGTCGGGATGTGGCTCATTGCTGGAACCTTTGTGTAGGTATATAGACTTTTTCCTAAAACCAATAGCAGAGGCCACTAGAACATATTTAAGGGATACCACACACACCATCAATCTGATTGAAGGACATCCATATGACTCTGCCCAAGACCTTCTGGCCACATGTGACATCGTGTCACTATACACCAGCATACCCCAAGAGGAGGCCCTAATGGCAATGACAATTGCACTTGACAAGCGAGAGGCTCCAATCCGGGTACCTACATCTTTCATCATCTTATTACTCAAGATTGCCATGATGAGGAACTTCTTCATCTTCCGAAATTGCTTCTACCTCCAAACCAAGGGGGTGGCGATGGGGGCGGCCTTTGCCCCAGATCTGGCCATTATCTTCATGTCAATGTATGAGGACACCTTCATACTCACTGATGCCAACCCCTTCAGATCTCAGATAAATATGTGGATGAGATACATAGATGATATCATTTTCATCTGGTCAGGAACTGAGGAGGAAATCACCAATTTTTTCAACTGGCTTAAGGCACGATCTCCGGATATCAAATTCACCATCAAATTTGACAAAAAATCCATCGATTTCTTGGATCTAACAATTTTTGTGGAAAATGACACCCTACAAACCACCCTTTTCAGAAAACCCACGGAGAGGAACTCCTTACTTTTATACTCCAGCCACCACCCTAGGGGTCTCCGCGATAACCTCCCTTTTGGCCAGTTTTTAAGGATCCGCCGAAACTGCAGCAGGAAGGTTGACTACATGGAACAATCAACCATACTCATGGATAGACTACTGGAACGCGGATACCCGAGACGATTGGTAAGAAAAGCCAAGAAGAGAGCATGGTTCAACCCCAGAGAAATCTTACTCCAATCTGGAGAAAAACAGGACAACAAAGAAGAACGCCTTATCTGTGTCACGACTTTCTCCACAAAAAGCAATATGGTGAAGAAAACCATTAACAAATACTGGAACCTGATATCAGAAGACCTCGACAGCAATTCGCCGCCCCTTCATGCTTTCAAAAAAGCCAAGAACATTCGTGACAGTGTGGTGCGCACATTCCTAACGACCCCAGATGAACCATCCATCACAACTATGTGGAATCTGCCCCCTATTTTGGGCCACTATCGATGTGGTTCATGCAAAGCATGTCCAGCGACAATCCAGACAAAAGTCTTTACCCACAAACAGCAACAAGTTCCACTCAAGTCACACACCAACTGTAACTCCACCAATGTGGTGTACTGCATAACATGCCCCTGTGACCTGATATATGTGGGCCAAACACAACAACAGGTTAAAGTACGTTTTTTGCAGCACTGCGGCCTTGTGAGATGCAAGGTCGTAGGGGCCCCCTTGGTTGACCACTGTAATGAGAAAAGTCACCCACCAGAGAGTCTGAGGTGGACAGTCTTGGAACAGGTTAAGGTAGGCCCAAGGGGTGGGAGCATAGAACCCATCCTTAATGTGAGGGAAATTAAATGGATCCGATTTTTTGACTCAGTGCGTAGGGGTTTGAATGAGTCTGAGAGTAGCTTTGCTCAAATGGCTACCCTCTGAACCACCAATGAAACTGTGGTTCTTTTTCAGGTTACCTGCGTCCCTTTGCCCACATTCAATAATGTGCTTAAGTGGTGGTGTGCTGATCTCAGCAATAAGGTCTTTTTTCTAATTGGTGTTCTACTATCTCTGAAGTGGAAATGAGCGCCTAACCGCCGTGTCTGGCAGGTTCGCGCCGCTAGCAATCGATCATGGCGTGTTTATTGGCTGATGATTTTTAGAGCTCCTGCCCCCCAATGATAGTAACAATCCATCTGCTGTGTTATGCCTAATGCCGTATGACTATTGTATACCAATGTAATTGTGGCTTTCTTCATGTTGGCCACATGTAGTAATCTGCATAAAAGGTCTTTTTTCAATTGGTGTGTAATCTTAAGTGATAATGAGCGCCTTAACCGCCATGTTTGGCAGGTTCACGCCGGCGATAGTCGTTTTTGACATATATGTTAGCTGATGAATTAATAGTCTCCCGCCCCATGACAACAAGAATCCATCTGTTTTTCTCATGCTTAATGCCTTATGACTATTGTGTACTTAGAAGGCCTTTTTTCAACCTTCGCTAAACAGTGTGCGCCCGACCGCCATGTCTGGCAGGTCCGCGCAGTGATACACCAACTCCAGCCCCTTGGATACAATTTCCCAGATTTGAATTTTTTTTTATTTTATTTAATTTCCTTTTCTGCCTTTTCATATACTACAAATCAGTCTTTCTTCCTCCCTGTCAGCGTTCAATGAAGACATCTTTGTAACCCATAGCAACAGTAAACAGTCTGTTTTTTGCGAGGTAGTAAATCTCCCCGGTTACCAGGGCAGCACTTCCTGGTCCCAGGAGACGCGGTGAGACGCCGGCCCGCGCGCTCCACCTTCGCTTTTTCCACAATCCTTTCGGGTGAGTAGTACAGTCAGCGGTGCGCTTTCATGCTGTTTCTAATCACCGGGCCATGAATCTAAGCATGTAAATGTCTTGGTGTATTTCAGATGTGGCACCTTTAATCAATGTGAGAATTTTCAAAATATACGCCGGTACCAGGGAAATCGACTTGGTCCCTTGAACGGTTTATGAGAAGCGGTGTGACGCTGGCACGCACGCTTCCCCACCGATATCTAACATCCCTTTCGGGTGAGTTCCGAGCCCTGGATGCGCTTTTTCAGAATACAGTCACTGTGTACGCACCCCGTTTTTTGAAACGCCTCAAACCTTTGTTTCTAGATGTAGCTTGTATCAATACAGAATCACCTCCGCCCTGACCGAGGAACCAGTATTCATATACACGTTGTTGGCCTCATAACAAGGTAGGCCTCCGAATTAGCTATTTTGTGCACCCACGCGCTAGTCAATCCCCGATGTGGTGGCGCTACAGTGTAACTGAAATATTAATCTTGTACGGCAGATCCTGACTACTAATACAGCGGATTTCAAGGCACTGCCTGCTGACGGACAACCCCCTTTTCCTGGCCCGCCAGGTAATTTTGCTTAATGGTAATTTCGATCTCTAGTCTATCCCCAGTAATCCTCCCTCCCCTTTCTCATAACCACCTGTAAACCTCCTTATCCTTATTCTTAACCAACGGGCTTTTTCCGTTCTTTTCTCTTCTAGCTTTTCGGGACTCCTTTGAGACCGTCCAATTAATGAGTTGTTTTTATTATATTTTTTGCTCAGAAAATAAAGCCCCACTCTACCCCCCACTACCCACGCTGTAAGGATCGACTATCCTACATTTTCCGGGTCGAAACGTAGACATCTACAACCAAGAACTCCTAACCCTAGATTGATATAATAATCACCATAGGAGTATCTTTCATGTGAAATGTTTTGTTTGATATATGTCAATTCCTTTGACCTTTCCTGTGTGGATCAATGGCTATTATGATTTGAACTGTGTATTTATGCCCAATGATTTTTTGAACTCTGACCAGTGATGTATAACTCATTGAAATGTATTCCCCTCCCTGCACCCCCTTCCCCTTCCCTGTGGGCGCATTGAATTTTGTGCATTCTACCTCTGATTTTTCAATCATTGAATGTTTTATGGTGAAGTGAAAATAAAAACACTGGTCACCCTCATTTATTTTGTCTTTGGATCTATTCAAAAAATGTGTGATTACAAAAATAAGAATTGTGTGTTTTGGTCTGGGACCCCTCATATATACCTCAGACCAGTTCTTAGCCATGTTATCCAATGGGAGGTGGATAACATGGCTAAGAGCATTTAGCGATATTCACGCATTTCGCCTGATTTTTATCGCTTTTGAGATAAACCTTGCTAATAGCAAGTTATCTCAGCGATAAAAACCGGTGATGCGTGGCGATAAAAATATTGCCGCTAACCCTACTTAGCGATAAATATCGCAATTTGTTGGTAATATCCCCTTGGTTTTCATTTTGAAAGAAAGAACACGAAAACCTACTCTCTCTTTATGGGGGTCTCTTCCATGTTAAATTGAAACAGGAACATCTACCTTGCCACTGGGAATGCCTACATTGCAACTCATTGGAGATATGACGCGAGCCGTTAGCAAACCGGCTGCTATTCTGAATTAATGCATCTTAGCTTTGCCTAGTAAATAGGGCGATATAATTTTCACAGCATTTTTTTTTTTTTTAAACAATTGCGACAAAATGGCACTTGTTAATATGCCCTCAAGTTTGCTATGACACAGCGGGAACCTCGACTCCCGCACTGCAATAGCAAACAGCAGTGTCCCGGGGATAGACACCCCGAGACACAGCAGGAGCCACTCCTGGGGGGTGGTGCTCCCCAAGGCTTTCGACTGCTCCAGAATTCAGACCACGCGGCCCCCTCCCAAAGTATAAAAAACCTCGGAGGGTGGTAATCCCCGAGGCTTAGACGGACCTTTGAGCTCCCTCACCCATTTATTCTGTAGCACCGAGGAATGGTGATCCCCGGGCTAAAGGGTCCCTCGGAACCCCCATCAAATGTAATATTTTAGACCTCGGGATTTCAAGGACTCAGGTGGGGCAGCACCTTGATTCACAGAGGCATCCGAAGAAGGCTGAAGGCAGCCAAAATGCATCATGCCACATGCTGTTTCATTAAATGCGGTCCCAAGAATTCCCCTGTGTGGCCTCTACCTTTCATGATTGGAAGGGTTTTGGGCATATTTTCGCGGCGGCCAGAGGCGTGTTTAGAGGCCCCATCCTGAAAGTTGGCTGAGGTACAACTGGTTTCTGCAGCTGCAGTGTTTTGTACTCCAAGGTATTGGAATTACCTCAGCCTACCTCTACGAGTGAGTAATGCAAGGGCTGCTGTGTTTACAGCTATCGACTTCGCGAGGAGTAGGACACATTGTTCTCCTGTACATGGCCCGGCGGACACTTATTTCCTTGAGGCTGATATGTTTTGAAGACTCAAGAAAGCGTTTTTTTGGACGTCAAGGACAATTTTAAATCGGACACTCTGCGTCCAGTCCTGTGCAGCAAGTATTCATCTGGACTGATTTCGAGTCCATCCCCACGCAGTATCCGTACCAGCAAGGTGATTCCTGGGAGTTGTAGTACTTACATTACTCCTGCGGCTGGTTGGTCATGTGATGGGGAGGCGCCAAAGCTCCGCCTATGGGAGGGTGCAGGACTATTTCAAGGACTCAGGTGGGGCAGCACCTTGATTCACAGCGGCATACAAAGAAGGCTGAAGGCAGCCGAAATGCATCATGCCACATGCTGTTTCATTAAATGCAGTTCCAAGAATTCCCCTGTGTGGCCTCTACCTTTAATGATTGGTGGGGTTTGGGCATATTTTCACGCCGACCAAAAGCATGTTCAGAAGCCCCATCCTGCAATTTGGCTGAGGTACAACTGGTTTTTGCGGCTGCAGTGTTTTGTACTCCAAGGTATTGGAATTACCTCAGCCCGCCTCTACGAGTGAATAATGCAAGGGCTGCTGTGTTTACAGCTCGTGACTTCGCGAGGAGCAGGACACATGTTTCTCCTGTTCACGCCCCAATGGACACTTATTTCCTTGAGGCTGGGATGTTTTGGGGACTCAAGGAAGAGTTTTTTTGGACGTCAAGGACAATTTTAAATTGGACACTCTGCGTCCAGTCCTGTGCAGCAAGTATTCATCTGGACTGATTTCGAGTCCATCCCCACGCAGTATCCGTACCAGCCAGGTGATTCCTAAGAGTTGTAGTACTTACATTACTCCCGCGGCTGGTTGGTCATGTGATGGGGAGGTGCCAAAGCTCCCGCCTATGGGAGGGTGCAGGACTATTTCAAGGACTCAAGTGGGGCAGCACCTTGATTCATAGCGGCATCCGAAAAAGGCTGAAGGCAGCCAAAATGCATCATGCCACATGCTGTTTCATTAAAAGCGGTTCCAAGAATTCCCCTGTGTGGCCTCTACCTTTCATGATCGGAGGGATTTTGGGCATATATATATATCACCTACTGGCGGTCGCCAGTAGGTAGTTATAGTTAGGACCTAGCTACCATAGGAAATCCGCAACATTCTATTGGGAATAACTTCGGTGTTGGTTGAGGAGATTGCGTGTAATTTTCCAAAATTTAGGCCAGCTCCGCTCCGCTCCTTCCCTGAAAGTTTCGGGGGGATTCGTGAAGTGGGGGCCGAGGAAAAAGGGGGTCCCAAAACATGTTTTCCCCATGTTAATTACCATAGGATGAATAGACAAGGCTACAGCCCGAACCGCTGAACGGAATTACACCAAACTTTGCAAAATTGTAGGGACTGGTACGCAGAAGTGTCTTTTCTATATTTGGTGAAAATTGCTCCAGTGGTTTTTTCGAAAATTAACTTCAAACACACATATATATCTATAGGCGCGCTACGAGCGCTTACCGGTACGCCTACCGGGGAGCGCACCCGGCGCACTATGGGAGTGAGCAAGCCGAAAGCTGATTGGCTCTCGGATGTCTGTCAACATTCTAAACAGTCCGGAGAGTCCGCCATCTTGTGTCTTGGTAGAATCGAGACACAAGAGGTGAAAATAAAAAGGGAGAAATGATTAAAAGGGGGCAGGGTAGACACCCCCTAACCCCTTAGGTTTTCTGAGGGGGCCTAGCAGGACCCTAAAGGGCAAAAAAACTATTATTTTTTTTTGTGCGGTAAGCACTGGGTGCTTTCCCATGTACGTTTACAGGTACGCGTACCCTGAGCGCACCACAGGGAAAAACAGTGTAAAAAAATAATTTAGAGTGCTTAGAGGTAGGGTAGCTCTGAAAAGAGCTGTTGTGTTATGTGGTTTTTTTTTGTACCTACAAGTAGGTACCAATGCAGAGTCTCAAATTCAAGAGGAAAACTCTAGTCCCCTCATCTGTAAAATGTACACCATCTCTCCTATAGATGCCTTGCATGTTGTAACGCAAGTTGTTGTGGTATATGGAACCCATACCATAGTCTCTGAGGAAAGCAGAAACAGATTTATTCACATGTTTCCTTGCTTTCTCAATCAGGAATGGTAGTTTGTATTTAACACTGGGTGTATCAAATGTTAGATTAAAGTGTGAGATGGTGCATCGTATTATCACATGGATGATGTCATCAGTGATGTCATCAGTTATGTTATTTGAGATGTCATCAGTGATGTCATCGGAGATGTAATTTGAGATGTCATCAGTGATGTCATCAGTGATGTCCTGTCATGACCATGTCATGAATGACGTAATATGTGACATCATCAGCAGTGGATTGCGGGCGTGCGAGTTATAGTGAGTCCAACTAGCTATAACGTGGAAATTTCAATGGTTTTGTATCAGTAAAATATTCAGCTAACTATAACTGGTGTGAAACCTATGGTTTTTTCAGTGAATATATATATATATATATATATGTATATATATATATATATATATACATACATACATACATACATACATACATACATATATATATTCACTGAAAAAACCATAGGTTATAGACCATATATAGTTAGGAATTAGCATTTACAAAACCTTGAAAATTCACTGAAAAAACCATAGGTTATAGACCATATATAGTTAGGAATTAGCATTTAGAAAACCTTCTTTTACTCACACAAAACCATTGAAATTCCATATATAGTTAGTTGCACTAACTATATATCGCGCACCCGCAATCCACTGCTGATGATGTCACATATTACATCATTCATGACATGGTCAGTGACATCACTGATGACATCACTGATGACATCTCAAATGACATCACTGATGACATCACTGATGACATCTCATTTGACATCAATGACCACATCACTGATGATATCATTCATGTGACAATACAATGCATCTCCTCACATTTTAATATAACC
Organism: Lissotriton helveticus; assembly: GCF_964261635.1. NCBI lineage: Eukaryota > Metazoa > Chordata > Amphibia > Caudata > Salamandridae > Lissotriton > Lissotriton helveticus. The sequence goes on along the minus strand of NC_136059.1, from coordinate 219,958,099 downwards.
TCTGTTTCACCCAGTGTTAAATACAGAGTATAATTTTTGAAACCATTGACACACCAATACTAGTTACTACATACGCACTCACTGATTCCTATGTCTACACACACATTCACTCATTCACCCATACAATAATTCATACATACAATCACTCATCTTTACAACACTATCATATGCACTCATACACCTATACAGACACTCACAGTCTGCCACTCATCCATGGAGTTACTCACACACCTAGTCAGTCCTGTAAAGAATCAATGACACTTCCATTTTCTTGTCTATACAGTTAAACATAGAGCACCTTACATTTTCAAACATATACTAACACATACTTACCTTCTTATACAATCATTGATACAAGTACACATTGATCTGCACAGAGTCACACACCTCCCAGCCAGCCACACACACACTCAGTCTCCCATACAAATACTTGGACAATCAATCAGTAACCCATATAGTTAATCATATAGCTACTGATCAACACATGCAGCAGTTTACAGAACAACAGACATAATGATGCACAAATTAAGACAGTTTAGTCACTAACCCATGCACTCAGTGAGACACATTTAATCACTCACTCATACATTCAGTCATGCACCTACTAAATCCTTTGTCCAGACACTTATACTTCCACTCATTCTTCAATATGTAAGACACATTTTAACTTTACAGAAACATACAGTCACTGGATGTTGTCATCAGTGATGTCATCAGTGATGTCATCAGTGATGTCATTTGAGATGTCATCAGTGATGTCATCAGTGATGTCACTGACCATGTCATGAATGATGTAATATGTGACATCATCAGCAGTGGATTGCGGGTGCGCGATATATAGTTAGTGCAACTAACTATATATGGAATTTCAATGGTTTTGTGTGAGTAAAAGAAGGTTTTCTAAATGCTAATTCCTAACTATATATGGTCTATAACCTATGGTTTTTTCAGTGAATTTTCAAGGTTTTGTAAATGCTAATTCCTAACTATATATGGTCTATAACCTATGGTTTTTTCAGTGAATTTCATTGGTTTTTTAACAGCTAATATCTGTAGCTGTAAAATGTATTCTTCTTTAAATCCAAAAATATATTTTATATGTTTATGAATAATTTTTTTTTTTAATATTTTTTTTTCTTCGTTCCCACTTCGCGAATCGGGAAGCTTCCCGTTAGCTGACCTTGATGCCGCGAAATAGACCGCGAGCCGGTAAACGTTTCTTTACCGCAACTGCCGCGTTAGAAAACAACATCGTGACGCCTCCCGTCCGCATGACGTTTCACGTTGTCGCGTGATACGTCATATGACGTGCTACGTTAGCGAACTGGTACGCGAAGCGAGTCGCAAAGCGCAGGTTTCTGGAAGCAAACCGGGAGGCCCTGCAAAGCGCTTAACGTAAACACAGCAGGTCATGTGACTTGGTAATAACACTTTTCATTGGTTCATTTCACTTTTGGTTTCCTAATGATGTAAGACTAGGTCATATAATCTAAAATGAACACTTTTCATTGGTTGAGAACTCTTGTTTTTCCCAAATGATGAAAATCCCACCTTCTTTCCTCACTCTGACTTTCATCATTGTGAGAGAAAGACCCTTTGTTACCAGTGAGCAATGGCTTCTTTAGTAGCTTCAGCTGGTGCTTCCCCACCACCTCCACCACATCCAAGGAAGAGTGGACCACCTGCTCAAGTTATAATTCAACAAGAAGAGGAAGAAGAGGAACAGGACGACGAGCACGAAGAGAGGCAGTTTTTGCCTGAGGAGCCCAGGACGTCTCACCGGAAAGAAAACTTCATTTGGCAATTTTTTAAAATTCCCAAAGGTCAGAAAAAAGTAAATGCAAGATACGTAACTTGCCTTATATGTCAAGATAGACTGTCCAGAGGGACCGAGAAAAAATACAGTTTCGGAAACTACACAATGCATCGCCATATGACTAGGTGGCATCCTAACAACTACAGTGCTGCACAGTTTCGGAACGACCTAGATAATCTCCCTATTATGGCCAGAAGATCTGTTGTACCAGAAGTAACGGGACCAGAGGGCAGGGAGACGGTGCCAAATATACAAATGAGATTTGGTGAAGTAAAACACGTCTGCGTACATTGCAATGGATTCATTTGCTACGGAGAAAGAAGCATCACTCTGATCAACAGAGCTATTGACTATCATATGCAAGTTTGTACGAAACGCCCAAAATAATAAATACTTTTTTTTTGTTTTGTTGCTCCTGTTGAGCCCTTTACAATGAATCGTTTTCATTGCCCCCTCCAAGAAAACCCCCCAAAAATATAAAACTGTTCAGAAAAATTCAAAAAAAGTAAAAAAATGTTCAGAAAAATAATTAAAAAAATATAAAACAACAAAAACAATAAAAAAAAAGTTCTTTTCAGAACTACCTCCCCGTTATTAAAAAACTTGGTACAATATTTGGAACTGTGCCAACCTCTATTTCTCGTAGTTCGCTTCCCAGTTCGCTCGCCGGTACGCGAACCGGAAGTGAACCAAAACATTTTTAAAAAAAAAAGAACAGTAAGTATAAGGGAAGGAAACAGACACTTATGTTAAAAGAAAGACAGCTATAAGGGAGTAAACTAGAGATACTATTACCCGTAATCCACTGCTGATGATGTCACATATTACATCATTCATGACATGCTCAGTGACATCATCAGCAGAGGATTGCGGGTTTTTTGGCAACGTGCCTTATCCACGGTTTAATAACGCTGCCTTTTGCTTTATATAAGTTTTCAAATTGTATGAAATATATACCAATAGGTCGTTATGAACCTTCAGGTAGTGCTTTTCTTCATGAGGTCTGGTCGCTTCCATACACATACAGATGTTTCAAAGATGATCAAGAAGTTTATCTGAATGGAGAGGAATGCACTGAGACGCCACATCATTCACTAATGTGTAGGCACATACAGTTACACGGTTCATGCAACAAACACCGACCAAATATGGCTTGCGTGTTGCAAGGCACGCCAGTTCCTGCTATCATCCCCATGTTCAAGTTGTTGGAAAATGGTAGTTATTTGATGCTCAATAATAAAGATTGTTCTGGGTTAATTAAAAGTATTCCTTTTATCGTAACAGTAAGTGAACGGGTTATTTGCTGCAGAAATGTTCTATTTCCTCCCACACATGAACATAGGGAGTTTTCAATCTCGCCACAAATACCAACCTTGGGAGCAGATTTCAACGGCATGGCAAGAATAAGAGCTCTTTTGTCTCAGAGAGAGGTGGCCTTGAGTTCGGCCCGTGAAACTTTCGTGCTTCACATAGCGAACACCCGTACAGAGGTGCAGACCCTTTTCAATACAGATTTGCCTTTCCATTTCAGCAAGATGGTTCGGACTATCTTTAACGCGTCCTCCACAAAGGCCCTGGCGCACTTTTTTAAAGTTGTTACCAGTGGTCTCGTGACTTCATTTGAGAAAATCTTTGGAGTCATCCCTGCTTTCATTCATTCTATTTTTTCCACTCTGCTTCGTGGATTCCCATTTTTACTTGCATTACCAGCGGACGCTCTTGTGCTTTTTTACATTTTTAAATATGGATGTCCCTCCTGTGCAAGCTCCCGCCCTGCAGCTGCTGACACTGTTCCGCAATCGCATGCTAGAATATTATGGCACAATGCCGTTGGCGATATTAAGCACGGCATATGGATTATCTTTTCGATTCTCCTACTTCACCTGTGTCCAGCCTGTATTTCACTGCCTGACCTGTGATTTCGATTGGGCCATTGATTTGTGTCTCTGCGGACCGGTTTCTCCTGACGTCGACTTTAATCAGCTGATGACTCCTATCATTACTCACGAGTTGGTTTGTCCTGGCGAAAGGATTATGGCTGTGGCATTGATGCATGGACTAATTGGTCCCTGGAATTTACTGGCGGCAACACAGTCTTTCTTGGAACAGAGCTTTCTTGAAAACCCACCGAGCTGTCCTCTGATGGTGATAGAGGATCCGGTGCTGGGAGAGCACGTATGTTCTTTTCCGCTTTTAAATTGGATGGCTGAACTCTTTTCGGATGAAGACGGTGACTTCCTATTGGAGGCTGTTGCAGCTTATTTTGCATACACAGTTATGTCATAGACCTTTTTCATGTTTGATATGCTGAGTACTAGCATTTCATTGACAATTCATTGACTTATTTGTCAAGTTTTTATTATTTAGCTTGCCTATTGGCTTAAGACTCGATAAAGTACTTGGCTGTTTTATTTTTCTTTAGCATTACATTTTCCTAGTTTTTAATGCTTTACCTTGCGGACCGTCCACATATAAACTTGCAATCTGCTCTCATGAGATGGCACTTCTATTATCTTATTCAGTTTGTTTCCGGATCATGGGGAGGTGTCATCTAGGTCCTGGATATCTTTACACCGTGTTAAGTTAGCATGGGCTCATTACCGGTTTAAACGCCATTTTTCCTTTTTTGCAACTTCTGCACACGACACTTAGTTGTTGCTTTAGCTTTCAACCTAGTAGTTCATCGTGGTTTACATGAGAATAATATGTTATTGCTCTACTATCTGCTTTGCTTGTTAAACTATATCTGTACAGCGAGTGCTGAAATTTCAAGAACAACACGATACAGAATTGTTATGAGGTCTGATCTCCACGACTTCATACTCATAACATAAGTGCAACTTCTGCCAATTCTGGGCATGAGGCGGGTTTTATATTGCTTTGCCGAACACACATACACAACAGTTGATGCGGTTCACATGAAGAGAGAGCTGGTGTATGCTGATGTGATTCCTTCAAATCTAAGACACTAAAGTATGGGCACGCCCTAAACCAACACAAAGAGACCTTCTTAGCAAATAATATAATATGTGTATTAGGGAGGGTGAGATATAAGCAGCCGCGGGCCGTGGAGGGAGTTACGGTGGGGCAGGGAGGCGGGGAGGGGGAGGGGCAGGGTGGAGCCCTCTCCACCCTGCCCCTCCCCCTCCCCGCCTCCCTGCCCCACCGTAACTCCCTCCACGGCCCGCGGCTGCTTATAAGTGTTGCTAACTCTTATTCATTTACAGCATGTTAACATACTGTCACCATTCGCTTTTTATGTACTAGTAACTATGCTGGTAATTTTGCTACTGATAATATGTGTACTTGTATTATCTAAGATACTACGCCTGAGAAGACGGCATTAGTAAATAAACATTTCAAATACACATGTGTTCTTCTTAACTCCATGTTCTGGTTTCTAAGAAATATATAACGACCGACTGTTCATGAGTTCCACGTATCCTGAGGTACTATAAGTTCATATTCTGGATTGTCTAAACATTGAGAGTTTGTTATATCCAATGTGACACTGTACCTAGCTTGCTAAGGGGTTTTTGATTACTAAGGTGAATTTTGGGACACCCTAATTCGCCGAGGTTCCAATCCTCTGTCCAGAGTTCTGTGTGAGAACAGAAACCCTGCGACAGGGGCACCCCCGACCCTTGCTGGAGCTTCATCACACTTGCGATACAACTCCAGCAATGCGCCACCTTTACGGCACAGATACATCACGCATCTGTGCTGTTTTTGCCCCATGATGCGCCGCATTGTAAATGCAGCACACCATAGGTGACGGAACAGCGGCACAGAATGACTAACACATCCCTGGTGATGCGCCAGTCATCATAAATCTATCCCTATGCTTCTTATCTTGTTAGAGATGAACCGCCATATGTATCATCAAAGTTTTTTGCATTTCCTAAATAGCGAACTTTAAGGAATAAATAGCGATTCTTTACCATTCCTAGTTTGCGATGAGCTATTTGCTAATTACAAATTACCCATTCATTTCCTTCATTTCCATAGGGCGGTTGGACTCACTTTTAGCTCGAACGGCTGAATGGATTTCCACGAAACTTGGCAAAATTGTAGGGACTGGTAGCCCGATGTGCCTTTGCTATGTCTCAAGATATATGCTCCAGTGGTTTTTACGAAAATTAACTTTGAAAAATATATATTGGGCTACATTGGCCTATATATATGTTGGAGCCCAAATGTAGCCCAATGAAGCCCAATGTAGCCCAATGTAGCCCAAAGATGGCCGCCAGAGACAAAAAAAACAAATGTAGCCCAAATATCAGCCAGATGTAGCCCAACTATAGCCCAGTGACAGAATGACCAATCAGCTTCGCAAACCTCCGTTACGCGAAACGGAGCGCTGTTACAGATATATATCTTTTTTTGAACGTTAATTTCTCAAAATCCACTGGAGCACATATATTGAGACCTAGCAAAGGCACATCGGGCTACCAGTCCCTAATATTTTACCAAGTTTCGTGCAAATCCATTCAGCCGTTCGATTATTATTATTATTTTTTTTTTTTGCCCCGCGGGGCCCTTTTAAAACCTCCACATCAAACCTAGGGGGTCAGCGAGGATCTACTATGCCCCCTTATGGTCATTTGCCCCTTCGCTTTGGCCTCCTCTTCTCTCTCGATCCTACCGAGAGACAAGATGGCGGCCGCTACGGACTGTTTGGAATGTTTACAGACGCCGGAGAACCAATCAGCTTCGCTTCACAAAGCTCCGTTGCGCGAAAAGTACGCGTACTGGAGCGCTGCCCGGTCCGCTGTTACAGATATATATCTTTTTTTAAACGTTAATTTCTCAAAATCCACTGTAGCACATATATTGAGACCTACAAAAGGCACATCGGGCTACCAGTCCCTACAATTTTGCCAAGTTTCGTGCAAATCCATTCAGCCGTTCGGGCTAAAAGTGAGGCCAACCGCCCTATGGAAAACTCAATGTTAAAAACACGTTTTGGGACCCCCCTTTTTTCTCGGCCCCCCCTTGACGACCCCCCCCCAAATTTTCAAGGGCTGCTCAGAAACAAAATGTGCCATTTTCCTGAAAATTTCAGCCAATTCCGTCCACAAACGCCAAAGTTATTAGACATAGAATTTTCAAAAATCCCATAGAGAAAAAATCCTAACTATATATACCTACTGGCGACCGCCAGTAGGTAATATATATTGAGATATATATATATATACATATATATATATATATATATATTCACTAAAAAAACATAGGTTTCACGGCGAGATCTTTTAATTTTCACCGACTTGGGTGTGCAAAATGTATAAATTGTAAATATTTGTAAATAGGGCGTTGAAATGCCATGACATGCTGATACACAGCGAGATTGTTTTCATTTTTTCATTTAATGATTTGAAAAGATAGGCATGAGTATAGCTAAGGGTCGTAGCACACTATAATCATGTTCATGTGTGTGAGTATTTATCCACTCAATAATGGCCGCCTTGTTGTAGATATTTACATATTGTCCTTTTTTCCTTTTCATTTCACACTAAACAGGAAGTGCAATGTATATAATGTGCCGGGAAATGTGGTACAAACTAACACTGACGAAGGACTAGAGGTCTGAAACGCGTCTGTTGCTTTTTGTCTGAAGCCGAAATAAATCTTGTGCAAATATACCCCTGTGAGTGCGTTTTCGTCTCGAATGAAGGGTCGAATGGAGCCATTGTATTGACGCGTTTGCACCAACGCGCTAAACGACACCCGCCCGCGAGTGACCCGGGAATTCTGGTGCGCCTTGGAGCAGTGAGACGTGTACCGGGGCACCGCGCAGCACAGCCGGAAAGGAGACGTGGAACACGGGTCGCGACAGCAGCGACGGAAAAAACGTGAGTCTTCTTATCTATACCTGAAACCGCCTGATAGCCACGCAGGGCGAGGGGGTGATGCACAACCAAACGCGGTGAACTTTTCCCGCGTTGGCCAAGAAAGAACTGACTAAAAGACATGTGTGATGAAAAGGACCGCCGGGAGGCGGCGCTAGACATTTTCAAAAAACGAGCACCAAATGCTCAGACTATACCGGCAAAAGAGGGTGCAGGGACAAAGTCTTCAAACGCTCTCACAATACTATGTAATAAATTAGAGCGATGATATATATATTCACTAAAAAAACATAGGTGTCACAATCGTCATAATTAGGAATTAGCATTTAAAAAATCTTTGAAATTCACTGAAAAAAACATAGGTTTCACACCAAATATAGTTAGCTGAACATTTTACTCATACAAAACCATTGAAATTCCCACGTTATAGTTAGTTGGACTCACTAACACTCGCGCGCCCGCAATCCACTGCTGATGATGTCACATATTACATCATTCATGACATGGTCAGTGACATCACTGATGACATCACTGATGACATCTCAAATGACATCACTGATGACATCACTGATAACATCATTCATGTGATAATATAATGCACCTCCTCACACTCTAATCTAACCTTTGATACATCCAGTGTTGAATAAATAAATAAATACATTAGCAGGGGCACGCGGCAGGGATGTCCGCTATCCCCACTATTGTTCGCACTATATATTGAACCCTTTCCAAGACATTTGTTGCAAAATTCAAGGATCTACCCAGTTTTGCTCAGCGGAATGGAACTTAAACTAACCGCATACGTGGACGATATCGCTATTTTTTCTTCTAGTCCAGTTGAGGCTATAGTTGATATAACCTTTGATACATCCAGTGTTGAATAAATAAATAAATAAATTAGCAGAGGCACGCGGCAGGGATGTCCTCTATCCCCACTATTGTTCGCACTATATATTGAACCCTTTCCAAGACATTTGTTGCAAAATTCAAGGATCTGCCCAGTTTTGCTCAGCGGAATGGAACTTAAACTAACCGCATACGTGGACGATATCGCTATTTTTTCTTCTAGTCCAGTTGAGGCTATAGTTGATATAACCTTTGATACATCCAGTGTTGAATAAATAAATAAATAAATTAGCAGGGGCACGCGGCAGGGATGTCCTCTATCCCCACTATTGTTCGCACTATATATTGAACCCTTTCCAAGACATTTGTCGCAAAATTCAGGATCTGCCCAGTTTTGCTCAGCGGAATGGAACTTAAACTAACCGCATGCGTGGACGATATCGCTATTTTTTCTTCTAGTCCTGTTGATGCTATAGTTGAAATCACGCAAGAAGCACAGCGTTTTGGCTCGTTTTCAGGTTACAAACTGAATGTGAACAAAACCCAAACTATCCATGTGACAATAAAAATGCACCTCCTCACACTCTAATCTAACCTTTGATACATCCAGTGTTGAATAAATAAATAAATAAATTAGCAGGGGCACGCGGCAGGGATGTCCGCTATCCCCACTATTGTTCGCACTATATATTGAACCCATTCCAAGACATTTGTTGCAAAATTCAAGGATCTGCCCAGTTTTGCTCAGCGGAATGGAACTTAAACTAACCGTATACGTGCACGATATCGCTATTTTTTCTTCTAGTCGAGTGTGTGGGTGCTCTGATCGGTCCTGAGGCGGAAGCCGGGACCTGGTAATTACTGCTATTTCTGCTGCTACTTGGTTTTAATTGCGCGAATGCACTTTAGGAGTTTTTAATTGCGTGCGTGGCGAGCAGTCCACGCTCCGCCCCTCCCGCCCCTCCCTGCATAAATACCCCACGAAAACACCTCACCGATGATTGCGAGTGTGTGTGGTGCTCTGATCGGTCCTGAGGCGGAAGCCGGGACCTACAAACTATTACGATCTCTGCTGCTACTTGTTTTTAAAAGTGTGTTTTACTTTAGGATTTTAATTGCGTTATTTGCACATTTGGAACCCGAGCTAAATTGCCCCATTTGGTCCCGCCATCTTGTGTGAGGAGCAGGAGCGCGGCGAGCAGTCTAGTGCTCCGCCCCTCCCGCCCCTGCCTGTATAAAAAACCCGTGAATCACTTCACCGCTGATTGCGAGTGTGTGGGTGCTCTAATCGGTCCTGAGGCGGAAGCCGGGACCTGGTAATTACTGCTATTTCTGCTGCTACTTGGTTTTAATTGCGCGAATGCACTTTAGGATTTTTTAATTGCGTGCGTGGCGAGCACTCCACACTCCGCCCCTCCCTGCATAAAAACCCCACGAAAACACCTCACCGATGCTTGCGAGTGTGTGTGGTGCTCTGATCGGTCCTGAGGCGATAGCCGGGACCTAGAAACCATTACGATCTCTGCTGCTACTTGTTTTTAAAAGTGTGTTTTTACTTTAGGATTTTAATTGCGTTATTTACACATTTGGAACCCAAGCTAAATTGCCCCATTTGGTCCCACCATCTTGTGTGAGGAGCAGGAGCGGGGCGAGCAGTCTAGTGCTCCGCCCCTCCCGCCCCTGCCTGTATAAAAAACCCGTGAATCACTTCACCGCTGATTGCGAGTGTGTGGGTGCTCTGATCAGTCCTGAGGCGGAAGCCGGGACCTGGTAATTACTGCTATTTCTGCTGCTACTTGGTTTTAATTGCGCGGACGCACTTTAGGATTTTTTAATTGCGTGCGTGGCGAGCAGTCCACGCTCCGCCCCTCCCGCCCCTCCCTGCATAAATACCCCGCGAAAACACCTCACCGCTGATTGCGAGTGTGTGTGGTGCTCTGATCGGTCCTGAGGCGGAAGCCGGGACCTAGAAACCATTACGATCTCTGCTGCTACTTGTTTTTAAAAGTGTGTTTTACTTTAGGATTTTAATTGCGTTATTTGCACATTTGGAACCCGAGCTAAATTGCCCCATTTGGTCCCGCCATCTTGTGTGAGGAGCAGGAGAGGGGCGAGCAGTCCACACTCTGCCCCTCCAGCCCCTCCCTGCATAAAAACCCCACGAAAACACCTCACCGATGCTTGCGAGTATGTGTGGTGCTCTGATCGGTCCTGAGGCGGAAGCCGGGACCTAGAAACCATTACGATCTCTGCTGCTACTTGTTTTTAAAAGTGTGTTTTTACTTTAGGATTTTAATTGCGTTATTTACACATTTGGAACCCAAGCTGAATTGCCCCATTTGGTCCCACCATCTTGTGTGAGGAGCGGGGCGAGCAGTCTAGCGCTCCGCCCCTCCCACCCCTGCCTGTATAAAAAACCTGTGAATCACTTCACCGCTGATTGCGAGTGTGTGGGTGCTCCGATCAGTCCTGAGGCGGAAGCCGGGACCTGGTAATTACTGCTATTTCTGCTGCTACTTGGTTTTAATTGCGCGGACGCACTTTAGGATTTTTTAATTGCGTGCGTGGCGAGCAGTCCACGCTCCGCCCCTCCCGCCCCTTTCTGCATAAAAACCCCGCGAAAACACCTCAGCGCTGATTGCGAGTGTGTGTGGTGCTCTGATCGGTCCTGAGGCGGAAGCCGGGACCTAGAAACCATTACGATCTCTGCTGCTACTTGTTTTTAATAGTGTGTTTTTACTTTAGGATTTTAATTGCGTTATTTGCACATTTGGAACCCGAGCTAAATTGCCCCATTTGGTCCCGCCATCTTGTGTGAAGAGCAGGAGCGGGCGAGCAGTCTAGTGCTCCGCCCCTCCCGCCCCTGCCTGTATAAAATGGCACCCTGGCCCAGGAAGCGCAGCGGACGAGCGCAGCGGGCGCGCCAAAGGAAGGCCCGTCCGCGCCCAGAGCCAAGACCCCTGGTCGGACGCATTCTAATCCAACCACGCGGCATGCCTATCACCGAAATTCCCTGTGGGCACTAAGGGGCTATACCAGTATGACAGGTTGCGTTACTATGGAAATAGGGGAAGACGTGTCGACCAATCCTCATCAGTGCGCAAATTGCAAGCAGGCCCTGCCTAGGTTACGCTGGCAAATCATTGCACCCCCAGGGTTTTAAACAAAACGACGGTGAGGAAAGTGCACGCTTCAGTGAAGTGTCTGCTGCTTAACGCCAGATCTCTGGTTAAACACAGTATAGAACTGGCGGATTTAATACAGGATTCAGGAGTGATGATAGCATTCATTACAGAATCCTGGACAGACGCAGCCTCCGGCCCAGACATCATTAAAGCCACCCCCCGGATTATGACTGTTACACTCTAAACAGAGAAAGGAAGAGAGGCGGAGGCCTGGCTATTATTTACCATAAATCAGTCTGAGGGTCCTTCCAGCCTGGAGCAACTGATCTAGACGAAGCACTTCTTTTTAATTTTACATTATCTGATCACCAAACTCTCAGAGGCTGCCTACTCTATAGGCCCCCGGGGGCCAAAGCCTCTTTTTTTACGGCGCTGAGTAGCCTACTCGAAGAAGTGGTATGTGCTCAGTCTTTTACATTACATGGGGACTTCAATTTTCATCTCGAGTGCAGCTCAGACTCAGATTCTCAGGATCTGATTGAACTGCTGCACGGGGTGGAATAGAAGCAATGGGTCTGTGGCCCGACACATAAAGCAGGACACACCCTAGATGGTATTTTCTCCAACCATCCTAACCTAGAAGTCACGACAGTGCAGCCGGTCTCCTGGTCAGATCATGCCGCAGTCCACTTTAAAATTACTCAACCTCCCCCATCGAGACCTTGCAAAGTTAAAATTCCACCAAGAAAGATTAGGAAATGGAAAAGCATACAAGGTGAAGCGCTTGAGGGCATACTGAGAACATCAATGACGCTCCCCTCTGGAAATGTGGAGGAGGCGGCCACAGCCTACACCAATTGGCTCGAGGCAGCATGTTTGCAACTGGCACCCCCTAAAATTTTTCATTCCACGCGCTCTAAGCCTTCTGCCCCCTGGTTTTCAGATCAGATCAGGGACTATAAAATTCTTTGTAAAAAACTGGAAAGATCTTGGCGAACAAACTACAGGGAGGCGGACAAAAGATTACTCAATGCCGAGCTGAGAGTTTATAAGGAGATGATTTGACTGGCCAAACGTGCGTTTTTCACTAAACGGATTAAGGAGGCCAGCAACTCCCCAAAGGAACTTTTTTTGACGGTGTCATCCCTGGCAGCCACCAAGACAATGGAGATACCCACCAGTCTCCAACTATGTGAAAATCTGGCCAAGTTCTTTTTGGGAAAGGTGGAGAAGATCTTCTACTCTCTAAGCATGGGCGGATTTTGCGGATTCGCAATCCGCGAATTTGCGGATTTGCGTATTTGCGGATTGCGAAAATCCGCAAAATCCGCGAATTCTCGCGGATTTGCGTATTTTTTTGGGGGGGGTGTGTTCGCACGGGTTTCTGCAAGTTCGCGAGGGTTTTGTACAATTTCGCAAATTGCGAACTTACTTGTCGGGTCGCCAGTTTTGCGAACTTGTTGTTTCTACGTGCCCAGCCTGTTTGCAAGGCTTTCTTCATCACTGCCACCCTCTGTCACCACTGGCACTCTCTTTGGTCACCCATGCCACCCTCTGGCTCACCCATGTCACCCTCTGTGTCATCACAGCACCCTCTGGTTCACCAGTGTACATTATTGGGGCAAAGCAAAGCACTGCCATCCTCTGTCAACACTGGCACTCTGGTTCACCCATGCCACCCTCTGGCTGTCACACCCATGCCACCCTCGGTGTCATCACAGCACCCTCTGATTGACTAGTGAGTGTACATTATTGTGGCAAAGCCAAGCACACCTGCACTAAGTTTTGCAAACAACAACACCTGCCCTGCCCCAACTGACATTAATGAAGGCTGGCACCTGCTTGTCTGCTCCCTTTCCTTTTTGTTTCAATAACAGGATGCAATGGCATACTTGTAACTATTCTGTGACTGTCAGAGCAGGGTCACACAATAGTTGCAAGTAGGCAACCGGATTCTGGAGGGCCCCTTCAGGAAGCACTACAGGTAAAATGGTTACAAATGATGAGCTCGAACTTTTGCACCTGCTCGTTGGTTTTGCTTTTGCAAAACTCGTTTTTCGGTAATTTCACCCTATTCGCGAGGCGCGGCGTCGTGCGAACTCGACCGTGGAAGCCGCGAACTCGTGCGAGTTACCCCAAGGTTGAGTATGGGCGCCGCCATTTTGTTTGCGTGACGTATTTCCGTTTCCGCCCGCTATGTGTAATCTCGCGCAATGAGCACATTGCAAATGCAAGTTTGCACAAGTTCGCGAGAGAAATCGCGTGCGAACTTACTTACGCGCACGTGATCAGGCCGCCATCTTGTTTTTCATTCATTCCTATGTGTCTGGGCATGGTGTTTCTATCCTCTGTATATCTCTGCCATCCTTTGCTTGTTTTAATATTTTTTTGATCTATTTAACTTATTTTCTATCCCTCTATTTTTCTAGGTCTATATTTTTGTGTTTTAGGCTACTTTTGTTTACTTTTCAACTACTTTTTTAAACTTTTATTTCCTTCTTCCCTACTCTTATTCTTTTTCATTTTGTCTCCTTACTACTAACACCTGCCCAGAACATGGTGAAGACAGCTGTCAAGCTGCCCAAGACGGGCACCGCAGCCCGTGCCCGGCTCCCGTGTGGCCGCTGAGGGCGGAAATGGTGGTGCCCCGGGGGATCTTCAGCCCTGAGGAGGTGGGCGCACTCGTTTTTTATGTGCAGCGCCGTCTCCCCAGGACCATCGCGGCAGGCGGCAGGATCGCTGCTGGTTACACCAACAGCCAGGAGCGACGGAAGCGGTGGGGGCAGGTGTGCCGGGCCCTTTTTAAGATCACGGGGGTCCAGCGCACCTACAATCAAGTAACCCACCGCTGGACCGATATCCTGGACCGAGAGCGCGACCTGCTAGACGTGCTGGGAGTGGAGGTCCCCGGGCTTGGTGAGTAGTAGTAGCAATTTTTTCATCACTCACTACTCTGTTTTTTCTCCTGCTCTGTGTGACTGTGTTATATTGCAAATGTTTGCTTTAACTTTTTTACAAAGAGCAATAATGCTGCTGATTACATTGATAACAGAGGTAAATTAATATTTCAAAATCTTCTGTGCATTTCAGGTGCACTGTTCTCCTTCTCTGTGGCGGTGCCACTGCTTATTTGTTTTCTATTTTGTGTTCATTTAATTGGGCTGAGTAATGTATGAGTGTATTTTACAGAACTGCGTAATGCTAGACACAAAGGGGCAGATTTACAAGCCCCTTGTGCCACGTTTACGCTGCCTTACCTGACGCACAGCGACGTAAACGTGGCGCATCCCTGCGAGTCATGTACAACGTGATGCATCTAAGGAGATGCGCCACGTTAAGGCCTGGGCCTGCGCCACAATGGGTGCGTTCCCACGCAGGGGGGGGTGGGGGGTGGCGGTCAGGCAGCTGTGCGCCTCGCTAAAGTGCCTGCGTGAAATCTAAAAGATTTAACGCAGGCACTTCCGCGACGCTGCTACGTCAATTCTTTATGCCTGCTTGCTTGAAGCAGGCGTAAGGACTGATGCGGTATGTTGAGTATTGGGCAGCCCTGAGCATTGCTATAGTTGCATCGCGCCTGCGACGCGACTCTAGGGATGCGCCTCTCTTTCGTCACGAGATGCGTCACGCATCTGCCTAACCTTGCGCCAGGGTTTGCCGCATTGTAATTGCGGCGCATCTGCCGTGACGCAAGGTTAGTTTTGCAATACGCATTTGTTCTGGTGCACATCTGGAGGTGTCCAGCTCAGAACTCGTAAGTATGCCCCTAAGTGTCAGATTAGCAATTACCTGTGCATCCCTGCAAAGTGTGCGGCACGCCAGCACCACCCATGGTGCGCCGTATTTACAATGCGGCACACCATGGTCCCAAAACGTCACCGAAGCGTTACGCATCGGTGCCGTAAAGGCGGCTCATTGATGGAGTTGCGTTGCAACGATGGCGCAGCTCCAGCAATGCTGCGTCAAGCCGTAAGTCTGCTTCATGCAGGCGCAGGGTTTCAGTGACGCATCATTGTCCTAAATGACTGATTGAAATTTATATATTCCCCATAGCCACTTTTAGCATGCGTTCCTGCGCAGGAACGCCCTCCCTTGCGCTGGA
Source organism: Lissotriton helveticus (assembly GCF_964261635.1). NCBI lineage: Eukaryota > Metazoa > Chordata > Amphibia > Caudata > Salamandridae > Lissotriton > Lissotriton helveticus. The sequence continues at coordinate 219,942,361 of NC_136059.1, read as the reverse complement.
ACGCTCCCTAATGGTGCAGGGATTTAGAATGGGATCCATCTCCCATATGCGTAACGTTGTTAATATACGCCACACCATGGCGCCTCTCTTGTTGTGGCACTGCGTCACAAAATTGACGCAAGAATGGAGCAAAAGAGCTGCAACGGGCTTGTAAATCTGCCCCTAGAGTAGAGGCTCAGGTGCAGTCCTTCCTTTGTAGCCCTCATTTTGGATGAAATAGTTGGTTCTTGTTCTTTCTAAATGTTTGATTTGGTTGACAAGGACATCGGCAAGCAGCAATCATCAATGTTTTCTGTTCATTCTTTCATGTTGTACGTCAGGTCCGCCCAGGGGCAAGCGGACCGAAAAATCGGATGCAGTGGCTCCAAAGGAGGAGGATGCAGGCCAGGGCGGCGAGTGCTCCTTTGCTGGCCCCAGTAAGTTTTCATTTAAATATAGAGGACCTATTGTTGTCCAAGCGTTCCTAATTTAATTGTTTCGAAATAGTGTTTAGATAGGAGCAAAATCAATAATCCTACTGTTGCAGGGACAATTCTCCACAAATCGAACTATGGACACCAAAGACCAGAGTAATAATATTTCAGAGTGGCGTGTTTGGCACACTGTATAAACCTGGTAGTGTCAGCGGCACGGACTCCTCCTTGCAAAAATTGCAAAACTTTTCGCTCAGTCACTCTAGTCTGGAGGACCAAAAACCACAGAGTCTATTCAAGTTTAAAAGCTTTATTAAAAGTTTAAGTAAACACATATATTAAAATAAAGTTAGTTGGAAATGGAAAAGTGCTTGGTGCTGAGTTGATGAGTAATGGAACACATTTCTTGTGGTCGAGCCGAGCTTTCACTTGGTTTGAAGTTGATGTTGCTCTTGTCCTTAGAAGTCCAGTTTCTGTCTGTTCAGAGAAAAATGGTGTGTGTTAAAATTAAGCAAGCATTCAACAATTGTGACAAAAAAGTGAAGCAAGACAACAGCCTTCCCTGGAAGGAGGGACATTTTTACTTTAGACTAGAGTAGACAGTCAATTAATTTTTCTGTTGTTTTCACATTTTTTCATTCATAGACCAAATACTAGTGAGTGGTGTAATCTAACATTCTTAAATCTACTTTGTAGGTGGAACATCTGGTGGCGGGGCCAGCTCGGATGTGGTGGTGATCATTGACTCTGAGTCCGAGGATCAATCTGGGGAGGAGGCGGCGCTAGAGGAGTCGGACCAAGAAGTACAGACTGTGAGGAAGGAGACAGTGGCGGTGGCGAGTACAGGTAAGCTGGATCATGGTACTATCTGACTCTTAGATAGGATATGATGTGTATCCAGTGGTGGCCCAGTGACAAATTACAATATGGTAATTACAGCAGGCTGGGACCGACAGACAGATAGAGGCAGAGACAGAGAGAGAGGAAGACAGAAGGAGAGAGAGAGGGAGGGAGCCAGAGGGAGGGTGAGGGAGGGAGACAGAGAGAGAGAGACAGCGAGATAGAGGGAGACACAGGGAGACATAAAGAGGGAGACAGAGAGAGAGAGAGAGAGGGAAACAGACATATCGCCTGGGCTTCTGCCAGATCTCTTTCATATGAAAGAGCATCAAACCAAGGATACAAGTGAGTTGTGGGAAGGGAAATGGTGATTCAAGCGCCCCCCCTTGCCCCTCCCTGCGGACGCCCATGATACTGGCCTGAATAGTTTTGTACTGCGCTGGCTAGTTGCTAGTTGTACTGTGACACAACTTCCTGCTGAATTATTTTGTGTTAATCATATTCTTAAAGAGCATTGGTTACATATTATGTCTTTCTTTCTTCATATAGTTGGCAATACTAAAACCTCAAAACCGACGAGGAGTATGCTGGCTGTACTGGCCCGGCAACGGAGGCTGGAAGCAACTGTTGCTGAATATCGGCGGCTGGTGGAACTGAAGGGGGACGACACGCACTCCAGTGCATCAAATCTAACATCTACATCCTCCTCCGTGACCCCATGTTCTGCCGGTAAGCGCAGTGCTCCAGCGAACCGGAGCCGTGCTGGAAGACGCCACCGCCGAGCAGCAAAGGCTGCACCTCACAGTACTGTTAAGGCTCGCTTGCGCCGTGCACTCCGCAGAGTGTCCGACCTAGAGGCGGAGGTCCAGAAATGGAACGAGTATCAGAATGTGGTGGAGGGCCTCCGCTTAGATCACGCCACCCTCCAGGAGAAGTATGATGCCCTGGCCCTAAGGCATGATGCCCTGGAGGCCAAACTCAACACCTTGCATCCCTAGAGTGTCCCTTGCCCCTTTTTAGAGACTTTTGGGGGGTGGGAATTGGGAGTTGGGTTTTTTGGGGACTTTTGAAGGACTATTTATTTGTTGGGGTTAGGGAGGGTCTTGCGGGAGATTATTTTGTTAGGGATATAAATATACTTTTTCAAACTTTATCTGAGCATACCTGTTTTTTTACTACTTTTGAGCTTGGTGGGTGGTGGTTTTGCAGTAAGTTCATTTAACTGAACACTGTCATCGTGTTGGTTCACGTGCAATAGGCCAAATGTTTTCCAAAGTAAATGCCTGTCACAGAGTTTGTTAATTCAAGAGCCCTAGGACTTTACTACTAGTACCACTGTCACTCTCTCGCCTCTCCGAACACTCCATTATACTACCTCCCATCCAAACGCTTATCTTACCTGTAATTTGTGTTTGAGGGCTGGCTCCACCTGGAATTCACAGAGTCCTAAAGTGTTCTGCAGCAGGGCCACAACTGGAGTTTCCCGGCGTGGATTTTCTGCAAAACAAAAGCAATCAACATTAGAAATGTGGCAGCGGTGCTCACACACCACAAAAACCTAGAAGCCCCACAGACAGCACCCCTAAGACAGGCAAGCGAGCAATAATAACGCCTAAACGTTCACGTGCAATAGGCCAAATGTTTTCCAAAGTAAATGCCTGTCACAGAGTTTGTTAATTCAAGAGTCCTAGGACTTTACTACTAGTACCTCTGTCACTCTCTCGCCTCTCCGAACACTCCATTATACTACCTCCCATCCAAACGCTTATCTTACCTGTAATTTGTGTTTGAGGGCTGGCTCCACCTGGAATTCACAGAGTCCTAAAGCGTTCTGCAGCAGGGCCACAACTGGAGTTTCCCGGCGTGGATTTTCTGCAAAACAAAAGCAATCAACATTAGAAATGTGGCAGCGGTGCTCATACACCACAAAAACCTAGAAGCCCCACAGACAGCACCCCTAAGACAGGCAAGCGAGCAATAATAACGCCTAAACGTTCACGTGCAATAGGCCAAATGTTTTCCAAAGTAAATGCCTGTCACAGAGTTTGTTAATTCAAGAGCCCTAGGACTTTACTACTAGTACCACTGTCACTCTCTCGCCTCTCCGAACACTCCATTATACTACCTCCCATCCAAACGCTTATCTTACCTGTGATTTGTGTTTGAGGGCTGGCTCCACCTGGAATTCACAGAGTCCTAAAGCGTTCTGCAGCAGGGCCACAACTGGAGTTTCCCGGCGTGGATTTTCTGCAAAACAAAAGCAATCAACATTAGAATTTGTGGCAGCGGTGCTCACACACCACAAAAACCTAGAAGCCCCACAGACAGCACCCCTAAGACAGGCAAGCGAGCAATAATAACGCCTAAACGTTCACGTGCAATAGGCCAAATGTTTTCCAAAGTAAATGCCTGTCACAGAGTTTGTTAATTCAAGAGCCCTAGGACTTTACTATTAGTACCACTGTCACTCTCTCGCCTCTCCGAACACTCCATTATACTACCTCCCATCCACACGCTTATCTTACCTGTAATTTGTGTTTGAGGGCTGGCTCCAACTGGAATTCACAGAGTCCTAAAGCGTTCTGCAGCAGGGCCACAACTGGCCAATTTCATCCCTTAATAGACCTTGCCAGCAATGGCCCAGCCAAGACCCGTAAACCCAAGCGCAAACAAGTTTGACACCCCCAAACAGCCAAAAATGCAAATCGGGGAAAAAAAGTCACACTTAGCAAAATGTATTTAAATGAGGACTCACTACTTCCAGTCCCTCTTTAGGGGACTCAACGTAAGTTTCTTCATTGTGCAGAATCCAGGCATCAGCATTACCTGAAATGGATAGGATGAGTGGTGGAGGAGGATAGACGACCAGGACTGAGTTCTTGTCAACTAACTGTTGTGAACATGAGGAATGCTGCGGCATCAAAATCAAGACAGTTCTGCTGATGGGCTTGTTGTTGCTTGTGATGGGGTGATTACAGTTTTGTTGTGAATGTGATGAAGCACTTGCTAAACAAAGAAAGACAGACACACAGGAATAAAAGTGAATAAGGAGGACTAAATTTACAGTTAATGAGTCATTGACTCATTTTCAGAACTCGCTGTCAGGGAAGCAGAACTCGTCCTCATACTCTGCTAATTCATCACTCGGTTGTACTTCTGGTAACTGAGGAGAACTTTCCTCAGGTAGGTCGGTGTCCTCTTCTTCCTGCGTGCATTCTCGTACTTTGTAATCTGGTGGTATGAAGTGCTGGTTCATCTTTATCACGGTGAGCCGCTCCACATTTGCGGGCAAGAGGCGGGACCTTTTGCAAGTCACAATGCCACCAGCAGAACTAAAAACACGTTCTGAAGACACGCTTGCGAGTGGGCAAGACAAGTAATTGATAGCCAGGTTGGTGAGCTCTCGCCATATTTTTCTTTTCCCATGCCAATACGCCAATGGGTCCTCAGTAATATTGACCGCTGTGGAGTCATCCAGATAGGCCTGCACCATTGAAAGAATGTCCTCCCGCATTCCTGTACTTTGCACTTCTGTGTCCTTTCTGGGACAAGGAAACCCTAGCTCACTTAGCCAATCCGCTTCAGACATATCGCCTGGGCCTGGTGCAGATGATACGGTTGCTGGTGTGGTTAACGGCTTAGTGGAAAAGTCACTCACTTCTGCCAGAGGCACAGATGCAGAAGTGCTTTTTTGGGACGCCTGATGGCCTGCTGATTCACTAGTAGTACTGTCTTCTCGTACAGTTTCCTTCCGCTCTCTTTCAAAACGAATGGCTTACTGAGCTAGCCAACCTTTGTACTCTGTAACATCTGATGATTCAAAAGGAATTTTTACTTTGCCAAACAATGGCTTTTTGTAACGTGGATCCAGAATAGTAGCACAAATGTAGTGCTGTTGTTTCTTGATATTTACAAGCCATTTATTGCTAATTAGGCGTTGTAATAATCTCTGCGCCAACTCATATGCTTCATTCTTTCCAGCATCTTTTAATTGTGAAGACACCACCTTGACTTGGTGCTCGAGCTTCAGCAACAATGGGATAGCTTTGCTCAAAGAACAGTCCTCCCTGCTGACGTCACGCGTGAAGACCTCGAAAGGACGAAGCATGTCTGTCAGGCTTTTAACTAGCTGCCATTGCTCCACCGCTAGCATCATTTCTGTTGTATCACCACCCAGGTTGTAGAAATACTCATTGAGTACTGGAAACAGCTCATGCAGACGCTCAAGCATGTAGAAGGTTGAGTTCCAACGTGTTGCCACCTCCTGGATAAGTGCTTTCACTGGCATACTACGTTCATTTTGCTTGCGCCTCAGCTCCTTCCGGGCCTTAAACGAATGGTTAAAATGTGTGCATATTCTTCTGCAGATGGTCAGTATTTTGTCGACTGCAAGTTCTTTTTTCAAGAACTTTTGCACGACAAGGTTCATACAGTGCGCCAAACACGGCACTCTGAAATAGAAACCGTCCTCCATGGCCCTAACTACATTGCTGCCATTATCAGTAGAAACATAACCAACCTTGCATTTTCTTGGGGGCAGCCTTTGCGAGACCTTTTTGTTAAAGTCATCCAAAATGTTGGCTGCAGTATGACTTTTCTCCATGCCAAACATGGCTAATGTTGCATGTTTACGAGCACCCTTAAAAATCTCGACCAAGTCACCACCTGCATTTATCTGTTTTGTAACCCCTGAAAAAGAGACCCAGTGTGCAGTGATGCACATGTAATCAAGGGCTTGGAACTGGTCCACATGTCGGTTGTCAGGTGTATAGTGTGAACAGCACTCTTCTGCAAAGCAGCCCCAACCAACTCAAGCACCTCTTTATATAGTGCTGGAACAGCAACCCTGGCAAAATAGAACCGGCTAGGAACCTTCCATTTAGGGGCCAGTGTTGCCACGAGTTCAAGGAAACCCACACCTTCGACAAACGAAAAAGGGAGAAGGTCCACCGCTAGCATTTTAGCCAGCTTAGTGTTATACAGGCGTACAATTGGGTGGTTGCGTTGAAATTGCACATCTGAGGAGAACATGGCTGAAATGGTGTGCTGGACAAATTTACGGGATGATGCTGATGCCTTCTTCGACCCACTTCTGATCAGTGTTGACATTTTCCGCATTGGTGTGTCTCCCAGACTCTCAGTGTGCCTCCTATGTGTTCCGGAGGGTGTGGTGCTGCCAGGGGTACTGGGTGCAACCGGACACATGTCTGACGCTTCTTCTACCTCCCCGTCATCTTCAGATGAAACACCTAGTATGGGTATATTTTGGCCACTTGCCCTTTGGGATTGCTTTCCCTTGATGTTTGCTAGGTGCGCAAACCATTCGACAGCGTGCCTTCTTTCAAGATGACCTATCTGGCCTCCGGTTCCATAGTTGGTACCAGTCTTACCACGGCTAACGCTAGTCTTACAAATGCAACAAACGGCTATGTTATCATACTTTGCATGGACACTAAAATAGTTCCAAACTGGGGACTTGAAACCTCTGGTTTTGGCGCACGAGATGATACTGCCAATGCCAGATGAAGCAGTGGTGGATGAGCCTTGCAGACATCTACTGGGTTGTGCAATTATTTCAGCAACCCTACTTGAGGGAGTCGAGCTGGATGGAGTCCCCCTCTGGGGAGAAAATATGGGAGCTGTAGGTTTTGTTGAACTTGTTGTACTACTTGACTGCATTGGTGGTGCTACCAGTGGCACGTCGCCAGGGTCACGCTCAGCCTGACGTCGGGATAGGGTATAAATGTCTGTCTGCTGCATGGCCGGTGTGGCTGGAATGACGTGTGTGATGACTAGGTCATTGCTGTCATCCTGTTCATCAACATCAGAATGAACCACTTCATCAAGTCCGACGTTCGGATCCATAAGTATGAGCTTTCTGGGGCCTTCCTTTTAACATTTGATACCTTTCGCAGCTCATGGTGTGCCTCCCTCTCAGACGTCGGAGATGGGTGCCAATCTAGATCCAGATCATCATCTGATGGAGCGGGGCTTGAAGAGGAACTTCTACACACACTCCTTGATCTTTTCTTTGGTGGGGAGCTGGGAGAAAATGAATCATCAGGAGGAGTGCCTTCGTCTTCCTGACATGATACCCCGGCTCCAAAGTCAATTTCCTCCTGTGCCCCTACTTCTGGAAGAACAACCATTGTGGGCACTTGCACCGCTCCATGCGCCGCTACATGGGCCTCTTCACTGATCGCTACTTGCAACTCTCCATGGACCTCTCCTTCTCGGCCTTCTCCTTCTCGGCCTTCTCCTTCTCGGCCAGCTCCTTCTCGGCCAGCTCCTTCTCGGACAGCTCCTTCTCGGACAGCTGCTTCTGGGACAGCTCCTTCTCGAACAGCTCCTTCTCGGACAGCTCCTTGCGCATGTACTTGTGCTTGTACTAGTAACCCATACAGTTGTTGTTGCGGCTTTGGTTGTTGAATAGTACTGGTGAGATGAGTTACAACCTGTGTTGATGGTGTGCTGCTACTTTCTTGCGATGAGCCAACATCACTGGTCGTTGGTGATGTAACCACTAAACAGGCTACCTGTCCAGCACTCATGGTGGGCCTTTGTTTTCCCCACAAAAATTTAGTGGTGGTGCCACCAGTCTCCTTGGTAAGTGGTGCCACTTGCTTCTTCTTCTCCTTAGTAGAGACATCTTTCTTGCTAGAGGACCTACGGGCACCTCTTTTTGGAGCCATCTTCTTCAGATATCGGAACAACAGGCCGCAGCAGGACTTCTTCCTGGCACTGATGCTCAACGATGATGCGGATTTATTGACTTTATGCACCTACAAGCAAACAAAGACAGAGGAACATCAGTAAATATATGTTGCATATGTAGAACTTCAATAAATAGTTTGCAAGTAGGCATTTATGAATACACTCGTGCACACCACACAATATGGAAATTTCAAAATTAAGAATTGCTAAATTTTTGGGAAACAGGAATTTAACATTGATCCAAGAGAGCACACACAGAGAGGGTTATAGTTTCATGTACCACTGACTCCCCCTGGGCACAATGTGTGAAAGCAAGGCAAAATGGGTGCAGGCCTATGGCACAAAGCTCACTGCCTGCTTTCAAAATGGCCGCTTGACCCCCATCCACATGGCCAGGACCATGCCTCAAAATGGCCACCACCAACATAGCCAGCCCCCAACCCCTACTCCAAAAAGTCAAAAAACACAACACAAATCAAATCACCACAATCCAATGCCATCCATGAAGTTTCAGAAGGCTTATGCTGCCTGCTGGTGGTTTTCTGGTGCAAAATTGCAATTTTTACAATTTCGCGAGTGCGAGATTGTTGCTTCACGGCGCGAACGTGCCGAAAAACCAGCAAAATCCGCGAACAGACCGATTCTGGGCCCCCTGGCCATATTGGATGAAATCAGAGCACACTGGGTGCAGGCCTATCGCACAAAGCACACAAACTGGCTTAAAAATGGCCCATAGACCCCCACCCACACGGGACCAGGCAATAAAATGGCCCTCACCCACATAACAAGCCCCCAACACCACCCCAAAAAGTCGTAAAACACACAAAAATCACCACAATCCAATGCCATCCATGCCCTGGCCAGAATCATGTTAAAAATAAATTTCAACAAAACAGTTGTATCATGCATGTACCCATAACTAAGCCTGGTGGTTTTCAATTCATGTGCAGAATTGTAATTTTTACAATTTCGCGAGTGCGAGATTGTTGCTGCGCGGGACGCGAGCAGTGCGAACACAAGCAAAAAAATCTTCAGCTCGCGAACTTGCAGATGTTCCCCCCCAAAAAGTCGAAAAACAAGCAACACACACAAAAATCACCACAAACAAACAACATCAACTTGCTTCCTTGTGAAATAAAATTTCTAATCCAAAAGTAATCCAAAAGGCCTCAAATCCAAATATCCAGCAGCATCCACAAAAAGTAATCCTTCCCAGTCAAGATCAAAATCAAAGTGGCCAGGAAATGGACTAAGCAATGGGAGGAGCTTGCTGGACAGGAACAGGAAGTTGGAGACTGGGGCACTTCCTTCACCCCACCCCTATGGGAGGAGCTTGCTGGACAGGAACAGGAAGTTGGAGACTGGGCCACTTCCTTCACCCCTCCCCAATTGTAATTTTTGTACTTTCGCGAGTGCGAGATTGTTGCTGCCCGCGCCGCGGACCGCGAGCAGTGCGAACACAAGCAAAAAATCCGCGCGGATTTGCGTATTTTCGCCACATCCGCGAGAGTTCGCGGATTGCGGATTTGCCGAAAATCCGAAAAATCAGCGAGCGGAACGGATTTTGCGCCCATGCTTACTACTCTCTAGACAACCTAGTCAGGACTCAGGCCCTCTAATGCAGACCCAGAGATTGATAGCAAAAGGGATACATTACTTAAGTTCACTCCTTTTAGTGAGGAGGAGGTAGCAAACCGATTACAAAGGATAAAATCAGGCTCCCCTCATGACCCTTGCCCATCCACAACTGCAAAACTAGCACCCTCTACCATTGCTGCAGGACTTAGCCCCCTGTTCAATCTCATGCTGGATAGCGTTGAATTCCCCTCACGATGGAAGCAAGCATCCATTTTGCCCCTTCTTAAAAAAGCTAACCTGGATATAACCGAGCTGAACAACTATCGGCCCATCGCCAGATTACCCCTCCCAGCCAAAATCATGGAGAGTATACTAAACACGCAGCTGAGTACCTTCCTGAGGACAGGAGAACGTCTAGATCCATCTCAGAATGGCTTCCGGGCCGAGCACAGCACGGAATCGGCATTGATCAAGTCTGCCGAAGACATAAGAACAGTGATGGATGCAGGTGGCAGAGCCGCCTTGATCCTGCTGGACTTGTCCGCGTCCTTCGACACGGTCCATCATAAGTTATTGGTGGACAGTTGGGGGCCTGTGGAATTCAAGGAAAGGCACTTAAGATCTTGCAGGCCTTCCTTTCCAACAGGACTCAGACGATGGCCCTGGGGGACTTTGAATCACACCCATTTGTGCTTCCATGCGGAGTCCCACAGGGGTCCTCCCTGAGTCCTACTCTTTTTAATGTGTACGTCTCCACCCTAGCGCCAGTGATTCGATACTTTGGTTTGAACCTTACATCGTATGCAGACGACACACAGATTGTGGTGTCGCTGCTCCCGGGTGAAACAGAAAGCACAGCAGACAGGTTCAGAGGCTGCATGCGAGAGGTTAGCAACTGGATGGCACTAAACTGTTTTAAACTCAACTCAGCAAAGACAGAAGTGTTGCTATTTGGGTCCAAAGACAACTTCTGGTCCCCACGTTGGTGGCCAGAGGAAATGGGGACCCCCCCTTCTCCGGTGGCGAAGGTTAAAAACCTGGGTGTACTAATGGATGAATCGCTGTCCTTCAAACCACAAATTAATGCACTAACCTCAACAGCCCACTATGTGTTAAAAATCATCCGGAAAGTTCTGCCGTTTTTGGAGGATGAACATAGGAAGACAGTGGTAACAGGATTGGTGATGTCCCGTCTGGATTACTGCAACAGCCTCCTGATGAATGCCTAACAAGGACTACTAAACATACTCCAGATCCTGCAGAATGCAGCAGCCCGCCTGATCACGGGTACACCCAAGTTTGCTTCGGTAGCACAGGACCTGATGAAGCTACACTGGTTACCAGTACGTAAAAGAATAGTTTTCAAAACACTCTGCGTGATCTTTAAGGCACTGCATGGCCTTGGCCCCCAATGTATGAAGCAGCTCTTCCATTGGTACAAGCCTGCAAGATCCCTAAGGTCAGCCGAGCAGGGGCTGATGATAGTTGCAAGAGTCAGGAAAGCTCGCTGGGGGGGCAGGAGCTTTTTCTTGGGTGCGGCTAAAGCCTTGAACGCACTGCCGCAGAGCCTCAGACAGTTTTCCGACCTGCTGGCATTCAGGAGAGCCCTTAAGACGTGGCTCTTTACTCAAAAACTCCTCAGCACACGCACATGAGTGATCACCCAGCGCCAGGACAACTCCGGGTAACAGTGCGCTTTAAAAATGTGTAAAATAAATAATAAATAAATAAATAAATAAATACAGACTACCATTCCTGAAACCATTGACACACCAATACCAGTTACTACATACACACTCAGTGATTCCTAAGTCTACACACACATCCACTCAATCACCCATACAATCACTCATACATACAGTCACTCATCTATACAACACTATCATATGCACTCATACACCTATCCAGACACTCACACACTGCCACTCATCCATGGAGTTACTCACACACCTAGTCAGTCATGCAAAGAATCAATCACACTCCCATTTCCTCATCTATACAGTTATACACACAAAACCTTACTTATTCAAACATAGACTAACACATACTTACTCTCTTTTACAATCACTGATACAAGTACACATTGATCCATACAGTCACTTATGCAATCAGAGGCTCTCATGTATAGTCATTTATATATGCCTACTCTCATATGCACTGTTTTTTACATATGTACTTACTTGGACATGTAGCACTGAGATATCCGTTCACTCACCAACACACCCATGCACACAGTCAACCGCCTATACAGTTGTTTTCACATGCACTCTTGAACTCATACACCAAGTGAATCAACTGCTCACACATGTATGCACAGAGTCACACACCTCCTAGCCACCCACACACACATGCAGCCTCACATACAAATACTTGGGCAACCAAATAATAACTCATATGGCCACTCATATAGCTACTGATCAACACATGCAGCAGCTTACACAACAACAGACATAATGATGCACACATTCAGACAGTTTAGTCACAAACCCATGCATTCAGTAAGACACATTTAATCACTCACTCATACAGTCAGTCACGCACCAACTAAATCCTTCATACAGACACTTATACACCCACTCATTCTTGAATATGTAAAACATATTTAAATTTTACAGAAACACACAGTCACTGGATGATGTCATCAGTGATGTCATTTGAGATGGCATCAGTGATGTCATCAGTGATGTCACTGACCATGTCATGAATGATGTAATATGTGACATCATCAGCAGTGGATTGCGGGCGCGCGAGTTATAGTGAGTCCAACTAACTATAACGTGGGAATTTCAATGGTTTTGTATGAGTAAAATGTTCAGCTAACTATAACTGGTGTGAAACCTATGTTTTTTTCAGTGAATTTCAAAGTTCATTTAAATGCTAATTCCTATCTATAACGATTGTGAAACCTATGTTTTTTTAGTGAATTTCAAAGGTTTTTTAAATGCTAATTCCTAACTATAACGATTGTGAAACCTATGGCTTTTTCAGGGAATTTCAAAGGTTTTTTAAAAGCTAATTCCTTGCTATATCGAGTTTGTAACCTACGATTTTTAAAGTGAAATATTAGGTTTTTTTAGTAGCTGTTTTTTAATAACTATTAATTTTTTTTTCCTAAAATTAATTTTTTAATGTATTTTTCATGTGTTTTTTTATCATTTTGTCTTGGAGCTCTCAGGGTGCGCGCACTGGTAAGCGCACCCGAGAGCACAGCGAGAGCGCTATTCCCGCGTGCGGAAAGAAAAGTATGTATTTAAAGTAAATAATAATGCAAGACATTCAGTGGCATACTTATAAAAGTAGAATTTTTGATTTTAAATAACCGTATTTTAACTTTAAATGCATTTCCGAAAAGCTAGCAAAACGTCTTTCAGGCGTGCTGCGTAAGCGCCCCCGGAAGCGCTCCGGTGCGCGCAGCGTAAGCGCGTCAAATCATGTGACCTTAAAATAACACTTTTCATTGTTTTATTTTACATCTAATGAAAACCCCACCCATTTTCTTCACTACCTCTTTCACTTTGGAGACAGCAAGACCTGTTCCCTTCTGCTCTTCAATTCAGTGGAAAGAATGGCTGCCAGACCACCCAGCAGCAGTGATGACTCTGATGAGTTTATCCAGGTGGACCCTCCTCAGCCAAAGGTGAAGGAGCACTTCATATGGAAATTTTTTACAATTCCACTAGGGGAATAGAAGGTAAATGCTCCTAAGGTGGAGTGTAAGATTTGCCACACTGTTCTTTCTCGTGGTGACCGCACCAGAAATATGGTTTTGGCAACTCAACAATGATTAGGCATGTTCAAAGGAGGCACCCCCAGAACTATGCCCGGGAGAGTGTCAAGGACCTGGCACGTAATCCCCCGAGAGATGGCGCCTCAACTTCTACCGGAGGAGCAACATCATCGGGGAGAGGAAGAGCAGTGGAGCTGATACCCAACATTCAACCTGTATTTAGTGACATCACCATTAAATGTAAGCAGTGTGACAAACTGCTTTGCTACGGGGAGCAGAGTATCATGCTAATTGTATGCAAAAGAGAAGACCATCGCTGCCCTCCCCAGCCCATATTGTTCCCCTTTTTTTTGCTCCTGTTGAGCAGTTTGGCATTCCCTATTTTTGTTTTTGTTCAAAAAAAATAAAAAATTAAAAACGTTCGGAAAAAGTAAAAAAAAAAACTAAAAAAGAAGAAAAAAACTGTTATTTTTAGAACTACCTCCAATTCTCCAAAAAGAGCTGTATTCTTTACAAATTCAAAAGGAGTGAGTGAAGTGGAGTCCAGTGGGAGAGGAAAGGAAAATGAGTGAGGGAGCAAAGAAAGGGACGAGAGGGGCAGGGAAGTGAAGTAGGGGGATTGAAAGTAGGTGAGTGTGGGAGGTGAGTGAGGGGAAGGGGAGTGAACAAGGGGAATGAGGTTAAGTGAAGAAAACGGAGTAAGGGAATGGGGTGAGGAAGGGTAAGAGAAGAGCAGTGAGGTTGAGGAAAGAGTGGTGATAGAGAGTGGATAAAGGCAAGTGAGCGTGAGACAAGGGGAGTGAGGGAGTGGGGAGACAGAGGAAGTGAAGGAAAGAGTGAGAGAAGAGGACTAAGTGAGGGAGCAAAGAAAGATAAGTGAGGGAGTGTGGCAGAGTTATAGGGAGTAAGCGTAACAGAAGAGGAGTGAGATACTAAGAGGACGGAGAGAATGGGGGTAACAGAGAGAGAGTGAGGGAAGGGGAGTGAGTAAGCTAGAGGACAGAGGGATTGAGAGAAGGAGTTACTGAAGTGGAGTAAGGAGAGTAACAGAAGGGAAAAGAGTGAAGGAGCGAAGGAAGGGAAGAGACAGGAAGGAAAGTAAAGGAGAAGGTCTGAAAGAAGGTGAGTGTGGGAGAATGGCTGAGTTATAGGGAGTGAGCGTGACAGAAGAGGAGTGAGAGACTAAGGGGACGGAGAGAATGAGGCTAACAGAGAGAGAATGGGGGAAGGGGAGTGTAGAAGTAAGAGGACAGAGGGAGTAAGAGAAGGAGTTAGTGAAGTGGACTAAGGAGAGTAAGGGAAGGGAAAAGAGTGAAGGAGCGAAGGAAGGGAAGAGAGAGGAAGGAAAGTAAAGGAGAAGGTCTGAAAGAAAGTGAGTGTGGGAGTGTGGCTGAGTTATAGGGAGTGAGCGTGACAGAAGAGGAGTGAGAGACTAAGGGGACGGAGAGAATGAGGCTAACAGAGAGAGAATGAGGGAAGGGGAGTGTAGAAGTAAGAGGACAGAGGGAGTAAGAGAAGGAGTTAGTGAAGTGGAGTAAGGAGAATAAGGGAAGGGAAAAGAGTGAAGGAGTGAAGGAAGGGAAGAGAGAGGAAGGAAAGTAAAGGAGAAGGTCTGAAATAAGGTGAGTGTGGGAGTATGTCTGAGTTATAGGGAGTGAGCGTGATAGAAGAGGAGTGAGAGACTAAGGGCATGGAGAGAATGAGGCTAACAGAGAGAGAATGAGGGAAGGGAAGTGTAGAAGTAAGTGGACAGAGGATTAAGAGAAGGAGTTCGGTGAAGTGGAGTAAGGAGAGTAAGGGAAGGGAAAAGAGTGAAGGAACGAAGGAAGGAAAGAGAGAGGAAGGAAAGTAAAGGAGAAGGTCTGAAAGAAGGTGAGTGTGGGAGTATGGCTGAGTTATAGGAAGTGAGCGTGACAGAAGAGGAGTGAGAGACTAAGAGGACGGAGAGAATGAGGCTAACAGAGGGAGAATGAGGTAAGGGAAGTGTAGAAGTAAGAGGACAAAGAGAGTAAGAGAAGGAGTTAGTGAAGTGGAGTAAGGAGAGTAAGGGAAGGGAAAAGAGTGAAGGAGTGAAGAAAGGGAAGAGAGAGGAAGGAAAGTAAAGGAGAAGGTCTGAAAGAAGGTGAGTGTGAGAGAGGAGTGAGGAAAAGGGGAGTAAACATGGAGATTCAGAATAAGTGAAGGAAGCCCAGTAAGGGAACAGGGGTGTGGGAGCATGAGAGAAGAGTAGTGAGGTTAAGGAAAAGAGTGTTGAGAAAGTAAATTTTGTATGTCAAACTTACCTTATATGTAATGTAAACTTAATTACATATTTTCAGTAAATTTAATATCTGTGAACGAGAAAAAAAAGTACGTTAGAATATTTATAATAAATATTTTACAATACAAGAGACAAAGTAGGAGATTAAAAGTCATAAAAGGTTAGTATGAGATAAAGTAGGAGTGAAGGACTCAGAAAGGAAAACAAAGGAATGGTGAAGGTCAGAGAGAGTTAAAAATAAATAGAGGGAGAGCAAATTACTAAAAGGATAATGACATGGATACATTCAGTGACAGAGAAGAAGAGCAGGAGAGAGAAATGAAGTGAAGGTGAGTAAGATACTAAAGGAATGTGCATTAGGAAAACTAAAGGAAGAAAGGGGAGTAAAGAAAGGGGAGTGACAGGGAAGCAAGAGTGAATGACGGTGGATTATTGACAATGAGGGATGGAAGGTGAGTGAGGGTGAATGTAGGGTCGTAAGACAGTGAGCAGACAATGGGAGTGAAAGTAACAGAGAGGGAGTGAGGGAAGACAAGTGATAATATGAGAGAACAGAGGGAGTGAGAGAAAGAGTGAGTAAAGGGCAGTAAGGTGAGTAAGGGAAGGAGAATGACTGAGGGAGCAAAGGAAGGAAAGAAAGGGAAGAGAAGTTAAGCAAAGGGACTGGGAAAAGGTGAGTGCGTGAGGAGAGAAAGAGGAAGGGGAGTTAAGGATGATGAATGAGGATAACTGAGGGAACTGAAGTAAGGGAACAAGGGTGAGGGAGGGTGAGTGAAGGGCAGTGAGGTTGGGGAAAAAGGGAAGATAGAGAGAGGATAAAAGCAAGTGAGCATGAGACAAGGGAAGTGAAGGAGTGAGAACATAGAGGTAGTGAAGGAAAGAGTGGCAGAAAGGGAGTGAGAGAGCAAAGAAAGGTAAGTAAGGGAGTGTGGATGAGTTATAGGGAGTGAGCGAGATGGAAGAGGAATGAGAGAGTGAGAGGACCGAGAGAGTGAGGCTAAGAGAGAGGGAGTGAGGGAAGGGGAGTGAGGATGTGAGAGGACAGAGGGAGTGAGAGAAGGAGTGAGTGAAGTGGAGTAAGTTGAGTGAGAGAAGGGGAATTATTGAGGGAGCAAAGAAAGGAAAGAAGGGGAAGGGGAAGGGGAGTGAAGTAGAGTGACTGACAGCTGGAAAGTGGTGGATAGAAGAGAGGGAAAGGGCAGTAAAGGAATAGAGAATGAGGATAAGTGAGGAAAGTGGAATAAGGGAAGGGAGGTGAGGGAGAGTGAGAGAAGGCCAGTGAGAGTGAGTTAAGAGGAGTGATAGAGGGTGGAAAAAGGTGAGTGAAGATAAGACAAGGGGAGAATAATATATATTTGATAATACAAAATACAAAAAAATGTGTACAATATGTTATATGGTTTATTTTTGCTGTTCTCAGAATATATTGAATTTCACTTAAAACAGTGACTTCAATACTACTCATCATATAACAGCGGGCAAAAAAAACACAATCAAAATGATTGTGTTTAAAAAACCCATACAAAGTTACAATAAATAATGTAAAATTTAGAAAAAACATATCTTAACTCACTTTTGATCCATGTACTTTTCCACGAGGCCAACTAGTATATGGAAAGTACTTTTCTTTGGAAATTACTCAACAGTATTCCTAATCTCTCATTTACCCGAGTTTCTGAAAGAAAAGCTCCAACATCTTTTACATTATGAAACAATAGTTTTATTTCCACCTCTAGCTTACTTTTTATTAATATTTTCTATAATACTCACTGCACACACTACGTAATATACTTATACTACCTCTATGAGAACTACATGTTTTTTATTATCTTGATCACTCTCACTCGGAAAGTAATTTTGAACAGCAAACTAAGTTTTATTAACTGCTGCAATCTTCATAGGCTAATTACCTTCCCTAAAATTTCGGTTGTAAGAACACTAGGTAAGAATTGTGTAAGTCAGAAGGCAAACGTTGTTTGAAAGACAATTGAGTATCATTACAGTGTTTCCAGCCTTTTTGACATTTTAAATACGCTGTGTAATGTCCTGATGTTGTTGAAGGACCATCATGGTAAATGATTGCTGTAGTTGCAAAGGTTCTTCCTGAAATTGATAATTGAGAATCCACAAAATTTTTAATTAAAGTTGTTAATTTAGTTCCATCAGGTCTACATCATTGGAACATTAAAATGACATACTGTCCATATGTTTGTATAAATAATGTTGATAGCATTGCAGATTTACATTGAGTACAGACCATGTTTTGATTTGCTTGTCTAACTAGATTATTAAATGACACTGATTTGCAGGCTGGTTAAGTCAAATATATAAATCTTTCAGTGTGTATTGTAGTACTACTTGAATAGGAGCAATTGTCGCAGTCATGCTGCCATTTATAAGAAAGGCCAAAAAGATTTTCTACATCTACACCTTCATCTTGCAATACAACAAGCATACACATTAGAAATTCCTGACAATCTTGCTGAATATTCTGTCAAAATTGATTTACACCAGAACATATGTCTAAAACATTTCAAATTTCAGAAACACTTTGTATTTTTGTTCTATCACTGCTACATTTCTCAAACACAGCAACAAAATGTTTGATCACGATTTTCAGAAATCTGTTCTTGTACAGTTTGGAGAAAAAAAACAATGTTAACCACTACATTAGCATAGCAGTTGACACCAGAACTGTTTTCAAACTGAAATCCAACAACATCTTTAACTGAATCCTTTTTGTTTCTGCTTACAATTACTGGTTCATCTACTTTTTTTCTTTTTGCTACAACTTCACTACAATTTTTCTCATTTCTTCTTTTTCGGCCTACCACATGCTTTTCAAATAGAGGATATTGAGGTAAATTTGGAGCATACTCTCTTCTTAACCTATTATATTCCTTTACACAATTTAGATCTGCATTAATCTTTGTCTCATCAAAATCAATCAAGTACAATCCTGATAAAGTTCTGACTCGAGATAAAGCAACATATGCCATACCCTCCTTGAACACAGAACTTCCAATATTCACCAAAGCACAATCTACACTTAAACCTTGAGATTTATGAATAGTCACCGCATATTCCAAAGAAACAGGAAACTGTTTTCAGCGGACATATAAATCTTTCACAAGCAAAAATCGGGCAGAACAACGACTGATATGTTGTACTTCTTCAATACCATCAAATTTAATTTTTATAAATTCAATTCCATCTCTATTTCGGTAATTCACAAAATCGACAACATGACCCATTGCTCCATTTACTAAACCTCTTTCCACATGTAAATTACGTCGTAAAATTATACGACAATTTAAAGATGCATACAGAGTCTTTTCCAAACCAGCAGTTTTAGATATTGTCTTCTCTAAAGAATCCAATTTTGATTTCAACTTTTCTGACAAAATAATAGTTGCTCCTTCATGTTCTATTTTATCAATAGCTTCCAGTTTCACAATCTCTTGATTTTCCAACTTTAAATTTTTGTTGTTGAAGATTGAACATTCATGCAGAGTTGGCATCAAGCATATGACAGATTTGTTTTTCGGAATTCTCTTAAAAATATTCTCTGGGAGAATGTTTTCTTTTGGAAACAAATTTGAAATTAATCGTGCATGTAAAGCTGCTTTCCCATGCTCACTTACTTTTCCAATTCTTACATCTTGTAGAATCTTTTTATAATCTTCATCCTTTGCCTGTCGTATATTTTGTAGCAGTTCTGCATATTTGACATTTAACCATATGTTAACATTTGCAATGCTTCCTAGGCACTTGCTTGTATCTTCATGTGTAAGCATTTTAAACACTGGCTGTCCTTTCACTGGAGTTAGTTGCAGTAGATCTCCAAAAACAATGATGTGTTTGCCTCCAAATAACACATCATACTCTGTTTTAAGAATTTCTTGCATTCTTAAATGCACAAAAGCAAGCATTACATTTGATATTATGCTTACTTTATCAATGATAAGAAGTTTCATTTTCTTAAAGACTCGGGAAACTTCAGAACAAGCTTCTCCAGATAGCTTGTGGTATTGTAATTTATTATCATGCTCTACTGGTAGCATCAATAACGATGTAAAGTAATCCCTTTAATGTTATGTGCTGCCAACCCAGTTGGAGCGATAACAACACAAGACAGCGATGACTCCGTTCTTTTCTGCAGATAAGTTGCAATTGCTTTAATCAGAAAACTTTTTCCAGTTCCTGCTTCTCCACTCACGTAGAGTCGGACGGGTATAAATGATGTACATGAGCACTCTTTTTTCTCATGAGATAAACCATGCTCAATCTGTTCGGTGACTTTGTCATATATTTGTCTCTGCTCAACGTTTAGTTCTTTTTCCAAATCTTCTAAGTTAACTACATCCTCCTGAGCTTGTTCCATGGCTCTTTCAACTTCATCCATGGCAAGGACAGACAAAGGCAAAAAATGATCTGAGGAATGCAAGTCAGTACCTTCTGAGTCTAGGATCATTGAATTTCCGCTTGCCGATATACGACCGTTATGTTTACCATTCTGCTCTCCCTCTTGATCGTGAGCACCGCCTTCTAACAGCTTTCTCTCAGCATCACACGGGATCTTTAGTACAGAGGAGGGGCCGGACGCCGAAGGCTGACCCGCTGACAGGTGAGCAGGAGTGGGAGAGGGTGGAGGAGCTGGCGTTCTCTGTAACAGCTTGACAACAGAAGGACCCGGTCCGGGCGTAGCCAGTAATTGCTTTGCGGGTTTAGAATGCCTCATAGGGGCCGAAGCTGGGACGACGTTAGGGCTGTGAATCTCGTCGGAGCTCGGGACACCTCCTCGTTTTTCTGTTAGCTCTCGATCTCGGAGAGACTGCTTTGCCGCGCGGGTCTTTGCAGCAGCGGCGGCCGCTGCAGCAGCGTTCTTAGGGGCCATTTTCTTACTGCTTTCTCGAAGCGCAGAGTCAGAGTCAGCACTGGGTGAACGTGTAAAACTGTCTGCCGCCAGAGCCACAGGACTTGTTTGGAAGTTGTCGGCAGTGTTGGTAGAGGCGGTTTTGCTAGACAGGGAATTTCTAATGAGTCTCAACACCGCAATGCCGATAAGTGAGGAAAAGAAGGTTAGGCGAGAGAGTAGCGCCAGGACCGCCGATGCATCAGCCGGATCGTCAGTGAGACGTCTGAACCCCTCCATCCAGTTGTATATCACTCTATTGCTGCATCTTCCTGTACCAAGGCATCCCTCTCATCGATTAACTCCACATCAGGTTTGATGATTTATTTCTCCTTCTCTCTCTATCATAAGAACGAGAAGCATCTCTCAGTTCATTGAAACTGCAGGCACTGGTCACAGAGTGTCTCGCAGCGGTCTAGGATGCCGCCGCCATCTTGCCCCATGTACAAGTTCCTAAGTTTCTTAGAATACCTTTTAATTCCCCATGACGACGGTACCCATACTCATTAGTACCACGCTGACATGCCAAGAGATTAATTAGGTGAGATTCCAAAACACTGTCTTGCAGTTTCACTTTATCCATAAAGTCCCTTGCCGAAACATTTTGTAGATGTACTTCACTTTTCAGTATATGGTTGACTGCATAAGAAAGTCCAGACAAGTCACTCTCAAACAGTAGATGGAACAAATATGGAATGCATTGACGAAACCTTGGATCTTCTGCATATAATCTGGATGTCCGGTATTCAGATGCTGGTATCTGCAAGGGTCGGTCATCATATCGTCCACCTTGACCTGTTGGAAATAACTGTGGAAAACAACGAGCTTCCAAACTTTCTTCCCATACACTAATGGGACTTCCTTTTGCTTCTTTCATTTGAAACAAGTCAGTAGCATTCCCCATTACTTCTTTGGAATGCAATGGATGAACACTATAATGTTCATAAATTTCTTCACTTCTAGAGACATCAACTTTTTCAATTTGCCCAGCTGAGAAATCACTGTCCTCTTCTACAGTTGTTTCTTCTTCTCCTACATATACATTTCTGTAGTAGTGATTATTTTTAACCAAATACAACGTTGCCTTTTTGACTTTCCTAACAACCACACTTGCCAGATTTTTTTACTCTTTGTCGGAACACCATTAAATAAAATAACCAGAGGTTCCTCTTCTACTTTTTCTACACCAATTATATCAATATTTTTCTTAAAATCTAGAGGCAAATAAACAACTCTTCCCTTTAATCCTCTCTGTAAATCTGAAGGAGGCAATTTCCCTGTCTTAGGCTCCATGCGAACAATAGCCTGAAAAGGAGGAACACATTTAAATCCATCAATTCAGAAGGAATGAATACCAACTCCAGATTATTATGAACAGCTCTAGCAGGCATTCTGTTTTCATGTAATTTATTATAACAATATTTACAAATACTTTGATCAGAACCCAAATCAAAAAAAATTCTACCAACAAATAAGTTGCAAAATCCTTCCACTCATTATTATTTTCCGTTTCACTTTTTATATATAAATCAACTAATATAGTCTGATTCTTATAATGAGTTTGTCGACAACACACACAAGTAAAATTAGGCCTTTCACTTGAATTGACCTTAAACTTTGTAATTTCATGGTCAAATTTTTCTGTACTTGAAATCTCTACATTCTCTTCCACATTACCTTCTATTACTGTATCATTTTCTGCACTGTCCTCCTTTTCACCAAAGTAACAAAACTCAATTTATTCACAAATCTTCTTCACATCTAATTCAGTTCCATGCAAAAGAGCACTGTTTAACTGTTTTAGCTTAAGTGCTGGACTTTTTGCATAATACAACCTTCTCATTAATCTCCTCATGATGCACTGCTAACATCCTAAAATGGTGGAAAACACTCTAACATACTTTTCTTGAAAGACAAGCCAGTGAATGCCCTTGCAAACCAGTTTTTTCTCTCACTCTACAAGGATCTAACTCTTGCAAAATTGTCATTTTTTGTTTTAGACTTTTCTTAGTTTATGTCCGTAAGAAACTGCGAAACAAATCAATTGAATCCTGTCGCACACTACAAATACTACTACAATTCCAAGTATACACTGGAGCCTTAGGACATCTCCCTAAAACTTCATCAGCTAACACCTCTTCTGTATTTCTAGGCACAATCTTTTCTTTTTCAACCGGACAACCGTTCTTCACCTCATGTGCTCGACCACTGGTGTCAACTGCATGCACTAAATCATTATCCTGAAAGTAACTTTCTTTATTAAAAAATGGCTCACAACTTGAACTATGCTTCCATTCTCCAGAAAAAACATCACAAAAATTAGTCCGATTAATTACTCTTTTCCACTTATATTTTGATTTGAATTCATTGATTACCTTATCTAGTGTACGAATTCTATTCATTACTAAACTATATAATTTATTTTTCACTTTAAATGCTTCATCCACAATCTTAACTATACTTTTTTTTTCTTGTAAAAAGCGGTCTTTTTTTGACACTTCTTTACATTTTTTTATTAAATTGGATACTATTCTGTTATAAAACATTCTTCTACGAATTTCAATAAATTGATTTCTACTTCTATTGCTATAGACAATATCATCTCCTTCTACAGGTCTAACATTTTTTGACGGGCACAATTTCTTCTTTCTAATTAGAGGTGTCTTATTCTTCTTTGAAACAATATCTTTTTTTTTTGGACATTTCAATAACTTCCTGAGAAAATTCTTAGTTTGCTTACCAGGAGCATTATTTTTTTCACTGAAGATTTTGTTTTGGATAAGTCTTGTATTTCTGTTTCCTTGGACCTTAAATCCTTTTTGTATTTTTTTTTTTACGTCTTTCCTTTGATGGCATATTCTTTTATCTTTCTATAGATGATTATAATCTGTGGTAAAGAAAAAATAACATATTGTAGACCACTACAAACATATTACATAGCAATTACAATAAGTAAACAATATAAACACTAGTTTACAACATAAGCCTGATTTACATTACATGTCTTGTGCTTTGTGTCAAAAACGATTTACTATGTAAAATGTGTTCTGGTAAAATGTCTGGCTTTAAAATTTTTGTCAAGGATCACACTGAGTGTCTGTGTGAAATAAGGAATTACATTTTCACATTTTTCAATAATGTCACCTGTGCCTTCTAACAGTTTGCCTCTCTTAGCTTAAAAGGTACTCTGCGCCTCTGTCTCATGTCACTTTGCACGTGCATAATCTCTCTTTTTATGTGTGTCATTTCTCTCTTTGTGTGTGTGTCATGACATGTGTCTCATGTGCCTAAGATCACACTATGAGTCAAGCTTGATTTTAAATGGATCTGGGTGAATAATTTGATTAGTTGATGTGTTTTAAAATATGGAAATATATGTATTTTGAAAGTCATTTAGGCTTTACCATATGTACTAATAGGGATCTTAGGCAGCATGTCTGTTAGGCCTCTTACTTCAGAAACAGGCTCTAAGCTGTGCAATCAAGATCCAGGGTGTGCCTTTGAAATGAAAAAAGAATATTATGTCTTGCTTATATACATGTAGTCAGTAGACACAGTGAAATATTATTAGCACAGACACACATATTGCAGGTAGAGACAGACATGGTAGATTACATATAACATCCTGGTCATGTGCATAAAATCACACTGTGAGTCAAGCTTGATTTTAAATGGATCTGGGTGAATAATTTGCTTAGTTGATGTCTTTAAAAATATGGATGTACATGTTTTTTAAAAGTCAGTTAGGCTTTAGCATATGTAGGAGTAGGGAATCTTAGGCAGCATGTGTGTTAGGACTCTTACTTCAGAAATAGGTACTAAGCTGTGCAATCAAGATCCAAGGTGTGCCTTTGAAATTAAAAAGGAATGTTATGTCTTGCTTATATATATATATATATATATATATATATATATATATATATATATATATATATATATATATATATTCACTGAAAAAACCATAGGTTATAGACCATATATAGTTAGGAATTAGCATTTACAAAACCTTGAAAATTCACTGAAAAAACCATAGGTTATAGACCATATATAGTTAGGAATTAGCATTTAAAAAACCTTATTTTACTCACACAAAACCATTGAAATTCCATATATAGTTAGTTGCACTAACTATATATCGCGCACCCGCAATCCACTGCTGATCATGTCACATATTACATCATTCATGACATGGTCAGTGACATCACTGATGACATCACTGATGACATCTCAAATGACATCACTGATGAGATCACTGATGACGTCATCCAGTGACTGTGTGTTTCTGTAAAGTTTAAATATGTTTTACATATTGAAGAATGAGTAGATGTATAAGTGTCTGGACGAAGGATTTAGTAGGTGCATGACTGAATGTATGAGTGAGTGATTAAATGTGTCTCACTGAGTGCATGGGTTAGTGACTAAACTGTCTTAATTTGTGCATCATTATGTCTGTTGTTCTGTAAACTGCTGCATGTGTTGATCATTAGCTATACGAGAGGCTATATGTGTTATTAATTGGTTGCCCAAGTATTTCTATGGCAGATTGAGTTTGTGTGGGGGTGGCTGGAAGGTGTGTGACTCTATGCATAGATGTGTGAGCAGTTTATTCACTAGGTGTATGAGTTCAAGAGTGCATGTCGAAACAGCTACATGGGCAGTTGACTGTGTGCATGAGTGTATTGATGAGTGAATGGATATCTCAATGCTACATGTCATAGTAAGTCCATATGTAAAACACAGTACATGTGAGAGTTGGCATATATAAATAACTGTGCATGAGAGCCACTGAATGAGTGAGTGGTTGTATCGATCATTGTGAACTTGTATCAGGGATTGTATAAGAGAGTAAATATGTGTTAGTATATGTTTCAATAAGTAAGGTGTGTTTAACTGTATAGTTGAAGAAATGGAGGTGAGATTGTTTCTTTGCATGACTGACTGGGTGTGTGAGTAACTCCATGGATGAGTGGCAGTGTGTGAGTGTCTGTATACACTGAGTGTATCTAAGGTTATATTAGAGTCTGAAGAGGTTTATCGTATTAGCACAAGAATGATGTCAAATGAGATGTCATCAGTGATGTCATCAGTGATGTCATTTGAGATGTCATCAGTGATGTCATCAGTGATGTCACTGACCATGTCATGAATGATGTAATATGTGACATGATCAGCAGTGGATTGCGGGTGCGCGATATATAGTTAGTGCAACTAACTATATATGGAATTTCAATGGTTTTGTGTGAGTAAAATAAGGTTTTTTAAATGCTAATTCCTAACTATATATGGTCTATAACCTATGGTTTTTTCAGTGAATTTTCAAGGTTTTGTAAATGCTAATTCCTAACTATATATGGTCTATAACCTATGGTTTTTTCAGTGAATTTCAATGGTTTTTTAATAGCAAATATCATAAGCTGTCGAATGTCAAGTACGTGGTAAGTGAAAACATTTTCGTGTTTATGCACACTGATCTGCTTTGAATGGTGCCCCCCCCCCTCATTTCTATTAGGAGTACTCTCTCTTTGCAGATAGTGAAAGGTAGTTAACGCAGGCCTTTGCCCCCGTTGTAATCCGTCGTGCCTGCTTCTCTCTCCATTTGATTGATTGTTATCCAAGTATTTACTGTTTTAGAATTAGTTCTCTTTGGTTCATTCTCTATTTACAAACAAACACAGAGTCGCAATACTCTGTTTAGTCTTTGCAGATAACGAAAAATCGTGTAAAAAAAAAGAAAAGGAATCGAGCAAAATCAGTAGGCCACTAATGGGATCTCTTTTTGACCTCGCTAAAATAGAAACATTAGGAACAACCCCTCATGACAAATACAAAACTAGTGAGATGAACTGAACTCCACACAATGATGGCTGCAAAACAGCTCGGCTCCGCCACCCACCCCGCCCAAAATAACGATAAAGAGCGGCTGCCATGATTGGTTGCGGAATGGCCACAACGGAGCTACGAAATGGTGGTGCTCTCATGCTAACCCCAGCTTCAGTCTGAAACATCCAGAAACACTGTAGACTACCAATTCGATCAGTTCCGGTAGCGCCCCAATGTAACCCGGTAGAGAAGAACTAGCCCTCCCCTCTTTGACTGATGGTTCTTGTTGCCTGTCCCTTCTGTTGTCATTTAACAGAACTATTTAGCCTGCTGAAAGGGGTTGTGTTTCGACCGCTGGTTGGTGGAGACATTTTGACTATATTCTGGACCTGCGTTGTCGCGTAATGCGTCATATGACGCGCCGCGTTAGCGCATCCGGAAGTCATCCGGGGCGCGCAGCGCGTAACGTAAGCATAACAAGTCATGTGACTTGTTAATAAAACTTTTCATTGGTTCATTTTACTTTTCTTATTCTAATGATGAAAGCCTTGGTCATATCACCTAAAAATTACGCTTTTAATTACTTCCGAACATTATTTTTTCTTAAATATATGTTATAATGTTCCAGGCTAATGTACTTTCCCGGAAATTTTACAACTGTCCTGCAAGTAAAATATATTCTTTTTTCGAGAAAAAGAGCGTTTCTTCGTCCCATGACGGAGCCGTTGAGCAAAAGAGGGTCGACCTGCTGTCTTAGTCGCCGATACGCCTGAATATGAGATTCTTATCGATCACTTTATGTTGCAGGAATAGAAAACACAACAGCCCTTGACCATTTATCTTTACTGCGTTCCTTCGTATTATACCTTTTACCCTTCATGTAATTGGTCTGCTTTATTTCACTTGCCTTTTAATGATTCTAAAACAGTGACTATTATTAAAAACTTTACCAATGTATATACTACTACCATGTTTTCTTTTAAAAACCTTTATTGTGAAAATTTCATTATACAAATACGAGCCTATAACCACGTGGGCCTGCCACGGAGCAAACTGTAATCGTATATGATGAATAGACATTTACACTGTAGAGGAACGTAACGGGCGGGCCATTAGGTTGCAAGAACTAAGGTGTCTAACAGTTACGGAATCGGTGGACGTACATTTTATAATTAAAATACGACAGGGCCAGTTACAATAAAATTATCTAGATATACATTTGCGGGCAAGTACCATGGGTGACGTTAATTCGAATTTTCAACAGTACAGTAATCAATAACACATCAGAACTTAATATCAATAGGGATGTCGAAATATTCAATCAATTCTCGTCCCCGCCCGCCATGTGCTTCAAAACTGCATACGTATCTCGTGATTTCAAGGTTCTGCAACCAGTACACAACAAGGAGTTACGAGTCCCATTTATTCCGGCGCCATTTTGGGCGAGGACGGGCAGGTCCAGGATATAGTCAAAATGTCTCTACCAACCATCGACTATGATGATGTTCATATGCTGTATTTATTAGAGTAACACTCATCTGTCCACATGAAATTAATTTACCACAATCTAAACATGTCATTTTAATCTTTCCAAAGTTCTTCTAAATATTTGGGACCGTTTCCCTTGCCTCTGAAGCTCTCAGTGCCACTTCTTTGATGAATGTACTAGCAGGTCAGGGGTTCTCCTCCAAATCTCTCTTTTATGCAGCACTATAATTAATTGGTGCCACCTCTCCATATGACGATGCATGGTATAGTTACCACAACTATATTTTTTTTCGGTTCCTCTGGAGAGTTCATCGTGGCAGATGAAGCGTGTAACGTACCGGGCATTTACCTTTTTTTGCATGTACAGGAAAGGAAAAAAAAATCGAGCGTCCGAGTTCTAAGGTGTCCCAGGGCCATTTTAGTGGACCAGGCCCAAATCCAAAGAACAGGCCGCCATTTTGAGAGTCCTCTTGCAGCCGCCTGTCGCTGTAGCATCAAGAGCAGCCGAAACTCAGCTGAATGGCAACTGAAACGGTAAATGGGTGCCCCACTACATTTCAGCATTGTAGGATACCCACACCAGTACAGCAACTTGCTAGACATCACCTCGGTGCCATCCGGATCTCGGCGCCCCACTGCAGATGAAGTGCCTCTCAACTATGAAACCACCACGGTGACATCCGGATCTTGGCGCGTTGTGCTGCCTTCGGCCTATTCGCACATCGGTCCGCTACTGACGCCATCTCACAGGCTAATGGGGTGACCCACGCCGAGTTTCAGCATTGTAGGATGACCACACCAACTTGCTAGACATCACCTCGGTGCCATCCGAATCTTGGCATCTCAACGCCTAGTGGTATCTTCCATACAGAAAATATTGTTACGCTGCCTTTGGCCCCATTCGCACATCAGTCCGCAACTTAGACATCACCTCGGTGCCATCCGGATCTTGGCATCCCAGCGCCTTGTGGTGTCAGTCAGAAAATATTGTTGCGCTGCCTTTGGCCCCATTCGCACATCAGTCCGCTACTGACACCATCTCACAGGCCAATAGGGCGCCCCACGCCGACTTTTACCATTGTACGATGGCCACACCAGTGGCACAACTTGCTAGACATCACCTCGGTGCCATCCGAATCTTGGCATCTCAACGCCTAGTGGTATCTTCCATACAGAAAATCTTGTTACGCTACCTTTGGCCCCATTCGCACATCGGTCCGCAACTTAGACATCACCTCGGTGCCATCCGGATCTTGGCATCTCAGCGCCTTGTGGTGTATTCTCTTCAGAAAATATTGTTGAGCTGCCTTTGGCCTCATTCGCACATCGGTCCCCAACTTAGACATCACCTCGGTGCCATCCGGATCTTGGCATCTCAGCGCCTTGTGGTGTCTTCTACTCCGAAAATATTGTAGAAAATATTGTTGCGCTGCCTTTGGCCCCATTCACACATCAGTCCGCTACTGACACCATCTCACAGGCCAACAGGGCGCCCCACGCCGACTTTTACCATTGTACGATGGCCACACCAGTGCCACAACTTGCTAGACACCACCTCGGTGCCATCCGGATCTTGGCATCTCAGCGCCTTGTGGTGTCTTCAAATCAGAAAATATTGTTGCGCTGCCTTTGGCCCCATTCGCACATCGGTCCGCTACTGACGCCATCTCACAGGCCAACGGGGCGCCCCACGCCGACTTTCAACATTGTAGGATGGCCACAGAAGTGCGACAACTTACTAAACACCACCTCGGTGCCATCCGGATCTTGGCGCGTTGTGCTGCCTTCGGCCTATTCGCACATCGGTCCGCTACTGACGCAAACTCACAGGCCAACGGGGCGCCCCACGCCGACTTTCAGCATTGTAGGATGGCCACACCAGTGCGGCAACTTGCTACACACCACCTCGGTGCCATCCGGATCTTGGCATCTCAGCGCCTAGTGGTGTCTTCTATTCCGAAAATATTGTTGCGCTGCCTTCGGCCCCATTCACACATCGGTCCGCTACTGACGCCATCTCACAGTCCAACGGGGCGCCCCACGCCGACTTTCAGCATTGTAGGATGGCCACACCAGTGCGGCAACTTACTAGACACCACCTCGGTGCCATCCGGATCTTGGCACGTTGTGCTGCCTTCGGCCTATTCGCACATCGGTCCGCTACTGACGCAAACTCACAGGCCAACGGGGCGCCCCACGCCGACTTTCAGCATTGTTGGATGGCCACACCAGTGCGGCAACTTACTAGACACCACCTCGGTGCCATCCGGATCTTGGCGCGTTGTGCTGCCTTCGGCCTATTCGCACATCGGTCCGCTACTGACGCAAACTCACAGGCCAACGGGGCGCCCCACGCCGACTTTCAGCATTGTAGGATGGCCACACCAGTGCTGCAACTTGCTGGACACCACCTCGGTGCCATCCGGATCTTGGCGCGTTGTGTTGCCTTCGGCCTATTCGCACATCGGTCCGCTACTGACGCCGCCTCACGTGCCAACGTATTTTCTCTGCATTTTACACCCTATGCCGCATAACAGGTCATGTGACTTGTTTATAAAACTTTTCATTGGTTCATTTTACTTTTGGTTTCCTAATGATGGAAGGCTTGATCATGTGACCTAAAAACAACACTTTTCATTGGATGAAAACTTTTTTTTTTTCCCAAACGATGAAAGCCCCACCTTGTTTCTGGATGTTTCAGACTGAAGCTGGCGTCAGCATGAGAGCACCACCATCTCGTAGCTCAGTCGTGGTCATTCCGCGAGCAATCATGGCAGCCGCTCCCCACCAGAAGCCTGCAGGAGTCGGAGCCCCCAAAACTTTTGATGAATTCTCAAGGCGGAGGGGACGCTTTCGAGAATGGGGTCCAAGACCTAGCAGACAAGCGTCCGATTTCCAAGGTGTCCCAGGGCCATTTCAGTGGACCAGGCCCAAAAAGGAAACAGCCTGCCGCCATTTTGAGAGTCCTGTGACAGCCGCCTATCGCTGCACCGCAAGAGTGGGCGCAACTCAGCTGAATTGCGGCTTTTGACACAGTGGACCAAAAACGGACGGAATGGCAACTGAAACGGTAAAGGGGCGCCCCACTACAACAGATGACACTCCACCTGGAGAGGCCCGTTCACGCCGCCTCCCCCGGGGCGCCCCACGCCGTTATTCGGAGCAGCATTGTAGGATACCAAAACCAGTGCGGCAACTTACTGGACATCACCTTGGTGCCATCGTTCTGCTGCCTTGGAACTATTCGCGCAACAGTTTGCTACTGATGACCCACCCCCCGCGACGCCCCATGCCGTTATTTGCTGGGTGGCAACTTACTAGACATCACTTTCGTGTCATCTAGATTTCAGCGCGTTCTGCTGCCTTGGAACTATTCGCACAACAGTTTGCTACTGATGACCCACCCCCCGCGACGCCCCACGCCGGAAATCTGGACGTTGTGCTGCGTTGGGACTATTCGCACAGCCGACCGCTACTTCGTTGTTTTTCCCTAAAAATGTTTATATGTTATTACTATTTTTGTTTTCTTGTATATATTTATAAATTATTAAAGTTTTATAATCTTACTACTTTGTCGGAGTGCTATATATTTTTAATGTGACACATAATTGTAAAAACTTTGATGTACAAAGAGTCATCCCTGGAATCTTCCGCTTCAGGCTCGGTCCCCTCCCCAATCACAATACAGGATGGTTTTCAGATAATAGCAACGCTTCTGCTGTGACGGATCTCATCGAGTGTGGGCCTTGATCTACTATAACTCCTTTGAAGAGGGGTGATTCTTTACAGCTGTGGCCATAAACTACATCTGCAGGGATAGCTGATACCCTAGGACCAGCCTGGACAATCGGACACAGAGGAAAAGGAGTGTCAGAGGGTGCGGTAGTGAATAGGGCGAAAGGGAGGTGTCGGGCGGGCACAGGGTGTGATTCTCAGGGAAGAGCAGCGCAGATGGGGGGAGGTTTATTACCCATGCATAAGACAGAGAGCGGGGGTGACCACTGCCTGGGGGAGATGCTTGCGAGGGTGGGGAGCCATGCTAAGGATCGACAGCGTGCACAGAGTGGGTCTGGTCAAGGCATCTAAAATGGCTGCCGTGCACGACAAAAGTGTGGCATTTGAAAAAAGACAAGATGGCGCAGACAATGTTTTTCAACACTTCCTGATTTCCTTCGAATCGAACGTTAACAGACGTTGGGGCATATTACCAAAGTTAAGCGATATTGATCCCTAACGATGCTTAGCAACGATTTTTTTACCGTCAGAAATTATCGCAGATAAACCTTGCTATTATCTAGGTTTATCGGAAATACGATAAAAAACGACCGCAATGCATTAATATCGCTGAAAACTCAGCGATATTCATGCATTACCGAGCTAATGCTCTTAGCCATGTTATCCACCTCCCATTGGATAACATGGCTAAGAACTGCTCAGGGCAGGTGGTAGCTTTTGGAGATATTCGCGCTTATCTCGAATATTTCCAAAAGTTGATAATAGGAGATAGCGATGTTAGCGACTGTTTCCAGTCGCTAACATCTTGGCATGCCCACTTTGCATGTCATTAGTGATAAATATCACTCACATGCAAAGTGGGGCCCAAGATGGTCGCTATATTCTACTAGCCGTCGCTAACTGGTGTTAGCAACAGCTAGGTAATACACATATAATTTTATCTCCGCGAAGCGGAGCGCTGTTACAGATATATATCTTGTTTCTGAACGTTAATTTCTCAAAATGCACTGAAGCACATATATTGAGACCTAGCAAAGGCACATCGGGCTACCAGTCCCTACAATTTTGCCAAGTTTCGTGCAAATCCATTCAGCTGTTCGATCCTACCGAGAGACAAGATGGCGGCCGCTACGGACTGTTTGGAATGTTTACAGACACCGGAGAGCCAATCAGCTTCGCTTCGCAAAGCTCCGTAACGCGAAAAGTACACGAAGCGGTGCGCTGTTACAGATATATATCTTTTTTTGAACGTTAATTTCTCAAAATCCACTGGAGCACATATATTGAGATCTAGCAAAGGCACATCGGGCTACCAGTCCCTACAATTTTGCCAAGTTTCGTGTAAATCCATTCAGCTGTTCGATTATTATTATTTTTATATTTTTTTGCCCCGCGGGGCCCTTTTAAAACCTCCACATCAAACCTAGGGGGTGAGCGACAATGTACTATGCCCCCTTATGGTCATTTGCCCCTTCGCTTTGGCCTCCTCTTGTCTCTCGATCCTACCGAGAGACAAGATGGCGGCCGCTACGGACTGTTTGGAATGTTGACAGACGCCGGAGAACCAATCAGCTTCGCTTCACAAAGCTCCGTTGCGCGAAAAGTACGCGTCCTGGGGCGCTGCCCGGTCCGCTGTTACAGATATATATCTTTTTTTAAACGTTAATTTCTCAAAATCCACTGGAGCACATATATTGAGACCTACAAAAGGCACATCGGGCTACCAGTCCCTACAATTTTGCCAAGTTTCGTGCAAATCCATTCAGCCGTTCGGGCTAAAAGTGAGGCCAACCGCCCTATGGAAATTAACATGGGAAAAACGCGTTTTGGGACCCCCCTTTTTTCTCGGCCCCCCCTTGACGAACCCCCCAAAATTTTCGGGGGCTGCTCAGAAACAAAATGTGCCATTTTCCTGAAAATTTCAGCCAATTCCGTCCACAAACGCCAAAGTTATTAGACATAGAATTTTCAAAAATCCCATAGGGAAAAAATCCTAACTATATATACCTACTGGCGACCGCCAGTAGGTAATATATATATATATATATATATATATATATATATATATGGTCTGTTTTTTGCCAGTAGAGACAGTGAGATAGTATTAGCAGAAACACACATATTGCATTCAGAGACAGACATGGTAGATTACATGTAACATCCAGCTCATGCGCCTAAGATCACACTGTGAGTAAAGCTTGATTTTAAATGGATCTGGGTGAATAATTTGCTTACTTGATGTGTTTAAAAATATGGAAGTACATGTTTTTTAAAAGTCAGTTAGGCTTTAGCATATGTTCTAGTAGGGAATCTTAGGCAGCATGTGTGTTAGGCCTCTTACTTCAGAAATAGGAACTTAGCTGTGCAATCAAGATCCAGGGTGTGCCTTTGAAATGAGAAATGAATGTTATGTCTAAAGCCTAACTCACTTTAAGGAAACATGTATTTCCATATTTTTAAACTCATCAACTAAGCAAATTATTCACCCAGATCCATTTAAAATAAAGCTTGACTCACAGTGAATCACCTCTGGGACTTTCCTTACTTATTTGCATGGGGGCACCCGTCCCCCCTCAGTCCCGGAGACCGCCAGCCCCGGGGCTTGTATTTAAAATCGGTGGGGGGGTCTCCAAGGCCCCCCCAAGCCTTGGGGACCGCCACCACCCGGGGCTTGTTTTTTTTTAATAAAGAACCTGTGTGGGGGGCTCGAGCCCCCCACACGCCCCGGGGCAACACTCTGCAGACGCGCCCTGTGGCGTGTTTTATATTGGGGAATTAAACCCTCTTCAATACTGAGGGTCCCTGGGGGCCAACTAGCCCACCAGGTACCTCCAGTAAGCGCCACAGGGCTGCGTTGCAGAGAGGTGGTCCAAGCCACGCCCCTTTTTATACTTCTCTGCAAAGCAGGTCTGTGGCACTTACTGGAGGTACCTGGTGGGCTAGTTGGACCCCAGGGACCCTCAGGGTTCAAGGGGACTCAATCCCCCAACTTAAAATATACCACAGGAAGAGTTTGCACAGTGGTGAAGGGAGGGGGCGGGCCTGAGGTGACATATGTGCAAACACACTCTGTGGCAAGTTTTAGGTTAGGGAATTAATTCCCCTTCAGTCCTGAGGGCCCCTGGGGGCCAACAAGCCCATTAGGTACCTCCAGTAAGTGCCACAGGCCTGCGTTGCAGAGAGGTGGTCCAGGCCATGCCCCTTTTATACCTCTCTGCAACTCAGCTCTGTGGCACTTACTGGAGGTACCTGGTGGGCTAGTTGGACCCCAGGGACCCTCAGGATTCAAGGGAACTTAAACCCCCAACTTAAAACTTGCCATGGTGCGGGTTTGCACAGTGGTGAAGGGAGGGGGCGGGCCTGAGGTGACATATGTGCAAACACGCTCTGTGGCGCGTTTTAAGTTACGGAATTAATTCCCCTTCAATCCTGAGGGCCCCTGGGGGCCAACAAGCCCATTAGGTACCTCAAGTAAGCACCAGAGAGGTGGTCCAGGCCATGCCCCTTTTTACACCTCTCTGCAACTCAGCTCTGTGGCACTTACTGGAGGTACCTGGTGGGCTAGTTGGACTCCAGGGACCCTCAGGATTCAAGGGGACTAAATGCCCCAACTTAAAACGTGCCACAGGAAGAGTTTGCACAGTGGTGAAGGGAGGGGGCGGGCCTGAGGTGACATATGTGCAAACACGCCCTGTGTCGTGTTTTAAGTTATGGAATTAATTCCCCTTCAATCCTGAAGGCTCCTGGGGCCACCTAGCCCATCAGGTACCTCCAAGAAGCGCAACAGGCCTGCTTTGCAGAGAATTGGTTCAGGCCATGCCCCTTTTTACACCTCTCTGAAATGCAGCTCTGTGGTGCTTACTGGAGGTACCTAGTGGGCTAGTTGGACCCCAGGGATCCTCAGAATTCAAGGGGACTTAATCCCCCAACTTACAACGCACCAGGGGTGTGTTTGCAGAGTGGTGTAGTAAGGGTGCATGGCCTTTGTCTACCTCTTACCAATTAGTCTGCGTGGGGCTTACTGGAGGTAAAAGGTAGGCTAGCTGGCCCCTAAAGGACCCCCAGCAGTGAAGGGGACTTCATTTGCACCCAAGAGCGTGTCAGGGAGCGCATTTGTAGAGTGGTGGGCAAAGTGGGCATAGCCTGGTACGAGTACTTACCAATTCTGCTGTGTGGGACTGACTGGAGGTAATAGTTTGGGAAGTTGGCAGCCAAGGATGTCCTAGGGGTAAAAAAATGTAGCAGTAAAAAGAGCAGTAGCAGAGGCATTGGACTAAAAGAACTTGAGAAATGGAGTATAGAGATGTTTGAAAACCAAGACAAAAATGAATAATAAGTGTCATGTGTTATCGATTAATGTCAACGGTATGTTGAATAAATCCAAATATGGAGCTCTAATCAGACCCTCCAGGATTTCGCGATTTGCAATAAAATCGCGAAATCGGCAGATTTGTGTAAATGCCGCGATTTTTTGTAAAGTGCCCCCGAAATCCAATGGATGCAGGTAGACCCTTTCTATTGGCCCTGTGGCTCTCACCCTAAACTCTTGTTTTGAGACTGTATCCCACGCGGACCCCCGGGGACGGCTGAATAAAGGACTGACTTGTGTTTGGCGCGGGGGACAGGAGGTGAAGGCAGTAGTGCCCGAGGCCCTGAGGGTTAGAGGCAGCTCGTGATGCAGAGTGACCGAATGAGGGTGGGGGGTAGCTCGAGATCAGCAAATGTACCTTCACAGCCCTCCTGGTTTCTGGGCGGTCTTCTGTCAGAGGGGGCGTTGAGATCCCTGCCTCGCGGAAGGTGTGGACTCCTGAACCCCGGCACTTAGCAGGCCGCCTGTCGGATCAACCGGGGTTTGTGTTGTGTGCCAGGACCTGTGCTAGCCGGGTGCGCTGTCCCATGGCGAGGCCTTGGGGAGAGCTGCTTCGTGCTGGGGCTGCACATCCCGGCAAAGCTGCACAGGCAGAGTTCAAACCCAAAATTGTAACATTTTCAGGACACGCAGTATCACCATCGCCTGTCCACCAACGAGCCTTCAGCTTCCAAAGTAGAGACTTTATGACATTTGTTCAAATAACTAAATGCACTGAGAGAAGGGTATGCTTGTTCCGACAGCCCAACACAAGGGCTCCACTTTGAACGCTGCACATCAGCCCTCCTTTCCATTCCTAAACAGCATACCACCGCCTCCCACTCTTCAAAGTTCACCAGGACTCTCACTGCAGCACAACACGGCACACAAAAACCCCCTCTGCTTCATTTTATCGTATTGCATTGAAACATGTTTAGAACGCTCACTACTCCTATATGAGGCCATGAAGCGCTTACTTACATGGATAGTACCAGGGCTTTAAGTGGGATGAAAAAACACGGGAGGGGGGTTGGTGTCTCGAAGGGGCGTGGCCAATGTAATTAAGTATGTGTCTTAAAAACACAAGCTAAAAATAAGCAAGTAACATCCTACCTATAACAAGTCAGGACTATTGGCTTTGTCAATGGTTGTTAGTTACATAACATAAATAAGCCGCAACTATGGCTTGTATACAATATTGAAAAAGCGTCCACTTAAAGCCCTGGTGACACCACAACAATGTTGCTGCTCTTGAGTTTCAACAAGAGAAGGTAAATCCAGAGAGAAAATGACTCTCTATAAAGGATTTCCCTTCGCCTACAACGTTCCCCTGGCATGACGTCATGCTGCTACTTCTCCACTAGTGTGGAAAATTAGTACGATTTTGGTAAACATTATCTGCGCCATCTTGCCTTTCCCCCTGATGCCACACTTTTTGTCGTGCGCGCCCGCCATTTTAGGTGCCTCGATCAGAATAGTCCTTTTGCATGCCACTGGCCCCCGACGTAGCCCTTCGCCCTCACCAAGCCTGCACGCTGACCAACCCCCCTGCTCGCACCTGCTTTGAGTCATAAACCCCTCTTCAGCGCAGCTCTGCCTCAGAACCCCATCCTGTTCCCAGCGCGACACCTCCCTTCATTCCTTTTCATGGTCCCAGGCCCTTTGATGCCAAACCCCTTTTTCCTGTGTGTGCCCGTTTGTCTTCCTCGTTCCCAGGCCGACACCCAGCTCTGCCGGTACTATTCCTCGCCCCTCCCCGTACAGTAGAAAGCTTCCCTCATCAAAGGACCCCCGAGTTGATCAAAGCCCCCACCCCATGAGATCCGATCGAACCCCCCACATTCCATGAATCGGCGGAATATCCAGCTGCGCGATAATCATCACCTGTTGTGACCGGGGTGGGAACGGGCCCGAAGGGGAGATTCCGGGAATGTCTTTCCGTACATCAAAGCATTGCCATGAACATGTAATCTATAATAAAGCAATAAAACCTGTATATAAGAGGCCAGGCCTCAGAGATGCAGTTAGAGCACCTCAGAACGATACCTGCTGTCTAACTGTTGTGTTCTCCTCCGGAGAGAATAAACCTTGTTTCCTGCCTTCCCGCCTCCAGCGCCTGCCTCTTCATTGATTAATATTTCATGGGTCTAAGAGGCGATACCGCCGGGCAAATATCGATTGTCCCCTGACCTTAGATTCTACAATTGGCGTCCCAAGCGTGGGGCCCATCAGCGACTCGTGGATCCAGTGGGAGAGGTCCTGACGACAGAGTGAACGACTGCAACGATCGGGAGAGCTCTTGCCCAATGGACCCTCGTCTGGCAGCCGATCATCCGAACATCACTAGTTCCGAACAGACCTCTCTCGAGTG
Organism: Lissotriton helveticus; assembly: GCF_964261635.1. Taxonomy (NCBI): domain Eukaryota; kingdom Metazoa; phylum Chordata; class Amphibia; order Caudata; family Salamandridae; genus Lissotriton; species Lissotriton helveticus. The sequence goes on along the minus strand of NC_136059.1, from coordinate 219,904,152 downwards.
ATCTACGGTCCTGACTGGGAACCATTAGGAGTGCTGCGAGGAATGCAAAAAAAAAAAAAAAAAAGAGGACGATCGGGCGCTGGATTCGGAAGACAAGAAACTGTCCATACGGTCCGGGTAAGGTCGTGTAAACACGACAAACCGCAAAATAATTGTAATGGTTGTTCAGAAAATACTAGTATTACTCTTTATTTGACTTATTTGGAGATTCACTGTCTGCACACGGAGAAACAGTAGGCTCTTTCCCTTTTGCAAACAGTGAAGGATAGGTAACGCAGCCGTCGTGCCTATTTTTCTCCCCCACTGATTCTATTATTTATTAACGGTTTTTGGGAGATTCCCTCTCCCACACTGATTAACTGGGTTCTTTGACCCCGAACTACTGTTCACGGATTGTTTTCTGGAGATTCTCTGTCTGCAAACAAGAAATAACAGATTCCTCTTTACGGATAGTGAAAGGGTAGAGGACGCAGACTTTTGCGCCCCTACTTATTCTCCCCACTGATTTCATTTTATTTTTTTATTTTATTTTTATTGGTTGTTCTTTGTTATTGGTTCATGAGGTATTCACTGCCTGCAAACAACGTAGAATAGAAATATTCTGTCTAGTCTTTGCGCACAGTGATAAGATAGGCAGTGCTGACTTTTTGTCCCTCGCTGCGAGCCGTCATGTCTGTCTTCTCCCCACTGGTTGATAGCTGGTTCAGCCCGGACCGTTTATTAGAGGTGGATCATCTAGCCCTGCTGGAAGGCACCCCTAATAAGGACATGTTCATAAACTATGGATTAGTTACCATAGCCTATAATAAATTGTGGCACAGGTATACCAAAGAAAGTCAAGACAAACAGTGGCCACTGGTAGGATCCTTCGATCTTGATAAAATAGAAACGTTAGAAATAGCCCTTCGTAATAATAAGACAATGCCTATTATGCTCAACAGTCTCGGTATGTGGCGAAAAGAGGCAATGCAACGAAAGAGAAGAGACGAGGACAGAGCAGGTAGAGGAATATATCAGCAGGACAACCCCTGGACACCACGACCCGAAAGTTATCCCCCGACACTACGCACAGGACGGCCAGACTTAGGGCAAGACCAATGTGCTTTTTGTAAATGTATCGGACACTGGAAAGCCCAATGTCCGACTTTACTGAGCGAGAGTAGGAACAGAGGACCGACAGGAATAGCAGCCCGGAAGAAAGGGAAAAAGCGCGAGACAAAGAAGAATCAGACTGACATGGTCAGGCCATATAGAACCACCACGTTCGATTATGCCCGATGGCACAGATTTCGCCAGACTGATTTCAGCGACATGTTCGAGTTTTCATAGATCGAACAACGTTAAGACGGGAACCCAGTCTAGCTCTAAATTAACAGACGGAAAAAGATAATTATGGCCAATAACTGTTTTATGTTTGTCTTGGGTCTTTTTATATAATATTTGTACTGTCTCCCCGTCTGAGTTTGTGTGTACGTAATGCATGAATCTGCGTCATCCCTCTGCCTGTGTTACTTTGGTACTTAAACTTTTGTTAACAGAAGCTTTAGTATGGAACAACCTGGAAAGAAAGGAGTGAGAAAACGAAATCCATAGGCCACTTATGAACTTGAACTTTTATTTAACATAACGAACAAGAAACAAATAACAATATGTAATAATAACACTTAATAATGCCCTAACAACAGAAAACGTTTGAAACAAGAACGGTAAAACTAGAAAATGAAAGTCAACAGAACATTCGCCCCCCCCCCCATTCTGGAACCTTCCAAAGTAGGGCAGGGTTACGGTTACGCCCAGCCGGCGGCAACCATATAAGGCGGGCCCTGCTGCCAACACTCGGTCAGGAAATCTTAACATATGGGGGAGCCGAAGGAGAGGCAGGGGCCAGCGGAGTCCGGCCACAGCGGCCCTGGATAGTTGCAGGCAGTCCCGCCACATGTCCCCCCGGTCCGGCCACCAAGGGCCACGGACCGGGGCCAACGGGATCCGGCTGCAGCCGATGAGCCAAAGAACCCGTTCATGGGGCCAGAGCAAGGGGCGTCCGGCCGACATCCGCCGGAAGCCCGGTCCAGAGAAGGACAGGACACTTCTTTCTTTTCCCCTCCGTAATGGCCGCAGCAGCACGCCCGGCGCCACTTCTGTCATGAACAATGGCCGCGACAACTCTGGGCGGCGGGATGTCTTGTACATACCTCCAGTCCTGGTCGGGCTGGGAGGGAGAGGCGACGCGGACGAGCCTCTCCCACCCCCACGGATAGGAGGTTTCCCAGCCCCCGGCCCAGCGCCGAACTCCTCCAGCCAGGCAGTGGTGCCAATACCTGCGTAGCACCGAACATACCATGGTGGCGCCCCGATACTTGCGCAGCACCGAACATGCAATGGTGCCGATACTTGCGCAGCACCGAACATGCAACGGTGCCGATACTTGCACAGCACCGAACATGCACCGCAGGTGGCCATACTTCCGCAACACTGGACATGGGTTGATTCCAAAAGGTCTCTTCCACTCTTGCAGACTCGACGAGAGGGGACTGCTGCAGGGCCTCAAAATGGCGTCTGGGCCCGCTGAAAGGCGGGTCTCGGCCGCTAGAGTAACTTTGAACGGCAATGTAACTCGATCGCTCGCCCACCGGAGCACGAGCCCCCACCTCCGACAGCATCTCCACAGCCTTGAAGATTCTACGAAAGTCCCCGGAGCCCTCGGCCCCTGCAGGCTTCCGGTAAGGGACAACTGCCTTGATCGCTAAACGAAATAAGCATGGCATAGCCACTCCTTCTGTTAGCATGAATTCTTGAATGGCCGAAAAGGACTCTGGTCCAACTGCCAGTTGTAGGAAACATTTCCTTCTCTGATGCTACTTCCGGACTAACCCGGCCCCGCCCAAAATGGCGCCGGTATCAATAGGAACTTACGAACACCTCGTGGTGTTCCTTCGCACTAATACAAACTTGATGTTCCAAGACATATATATGATCCTTTTGTACACTTAACAAGAAAGAAGGAGAGCTCACTCGACGAACATGTAAAAGGATCCCGTTAAAAATGTTGGTTACAAAATGTACGATGTATTATATTTTTATTTATAATTGATGTATAACCTCGCTTATGACGCACGCACACGGTATGCATATAGGAAATCTGATTGCAGCTAGTCTGACTATGCTTCTAAATTATGAAATAAATGCCCCCGATCCCCCCAACCAATTGATGGACGTTTTAGTTACCTACGAATGACTGAATAAACGTTTCTAAATGTTTTTTATTGCTGCAAAACAACACCCCCACTGTACGCACTTTCGCCATTGCCGTGTCCGGCCAAATACGACTCCACCCTCATAATCTACGTACTGAAATGATTTTGCAAAAATAAAGGTTTTCGAAACTATGAATGGGTATTGCATGCTTTATTTAAAATGTGGGATCGGCGGGAGAGTTTTTGTGCACCCTACTTTGTTCTCTCTTTAAGGTTATTAGAAGGTGGTTGCCCAGCCTCGAATGAAGGATCGGATCTAAGACACGATACCCTGCCTTCGGACACACGACTGACCCATGAACTCGCGCATGGAGGAAGACCTCGACTTCTGAGGATGGGTAAAACGAAACGGTATAAATGATGGAATATAAAAGATGGGTAAAATGAAACGATGTAAATGTTATAAAATACAACGCTCAAAGGTACTAGGGAACAGAGTTGATCGAAGAACTAGTAAACCTTAGAACACCACTGCGTTGAAAGAGATTTAAGGACCCCGATAGTTAAATACACCTACCAACTAGAAACTCCGCGCTAAGTACTTCTGATTCCCTAGCGTTTTCCTACTCACAGCCTATAAGGACACACTGCCCCCCCCCCCTGACTCCAGAAACCACAACCTCAGGGATTCTATCCCGAGGAGATAAGACGGGTATGAGGTAAGTAAAGGACTCTTGAATCCATGTTTTGGATACGCGCGAATGTTGTCCCCCTCCCTTCCCCTCTTTTCCCTCCCTCTGCAGGTTACATCGGAGATCACAACCGAGGTGTGGCGAAGATCTGAAGCCTTGCCATGTCTGATACGCGAAGCAGACTAGCGCCGCAAGGTGGCACCTAAGCACTCCCACCAACTGCTCATGTAACAAACGAGCCAATCAATAGTGTGACTTATTGAGAAATGATCACCCTTAATCCCGGTTGCGCGAGTGGACACATGCCACATATGTCTGAAACTATGAAAGAATGTTTGTGTGTGACCGAAGCGTCGACTCAACTGGTCAAAGGACCAAGAATGTAAGGAGTACGACACAATGGTGCCCTTTTCCTTTTTCACAATGCATGTCCCCCGTACCCGACCTAATGCTCGTCCGTCCTGAACCGCATGCTTTCAAAGTACTAACACAGACCTGCGATGTCTTGTATCAAGTAATGCGCTGAATAATCTATCTTAAATACACGGCCGCTCCCTATGTTGCACGTGTACTATCTAGCCTATTGTTGCACATCTCTCTCTCTCTCTCTCTCTCTCTCTCTCTCTCTCTCTCTCTCTCTCTCTCTCTCTCTCTCTCTCCTCCACACTCTCACTCTTCCGAACGACTAGCACCCAAATTGGCAGACCGCCACCCCTAGCACACCACCCAATTGGCTTCAAATACCGCCAGTATTTGCACAAAACTTGTCTTTAATACAATCACCCTGAGACCGTGTCATTGCCTCTCCTTTCTGCTAAATTAACGAAACCGAGAGTTGGCGATGAGGGAAAGGACAGGTAAGACGACTGAGGTTCCCTAATCTGACCCGTAATAAGGGAACTACATGTCAGCGGCTCCTATGATGAAATAAAATGCCTCAGAAGGCGCGACCTTCCCCGTCCCGAATTGTCGCAATACCCAAACCAGTAAAAATGATCGGAACATCCTCATATTCCAGGAACGCCCCCTGTTTCGTATCAGCTGCCCCAGACGAGAGTTATAAAACTGTCCCTCACCCCCGGTCATAAGAGATGGGACTACTTACGCCCTTACCTCAGTTTTCTATGTCCCTAGTTGTTTCCCATAAGACCCCTGTCTTTTCTAATTTAGTAATCAGGCCATAAGAGGCCACATAGGAACCAGAATGATGTTTTACAAAGTTAAAGGATTAGACCGAAGCGAAGAAAATCATTGCAATGAACACCGTTGAAAGCGAAAAATGTTTAATTGAAAGGCAAGATGCATTGATAGAATGAAAAAAAATGTTTTTCCTATGTTCGTCCCTCAGCAAGATACCTATTAGTACCATATTGATAGCTCACAGCACCCTTTATAAATCTAAAGCCCTAGAGAACGGTATAGCTTTGTCAGGCTCGTATTACGAAGGGGGGGGGGGTCTACATCAGATGAACTGTCGTAAACTGTAATAAATAGTTGTGAAGGAAAGTCATAGTAAATCCAACAGGCCCATCATCGGTCATTTATATGTTAGTTGTGAACCCTAATATAACGGACGTTTTCATTTTGTGCCTGGAGCTGGGAGAGAAATGGACTTATGTGATTACCTTCCTCTACCAATTCTCTAAAGACTGTCTTTTCAAACTCATTTTAAGGGTACGACCGTCGGAGGAAAGAAGGACCGGATGTGGGAGCACGTGGCCTGACTACAGACTATGGAACATCTGCGACATTGGCCAAGGCGAGACCGCGGCAGAAAAGAGCTGCAGGACAAGGCACTATTTCCGACAAAATGAGAGGAAAGGGCTGACCTGATGTCCCTGCTCAATGTTCAAAATGTGTGCCGAAAAAGTCCCCGCTCTCTGAACTCAGTCATGAGCCCGCCTACCTGGAATTCTCCGCCCCCTGGTCTGTTCCCGATCTGGCCCTGCTCCATCCCCCCTTTTTCTCCGACCTACCCTATGGACTACTTACACACTCTTCTTCCACCTGAACTCTTTGACTGCCGACTCCAAAGGACACAGGGCGAAAAGGACCTTTTTGACCGGGAAAGCAAGAAAAAGGTCATGCCCTGCAACGCGGAATCTAGATCAGAGCTGGACCCATAAGCTCCACCGCCGGTGCTCCACAGTGCCAACGGAAGACGGAAACCAAAATGCTGAGAACTCGCTAACTTCGAACATTCCTTATTTATCGTTTCTACTATGTCTCATTTCTCTCCCAGCCACCAATGTATTGATTATGCAGCAACCAACAATGAACAGAACTCGGATATGTAATAACCTATCAGTTTACATTCCTACCGACTATAAGTAGCTATGAAATGTTTTGTCTGCATTACTATAACTTTCCTGCAAACGAGTTTTTTTCGATGGACCCGCCTCCTAAGATGAGCGATTTTGAAATGTAATGTTTATAGCTCCTTCACCTGAGTTCCTACTTTTTACCTATGACTACCACAATAGACATGAATAGGAAATAGACCAGCAAGATGTCTTGAATATGTTAAAGGGAGGACTGTGGAAAATTAGTACGATTTTGGTAAACATTATCTGCGCCATCTTGCCTTTCCCCCTGATGCCACACTTTTTGTCGTGCGCGCCCGCCATTTTAGGTGCCTCGATCAGAATAGCCCTTTTGCATGCCACTGGCCCCCGACGTAGCCCTTCGCCCTCACCAAGCCTGCACGCTGACCAACCCCCCTGCTCGCACCTGCTTTGAGTCATAAACCCCTCTTCAGCGCAGCTCTGCCTCAGAACCCCATCCTGTTCCCAGCGCGACACCTCCCTTCATTCCTTTTCATGGTCCCAGGCCCTTTGATGCCAAACCCCTTTTTCCTGTGTGTGCCCGTTTGTCTTCCTCGTTCCCAGGCCGACACCCAGCTCTGCCGGTACTATTCCTCGCCCCTCCCCGTACAGTAGAAAGCTTCCCTCATCAAAGGACCCCCGAGTTGATCAAAGCCCCCACCCCATGAGATCCGATCGAACCCCCCACATTCCATGAATCGGCGGAATATCCAGCTGCGCGATAATCATCACCTGTTGTGACCGGGGTGGGGACTTCTACTGTAAATGTGTGTGGGAACGGGCCCGAAGGGGAGATTCCGGGAATGTCTTTCCGTACATCAAAGCATTGCCATGAACATGTAATCTATAATAAAGCAATAAAACCTGTATATAAAAGGCCAGGCCTCAGAGATGCAGTTAGAGCACCTCAGAACGATACCTGCTGTCTAACTGTTGTGTTCTCCTCCGGAGAGAATAAACCTTGTTTCCTGCCTTCCCGCCTCCAGCGCCTGCCTCTTCATTGATTAATATTTCATGGGTCTAAGAGGCGATACCGCCGGGCAAATATCGATTGTCCCCTGACCTTAGATTCTACACTAGTGAGAAGTGAGCAGTGTGAGAACGCACACATGGATGCAGTCGGGAAAAAAACGGACCGCCAGGGCACAAAAGACAGCCCGATAGAGACACGTTTTGAGGTCACTTTTAAAAAACTGCCGGTGCTCAGCACCGGTGAGACCCGGCCCACTTAAAGCACTGCGCAGCACACAGCACTCCATCGCTCCTCCTCTAAAACAGCGTTTCAGGCATCATCACCCTCTTCTAGCAGATCACATCAGGACTCCTCTTCCTCCACCAGAGATCAGACCCCCCACCGTCCCATCTACACTGCCCAACAGATCCCTTCTAGACTTCAACGCTATGCTCTAGGTCTCTAATTCCTACTGAGCACATAAGGCCTCTTCATCCTGCATTGCACACTCGACCCCCTATTCCTACCAAGTATCACACGCTTTTGTCACTGGATTACCTGGGACTGTGGCTCCTGTATTCTAATGACCACTAATGTAATGTTGTGTAGTGTGGTTACCGAATTTTTTTGTCCCCATTGACATTTTCATGCAATTCCATCGCTTGTAGCTAGTCAGCTCCTAATACAAATTGTCTAAATTGTAAATAAACCAAATATACATAGCTTCATGTTATAAAATAAGAAAAGAAATAAGATATCTGTGTTTGTTGTTGGAAAAATTGCAAAAGAAAGTGCCGCAAAAATGCCGCTAAATTTCCAGATTTGTGCTGCTAAATTTCCAGATTTGTGCCGCTAAATTTGCTAATTCATGCCGCAATATCCTGGGGGGTCTGTCTAATAAGATGGCTGGCTTTCTTCTCACCACAGGTTTTATTTTTTCAAGAAACCCATCTGAAATCAAATTGTCCTAAATTATATCTTCCCAGGTGTTTTTCCCATGCTATTTTTGCCTCGGCTGGGTTAGCTAAAAGAGGAGTTGCCATATATTTCTGTCGTAGTCTTCCGTGGGTGTTTGGACAAATTAGGAGGGACCCAACGGGGCATTGGATTTGGGTAGAGGCCATGCAAAATGGGATGTGTTTAAATTTGTAAATGACTTTGGCCCGATAAGCGACGATGTTACACCACTACTTAGGATTACTGAGCTACTCAGAGTGACCGCGGTAAAATTTGTCTTGGGTGGGGATTTCAATTATATCCAAGATTTAAAAAAATATACCTCTAATAAAAACAAAAAAGAGTTGAAGCCCCAAACTAGGAAAGTCTTGGAAGCCCTAATACAGGAACATAAGTTAGTTGACCAATTGCGAATTTGTAATCCGTTAGAGGCAGAGTTTACGTGTTATTCTAATCAATTCCATACGGCATCAAGGATTGATTTCTTTATTAATTCCACGATCTTTGTTGGTGGCAGACACCTCTATAAGGATAAATCCCTTCTCAGATCATTTTTTAATAACACTTGAGTGTGTGATTCAAGGGGGAGGAAATGCCCAAATCAGGTGGCAGATGGATAGTCTACTCCTCCAAGACAACACCTGCGTGACTCTAACAAATGATTGGATATTAGAATTTTTTAACCTAAATGAAGGCACTGCAGAAATCTTCTCAGTCTGGGGCGGGTTTAAAGCAGCTATCCAAGGTCAGATGATCGCACGTACAGCTGCTCAGAAGAGAGAAAGGCGGGATAAGATCAACAACCTCCAACAGAATGCGTCTAATGCTATGAATAGTAGTAATTTGGGAAGGGAGGGTGCGGCAATACAATTGGCAAGGGCAAGGGCAAAGGCTGCCTTAAAATAATTTTTTGTAATTGAAGAAATAAACAGCTCTAGAATGTATCAACAGAAAGTTTATGAGGAGAGCCAAATGGTGGGAAAAATGCTAGCAGGGCAAACTAAAACCAAACAGGAGAGAGCCACAATACTCGAGATTATCGATGCTATAACGCAAAATATTGTTGGAGATAAAAATGACATAGCTCGGGTATTTTTGGACCATTACTCTAAGTTATATTCTACAACATACAAGGTGGAGTTAGATTGCATCTACCAGTATTGTGATGAAGTTAATCTTCCCATTTTACCTGGACCGTCATTGGTTCAATTAGAGAGCGAAATTTTAGCTTCGGAAGTTTCAGATACAGTGAGATTAGCTGCCGGAGCAAAAGCGTGTGGCTCAGATGGGCTTCCAATCGAATTTTACAAGACTTTTGTTAAAGAATTGACCCCTTTTTTGGTTAAGTTATTTAATTTTGTTCGATTGGGAGGAGTGGTTTCTTCGAGTTTTAAAGAGTCCTTTATTGTTAGTTTTGTCAAAAAGGGGAAAAATGAGAAGGATGACAAATCATATAGACCGATCAGTCTTCTTAACGCTGATTTTAAGATACTAATGAAAATATGGGCCCAGCGGTGTACACCAATTGCTCAGGCGCTAATTCACTCTGACCAGTCAGGTTTCGTTTCAGGAAGATCTATGTCATCAAACACCGGGTTTTTGATTCAGGCGTTAGATTTTGTTTCGGTCAATAAAATTCCAACTTTAATTTCTATGGTTGATGCAGAAAAAGCTTTCGACCTGGTGAATTGGGAGGCACTTTTTATTGGCTTGCAAAAATTTGGGTTTCCAGCAATGATAATTAGTATGTTGAAAAACATATATCAGGATGTGCAGGCAAAAGTGGTAGTCAACGCTAACTCGAGCGATTAATATCAATCGTGGCACCAGGCAAGGCTGTCCAATGTCCTGTCATATAGATACTGCTTGATACAAAAGGGGCTGATGGACGGAGCGTTTGAGCAAATCAAACACTCACCCCAGTCAACTGATCTGGGTTTAATCCATCACCATTCTTTAGCCCACTCAGCCACCCCATTTCAGACATGGCTATATGCAAATCAGTCTGACCCTGTGCCTCATGGGAACAGTCCAGCCCGAACTGCCAAGCCATGTCTTCCATGGACCTGAAACAAGCATCCTGGGACCGGTTTCGGATTCATAATCCTCATCAGCCAGGCTATCTTGAATCCAGTGGCCAAGTGAGCAAGGGACTCACGTCTGAGCATACCCTGCCACACTTAGGGCGAACAAAGCGATATAAAAGGGGATGATGGACGGAGCGTTTGAGCAAATCAAACACTCACCCCCGGTCAACTGATCTGGGTTTAATCCATCACCATTCTTTAGCCCACTCAGCAACCCCATTTCAGACATGGCTATATGCAAATCAGTCTGACCCTGTGCCTCATGGGAACAGTCCAGCCCGAACTGCCAAGTCATGTCTTCCATGGACCGGAAACAAGCATCCTGGGACCGGTTTCGGATTCATAATCCTCATCAGCCAGGCTATCTTGAATCCAGTGGCCAAGTGAGCAAGGGACTCACGTCTGAGCATACCCTGCCACACTTAGGGCGAACAAAGCGATACAAAAGGGGATGATGGACGGAGCGTTTGAGCAAATCAAACACTCACCCCCAGTCAACTGATCTGGGTTTAATCCATCACCATTCTTTAGCCCACTCAGCCACCCCATTTCAGACATGGCTATATGCAAATCAGTCTGACCCTGTGCCTCATGGGAACAGTCCAGCCCGAACTGCCAAGCCATGTCTTCCATGGACCGGAAACAAGCATCCTGGGACCGGTTTCGGATTCATAATCCTCATCAGCCAGGCTATCTTGAATCCAGTGGCCAAGTGAGCAAGGGACTCACGTCTGAGCATACCCTGCCACACTTAGGGCGAACAAAGCGATACAAAAGGGGATGATGGACGGAGCGTTTGAGCAAATCAAACACTCACCCCCATGGCCATGTCTGAACTGGGGTGGCTGAGTGAGCTAAAGAATGGTGATGGATTAAACCCAGATCAGTTGACTTGGGGTGAGTGTTTGATTTGCTCAAACGCTCTGTCCACCATCCCCACCATTCCACAGTTTATATGAAAAGCGTCGACCTCCTGATCGTGCTCTCTTGATCTTAAGTGGCAGAGTAAGGTGGGCGTAGGAGGATCGGAGGGGTCTGGAGGTGGTGTAGGGGGTCACCAGGTCTTGGAGGATAGGGGGGGCTTTTCCGTTGAGAATTTTGTGCGTTAGGCAGAGTGCCTTGAACTGCACTCTTTCCTCGATGGGAAGCCAGTGCAGTGCTCTAATGGCTGGTTTAGCCGAACATCGACTCTTGGTGTTAGTAAGAATCCTAGCGGCCGCATTCTGCACTACCTGTAATTTAGTTGTAACTTTCCGCGGTGCGCCCAGGTACAGTGCGTTTCCGTAATCCAACCTTGACAAAATGAGGCCCTGGATCAGAAGTTTCCTTGATTGGAAAGGGAGCAGTGGTAGGATTTTCCGGGTGGAGCGCATGAGACCAAAACAGACTCCAGCCGTTTTCCTAGCTTGGGTATGCATGATGAGATTTTGGTCTAGCCATAGACCGAGGCTTTTAATCTCGGATTTGGGAGTTGGAGGCTTACCCATGCATGGGGGCCAGAGAGAGTCTGGATGAAAATGGGCCTGATTCCCCATCACCAGGATCTCAGTCTTGTCGCTATTCAGCTTAAGGTGAGATCTGTTCATCCAGCTGACTATGTCTCTCAGGCAGGAGTAGAGGTCGATGGTGGGATTTTCCTGCTGAGTAAGGGAGACAACCAGCTGCGTGTCATCTGCGTACGTCAGGAGTTTGATCCCATATGGGGTGACTATCTTTTCCAGGGGGGACATATATACGTTGAAGAGCGTAGGGCTCAAGGAGGAGCCCTGTGGCACTCCGCAATATATGGGGTCTCTTTAGATGTGTAATTGCCCTCTATCACCTGGAAAGTGCGGTCTTTAAGAAACGATTTCAACCAAGACAGGATGGTGCCTGTGATCCCAAGCTCTCTAAGTCGCTGGACCAGGATCTGATGGTTGACCATGTCGAAGGCCGCGCTCAGGTCCAGGAGGATCACTGCCACTGATCCTCCTGCATCCATGATCTTCCTGGCCTCCTCGACCACCGTCACCATTGCTGTTTCAGTGCCCTGGCCCGGGCGGAAGCCTGTCTGTGTAGATTTGAGTAGTTCGTTAGTTTCAAGGTAATTAGACAGCTGGGAATTAACAAATTTTTCTGTTATTTTGCTAATACACGGGAGGAGAGAGATCGGTCTGAAGTTGGATAGGTTGAGGGGATCTAAATTAGGTTTTTTAAGTAAGGCCCTAACATTCGCCTTCTTCCAACTAGGGGGTACCAATCCGTTTGTCAGAGAGGTATTGATCACGTTTACCATTGGTGCGAGAATGGTAGGTGCTACCTGCTTTAGAATTTTAACTGGGGCGGGGTCTGACAGTGAGCCACTCTTGAGTGAGTTGAGGATGGGGGCCAGAGTGTCTAGGCTTATGGGGGTGAATATGTCAAGTCCCGTATTAAGGTTGTAGACCTGCATTACGGATAGCAAGGAGTGGTCCATAGGGGAAAAGGGCGGGAGTTGCTGTAGAATATTTTGAATCTTTTGATCAAAGAACGTAGCCAGCTTATCACAATGGCTGTCCGAGGAGTCAATCGAGCCTGTGGGTTCTGGTATTTTTAGAAGTTGTTTTACGATTTGGAAAGTCTCCCTTGACGAGCAAGATGCCGCACTGATTTTGTCTTGGAAAAAAACGGTTTGGGCATTTTTCAGTGCTTTTTTATAATTAAGGATAGACAATCTGTAATCCTTCTTGCTATTAAGGTCGAAGTCTTTCTGCCACACTCTTTCGGCTTTTTTACAGAGCTTCTTAAGATGGCGAGTCTCTTGGGTAAACCATGGGGAAGAAGTTTTTTTACGGGAGGTCAGATGTGGATTTCTTGGAAGGATCATGTTGAGAGAGTTTTCGATCCAAGAGGAAAACTCCATATCTGCTGTAACTGGGTCTGTTTCATAGGTTGGTTTAAGGATTTCTAAAACCTGCTTCCATTTATCGGTGTCTAGTTTGGTCCAGAGACGCGTCGGTTTGCCGGGAGGTTTGTTGGAAGGAGAGATAGTGGAGATCTCCCACCTAAAGGGGATGATCAGGTGATCCGACCATGGCAGGGGGGTCGGGGCATTGATTTTAAGATCGTCCATATTGCAAATGATGGGGTCGAGTAGATGTCCAAGCGTATGCGTAGGTTGGTCGCTCTGAAGATGGAGATGAAGAGTAGCCAGGTCAGCCACTAACTCTAGTGCGGTATTGTCATCGCTGTTATCGAAGTGGATGTTGAGATCTCCTAAGATTATCATGTTGGACGAAATGCTAGACATGGCCGTAGAGAATTCCAAGAGGGAGCTACAGAATTGGCCCAGAGACCCTGGTGGGCGGTAAATGAGGACTCCTGAGAGGGAGTTACATGGGGACAGTTGAATGTTAAAGTGTACATTTTCACAGTCCAATAGGAGACTGTCAAGAAATCTACATGGAAATTGGTCCTTATAGATAATAGCAATCCCTCCTCCCCTTCCCTTTGGTCGATCTAAGTGTTGCAGGAGGTAGCCCTGAGGTAGCGCCTGAACAATATCATAGTCCGAGTCTGAGGTGAGCCATTCTTCTGTGAGAAACAAAATCTCAAGTTGCTCTTCTTCTAATAACATGTGGATTTACTGAGCATGTTTGGCAAAGATCTGCAATTTAATAAAGCCATTTTAGTGATTGTCAGAGGTGTTTGGTTCTTCAAAGCTGGAGTGAATTTGAATGGGCAATGAGGACAGTGGGCACAAGAGCTCTCACCTTTAAGGATATTAGTGCAGGAAGGCTGTGGAGGCTGGTTCAGTTGAAGCAGCGAGTGTCTGGAATATGACAGCCTTGCTTGAGTGGCAAGGTCCAGGGTCCCTGGCCCTAGGCTCGTCTTGGCGCGGACGGGCGCAGACGGGCTTGCCTTCGGCGCGGTGACGGTGCGCCCGCTGATGAGGATTATAAATCCGAAACCGGTCCCAGGATGCTTGTTTCCGGTCCAGGGAAGACATGGCTTGGCAGTTCGGGCTGGACTGTTCCCATGAGGCACAGGGTCAGACTGATTTGCATATGGCCATGTCTGAACTGGGGTGGCTGAGTGAGCTAAAGAATGGTGATGGATTAAACCCAGATCAGTTGACTGGGGGTGAGTGTTTGATTTGCTCAAACGCTCGGTCCACCATCCCCTTTTGTATCGCTTTGTTCGCCCTAAGTGTGGCAGGGTATGCTCAGACGTGAGTCCCTTGCTCTCTTGGCCACTGGATTCAAGATAGCCTGGCTGATGAGGATTATAAATCCGAAACCAGTCCCAGGATGCTTGTTTCCGGTCCAGGGAAGACATGGCTTGGCCGTTCGGGCTGGACTGTTCCCATGAGGCACAGGGTCAGACTGATTTGCATATGGCCATGTCTGAACTGGGGTGGCTGAGTGAGCTAAAGAATGGTGATGGATTAAACCCAGATCAGTTGACTGGGGGTCAGTGTTTGATTTGCTCAAACGCTCTGTCCACCATCCCCTTTTGTATCGCTTTGTTCGCCCTAAGTGTGGCAGGGTATGCTCAGACGTGAGTCCCTTGCTCTCTTGGCCACTGGATTCAAGATAGCCTGGCTGATGAGGATTATAAATCCGAAACCGGTCCCAGGATGCTTGTTTTTGGTCCAGGGAAGACATGGCTTGGCAGTTCGGGCTGGACTGTTACCATGAGGCACAGGGTCAGACTGATTTGCATATGGCCATGTCTGAACTGGGGTGGCTGAGTGAGCTAAAGAATGGTGATGGATTAAACCCAGATCAGTTGACTGGGGGTGAGTGTTTGATTTGCTCAAACGCTCTGTCCACCATCCCCTTTTGTATCGCTTTGTTCGCCCTAAGTGTGGCAGGGTATGCTCAGACGTGAGTCCCTTGCTCTCTTGGCCACTGGATTCAAGATAGCCTGGCTGATGAGGATTATAAATCCGAAACCGGTCCCAGGATGCTTGTTTCCGGTCCAGGGAAGACATGGCTTGGCAGTTCGGGCTGGATCGTTCCCATGAGGCACAGGGTCAGACTGATTTGCATATGGCCATGTCTGAACTGGGGTGGCTGAGTAAGCTAAAGAATGGTGATGGATTAAACCCAGATGAGTTGACTGGGGTGAGTGTGTGATTTGCTCAAACGCTCTGTCCACCATCCCCTTTTGTATCGCTTTGTTCGCCCTAAGTGTGGCAGGGTATGCTCAGACGTGAGTCCCTTGCTCTCTTGGCCACTGGATTCAAGATAGCCTGGCTGATGAGGATTATAAATCCGAAACCGGTCTCAGGATGCTTGTTTCCGGTCCAGGGAAGACATGGCTTGGCAGTTCGGGCTGGACTGTTCCCATGCGGCACAGGGTCAGACTGATTTGCATATGGCCATGTCTGAACTGGGGTGGCTGAGTGAGCTAAAGAATGGTGATGGATTAAACCCAGATCAGTTGACTGGGGGTGAGTGTTTGATTTGCTCAAACGCTCTGTTCACCATCCCCTTTTGTATCGCTTTGTTCGCCCTAAGTGTGGCAGGGTATGCTCAGACGTGAGTCCCTTGCTCTCTTGGCCACTGGATTCAAGATAGCCTGGCTGATGAGGATTATAAATCCGAAACCGGTCCCAGGATGCTTGTTTCCGGTCCAGGGAATACATGGCTTGGCAGTTCGGGCTGGACTGTTCCCATGAGGCACAGGGTCAGACTGATTTGCATATGGCCATGTCTGAACTGGGGTGGCTGAGTGAGCTAAAGAATGGTGATGGATTAAACCCAGATCAGTTGACTGGGGGTGAGTGTTTGATTTGCTCAAACGCTCTGTCCACCATCCCCTTTTGTATCATATAGATACTGCTTACCTATATACCGTGTTAAGTTAGCATGAGCTTATTAAAGTGTTTAAACGCCATTTTTCCTTTAGCTGCTTTTGCACACGACACATAATTGTTATTTTAGCTTTCACCCTAGAAGAGCGGTGTGATTTAGATGAGAATAATATGTTATTGCTCTGATATCAGCTTTGTTTGGTAAAACATGTCTGCACAGTGAGTGCTGAAGTTTCCCAGGATAAGTCGACACAGTGTTGTTGTAAGGTCTGATCTTCGCACCTTTCTAGACATAACATGAATGCAGCTGCTGCCAAGATCTGGCTTTACGCGGGTTTTATATTCCTTTGCTAAGAGCACACGTAACACACACACTTGATGGTGCTTCGCTTACAGAGAGCTGGTGGAAGATGATGTGATCCTCTGCCACTGAGATTTTGAGGTATGGGCCCGCCCTGCTAAAACCCAATGAGACCTTCATAGATAATAATAATATTCTATGTTAGTTAGGGAGGGTGAGATTCAGGTGTTGCTAAAGCCTATTCATTTAAGCCAATTAGCATGCTATCACCTTTCGCATTTTATGGACTGTTAACTATGCTGATAACTTTGCTTGTGATAATATGTTTGCTAGTATTATCTAAGATACTGCGCTTGAGAACCCTGCATTAGTAAATAAATATTTCAAACGTGCACGTGTCCTCTTTTACTCCACGTTCTGGTTTGTAATGATTGCATAACGAAAGAGTGTTCATGTGTTCCACGATGCCTGAGGTATTCTAAGTTCGTGTTCTGGTCTGTCTAATCATTGGGAAGTCATACTGACCAATGAGACACTGTAGCTAGCTCGGTAAGGGGATTTTGGGTACTGAGGTGAGTTTTGGGGCACCCTGATTCACTGAGGTTCCGAATGTCTATGCACAGCTCTGTAGGAGAACGGAATTCCCGCTACATGGCGCCCAACGTTGTCGGTCTTATATCATGACACTCGAGTAGT
This sequence comes from Lissotriton helveticus, assembly GCF_964261635.1. NCBI lineage: Eukaryota > Metazoa > Chordata > Amphibia > Caudata > Salamandridae > Lissotriton > Lissotriton helveticus. The sequence goes on along the minus strand of NC_136059.1, from coordinate 219,887,170 downwards.
ATATCATTCAATCCTTAACCCCTTCGTTGTCGTTTCCGGAAAACGGCGGTGTCGGAAAAACATACCTATTTTTGAAATAGGTCTTTTCAAGCTTGAATCTTTCTAAAACGGTTTCTTTGAATTACTACCCAGTTGTGCTACAAAGTTTACTTTGTTTATTCTACATTCCTGTGCTGTCATGGCTCAACCAGTTGACATTCCGCAGCATAGTCGAGTTGCGGTGCGCAATCATTTGCAGAATTACCAGGTACCCTTGGAGGGCTTGGTTGTAATAATGGTGGTGAGTGCGGATGCTGCTTACCCATACGAACTGTTCTATTCGTGGGTGACGTTTCCGGCTGTGGACGCTAACTCTGGTTTGTTCCACAATTACACTCCCTCGCCAGTGCCAGCCGTACAGAGCACAGGAAGTTCCTATTGATCATTGGCAGCATCGAGTTTGGTTTGGTGACGCCCTACCCCATTCATTAACCGCTCCGAGGTTAGGTCCATTATCCATTCCTGGCGCTAATTGGCCTATTTTGGGTGGATTTACTCCTCATCCTCAACACGGCAATTGTACCCTAGCGGAAGGTCGTAGACTACATGTTGTCTCTATTGCCGTGATTCGTGAGTTAGTACAATACATAGGTCGACATCTTTGGGGTGGGCCCCCGGGTGGTGCGGTACTTCCGGCCGGACAGGGCGGATTGAAGCTCAGTCCCGTAATGGTCAATGCAGTATTTGGTAAGCGTCCCCAGGATAAGGATGATTTTCCTTTCTGGCTTGCCGAGAAATTTGACCAGCTGGAAGCGGTATTTCCTAACACAACTCCTGGTGACAAACACAGGATTTTAACAATTAGTTTACCAAAGGATTTGGCCCCTGAACTCGCTGACTGTGTGACCTGGGATAGGACATTTGCGGCAGTCTACGCGAGGTGTTATGGCACTCCGCCTATGGCTGTCCTGCCGACGATCATTAAACGTGTTCAGGATGATCACGGACCGGAGGCAGCCGTTGAATTGGGTATGCGCCTATGTGGCTCCTTTGAGATAGTTTGCGATCTCATTCTTGCTAATGTCAAGGGGGATGCAGTGAACTTTCAAGTGGCCAATGCTTTGGCAGCGATTCCTGATGCGGATAAACCCCAACAGTTAGCGAGAATTGTTGTGGCTACGTATAAAACGGTGGGTCGCAATAGCAAGGGTCTGAAACCTTTTTCTGTCAAAGAGAAAAAACAACCACAGGGGCAAACTTCAGATGCGGAAGTTCAGCCCAATTCCAAGAAACAAAATTGGCCTAAAAAACAGAAACAGGGAAAGCAACAGCAACCACAAACACAGGATTCTAGTCCTGGGTCTCAAATGCCTGCGCAAACAGAGCGAGTTTATGACTTGCATGATCGCGCAACGATTAAATCACCTGATCGATTTCAGGTTTCTGATCAACGCTCTCCTCGTTCCTTTCAGGAATCATCGGCCGCGAAGACCGGTGTTGGAGGAGGCGGAAGAGGTCAAGGTGGTCAGCAAGGACGCGACCAGCCCCACCAAAAAGAAGGTGCAGGAAAACAAGACGGCTCAACGCCGAAGAGACCACAGTTTGCCAAAAAGAAAGTTGCGGCTTTAACAGCGCACCGATATGCGACAGATAGTGAGAATGCGCCTTCGGAATCTGACTTGGGTTCTGATCTTGCTGGACAGCGCGGCGGAGATTACCATAGTGAGAGAGGCCCTGCGTCCACTACTGAGGGCGACAGCGACTGACATTTATGTTGTGATAGAAACAGCTGATACAAGAGTTGCTCCCCCTGATAGACTTTATGAAATTGTCCTGTTAATAGAAGGTGACATACAACGTACCGTAAAAGGGGTATTTTGGGAAAATCTTTCATCTACGTATGACATTTTGCTTTTGGAGGCAGACTGGCCCCACCTTTTGTTCTCGCAGCACCGCGAGGGGAGGAGGTAATCCTCCCCAGTTTCGCGAACACTATCTTGCAAGAGCATGCGCTGCATTTTGCAGAAGAGTGGGCTAAGGCTCTGGCACCAGCTCTGTACCGCAACCAATGTGGTTGGGACAAATTGTCTCCATGCCACGAAATTCCGTTACGGTCTCAGCCGCAGCCTCAACCTCAAAATCCCATACGGCGTGAAGCAAAATCTTCCGTCGCGGCCATCCTTGAACAATTGGAATATCAAGGGGTGATTGAAACGTGTGTGTCTCCGATGAATAACCCTCTTTCTACTGTGACCAAGCCCGACGGTTCGTATCGTTTGGTATTGGATTACCAGCATTTAAACTCACATTGTCGTAACTGTGCAGTACAGAATACACACAGCTCTGGTTTAGTAAATAGTCTTGTGCGTAAGCGTTTTAAAACCACGCTTGACATTTCTAACGGTTTTTATGCCCACAGATTGGATAGTCTTAGTTCCCAATGGACCAGCTTTACTTGCGCTGGGGTCAAAAAACAATTTCGGCGTCTTCCGATGGGCTATAAGAATAGTCCAGGAATTTTTACTGCCCGCATTGTCTCTCTTTTAGAGATCCTCTTTTTTTTAGAGATCCTCTTTTAGAGAGGATCGACACAGATGCATGCTTGTATTTGGATGACATTTATCTCACACACGACAAAATTTGGGAGCATCTGTGTCGAGTAAACAGCATAATTTGTAACTTTGCAGACATGGGTTACAAGTTTAACTTTTCAAAATTGCACATTGCAGAGTACACAGTGTTGTTCCTGGGCTATGAGCTCAACAATGAAGGTAGAGGGTTGGCTCCTCACTTCCCGGAGAAATGCGCACAACTGCGCGCTCCAACAACACTGAAAAAATTACAATCTTTACTGGGTTTCTTGAATTTCGGAAGGACATACATTCCGGATTATACCCAGCATATCAAGCCATTGTATGCGTTGATTCAACCAACTTTTTCCAAATCATGCTGGCTGCCTGAGCACTCCGCTATTTTGCAATCTTTGCGGCTGATCTGCTCGCTTCTAAATTCTTACTGACTCGTGATAACCACACCAACCTGGTGGTGAGAATAATCCCTGGGACGGTGGGTTTCACATACCTAACTTTTAATGAAGAAGACACAGTACCTATTGCTTACAAATCACACTTGTACACATTGGCTGAAATGCGATTTTCCACTGTGGAGAAAGTTTTAACGGCTGTGCAGATGGCGATTCTAAAAGAACGTGCCCTGGCACAGGGAAAACGCATGTTGGTTGTAACACCGTGTCCTGCCTTGGAGGCAGTTACGAAAGCCTGTGTACCAAACTCAAAAGCTTTGCACCCTCGGTGGATTCAATGGGCTGTATCCTTGACATCTCAAGATGTCACGTTTATTTTTGACGCCACGTTACGGTCGCAGGAGTACTTACAGTATGAATTCGTTCATCCGGCTCCTTTAGCAATGCGACCTTTGGAGGATTTCCATTGCATCATTTACATTGATGGTTCGGCGCAGGTTGCGCATGGCTCTAAACACGCCTACGTTTCCGCATGCGCCATTGTGATCGGTGCCATGGTGAACGATGAGTTCAAGTCCAGGGTCGTGCACACGCAGACTCTAGGGGACTGCACCGCATAATTAGCAGAGCTTCGTGCTCTTTTACTAGCGTTGGAGTACGCAGATCCGAGTGTGACTACTCTTTTTGTGAGTGATTCCTATTACTGTGTCCAGTCTTACAATGAGAACTTGTTCTTTTGGTTTCAGAATGACTTTCGTGATTCCAAGGGTAGCACAATAAAACATAAATTAATCTGGGATCAAGTGGCTGAGCTCAAAGAGCAGTTGCCCCTCGTGTTTGTGATTCATACTCGTGCGGGAGTTCACGCTGTTGGTAACTCACTTGCTGATGAAGCGGCGAAATCAGCGGTATCTACATATTTAGTTGCAGAAGTTACCCGGTCCAAAAGTAAGATTGATAATGACATCTTGGCGGCAGTGGCTGCCACTGAGAAGGGAAGTAAACATCCTGAAGGATTCCCTTCGAAGTACACATACCACTTAAGTCCCGATAAGGTTCCTTTTGTGAAAATACCTGAAGTTGGAGAACGTTTGATTCCCAACTCGGATCGCAGAGCAAGCTTGATTACAGTTGCGCATGAAGGTGTGGCGTCTGCGCATGCGGGCATTTTGGCCACTGTAACTCAATTACAACTACAATTCTGGAGGTGGGGACTGTACAAACAAACGCGCGACTATGTCCTTCATTGTGACATTTGCCAGCAGATTAAACCTGCGCGTCCGCTACAGACGTAGTTGTACATATCTAATAAACCACTAGGCTGTGTTTACCTAGATCACTGCCGTCCTTTTTCTTCTGATACTGCATATAAGTACATCTTTGTAGCAGTTGATTCATGCACACGCTTTGTGTGGGTATGGCCCCATCGCAGCGCTGATTCACAGACTGTCATAAGAGATTTGCGTGTCTTTGTAGGGATTTTTGCCTGTGGTACCTTCCATTCGGATCAGGGTCCGGCTTTCGCCTCTAAGGCGTATAAGGATGCCATGACTTCGATGGGGGTCCAAGTCAAGTTGTCGTCTCCCTACAGACCTGAGGGTAACAGTGTAGTGGAGCGAATGAACCGTGACTTAAAGCAATCTTTGACAGCACGAGTTATAGGCACTGGCAGAAACTGGCTAGCCCACCTCAATGGCGTGCAGCGTGCTCTTAATAATCTCACTAGAAGGTCTCTGGGTGGGTGGACCCCGTACGAAATGCTCTTTGGTATGACGGTCTAGACGGCGTGTCCCGCGCCACAACCTTTGACGTAGATGAACATTTCAATGTTTTACAGGATCTACAAAAGACCAGAGACAGTCTTGCATAGGAACATTTGCCCTCCACATCGGATGATGCGTTGCAGATCTCGGTAGTTGGCTGGCTACCCCAAGTTGGAGAACTGGTTCGAGAGAAGATCGATAACAAGAAAGAATTTGGTCCTTCATATCGAGCTCCGGTTGCTGTGCTTGGAGTGAAGGGCACAAGAACAGTCATTTTACCACCACTACCTGGTCGTAAGGAAAACAGGTTTATCTCTATTGATAATGACAAGATACACAGAGTGGCCGATTCTTCATAGTATAACTCCGGCAGTCTCCTGTCCTTCGATTGCGAGACATTCTGTTATGGCCTCTTCTTCTAATCCTTTGCCTGAGGTGGCCCTTGAGATGCCTGCCGTTTCCAGTCCTTTATTAAGTACTTTACCAATGGATCACATTGATGAACTTGATTACACTTACCCTACTGACTTATCGATGCCGGATTTGCAAACACGTTTGGCTACTGAATCCAGGTTATCTTTTGACTCTGTTTCACAAAATTCAAAAAAACCCTCACGTTTTGCAGTATATGCCACGTTATTTAAAAAAAACATTTTTTGATTCCACCTTGGACATATATTTGGCTGGTGCTTTTTGTTGTATACCTTTTTATGTCAGTTGGTTTTGTGTTTTATTTTTTCCGCCTTATTGAGGGACACTATGTTGAAGAAAGATCATGCATTCGACATCTTAATGGAACTTTGGCTCCCCTTCCCTCGTCCCATGCAGCACATCGACTGAAGAGAGACTTACATTTTGTAAACATCCCAGCTTGGCCTGTTCTTGATGGGATTGTGTGGGATGCAGTTACATTTCAGATTCATGGCCCTACTGAAGTGGTTAATGTCCCCAATGTACTGAGGGTTAACATGGGGGATGTAGTGAAACAAAACACACGGTCTGATGATTGGGATGTTCAGGCTGTTGAAACGTTATTTTCTGATTTAAAATATTATGCTGCCTTTGATGCTGAAGATTTATACTTAGATTCTGCTAATTATGGTGAATTGTTTTGCTTCCAACATTTTGGCAACCATTATCTACATAAAGCAAATTCCAGAAGGGATACTGTAAATTACACTCAGTGGGAACATTGCCCAGCCCCTATACAAGGCAGTTCAAGTACTTTTTTGAAAAAGTACACTTATTTTACCGACTTTAATCAGTCCAATCCTGAGTCTTTTTATTTCAAAATGACACAGAAGCCCATGTCCAAGGTTAGACTTACCGATACAAAATTGTTGTATTCGAAGTCCTTTCTAGACGATTTGGCTGTAGAAGGCTACGAGCTATGGAAGGAAACAATTGACAATAAATCAGTTTGTGGTTCTAAAAGTTGGCAGGTACAAGGCAGTGAGGCTTTGCACAGAGCATGTCTCAACCCAAATCATATGTTGTTTTTAAATTCTAGTATTTCACAGACTACATGCTTTGGATTGGCTACTTCTAAAAAATTAAATACACCGACTATCCCTAATTTGGAGGAATATTCCGGTTGGAAAAATGTTACGCGATTTTCCATTGATGAGTTGCAGGCCTTATTGCAAAATGAGTCCTTTAACATTTCCAGTTTGGATCCAAAAGGTTGGCTGATGTGGCACAGGAGTTCAGATTCATGTCAACGTCGTTTTCTGGGGTTAGCTGATGGGTTTACACATGTCAAACCTGACCCCCGCTTTGATACTGACCATTCTGTCACCACTTACTCTGTAGGAAAATTATGTCAGAATTGGCTGAAACATTCTACCTTGGCTGCCGTTAAACTGCATCTCTCCAAGCTCACTGAAGATGTGGATTTAAATGATTTCATTAAAGGCCCGGCTAGTGGTAGATCTAAAAGAATGATATATGCAATTTATAATGAAATCTGGAGGACTTCACAAATTGACGCTGCTACACACCTTAGAGCTATTGATCAAGTAAATTTAGAAAAAGTACTTTTAGTCATGGATAATAGTATTAACATGCTTTCTTCCCGCATTTACACGTTGAATAACATTGTGTCTTCTGTTGTTGATATTGTGCAGGATGAGGTGTCTGTATTATACCATGGTCAAAATCAGTTGCGTTCAATTATGCAATTTGCCTGGACCCTGCAAACACTGAAGTCTGGGCGTGTGCCTTGGTGTTACATGAATGTTTCCTCTCTTTTTGCTCCTTTTAATTTAACTGATAAGCAGCGCTTGCTTTCCATGCGAGATTCATCCTTTTCCATGTTACACATTGAGAGGTTGGAGTCTTTGCCGTTTTCTGTGGCAGAAGCCACTGCTGCGACGTGGCTTATCCACGGTTTAATTACATTGCCATTTGCTTTATATAAATTTACAAATTGTATGCGTTATATTGCCATAGGTAGATATGAACCATTGAGCAGCTCTTTCCTCCATGAGGTATGGTCCCTTCCATTCACATACCGTTGCCTCAAAGACGAGAAAGAGGTTTATCTAAAAGGGGAGGAGTGTACAGAATCACCTGATCATTCATTAATTTGTATACACATTCAATTGCACGGTTCATGTAACCAGGACCGGCCTAATTTAGCTTGTGTTTTGAAAGGCACTCCTGTTCCCGCAATTGTTCCCACATTCACATTACTGACAAATGGGAGTTATTTACTTTTAAATAACGAAGACTGTTGTGGGTTAATTAAAGGTGTCGGTTATGTGGTAACCGTATCAGAACGTGTGGTGTGTTGCAAAAACGTTCTGTATCCTCCTACACATGGGAATTCGGATGTTTCCATCTGGCCGCGTATCCCAACCTTGAAAACAGAGTTCAATGGTATGAGTAGAATAAGAGCCCTTTTGTCTCAAAAAGAAGTGGCCCTGAGTTCGGCTCGAGAAACATTCGTCCTTCACATAGCTAACACGCGCACAGAGGTGCAAGCGCTATTGAATACTGATTTGCCAGTGCATTTCAGTGAGTTGGTACATCAAATCTTTAATGCCTCCTCCACGTCTGGCCTGCCACATTTTTTTAAATTAGTTAGCAGTGGTCTTGTGACTTCTTTTGAAAAGATTTTTGGGGTCATCCCTGCTTTCTTTCACAGTATCTTTTCAAGCTTGTTTGGAGGGTTTCCTTTTTTGCTGGCGCTGGCTGCAGGCATTCTGGTGATATTTTGTTTTATTAAAAATGGATGCCCCTCGTGTGTTAGAAGACACACAGCCCCACCTGGCACTGTTTCGCAACCGGACGCTTGACTACTATGGCACACTGCCGCTTGCGACTTTAAGCACGGCATTTGGATTGTCTTTTCGATTTTCCTATTTCACATGTGTCCAGCCTGTGTTACATTGCCTGAGCTGCGATTTCGACTGGGCCATTGATTTGTGTCTCTGCAAGATGGTATCTCCTGACGTCGACTTTAATCACCTGATGGGTCCCGTAGTTACTCACAAGTTGGTTTGTCCTGGCGAAAGGATTATGGCCTTGATAGCGATGCATGGACTAATGGGTCAATGGAACGTACTTGCAGCGGCGCAAGACTTCTTGGCACAGAGCTATATCGAGAACCCACCGAGTTGTCCTCTGATAATGCTAGAGGCTCCGGTGCTGGAGGAGCATGTATGTTCTTTCCCACTACTGAATTGGATGGCTGAACTGTTTTCGGATGATGACAGTGATTTCATGCTGGAGGCTGTTGCTGCATATTTTGCTTATTCAGTCCTGTCCTGAAAAACATTCGAGGCTTTGGATGAAGTCCCCTTCATATTTCAAAAAAGAAAAAAATTGTTTTACACTCCCAGACCTATTGCCTTGACCAATAATATACTTTTATTTTTTGCAAATTTTTTACAAATTGACCTGACTAGTTATTATTGAACTCTGTTTTCATGAAGTGCCCTATTCTGGTCTTAGAACTTCCAGTGACATTGGCTACATTACTTATTTTGTCCGTGCTCGGATCATTGGGGGGGTGTCATATAGATACTGCTTGCCTATATACCGTGTTAAGTTAGCATGAGCTTATTAAAGTGTTTAAACGCCATTTTTCCTTTAGCTGCTTTTGCACACGACACATAATTGTTATTTTAGCTTTCAACCTAGAAGAGCAGTGTGATTTAGATGAGAATAATATGTTATTGCTCTGATATCAGCTTTGTTTGGTAAAACATGTCTGCACCGTGAGTGCTGAAGTTTCCCAGGATAAGTCGACACAGTGTTGTTGTAAGGTCTGATCTTCGCACCTTACTAGACATAACATGAATGCAGCTGCTGCCAAGATCTGGCTTTACGCAGGTTTTATATTGCTTTTCTAAGAGCACACGTAACACACACACTTGATGGTGCTTCGCTTACAGAGAGCTGGTGGAAGATGATGTGATCCTCTGCCACTGAGATTTTGAGGTATGGGCCCGCCCTGCTAAAACCCAATGAGACCTTCATAGATAATAATAATATTCTATGCTAGTTAGGGAGGGTGAGATTCAGGTGTTGCTAAAGCCTATTCATTTAAGCCAATTAGCATGCTATCACCTTTCGCATTTTATGGACTGTTAACTATGCTGATAACTTTGCTTGTGATAATATGTTTGCTAGTATTATCTAAGATACTGAGCTTGAGAACCCTGCATTAGTAAATAAATATTTCAAACGTGCACGTGTCCTCTTTTACTCCACGTTCTGGTTTGTAATGATTGCATAACGAAAGAGTGTTCATGTGTTCCACGATGCCTGAGGTATTCTAAGTTCGTGTTCTGGTCTGTCTGATCATTGGGAAGTCATACTGACCAATGAGACACTGTAGCTAGCTCGGTAAGGGGATTTTGGGTACTGAGGTGAGTTTTAGGGCACCCTGATTCGCTGAGGTTCCGAATCTCTATGCACAGTTCTGTAGGAGAACGGAATTCCCGCTACAGTTCCCTATCTTGCCACCTATAGAAGAAATGTCAAAAGTTAAATTATTCGCAGATGATATTATCTTATACCTTCATCCCGATAAATTTAATTTGGATAAAGCTTTCCAAGAATTTAACCAGTTTGAACGGATTGGTGGATATAAGATTAACCAGAATAAAACTGAGGTGTTGGTACTGAATTCGGACTGCAACTTTTTAACATAAAATTTAAGATTGCAAGCATTAAAGAACGAACCAATCAGATACCTAGGTATTTATGTCTCCAATCAATTCAATCAACTATTTACCTTGAACTATCTAACAACTAAGTAAGGTCGAAATTTGCGAATTCGCGTTCCGAGAATTCGCGCGAAATCGAATTCGCAATCCGCAAAATCCGCAAAATCCGCAAATTCATGCAATTTGCAGATTTTTGTTTTTTGCGTGTTCGTGTTTTTTTTTGCATGTTCGCGGGTTTTTTGCGTGTTCGCGGGCCGCTTGCATGGTGAAGTTACCCATGCGGTCGTGTATAGGCACAGCACCCTCTGGTTCACCACTGCCACCCTCTGGTTCATCACTGCCACCCTCTGGTTCACCACTGCCACCCTCTGGTTCACCCCTGCCACCCTCTGGTTCAGCACTGTCACCCTCTAGTTCACCACTGCCACCCTCTGCTTCACGACTGCCACCCTCTGGTTTATTACAGCACCTCTGGTTCACCCCTGCCACCCTCTGGTACAGCACTGTCACACTGGTTCACCACTGCCACCCTCTGGTACACCACTGCCACCCTCTGGTTCATCACAGCACCTCTGGTTCACCACTACCACCCTCTGGTTAACCACTGACACCCTCTGGTTCACCACTGCCACCATCTGGTTCACCCCTGCCACCCTCTGGTTCACCACTGCCACCCTCTGGTTCATCACAGCACCCTCTGGTTCACCCCTGCCACCCTCTGATACAGCACTGTCACCCTCTGGTTCACCACTGCCACCCTCTGGTTCATGACTGCCACCCTCTGGTTCATCATAGCACCTCGGGTTCACCACTGCCACCCTCTGGTTAACCACTGTCACCCTCTGGTTCAGCACTGCCACCCTCTGTTTCAGCACTGCCACTCTCTGGTTCACCACTACCACCCTCTGGTTCACCCATGCCACCCTCTGGTTCACCACTGCCACCCTCTGGTTCACCCCTGCCACCATCTGGTTTATCACTGCCACCCTCTGGTTTATCACTGCCACCCTCTGGTTCACCCCTGCCACCCTCTGGTTCAGCACTGCCACCCTCTGGTTCAGCACTGTCACCCTCTGGTTCATCACTGCCACCCTCTGGTTCACCACTGCCACCCTCTACCGAGACCTTTTGTGACGCAGCGGCAGCACAAAAGATGCGCCATGGTGCTGGGTATTAACAACGTGATGCATCTGAGAGATGCGTCACGTTGTAAAGCCCTGCGCATTCAGGAGGCGTTCCGGTGCAGGGGAGGGCATTCTTGCGCAGGAACGCCTCCTAAAAGTGGCTGAGTGAAATCTACAAGATTTCACTCAGTCACTTTCAGGCCAATGCTGCGTCAAAACCCTGCGCCTGCTTGAAGCAGGCGTGGGGCTTGATGCAGCATTGGGGAGATAGTGCCCCCCAGAGCTTTGCTGGAGCTGCGTCGCAAGAGCGACGCAGCTCCAGCAATGCGCTGCTTTTACGCGACGCATCTGTGCCGTTTTTGCCACATGGTGCGCCGCATTGTAAATGCGGCGCACCATGGGTGGCGGAGCTGCGGCGCACAATAAGTTATTGTAAATCTGCCCCTATACATTTAGCCACCGAGGGAGCACTTACTGATTAGACAGTAGAAAATACTCCAGTTGAGTAGAGGTATTGCACAAAAAGGTGGCCTCTTCGTGGACAAACACTCAGGGCGGGATTCATTCTGCCCCCTGTTAGACTCGTTTTTTGTGCCCTTCTGCCCTCTGTTAGACTCGTTTTTCCCTTGTTTTTCTGCCCCTCTGCCCTCCGTTAGACTCGTTTTTCCCTTGTTTTTCTGCCCTTCTGCCCCCTGTTAGACTAGTTTTTTGTGCCCTTCTGCCCTCTGTTAGACTCATTTTTCTCTTGTTTTTCTTCCCTTCTGCCCTCTGTTAGACTCGTTTTTTGTGCCCTTCTGCCCTCTGTTATTCCCTTGTTTTTGTGCCCTTCTGCCCTCTGTTAGACTCGTTTTTTGTGCCCTTCTGCCCTCTGTTAGACTCGTTTTTGTGCCTTTCTGCCCCGTTAGACTGGTTTTTTGTGCCCTTCTGCCTCTGTTAGACTTGTTTTTCCCTTGTTTTTCTGCCCTTCTGTCCTCTGTTAGACTGATTTTTTGTGCCCTTCTGCCCTTTGTTAGACTGCTTTTTGTGCCTTTCTGCCCTCTGTATCACCACATCATCACTCAGCGCTACCTCAGCATCACTCAGCACCACCACATTATCACTCAGCACCACCACATTATCACTCAGCATCACTCAGCGCTACCACAGCATCACTCAGCGCCACCACATTATCACTCAGCACCACCACAGCACCACTCAGCACCACCACAGCATCACTCAGCACCACCACAGCATCACTCAGCACCACCACAGCACCACTAAGCACCACCCCAGCATCACTCAGCACCATCCCAGTATCACTCAGCACCACCACAGCACCACTCAGCATCACCGCAGCACCACTCAGCACCACCACAGCACCACTCAGCGCCACCCCAGCATCAATCTGCGTAACCATTCAACAACAACTGGTTCAAATATGTTCTCTCAATGTTTCAAACTTTATTACAAATGTCACAAAAAGATGTTAATATTTCACTTCTGTTATTGGATTTTCGTCACAATAAAATACACTGAACATAATGTTCACAAAAGTTATTTACAAAAGTTTAAGCTATTGCCATTATAAATTAAAATCACTTTTATTTAAGTATTAATTATTTAAAAAAATTAAAAGCCATTGTAATTTGTAATATCAATACAGCTAAGTCACGTAAATATAAAACATGCTGCATTGCAAATTCTATAGGTGTCACATTTGCGAAAGTTATAACTATTGGCATTGTAAATGACAAAGCTATTAATTTAGCTATTTTCAAATCAAACACATAAATAAAAAAAATTGTCATTTACAAGACCAATAGCTCAAATTTTCCTAATGCGAGACCTATTGCATTGCAAATGCTTGTTTTTATATCTGTCAGTGCTTCCTGTTGAGGTTTAATTTTCGTGACAGGCGCCTCATTGCCAACTTGTAACTATTCTCTGACCCTGCTTCAAGGGTCAGAGCAGGGTCAGAGAATAGTTGCAAGTAGGCAAGGAGGCGCCAGGAAGCACTTACAGGCTTACAGCAGTAGGTGCCCAAGTTGAAGTTAATTTCTTTGTAACCCTTTTGTAAAAGGTTACAAAAAATTAGCTTCAACTTTTGCACCTGCTGCTGTAACCCTGTAGTGTTTGGCTGAAAATTCGTCCCCGCTGATTCGCGGATTTTACCGCGATTTCCCGAGATTCACGGATCGCGAAATCGCGGAAAATCCGCAAATTTTGCGAGCGGAACGAATTTTCAGCCCATGCATACTAACAACTCGGAATAAAATTCGAACTTTACTCGAGAGATGGACAGTACTGCCTCTAACCTTGATTGGCCAGGTCGAACTTATTAAAATGTCGATCCTTCCTTTGCTGGTCTTTTTTTTTTAAACGTTCCATTAAAAATCAATTTGCGCTATTTTAGCGAGATTGAATCGATGATTAAGGACTTCTTCTGGAACAAGAAAGTTTCAAGGGTGAAATTAAGTACACTACAGCTAGTAACTACAGAAGGGGTCCTAGCACTACCAAATATACGAACATATTACATGCCGGCAATAATGGACCTTACAGCTCGCTTATCGGCACATAATAGACAGCTTGACATGTTTTTTTACGAATAAATGGTGCATGAGGCAGGCTCGCAAGTCCCGACATTTTTAAAAACAGCAAAATTACCAAAGAAGACAAGATATAAGACCATTTGAGATATAACATATAGATTACAGTCTTTTTTTTAAACAGGAAGTTGGGGTGGTTTGTGTTATTTGAAAATAGAGGAGTGCAAGAGCCTGGGGCTGCAAATCCACTCAAGTAAACTTCAAAAATGGATGGAGGCAGACTTTGGGGATTTGGGGTCCTCCTTTGTTTCAGGGAGGCTCATTACTTGGCTAGAGGTTCTGGCTAGGTCTGATAATAAACTAAAAACGGGATTTCGGGAATTTTTTCAAATGATACATTTTATACAAAAATAGTATGTGTCGGCTGGGGAAAGGCCCCTGGCCAGTGCCCTGTACAAAGCAAAAATAACAGGACTAGGAAATTGCTATAAACTTCTTAAGAAGGGGGAAGCCTCTCCTTTAGTGGATGGTATCTTGGCCAAAATATCCCAGGAAACCAACTGTTTGCCCAGGAGTGGACACCTCACAGGGAAAGCCAGGATGGGTTCCACAGCGGTATTCGTACAAGCGCCTTGAGACCCTTGCGGGTGAGTAGTGCGCTATATAAGTATCAATTTTACTGTTACTTTTCAAGGCAGGAGTGGGAACGGATTACTGAAGTGGGTCATAAGTCTCTCAGAGCGGGAAATTTTAAGAATGGCGATCCTATCCCGTTGGCTGGCCTACCTCACTCCTAAAGCATTAAGCAAACGCTTTTTAGGAGTAGGAAACAAAATGCTTTAGATGTCAGCTACATGAGGGGGGTGATTGGATGCACATTTTAAATACATGCCCGAAGCTGTTGCATTTCTGGAGTAAGATCTTTTCTTCAATAAGCCAGTGCATAAACAAAGCAATTGAACCCAAAGCCGAAATAGCCTTGTTTGGCATCTCAACAAGGAGAAAGGATTTGTCTTGTGCAGAAGTAACTTTCACTGCAATCTGCACTTTAGTCGCCCGTTCTCTAATTCTTCAAAATTGGAGGTCACAGGAGGTACCATCTTATTTTAAATGGGTAAACAAAATGAGACGGACGAAAAAGTTTCCAGAGGCTTATGCCAAAAGAGTAGGGTCAACGAGAAAATTTACAAATATTTGGAAATATATTCCTAATAGTGCATCCACCACTACCACATAGCATTTCACATTGGAATACTAATAACACATGAGGCCTGAGGTAGAGAAATGAATACTATTTACCGAAAAAGCTGCACTTCAGTTAAAATTATAAGGCACGTTTGCACTTTAAAAATTTCAGCACTTTAGCACTTGAGCACTTTAATCTAAAGGCTCAATTGGAATAGAGTATACAGTTTTTTGCACTAGCCGCGTGTTAACTATTGAAGCTACTAAACTGTTAAATAGTAATTGAAAAACTGAATAACTCTTTTGTGTTTAGCTGTTTTTTTTTGTATTTCCATTTTAATGGCTCATAAATGTATATTAATGATTGTTGCAGAATGATATGAATTATTGGATTGCACTTGAATTCATTCTGATGTATAATTATCCCTATGTATTTTTTTGTATTTCTCTGCTCTGCTCAATAAAAATAAACACCTTTTGCACTTCCAATTTCATTTCCACTCACACTTGATATGCAATCACATGGAAATTTGAATAATCCCACTCTGATATATTAGAACAATATTCATACTTTTATTAATCAAGGAGTTGACAAATCCAATCAAAAACGCCTAAAATTGATCACATTCTTTCGACATATCGCAAAACTGAAAAACATTATGACAATAATTCTTTAAAAAAGTTTATTTTTTCATGAGATTAGCCTATTTAAAGCATTTGTTAAATACTTGATGGGTTATTGCTTTGTTAAGGCTAAATATACAATCAGAAATATTCCACTAAACGTGCAGAGATATTTAATTAAAAAAATATAAAACATATAACAAAGCCAACACAAATTGGGAGAATCTAATAGACAAGCACATGTCTTTTCGTCACTAATCTGTTAAACTCCTTTTCCACTATACAGGTTATCTTTAAAGAATCAATGTCCACTGTATCCTTCACCGCGTATCGATTTAGTATATTCTAGTGTATGAACAGGGTGTGACAAATAAATGATTATGAGGTCCCATGAGGTGCAATGGTGAGGGAGTTCACCATGTTATCGGTCACCACATCAGCTCCTGCGGGAACACCCATTTCCTCAACCCTAATCCTAAATGTATGTATGTATCTGGTATTTTTAATGCGTGAACTAATCACCCCTAGGGTTCACAAGGCTCTTTTTATTTTATTTTTTTAGAACTAGAAGCAGCATAAGAGAAACAAAGGTAAATGTATACAATGAATAATAGGGAATAACAGAGATGCAATAGAAAGAACAAAAAGCTACAGAAGTAGATACGTTATACATACATTTGAGACTTGAAGCAGAAAATACTGAGACTACGACTAAAAGCTATTAAATAAGAAAAGGACGAAAAAAAAAAAAAAAGATTATTATAGGAGAACTAATAAACAGAATTTTGTATGAGTCAGCCAATTCCACTAGGAATTATCCCAGCTTTCCAATTCGAAACCGGCCGCCAGGTTGCCTCCCCTCGTAGCCTTGCATTATAGCCTCTAATAGCAAAAGTGGCCGACTCATAGCTATACACTGCCAAGAAACGAGCTAACCACATCTGAAAGCTAGGTGGGGAAGCTTCCTTCCATCGGTCGGACAAGATTAACCTCAGTACCGCAGTGCCAATGAACAACAATCTTTCTTCAGATTTTGAGAGTTTTAAAGAGTTATCAAAACCTAAAACAAATAGGGTATCAGACTCGGGGAGTTTATGACCAAATCATTTTTCCCAGAAAGAAGTTATCATACTTTTCAAAACAGTGAGCTCTGAACAATTGCTAAACATATGGACAAGAGTCGCGGGTCCATGTGAACATCGCGGATACATATCATTCTCTCTTTTACCCCATGCATAAAGTTCACCAGGCTCTGGGGGCCTTTGAGGAGATTAAGTGAGCTATTGCCCAGAGTCACAGGGTGGTGAGCTGAGCTGTCACCGGAAATCGAAAAGTGTCAGCCACTCTGGCGAATATATGTTTATACTTCGCAAACTAAAACAAGACATACTTTCACAAAGTTGTTTTTAGTTCGCAAGTACCATTACAATGCATTTTTTTATAACGCATAGCATTACTTCGCAAGTGCTTTGAAATGCATATAAAACGTCTTGTCAATGGGTCCCGATTCCCTGCATACTTTTACAATGCATTTTTATTTAAATTACCACAACACTAGGCTAATTTCTTCATCCATTAACACTACCCTACATAACACATTTCCCACAACACTACCCTAACCCCTCAAACATTTACCCCAGCACGACCCTTCCCCTTCCCCCAATCCAGTCTCTACATGCAAATACTACCCTGCACGACCCCCCACACTACACTAAACCCTAAAACACTGCCCTACACTACACACAAACACAACACTATCCTAAACACTAAAACACTACACCCTGCACGACCCTCCCCTTACCCCATTCCAGTCCCTAACCTCAAACACTACCTTGCATGACAAACCCAACACTACCCTAAACCCTTATACACTACTCTACACTACACAAACATCACACTACCCTAAACCCTAAAACACGACCCCCGGCACTACCCTCCTCCTTCATCAGTCCAGTCCCTACACTCACACTACCCTACATGACACCCAGACACTACCCTAAACCCTAAAACACTACCCTACACTACACAAACACCAAAACACTACCCTAAAATACTACTCCCTGCATGACCCTCCCCGACCACCAGTCCGCCCCTACACCGAAACACTACCCTGCACAACTCCCGACACTACCCTTAACCCCAAAACACTACTCCTTAAACACTACAACACAACCCTTAATCCTAAAAGAATATCCCCTTCATGACCCACACCCTACCCTTAACCCTTAAAAACTGCACAGCCCCTCTTACCTCTCTCTCCTCAAAGTTCCTCTCTTCTCCTTCCAGCGTCGTCAGCGGGCGGTGATCAGTGCACGTCGTTGTGCAGAAACGAAAGAGCCTCAGTTTCCTAACAACGATGTGGATCGCATTACAACGCTTGCATTGTAACAGCGCATGCGATGTAATAACATGCGTCATATAGGCTACGCGTTGTTACAGCGCATGCATCGTTATGCTTGCGTTGTAATAGTATATGGTGTAATAGCCGCGTACTAATGGCTGTTCGCCCCTCTGGCTGCTGCACCACAACACTCCTTATGTAGCATTGTAAAAAACGACCAAGCAATGCAAAATGTTATCTTTAGCTAGATGTCAACAGATCCTAATTCTATGATTCTCATGCAATGTATATGCACTCACAGCATAGAGGTCAGATAGGCATCCCAAGAGGAAGCATCTACCTTCTGACTTGCTCCTGGCTTGCAGTGTCCCTGCTACCTGTCACCAACCTCATACATCAAGAAAGCAGCTGCAGGAAGAGACACTCATTAAGACCCTATGAGCTCGGTTTTCATTTCTTGCCAGCACTCTATCTAATCAGAGCACAGGAAGCTGATTTTGAAATATTGATGTCACTTCCGGTACCCCATTCCCTTTGTGACTGGAGGTATGTGGTTGGCTGACAATCTTGCACACCAAAATGCATCTCAGGCGTCCAAAAACTTTTGTAAATTCTGTTGTAATTGTGTGAGTAGTGTACTGCATATTTTGTAGGGAATTGTTGATTTTGTTTTAGAAATGGAAGATTCTTCCTACGCCTGCTATCGCTAGCTTCCTGCTGCCGAAGCTGAATTATAAATGAGCTGTTTGGCACCTCTTGCGTTTTAATCATTCTAATTACAATGGTCGTGTCACGAAGATGCCAACCTGAGAAACAGAAAAGAAGGTAGTGGCTCCCGAGGGATTGATTTGTAATGAGAAAATTGTCTCCCGAGACTTCAAAATGACAATTTCCTCTCCGCCGCTTCGGAGCGGAAACTTTCCCTGGACAATTTCACATTTGATTATTTTCACTATCATTTTTGCCCCGAACTGCTTGATTAGCATCTCGCTCACCTAAGAAATTAGACTAAACTTTATGACATAAAGGCAGCACACAATTATGCTAATGCCGCGAAACTGTAAATTATTTTCAGATGCAAACATCACATGACCACATTACCAAGCAGACCGCGTCGAGCAAACCGTACGCATTTGTCTCAATTAAGTGGTTTCAGGAGAGTTCTTAAAACGGCTGACTTCCTTCACCTTTCTCTAACACACTTTCAGACATTGCTCTTACTAACATGAACAACTGAGCAAGGCCGGATGTATTTCTAGGCAGATCGACGTAGCAAAGGGCAATATTGTCACTTTCGTCACTCTGAGGTCAACGGGAGAGTGACATTGTCAAATTGACATTAACGTCCAAGCACACTTCCGGTTCACTTGCATCAGTGGAATGCTGCTCTCCAAGTCAGGGGTGCCTTGTGGATGCCTGCGCAGGGTAACATTAACCTTACTGCACTGGAAAGGTGGAAGTTAATTCACCAAAATGCCAGAGGTAGAACAGGGCGAGTCTTGAATACAAATTGCTACCCCTCCTGGGCTGAATTTAAATTCATGTTATGTTTCTACACTTCTTATACAGCGCCAACCAGACCTACAAAGGATGATTAAGCGCTGTACATCACAGGCATGATAGACATTAAGAGGTTGTAATAGAGAGAGAACTATAAACACGTTCAGATATGCGTGGAGATGTAGGACAGGTGTATGAGTGATCATAGCGATAACAGTACGCCAACGAGCGGGTTAACTGTACCACTGAATAAAAGACAATTTAGATTTATAAAAGCTAGCTGACGTGCAGGACGTGTGTGAAGTTCCAAAGGAATAACAGACAACAAATTCAAACGGGTTTAATGTTAAAAAACATCAAAAGTGTACCATCCTCCGCTAACATCCCTGCAACTTCTGCCACTAGTCCCCAAGACAGGATGCAGCCCTACAGCTAGAGAGGTCAACTTCGAAGCTGAGGGTGCGAGTCTCGGCAACGACGCTCAACATCCTGTGATTCTGGACAAATCACTTAGGGGCAGATTTATGAGGCACTTGCGCCACGTTTATGCCGCTGTTGCGTCACGCAAGGCGGCGTAAACGTGGCGCATCCCTACGAACGATTTACAACGTGACGCATCTAGGCAGATGCGTCACGTTGTAAAGCCCTGCGCCGCTTGTGGGCGTTCCGGCGCAGGGTGGGCGTTCCGGGGCAGGTGCGCCTCGCAAAAGTGGCTGAGTGAAATCTATAAGATTTCACTCAGTCACTTTCAGGCCAATGCTGCGTCAAAAGCCTGCGCCTGCTTGAAGCAGGCGTAGGTCTTGACGCAGCATTGTGGAGATGGGGCACCCCCGAGCCTTGCTGGAGCTGCGTCGCGCTTGCGACGCAACTCCAGCAATGCGTCACCTTTACGGCACAGATGCGTCACGCATCTGTGCCGTTTTTGCCCCATGGTGCACCGCATCATAAATGCGGCGCACCATGGGTGGCGGAGCTGTGGCGCACTGTGGCACATGTTAACTGGCGCATCCCTGGCGATGCGCCAGTTAACATAAATCTGCCCCTGTATCTCCCGGTGCCCAACAAAAATAAAAAATAAAATGAATGTGTGTGCCTGTAACGCAACTGGAGCCTATGTAGAAAGCTCTGATATCTTCGGGTCTAGTTTGCGCTATATAAAACTCTAAGGGGCATATGTATGAAGCCCATTTCCCGTTCGCAAACAGGCCGATTCTCAGAATCGGCCCGTTTGCGAATTGGAAGAAGTCTATTATGATGTATCATCCCAAAAGGCCCTCGCAAAATAGGTAATTGCAAAATTTGTGATTCCTTATTTTGTGAAAGCATTTAGTGCCAGATGGATCAAAGGATTTTGCCCCATTCTATGTCTATGACAAAATACGTTCATGCATATGGCCCTTAAAGAATCGCAAATTGCGATCTAAAAAGCACCCAAGTTGTGCGATTTCTCCTTAGGAATCGCAAATTACCACCAACTTCAAGTTGGTGGTAATTTGCGATTTCTTTGAAAAATGCACTTTTTTGCATTTTTCAAAGTGCCATGTGGCGCACATACATGTCCGTAGGGCATGTATGTGTGCCACATATGCACACATGTACATTTCAGGGGTGCACCAGGGTGTCCTTTTGACACCCTGGCACCCTTGAAATTGCATTCTCGATTTGCGATTCTCTAATTGAGAATCGCAAATTGAGAATGTCTTCCCATTAATTCCTATGGGCCTCAAGGCCCAAAGGATTGAATGAGGCGGTAGTCCTTAATTGCGAATGGCAATTTGCGATTCGAAATTAAGGAATATGTACGATTCACAAAATTATTTGCAAATCCTATGTTTTGCGATTGTCAAATAGCAATTCTCTGAAAATGGCAATTCGAGAATCGCAAATGTATCCTTTGATACATATGCCCCTATAAAAATAAAAATAAACTACTCCCAGTGACCTTCCAAGTACCCAGTAAGTTAGGCTCTTGAGTCATAACTTCTCACATTCTAAGAATGCCATTACAAATGGAGGGGCATATTAACACGGGCCTTATCTCTGCTTTTTTGGCTTTAAAAGCCAAAAAAGCAGAGATAATATAATCGCCTTATCTGCTTTAGCGCATGTTAGCACCCGTTTTTCCGACACCTCGCTTTGCATATCTAAAGAGATGTAAAGTGGGCGTCACTGGGCAGTACTGCTTGTAAATTATCGCTGATGTGCCACATCGTGATATTTACAAGGATGCCCACGCATTTTAGCAGACGTTAGTTTTTGGCGAAAAAACTAACGCCTGCAAAAATGCTGACGTAGGCATACTTACCATTGTGGGTGTATTATGCTGATATGACCACAGGGTCATATCAGCAAGGTTATCACTGTTTTTCAAGGAACATCGCTGAAAAACCAGCGATGTTCCATTGAAAACATCGCTATAGCTGAAATAATTATCACCATTGCGCTATGCGTTGTTAATACAGCGCTAGCATAGCGGTAGATTATAGGTAAGAGAACGGTACATCAATATGCATTCTTTGTGGATGTCGGATGTGCAGGTATGGTTAGAGAAATGTTTTTATGTCAGACAAGAGCAAATAGAGGTTTTGTTAGAAATGGGGTTCTCTATATGGCAGTGGTATGCATCCTGTCCAAGTAGGGGCCCTTTCTTCAAGTCAGGGTGAGGGGATTACACAGCTAAACTCACCCCTTGGTAGCGTGGCACTAGCAGCCAGGCTTATCTCAGAGGCAATGTGTAAAGTATTTGGACACAGTGAAAACACTACCAAATGGACACCACACCAGTTTAGAAAAATAGCCAATATTTACTTAATCAGAACAAGATCGAAACAACAAAAACCCAACATACATATATCAAAAAGTTCAAAACTGTTTAGTCCATATACAAATATGGATGCATTACTTTTTGTGCAAAGTACCTGTGATGTGTCAAAATTACAAGCCGAAAACAGGCGAAAGAGGTGAGGCAGCCGAAAGCAAAGTGTTGTGTTGGTTTCTTACATGCAGAGAAGGTGATGTGTCAGTTCCTTGATCCCATGGGAGGTGAAGCGTTGGTTCCTGAGAGGAGGTGATGCATCAGTTTCTTACTACATAGGCAGATGATGCATCAATTCTTTGGACACACGGCCTCTGTTCTTTACTGATGCCCGACGTCGATGTAACTTTGGTGCACAGGTGCAATGTGTGAAAATCTGGATATGCTGGAAGTCGATGCAGTGACGGCAAACAGGCGCCGTGTTGATTTCTTCAGTCGCAATCAATGATGCGTTGATCTTCTCAGCTGCACAGCAGAGCTTGAGTTGAAGTCAGTACCGTGGCCTCAGACTTTGATGACCGATGTGCTGAACTCGGGATGCAGCGGTTCTTCGGGACAAGGGCAGATGCTGCGTTGATTTCTTTGGCTGCATGGTGCATGGAAATTTCTCCAGCAAGGCGGTGCTGCATCAGAAAAACAGGTGCTGGAAAGGAGAAGCTTCGATTTTGCATGGTTTTGCAGCTTTTTGTATCAGGAAACATCTCCAAGTGCTCAGAACTGGAATTGGCACCACTTGGCAGGTCAGAACTACCAGCAGTGGAGTTTGTGGAAAATGCAGATGAAATCGTTGATGTCCCTGATGCTTCTTAACTGGAGTCAAGCACAAAAAAGCCCTTGGACACACTTCACAAGCAGGATGTACAGCAAAGTCTAATTCTTTTCCTCTCGAAAGAAGAAGCAGTAACTGCAGGTCAACACATCAAAGCAGCACACAGCAAAGAGGCAGTACGCCTCCTGACAACTGCTTAGCTCTTCTTCTTGGCAGAGGTTCCTCTTGACTCAGAAGTGTTCTAAAGGTCTGGGTTTTTAAGTCCAATACTTATACCCCTTCTGGCCTTTTAAGTAGGCATTCTAAAACGGATTATCTTTGTAGTGCAAAAGTTGTTGCCGTACCTGATCTTGGCTCCAGACACACTCCAGGGGGTGCGGAGACAGCATTGTGAGAGGCCAGGCACAGCCCCATTCAGGTGCAGGTGACAGCTCTTCCCATCACTCTAGCTCAGGAAAGCCCTTCAGCCCGGAGATGAGCAATCAGGATATGATTGGCACACCCCAGCTCCCTTTGTGTGACTGTCTAGAGTGAAGGCCCAACAGGCTCCTGTCAGTCTAAACCAGACATTGAATCCACAGGCAGGCAGAGGCACAGGATGGTTAAGCAAGAAAATGGCCACTTTATAAAAGTGGCATTTTCAAACACACAATTAAAAACCACCATCAATAAAAGGCGTGTTTTTAAATTCTGTGCTCAGAGAGCCCAAACTCCAAATCACTTCCTTTTTCCAATTAAAAGTTACACTTGTAAAATGTTACAAGGCACCTTCAATGATAACCTATGAGCGAGCAGATCCTTACAATAGTGAAAAACAAAATTGGCAGTACATCACTATTAGGACTTGTAATACACATCAGTAAAAACATGACCTAGCTTTCACATACATTGCACCCTGCCCATGGGGCTACCTTTGGTTTACCTTAGGGGTGTCTTACATGAAGTAATTGTGCCTGGCAAGTGAGTGCACAGACACTGTAAAGCCAGACCGGAGACAGGTTTACACGGCTATTCATGTGGGTGTCACAACCAGTGCTGCAGTCCCACTGGTAGCATTTGATTTACAGGCCCTGGGCACACACATAGCACTTAACAAGGGCCATACCAGTACATCAGATATGCCATTCATGGATAAACCAATCACCAATACAATTTAGACAGAGAGCATATGCACTTTAGCACTGATCAGAAGTGGTAAAGAGCCCAGAGTCCTAAAGCCAACAAAGAAAGTGTCAGAAAATTAGGAGGTAAAACGCAAAAAGTCAGGGGATAAACTTGCAAAAAGGGCTAGCTTCAACAGGTATATATATAAATCTGTAGAAATCTAACCATAAGTACAGAACAATCAAGTCAAATCTATCTTATCTTTAGGAGGTCACAGGAGGATAATTCAACCCAACTATTGGAGACTGCAGAGGGATTAATTTGCCTCACAAAATTAGAAAACTCAGGACTAGACAATGAATTATCCAAAGAAATTCACTGAAATATCATAAATTGTAATGGAAGTGCTGGCTTGGCCAATATCTCATAGACTCTGGAGTGAGCCCAATGCTCCACACTGTTTTGGGGGTATTGCAATGGGAATATTTTGAAGAAATGATGTAAACTAGCCTAATTTACATTGCAGTGTCCTAAAGAATAATATGGGTGTGTAATCTGCCTACGCCTTTATTTTTCAAATATTACACACTTATACACCACAGGTGCATCTGGGATTTTCCTATTGCATAATCTACCACAACCCCACAGATTTCTTAATATATTAGAAGACACCTCACCCAAAATTAGTGGCTGAGTGATTGTCTTACATGCATAAAAGGATTAATGCGCACCCAATTTTAACTGACAGAATCTGTTCTGCAGGCTCCAAAAACTGAAGGCCAACAGTCTTACAGAGAGACCATCACCTTTGGGGTCTGAGATTTGGATCTCATTAACAGACCCAGCTAGGCAACACGTTGAGACCTAGAAAGAGTCCTTAGTCTGGCTACAATTGGTGAACAGTTGTAGGGGTTGCAGTGAGATGGAGAGAGGCTGTCTGTGAACTGAACCTGACACTGAACTGGGCCTGGTCTGATTTTGGGCTGCTGCCCCTTCCTAAATGGTAGTGTGACTGGTAGAGCAAGAAATACATGATGGCAGGTGGTGAAGCCAGGCTCCAGTAGCTGGGCTGGAGGGGTAGTGAGTGGGCACTTCCTATACCTCACCTTTCATTTATACTTCCTCCTCTCTCTCTGCCCCTGGGGGCGGGCAGTAGAATGGCGTGGAAAAATGGAGAAAAGAGAATTGAAAGTGACACACAGAAGGCCAACTGAAGCTGTGATGAGAGGTGGAGACGGAAGCCCACCTTCTGCCCAGAAAATAGTCCGCTAGATTGGGCATTGTGGAGGGGATGACTCAGCCATCAGGAAGATCTGGAGACGACAAATAGGTGGCAGTGGAGGCCTGTAAAAGCAAAAAGGATGCAAGGTGGGTGGTCTCCAAGCATGGCGGACTGAAAGGTTCATAATCTTCCCTTATTCCTCAGCAGGCTGTGGTGAGCAACTCTCTCCTCTCCCTACTGAATAATTAATATCGGGTGCATCAGCCATTATATGCACCTATGAACTGCATGCCCCTATGATGGGGATAGGTACCCATCAGTGATAAATCGGGGGAATATAGCCTTGATTTTAGGCGGACATTGTGCATGGCAAAGGTGGCAAGTGGGCCAGAAAAAATGAATGGACACATTTGTGGTGCTAAAGCCGACTGAGGAATCCGTATCACAGTGGGCCAGTGAACAACAGGGGGAGGCAGTGGAGAAGGACTGGGACAGACCAAGACCATCCTTCAAGGGCTTAATGACAGCAATCCAAAACGTCCAACATACAGTGCAACTGAAAATGTATTCTGTGATGGTGGAGGTCAGCCTCCTGAGGGAAAATGGAAAATGGATGACGAGTTGACGGAAATGGAAGAAACTGTGAAGAACATAATGGAAGATGTGAAGTCCCTCTGAAGACAGATGGAACAACTTTGCAAGGAGTAAACCATGAAAAAGCTTGAAGACAATTAAGGACGTTCAATGAGGAATAATATCAAAGTAGTGGGTGTTATATGAAATGTGGAGGACCAAGCTAGGAACTCTTCTGGAAGACTTTATTATGGACACACTGAAGCCAAAGGGCATCTTCTAATTTTTTTCAATAGAAAGGGTAGACAGAGTCCAAATCCTGCTGCCACAAGCTGGAGCACCTCCCTATGACCCTGATATTGAGGACCTTTAACCACCGAGATAGGGATGCTATCCTCCAATCCTCCAATCTGCCTAACAGAGAGACCACTTGCATTTTGAGAAGGCAACAGTTCAAATATTCCAAGACTTAACATTAAAGGTGCAAGGGTCAACATTCCCCTTCATTGACATTAACAAAAAAGTCCTTATGATGTTTCCAGCTTGACTGCAGGTAACTGTGCAATGCAAAACATGCCATTTTGGTACTAGGTCGACCTGGAAATGGCTGGAGGAATGAAGATCTGTTGAAAGCAGATCACCACCGGGGAGGAGGGGGGGGATGTGACAAAAAGGATTTCAAACAGTCCAGGAGGAATGGGGGATGACAGGAAATACAAGATCATGATTTGGACTGGATAAAAAGGGTTAGCCAAGAAGGGAGATGGACTGAAGAGATAAGATGGACCATGAGGTTAAGGACCAGACTGCTGAGACTTATGATAAAGAATCTGAGATTCTGTGATCTTGGAGAGGGCCAGTACCCTGGGGTGGCACTATAGAGACACTATAGAGACACAGTTATTGATTCAGATTAATAGAAAAATTTTGGTATTAGGGGATTCCAGACATGAGTAAGGTCTAAAAGTGTATACAAAGTTACTTGGTTATGGAATCACCGTGGTTGGGCCAAAGGCACTCAGCCAATGGGGGAAGCAGGTGGTTGGCACCTACAGTTCAGGGCAGTGGGTTGGGTTGGGGCAGCTGGGTAGAAATATGAGAAAGTTCTTTAGGTTATTTGTTAAGAAGATGTCCAACAGATGTGCGCTATAAAAGTCGAACAGACAGAGAATAACAGCAAACATCAACGTAGTGACACGGCCTATCCAGTCAAGAGATTGGAAGCACAGAGTGAAAACTGTGTCCACAGTGAATTCTAACCATACTACATTAAAGTTGATTTCCTGGAATGTCAAGGTACTGGTTAGCAAAATTATAAGTGAGGTGATAATGCAGTTCCTCCAGCTGCACAAATCTGATGTGGTCATGGTCTAGGAGACTGGTAGACCTGGCACCATTGGCGTGGGTCTCCCCTGCATTTTTTGCCTTTGCTGCTTGTGTTTTTGCTGTGTGTTGGACTCCGTTTTGCTGGTTTAGATGTCAGTGCCAAAGTGCAAGTGCTCCCTGTGCAAATTGTTGTTATGGATTAGTGATTTCATGAGGCATATTTGATTTACTAGTCAGACCCTAGTCCAGAGCACTGTGTGCCCAGGGCTTGTAAATCAAATGCTACTAGTGGGTTGCAGCACTGATTATGCCACCCACAGAAGCAGCCTGTAAAATGTAACTCTTGGCTGCCATTGCAGAGCCTGTGTGCAGTCTGGTACTGCCATGTTGACCTGGCAAGTGCACCTACTTGCCAGGCCATAACCTTCCCTATTCTTACATGTTAGTCACCACTAAGGTAGGCCCAAGGTACCCCTGTGGACAGGGTGCAGTGTATGTGACAGGTAGGACATGCTGTGATGTGTGTGGCATGTCCTGATAGTGAATTAGTGTCAATTTCGTTTTTCACTATTGCAAGGCTATCTGTTCCCATAGGACAGAATTGTGAGTTTGTTTATATTATCTTATAAACCTAACTACCCCTGGGAACAAGTAGGATAATAGAGTTTAGTACGCTTGAACTCAGAATGTCAAAATGCATCTTTTAGTGAGGGTGATTTTCGCAATCCGTGTTTGAAAATACCACTTTTAGAAAGTAAATATTTTCTTCCCTAACTATCCAGTGTGCCTCTGCTAGGTTTGTGTGTTGCATGTCTGGCTTTTGGATGACAGGGGCTGGAGAGGGGCAGTGGCTCCAGAGAGCCTGACTAGTCAGGGCCTGGCTGAATAGAACTGGGCTGTATTTACAGTCGGGGGAAGGAGATTTCCTTTCACCTGTATGAGCCTGACCTACCTTCCACAATGCTGTCTCCACCTCCTGCCAGGAAGCTGCACAAGTGAGGACATAACTGGTTTTGGCTCTTGGCCTTCAGAGAACAAAGGATGTTTGTGTATAAAAAGAGGGGCCTAGACCCCAGAAGAGCAAGAGAAGCTGAGGAGGAATAATGCCCTTGTGCTGTTTGCTGTCTGGGGTTGGCCTGCTGTGACTGCTTGCTTCCAAGGAAATGAGAAAAGGAGTTTGCTCTTTTGCTTTGTCACAAGCTTGAGGAAAAAATCTCAAAGGGCTTGACATTGAGCTTGCCTTATGTTCTGAAGTCTCTGGGACACAAAGACTTAATTTCTTCTGTCTCTCTCCATCTGGAACTGCTGTTTCAGCTGACACAGAAGGAAATTGCAACACCGACGCCAGCAAGAGAAGCCGTAACCTGCACTGAAGCCATGGGCAAAGCTCTGGAATAGCATGACGCACCTCTCTGACTTGCATCGTTGGCCTTATGCCTGTTCCCCCCATGCTGCATTGACTCCAAACCCACCACCCAGGTTTCTTCTGGTACCAGAGGAAACTGCTCATGACGTCCACGACGCACTGTCCTGACTCTCACCGCAGCCCTGACTTCATCAACGAGGAGCCGATACTCGACGTGGGTGACTCCTGAATCCATCGAGAACTCACTGCCATAAGGAACTGACGCCTCACCGCCACAGTGACGTCACCTCCCCGACACAGTAGGGAACCAACATCTCACCTCCCCTGCACTGCAGTAAGGAACCGAGGCTTCACTTCCACTCGGGTCGTAAGGAACCGACGTCGCCCGGTGCCAACGAAGCCTTAGCTCCCCAATGCTGTGCAACTTCTTTACTTTCATCAATTCCAAGGTACTGTTCTTTGGGGGTCTGCTAGAATCCACGCCTGACGCTGCACACTTCACTGTTGGTGCCGTTCTTTCGGATTTTCATCTGTCACAACGTCGTAATAACTCTAGGTGGAGTTATTTCTTGCTACAAATTTTAATTGAGTGAATAACCTATGTTTGAGGATATCTTGATAACCGTATTTTGTCGTTTGGTCTTGTTTTGGTTTAGATAAATAATACTTATTTTTTTATAACTGGTCTGGTGTCCGTTTTGCAGTGTTTTCAATGTATTACTGTATGTGTTCACAAATGCTTTACACACTTCCTCTGAGATAAGCCTGTCTGCTCATGCCAAGCTACCAAGGGGGTGAGCAGGAGTTATTTTTAAAGTGTATCCCCCTTACCCTAACTAGAAGCAAGGGCCCCTATTTGGACACCTACCTCTGCCAACAAGAGGCCCCATTTCTAACAGAGACCAACCAGTAATGCAACAGCTAGAAAGCCCTGAGAGACACAGATATACTTCTTGTCTGCTCAGGATCTACCTCCTACTCAATTGAGGTAGGGATTCTAATTCAAAAAGGGATACTATAAGTTCCTTGAAAAACTTTGATAGGTGACTCAGTAAGATTTGTGCTGCAGATGGGGCATGGGATGGAAAGACAGTAAACCAATTTTCAGTCTATGACCCTTCTGAGCTGCACCACCCAGTGCTTACAAGTAATGGGTTCTCTCTTACTATGATTGCCAGATGGTATCCTTGTGATGTATAGTGACCTAAGAGATCGATAGAGACAAATTGAGGTTAAAAGGGGGTAGGAAGGGCCAGCTGCCACATGGCAAGCCCAAAATCCCATAGAATGGCAAAACACCTTTACTTGGGAACATACAACAGCTTGTCTCAAATCAACTATTTACAGAGGAATATTTTTCACAAAGGGTGAATTGTAGAGGCACAACACTTGGCCAGGGGTTTTTAGACCACTCCCTCATGCAAGCTGAGCTTAGAAGTGGGAAAAGTGAAACCGGAGATTGATGGTATGCAGTTTCTTGGTATCTTCAAATGTGGGAATTCACAGATAAATTTCATGTAGCAACTGATCCTACTTTGTGGAGAATGTGGGTAGAGTTGATTCACACATGAAAGTCAAGAGGCATGTCAGATGGTGAAGGGGCAGGCTACATCGCCTATTGCAGGAGAATGGAAAGCCACATGATGATTCTGCCTCATACGGGCCTAGCTTATTACTTAATTTGGAGGCTAAGATACTCATGAAAGTCTGAGCATCTAAATTGCAATACATTATATTGACCTTGGTCCATCCAGAGCAATCAGGTTTAATGCCAAAAAGGTGAACAAAACTTAGATGACTCCAGAGACGGTATGGATTAATGGGAAAAAGGGAATTCAGAAACCTGTGATGCGATGTCTGTAGACAATGCAGGCAGTCAATTGAGCTCCTCTATGTACAATCATTGACTAGGGTATGCATCAATGGGGCTGTGGCTAGCCCAGTCAAATGGGCAAGGAAACTAGTCAGGGATGATCTTTTTGCCCATGATTATTGTGTTAGCTATGAACCTGTTGTCCAGATGGGTTAGAGAAGGTCCCCCAGTTAGTGGATTGTGTGAGAAGACACATGGGGCGAAATAATCTCACTTTAAGAAGGTGATGTACTTTTATACATGGTGCAACCCGAACTGATAATTGATAGGCTACTGCAATTATTTTGACATGTTGGGAAATACTCTGAGTACAAACACGAATTTGTGAAAGTGACATCCCTATTGTTGGAAAGTGGTTTATTAGTAGTGATAAGTAGGGGCCTACCACTAGTATTATGGTCACATACACAATAAAAAGTTCATTCAAGGTCTCACTAAATAATTCCCTTGCTTGTGGAGAAGCGTGGCTCAGTGGTTAGAGGTGGCAGACCCGGAAGCTGAGATCGGTCGTGGGCCAGGGTTCGATTCCCCGCCTTGGCGGGTCTCGGGCTCAAAAATTCCACGGACTCGACAATTCTCGCTCTGGTGCCTACTCGACTCACGGGGTCACACTCTGCGACTCTGGGCAATAGCTTGCTTAATCTCCACTACGGCCCCTCGCGGCGGGATGCCTGGCTTTCACCTTGTGGATACCCTGCCGGGGTATCTCACAGGGGAATACCAGGACGGGTTCCCTAAGCAAGCGCCTTGATGCCTTCGGGTGATACGTGTGCTATATAAGTCGCAATACCCCATTGTAGCTGGCAACGAGCAGGCAATCTTAATTCAGGAGACAGATATGTAAAGCACTAACTAAGGTAGACACAAAACAAAATTCCACCACCAATGCATAAAAATTGGTCATATTCTTATGAACAAATCAACACCAAAATGAGAATGATCCAAGATAGGGAACTAGAAATATGAATTTTTAAAGATTAAAACTAAAACTATTGCTTAATTGCAAATAGCGCTTATAGGGTTCAAAAAGATCATGCTGGACCTGGACAAAGTCAAGATTCTTTACATTTAATTCCAGATTTGTTTCTTGATGCAGGATAGTGGTCACACAGCACCAGTCAAGGGTTCAGATGCTCCCACAATGCACCTGGTCAACCTATGGAGACCACTTACAAATGTTGCTCCAGACTTCTGGAACTTCTTCCTGAAGTTCTTCTTGTGAGTTCAAAGTGTCAATAACACCAATCCAAGGGTATAGAAGCTCTGAGATGTTCCTTGAGATGTTGGGACACAACATCCATAACACCCGCTGCCAAATCCTTAAAAGTCCACAGGATGCACTCCAGGATGGGAGCTTCTTGGTGGGGATGATGCAGGTGTGATCTGTTAACCTATTGCTTTCAGGGAGTCCATTCCTTAATCCTTGTGATGCCAGGCAAAGTCCGTAGGACTGTAGAACCCGATTGTGCAGCAGGTGCAGTCCTTAAGAGTGCACATCAGGGTTCCAGCAGGGCAATCCTTCATCTCCTTGTTGTTTCAGGCTGTAGATCTCGTGTATCTCTTCTGTACCAGTTGCTTGCTGGGAGTCCCTTCTTAATCCTTTTGAAGAAAGGTAAAGTTCTTAGGGCTTTAGTTCCAAAGTGTGCAGCAGGAGCAGTCCTTATGAGTGCTGTCCTTTCGGGGTGCAGATCAGGGGTCCTAGCAAGGCAGTCATTCTTCTCTTCATTTTTCCAGGCAGAGATCTGAGTTGCCTGGCATTTCTCCCATATTAAGTCAGTGTTCCTGGGCATCAAGCAAGGGGGCACCCCTGACCAATAGGATTCAGGGTGCCACCCTCAGTTATGATCACTGCCTCCCAAGTGCAGCATTTTATTGTCCCAGAAAGCACTATTCTTCCAAAATCAAAAATGGAGAAACTCTTTCCTAAAGAGCTAGTTGTGGCTAAACCAACCCATTGGGGTGGCTATGATTCCCTAGCACTCCCCTTCCAGCCCTCTCAATAGTCAACTTACTGGGGCTTCTGTCTGGCTGGGGGTGCAGGATATGGAGGTGAGGCTATGTTCTGTCCAAACTATAATTCCCTCTTTCAAGACCCGTTTGTCCACTCAACCTCCTTCCTTCCTTCTGCTTCTACATTTACAGTTCTCTTTCCCCAGGCAATCAGTTGTCTCTAGGATGCCACTTCATACCTCATTAAGACAGCCGTGCAGAGGCTGGTCAATCAGAGAAGGGCTGTTGGAAGGCTGGATTTTGGATCGCAGCGAAGAAACTTATAAAAGTCAATTTCTGTAATTGTTATAACAAATCCAACAATGGCACATTGTTGAAGGTATTATAACTATTTTTTAAGTCCTTGGATTATATTTGAGCTTCTTTCTATCAATAGTTCTACTTTATTAAAGCATTCCCATGTTAGCTTACGGAGCCAAAGCATTACAATGGGAGAAAACGAGGTTGCCAGTTTTCCCCACACCAGGGTATATAAAAATAATTATAATGTCTCTGCTTATCTTCTCATAGTTATAAGGCACCCTACCACTGGAGATCCTAGCGGAGACCTTAGAGGTGACATATTTTTTTAATATAAGGTACTTTACTACGTTGGAAGTTCCTTTAATTCCAAAGTTGAATTTACGAATAAGTCTACTTTATAAGCAGCCTGCAATGCAGGGCTGGTTTTTAAAATGAAAGTAGGCACCACGGTAGTGCACACTTAAGTGCATTAAGTCTGCTTGGCCTGGTACACGGCAGGGATGGCCCCTTTCGACATTGCTATTTGCCCTCTCCCTGGAGCCATTGGCAGCCTGGGTGAGACAAGATCCCTCCCTTAGGGGGCTGAGATGGGCCGACGGATGGTAGGACAGGATCTCGTTATATGCTGACGACATCCTGCTATACCTCGCGAACCCTCGTCCGTCCCTTATAGTGGCCTTAGACATTTTCACGAGCTTTGGGAGGAACTCTGGTTATAGTATAAATTGGGGTAAGTCACTCCTCTACGTCTTCCATGGGACCACCCCGCCATTTCCACGTAATTACTTGATCACGGTGGCCACAGAAGGGCTCAAATATCTGGGAATTTTTATATCCAAGGACAGGGCTCTGAGGTAGTAGAGAAACCTATTGCCGCTGCTACAGCAGTTTAAAAGAGACGCCGCCACTTGGAAGGCACTCCCACTGTCCCTACTGGGACGGGCGGCGCTCTTCAAAATGATGGCACTGCCACGATTTTTCTACGCCCTCCAGAACTACCCAGACTTAGTCCCCCAGAGATACTTTGCAGCCATTGAGGCCACCCAAAGAGATCTACTGTGGACCAGAACGCCCTGAATATCTCTTTAGAAACTCACGTTAGGATGGTATGACGGGGGCATAGCTCTCCCGGATATACGGAAATATTATTGGGCGGCACATCTCTCTGCCATAAATCAGGGCACTTATTGTGATGGAAATTACCCTAGTTACGGGATGGACAGGTGGCTCCTTCCGAGGGGAAACTTCGAGGCTGCGCTCTAGTCGAGGCCCAATAGATACCCTCTCACGGGCCCGACCAAACTTTCTGTTCAGCTCTGGCACATCGTTAACAGAAAGCTGGGATGGGCAGGCAAACTTACACTGTCTACCCCGCTATGGGCGTCTGAGAGGCTGGGCACACTGAGCCACACCAAGGATTTCCACAAATGGGACCTGATAGGAATTTCCCACATTAAAGATCTGTGGGGTCCTGACGGAGTGGTTACATTTGCTACGCTCCAGCACACTTATGACCTTGCGCAGTCAGAACACTTTAGATACTTGCAGATTAGACATTCTCACCAGACAACCATTCCACCTTGAACCCAACTTCCGGAGTCCTCACCCCTCGAGGACAGGCTGCTGGACAGCCACCTTCCAGAACGGGCGATCTCCTTCACTTACAAAAAGCTCATACATCACACTCCAGACCCCTTTACTGGCCCTTTAAGGAGAAGTGGGAGGCAGATGGACTAGTAATCGATGATGAGGAATGGAGAGAAGCACTCGCCTCCCCAAAAGAAATAGCAATCTCAGCCAAGCTCAGATTGATTCAGCTGAAAATACTCCACCGGGTATATATCTCTGGAACTAGGCTAATGTTGATGGGTCATAGCACAGACGGGAGTTGTAGGAGGTGGTGCGGAGAGCTAGGTACTTTCCTCCACATACTAAGGGAATGCCCGGTGCTTCAAAAATATTGGAAAAGGGTCCATGACTGTATACGGGAGGTCTGGGGGGTAGAACTCCGTCCAGAGGTAAATAGGTGTCTCTTGAACATATGGGAACCCACAGACCTATCAGCAAAGGGTAGACTGTGGGTTAGACTTGGTCTGGCAATAGCTAAAAGGAATATAGCACGACTGTGGGAAGCAGGAACACCTTCAACACTCGGCTCCTGGAAGAAGGACATGGACTGGTGCATGCTTCAAGAAAAGACAGTGTACGTAGCCTGGGGCTGCCCCCGGAAGTGGATAGCTCTGTGGTCAAAATGGAATGAATATCGCGGTAATCTGTGTGAACCCCCTTGACAACCTAAGTACACTGTAAAACCTGATATAGTTGGCATCCTGTCACCCTATGTGCCAGGCATGATACTCCTGTAATGTCTTATGCAATGCTACTTCTGTGACAAATGTAATCCCTGTTTGATTCTGCAACACATGTACCCCCTGTCAGTGACGATCATTTCATTGACTGTTTTTTTCAATAAAAAGATGTTTTTAAAAAAATGTACTGGTAGGTTGTCAGTACCAATTGTAATTATACCTAATTACCATGTACTTTTAATCAGAGCACGGGCCCTTGGTCTGGTTAGCAGAGCACAGGGCACAATCAATGTCAGAGAACCAGCATCTAGTAGTCAAAATGGGGGCAAAAAGTTGGGGGACACTACAAACAGGTTCTGGTTTCTCACATCTATCCATTGAGCGGAGCAATTTGGTTCCAACTGAAAGGCTGCCCAATACAGATAGTACCGCTTTATATCACAACCTCTACATACTATTGGATACATCTAGGGTAATGTTGAACATTGGAGGACTCTGCTGGGCTGCGATGTTTAATTTTTTTTATTTACAATAGTTCTTGTAAGGCATTCAAAACCCTCCACACAAGGTCTCAAACATTATTTTTCCAGAGACCTGAGGCTACTATTTGGTTGCTGCTGTGGAATGGTGTGTCACCATAGATAGCACTTAGCAAGCTGATAAAGGGGATACATTGTGGAGGTATAGCTCTAGCAAACATTAAAAAGTATGATTAGACCATGCAGTTGTCAA
The DNA here is from genome assembly GCF_964261635.1 of Lissotriton helveticus. NCBI lineage: Eukaryota > Metazoa > Chordata > Amphibia > Caudata > Salamandridae > Lissotriton > Lissotriton helveticus. Next base: position 219,851,624 of record NC_136059.1, on the reverse strand, counting down.
TCATCAATGGTTGGGTACACACAACACAGGATGTGCCTGTGGTCAGGTCTTAACAGGTATAACATGGGGAACTGGGGCTTTCAGTCAGCTATATACGGACATAAAATAGCTACAGCCTTACATGTGCACAAATAGACAGTGGTATTAGTCATGCCATTCTTTGGGTAGGATATAGTCTAAATTGGAGGCACCTTCTTATGAGACAGTGACTTGCTTGCCAAAGTAGGCAGACACTCAGGTTTTAAAGGATGGGACATTATCTAAATTATCCAATTAGGACACATGTGGATGGATGAAGAATTGATCCAATTCATGGACCTTCAGAAATAATACCAAATGTCAGATTCTGAAGCCTTTCGGTATATTCAGGTTCGACTTCCTTAATGAACCACATCAAAAAAGGGTTTGTCAATCCCTGATTCCTCTTCACAGAAAGAAAGATTGCTAAGTAACACCCTCAGGAAAAAAGTGGCCTGACTGATCTATAAAACAATACTTAATAACTCCAGTGATGTCCTTCAGAAATTGAAGGAAAATTAGGTGGGAGACGTGGGAATCCAGGAGGAAGAAGAATAGGAGAATATACTGAGCGCTCCGGATGATTGGGAAATTAGAATAGTGCAATTGCATATTTTGAATAGATCCTACTACTTCAGAACAATACTGAAAAAATGGGAAAGAGTGACTCAGATTGTTGTCTGATGGGATGTGATCAAGTGGATTCATTCTTCCATATCCTCTTGTCTTGTACCGGAGTGCAAAAATATATAGATCAATGCATGCCAATTGAGTATATTGTAAATTCTGTTTACCGAATACATAACAGACAACAAAAACCAAAGAAATTGAGGACCCATGTCCCTGTAAGGAAAATACCCCACAATCCATTTTACATGGTGAAACAATGTGATAAGAACATACATAGCAGAGTCAATCCCGTTTAATACATCACCAGGTCTTCCTTTGTGAAATATACAAGGATAGAGGAGAACAATACGTGATTTAAACCCATACCAAATTATCGTGACAAAGGTCTTGTGTATCTGAGTGTTGAATGGAATTCTAACATTAGCAAATTAATGAAATCGTTGGGGTCTTGCTATGCATGACATCGCAATATATAGGGTCTACCCTGTATCCGTGGGAACCCTTTAGTCTAGAAAAACAACAGAGAACTGTTATAAATTTTATGGAAATTATAAACAAAATAAAATGTAGGAAGAGAAATTCTCTCAAGGGAGGGGGGAGAAAAAGGAGGATGCACTGGGAGGATCTAGGCCCCAGAAGGGCAGCTAGAGGGTCATCAGGGGTTAAGAGAGAAGGCCATCTGACTTAAAGGGCCGTTCGGGAGATTCCAGTTTCTGACCCCTAGAGTATGGTTCAAGGTACTCATCAAACAGCTGCGCCACTCGTAGTCAGGGGGACCAACCAGGAGTTACTGGTCAAGGTAAAATAGTGTATAAGTGGCTGCCAAGAGCGGGTAAATCTAGTGTCTGTGTGATTTATGCGAGCAGTAAGAAATTCAAGGGCTAAAACATTCCACAAGCGAAGAAACCATGTGGCTATGGGGGAGAGGGGTTTCAGCTTCTTTCAAAATAGGGCTATGGACTGCCTGGCAGCTCCTAACAAGTGGAGAATCAAGCACTAGTCTGTGTATGTCATAGCAGTTAGTGTTAAAGTGTTAAGAGTTTAATGCCTAATAGCGTGACTATCGGAGAGGAAGGAATGGGGAACCCCACTACCTCTTTGATATGGCTGAGGACTTACTTCCAAAACATCGTGAGACTCAGGAATGACCACCAAATATGGATGAAGCCTCCTCTATCTCCCCGGCACCCCCAGCACGTCTGGGGGGAGTTTGGAAACATTCAGTGTAAGTGGGTAGGGGTGTAATACCTCTGCGTTATTAACTTATATGCTGACCCATGTTACAGCATGCTTTGGTATATCTTTGGGATATCCCACCATAATCGATCCCACCCTTCTGGAGGTATATCCTCTTCCAGGTCTGAAGCCCACCGTGTCTGATACCCATGGAGCGTGGGCCGCTGGGAATGCTGTAAGACAGTATGTGTGTGAGAAATCAGACCCTTCGATCCCTCAAATTTGTGAACCAAGGATTCAAAGGCAGTAAGTTGTTTAGTGGTTCCATGGGTATGAGTCTGGGATTTAAGCCAGTGATGTATCTGGTGGTATTGCATCTGTGCCCTCTCTGTGAGATGAAAAGCTTGCCTACATTGCTCAAATGTAAGGAATTAATTACCCTGAAAAAGGTCCTGAATAACCCTGCATTCACCATCTGTCCATGCACTAAATGGCTGAAGTTGCAGTGCAGGGTGGAACATGAGGTTACAAGATATAGGCGTATTAGGGGAGGAAAATGTAGTCCGACCTCGGGGAATAGCCAATTTATCCCAGATCTCTAATACTGTCCTAGTAGGGGTGGCTATATAGGTGCTGCGGAGGTGAGCCCCCCGCGAGAGCCACGCCAGGTCCCGCAAGGGTCTACAGGAGACCGCTCGATCCAAGTGGAACCACCCACTCTGATATATACCGGAGGTGACAAGCCCAGTATTATTCAAGAAGATTGGGGGACGCTAGTCCGCCCCAGTCACCAGGAAGCATCAAGATATTATTAGGGAAGCATGGTCTATATTTCCCCCATATAAATCTGGTAAAGTCACGATGTAGAGCAAGAATATCAGAATATGGTATTGGAGTGAGAAGGGATTTAAAGAGGTATACGATTTTAGGAAAAAGAGACATTTTAATAATATTGATGCGTCCTAACCCTGTGGCCCTTCCATCTGTGTACATCCTGCTGGATGGCATTCCTATATCTAGGCCAGTTGGGCAAGGTCCATGTCTAAAGTGTGGGGTCAAATCTAGGCCCAAGTACCGAATCGATTCGTCAGTCCACTGTCTTGGTCAGGTCTTGCAATTCCTGGACCTCCCTGCCCTGGAGAGTAATATTAAGGGCATGAGACTTAGAAGGATTGATCCGGTAACCCAACATTTCTTCAAAGGACCACAGGAGAGTAGCCACAGCAGGGAGGGAAGTAGGTGGGGGAAAGTGAGAGAAGAAGGTCTTCATTGAAGAGGGAGGCTTAATGTTTATATCCACTCATAGGGATACCCCGTGTTGTAATTTGGCTGCAATCGGGGTTAGAATTTAGCTGAAGCCATCTTGTATTCTGCAGCCATCTTGTGTGCCATGTGCTTACCATGTGCTCTGTCCTACCTTGCTGTTGTTTACTCTTGCACTCTGCTTATATTTAGGATCTGCTACTCTGCACATGCGCAGACATACACCTGTTCTAGTCTGTAAATGTCAGGTTATTCTTACCGGAGTCAGCAAGCTGCTAGCTCCACCCTACTCTTGACTGTGCATTTCTGTATGACCTTTTTTGTATGTAACCCTTCTCTTCTGTACTTGTACCACCTTCTTTGGAGCCCCTGTGTGGGTATAAAAGGACCATGCTCCTTCTGTTCAGTGTGCTACTATATACATGACCAAAGGGTGTTGTGTGAATGTAGTTCCACCTCATGAGGTTAATAAATACTTTGTTTTATATTCCAGTTTCTGTGCCAACTTCTATCCTATTGGTCTGAGGACTTTGTGCCGAGAAGGGCGAACCCCTTGCACTGGTAGGCCTAGCTGAGGCCCACCACCACACCCGCATATCCTGATCTTGACGAATGGTGATGGCCAGGGGTTCAACTACTAGGGAAAATTAATAAAGGTGATAGCGGGAACCACTATCTGGTGCCATTAAATAAGTGGGAATAGGGGCAGAGGGATGCCCATTGAAACGACTGCGGGTAGTGGGTCTCACATAAGACGCCATCATTTTGGAGCACATCCCCAGTCCCAACACCACCTTCCATAAGAATTCTTTAAGGAATCCCCAATCCACTCAATCAAATGCTTTCTCCACGTCGATGGACACCAGACAGGCAGGAATATTTTTGTAGTGTGCTTTTTCCACAAGGTGGGCTATCCAGCGGATGTTATCTGCGCCCTGGAGATGGTGAGCAAACCCCACTTGATCGGGATCAAGAGACCCGGAAGGTGAGGCTCCAAATGGTTTGCTAGGATTTTCATGTTGATCTTGGCGTCGGTGTTTAAGAGAGCGATAGGGCGATATGATGCAGGTAGAGGATGGTCTTTACCTGGCTTAGGAATGAGTACCACTTCCACTTCAGACATTGTTGGGGTAAGATCCGAGATATCTGTGAAACTATTGAAAAGATGGAGCAATTGACCTGGTAGCTGATGGTAGAAGGCCTGGTAGAGCATGACTGGCAAGCCGTCTGGGCCCGGCATTTTACCTATTGGGAGTTGCTTCAGAGCCCTCACGATTTCATCATGAGTAAAAGGGCCCTCCATTAATTTCGTATAGTGGACATCAATAGGGTCCCAAGGGCAAGAATTAAGAAAATCAGTGACATCTTCGGTAGAACAAGGAGCATTTGCATAAAGGTCCCAATAGAAATTCTCTAATTCCAAGCCTTTATCAGCCTCCGAAATGGCCCATGTACCATCCGGACGCTTAAGTTTAGCGATATGGGCTCTCGTGTTCTGAGCTCAGAGTTGCCCTGCCAAACAGGCCCTACCTTATCACCCCATGTATAGAATTTCTGCTTGAGAGTGAGTAGGAGTCTATCCGCCTTGTTTGTATGGTGCAAGTGCAATTGGCCTCGTAGTTCAGCAAGGAGCTGCTTATTGCAGAGGGACGGTTGTAAGTGATCCTTATGTTCCAGGGTTTTAATATCCTTAGAAAGAGTTGTTTCAACGAGCCGAGCCTCTCGGGTCCTGGCGATAGATATAGACGTAATGAGCTCCCGAATATTAGCTTTAAAATAGACCCATCTAGTGGCCTCAGAAGTGTCAGTGAGATTATTAACATGAAAGAAGGTCTCAATCTCCCTTCGGATATCCGCCACATCCACTGGGTTCTGTTGGACCTGAGGGGGCGGTTTCCATCTAGGTAAAGGCTCCCTACAAGCATTGGAGGGTTGGGGAGATAACAGGAAATGTGCATGTCCGATAAGCACATATCTGATATCTCTGCACCACTCAATATATCAAGGAGAGGGAAATAACATAATAATCTATACGAGAATATGACCAGTTTGCATGGGAGAAAAGGGAATAGTCTCTAGAATCCGGGTGTAGATGTCTCCAGGCGTCCACTAAGCCTAAGTCTGTCTTGGCATTTCTTAATGCCGCCGACATTGCCTCTGCACTTTAGTGTGCTTGCGCAGTACATTCCCATTTTACATTCCAAACCAAGTTAATGTCTTCCATCGTGAATAATCGGAGTTGTGACTGCCTGCAAGACATCCCTGAGGTTTAGACGTGGAATAGCACCCTGATTTTGATTAGCGGCATATATGTTGACAAGGGTTAAAAGCCACCTACCCCAGCCATGTTTTTTTTATTGAACCTCCTGCCTTCATCTGTCATAACTTTAGGATTCATTGCATGCCAACCAGATTTAAAGAAAATGGCAACTCCCCCCCGTTTTAGAAGCGGAGCAGGCCCAAAATTGAGTGGGGTATTCGGGGTGGGAAATAAGGCAGTTATCAGAAGGAAGCAAGTGTGTCTCCTGTATAAAAATGTCATCATGATCTTGGTAGAGTAAGTATTTATTTATTTATTTATTTATGCGAGTTTTAAAGCGCGCAACTACCCGTGGGTGTCTCGGCGCTATAGATCAAAAGTATTCAGACAGAAAGTGGTTGAACAGAAAGGGCCATTTACTTAGCCACGTTTTCAGCTGCCTCAGTATCGCCACACTTCACGCCTCTTGTTAGTGGAGTTCAGCCTCTTTGATATTTAGGGAGAGAAACTTAATAGGGTTAGTCATATTACTTCCAAAAGGGAGATTTGGCCCCCACATTAACACCATGATCCTGCGTCCTCCTCCCCTGAGCCTCACGACCAACCTGTATGGTTAGAGAGCCATTATGGGGCACTGAACTTGTAGAACAGTTCCAAACAACTCTTAACGAAGCACGCCAGATTCTCTCATCTCCAAAGCCCCAAGGAACAGCGCATCCTAAGAAAAAAAACAATTGAATAGAAAAAAAAAAAGAGTAAGAAATACAACAACAGGTGGCCAACTGGGCCGGGCAATATCAGAGTCTATAAAGAACAGCCCAGTGACATTCAGATGGGCCATTCAGTATTAGTCACTCTCCTAGAGGACTCGGAGGAGGGGAGGGCAGTCACAAACAGTTTAGTGGGCCTCCGCTACCACCAGCCTGTGGCAATACTAAAGAAAGCAAAAGTTACCTTGTCCATCAGGTCATACCCAGGAAAACCTGCAGCAATATTGGTGATGTAGCTGTCTTGAGCTACTGTTGCAACATGCAGGAGGTCCCGGTGTTACGTTCAGATATATGCATTGCTTCAACCCTCAGCTAGCGACAGGCTGGGTCCGGGATTTATGTCAAAGATTCAGAGCCAAACACGTTTAAAGTCTAGATGTAATGATCTCCAAGGTAAACCTGAGAGCAGGTACAACCAGGATATTTTACTCCTCATTGTCTGGCGTTCAAGCTGGAGAAGAGAAGCCACTTAGAGAGCGAATGTGGGTAATGATCTTTTTGCGTAACTTGGGAAGATTCAAGTTCCTGTATGAAGCGTTTGGATCGAGGAGGCATAACTTTGGACCATATCGGAAGGGGGAGAGGCCCTTCTCGGTGCTACCGCAGTGAGGACAGGTCTTCTCCATCAGGCTCCAGAGGGAGAAGCTACCTGTTTGGCATCCCCAGCGAACAAAGGACTCACTGTTTGTCCTCCCAGATAAACATCAGAGCAAAGGGATGGCCCCACTGATACTTGATATTGAGGTCTCTCAACTTATCTGTGACAGGCTTAAAGTCTTTTCTCCTTTGAAGTGTAGCTGGTGCCAAATCTTGGAAGATTTGAGTCGAGAGAACATTGTATGAAATGGCCTTAATCCCTGGCACCTTTTTCAAAATGGCTTTATTGTCAGCAAAGTAATGGACTCGAGTAAGGATGTCTGGAATGAAGTCAGACCGATTACGAGGGCCGAAGACATGGTGGGCTCTGTCAAGCCTAGGCAGTTGAGCTTCTTCATTCTCCCTGATGCTTGTAAGAGATCTACCGTACATGCCAACATGTCCTTTCCTTCCGCTCCCAGTGGGACCTCCTGATGCGCAAGTTGTTTCGCCTACTGCCATTTTCAAGATCTTCTAACTTCAGCTGGTAATATTTTGCTCCTCTATTTCTGCCATTTTCTTCCATTGATTTTTGTGATCCTCTGCTCTAGTGTACATGGTGCGTTCAAGATTGTCCACCCTTCCACCAATCTCTGTGAACTCCCTACAGATGTCCTGCAATCCAGTCTTGAAGTCCTGTTTGAGACATCCATTTCATCTTTAATTTCCTGAAGAAAAGACGCCATGAATACCTGAGTGATCGACACCTCTGAGCTGGACTTCCCTGATGCCGTAATTGTTAGGATCTTCCAGCATCTGAACGTTTGTTTTAGATCAGATGGACGTAACCGGATTGTCACATGCTGCAACAGATTTGGCATCTTTATTTGCTTTATTTTTAGGAGCCATGACGGAGTGACTGGTGGAGATCGTGAGTCTAGCAGTATTTAACAAGGGCGTCGCAGAATTCTCCCCTAATTGACAGTTCTATATCATGGATGCAGAGATTAGATCCACTGTGCTCTGCAGTCAGGGCAAACAGCATAAATTAGGTCGAGGGCCCTCGCCCGCAGTAGTCCACAGTGCAAGTCTCAGAAACTGAAAGGAGGGCACTCACCAGGCTAGTGGCCCCCGAGTCTACCTGCAATCTAGCCGGGCTCTCGGCTTCACCTACAGCACCACAGGGCAGAGCAGCTCCCAAGCGGTAGAATAGAGGGTCAATCCAAGACTATATCAACTGAAGGGCCCTTCCAGAAGAGAGCGGGACAACACCTCAAGCGCAGCGAGTCCACCGCAGGAGGTTGATCCTCCCCGCTCTTCCAATCCAGCGTGGTTGATGGCGGTTTCAGGTGTCTCCCTATCCACTGCTCTGCCAAAGGGGCAGGGTCACCTTTTGCACCCCACACAGTAGATAGTTCCCAGCCAGCAGGTGATCAAATGGGAGTGATTGAATTTAGCACCAGGAATGGATCAATCCCCCCTTCCAAATGCAGGCAATGATCTGTGACCCCCACTGTCTCAGTCGCTCCAAAGTAGCGCCGGTTAGACGCGCCTGAAAGAACTCCCTCAGGTCCTGAAGGAGCCTGGAGTCTCTTCATCGTTCTGTTAAGATTCCCCAAGCACAGCGCACTGCAGAACTTGCTGCGGTTTTCTGACACTGCTGTCACCCCGCACAATTCAGAACAAAGCAGCCAGGCCAAGAAGAGATGTTGCAGGGATCACGCAGGAGCTCGGGGCACCACCTTGTTTTCTCCCATGTCAAGCAAGCCTCAGGAGGTAAGCACCGACCCTTGGAACACGCGAATGAGCGCCCCCTGCACTCACATTTCTCGGACCTGGAGTCTCTGCCCGGCAAGTGCAGTAAGGCCAGGTCCGCCCTTCAAAATGGCAGCAGGAAAGATTTCCAAAAAGGCCGCCTGCAGACTCAAGATCTCAGACACTGCAAGGCCACTCTCCACAGTCCGGGGGGCCTCCACACCATCCCAGTTCCAGGTAAGGCCCCCTGTCCCAACTGCGTCACCCCAGCCCTGCCGTTGCCGCTGCACCTTCCGGGACGAAGCAGCCGGGCCAAGACGAGTCGCCTCGGAAATTGTGTAGGAACGGGGGCTCCCCTACATCAGGTAGTCCTCAGGGGATAAGCGCTAACACGGGGGCCTTTCAAATGCACTCGCACTCACAGGTCTTAGTCCTGAACATTCTGCCCAGTGGCTGTACTAGGGTTAGGTCCACCACTCAAGATGGCGGCAGAGGAGATTGCCGAGTGGGCAGCTTGAAGAGTCGTGCTCCCAGGCACTGCAGAGCCGCCCTTTGTAGATTGTGGGGTCTCCACAGCAGCACAGCTCCAGGGTAGGCACCCAGGTCGGCAGACCTGGTGGCTGGGAGTAACAGCAATAATGGGACACAGTGAAGCAGAGACCCGAGCTTGCATGTCTCACTTCATTCGCGTCCTGGCCACGCCACCATGCCAGTGGATTTTGAATAGATCATACTATTCCAGAACTGTATAGAAAAATGTGAGTGACTCAAATTGTTGTCTATGGGGATGTGAACCGGTAGGTCCATTCGTCCATATCCTCTTGTCTTGTCTCAAAGTGCAAACATATTGGGGAGAACTAGATGAATGCATGTCAAAGGTGCTGGCATAATGTCAGGTCAGTAAAGGCAGGGGCTTCCCTCTGAATATTTGTGGGGCATTGCAATAATATAGGGGGATGTTCTTTGCCAAAGTATGAACTGCCCATGATACAGTGAATTTGGAGGGAAATAATGAGTGGTGTAGACTAACTTTTGTAAGTAGGCATGAGCCTATGGTACCTACATTCAAACATGCATTTTCAGCCAGAATCTTGGAATTTGGTTCTTTTTTGGTTTGCTCTTTAGGTGGACTGGTCTTTTCTGTGAATGCACTGCAGTGCATTTTACAAGAAAATGGGGATACAAGGCATTTCTCATAAGTGATATGGATCTCTCTTTTACTGCTTCGTGTTTGGTCTTTGGGAACTAATAATTCCCTCACCAATCAAAATGTCCAATCTGGGATAAATCAACTTACAGATTGGTGTCCGTAAATGTCACTTAAATGGCGAATCATTGTAAAAGAAACATGTAATTTACATACGCAGAATAGAAGAATGCATGTGTCAAGTGGCACACAGTCTTTTAAAAAATATGACCCACAGCAATTGCTCCTCTGAGAATGATTGAATTAAGCTAAGTCAGTACTCATTTGCAAGTGATACAGTTGATTGAATGGCAATGCTGAGCTTGACCAATAGTGGTTCTTCACCTCTCGCAGGCAAGCCAAGAATGACACTGAGAAACACCAGTTCTGGAGTTTGAACGGTCACTGTGGATTAAGGGTCATATGAGCTCTGCTAAAAACATAAATAGAGGGGAACAGCTAGTGACAAAAGAGAACATTTTTCTATTTATTCTATGCAAAAAATAGTTTTTCAAATAAGACAAAAGTTACATGTGGATGAAGTCAGTTTAGGACACCTGCAGAATACATTGAGGCCGTGATGCAGTAGATTGAATGTATCACACGTGCGCTATTGTTGCAGTCATTTTGTTAGTCAAATAAAAGATGCAGGGCTTGATGTGCTGAAGCATTGTGCAGTCACAAAGGATCCAACAGCAAGACATCCTTTTTGTATGTACCAAATGCAAATTCCGATTCTGATCAGAATGTGGGTTTGCAACTACATACAGAGTGGCCTATTAAGGGTTCCCCTTCCAAATAGCAATTAATAACGGGATGCTTTAATATTCTATTACCAAAGCCTGTAGCAAAACATTAATATTTTACATACTACTGAATCGTAGAGGGAACCAATTCACAAACGGGAAGGAGTACATAAGGGATTGTGTACAAATTGAGGGGTCTGATGTGGCGGGGAGGGAGTACACAGTACTTACTCATAAAAGAAGTTCAAAAAAGGTTTTTTTCTTTTTTAAATGCATGCTGTATTCCGTTGAGGAAAAAGGGCTATATTTAAAAAACAAATTGCTTTATTGAACATCAATCATAGGCGTGGTAGTCTGCTGACAGGCTACCATCCCTGTGATTGGTGTGATTCACAGTTTGGGACCTACCACATGCATATTAATAAGATAAGTCGGATTCTGTCCCACTACGAATGGTGATTTTGCGAATCCACCAATTAGTAAATACAGGCACATGCATCAAAGGATTTTGCGATCGCAAAGGGTGCGAATCGCAAAAATCGGCCGTTTGTGATCGCAAAATCTGCTTTTGGAATGCATGAAGGGTGAAGGCCCTCGCAATTTGAGAATTCGCACGCTCGCTAGTGCTCTATACAGAAATATAATTATAAATAAGTATACAAGAGAACCAAAACAACAGTAGAAAAATGTAAACATAAGCAAAAAGAAAACATAGGAAAAATGTCAACTTAAAAAAAAACAAGTCAGAAGTTTAGAAAAGGTGAAAGTCAGAAAACTCCACATCATATCATAGAACCATATCATACTGTTTGGCTGAATGCTTTCGGTAGATTTTGTTCATCTGGCTTGACTGTGTTTCAGTTTGAACCATGTTACAGTTGTTGAAGCCAACAGTGATGTTTTACAAGCCAATGTTTATTCCGGGTCCAGTTGGCTTAAAGTCATAGGGCATCTAGCTTAAAGTCTCTCATCTCTGAGTGCAAGAATCTGAAAAAGGCAAGAGTCGATGGCTGGGTAGAGGTGGCAGGTCATACCACAGTATGCAGCATGTCAAGGTTAAGTTGAAGCAGAGGGAGCTCGAGCTATCTTGGGTCTTGAGCTCCAGCTGAAAGAAACTGAGTCCACAGTGAAATTCTCAAGCTAGCTGGCAAAGGAAGTGATGGTGTGGACATTTCCCAGATGGTCTTGTTGCTCATTTGAGAGTTCACTAGGAGTTAAAGCCAGTTTTACCAGAACCCAGATCATTTCTAGATTTCCAGGGATAAACTTAGCCCCCATTGTGTGGATTGGTCTGTGATCAGAACTCTTTGCAGCTATTCAAGCCAGAGCATGTAACGCAGGGTGTTCCAGCACACAGTTTCCAAATAGACGTGCATACAAATAAATCTGTGTATAAGTTAAAAGCATTCTCTCTCCATTTCTGGAACAGGGGGAAAGTAAGGTGCCACTTTCTCTATCTTTGTGCCAAGAAATTCTGTAGAGCTAGGGGTACAAACAAGTGTTCTTTAAAATAAATTAGCTTAGTTTATTTATTTACTTGCTTGTGTGTTTTTGTAGTATTATATAGAGTGAACATGGCTCGTGGGCACTGGAATGCGGTACGAGTGGTATGAAAATTACAAAGTAAAATAAGGCATTCACAAAAATACAACGGAAAATAGCATATACACAACTTACTCTTGAATAATAAAAGAGAATCACATGAAATTGAGATTAGAGAGTACACATATTTGAGCAATGGTAGAGTTTCAAGGAGAATCAGGAAGGAATTCATCTGGGATTACTAACAGAAGAAGCTTTCACAATAGGAGGGAAGGACCATAGGAGCTGAGAGAAGAAGAGGACAAGTAAACAACAGTGATATGAGGACAAGAAGAAGAAGGCAGGATTTGCAAAATGGATATACCTAATACAGGTTAGGTGTCTTTTGAAGAGAAGAGGTTTCTGTTTCTTCTTACAAGTACCTAATAAGAATGTAATTTGAAGGCTTCAAGGGAAAGTGTTTCATACTTCAGCCACACAAGGACTGTGTAATTGTAAATGAATGCCTCTTTTTGCATTATCACCTCCACTTTTCTGAATGGATCTTGCTTTTTTTTTTAACTCTGTGTACTGTGACTCTGCTAACCAAGACATGCCAGCATTGGCTATACTCCTTATTGGCATATTTTACTTGCCTAGAAGTCCCTAGTACATAGTAAAAAGTAACCACTGGGCCTATCAATTAAACGTCAATAGTGGACTACAGCACCCATTGTTCGACATACTACAGTGACAGTGCAAATGCAGGCCTACCACTGCAGTCTGCCTTGGCAGTTTTAAAATTACAAATTCGACCTATCAAAATTACCCCCTTTTGACACGCCTAAATCCTCCTTTTAAATAATAATGTCACATCTGACTAGGCCTAAAATTACCAGAGGCACAGTGCATGGTTTTTAAAAGCAGGACATGTACAATTTTATTTTTAAATATGTTCTTTCAGTGAAAAGTCCTTTAAAGCCATTTCACTGTAGCAGGGTTAGCTGTTCCATAGCAAAACCTTGGAAGATAATATTAAAATTAAATAAGGTTATCTCCACCTAAGAAACAGCTACAAAGTTCATTGATCGACTTTTTAAAAATATTTATCACACGCCCAATTTATTGGTAAAGTTGGATAAATTGCAAATATTTAGCAAAAAAAATAATGTACCTGCTACAGCCTCTAGAAGCCCATTATCCTGAGCTTTACACTGTCATTCAGGAGCTGAATAGCCTCTGTGAAAAGAGGTGAGCCCCGACTCCTGAGGCGTGAGCAGGGAGCTTTAACTGGGTTGTTGCTCTTTCAGGCATCTTTTAATTATTTTAACACTTGCACCGCATTGCTCAGGTTTTCAAAACTTACCTGTTTCTGCACGGTTGTTGATCGCGGGGAGACACAGAGTTACTGTTGGGTGGTGGACGGGGTGACAGGTTGTAGCTCACCCGGGGCGGCAGGAGATAGTCCGCCATGTTGGGGGGAGTGAAGGTCAGCGGGACAGTTGTTGTTGCCCGGACTGTTTAAATGCAGGCACAGCTGCGACCGCGCAGTGGACACGCTGCTGGTGCGCCAAAGGCAAGCCCTTCTGCGCCCGTCCCCGCCGGACCGTCGCCAGTCGCCAAAACCCCTGTGCATTTTTCCGCGAATTCTATCAGGTATTCGCGTGAGGAGCTCCTGGCCTTGGAAATCAATTGGCCTTTTTTACCTTGGGCCCTGCAGGATAGCTCCTTTAATTGTAACTCTGTGAATTTAAGCTGCCACCAGAGCAGCGGGTCTTATATCCATCAGACCATAAGGAGTATAAGTTCCTCAGTTTGAACTGCCGCTCACTTGCGAAACATATTGCCGAGGTATTTGATCTTTTAGCCTATGAGTCTCCATGTGTTCAATTCTTAATGGAGACGTAGCTCACTCAAGACTTGGTGTCAGAGCCTTGGATGGCTCTTCCTCAAGGCTATGTGCTGAAGACCGTTAATAGAGGGGGGTATAGCGGGCGGTATCGCAGTGATTGTTAAGGATGTCTATACTTGCAGTTTGTGTAAGGAGAACATAGTGGACTGTGAAAGGGCTCTATTTAAAATCATGTTTCACCACAATTTTACTGTGTCCGTCCTCCTTATTTACAGGCCCCCTAGCCCCTCGAGCATGTTCAGGGAAGATCTACTGACTAAAGTTGGATTATTCACAAGTAAGGTTGCGAATTTCACTATTCTAGGGGATCTCAATCTCCATCTTGAGAATTGTGGGAAGGCCAAGATTTCCAGCTTTCTGGCCGACCTAGAGGCCTATCAGCTGGCACAGTGTGTTCTCGAGTGTACGCATGTGGCAGGCCATCTATTGGACCCTATATTATCTAATCGTAGTCCTTTAAAAGTCTGTCCGCCGGTCACGTAGGCTTGGACAGACCACTTCTTGGTCTCGTTCTCGCTACAGCTGCAGGGAAAAGCTGACTTGATCTGCCCCTCCCCAGTTTTTAAATGCCCCTGGCATAAGTTAGTTTGGGTCTTTTTTCTGCCTGCCTGTCTAGTCATAGGCCTCAGCTACCGCCAGACGGGGAGGTGGCAAACTCGCATTTTCAAGAGTAGCTGACGCTTGGCTTGGAAAGCTGCATCCTGGCTAAACTGGGAGGGAAGGGTTGCGGGACATCCAATCCTTGGTTCAACGACTCGCTAACCTTAGCTAAGAAGGGCTGCAAGCAGCTCGAGCGTGCCTGGAGACGCTCATATGACGCGGCAGCAAATAAAGAATATCGGGCAGCCATAAAGCAGTACCACAAGCGCATTCCGAGAGCACGAGCTGAGTTTGCGGCCAATAAAATTGACACCTCTGAAACCTATGCACCTTCCATCACCCTAGCACAGAACCCTATGTTACCAAACATTAGAGATGAGATAAACACAAAGGTAGCGCAGCTGATGTCACTTCATACTTTTGCAGATCTCTACCTGGGGGGATGTTTAGAGAACCTCTGATGGCGGGGGAGGGGCAGAAGGTGTACTTTGGTGAGACATTCTTATATCACAAAATTAGGGTTGCCTGTCGCAAATTCCATGCCGAATTACCATCCCAACCATCCCCTTTGAATGCTTTGGAAAACCTACTGTGTACACCATTGCCACATAGACTTATTACCAGACTTTACACACATATGCAAGCTGATGTTCCCGTGGCGGTCTCTTCTGCTCTGCATCAGTGGGACATGGAGATATTGCCCCCCCTATCTGACGACCAGTGGACGTATTATTGTGCTCAAATGACTGAGATGTCTCCTAATTACAGGCTTCGCCTGATCCACTTCAAATTCTTACATAGGTACTACAGAACACCCTTTAGCTTATGTCGCATGGGGCCTAGAGACGATGACTGGTGCTGGCGCTGCGGCCTCTGCCTCTTTTCTCCATATGGCATGGGAGTGACGGGACATTGCTGACTACTGGTCCCAAATTTTCGTGTCCATAAATCAGATTCTGGGTCTGACGCTGTCCCCATCCCCATTATTGGGACTCTTAGGATATGTCAGAGACACACACGTTAACAAACGCAAATTGCATGTGCTATTGTTACTATTCGCTAAACGACAAATAACCATATACTGGGGGAAAAAGAGGACACCAGGATCCCGGAATGGATTAAGGTGGTTACGTATGGTCAAGTTCAGCTGACCACGTTCTGGGAACTAATGTCACCCACCTCCAGGCCCCGGGAGATATGGGCACCATTTATTACCTGGGCTCAGGAGAGGACAAATGGACCAGATGATGAGGGGGTAAATGTAATTAGCACTGAGACTGTGTGACTTGTTAAATGTGAAGATTCGATGTGCGTCTCGATTGGATACTACAGGAGATTTGATGTGCGAGTTCATTGGGTATCATGAGAGAGTCATTGTATACTACTTTCAGAATAAGAATTATTAGATCTTAATGTTTACTCTTACCTAAATCCTGGATTTGTGTTTGCAGGAACATCACTGTGCTCTATACCTGAGGATAGTGAAGGTCTTTATGATTTTATGTAATGTTGTACATTTGGCAACTTTACCCCAAGTTGGTTTGTTGCTGTATATGATATATGCTGTAATGATTTTGAAAAATCAATACATACAATAAAAATAAATTAAAAAGGTGAATGTGGATAAAACCAAGTTCATGGTATTACATAAGGATAAATTGGTCAAGGGTAGGGCTATTATGAATGGGGCCCTACTGGAGCAGACATATTCACCTATTTGGGGGTCCCACTTAGTAGAAAGTTAGACTGGTAGCCCCAGATTGATGTAATGCCACTCAATCACTCTCATTTGACAGGAGCACTACTAAGTGAGCCTAGGCGCACCTGTATCAAGCCGATATACCCTGTCCTAAAGTTCTACAATGCTAAGGTTTTGGCCTCTATCCATTATGGCGCATAACTCTGGGGCTTCGAGAATATTTCATCACTCACTTTAGCCCAGAATAAATTTGTAAGGAGTTTAACTGGCCTATCCCAGAATACACCGCTTAAACCATCATACTATGACTTGGGATGTAACATGCTGGTAGAGGTGGTAAGATTTTGACCCCTTGCTTTCTGGCGCAGACTATGGCCAACCCTGGAGCTGCCACATTCCGCTAATGTGCTTAAAAATGTCAGAGATGCAGACACATCACATAATATTAGTTGGCGGCAAAAGTTAAAACATTCCCTTCTGAATATAGGCATGTCCCATCTATGAGCAAACCTAGGTGGTAATATCTTTCCCCGTAAAAAAAAGTCTTCAAATAGGCTTATTGGTCTATGGTCAAAGTAAATAACATGTGTTCCATTGGTAATTCTATACTGACCGGCACCTTTGTAGAAAATAAGCCGGAACCCTTTTTGAAAACTTCTGGGATTTTATTTTGAAACCTGGTGACAGGAAACTTTTTTATATAACCTGGAACCCTTGTTTGAAAACTTCTGGAATTGTATTGTGAAGCCTGGTGGCAGGAAACTTTTTTATGAATTCCGAGTAGGCACTGTACCAGTTACATCTTTTACTGCCAAATGGAACAAGATCCCTGATAGTAAAAGTGTATTTTGTAAGGATCATGACGAAATGTTCCCACACATACTATTTGTATGTCTAGCCTACAAGTCGCCACGTAATAGATGGCTTAAACTGATCTGCTCCAATACGGGCACCAGGTCATGTGCAACTGCTTCATTATTACTGAAGACCGGTACTCAGGAGCCCCTTGTGATCGCCCTGGTGACATTTTTTAGCTGAATGTGGAGAATACGGTCTAATTTTTTAAAAACAATTCCTGCTATAGACCAGCTCTAACCTATTATTGCTGCTATATCTGGCACTAGTCTAGTATAGTATAGCTGAAGACTGACCTTTGTAATGATTTAAGTGTCTTTTTTTCCTGATTGTTTTTAACTTTGTTTTAATATTTATGAGTTTTTAACTATTCTGATGCACTATGCTGTATTACTTTTAATGATTATGTCTAAACTGATAATTTTTTACAGAGGTATTGTACATCTTTTTAGTCTTTTATGATCTGAGTGATCAAAATTAAGACTAAATTGAATTGAATTGAATTGAAAGGTTTTGGTAAAACTAGCACCTAAAAGATTAAAGTGCCAACTGAGACATCTAGTCGCCCATCCAAGCCAAACGCCTTGCATTCCATATATCTAAAGCCATTTTCGGTCAGTCCTTGCAATATTGATTAATGATTTGTATTGGATGGCTCTGGTCTTGAAAACATTTCACTTGTAATGCTCTGTGGCCTTCCTACAAATGTAAAGATTAGAAGGGGAGTGATTGTTCAAAATAATCATGAGAATTTTCTTCCTTCAAATTGATCTTTGAAGAATCATTAAGTTAGGTGGTTGAGCCTTTTATTTACACCTTTAAAAGGAACAAGATCAGCCAGAATCATAGACATACTATCATTTGGTTTGGAAGGTGAGCAAGTCGTCATGCTTACAATATATAAGCTTTGAGGTTGTTTAAAGCTTATTTAGTAAAATTATTAAGATCCACATTTTAAGCTTCCGGAAACTAGGAACATTTTCTTGTTTATTTGGCTGCATTCATTTTTAAGAACACTGAATAGGAGATCAGGTCCCATCTACATGAATTGGGTCACTAGATGAGATCAAATCATCCTGTGCAGTTATGAGGGGTATGGCAGATTATATCATGTGACTAAGGTTAGGATAGTAATGTGTGCAATCAAATCCAAAGTGGAAACACAGGACCACTTTGATCTGTTTGTCTTTGTCTCATGTACTAGCCATTCCAATGAAGGTTAAAATCACATAGAAAGCACCAGTAAGAAGACTTGATTGGTAATTTGCTCCGAGTACGCTTTAACAAAGGTTGCATTGTCACTAAGAAGTTGATAAATGATAATAAGTCTAATTAGAGATAATGCAAGGATCTAATTTCCACGATCAAACTTCAGAACGAATAGTCAGTCGTTCTCATCCAACACAAAGCAGACGTTTTGTGTATTACTGCAAGTCTTCCATCAGGTCTGTCCTCATGATTTTGACGCTAAAGTAGAGTAATCATTTATGATTATATGATAATTGTTAGTGAACCATCTCTCATTAAGTACAAGTCATGTTCATGGTTGACCATTAACAGTCTGTGCACTACAGGTATGTGATAGAGAGCGCAGTATGGAGTTCACCTTTTTAATAAAGGAACATGTCAAAGATTCTACATGGATATGAAGGAGGCTGCTGTTTTCACTTTCCTTAGTTATTAGAATTTAACTGAAGCCCTGTATTTGTTAGCAACTGGAATAGCCAACAGGAAAATCAAACTGAGTTTAATTTGGGATTACACCTTCATCCACACAGAGGAAGCTCAAATGGGATTCACTTGTCTTTCAATGATTGTACCTCCAGGTCCCAGAATATTCCTATAACATGCGGAGTCCTCCAAGTTCCATATTCTTGAACCTCTACTTTGAGTGCTTTGAATCTGAAGACATATGTTCACATCACCCCCATCCTGAATGAACTCTTCTGGCATTCCTTGCTGTCCACAAAATTTACAAAACCATTTGTATCATTTACAAATGCAACAGAACCTGCACCCAACTTGTATTGCTGACTAGCTTACCCTCTCTCATGATCCAGGACATCAATTAAACCCAAGTCAGTGGTCTTTTTTGCTCAATGTATCCAATATCTGCAACTATGTCCCATATCTATCAGAACTGCCCCAACTTTTGCTCCAATATAGGAAAGAGTTGAAGACTTGTATCTATAAAGAACACCACATCATGATGCAGTAATTTTCACAAACCAACTGCTTCTAAAAGCACCTGCACAAATCCTCTGACAGGATACATAGTCACTGCTTCAGTCAACAACGTACCTTCAACCTCTTCTTCACAAAGATCATCAAAACCAGATCAAACATTGCTACCACTTCCATGCACCCTCCAGTTCTAGCTTTACCCAATTAGAGCACCACAAAATAAAGCTCCTTCAATGTTGTTTCACACATGCACCCCCAATGTCCTGAATTCTCTTAAGTCAATATCTAATTAAAACAACGCCCTTCCTTCTTCTAGGATTTAATCGCTCCAAAGTAGAGACACTCATACCCGTCATTTACATTGTCAGTACCACATTAATGAAAGGAACATTCCCAGAAGCCCTTTCGAGAGAGGTCAAATCCTTACTTTGGTAAAGACAGCTGACTTCAAAACTGTTGCACTTTTCCTCACTTTCCATTCATAACAAAAACCATTCAGAATGCATTATAAATCAGTTGGAAATGGTTTCCGTCCATTAAATGCCCCTGGATTTTTCACGATTTGACTACCCAGTTTTGGACATTTACTTTGAGTGAGTCTCACTATCTGAAACTCTCTCATGGTAAAATGTGTGGAAATGGACTGAGCATCCTAACCGCCTCTTTCCACTTTTTCAGATAATGTCCACTGCTGCGCAGACAAGATAAGAGACTATGTGCTGGTTACTCCCTAATATGCAAGCACACATGGCATACATGGATAGGTTGAGCGAGTGAGAATACCGTCTAACTCATACAAGTCATTAATGCATAGGTAGCCTGTTGCAGAAGGGAGCCTCAAAGTTCTGACCTGATATAGGCCTTATACTGTGACTGAATATGCATAGGGTGTATCTGAATTGTTTAATGAAAAGCCTGTATGCTTTACTGATTTACACATTATGAGGAACTTCTGTGCCACATCACTATTTTCCCCTATGTTGGTTTTAAACTATTGGTCAGATATCATTCATATGGGTAACATATACCACTGTGAATCTCATCAGAACTGCACCTTATTTCACTTGGCAAAATATGGTATTTCTCTGGCTCAGTCAATGATCAGATTTCAGGATTTAGCCCCTCTACTGACCAAGGCCAGCAGGAGGATCAAATGCCAAACAGAATCATGTCACGGTGATTTCCCCTGTTCCTGGAAAAAGATGTGGGGAAGAAAAATGGACATGTGGGAATTATCTCATCAGACTGCACCTGGATTAGGCAATTCCAGCTCACAGAAATAAAGGAGGAAATCTAGATTTATAGACCCACCTACAAGAAGGGCTCCCTATGGATTTCAGGTGGTTGGGTATTATTCAGTTGTGCCATTTGGGTGCAAGGCTGAAGCTCTCTAAAGATCTCTTTCTATCGTCCACTTCAAGCTGTCACGTTTAAATGTCTTAGAATGCTGTGCTAGAGAGTCGGGTAGGACTTGAGTGAAAATGTAGCACCTTTGGATTGGACAGAGATGCCTACCTTCTAGGACCTTAAACCACAGTGAGACCAGAGACCTTGGTCCACGGTTGTCACTCTCCTCAGTGCTGCAGTGATCTGCTCTACCTACTGCCAGACATCCCTTTGCCTCAGGGTTCGAGCCTCCCCTCAGCCCGCTCCCGCCCGTGTCAGCTGCTTTTAATTTTAATTTAATTCTCTTCCTGCATACTTTCCCGCATTTTAATTTAACTCTCTCCCTGCCTACTTTCCCGCCGTTTCTTCCTCCTCCCCTACATATGCCGGCCGCTACGGGTCACGCAGCGGACGCACGCAGAAGGCGTGCCAAAGGCAAGGCCGTCCGTGCCTGGACTGCGCCCAGTGCCAGAACTCCTGGCCCCCGGAAACACCACGACGCCCGTCTGCACTATGCCACCAGCACACTTCACGCACTCAACCCGGGTCAAGAACACACCTGCTACCGGGCAAACCTGAAGCGCACCCAAGGACCCTTCACCTGCAGGAACTGCAACTTCTCCAGCACCCGGCCAGCCACACCACCCACCGAGGGAGCCCAACCACCTCAGATGCATCCTCCTCAACACCAGCTCCGCCCACAGACACGCCGAGCACTGGGACCTCCTCGACTCTACCTCCCCTGACATCACCTTCCTGACAGAGACCTGGCTGGACCCTGCCTCCGCACCCGACATTGCCATTGCCATCCTGGAAAGATACAAGATCACCACAGAAAAACCATCAAAGTATCAACCAACACTGATGACACCCTCAGCACCGCCGAACACATGCACTTCCAGATCCACACCGATCCCAACACTACCCTGAGAGAAACCCTCATCTACATCCTGTCCATATTTCAGAGACTCCATCACAGACTTCATCAGCACGCACGCCCTCGCCTCTACGGACTAGATCCTCCTAGGAGACCTGAACTTTCATCTCGAGAACAACAAAGACACCAACTCCACCACCCTGCTCGCCAACCTCGCCAACCTCTAGCTCAGACAGCTCATGACAACACCCACCCACACCGTCGGCCACACCTTCGACCCCATCTTTACCGCAAGCCCCCACGTCTCCTTCGACCGCATCACCAAACCCCACTGGACCAACCACCACTGCATCCACTTCAGCTTCAGGAAGCCCACCAAGCACCTCCGCACCCAACTGCTGCCTCGACGATGCTGGAGCATAGTCACCGATGACCAGCTCACCACCGCCCTCACCCAGAACCCACCCGCTGACACCACCGACCCCGACACCACCGCCCGCAACCTCAGACAATGGATCGATGACTGCACCAACACCCTTGCCCCGCTCAAGACACCATCCAACAGCCACACCAGCAAGAAAGCCACCTGGTTCATCGAAGACCTCCAGGCCCCCAAAAGAACATGCCGAAAACAGGAGAAGAACTGGCTCCACGAACGATCACCGGACAGCTACACCACCGACAAGAACGCCACGCGCAGATATCACCAACTCATTAGAGCCGCCAAGAGGGCCTCATTCAACGACTGCCTAGACAACAATGCACACAATAGCAAGGAGCTCTTCAACATTGTGAAGGAACTCTCTATCCCCAGCTCCAACTCCAATGACATCCTGCCGTCACAAGACCTTTGCGACTCTCTAGCTACCTTTTCCACCGCAAAATCAACGACATCCATGACAGCTTCAACGCCACGGCCGTCCTGATGGCCACCGCCCCCACCACCACCACACGCATCAACCAGCTACTCTCCTGGACAAGAGTCAACAACAAGGACACCAGAGATATCATGAAGACCATCCACTCCGGTTCATAGCTAGACCGATACGGGTTTTTAATTAGACAGGTAACACGAAATAGTAAAAATGGTGTTTTTCGTTTTATCAACAGTTGCAATTACATCGTATCATAAATGTCTCTGAAAATCGGTTAATTTCTACCGACAGCAAGACAATGTTTTCGGTAAAATAAACGAATGTAAGTATAACTAACACCCTCATAAAGTTCAAGCGGAGTGTTTTTAAATATATAGGTATCAGAAAAATAATTAAAATGTTGTTTGTTTTACTAACAGCGAAGACACTGAAAGAAATCTCTGGTTGATCTACATTATACAAAAGACGAATAATATATCCAAGGAAGTCTTTTTAACTAGTCTGGAAGTTTTTAATTAGGTAAGCACTTCGATACAGAAATGTAGTTTAGGGTGTATCGAGTATTAATATAGGGGAATGAGAGCCTTCTGCCCTGTGACCTACCATAACTATAGCTTTATCTACGAAATATGTTTTCATGTCCTTTTTAACATATTTCCTTTAGTGCCGGTTATATTTAAATCAGTACCGGCGAAGTCTAAACGCATAGAGCGAGTAACATGATAACACGATACCATGCAAAAGTTTAGGTATAAAATAGGAAAGCAATCGTCTTTACTACGTTGCTTAAAACTTGCCACCACAGCAGTAAACCATTTTGTTCCCGCCCTACCTTAACTCTTAGATAAAACCTTCCTTAAAGTAATTTGACTACCAACTGCTCAAATGTTATTAAGTGATCGTGAATTTTTGCCTGTTTTTTATCGGTTCTATGAGTTGTTATATAGAGATAGCTACTAAATAAAGAGGACAGGAAATTTTATACATAAGGATAAAATTGCAAATACGTTTAAATTGAATGAATATGGTAGACTGTTAGTGATTCCCCTTCTTTTAGATTTTGAGAGAAAATGGTAGAAGTATACAATAACAATAAGTTGTTGATAATTGTAGACAGGTTATAATCAATTGTGGAGGACTGTGAGGGATTTATTAAAATATGTGCTTATATGTGCTTTTTCTTTTTTACATATGTTTTAGTGTACTTGTGTGGCTCCTGAAGAAGGCGTTTGTTTGGAACGCCGAAACGCGCGTCGAGAGACTATACTATGTCATGCCACTTTTTAAATGAAATGTTTTGAAAGACCTAACTGTATGGATCATTAATGTCCCATTAATTTAGTGTGACTTAAGAAGTATAATTGTTTTATTTTTTATTGTGTGCTTATATATATGTAATAGGTAGTTTATTGTGAATATTGTGAATATTGTTTTCAAGATTATTGTCCAAGACCTGTGTTTTATTAATCTTGTTTGTGTATAAGACACTATGATTTTATATGTACTTATTTTTTAATAAATGTTGAAGTATTGAGAATTATTTGTTTTTTTTTAATCTATGATTATCTTGAAAGTTATTTTCTGCGATTTATGACCTTCCTCTGTAGCTATGAAATGTTGATGAAAGTATTCCAATATATCTACTGGCCCTGTCGTTGGAGTTGACAACGCCAAATCAGGGGGTCCTTGTTTGTTTGACATAAAAAATCCCACAGCTTGTCTGTGTAGGGCCGCACGTTTTTACCACTGGGTATTAGCCCATATATCACAAATTCTCTTTCCATCCTCAAATTGTACTTCTTGTTGTGTTTTTTGAGCAGTTGGTAATACATACATTTTTCCTCCCCCGGCCCCCCCCCCCGCCCCCCGCCTGCCTTTTTTCCAGAATAAATATATATAAATAATAAATTCTTCAGACATTGCTACAAATGGCCAATCTTAAAACGTTTGGATTCACAGACGATGAATTTGCTACCTTAGTTGGTATCACAGCCCCCACGAATAATACCAACTCTAGTATGAGAGCTAATGATGACAGCAAAAAACTAATAGAACTTAAAAAGAAATTAATTCGCATGGAAGCTCATGGTGAATTCATGTTGGCGTATTTGAGAACAGGTATAATTCCTAATGGTTTAAAAGTACGTATCACCCCTGGTTTATTTGTGCATCATAGACCATTTTTAGAAAAATTGAGTCTTATTGCGAATAGGTGCTCCCGCGATCTGATGATCTTGATCGTGGAAACATCTAAACATCTAGCATTGGAGATAAAAACCGAAATAGAAGATCTAGAAAATAAACTTAGACAGGACGAAGGGGTAGAGGAGGCAATGAAAAAGATAGCTGAATGCAATAAAGACCTTGAATCTTTTATAACCTACCTCAACAAGCGAAAAACTGATAAATTAAACAAAGACAAAAGATACTATACTGAGGAAACAACATATCCCTATCTTGGTAAGGATTTTTACCAACAAAACCACTATAGGGACGAGGTTAGGAACGTACAACAGAGGGTAAACAACTTTACTGACACATCGGATTCTGAAAATGAAAGTACCAATGGAAACTACTATGAACCTGATGGTGGGTTCAATTCTTATCCTGGTCCTCGACCATTCCAGCGCCCTTTTTTGTCCAACAGGGGGCCTCGTCGAGGCCGCCCCAGAGTGAGATTTCAGGGGCAGGCACAAAACAGGGGGAATTTCCACAACCCTCAACAACAACAAATACAACATCAGCAACAACATCAGCAGCATCAACAACACTTGCAACAGGAACCCCAGTTTATAAGAGAAACCAGGAACAGACAGTATTGGGGCCAGTAGATACAATACCCATTTTCAACTTATCTCGTATAGAATTGGATGAGCATAGTGAATCTTTGCTATCTAGAGGACTTTCCTTTGTGCCACAGGCATATGCTAATACATTTGATTTACATAAAGATATTATATCTTTTTTTAGGAAAATCAGGCTAAGGAAGTTTTTCGAGGATAACAATATGAATAAAGAGGAAGAAATCAGACGAAGAGAGATAATGCTACCCTCCACTTTTAGCCCAGGACTAGAACAGCTAGGCCCTGAGGTAGCAGCATTTGAACTAATAGTTCTTCAAAAATTGGAAAGATCTCTCAAATTTATTCCCAAACCTAAGTACAATTTGAGTAAAGAGGAATCAGTAGCACTTAAGAGAATAACAGATAATAAAGATTTGACTATAAAAGCATGTGATAAAGGGGGAGGAATTGTCGTTCTTGACTCAAAGAACTATGAGAATAGTATGATTATGATGCTAAACGACAATTCTACCTACGAGAAGATTAATACAAATCCCCATAACAAGATCGTAAAAAAGATTCAGCTCCTAACGAATGAGGCTTTAGCTAGTGGAGACATCAACATCAAAGAACATGAATTTTTAAATACAAAGAAAAATAAAACTGCGTGTATCTATGGGCTACCTAAGATACACAAAAACACAGTGGACCCACCATACAGGCCTATTGTATCAACTATAGGCACACCAACGGAGGCCCTCTCTAAATATGTGGATCATTTTTTGAGACCCCATATTAGTAAGATTAAATCATATGTCAAAGATACAGGGCATATGATTAATATAGTTGAAAATTTGGAATTCTTGCCCAATAGAGACATACTAGTAACAATGGATATTACATCCCTATATAGTAATATTCCCATTGATGAGGCCATCAGAGCTACAGATCAATTCATAGATAAGCACAATATAATCTGCCCAAAGCAATTTTTAATTGATTGCTTGTATATAGTTTTGACAGAAAACATAATGGAGTTTGGCGAACTTCTATATCGCCAACTAAGAGGAGTAAGCATGGGTGCCTCAGTTGCACCATCGGTAGCGAACATATATATGTCCGTGCTTGAGGATAAGTTTGTCGACAATGAGGTGGCTCCATTCTTCGAGTCCATTTCCCATTGGTCCAGATATATAGACGACATCTTCTTTATCTGGACCAATGGGAAAGACTCGTTGCTTGAATTCTTGGAATGGATTAATCTGACAGATGAGAATCTACACTTCACTGCTCAATACAGTACTAGCCAGGTGGAATTCCTGGATCTACTTATCCGTGAAAATAATAGTAAATTGGAGGTAGACCTCTTTGTAAAAAGTACAGCTCATAACACGCTGTTACACTTTGAGAGTTTTCACCCAAAAAATCAGCGTGAGAGCATTCCGTTCTCTCAATTTTTGAGAGTACGTAGAAATTGTACGAATCTCGCGGATTTTGACAAACAGGCAGCAGTGATGCGTAAGAAATTCTTAGAACGTGGTTATCCACATAGATTAATCAGAAGCTCCTATAAGAGAGCTCGGTTTTTTGACCGAGATACCTTACTAATCCCTAGAGAGAAAAAGACAAAAGACCAATTGGTCTGTGTAACTACACACTCAACATTGAATGAGCGAGTACGTCAGATAATTAATGCAAATTGGCATGTCTTGAACTGTAATCCTACCTCCCATAGCAAGCTACCCAAACCAATGTTTGCATATAAAAGAAACAAAAATCTGAAAGACAAGATTGTCCACTCCAGATTCAATTCTAAATCTTCAAATACAACTTTGAATCAAAGATCTCTGCTGACTAACATCCCAGTACGAGGAACTGTGAAATGCTCTTCTTGTAAGTCCTGTACTAATATTATCAGTGGTGAGTGTTTCACACACAATGGGTACACAACAAGAGCAAATGATATCTGGAACTGTAAAACTACAAATGTAGTTTATTTTTTGAAATGCACGTGTGGCTTAGGCTATGTCGGAGAGACTAGTAGGTCCATCCAAACACGTTTGACAGAACATCGATCTGCCGTGAGAACTCAGAAACTCACAGCTCCTCTAGTCAAACACTTTCTAGAAAGCAATCACAAACCTGAAGACTTCCAATGGCGCATCCTAGAAAAGATAAGAACACCTGATAGTAAAGGAGGATGCGCCATTAGGAAGAAAAGGGAAGTCTTCTGGATTTTTGTTTTTAACACTTTTAAGATAGGGTTGAACTGTGATATCCCTTGGGAAAATGCCATCACATAGGGAAACAGTAATACCTTGAACCTGTATTCTTTAGTTCTTAAAATCATAAGTAACCCTAATTCCATGCTGGGAAGGTGGTCTATCTATATTATTTTATTATCAGAATAATTATTGTTATTATATGTTGTGAAACCCCATTCAGTTCCGACGATGGAGATATTACGCGTAGGGAACTGTCGTTCGATAATACAATACTACCGATGACCGCTGATCTCTCATTGGACGATTATCTTATATGCGGGCTCCACAGTGGAGAGACTACGCACAGGGTACTGTTGCTTTAAAATATACTGACCACGACCGCTAATGGCCCATTGGTTGATCGCCTCACATGGGTTGTTTGAATTTTGGGCGCGGGAACCTTTTTTAAGAGAGACTGCTATGTAGCGCGTAGACAGTATCAGACGCAACGGTCGGGAGACGCCGTCCATAGTAATTGGCAGCCCCGCCGAGTCCCTGTTCATCTTTCTACAGGTAAGAGGATCGAAGTAATCCCCAGCACTAGCTTGAGTAGATGTAGACAATCTGGGCTGGCTAAAACGATAATAATATTAAACAAGATGATTGTTTATGTCTTCGTAGGGAATAGTGGTATACACCCATATCCAAGGATATACCAAACGGGAAAGCTAGGTGCGGGAACTCTTGACTGAGAATAAATACACCGCATCACGAGTGTCCCTGATAACTGTTTAATTTCCACCGACAACCAGGAAACGGTTTAGTAAAATAAAAAAATGTAAGTATAACTAACATCCTCGGAAAATGAAAAACGGGTTTTTAATTAGACAGGTAACACGAAATAGTAAAAATGGTGTTTTTCGTTTTATCAACAGTTGCAATTACATCGTATCATAAATGTCTCTGAAAATCGGTTAATTTCTACCGACAGCAAGACAATGTTTTCGGTAAAATAAACGAATGTAAGTATAACTAACACCCTCATAAAGTTCAAGCGGAGTGTTTTTAAATATATAGGTATCAGAAAAATAATTAAAATGTTGTTTGTTTTACTAACAGCGAAGACACTGAAAGAAATCTCTGGTTGATCTACATTATACAAAAGACGAATAATATATCCAAGGAAGTCTTTTTAACTAGTCTGGAAGTTTTTAATTAGGTAAGCACTTCGATACAGAAATGTAGTTTAGGGTGTATCGAGTATTAATATAGGGGAATGAGAGCCTTCTGCCCTGTGACCTACCATAACTATAGCTTTATCTACGAAATATGTTTTCATGTCCTTTTTAACATATTTCCTTTAGCGCCGGTTATATTTAAATCAGTACCGGCGAAGTCTAAACGCATAGAGCGAGTAACATGATAACACGATACCATGCAAAAGTTTAGGTATAAAATAGGAAAGCAATCGTCTTTACTACGTTGCTTAAAACTTGCCACCACAGCAGTAAACCATTTTGTTCCCGCCCTACCTTAACTCTTAGATAAAACCTTCCTTAAAGTAATTTGACTACCAACTGCTCAAATGTTATTAAGTGATCGTGAATTTTTGCCTGTTTTTTATCGGTTCTATGAGTTGTTATATAGAGATAGCTACTAAATAAAGAGGACAGGAAATTTTATACGTAAGGATAAAATTGCAAATACGTTTAAATTGAATGAATATGATAGACTGTTAGTGATTCCCCTTCTTTTAGATTTTGAGAGAAAATGGTAGAAGTATACAATAACAATAAGTTGTTGATAATTGTAGACAGGTTATAATCAATTGTGGAGGACTGTGAGGGATTTATTAAAATATGTGCTTATATGTGCTTTTTCTTTTTTACATATGTTTTAGTGTACTTGTGTGGCTCCTGAAGAAGGCGTTTGTTTGGAACGCCGAAACGCGCGTCGAGAGACTATACTATGTCATGCCACTTTTTAAATGAAATGTTTTGAAAGACCTAACTGTATGGATCATTAATGTCCCATTAATTTAGTGTGACTTAAGAAGTATAATTGTTTTATTTTTTATTGTGTGCTTATATATATGTAATAGATAGTTTATTGTGAATATTGTGAATATTGTTTTCAAGATTATTGTCCAAGACCTGTGTTTTATTAATCTTGTTTGTGTATAAGACACTATGATTTTATATGTACTTATTTTTTAATAAATGTTGAAGTATTGAGAATTATTTGGTTTTTTTAATCTATGATTATCTTGAAAGTTATTTTCTGCGATTTATGACCTTCCTCTGTAGCTATGAAATGTTGATGAAAGTATTCCAATATATCTACTGTCCCTGTCGTTGGAGTTGACAACGCCAAATCAGGGGGTCCTTGTTTGTTTGACATAAAAAAAAAAAATAGACCGATACTTCCACCACATCTTCAACAAAGCCAGCGCATCCATCGCACCCCATCTCAGCAAGGCCATCAATATCTCCTTCGAGACATCAACCTTCCCAGGAAGCTGGAAGCACGCCAAGATCAACTCCTTACTCAAGAAATCAAAGGTGGTCCCCATGGACCTCAAGAACTTCCGGCCCATCTTCCTGCTCCCTTTTCCGGCTAAGGCCCCCGAGAAAATAGTCAACAAACAGCTTACCCGTTACCTCGAAGACAACAACATCCTGGACCCATCCCAGTCTGGGGTCCGCAGCAATGACAGCACCGAAACCGCCTTCATCGCCGTCACGGATGACATCAGGACCCTGCTAGACAATGGAGAAACAGCAGCCCTCATCCTCCTGGACTTATCAGCCGCCTTCGACACAGTCTGCCACCGCACCCTGCGTATACCCCTACACAATGCCGGAATCCAAGGGAAGGCCCTGGACTGGACCACATCCTTCCTTTCGGGCAGAACCCAGAGCGTCCACCTCTCCCCCTCAGTCTGACGCTGTTCAACATCTACATGGCAACCCTCGCCCACGTCGCCCAACAACATAACCTCAACATAATCTCCTACGTTGACGACACCCAGCTGATCATCTCCCTCACCAAAGACCCTCACACAGCCAAAACCAACCTCCACGAAGGAATGAAGGCTGTCACTCACTGGATGAGGATCAGTCAACTGAAGCTGAACTCAGACAAAACGGAGGTCCTCATCCTTGGGGCCACCCCTTCGGCCTGGGACATCTCCTGGTGGCCGACCTGCACTGGGAACCACTCCAACTCCGACAGACCACGCACGCAACCTGGGAGTCATCCTCAACTCTACCCTCACCATGACTAAGCAGGTCAACGCCATCTCCTCCTCCTGCTTCAACACCCTCTGAATTCTACACAGGATCTTCAAATGGATCCCCACTGAAACAGTCACCCAGGCCCTCGTCACCAGCAGGCTGGACTACGGCAACACCCTCTACACAGGTTCATCGGCCAAACTCCTAAGACGGCCGCAACTCATCCAAAACGCCTCTGCACGTCTGATCCTCGACATCCCCCGCCACAGCCACATCACCCCCACCCGAGAAACCTTCACTGGCTCTCTGTCAACAAGAGGATAACCTTCAAGCTCCTCACCCACACACACAAGGCACTCCATAACACTGGCCAACGTACCTCAACAGACGACTCAGCTTCTACACCCCCACCCACAAGCTCCGCGCTGCCGACCTCGCCCTCGCCGCTGACCCCCGCATCCGAAGAACGACAGCCGGAGGCAGATCCTTCTCCCACCTCGCTGCCAAGACCTGGAACACCCTCCCCACCAACCTACGGCAGACCAAAGACCTACTGGCCTTCAGAAGACTTCTCAAGACCTGGCTCTTGGATCAGTGTCCCCCCAAGTGCCTTCAGACCCTCACAGGTATGTAGTGCACTTTACAATTGTCCTGATTGATTGATTGATAACCACCACTTAAAAACTGCTGCACAAGGAAGAGACTATGGAGTAATCACTAGGCCGAGGAGTAACAGCATAGCTGTGTGCAGAAGCCATCTGACTCCACTGCAAAGATGGGCGTAAGAACTTTGACCCCAACTGGCAGCCACGGGCTATGAGTTTCTCAAGGGCCAATAGAGCCGGTCCCTTTACACCTCTAAAAGACAGTAGAGGGATTGAGCTGTTGGGTGACCCCATCAGAGGGGGTAGGTACTAAATCTACTGTTACACACACATGTGCCCTGCAAGATGGCAAATACTGTGAGGCCTTGGGAGTTTGTCTTCGATGGTGCTGAGCTGGTAGGCTGTGGCGAGAATGTCTCTGAGTCAGAGAAAGCATGTGGGCCATGCCGGTGGCAGCCATTCTGCTAACTAACAAAGGGCCACGTCTGTTGTCGAACGTTTTCACAAAAATGGTTCCAGATTTCACATTCAGAATCATTTTGCGGAGGAAAAGACGAGAGGAATGTTGTCCATGCCATGGTGCCATAGCTGAACTGTTGCAACCTATGTAAGTCATGGAGCTAGAGCCCGAAAATGAGTGTCCAATTCAAATATTCCACGTGTTTTCTCTCAGCACATGAGGCGGAGGAATTTCATATATTTTCATGTTTCAAATGCATGGTGGTAAGGGAAAACAGCACACCTTTTATTAAGGTTGGCAACCAACAATTATCCTGTTTTTTTATTGCTTCGTTATGGTCCACTTGTAAAGATGCCCCTTAGTTTATTGGATGAAAAATTTGCACTGCAGTAACATGAGTATAACGTGAGCTTTACACTCTAATGAATTGCTTTGTGATCAGGGACAGTTTGAATTTCCTGAATAGTGCTTCAGGGGGCCAAATAACTAAAGCACCAACTCTAGCTTCACAAGTCCGCAGCACTTTAATCATTTGATTTCTCATGGAAAGTGTGCACTTTAATGAACTGCAAAATGGTTTCATACTTTGGTTATCTACCTTGTATTTGGCATTTGTGCAGAGCAACGTATGATTTGTGGGTGGGATGTGTGAAGGCTCAGTAGGACCAACTCATGCATTTTAGCACGCAGTATTTTATGGTTAATTACCCATTTATGTAAATATATCAAGAGATTTTGTCTCTATAATGCATTTTGCACTGCTTAGCCTGCTTCTTGCTGTAGGCTAATTTTTACAATCTCATTTACATTCCTACCTCTATTAGTATATTTGAATAAATTGCTAGTTGTTTATGCAAACTGTTTAGTTTATGACTTCAATGACAAATATGTTTATTCCCATACATTTAAAATCCCGAATTGTACACTTACAACACTAAATTGTAATTTAAAGGAACTCGTTGTAGTTATCCAAATTGGCTACAATGTGAATACAGATGTGCAATTGCAGAAAGGCAGATGCAGGCAAGATCAGAGAATATCCTAAAGGAATATTTGTAGTATCAGGGGGACATGTAAGTTCTATATTATAAGTACAATTATATATTGTGATAGAACATTTGATTAACATTTTTCAGTGATTAACCAACTGCAAAATATTTCATTATTCCTTCAGTAGTTCTAGTGAGCATGTAGTTAAAACAAAGAATGGCTCTGCTGCATTTTTTGATTTACATTTCAGTTCAGTTCAGTTCAGTAACTCTGTATTCGATGAAAAAAAACACATCATAAAAGTACACATATATACAGAATAAAAAATAGAATTAAATTACATCTGAACAACATCTTGATTTGCATTAAAAATCAGATAAAAACAAAGTGTTGTTAAATAATTCATTTGTTAGCCATCTCCTCTTGTGTTTCTTAACCTCACAGCAATCTTAATAAAATTCATAATGCAATGAAGTGTCAATGGGTCGTTAGCTCTTTGCAAGAAAAGTAGGGCAGTTTTGGCATGACAAAACTTCTCTTTTTTTAAATTCTCCACCAAACATTTTCGCCTAGGATACTTAAAAAAGGGGCACAAAAGTACAAAGTGAAGGGTGTCCTGCGGAGACCGATTGTCGCAGTCACAGGCACCCTTCTGTTCAATTGTCAAGTAAAACCTTGCGGATCGGCCAGTATATGTGGTAATAAATTAAGCCTCAATCAGGTAATTAAAAACCTATCCTTTGCGTTGTGCATCAAATACAAATATGGCTCCATGCCCTCGTTGTTCTTTAAAAAACTGTGGGCACCTACTGAGTGTTTGGTCATCTCCTCTTCTGCTCTACGTGTGGACAACTGATCAGACAACATTCTTTTAATTTTCAGTTTATCAGTGTGCAAAATAGTGCTGGGGTTAATGAAAAGGTCCTTCCAGTCCATACCCTCCAAAGTGACCTTAACATACTTTAACCATGGTATTTGTAACTCTTTATCCCTGTGCAGACAGTCTCTCAAGATTTGTCTGCTTAGTTCACCCTCAGGGTTTACCCAGATTTTTAACCATGCCACGATGGGTCTTAACTTGACCTCATCCTCTATGAAAGGGATCCCCAATTCACTATGTACAATTGCAGCTGGAGTGCTCTGGGGAACTTTTAGGATCCTTCACAAATAGTTGTTTTCCTTCAGTTGCAGTTGGTCCACATTGACACAACCCCACACTTCAGCTCCATACATGACTTTCGAACAGCCTATCGAACTATAAAGGTTCAACACCTGTTCCGGGGACCAACGACCTAACCTTCGGCCAAAATTTCCTATTGCCCCATTTGTGGATAATAATCTAGTGCAACGATCCTCAACTAGGTATTTGAATTTTAGTGCACTGTCAAATAGCAGTCCCAGGTAGGAGAAAGACTGTACCTTTTCTAGTGTGTGGTTCCCTCTTTTATATGAGAATCTCTTACAAGGCTTGGTGCCAGCCAACATCACAAAGGACTTGCTCAGGTTCACCGACAAATCCAAAGTGCCCATAAATTTAACAAATCCATCAATTAAACATTGCAGGCCCTTCGGGGTGCGGGCAAGCAGGACTGCGTCATCTGCGTATAAAAGCACCTGTATATGACGCGGACCTACTCTCGGGCAATCTGTGTTAAAGGTCAATCAAAGCCTGCTCTAGGTTGTTAATATAAAGCGAAAACAGGAAAGGGGCAAGGATGCAGCCCTGTCTCACCCCGCTCGTACAAGAGAATGGTTCTGTATTCCCCCCCTCCGTGTTATAACGCACTTTGGCTGTGGTGTCCCTATGCAGCTCTCTAAGGATATTAATCAAACCTGGGTCAATTCCCATGTCCCTCATCAGGCACCATAGCTTTTTCCTGTTAACATGGTCAAAAGCGGCCACGAGGTCCATAAACCCCAGATACATAGCTTCATTGCTGGCTTTAGTGTATTTTGCAACCAGCAAATAAAGATTAAGGCATTTGTCACTAGTGGACTTCCCAGTTCTGAAGCCATACTGGATATCCGTTATTGTATGGTGATCTTCTGTCCATTCCATGAGCCGCAGAAAAATTACCCGACCCAAGATTTTAGCTGAGACATCAATCACGGAGATTGGTCTATAGCATTGAGGATTATCCCTGTTACCCTTCTTAAAGATGGGAACAATAACTGCAGTAGAACAGGAGCGAGGTAAGCTTTACTGAACTGCCGCATTTAGCACTCTAGTGAGAATGGGGGCCCAAAAAATCTATATTGCTCAAATACAAGTCGGGTGGTAAGCCATCGGGCCGGGAGCTTTGTTACATGTCAGGCCCTGGATCCCTTGTATTATTTCAGGTAGAGAAAACACAATAACTGGGCCCTGTGAATCAGCCCGCCCCCCTCTCCATATCTTTATCCTGGTTATGATTGTACAATCCCTCAAAATGTGATACCCACTGTACCGGTAAGATGCTCGTCCCAATCCCAGGGGTATTGCTATCCTGAAAGCATGGGTTGTTTACAATCCTCCAGAATTGGGCCATGTCCCTTCTTTCTCCAGCCTCTCTTAGGTCTGCCCATGCTTCCTTTTGAAGAGTAGTCTTTCTTTGTTTCAGCGCTCATTTATATGTGCGTCTGCACTGGACTATTCTTAAATTGTCCCTGGAATTAGATTTTAGACTGGTTTTTAAGTCTCTCAGGGCTCGGGAGCACTTGCTGTCGAACCATCTTGGCTGCGTGTTTTTCTTCATGGGAGCTTTTGTTTTTAGAAGACCATCTACCAGTTTGGTCACTGAGCTAAATGCCCTAACCAGATTGCCCCCCTCTATCAGGGGGTCAAGGCATTTATCAATCTGTACTTTTCCTTTTACCATTAAATCTTTATAGAAGGCTTCACTATCAATTTTTGCCCATCTAAGTCACCTTCCCTTCTTATAGCGAGCATGTTGAGGGAGTTTGAAAACCTGCAGGGGGGAGGGTATCTGAAATTCCGACCAGATTAAATCAAAAAAGAAATTGATAAACAATCCTTGACTAGTACTATAATTTTTAAATCGTGATATATATTGCGCAAAATATGCATTATAGTAGTCCCTTAAGTTGGGCACAGAAAGGCCTCCTTGATCTAGCTCCTCATAAAGATTTCCGATTGCAATCCGGGGTGTCTTTTTAGCCAAGACAAAGGCCGAAAACAAAGATTCCACCTTAGAAAAAAAAGTGCCTGGCAAAAAACAGGGAATGGTGGAGAATAGAAAATTACATAAAGAAAGGATGGACATTTTAATTAGAGCGACTCGCCCAAGAATGGACAATTGGAGAAAATTCCACCGTGTAAGCATTGTACGTATTTTCTGAAGAAGGGGATCAAAATTGAGTCTATACAAATCATTCACTAAAGATGAAAAATAAAACCAAGGTATCTTTTAGATTTATTATTAATACAAGGAATGAGATCGGAATGTAGGTCTGGGATTATCTCCCCACACACCAGAATTTCAGTCTTCTTTTTATTAATTTGATATCCCCCCAGAGCTTCGAATTCGTTGAAGATCTGAAGAGCCTGTGCGTGGGATTGTGCATTAGGCTTAATTTTCAACATAATGTCATCCGCATAGAGCTTAATCTTCGCCATGGACGGAATATGAGGAGAGATATACATACAATTCCTAATTGCTACTGCTAGCGGTTCGATAAAGAATGCAAACAAGGCAGGTGACAATGGGCAGCCTTGCCTCGTGCCCTGCTTGACTACCACTGTACCTACCATGGCGGTGTTGATAATAATATTGGCTTTCGCGTCAGAGTATACGTTTCAAATTAGATTTATAATTCTCCTAGGGATCCCAAAATTGTGTAAAATAATAAAAAGAGTCTCCCATACTACCAAATCAAAAGCTTTTGTCCGCATCTAACAATAAAACCAATGCTGGAACCCCACGTGTTTCAAAATAATCTAAAGCCTCAATTAAGTACTGTATATTAGTAATCCGTTGTCGTCCTGCGATAAAGCCATTTTGATCTGGATGTATCAAAGTTGTTGCAATGTTATTGCAACGAATTGAGAGTAATTTTGTAATGATTTTGTAGTCGGAATTTAATAGTGTGATAGGCCGATAAGAATTGGGGTCTTTAGCTACCTTCCCCTTCTTCAAAAAACTCACTACCGTGCCCTCTCGGAATGACTCCGGAATTGAACCCCCTTCCAACATAGAATTAACTAATTGCAAAAAAAGAGCATAAAAAACACTAAAGAAAGCCTCAAAAAACTCAGCGGGAAGCCCATCTGGGCCACAGGCCTTTCCATTCGGGAGGTTTTTCACTACGAGCTCCAATTCTTCCATCGAGAATGGGGTAATCATTGCCAAATAATCTGTATGGGAGAGCGTAGGCAAAACATTTTTTCCCAAAAATTCGGTTAATTTAGAGTAATAAATCTTGTGTTGCTGACTGTAAACATTATTATAATGAGCGAACATTATTTTCCCTATGTCCGCCGAATCTGAAACATCAGCCTGAGTCACAGGGCATTGTAGCACCCGAATCAAATTTGCCGCAGCTTGTTCTCTAGCTTGCCAGGCAAGGAACTTCCCCGTGAAATTGCTTTCCTCATAGATTTTTTGAGAATGCCTTGTAAACCTTTCCTCGCTCTGGGCGTAAAAGTATGCGTTTAGCTCACAGTTAGCTAGATTTAACTGATATTGAATATCGGGAGAGGAATCTTTAGTCTTATATCCGTCAACGTCTGAATTTTATGCTGTAATGAATTCTTAATTGACCTAGAAATGGCCAATGTAGCAGCATCCTTCCCAGTAACTATACCGCGAATGAACGCTTTCAGTGAGTCCCAAATAATGTTCAGTGGGGCTGTGCCCATATTACGTGCAATAAAATCTGTGATCTCTAATTTTAGCGAAGCAACCCATAACTCCTCATTCAAATATGCTTTATCAAACACCCAGCATTTAGGTATTTTCGTGACTATCCCTAAAATGAGTTCATCCACTAACATAGCGTGGTCAGAAAATCCATTATGTAAAAATGTCAA
Source organism: Lissotriton helveticus (assembly GCF_964261635.1). Lineage (NCBI taxonomy): Eukaryota > Metazoa > Chordata > Amphibia > Caudata > Salamandridae > Lissotriton > Lissotriton helveticus. The sequence continues at coordinate 219,814,028 of NC_136059.1, read as the reverse complement.
AAAACTAAAATTCAGCTGTCTTGAAACAAGAAAAAAATTGATACGAGAGGAAGACTTGAACCTTCCTGACCAACACAAATATTCTTTTTTAAATGGATTTTGAATATGCCAGGGGTCACCTAAATCAAGTGTTCTTATATAATTGCATATAGATTCCAGTGATTTGGGTTTAGCTTGTTTACGTGAGTGTGAGGTAGAGTCTAGCTTGGAATCCATAACAATATTGAAGTTGCCTCCAATAACAATATCCCCTCCCACCATCAATAATGATTGAAATAAGTCTTCATACATTCTAGAGTTGTCATCGACCGGGGCATAGAAACTTACAAAAGTGATGGGTCTAGGTCTGTTTAGGATTTTGCATGTTACCCAACACCAGCGGCCCGGGCCGCCCTCACCTGTTTGCAAAACTTCAGCTTGTATGTTCTTGTTTAAGAAGACGGCGACACCCCGCTGTGATTCAGAAAATGACGAAAAGCCCCGATACGATGCCCATGTTTTAAAATTGGCGAACCACCAACTTACGGCTCACATTGAAACCCAACAACTCTATCACCCCACCCAGGCTGGCTTCCGCGCTCTCCATTCCACGGAGTCGGCTCTCCTCTACTCCACGGAGATGCTCAGGAAGCATGCGGATGAGGGTCAAACTGCGGCACTGATTCTTTTAGATCTCAGTGCCGCGTTTGACACTGTGGCCCATCACACTCTGCTACAGCGCTTGAGAGAGGGAGGAGTTGCTGGCAAAGCGTGGCATTGGCTGAAGTCCTTTCTCCTTGGTCGCAGCTTTTGTGTGGAGCAGGGGCACCATAGGTCCAGAGCTATCGCCCTGAGCCAAGGAGTTCCCCAAGGCTCGAGCCTAAGTCCCACTTTATTCAACCTCTATGTTGCCCCAGTGGCATCTATTGCGGAGAAACATGGGGTTGTTGTGGTGACTTATGCGGATGATACTCAGCTGGTTGTAGCTCTTTCTCAGCCAGCTGAGCAGGCAGCCAGTCAGTTTACATCCTGCCTGCAAGACCTGGCTAATTGGATGTCAAACAATTGTCTCAGATTAAATGGAGACAAGACGGAGGTGCTCATCGTAGGCAAGTCTCCGTCTGTTTGGACATCCGCATGGTGGCCCCAGACCCTGGGCCCCTTACCTCAACCTAAAGAACAGGTCAAGAATTTGGGTATTTGGATGGACTCAAAACTATCTTTTGAGCATCACACTAGACGTGTAGCTGGTACTTGCTTTGGCATTCTCCGTTGTCTGAGAAACACACTCGACCTGCTCCCAGTGTCAGCAAGAAGGGCCCTGGTCCATGCCCTGGTGACTTCCAGGCTGGACTACGGGAATGCCTTATATCTGGGAGCTAACGTGAGATGTATTCAACGTCTCCAAGGTATCCAAAATGCTGCTGCACGCCTAGTGTTATCACTGCCAAAAAGATCTTCCACCAAAAAGGCATTGGGGACGCTCCAATTGCTTCCAATTAAAGAGCGTGTCCAGTTTAAAACCCTGTGTATAGGCCATCGGATCGCTCATGGTAAGGGCCCGAGTTTCCTGAGGAACTTGCTCACATTGTATAAACCAACTAGGCCCCTCCGGTCGGAGGGCATTGGGCTAATGTGTATCCCGAAGACCTGCAGGGCCAGGATGGGCGGCAGATCCTTCCGCCTTCTGGCAGCACGGAGTTGGAACACTCTTCCTCTCAGACTCCGGATGGAGCCGTCCGAAAAAGTTTTCCGCAAGGAACTTAAGACACATCTGTTCCCCAAATATTGAACTGCTCTTTCCTGGCTGTATTAGGGATCTTTCGGGCCACTATTAGCGCGGGGACACACTGACTAGTGTAACCAGGCGCTTTATAAGCTCAGTTAAAAATAATAATAATGTTTTAAACATAAAAAATTCTTCTATTTTAGACAGGGAAACATGTGTTTCCTGTAGCAATATTACAGAGGGGTTCTCAGATTTAATCCATAATTCAATAGCACACATTTTTTTAAATTATTTAACCCATTCACGTTAAAAGAGACTATTTTCAAATTTTCTCTAGCAGTCATTCAGCTAGATATTCTATACCAAAAAAAAGCCAGTAACACATTTTCTATTCGCCCATCCTCTTTGTAAATGAACCCCCCCTTTTTTTTTTACATAACTCCAACGGGACTTTCTGACAGACAAAAGGAATACATTTTTAACCAGCATTGCACCAAGCACCTAATTTTTCCGATACTTTTTTTGCCCCCCACGCCTGTAACCACCCCCCTTCCCCAAACTGTGGCCGATTCCCTAACACCTTACCCACGCTAGCCAGAGAACCCTACCCCCTAACCTTGGGGTGTCCTGTAATTACACCCCCTAACCTCTCCAGAGACCCCCTGCCCCCCCCCCTTCATCTCTGCCGAAAATACCAGTATGGCAGTATAGACAAAAAAAATTTAATTCCTCAAACTAACTAAAAAGTAAGTTTCCGAACAAATTGCGCAGCCTGGCTACATCTAACCCCTTTGTCCCTGTGAAATCTCCCTAAGCAAATCCTGTGCCTCATCCACATCCGACAAAATATAAAATTTGCCTTTGACCAGGACTTTAAGCTTAGATCGCTGAGCAATCATAGCTTGAGCGCCCTTGGCTTTGAAAAGGTGAAGAAGCTTTACGAACTCTTTTCTTCTGCGCGCTGCCGCAGCGGACATGTCCAAAAATATCCGACATTTACTTGACTCAGTCACCACAAATTGTCTTTGTTGAATAGCTTTAGACAAAATAGTCTCTTTTATTCGAACATCAGCGAAATTCAACAGAATAGTGCGAGGCAATGTCGAATTAGGGAATGGTTGAGCAGGGACCCGATGTGCTCTTGTTATCATTAAATCTCCTTCGTGCCCTGGAACCACTCTCTGTTGTAAGAAAGACGAAACCCACTGAATCATATCGGTCCTCTCAATGCCTTCAGGGACTCCCACTATTCGCATGTTAGATCTCCTATTATAATTTTCAAAGTCATCTAGCTTTGCCTCCAATGTTCGTGTGGATTTAGAGATAATTTTAACATCTTTTTTTGTCTCTGTCATCTGGTCTTCCAGGCTAGAAATTCGACTCTCTGCTTCCTGAAGACGAGCTGGAAGGGTGGAGATTGTGTCTTCAATTTTATCCAGACGTTGTTGAATTGAAAACAGTTCTACCTTTTGGGACCTCTTCACCTCCCTTACTTCATCCAGAATCAGGTTTAGCATGTCCTTTTCCGTCATTTTTACATCTTTCCCATGGTCTCAGTGTGCGCACCTAACAAAGGACTAAATGGGACAGAGGAGTTGGTTGACTTAACTGCTTCTTGTAACATTTGGAACGGTAAAGACTCTATGCCTTCCTCCCTTCCATGACCTGAAAGATCTGGGAGTCTCCCCTCTTGCGGTAAGGTCAGGGAAGGGCCCAAACTGGTAGCAGTCCCATTGTTAATTACAAAACCCGGACCCCGAGAAGGCTCTCCCACTTCTAAATTGCCTGAGGAAACACCAGGTGCTAGCAAGGTAAATATGGGATTAGTGGTTGCTTTTTTTTCAAACAGAGGGAACTGTTTCAGAGCCGGCGTTGAAGTTTTCCCACTCAAAATAGACTGACCAGGCAGTAAACCGTGGTGACCCCCGTTAATTTTTTCTAACTCAGGTAAGCCTATTTGACCTGCAGGGGTGATCTGAGAAGGTTGCTCAGTAAGGGATCCCTCCAATTCATCCGAGCTCCCACCAGAAACATCATCTTTTCCTTCATCCATCGACTTTGCAGCATTCTCTGCATCCTTGGCCTTTTGACGGCGAGCTTTCACCTTATTACGTGCGTTCAGAAGTTTTCCCATCTTGGTTTTGGATAACTGTGGTAGCAGGGGGATAATAGAGAAAAAATGTGTCTCTGTGTTAACTACGTTAATATCCCCTATGACCACTCAGTGAGGATAGAGTCACAGTGTTTAAGTAATCTTCGAATACCATTTTTTCTTTTTTTTCCCTTTCCCTTCCAGCCTTAATATCAATGATGCAATACTCCAATCCTCTGAGCCGAAATCTGGCAGGTACTAAAAAAAAAATAAAGAGTCGAGGCGGTTTGAAGGAGAGAAAGGCCACCACAGCAGTAATACAGCTTTCTATACGCTTTCTTTTCGCTCTCCTTTTCCTCTCCAAATACGAACTTTGAAGTGTGCACGCCGTAGATAAATTGATCCTTTATACCTAAGGAAGCGGCCATGTAATTATCCGCAGCCGCCTTTCCATCTCGCGGCTTTGTGCTCTCACACAGTGGGCCCTCGCCTGCAAGATCCGATCAGGGAATCCACCGCCGCAAACACCCGCTTCTCACCGCAACCGCGGGGAAAATCACTTGCCCGGATTACGGCACTGCAGCCTTTCCGACCTCGGATATGTCGCTTTCTGGCAGCGTCGTCTCACCATTTAAAAAAACACGGCTCCTGGTGCTCCATCAAAATCAGAAGGTCCGAGAACGCCAGCCTGCCTGCCGCGGCTCGCCGCCATCATGAAGGGGGAGGGGTCTCAGGTAGGGCCTCCAGGTGCTACGTGGAGGCGTGTAACTCTATCCGTAGCGGTCCGCTCACCCAGTCTGACTAGCTTCGAGCCTCCTTGACATTTAGAGCCATTCCCAGCATCCCCAGGTGATGCCTTGGATCGTGGGGGGCACATTGCCTGGGATAAAAATATCCCAGCGGCAACGTTCTTATGTTACTTGCTGATTGAAAAGAGCCACTAGTTAATATATGCTCCACTAAACTGATGTCCCTAAAGTTCACGGTTATACAATTGCCCACCAGGTCTTTGCTTTTCCTACCGATCCAATTCACCCTTCTAACATGCAATATTTCTTCACTATTGTTCCCTACCAGTGGTCTGGTCTCATTCAGCCAGGCTATTGTCTTTTTTTTAATTTCCGGGTAAGACTCTTTCTGGTCAGGCTTCAGTTCTGGAACACCCCCAAGTACTACTACATAGGGGCATGCCTCGGGCGGGAGATTTAGACTAGGTAGGGGCTTGATTGGTCTTAAGTTTGTGTCTTGATTTGAATTTTGTGTCTCTGGTAGTTTATTGATCAGTGACTTTTTATTTTGCAATTTTGCTGGTAACATACTAGACCCTCTATCTAGAACACTAGTACCTCCGTCCTGGCAAGGTACAGTGTATATTTGTGTCGGCAAGGCTAGGGTTGCTGGGTCCTGTGTTGCACTTTGTGGGTTACTGAGAGTACAGTCGGATAGTGTAACAGACTGAAACACTTTACTAGGTTCTGAAATGGAAGTACTACCACTCACATTGAAAATCCATGGACTGCCCAGTAACTTTTCCCTTCTGTGTAAAACATGTATAATTTTGTCCAGTCTACTGGCTAGTAGTTTATTCTGACTCACTATAAATGTTTCTAGGGATTTTTGTAAATCTATTACCACCTGGGGCATCCAACTTGGGAGGGGCTAGCTGTTGGGCCACTTGAACCTCATAAACCTCTTCCTCAACGTGTCTAGTTTGAGCAATAATTGACCTTGATTTGGTTTTCTTTGTGCCTGTGTTCTTCTGACATACTCTTCTTTTCTTACTAGTGGGGGCTATCTTATCTGGCAATGATGTCGCCTGGACTTCACCAATAGCCAGCTGTGCGCAAGGAATGTCCTGGGTGATTAGCTCAAGGCTAATGTCTGGGGAGACAATGGTTCTCTCGCTGATGTTATCCTGCAATAAAGTGAGAGGATCAATTAATGGTGTTAAGCACAGTCGTCTCTCCGTACGTTCTATTTCATTGAATACTGCCCCTAGGGCTTTCCGCAACATATGATCAATCGTGGTGGGTTGTATATTAGGAGGGGGCGATGAGTTAAAATTCTGTACAATTACTCTTGGTGTAAGAGGGACATTTGATTTTGCTTTTGCTGCACGGGTATTTGCTTTGTTGGCCATGCTGTCTTTGAACCATAGGTTAAGTGTAACTACCCCAATAGATTAAATCAAACACTCACAGAAAAGCACCTCGAACCCCAAACAGATATACCATGGACCAGGGAGCCCCCCTCTAACCTTCTTCATTTTGCTTACAGTTTTTTTTGGGCCCAGTGTTCAGTTCAGGAGTCATTCTGCAGTTCCTTTTCAGGTCACCAGTTACAATCACTCCCTGCGAGATGTAAAGGTCCAGAGCCAAAGGACCAAAGGGGGTGGCCCAGCCCAGCCTCGTCTGGTCGCGGACAGCCACAGATGGCCTGCCCTTTGCCCGGGCTTAGCCATGCGCCTCCCGCGCGCGTCCCGCGGTGCAGAGGGAGCACCGCTCCTTTGAGCGGCTCCGGGCGCGGAAGTGGGCGTAGGTGGGTAGGGTAAAGTAGCAAGGAATTCTGGGGGCTGTAGTCCCCCCCTCTGCTGGCCGCGAAGATGATATGAAGGCGGCAGCGGGGAACACCAACAGCTGACAGCCCACAGCATTGGCGGCGTTTAGGTGCAGGTAGGGATCAGTTCCACAGCAAATTATGCCCCCAAAGTGAGTTTTAGAACGGAGCTCCCGCTCCACCGAGGGAGCGCCGCACCATTGAGCGCCTCCGGGCACGGAAGTGGGCGTAGGTGGGCGGGGTAAAGCAGCAAGAAATTCTGGGGGCTGTAGTCCCCCCCCTCGGCGGCCGCAAAGATGATATGAAGGCGGCGGCGGGGGAGACCAACAGCTGACAGCCCACAGCACTGGCGGCGTTTAGGTGCAGGTAGGGATCAGTTCCACAGCAAAATATGGCCCCAAAGTGAGTTTTAGAATGGAGCTCCTGCTCCACCAAGGGAGCGCTGCTCCTTTGAGCGCCTCCGGGCACGGAAGTGGGCGTAGGTGGGGTAAAGCAGCAAAGAATTCTGGGGGATGTCGTCTCCCCCCCTCGGCGGCTGCGAAGATGATATGAAGGCGGGGGAGACCAACAGCTGACAGCCCACAGCACTGGCGGCGTTTAGGTGCAGGTAGGGATCAGTTCCACAGCAAAATATGGCCCCAAAGTGAGTTTTAGAACGGAGTTTTACATTTGGTAGAAAGAATATTGTCTGAAATGCATAATCTAGTTCATACCGTTAAAAAAGAGTATAAATAAATGCAGGAAATATTTGTATTTATATTTTTTGATACTCAAAACACCTAATACTGGATGCCCCAGGAACCTGCCTAGTCCCTCTGCATCAATTGAGTTACTGATAACAGGTGTAAGGATAACTCTGGGGGGGAAGATTTAATGGGGTTTGCAAGTGGGACACATAGGAGGCCCTTAGAAACAATTAATAGCAATGCCAATCCCCCTTCACTTGATTATTCAGTATTTCTCACCAGGTATTTTACATCAAGATTTTGGCTGGCTTTAGCAGCCAATGTCTGAAGGAGAAAGACAATGGTTAGTAGCAGGTCCCATTATCGGCTCGTTTGTCGGTGTTCACTTTACGGCCCCATTGATTTAAAAATGAACCCATAATGACATCCATAGTGGCTCATTTTATCTTCTATGAAGTCCCGGGAGGCAAATGTAGTCTAGTAAGACATTCATTCAGGTTGTTTAGGAATTTACTAGGCGGGCAATTACTGTCCCATTTCAAGCTTCAATCTTGAGATGAGTTCTAAAGTTAACTTTTTCCACAATATCTTAGAATATAATGTATAGCTTTAGGAAAGTGTTTCATAGCACAGTACTAAATTATGGAAATGTATTTATCCTTGAAGAGAACTTTTTTCCAAATCAATTTGCCCCCTTAGTCGCATATGTCTTGTCTGCCTTTCATCCCAACTGCTCTACTCCCTTTTGACTAGATTTTCACTATAGAAATACCATAAACATACATAAATGCATGCTCTTAGTGAGCCTTCCCTCACCTTAGTGGCCCCGGTCTGATTCATCTGGGATGCCTGCTCTTAGTGAGCCTTCCCTCACCTTAGTGGCCCCGATCTTATTCATCTGGGATGCCTGAGTGCCCCTTATCCTAACTATTTAAACTGCCCCTCCAGGGCATTAAGTCCAGGCATCCATCTAAAAGGTGGATGAATAAGTGTGACATCCTGTGTGGCTTCCAGGAGTGTTGCTATTGACTAATTGCCTAGTGCCGGAGACCCGCCATCTAACAAGCTGTACATGTTGCAAACCTTATCAGAATCCCAACTGTTGAGAAAAATAGTCTCTAAACTTTCTACGGCTCTAACCAAACTCATCTTGCAAGTAAGATATATCTTCTTCCCTTGGTTACATCTACACCACCCCTAGGTGGACTACATATAATGACCTTCTTAGTTCGTATTTCTCCAGGCTCACGAGGTATAGTTTGGGCTTATTATACACCCTCCCTTTCTATGGGATGCTTGATAGAATCTCCTTTTTTCTTTGCCATGAGCTAGTATCCTGGTAGGCATACACTTTACCCAGTAAATTCTTTATAACTGATTGTAAATACCCATTTTTCTTTGCCAAGATACTTTTATTTGGTAATTCACACATGTTAGAACTTGGGCACTGGCTTGCACCTTTGTCCGAATAGGAACGCTTGCTTCTAGTCAGAGTAAGGGGGCTACACTCTTAAATAATGCCTGCTCAACCCTGTGGTGGCTTGGCATGAGCAGGAAGGCTTATCTCAGAGGCAGTGTGTAAAGCATTTGTGAACACATACAGTAATACAGTGAAAACACTACAGATGTACACAATACAAGTTTTATAAAAATATGTATTCTTTATATAGACTTAACACAAAACCCAAACGACAAAAATCTACAATTCAGTATTAAGAAAATGACTTTAAGATGATAGAAATACTCAGTTCACTTTAGATGGTAAATGTGACACATTTCCCACAAAGTACCTTTGGATGCCTCACGCAAGTTAAACAAAAGGTTCGCAGGGAGAACGATGCATTGGTTCCTTGCTTCGGGGGAGGCAATGCGTCTGTTCCTCAGTGCTTGCGCAAAGTTGTGTCTGTTCCTTACCGGAGAGGAGGTGATGCGACGATCTCGAGGTGTGACCCGGTTGCGATGCGACAAAATGGCGCCCTGCTGCGATGATCTGGTGTGATGCAAGAAGATGGTGCCCTTAATGCGATGCGACAACGTGAAAATTATGCGTGCAGGCCGGGCGGCCGTGCGGTGACTCTGTAACTTTGGAGCCGCGAAAGGCCCTGCAACAGCCTTCTCCGGTGATGCGACCCTTGCGGTTGCAAAAGACACACAATTGATGGACAGAATGCAGAACAAATCAAAACATTCACCCCCAGTCAAGAGATTGGGGTTAAATCCATCATTCTTTTGCTCACCATGCCACCCCAGTTTAGACCTGGCCATATGCAAATCAGTCTTGACCCTGTGCCTCATCGGAAGAGTCCAGTCCGAAGTGCCAAGCCAGTTCCTCCCTGGACCGAAAACAAGCATCCTAGAACCGGTTTCTGCGTTTCACCCCTCTTCAGCCAGCATAGCTTGATTCCAGTGGCACAGTGAGCCCAGGACCCACGTCTGGGCATACGTGGCACACATAGGGTGAGAAATAAAAAGACACGCAATTGATGGACAGAATGCAGAACAAATCAAAACATTCACCCCCAGTCAAGAGATCTTGGTTAAATCCATCATTCTTTTGCTCCCCATGCCACCCCAGTTTAGACCTGGCCATATGCAAATCAGTCTTGACCCGCTGCCTCATGGGAACAGTCCAGTCTGAACTGCCAAGCCAGGTCCTTCCTGGTCCGGAAACAAGCATCCTAGGACCGGTTTCGGGGTTTCTTCCCTCTTCAGCCAGGACAGCTTGATTCCAGTGGCACATGGAGCCCAGGACCCATGTCTGAGCATACCTGGCGCACATAGGGTGAGAAAGAAAAAGACACACAACTGATGGACGGAATGCAGAACAAATCAAAACATTCACCCCCAGTCAAGAGATCTGGGTTAAATCCATCATTGTTTTGCTGACCATGCCACCCCAGTTTAGACCTGGCCATATGTAAATCAGTCTTGACCCTGTGCCTCGTGGGAACAGTCCAGCCCTAACCGCCAAACATCCTAGGCTGGTTTCGGGTTTCACCCCTCTTCAGCCAGGATAGCTTCCCCGGTGATGCGACGACACACAGCTGCGACAGAGACACACTTCTCCAGTGATGCAACAGCGACCTTTGCGATGCGGCACGCTTCTCAGATGAGGTGTCGTGACAGCTGCGGATGCAACAAACTTCTTCTCTTTGAGCCATGCTTCCAGCTTCTAACAACATGCAGGCTTCTGCAGACAGAATTCCCAGGAAGGAAATTCAGGGGGGGGAGCTGATGGTGAAGTCTTCTATCCCTGTGACGTCAGCAGGCGGCAAGCACAGTTCAAGCCCTTGGAGATTCTTCTTCAAGATGATGAAAGTTGCAAATAAAAGAATTTCTCCTTTCCTTGGCAATAAAGAAACCACTGCAGGCCAACCCCATAAAGCAACACACTGGCATAGGGAAAGTCAAAAACTCCTGCAGATTCTCTGGTTCTTCTCCTTGCCAAAAGGTCCGTCTTAATGTCCAGAATTGATCTATAGTTATGGGATCTGGGTCCCCCTTTTTATACACACAAATCCTTTGTCTCTGAAGGCAGAGAGTGTCTGTACTTAGTCTAAAACCAGTTCTGTGTGCATTCTGCCAGTGCACAACTTCTTCCTTTGTCAGTGTGGGGCAGGGTCATCAGACGCACCATAGGAGGTGGTGCCAGCATTTGGAAGGCAGGCACAGCCCTATTCAGGCCCAGGTGCTACTCCTCCCACCCCTCCCAATGCATATAGGTATATCCAGCCTTGTACTGACTCACCCTGCCTCCTGGAGTCCCATCAGCAACTGTCACTCACAAACTAGACATGAATACACAACCTAACAGAGGCAGGCTTGGATGGTTAGGCAAGAAAATACCTACTTTCTAAAGGTGGAATTTTCAAACACAGAATGTTAAAACCAACTTCACTAAAATATGTATTTTATCATTCTGAGTTCAGGCATACTAAATTTGTTTTTCTACCATGTTCCCTAAGCCTGTTAGGATTATACGATGTTATAATCAAACTGCCCATTCTGGCATATGTGGACAGATAGCCTTGCAATAGTGAAAAATTAAATTGGCTATAATTCACTATCAGGACATGCTACACACATAAGGGCATGTCATACCTTTCACATACAATGCACCCTCCCTAGGGCCTACCTTATGGGTGGCTAACTTGTAGAAAACAGAAGGTTTAGGGACTGGTAAGTGGGTGCACTTACCAAGTCGACATGGCAGTACTAGACTGCACACAGGCTCTGCAGTGGCAGGCCTGAGACACACTTTACAAGCTGCTTCCATTTGTGGCATAATCAGTGCTGCAAGCCCACTAGCAGCATTTGATCTACAGGCCCTGGGAACACATGGTGCACTATTCTAGGGTCTGACAAGTAAATAAAATGATCCAATCATGGAGTCACCAATCTATTACTCTAATTTACAATAGGAAGCACTTGCACTGTGACACTGAATAGCAGTAGATAATCACAAACTTCCCACTCGACCAACTCTAACTATCCATTGGCTATGATAAGCTTGATTGGGCTATCCCTATGCTTATAGTTATCAAAAACACTCTACAGAAGAATATACATCAATTCACTTTTTTTTTTTTATAAATTCTTTGTCATCTTTTTTTTGTATTATTAGTGCATTCTTTTAAATAGTAATACAAATCACCATCATTTTCTCTGTGTCCCTATATACAATACAAATGATGCTACATTGATACAGTACTATTAATTGTGCAAATTTAGCATAACTTGTGCAAGAAAAAACATACACTATAACAGTGTTCAATTTGTCACCATATTATTGTATTGAAACACACCTCATATCCAATGATAACATATCAAACATACACATTCACACATCACATCACGTTCATTGTTTTCCAGCTTAAAAGTGGCTTGCTACAGAAAAAAAACTAATGGTGAAAATTTTTCTTTAGTATCCATGGTAATGCCGCCAGCTGGAAAAAAGGAACAGACCAACGCACGTTTCAGTGGATACCTATCATTCAATCCACCTTCTGCAGGACCGCTTGCTTTCTTAGAGTTAATGCAGCGGAGGTTGATTAGGTGATCAATTTATATGTGCTGGGTGATTTCCTTGGCTCAAAAAGCAGGCCCATATGTCCTTCTGACCTGTCCCATTGGAAATTTGTTTAACTGTTTGTACTCTAAACCACCACAGTCCCACTATGTGAGTTCAGATAGTGGGTGTGCAGCGTTCGAGAGTCCGGACTGCGCCACATGCCTTTTAAAGAAGCGTAAAAAATACAGCAAACTGATAGAAATGGACTCCGCATAGCTGCACCCATTGCCTCTAAAATCACTGTAAACGAAATCAAAGAAAACAAAAGAGAAAAGATACGTTGGAGAACAAACAACAGATGGACATCCAAAGTCCAATGGGACACGTCAATCAATCAATCAATCAATCAAGACATTTGTAAAGCATGCTAATCACCAGTGAGGGTTCTCAAGGAGCTGGGGGGGAGGGCTACTGCTACTCCTCGAACAGCCAGGTCTTGAGTCGCTTCCTAAAGGTAAGTAGGTCTTCAGTCTCCCGTAGGAGAATGGGGAGGGTGTCCAGGTCTTGGCCGCGAGGTAGGAGAACAATCTGCCACTGGTGGTCGCTCTCCGGATACGGGGCACGTGGTAAGGGTGAGGTCGGCGGAGCAGAGCTGGCACTTTGAGGTGTAGAAGGCGAGTCGTTTGTTGAGGTATGCTGGTCCAGTGTTGTGGAGTGCTTTGTGAGCGTGGGTGACGAGCTTGAAGGTGTTCCTCTTATTGATGGGAAGCCAGTGCAGGTCTCTCAGGTGGTGTGTGATGTGGCTGTGGCGAGGGATGTTGAGTATCAGGCGTGCAGAGGCGTTCTGTATGCGCAGCAGTTTGGCTGGGTCTCCCGCGTAGAGGGTGTTTCCGTAGTCCAGTCTGCTGCTGACGAGGGCCTGGGTGACTGTTCTTCTAGTGTCGGTGGGGATCCACCTGTAGATCTTTCAGAGCATGCGGAGGGTGTTGAAACAGGAGGATGAAATGGTGTTGAATTGCTTGGTCATGGAGAGTGTTGACTAGAGGATGAATACCAGGTTGTGTGCGTGGTCGGTGAGTGTTGGTCCTTCTCCAAGGGCGGTCGCCCACCAGGAGTTGTCTCAGGCAGAGGGGAGAAGCCAAGGATGAGGACCTCGGTCTTGTCCGAGTTCAGCTTTAGGCGGCTGTTCTTCATCCATTGGGTGATGGCTTTCATTCCTTTGTGGAGGTTGGTTTTGGCGGTGAGAGGCTCCTTGGTGAACGAGAGGATCAGTTGTGTGTCATCTGCGTAGGAGGTGATTTTGAGGTTGTGCAATCTGGCCACGTGGACGAGCAGGGCCATGTAGATGTTGAACAACGTCGGGCTGAGGGAGGATCCTTGGGGCACGCCACTGATGATCTTGGTGGCTTTGGATCGGAAGGGGGAGGCTGACACACTGCATTCTGCCAGTGATGAAGGAGGTGGTCCAGTCCAGTGCTTTGTTTTGGATCCCTGCGTCATGGAGGCAAGTGCGTAGGGTGCAGTGGCAGACTGTGTCGAAAGCGGCTGATAGGTCCAGGAGGATGAGGGGTGCGGTCTCACCGTTGTCCAGCAGGGCCCTGATGTCATCGGTGGTGGAGATGAGGGCAGTTTCGGTGCTGTAATTGCTGCGAAACCCGGACTGTGACGGGTCCAGGATGTTGTTCTCCTCGAGGTAGCAGGTCAGCTGTTTGTTGACAGTTTCCTCGATGACCTTCACCGGGAACGGTAGTAGGGAGATTGGTCGGAAGTTCTTGAGGTCCTTGAGGTCTGCTTTTGGTTTCTTGAGCACTGGGTTGATTTTGGCATGCTTCCAGCTCTCCAGGAAGGTTGTGGTTTCGGAGGAGATGTTGATGGCTTTGGGGAGGTGGGGTGCGATGGTGGTGCTGGCTTTTGGAAGATGTGATGAGGGCACGGGTCTGATGGGGAGCCGGAGTGGATTGTGCTCATGGTTTTGATGGTGTCGTCGTCATTGATGTTGGTCCAGGTGAGTAAGGGGGTCGCCGTGGGTGGTAGCTGTGGGGTCTGAGGTGTCATTGGCTGCTGTGGTAGACTGGTTGTCAAAGCTGTTGTGGATGTCTGTGATCTTGCAGTGGAAGAAGGAGGCCAGGGAGTCTTACGAAGGTGGGATGTCGTTGGTGCTGGAGCTGGGGTTAAAGAGTTCGTTCACAATGTTGAAGATCTCTTTGCTGTTGTGTGCGTCGTTGTCGAGGCGGTCCTTGAAGGAGGTCTTTTTGGTGGATGTGATGAGGTGGTGATGTTGGCGCAGGGCGTTGTGGGCTGCTTTATTCTCTGGTGTCTGTTCATGGCGCCAATTCTTCTCCAGCTTTCGGCAGTTTTGCTTGGAGGTCTGGAGGTCCGCGGTGAACCAGCTGGCAGTCCTGTTGGTGCGACTGTTGGAGGGATTCTTGATCATGCCAGGGTATTGGCTCAGTTGTTGATCCAGCATCTGAGGTTTCTGGCGGTGGCTAGAATCCTGGTAGGCATACACTTTACCCAGTAAATTCTTTATAACTGATTGTAAATACCCATTTTTCTTTGCCAAGATACTTTTATTTGGTAATTCACACATGTTAGAACTGGGGCAATGGCTTGCACCTTTGTCCGAATAGGAACGCTTGCTTCTAGTCAGAGTAAGGGGGCTACACTCTTAAACAACGCCTGCTCAACCCTGTGGTGGCTTGGCATGAGCAGGAAGGCTTATCTCAGAGGCAGTGTGTAAAGCATTTGTGAACACATACAGTAATACAGTGAAAACACTACAGATGTACACAATACAAGTTTTATAAAAATATGTATTCTTTATATAGACTTAACACAAAACCCAAACGACAAAAATCTACAATTCAGTATTAAGAAAATGACTTTAAGATGATAGAAATACTCAGTTCACTTTAGATGGTAAATGTGACACATTTCCCACAAAGTACCTTTGGATGCCTCACGCAAGTTAAACAAAAGGTTCGCAGGGAGAACGATGCATTGGTTCCTTGCTTCGGGGGAGGCAATGCGTCTGTTCCTCAGTGCTTGCGCAAAGTTGTGTCTGTTCCTTACCGGAGAGGAGGTGATGCGACGATCTCGAGGTGTTACCCGGTTGCGATGCGACAAAATGGCGCCCTGCTGCGATGATCTGGTGTGATGCAAGAAGATGGTGCCCTTAATGCGATGCGACAACGTGAAAATTATGCGTGCAGGCCGGGCGGCTGTGCGGTGACTCTGTAACTTTGGAGCCGCGAAAGGCCCTGCAACAGCCTTCTCCGGTGATGCGACCCTTGCGGTTGCAAAAGACACACAATTGATGGACAGAATGAAGAACAAATCAAAACATTCACCCCCAGTCAAGAGATTGGGGTTAAATCCATCATTCTTTTGCTCACCATGCCACCCCAGTTTAGACCTGGCCATATGCAAATCAGTCTTGACCCTGTGCCTCATGGGAAGAGTCCAGTCCGAAGTGCCAAGCCAGGTCCTCCCTGGACCGAAAACAAGCATCCTAGAACCGGTTTCTGCGTTTCACCCCTCTTCAGCCAGCATAGCTTGATTCCAGTGGCACAGGGAGCCCAGGACCCACGTCTGGGCATACGTGGCACACATAGGGTGAGAAATAAAAAGACACGCAATTGATGGACAGAATGCAGAACAAATCAAAACATTCACCCCCAGTCAAGAGATCTTGGTTAAATCCATCATTCTTTTGCTCCCCATGCCACCCCAGTTTAGACCTGGCCATATGCAAATCAGTCTTGACCCGCTGCCTCATGGGAACAGTCCAGTCTGAACTGCCAAGCCAGGTCCTTCCTGGTCCGGAAACAAGCATCCTAGGACCGGTTTCGGGGTTTCTTCCCTCTTCAGCCAGGACAGCTTGATTCCAGTGGCACATTGAGCCCAGGACCCATGTCTGAGCATACCTGGCGCACATAGGGTGAGAAAGAAAAAGACACACAACTGATGGACGGAATGCAAACAAATCAAAACATTCACCCCCAGTCAAGAGATCTGGGTTAAATCCATCATTGTTTTGCTGACCATGCCACCCCAGTTTAGACCTGGCCATATGTAAATCAGTCTTGACCCTGTGCCTCGTGGGAACAGTCCAGCCCTAACCGCCAAGCATCCTAGGCTGGTTTCGGGGTTTCACCCCTCTTCAGCCAGGATAGCTTCCCCGGTGATGCGACGACACACAGCTGCGACAGAGACACACTTCTCCAGTGATGCAACAGCGACCTTTGCGGTGGCGGCACGCTTCTCAGATGAGGTGTCGTGACAGCTGCGGATGCAACAAACTTCTTCTCTTTGAGCCATGCTTCCAGCTTCTAACAACATGCAGGCTTCTGCAGACAGAATTCCCAGGAAGGAAATTCAGGGGGGGGAGCTGATTGTGAAGTCTTCTATCCCTGTGACGTCAGCAGGCGGCAAGCACAGTTCAAGCCCTTGGAGATTCTTCTTCAAGATGATGAAAGTTGCAAATAAAAGAATTTCTCCTTTCCTTGGCAATAAAGAAACCACTGCAGGCCAACCCCATAAAGCAACACACTGGCATAGGGAAAGTCAAAAACTCCTGCAGATTCTCTGGTTCTTCTCCTTGCCAAAAGGTCCGTCTTAATGTCCAGAATTGATCTATATTTATGGGATCTGGGTCCCCCTTTTTAAACACACAAATCCTTTGTCTCTGAAGGCAGAGAGTGTCTGTACTTAGTCTAAAACCAGTTCTGTGTGCATTCTGCCAGTGCACAACTTCTTCCTTTGTCAGTGTGGGGCAGGGTCATCAGACGCACCATAGGAGGTGGTGCCAGCATTTGGAAGGCAGGCACAGCCCTATTCAGGCCCAGGTGCTACTCCTTCCACCCCTCCCAATGCATATAGGTATATCCAGCCTTGTACTGACTCACCCTGCCTCCTGGAGTCCCATCAGCAACTGTCACTCACAAACTAGACATGAATACACAACCTAACAGAGGCAGGCTTGGATGGTTAGGCAAGAAAATACCTACTTTCTAAAGGTGGTATTTTCAAACACAGAATGTTAAAACCAACTTCACTAAAATATGTATTTTATCATTCTGAGTTCAGGCATACTACATTTGTTTTTCTACCATGTTCCCTAAGCCTGTTAGGATTATAAGATGTTATAATCAAACTGCCCATTCTGGCATATGTGGACAGATAGCCTTGCAATAGTGAAAAATTAAATTGGCTATAATTCACTATCAGGACATGCTACACACATAAGGGCATGTCCTACCTTTCACATACAATGCACCCTCCCTAGGGCCTACCTTATGGGTGGCTAACGTGTAGAAAACAGAAGGTTTAGGGACTGGTAAGTGGGTGCACTTACCAAGTCGACATGGCAGTACTAGACTGCACACAGGCTCTGCAGTGGCAGGCCTGAGACACACTTTACAAGCTGCTTCCATTTGTGGCATAATCAGTGCTGCAAGCCCACTAGCAGCATTTGATCTACAGGCCTTGGGCACACATGGTGCACTATTCTAGGGTGTGACAAGTAAATAAAATGATCCAATCATGGAGTCACCAATCTATTACACTAATTTACAATAGGAAGCACTTGCACTGTGACACTGAATAGCAGTAGATAATCACAAACTTCCCACTCGACCAACTCTAACTATCCATTGGCTAGGATAAGCTTGATTGGGCTATCCCTATGCTTATAGTTATCAAAAACACTCTACAGAAGAACATACATCAATTCACATTTTTTTTTAAATAAATTCTTTGTCATCTTTTTTTTGTATTATTAGTGCATTCTTTTAAATAGTAATACAAATCACCATCATTTTCTCTGTGTCCCTATATACAATACAAATGATGCTACATTGATACAGTACTATTAATTGTGCAAATTTAGCATAACTTGTGCAAGAAAAAACATACACTATAACAGTGTTCAATTTGTCACCATATTATTGTATTGAAACACACCTCATATCCAATGATAACATATCAAACATACACATTCACACATCACATCACGATCATTGTTTTCCAGCTTAAAAGTGGCTTGCTACAGAAAAAAAACTAATGGTGAAAATTCTTCTTTAGTATCCATGGTAATGCCGCCAGCTGGAAAAAAGGAACAGACCAACGCACGTTTCAGTGGATACCTATCATTCAATCCACCTTCTGCAGGACCGCTTGCTTTCTTAGAGTTAATGCAGCGGAGGTTGATTAGGTGATCAATTTATATGTGCTGGGTGATTTCCTTGGCTCAAAAAGCAGGCCCATATGTCCTTCTGACCTGTCCCATTGGACATTTGTTTAACTGTTTGTACTCTAAACCACCACAGTCCCACTATGTGAGTTCAGATAGTGGGTGTGCGGCGGTTGAGAGTCCGGACTGCGCCACATGCCTTTTAAAGAAGCGTAAAAAATACAGCAAACTGATAGAAATGGACTCCGCATAGCTGCACCCATTGCCTCTAAAATCACTGTAAACGAAATCAAAGAAAACAAAAGAGAAAAGATACGTTGGAGAACAAACAACAGATGGACATCCAAAGTCCAATGGGACACGTCAATCAATCAATCAATCAATCAAGACATTTGTAAAGCATGCTAATCACCAGTGAGGGTCTCAAGGAGCTGGGGGGGGAGGGCTACTGCTACTCCTCGAACAGCCAGGTCTTGAGTATCTTCCTAAAGGTAAGTAGGTCTTCAGTCTCCCGTAGGAGAATGGGGAGGGTGTCCAGGTCTTGGCCGCGAGGTAGGAGAACAATCTGCCACTGGTGGTCGCTCTCCGGATACGGGGCACGTGGTAAGGGTGAGGTCGGCGGAGCAGAGCTGGCAGTTTGAGGTGTAGAAGGCGAGTCGTTTGTTGAGGTATGCTGGTCCAGTGTTGTGGAGTGCTTTGTGAGCGTGGGTGACGAGCTTGAAGGTGTTCCTCTTATTGATGGGAAGCCAGTGCAGGCCTCTCAGGTGGTGTGTGATGTGGTTGTGGCGAGGGATGTTGAGTATCAGGCGTGCAGAGGCGTTCTGTATGCGCAGCAGTTTGGCTGGGGCTCCCGCGTAGAGGGTGTTTCTGTAGTCCAGTTTGCTGCTGACGAGGGCCTGGGTGACTGTTCTTCTAGTGTCGGTGGGGATCCACCTGTAGATCTTTCAGAGCATGCGGAGGGTGTTGAAACAGGAGGATGAAATGGTGTTGAATTGCTTGGTCATGGAGAGTGTTGACTCGAGGATGAATACCAGGTTGTGTGCGTGGTCGGTGAGTGTTGGTCCTTCTCCAAGGGCGGTCGCCCACCAGGAGTTGTCCCAGGCAGAGGGGAGAAGCCAAGGATGAGGACCTCGGTCTTGTCCGAGTTCAGCTTTAGGCGGCTGTTCTTCATCCATTGGGTGATGGCTTTCATTCCTTTGTGGAGGTTGGTTTTGGCGGTGAGAGGCTCCTTGGTGAACGAGAGGATCAGTTGTGTGTCATCCGCGTAGGAGGTGATTTTGAGGTTGTGCAATCTGGCCACGTGGACGAGCAGGGCCATGTAGATGTTGAACAACGTCGGGCTGAGGGAGGATCCTTGGGGCACGCCACTGATGATCTTGGTGGCTTCGGATCGGAAGGGGGGGGCTGACACACTGCATTCTGCCAGTGATGAAGGAGGTGGTCCAGTCCAGTGCTTTGCCTTGGATCCCTGCGTCATGGAGGCAAGTGCGTAGGGTGCATTGGCAGACTGTGTCGAAAGCGGCTGATAGGTCCAGGAGGATGAGGGGTGTGGTCTCACCGTTGTCCAGCAGGGCCCTGATGTCATCGGTGGTGGAGATGAGGGCAGTTTCGGTGCTGTAGTTGCTGCGAAACCCG
This sequence comes from Lissotriton helveticus, assembly GCF_964261635.1. Taxonomy (NCBI): domain Eukaryota; kingdom Metazoa; phylum Chordata; class Amphibia; order Caudata; family Salamandridae; genus Lissotriton; species Lissotriton helveticus. The sequence goes on along the minus strand of NC_136059.1, from coordinate 219,794,147 downwards.
GACTGGGACGGGTCCAGGATGTTGTTCTCCTCGAGGTAGCAGGTCAGCTGTTTGTTGACAGTTTCCTCGATGACCTTCACCGGGAACGGTAGTAGGGAGATTGGTCGGAAGTTCTTGAGGTCCTTGAGGTCTGCTTTTGGTTTCTTGAGCACTGGGTTGATTTTGGCATGCTTCCAGCTCTCCGGGAAGGTCGTGGTTTTGGAGGAGATGTTGATGGCTTTGGGGAGGTGGGGTGCGATGGTGGTGCTGGCTTTTGGAAGATGTGATGAGGGCACGGGTCTGATGGGGAGCCGGAGTGGATTGTGCTCATGGTTTTGATGGTGTCGTCGTCATTGATGTTGGTCCAGGTGAGTAAGGGGGTCGCCGTGGGTGGTAGCTGTGGGGTCTGAGGTGTCATTGGCTGCTGTGGTAGACTGGTTGTCAAAGCTGCTGTGGATGTCTGTGATCTTGCAGTGGAAGAAGGAGGCCAGGGAGTCTTACAAAGGTGGGATGTCGTTGGTGCTGGAGCTGGGGTTAAAGAGTTCGTTCACAATGTTGAAGATCTCTTTGCTGTTGTGTGCGTCGTTGTCGAGGCGGTCCTTGAAGGAGGTCTTTTTGGTGGATCTGATGAGGTGGTGATGTTGGCGCAGGGCGTTGTGGGCTGCTTTATTCTCTGGTGTCTGTTCGTGGCGCCAATTCTTCTCCAGCTTTCGGCAGTTTTGCTTGGAGGTCTGGAGGTCCGCGGTGAACCAGCTGGCAGTCCTGTTGGTGCGACTGTTGGAGGGATTCTTGATCATGCCAGGGTATTGGCTCAGTTGTTGATCCAGCATCTGAGGTTTCTGGCGGCGGCATCGGGGTCGGTGGGGTCTGTGGGTGGTGTGTAGCTGGTTCATATGTCAGAAGGACACATGGGCCTGCATTTTGAGCCAAGGAAATCACCCAGACACATATAAATTGATCCCCTAATCGACCTCCACTGCATTACCTCTAAGAAAGCAATTGGTCTTGAAGAAGGTGGCTTGAATGATAGGTATCAACTGAAATGTGCGTCAGCCTTTTCCTTTTTTCCAGCTGGCGGCATTACCATGGATACTAAAGAAGAATTTTCACCGTGAGTTTTTTTCTGTGGCAAGCCATTTTTAAGCCGGAATACAATGAATGTGATGTGATATGTGAATGTGTATGTTTGATATGTTATGATTGGATGTGAGGTTTCTGTCAATGCAATAAATGGGGAAAAATTGAATACTGTTATATAGAATGTTAATTTGCCCAATAATAGTACTGTATCAATGTAGCATAATTTGTTTTGTATATATGGACACAGGTACATTATGGTGACTTTTATTACTATTTAAAAAAATGCACTAATAATACAAAAGAAGATGACAGAAAGAATTTTTAAAAAACAAAATAATAAAATGTGAATTGATGTATATTCTTCTGTTGAGTGTTTTTGATATCTCTAAGCATAGGGATAGCCCAATCGAGCTTATCATAGCCAATGGATAGGTAGAGTTGGCCGAGTGAGAGGTTTTGCATTATTCATGTTTTTTCTTTCCCCTTTTCTCCTAGACCATATAAGTAAACACTAAGGGGTACCTTTTCTCTTGAACTGAATAGCAGTGGCACAGTGCCTAAAGCATCTAACCATCAAAAACATATCAGTCAGTCAAAAGCTTTTATCATCGGTTAAAAACCTTAAAAAGACATAAATACACATTTACAGATAAAAATATAAATAATTTGAGCAATAATACATTGCAGACCTAAAACATACTATATCCACACAATAGTTAAAGGTTAAAAAAGTACTTACATAAGAGAGATCAACTTGGTTTCAGATAGCACTCGCACTGGACAATCCCTAGGCATTTTATTTGTAGGAAACCTCATATATTACAATATTTGTGTTACTTCAGGCTCAATAGTTTGGGACCTTCCACTTTTTAATTTTTTTGCACACCTGAGTACCACATGTACAGTAGGAATCTAGCGGTTGCAAACACGGTCAGTGGGGTGGTGTCATATTTGAAGATTCTGAATACCTCCCTGTAGTCCCTCAGACCGTTGAATTTACAGAACTGAAGGATCTATTTGGCTCTTGCCTTTGAATAGGAGTGGCAGAAGAGCAGAACGTGCAGATCTGTCTCACTGCCACAGAAGATCCCCTAGGTCCTCCCTATAGCTTGTGAGCTCCAGGGTGGACCAAAGTCATCTCCAGTACAGAAGGGGGCGATTTGAAACGATCTCCTGTATAGGTACCAAACCAAGATCCAACCGTAAGGGGGTCAGGGGGGTGCTCAGGGGAAGTATAAGGAGGCGCCGGATAAAACTATTCTCAGTGAGGGATAGAGGGGCGGCCCTGACATTGCCCCATAGGTCTGCACCATAAAGCACACTCCCTCTCTCCTGGGCTTCATAGATTTCCACAGGCGGACTCAACAGTTTAAGAGCGGTCTCGTTGAAGACCTTTAGGATACCGCCAGATGATAGGGCCAACTTCAGGTTAGCCTTAGCCAAGTGAGACCCCCAATCCATTCTATCATTTAGTGTAACCCCCAAATAATCGAAGGTAGACACTCGATCCAACGCTGTTCCATCCAAGCGGGGGTGCGGAAAATTGGATAGTTTGGTATTAAAGACCATAAACTTGGTTTTGGAGAGGTTAATCTCCAAGTTCCTCAGTCTACAAAAGGAGAAGAATGCCTCTAATGTTCGCTGTATCCCCGTAGACGATTTTGATAGTAAAAGGGTGTCATCAGCGAACATTAGGGCGAGTATCTTGCGCCCTGCTAATTTTGGGGTGTCTAGGTCTCTCGCTCCCAGTAAATGTTCAATCATCCCATTGAGGAAAAGGGAGAAGAGCGTGGGGGCCAGCACGCACCCCTGCCTCATTCCCTTTTCCACCGGGAACGGAGCAGACAACTCCCCATTCCTCCCATACCTCACCCTTGCATATGTACCTCTGTGCATACGTCTAAAAAGGTGGCACAGGTAGGCTGGGGCACCCATCTCTAGTAGTATTGCCCAAAGCTTATCCCTCTGGATCAGGTCAAATGCGGCCCGAAGGTCCACAAAGATCAAATACAAACTACCCGCCCCCAAGGAGGCCGTCTTCCAATAGACCAACTGTAATCTAAACAGTTGGCTGATTGTAGAGACCTTTGTCCATCCAACTCTGCAACCTTGTTAATAGGAGGCGGGCAAATAGTTTCTGGAGGACTGCAATCAAGCTAATGGGGCGGTAGTTGTCCGGGTCGAGGGGGGAAGCCTTTTTATGGATAGGTATAATTTCTGCTCCCAGACTTGTTGGGGGGATCTCCATACCCTGTAGGATGGCATTAAAATATACCCAGATGTAAGGGGCCCAAAATTTCTGTTCACTCATGTAAAGGTCCCCAGGAATCCTATCTAGGCCCGGTGCTTTTCGTGTGGTCAAACGTCTGAGGGCCACCTGGATTTCGAGCAGGGTGCAGGGTGGGCAATCAAGACCCAAGCCCTCCTGGGGAGCAAAAACATATCAAAAACAGAGGAGACAACAGCGAAAAGGGAAGGGAGACTCACGCCAATGGTACCAGGTCTAACACGTGTCCCCTCCAACTGAAATGTGGGGAGTACTACCAAATCTCTTGGATGTCCTCTTCACTAAGGTGGAAAAATCTGGACAGACCATCAACATTGGCGTGTTCTGTGCCAGGGAGGTGTTCCACCATGACATTCATCCCCTGTAGGGAAATTGAGCACCTCAACAACTTTTGGTTCACTGTTATTGACAAGGTGACATATTGTCTCTGAAAGTGTGTCAAAGAATTCTGTTCTCTATGAATAGTTCTACTATAAGCAGATTACTTTGCCCAAAAAGGAAAAATACAAATCTGGGAGAAAAAAAAAATTCATAGTTTAGTCTTTGTTTTGCAACATGTCTCTCCGGAACACTGTGTTCCTGAATCAAAAGTCAGTGTTTAGGGATGGAGAAAACATGAAATCTTCTAATCCTGTAGACAAAAAGTCATCTACCAATGTAGGTGAAAGTTGGATTACCTCGTTTAGAAGACTAACTGCATATAGATGAGCAGCATCGCTGTCAGCATTGGTCGCATCAGCATCAGGGGCGACGACACTCGCAGCGATGTTCGACTTTCCCGCACCGGTCTGGTGCGTCCCGCAAACGAAGGATGCGACGTCTCCGGCAGCGGCGTCAGGCGCTGCGACGCTCTCGACCTCCGTAGCGGCGGGAAACTTCTCGCACTGTCGGGGATGTGCTCCGCAAGCGAGCGATGCAACACTTTTCAATTTCAAAAGTCTCTCAAGCTTAGTTTCAAGCTTCCCAGCACAGGTACAACTTCCAGAGGCCCCACAACTGGATCAAGCACTCTTGGAAGGACAGAACTCTCTCAGCAGAGTTCAGGGAAGCTGGGGGTGAAGTCCTTTTGTTCCTGGGACTTCAGAACAGGGATCCAGCTCTACTCAGGCCCTTGGAGATTCCTTCAAGACAGGGGACACAGCTCAGCAGCAAAGTCCTTCCCCTCTCCTTGGCAGCAAAGCAACAGGTCAGTCCAGCAGAGCAACAGCAGGACAGTCTTGCTTCTTCAGTTTCAGCTTTCTCCTTGGCAGAGGTTCCTTCTTGATTCCAGGATGATCTAATTTTCTGTTGTCAGGGGTCCTGAACTTATACCCCTAAAGTCTTTGTTCTCTCTGTGAATGTGGGCCCTGAGCTAGGTCTGAACCAGTTCTGGGTGTTTCCTGAGTACTTTGTTTGCTGTCTTCTTCCTTCCTTTCAGAGTGAGGGGCAGGGGCGTCAGCCGCCCAGCAGGAGGTGGAGCCAGCATTGTGGAAGGCAGGCACAGCCCTATTCAGGCCCAGGTGCTAACCCCTCCCACCACTCCAGTTGTAAATGCAATCATTCCGCCTAGGGCTCACTCAGCCAGCCTCCTGGGGAATCCCCAGCCCCTGTCACTCTCAAACCAGACAGTCAATACACAAACAGGCCAAGGCACACATAAGGGTCAGACAAGAGAACAGCAACTTTCTAAAAGTGCTGTTCTCAAACACAGGATTTAAAAACAACCTTTCCTAAAAGATATGTTATTAAATTCAGGGATACTAGATACTTATGTCCTATCTTGTTCCTATGGGAAGAAATGCTGTTAACCACTGTAGCCAGCATCCCCCATGTTAATCTATGGAGCAAGATAGCCTTACAATAGTGAAAACGAAAATGGCTGCCATTCACTATCAGAGCATGTCACCTGCAATAGAACATGCTCTACCTTTTACATACACTGCACCCTGCCCAGGGGGGTACCTTGGGCCTTCCATAGGGGTGACTGATGTGCACAAAAAGGGAAGGGTTAGGCCTGGTCAGTGGGGACACTGACCAGGAGGACATGGCAGTTCTAAACTGCACAGAGGCACTGCAGTGTCAGGCCTGAGACATCATTTTATTGCTACTCCTGTGGGTGGCACAACCAGTGCTACAGACCCACTAGTAGCATTTGTCATCACCAGCCCTGGCACACCCAGTGCACTTTACAAGGGACTTCATGGTGATACAAATATGCCAAACATATATATCCAATCAGAATAACAATTTACATAGGGAGCACTTACACTCTGGCACTGATCAGGAGTGGCATAGTGTCCAAAGTATATAAACCAGCAAAAACGAAATCCAGCACAGCATCAAAAATACAGGAGGTAGAGGGAAAAAGATAGGGGAAACCATGCCAAAGATGCCAGGTCTAGCACGTGTCCCCTCCAGCTGAAAGTGGGGAGAACTGCCCACTCTCTTGGGAGTTCTCTTCACTAAGGTGGAAAAACTTGGACAGACCATCAGCATTGGCGTGTTCTGTGCCAGGGCGGTGTTCCACCGTGAAGTCCATTCCCTGTAGGGAGATGGACCACCTCAACAGTTTTGGGTTCTCACACCTCATTTGCATTAACCATCGGAGGGGCCTGTGGTCAGTCTGGACACGGAAGTGAGTCCCAAACAGGTAGGGCCTCAACTTTTTCAGAGCCCAGACCACAGCAAATGCTTCTCTCTCAATCACACTCCACCTCTGTTCCCTGGGGAGTAGTCTCCTGCTAATGAAGGCTACCGGCTGGTCTCCTCCCTCTTCAGTGATTTGTGAGAGTACTGCTCCCACACCATGCTCTGAAGCGTCTGTCTGTACTATGAACTCACTGGAAAAGTCAGGTGCCTTGAGCACCGGTGCTGTGCACATAGCAGTTTTCAGGGTTTCAAAAGCAGTTTGGCAGGCGTCAGTCCAGTCAACTCTTTTGGGCAACTTCTTGGAAGTGAGTTCTGTCAAGGGGCGACAATGGTGCCATATCCCTTGACAAACCGTCTGTAATACCCGGTGAGTCCTAAAAAGGCTCTCACCTCTGTCTGGGTCTTGGGGGGCTCCCAAGCCAGAATGGTATCAATCTTTGCCTGTAGGGACGCCACCTGGCCGCGCCCCACCTGGTGTCCCAAATACACCACAGATCCCTGCCCTATCTGGCACTTGCTGGTCTTGATAGTGAGGCCTGCCCTTTGCAGAGCCTTCAACACTACACAGAGGTGTTGCAAATGTTCCTCCCACGTGGAGCTGAACACAGCAATGTCATCCAGGTATGCGGCGCTGAATTCCTCCAGCCCGGTCAGTACCTGGCTAACCAGTCTCTGGAATGTGGCAGGGGCATTCTTCAACCCAAAGGGCATGACTCGGAACTGGAAGTGCCCCTCTGGCATTGAAAATGCTGACCTCTCTTTGGCCCCATCAGTTAAGGCAATCTGCCAGTACCCAGAAGTCAAATCAAAGGTACTGAGTTACTGGGCAGCTCCCAACCGATCCACGAGCTCATCAGCTCTGGGGATGGGGTGTGCGTCAGTCTTCGTGACCGCATTGAGCCCACGGTAGTCCACGCAAAACCGGAGTTCTGGGGGGCCACCGGGCGCAGCAGCTTTCTTGGGCACCAAGACCACTGGGCTAGCCCAGGGGCTGCAGGAGGGCTCAATCACCCCTTCGCCAACATCTTGGAAACTTCTTCCTTGATGTTGGCCCTGACCTTGTCAGCTACCCTGTAAAATTTGTGTTTCACAGGCAGACTGTCTCCAGTGTCCACATCATGGACGCACCAGTTGGTGACTCCTGGGGTCAGGGAGAACAGGGAGGAGAACTGACCAAACACTTGGCGACAGTCCTTCTGCTGCTCTGGGGTCAGGGTGGGCGAGAGAACCACACCATCCACTGACCCATCTTGCTCCTTAACTGCCAGGAGGTCAGGGAGAGGATCACTATCCTCTTCCATTCCTGCATCTGTAGCCATGAGCATAGTCACTTCAGACCTCTCAAAGTGTGGCTTGAGGCGGTTCACATGCAAGACTCTCAAGGGCTGCCTGGGAGTCCTCAGGTTAACCAGGTAGGTTACCTCACTCTTCCTTTCCACCACCTCATATGGCCCAGTCCAATTGTCTTGGAGCGCACAAGGCTCCACTGGCGCCATCACCCACACTTTCTGCCCAGGTTGAAATTCGACCAGAGTGGTATTCTGGTCATACCATCTTTTCATTTCTTCCTGGCTTGCTTCCAGGTTCGCCTGAGCGAGCTTCCTGAAGCGTTGTGTCTGATTGTGGATGGCCAGCACATAGCTGAACACATCCTGGGGGGTTGTCCCACGTGACTTTTCCCAACCCTCCTTCACCAGTGAGAGAGGTCCTCTAACAGGGTGGTCATACAGGAGTTCAAAGGGACTGAACCCTAAGGACTTCTGTGGCACCTCCCTGTAGGCAAACAACAGGCATGGTAACAAGACGTCCCACTTCCGTCTCATGGGCTCCGCTAGGCCCATAATCATACCTTTGAGGGTTCGGTTAAACCTTTCAACCAACCCATTTCCTTGAGGGTGGTAAGGAGTGGTGAACTTATAAGTTACCCCACACTCCTCCCACAGAGACTTCATGTACTTAGAGATGAAGTTGGTACCCCGGTCGGAGACCACCTCTCTGGGGTACCCCACACGGGAAAAGATCCCCATCAATGCACAGCCCACCACGGGTGCTGTGATTGTCCTGAGAGGGACTGCTTCCGGGTACCGGGTGGCATGGTCCACCAAGACCAGGATGAACCTGTTGCCTAAGGCTGTCTTTGGGTCCAGGGGCCCTACAATTTCTATGCCAACCCGCTCGAAAGGGTTGCTCACCACCGGGAAGGGTTGAAGGGGTGCCTTCAACTTCGTTCCAGTCTTGCCACTGGCTTGACAGGTTTGGCAAGATCTGCAAAAGGAACCAACGTGCTTTCTCATCTGGGGCCAGTGGAAGTGGGTGACAAGCCGGTTTACGGTCTTGTCTTGCCACAGATGTCCTGCAAGAGGCACGTCATGAGCCAGACCCATTAGGAAGTTTCTGAAGCGCTCGGGTATCACCAGCACACTGGCTGCACCGGGCTCAGCAAACTTAGGCTCACTATATAACAAGTCATCTTCCCAGTAGATAAAGTGATCTCTGGCTGCTCCACCTGCTGCCTGATCTACAGCCTGTTGCCGCAGACCAATGAGGGAAGGGCATTCTTTCTGCGCCTGGCAGAATTCCTCCCTGGAGGGACCACCTTCCTGCTGTCAGCTCAGGTAAGTCTCCCAGTTCGGCCACCTGTTCCCCTGTAGTTTCCAGGGCATTTTCTTTCCCTGGGAACTATTTTGGGGCCCTTGTGAGAACTCCTTTTGGTTACCCTTGTCCCCCCCACTCTTCTGCTGGGGACCCTGCCCACCTTTGGCTGTGGCACCCACAATTCCTCTGTGGACCCTGGTACTGGTCCAGCGGTCCGCCTCCTTAGCAAGCTCAATGGGGTCTGTCAGCTTGCTGTCTACAAGATGCTGGCGCAGCTCTGGAACACAAAGACTACTCAAGTGCTCCCAACTGATTAAATGCAACAACCCCTTAAAATCAGTTACTTTACTGCCCTTCATCCAACCTTCCAGTGCACGCGAGTACAAATTCACACACTCCATCCAAGTCTCAGACTCTCTCTTCTTGGAGTTCCTAAACTGCAGTCTGTACTGCTCTGGAGTAAGGCCATACCTGAGACATAAGGCCTCCTTCATATTGGGGTAGGTCATGGCACCCGCTAATTCTAAGGGCTCTAGAGCACTCCTCCCAGAAGCCTCAAAATGTTTCCACAGGCCCGCCCCCCAATGCTGTTCAGGCACACCATTCATCCTCAATGCAATCTCATACGAAGTGAACCAGGCATAAATATCCTCACTCCTATGGTAATTCTGCACCAGGTCCTTGGGAATGTATACTTTACGCCCCTGCACTGGCTGCGCGCTGCCACCATTTGAACTGGTATCCACCTCCTTGGCTTTAAGATCCAGTTCTCTCATGCTCAACTCATGAGCCAAAAGCAAATTCATTTCCTCCAAGGCGCGGGCACTTTTGCTCTCCTCTGCCGCCTTTTCTCTCTCTTTATCCATTTCAAATTGCTTCATTTTCATTTTCATTTTCAGAACTTCCAACTCATATTCTCTTACTCTCTGATTTTCTTGTAACTCTTCTGGGCTGAGGCCCCTGCTGGAATGGTTGCTGCCAGCTCCTGAGCCTACTGTGCCCACTGGCAGATCTGTGACTTGAAAACTATTCTCTGCATCCACAGCATCATTTCCCTCTTGTGCCTCCCAATGGGCCTTCAAGATTTTCTGCAGCTCCTCTTTCCTGGCGCCTTTTGTGGAACACCCAAATTTCTGGCCGAAGTGCTTAAGCTGTTTTGCTGGGTAGGTGTACAAATCCTCAATGACAAACTCCCATTCTCCTACTGCCCCTTCACTGAGTGCCTTTCCTTTTGTAGCCATGATGCTTTGAAGAGTTACTCAAAAATAGAATCAAAAATCAAAAACCAGTAGTGTTGCGGTGGCGTAGTGGTCTGCACTCACTAGTGATGTACACCAATTACTGTGGGTCAAGTACAAATACAAGTTCAAATCCCACCGCCTGACCACCAATGTTAGATCTGGGGGTCTAACACTGCGAATGCTAATCCCACAAAAATACCAATAGGATACCAAAGTGGGAGAAACAGGGTCTATAGAGTAATACTAACAGTAATAATAACAGCAGCAGAAGCCGTTAATTAAACTTTTTAAGCAGCAGAAGCTGCGAATATCAGCAGAGATAATAACAACTAAATAAATAAATAAATAATAGAGTCTCCGGTTGATTAACTGGCAGGAGCAAACAAACCTCTTAGAGGCGTTTGGGGCTAAATTGTCTGTTTGACTATACTACAGTGTGGAATTTGCAGCCAGCGGTAGTACCAGTAAGCCCAAAGATCAAGAGCAGGCGGCCCTGTTACAAATAGACTACCACGGAGGATTGAGCGAAAAGGCACACCTTTAACCAGGCAATTTATTTATTTATTTATTTTATTTATTTTAGGTATTTGTAGAGCGCAACTGATACCTTGCAGGCTTCCTGGCGCTAGGAAGCCTGCAACATGCATTAACTTATGCATACATGCTAATCGTCGGCTGGTAGAGGTGGATGTGCTAGCAGGCTGGAAGAAAAAATAATTCCAAAAGCAAACGTCTAAATTGAAAGTAAAATGAGGTCTGGGAGATCCAGAAAACAAGTGATACAAAAAGCGGGAAAGCAAGGCGGAAAGAAAGCAAAGGAGTGCGATGACTCACCGGAAACAATTCAAGAATAAATAAGCCCCTTAATTCCCTTACAATATTCAATATTCGGAAAATTGGATATCAATAGAAAATTCATGTTTTTAAAAGATCCCAAGACAGCCATTTTCTCAGAAACAGGCCAACTGGAGGGCCTTCCGAACCCATTAACACCTCAAAAAAATCATTTAAGATCTGAGAGTGAAATTAAATGAAAATAGAATTTATAAAGCGCTACAGTTGCCCTCAGGCGTCCAGGCGCTGTGACTAAACAGGATTGCCCTCAGGCGAACAAATGGAGATTCTGGTTACTGAAACAAAAAAGTTTTAAGTTGCTTCCGAAAGCTGGTTAGGTTGGAATTGCTTCTCATGTGCAGAGGGAGGGTGTTCCATAGTCTTGATACATTATAAGAGAAGGAACGTCCTCCTGCTCTGGCTTTAAAGATTCGGGGAGTTTTGGCCAGAGATGCAGACGAGGAACGAAGCGCCTTGTTGGGCAGATAAGGGGAAATCAAAGAACAGTTGATTTCTGGGCCCATTTTCCAGAAAGCCTGATGGGCGATGCACAAAGATTTAAACTTTACTCTGTCCTTGACAGGCAGCCAGTGCAGCGTTCTTAACCAAGCTTTTATTGAAGTTCTTCGTGGGACTCCTAGTAGTGCACGAGCAGCACAATTTTGGGCGCGCTAAAGTTTTTTTAGGGTGTAGTCCGGTGCTCCAAGATAAAGGGCGTTGTTAAAATCCAGACGGGATTGAACGAGGCCCTGAATGATTATCTGCTTGGCCTCAAATGGAAGAAGGGGAAAAAAAAATTTGATCACCCTAAGGAGGCCGAAGCAGGTGGCCGCCACCTTGGTGGCCTGTATATTGATGCTCAGCGACTTATCTAGCCATACCCCCAGACTTTTGATGTTATCTCTCGGGGCAGGGGCCGTCATCATGCCCGCGGGCCATAGCAGCTCCAAGGTGGAGGGGGCCGCCGGGCCCAAAAGCATGAGCTCGGTCTTATCGTCGTTGAGCTTCAGACATGAGCTCATCATCCAGCTCCTCACCTCCTCCAAACACACTGCTAAGTTAGGCGGTGATTGGAGGCCACTCTTCTGTACAAGGGAAACCACCAGCTGGGTGTCGCCTGCATAGGTAATGATGTTAATACCATGCGGACGAACAATCCCAGCCAGCGGCCTCATATATGCATTGAAGAGCGTAGGGCTCAATGATGAGCCCTGAGGAACTCCACACCCCAAAGGCCTGCTCGCTGAAACGGATGTGCCGTCAAAGACCTGGAAGGTTCTGTCAGATAAAAAAGACTTGAACAAGACCCGGGCTTCTCCAGACACTCCTAGGTCGGCGAGACGGTTCAGCAGAATCTTATGATGGACCGTATCAAAAGCGGCACTCAGATTGAGGAGGATAACTGCCACTGACCCCCCCCCCGATCCAAGATCCGTCACGCCTCCTCAGTCACAGACAATAGAGCAGTCTCTGTCCCATGTTTTGGGCAAAAACCCGTCTGGGAAGCATCGAGGAGATGATTTCCCTCAAGAAACTTCGTCAAGGTGGTATTAATGTGCTTCTCCAGGATCTTAGATGCCCATGGGAGCAGAGAAATTGGGCGGTAATTACTAGGGTTAGCTGGGTCAAGGGCAGGTTTTTTTAGTAAGGCCCGTACCATTGCATGCTTCCATGCCATAGGAACCATCCCACTCAACATGGAGGAGTTCAATAACTCCCTGAGAGTGGGGAGAATGGTTTCACTGGCCAACCCCAGCGAGCTCGGAGGAGCAGGGTCACACGGTGAGCCAGATTTTATTTGTTGTGCTAGAGAATCCAATGTTTCCAAATTCAACAATGGAAAATAATCTAGCGTGTTGTGAGGGGAAATTACTGTATCCAGAGCTGAGTCAGAACGTTGAGTAGGTGATTCAATGGCTGGATCTGGAAAGGAGAGATAGATTTTGTTAACTTTTTGAGAAAAAAAGTCAACCAGCTCATTGCATCTAGACAAGGAATTGCTATTGTCTACCGCAAGCGGGAGGGGTTTTATCAGAGAATTGACTATCCGGTATATTTCTTTCGGCTTAGATTTAGCCATTGTTATTTTATCGTTGTAGTAGGCTGCCTGTGAGGTTTTTATTGCAAGTTTATAGTTCTTTATAGCGTCCCTGTAAATGGTTTTGTCAATGAGATTGTAGGTCATGCGCCATTTCCTCTCCAATCTCTTGCAGGAGCGCTTTTTGTCCCTAAGTTCCTCTGTGTACCACGGTGCTAATTTACTCTGCCTTTTAGACCCAGATGGGTATGAGGGGAGAACCAAATCTAGAGAGGTGGTGATCCAGTCGTTGTATTTATTATTATTTACCATTGGGTCATGGGAGAGTAAAGGTCTAGTGGTGCTAAGGGCCTTTGTCCAATTATCTACAGAGAGTTTGGACCAATTTCGGATTTTCCGAGATGTAAAACTGGATGTAAGAAGTTTAGTCGTGGTCCAAGTGAAGGCTATCAAAAAGTGATCCGACCATGGTAGGCGACTAATAGTGCCTACTTTAAGTTGATCGCTATTACTAAAAATCGGGTCTAAGAGATGACCTTTTTCATGCGTTGAAGAGGGAACTAATTGCTCTAATTGAATGGCGGCCAAACTTGACATCAACTCTAGTGCCGTGGGGTCTGACAGTTTATCAAGATGAACATTAAAATCTCCCAGTAAGGTAAAATTTGAAGGGGAAGTAACCGATTGGGAGACCACCGACAAGAGTGAGGTGTTGAATTGCCCGATGGTTCCAGGGGGACGATAAATAAGAATACCCGTGAAGCTGGTATTAGGGGAAAACTCAATCGAGAAGGGAAGGCTCTCGCAATCCTCAATCTCCTCCGTCAGGCAGCGGCATAAGTAGCTCTCTTTATAAATAATTGCAAGGCCACCGCCTCTGCCCTGAGGCCGGTCTACCCGCGCTATCTGATAACCAGGAATAATAGCCTGTGCCAGATCCGGCTGAGAGTCTTGATTTAGCCAAGTCTCGGTTAAAAAGATCACATCCGGTGTGTGTTCATCTAGGAGCAGGGAGATCTCCAGACAATGTTTAACTAAAGACCTGCAATTTAGCAGAAACATAGAGTAATCCTTTACCTCGGACCTGACGGTGGTAGTGGTAATTAGCTCCATTTTACAATGCGTGCAGCAGCGAGGGATCTCCAATGGATGTATGGAGTGGCCACAGCTAGATAACATAGATGGGCAAAGCTGATGCAGGAGGCTCGAGCTGTATGGCTGCCTATCGCCCGCTGCGCCCGTCCGCTGCGCTTCTGGGGAAGGAGTATCATTTTATAGCAGTCAGGGTGGGAGGGCCGAGCAAGCAATCTGCTCGCCCTCTCACTCACCCAAGATGGCGGCGCTAATTCTTTGTTAGCAGCGTTAAATCGGCTGCAATATCCCCTCCTTCAGCGCCATGAGCGCGAGCATACACAAAGGATGAAAAGTGCTCAGGGGGTGAGTGTTTACAAATTAATACACAAAAAACGATCTTTTAAAAGTTACAGTTTTAAATAAGCAGAGTCCCCTGCTCACGCCTCAGGAACTAGGCAATCTGTCTGTCAGTGCTGGAAGCGCCCGTAAACTGCGTATTTTTATAGCAGTCAGGGTGGGAGGGCCGAGCAAGCAATCTTCTCGCCCTCTCACTCACCCAAGATGGCGGAGCTAATTCTTTGTTAGCAGCGTTAAATTGGCTGCAATATCCCCTCCTTCAGCGCGATGAGCGCGAGCATACACAACGGATGAAAAGTGCTCAGGGGGTGAGTGTTTACAAATGAATACACAAAAAACGATCTTTTAAAAGTTACAGTTTTAAATAAGCAGAGTCCCCTGCTCACGCCTCAGGAACTAGGCAATCTGTCTGTCAGTGCTGGAAGCGCCCGTAAACTGCGTATTTTTATAGCAGTCAGGGTGGGAGGGCCGAGCAAGCAATCTTCTCGCCCTCTCACTCACCCAAGATTGCGGAGCTAATTCTTTGTTAGCAGCGTTAAATTGGCTGCAATATCCCCTCCTTCAGCGCGATGAGCGCGAGCATACACAACGGATGAAAAGTGCTCAGGGGGTGAGTGTTTACAAATGAATACACAAAAAACGATCTTTTAAAAGTTATAGTTTAAAATAAGCAGAGTCCCCGGCTGACGCCTCAGGAACTAGGCAATCTGTCTGTCAGTGCTGGAAGCGCCCGTAAACTGTGTATTTTTATAGCAGTCAGGGTGGGAGGGCTGAGCAAGCAATCTTCTCGCCCTCTCACTCACCGAAGATGGCGGCGCTAATTCTTTGTTAGCAGCGTTAAATCGGCTGAAATATCCCCTCCTTCAGCGCGATGAGCGCGAGCATACACAAAGGATAAAAAGTGCTCAGGGGGTGAGTGTTTACAAATTAATACACAAAAAACGATCTTTTAAAAGTTACAGTTTAAAATAAGCAGAGTCCCCGGCTCACGCCTCAGGAACTAGGCAATCTGTCTGTCAGTGCTGGAAGCCCCCGTAAACTGCGTATTTTTATAGCAGTCAGGGTGGGAGGGCCGAGCAAGCAATCTGCTCGCCCTCTCACTCACCCAAGATGGCGGCGCTAATTCTTTGTTAGCAGCGTTAAATCGGCTGCAATATCCCCTCCTTCAGCGCGATGAGCGCAAGCATACACAAAGGATGAAAAGTGCTCAGGGGGGAGTGTTTACAAATGAATACACAAAAAACGATCTTTTAAAAGTTACAGTTTAAAATAAGCAGAGTCCCCGGCTCACGCCTCAGGAACTAGGCAATCTGTCTGCCAGTGCAGAATAACAGCGTGGAGAGCAAAGAAACACAGAATAATAGTCATTTAGTCATCCAAGCTCAAGTTCACGCTACTGACTTCTCCCACTACTCACATTCAACACCAAAATCAGCATTAAATTTAATACCATTTAAACAAACGCCAGAAGAGAAACATTTGGAAATTACCGATACTATCAAATCTGCAATGACTAAACAGAACAATTCATGGTTGCAATCAATTTCACTAACAAACAACACAGATCTTCTCCAGGCTCTGGAAGTTGTAAATACAAATGTCCTAGAGAATAGAAAGAGCAAAGAGTCAACAGAAAAAAGGACAGATTTCACGCATCCAATTATTGAAATATCAAGTACACTGGAACAGCCAATCCAATCTCAGAGCCAAACAAATCACAATACAAAAAAAGATGATCAAGAACAGTCGGTGCGGCTCCATCAAAATACTAACATAACAATCCATACACAAAATAACAGCCTAACAGCATATATGGTTGGGGAACAAGGAAAAAATGAAGATAATTGTGGAGGTACGCCCGCATCGGAAACAAAAGGAGGGACCCAGCAATCAGCATACTCATCACTACTTAAAGTGCTGGAAACCACAATAACATTCCTTAATATGCAGTTTGACAAGTTAGATACACAGATTAACCTCATGAATATAATTGCCTCATATATCGTAGGAATTAACACGAAATTGGAAACCCTAGCCGATCTAACAATGAAAGACCGAGATATAACAACAGTTTTAAACAAAGATTGTGTATGTGGCCCAATAATTGATAAGCTAAGCAACGTTCCAGCGATCTTAACAAATATTCTAAATGAAAGGAAAAAGATTAATCATGTGGGGGGAACAACAAATTGTCTAACTAAAATTTCAGAATCTAACCCACAAAGTTCTATCACTGGTGACACAAATGCACCGACCACGGCAGAAACTCCAATGATATATACTAATATCGAAAGTCTCGATTATACTAAGGGTAATTCTGGGAAGGATATACCGAAGATGAACAGCGATGGGCTAGGGATCATAGAAAAAAATGCATCCCATGTAAACGGTGAGCAGCTTTTACAAGAAGGACAAGGCAAGATAGTGAAATGCCGGCAAACCAAGAGACAGAGAAAAAGGGCAAGGAAATCCAGAAAGAACAATTCCAATGTTATACAAGAAATGAGTACCAATAGGAAATGGTTCCCTATCTTTGAAAACAACAAAGTCAACATAGATCCAGAGATGCCATGTATACAAATAGATCAGAGGGCAATAGTAGAGGAAGAGTGTCAACAAGGAGATCTTACCCAAATGACATCATTAAGTCATAGTATACAAACAGAAGAATCATGTAATATGATGCAGATAAATCAACATCAAATCTTATATGCATCAAAACGTAGCCTCACAAGCGATCAACCACTAGCAGGAATAATCCGGCGCAAACAACGAGTAGCTCAGAGCTGGAACAAAGATATCCCCCACATGAGATGGAAAAGAAGGAAAATTATACAACCAGAATCATTAATCCAGCAGGGGATTTCTTAGGAAAAAAACAAAGAGAGACAGTATAACAGACTCAAGAGAAGCGACCTTTGGATTGTAGGAGTAATGCTGTGGAAAGAAAAGGCATTGCAGAGCTGGAGCGAAGAAACCCCCCAAAAGAAGAGGTGTGGAAGGAAAAGTTGATAATTAAAATCATTACACAAATAGGTGATAGATATGGAAGTAATCAAAGGGACGTATCAGAATTTACCCCATCGAATCAATCAATTGATGATCAGAATAACCCAATGCAAATAAAGGCAATTACTGAGAAGAAGCACATAACACCCTCGATAGAAGATGTACCCAAGGAAAACATTATAATTAAAATCAATAAGCGGGCAGGTGACAGACATGCAACCAGTCAAAGAGAGGTACTTCAACGCGCTGAACCAAGAGACAAATATCCGGGCAACAATCGACAGAATAGTGGTAATTTACAGATCATATTGACCCCCCACTATATTTCTCAGGGCCAAGAAGAACTCCTCAATAGAGGGAATTTCTTAAAACTAATAGCTGAAATTCCTACTTTAAAGCATTTGACAACCCCTGATCTGCTGTCAATTGAATATCTCGAGAAAGAAGAGAATAGTAGTATGGAAAAAACATTATCGACCTGGAAAAATGAAGACATTGTAGCGCTAATAATGAATGCCAGGCAAGTGTTTGAAAGTTGGGGTATTACAATGACAAGACCAAAAAAGTGACGATATCCCTCACCCCTACTAACTGAGCCAAAGATTCTAAAAAAAGAATTACAGAACGTACCTGCGTACTCAGTACTCCAAAACGCAAGAGGAAAAACAAGCCCCGCTAAAGACGCCACAGAGAGTCCCTTTAAACAACAAGACTGCAATAAATGGAAGTGGAAGACTACAGCCTTAAATGTTCGGAATACGGAATGACTTGCCACAAAGGGCAAAAGCACCAACAACAGTACCATAAAATTCCTATCGTGGAACATTGCCGGTGCCAAAAAGGAACTAGAGGAAGATACCGCCCCAGCATATTGGAGCACTATTGATGAAGCAAAGCTTCGCATATTTTGCGGCTTGCCGAAGTCAAGAACCTCGTTTATGTGTAATAAGGTAACAAAACGTATGTTTTACTAACGTTTATTTTTGTTTAGGCAAAGTTTGCGAAGCTTGCCTACGTGTATTTCTAATACATTTAACCCGTGTACTTTAAAATGGCCGCCGCTTGTATTTTAGTTACTGCGCATGCGTCAGCCACACTCACGTGTCCTGACGCGTCTGCAGAAGTGGAGGGAAATTTATGCGCATGCGTAATCCATAGCTGTGCCCATCATGTGGTACTGCTCGTGCCACTGCTCTTGTGTCTGTATCAATGTAGCTAACATTTAAACTGCATAAGTATATTTTATAATGAATAAGTAGAAAGTACAAACCCTGTGATGTGTTTTCATGATGACATTATTATGTATTAATTTGTTTTCGCTTACTTTTCATGTACCGCAGGGAATGGGGGTCTGAGTGAAAGGAGAGCCATATTGGAGGTCCCTTCTGCGCCTGCGCAACTTCGGCAGCACAGTAGACCTTGACTGATGGAACATAGCCAGTTGGCAGCGATGGGCGAGATGCTCCTGAGAAAGTCACCTCTGCCCTGCGACAACAGCGAATGTGGCTCCTTATATGTTACAATGTAATATTGTATTGCTGCTTGCCGTGTAGCTTCTCATGGGAACCCCAATCTTACTAGGCGGTGCCCGAACATGCAAATACAGGCTTGAAATGTTGAATTGTGATTGGTGTGTTACCCAAATCCTACCTTAGGACCAATCGAAATTGAGGGATTCTGACACTTTGCAACATTGGGGGGTGGTACACTGTCCCCAAACTGTATATCTACCCTGGGTTCACCTAGGGAACCGTCCGACTTGTCTGGTTTAGCTGACCTGTCACTGACCCATCGTACTCAATAGGTGACTGAAGATACAGAGCGCTGCGGAGCACTCTGTCCGAATTTGACCATAGACTAAGGTTCTACGGAACCTTAAAGTGCTGGCGAAGCACTTTGCTGGGAGTTCGCTGACCCAATCGGGGTCTTGATCGATAACTGCAGAGCGGGTGGAGCGCAGGCGTTGCTTCCGAACTGTGGGTTCCGGTCCTGTCCTGAGCGGTCCTGTCCTGAGGGTTTGCTGTCCTGTCCTGAGGTCCTGTCCTGATTCCTAATCCGAGGGTATCCTGTCCTATCCGGGGTGTCCATTCTGCACCTGCTGTCCTTTGAGGGGTATCCTTCCTTGAGGGTTTCCTGTCCTTAACTGACCCGTGGCCAGGGTTTGGTTTCCACACCTTTCTAGGTAAATATTGCTCTGAACCTCTTAAATCTTGCACCTTCTGAATTTCTAACTTTTGCTTCAATAAAGTTTACCATTGCATATGTTATTTTTCCATGTCTTTCCGCAACTATTGAAAGTCATTTGCATTTTTCCATAAGTTTGTTCCTATGTCTTCTCACTTGTTAGAAATTATATTTTGCATTGCAGTTTGTCATTTTCTGATATGGTCTAGAACCTCATTGCCTAGATTGTTTAAAGGCCCGTTCACCTTAAGTGAAGCGTGTTACTCTTTATAGGCCCTCCTGTAGTTATACCTACATAGTCCGCTCATGCTTAAATATTATTGAATAGCATAGTATCTTCTCGTTACATTTTATATCAGTATTTCAATGATTACTCTGTCGTTATTTCTTTACAGTTACATCATTTACGTTATCTTGGTTATTGATTGCCTTATATTGATGTACCTTATGAATGAAGCAAATGAACTTTAGATAAACATTTTAAAACTTTCCGTTGTCCGTGGTCATTTCAACAGTATTTTGAATGTTATTGGTTGGGTTTTGTATTTTGCTGCCTTTCCTTGACAGCTAGCTCCCTGATTCATTGTGGTCATTAGGTACCCGCATCGGTGGATGGTAAGTCGGGTGCACTGAGAAATAATAGTAGGGAACTCACACACAAATTGGTAGAGCTCGTGAAGTCACCTGATCGATGTATATGGTGATTTGAAAGTATATGGGCCCTGAAGCCGGAAACGGCAAAAACTATTGGTCGGGTGGCCTCGCGCGCTCTATCAGTTTTACTGGTAGCCAGAGGATGGTTAGGGACTAGTTGAGAGTAAGGCAGGGATTAGTTGGACTAGTTGAGTCGGAAGCTGCTAGTATATTGATGCTGCTAGAAGAGCGGCTGTTCTAAGAGACCTGATCATTCTCTTGTGAATACGCTGTTTTGTAATTCATGAATTGCTGTATTGTTATTATTCTTGTTCTTATATTGTTATATGTATTAATCCATGCATTTGTCAACCGTTTAGTTCTGTGTTGTCCGAACTCCCCGGGGAATTGAAAGGGCAAGTGGTGAATAGAATCCATTGTCCTGAGGTCACAGGCTCGAGGAAAGTTAGGTGCAGGTTTAGATAACCGGGAAGCACTAACTAGGGTTTTCTGAATACATGTGTGAATAAATGTCAGTAACGGGGTTCATTGGCAAAATTCCCATAGTGGCGTAACCTAATAAGGGTCACATCGGAAGAGTAGCAGGTTCCTCGGAGCTAGCGTGAAAGCAGAGGGGTCCGCTGGGAAACTTTAAACTCGGAATATATCCCGGAAAGAAGTGGATGAGTTTAGGGGAATAACAGGTTCACCGATGCTAGAGTGAAGGGTAGGCGGAAGAGATCTACCCGCAGCGAGTGAAAAGTAAATGGAAGTAGTTTACTTGCAGTAAAATAATTCTTTCTCTGTCTAGACACTTGAGCACTGTGGCGAATGTGTATTTGTTGTAAAATAACCAAGCACTGAGCACTTTAAAAGAAAGAAAGTTTCCGTTACCTTGTGAAGGGAGGGAGTCAGTCGCGAAGCGCCTCTGACGTCACTCTGTGCCGCGCTGGGATTGGTAGAAGCAGCGGGCGGGTAGCGGAGCTGAGATTGTAAAGGAGGGGTGAGCGCCAGAGCGTGGGAACTGTCTCACGAAGGGGCCGCGCACCCATTGGTCGCACGGATTTGTGAAGCGCGTTCTGATTGGAGGTAGTTTGTAAACAAAGTTTAGCGTAGAAGTCGTATGTGGCACTCGCAGACTACAGGAACTCGACCTGATCCAAGGCACCTAGGGTTTGAAAGGGATCAGTGGAAGACTAATAGATACGATATTATGTACGGAACCAAGAGAAAAATGTCCCTTGTAAGTAAGGTGAAAAATTATTTTAAAACGGACAAACCGATTAAATCTAGAGAAGGTGTTCTTGTCCCACCACCCAATACTCCTGCCTCATTCATGATGTTTGACCGAGGGTACAATACCTGTGTGTGGTTGGAGAATTGGGTGAAGTACACAAAAGATGACGGAGTATTGGCTTTTCCGTTAGATGGTACTTTCAATGGTAGGATCTTATTTAATTTAAGAACTCGGATGAATGAACTGCATCCCAGACCGAGACTAACGCAGTATGAGGCATTAGAGGAATGGGAGATTGAGGCTTTTGAAAGAGAAAGACCCCGAATGGACAAGGGTTTGACCAAGTGGTACCCCAGGCTGAAACAGGAGTCCAGGGATAAAAGGATGAAACAGTGGAGGCAGAGCATGATTGTTGAGGGTCTGTTTCCCATGATGCCGGCATGTCATAACCCTGCAGCGGGTGAGAAAAGTACCGAAAAGTGTAAGCATTGGGGGGCCCCTGGGGAGTCAGATGATGAATTGATAGATGACATCTGTACCAGAAGTCCGCCACCTTATAACGAGGGAACCCGATCTTCCAGTGTAGGAGATGCTCCCCGACGCCACTTCCTCAAGGAAGAAGACAGATCCCTAGGACTGGGAGGGGGTGGTCAAGTATTGCCCAATTTTGAGAAACCCGAACCGGCGGAAACAAGGGATATATATCCCAAAGTGCCCGCAAGCCAGGAAGAAAAATATTCACGTACGAAAGTTTTCTTTCCCAGACCCTTGTATGAAAACGAAGAGAAACCATCGAATTCAGGACTGCCTTTTGTTCAACCTCCATATGAGGAAGAGCGCAGGTCCTTTAACACTGGAACTTTATTCCCGAAACCAAATTATGGTGGGGGACCAAGTGAAACGCATCCTACTGCCCCGAGTTTTACTCCTCCATTGACCCCACAGATATTACATGATACGACTTTAAGAAGGATACTAGTGGAAAAGGAGCAAGAGGCTCTAGCTAGACAAAGGACAGAAATAATTCAGAAAATCTCCCAGTTAAATACCAGTCCTGAGGCATTGACTATTCCAGTAACTATTGGACCAGTGGTCCCGTTATACGGAAATGGTCAGGGAAATCCGATTACTCCAGTTATGACCCCAGTCATGGCACCCCCGAGACAGGAACCGATAATCATAGATGATCAGTCCAGTGAGTGCGAGTCTGAAGTTGCGTTCTTGGACTTGCCAAACAAACAGACCGGAAAGGGAATGCAGCAGAGGCATAACCCTTTTAATGCGAAAGAAATTAAATTAGAGTCAGCAACAGGTACTAGGAGTGTCTCTCTGGTAACTCCGGATGAAATTGAGAGTTGGAGTCGTGAATTAGAGAAACAGACTCCGCAAACGAAACCTTTAGACCTCTACAAGCTGAGGGTAGAAATAGAAGAATTAATGGCAGGAAATGTGGGGTTGGATCGATTGAATACCTACTCTGAAGAAGAATTGTCGTTTATATGTAAAAGCTTTACAAGGAACACCAGAGTGCTCCACGAAAAACTGACCGAAACCGCAGCTAGTATGGGGGTAGATATCTCGAAATCCAAGCCCTTACAGAAACCGTACAGAGCAGACTTCTCAGACAAAGATATAGAGCACCTGAATGTGGCGGGAAAAAAGTTGCAGATTAAAGAATTATTGGGGGTACTGCAGAAATGGGGAGATGTGGAAAGATGGAGAAGCAGGTGGGCGAAAAAGAGGGAAGAGGCTCGCTCCCGACAAGTGACTCCTGAATTTGCTTTAAGGGAGGTAGAAAAACCTGAGCAGTTATGCCCCATGCGCGAAGTACCTGGAGGGAAATATGTGCATGTCCCCTGGTCTAGACAGGATATTGTGTCCTTTACGAACGATTTTCCAAAATTACGAGAGAAACCAGTAGACTGGTACAGGCAGGTGGAAAGGTTCGTGAAGGTACAGAAATGTTTGTGGAAAGACCTGGATGGGTTTTTCGACATTGTGGTTCCGGTAGATTTATGGACCCAGTGTAAAATAGCCATAGACTGGCCCAGTGAGGAGTATCCAAGAAATAAGGAAACAGGGGAGCCATCAAAGGATGTCATGCGAAAGTATGAGCAGGTAATTCAGCATTTGAAAGAAAAGGTGCCCGCAAAAGAAACTGATTGGACAAAAATAGATAGAACAACACAGGAAAGGGACGAGACAGTGCACTCCTTCTATGAGAGGTTATTGCAGGTATTTAAAACATACAGTGGTATTGATAACATCGATTTGAAGGACATGACGCACTTTATTTACAGGTTTGTAAATGGTTTAAGACCTGAAATTTGTCAGTGGATAAAAGATAATAAAATCTGTTGGCATACAAAGAAAATGGATGAGGTCCTACGGTACGCTAAGTATTGCGAGGACGAGATGGCAGAAAAGAAAAAGGCCCTTAAGGAAAAAGTGATGTGGGCTCAAGTAAAGCTCGCAGAACAGCAGGAAAAACAATTGAGTAACATGGTTAAAAATGCTGAGAACAAAAGTCCTGGGGGAGGGGGTGGTGGAAAGCCCCGGCCCAAATTTAGCAGGGAAGAGGCTATGAAGAAATTTCCCTGCCATCAGTGCGGCGAAATTGGACACTGGCGAAACGAGTGTCCCCAATTGACAGATGATAATGCAAAAACACCTGATTTAACTCCACAGACACAGAAAGAAAGACCAAGAAAGACTCAACCCCAGGTAAAAACAGTTCAGGTGCCTCGAGCACCCAAGCAGGTATACAGGGGAAAACAGGGAGAGGGTGAGGAGATAGAAGTTTGGAAAGCGGTGAGAACAGAAATACAGCAACTTCGCAGTATCTGCTAAATGATACCTTCCTTTGTAATGATCAGTACTGACGGGGCCTGAGAGGAGAGGACGAGGAGTGCGTACTTAGCGCTTCCTTGCCGGTAGACCAGTCTGGACCATACATTGAAGGAAAGGTTGACGGAAATGATGTCACCTTTCTGTTGGACACTGGCGCTACCCGTTCTACTGTAAGAACAGTGGACGTTCCAAACCTACCCCTCTCGGGAGAAAATATCCAAGTAGTGGGTGTATCTAATCAATTGATTAGTACTCCTGTTACCGAACCAATGGAGATTTCAATTGGGAATTTTAAACAAATGCATAGGTTTGTCGTCTGTGACACCAGTCCAGTGAATCTACTGGGTCGTGATTTGCTGTGCAAAATGAACTGTACCATCTTTTGCACACCAAAAGGTGTTGAAATTCAGACCCCAGATGAAGATGGCATTTATAAACTATTGTTACTTAGACCTGACTCAGAAATTAAAAGATTGACCCTGCAGGACTTGCCCCAAGAACTCCAGGAAGCAGTAAAGCCAGAGGTGTGGGATTTCACTGGAAAAGATGTGGGACTAATGAAAGATGTGGACCCCATACAGATAGCCATCAAGGACAATGCAGTATATCCTAACACTAAGCCCTACCGAATGAATGCTGAAGTGAAAGCCGGTGTCACTCTGGAAATTCAAAAATTATTAGAAGGAAACATCATACAGGAAGTAATGAGCAGCCCATGCAACTCACCGATTATGGGCATCAAGAAGCCTAGTGGCAAGTATAGGGTAGTGCAAGACCTAAGAAAGGTAAACAAAATTGTAGTTCCTTGCTGCCCTATTGTCCCGAACCCAGCAGTGATATTGTACCAGATTCCTTGGGATGCTGAGTGGTTCACTGTGATTGATTTGTGTCATGCATTCTTTTCGATACCCCTGCACCCCGACAGCAAATTTCTTTTCTCGTTTGCCTTCGAAGGTCACGTGTATTGCTGGAACCGGGTCCCTCAGGGGTATACAGAGAGCCCTTCTATCTTTAATCAGATCTTGAAAAAATGTCTAGAGACTTTGATCTTACTTGGGAACTCTGTCTTAGTGCAGTACATAGACGACCTTCTACTGGCGTCTAAAAGTCATAGGGACTGTGTAGTTGACACCATTGCCCTCCTAAATCATCTGTGTGAGAAAGGGCATAAAGTGGCCCCTGACAAACTACAGTTCTGCGCAAATTCAGTGAAATATCTAGGACACCAGATAGAAAAGGGTGTCAGAAAAGTCACATCAGAAAGAGTGAGAATAATTCAAAAGATGCAGTTGCCCCGTACTCAAAAAGACGTCAGAATGTTCCTGGGTGTACTAGGATACTGCAGGCAGTGGATTCTGGGATTTGCAGTCTTAGCCAGGCCTTTGATAAAAATGACCACGAGAGGAATGCCAGACATTGTAGAATGGGACGATGAAAGCCTAATGGCTTTCACAAAACTGAAAAACTGTCTGTGTACAGCCCCTGCGCTGGGAATGCCAGATTATTCCAAAGAGTTTGCCCTATTCTGTGACACTCGCGATAATTGCGCATTGTCAGTCCTGACTCAAGAACATGGCACGACCAGAAGGCCTGTGGCCTATTTCTCTGCCACCTTGGACCCAGTAGCTGCTGGGTTACCAGGCTGTCTGAAAGCAGTAGCTGCTACCTGTGCAAGTTTGGAACAGAGTGAGTCCATAGTCATGGGACATCCTGTGACTGTGTATGTTTCACATGGAGTGGTAATTCTATTGACCAGAACTAAAACGCAGTATCTCACCCCTAGTCGGTTGACTAAATACGAGAGGATTCTTGTGGGTGCAGCAAATGTAAGCATTGTTAGGTGCGGTATTCTGAACCCTGCCACTTTACTCCCCGACTCCCTGGAAATGGAAGGTGGGGATGATGATGAACATGATTGCATTGATCTGACAGAGTTCAGCACCAAACCACGCCCAGACATAAAAGAAACGCCATTGCCTGAGCATGATAAAGAGCTGTTTGTAGATGGTTCCTGTCTAAGACATGAACCAGGAGGCCTGAGTGCTGCTTATGCAGTAGTCTCTTTAACAAAAATTGAAGAAGCAGGTTACCTATATAACATCAAGTCTGCACAAGTAGCCGAATTGATTGCTATGATAAAAGCTTGCAAAATTGGGAAGAACCTACGCATAACAGTGTATACTGACAGTCAGTACTGTTATGGAGTTGTGCATGACTTTGGCCAATTGTGGCTACAGAGGGAATTTCTGACTTCCTCAGGTACTCCCATTCGGAATGCAAAAGTTGTTCATGACCTTTTAGAGGCCATCCAGTTACCCAAGGAACTGGCAGTGGTAAAATGCGGTGCTCATAAGAAGAGCATGGACAAAGTATCACTGGGAAACGATTATGCTGATCGAGTGGCCCAATGGTGCGCCAGAGATCACTATATCGTTAATCCTAAACGAGGGGGAATCGGAGCCAGCTGCCAACTTCAAGTGTTTGAGGAAGTGCCTACTTGGGATGAAGTGAGAGAGTGGCAGGAGTCGGCTCCTTGGCAAGAAAGAGAGAAATGGAAGGAGGATGGGTGTAGACCGAGACGTGTGGATGGTGTAATTTTGGGCCCAATTGGTATGCCTGTGTTACCCCGACACTTGCTTGGCACAATGGCAAGATTAATACACGAAGGATCACACATTGGTAGGGATGCCATGATTCTGGTATTTCAACAGACTTGGTACAGTAAGAAGTTCAGGAAAGTAGCAGAGTCCCTCTGCCAGAGGTGCCTGTCATGTCAACAGATGAACCCAGGCAAAAGGACAATGGTTGAACTGAGCAAAATTGGGAGATCCGGGGGTCCCTTTGTAAAGATACAGATTGATTTCATCACCATGCCCCGTTGTGAAGGGAAACGATATGTCCTTGTCATTGTTTGCGTATTTTCAAAATGGGTAGAAGCTTACCCTACTCCCCAAAGTGACGCACTGACCGTAGCGAAGTGTTTACTAAAAGAACTGATACCTAGATTCGGGGTGCCATTCATTATTGAATCAGATAAGGGTGGACATTTTCAGAATGAAATACTGGCTGAACTCTGTAAGGCCTTTGGAATAAGGCAGAAACTTCACTGTGCATACCACCCAGAGGCTTCTGGAATAGTGGAACAAGTAAATGGAACTATCAAAAACAGACTAGCAAAGCTGACTGATGCAACTGGCATGACCTGGGTGAAGGCCCTGCCCCTGGTCCTGATGGGACTGAGAAGTGTTCCTGACCGCAAGACAGGCCTAAGTCCCCATGAAATCATTATGGGAAGAGTGATGAGACAAGCATGGGTGCCAGGAAGCAAACTGTTGAGTATTACTGATGATTTGGTGCTTGAATACTGCAGAAGATTGGGTGACCAAGTGCGTTCTATCTCTCGCCAGATTGGAGACGACGGCATCCTCAATCCAACGACTCCTCTCCACAGCTTGGTTCCAGGAGACTGGGTCAAAATAAAGAAGCACACTCGATCAAGCTGTCTGGCACCAAGGTGGGGAAAGAAATGCCAAGTAATCCTGGTAACAACCACTGCAGTGAAGGTCGCAGGTGTTCACCAGTGGATCCACGCTGGCCACACCCAGAAGGTATTACCAGATAAAGAACTTGAAGAAGAAGGGCATCCAGCAGGGGACTCTGCAGGAGCCAGACCAGAAGCAGCTGACAACGAACAGCCCAGCACCAGTCAGGCTGCAGGAACAGCAGACGTTGGCCCAGGAGTAGTTGAAGACGAACTGCCGAGAATCCAGCCTGCTGAAGAGGTCCAGGAAGCTGAGCCAGGAGTAGCTGATGACGAGCTGCCAAGCATATGGCCAGAAGAATGGATACCGATGATTGATCTGACCGAAGATCCCATCCGAACAAGAGAGCGACTTTGTGAAGGTAGAGAGTGGACTAGTCAGGAAAAGCAAGGCACAGGCGAAGAACCTCAGCCTCTTGAGATTCACATCAAAACTGAGGAAGGAGAAGGTCAGACAGGGACAGAACAGGTGTTCGATACACCTCCACTAACTCCTGATGTGGATAAGGGACAGCTTAGACATAGAGTGATAGTTCGAGCAGAAGAAAATCAAGAGATCGAAGTGCTTGAACAGGATCAGATAGAGTTAGAAGAACGGGTTCAGGAAACAGAAACAGAAACAGAAACAGAGACAATCGAAAGCCAAAAACAAAATATTCCTGAACAAGGCCAGATTAGTAACCAGGCAGAAGAACTAGATGCTAGCCCTGGAACTAGCCAGATAGGGGAAGAAGAAGAAGAAAGTGAAGCAGAATTGCCACAAGCGAAAGAGAACAAGAGGATAAGAGAAGAAGGTGAAGTTCAAGTACCAACTAAGAGACTTAAGAAAAGAAACAACCTTGAGCCTAGGTTCGTAAAGAGATTAAGGCTAAGGATAAAGACGGTGGAAGAAAAACGTGCAGAAGCAAGGAGAAGTGCGCGGATAGCAGAGCAAGAAGAAAACTCTTCCAAAAGAAGGAGTGAACGCATAAAAAGACAAAACAAGAAGTACAAGTCTCCTGAATGGACACTCGTTTTGGAAGAACTTGAAGATCTTGATATAACTGACGTAAGCGACGGAGAGCCTGTCCCTGAGTACTCTGCTGAAGAAGAAGACGAACCACCGTGAATTTGCACAAAGTAAGCTAGCTGTGTAAAGACACAAAGAGGGGTCGAGAAACTTCTTCTGAACCGAAATGTCTGATTCAACTGTGAATGGTAGACCTAGTTGCAGTCGTTGCAAAACGTGCTGCAAGGTGTGTATATGTAGTATAGTAGTACTGATAGTAATTTGGATAGGACTAACAATCTTTATACCCTACACTGTAAGTAAAGATACTAACATTGTCCCTACTGAAATTGTAAATACAGACAGTGAGGAGTTGACAACACAGAGTGTAGCAAGACATGAGAGAGCACTGAGACAAACAAAACGAGACTTAGAAGCATCAGATGAGGGAGGACTACATTATCATGGAATTAAGAACAGGACACACTTAAATGTTTTTGCAAACTTGTTAATACACTATGTAGAGACTATGGAAATTGAAGATTGCTATGTCTGCATGAAGCTACCTACTTCTGTGGCTGAAGGCGTGACATACCATCACTTGCCATTGACATATGGAATCTCCTGTAGCATTTTAGCTAGTTTATTTTACAAAAGAGGACCGTTACAGTACTATTACTCTAATAATGACGTAATCTTTTCTGAACTTCCTATACGTGGGAACTTGAATCCTGTACATACCAAAGGCGACACCATAAGATATATGGGAGACTACTTCTTGACTATAGGTAACATTGACATAGCTGATGCACACAGAGATAACTTGACTTGTTCTTTGCGTGAACAGGAAAAGATGTTCCTGAACATGGCAGAGAAAAGAAGAATTAAAATACAAAAGAAGGCTAATGACGAAAGTCAGAAAAAGCCAAAGTGGGCAGAGAACATGGAAGGCACCTCAAATGGTGGGGCGGGACCTGCTCTGTTGCTGGATTTTGAAAAGAAAGGCAAGCTATGTCTTCACCGCGAGAAGACTAGCTATTATAATAATGTTTTCATTGGTTCCAGTGAATGCGAACATAATTACAAGGTAATTGGAGGTTGGGGTTTCAAAAATGGGTCAGAGCCTGTGTTTCCTGGAATTTATTATATTTGTGGGGACAAGGCTTATTTCAAATTGCCGGATCACTGGTATGGAAGCTGCTATTTTGGCATTGTCTTCCCGAAAATATACCATGTGAATGGAAAAGCTGGAAGCAATGAAGATACTAATGGCTTAGTGCGTAGTAAAAGAGAAAGTATAGGTGAAATTATGGGTAGTATTTTCAGTGCACTGATACCTGGAGTGGGAGTGGTTCTGAACACTCACAGAATTTGCAAATTGTCTACTATAGTGGATGTGCTGTCTACTGAAACAGCTCATGGATTTCTGCTGGTCAATACCGAAATGGTTGCGATCAGATCAATGGTTTTGCAGAATCGACTTGCTCTTGACACCTTATTAGCGAAAGAGGGCGGAGTCTGCCGGATGTTGAAGGCGCAACATTGTTGCACTTATATTCCGGATAAAAGTGTACAGATCAAAAGATATGTGAAAAACATTACTAATTTGACAAAGGAACTCAAACCACTCGAGGTTGATAGTGCCTGGAAGAGACTGGTAGATGGTCTCTCAAATGTAGGTCATTGGCTTGCTAGCGTAGGTAAAAGCTTATTGTTCAAGATACTAATGCCAATTGGTATTATAGGTCTTATTATATTTCTCATTTTTATCTGTTGTAAATGCCGTAAGCGCACCAAGAAGCACGAGGTAAATGCAAGAGGGTTGAAACGGAGTGTGGATGAGATTGAATTGGAGGAAGTGAATGATCAGATATACAAAAAGGTGAAGACTTCTCACCCTACTAGAACTGAGAGAGAAAAGTTAGAACGATTGCTGGAAGAGATAGAGCTATATAAAGTGTGAAAGAAAGTTGGCATCTGGTTCCATTTTTTGTGATGATAGTAAATATCATCAAAGAGGGGATTGATGAAGCAAAGCTTCGCATATTTTGCGGCTTGCCGAAGTCAAGAACCTCGTTTATGTGTAATAAGGTAACAAAACGTATGTTTTACTAACGTTTATTTTTGTTTAGGCAAAGTTTGCGAAGCTTGCCTACGTGTATTTCTAATACATTTAACCCGTGTACTTTAAAATGGCCGCCGCTTGTATTTTAGTTACTGCGCATGCGTCAGCCACACTCACGTGTCCTGACGCGTCTGCAGAAGTGGAGGGAAATTTATGCGCATGCGTAATCCATAGCTGTGCCCATCATGTGGTACTGCTCGTGCCACTGCTCTTGTGTCTGTATCAATGTAGCTAACATTTAAACTGCATAAGTATATTTTATAATGAATAAGTAGAAAGTACAAACCCTGTGATGTGTTTTCATGATGACATTATTATGTATTAATTTGTTTTCGCTTACTTTTCATGTACCGCGGGGAATGGGGGTCTGAGTGAAAGGAGAGCCATATTGGAGGTCCCTTCTGCGCCTGCGCAACTTCGGCAGCACAGTAGACCTTGACTGATGGAACATAGCCAGTTGGCAGCGATGGGCGAGATGCTCCTGAGAAAGTCACCTCTGCCCTGCGAGAACAGCGAATGTGGCTCCTTATATGTTACAATGTAATATTGTATTGCTGCTTGCCGTGTAGCTTCTCATGGGAACCCCAATCTTACTAGGCGGTGCCCGAACATGCAAATACAGGCTTGAAATGTTGAATTGTGATTGGTGTGTTACCCAAATCCTACCTTAGGACCAATCGAAATTGAGGGATTCTGACACTTTGCAACATTGGGGGGTGGTACACTGTCCCCAAACTGTATATCTACCCTGGGTTCACCTAGGGAACCGTCCGACTTGTCTGGTTTAGCTGACCTGTCACTGACCCATCGTACTCAATAGGTGACTGAAGATACAGAGCGCTGCGGAGCACTCTGTCCGAATTTGACCATAGACTAAGGTTCTACTGAACCTTAAAGTGCTGGCGAAGCACTTTGCTGGGAGTTCGCTGACCCAATCGGGGTCTTGATCGATAACTGCAGAGCGGGTGGAGCGCAGGCGTTGCTTCCGAACTGTGGGTTCCGGTCCTGTCCTGAGCGGTCCTGTCCTGAGGGTTTGCTGTCCTGTCCTGAGGTCCTGTCCTGATTCCTAATCCGAGGGTATCCTGTCCTATCCGGGGTGTCCATTCTGCACCTGCTGTCCTTTGAGGGGTATCCTTCCTTGAGGGTTTCCTGTCCTTAACTGACCCATGGCCAGGGTTTGGTTTCCACACCTTTCTAGGTAAATATTGCTCTGAACCTCTTAAATCTTGCACCTTCTGAATTTCTAACTTTTGCTTCAATAAAGTTTACCATTGCATATGTTATTTTTCCATGTCTTTCCGCAACTATTGAAAGTCATTTGCATTTTTCCATAAGTTTGTTCCTATGTCTTCTCACTTGTTAGAAATTATATTTTGCATTGCAGTTTGTCATTTTCTGATATGGTCTAGAACCTCATTGCCTAGATTGTTTAAAGGCCCGTTCACCTTAAGTGAAGCGTGTTACTCTTTATAGGCCCTCCTGTAGTTATACCTACATAGTCCGCTCATGCTTAAATATTATTGAATAGCATAGTATCTTCTCGTTACATTTTATATCAGTATTTCAATGATTACTCTGTCGTTATTTCTTTACAGTTACATCATCTACGTTATCTTGGTTATTGATTGCCTTATATTGATGTACCTTATGAATGAAGCAAATGAACTTTAGATAAACATTTTAAAACTTCCCGTTGTCCGTGGTCATTTCAACAGTATTTTGAATGTTATTGGTTGGGTTTTGTATTTTGCTGCCTTTCCTTGACAGCTAGCTCCCTGATTCATTGTGGTCATTAGGTACCCGCATCGGTGGATGGTAAGTCGGGTGCACTGAGAAATAATAGTAGGGAACTCACACACAAATTGGTAGAGCTCGTGAAGTCACCTGATCGATGTATATGGTGATTTGAAAGTATATGGGCCCTGAAGCCGGAAACCGGGAAAACTATTGGTCGGGTGGCCTCGCGCGCTCTATCACTATGACATCATCACTTTGCAAGAAACATGGATGATGGAGTGTAAGGATGTAGCCAACTATACACCCCACCAAGTAAAGGCAACTAGAACACACAATTATGCTTGGCCGAAGGGTGGCTTAGCAACTTATATCTCAACCGCATTAAATATTAACAGAGAACAATTACCGAGTGCGACATCTGATCAACAAGTAATTAAAATGGTACAGGGGCATAAAAATCAAACAAAAGTAATCTTAATAAATCTTTACATTCCTCCAAATGCAAGGAAAAAAAGGCACATTCCGAAAAACTAATGTCATTAGTCGCCTCTATATGGTTTGATAATCCAGAATGGGAGATAATAATAACTGGTGATTTTAATTCATATCTAATCCATACACCAGATGATGATGATCAGCTGATAGCAGACAATGAGCAATGGTCCGTTCCTCCACAAGATTCTTCATTGATGAAGAGACAGGACTTAACAGGGCAACAGCTGGTCCAGACATTAGAACATTTAGGCCTTAGAGTCCTAAATGGCAGAACTAAAGAGGACACTCCTCTGCAGTGGACGTTTCAGGGAGTTCACGGGCAGTCAATTTTAGATTACACAATTACAACTCTTCCTTTACTTGCACGCGTGACGAAATATAAGATCAAATATTCCACCCGAAGTGATCATGCATATCAGGTATTTGAATTGGGAACAGGTCATCAAAAATACCGTGTGGCGCCCGTTGAGTTGGGTCAGTTGACCACAACAAACCTTAAAAGAATTCGATGGTCAGCAGAAACCCTACCTGAATTATCAGCATTAGCAAAAGAAATAGTTGAAGCCAAGAATAAAATAGGCAAAAACACAGTAGAGCGCTGGTCTATTTTTGCGAAAACACTATTGATTCAGGCACCACAAATTAATTATGCACAGACTAGCAGGCTCAAGCCCGAAAGAAATATGTCTAGGAAAGCCTATTTGTTAAGAAAAGAACTAAGAAAGATGGTGAGGAAAAACAATACACAGAAAATCCCAAAGCGTACATGGCGGGAAATAAAGATCGCCAAGAGGCAGTTTAAAATACAAATCTGGAAGGATCATGAAGTAAAACAGGAAATCCTCTGGACGAATTTACTTTTTAGTGCCAAACAAGCAAACAATAGGCTGTTTTTGGAACTAGTCAATAATTTGACTAGATCAATAAAAGTGGTCAACAATGCCTCGGTATCAGAGAGTGCATGGGCAGTCCATCTAAGTAAAATATTTGAAGATCACATAACATCCACGAATAAGTCAATTACTGTGGGCAGTAAGACTTCAATCGCAGTACTTCCAGAGAAGAATCATCCAGGATCGCAAGATCCTGGCACCACCAGGAATGTCAATGCCATGCATTAGAAGATATTGCCAGAATAATAAAAAAGGGCCGCAATGATGGAGCCCCAGGTCCAAATGGCATCCCTCAGGCCATATTCAGTATGGATCCCGATTATTGGGCAAAATCGCTACTAGGTCTTTATAATGAAATCACCTTAACAAATGCCCTCCCCACAAGCTGGAAGGGGTCAATCATTAATCCAATCTATAAGGGAGGTGACAGGGCAGATCCGGTAAATTATCGGTTAATTGCACTTATGGACGTGGAAGCGAAATACTTTGCCACACTAATCCTGGAGGACCTGGTAGAATGGTCTAATACAAATGGTCTGATTCCATTAAACCAAACTGGATTTCGTAAAGGTTGTGGCACCATAACAAATATTTTAGCCCTTGCCACAATAGCCGATAAATGCAAACGTGAGCGAAAACCTCTACAAGGTGTTTTATTTACTTCAAATCTGCATTTGATCGAGTGAATCGTGGGCTACTATGGACCAAATACACAACCTGGGGCTTCCGGAAACAATATTATGTCCCATTATACAACTGTACACGAACACTTGGGTCCGTGTAAAAATGGCGAATGGTATTAAATTATCCAAAAAAATACCAACTGAGATTGGATTAAAACAAGGCTGCGTATTAGCCCCCCATTTATTCAACCTTTTAATGGCTGACCTCTCACCTCGATTGGATCAAGCAAATGCACACCCGCCGCGTTTGGGAACATTGCCCATAACGCATCTCTCTTATGCAGATGATATCGTTTTATTTAGCCTGACCCGAGTAGGCCTACAAAGAGCACTTAATGAACTACTGATGTTTGCTAATACCAACGCACTGGAGATCAACGAGACCAAAACAAAAACCATGTCGTTCACGAACTGCACACGGTATCAGTATCATTTTAAAATAGGAGAAAAGCGCCTCGGCGGAATACCTCGGAGCAAAATACTCGCCCCACTTGAAACTCAAGTTAATGGCAACAAGACTTGGGGTATTACCAAGCCTGGCTGAACAACCATCGTGGAAATATAGTGGAGTCAAATCTTGTGATTCATGTGGTGAAGCCTGGCAAGATATTATCCATTTAATATGCGTCTGTCCCACCTTAAAAATGCAACGCATGGTCTTATTAAAAAAGGCTTTTAATGACAGAGGAATTCGAACTTGTAGAGGTGCAATTATTAGAGGACTCGCACAACAGACCCTCAGCTGACTTGCAAAATAATGAAATTCTTACTGTATTATGAGACAAATTATGTGGCACTTCTTAAACAATAGTGGTTAGAATTTTATGGTCATTTTATAAGAAATGTAAATAAAGGGGGGAAAGTTTTATGTGTTACAACTTGAAATCAATAGCAATACGATGTCGTAGAATTATATACAAACTTTAAATCGTCATCATGAGAAGGACACCGCTTTTTGATAATTTTTATATAATTAACATGCTTGTTCTTGTTTTTTAATATTTTTAATAATTTTATAGGGACATTATATCAGTTTTATGACATTGTTATGGTTTTAAATAACTTTAACAATAAAGACTCATACTCCATACTTTTCACACATACTAACATGAGCAAAGCTGCATTTCAACTTGTGCAAACTTTAAACGGGATCCTGCACCGTATTTTACTAATTCATCATATCTCGCCGGCCTTTGCATTTGTTCTCTTTCATATTCATTACAGCAGCAGTGTATGCGTACTGCAAAAACATTAGATAAGTTCCAGTGGGTGAACAAAGGTCTAGCTCTCCATGTACTGAACTCTAAATGACTAGGCCAAATCATAACATGTATTTGTGAAACATATATTCATATATTGGGGTATCCTGGTGCTGAATAGCATTGATTTACTGTTACCCAACTTATTGCTTTCCATTTTATCTACCACAGAAGGATGAAAGGCTAAGTGAATCCGCTAGGAGTCAACCTTGTGGCCATGGAGGTCACACTCAGAGCCCAGAAATGGGCATGTTAGTCCACAAAATAACCGTACACACATAATCATGTTGCCACTGTGTTGCTCAATTAACTATTGGTCAGACAAGCATTGGGGTTTAAAGCTTTCATCCTTGTCGAGTAGGATAGTATAGCACTACATAATACTGTTTAACAAATGTTCATCCTGTACCAACAACATGGGCACTTAAGGCTGGCTGCTCAGAACAGCATATCCTGCCACAAAGTGCACTGCAAACATATAGTCAAGAGGATATTTCACCGTCAATGCCTATCCCTCTCTACCCTCCCTCAGTTATGATGCTTGATCATGACTTTAAAAGGGGATCAATTATCACTGACAGAATATCAGTAACAAACATATCCTCTGGACCGATTATTGTGTCAAAAATATTGAGGGCCAAAATATCGAGAAGTATAGATTTACTATTCTGAACTCTATCATCAAGGTACATATATGTGGAGTTATAAATATAGTAAAACTTTGCTTTTTTTTTTAAAACTTACCTTTACTACATTTTTGTTCACAATACTCTTTAGGTGATTTCTTGTCCACGTTATATTTTTTCCTGATATTTTCTTCAAGCTCCTTTGAAAAGTATTGGGCTTATATTTTGTAACCATATGCCAAACACATTGGCAGTCCCTACACTCTCTGACCTAGCACTGAAGAAGCCAAAATTCAAGTGTGCTGTAAAAAAAAAATATATATGTATTTTTTATGACCAGGTGTAGTGTAACGAAACTTGTAAGTTTCTAAAATATATGCCAATATCCACACACAAGTTTGATCATTTTAGCAAGAGGGAATTGTTACAACTTCTGCATGTCTTCTGAAATCTCATGCAGAACATTGCCTCAATTTGCAGCATTCATTTTTTCTGTGAAGCTTGAAATGCAAGCAGTCCTTTGGGACGCAGGCCCTTAATCTAAAATAGACATTTTTGGCCTCAGACTGTAAAATCAGCTCACCTATTACAAATGAATCTTCTGCTGCTTGTAATTTGTTAGGCTTATCTCAGCCTGACTTTCTGCAGATAATCCATGATTTACTGCAGGTTTGTATCATAAACATGTTGTCAGAAATTTCTAACATAATTTCCCTTGGTCAGTATTCCACCAGCCCTTCAAAGATTATCTTGGTGTCTGAATCTATTTATTTCTGAAGATACTGAACCTCACAGCCATGTTTTTTATGTGTTTCATTATATCACCGATAATGTCTGGTTATCCATTTATTACCTGGGGACATTTGTTGAGTGGTTTTAGGAACTACATCAAGGCGAAAGAGTTCAATTGAAAAACGTTATGTACTGTTTAACAAACCAAAACAAGGACGTTTAAAATGTTGCCAAGAACCCCCAAGACATGGATGACAGATTCATAACATGCAAAGTTTGACCCTTTCAAGAACAACACACGCTGTGCATTAGAAAATAGTCCTGTAGAAAAGTTGATTTTTGTGCGTTAGAACATAGCAGTATAACTTATTAAATGTTCACCTTCGCTCACGCAATCAAACACACTTTAACAGTGTATCAAAGGTATTTTTAATGCAAACTGAGTGGCCAATTTATTAAACTTTAAAGGTATGGTTCAGGAGTGCCTGCATTGTGAGCAGGATTGTTTTTTGTGAAGAAAGGGACACCTTACTGCACAGAAAAAAAGCTAGGAGGCATTTTCATCGTCCTACGAGCAACACACATAGAAAGAGGAATAAACAAGCTGAAATAAAGAAATTTCTCCTCGTTATGCCACAGCAATTTTGACTTATTTCCAGGTCTATTAAAACTGGCCTGGTTTCTATAACACTGCAACCCTGAATCTGCCTTTGAACATGGTGGCAAGCTGAAGGTGAGGCCATGGGCGTCTGCAGAATTTGTTTTGGGCGGGGGGGATATTTTAATTATTATGGGGCATAATTTGAAAAATGTCAAGATCGTGCTGCTGGTATTATACCGGCGGGGCAATCTTAAAATGTTTTTTAGAGGTGAAGTGAAAAATCCAGGGGAGCAAGCACCCCCCCTGTACCTTTCTCCTGACTTTTATGTGGAACTCCGTGTAGTGCAATAAAAACTCAGCCGCACTATGTGTAGCTCCGTAAGCGGCAGAGGGCGTTAGATAAATGGCGTTTACAGTGATTTTCTCACCGGATGTTTGTCCACACTGTACAATGAACGCGAACAGCACAATGCCCAGAGCAAGCGGGCGCAAGCGGGTGCTGCTTCCTTTCTGCCACTCGAGTTGATTTTTTACTCGAGCTGCAGCTTTCTCAATGCGAGCAGTTGTGAGCATACGCGCCCACTCGCAATGAGAAATTCAACTGCCCGTGTTGAGAATTCTCACCAGAAGACTGATTCTCTATGCTTGCGCTCGCCAACGTGACAAGAATGAGGAAAAATCTCACCAGAACTCCATGAGCTCCGTGTAACGCAGAGTACAGAAAACTCTGCAAACTCTGTGATCAGAGAGGAGTTCACCCCCCCAGGCTTAGGCTCGACCTGCATGGCAGCTAAGGCTAATGCAGATCCACCTATAATAGGCGAGTAGTGATTGTTGAAATCTTTCCCTTTGCCTTCTTCTCTGTGCTGACAGGTCCTCTATGCCGCACCAGTGGACATTGTGTAATGAGAGGATCATTATGCCCCGTGATATCCCTGCCTACAACCAAGTTTTAACGGCCTCCCATTTACAAAAGGACAACTATGTTTTAAACAATATTCCCAGGATATTGCAATTGTCATGTGTTCAGGTGTCGTTGAAAAAAAATCCCCAGTATTATATTTCTGCACGAGGTTACATTTGAAACCAAACTCATCACTGGTGGAAGTGGGTATAACATATGTCAGAATAATCGGTATTAATGTCCCCCCATCAAGTGCCAACAATGATTTTTGTTTTTATTCTGCACAATAATGTGTCTTTAAACTGTTAAAATTCCCAGATTTATTACGCTGCTTTAAATTTTGGACTATACGATTAAAATTTTTTTTTTAACTAGAAGAGACTGGTTTGCGTAACAAAATGTCTCATACCTGTATCTTGAGTGACATTTTATGCAAAGTCCAGCCATCAAGTTTAAGAAAAAGCCACAGGCGATATCAGCAAACAATATTTTATGCTAGAAGAATTATTTGAAGTAATTTCTAGCGATTTACATGGATTTTGCATTAAAATTAAAATATGCAATTTTGTACACAGGTACATTAGACTCCTAATTTTGGGGGGGAAAATTTATCAAAAAGTGACGCAGTGGAGCAAGTCATCTTGTAGCGCTGTTTGACAGTGAAAAGGCAGGAATCCAATATGTAAAACAATAAGGTGCATTCCTGTTTTTCCCCAGTGTTGATGCACAATCTGCTTTCCTAGCACCAAATCAGGCACTCTTGCACCATGATGCAAGGGTGCTTGTGTTTTAAGCAGGATTGTTTTTGGGCAGCTTCCTGCACAAAACAATACCCTGTGGCATTTTTCTCTTTCTAGAAAGAGCAAAAACAATGAGAATTTAAGCTATTTCTCCTAGTTACGCCTCTTCTGGGAAGGTGTACCATTTTGACAAATTCTCAGGCCTACCTGTAATAGTAAATCTGGGAATGCGTCAAAATCCATGGGTTTTGCGTAGGAACACCCATGCTCCATCCTCCCTGGAACAGAGTAACGCAACACAGTGATTTACACTATATTGAATTACTCTGGATTTATCAAATCACTAAGGGCCACACAATGGGACCCTGCGTGTCTTGATGAATTGTATCTTGAGGGCTGTGTCATTTTTGCACTATCTTGCATGGTGCAAAAGCGATGCAACCCCATGATTAATATGGCCTTCAATTTTTCATAACCAGAACAGACACTAAGGGGTCGATTCCGATTCGGGGAAAAACGCTCCGAATAGCCGTTCGGAGCTTTTTTCCCATACGAATCGTACCCTGCAACGTCCCCCGTACGTATGACGAAGTACGATTTGTACCAGGAGGCGTACTCCGTACGAGTCGTACAAGACATCGTACGACTCTAATCTCCGTGCGATTCTCCCTCGGAACCCACTGTACGCGACATCTGTACGGTTCGCAGCTGGTTTTTACGACCCAGCAAGTACGATACTTGTCGGGTACGCACCGTACGACCCTTTTTCTACGGGAGCTGAAAACAGCCGTAACAGCAGAGTTTGCGCCGAAACAGGTATGGAACGCCCCCCCCCGGGTACGGTGCGTACCCCCCATGATCGCAGGGGTGCGCACTGTACCCCTGCGATCATGGGGTGTACGAGCCATACCCCATGTACGATGGGTGTACCCCCCATTGTACGATCGGTGTACGAGCGGTACCCCCATTGTACGATCGGTGTACGAGCCGTACCCCATGTACGATGGGTGTACGA
Source organism: Lissotriton helveticus (assembly GCF_964261635.1). Lineage (NCBI taxonomy): Eukaryota > Metazoa > Chordata > Amphibia > Caudata > Salamandridae > Lissotriton > Lissotriton helveticus. The sequence continues at coordinate 219,753,782 of NC_136059.1, read as the reverse complement.
GCCGTACCCTCATTGTACGATCGGTGTACGAGCCACCCTGCGTAACTTTTCCTCTCCTTGTAAATATGGCCCCTTCACACGCAGCACTGTGCGTGGAAGGGTCGTTCCATGGGTGTTGCTGTGGGTGTTCCCACGCAACACTCATGGAACCAGACACATTTCCAGATTTACGAGAAATCTGGAGATGCATGTGAATGCTACGCCACCCTAGAGTTGGCGTAGCGAGGCGCAACGAGGAGAAATGTTTTCATTTCTCCCCATTTTTTCCTCTTCCAATGTGTGCTGCATTCTACAGTACGCATTGAAAGAGGAAAAAGCTTCTTGTGATTGTTTTTGTGCATGAAGGTATCCGTTCCTGAACAAAAACAATCTCCCCAAAACGCAGGCACCTTGCACCATGGTGCAAGGGTGCCTGCGATGGCACATGGCTGCAGTTTGTGCGCCAGCATTGGGGAAGCACAGAGATGCGACATATTCTTGTAAATATGTTGCATCTCTGTGCTTTCCAAACTAACGCAGCACAGCGGAGCAAAATCACTTGCTGCACCATGGTGCGTTACTTTGATGTAAATCTGCCCCGTAGTTCTTTTGTATAGACGCTTGATTCAGTTTGTTGCCCGTTCCTTTCTAGCAGCTCCTGCACAGGCACCACATGGTGGAGGTCTTGTTATTTGCCATGTTATTAAACGTACCCTCAATCATGAAGACTTTCCATTTTAGATTGCTCAAAAAATTGTTCAGCTTGATGCTCTTTTTTTCCCTTAAGGTTCCTCTGGAAAAGTATTGGATTCTTACTATGTGTTTGCCTAGTGGTCTGGTCCCCCCTTTGGCTGCAACAACTGGGGGATGGTGTTCACTACAGTATATACACTTTTTCATGGCACCCCCTCGATGAGCATTCTTCAGAACGTTCTCAAACATGTACAGAATGAACATGGGACAGGTCCTGCCCTAGATTTGGGGATGAAGCTACTAGGTAATTTTCCAGTTGTCTCCAAAATAATTCTTTCATATGTTAAAGGTGAGGCATCGGACTTGATTATATGCCGACTTTTCCCGGTGGCTGCTGTCGACTGCATACTTGAGTTGCCTGTTATTATCGCTGATGTTTATATATCTTTAGGTCATAATAGTTTGTGGTCCAGACCATCTGTGCAATCTCTGGGCAAACCACCTCCTGAAAAGGATTGTCATCGGATTTTTCCAAAGAATTCTTAGGATAAATCTAAGAAATAACAACAGAAGACTAGGTCTTGTGGAGGTACACCGCTGCCGGACGCTTCTGAACGACGATATGATTTGCGTGATCGTACTAAAATGAACACTCCAGAGCGTTTTCAGGTTCCTGATTCTCGTTCTCGTCGTTCCTGTCAGGAATCATCTAATCAACAGTATGACAGAGGTAGGCAACAAGATCGCAGACAAGGTGAGTCCATACCTTCCAAGCGGGACATATAATGCTCTTTTGATGCAAAAGTCATGAGGTAGGAACCTCCTCCATATAGAGCCCCCTTCCAAAAGAAGGTTGCTGCTTTAACAGTGAAATATTCCCCAGACTCTGAGAATCCTTTTCCTGGGCAGGGGTTGGGCAGTGACTCCCCTCGACAGTGCAGCGTAAGCCACCGTGGTGCACCAGACACTGCTAGTTTCTTGAGGCGAGAGCAACTGACACTTTTGTTACAGTTGAGACCGCAGACATCGGTGTTGCACCACCTGATTGACTCTTTCATTTAGACATTCAGATTGAAGGTGATGTTAATGTATCTAGTGTGGAAGTGCCACTTCTAGAAGTTGGCACGTCTGTGTAGTAAATGTATATTGATTGTCTGGAGCTGGCTGGTGTGCCTGGCTCCAGGAGTCAGGATGGGTCTTCCCCGGTGGTGAATGGAGAGATCTGCATGTTGATGGGAGGGGGGAGTGCTTTACTTTCATTGGGGAGAGCGCTTTGACTTTTATTACGAAGAGCGCTTTGCTCTGGGCAGCCGGGAAGGTGCTGGCGTGTGTAACCCAGAGCTGCAATCATTTTCTTGGAGGAGTCCCCGGTGTGGAACCCCACCCCCCGTATATCTGCTGTGTTGTGTCCCTAGGGGGTGCCCACCCCTCCAGGGACTTTTGGGTTTCTGGTTTATATCCCTAGCGGGTGCCCACCCTCCAGGGTCTTGTGCATTTAAACAGGAGCCTACCCCATAGTGGCGTCCTTAAGCCTGGTGCCCACCCCGCAACTTGCTGCGCCAACAGAGCCACCGCCGCAGCCCAAGCCGCTCTTCAAAGTTCCCTCCGGGCTGGTATTGGTGCAACCGGGAAGGCAGGCACTGTTGCCTGGTTGGGGGTGGGTGACACGGAAGCTGTGCGGGCCGTGCAATTGCCTCACGGCCCAGGAGAAGGCCCCGGAAGCAGAGGGGGCCCGCCCTCTGGCAAAGGAGACTGGAGGAGCCGTACCCGGTGAACCGGCGGAGCTCCCCTGCAAGGAGGGAGAGCCCCGCGACTGTCCGGCCTTGAGGAGGCACCCAGGGTGAGCCGGTGGAGAGGTGAGGCGGAGGGGGGACCACAACCAAGGTGCGAGACGCTGCCTCAGACACCGCGGGAGCCTGGGTCAAGGCGGGAGCCCACCCCGCCATTGTGTGACCCCACAAGAGACCGGTGAGTGAAGCAAGGTGCCGTTGGTGTGTTTAGAGCCCACGAGGTTCCCCGGGGGCATTTTGAGGATTCCGACCCTGAAAGGCTCCAACGTCTGGGGGCATTTCTTGTGATAGAGCGGCCCCGGATGGCAGTGGGCCTCTCCCATGTTGTTCAGCAGCAGTTGCATTTAGCGCCTTGCGTGGATCTATAGGGGGCATAGTGGTGGCCTGTCCCACACCGCATTATTTAATTACCAAGCCCCGTGGCTCCAACATGGGGAGCATTGGTTGTATTTGGAGCCCACGAGGCTCCCAGGGGCATTGTTGTGTTCAGTGCCCATGCGCAGTTCCCCAGCTGCCCAGCAATTAGTGGGCAGCTACAACATTTAGGCCCCTGTTGCGCACTCTTCTTTTGCTGTCTGCGCAGCTTGCCCTGACTATTGCTTGACATAGGGCATTTGAGCTCCATGAGATGCCAGTTGGCCTAGGGACAGTTTTCCTATGTTGGGCCCCCGCATGGGGCGCACTGTGTCAGTACCTACTGTGATTCTATGCCAGGTGATTGGTGATTTAAGTCTATGTTGGTGATTACCTCATACCTAATGTGATTTATGCATAATGTGCAATGCCTTTATGCCTGTGATACCCCTAAATGTGTCTTATGCTTAGGAGGTTGTTTTGCCTGGTAGATTTTATACTAGTGAGTTTATGTTTTCCTGCGTGATCTATGCCTAAGGTGATTAGGCTCGCGTAGTGTGTATCTACCTTTTACCAGTGGTTACTGGTTGTGTTCTACAATGGTTATTTTGTGCTATATTTATTCTATGTTCTACTAAGTGCTATTCCTACTAAGTGCTATTTCTACTAAGTGATATTTCTGATGTTGGCGCATGTGACCCTGTCCTGTGTATATAATACCCTGTAAATTCTGCCCAGTGCCAGTTGGCCCAGTGTTACTGTGTGATTATGATCTAATGTGTTTATGGTAATACATAGGCCATTTTTATATATTACCTTGTGTGGAGGTCCTTTTTGTGGTGTGCCTAGTGTGTTGCTGCTGTGTGTGTGTGTGTGTGTGTTGCGCAAATGCTTTACACATTGCCTCCGGGATAAGCCTGTCTGCGTGTGCCAAGCTACCAAGGGGGTGAGCAGGGGTTATCTTGGCGTGTAACTCCCTTTCCCTGATTAGAGTGGTGGTTTCTGCCTGGCTTTGCTCAAACCTTAGCCAACCAGAAATGCCATTTCTAACACTGGTTGTCAGCGTTGAGGATAGGACTTGTGTTTGCGCAATATCACAGCGACAACTGGTTGCTCTACAAGCTCTGCATTTACATAATCACATGTTTGGGATTATTGTTTTTGAGTTTTATTTTATTGTTTCTCCTCAAAGTGTCATTTTTAGATTGTGTACTCTTGCTTCAGCTCAGACTGTTAGGTCCCCTGTGTTGCACGTGTCCCTGAGCATCCTGCAAAGATGGAGTCTGCTTTTAATTTCCGTGGTCTGTTTAGATACAGTGTGGATGAGTTGGTAGAGTTCTGTGAAGAGAGAGACGTAGCAGTGAGTGTGTCAGACACCCCGTCCAAACTTTTGTCAGATGGAGAGTGCATGAATGTGCCATATCTACTAAGATATTGTGCATTCCTACTCTCTCTCTCTGCGCATCTGCTCTAGTGGCTGCCAAGCACCAACGCAGACTCCCTTGCACTATGGTGCAAGTGTGCCTGCATTGCAGAAAGGATTGTTTTTGTTTAGGAAGAGACACTTCCTAGACAAAAACAATCCTGTGAGGTTTTTCCCTCTTTCTATGTATACTGCAGGAACCAGTACACATAGAAAAAGGAAAAAAAACATAAGAAGAAATAAACATATTTCTCTTTGTTAGGCGTAACATTTTGACCCATCCCCAGGTGTACTATTGTTAGCAAGTCTGGGAATGCACCAAAAATGATGAGTGGATGCAGGCAAATGCCCCTGGCCAGTCATGGAGCACCCTCCCAGACTGATTAATGCAAGCCAGCAATTTGTGCTGGCTTTCGTTACTCCAGATTAATTTGCCATGCAGAACCACACAGAGGCTTGTGTTGCCTTTGCATTAACTTGGCCTTTGTAAATCTGGGCCCTGGTGACTACTCAGGGCTCCATGAAGTGTGTGTTGCAAATATGTGAGGCGAGTGTTCACTTGCGGCCCCAAACAGGTATTAACCCCAATTGGTACTCTAAGTGCCCCATTATTTCCCTAGGGAATACCAGTAAATTCCATAATGCAATGTGCAGCGTTTAACAGGTGTGGTACTATCTCCCTGTTTCCTTGTACAAACTCAAAATAGGAAAACACGCAGCAAAATTGTACTTCTTTCGAATTTGACTCAAAATATCGCAGTTTTTCCCATGTAACTTTCACCCAGTATCACCTGTCAAAGTTTGCGCAGGGGAAGAAAAATCGTGTAATTTGCGCACAAACTCTAATCCGTGTTGGAATGTGGTGCTCTGTAGGCAGCTCCTCAAACGTGCTTTAATTGCATGTTGTTTTTACAATGGCAGGTTAGTTACCGACAAACAGTTCAAATGTTATTCAGACCCAATTACTGATTTAGGCTACTCAAGTGTTACAAGCAGTCGCGGTCTGTGCAGGTAAGAGCGGTATGGTACGGGCGGAGTGGGGGTGAGGGGGAAGTGACAAATGACAGACTAGGGAAAATAAAATAAATAAATAAATAAAACCACACACAAGCTAAGTGTTTTTTTTTCTCTATTCCGTCGTTTGTCACTCACCCCTTGACCCGCCCTGCCCACCGCGATTGCCTGCATGGTCTGCGACTAGTTACAGTGGGCTTTAAAATGTTTAATAAACTTCCAAGTGAGTCTCAGACTTTAAAAATGATCACAGATTCTTAATTTTAGCTCCTAAAAATGCCAGTCTTTTGTTTGCCCGTATTAGAATTGCCATTTGAAAAAGCAATTGGTTAAATTAGCTATCCCAAAAAACAGGTATGCATATAGTAAAGTAAGGAATCAAATCCAATTATGATGTAGCGCAAAAAAAACGAGAATCAAGTCATCAAATAATTGACCTTTTTTTTAAAAATGTGCAATCATGTGCGACAATACCGCTGTGATTTTCTTTAAATTGCTTTTTTTTGGTATAAATTACTCTTGTTCTTGATCAATCAACCACGAATCTGCAATCTGTTTAATATAACAATGGTGTATAACTCAGCTGTAATAGTTCATTAAAGGCATTTACACAAAGCGATTGCAATTGCTTCATGACCCAGTGTAATGTATTATGCATTTATTTGTCAAGTGTATAGTTATTTTTCTTTCCAGATGGGATCCTCAGCAAAGTTTTTTTATTTCATTGTCAGCTGGAAATTTTCCATTCTGATAAAGTAAGGGAAATGGAGCGCAGAGGAATGAAGCAAAAGGCTCGTAGAACTCAGAAAAGATTGACGAAAAATGTGCTTTAAAGCATATATGGCAAATTGAAAAGAACATTTCGAAAGTATAGTGGAAGGACTGTGGCAGGAATTGGATAATGTTTACGGAAACCATTTGTTAAAGCTCTGTCGTGTCATAGTCAGGGTTAATGGCTGCCATCAAACATTGCACTCAAATGTTGCAACAATTCACAGATTCAGTGGTGTTCATTTATTTTTAATATACCACTGTTACCGAGAAGGCTATCAGCATTCTGCATTATTAATGAGTGGAACTGTTACATTTCTGTATAGTTTAGTCAGTTGTTGGATTGTAGAGTTACAATAGATGCCACGGAGACCACCTCATCAATGGTCCTCATTATAAGCATGGCAGAATGTGGTGCCGGAATACCAGGAGCCAGGAATCTGCAATTCTGGCAAAAATCCTTGCATCAAATTCCAGAGTCTGAGTGTTTTTCTTCGAAATGAGGAATACCTACTCAGACTCAGTAATACAGGGGGCATATTTACGAGCCCCCTGTGCTGCTTTTTAAGGCAGCACCATAGACTTTGACACTTTCCGAGATTTAGGAGAGCATGTAAACCTGGGAAAGTACCAAAACCTTACATCTCCTGGAGTGAGGTGTAAAAGGAGAAATTATTGTATTTATCCTCGTTTTCCTCTTTCTATGTTTGCTGCAGCTTGGAATTGTTTATGTGCCAGAAGGTGCCCCTTCATGTACAAAAAAAACCTGCCAGCAACACAGGCACCCTTGCACCATGGTGCAAGGGAGCCTGCATTGGCGCTAGGCTGCCAAAAAGGCACTAGCCCAGGGGGAAGGACAGAAACGCACCATATTGCATGAATGCGGTGCATTCCTGCCCTTTCATTTTGACGTAGGGCAGAGAAGTATGCTAACTTGCTACGCTGCCTTATGCAAAATCCCCATATTAGAGGGCCTAGGTCCTTTTCTGGAAAGTTTCCCTCATTCTGGAAGAAAACAGCTGTCTTAAATACGTAGGAAGGAAGTGTCAGTTAGATGGCTGGTGGAATGAGGTGGCAGGGCAGGGCAAGTGTTTGCCTCCATAGGGGAGCATTCTTTCCTCTTTCAAACTACTGCGGGAGTCAGATGGGGTCTGGGCTGTGATGCTGGCCACAGCCCATATCCCTGTAAAAATGCCAACGGGTCTGGTGTCTCTGGTTCCAAAATGATTGGGTCCAGAATTTGCAGACCAGCCAATTCTAGGGACAGAGAGTTGGAAAATTTTCAGATGCAAAATTTCACCCAGAGTTTTTGATCCATTAAGTATTACTGTCTCGACTGTGAACCTTGCCAATAAATGTATAGCAGAGTTTTTTTCCCTTACAAGACTTCAGGTCTATGTTTACCTTCGTGATTTTGGCCCTTAGACGTGAAGTCTAAACTTAGAATATGGCCCCTGTATGAATAATTGTTAGAAATGGGATTTCTGATTGGCTATGGCTTGCTCCAAAGCCAGGCAGAAACCACCACTCTAGTCAGGGCATGGGAGTTACACACTGATGATAACCCCACCTCACCCCCTTGGTAGCTTGGCACGAGCAGTCAGGCATATCTCGGAGGCAACGTGTAAAGCGTTTGCGAACACACACACACAGGAGCAACACTCTAGGCACACCACAAAAGAAACTCTACACAAGGTTATATAAAAATAGCCTTTGTATTGTTTCTGAACTGGGGTGGCAGAGTGGGCTAAAGAACGGTATCTGAACTGGGGTGGCAGAGTGGGCTAAAGAACGGTGATGGATTAAACCCAGATCTTTTGACTGGGTGTGAGAGTTTGATTGATTCAGATGCTCCGTCCATCACCACCCCCTTTTGTACTGTTTGTATTATCATAAACAAATTAAAAACGCAATCACACATTTACACTGTGTCAACTGGCACTAGGCAATATTCACAGGGGATTATATACAGGACCATACCAATTGGGCCATGGTCAGAACAGGTAAGTAAATGAAAAACACAACCAGTAACTACTGGTAACATAATGACCTAAGCATTATCACATTAGCATTAGACACCATCCTAAAATATCATAGCCTGACATTAGGCAATACATCACATTAGGCCTAAACCTCATTTAGCATAAACACATTACGCACTATGCCTCGCCAGCATATACATGGTATGCAAATAACGTCATAACATAAACCTCATTAGGCATAAATCAGGGTTCTAAATCACATTTCCTGTGCACCACATAAATCACGTTTAGGGCCTGGCGCCATGTCAACGTAACACAGTCCCCCTGGCCAACTGGCCATCTTAAAGGACTCAAATGCCCATGTCCATAATGTCAGGGCTTGGGCTACTAATGCAGCAACATCAAAAGTGTGCAATTGCACAGGCCTAAACGTTGCAGCTGCCACTAATTGCTGCGCAACTGTGAAGAAAACTAGGCATGGGCACTCACTGTGCCCTCTGGGTGGGTCCCTCCTGAGACTCTGCAAGCACATGTGCAAAACATTGCAGCTGGCCGCGCTGGTGCGGCGCAGCTGTGAATAACCAAATCAGCCCTGGCACCACTGTGCCTCTCGTGTCCCACTCGAGGACTTCTATCATGAAGAAATGCTGCCGCGCTGGTGCGGCACAGCTGTGACCAAAGTAAATGGGTCCTGGCACGTCTGTGCCCTCAGAGCCTTCACTGGGGCTCTCTGGCAACAAATGTGCCCCCCTATCGGAAATCTGGCCGGCTCCAGGCAGGCATATCACAAAGGGGTGCCACCGGGGGCACCAACATTACTTTAAGTGTAGCCCCACTCACCGGGGCTCTTGGGGTCGGACTTGGCTCCTCTTCATTGCTGCTGGATGTGGCGTGCTTCAGGAGAGCCCCCACTCCTCGGGGGCTCGCGCCTCACTTCGCAAGGCAGGCCCCTGGTAATCTGAGGAGCCCGCGAGGCTCTGGACGACTTCTTTGGCAGGCAGGACTTCCTCTCCCTGCCCTCCAGTCATGCCCTAAGCTCCACCCATAGTCAAGCCCTGCCGCCTGGCCTCTGGGTCGCTTTCCCAGTGCGGCGCTCCTCTCCTCCGGCCACAATGCGGGATGGGCTCCCGCTTTTCCATAAATCAGTAATGCGGGGTGGGCACCAGCAAAATCAAAGGTGCACGGTGCAGGGTGGGCACCCGCAAATTAAATATACAATAGCGGGGTGAACTCCTGCTCCACAGCAGCACTAGAAGGGGGGACCCCCATGTCGGGATTCCCTCCAAACAAGTTGTAGCTCCGGCGCTGCAAGTCCCACACACTCTTCTTTTTTTTTTTGGGGGGGGGGGAATTTGTTTTTATTGCAGAGTCATTAGATACATAATCAATTTTCGGACATCCCCGCCTCTGATCGCTGCAGTTCACAGGTCGGTAAATAGACATCACACAGCCATTTAGCCCACATCCCGGAGGCCGGGCGGCGTTAGCTAGGGAATAGCCAAAAACATAAAAGTGAAAAACAATGGCATCTATTCGGCAAGATGGTCTTGCATCTGCTTTTCTGTATCTCGCTGTCCCTCGTTCACAAAATTCAACTGGTCATAAACCCCAATAGGTAATTGTAGACGTCAGTGCTAGCGCAACACAATTGCCCCTGTCTATCCCCTCTATCCCTCTCTGAGGAGCCTCCCGGCATGCTAAGCTCAGCGTATCTTACCTCAGGTTAGCTAGCACAGTAATCGGCTATTCATCACAGGGGTCAACATATGACTCATGAAGTATTCAGTTACTCCTTATACCCTCATTAGAACCCCCAACTAACCCACCCGTATCCCTCCCCCCTTAACTGCTGCTGGTGTGGGCCTATTGCACACATACATAACCCCAATCAGAAGAGACCTGACGGATCAATACACATCTACTGTTGTGTCTCATGGAACTCTCTTCAGCGCTCTCCCTACCTAGTCCTCCTCCTCTGCCTGATAGTTCTTGAGCGCTCGCACTAGCTCTTCCCACGCCCGTGCCATTTCCAAAATCTTTTCATTTGCTGTACGGGTGGCCTGCCTTAGTCTAACAGTACTTTCGCTACGGGCCCATTTAAGTAATTCACTCGCCCATCTCCTACTAGATGGACCCTCTTTCGACTTCCAGTGCAAGCAGGTTATTTCCCTCTGGGCTAAGATAAGGCTCAAATCAATGAACTTGCTAGTGATTTTTGTTTTGGGCGTGTGAGGAAACCAGAGCAACAGACATGTTGCCATGTCATATTCAACCTGTCGATCAGTAACTGCATTAAGAAGCTCCCCCACCTCAGACCAGTACAGGCCCAGTTTCGGACAGTCCGACAGCATATGATCCAGTTCCACAAAAGGCATCAGACATCTAGGGCACGCTGCGTCCTGCACTTGGAAATACCTCCGGATATTTCCCGGGGTAAGGTAAGCTCTATGCACAACGAAGAAATGCACTTGCTGAAACCGAGCATTTTTGCTCCCCTTTCACGTCCTCCTCAGAATTTGACCCCATGTCATGTCCGGTATGGGCTTTCCCACACTCGCCTCCCATTTTTGCTTCAGTACCGTCAGTGGTTCCAAACCCTCTTTCAACATTCGAGAATGTAGGCAGGTGACCGCTTTAAATGTTCCCGCTGCCATTACCACATATTGGCAAGCCATGGTCATTGGTGGCTCCGATTGCCCAGTCTTCCAGTGTTTCCGTATCGCTGTAGTTACAGCTGCATATAATAAAAAACTCCCATCAGGAAGGCCAAATTGATCTTGCACCGCCCTGAATGGCATCAACTCGCCCTCAGTATACAGGTCGCCTATCATGTGAAGTCCCAACTCCTCCCAGTCCATGAGTGGGGACCATTCCCCTCCGCGTGGCAACGGCGTTAACATACCCAGAGGGATTTCAGGTGCGTACGGGTGTGCTACCCCGGCTCCCTTTTGACTTCTGTTCCAGCATAATCGCAGGGTCTTCTCCTCTAGCGTTAAATCCCGTACATCAAGCTTTTGCTGCATGATGATATAAGAGAGGACATGCCTCTGTATCCCCATCCCTCGGGTCTGGACAGGGCCCCTGAACTCCTTTGCAGAATTTTGTGTAAGGATCTGCAGCTGCGCTGCTAAATAATAAAGTTCAAAATTAGGAACTGCCATTCCCCCCTCTGCTTTTGGCCTCATCAGCGTAGTCAGTACTACTCGTCGTCTCCCGTGTCCCCACAAAAAATCAGTGTTCAATGTTCTCAGCTCCCGAAAGATCCGTTGAGGGATCCATATCGGCAGAGTACGGAAATAATAGAGCAGCCGGGGTAAAGCCACCATCTTAAGCAGCGCCACTCTCCCCTGTACTGAAAGGGGAAGAGTTGCCCAGAACGCCATACAGCCCCTCAGGGCTCTTATACAACATCCTATATTCCCTTCCAACATGTTGTCAACACCATGATAAATACAGACTCCCAGATAGGTAAAACACGATCGTTCCCATATAATGTCCCCAGTTATTTGTGGTCGGGGCACATCCGCTCGCATCGGGAAGATGCACGTTTTACTCCAGTTAACCTTAAGGGCCGACAGTTTCCCAAAATGCGACAACATGTCAATCGCTCCCTGCAGTGCCGCTGCCGCGTCCTCCAAGAACAACAACAGGTCATCCGCATACAACGATATGTATTGCGGGATCCCGCCACATACAAGACCACTATATGCCATCCCCGTCCTAGCCTGGACCGCCAGAGGCTCAATCGCCAATGCGAACAGCAAGGGGGAAAGCGAACACCCCTGCCTTGTTCCTCTCTGTACCGGGTACGTGGAAGATATTACTGACCCTAGTCGCACCCTGGCAGTCGCTGAGGAATATAAGACTTTTGTCCAGCACCCAAACTGATCACCTAAGTCGAACTTCTCCAGCACCTTATCAAGATACCCCCATTCCAGGCTATCGAAAGCCTTTTCTATATCTACGGACAACACTGCCGGCATCAGTTCCGCGCCCAGGTCCCTCCCTAGTACCCGTAGGAGGCAGCGGATATTAGTCGAGGTATTCCTGGTCGGAATAAACCCAGCTTGATCCTCATGGAGCAGTGTGGTCATGTGCGGTAGCAGTCTAGTGGCCAGTATGTGACTCAGAATTTTATAGTCCACTGTCAACATGGACAGCGGTCTGTAGGAGGTCACATCACTACCCTCTCTCCCAGGTTTTAACAGGGGGACAACCAGCGCTTCTCTCATCGACCTGGGCTGGTGGCCCCGCTCCGCAGCTTCAGCATAGACCTCCAGCAAGTGAGGCGCCAAAATGTCAGTATATTGTGCGTAAAATTCTATTGGTAGGCCATCCACTCCCGGCATCTTGTTCCGAGCCATCTGCTTGATCGCAGCCCTAATCTCAGTCAACGTTATGTCGTGACCCAGAGTCTTAGCACTGTCCTCATCCAATTGCGGGAGCTGAATCTCTGCTAGATAGCCCTCTATGTCTGAATCCTCAGCCTCTAGGTGACTTTGATAGAGGGTCGTATAGTAACCCAAGAAGCGTGAGAGGACTGCAGTCTGGGAATAGACCATTTCTCCCGTCGCCTCACGCACACTCATAATTGGGCAACCTCTGGGCACCAGGTTCGCCAGTCTCGCTAGGAGCGTGCCCACCTTATCCCCTTCAGCATGAACCTTCGCTGCATACTGTCTATAGTCATAGCTCCGCAATCTCCCCGTTTCTGCTGCGACTAGCTCCCTCGCCTTCGTTAGCTGCGTTTGCAGCGTCGGTTGCTCTGGTCGCTGCTTCTCCAAGTCCCTCAGTGCCCCCTCTACCCTTTCCACATCCGCAAGCACTACCGTCCTCTCACCCGAGTATTTACCAATGCACAGCCCTCTCATCACTACCTTGAATGCGTCCCATTCCACTGCTCTAGAGGAGGCCGTCCCTCTGTTCTCGGTGAAGTAATGTTCAATGCCATCGCGAATTGCAGCACAAAAAACCTGATTCTCAAGGGTCTCCGGACGTAATCTCCAAGAGGGTATCGCAGTCCTCACATGCTGCCAGCTAAGAAACACCAATTGGGGATTGTGATCGGGAATGGTCCTAGCTAAATATTCAGAGTGTGTCGCCAGGGCAGCTATCGAGTCGCTACACAAGATGATGTCAATCCTAACGTGCAGTTCGTGGAGTGCGGAAAAGAAGTTGTAGTCCTATCATTGGGGTGGTGCCCTCGCCATACATCCGTGAGGCCCCACCTCCCCTGCCAGTCCGACCTCTGAGTAGTAAGCCTACGTACCGGTTAATCAGTCAGTGGTGGATGTGATCTGTCTAAAACTACGTCTGTGACCGAATTGAAGTCCCCGCCAGTATCACCTGTCCCACCAGATAGTGTGCTAAAGATCCTGAGATTTTATCTAGGATGCGGGCCTGATCTGTGTTCGGGGCATACACATTACATAACACCACATCTCGCCCCACAGCTTCCCTTCTACTGCTACGTATCTACCCTCTGGGTCAACAACCTGGTTCGTGGCCTGGATAGGGACCCCGCCCTCACCCATATCAGGACCCCTCTGGCAAACGCAGAGTAGGTCGTGCCAAACACTTGACCCCGCCATCGCCGTTGCAAGGCGGTGCCCTCCTGCTTAGTAAGATGGGTCTCCAGAAGCAGCGCTATCTGTATCCCACGTCACACCAAATACGCATGCACCTTATGGCGTCTGGACATGGTCCGTAGTCCACGTACATTCCATGTAATACACTTCAAATCAGGTAACTCCCCGCCATTGCAATTGTCCCTCTGCATCTCTATGTTCATGCCTCGCCTGCCCACACCAAAACAGCTCTGTCCCCAAGTACAACTCCCTGCATAACTCCCACATCCCACCCCCCCAGGACAGGACCCAATAATAAACTATTAGCCCCCATCCAAACTTCCGCAACAAAACACACAATTCTATCCTGCCACTACAGGGTGCCTTAAGGGCAGTGAGAGGGTGGTTCAGGCCCAACGGGCGGCAGGTTTCGCCTCCACCCCCAGCCCCTAGATCCCTTGCAATAGTGCATCACAGTAACAACATTACTAAACATTACCATGTCCATCAGCTCTGCTAGGATCAGTTCTCAGGAGGCCGTCTTCCGAAAGGTTAATTCATCCAGCATTCCCTCCGCTGTTCGGGGGGTGACCACCGGGCCCTTAGCGCTGTCTGTGTCCGAAAACTCTGTGCCCGATTTCCCTCTGTCATCGTCAGAAACCGATCCCACCATCGATCTTCCTTGCTGCGATCCAGTTATCACCACTATCGCCGCCAGAGCTCCCCGTTTATCAGCAGCCACTTGAGTGCTCTGCTGCGTCTGCTGGTTTTTATTCCGCTTGCGGAGGCGTTGTGATCTACGCATCTGTATCGGTCTCGGCGGTCCTCGGTCTCCTCTACCTTTACGATCTGTGCCTGCTCTATAGGATTCGAGCCAAGTCCATGCATCCTCTGGTGTTAGGGAAAATTGTGTTGAGCCATCCAGGATCACTCTCAGTTTGGCAGGGAAAATCAGAGAGTATTGGATCCCCTCAGCCCTGAGTTCTTCCTTGATAGTTAAATAAGAGGCCCTGCGCTTTTGTATCTCCTGGGTATAGTCCGGGAATATCATGACCGTACCATTCCCCACTTAAAAAGGCCCTGCCAAGCGTGCCCCAAGGATCAGCAGGTCCCGGTCTTTGTAATGAAAAACTTTGCCAACTATAGGTCGGGGAGGGCAACCAGGCAAAGGCGGTTTTGGCTGGTACTCTGTGCGCCCTCTCAAGGGAGAAGAAAGGGGACAATCCTTCCGGAGCAACATCCATCTTGAACCAGTTCTCCAGATATGCGATCATATTAGTTCCCTCCGATTTCTCGGGCAGGCCTACCACCCGGACGTTGCTGCGCCTATTGCGACTTTCGGCGTCTTCGGCCCTTTTTTCCAGACTCGCCAGGCGGTCCAGCACATCACCCAACTTGCGTTCCACAGTGACCACCGCTGGTTTGAGGTCTTGAATGACCAGTTCGTTCTCTCTCACCCTGTCTGCCAATTTCGAGTGGTCTGCTCTCAGGAGTCCCAGTCCTGTTGCGACCTGCGTTATGTCCTGGTGTAAGGAGTCTTTCGTCGCCGCTATGGCCTCCAGGATTCTATCAAGGCGTTTATTCAGCCGCTGTTCCTGTGTCGTGCCCTCAGGTCCCTCATTGCCATCATGGCCGTCTTCCTGCCCCCCACCGTCCTCCGTTCTCGGCTTCGGTTTCCTCCTGCAGCAGTATGCGACCACCAATACTACTGAAAGCCCCCCGTCCGTTCAGTGGCACCTAGCCAACTCCAAGGCGACCCAATGGTCGATCAATACAGAACCAACCGAATCTGGACTACACTCGGGTCCCTACCTCTCTTAGTTTGCACCACTCCAGGGCTCCCAGCTCAGCACAAGGGGTATTCGCTGCTGTTTCTGCACCATCCACAGCCAGTGCACAGACCCCACGAGTCACCCTAGGTCGGATGTGGGCTGCGTATTATCCAAATGGGCCGTGGGCACACTCAGGTGTTTATACAGGTCTCCAGCCTTTCCCCGCTGCTCCTGCTGCAAGACCTATATCGTCGAGCGCGACGGCCCTCAGTCGTCCTTCAAGCCCTCACTTGTCCTCCCGGGCTTAGCCCCAGGTGGTCGTCCCCACAGCCAGATGCGTCGTGACCGGATCAGAGATTGTGCATCCCTGGCAAGTGCTGGCCATTCGCGTTCAGGCGCCTGTGAGTCATAGAGTCCCTTCCGCCAGAGTCCTCTCGCACTTGCCCACGTGGTGCCTCCAAGGGGGTTATGTCAGGAACTATTATGGGCCCAAGGTACCCATGATCCACACGGGCATGAAGTGCCAATAGGTCGAAAGAAACAAGCACTGTCAGTATGCATAGGACAGCATTAATTCGGCGCTTCCATCAATAGCAAGGCTTAGCATGAATATAGTAGTGTAGCGCTCACAGCGCCTCCAGGTACCGTCGTCCCAATGCCTTCAGCTGCACCTCTCCTCTCCTCACCGGCACGGCGCTGCGGGCCTGCTCCCGCCCCCGCCTCCGTAGCACCGGGCGCAGGCCCACATCACCACACTCACCAGGGCCATAGAGGGGAGACGTCCGCCAGCCGCTCGTTGTCTGTATTGCGTCCTCCTGCTGTCTCCGCATGCCGCTATACTTGGCAGGGTGTTGGGGACCCTCCGAAGTCCCGTCAATCGATGTGCCACAGCCTCAGCTCTTTCCCTCGTATTGGCACCCCCATAGACCCCGGGCCTCCGCGATCCAGTTACCGCTCAGGTGTCGCACTTCCCCACCCAGTATCCGCGGTCTCAGTAGACTATCGAAATATCCTCCGGTTGCAGGCTTAGGTGCGTTGTGCTCCTCGAGCAATCCTCCCGGCAGCCGCCATCTTAGAGCACCGGGCAGGTCCCCCTCCTCCGCGCCGAGTCCGCTCCAGATATTTCCCCACACCAGGACAGCTGATCATTCCACCTGGACCACAGGCTGCTCTTCGCTCCACGCTCTCGTCGCTCTCTGGTTCAAGTACTCTAAGGACCTTGCAGTGGTCCTCTCAGCGTTAGTCGCTCTGAGCCTCTGATGATCGCCGCCATTTTGCCATCTGCCCCTTGGCTCCTCCGGCACTTCAACCAGCTCCCGTGTCACAGTGGAGCCCCCCGGTACAGCAATGCTGGTCGCGGAATCTGCTCCAGGTACTCCGATTTATGCTCCGCTACTGTGAGCTAAATACAGGAGGGTTTAACAGGATAAAAGCCGGGATCGGGCGCGGAGATATCGGCTCACGCCGCCTCTCCCATCGGCGCCCAAGCCACGCCCCCCCACACACTCATCTTCTTGGAATAATTAAAATATAGTGCTCACGAGGCTCTACAGTCAGTAAAACTCCCGAGAGGGGAAGGGGCAAAGCTGGGCCAAGAGAGGCCAGCACACATGTCCCTCCAACAGAGAGGCAAGTCCCCATGGTGGTTACTCCTGGGCCCCAGCAGCAGCAAGCCCCCTAAAGGTCCAGCAACAGCACACCTACATGGGGTCACAGCCCCTATACTTATACTTCTTTTCTCCTTTGTCTGCAGTGAAGGCCTTAGGGGAACCAGATACAACTGTTCAAGGGGAAATTGGAGTACTTTGTTTACCAGGCTCCTCTTCCCCTCTGTCAGGTGCGGGCTCTGTGATCAGACACACCACAGGGGACAGCGCCAGCATTGTACAGGCTAGGCACAGACCTATTCAGGTTCAGGGGATTACTCCTCCCACTACTCCCAATGCAGATGTCTCATTCAGCCTAGTGCTGACTCACGCTGTGCCTCCTGGAGCCACACACACTTCCCAGCCACTGTCACTCAAAAGCCAGACATGTAATTCACATCAGACAGTCAGACACATAGCACACAGAAATGCCAACTTCTAAAAGTGGCATTTCTAAAATAGTCATAATAAATCTGCGCACACTGTTGTGTAGCATTTATTATTACTATTTCAAACATAACAAACTTGACCACGCTGCTCCTCTCATATCAGGAATTACCACTGAAACACTTAACAAGGACTCTCCAATACATTCTTATGGGAGGGTAGGCCTACAGTAGTGAGAAACCAAAATGGTTGTTTGTCACTACCAGACATGTCACACACTTAAGGTACATGTCCTATCTTTTACCTACAATGCACCCTGCCATAGGGCTAGCTAGGGCCTACCTTAGGATTGACTGACATGTAGGAAAAGGGGGGTCTTGGACATGGCACACACTTTAGGTGCCACGTCACAGCTGCAGTAACACTGCAAGCACAGGTCTTGCAATGGCAGAGGCCTGGGATAGAATTGAAAGGCTACTTTGGTGGGTAGCGCAATCAGCGCTGCAAGCCCGCTAGTAGCATTTAATTAACCAGCACTGGGTATATGTGATACCACTTTACAAGGGACAGGCAGCTAAATTAAATAGGCCAAACAGGTGTTGACTAATCTTCCCATATTCAACACAGAGAGCACACGCACTTTACACTGGACAGAAGCCTAAAACCACCAACACCATGTCAGAAAAAAGACTAGGAGAAAGGCAAAAAGGTTATGGAGGACCCTGCAAAAAGGGCCAAGTCCAACAATAATCAGGTGAATAAGATAATGAATCTGGGGATCTAGGGAGAGACTTTGATTAATGATGGACTGAGGATTTTTCTCAAGGCCATCTAAGATGGGGTATAAATGAAGTTCAGCACTTCACATTAAGGAGCCTAAATCACCCTTCATACACTGCTGTGCCAATATAATGGAGAGGGATTGGTCGACTAAGCATAGATACAAGGTGCGACATCTGTCAATACTAATAAACCTCATATGTTCATCAGCACTTTTTTAGCTTCTAGTCTAGTACTTTATCTAATGGGAAACACCAGTCCAGGATAGCTGTCCCAGCATTGCCAGATATTCCTAATGCTGTGGCATGATGGCTCAAAGAGGCATACTTACTCAATAAGATATCTCAGTCTTCAGGGCTTTCGGTTGTTCTAGGTCGATAGTCAGAAATGTTTGACATTGATGTAAACCTCAAAATTCAACAAAGCGGTGGGGTAGCACTAATTTATTGTAAGCATTATAAAGTCACTATGTTTGACATGTACCAAATATCCACAAATGTTATTGAGTACTTGCTTGACAATATCAAGCCGCTGGTCCTCCTCTCTGCTGAAAATCTTTTGATAGGAGAATTTAACGTCTTTATCGATTATCTCTTTATTAATGATTCTCAGAAATCACTACAGTCGTGCTTTGCCTTATGTTTGGTGCAATTACCGAAAAGCTCCACACATAGAAGAAAACCTTGGTTTTATTGTTTTCTCACTCTGATCAATACAGATGCCATCACATTCTCCAGATTTATTGTGGCCAGATCAAAAGGCAATATTTTGTGCTTTTTTCCACAGCCAAGTAATTATGCCATATACAAATCTGTGGACTTGAACAGACCATGGAGCTACCTTAAGAAATGATTGTCATAAACCATACAGGTGACCTTTTCACTACTTTTTATCGTTGTTTAAATAATAAAGAAGCGGCAGTAGGTCATAAACAGCAGGCCCAGCCATCTTCTGGTATTCCACAGGTCCAGATGAGTTCTGATGAGCTGTTGGTGGGGTACCAGTTGTGAAGGTTTCAATAGCCAATTGGTAGGGGTGACTTCCGAACATTCCCCCACCAATGAGAAAAGAAAGGTTTCCTGGAGAAACCCTTAACACATTTGCTTCACAACCTGTTTGCCTAACTGCAAAGTAGCCCACAGTACACTATTTTCTGTAAAATCTAACTTGAGGAAGTCCTCTCCTTCTCTATCACACAGCACTAGTTTTGAGACTAACTCCTCCGCTCACTAGGCTGGTGTCAAGCTGGCTATAGGTGCCTAGGAAACAAAGGTTTCTATTCCCCAGGTCTCCCTTTACACTTACCTGTGAAAAGGAAGGCATCTCCCTGATCACTTTTAAGTTCATGAAACTCTTGGACCCTCTCCAGATTCCCTTCCTGATCTGAGGAGCCAAATATCTCACACTGAGTTCTTAGCACCAAATGGCCTAAGATGTTGTTTCTGCTCTGAGTCCAGTTTTTACACCTTCTTAAGGGGAAGCGCTGACAGGGCAAGGTGCTGGCATACTAATTCTAATTAGCCTACAGGAAGCTTTTGGCAGGCTAAGGGTACGTTTTTAAAAGCTACTTTCCCTAAATATTTAATAATAAATCTGACTTCTCAAGTGAATTAGACTTTTAATAAACATTGAAAATAGTCAGTGAATCTTTCAAGTAGCTTGCTTCAAACCAAAGATAGCAGAATAATAATTTTACCTGAACTTTAATTCTATTTTTCCGAGCACTTACTGACCTGCTTAGTGAAAATTGTTCTTGGGGCTAGTAACTGTAGATACATGCCACCACCAAATTCTCACATGTATTTCTTTATTTACTAGCCATGCTAACTTGCAGGCTAAATGACTAGCTAAAATATTTAGAAATAGACCTCTATCGTGTCAAAAAGGATTATTTGGCCAGGTTCACATGCAGATTTAAAACCTACACATGCAGGCCTGAATCCATGTTTCTCCCTTATTCTTGTAAATGAAATAATGTACTAAAGTCCACAGATGACATTTAATTATTCCATGCCACTGGTGTATTTTGTTACACCATATACTAAGGACTTAATGGTAATTTAAGTTGCCAATTAGGACATAGCTTATGTTGTCATGTTTTAGATGTCAGATCACATACACTGAGCCCTGGGTACAAGTGGGTGAAAATCACATACTGTGAATTTGCATAATTATGCAAAATATTCCGAAGAATCCTGTGAAATAACACATAATACTGTGAGATGTAAATCATTCAGTTTTCTGTTTTAGCATGAAATATTTCCTTGTGTGAGTTTTATTGCCTGGACACATTTTTGCAGTAGTGAAATGGCATGAAAAAACGAATGCAGCGTGCAACCACCACTTACATTCTGGCCATTTGCGTTATTCCAGAGCACTAGTTGTATCCTTTAACTGCAAATAGTGTGTAATTGCTACACCTAAATGTTATTAGACCTATCGGCAGTTTTGACACCTCGTTCTACAATGGCTCAAAGACATTGGTGTCAAATCATTCTTTCAACTGGTTCGCTTCTTTGTTATTGGCAGTCTACCAGATGGTGTCACAAACATCTTTTCTCTCTGAATATGAAAAAGGTTGGTTGTGGAGTCCCACAGTGTTCAACATCAAATCTAAAGCTATTCAACATCAATGTACGTTGTATGTGGCTTAATAGAAAAACAAAATCATGGACTACCTTTATTGAGAAACCATTCCACCTAAATTGTTTCATGGAAATGTTCATAAAGAATAAACTTTGCCATTTCATAATAACCAACTGATTACATTTTTATTAAATTAATTTTGCATTATCATTTTTAAGGTGTAAATTCAATGGTTGCACGGCTTAACTTTAGAAACATCCTTGTCACATGAATTTATTTCAGTACTTTATTTTAGGTAACTTTATTTTGGACTTGAATCTTGTACATTTTCAAACAATTATTTCAGATGCTTTTAGTTTACTGACCCCTCTACACTGCTAAATGGCATCCATCCCTGACACCCTCACAAATCCTAAAGACCATCCATCACTACCCTCTAAGAATCCCTCACCAGACCTAAACTCCACCCATCTCTGATCCCTAATTTCCACCCATACCTAAATCCTAAAAACACTTGCTACCCCTAAACTCCACCCATCTCTGAACCATTTATTTCTTTATTTATTTCAAAAGATTTAAATAGCGCAAACATGACCCCTGGGGGTAGTAGAGTGCTTCACAACTTAGCAATCACAAAAGGTACAAGATGTGGCAGCAATACTCCAAAGGATCAACATACTATCATAACAGTCAAATAGAAACAAGCGTGTCCTAGAATGCCTCGTAAGCTGGGGTTTTAGGACAGAAATGTCATCATCAGTATCTCTTTAACTTCCTTTTTGAAAGAGACAACCGAGGAATTCAGTCTGATTTCAGTGGGCAGGGCATCCCAGATTCTTGGAGAAATACCAGAGAAGGCTCGATTGTACGGTTTCTTTTTATGGCATTTCTGTGGGTTGAGCACTACGGTGCCTGCACTTCTTGGGGATCTAGAGCCATCAAAGAGCTCACGTTTTTGTGTGAGGTATATCAGGGTGTTGAAATGCAAGGCTTTGTGGGTCACACTTGCAATTTTTTGTGTTGTCCTTGCTTCATATGAGAGCCACTTTAGAGATTTCAGCTCAGGCGTGATATGATTGTTTCTTTTAGAACCTGTGATGAGCCTTGCAGCAGAGTTGTGAGAGGCCCTTGCATCCAGAAAAAGCAGCCAGAACCACTGTGGGTGATTGATGGTCCTGATCTTTTGTAGGGGTTGATTAAGAAGTAGACAGAACCTCTTGTTCTGATTTGCGATAACGGTCATTCAGAAACCTTTTGTTTTGATCTTATAGATGCCCCTACTTTCAGTATCATCCTTGGGGTACCGTGGTTGCAGACACATAATCCCAGGATAGATTGTGCTAGACTATGGATTCCATATATTGCCTATGACATTGCTATCAAGAGGCAATGGTTTGGTTGTCTCCTTTGGTTTGTGCTGTGGGTTGTTCTACCGAGGTGCCTTGTATACCTACTCAGTATATGGAATATGTTGATTTGTTTGATGTGGTCAAGTCACGTGTTTTGCCACCACAGAGTGACTTTGATTGTCGTATAGATTTAGGTCCAGGAGCTGTTGCCCTGTAGCCGGATTCATGCACTGTCCGAAACCGAAGCACAGCGTCTGCGAGCTTATTTGGATAAAATGTTGGCAGCTGGTTTTATTCTGCCATCTGCCTGTCCAGTGTCTTCTCCCCTCTTCTTCGTACTTAGGAAGGCGGAGAATTTGCGCACCTACATTGACTATAGGGCTTTGAACAGGGTGACAAATTGAGACACGCCACGATCTTCACTAAGCTGGACCTACGTGGGGCGTACCATCTTATCTGTGTCCGCAGTGGAGATGAGTGGAAGACTGCTTCCCGCACAAAGTTTGGTTTGTACAAGTATGGTGTTATGCCTTTTGGTCTATGCAATGCCCCTGCAGCACTTCAGTTTTTCATCAATGAGGTATTGCGGGATCTTTTGGACAAGAGTGTGATCGTGTATATCAATGACATTTTGGTGTTCTCCAAGAATGCCTTGGATCATGATTTTCATGTGTCTCAGGTTTTGCAGAGATTGCGGGATAACTATCTGTTTGTGAAGATGGAGAAATGTACATTTTGGTTACCTCAAGTGGAGTATTTAGGTATTATTATCACCGCTAATGGGATTCAAATGGATCCCAGAAACACTGAGGCTATAAGTACCTAGCCTATTGCGACAAGTGGGAGGGATGTGCCGGTTTTGTTGGGATTTGCTCATTTCTATCGGTGATTCATATCACATTTCTCCGATATAGTTACTCCTATCCCCACCTTGCTAAAGAAAGGGGTTACCTTTCTATGGACACTGACTGCTCAGTTTGTGTTTCGGACCTTGGTTGAATCCTTTACCTCTGCTCCTGTCTTAAAACATCCAGACCTGCACTGCCATATTAAGTGGAGGCGGATGCCTCACTATATGCTATGGGTGGGGTTCTGTCTCAGTGGAATATTGATACCGTACGTATGCATCCCCTGGCATACTTTTCTAAGAAATTGCGGCCGGCCGAACAAAACTGTACTGTGGCTGAGAGGGAATTGCTGGCTATAAAGTTGGCCTTCCAGGAATGGAAACACCATTTGTGGGGGTGCTCGGCATCCAGTTACGACATATACTGATCATAAGAATCTTGTGTTTTTTCGTTATGCTCAAGCTTTAACACCGCGGCAAATGAGATGGGTGATGTTTTTTAATGAATTCAATTTCATCATCACATATTGGCCTGCTGCCCAGCAAGTGAAATTGGATGCATTGTCCCGCATACATGTGTCTCCAGAGGATGATACTATTCCTCAGAATGAGAGGTGTTTGATACCCACAGCGAGGATCATAGGATGTTGTTCCTTTGAGGAATTTGTGGGTGAGGTTAAGGGGTTGTTATCTTCAGTTGATATGACGCCTCGTTTGTCTGTCGTCAGCATCCACCTGAAGGACGGGGTCTTATATCATGGTTCACAGTTATTTATCCCTCCGGAGCTTAGGGATAGGGTCCTTACTTGGTGTCATTCCTCTCCCCTAATGGGTCATCCTGGAGTCACAAAGACACAGGACATTAGTCTTTGCTGGTTTTGGTGGAAAACAATATGCCATGATGTGCAGGTGTTTGTATCCTCTTGTCCGGTATGTGCTATCAAGAAAGGCTCCAGCACCCTCTTGTGGGTCTTTTACATCCTTTGCCAATTCCCCCAGCCTCTTGGCATACGATTAGTATGGATTTTATTACGTATCTGCCGATAGAGGCTGGGTATACCACCATTTTGTTCACCAAAACCGCTCATTTCGTCCCTTTACCCAAGGTGCCTACTGCTCAGGAGTTGGCTGAGGTATTCACAACACATCTCTTGCATTTACGTGGTGCTCCTGCTGCCATTGTCACTGACAGGGAGAGCTGTGTGTGTCCCATTTCTGGAGAGAGTTGTGTTGATCTTTTCAGATGGAACTCTGTTTGTCCTTGGCGTACCATCCTCAGAGCGATGGACAAACGGAGCGCACATATCAACGTATGGAACAATATATCCATTGTCTTCTTACCTCTCTTACTGGCAGTTGGGTGAAGGCTCTCCCCAATGCTGAGCTTGCTCATAACAACAGCATTCATTATACTTTGGGTGTTTCCCCTTTCTTTTGTCCTATGGGCTTTCATCCCGGGCTAAACCCATTTCAGCCTTCTGATAGAGTTCCTGCTGTGGACTCTTTGAGTCGTAGTTTGACGGCTATATGGCGAACAGCCCGGGAACATTTTTTGGCTGCCAAGCAGGATATGAAAGTAGTCAGATAGACATTGTCTGCCTGCCCCTCTTTATGCCCCGGGAATAGGGTGTGGCTGGTCTCCAAGAATTTGTGTTTGGGGTGTCCTCATAAACTGCAGCCTCGCTTTTGGGTCCCATTCAGGTGCTTAGGGTGGTCAATCCGGTTGCCTTGAAGCTTGATTTGCCTGATGACTATAGCATTGACCCTGTATTTCATACCTCCCTTCTAAAAGCCTATACTTCCACCTCTGTGGCCCTGCCATCCTTACACCCTATTCTGGTTGGTGGGTGTGAGTAGTTTGATGTTCATTCCATTCTTGACTCAAGGAGGCGGCGGGGTCATTTGTTTTACTTGGTTGGTTGGAAGGGTTACCCTCCTGAGGACCATACCTGGTAACCAGCTAGTGATGTCTATGCTCCTCGTTTGGTACGTTTGTTCCATCTTCAGCACCCTGCTAAACCTCGCCCTGTGGGGGGTCTTTTGAGGGAGTACTGTTACAGTTTGATGTCCTTACCTGCCCCGTGTGCATGACTTCTGCTGTTTTGTGGCAAGGGAATTTTTCCCTTCTTTACTTTTTGCATGCTGCAGCATTTTCTTGGAATTACTTGCACCGCCGCAGTTGGTTCAGAGGGCGGTATGGGGTGAATAAAAGTCCCGCCTTCTTGATTTTCCTTGCTTGGGTTCTCTTCCGGTTTGTGCCCCGGGAGAATTCTGGATGCTGACGTGACCTTCTGGATTCCTTGCTGAACTGATTGGATTCCCCGTTGTTGTAGCTTTGAGCAGTGATACATTCTGCTGGAACTTATCGGACTTGTCGATTTTCCCCTTCCTTTTCTTTGGGGTCCTGGAATAGAGGAGTTACGCTATACAGGATGTTCCGGAGTGCGAGGTGATATTTAACCTTGTTGCTTGTGATTTTTTCATTTTGTTTGTATTTTACCAGTGCACTTGAGGATTGTTAATCCAATGGACTACATATTTATTTTTGGGAGATTTGCTAATGGACCATAGGTGGGTTTTTTGTGCCTTTGTGCTTTTTCCCGCTGTTCACATTACTTTTTGGGTATCCCTTACCCGAATCCTGTGCAGTCTTATCTGTTGTGGGAGTTTCCTTATTCTTGTGGCATCAACGAAGAAGACAGAGACTAATCAGGAGTCAATGGTGTTTGGTCCCTAACCTTAATGGGGTAAGCAGGGGAAAATTGGATTGCTAAGTTCACTGCATTGCATCACCTTGTGTTTTCTGAGGTGTTCACTTACTGATGCCTGTCCTCTCTTTTTCTGCAGCATAATTCCTTGGGGTTCTTTTGTGTGCCTGATGTGTTGGTGCAGTCCCTCCACAAGAAGACTTGCGTCATCCATGCCATCCTTGTTTTCGATTCCTTCCTACCTTACCCCCAGTGCGTTGTCCGCCCGTACTGTGTTTTGGTGGGCACGGAGGGTCAAGGTACAGGGTGGGTGAATGGGACTAGCTTCGTTCCCGCAGTACCTGTTATTCAAGTGAGTGGGGCTGGTATTTTGTTCTTTAAGACCATGGACACACATTGTAAAATGAACCCTTTGCTGCCACCATCTAGCATATTCCCTACTACCCTTATGGAGGGATATTTATATAAAGTTCTTCTATGTCAAGCGTCACCAAGAATTTGGTGCCCCCGCAAAAACTCCTTCCTTCCAGAATAGATATAACATGTACTGAGTCCCTTATATATGATCTTTGTTTGCAAACAAGGGGTTTTAAAAAACAATCCGCACATTTGCTTAATGGTTCAAGTAAAGAACCCAGACTACTAACTAAGGGCCTTAAGGAGGGCTTTCCCTCATCTTTATGATTTTAGGAAGTCCATATATCACTGGCGTTATAGGATTTTTATTATTAAGGACCTTAGCTTTTGCTACTTCTACTTAATATTGAATTCCTTAAACGCATTAATCTATTAGCGGGAACTCTCTGATAATGTTCCTCAACCTCTAAAAATCTAGTAATTCTTTCATCATAATCTGGTGTATCAAAAATTACCACCCCACCGCCCTTGTCAGCCTGTTTAATAGTAATTGTAATATCCTTTTTTAATGACCTTTTAGACATATTATTCTGTTGCCTCCTGGGTCCCCTTAAAAGTTTTTTTGACATTTATCTTCCCCACTTTCTCAAATGTCTCTATCTTTTTACTAACTTGGCTCACATATGGTGTGAATGTGGACACGAGTTTTAGACTCGAGTTATTGGTGACCGGTAGTGGTTCTCTCCCCTCAAAAAATCTATTCAATCTAACTTTCAGGATACACAAGTTAAGATCCTTCTTGAATTCAAATTTATTAGCATAAGCTGTGGGGGCAAAAGTAAACCCTTTCTCTAGAACTTTATTTTCATTACTATTTAATACTCTTTTTGAAAGATTATTAATGGGAAACTTTTCTACCTCCAGTATCTTTGATTCCTTGTCTTTAGTAAATCTTGTGAGGAAAGTTCCTCGATGTTCCCCCCTTCCTGTTTGTATTAAGTTCATCATTTAAGATCTATGTGTAGAAATATGCCCGTCATTTATATGTAATAGTTCTTGTTTAAGATATTTTTTTAAGTTAAATTTGTTTTTCCCTGCTCTTGGCAAGCAAACCTTATGCAGGAAACCTGATTTCTTAAATTAAATGGTGGATGATTCTATCCCAAACATTATAGCAGCCCTTCCTGATAATTTATATTTACTTAACACTAATCGGCTATAGGGGGAAAAAGTAGAGGGATGGAGGAGTGGCAGTAATTGCTAAAAAACTCCTTAGATTTGACAAACTCATCCCAATATCGATTCCTATGGTGGACAATGTTGTGATCAAACTTTATTCCCTGACTATCCCATTGGTAATTGTTCTGATTTTATAGACCTCCGGGTCATGTGCAGAACTTCCCCCAACTTTTTGGCGTGTCACTTTCCGCACAAGTGATCATCCTTTTCCTTGGTGATTTGAATTACTGGGCAAATGAGAATATTGGCGGGGCAAAAGACTAATATCAATTTTGATCAACATGTATTTGAACAAATTCATATTAAAGGTCATACTTTAGATCAGGTTTGGTCCTCTAGTCTAACCATAGTTAGGCTTGCGGTTTCCACTAGCATTTGGTTGGACCACTGCTTGATTAAATTTATTCTAAAAGAGTTATGTTTTTCTAAACTGCCTACACACCCGGGCATTCCTTCTAGGAACTGGAAGGGTACAGATCTTAATCTGCTCTGCAACACACTGACTCATACCTGACTTATTCCAAATTAGAACCTGGAAGCAACATCAGACTAGCTTTGGGTTGCCAGCTATATTCATGCCCATCTCTGCAAACCTAAAACTACATATCACCATGAAGCATCTAAATGGTTCTCAGAGGAGTTGAAAATGGCTAAACTTGAACTCCAACCGACAGAATGGAAATGGAAAAATATCTACCTGCCTGAAAGCAGGGAAGTTTTCGACTAAATACATTCAAAAAGCTAAATTTGCATGCAAAGTGTACCAACTTTTCAAATAAAATATGAACTCGGAAAACAAAATTAAGACCATCTTCGAGACAGTCAGAGTTCCTTCTAACCCAGAGAGAATAACTTTACCTGTGGCTCACACGCAATGTCTATGCAATGACTTGTGCTCATTTTTCATTGAGAAAATAACAGTAATAAAAGACAGTATTCAACCCAGCACACACATGTTTGCCATTTCTCCATGAGATAGAAACCTCCTGACACTCCCCACTATTCCGGCCATTAGCAAAGGGAGCTGTGACAAGTTGATGCACATAGTTAAATCAGGCTCTCTAATTGATATCTACCCTCCCTATGTCCTTAAAAGAGTTTTCTCCAGATGTCCTGAGATGACAGCCTCCCTTCTCAAGCATTCCCTTAACCAGGGCAATGTCCTTCAACATTTTAAGGAAGCTTTTGTGCTCCCTCTCTAGACAAAACCTAGGGAAGAACCGGCCATACTGAAAAACTACAGACCAATCTCACTGCTTTCGTATCTAGCAAAAATTCTAGGTACACATGTTTCCAAACATCTATGCTCTTTTTTGGAGGATTCTAGGTTTCTTGACACTCATTAGGTAGACTTTCACCCCGCCCATTCAAATGAGACAGTCATTCCCTTGGGAATTAATGACATGAGGAAAGAAGAAGCAATTGGTACCACACAGACACTGGTCCTTTTGGATCTCTTGGCAGCCATTGGCATGGTTGACCATGCTAATCTGATCAACAGTGTCAGCTCGGAAGACCTGCAGGGCACTGCCCTTGAATAGTTGGCCTCTTTTATTAGCGACTCGGCTCAATGGGCCACCTCCCCTCTTTTCGTTCAGGCAGGTTCCAACTAAATTGTGGAGTCCCACAGGCATCCTTCCTTTTCCCCCCACTTGTTCAATCTCTACATTTTCCCACCAATATATTTCTTACAGAAGCAAAACGTGGAAATATACAACTACGCTGATGATATGCCTCTGATTTTCATCATTGACAACACAACTGAATTTCTGTTTTGTTTCCAAGACACTATGTTAAATATTCGGGAATGGATGACCAGTCACCAGTTGTAGCTAACCACCAACAACCCAACCTGAAACTGTGATTACATAAATAAGGTACATCAATGGTTTTCTCCCCCTGAGACGGTATTACCCCAAACACCCAAGAAAGCAGTGAAAAGTCTTGGGATTTTTATTGATAAGGACCTATCCCTGAAACAGCAGATAGGGGCTGTCTCATCCTCTTGTTCTCTCCAACTTCAAAGAATAGGAAAAATCAGGAGACACTTCACACTGGATGCTGTCATCCAAATGATTAATGTCTTAGTGATGTCTCTGATTGACTATGCCAACATACTTTATCTGGGACTCCCTACTGGCCTAACCGATAGGCTGCAATAAGCTCAAACTCAAGCTCCTCGGTTGTTTTTTGCCAACCAAGACACTGTCACTCTAAGCCTATGATGAAAAGGCTACATTGGCTTCCCGTAGCCAAGAGGACCATCTTGAAAACAGCCTGTATTGTCTTTAAAGCCTTTCACAGCAAAAGCCCAGCTTTCGTGTCCTTGAGAGTTCAGCATTATATTCCTACCAGCCATCTCAGATCTGCTCAGCTGAATTGACTAATTGTTCCAAAAAGTCAAAGGAAGATGTGTGGAGGGTCCGATTCTCTGTAGTGGCTCCGCACATCTGGAATACCCTTCCCATTGACATTAGATCCTCAGCCAACTACGGCACTTTAGGAAAATCCCAAAAATGTAGTTATTTAGACAAGCTAATCTTGCTGCTGCTGTTGCTTCTACTTCCTTAGCGCCAAGAGACTTTATTGTGAATGTGCGCTCTATAAATTCCCGATAAAGTAACAATGAACATGGCATATAGAAAAATATTTTGTGCAAACACGTTTGAATTAGCACCAATGAACAGACCTCAATTTTCACAAAGATTGCTTTCTCTGCAAGAGAGTGTCTCCTTTGCTTCACTAACACATCCTTCAATGAATAGTCCTCCCGGCACATTTTTAAAAGCCCATGTCCTTCTTTCTGCCTTGTGTACTCAAGCAGTTGCTAGGTCTCAGGAAAAGCTATTTCCTTGGTCAACCAGCCAGCACAGAGTGAACAGCCGTTGGGCACATATGCCCCACAGGATCCAGGTGGCTGTCTTACAATGTGACTGGCTGCAAGCTATGGCACCCTTAAGCCATGACAAAAGAGAATCAGTTGAGGGATCAGTATTGGAAAATTGAGGGACAAAATATCGAATTATCAAAATATTGATGACAAAATATCGAGGGACAGAATATAGAATGCCTATCTACAAACAGGTACTAAAATATCAATTCCAAAATATAGAATGTTAAAATATAGTTAACTAAAATATCAAATTTTTTAAATGTATTAAAAATACTAGAAATGTAATTAAATAATAAACATAATTAAATAAA
Source organism: Lissotriton helveticus (assembly GCF_964261635.1). Classification (NCBI taxonomy): domain Eukaryota; kingdom Metazoa; phylum Chordata; class Amphibia; order Caudata; family Salamandridae; genus Lissotriton; species Lissotriton helveticus. Next base: position 219,723,334 of record NC_136059.1, on the reverse strand, counting down.
ATATAATTACAAAAATGTAAAAAAGCTTAAAACGTAAAAATAATAAATGAAATGTAAAATACATGTTTTAATATAAATTTACTTAATAATATTATAAAATAATTATTAATCTTAATTATAAAATATTTAGAACATTAATAAAAATATATTGACATAAATATATAAATAAACATATTATATCAATATAAAAATTAAGAAAATACAATAATCAAATTAATTCAAATAGATTTTGTTATGGTAATTAATAATGAGTGCAACAGTAGTGAAAACGATGGATAGCGTAGGGGTAAAAATTACTATTCCCACTCTAGAAAGTGCAACAGTAGGGAAAACATTGGATAGCGTTGAGCTGAAAATTATTATTCCCACTCCAAAGAGTGCAACAGTAGGGAAAGCATTGGAAAGCGGGATGGTAAAAATTACTATCCCACTCCAGTGTGTGCAACAGTAGGTAAAGCGTTGGATAGCGTAGGGGTAAAAATTACTATTCCCACTCCAGTGAATGCAACAGTAGGGAAAGCGTTGGATAGCGTAGGGGCAAAAATTACTATTCCCACTCCAGAGAGTGCAACAGTAGGGAAAGCATTGGATAGCGTAGGGGTAAAAATTACTATTCCCACTCCAAACAGTGCAACAGTAGGGAAAGCGTTAGATAGCGGAGGGGGGGTAAAAAGTACTATTCTCACTCCAGAGAGTGCAACAGTAGGGAACGCGTTGAATAGTTTAGAGGTAAAAATTACTATTCCCACTCCAAAGTGTGCAACAGTAGGGAAAACGTTGGATAGCGTATGGGTGTAAATTACTATTCCAACTCGAGAGAGTGCAACAGTAGGGAAAGAAATGATTTAACATTAAAATAAGATTACATTAATTATCAATACCAATAAAAAATTAATTAAAAATAATGTCCAATTAATAACAAGAATTACCAAGGATTTTTTATAACCAATTAATAAATTAATTACCAATAAATCATTAATTATCAATTAATTATCAATACATATAAATAAAAATAAATATTAACTTTATTACAATTTAATTGCTTCCCACCCAATTCCCCTATAAACCCACAACCCACTCCTAAGAATAACAAATACAATTAACATAATTATCAACTAATCAATGAATGAAAATTATTTACCAATTTATCAAAATTAATTACCAATTAATAAACATTAATTACCACTTAGTAATTAATTATCAATTAATTAATTATCAATACATATAAATAAAATGTAATATTTAATTTACTATAATTAAATTACTTCCCACCCATTTCCTATAAACCCACAACCCGCTCCTAATATTAAAAAATACAATTAACAGAATTATCAATTAATCAATTAATACAAATTAAGTACCAATTTATAAAATGTAATTGACAATTAATAATTAATTATCAATCAATTAATTATCAATACATATAAATTAAAATGTATATTTAGTTTAATGTAATTAAATTACTTCCCACCCTATTCCCCGATAAACCCACAATCCGCTACGGAATTAAATTACGCAAACATCAAATTATATAACATTCATTACTTAAAAAAAATTAAACATACATTAGAAAAATAATACATAACTTTAACACATATACTACCATACATAACACTATTTTTTTTTCGATAATATGGGAATCTATATTATAAAATTCGATATTGTGGAATTTGATATTTCCTAGCCCCATATTTCGATATTCTGTCCTATCTATAGTTTGATAATTCGATATTCTGTCAATTCTACATTTTTGATTCGATATTCTGTCCATTCGATATTTTGGAATTGATATTTAGGGTGTTCACCGCTGTTGAGAACTGGATCTAGCAAGGTAATTTCAAAGGACCAGGACTGGGGAGGCACAACTTGGCAGCGTAGACTCACAGATGGTAGAGTCCAGGTGTAGATGCAAGATGGTTGGAATCTTGTTATGTCCCTGAGGCTGCAGATGAGAAGGCCAGGCAACTAGCCCTTGGAGTCACTTCGCATTCTGGGTTTAAGAGATGCAGGTCCAGTCTTTCTTACCCAGGCAAAAGGGGCAGCAGGCCAGCACAGTAAGCAGGAGTCCAGCAGAGTGGCAGTCCTTCAGCAGCACAACGGTCCTTCTTTCTGGTACAATATCCACAAGTCCACAAGAGTTGGTGTCTGAGGTACAGTTTCTATACCCAGTTGTGTATTTGAAATGGGGGAGTAGCTGCTAGAGGTTCCCCTTTGAAGTCCTCAGGCATCCTGCCTTCTCTACCCTGGCCCCATACTAACTTTGGGGGGTATGCAGCCCTTTGTGTGGAGTCAGGCCTTTTCAGGTGTAAGTGGGGCTGTGTCAAAAGCCTCCCTCCCATCCTGCAGTGATGGCTCATCCAGACACAACTAAGCTCTCTATTATGTGTGGCTGTCTAAAAGGAATACACATGGCTCAACTGCCAGCTACACACAGTCATTTGATCACGGACAGGCAATAAGAAATCCCAACTTGCTAAAATTGTCATTTTCAGAATTGCAATTTTAAATCTGACTTTACCATAAGTTAGGATTTTAAATTGTGATTCCAGATACATCAACTTTTTATCTCTTCCTATTTAGAAATTACACTTATTAATGTAATGAGGCAGCTCCATTGTTATGCTATGAAAGATATAGGCCTTTGCAGTAGTGAAAAGGTACTTTTAAGATTTTTCACTACCAGGGCATGTAAAACTTAAAAGGACATGCCCTACCTTTTAAATACATTGTGCCTGTCCCCCGGGATCTACAGTGCCTACTCTATGGTTGACTTATATGTATCAAAAAAGAAGTTTTTAGCCTGGCAAAAGGTTTCATTTGCCAGGTCAAAATGGCAGTTTAAAACTGCATACACAAGCTCTGGAAAGGCAGGCACAAGGCATGTCTTAGGGGCGACTTAAGTGGGTGGCACAATCAGTGCAGCAGATAGCCATTAATTTATAAGCCAATGGCACATGTAGTGCCACTTTACTAGGGACTCAAAGTAAATAAATATTCAAATTTGGTATAAGCCAATGTTGGAAGAGATGGCACACACACTTTAGCACTGGTTAGCAGTGGAAAGGTGCACAGGGTCCTAAGGCCAGCAAAAACAAGGTCAGTAAAAATAGAGGAGGAAGGCAAGACGTTTGTGGGAAGACCACCCTAAGGATGGGATGACAGGTATAACAGTTATGTTTCAGAGAATCCCACAGATTAACACAGCAGGCAAGGAGTTGTGTAGAGGTAACCCTTCTTGCAAGCCTTTGGGATGTATGGTTTGCATTGCTTTCAATCTTGTTGTGGCCCATGGAAGGGATTAGTAATATTTTGGCACCTGCCTCAGTGTGTTTCTTTATACATGTGTGCATTGAATGTATCTAAGTGTGCAGTAAAGTATCTTTAACGTATTTCTTAGTACACTTTATTTTCTACAGTAAATGCGCTGGTGAGCATTCATGTATTCAGTGTTACTGGGTTGACATGCTAAGTTTTGAGCTTCTAACCCTTAGCCTATGCACTCAATCAGCCTTCAGTACCCTGATGCTTCTCTCAGAGTCAAGTGAGAAAAGGTTTGACACCAAGGGCAAACGTTTCCTATTGAAATAATCCAGTTATCTCTAACATCCTTAAGACTCCTCAAATAAGGTTTTGCACCGAGTTCTTGGTCAATAAGTAACAGATACATTAAAAAAAATATACTAAATACTCCCTACAGTGTTGATATGTACTGATGTGATCAGATAAACTTCTTATAGGTTATACATAAATGTTAGTGCTTTTTTAAACAAAATCGAGATAGGTTCAAACGAGGAACAAGCACATTTGTGGGTTCATCTTTGGTTTTACAAATGTGCACAGGTGCCCTGGGGACCCTATTCCTTCCTCAGAAAGTATTCAAAATGTTTACAAAAATCACCTTTTACTGTCGGTAAGTTGCAAAGGCTGCCAGTTATAAAGATAAAATTAAAAGGCATGAATCACAGAATGTTTTATGTTCTTGCTTGTGTCCCAACACAAGAACAAACAATGTAATATAAGTACTCAGAAAGGATCTTCTGAGTTAGTAGTTGACCATGCATTCATTCAGGTGGGTTTTAGCCTAGTGCTGTCACATTAGCACAGGACAGGCACAGGAAATGAACATGTCCAGTGCATTTGCATGTTCATTACTTTTTCCCAGAAAACTTGGTAATAGCAACATACTGCTTAAATTACTTTTCCTGTCCTTGGTTTAGAGAGGTGTGGGTCAGAAACATAGCTTCAACAAGACCCGATCAATCTCATACCTGAAAAAGAAGCGCGTTTCTCTGATTACTCCCTTGGTAATTTAACTTGAGCGGCAAAGCTTTCTGTAGAGTCGTGCATATGTTGCATCTCCAAACACTCCAAACCAACACCATAGTCCATATTATTTAAAACTATGGGCATCGAATAGATATAATGCAACAAAGTTGAAAAAGATTTGATGTAGGGATCAGATTTGAGCAAAAACTATTTGCAAGTCTCATTGGTAAAAGTCAGCTTTGCGAACAGGCTAAAGAATGTGTTTTACATATACATTCATAAGAAAGGAGAGGTTTTACAACTAATCATACCCACTGAAACTCACTAGTGTGAAAGAAATGTTTTTAATGTAAAGAACTTCAACAAAAAATAAGTCTGCAGAACAGCTTCCTTAAGCACCACTGGTGTCAAAGTTGATGACGTGATCAACAAAACTACACGCTGGCCATTTTTACGCATTCCTAATCCACCATGAATCCAAATTGTGTTTAGAGGATTTTTGTTTACATAATTTTTGCAGAAAAGCTCACATAAACGACGACTCAGCAGAGAATGATCAGGAGGCCATCCAATGAGTACAGTTTTCATGGTTTCCTGCTAAGGCGGGGGAGCGTTGCCTGACTCGGAGTCAGGTCGAGGCGGGCTGGGCTCTGTGACACTAGAGCAGAGTGAGGAGTGGACTGGCCATCGCCATGTGCACTTAGCATGTACTCCACTGGGATGAGTTACACAGCACCATGGAGAACATGCCCAGGCTCCCAGGCACTGCCTGAGCAGCCAAACAGGACGCTCAGACCAATCACAACGCTGCTCTTGGGACAGTACAGAAGCCTGGTGCTTCCTGGTCTACCAGCAGATAAAGAGGACGGAGGAGAGGCATGCGGCGGCGCAGCGGAGAATGTAAGTTTAAAAAAATATATGTATTTTTTACCCCCCACCCCATTACTCCTGTTCCGAGACAGGCACCCCTGTACTGCACTCAGTTACCCACACAAAGTTTATCATGCAGGACATTTGTACCCAAAGGCATACCCTCAAGTAAAGCTTTGATAGAAATCACTGCCTAATGCAGTGATTAGGTACAACACTTGATACGCATTGACTTTTGTAGACAAGAACATATGTCGTGTAGAATTTTTCTTAGGCAACAGCAACATTGATGCAATACAAACACTTTTTAAAACAATTACATAATTTTGTTCTAGCTAACAATCTAGTTTCCTGCTTCCTTTATGAGGTGACACAACTCTGCAGATCATGCAATTCCTTTTTATATACAGTAGGAGGCAAGTTATTTCTTAGAAAATATATTCCCCTTATACCATTTTAAAATTATTTGCTATTTCGCCATCTGATGAAAGATATCTTCTGACTTCAGGTAATGGCGAACACCATTATATTCTGCATGCAGAAATAAAGTTAAATCATGCTTTAAAATTCCTACAAACTCTTACTTTAAGTGGTTTTCTGTATGCCACTGTGAAATCTACTTTCTGCTTTACGTAGCTTAGTAACACGCAGATTCCACATCACCTGTATGACATTCCTGCTGTGAAATAAAAATACATTCTATCATAAACATTATCAGCTCGTGGCTGTGGGTTTTCAGCATGGAAAGTTAAGAATAAGGGTTGCTGAAAACATTCTGTTCACCTTAATCTCCATTGAATGCCTAACCAACTGCAAGCAGGTGTTTTCAGGAGAAAACTATAATATATTACATTTCTGCAGTTGAGCTTTGATGTATTGTTCTAAAACATAAAGGAAGTGATGTTTACAATTCTCCATTAATAGATTTAGGGAGTGCAGAACTGATGTCCTGCATCTTACTTGTTTTTGTCATTTAGGCCCTGAATATGACCTTGGCGTTCGGACAACCAGGAAAGAGCATCAGCAATAGGGAAAACTCTGACCAGCCGGCAGCATCCCGACCACCTCATTCTGAGTTCACCGCCTGGCTGGTGGTGTGCCAGCGTAGGTCTTGTGGCGGTGGCATGCTTCGGCTCATAGTGGGCTCACAACAGTGAAGGCATAGGGAGCATTACATATGCCCCCAGCCACAATGCCCAATGGGCAAAAGTACCCCGGTGCCCTGTTTGGGCCCCCTTCCCTGCTTTTTCACTGCAATTTTTATGGTGGGGTCTCTGCCATGATAAAGTCAGCGAAAAGGCAGGTTGTAATACGTACGGTGGTGTGGGTGTTGGCGCTGCTGCCATGGAGTGTCGCTTTCCCCACCCTGCCACAGAGGGATCCATGAAACTGGTGGTTGAAGCATTGTTGTGGCTGTCTGACTGCCCTCCTCATTATTGGGGGTTGGACTGATGAGGAGGCATTGGTAGGACTGCCTCTGATGGTACGGCGCTCTCAAGACAGCCATCCTCGTAATAAGACCCTAAGTATGAATATGAATAGTATAAAAGGTTGCATTTTTGGCATTGCTGGCATCCCCCCTGCAAAAATGCTACCTGTGCAAGTGGTATAATGGCTACAGACAATTCTTGAGTAGTGTATATAGAGCATTGGATAAAATTATCACTATATTTAATAAGTCTATTGAGTTTTAAGAGCCATACAAAAGTTACTAATCTTTCCTGATATACAATATTAACAATGCACACAGTATTTAGAATGTAGCATGGTTTTTATGCTTTCTGCCATATGTATCACACAAATGTTGTCAATATAACAACAGTCTACATGTCACATGGCCCAGGGGACATTGTTGTCTTCCCTAAGTTACCATGAGCACGCTGCAGACTGTCCGCTGCTTTGTGCACGTTACTTAATGAGTTTATTTTGCAAACACCTCTTTTTAAATTTTCATATGAGAACCTACCACTGTTTTCACACTTTGCAGGTTCCTGGGATTTTGTCTGAACATTGTGAACAAGGTCAAACAACAATGCCCCTCATTATCCTGTTCCGGTTACTGCCCACTGCTGGGGGTGTTAAGAGTAACCCTGGACAAAGCACTACGCTACGCTCGCGTAGTTTGCGAAGTTTGAACTACTTCGCACTACGCGAATTGCAAGTAGCACAGTGTAAACATGCGTAGCGTAGTGGTCATTTTTTGCTTGCTCGCTGTCCTTAACGTCAAGTTGGCGACCGCGTGCAAGCAAAATGACATCCCAGTGAGACTTTTTCCTCATTCGCAATAAGCAACATCAAGTTGCTAATCACGAGCGTGGAAAATAAACCTCCCTGCGAGCTTCTCAACGTGGGGAGGTCAGGATTCTCATTGCGAGTGGTCTCGTATGCTCGCAACCGCTCGTGATGAGAAACTACCAGTCTGCATTGAGAAAACTGCCGCTCGAGTAAAAATCTACTCGAGTGGCAGTAAAAGACATCTCGCAATGTGCAAGATGCTGTTTTCAATGATTGCACAGTGCGGACAAGCATCCGGCACTGTGCAATCATCGCGAACAGCGTACTACGCAGTTCGCGTAGTGCTACACGTAGCCCACGGAGTGGGAAGTGCACTTTGCGTAGCTTCGCATAGTGCTACTTCGCGAACTACGCCAGGGTTAGTTAAAAGTGATTATCTTCCTGAACTGAGGAGATTAACCATTGATAGTTCATATCTTTTCAGTGCTCAAACCAGAGATGAGGATGTGTGAGGATAGACAAGCCATTTTAACACTCACCATGATGTGGGGAATATATAGAACTATAGAACGAGACGTGTCAATAGCATGGTTGATTTCTACCTAGGTATATACGTGATATCAGATCGACAACAGGAACGCAGCTCGAGTTGTCTATGATGTCATTTGCAACCATGACACTTAAGAACCCCACATTATTTTCAACTTTATAAGTACACATTTGTTGTGAGTGTCTCCCAATAGGATCCCCTGCTGAAAATTCCCAGCAGTGCAAAGGTAGAGGAGGCATACGAGAATCAAGCAGAATAAGAGTACACCTCTGGAATTCCTGTTCCCATAAACTGTACCTTAATTATTTATTCCTGGTGCCCAGTCATCAATCAGCACCACCTGCATTTGTACGATACTCCCCAACCAAGACATAAAATATACTTGTCATACTGGCACCCTTGTATCTATTTTTGTCAGTTTCTAGCACAATGACAAATACAAAAGAAATACCAGTTGTCATATCACCCTCCCAGGCCACCCTCAAAATATGCTGCATGACCGCATCCAAATATTCACCAAGAAAGCAAACCCAGCAGCCATCCAATACATTAGTAACTCACTCTAGCAACCCATCACAATAGTTAATAAAAATTAATACCTGTTATCCAGATACCAAAATTTGCCCTGGTAAACATGGCCTAAATTGCAGTAGACTTGAATGGAGCCATCGGGCATGGATGAGTTCTAGCAGTTCTTTCTGCTCTGAAAGCAGCCCATTAGCCTGTAGCCCACAAGGAAAAATCAGCAGTGGAAGAATGACCAGCTGCACCTGCCTCTCATACTCCCCTGCCTATTCTTCTTCCTTCCTCTTCTTTGCATAAAGCTATCCTCTCCATTCTCTATGTGATAGTGGGGAAAGGACACTGCAAAGACAGCAGCTCTGTGAGAACACACTTAAAATCCCTACGTTTAGGTGTGGAGCAGAGAGCCGTGGGCAACAGAGAAATGGTGGTAGGTAGTGCAAGACTGTCACCACTTTCCCCCACTTTCCTTATGTCTGCGGAGTCCATGGGGGCAATAGAAGGAAGGCAAGATGGCCAATTAGCCACAATTCATGGACTCTCTTGTGTCTCCTGAGATTTGTGATTGGAAGAAACCAATGCCCTCACAAGCACTGGTTACAGATCCTGGTGTTTAACGGCTTTGGAGTCGCAGTGGTGAATACTACTTTTATCAAAATAGCTATTAGTACCCCTCTAGCGAAATCCATACCCCTAAAGGCAGACAAATAAGCCAAGTGTCCCTATCTGCTCCACCCCCTGCTTCAGATAGTCGATGATTATACAGCGCTGGGAAACAATAGGAGTTAATCCTATTAAGCTTTCTCTTATGCTGAGTCCCTCTCAGTGATTCTTAGGGGATGTTGATTTATGACCTCAGTGATTCTGAGAGTATGTTGATTTATGGTCTGAGTGATTCTTAGAGGGTGTTGATTTATGGTCTGAGTGATTCTGAGAGGGTGTTGATTTATGGTCTGAGTGATTCTGAGAGGGTGTTGATTTATGGTCTGAGTGGTTCATAGTGTATGTTGATTTATGGTCTGAGTGGTTCATAGTGTATGTTGATTTATGGCCTGAGTGATTCTTAAAGGATGTTGATTTATGGCCTCAGTGATTCTTAGAGGATGTTGATTTATGGTCTCAGTGATTCTTAGAGGGTGTTGTTTTATGACCTCCCATACTCCAAGAAAGAGTATTTCTATATAAATCATGCCTCGCCCACTGCGTCGCAGCTTCCAGCAATAGTGTAATCCTTGTTGAACCCCATTCTGGCCACAGAGATGTCTATAAATCCTGTGTGTATGTCACACAAGGAACCCTTACCTTCCAATGCCTCTTTCAGGAGCTTTAACATGATTGTTTTTTAACTGCAGCTATACAGGTTCTAGCCAATATGAGGTGCGTGAACAACGACCACTCTAGAATAGCGCTGCACCACATTTCTCAGCATTTCTCAATGGATGAACTTCCCAATGAAACTATATGCCCGCGCCCTTTTAATGCATTTTCATTTAACCGAGTCCTATTTCGCACAATAAGCTACTATTAAAGAGCCCACCTCATCCAGAATGGGACAGCTGGCCTCATTGAAAATTCATCAGCTGGCCTGTTGAGATCCAGATGCTGCAGTCGATTTAGCAACATGCTCGAATGAAATATCTGATGCAGCATTAACTCTGAAACTTAGCACAAGGCTCAGCTTTGTTGTACCGGGTCACCTTGAGTTATATTTAGACTCACTTTTGCTTCTTTCAATTTTGTTTATATAAACAGGTGAAACCTGATGACAGATCCCATTTTGAGGTAATATTAAGATCACCTCCGTTGATGAGGAGGAAAAAGAAAGGAACATGTTTGAATTATATTCTTATCCATTGCATCGTAGGTTCAGACCTAGCACTGCTATCCGTAAATTGCAGTGCAGAAGGCATGTTGACAAAAGTAATGTTTATGAAAGAGCAGACAACAAACTTCTCTGAGCCATAAAAGTCCTATAAACAGACCTCCTCTAGATGCACAGAAGTTAGCAGTAATGAAAAGGAATCGGAGAAGCAGGCCTCCATCTGTGGTTACACACTGATGGGTTTTGAAAAGGATGAAAATGTTCAGAAATACCGACGAGGAAGCTCGTAGGTAATGTTATGTGAACACTTCTGAGCAAATGAAATGTATGCGGCAGCTCTCACTTTTTGATAAAGAATGGCAGCCAGTAACAAACCAAGTGCCGCGTTTCCAAGACTTTCTCTAAAACAATTTTCCCATTTCCTCAGGGGGAACGAATACATCTGCCTTTTGATGAGTGACACCGTCCTCGATCGACATGTCAGAATTATTTGACTCTGTTGTTCTTCAAAGTTAGACGGGAGTCGCAATAATGTGAAAGTGACATACTTTTTGCACGGTGCACTGACTATTTTGCCCACTGTCCCCCTTGGCCCCCTCCATATATTAGTTCCACTTCCCGCCAGGGGACGGAGGATCAAAATTGCTCTGATATTCAGGCTTGGAGGATGGTAGCCTTTTCAGTCATATAAGAATTTTGTAAAAAAAAAATATATATATATATATATATATATATATATATATATATATATATATATATATATATATATATATATATATTTGTAACCCTGGCTCTCAACGTGGCCAACCACCAGGCCTCGCAATCTAATAATTTTGTTTCCACTGATTTGCCACTACTAATATATTATACCCAACATAGAAACTCCCAAAAAGTTATCAGGATAATTAAAATATACAATGAACAAAGTGCAAATTGACAAATTGAATTTTAAAAGTTCAGTTATTTGTCATCAAAACGGTCTTTGCAAATGAAAAAACATGAATACAGTGACTATATTGCCATACATCCTTAAAAATACCGAAATAGAGATCGTCTTATAAATACCTCAATGCATAATAGCGAACATCATATCCATCCAGTCTGTGTCAATTGTGAGCTTAAGAAAATTCATCAATGCAGCGTTTCGGTGGCGATTATATTTATCCGCAACTTTCATCAGGACTAGCAATTTCACGAATAAATAAGGGCAAAACTCTAGTGATATTCCTCAAAGAAGATTTACACCAACTGAAATCGATGAGCACACTGCTCTCGGGAGAATGTACATTAATGTGGGGGTATTATCCCCCAAGAAAACATTCTGAAAATGACAGATTAAATCAGAGTATATTAATTGTAACACACAAAGACTATAGATATGTGTCATCAAAGTTTTTTGGGCACTTTGTAAGTGCTCCACATGGCATCAGGACACCAGCTTATTTTTTCAATCGGGTACCTCAAACGTAGTCTTGCAGTGTGTCTGAATGACGTTTTTTATTCACTGGCTTTCATAAATATATTTGACCTGACTGGTGACTGCCTTGTTTTCTCTGATACGTAGGCAAGAGATTTTCGTTATATTTTGAGTTTCTCATTTTCATTGGAGACATACGATGCTAGTTAATTTTTTATGGCTATTTTATATGTCTACATTAACAGGGTAACAGCTGCGTTGCTTGCATTCCCTTTATTATAATCAGTTAAGCAACCAGTGATATAGTTCTCCCAGTCAAGCGAATTGTCTTTTCTTACCTCAATCAAGTTGCCTGAGACTTTTGATTCTGGGCCCAAAGAGTCCTAGGAAAGATGACCAATAGTTACGAAAACCAAGAAAACCCTGAATCATTGAAGTGGCAGATTCTAAATCGGATTTTACATTATTAGGATATTTCCTTATCACTAACAGATACACTTCTGTTTAACACTTAGTTAAGTACAGGGAGACTAACATATTACCAGTTTGCTGTTTCCCTGAACATTTCCTCCCTGGAGAGAATGTGTGAGATACATTTAATAATTCTGTCAGAAGTTGTCAATCATTTTACTTATTAATTATGAGTTAACAGTGCCCTTTCCCTCCAAAGTAAGGTCACGCAAGAAATCACCACTATTTATATATATATATATATATATATATATATATATATATATATAAATAACCTACTGGCGGTCGCCAGTAGGTATATATAGTTAGGATTTTTTCTCTATGGGTTTTTTGAAAATTCTATGTCTAATAACTTTGCCGTTTGTGGACGGAATTGGCTGAAATTTTCAGGAAAATGGCACATTTTGTTTCTGAGCAGCCTTTGAAAATTTGGGGGGGGTTCGTCAAGGGGGGGCCGAGAAAAAAGGGGGGTCCCAAAACGCGTTTTTCCCATGTTAATTTCCATAGGGCGGTTGGCCTCACTTTTAGCCCGAACGGCTGAATGGATTTGCACGAAACTTGGCAAAATTGTAGGGACTGGTAGCCCGATGTGCCTTTTGTAGGTCTCAATATATGTGCTCCAGTGGATTTTGAGAAATTAACGTTTAAAAAAAGATATATATCTGTAAGCGCGGACCAGGCAGCGCTCTGGTTCGCGGACTTTTCACGCAACGGAGCTTTGTGAAGCGAAGCTGATTGGTTCTCCGGCGTCTGTCAACATTCCAAACAGTCCGTAGCGGCCGCCATCTTGTCTCTCGGTAGGATCGAGAGACAAGAGGAGGCGAAAGCGAAGGGGCAAATGACCATAAGGGGGAATAGTAGATCCTCGCTGACCCCCTAGGTTTGATGTGGAGGTTTTAAAAGGGCCCCGCGGGGCAAAAAAATAAATAATAATAATAATCGAACGGCTGAATGGATTTGCACGAAACTTGGCAAAATTGTAGGGACTGGTAGCCCGATGTGCCTTTGCTAGGTCTCAATATATGTGCTCCAGTAGATTTTGAGAAATTAACGTTCAAAAAAAGATATATCTCTGTAACAGCGCTCCGCTTCGCGTACTTTTCGCGTTACGGAGGTTTGCGAAGCTGATTGGTTTTTCGGCGTCTGTAAACATTCCAAACAGTCCGTAGCGGCCGCCATCTTGTCTCTCGGTAGGATCGAGAGACAAGAGGAGGCCAAAGCGAAGGGGCAAATGACCATAAGGGGGCATAGTAGATCGTCCCTGACCCCCTAGGTTTGATGTGGAGGCTTTGAAAGGTTCTCGCAGGGCAAAAAAATATATACCGTTTTTTTAGTTTTTTTGCGTGGAGTGCGCTCGGTTCGCGAACCGGGAAGCGTTCTGGGGAGCGTACTTTCTTGAAAATTAGTGAAAAAAGTTAGAGTACAATAATAATTGTGAGTGATCAGATGTAGGGTAGCTCTGAGAAGAGCTTTTGGGTTTATGGTACATTTAGGTACTTATAAGTAGGTACCAATGCACATTCTTAAATTCAGAGTGAAAACTCTGTTGCCCTCATCTGAGAAGTGAACTCCATCTCCTCTGTAGATATCTTGCATGTAGTAACGCAAGTTATTGTTGTACAGGGAGCCCATTCCATGGTCTCTCATGTAAGCTGAAACAGATTTGTTTACATGCTTCCTCGATTTCTCAATTTGTGGACAAAATTGGTTCGACCACTTCCATTTCTGTCTTTGGCATATATTTGAATATACCAAGGCAGTCTGAGGAAAAAGTGCCATCAATTGCTCAAAGGTGTCCTTTAAAAGCATTTCCAGACCTACCCCAGTCAAAGTGCCCAAATCATTACCTCCACAGTGCACAATTAACAGGTCAGGTTTTGGCAAATGCATAAAGGTTTTCACCAATGGTATCAATTGGTGACATTTTAATCCTCTGTGGCCAAACCACTTAATTTCCACATCTTGTAAATTGAGGTTAGGTAAATTCCTGTTTTCAGCGTACCTTTGAGCCCAATAGATGTAGCTATGTCCAACAATCCAGACAGAAAACATGGCGAGAGAAGGTTCTCCTGCAGTCAGATGAAGTGTGGCAATGAAATGGCAGTTGAAAAAATGAGAGTGTAAAATGAAAAAAACTGAGGAGTTTCTGTGTTAATGAAGCAGTAAGAGTGATTGGTGGATTTTGATTGCTGAAAATAGAAAGTTAGTGTGCATGGATGAGTTCGTTGAAAGATGTATTTTGAGTGGCGAAGAAAAAATCATTAAATGAAAGAATGCTTTGGATATGCAGGTGCACTGAGAGTTCAGAGTTCAATTGCAACATTGTTGTGTGAGAGGTCTTGCAAGAGGTGGTTGCTATGCAGAAAAAGCAGAGAGGGGGCAGAGGGGGGAAGGGTTTTGCTTTGAAAAAAAGTGAGGGAAGAGTTTTGATTGGGTGACATGAGAGATCTGTGTGAGGAATTACAGCATTTCTGTGCTTTTGATAGCTGCAGACTCTGGAGTGCATACCTTTTGCTCTGCTGAAGACAAATTGGTGTGTTTCTGAGACTGTTTTGAAACTCAAAGTATTTGCTAAGGTGAGAAAAAATTTCTTTAATTTAGATAGAAAATAGTGTGCTTTAAGGAGAAAATTATGAAGAAAGTTGTGTTTTTCAAATGTTGCTTTGTCTCAAGTGTTTCACAAATAGATTTTGTTTCTTTGAGAAATTGTAATTGGAGAAAATGTGAAGTATTAGTACTGACAGGGCTTTTATGTGCATAGGAGCTGTGGAGTGTTTTCAAATTATGACTTGTAAATCGTTTTTGAGAAAAAGCAATGGTTTTAATATTGATGAGAAGGACATAATGGTGTCTGCTTCTTTATAAGGTAATTGAGAGTCTCTGATGTTATTTTTCCCATTTCAATGTAAGAAGTTTGTCTGTGGAGCAAATTGCTTGTAAATATGCTCCCACCTGTGCATGGCAAATTTAGATTTTGAATGTTTCCGTTACATAGGCATGTTAAAGGTGACTGAAACATGCTGCAAAGGCAATCAAAAAATGCTTTTATGTGTCTTAAGGACATTTTAAGTCATTTCCCCATGTGCAGTGTTTTCAAATTATGAGTTGAAAATCGTTTTTGAGGTAAAGGAATGTTTTCAAAATTTATGTGCGCCATATGACCCCAAATTTATTTTTCAGGGGTGCAGCAGGGTGTTCTTGAGATACCCCTGCACCGTCGGAAAAATTCGTAATTTGCGATGAGGTAATTGCTAATCGCAAATTGCACCTTCATTCCTATGGGCCTCCTGCTGCATGGAAATGAATGGGTAATCTTGCTGAAATGCAAAGTCGAATCTGTATTTAAAAGGGTCTGCACCTCTGTACGGGTGTTCGCTATGTGAAGCACGAAAGTTTCACGGGCCGAACTCAAGGCCACCTCTCTCTGAGACAAAAGAGCTCTTATTTTTGCCATGCTGTTGAAATGTGCTCCCAAGGTTGGTATTTGTGGCCAGATTGAAAACTCCCTATGTTCATGTGTGGGAGGAAATAGAACATTTCTGCAGCAAATAACCCGTTCATTTACTGTTACGATAAAATGAATACTTTTAATTAACCCAGAACAATCTTCATTATTGAGCATCAAATAACTACCATTTTCCAAGAACTTGAACGTGGGGATGATAGCAGGAACTGGCGTGCCTTGCAACACGCAAGCCATATTTGGTCGGTGTTTGTTGCATGAACCGTGTAACTGTCTGTGCCTACACATTAGTGAATGATCTGGCGTCTCAGTGCATTCCTCTCCATTCAGATAAAGTTCTTGATCATCTTTGAAAATCTGTATGTGTATGGAAGCGACCAGACTTGATGAAGAAAACCACTACCTAAAGGTTAATAACGACCTATTGGTATATATTTCATACAATTTGAAAACTTATATAAAGCAAAAGGCAGCGTTATTAAACCGTGGATAAGGCACGTTGCCAAAGCAGTCAACCTTTTGGATTTATACTGGAAATGTTAAAGGAAGAATTACGGAGTAGGGCCTGTAAATCTTTAATAGACAACGAGTAAAATTACTCCAACCATCGTATTCCTCTAACTCCGGGATAGTAGGGGTGTTTAATTTTTTAGAAGTAGCCAATCCAAAGCATTTGGTCTGGGAAATTGTTTCATTCACAAACAACATATGTTTTGGGATGAGACATGCACGGTGGAAAGCCTCAGTGCCTTGTACCTGCCAGGTTCGTGAACCCCAAACTGATGTAGATCCTGGATATTTTTACTCTGTATTACGTTAGCATGGTCTCATTACTGGTTTAAACGCCATTTTTCCTTTTTTGTAACTTCTGCACACGACACTTAGTTGTTGCTTTAGCTTTCAGCCTACCTGCGTCAAGATCTATGCCTGCTTCAAGCAGGCGCAGGGTTTTGATGTAGCTTTGTCCTATCTGATTGTAAATGCGGCACACCGTGGGTGGCAGAGCAGCGGTGCACGTTAACTGGTGCATCCCTGGGGATGTGCTAGTTAATATAAATCTGCCCCTTTACATTTAATTATGTGCAGGGGACACAGAGTAGGTGAGGTTTATCCAAGGTTAAGAAGAGATGAGTCCTGTTCAGTGAAAAATTGGAGATAGGCTTCAGTATATTATATACTTAAGTAGTGTGTTAAGTTTTTGATGACTGTTATTAATTTACTGTTGGGTAATAGTGGTTAATAAAATTTTTTATTATATTTTACCACAGATTCAACTGCAGATTATTTCAAGATTTTAGGATGCCTAGCAAAGAAAGAGTAAGAAAGGCTGGAAAACGTCAAAGACAGCAGGAGCATGGAATATTGCAGCAGTCCTCTAACAAAAAGATTTGTCAAGTCACCAAGAAAGCACCGGGTAAGAGTCGAAAAACAGTCATAAGAAATATGTGTAGTAAAAAAAATATTACTACAGAAAATGTTTCACTCCAGAAAAGGAGAATGAATTCAAATGGTAAGGAAAGGCCAATGAGAAATGTTACTGCTAGAGTAAGAGATAACTCTATGCATGAAAGTAGAAGGAAACAACAGTTTAGGGATATTCGTAAACGAATGTTCCGCAACAGGATAATTGGGAATTTGTTAAAAAATATTAAGAAAGGTCAGCAGAAAGTGGTTTTTTATAAGAGAAAAAAAATAGTTGAGAAAGTTATTGATCAGGCATTTGAAATTAAACGTAAGTTATTTATTTTGACAATCAATAGAATTAGGAAGCTAAACAAGGTAATTTATGATTTCAAAAGAAATAGTAGATGGAAGAGAATAGTTAATCGTAGTAATTTTTGTGAAGTTTTTTCTGGAGAATGGATGCATAGTTCAAGCTCTGAGGCATTTTTTAATGAGGAGAGTTATTTCCAGGTTAATGATTTGGTGCATGCAGTTGACACCAGTGGTCGAGCTTATGAAGTGAAAGATGGTTGTCCAGTTGAAAAAGAAAAACTTGTGAGAACAGAGATAGAAGAGGTGTTAGGTAATGAGGTTTTAGGGAGACGTCCTAAGGGTCCTGTGTACACCTGGAAGTGTAGTAGTATTTGCAGTGTACGACAGGATTCCATCAATTTGCTTTGTGATTTTATACGGTCATTTAGTAAGAAAAGTTTGAAGCAGAAAATGAAGTTGTTGCAAGAATTAGATCCTTGCAGAGTGAGAGAAGTGATAGGTTTGCATGGTCATTCACTGGCTTGTCTTTCCAGGAGAGTATGCCAGAGTGTTTTTCATCATTTCAGGATGCTAGCAGTGCATCATAATAAAGTGAGGAAATTAGTTAGAATGTTGTATTATGCTAAGAGTCCAGCAATTATGCTTAAACAATTATGCGCTGCTCTTTTGCATGGTTCTGAAATAGATGTGAAGAATATATGTGAAGAAATTGAGTTTTGTTACTTTGGAAGTAAAGAGGAGAATGTTGAAATTGACCAAGAAGAAGAGAGTAATGTGGAAGATAGTGTACAGGTTTCCAGTACAGATCATTTCCAGAGGGAAATTGCGACGTTTGAGGTGAAATCAAGTGAGAGGCCAAATTTCACTTGTGTGTGTTGTCGACGCACTTATTATAAGAATCAGACTAAGTTAGTGGATTTATATGGAAAAAGTGAAAGGGAAAATAATAGTGAATGGAAGGATTTTACAACATACTTGATGGTAGAAAATTGTTTTGATTTGGGATTGGATCAACGTGTGTGTACTTATTGTTGTAACAAATTAAATCAAAACCAGATGCCTGCTAGAGCAGTTCATACTAATCTGGAATTGGTTGAAATTCCTTCTGAATTGAAGGATTTAAATACTTATGAATCTATTTTGATTCAAAGTATCCATCCCTTTCAGGCTATTGTAAGAATGGAGCCAAAGACAGGGAAATTGCCTCCATCAGATTTACAGAGAGGATTAAAGGCAAGAGTTGTTTATTTGCCTATTGATTTGAAGAAAAACATTAACACAATTGGAGTAGAAAAAGTGGAAGAGGAACCTCTGGTTATCTTAGTTAATGGGGTTCCGACAAAGAATAAGAAAATATGGCAAGATTTAGTAGATGTTAGGAAAGTCAAAAGGGCAACATTGTATTTGAAAAAATATAATAAATACTATAAAAATGTATATGTTGCAGAAGAGGAAGTAAGTGAGGAAGAGGATAGCGATTTGTGTGCTGGTCCAATTGAGAAAGTAGAACCCTCTACTAGTGAAGAAATATATGAACATTATAGTGTTCATCCTTTGCATTCCAAGGAAGTCATGGGGAATGCTATTGAGTTGTTTCAAATGAAACAAGCGAAAGGGAGTCCCATTAGTGTTTGGGAGGAAAGTTTGGAAGCTCTGTGTTTCCCACAGCTTTTTCCAACAGGTCAGGGAGGAAGATATGATGAGCGACCTCATCAAATTCCTGCTTCTGAATACCGGACTTTGCGATTGTATGCAGGAGATCCTAGGTTTCGACAATGCATTCCTTATTTGTTTCATCTCCTGTTTGAAAGCGATCTGTCTGGACTGTCATATGCAGTGAACCACATCTTGAAAAGTGGTATACACATGCAAAACATCTCGGCAAGTGACTTTATGGATAAAGTCAATGTCCAAGACAGTATTTTGGATTCTCACCTGATTAATCTCATGGCGTGTCAGCGTGGTACTAATGAGTACTGGTACCGTCGTCATGGTGATTTAAAATGTATGCTGAGGAACTTAGGAACTCCCACATGGTTCCTCACTTTGAGCTGTGCTGAGTATGGCTGGGAAGACTTACTTGAATTTCTACGAGAGGCAAATGCTAACGTAGAAAACATCGAATTCAAGACACCCGGAGAACTGTGCTCTTTGGATCCAGTCAATGTATGTAGGTACTTCAATCATAGATTTGAAGGTATGATGTCTTTCATCATGAATAAGAAGAATCCACCTCTTGGAGAGGTGTTGGATTTCTTCTGGAGGAAGGAGTACCAAGCAAGAGGTGCTCCTCATATACATATGTTGCTGTGGATCAAGGATGCACCTAAATTTGGAACGGATGCAGACGACTCAGTGATGAGTTTCATAGAACAGTATTCTACGTGTGCTGTTCCAAACGCAAAGGAGAAAAAAAGCCTAAGAGAAAAAGTTCTACGTTTCCAAAGCCATCGATGTGGAAAGTACTGTCGTCGTAAATTCCGGAACAAAGACAAGTTCTACACCAAATGTCGTTTCGGCTTTCCACGATCGGTGATTTCTAAAGGAAGAGTGAACAGTTTGATGTCTTCGCTGCGACATAATGTGATGAAGAAATCACCTAAAAACACATACAATTTGAAGAGGAACGAAGAGTCTAAGTACATCAACGACTACAACCCGGTGATTTTGTCCATGTGGAATGCTAACATGGATATACAGTTTGTGGCTGATAACTGTATGGCTGTGGCTAGGTATGTGACATCTTACATCACCAAAAAAGAGAAGACAGAATTGAAGGATATGTGGGAGGACATTTCCCATGAAAAGAGCCTCAGCAAGAAGTTGTACAGTTTCAGTCTGAAGATGTTGTCGCATAGAGAAATCGGAGCTTACGAATGTTCTGACCGGTTGTCTTCAGCAAGTCTCTATGCCAAGTCCAGGAGTATCGTTTGGGCGAGTGTTGGTCTTGCTGCAACGCGTAATCGAGTTCTGAAACCTGTGCGGGAAATTGAGTATTTGGCGGAAAAGGAGCCAAACAGTACCGACATTTTGAAGAGCAACATGTTGGATACATATTATCCAAATCGAAGCAGTCACCTCGAGAATGTTTGTCTGTATGAGGTTCTGCAAAATTACATATTCAAGAGGAACATCAAAGAAGATACTGAGAAAGGAGTGTATGCTGTAATAGGAAGTGAGGGATGTCTGGTCAAGCAAAGAAAATGCCACTTGATAAACCATCGAAAATTGAGTGGCGAATCTCCTGAAAAAAAGGAGTTTTTCTATTTAGCACTTTTGCAACTTTTTAAGCCTTGGCGTGCAGAAGAGGAACTGCTTGGAGATTTCCTCTGTTACGAAGACTCTTTCAATGCTGCCAAGGAGACCATAGAATGTCCTGCTTTTTCCAAATATGTAGAAATGTTGAATGTGGAAATTGAGCAGGAAGCAACGATTGCAGCCGAGATTGCCAGAGACAGTTCTCAGGACAGTCAGAGTTCTGCTTCATTGAGTCAGGATCCACTAGGAGGACCTCTTATCGAAAATGAAGCTGCCACTGCTATGAATGAAGTGGAAAGAGCCATGGCACATGCTCAGGAGGATGCGGTTAACTTAGAAGAGTTGGAAAGACAACTCAACGTTGAGCAGAGGAAAATATATGACGAACTTACCATGCAAATTGATCATGGATTAAGTCATGACAAGAAAGAGTGCTCATGTACGTCGTTGAAGCCTGTCCGACTGTACGTGAGTGGAGAAGCGGGAACTGGAAAAAGTTTCCTTATTAAAGCAATTTCATGTTATTTGCAGGAAAGGACAGAGTCATCGCTGTCTTGTGTTGTCACCGCTCCAACTGGACTGGCAGCACATAACATTAAAGGGATTACTTTACATCGTTTACTGATGCTGCCAGTGGAGCATGACAACAAATTAGAATATCACAAGCTATCTGGAGATGCTTGTTTTGAAGTTTCAAGAGTCTTGAGGAAAATGAAACTTCTTATCATTGACAAAGTAAGCATGGTTTCCAATGTCATGCTTGCCTTTGTGCATTTGAGAATGCAAGAAGTTCTCAAAACAGAGTATGATGTGTTATTTGGTGGCAAACACATCATTGTTTTTGGAGATCTTCTGCAGCTGACACCAGTGAAAGGGCAACCTGTGTTCAAAATGCTCACGCATGAAGATACCAGGAAGTGCTTAGGGAGTATTGGCAACGTCAATATATGGTTAAACTTCAATTATGCTGAACTGCATGAAAATATGCGTCAGGCAAAGGATGAAGTTTACAAGACTATTCTACAAGATGTTAGAATTGGAAAAGTGACCGAGCATGGGAAAGAAGCTTTACATGCACGATTACTGACAAATTTATATCCAGACGAAGATGTTGTGCCTGAGAATATTTTTCAGAAAGTTACTGAGAAAAAATCTGGAATATGTTTGATGCCAACTCTTGCAGAATGTGCCAAATTCAACAACAAAATGTTGCATTTAGAAAAGCAAGAGATTGTGAAATTGGAAGCTATTGACAGAGTAGAGCATATGGGATCAACAATTATTTTGTCTGAGAATCTGAAAACAAAATTGGATTCATTAGAGAAGAGTATATCTAAAACTGCGGGTTTTGAAAAGACTCTGAATGTGTGCTTGAACTGCCGTATAATTTTAAGAAGGAATTTACATGTTGAAAGAGGTCTGGTAAATGGATCAATGGGTAATGTTGTTGATTTTGTGAAATACAGAAATAGAGATGGAATTGAATTTTTAAAAATTAAATTTGATGGCATTGAGGAAGTACAGCTAATTGCTCGTTGTTCTGCTAGATTTTTGCTTGTAAAAGACTTATATGTTCGTCGTAAGCAGTTTCCTGTTTGCTTGGCATATGCGGTGACAATCCATAAATCGCAAGGTTTAAGTGTAGACTGTGCATTGGTGAATATTGGCAGTTCTGTGTTCAAGGAGGGTATGGCATATGTGGCATTGTCACGAGTTAGGACTTTATCGGGATTGTACTTGATTGAGTGTGATGTCACAAACATTTGTGCGGATCTAGATTGTGTTAAGGAATACAATAGGTTGAGAAGAGAGTATGCGCCACATTTGCCTCAGTATCCTTTGTTTGAGAAACGTGTGGTAGGCCGGAAACGAAGAAATGTGACCAATACTGGGGAGGTTGTAGCAAAAAGACGAAAAGTTGATGAACCTGAAATTATAAGCAGAAAAAAAAAGGATTCTGTTGAAGATGTTGTTGGTTTTCAATTTGAAAACAGTTCTGGTGTCAACTGCTATGCTAATGTAGTGGTTAATGTTGTCTTTTCTCTAGAAACTTTAAAAGAACAGATTGTGGTCAATTCGGATCAAAGATTTTGCAGTTTGTTAAATTCTGTGTTAGAGAAATGTAGCACTGATAGAACAAACATAGAAAGTGTGTCTGAAATTCGAAATCTGTTAGACAGATGTTCAGGCCAAACACAATTCTCTCAAAATAGTCAGCAAGATTGTCAGGAGTTTTTAATGTATATGCTTGATGTATTGCATGATGAAGGTGTAGATGTAGATCACCTGTTTGGGCTTTCTTATCAATGGCAGCATGACTGCGAGAACTGTAGGGTATCAGCTACTACTAGTGTAGACTCAGAAAGATTTATATATTTAACTTTGCCAGACAGTAAATCAGTCTCTTTTAATAAGCTAGTAAAAGCAGCTGATCACAACATGGAGTGTAGCCAATGTAAATCTGAAATGATGTCCACTTTATTTATACGAACATATGGCCAGTATGTCATTTTAATGTTCCAACGATGTAGGCCTGATGGAACAAAATTGACAACTTTAATAAAAAATTTTGTGGCTTCACAGTTGTCAATATCAGGAAGGACTTTTGTAACTGTAGCAATTATATATCATGATGGTCCTTCAATAACATCAGGACATTATACAGCTTATTTAAAGTGTAGAAATGGCTGGTCATTCTGCAATGATTCTGTTTTAATTTTCAAAAAAAAATTGCCATATGACCTTAAAAACTCTTACCTGGTGTTTTTAAAACCAAAATTTTAGGGAAAGAATCTCGGGATGTGCTCTGAGGAATTTCAAGAAGTTCTCATGGCTCCTACACTATTTGGCCTTGAGGATAAGTGTAGTACAGAGACATAACTTTTTACCATAACACTGGACGTTATTGAGAAATACGTGCACTTTGAATGAGTTCAGAAAAACTATTTCTTTTTATAAGCTAATTGAAGCAGCGAATCAAAACATGGAGTAGAGGGAATGTAAGTCTGCAATGCTGTCTACTGTTTTACATTGCTTTGTGATTAAAAGTGATGTAGAGAATTAAATAATTGTACTAGTCATAAAGGTAGTGTAAGTCTGCTTCATAGTAAGCAGTATCAGTGTGATAGGAAATGTAGAACATGATTGAGCAAGAAGGGGAAGATATTACTAGTCCAGGATTGTGTAAATGATCTTCAACATTTTAATTCTGAAAGTTGCGGAAATGCGAAAAGACGGGATTGGCTTACAAGAAATCCAAGAGTTATACATGGCTCTGACACGATTTGGCCTTGTGGAATCGTGTGGTAGAGAGCGAGAAGTCATTTATTGTATGTAACATGTTTTTGAAAACGATGGAGGTTTTCTTTCAGAAAGTGGCGGGTTGAAAGTAATAACAGAGTGTAAGCTGTTCATAGGACATCCTTGGCCGTCATGGAAAGTAAGTTAACTTTAAGGAGTTCTGAATTCTGATTTGTAATGTATGGGTTTTTTAAACACAATCATTTTGATTGTGTTTTTTTTTTCCCGCTGTTATATGATGAATACCTTCAAGTCACTGTTTTAGTGAAATTTGATACATTCTGAGAACAGCAAAAATAAACCATTTAACATGTATAATTAATTCTGTTCTGTTTGCATTTATGATGTACATGTAGAACTGTGTAGGAGGCATGGAGAAGGTGAGGCTTCTGTCAGTGTCAAAGTTGTTGCATACAGTGCTCATATTCTACGTAGTCTTTTATATTTCATTACTTTCACTGTTTCTGACAGATCTAAAACATTTTTTTTTAAAAGAACAGTAAGTATAAGGGAAGGAAACAGACAGTTATGTTAAAAGAAACACAGCTATAGGGAATAAACTAGGGATACTGTTACCCGCAATCCTCTGCTGATGATGTCACTGAGCATGTCATGAATGATGTAATATGTGACATCATCAGCAGTGGATTACGGGTAATAGTATCTCTAGTTTACTCCCCTATAGCTGTCTTTCTTTTAACATAACTGTCTGTTTCCTTCCCTTATACTTACTGTTCTTTTTTAAAAAAAAAAATTTTTGGTTCGCTTCCGGTTCGCGTACCGGGGAGCGAACTGGGAAGCGAACTAAGAGAAATAGAGGTTGGCACAGTTGCAAATATTGTACCAATTTTTTTATAACGGGGAGGTAGTTCTGAAAAGAACTTTATTTTAAATTGTTTTTGTTGTTTTATATTTTTTTTATTATTTTTCTGAACATTTTTTTACTTTTTTTGAATTTTTCTGAACAGTTTTATATTTTTTTTGTTTTTTTTCGGAGGGGGCAACGAAAACGATTCATTGTAAAGGGCTCAACAGGAGGAAGAAAACAAAAAAAAGAATTTATTGTTTGGGGAGTTTCGGACAAACATGAGCATGATTGTTAATAGCTCTGTTGATCAGAGTGATGCTACTTTCTGCGTAGCAAATGATTCCACTGCAATGTACGCAGACTTGTTTTACTTCACGAAATCTCGTTTGTATATTTGGCACCATCTCCCTGCCCTCTGGTCCCGTTACTTCCGGTACAACAGATCTTCTGGCCATAATAGGGAGATTATCTAGGTCGTCCTGTTCCTCTTCTTCCTCTTCTTGCTGAATTATAACTTTAGCAGGTGGTCCACTCTTCCTTGGATGTGGTGGGGGTGGTGGGGAAGCACCAGCTGAAGCTAGTAAAGAAGCCATTGCTCACTGGTAACAAAGGGTCTTTCTCTCACAATGATGAAAGTCAGAGTGAGGAAAGAAGGAGGGATTTTCACCATTTGGGAAAAAAAATAGTTCTCAACCAATGAAAAGTGTTCATTTTAGATCATATGACCTAGTCTTACATCATTAGGAAACCGAAAGTGAAATGAACCAATGAAAAGTGTTATTACCAAGTCACATGACCTGCTGTGTTTACGTTACGCGCTTTGCAGGGCCTCCCGGTTTGCTTCCAGAAACCTGTGCTTTGCGACTCGGTAAGCGTACGAGTTCGCTAACGTAGCACGTCATATGACGTATCACGCGACAACGCGAAACGTCATGCGGACGGGAGGCGTCACGATGTTGTTTTCTAACGCGGCAGTTGCGGTAAAGAAACGTTTACCGGCTCGCGGTCTATTTCGCGGCATCAAGGTCAGCTAACGGGAAGCTTCCCGATTCGCGAAGCGGGAACGAAGAAAAAAAAATATAAAAAAAAAAAAATTCGTCATAAACATATAAAATATATTTTTGGATTTAAAGAAGAATACATTTTACAGCTACAGATATTAGCTGTTAAAAAACCAATGAAATTCACAGAAAAAACCATAGGTTATAGACCATATATAGTTAGGAATTAGCATTTACAAAACCTTGAAAATTCACTGAAAAAACCATAGGTTATAGACCATATATAGTTAGGAATTAGCATTTAAAAAACCTTATTTTACTCACACAAAACCATTGAAATTCCATATATAGTTAGTTGCACTAACTATATATCGCGCACCCGCAATCCACTGCTGATCATGTCACATATTACATCATTCATGACATGGTCAGTGACATCACTGATGACATCACTGATGACATCTCAAATGACATCACTGATGACATCACTGATGACATCTCATTTGACATCATTCTTGTGCTAATACGATAAACCTCTTCAGACTCTAATATAACCTTAGATACACTCAGTGTATACAGACACTCACACACTGCCACTCATCCATGGAGTTACTCACACACCCAGTCAGTCATGCAAAGAAACAATCTCACCTCCATTTCTTCAACTATACAGTTAAACACACCTTACTTATTGAAACATATACTAACACATATTTACTCTCTTATACAATCCCTGATACAAGTTCACAATGATCGATACAACCACTCACTCATTCAGTGGCTCTCATGCACAGGTATTTATATATGCCAACTCTCACATGTACTGTGTTTTACATATGTACTTACTATGACATGTAGCATTGAGATATCCATTCACTCATCAATACACTCATGCACACAGTCAACTGCCCATGTAGCTGTTTCCACATGCACTCTTGAACTCATACACCTAGTGAATGAACTGCTCACACATCTATGCATAGAGTCTCACACCTCCCAGCCACCCCCACACAAACTCAATCTCCCATACAAATACTTGGGCAACCAATCAATAACACATATAGCCTCTCGTATAGCTAATGATCAACACATGCAGCAGTTTACATCACAACAGACATACTGATGCACACATTCAGACTGTTTAGTCACTAACCCATGCATTTAGTACGACACATTTATTCACTCACTCACAGTCAGTCACGCACCTACTAAATCCTTCATCCAGACACTTATACATCCACTCATTCTTCAATATATCAAACATATTTAAACTTTACAGAAACACACAGTCACTGGATGATGTCATCAGTGATGTCATCAGTGATGTCATTTGGGATGTCATCAGTGATGTCATCAGTGATGTCACTGACCATGTCATGAATGATGTAATATGTGACATGATCAGCAGTGGATTGCGGGTGCGCGATATATAGTTAGTGCAACTAACTATATATGGAATTTCAATGGTTTTGTGTGAGTAAAATAAGGTTTTTTAAATGCTAATTCCTAACTATATATGGTCTATAACCTATGGTTTTTTCAGTGAATATATATATATATATATTTATATATATATATATACCCTGAGCAATCTCTTTGTTCACCTCCACCATTTGACCTTACAGCATCAGACATGTCAACGCTACAAGTCATGCAGGACCTTATCAAAGAAAACATGACCGCTACACAGAACAACAGGAACCGTGCCTCCTCGTGCAACAAGGGGGACTGCAATATGGAAATGACAGTCTTCAGACCCAGCTCCACTTTTACTCCACTCACACCGCGGGAGGCCACTGACATTTTTCAAGAGCATGTTGTGATTGGAATCATGAAACTAAATCATAAAGTGCAAAGACTGTCGAGGCAAATGACCCACAAAAGGGATTTACAGAACCATCTACTAATTACAAAACTCAAATCAAACACTGAGTTGGTCAATTTCAATTTAAATTCTTTATTCGGCACTTAAAAAGACACCATAAAAGTACATTAGCAGTTACATTTTTAAAAATATGTTAAAAAGCACATAAAAATGATTAAAAAAAAGCCGAAAAGCATTGCATTCATTTAAAAGGGTTTCCAAAAATGAGTCTCTGATTATGGGGCATTACAATCGCTTGCTTCTCTTGTGTTCCTTAGCCTCATTGCCACCTTGATAAAGCTTACTATACAAAACAATGTATGAGCATCAGGAGCTTCCTGCAGAAACATTAGGGCTGCTTTCGCCTGTCTAAATTTAACTTCTTTCAGAATCCCCACTAAAAACTTACGTCTGGGGACAGAATAAAAACGGCATAGCAATACGAAGTGAAGGGCATCCTGCGGAGACCTACCGTCGCAGCCGCAGGGACCCTTCAGCTCCAATGATAAAGTAAATCCAGAGGGAACAGAAAGTAGATGGTGTAGCATATTAAGTCTGAAACGAGTCATGTAAAATCTCTCCTGTGCATTGTACAGAACGGGGAGGTATGGTTCCATTCCATATGTCTTTTTCAGTGAACAATAGGTCAAGACTGTAGATTTGCGCTTTTCGACCACAACCCTGTTAGCAAGAGTCCAATCAGTGAAGAGTTTTTTGACCATTGACTTGTTCTGGGTATTTAAAGTTTCCGGTGCAGTGAAAAAGTTTTTGCAGCCAATTGCCTCCAAGGAATCTTTTACGTAGTTCATCCAGGGGATGTGACCCCCTCTGTCGAGGTTCAGGCAGTCTTTAAGAATTTGCCTGGTAAGGCCCGCCTCTGGGTTAGTCCAGATTTTAATTCAGGTCAGGAGTGGCCTGATCTTGATTCGGTCATCAATGTAGGGCTTTCCCAGTTCTTCATGTATAATAAAAGATGGAGTACTCTGTGGCACTTTCAAGATTCTTTTGAAGAACTTGTTTTCCTCCACCTGAATCTGGTGCAAATGTTTATTTGTGAAACCCCACACTTCTGATCCATAGGCTGCTTTAGCGCAGCAAATTGATCTATACAGATTGAGCACTTGCTCCGGTGACCATTTGCCAAGTCTTCTCCCATAGTCCACTATAGCCCCTGATGACGCCACCAATTTCGCTGCATGTTTTTCCATCAGGGATTTAAAATTTAGATGTTCATCAAACAACACGCCTAAATAGGAGAAAGACTTGACCTGGCCTATTTTGTGAGAGCCTATCTTGTATACGAATTTCCTGTCTGCTCTACCTCCCGCTATCATAACATAGGATTTTTCCAGGTTAGCTGATAGATCGAGTGTGGCCCTAAAGGTGACGAATCCGAAGCTTCTGGAGCCCCAGCTGTGTTCTGGCTAGCAACACCGCGTCGTCCGCGTAAAGCAATACGGGCACCGCACGGTGTCCTATTTGGGGGGAGTCCATGCTCAATTTGGATAGTTCCTTGTCCAAGTTATTAATATATAACAAGAATAAAAATGGCACTAAAATACAGCCCTGCCGCATGCCACTCGTGCATAAAAATTGTTCCGTCTTGCTTTCCTCTTGGTTATATCGGACCGTTGCTGAGGTGTTCCAGTGTAGGGCCTTCAGGATGTCAACTAGCTTTCGTTCCACTCCTATGTTTGTCATCAATGCCCACAATTTTTCTCTATTTACTCGGTCGAAAGCCGCAGAGAGGTCCATAAACCCCATATAAATGGCCCCCTTACTGGCAATAGTATACTTAGCGGTCAAAAGGTATAAATTCAGACACTGGTCGGTAGTAGATCTGCCCTCCCTGAACCCATATTGTATATCTGTAAGAATGTGGTTTTCCACAGCCCATTCTTGTAGACGGTTTAAAATGGCACGGGCCAGCACCTTAGCCGTCACGTCGATTAAGGGTATAGGGCGATAACATTGTGGGTAATCCCGATTCCCTTTTTTGTAAATTGGGACAATAGTTGCTGATGACCAAGAACGTGGCAGTCCTGCCACAACTGCCTCGTTCAGGACCCTCGTGAGAATGGGAGCCCACAACTCTATGTTGCTCAAATAAAGGTCAGGGGGTATACCGTCTGGGCCTGGTGCTTTATTTTTAATTAGCCCTGATATAGCCAGTTCCACTTCTGCCATGGAAAAATCTAGTCGTGTGGTCAGTTTTGGCCTCTGGTCTTCATCATGGGTTGATTGCCCTGTATAGTTGTAAAGACTCTGTAAGTGAGTGTACCATTGTTCTGGTAAGATGGTATTTAGTAATTTGGGTCCGCCAGGTTCCTGGAAGCACGGTGTATTTATAACTTTCCAGAACCCAGACATATCTCCTCTTTCAGCCGCCTCCCTTAAGTCCTCCCAGGCTTGTGTTTGTAAACTTTCTTTACGAGATTTTAGGGCTTTTTTATATTTTGATCACAGTGGGCTATTTTGGAGTTGTCCCTAGGGCGCTGCTTAAGGCTATATTTAAGATCTTTATGTGCCTTAATACAATCTTGGTCGAACCAGCGCGATGCAGGTACTGTTTTGCTTCCTTTAGAGGTCTTTAATAGACCTTTTACTAAACATGCTATTTCCTCGAATGCGCTAACCACAATCCCTCCCTCCATGCTTAGATTGAGGCATATGTTTATAGCATTTTGCCCTACTGTTATTAGGCTTCTGTAAAATTTGTCTCCGTCTATCTTAGCCCACTTAAGCCTGCTCCCCTGATCCACCGCCTTTTCTATTACATCTGTTCGACATGATGGTTTCTTGCAATTTAGACCTTTTAATTCTATAACCAGAGGGTTATGATCACTAAAAATTCTGATTTCAATTGCCATACTACTAGTCCTTTTTTTTTAGTGTGGGCGAGACCATAACGAAGTCTATATATGAGTGGCAGCCTCTGCCCTTAAACGTTGGGTTAAGATCTCCATTACTGCCTAGCTCTATCAAGTCCATAGTATGGACCAAATTATGCCTTTTTGTTAGCTTCTCTAATTCCCATCCCTCTGTGGTATGTGCAAAGTGTGGTCCATTTGACACAGTGCACCACGACCAATCCTTGTTCAGTGGTCTCAAATTCTCACAGAGGTGACAGTTAAAGTCGCCCCGTAAGTATTATACTAGAGATGCTTATTGTCTTATTTAATGATGTCTGCACATCTAGTCGGGAATCCAATTCTTTTATTACGTTTCCTCTGCCATTTAAGCCTTTTAAGCCCACCGCATTATACCAGTTTAGCACTAGGATATTAGTCCCTTTAGCGCGGTAAGTAACCTATCACCTGCATGTTTTGTGAGTCCCAATTATAATTGGACCAAACCCCTTGTATACGGAGGTCTACATATATTAGTAGTCCTCCAATCGCTCTCCCCGATGACGATCTTACGGCGGGGACAGAGAAACATTTATACCCCTCCATACTGTACTGATTAGGGTCGACCGTCCAAGTCTCTTGCAGGCATTTAATTTGAAAATTACTTATATACTGTCGCCATTCCTGGCAGTCATATTTGGCCGCCAGACCTGCAATGTTCCACAATATAATTCTAATACTATCCTGACTAACCAACGTTGTCGCTCCTTCCAATTCCCTTAATGGACAGGATTTCCTAGCTTCCCCCGCTGATGTAGTATTAGTGTTTAGTACAAGTGTGTTTTTTACATTCATCCTTGCCAATTTATCTATTGCCTTTGATTCTATGTGCTTTGTCTCCCCTAGTTGTTTTTTGGCGTTCCTTTTGCTGGCCCTCCTATTGCCACTTTCTTCTAGAATGGTGGTTGTGGTGTTCCCTATCCCTAGGAGCCCTTCCCCAAATATACTCGTGTCTGGTTGTGTTATACTGATTTCCTCATGTGCGAGTCAATCCACCTCGTCCAATTCCAATGAGCATACTGTGGTGTAATAGGATCAAAGATGGGTGTGCCCTGCCAAGGTGTTTGCCATTGTTGCATTCTACACTGGGGGTCAAAGTGATAGGCCCTACTCACATGAGCCCTATTTATCTGTGTGGGTCTTTGAGGCATAGTTGGGTAAAAGTATGATAGGTGCAACGGGTACATTTGTGTATTTGTTCCACTCAGCGGGGCATTACATATATAGTTTACTGCAGCGGTGTCTCTAAAATTAATCATTATAATGTCCCCTGCTAACGTTTTTATTCCTTTCCCTATCCACTCCCCTCTTCTGACAGCAAGTATTTCACCGGAGATGTTTGGGGGTAAAGGTCTATTCGCCCTTAGCCATTGCACACATTTGTTTTTTAGCTCAAAGTGTGTTTCTCTTTGCCCCTCCTTTAGCGGGGGAACTCCTGTCAGTACTACGACAAAAGGCAAGGCTTCTGGGGGCAGATTAATTGTCTGGAAGTGAACCGATCTTGTTTTTTCAGGTATGTCTTTGGGCAGAGTGTCTTTGGTTGTGGTGTTACTCTCCTTCGTGTTAGGGCCTGTTATGCCCTTTGAGTCTAGAGGGTTTCCTTTTCCTGATTTATATGTACTTGGGGGGTGGTGGTAGTATTAGGGTTCGAGGGTATGGGAGCTTTGTTGTTTTCCGTAGTAGTAATTTGAGTACGTTTCTTAGATTTATTTATAGAAGAATTAACAACTGGTACTGCCTTATCCTTATGTGTGTTGTTAGGAGTTCCCCTTTCCTGCCCAGCCTGGACTGGTATTCCATCTTGAAACACTGGCCTGGAAGTTCCTACCCCCCTATTATTTGTTATAGATATTAATCTCTCAATCTTTGACATCAGGGGTTTGATATGGGAAATGATGGTTTCTTCTAGATCTGCCTTTAAGTTGGCTACCATGTTTGCCACCCAGCAAGGAATCCCTGATGTGATATTGGTTATTGTTGCCACTAGATTATGATTTACCTTATGATTTCTCCCTTTTTTTTTGTTATTAACTCGAGTTTCTTTGGTCCTTTTCGGGTCTATATTACTTAGTCTTGCCTTTTCTGTTACGGGCGCGGGACTTAAATTTATCGGGATGTTCTCAATACCTCTGAGGGTCTCCGTGGGTGCCTGTGCACAAGGAAGCTCCGCGTAGGAGGAAGTGAGACAAAGGCTTGTATCCGGGGCATCTGTTATAACTACTGAGAAGTCATCACCTAAGTCTTGAATGGTTATGGTCGGTGGTAATGAGAGCCTCCTTTCGGTGTTAACTATTGCCGTGGCTACTGCCCCTATACTGGAGGCAAGCTATCCAGGCTGATGAAGGCTGATAGCCAGAAACCGGTCCTTGGATGCTTGATTCCGGTCTGGGAAAGACATGGCTTGGTAGTTCGGACTGGACTGTTCCCATGAGGCACAGGGTCAGAGCTGATTTGCATATAGCCAGTGTCTAACCCAGGGTGGTGTGGAGTGCAAAAAAACGATGGATTTAGGCCCAGATCCTTGTACTGGGGTGAATGTATGACATTGTTCTACTTTCTGTCCATCAACTGTGTTTTTTGCAATTTTCACCCCGAGTGGGCTGGGTATGCTCAGACGTGAGTCCCAGGCTCTCCACACCACTGGAGTCAAGCTATCCAGGCTGATGAAGGCTGATAGCCAGAAACCGGTCCTTGGATGCTTGATTCCGGTCTGGGAAAGACATGGCTTGGTAGTTCGGACTGGACTGTTCCCATGAGGCACAGGGTCAGAGCTGATTTGCATATAGCCAGTGTCTAACCCAGGTTGGTATGGAGTGCAAAAAAACGATGGATTTAGGCCCAGATCCTTGTACTGGGGTGAATGTATGACATTGTTCTACTTTCTGTCCATCAACTGTGTTTTTTGCAATTTTCACCCCGAGTGGGCTGGGTATGCTCAGACGTGAGTCCCAGGTTCTCCACACCACTGGAGTCAAGTTATCCAGGCTGATGAAGGCTGATAGCCAGAAACTGGTCCTTGGATGCTTGATTCCGGTCTGGGAAAGACATGGCTTGGTAGTTCGGACTGGACTGTTCCCATGAGGCACAGGGTCAGAGCTGATTTGCATATAGCCAGTGTCTAACCCAGGGTGATGTGGAGTGCAAAAAAACGATGGATTTAGGCCCAGATCCTTGTACTGGGGTGAATGTATGACATTGTTCTACTTTCTGTCCATCAACTGTGTTTTTTGCAATTTTCACCCCGAGTGGGCTTGGTATGCTCAGACGTGAGTCCCAGGCTCTCCACACCACTGGAGTCAAGCTATCCAGGCTGATGAAGGCTGATAGCCAGAAACCGGTCCTTAGATGCTTGATTCCGGTCTGGGAAAGACATGGCTTGGTAGTTCGGACTGGACTGTTCCCATGAGGCACAGGGTCAGAGCTGATTTGCATATAGCCAGTGTCTAACCCAGGTTGGTATGGAGTGCAAAAAAACGATGGATTTAGGCCCAGATCCTTGTACTGGGGTGAATGTATGACATTGTTCTACTTTCTGTCCATCAACTGTGTTTTTTGCAATTTTCACCCCGAGTGGGCTGGGTATGCTCAGACGTGAGTCCCAGGTTCTCCACACCACTGGAGTCAAGTTATCCAGGCTGATGAAGGCTGATAGCCAGAAACTGGTCCTTGGATGCTTGATTCCGGTCTGGGAAAGACATGGCTTGGTAGTTCGGACTGGACTGTTCCCATGAGGCACAGGGTCAGAGCTGATTTGCATATAGCCAGTGTCTAACCCAGGGTGATGTGGAGTGCAAAAAAACGATGGATTTAGGCCCAGATCCTTGTACTGGGGTGAATGTATGACATTGTTCTACTTTCTGTCCATCAACTGTGTTTTTTGCAATTTTCACCCCGAGTGGGCTTGGTATGCTCAGACGTGAGTCCCAGGCTCTCCACACCACTGGAGTCAAGCTATCCAGGCTGATGAAGGCTGATAGCCAGAAACCGGTCCTTAGATGCTTGATTCCGGTCTGGGAAAGACATGGCTTGGTAGTTCGGACTGGACTGTTCCCATGAGGCACAGGGTCAGAGCTGATTTGCATATAGCCAGTGTCTAACCCAGGGTGGTGTGGAGTGCAAAAAAACTATGGATTTAGGCCCAGATCCTTGTACTGGGGTGAATGTATGACATTGTTCTACTTTCTGTCCATCAACTGTGTTTTTTGCAATTTTCACCCAGAGTGGGCTGGGTATGCTCAGACGTCAGTCCCAGGCTCTCCACACCAGTGGAGTCAAGCTATCCAGGCTGATGAAGGCTGATAGCCAGAAACCGGTCCTTGGACTTGGATGCTTGATTCCGGTCTGGGAAAGACATGGCTTGGTAGTTCGGACTGGACTGTTCCCATGAGGCACAGGGTCAGAGCTGATTTGCATATAGCCAGTGTCTAACCCAGGGTGGTGTGGAGTGCAAATAAAGGATGGATTTAGGCCCAGATCCTTGTACTGGGGTGAATATATGACATTGTTCTACTTTTTGTCCATCAACTGTGTTTTTTGCAATTTTCACCCGAGTGGGCTGGGTATGCTCAGACGTGAGTCCCAGGCTCTCCACACCCCTGGAGTCAAGCTATCCAGGCTGATGAAGGCTGATAGCCTGAAACCGGTCCTTGGATGCTTGATTCCGGTCTGGGAAAGACATGGCTTGGTAGTTCGGACTGGACTGTTCCCATGAGGCACAGGGTCAGAGCTGATTTGCATATAGCCAGTGTCTAACCCAGGGTGGTGTGGAGTGCAAAAAAACGATGGATTTAGGCCCAGATCCTTGTACTGGGGTGAATGTGTGACATTGTTCTACTTTCTGTCCATCAACTGTATTTTTTGCAATTTTCACCCCGAGTGGGCTGGGTATGCTCAGATGTGAGTCCCAGGCTCTCCACACCACTGGAGTCAAGCTATCCAGGCTGATGAAGGCTGATAGCCAGAAACCGGTCCTTGGATGCTTGATTCCGGTCTGGGAAAGACATGGCTTGGTAGTTCGGACTGGACTGTTCCCATCAGGCACAGGGTCAGATCTGATTTGCATATAGCCAGTGTCTAACCCAGGGTGGCGTGGAGTGCAAAAAGACGATGGATTTAGGCCCAGATCCTTGTACTGGGGCGAATGTATGACATTGTTCTTCTTTCTGTCCATCAACTGTGTTTTTTGCAATTTTCACCCCGAGTGGGCTGGGTATGCTCAGGCGTGAGTCCCAGGCTCTCCACACCACTGGAGTCAAGCTATCCAGGCTGATGAAGGCTGATAGCCAGAAACCGGTCCTTGGATGCTTGATTCCGGTCTGGGAAAGACATGGCTTGGTAGTTCGGACTGGACTGTTCCCATGAGGCACAGGGTCAGAGCTGATTTGCATATAGCCAGTGTCTAACCCAGGGTGGTGTGGAGTGCAAAATAACGATGGATTTAGGCCCAGATCCTTGTACTGGGGTGAATGTATGACATTGTTCTACTTTCTGTCCATCAACTGTGTTTTTTGCAATGTTCCTATAGTTTGTTGTAGCATCTTGTCTATCGCTGTTAGTGTGGG
This sequence comes from Lissotriton helveticus, assembly GCF_964261635.1. Classification (NCBI taxonomy): domain Eukaryota; kingdom Metazoa; phylum Chordata; class Amphibia; order Caudata; family Salamandridae; genus Lissotriton; species Lissotriton helveticus. The sequence goes on along the minus strand of NC_136059.1, from coordinate 219,687,301 downwards.
TAAAGGCTGGGTGTATCAGCCTTCTGTCTAGTATTAGAGCGTAGCGTGGGCATCCTGGCAGTTTTTGCAACCTTCCTCATGCTTTTATAATTAATGCTTATCGAGTCTGACAAGTTCTCACCAACTGAAGAATTTCTCTTAAGGGGATGATGCACAAGGCAGTTGGTCAGAAGTATGGGGGGTGGCCCAGCCCGGCCTCCTCTGGCCTCCTCTGGCCGTAGAGGGCCGGTCCTTTGCCCGGGCTTAGCCCGGCGCTCCCGCGCGCTCCCGCGACATGGGGGATGACGTGCTATTTAAAGCGCCTCCTGGCACGTAGTCTCCCTCAGCAGGGCCGCAAGGGAGCTTAGGTGATGTAGTTCCCAGCTCCCCTCGGGTTCCCCCCCACAGCGGCCGCGCACTGATTGGAGTGCTGTGGCGGCGGGGAAGGACCGGTAGCGGTAGCGGTGTTGGTGGCCTCGGGGTTTGTTGGCAGATGAGATCCTCCCTCTTCTATCCTCGCAAACGGGTAAGTGGCGGTCTTGCAAATGGCAGCTACAAACTGATTCCTTTGGTTCCCCCGCTCCGCCGGGGGTGACGTGCTATTTAAAGCGCCTCCTGGTGCGTAGTCACCCTCAGCAGGGCCGCAAGGGAGCTTGGGTGATGTAGTTCCCAGCTCCACTCAGTCCCCCCCCCACAGCGGCCGCGCACTGATTGGAAGGCTGCTGCGGCGGGGGAGGACCGGTAGCGGTAGCGGTGTTGGTGGCCTCGGGGTTTGTTGGCAGATGAGATCCTCCCTCTTCTATCCTCGCAAACAGGTAAGTGGCGGTTTGGCAAGTGGCAGCTACAAACTGATTCCTTTGGTTCCCCCGCTCCGCCGGGGGTGACGTGCTATTTAAAGCGCCTCCTGGTGCGTAGTCTCCCTCAGCAGGGCCGCAAGGGAGCTTGGGTGATGTAGTTCCCAGCTCCCCTCGGCCCCCCCCCACAGCGGCCACGCACTGATTGGAAGGCTGCGGCGGCGGGGAGGACCGGTAGCAGTAGCGGTGTTGGTGGCCTCGGGGTTTGTTGGCAGATGAGATCCTCCCTCTTCTATCCTCGCAAACGGGTAAGTGGGATGGTGGGAGGAGCTCGTCCTATGCAAGGAATATGAGGCAACTGTTACTAACAGTATCAGAATGTGGCTGAGGTTTACTGATGATCTCTTTATCATCTGGCAGGGGACCCAGTCAGAAGCAGAGAGATTCATCGAAAAGGTAAACATCAATAGCCTCAACTTGCAATTCACAGCCACTCAGAGTAAACAAACTGTCAACTTTCTGGATATACAGGTCTACATCAGGGAGGGCACATTTGGTACAAAATTGCACTGGAAAGCAGCTGCTGGTAATGCTGTTTTGCATGCCAGGATCTCTCACCGCAACATCTGATACAGAGTATACCATAGGGTGAGATGCTCTCACACCTATGGCCAAAAGCAATGCAATTAAAAGGGACACCCTACTAGCGTTGCCACCAGATTCAGATAAGACCAGATCTGGAAATGAAAATACCCGGCAAAAAAAACCTGAAACCTTTAGAATCATCGTAGGCTTCATTAATCAGGCAAAGGCTATCAAAAACATTATCAAGAGAAATTGGCCTTTGGTCCTGAGCGGTCCAATTATAGGTCATTTGTTACCTACTCGAGCAGCTGTAACATTTAGCAAAACACCCTCCCTGAAGGACTCATTGGTCCGTAATGATTCCGGGAACCAAACAAAAGTCACAAGGCTTGCCTAACGAAAGGGATTTTTCAAATTCTAATATGCACGGCGTGTCAGTACGATGCCAAAAAACCTCCTATATGACACCATTCAGCGACCAAGAAAGGCTCATCAACAAAGCTCTGACATGCAAGTCAAAATTTGTGGTCTATGTGCTGGAGTGCCCTTGTGGCCTATGTTATGAAGGCAGTACCATTATTCAAGGAAACACAAGGATACTCCAGCACATTAGAGCCATTAAAAATAGGGACCAATACTACCTGGTGGCACAGCATTTCAACGACACCCACAGTGCAGACCCAAAGGACCTAAAATATTTTTTAATTGATACCGTGCCACCAAACAAAAGAGGTGGAAACAGGGAAAAAGCCCTTAGGAGACTGGAAACACAGAACATTTTGGAGTTGGATTCCAAGGAGCCAGTGGGCCTCAATGCCACTGAGGAATTGTATATTTGCATTTAGTTGATGAGTGGCAGAGATAACAACTATAGGTCCCCTAGCATCTAGAAACAATAATACCACACTATGCCCCCAGTTATTACCATCACAGTTCTTTTAGATTTTTTTAGCTTCTTTAACACTGAGGTGAAATAGGCATACAGCACTTTGTTTTGAGTAACCTATGCACTACCACCATTTCGCTAAGTCGTAAGATGTTTGCAGTTGTACAAAATGTATATGCACCAGCACTTCTTTGAATACCCAAAACAAAATGGGTGGCAGTTCTTTATTGCTGATAACAGGTTTTAGCAATTGCCAAACATTTATGGTTTTACTGTCAAAAAATCCCATTGGGGGTTTTCTAGGTATTCAAATATATAATTTTTATATATATTTTGTGAACTGCACCATTTTGTCTACAACTTTATATATTCCTATTGTTGTTTTAACATCTGCTGTGTGGTTACTCCTTGTGGAAAAAACATCTGTACATCTTAAAGTATGAATAGCATTTTTACAACTTTAAATATTTATATTTTTATCACGGTTTATGATGTTAAAGTCTTTCAAATTTAACAAAGGAATGTTATTGTATTTAAACCTGGACGTAATGTAACCTTAAACCTATGGTCATTAATTAACAATATTTCTTCTATACCAATGAAGCCTTACGCACAAATGCATTTGTCACTTTAGATGAGTTTAAAAAAATGGTTTAAAAGCTATACTTCAACTGTGAGGCTCGTCATGTGATCAAGGCCCAACAGGGATGAAACGCGTCATGGCTGCGGTTTGTGAAAGCGGAAAATAAAACTCACTTTCTGCACAATTTAATGGTCTGGGCTCTGGTTCTTCAAGTAACTACGGAAAAAGTTATGGTGCCTTGCCTGACGCGTTTCAGGGCCTTCCGTCTTTAATCATAGACTGCTGCTTGAAAGTGGAGTCAGATTTGCTCATTTATTCAATCTGATTTGCACGCTTTTGATTGGTTCTTAACCCATAGTGGGCTGCACAGTTCATAATTGCTTCTGATGCATGCTGGGTGTTGTATTTCACCACAAGCCTTTAAAATATTTCACTTAGTGTGTTCTGCTTCCACTCTCCTATTAAAGCATAAATACTCCACCTTAGTAGGATCCATAGTGCTGTGACGTGTGCTTTACATTATAACTGTATATAAATTCTGTATAATCTTTTGTACACATTGGGATGGCATGATAGACTAGCATGCTGACTTCTCTCGAAGGATGGTTTTTAACTTTATTCACTGCACTTTTTTGCACATTTAGAGCACATGTTTTTGGGCACATGTATATAGTCGAATGAATTTTGAAGGCGGCACATTGAGAGGTTAGTAATCATACTTCAATGCTTTCCAGTTCTGTATATGATAATTGAATTTTATAGATCGACTGAAACTGTATTTGTACGGGTAATATCCCACAGCAAATGCGCAGCGAAACAAATTCCACAGATAATCTTTGCATTACTTTTACATCATGATTCCTCATATTGACTTTAATTTAAGCCCAAGATGTCAATAGGCCAGTGGGATCTAGATTCATTTGTGCACTCAATAGATACATATAGCTTGGTTTGATTCTTAATGGGGATATTTTGATAATCTGCAATTATGCCATTAAATATGTCCAATCCGTTAGGAAGGATAGAAGTGATGAGGATGGCTAAATGACAACACAAACGTTTCCCTTTGTATAGCTGTGATGCAAAATGGAATTCTGTTTTTTAACGACAAATTATATTTTGTTTTGTAAATAGTTACCTTACTTTCTTTGATGATGGTAGTATTACAATTTCACATTGGTCAACAAAATGTATAACAGTCTGATCTAACTGTTTGAATAACGAGGATCATGGTGAAGTAATGTCCGTTGCTTGCAGTATTTCTTCATTGTCTATGCTGTCATTGGTTACTATATCACATGGTCAATTCTTTGCTTTATATAAACGTCACCATCTTGCGACACATGTATGTGATTAAGGCCACCCTGTTGGCCGAAACGCATCGTATGTCTGAGATTTGCACTTTCTCAATGGTTCAATAAAAACTTTACTGCAGCTGGCAGTCTCAGCTAAGAAGAGTCGTCTGTCTCTCTTTCCGGTGCCTGTATGCACCTTTGAGTGGTAATTTTATATATATATATATATATAGTTGAAAGCACAAACCGACACAGGTGGCAACGGTGACAGCACTATTCAGTCCCGCCCAAATGGGCGTGACCACAGGCCTGAGCTACAGGTACATATTGGGGCTGTGGCAGCAACGTTGACCGGAATGTTATTGTGCAAGACGGAGGGAGCAGAGCAGCGCACATGTTTTTACGAACTTTCCAGTCTTGGGGCATATTACGGAACTACTATGACCAGAATGCCTGGACTGAATATTGAATACATTTGTTGTGTTCAAACCTAACTGCCTAGTCCATCTTCAGTGCCAGTGAACAAGAGCAGCCCATTGCTCGAAACGCGTATGACCACATGAGGAGCTGGGGGTGTGCTGTCACCGTTGCCACCTGTTGCGGTTTGTGCTATCAACCTTCCATGTGCGGCGACTCCCAGAGGGAAACCTTTGGTATATTATATATATCCAGCTTGCTAGTTTGACGGGCATATATCCGTCTGCTACTCCGATATCGTGAGGTCGCTTGGTTGGCGAGGGGAGACCACTCGTCCGCCTTGATCCACACATGAGGGCGCCAAGACTAAACAGGACTACCAGTCCTAGCAGGCACTGGGACATTTGGACTGCCCATCAGGGGCGTGCCATGATCATTATCAGTGCTGGTACCTGCATTCCCATCATCAGTTCGCCAAATCCTCTGAAGAGAAGGCGGGAGCGTCAGGAATTCCACGGCGAAATGGGATTGAATCACTTTCTCTTGAGCTCCTCAGCTATTCAAGCACGCTGTGGCAAGAAAGGCGAGTTCAAGTTTCTCCCCGTGAGTGTGACCGTGTCTTTACACGCGATAGCACATATATATATATATATATATATATATATATATATTACCTACCGGCGGTCGCCGGTAGGTAGTTATAGTTAGGACCTAGTTTCCATAGGAAATCCGCAACATTCTATTTCGAATAACTTTGGCGTTGAATTTATCCAAGACAATGGCCAGCTTCGCTCCGCTCCTTCACTGAAAGTTTGGGGGGGATTCGTCAAGCGGGGGCCGAGATAAAAGGGGGGTCCCAAAACGTGTTTTCCCGATGTTAATTTCCATAGGGCGGTTGGACTCACTTTTAGCCCGAACGGCTGAATGGATTTCCACCAAACTTGGCAAAATTGTAGGGACTGGTGGCCCGATGTGCCTTTGCTATGTCTCAAGATATGTGCTCCAGTGGATTTTGAGTAATTTAGGTTAAAAAAAATATATATATATCTATATGCGCGCCCCGGTACGCGCACCGGGGCGCGCTCCAGTGCACTACGCGAGTTTGCGAGCGGAAAGATGATTGGCTCTCGGGTGTCTGTCAACATTCCAAACAGTCCGGAGCGGCCACCATCTTGTGTCTCGGTAGGATCGAAACACAAGAGGTGGCAAAAACAAAAGGGGAAATGACCAAAAGGGGGCAGGGTAGACCTCCCCTGACCCCCTAGGTTTGAGGTGGGGGCCATAAAAGGGCCCCGCGGGGCAAAAAAAAATAATTTGGGGGGGGTTTCGCAGAGGGAGCGCCCGGTATGCGCATCGGGGAGCGTACCGGGGAGCGTACCATGGGGAAAACCCAGTGAAACAGTAAAATGAAATTTAAAGTGCTTAGAGGTAGGGTAGCTCTGAATAGAGTTGTTGTGTTGTGTGGGTGATTTAAGTACCAATGTACACCATCTCCTCTGTAGATATCTTGCATGTTGTTACAGAAGTTATTGTGGTATATGGAATCCATACCATAGTCTGTCAGGAAAGCCGAAACAGATCCTTTAAGCACTCCCTGAGAAGGCCTAGGGGATCATGGGTAGTCTACCCTGCTCCCTTATGTTGTTTTCAAGTATTACATTTTACTTTCTTCTGAATCTACACAAAATTGGCGGTGATATGGTGCATTAGAGACAGACAGTGAGAGAAAGGAGGCAGGAGATGAAAAAGAGATGTCAAATACACATTGGAGATAATATAGTGGGAGAAAGGAAGTAACTATGAGTAAACTTACTATGTAACACAAAAAAGTTGCACAGTATACTGTAAGTCTCACTTTATATTATAATCATTTTGGTACTACTTCATGAATTACATATAAAAATGAATAATGTCTCAAACAATGTTTAATTATTAAATATACATTTATTGTTCAGAATTTTCATGAGTTTAATAAAACTTCCAACATCTGATTACCTGGAATCTCCTCAAAATTTTGATTGTATGATTCAATGGTTTCTAAACAGTCAATTAATTCTTGGTCCAGAGACTCATCCATGAAATCCAAGTCAAGAAAATCTTCTTCAAGAATGTCCTCATCCGTAATTTCAAAAGAAATATTAATGGTCTCTTCTTTACCTTCCATTTTCTTGCTGTAATTTGCATAAAAAATAACTATATCAGTAGAGTTAGGGCACTGTTGGGTTTAAGTTCAGAGAGGTACTTCTGAGTTTTTAACAGTGAAGTTATCTTTGGGCAGTGTATGGTATCAGGCAGGAAGTAGAAATATAAAAAAGTGCATGTGATGAAGCCTAAGTAAATTCATAATTATACCAGAGAAGCCTAACTCAATCCATAACTATAACAGAGAAGCCTATCTCAATCTATAACTATAACTGAGGGACAGTAAATAACTAACAGAAAACGTTTTTCAAAATTAACTTAAAGTGCACAACATAGTTCCCCTTACAAATTAACAACTTACCTTTCAGAAAGCAGTTGAGGTTTTGAGAGAAAATCCTTTATAAATGTACCTCAGGTAGTACTAGTCAAAATGGCCGTGTTTCCCTCTCATTTTTCATATATATTCATGTACATAACCAATCAAATGTCAGCACATAAAAATACAAAACGAAAGTAACATTTTATTTGGTTGTAAATTCTAACACTTTCATATGTGTTTTTGTCATGTAATTTACCTCAGGATATTTAGACAGGGCTACAGCCCAAATGGCTCTATGGAATTCCACCAAATTTGGGAAAATGGTAGGGACTGGTATGTAGTAGGGCCTATTCTATATTTGGTGAAAGTCTCTCCAGTGGTTTTTATGTAAATTAACTTCCACATTTTTTGGGGAGCGCTTACCGGTGCGCGCCCCGGTACGCGCACCGGCAGCGCAACGGGAGTCCTCCATCTTGTGTTTCGGTACAATTGAGACACAAGATAGAGGACAAACAACGTTCATTGGGAATGGGTAAAAGTAGGCACGGTAGAGACCCCCTGACCCGTTAGGTTTTTTTTGGGGTTTTTTTTTTCGCGGGGGGAGCGCCCAGTACGCGCACCGGGGAGCGTACCGGGGAGCGTACTTTGGTGAAAATTAGTGAAAAAAGTTAGAGTAAAATAATCATTTTGAGTGATCAGAGGTAGGGTAGCCCTGAAAAATGCTTTTGGGTTCTGTGGCTGATTTAGGTACCTACAAGTAGGTTCCAATGCACAGTCTTAAATTCAGGAGGGATATTCTATTCCCCTCATCTGAGAAGTGCACACCATCTCCTCTGTAGATATCTTGCATGTTGTAACGCAAGTTATTGTTGTATATTGAACCCATTCCATAGTCTCTCATGTAAGCAGAAACAGATTTATTCACATGTTTCCGTGCTTTCTCAAATTGTGGATAAAATTGGTTGGACCACTTCCATTTCTGTCTTTGGCATATATTGGAATATACAAAGGCAGTTTGTGGAAAAAGTGCCATCAATTGTTCAAAGGTGTCCTTTAAAAGCATTTCCAGACCTACCCCAGTCAAAGTGCCTAGGTCATTTCCACCACAGTGCAGAATTATGAGGTGAGGGTGTGGCAGATGCAAAAAGGTTTTCACCAATGGTATCAATTGGTGACATCTCAATCCTCTCTGGCCAATCCACTTGATGTCCACATTTGGTAAATCAAGGTTGTGAAAATTTCTGATAGCTGCGTACCTTTGAGCCCAGTGGATGTAGCTATGTCCAATAATCCAGACAGAATACATGGTGAGAGGAGGTTCTGGTGCAGTCAGATGAAGTGTGGAAATTAAATGGCAGTTGGAACAGTAGGAGATTGCAAAAAAAAAACTGAGGAGTTTCAGTGCTCTTGAATCACAAGCAATGATTGGTGGATTCAGTTAGGGTGCATGGTTCTGTTCTGTGAAAGAAGTAATTTGAATGGTTAAGAAAAAGTCATTTAAAGAAACATTGCACTGGATAAGCTGGTGTATTGAGAGGTCAAACATCCTTGCTGAGTTCATTTGCAACATTGTAGAAAAAACTTTTAAACCCGAGAGCTCAGTGAGGAGGGATTTGCTATGGTAACAGGCAGAAAGGGCTGAGAGGGGAAGGGTGTTGGTTTTGAAATAGTGAGGGAAGAGTTTTAATTGGTTAACATGAGGAATATGTGTGTAGAATTAGAGGTTTTCTGTGCCATTCATGGTTGCAGTGTCTGGAGTGCATACCTTTTGCTCTGCTAAAGAAATATTGGTGTGTGTGTCTGACACTGTTCTCAATCTCCCAAAGCATTTGTAAAGGTGAGTAATGATTCATTTAATATAGATAGAGACTTGTATGCTCTATGGAGAAGATTTGGAAGCACATTGTGGTTTTTTAATGTTGCTTTGTGTCATGTTTTTTGATAATGCTTGGTAAAAAGATTTTGCTGCATAGAGAAATTGTATTTTGAAGTTTCAGTAGTGACATGGAATGCTTGTACATAGGACCTGTGCTGTGTTTCTTAAATGTGATGTGAAAAACGATTTTGGGGAAAATTAATGGCTTTTACATTTTTGAGAAGGAATAAATAGTGTCTGCATGATTAAAGAAATAAATTTGAACCTTTCACAATGATGTCACCTGTGTTAACTCAGATTAGGAAGCAGATTGAGCTTCTTTCTTCTTGGTTTGTGTCATGTTTTTTGATAATGCTTGGTATCAACATTTGCAAAATAGAGGAATTGTACAGAAACGTTTGACCAGGAAATTTCCAAGTTTAAGGTGAAATCAAGTGAAAGGCCAAATTTTAGTTGTGTGTGTTGTCGACGAACTCATTATAAGCATCAGACTAGATTAGTTGATTTATATGTAAAAAACGAAAAGGTAAATAATAATAAGTGGAAGGATTTTGCAACTTATTTGTTGGTAGAAAATTGTTTTGATTTGGGTTCCGATCAACGTATTTGTAAATATTGTTATAATAAATTAAATGAAAACAGAATGCCTGCTAGAGCTGTTCATAATAATCTGGAGTTGGTAGACATTCCTTCTGAATTGATGGATTTAAATACCTATGAGTCTATTCATTCTGATTCAATGTGTGCATCCTTTGCAGGCTATTGTTCGCATGGAGCCTAAGATAGGGAAATTGCCTCCTTCAGATTTACAGAGAGGATTAAAGGGAAGAGTTGTTTATTTGCCTCTAGATTTCAAGAAAAATATTGATACAATTGGTGTAGAAAAAGTGGAAGAGGAACCTCTGGTTATTCTAGTTAATGGGGTTCCGACAAAGAGTAAGAAAATCTGGCAAGATTTAGTGGATGTTAGGAAAGTCAAAAAGGCAACGTTGTATTTGGTCAAAAACAATGAGTACTACAAACATGTATGTGTTGGAGCAGAGGAAACAGTTGCAGAAGAATACAGTGATTGTTCAGCCGGCCAAATTGAAAAAGTTGATGTGTCTAGAAGTGAAGAAATATATGAACATTATACTGTTCATCCTTTGCTTTCCAAAGACGTAATGGGAATGCAATTGACTTGTTTCAAATGAAAGCAGCAAAAGGAAGTCCCATTAGTGTATGGGAAGAAAGTTTGGAAGCTCGTTGTTTTCCACAGTTATTTCCAACAGGTCATGGTGGATGATAGGACGATCGACCAGTTCAAATTCCTGCATCTGAATACCGGACATTAAGATTATATGCTGAAGAGCCTAGGTTTCGTCAATGCATTCCGTATTTGTTTAATCTACTGTATGAATGTGACTTGTCTGGGCTTTCTTATGCAGTGAACCAAACACTGAAAAGTGGACCACATCTGCAAAATGTTTCGGCGAGGGACTTTATGGAGAAAGTCAATCTGCAAGACAGTATTTTGGAATCTCAGCTAATCAATCTCATGGCATGTCAGCGTGGTACAAACGAGTATTGGTTCCGTCGTCATGGGGAATTGAAATGTATGCTAAGAAACTTAGGAACTCCTACATGGTTCCTCACTCTTAGCTGTGCTGAGTATGCATGGAACGACTTACTTCAATTTCTACAAGAGGCAAATGCAAACATACAAAATACAGAATTCAGATCCAGTGAATGTATGCAGATATTTCAATCATAGATTTGAAGCTATGATGTCTTTTATCACAAACAAAAAAAATCCTCCTCTTGGAGAGGTTTTGGATTTCTTTTGGAGAAAGGAGTATCAAGCGGGAGGTGCTCCTCACATACATATGTTGTTATGGATTAAAGATACAACGCATAGCGCTTAGAGGTGCTGAATAGTGGTAAGTATCATTTTCTATTCCAACTCCAGTCCCCGTGGACACTAGGGAAGGTGTTGGATAAAAAATTAAACGTATTACTTACCTTAGAGCGCCCCCAGCGCAATGCGTTGTAATGGTATGCGTGGTAATACCTGCGTTGTAATGGTAGTGCGTTGTAAAAATTTCATTGTAAACGTTGCATACCGTTATTTTCAGGTCACATGACCCGACGCACTTACGCTACGCGCACCGGGGCGCGCCCCAGGGCGCGCCCGGGGGTGCTTACGTTGCGCAATCGTATGCGCTCGGGCGCTTCCGGGTGCGCTTACGCCATGCGTCATAAGACGCATCACGCCGCTACGTGATACGTCACGATGATGTTTTCGTTCACGGCAATAGCGCTAACGGGACGCTCACCGGTACGCCCGCCGCAACACTGCGCTTACCGGTGCGCTCACCGGTACGCGCACCGGGAGCGCTCCAGGGCAAAAAAAACCAAAAAAGGAAAAATATACATAAAAAAATAGTATTACATAAATATACAATATAAAATTCATTATAAAAATATTATATTTCATAGCTATAGAGATTTGCTATTCAAAATCCTTTGAAATTCACTGAAAAAAACATAGGTTTGAGGACCTATATATAGTTTGGAATTAGCATTTACAAAACCTATGAAATTCACTGAAAAAACCATAGGTTTCACACCAGTTATAGTTAGGAATTAGCATTTAAAAAACCTATTAAATTCACTGAAAAAACCATAGGTTTGACACCAGTTATAGTTAGCTGGAAATTTTACTGACATAAAACCATTGAAATTCCCACGTTATAGTTAGTTGGACTCACTATAACTTGCGCGCCTGCAATGCACTGCTGATGACGTCACATATTACATCACTCATGACATGGTCAGTGACATCACTCATGACATCACTGATGACACCATCCTTGTGACAGAGTGACAGACCTCCTTTCAGTGTAATGTAACCCTTGAAACACATATTCAAAAATAGAAACTAAAATTTACAAAAAAATGGAGATACCCATACCAGTTACAACAACCAATTCAGAAATTCCACCATCTATATACACATCCACTCATTCACCAACAGTTGTATATAGTCACTCATACATATACTCACTCATCATATGTAGTGATACACCTATACATCCTGTTACACACCGACAGTCATCCAAAAGTTACTCACAGACATACTCACACATGCAAATAAACTATTGAACATCCATTTATTTGCATATACAGCTATACACACACTACCACCTTACTACTAAGGAAACTTACACATACTTACTCTCTTAAACAATCACTTATACAAACACATACTTATTTAAACAGGAACTCTTACAATCTCTCACTCTCACATATACTCACTTATATACATCAATACTCACATATACTAGATTAAAACATATGTAGTTACTGATAAAGACACTAGTGAGACAGTCATTCACTCACTAACACACACATATACACACTCATCCACCCATACAGACCTGCACATATGCTGTCTTCAAAGCACATACAAACAGTGAGTCAGTCATTGATGCATCTATGTGCTAAGTAATACCCCCACCAAACCATACAGACACTCATACTGATACTAAAAAAATATATATATTAACCCATATACACACCCATGTAGCTACTCACCAACCCATGCAGCCACTTATACACAAAGTGAAACACTGATACATATATATAAATATTTAAACATTACTCGCTAATATATGTATTCACTAAGATACACTTAATAACATCCATTTAGACACCTATTTACACATTTATTCTTCCATCGACCTTTACATATACATATATAAAACATATTTATTATTCAGAAAGACACACATTCACTGGATGGTGTCATCAGTGATGTCATGAGTGATGTAACTGACCATGTCATGAGTGATGTAATATGTGATGTCATCAGCAGTGCATTGCAGGCGCGCAAGTTATAGTGAGTCCAACTAACTATAACATGGGAATTTCAATGGTTTTATGTCAGTAAAATTTCCAGCTAACTATAACTGGTGTCAAACATATGGTTTTTTCAGTGAATTCAATAGGTTTTTTAAATGCTAATTCCTAACTATAACTGGTGTGAAACCTATGGTTTTTTCAGTGAATATATATATATATATGTATATTCACTGAAAAAACCATAGGTTATAGACCATATATAGTTAGGAATTTGCATTTACAAAACCTTGAAAATTCACTGAAAAAACCATAGGTTAGAGACCATATATAGTTAGCTGGACATTTTATTGACATAAAACCAATGAAATTCCATATATAGTTAGTTGCACTAACTATATATCGCGCACCCGCAATCCACTGCTGATGATGTCACATATTACATCATTCATGACATGGTCAGTGACATCACTGATGACATCTCAAATGACATCACTGATGACATCACTGATGACATCTCAAATGACATCACTGATGACATCACTGATGACATCATCTAGTGTCTGTGTGTTTTTGTAACGTTTAAATATGTTTTACATATTGAAGAATGAGTGGATGTATGGAAGATTGAGTGTGTGTGTGGCTGGCTGGGAGGTGTGTGACTCTGTGCATATCAATGTGTACTTGTATCAGTGATTGTATAAGAGAGTAAGTATGTGTTAGTATATGTGTGAAAAGTATGGTGTTCTGTGTTTAACTGTATAGATGAGGAAATCGAAGTGTGATTGATTCTTCACAGGACTGACTAGGTGTATGAGTGCATATGATAGTGTTGTAATAATGAGTGACTGTATGTATGAGTGATTGTATGGGTGAATGAGTGAATGTGTGTGTAGACGTAGGAATCAGTGAGTGCGTATGTAGTAACTGGTATTGGTGTGTCATGATGTCATCAGTGATGTCATTTGAGATGTCATCAGTGATGTCATTTGAGATGTCATCAGTGATGTCATCAGTGATGTCACTGAAGTATGGTGTTCTGTGTTTAACTGTATAGATGAGGAAATGGAAGTGTGATTGATTCTTTACAGGACTGACTAGGTGTGTGAGTAACTCCATGGATGAGTGGCAGTGTGTGAGTGTCTGCATAGGTGTATGAGTGCATATGATAGTGTTGTAATAATGAGTGACTGTATGTATGAGTGATTGTATGGGTGAATGAGTGAATGTGTGTGTAGACGTAGGAATCAGTGAGTGCGTATGTAGTAACTGGTATTGGTGTGTCATGATGTCATCAGTGATGTCATTTGAGATGTCATCAGTGATGTCATCAGTGATGTCATTTGAGATGTCATCAGTGATGTCATCAGTGATGTCACTGACCATGTCATGAATGATGTAATATGTGACATCATCAGCAGTGGATTGCGGGTGCGCGATATATAGTTAGTGCAACTAACTATATATGGAATTTCATTGGTTTTATGTCAATAAAATGTCCAGCTAACTATATATGGTCTCTAACCTATGGTTTTTTCAGTGAATTTTCAAGGTTTTGTAAATGCAAATTCCTAACTATATATGGTCTATAACCTATGGTTTTTTCAGTGAATTTCATTGGTTTTTTAAAAGCTAATATCTATAGCTGTAAAATATATTCTTTATTACGTGACGTATCACGTAGCCACGTGAGACGCCTCATGACGCGTCGCATAACTGTGACGTATCGGCTCTGCAGCGCAAACAAAACCCGTAACGTAAGCGTGCCGGAGCACGCTTACAGATATATCTTTTTTTTTAACCTTAATTAGACAAAATCCACACGTGCACATATCTTGAGGCCTTGCAAAGGCACATCAAACAAACAGTCCCTACAATTTTGGCAAGTTTGCTGGAAATCTATTCCCTTAATTTTTTTTTTACTGTTTCTCTTGGTTTTCCCCTTGTTACGCTTACCGGGACGCTACCCGGTACGCGAACCGGACGCTCTAAAAAGACAAGATGGCGGACTCCCATTACGCTGCCGGTTAGCTGCCCGGTTCGCGTACCGGGAAGCGCCTCTACCGCGAAAAATCGCGGGGGACTTTAATATCCCCCTCATCAATCCTAGGGGGTCAGGAGGGGTTTACCTTGCCCCCTTTCCTTCATTTCCCCCTTCTTTTTTCACCACATCTTGTCTCTCGAACCTACCGAGAGACAAGATGGCGGCCGCTCCGGACTGTTTACAATGTTGACAGCTACGCTGCCGGTTAGCTGCCCGGTGAGCTGCCCGGTTCGCGTACCGGGACGCGCCTCTATGGCGTAAAATCGCAAAAAAAAAATAATAATTCTTTTTTGCCCCGCGGGGCACTTTAATATCCCCCTCATCAATCCTAGGGGGTCAGGAGTGGTCTACCTTGCCCCCTTTCCTTCATTTCCCCCTTCGTTTTTCACCACATCTTGTCTCTCGATCGTACCGAGAGACAAGATGGCGGCCGCTCCGGACTGTTTAGAATGTTGACAGACACCGGAGAGCCAATCAGCTTCGCTTTGCGAAGTTCCGTTACGCGTCAGGTACGCGAACCGGGCGCTAACCGGAGCGCTGTCACAGATATATATATTTTTTTAAACGTTAATTTCTCAAAATCCACTGGAGCACATATATTGAGACATAGCAAAGGCACGTCGGGCAAACCATATCTACAATTTTGCCAAGTTTCATGTAAATCTATTCAGCCGTTCGAGCTAAAAGTGAGTCCAACCGCCCTATGGAAAAATGAATGGGAAAAACGCGTTTTGGGACCCCCCTTTTTTCTCGGCCCCCCTTGACGAAACCCCCCCAAATTTTCAGGGGCTGCTCAGAAACAAAATGTGCCATTTTCCTGAAAATTTCAGCCAATTCCGTCCACAAACGCCAAAGTTATTAGACATAGAATTTTCAGAAATCCCATAGAGAAAAAATCCTAACTATATATACCCACTGGCTATCGCCAGTAGGTAATATACATATATAAACATATATAATCTGCATATCTATATAAATATAAATGCATGCATACATATACATATATGCATACATATGCATGTTATTTACATGAAAGTTTTAAAAACACTAATAAAAGCAAAGCTAAAAAGCCACCTCATTACAAACAGAATGGCTTTAACTTAAACGAGGGCGAGATCTATTGCATTTTCAATGCTTGTTTACTTTGGTTCTATCAAGAAGGCATTCAGATGTGTCACACATTTGCCATAAATTCTGAATGTTAGCACTCTAGTTGCTCATTAGATCACTGTAGTAAAGCTAGTGCTCACCAGGGAAGTCTGCTGCTAACCATGGTTTGCAGCCATTTTCCCGCATTTTTTATCCCGCAGACTTTCAGTCCGCATACCATTATCCCGCAAGGTCATTGACCTCGCATACCATTATCCCGCATTTTTTCAAAACGCATATGCATTTATCGCGCATGCCTTTACAAAGAATTACGTTTTAAAGGCATGTATGGTAAATGCATTTGCGTTGTGAAAACCACGATGACGAGAGAGGTAAGTGGGTTTGTGTTAATTTTTTCGTGGGTTAGTGATTGTGTAGTGTAGTGTAGTGTTGTGTAGTGTAGTGTTGTGTTAGTGTAGTGTAGAGTTGTGGTGGTTGTTTAGTGTAGGGTCATGCTGGGGGAAGTGTTTTAGGGTTTAGGGTTGTGTTGTAGTGTTTGCGTAGTGTAGGGTCATGCTGGGGGTAGTGTTTTAGGGTTTAGGGTTGTGTTGTAGTGTTTGCGTAGTGTAGGGTCATGCTGGGGCTAGTGTTTTAGGGTTTAGGGTAGTGTTGTAGTGTTTGCGTAGTGTAGGGTCATGCTGGGCGTAGTGTTTTAGGGTTTAGGATAGTGTTGTAGTGTTTGCGTAGTGTAGGGTCATGCTGGGGGTAGTGTTTTAGGGTTTTGGGTAGTGTTGTAGTGTTTGCGTAGTGTAGGGTCATGCTGGGGTGTAGTATTTTAGGGTTTAGGGTAGTGTTGTAGTGTTTGCGTAGTGTAGGGTCATGCTGGGGGTAGTGTTTTAGGGTTTTGGGTAGTGTTGTAGTGTTTGCGTAGTGTAGGGTCATGCTGGGGGTAGTGTTTTAGGGTTTTGGGTAGTGTTGTAGTGTTTGCGTAGTGTAGGGTCATGCTGGGGTGTAGTGTTTTAGGGTTTTGGGTAGTGTTGTAGTGTTTGCTTAGTGTAGGGTCATGCTGGGGTGTAGTGTTTTAGGGTTTTGGGTAGTGTTGTAGTGTTTGCGTAGTGTAGGGTCATGCTGGGGGTAGTGTTTTAGGTTTTTGGGTAGTGTTTTAGTGTTTGCGTAGTGTAGGGTCATGCTGGGGGTAGTGTTTTAGGGTTTTGGGCAGTGTTGTAGTGTTTGCGTAGTGTAGGGTCATGCTGGGGGGTAGTGTTTTAGGGTTTTGGGTAGTGTTGTAGTGTTTGCGTAGTGTAGGGTCATGCTGGGGGTAGTGTTTTAGGGTTTTGGGTAGTGTTGTAGTGTTTGCGTAGTGTAGGGTCATGCTGGGGGTAGTGTTTTAGGGTTTAGGGTAGTGTTGTAGTGTTTGCGTAGTGTAGGGTCATGCTGGGGGTAGTGTTTTAGGGTTTAGGGTAGTGTTGTAGTGTTTGCGTAGTGTAGGGTTATGCTGGGGGTAGTGTTTTAGGGTTTAGGGTAGTGTTGTAGTGTTTGCGTAGTGTAGGGTCATGCTGGGGGTAGTGTTTTAGGGTTTAGGGTAGTGTTGTAGTGTTTGCGTAGTGTAGGGTCATGCTGGGGGTAGTGTTTTAGGGTTTAGGGTAGTGTTGTAGTGTTTGCGTAGTGTAGGGTCATGCTGGGGTGTAGTGTTTTAGGGTTTTGGGTAGTGTTGTAGTGTTTGCGTAGTGTAGGGTCATGCTGGGGGTAGTGTTTTAGGGTTTAGGGTAGTGTTGTACTGTTTGCGTAGTGTAGGGTCATGCTGGGGTGTAGTGTTTTAGGGTTTTGGGTAGTGTTGTAGTGTTTGCGTAGTGTAGGGTCATGCTGGGGGTAGTGTTTTAGGGTTTAGGGTAGTGTTGTAGTGTTTGCGTAGTGTAGGGTCATGCTGGGGGTAGTGTTTTAGGGTTTAGGGCTGTGTTGTAGTGTTTGCGTAGTGTAGGGTCATGCTGGGGGTAGTGTTTTAGGGTTTAGGGTTGTGTTGTAGTGTTTGTGTAGTGTAGGGTCATGCTGGGGGTAGTGTTTTAGGGTTTAGGGTAGTGTTGTAGTGTTTGCGTAGTGTAGGGTCATGCTGGGGGTAGTGTTTTAGGGTTTAGGGTAGTTTTGTAGTGTTTGTGTAGTGTAGGGTCATGCTGGGGGTAGTGTTTTAGGGTTTAGGATAGTGTTGTACTGTTTGTGTAGTGTAGGGTCATGCTGGGGTTAGTGTTTTAGGGTTTAGGGTAGTTTAGTTGTTTAGTGTATGCTAAAGGCATATTCGTTCTAAAAGTTTTCGTTATTTTAATTTGCGGCCTAATAGTACATGCGGGATTTTTTTTGCGGACTGATGGTATGCGGGATTTCGTCATATATTCGCTAATCATACTTTCTATGGCAAAATGAACCCCCTCATTTTGTTCCTTTTTAAATTAAATGTTTTAAGAGTTACCACTTTATTCCAATAAAGATGGCTTCAGGTGTGCCATCCCTTTGTAATAAGTAGGACTGTTAGCACTCTAGTTGTTCTTTAGAACACTCTGGGACATTCTGTCATTGGGCTATAGTTGGGCTACATCTGGCTGATATTTGGGCTACATTCGTTTTTTTTGTCTCTGGTGGCCATCTTTGGGCTACATTGGGCTACATTGGGCTACATTGGGCTACATTGGGCTACATTTGGGCTCCAACATATATATAGCCCAATGTAGCCCAATATATATTTTTCAAAGTTAATTTTCGTAAAAACCACTGGAGCCTATATCTTGAGACATAGCAAAGGCACATCGGGCTACCAGTCCCTACAATTTTGCCAAGTTTGGTGTAAATCCATTCAGCCGTTCAGGCTAAAAGTGAGGCCAACCGCCCTATGGAAAATTGCATGGGAAAAACACGTTTTGGGACCCCCCTTTTTTCTCGGCCCCCCGAACCGACGAAACCCCCCCAAATTTTCAGGGGCTGCTCAGAAACACAATGTTCCATTTTCCTGAAAATTTCAGCCAATTCTGTCCTCAAACGCCAAAGTTATTCGACATAGAATTTTCAAAAATCCCATAGGAAAAAAATCCTAACTATATATACCTACTGGCTATCGCCAGTAGGTAATATATATATATATACACATATATATCAACAAAAAGCTTCCCACAAAGCCCCGAGAAGCATGAGCTGCACTCCCACCCTGGCAAAATCTTTGTTAATCACTTTGCCACTGGATTCAAGCAAGCCTGGCTGAAGACGGCTGGAATGCCAGAAACCAGTCTTAGGAAGCTTGATTCTGGTCCAGGAAAGGCATGGCTTGGCAGTTCAGGCTAGATTGTTCCCATGAGGCACAGGGTCAGACTGATTTGCATATGGCCATGTCTGAACTAGGGTGGCAGAGTGGGCTAAATAACGGTGATGGATTAAACCCAGATCTGTTGACTGGGTGTGAGTGTTTGATTGGTTCAGATGCTCCGTCCATCACCACCAACTTTTGTACCGCTTTGTTTCAGCATGCAGCATTATGCCTTGCTCATGGGTATCAGCGGCTGCTTGTTGCTTTATGTCTACCAGGACTTCAACATCTGGAATCAATTTATAACGCTCCAATGTGCCTCTCCAGTGGGACACAATGCATCTTGGTCCTGGTAGTTCAATAGTAAAGGAATTACAAAGTCCAGTAAATATAAATATATATATATATATATATATATATATATATATATATATATATATATATATATATATCCACCAGTAATCGTGAACAAGGAGATTTTTTCTCTGAAACGCGTCGAGTGAGCTGCACTGAAATAAACACACGCTGAATTCAAGGAAGGTGGCTTGGACATCGTTTTGTTACCTACATGTTAGAACGATTACTGGTCGATTGTTGGGAGTTGCGATCCCGTCCTGGCCCGCCTCTGCGAGTGGCTGGGGGTTGCCTACTAGCGGTCGCCAGTAGATAGTTATAGTTAGGACCTATTATCCATAGGAAATTGGTAACATTCTTTTTCCAATAACTTTGACGCCGGTTGACGAATCATCGCTCAAATTTCAAAACTTAAGGTTCGCTCCAGTCATCTCCTATCTTAAAAACTTTAGGGCGATCCAGCAAGCAGGGGCCGAGAAAAAGGGCGGTACCAAAACGTTTTTTTATCCATGTTAATTCCCATAGGAAACTTTAGGCACGACTACAACCTGAACTGCTAAACAGAATGACCACACATTTGACAAAAAGGTAGCCCTTGGTTCAGAAAGAACTCTTTTTGTTAAATGGTGTAAATCCGTTAAGTAGTTTCTGAGAAATAAAAAAAAAGAGGTCAAAAAATGCATTTCCCATAGCAAACTTTAGTGAAGGCTACTACTTGAACTGCTTAACGAAATTACACCAAATTTGGCATGAAGGTAGCCCTTGCCTGAGAAAGAACTCTTTTTCTTAAATGGTGTAAATCCGTTCAGTATTTGCTGAGCAAATCCACCCCAAAAAGTATCGATATATAGAGGCGCAGTGGATCCAGGCACCCTTCGAATCAGTGGCTTCATGCTAATTGGCTGTCAACACTCCAAACCAGGAAGTGTTGGCCGCCATCTTGTGCCTCGGGAGAAAAGGCATGTCCTTATCTAATCACTCTGCTGAAACATAAGCGCTTACAAACTTATCCTGCTGTCAACTACCAGCACTCTAGGAACCCAGTCACTGTCTATGCACTTGCAGAATGACTCAGGCATTGAGACAAGCAGTTGTACAGTCAAATGTGCACAATGTATGTGGTGCCTTAACCCCTTGCAGACTACTGAGTAAGTCCTGCAAAAGTCCAGGTAATAATGTGCAAGGGTAAAAACCCAGGCCAAATAAAAAACACAATGTCTGACAAAAACAAGTATGCAGGGAGGTAGACACACCATATGGTGTGTCTACCTCCCTGCATACTTTTTTCTCCTTATGGTATGTCTACCTCCCTGCATACTTGTTTTTGTCAGACATTGTGTTTTTTATTTGGCCTGGGTTTTTACCCTTGCACATGATTGCTTTACCCTGACCCAGGAGATTTATCCCATTCAGGGGGTCCTTGTTATTTTGCCATAAAAAAAGTCCAGGTAATAGTCATGGTTGTCTGGAATCACACTGTGAGTCTGTGTCCACTCCTACCATCATCCTGACAGAAGCATGCCCTTATGTAATCACTGTGCTGAAACATAATCACTTATAAACGTATCCTGCTGTCAACTTCTAGCACTCTAGGTACCCAGTCACTGTCCATACACTTGCAGAATGACTCAGGCATTAAGACAAGCAGTGGTACAGTCAAATGTGCACAATGTATGCGGTCCCTTAGCCCCTTGCAGACTACTGAGTCAGTCCTGCAAAAGTCCAGGTGATAGTCATGCTCGTCTGGAATCACACTGTGAGTCTGTGTACACTCCTACAATCATCCACACAGAAGCATGTCCTTATCTAATCACTCTGCTGATAACATAAAGGCTTATAAACGTATCCTGCTGTCAATTACTAGCACTTTAGGAACCCAGTCACTGTCTATGTACTTGCGGAATAACTCCGGCATTGAGACAAGCAGTGAAACAGTGAAATGTGCACAATGTATCCGGGCCCTTAACCCTTTGCAGACTACTGAGTCAGTCCTGCAAAAGTCCTGGTAATAGTCATGCGTGTCTGGAATCACACTGTGAGTCTGTGTCCACTCTTACAATCATCATCATCAGGATCTTTATTTCGGCAGCATGTGCCATAAAAGGTACAAATAACATTGCATCTGAAACAACTAGTGATAAAATTAAAATATTAAAACATATAAAACCAATGTACAAATATAGAAACCAGCCATTAAACATACTGCTATTGTCGATGTCATAAATTTATAATTTGACAATTGTCATACATCCCCAACTAAAAAAATATCTTCTCTTGTGCCAAACTATCCCCAAATATTTAGCTAATGCAAAGACTATATGCCCAGATAGGTCAGTCTTAAAGACCCTATATGCATGCGAACAGTGAGAGAACCCCAGGTTTTTACATACTGGGACAATCCATTTCCTCCTCGCCTGCGCGTAAGCATTACAAAAAAACAGTATGTGCAAATCAGTTTCCTGTTCGGATTTACACCCTGGGCAATGGGTCGGAGAAGATTCAGCCCATTTGCTAGTATAGGGCCGTAACGGCAAACTGCCATACCTCCATTGGAGATACAGTTTCCTGATAGTTGTTGGGAATATGACATCTAAAACAGTTTCAAACCTATAGCTGTCCTTAATTATTAAAAATGATACCGTTAAAGTGCCTAAGCCTGTTCCTTTTAAGTGTGTGGCAAGTTTGCTTTCCTGATACTGAGTGATAAGCTGCCTCCGTGTGACCCTGGAGCATGATGACAATGGGTCAGACAATAGGGTGGATAGCCCTAATTTCCCAAGTTCTTTCTTTATGTAATTTAACCAGGGAATTTTCCCAACATTTGGGAGGGTAAGAATTTCCTGCAGTTCTAGCCTGTAATTAGCTAGCTCTGGTACAGACCATATCCTACGCCAGAATATTAAAGACCGTAGTCCCATGTCTTCATCGAGGGGTCTCAAGCCCAAGTTGAGTCTCATTGGCAACAGGGGGGTGCTAGAGGAAAGTGATAGAAGCTGTCTAATAAATGTATTCTCTATTGCTACTAAATCACGGGTACACATGTAGCCCCCGAGTTCACTTCCATACATGACCGCACCCCTAGCCTGTGCTCTGTAGATCTCTTATGGGGGACCAACCGGCTTAGAAGAAGATTTATTTTTAGTAACAAGCTTAATAATTCCGCCTGCTATTTGGGCCAGCTTTAGTTGTGATTTCTCCCGTTAGTGCCCCCACAACATCTTTTCGTTTAGGGTAATTCCCAAGTACTCGAAGGTTTGAACCCTCTCAAGCCTGTTAGCACCAATATACGGGTTAGAGCGAGTTTTAGCTGGTGGGTTGAAGACCATATATTTTGTCTTCAATGCATTGATCTCGAGGCCATGATCTTTACAAAATGCCTCGAAACCATTGAGAACTCACTGAATCCCCATTGGCGACTTGGACAGCAGCAGGGTGTCGTCTGAGAACATATTCGCCGGCACCCTGCTGCCTCCAAGTTTGGGGGCATCGGTGTTTTCAACCCCATTCAGGTGGGCAATTACCCCATTGACGTAGAGGCAAAACAGGGTCGGTGCAAGCACACAGCCCTGTCTTACCCCCCTGCCAACGGGGAACCTGTTGGACAATGTTCCCTCCCTGCCACATCTGACCTGAGCATAGTTATCAGTGTGTAATCTGACAACCATGTTTAAAAGATGTTGCGGGACCCCCAGGCCAGAGAGCACGGACCAGAGTTTCCTACGAGGTACAAGATCAAAAGCCGCTCGTAGGTCAACGAATACAGTATAGAGACTGCCACCCTCCAACTGTACCGTTTTCCAGAATAGGATTGCAAGATGAAAGACTTGATCTATAGTGGATACTTTGTTCCTGAACCCGGCTTGATATGGGCTCAGGACTGAATGGTCTAGCATCCATTCTAGTAGGCGATCCAAGATCAGCCTGGCAAAAATCTTTTGGGGGACGTCAATTAAGCTGATGGGCCTATAGTTGACTGGGAGCAGAGGAGAACCCTTCTTGAAGATGGGAACAATCTCCGCCCCCAGCCAAGTAGTAGGCACCGGCATCCCTCCAAGAAATGAATTAAATAAAACCTGAAGGTAGGGAGCCCAAACCGTGGGTTCATTTTTAAATAAGTCACCAGGGAGTTTGTCCAACCCTGGGGCTTTTTCTGGAGCAAGTTTGGCAATAGCTGCCCCAACTTCTGCCAAGGTAAATTTATCCGTTTCCAGAAATGGCGTAGGGGTCAGGCCTGCCACCAGATCTTCTTGGTCCCCAGGGAGATCTACATTGGCTTGGACATACACAGATCTAAAATGATCCTCCCATACACTAGATGCAATATTAGCCTCTACTGCAGGAGTGGGATTGGCAGAGCCATTTTTGACAATCTGCCAGAATTTCTGTGCGTCTCGAAACTTGAGAGCACCCGTCATATCTGTCCAGTTGTCATTATCCCATTCAATCTTGGCATTACAAATAAGGTGTTTGTACTCCATCCTCTTAGCTCTAACCAATGAGATGTTATCATGTTGCGTCATGGCCTCTAGTAAGTCGGCTTTAGCCTTCCTACAGGCAGCGTCGTACCACGAGGTACGCGTCCCCTTCTCTTTCCCTTTCTTTACCCTCTGCACAGGGTTCAGCACCTCTGCTAGTGTGCTACACAACTCCAAGTGAATTACACCAAGTTTTCTATGGCTCTCCTCAGAGTAGGTGTGTGAGATTATCAACTTTTTCCAGGACTGGAACAGTCTTTGCATACAGCCTCTGGATATCCTTGGGGTTTCCTATAATTTTGGGCCATCGAACTCTACGCCGGTTACTAGATAAAATCGTACTCGAATCCGTGAGATCATCACCCCCCTGCATAGGAAAAGTAACGCCCGGGACCGAAATTTTTAGAATCAGCGCGTTATGGTCGCTGTCGTCTCGCGGAATTACATTAAAGTCTACAACTCTGGCCCATTCAGAAATTTCCACAAGCATATAGTCCAGGCGAGAATTATGCCCAGGTTTGTTAAAGGTTGATTTGTGAGGGATATCTCCACTTAGCCGGCCATTACAGGCCCTTAAGGAATTTGCTATGGTCAGGCACATAATTTGTGTCGCTAGTGGTGACCAAGACTTTACTGGCGGACCAGCCAGTTTAGGAATTCCCCATTGATCATCCTCCTCACTGGTTGTACCTTCTAGAAATAGTGGGAGAGGCTCAAATTGGCAGTTGAAGTCTCCCTCAACCACATACGGGGTACCTTGGGGGATGGTACTCAGAAACAGTGCTAATTCCTCGATGGTGCTAGAAACTTTTGCTATGCCCACTAGTCTTGAATAAACATTGATCAGAGCCAATTTTACGGCGTTAGGCCGTTCCAGGAGTAAACATTGGACATCTGGAGAATTAGTTGCGAGAGCCCTGGCTTTACAGCCTAGATGGGAGGCCACCCAGATGAGTAGTCCACCAAACGGGCGTCCCTTTCCCTTCCAGTTCACCCAAATTGAAAATGTATCGAATCCTACACGCTGGTGGTCTTCTCTGGCCCATGTCTCCTGGAAGAGGCAGACATCCTGTACATCTATAAATGCCCCCCAATCCGGGGAGTCGAGTTTATTAACCAGACCGGCCAAATTCCAGGTAACAATGGAGATGTAACCCCTATCACGCAGGTCTGCCTTGGAGCAATTGCTTGGCCCATTTTCACCTGGATCCGCTAAATCCCGAGTGGCCTGCAGACAATTCCGGTCACAGGGGATGGGACTCCTCTCGTTAGTATGAGGGAAAGATTTCTTACTTAACAAGGGTGCGGTAAGTGGTCCAACATTAGTGGACCGTTCACAGTGCCCATTTACTCCCCCCCTTGGGGCTACAAGGTCCATCCTCTCACCCTCTGATAGGCTAATAGGATTTAGCTGTCAGTCGACCATTTCTAGGTAACTGAATCTATTAACAGTCGGGAAGCCACCCCAGTTATCCCTATATGCTTGGTCTATAAAGCCCTGTGCCCCCCAAGTCCCCCAGTCTCCACTCCTTACGCGACGCCCTACTGTATGCCAATCACTATCGTTGTTCCAGTCACGCATCGATCCACTCCTGGGAGGATAGAAGAAGGAAAGGCTTCTAGTTGCAATCCCCTCATATCTGTCCTGTGTATTCCAAGTACATACGTAATCAGCTGTGTAAGGGTCCGCGAAATTAACCAGGATGCAATCACCCTGGACTGATTTCCTCTCATGACCCACCCATGTTACCCTACGTACCGTCAAAATCTTACTTGTTTGGTTGGATGGTAGAGGCCGATTTAAGTTGCGCCAATGTTGGACTTTATTTTTTAAAGACCAGTTGGCTTCCTCATCGGCCTCACCCAGTTCAGGGACCCCTGTCATGACCACCACATAGGGACTTGCCTCAGGGGGCAAGTTCACCGCTCGTCTCCTATGTGATCCTCTGTCATTATTATTCTTATTTGGCTGCGTCGTGTGTTCCCTAGTTGGAATATGCCCCTCCCGGGGAGGGGTAGCACAGGCTTTAGTTTTAGATGCAGTTGACTTCGCAGGGGCCAAAGCAAACTTGGGTTTTGGGTTAGTCACTGGTGCTGATGGTTTTTTAATGACGGGATCAATGGATTTAACTAAATTTAGATTAGTTCCCCCTAGTTTAGGGGTCCCCTGCGGGTTTGATTTTTTTGGGACAGCACACAAATCAGCTATCTGTTTTTCAATGTGTGCTAGTCTTATCTCAATAGGGGTGAGGTAAAGTTTAAAGAGTTCAGCAATCCTGGGTAGGAGTGAAATGTTAACCTCGTCATCCCTAACACTAATCCTATCTGAAATATCCGGGGCCACTACATTCACACTACACGATGCCTCATTTGTAGGGACATTACTAGCCGGATCAAGGACTGTAGTCTGATTTAGAACAAGAGCCCCAGAAGCCTTTCTCGATTGTTTACCCCTCTCCCTTCCTTTTTTTGGTTTGAGTTTTTTGGGATGGCTCCCTCCCTCTTGCCCTTCAGCTGACTGGCACTCAAGTCAACCGGTGAGCTAATAGCGGCCAAATCCGGGGTTTTTTCTAGGTCGGCACTTAGTTGTGAATTTAATGAAAAATGGGACACTGATAGGTCTATCGTGCCGGGCAGGCTCTGTCTGTGGACGTGTATATCCGCGTTAGTTATTACGGGGGTTTCTAGAGGGACCAAACCCTTTGGTTGTTCGGGGGTTTTGGCTGTAGTAAAGTGGCCCATAGAAGATCTTTTTGCAAGGGCAAGGTCTTGGGATACTCTGCGTTCCATTGATGAAAGTTCTTGCTCTATGAAGAAATTAGCCCCTATGATAAAATTATCTAAAGTGCCTATTTGTGGTAACCCCCCCGCTGCCGTTTTACTTCTAGACCCTCTTATGCACATAGTTATCAAGTGTCAATAACTGGCAATAGTCTATAAAAAATATGCCATATTGGCAGACAAATAAATAAAGTATAAAACGTGCACCTAGTTTTAGTCCAATTTCGGAGTCAGAAGTTGGAGGGGTGGCCCGGCCCGGCCTTACACGGTCTCTAACGGGCTACAACGGGCCCGCCCTTTGCCTGGGCTTAGCCCGGATTGAGTCCCGTGCGCGTCCCGCGATGCGCGATGGGAACGTCAGTTAAGTTGAGAAAAGGAGGCGGGGCACTCCCGGGAAGAGGCACCAGCTGTAGAAATTACAGGGAATGCTGGTCCTCGCAGTCCTGGGCTCCCGCTGTGGGTCCTAGTGGTCAGGGTCCTCCATAGTAAAGCAGCCTCCAGACAGCCACGTCAGGGAAAAGAGCACGGAGATAGTCCACGCCGGTTCGGGAAGGAAGCAAACACCCAAAGTCCTGCTGCGAGCGGCTCCCGCGGAGCGGGGGCCGCGAGCAGTAATAAGCCGGTGAGAGGAGGCGGGGCACGCCCAGGAAGAGGCACCAGCTGTAGATGTAACAGGGAATGCTGGTCCTCGCAGTCCCGGGCTCCCGCTGTGGGTCCTAGTGGTCAGGGTCCTCCACAGTATAGCAGCCTCCAGACAGCCACGACAGGGAAAAGAGCACGGAGATAGTCCACGCCGGTTCGGGAAGGAAGCAAACACCCAAAGTCCTGCTGCGAGCGGCTCCCGCGGAGCGGGGGCCGCGAGCAGTAATAAGCCGGTGAGAGGAGGAGGGGTACCCAAAGTCCTGCTGCGAGCGGCACCCGCTTACAATCATCCTGACAGAAGCATGTCTTTATCTAATCACTCTGCTGAAACTTAAGCGCTTATAAACTTATCCTGCTGTTAACTACTAGCACTCTAGGAATGCAGTCACTGTCTATGCACTT
Organism: Lissotriton helveticus; assembly: GCF_964261635.1. Lineage (NCBI taxonomy): Eukaryota > Metazoa > Chordata > Amphibia > Caudata > Salamandridae > Lissotriton > Lissotriton helveticus. The sequence goes on along the minus strand of NC_136059.1, from coordinate 219,659,512 downwards.
GCAGAATGAGTCAGGCATTGAGACAAGGAGTAGTACAGTCAAATGTGCACAATTTATGGAGCCCCTTAACCCCTTGTAGGCTACTGAGTCAGTCATGCAAAAGACCAGGTAATAGTCATGCTTGTCTGGAATCACACTGTGAGTCTGTGTCCACTCCTACAATCAACCTGACAGAAGCATGTCCTTATCTAATCAATCTGCTGAAACATAAGCACTTATAAACTTATCCTGCTGTCAATTACTAGCACTCTAGGAACCCAGTCACTGTCTATGCACTTGCAGAATGACTCAGATATTGAGACAAGCAGTGGTACAGTCAAAACTGCACAATATATGCGGTCCCTTAACCCCTTGCAGACTACTGAGTCAGTCCTTCAAAAGTGCAGGTAATAGTCATGCTTGTCTGGAATCACACTGTGAGTCTGTGTCCACTCCTACAATCATCCCGACAGAAGCATGTTCTTATATAATCACTCTGCTGAAACATAAGCGCTTATAACATTATCGTGCTGTCAAGTACTTGCACTCTTGGAACCCAGTCTATGTCTAAGCACTTGTAGAATGACTCAGACATTGAGACAAGCAGTGGTACAGTGAAATGTGTACAATGTATGCAGTCATTTCACCCCGTGCAGACTACTGAGTCAGTCCTGCAAAAGTCCAAGTAATAGTCATGCTTGTCTTGAATCACACTGTGAGTCTGTCCACTCCTACAATCATCCTGACAGAAGCATGTCCTTATCTAATCTCTCTGCTGAAACATAAGTGCTTATAAACTTATCCTTCTGTCAGCAACTAGCACTCTAGGAACCTATTCACTCTCTATGCACTTGCAGATGAATCAGGCATTGAGACAAGCAGTGTTACAGTCAAATGTGCACAATGTATGCGGTCCCTTAAACCCTTGCAGACTACTGAGTCAGTCCTGCAAAAGTCCAGGTAATAGTCATGCTTGTCTGGAATCATACTGTGAGTCTGTGTCCACTCCTAAAATCATATTGACAGAAGCATGTCCTCATCTAATCACTTTGTTGAAACGAAAGTGCTTATAAACTTATCCTGATGTCAATTACTAGCACTCTAGGAACCCAGTAACTGTCTATGCACTTGCAGAATGACTCAGGTATTGAGACAATCAGTGGTGCAGTCAAATGTGCACAATATATGCGGTCCCTTAACCCCTTTCAGACTACTGAGTCAGTCCTGCAAAAGTGCAGGTAATAGTCATGCTTGTCTGGAATCACACCGTGAGTCTGTGTTCACTCCTACAATCATCCTGACAGAAGCATGTCCTTATCTAATCACTCTGCTGAAACGTAAGTGCTTATAAACTTATCCTGCTGTCAACAACTAGCACTCTAGGAACCTATTCACTCTCTATGCACTTGCAGATGAATCAGGCATTGAGACAAGCAGTGTTACAGTCAAATGTGCACAATGTATACTGTTCTTTAAAAACTTGCAGACAACTAAGTCAGTCCTGCAAAAGTCCAGGTAATAGTCATGCTTGTCTGGAATCACACCGTGAGTCTGTGTCCACTCCTACAATCATCCTGACAGAAGCATGTCTTTATATAATCACTCTGCTGAAACATAAGCGCTTATAAACTTATCCTGATGTCAACTACTAGCACTCTAGGAACCCAGTCACTGTCTATGCACTTGCAGAATTACTCAGGCATTGAGACAAGCAGTGGTATAGTCAAATGTGCACAGTGTATGGAGTCCCTTAACTCCTTGTAGTCTACTGAGTCAGTCCTGCAAAAGTCCAGGTAATAGTCATGCTTGTCTGGAATCACACTGTAGGTCTTTGTCCACTCCTACAATCATCATGACAGAAGCGTGTCCTTATCTAATTACTCTGCAGAAACATAAGTGCTTATAAACTTATCCTGCTGTCAACTACTAGCACTCTAGGAACCCAGTCACTGTCTATGCACTTGCAGAATGAGTCAGGCATTGAGACTAGGAGTGGTACAGTCAAAAGTGCACAATGTATGCGGTGCCTTAACTACTTGCAGACTACCGAGTAAGTCTTGCAAAGGTCCAGGTAATAGTAATGCTTGTCTGGAATCACACTGTGAGTCTGTGTCCACTCCTACAATCATCCTGACTGAAGAATGTTCTTATGTGATCACTCTGCTGAAACATAAGCACTTATAAACTTATCCTGCTGTCAATTACTAGCACTCTAGGAACCCAGTCACTGTCTATGCACTTGCAGAATGACTCAGGTATTGAGACAAGCAGCGATACAGTCAAATCTGCACAATATATGCGGTCCCTTAACCCCTTGCAGACTACTGAGTCAGTCCTTCAAAAGTGCAGGTAATAGTCATGCTTGTCTGGAATCACACTGTGAGTCTGTGTCCACTCCTACAATTATTCCGACAGAAGCATGTTCTTATATAATAACTCTGCTGAAACATAAGCGCTTATAACATTATCGTGCTGTCAACTACTTGCACTCTAGGAACCCAGTCTATGTCTAAGCACTTGCAGAATGACTCAGACATTGAGACACGCAGTGGTACAGTGAAATGTGCACAATGTATGCAGTCCTTTCACCCCTTGCAGACTACTGAGTCAGTCCTGCAAAATTCCAAGTAATAGTCATGCTTGTCTGGAATCACACTGTGAGTCTGTCCACTCCTACAATCATGCTGACAAAAGCATGTCCTTATCTAATCTCTCAGCTGAAACATTAGTGCTTATAAACTTATCCTTATGTCAACAACTAGCACTCTAGGAACCTATACACTCTCTATGCACTTGCAGATGAATCAGGCATTGAGACAAGCAGTGTTACAGTCAAATGTGCACAATGTATGCGGTCCCTTAAACCCTTGCAGACTACTGAGTCAGTCATGCAAAGGTCCAGGTAATAGTCATGTCATGCTTGTCTGGAATCACACTGTGAGTCTGTGTCCACTCCTACAATCATATTGACAGAAGCATGTCCTCATCTAATCACTCTGTTGAAACGAAAGTGCTTATAAACTTATCCTGATGTCAATTACTAGCACTCTAGGAACCCAGTCACTGTCTATGCACTTGCAGAATGACTCAGGTATTGAGACAAGCAGTGGTGCAGTCAAATGTGCACAATATATGCGGTCTCTTAACCCCTTGCAGACTACTGAGTCAGTCCTACAAAAGTCCAGGCAATAGTCATGCTTGTCTGGAATCACACTGTGGGTCTGTGTCCACTCCTACAATCATCATGACAGAAGCATGTCCTTATCTAATCACTCTTCAGAAACACAAGTGCTATTAAACTTACCCTACCGTCAACAACTAGCACTGTAGGGACCTATTCACTGTCTATGCACTTGCAGATGAATCAGGCATTGAGACAAACAGTGTTACAGTCAAATGTGCACAAGGTATGCGGTCCTTTAAACCCTTGCAGACTACTGAGTCAGTCGTGTAAAAGTCCAGGTAATAGTCATGCTTGTCTGGAATCACACTTTGAGTCTGTGTCCACTCCTAAAATCATATTGACAGAAGCATGTCCTCATCTAAGCACTCTGTTGAAACGAAAGTGCTTATAAACTTATCCTGATGTCAATTACTAGCACTCTAGGAACCCAGTCACTGTCTATGCACTTGCAGAATGACTCAGGTATTGAGACAAGCAGTGGTGCAGTCAAATGTGCACAATATATGCGGTCCCTTAACCCCTTGCAGACTACTGAGTCAGTCCTGCAAAAGTGCAGGTAATAGTCATGCTTGTCTGGAATCACACTGTGAGTCTGTGTCCACTCCTACCATCATCCTGACAGAAGCATGTTCTTATCTAATCACTCTGCTGAAACATAAGCGCTTATAAACTTATTGTGCTGTCAACTACTAGCACTCTAGGAACCCAGTCACTGTCTATGCACTAACAGAATGACTCAGACATTGAGACAAGAAGTGGTACAGTGAAATGTGCACAATGTATGCGGTCCCTTCACCCCTTTCAGACTACTGGGTCAGTCGTGCAAAAGTCCAGGTAATAGTCATGCTTGTCTGGAATCACACTGTGAGTCTGTCCACTCCTACACTTTTCCTGACAGAAGCATGTCCTTATCTAATCTCCCTGCTGAAACATAAGTGCTTATAAATGTATCCTGCTGTCAACTATTAGCACTCTAGGAACCCAGTCACTGGCTATGCACTTGCAGAATGACTCAGGCATTGAGAAAATACCTAAGCACTTATAAATTAACTAAGCACTCTTTTTGCAGCACTGTCATCATTCTAGTTACTAATGATGTTCTTATAGAATGACCTAGGCACAAACACAAGTACACGTACACTATTCTGTGCACAATCCCTACAAACCTCTAAGCAGATACATACTATTGGTAAACTCCACTAAATACTGTAGTAGTAGTTATGCAGCCTAGGATTCCTCCTGTCAGTCTCATGCAGTGCGTCAATCAGCTATCCAGAACTATGTTCTTATTGTATCACTCTGCAAAACCTAAGCACTTATGGGGCAGATTTACAAGCCCCCTGCGCCACTAGTAAGTCACTTTTTGTAACATAGTGATGGTGCTGAGGACTCCTCCATATTTACAAGGAGAGGAAAAGCCACCCTGCATGGCTTTTCTTCTCCTTGAAAATACAACCTATTCAAAGGCAGCTTTTTGCGTTGAAGGGGTGTTCCATGGTTGTTGCTGTGTCTGTTCCCTCACCTATGGAATAACACATCTTAAGACTTACGAGACCGTGTAAATCCGTCGATACATGTGAATGGTACACCACCCTAGAGGTGGTGTAGCGAGGCACAACAATGAGAAATGTTTTCATTTCTCCTCGTGTTTTCCTCTTTCAATGCATGCTGCATTCCACAGCACACATTGAAGGAGGAAAATGCTTTTAGTGATTGTTTTTGTGCAGGAAGTAGTCCCTTCCTGCACAAAAACAATCTCCCCACAACACAGATATCCTTGCACCATGGTGCAAGGTAGCCTGCGTCACTGCATGGCTGCAGTTTGTGTGCTAGTGCAGAGGTGGCACAGAATTGCAACATATTCATGTAAATATGTCACATCCCTGTGCTCCAGAAGTGCCGCAGCTAAGTGCTGCTAAAGGGCTTGCAGTGTCACGCTGCAGCATAAAGATGCCCTATAAATTCACCTTACAGTACTAATGCATTATTTCAGTCAATCATGCTCTACACATACATTCAACAAAACTTTCAGACATTACCATGCATTTACAGTTCTTTTTTTAAACCAGATAAGGTAGTTCAGAACTTTTTTTTCTTCTGTTTTCTATTTTCTTTTTTAGTTTTCTAACAATTTTGTACTTTTGTTGGTGTTGTTTAAAAATTAAACAAAAAAGGAAGTAAGTAAACAGTTAGCTTTTAGAATTCAACATCATTCCAAAAACCAAAAACATTTGCATTTGTGGTTCCATTGAGCTGCACACATAGCGTCCACTGACTGTTCACCATAACAGATTATGGTTTTGCACTTAGTGCAGTGCTGCTGCAGAAAAGCAAATTCTGGGCGAATCTCTACTGGTGGTGCTGAAGTGGACGCCCTGGAGGTGCTAGCAATGCCTGGTGGTGGATTTTTGTGCTGCACGCCTCTTTCTTCTCATGTCAGATTCTTCAGGTGAATGGTCCGCAGATGTTTATATATACTCGCTGTTCCACAGGAGTATTACTTGTCACTGCTTTGCGACAGGACCCTGTCACACAGCAAGCATGTGACTTTTCTTGCGTTGACCTTTTTTTCTCCGGCAGGAAAGGTGGAAAATTTCCATACCACTGACCCTGCTTGGTTGGATCTTCCTCCAAGATATCTTTATGTGAAGAATGATGAGGAGCTTGCAAACCAGATGCCATTTCTGCAATGCAATCCAAAACCAGTTCTGGAAGAAGAAGAGATGTCTCTCATCAACTGTTCCAAACAGAATAATTAAAATGGGTGGGGGTCCTTCAATAGCTACAGTGGCAAAAGTTATCAATCAATCAAATTGTTTTTTTTTAGGTCACATGGGATTGGTGCACCGTGCATTCACGAAGCGCACACCCGACGCAACTTCGCAAAAATATATTTAAAAATAATATGTTTATTACAAGTAGAAATATATTATTTTTATGAATACCTTAGACAATCTTTTGCCCTAATATGTACATTAAAGACACAATAACATATCATTTTGAACATAAAAAATTTCACGGGAGTGGGGGGCGGAGCTTGCCGGCAACCGAAATGGCCGCGCTAGCCTAGGGCTCTGCTCGGAGGCTCCTAAAATCCTGCATTATCCTTCACCAACCGAGACGCATACTGGATAGAATTGTTTCCCCGCACTCCTGAGCGGACGCGGCACCGGCGACGGAGCGCCTGAAGCCGCACAGATCTGTGAAACGCCTGGGAGAGAATCTGAGGCTAACTGGGTCGCAAGCCGCGACCCACAGTGCGGCAGGCTGCCGACGGACGTGCTTCAACGTGCGGCCGATAGGCCCGCCCATAGGGGGTCTTGGTGCAGCGACTCCCTGACAGAGGAGCGAGAAGTGCCCACGGAGCTGAAACAGCGTTGGTGGTTGGACCTGAGGTGAGGCGCAGCGGCGCACTCCCCGAGCGCGTAGCTACCAAAACTCGGAAAATCCCGGTTGCTGTGGCGAGCGAAGAGAGCTTGGTCGTGCGGCTCCCTTGGGCGGAGGCGCACTTCACGTGTCACGGCCGGTAGCAGGGAGAGATACCATGCCATCCCTTTATATGGCACAGTGATGTTCCCGATCATTGCTTAGTGTGGAGTACCCCTCGACGGGGGCCAACAAGTAAGGCCCACAGGTCAGAGGAATACCGGCAATACCTTGGAGGGCCCCTCTGGGAGAGACCGAACTGCCGGTGGCAGAGGAGTGACGTGGAGTGCAGCCGAGCACGAACGCCGTCAATCTGGTGCACGCGGAGCTGCAAACTGTGCTAGGGGTGCCCGGACGCTGCGTCACTGCTCGTGTGCGGTTGGGACCGCACCGACTACAGAGCATAGGTGAGGCGGTGGGGACGCTGAGACGGCTGGAGGCCTAGCCTCACAACGAGACGGTGGTAAGCGGATCTGGGCCTCCTTGGCACTTTGGGAGCTGTGTCGGGAATGGGGAGACCCTGCAGCAGCGGTGGTGATATACGAAGGCAGCAACCCGCGGCAGGAGAGACTGGCTGGATTCGACCTGGGGATTCCCCCGCCCCCCTCCTCCCCCCCTTCTTTCCCCTGCGGCACTGGTGAGGGAAGCGGAGGCTCCAATGCATGGCGGAGGCTGACCACGGTGACGCACTAGCTGAGCGCTGTAATGCTGGACTGGCCGAACGTGCTAAAACCTACTGAGGGCTCCCCGGGGTGGATGTGGAGTGCGCTACTGCCCACCAACAACGCTGAAAAGTGGTGGAAGGAGGCTCGATCAGCGGAAGCCGCAAGGCCAGGGAGAGCAGTTGGCCTGGGCCATTGGTTGACTCATGGGTGGGAGACCAACCGCATAGCAGGACTCGCAGCGTTCCCCGCTCCACGAATCGAACTGACACAACCGCTGCCATGTGTAAGGGGGATAGAACACAGACTAAGCTCACTTTTTGCCAGAGGAGATCCAAGTCGCAGGAAACTACGAACGCTGAGCCTGAGAACTTGCAAACAGTGGATGCATCTACTGCCTCATCGGACATAAAAACTATCTTGCTCACTATGGAGAAAGGCTTACAGACGAGCATGACCGCCCTGGGCTCCAAAATTGATGCACTGTCCTACCGGATGGATAGAATGGCGGAGAGAATAGACAAACACGCAGAGCGGCTTGATATGTCCGAGAGACGCCTCACAGAAGTAGAGGAAGCGCAGATGGAACTGGGCAAGGGCCACAAAAAGATGGGAAAAGCAATGCAGGCACTGCTGGACAAGACCGAGGATCTGGAGGCACGCTTGCGCCGAAGTAACCTTCGAATTACAGGCCTTCCCAAGACGACGCAGACGGGGAATATGGAACGCTTTGTTGAGAAGCTCCTGGTGTCTCTGTTGGGGGAAGACTCCTTCTCCCAGGTTTTAATTGTGGAGAGGGTGCACCGTTCGCTGGGCCCGTGCCCGCGCCCGGGCATGCCACCCCGCCCTATAATAGCCAAACTACTCAACTATAGGGACAGGGACGCAGCCTTGCGGCTAACCCGGGAGAAGAAATCGCTGCAATGAGGGCTCAGAAATATCTCTGTACCCGGACTTTACAGCTGGGGTGCAAGAGGCCCGTAAGCATTTCGCCCCCTACAAAAAACAACTCAGAGAGCAGGGGCTGGACTATGCTATGCTCTACCCAGCGAAACTGAGAGTTAACAGGCAGGGTCACTCCCACTTGTTCACTGAACCCCGCGCATTGCAGGAAGCTCTGAGGAACTGGGCAAAGGAGCGCCACAGAGACAACCCGGAACAGCGCACGGAGGTAGAGGCGGATAGCCATCTGGATGACCAGGAGTAGCGACTTTGTCGAAGCTGACCAGAAGAGGTGGTAAGATGGACGGGGGGTCTCTTCTGGAAGCAGGTATGCTTTAGACTGGGTCTGCGGACGATGTCATCCTGCGGCACAGGTATGCGGGGATGGGGGGTTATGGTAATGTGACTGGAAACAAGTAACCGATTTGGACTCATGTTCAGCAGGGGCTGAGGAGTGAGCGTTGGTGACTTTCGCTACGATGTCATCAGAGGGCTCCTTCTGGGCGGCATATCCTCTAAGGAACTGGGGATGCTAGCTCTTCCACATGACCTCAGCTAGCTGATAAGACTACGGGCCACTAATGGTCCTCTGTATAGTCGGTTGTTGAGACTATGGAGCTTAGGCGGGGGCCATAAGAGGCTACTACAATGCACGTTATTTCAACATAGACTGATGGAGGCATGGCAACCTCGGCCCCTGCGCAAGATGCTCCCCAATGACTCAGTTGAGTCGTCAACCATGAGTGTTGGGATTGAGGGAGGAAGGGATGGATACTGGATCGGCAAGGTCAGGTTGGGGGTGGTCTGCTGTGGGTGGGGTGTGGGTCGGTTGGAAGACAGTTTCCTGTTTTGGGATGGGTTAGGGAGTTTTTTTGTGGTTCTTTTGCTATTGCACAACCCCACTTACGTTGCTGCAGGATCAGCTGATACACGCACTCTACATACATAATGAGAATGACCGCTGCACCTACTATGTCTGATGGTCCCCCCTCGGCTACCCTCCGAGCTCTCACTTGGAATGTGCGTGGCCTTAATGACCACCGGAATATCAGAAAGGTGCTGCACTATTTACAGCAACATGATGTAGATCTTGCTCTCCTGCAGGAGACACACCTACCGCTCACGAGCAGAATGCTGCTCAGTAAGGGATGGGCGGGACATATAGCAGCAGCGGGCTTCACAACCCATTTCAGAGGAGTGATAACCTGGGTCAACCCTAGATCAAAACTATCTCAGACCCTCCTGTCTGCTGATCCGGAGGGAAGATACGTCTTGTCTCGCTGTGCGGTGAGGGGCCTGGATCTGTTGGTAATAAATGTGTATGGTCCAAATTTCGATTCCCCGGAGTTTTTTCACAAGGTGGTTAAAATAGCACGCGCATATCCAGCAGTGCGCATTCTGTGGGGGGGACATCTGAATTTGGTGCTAGATCCTGCACTAGATAGGTCTTCAGGCCCGGTCCGTAGGACCTCTGCGGTGGCACTGGTGGTACAACAGGCGCTCACAGTGCTTGACTTGGTGGACGTATGGAGGAGTAGGAATAGGGAACCAGGGGGGTACACGCATTACTCTGCTTTCCATAACATAAACACTAGAATAGATTATTGGTTGGCCTCCTCCTCCATGCTCGCCCAGATAGGCTTCTGCAAGGTCTTACCCAGGACATCACTGCCCTTTGCTGCTGGTGCTTGAAACTCCTCGGAAATATATACCTCCGTTCACCTGGCGCTTTCCACCTTATTCACTTCTTGACCCAGTGTTCAGGGGGGAGCTGGCAGAGGAGATAGACATCTTTTTCTAAGCTAATATAGGCTCTGTGGACAACTTCGCAACAATATGGGAGGCCTTTAAGGTATTTATCCGAGGGGTAGCTATGTCTAAGCATTCTGGTGTGCTAAAATCTATCCGACAGAGACTAGTTACGCTGGAAAGCCAGCTTGCAACCCTTGAGCAACGGCAACGGTCCACCCCCTGCGACACCGTCACTGAGGAGATCAAAACACTGATCTCTGAATACCATGAGGAAGCAGATAGTGAGGTGCAACATATGGGTAAATACGCCACAGCGCGCATGTACGGGGAGGGGGAACGACCAAGCTCCCTATTGGCCAGGTTGATTAAAGGGGCTACGGGAGGGACCTGGATCGCTGAACTGTGTACAGCGGATGGCACAAGGGTGTCGGAGGAAGTAGAAATAGCGGAGGAATTTAGGAGATACTACAATGACCTGTATTCCGCAAAAGTCGGAGACCTCACTGCAGAGGCGAGTGATTACCTGGACCACATTGATTTACCCCAGCTGAAAGACTCTGATAGAGAATTCCTAATGGCTCCCATAGAAAGGGACGAAATTATAGAAGCTTTAGCTAGCATGCGTTCTGGCAGTGCTCCGGGAGCTGATGGGCTTACAGTTTCATTCTATAAAGCCTTCCAAGACAAGTTACTCCCACACTTAGCTAAGTTATTTAACGACATTTGTGTGGAAGGAGCCATGCCGCCATCGATGAGGGAGGCCCTCACAGTTACCATACTTAAACCAGGGAAGGAGCCTAGTGAGTGTGGCTCATATAGGCCTCTCTCGTTGATGAACGTGGATACCAAAATATACGCCACGGTACTGGCGACCCGCCTTGCCCTTTTGGCGCCTGTACTGGTGGCGCCGGAACAGGCTGGATTCATACCCAGCAGAAACTTGACGTATATTTTACGCACAGTCCTAGGCACCATGCAACTCGTGCGACAAGACACAAGGGCGATTGCAGATTTCCTAGACATAGAAAAGGCATTTGACTCCGTTGAATGGCCATTCCTGTCCCTGGTACTGCGGCGGTTTGGTCTGGTTGAGCCGTTCCTGCAAATGATGGGGGCACTGTATTATAAACCAACAGCACGACTCCGCCTGGGAGACCTGGTTACCGACCCCTTCCAGATTGGCAGAGGAACAAGACAAGGCTGCCCTCTCTCCCCACTGCTATATGCTCTGGTGGCGAAGCCGCTGGCTTGCGCACTGTGTGAATACCATGGACACGAGGGAGTCAGTTTCCCGTCCTACAAGATCGTTGTCTCGACTTACGCGGATGACACCTTGTTGTATGTCCGAGACCCGGAACTCAACCTGTCCCCGATGCTGAGAGAAGTAGTGCGCTTTGGCGCTATCTCTGGCTTGAAGGTTTATTGGACGAAATCGGTTGCTTTCCCGCTAACCCCGATAACAAAGCAATTTGAAATGGAGTTCCCTCTGCAGTGGTCCGAGGATTCAGTCAGGTACCTGGGAATAAGGATGCACACGGACTCGGAGACGATGCTGCGAGAAAAATACGGTGTAGCCTGCAGCAAACTAGAAGACAACGTTGAGACGTGGTGTAAACTGCCCCTATCACTCATGGGCGCATTGCCCTTATGAAAATGTGGTTCTCCCCAGATTTCTTTTTTTATTTAGTGCCATACCGATGGTACTGTTGAAGGGCTTCTTTGAAGCTCTGACGCAGTTAATGGTTAATCTGGCCTGGGCAGGCAAACAGCCCAGAGTTAAGTGGTCTAAACTGACACTCCCATACGAAATGGGCGGATTAGCGGCCCCGGATCTGGAACTGTACTACAGAGTGGCGCAGGCGGCACATCTTCACACTTGGATCCATGGGGATGGTAGCATACCCCACCTGCGGATTGAACGCCTATTCGCGGAGCCACTGCCACTACCGACTACGATTTGCCGTCAAGTGGACCGCAGGACGGGTATATTGGACTCACTCTTGGCCACGAACCACGCCTGGAATTCTGTACTGCAGATGCAGCGAGGTGCCCTCATGTACTCGCCGTCCATGCTCGTAGAATGAGCCCACTGGCTATCGCCACTCACGGAGCGTGGCGTAATACTTGCATTGCACCAACTAGGTATCACCACAATGGGAGACATGTTCATGGACGGGAGGGCCAAAGAGTGGGGCCAGGTGGTGTCAGATACCGCTCAGGCCTCATTGTTGCTGAAGTTTCAGTTTCACAGGGTACGCAGTGCTTCACAGGCATTGCTAGGCCCGGACCTGTCGGAGCCTCCGGAAGTTCTGGAACTAACATATGTAATTGAAGCCGAGTCGCCCGGGAAGCTGATAACTTCACTGTATAAAACAGCAATGAAGCACAGGGAACATCAGTTTGTGAAGGCTAGAGCTGCCTGGCAACAGGACTTGCAGATCACCATTGACGATGAAATATGGAGATACTGCAGCATGAGCACGAAGAAAATATCTCTCAATGGTAGACACAGACTGCTACATTTTAAATTCCTCCAAAGAGTATATTACACGGCAGAGAGGTTACACAGATACGGCCTCAGGATCTCAGCGGAATGTGATCACTGTCGAACACAAGTGGCGGACTTCTTTCACCTGCCGTGGACGTGCCCGGCGATCAGCAGATACTGCTGTGACGTCTAGGTGGAACTAAACCAGATATTGGGTACTGACTTGACCCCTGACCCGGCACTAGCACTGATGGGTTACTCCAAGCCGCTGCCGGTTGCCGTTAGGCGCCTTGCGGATATGGGATTACTGATCACCAGACGGGTGCTAGCGATGTGCTGGATGAGAGGACCACCGCCCTCAGTCAAAAGGTGGACGCACGACATGATGTATTGTTGCACTCAATCGGAGCTTTATAGCAAGCTTTTGCCACCAACCAGCCGACCGAAAAACATCTGGGGCTTATATAGGTTCAGCTTGTGAAGTGTGGGAAACGGGGAGACAGGGAGAGAGGATGAGGTTGAGGAGGAGGGAGTACCCGAGGGCGCGCAACCAGATGATGAAGTGTAGCCCCTAGCTGGATGGAGTGATTGTTGCCGGGGTGTCTGAGGGACTGAGTAGAGCTCTGCAGCGGTCTAGATACAGAGGCAGAAAGCAGAGTTTACTAGTAACTGAGTGAGGACAGAAGTGCATGGGAGGGAGGGTGGGGCGGTGTTACTATTGAGTCCTTGGTTAAGTTAAGGCCTAATTGGGATTGGGGCTAGGGGCGAAGAGGAGGTCGGAATGGTGAACTGTACTCAGCACCAGGTTCAACAGAACTGCTAGGGAAGTGGGGAGGTAGCATTTATCACCTGGCGACTCCCTTTCCCCTCTCCTTCCCCTCCTTTCCCCTTCCCCCCCCACTTTTCAGCCCTGTTTGTACTCGGATATATAATTTCGCCGCCGGACCCCCGGGTTGTCGGCTGAAAGGCTGTGTTGTACTAGATCGAACTAATCACTGTCCTTGGTTAATTGAAGTGGCCGGCCTCCGGGTTGTAGGCCAGGAGCTGTGTAAGACACGTCTATCACCCAATAAAGGTCTTTTAAAATAAAAAATAATAAACAATTTCACGGGAGTCGCGCACCCAGCGCGCCCCAGCACGTATATGACGTCATGTGGGGCCCGCCACTGCACAAGCGTCGCATATCGTAATATGCATTTGTCGCGAATGCGCGGGAGGAGGAGTCGCGGATTGGTCGCATACTGGTTGCGTACACCACATAACATTGTATGTATATGATGTAACTGCAAAAAACACGCACTCGTCACTCACCATACGTGGATCCTTTGTGACTTTTCCAAAATGGCAGCTAGAATACGCGGACCTGCTGCAGAAGGTACTCTTTGGGTGCGCAACTCCCCAAAAATGTTTGAAATTTTTTTTTTAAAAGAAAATTATATAAATATATTAAAATACAAAAAAAACTCAATAATTCAAAATATTTCAGTTTTAAATGTATTTTATTTTTTTTTGCAGTTTTCTGAAAATTATATAATGTTGTTTAATAAATAAAATATTTATAAATAAACAGTTAAAAAACTAGAACTCCAGTACCAAAAATAGGTATAACTACTATTGCACTTAAAAATTTGCATTTACAAAATCTTTGAAATTCACTGAAAAAACCATAGGTTTTAGAGACGTTATAGTTAGAAATTAGCATTTAAAAAACCTTTGAAATTCACTGAAAAAACCATAAGTTTCAGAGACGTTATAGTTCGGAATTAGCATTTAAAAAAACCTTTGAAATTCACTGAAAAAACATAGGTTTCATGAGTGTTATAGTTAGCTGGACATTTCACTCATACAAACCATAGAAAATCCTCCGTTATAGTTAGTTGTGCTAATTATAATTTGGGCGCCCTTAATGCACTGCTGATTATGTCACATATTACATCATTCATGACATGTCAGTGACATCACTGATGACATCACTGATGACATCTCAAATGACATCACTGATGCCATCACTGATGACATCATCCGCGTGACAATCTGATACACCTCATCACACACTACTATAACCTTTGATTACTCACTGTAAAATACAGAGCTCCATATTTGAAAGCATTGACACGCACATACCAGTTACTACACACTGATTCCTAAGTCTACACACACAACTGTCCATTTTCCCACAGAATAATTTATACATGCAGTCACTGATCAATGGTAACACTATCAAATGTACTCATACACCTACATAGACATTGACACATCAGCAGTCATCCTTGTCGATTATGCAGTGATGCTACTCACTCATGAAAAGAATCAATCACACTTACATTTACTCACCTACACAGTTAAACACACAACACCTGATTTATACATACACATTGTAAATCATAGTTACTATGTTAAAAAATGACTATTACAATTATACACTCATTCATAGTTACTTTCACAATCACTGACTCTTACGTATACTTATTTATACACACCAACTCTCATATACAATGTCTTTTATTTTTCTACTTTATTGGAGATGTACCACTTACACATATATTCACTTACCAACACACAAATAAACACACTCAGACACGCAAACAACTGTTTCCATAATCACTCCTAAACCCATATGCCTAGACAATTAACCACTCACACATCTATGCATAGAGTTACAACTCTCCCACCCAACCACAGATACACTCAGTCTCCCTTACAAATACTCAGCTCACTAATCAATAACTAATACAGACACTCATATAGTAGTGACCAACGGAAGCAACAGGTTATACAACAACAGAGACAGTGATACACACATTCACATAGTTTGGTTAATAACCCATATACTTAATGAGACACATTTCATTACTCACTTAAATAAACAGTCAGACAGCTACTAAATCCTCCATCCAGACAGTTATATAACCACTTCAAAGAATTTTGTTGCATCCTCTGCTGTTTTCAGGAAAAACGAAACCGGACCCAATCAGGTAGTTTGCCAAGTTTTATTTGTGCAACACAACCACCGCCATGACGCATTTCGAGCCCTTGAGCCCTTGATCACATGACGTAGTTAAACATACCACCACCTTTTAAAGTGCATTCACGAGTCATCTGACCACTGGGCCTGAGAACATAAACAACAGACTACCGCCTGATTTCAGTAACATTCCGAGGAGGAATAAAAACAATGTTTACGCAAACATTGTTGCCTGTAAAAAGATTTACCCCCCCACGAAAAACCCCGCTTTCACAAACCGCATAATGTCACTCCTGCTATGCATGTCACTATTAATTCCCTTTGCAGTACACCTTAATACTATGTGCAAATATCCCCAAATGAATAAATAGAATAAAATCAGAATAAATAAATAATTATATATGTACATATCTCAATATACATCATTCATATTGCGATTTGATTCATTGGTTGTGCAAATCTGCTACTGTAAGTGCAAAAACGCATTTGGGTATGTGCAAGTGTGCTCATAACAATTGTAAACAATAGGGTTAGAGATAGCGGTTCAAATGTAGCCCATGTGGGCTCTCTCAGATACTTGAAATCACTGCGTTCCAACTGCCCTTTCAACGTGGTAAAAAACTCTATCATGCAATCTTAACGGAGTAAAAGAAAAAGAAAACCAAGAATAAATGTTCCTGTCACCTCGTGTGTCTAATAGACCAATAACTACACCATTTTTCTTTTTTTAAAAGCAATCTCATGTTCGGATGTGTATAACATTCACTGGATGATGTCATCAGTGATGTCATTTGAGATGTCATCAGTGATGCCACTGACCATGTCATGAATGATGTAATATGTGACAACATCAGCAGTGCATTGCAAGCGCGTGAGTTATAGTTAACACAACTAACTATAACGGAGGAATTTCTATGGTTTTGTATGAGTGAAATGTCCAGCTAACTATAACACTCATGAGATGTCATCAGTGATGTCATGAGTGATGTCACTGACTATGTCATGAGTGATGTAATATGTGACGTCATTAGCAGTGCATTGTGGGCGCGCCAGTTATAGTGAGTACAACTAACTTTAACGTGGGAATTTCAATGGTTTTGTATGAGTAAATTGTCCGGCAACTATAACTGATATGAAACCTATGGTTTTTTCAATGAATTTGCATGTTTTTTTAAATGCTAATTCCTAACTATAACGTGTGTGTAACCTATGTTTTTTTTAGTGAATTCGCAAGGTTTTTAAATGCTAATTCCTAACTATAACGTGTGCGAAACCTATGTTTTTTTTAGTGAATTTGCAAGGTTTTTTAAATGCTAACCCCTAAAAATATGTGTGAAAATCTATTTTTTATTATGAATATAAATACATCAAAACACTCAAACTAGTTTTTTTTTGTTTGTTTTTTTGCGTGCGCGCAACGTGCGTGTACCCCTTCACTCAGTTTAAAAAAACACAAAATGGCGGCTGAAGGGTGCGTGCACCGTGCACGCACCTCGCGATTTTTGAAAAAAAAAATTTTTTTTTTGCTCATCGAGGTCCTTCAGGGACCCCCTGAGAAGGACTAGGGGGTCAGGAAGTGTATACCCTGCCCCCTTTTCCTGTTTTCCACTTTTGTTTGGAACTCTCTTCTGCCTCGGGGGTGCGAGCACCGTGCTCGCACCTTGCGATTTAAAAAAAAAAAAAGGTATTTTGGGCCGTTGGGGTCTTTAAGAGACCCCTTGAGAAAACCTATGGGGTCAGGGAGTCTGTTCCTTGCCTCCTTTGTGTGTTTTGAAACTTTTATATTAATCGAGTAATACGTCATTTTCAAGCACCGTGCGAGCCCCGTACGCGCACGTCAAATCATGTGACTCAAAAACAACACTTTTTATTGGTTAATACTAGTTACTATTCTGGAATCTTAAAAAAAAACACCCACTTCCCTCACTATTTGCTTTATTCTCCTGGAAGAAGGACCCTTTTTGGAGCTGCAAGCAGAAAAATCAACAGGATGGCAGAAAGACAGGAAACAACATCTTCTTCTTCTGACTCCCACCTAGAATATCGCCAGTGAGCCAAGAAGGGGAAATCTTCTTTTATTTGGAAGTTTTTTTCTTTTCCTGAGGGTCTGAAAAAGGTAAATGCCCCTAAAGTAACGTGTACCCTTTGTGGTACTGTTCTTTCAAGGGGAAACCCTCTAAAAAAATACTCCTTTTCAATTCATACCATGATCAGACATGTAAAAAATGTGCACCCTGTGCAATATGCCCAAGTAGCCACAAGAGCTCTGGCCCAGCAAATTCCACCAGCTGTGGCCAGCACATCTACAGCTCCACCTCCATCGCCAGCAACAGCAGAAATGGACCTTAGGCCATATTTGGCGCATGTGCATATGCGGTGCAACAAATGCTTTGATCTTGTTGTATATGGAGAACAGAGCATGAATCTAATTGAACGCAGCATTCACAACCATAAATGCTCTGAAAGGAGGTAATTTTTTATTTTTTATTTATTTTGTTCTTGTTGAACAGTTTCCATGTTGCAGTTCCTGAATTTTCTTCAAAAAACAAAAAAAATATAAAACTTTAAAAAAAGGAAAAAAAAATATAAAAGAACAAAAGAAAAAAAAAGTTATTTTCAGAACTCATTCACTACTCCAAAAAGGGTTGTATTCCTAACACACTGTGTCGTTAATTTTTTTGAATGAAAGCGTAGTGTATAAATGAATGATTGAAATGACTGAGTGAAGGGGAGGAAGTGACTGAGGGAAGGAGTGAGAAAAGGGGAGTTTGGTGAGTGACAAAGGGGGAGTCGAAGAGTGACTGAAAGAAGGGTACTAAGGGTAGGGGAGTGAGTTAAGGGGAGTGAAAAACTAAGGGAAGGGCAGTAAAGAAAGGAGAATGAGGGAGGGGAGTGAGAGAAGTGGAGCAGGGGCAGAGACAGGGAAGGGGGGGAAGAGACTGAGGGAATGAGTGAGGAAAGGCGAGTATAGTGAGTGAAGAAAGGGGAGTCAAAGAGTGACTGAAAGAAGGGGACTAAAGGTAGGGGAGTGAGGTAAGTGAAGAGAAACAGTAAGGGAAGGGCAGTAAGGAAAGGAGAATGAGGGAGGAGGAGTGAGGGAACTGGAGCTGGGTCAGAGACAGGGAAGAGGTGGAAGGGACTGACGGAGTGAGTGAGGAAAGGGGAGTATGGTGAGTGAGGAAAGGGGAGTCAAAGAGTGACTGAAAGAAGGTGGACTAAGAGTAGGGGAGTGAGTTAAGGGGAGTGAAAAAGTAAGGGAAGGGCAATAAGGAAAGTAGAATTTGGGAGGGGGACGGAGAGAAATGGAGCAGGGGCAAAGACAGGGAAGGGGAGTAAGGGATGGAGAGGGGGGAAATAGAGTAAGGTAAGGTGAATGAAGTAAAGAGAAGTGGAGTGATGGTGAGGGAAGGGGTATGAGTATGATAAAAGGGAGGTAAGTGAAAGTAAGAAGTGGGGAGTGAGGAACACAGAAATTCAGTGATGGAATGGAGGGACTTAGGAAAGTATAGTGAGGGTAGGGGACTGAGGTTTTAAATAAGTGAAGGAGAGTGAGAGAAAAAGACCGGAAAAGACAACAGGGATGAGATACAGGTAGGAGTAAATGTAGTGAGGGAAGGGGAGTGACAGTAAGTGAAGGGCAGTGACAGTTAGAGAAGGGGTATGCGGCTGAGTGTTTATAGAAAGAGAGACGGAGACAGTGAAATAGACAAACACAAGAAGACTGAGGGAGTATGAAGGAGAAAAACACTTACACTTACTAAAACAGAGGAAAAGACTCAGAGACGGATGGAGGAAAGGAGAGTGATGGAGGTAATAAATGAAGGGAAGTGAGCGAAAGAGAGTGAGGAAGTGAAATAAGTTGAGTGAGTGAAGGTGACTGAGGGATGATGTTATGGAAAGAGAGTAAGGGGGAGTGAGAAGATATTGAGGGATAGAACAAGACAAAGGTAGTAATAGAGGAAGATAGGAAAGAGAAGTAAGGGACAGAGAGAGAAAGAGGTAGTTGGACAAGGTGAGTGAGGGTGAAGAAAGAGTACTGATAGTGACAGAAAGACTGTAAAGAAAAATGAAGGAAAGTAATGAGAATGAGTAAAGGAGAGTAAAATGAGTAAAGGAAGGGAAATAAGAGAGAGATTAAAAAATGAGAAAGAGAGAAAGAGAAGTAAGAAAGTGATGAATTAATAGTAACAAATATACTATCTGTGGAAGAAAAGAAAAAAATGAGTTATAATATATATTTCATAATACAAAAGAAAGTAGGAGTGAAGGAAACAGAAAGTGAAAGAAATGAAGGGTGAGGGAGAGAGAGAGAGGGACAGAATGTGTAGTGAATAAATGAATGACTAAAATGACTGAGTGAAGGAGAGGAAGGGACTGAGGGAATGAGTCGTGAAAGGAGAGTATGGTGAGTGAGGAAAGGAGAGTATGATGAGTGAGGAAATGTGAGACAAACAGTGACTAAAAGAAAGGGACTAAGGGAAAGAGAGTGAGGGAGGGTGAGTGAGAGAAGGGGAGTGGGGCAGAGACAGTGAAGGAGTGTAAGGGACGGAGAGAGGGAAATAGAGTAGGGTAAGGGGAGTGAAGGTTCAGAGAAATGGAGTGATGGTGATGGAAGGGGTATGAGGATGATAAAAGGGAGGTAAGTGAAAATGAGAAGTGGGGAGTGAGTGAGAGAAACATTTAGTTATAGTGATTAAAATTGTGGAAGAGATTTAGAGATGGATGAAGCAAAAGATAGTGAGAAAGGGAATTAAGGAAGGGTAGTGAACAAAATGGAGTGAAGGAATAAAAGAAGTGGAGTGACTGAACGTCACTGAGGGATGTTGTAATAGAAAGAAAGTTAGGGGGAGTGAGAAGCGATTGAGTGATACAGCAACACAAGGAAATGATTAAGGAAAAAGGAAACATAAGTAAGAAACGGACAATGGTGAAGGAAGACTACTTTTAGAGAGTAGAGGTGAATGAAGGGTAGTAATGAAAACAAGAAAAGGTGAGTAAGATCAGTAAAAGAAGGTTAGAAAAAGTGATATAAAAGAATGTGAAAGACAGAAAGAAAAGTAAGAAAAGTAAGAGACTGATGAAAAAATATTTTTTGTTTGTGAAACTTACCTTATAAATAATTGCAGCTTTATAATATATTTTCTTTAAAAAAATATACTATCTATGGAAGAAAAGAAAAAATTGAGTTATAATATATATTTCATAATAAAAAAGAAAGTATAAGTGAAAAAAAAATAGAAAGGGAAAGAGAGGAAGGATGACAGAGAGAGATACAAAGAGAGTAAGTGAAAGACAAAGAGAGGTAGAGTGTGTGATTGAAAGGAAATGAAGTGGTTAGACTGAGTGAGAAAAAGAAAGAGAGGAAGAGAGAAATGGAATGAAAAAATTTAGGAAAATTAGCAAAAGACATTGAAGAAAGGGGAATAAGGGAAAGGGATTGACAGATGGAGTGAGCGAAAGAAAATAAGTGAAACTTAGGAAATAGGAGCAGGAGAAAGGGAATGACAATGATGAACAGAGAAGAAAATATGAAATGGAAGAATATGACTTAGATCGAGTGAAAGGCAGTGACAGTGACAGAAGTGATAGAAGGGTGAGGAAAGAGAGAAAGATAAGTAAGAGATTCTTAAAAAAGTTTTTTTTGTTTGTCGTACTTACCTTATAAATATAATATCTCGGGAAGAGAAGAAACAACTCAGTTATAATGTATATTTCGCAATACAAAATACAAAATAATTTGTACAATATTTTAATTATTTTATTTTGCTGTTCTCAGAATGTATTGAATTTCACTTAAAACAGTGAGTGCAATACTTCTCATTATATGACAGCGGGCAAAAAAAAACACAATCACAAAGATTGTGTTTAAAAAAAAAACATACAACATTTGAATACATAATGTAAATATTCAAAAAAACATATCTTAAATGTTTTTCTCTAATTCGCAATTTCTTGTTCAAGTATGCTTCATCTCCAACAATCACAAAGTAAATAAACTTCCATACAAGCATGTTCTAACAACATTTACCCGAAGTAGTCATTTTGTTCTGAGATACTTCTCCTCATGGCCAAATAGTATGTGTAAAGTCCTTAGTTTGAAAATTACTTAATTGTACTCTTAACCTTTCTTTTCCCGACCTTTAGAATCAAAAGTTCCAACGTGTTCTCTACCATCTAACATTAGTTAAACCTCTACCTGATGCTATCACTATCTCAAATACAAGTTTTTTTTTATAATTTGGTCACCCTCACTCACAAAGTAATTCTTCACAACAGTAATCTTCCTAGGCCAAAAAATGTTCCTAAAATTTGGGTTGCAAAAACACTAGGTAAGAATTTGGTAAGTCAAAAGGCAAACGTTTTTTAAAAGTCAATTGCGTATCATTACAGTGTGTCCAGCCTTTTGGACATTTTAAATAAGCTGTGTAATGTCCTGATGTTGTAGAAGGACCATCATGGAAGATAATTGCTACAGTTACAAAAGTTCTTCCAGAAATTGATAGTTGAGATGCCACAAATTTTTTTATTGAAGTTGTCAATTTTGTTCCATCAGGTCTGCATCATTGGAGCATTAAAATTACATACAGTCCATATCTTCTTAGAATAAATAATGTTGATAACATTTCTGAGTTACATTGAGAACAGACCATGTTTTGATTTGCTTCTCTAACTAGATTATTAAAAGACACTGCTTTACAGTCTGGTAATGTTAAATATATAAATCTTTCAGTGTGTATGTCAGTACTACTTGAAAACGACAAATTGTCGCACTCATGTTGCCATTTATAAGAAAGGCCAAAAAGACTATCAATATCTACACCTTCATCTTGTAAAACAGCAAGCATATACATTAGAAATTCCTGACAATCTTGCTGAATATTCTGAGAAAATTGATTTAGTCCAGCACATATATCTAAAACATTTTGAATATCAGAAACATTTTCTATTTTAGTATTATAACTGCTACATTTCTCAAACACAGAATTCGATAAACAACAAAATGTTTGGTCCCGATTTTCAACAATCTGTTGCTGTAAAGTTTCAAGAAAAAAAACAACATTAACCACTACATTTGCATAGCAGTTGATACCAGAACTGTTTTCAAACTGAAATCCAACAAGCTCTTCAGTAGTATCCTTTTTCTTTTTGCTTCCAATCACAGGTTCATCTACTTTTTTTCTTTTCTCTACCACTTCACTACATTTTTTCTCATATGTTCTTTTTCGACCTGCCACACGCTTTTAAATTAAAGGATATTGAGGTAAACTTGGAGCATATTCTCTTCTTAACCTGTTATACTCCTTCACACAATTTAGATCTGCACTAATCTTTGTCGCATCAAAATAAATCAGATACAATCCAGATAAAGTTCTAACTCGAGTTAAAGCAACATAGGCCATACCCTCTTTGAACACAGTACTTCCAATATTTACCAAAGCACTATCTACACTTAAACCTTGAGATTTATGAATAGTCACCGCATATGCCAAACAAACAGGAAACTGTTTTCGTCGGACATATAAATCTTTCACAAGCAAAAATCGATTTGAACAACGACTGACTTGTTGTACCTTTTCAATTCCATCAAATTAGATTTTTAAAAATTCAATCTCATCTCTATTTGGGTAATTCACAAAACCAACAACATTACCCATTGCTCCATTCACCAAACCACTTTCCACATGCAAATTTCTTTGTAAAATAATCCGACAATTTAAACATACATACAGATTCTTTTCTAAACCAGCAGTTTTAGATATTGATTTCTCAAAAGAATCCAACTTTTAACTTCAACCTTTCTGACAAAATAATAGTACTTCCTTCATGCTCTATTCTATCTTTAGCTTCCAGTTTCTTAATTTCTTGATTTTCTAACTTTAACATTTTTTCATTGAAGATTGAACATTCTTGTAAAGTTGGCATCAAGCATATAACTGACTTATCTTCTGCCACTTTACTATATATATTCTCTGCCACAACATTTTCTATTGGAAACAAATTTGAAAGTAATCGTGCCTCTAAAGATTCTTTGGCATGTTCACTTATTTTTCCAATTCTTATATCTTGAAGAATATTTCCATAATCAGCATCCTTTGCCGGTCTCATATTTTGAATGAGTTCTGTATATTTGAAATGCGACCATATATTAACATTTCCAATACTTCCCAGGCACTTTCTGGTGTCTTCATGTGTAACAATTTTTAACACAGGTGTCCTTTCATAGGAGTTAGCTGCAGTAGATCTCCAAAAACGATGACGTGTTTGCCACCAAATAACTCATCATACTCTGTTTTAAGGATTTGTTGCATTCTTAAATGCACAAAGGCAAGCATTAAATTTGATACCATGCTTACCTCATCAATAATGAGAAGTTTCATTTTTTTAAGGACTATAGAAACTTCACAACAAGCTTCTCCAGATAGCTTGTGGTATTCTAATATATTTTCATGTTCGACTGGCAGCATCAATAAACGATGTAAAGTAATCCCTTTAATGTTGTGTGCTGCCAACCCAGTTGGAGCAGTGACAACACAGGAGAGTGACGACTCAGGGGCATATTATCAAGGGGGTTTATCTCCGCTTTTTTGGCTTTAAAAAGCCAATAAAGCGGAGATAAAATGATCTCCCTATTACCTAGCTGTCGCTAACACCAGTTAGCGACAGCTAGTAGGAGATAGCGACCATCCTAGGCCCAACCTAGCATGTCAGAGAAATTTATCACTAATGACATGCAAAGTGGGCGTGCCAAGATGTTAGCGACTGTAAACAGTTGCTAACATCGCTATCTCCTATTACCAACTTTTGGAGATATTCGCGCTAAGCGCGAATATCTCCAAAAGCTAACACCTGCCCTGAGCAGTTCTTAGCCATGTTATCCAATGGGAGGTGGATAACATGGCTAAGAGCATTAGCTCGGTAATGCCTGAATATCGCTGACTTTTCAGCGATATTCATGCATTGCGGCCAATTTTTATCGCATTTGCGATAAACCTTGGTAATACCAAGGTTTATCTGCGATAAAAATCGCCGCAGGTCGCGATACATTTTTGTCTCTAACCAAGCAATAGCGATAATTATCGCTATTGCTTTGTAATATGCCCCTCAGTTCTTTGCTGTAGATATGTTGCAATTCCTTTAATTAGAAAACTTTTACCAGTTCCGGCTTCTCCACTCGCGTATAGTCGGACAGGTTGAAATGACATACATGATCATTCTTTTTTCTCATGACGTAAACCATTCTCAATCTTCTCTGTCATTTCATCATATATTTGTTTTTGCTCAAGATTTATTTGTTTTTCCAATTCTTCTAAGTTTATTACATCCTCTTGAGCTTGTTCCATTGCTCTTTCCACCTCATCCATGGCAGTGGCTGCTTAATTTTGGATAATAGTTGTCCTAGTCGATCTTGACTCAACGAAGCAGAACTTTGACAGTCTTGAGAACTGTCTCTAGCAATCTCCGCTACAATTGTTGCTTCTTGCTGTATTTCGTCGTTCAACATTTGCAGATAATTACTAAAAACAGGACATTCTATACTATTTTTAGATGCGTTGAATGAATCTTCATAACTGTCAAAGTCCCCAAGTAGTTCCTCTTCTGTACGCCATGGCTTAAAGAGTTGCAAAAGAGCTAAATAGTAAAATTCCCTTTTGTCAGGAGTTTTGCAACTCAGTTTTCGGTGATTAATCAAATGTCCTTTTCTTTGTTTCACCAGACATCCTTCACATCCAATCACAGCATGTACACTTTTATCGATATCTTCTGTAATATTCTTTTTAAAAGTATAGCTTTGCAGTACTTCATACAGACAAACCTTTTCAAGCTGATTACTTCTATTTGGATAGTATGTATCCAACATGTTTGTCTTCAGAATATCTGTACTGTTTGGTTCTTTCTGTGCTAAATTTCTTGAACAGGTTTCAAAACTCGGTTTCGTGTTCTTGGAAGACCTAAACTCACCCAAATGATTGTTCTAAATTTCGCATATAGACTTGCAGATGATAATCGATCAGAACATTCATATGCTCCAATTTCTTGATGAGACAACATCTTCAAACTGTAGCTATACAATTTCTTACTTAGGCTCTTTTCATGAGAAATTTCTTCCCACATTTCCTTCAGTCTTTTCAGATTTGGTGATGTAAGACGTTACATATCGAGCCACAGAAATAGAGTTGTCTGCAACATATTGAATATCCATGTTAGCATTCCACAAGGACAAAATGACTGGGTTATAGTCATTTATGTATTTTGACTCTTCACTTCTTCAATTGTAGGTATTTTTTGGTGATCTTCTTGTAACAGTATGTCGCAAAGATGACATAAAATTGTTCACTCTTCCTTTTGAAATTACTGGTCGTGGAAATCCAAAATGACATTCGGTATAGAATGTATCCTTTGATTTGAACTTTCATCGACAGTATTTGCCACAACGATGGCTTTGAAATCGTAAGACTTTTCCTCTTAAGTCCTTATCTTTTGTACTTTTGGGTATATCACATGTTGCATATTCTTCAATGAAAGACATTACAGTGTCATCTGAGTCTGTTCCAAATTTGGGAGCATCTTTGATCCATAATAGCATATGAATATGAGGAGCACCTCTCGCTTGATAATCTTTTCTCCAGAAGAAATCCAGAACCTCGCCAAGAGGAGGTTTTTTTTGTTTGTAATAAAAGAAATCATAGCTTCAAATCTATGATTAAAATACCTGCATACATTAACTGGATCCAAAGAGCACAATTCTCCAGGTGTCTTGTACTTATATTTTCTATGTTTGCATTTGCCTCTCGAAGAAATTCAAGTAAATCTTCCCAAGCATACTCAGCACAGCTTAGAGTAAGAAACCATGTAGGAGCTCCTAAGTTTCTTAGCATACATTTAAAATCCCCATGACGACGGTACCAATACTCGTTAGTACCATGCTGACATGCCTTGAGATTAATTAGCTGAGATTCCAAAACACTGTCTTTCTGTTGGACTTTATCCATGAAGTCCTTTCCCGAAACATTTTGCAGATGTACTCCACTTTTTAGTATATGGTTCACTGCATAATAAAGTCCAGACAAGTCACTCTCAAACAGAAGATGAAACAAATATGAAATACATTGACGGAACCTCGGATCTTCTGCATATAATCTTGATGTCTGGTATTCAGATGCAGGAATCTGCATAGGTCGGTCATCATATCGTGCACCTTCACCTGTTGGAAATAACTGAGGAAAACAACGAGCTTCCAAGCTTTATTCCCATACACTAATGGGACTTCCTTTTGCTTTTTTCATCTGAAATAATTCAATAGCATTCCCCATTGCTTCTTTGGAATGCAGTGGATGAACACTATAATGTTCATAAATTTCTTCACTTCTGGACACATCCACTTTTTCAATTTGTCCAGCTGACAAATCATTATCCTCTTCTACAATTGTTTCCTCTTCTCCTACGTATACATTATTATAGTATTGATTGTTTTTAACCAAATACAACGTTGCCTTTTTGACTTTTCTAACATCCTCTAATTCTTGCCAGATTTTCTTACTCTTTGTAGGCACGCCATTAACTAGAATAACTAGAGGTTCCTCTTCCACATTTTCAACACCAATTGTCTCAATGTTTTTCTTTAAATCAAGAGGCAAATATACAACTCTTCCCTTTAATCCTCTCTGTTAATCTGAAGGATTCAATTTCCCTGTCTTAGGCTCCATACGAACAATAGCCTGAAATGGATGCGCACATTGAATCAGAATAGTCTCATAGGTATTTAAATCCATCAGTTCAGATGGAATATTTACCAACTCAAGATTATTATGTAAAGCTCTAGCAGGTATTCTATTTTCATTTAATTTATTATAACAATATTTACAAATACGTTGATCAGAACCCAAATCAAAACAATTTTCTACCAACAAATAAGTTACAAAATCTTTCCACTCACTATTATTTTCCTCTTCACTTTTTAAATATGAATCAACTAACCTGGTTTGATTTTTGTAATGAGTGCGTCGACAACACACACAAGAAAAGTTCGGCTTTTCACCTGAAATGACCTTAAACTTTGTTATTTCTTGTTCAAAATTTTCTGTATTAAAATTCTGTGCATTTTCTACCACATTTCCTTCTATTACTGTATCAGTTTCTGCACTGTCTTCTTCTGGACCAAAGTAACTAACATCAATTTCTTCACAGATGTTCTTAACATCTAATTGAGATCCATGCAAAAGAGCACTATTTAACTGTTTGAGCTTAAGTGCTGGACTTTTTGCATAATACAACCTTCTCACTAATTTCCTCACTTCGGTATGATGCACTGCTAACATCCTAAAATGGTGAAAAACACTCTGGCATACTTTTTTAGAAAGACAAGCCAGAGAATACCCTTGCAGACATGTTTTTTCTCTCACTCTGCAAGGGTCTAATTCTTGCAACATTTTAACCTTTTGTTGAAGACTTTTCTTAGCATACTTACGTAAGAAATTGTGAAAAAAATCTATTGAATCCTGTCGGACACTACAAATACTACTACAATTCCAAGTGTACACTGGAGTCTTAGGACGTCTCCCTAAAACTTCATCAGCTATCACCTCTTCTGCATTTCTAGGCACAATTTTATCTTTTTCAATAGGACAACCGTCCCTCACCTCATTTGCTCGACCACTGGTGTCAACTGCATGCAACAAATAATTACTCTGAAAGTAACTCTCTTCATTAAAAAAATGACCCACAACTTGAACTATGCTTCCATTTTCCAGAAAAAACATTACAAAAATTACTTCTATTTATTTCTCTTTTCCATTTACTCTAAGCTTTTAAGACATTGATTGCCCTATTGATTGTATTTATTCCATTAAAACAAACAACTTATTTTTTGTATTAAACAAGCGTTCAATAATATTCTCAATATATATTTTTTCTTATAAAAAGCTACTTTCCTTTTAGAAATCTTTACATTTTTTAATAAATTCGAAACAACTCTGTTATAAGACATGCGCTTCCTGATTTGCGCAAACTGATTAGTACGTCTATTATTATAGACAATTTGATCACCACATAGTTGGGAAACATTTTTCTTTTTTCTCTGATTTCTCCTTGTAGATATTGACAAGTGTTTTTCATTTTCCATATTATTCAAACTTTTTTTTCTTTGAGTTAATTTCTTTATGAAATCCTTGGTTGTCTTACCAGGAGCACTCTTCTTTTTGTCCGTACTTTGAGGATTACGTAAATCTTCTAATTGTTTTTTCTTGGAAAAGTAAGTCTGTTTATATTTTTTTCTTTTTTAATTCTTGTTCGGCATGTTGATTTTTCTTTCTGTAGAAAATTACAATCTGTTATGAAGAAAGAAAAAAAATGTTATAGACCAATACTAACATACTACATAGAAATTATAACCACTAATGTAAACACTGGTTCACTTTATAAGTAAAACTAAGGCATAGCAACAGTCTCTGAACAGAGTAGGAAATCATGTAGTGAGTGCTGTTTCTGACTTTATGGCAGTGCATTGCTGTTTCAACATTATAGAATTATTTGCTGAGAATAATATTTCAGGGTTAAGAACAGTACAGTGGTTTTCAGGCAGTATAGGGGGTCATAGTGGGATTAATATTTCTGACCCTAACACACTTCATCAGAATATCTATTCTCATTTTTATTAAACACATCAACAATCCAAATTATTACAATACTACAAAAAGACTCACTTGAATATTTTTTAATTATAAATTATAAACTTATTCATCAAACATTTCGTATTGCAATAAAACTTCCAACATGACTTCGTCCGGTATTTCATTTTCATCAAATACAAAATTTACATTTTCAAATTCAACATCTTCTACCGCTTCCACAAAAACACTGTCCAAACTCTCATCAAAGAAATCTTCATTTTCAGTATCAATTTCCTCTGGAAAAGGTCCATCTTTGACATCCTCTATTAATTCGCATGAGATCTCAAAATTCAAAGCAATGTTCTCTTGATGCTCTTCCATTGCACCAATATGATAATGTTGCTGGTCCTTGCAAAAAAATATAAACACGTAATTATATCGTTTGCACTAATAGATAATAAAAAACTACCTTTATCAATTTTATAAGTACATATATTCCCATACTTTTAAACACACTAACTACGCAAATTAATCTGCCACCTTCCTCTTAAATGAAAACAGACTCACACTGTGATCTTAGACACATAACACTATCCCTTGCAATTTAGTAAAATAATTACTACAGTCATAGGGGGCCTTACTGTGAGTATTGTTTCAGGGTTTTCAGGACTGTAGAACTGTTGAAAGAGTTTATAATTTGTTTCTAGGGATGGAATTTCTGGGTTTAACACAATGAACTGATGTTCAAGCTGTGTAGAGAGTGAAGGTGGGACTCAGAATGTACAAATAAAAATTCACTGAAATGATTACTACTTGCTACAGAGACAGTTGCTTTTGTATTTCAACAGCACACCCGGCATCTAAATTGCACAGCATGAACACAATTTGAAAATTAAGAGGCCTGAGATACATACTGCATTGAACTTTCTACAACTACCTCTCCTAAATCATGACACAGTCCATGGTTTACGTGATTTAGCCCACAGAGGGACAGATAATAGAAATAGAGATAAAATGGTACAAGCAGTGGATGTGAGACTACAGACAGAGAAGGAAAAGTTTTAACATGGTAGCACTGTCTAATATACACCAGCAAGCATATCATAATACACCTGTGCAAATGCATATGAAAGGGTGCAGACAGATGGTACAGGCACAGATAGAGAAATGTTGCAGATAAAAAATGAAATAACGCAGGCAGAGACTAAACTGTTACAGACAGAGGATAGATGGTACAGTGCTGCAAGCAGAGGAACAGATGGAGCAGTCACAAAAAAGATGGTGCAGAGAGGCGGTGAGATGGTATGAGCACAGACACATATAGTGCAAGCAGACACAGACATGGTACACACAGAGGATACAATGGAACAACAGAGAAGAAATGCTGGAAACAGACATTGAAATGTTACATGCAGAGGCTAAATTGAGCACACAGAGGCGGAGATAGAGAAGACAGAGAGAAAATAATACAAGCAGAGGGTGCGAAACTACAGACAGAGAAGGAAAAGATTTATCATGGTAGCACTGTGTAACACACACCAGCAGCCATATCATAATAGGCCTCTGCAAATGCACATGAAAGGGTGCAGACAGATGGTACAGGCAGAGGTAGAGAGATGATGCACATAAAAAATGAAATAACGCAGGCAGAGACTAAACTGTTACAGGCAGAGTATAGATGATGCAGGGCTGCAAGCAGAGGAACACATGGAGCAGTCACAAATAAGATGGTGCCGAGAGACAGTGAAATGGTATGAGCACATACATAAATAGTGCAAGCAGACACAGACATGGTACACACAGAAGATAAAATGGTACAACACAGAAGAAATGCTGGAAACAGTGAAAAAATGTTTTGTTATTATCTTAAACTGCACAAAAATAGATCCCCTTTACAAATTAGCAACTCACCTTTATAAATGGTTTTGAAGATTCAAAACACTCTCAATCACACTCCAGAATCTTTGATTTGAGCACCAAACACTAAAAAAAACAGAAAAGCACTAATTTCATTACCATGTTACATGCTACATAGAAATAACTTATACTACATGTTCTAAAACCTTACTTAGTTCAAAACATCATTTACAGATTCTTAAACACAAATTATTCAGATAGATTTATCTAAAAACAAGCTTGACTCATAGTGTGATCATTGACAGTATACCATGCAATTCATTAAAATAAATACTATCTGCTACTAAAAAGACAAACAAGAAAGATTACAGAAAAACGTGCAAATACAATTCCTTCATTCAGAGAAACACTAACTGTGATCCTGTTCAAAAACTTTAAAACCGCTCATTTTAATAAAACACATTTACCACAATCATTTCTTTAAGACAGAGAACACAGCCCATGTGTTCAATATTAGACAGATTTGTTGGCATGAGCTGTAAGCCATTTTGTATTTTTAGCAGCCATTTTGTTTGCCATGTGCTCTTTCCTACCTTTCTGTTAACTGTCATTGTAGCCTGCCTAGAGACATAATATGTTTAACATACTCCACTTCACACATGCCCAGAAGGGCCTAACTAACAGAATGCACCTACTTCTCTAGTATAACTGTCAGACTATTTTGACCAGGATCACAGAGAGTGTCTGGGTGAATGAAAGAATTATATTTGCACGTTTTTCTGTAATCTATAAAGATGGTGCAGAGAGACGATGAGAGGGTATGAGCACAGACACACATAGTGCAAGCAGAGACATACATGGTAGATTACATGTAACATCCTGGTCATGTGTCTAAGATCACACTGTGAGTCAAGCTTGATTTTAAATGAATTTAAGACACAGAATATACCCCATGTATATCACCACAACATTACAATGCAGAAAACTGTCTCATTTCCCAAAAACATTGTCAGGAGATAATACAGACAGACACTGAACTGCATAAAGCAAAGAGTATTATTAAGAAAGCAAAGGAGAGAATCACCCATATCATAAAAAGGCCTCTGCAGATAGAAAAAAGTGCATTCACAGAGAGAGCCATACTGCACACAGAAAAGGAGATGGAAGAAGTTGAAACTATGTTTAACTGGCAAAAAGCAGACCATATATATATATAAGCAAGTTATAACATTCATTTTTCATTTCAACAGCACACCCTGGATCTTTATTGCACAGCATAGAGCCTATTTGAGAACTAAGAGGCCTGACAGACATGCTGCCTAATATTCTCTAGAAGTACATATCCTAAAGCCTAACTGACTTCAAGAATACATGTATTCCCATATTTTAAAACACATCAACTAAGCAAATTATTCACCCAGATTCATTTAAAATCAAGCTTGTCTCACAGTGTGATCTTAGACACATGACCAGAATGTTACATGTAATCTACCATGTCTGTCTCTGCTTGCACTATGTGTGTCTGTGCTCATACCATCTCACCGTCTCTCTGCACCATCTTTACAGATTAAAGAAAAATGTGCAAATATAATTCTTTCTTTCACCCAGACACTCTCTGTGATCCTGGTCAAAATAGTCTGAGAGTTATACTAGAGAAGTAGGTGCATTCTGTTAGTTTGGCCCTTCTGGGAATGTGTGAAGTGGAGTATGTTAAACATAGTTTGTCTCTAGACAGACTACAAGGACAGTTAACAGAAAGGTAGGAGAGAGCACATGGGAAAGAAAATGGCTGCCAGAAATACAAAATGCTTCCAGCTCATGCCAACACATCTGTCTTATATTCAACACATGGGCTGTGTTCTCTGTGTTAAAGAAATGACTGTGATGAATGGTTTTAGTAAAATGAGCACTTTTAAAGTTTTTCACCAGGATTTTACATGTAATCTACCATGTCTGTCTCTGCTTGCACTATGTGTGTCTGTGCTCATACCATCTCACCGTCTCTACTGCCAAAACACAGACCATATATATATAAGCATGACATAATATTCCTTTTTCATTTCAACAGCACATCTATCCTAAAGCCTAACTGACTTCAAGAATACATGTATTCCCATATTTTTAAACACATCAACTAAGCAAATTATTCACCCAGATTCATTTAAAATCAAGCTTCACTCACAGTGTGATCTTAGACACATGACAGTATAGCTTGCAAATCAGTAAAATAATTACTATCTGCTCTTAAAACACTTTCCATGGCATTTCTACAGTATACCAAAAATGGTTACAAAACTACAAGGTGACATTCTGAAAATTCTAACAGTTGTAAGGAAGAAAAAGAGGGAAAAAGTAAAGAGAACGAATAAATGAAAAGGAATAACTGAGATGAAGTGAGGAAGTTAAGAAAGAGAGTTTAAGGAAAGAAAGTGAGGAAGGAGAATAAGGAAAAAGTACTGAGAGTGAATGAAAAGCAGTAACAGTGAGTGATTAGATATCAGGATGAGGGAAGAGGAGTAAGGAAAAAAACATAATAAGAGAAAGTAAAAAGTAGTAAGTGAGAGGAAATCATTTATAGAAAGAGAGAGGAAAGAAAAGGAGAGTAGTGGAAAGAAAAGAAAACAGTGAGAGAGAAAAAAAAAGGACAGTGACAGACTGTGAGGGAGTGAAACAGTTATAGTGACTAAGGCATAATAAAAGGAGAAATGCAGTGAAAAAGAGTTAGAGGCTCACCTTTAAAAATGCTTTTGAAGATTTAGAACAGTGGCAGTCACAAACCAGATTTTCTTATGCAGAATATCTGAATAATGCTTCTGTCACTGCAGCCTCAGAATAATGGCACAGATTCCCTCTCATTTCAGACCCACATTCATGTACATAACCAATCAAATTTCTTCCCACACAAATTCAAAATCAAACTAACATTTCAATTGGTTCTACCTTTCAATATTTTCAAAGTCACATAAACTTCAACCATCCCCCTCTGCCCTCTCTGCCTATTACCATGGTAAGACCTCATAGTGCACCTGGCTGAAGACACAGGTCAGAAGTTCATATCTCAATGTTGCAAATAAAACCAGCAATGCTGTTTGACCTTCAAATACACCTGCTTATCCACTGCTTTGTTAGTTTGATGATTTTTTTCTCAACCAATAGCAATTTTCCTTTTAAAAAAACATTAGCATGGACCCTAGTTTTCAATCTTGAATTGTAAAAAACAACCAATCATTTCTAGTTTTTCAAGTGGACTGAACCTCATCCACATTTTTTTCTAAACTCTCAGCTTCTAACTGCCATTTCACTTACACAGCCCATCTGAGTACTACTGGATCTGCCTTCAAAATCCTAAAAGTTTGGGTTATAGGACACAGCTATATATACTGGAGTAAAAGGTATGCAGCAAATAGATGCTTCCTCAACCTTGATTTACCAAATGTGGATATTATGTGGATTGGCCAGAGAGGATTAAAATGTCACCGATTAATGCCATTGGTAAAATCCTTTTTACATCTGCCACACCCTGACCTCATTATTGTGCACTGTGGTGAAAATGACCTGGGCACTTTGACTGGGGTAGGTCTGGAAATGCTTTTAAAGGACACCTTTGGGCAATTGACGTCACTTTTTCCACAAACTGCCTTTGTATATTCAAATATATGCCAAAGACAAAAATGGAACTGGTCCAACCAATATTGCCCACAGATTGAGAAAGCAAGGAAACATGTGAATACGTTTGTTTCTGCTTTCCTCAGAGACTATGGCATGGGTTCTATATACCACAACAACTTGCGTTACAACTTGCACGGCATCTATAGGAGAGATGGTGTACATTTTACAGATGAGGGGAATAGAGTCTTCGTTTTGAATTTACGACTCTGCATCAGTACTTACATGTAGGTACCAAAAACACTTTTATAAACACAAAGGCTCTTTTTAGAGCCAACCAACATCTAAACTCTCAAACATGTTATTTAACTATATTTTTTTTGTGTTTGTTTGTCAACGTGTGCGCACCTCGCGGTATTTTTTTTCTCGAAAAAATATTTTTTGGGGCCCGTTGAAGTCCTTCAGGAACCCCCTGAGAAATCTCTACCTTGCCCCCTTTCCATGATCTCCACTATAGTTTTTCAGACTATTGTAAATCGAGGTGCACGACCGGGTGCGCGCACCTCGCAACTTTTTAGAAAAAAATGTTTTTTTTGGCCTTGGGGGTCCTTAATGGACCCCCTGAGAAAACCTATGGGGACAGGGAGTCTCCACCCTGCCCCCTTTCCATGTTCTGCCCCTTTGTTCTCTACAATATGTTGACTCGCACTGACAAAATGGCGGTCAACACTTCCTGAATTCCTCCGAATCGAATGTTGACAGACGTCAAACAGCAAATCAGAATTCCGCTTGCGCACAGGGGTGCGCGCACGGGTGCGAGCACTAGTGCGCGCACCCGTGCGCGCTTATAGATATATAATTGATTTCAACTTTAATTTTCCCAGCAACTACAGGAGGGATTTACACCATTTAAAGAAAAGCATAATCTGCAAACCGGACTCTACCTATTTGCTAAATTTCTTATAATTACATTCATCCGTTCGGGCTGTAGCCGTGTCTAATCGTCCTATGGAAAATAACATGGGGAAAACACGTTTTGGGACCCCCTTTTATCTCAGCCCCCACTTGACGAATCCCTCCCAAACTTTCAGGGAAGGAGCGGAGCCGCAAGGAGTAAAAGGTGGCACCTAATGATAAAAGGGAAATAAAACGCCAAGCAACAATCGCTCCACAACAGGAACAACAGCACCTGTGAACATGGCCCTGCATTAGAAAAACAGTGCGGTGGTGGTAATACCAATACACTTGTAAGTAAATTAATAAGCCACTAGTGGGATTAAAAAAGATAGGAGAATGTTAATCTCATGAATAGACGACCTGTTTCTAAGAGCTTATTAATGCTATATATTAAAACAGGAGGGCGTCACGCTGAACCCCTGGAAGAAGGACCAACAGTCTACAACTGGTCAACTTAGAACATAAAACCTGATATATATATTTAAAAGTAAGAATTTCTTGACCTCTCTATAATACCTATATAATTTGGATGTAGCAAAACAAAAACCCAGATAAATCTTCTAAACATTAATTGTATGTATTTGTTTTCAGATTTGATGTTTTTAATCTTGATCTGTCCTGAAGAAGGTGTCTACAAAATCAGAAACTGACACCGAAACGCGTCGACATAAGAACTCTTTTTAAATTCAATTGTATTTTGTTTTAACGATTGTATAATGTGTATTTGTTTAACATTCTGATGTCACTGAATATACTTTGAACAATATATAAAAGTAAATTTTATTGTGAAAAATTATGAACTTTGGCAGTGAATGCCCGTTTTTAATAAAATTAAGGTAACACATGCAAATTTGTGTGCGAAGATTATATGGTTTGGGGTCATCCTAATTGTATTAGAAGGTCTTGAATAGCATTATATTGAAGAACACAGAAAGGAAATTTCTCTTTTGTACTGTTTGTATTACCCAGTCCTTTCTGGTTTTATGGGAAACTCTCTCTTTTTGAAAAGGCAGAGCGGAGCGGGCCATCTTCTTTGAGTAATTCGCAAAGATTCGTCAACCGGCGCTAAAGTTATTCCCAATAGAATGTTGGGGATTTCCTATGGAAACTAGGTCCTAACTATAACTACCTACTGGCGACCGCCAGTAGGTAATATATATTTATATTTACAGGCAACATTTCGTAGATTCCCTTCAGTATTTAGTTGCTTGTTAACGTACATCTGAAATTATAGATTGTATCTATGTGGCCAGTTCCAAATCGTGTGTGTGGCTGCCTCTGTTATGTCATGCAGTTATGACAAGAGCTTCTCTGCTCTTCTATAATCCAAAGCCATGAAAGAGCTATGCTGTGAACAATGAGTTTATGCCATTTCATTACAATATTGTCTGTAAACAACCCTCATAAATCATAAAGAAAGGCAACAAGAATAACATGCAAATTCATTAACATACTTACTTTGAAACCGCTGTGCTTTTCTGAATATATAACTACATGCCCTAGAACTACACTATCAAATATTTGATACTTACAGCACGTTTTTATAGTTTAAATGCTCGTGAACTAATTAGTGAGCTTAAATGCTCATGAACTAATTAGCAATTGCCAATCAGTTTAAGTATTTGAGGCCTTAGGCAACAAATGCACAACATAAGTGGTTGTTAGACAAACAAAGGAAAACACATGACATATAATGTGTTTTTGCATACTGCATCTAATAGATTCTCAGATATTGTATTCTACTGTAAGGAACCGTAATATTATGGCCAGACTATCCTTTAACAATTATTGTGTTAATACATAATTTATACAAATATAATCTCTTTGGAGCAAATACCAGAAGATCCACACCCAGTGGGACACTTTTTTTCCTTAATGTTATTTAGGCCACACTATTTACATCAGATAGTGGCTTGAACAAACAAATGTTTCATAGTCTTCTCATCAGAAACATTTGGTTGAATCCTGAACAGTATCTCGAGAAGAGTTATAATAAAGATTAACTCTTAAATTATATTTTTAGTTGCCCTATTCCCAGACACTGACACCAAATCATCAATAATGGTAAACCTTTCTTTATTATTACTTTCCACACTATCTAGATACAAAGAAACTATATTTGAATAACACATGATCTGTAATATCTTCTCTTCTCTTATTTTAATTGCTAATCGTTCTACATAAAAAAGAGAATAATAAAAGTGATAGGCGACATCCATGCCTAGTACAATGGTTTATTCCAATGTTATTACTACTAAGGCCATTACGAATAAACGTTGCCTTTACGCTGGTATATAATTGGGAAATTGACCTGATGAATTGGGAGGCGATTTCATTCTCCTTAACATAGTTCATAAAATATCCCAGTTCACCAGGTTAAACTTCAATGTCATTTCATCATCTAACAAGACAGGTGCCTCCAAACTCTCTTTCATCTATCAGATTATTTCAATCCGAAAGTGTGTTTGGTCATTTAGTTTATGGCCAGGCTTGAAACTGGTTTGACCAGTTCCAACCACACTCTATTACTTTTGCCAAACAGTTAGCAGAGATGTTTATATACATTTTATGTTAGGAGTGTAACAGTATGATATGAGCTGCAGAACAAAGGATTGTTTTCTGTTTGAAGAAAAATGTCTGTATTCCCACCCTTAAACCCATAGTGGCTGTCATCTGTGCTCTAAATATGATTAAACATAGATTGTAAGCTTCAAAATAACTTCTAAAACTGTCAGGTCCTTTCCAAGGGCAGATCCTGTGTAGCTTTCTCAATTTCCCGATTTTTATATGGCTATGACTAAGATTTCATGAATGATGCTGTCTATGATGCCATTTAATATGTCATTAGTAATGTAATTGTGAGTTCATAAGTGGTGCATAATGGGTTGGAAAGTTGTAGTAAGTTGAGTGGCGTATTTCAGTGGTTTTTGAGTTACCTTTAGTTCATTTCTCATTTCAACACCTAACTATAAAATCACTTTAAATCATCTTTCCAAAGAATATACATAAAAAAATATATGCATACACACATATTACCCAATGGCGGTTGCCATTGGGTAGTTATAGTTTGGCCAGAATTTCCATAGGAAATGTCTTTTTTGGTTTGCTAATAACTTTGGTGGTATTTGACACATTTTACAAAACCTTTTTAGTAAGCTCTGCCGCAAAAACTGCTGAACCAGTTTACATCAGATTTGGCAGTAAATAGGATCTTGGTATAGAAAGTGTGCTTTTTGTGATTTAGCTTAAATCTCTTCAGGAGTTTTTGAAAAATTAGGAATAACAAATATTTGCATCCCTGGGCAGTTGGGTATGAGGGACTCTCACAGGAGTCTTTCAAGCCCAATTAAAAAACAATAAAGCATTCTAATTGGCCAAGGGGGGTTTTATTCTCATGGGCGAATCTGCTCCTATTGGAGACTTGCTCCAGCGGAGTTAGCGCTCTGATTGGCTGCCTGCAACATGAAGATAAAGGTTGCAGGTAGCCTAACAAAGACTCAGGGACTTAGTCCTGAGTTTAATTTTTAAAAGTAATATAAGGTGGCAGTGTAAGTATTACTTGCACTCCTAGGCCCCCTGCAATCAAAATATCCTTTTTTCAAAAAAAGCTGCAGCATATAAAAAAATAATGAAATGATCGCCTGGAGCCACCAAGAAAAAAAAGAGTTTGTGCGCCCCCCTCTCTGACCATTATCAAAGCCCAGAGGACCCAAATCCAAAGGCCATTTATATTAAAACAGGCAGGGGGCGCGTGGGCCTCTGCATCAGGGTCTGCCGCTCTAACCATTGAGCCATACTTCTCCACAGGCATCATCAATGCCTTCCCTTCTGTCCCCGCATCTGCACTGAACTTGCACCACAGGGCATCAACGGTGTATATCTCCGCCAGACCCAGGTACGGCATCAGGGTTTTAAGAGGCATACGTTTTATAAATGTATTATGGGAATTAACAGTGCACACCACCAATGAGCACATTGGCCTAGCACATTAATATTCTTGGGAGTAACGCATGTACACATATTGGTTTGGGGGGACGTGTCCCCTTCCATTAAAATATGTGTTTTCGTCCAGGTGAATGGGGACACCGGGGGCCACTGTTAGTTTGGGGAGGTAGGCTACGTGCCCCCTTCTCCTTTAAAAAACATAAAGGACCTGGGTGATGGGTCCCCGGGACCTGCAGTGGCTTGGGGAGGGGGCTACTTCACCCGTTAAAATAAAACAATGGCCCAGCAGAATGTGGTCCTATGTGCCACTATTGGCTCAGGTAGGGAGGTTACACGCCACTTCCACTTAATTAAATAAAATGGCTCCGGAGGGCATGCACTCCTTCTCACCAATATTGAAAAGAAATTGAAGGCTCCCACCATTGCTCTGAGGCAGCCCCTCACGGGTGGACTTCCCATCGGGGGTTTGAGACGCTGCACACTGCTTTTGGGTGTGTGTGCCATGTAGTTGCTTGCCTGTTCCAAGGTAAATATAACTTGTGCCCTCACCATGCACAACTAAATACTTCACATATAATGTCACTCATAATATGTTCTATAACATCATGGCAACATTTGAAATCACATAATTGATGACAAGACTGTGCACATCGGGTGCAAGTTATTGGTATTCAGGCCATGAGTTATATAGTTACTGGAGATAACTATAACTGGTAAATGTTAGACGTTTTATGAATTTAAAACTTGACGTTGTCATTGATTTCTTCACCTAGGTATAATGTCCCTTAAACCTTTGTTTTTTTTGTGAAGATGTATATTTAGATAAATAGATATAGTTAGATAGATAGATAGATAGATAGATAGATAGACAGACAGACAGACAGACAGACAGACAGACAGACAGACAGACAGACAGACAGATAATATAAATACAACAATAGTGTCCAGGTAATTACTTTTGGATGTATAGTTAGGTCAGGCTCCCCATTGAAAAGTCATTTTTTGTTTGCTACTTATTCTCATGACCTTAGGAAAGATTGGAATCTCTGCTTCATGATAGGGACACTAACACACCCAGGTGCAGACCAACACTCAGGGTTAAATAAAATACTAGTATTTCTCTTATGAGGGATCCCTATTGCAGAAAAAGTTTTACTTAAAACTGTCTAAGCGTGTGCCTGTATAATTATTTAGTATTGCCCCCCCCTTGAAAGGGTTAAAATATGAAGAATAAGAATATAGGAAGACTTACATATCCATTACCCCCTCTGCCTGTACCGACAGGTTTGAACCACTTACTACAGCCCAAATGGGCCTCTGCATCAGGGTCTGCCGCTCTAACCATTGAGCCACACTTCTCCACAGGCATCATCAATGCCTTCCCTTCTGTCCCCGCATCTGCACTGAACTTGCACCACAGGGCATCAACGGTGTATATCTCCGCCAGACCCAGGTACGGCATCAGGGTTTTAAGAGGCATACGTTTTATAAATGTATTATGGGAATTAACAGTGCACACCACCAATGAGCACATTGGCCTAGCACATTAATATTCTTGGGAGTAACGCATGTACACATTTTTCCTATTTTGAATATAATAGTTAAATTTTGCACTCATGTGTGCATACGATTACAATGTACAATAGAAAGCATCAGCATTTTAAGACAGCTCCTATTTTTACACGAACTAGTAAACCTGAAAAGTGCCTTTAAAAATAGAATAGCTGCATTTCAAAATGACTGAACACAGCAGATTACTTCAGTCATTCCTGATAAGTTGTCAATAAACCTACAGTAAGGTTGTTTGTGTCTGTACTTGCCATTAAAAAAATCGCTCAGTGCATCATGCATGTAATTAGTTGTTTTGTGTGAGCTTCCGTAGGTGGAAATAAAGATTGCCCTGGCCTGCATTGATGGGAATGTATGGGAACATGACAAGGAACGTTAACTACTTCAGTGACATATTCAGTGCCCCAAGCATTAGGGCGTTTAAAAAAAGACATGGGGCCACATGTACGTCAGACAGGGTTAGCGACTCGCAAATTGCGATTTTTAGCGATTTGCAAGTCGCAGACAATATTTGCTATTCTCAAATGTGTTGCAAGAGCCCTGCATCATTACTATTCATGAGACAGGTTGCAATTTGTGACCCATTGGGAATGGCCGACACTCACAGGGATGGTGGCCTGCGGCCAGCAGATCACCATGTCTGTGACTGCTTTTTAAATAAAGCCATTATTTTTTTTTTTTAAATGCAGCCGTTTTCCTCAAAGGAAAACAGGATGCATTTCAGAAATGAAGAAATGAAATAATGTTCTGAAAAAATGCTGGCACCCCATTGACCAAGATCGAAGGATCCCTTGGTGACTACTTCCCATTTGCGAATGGCTTACCACCTATCTGAAGTTGGTGGTAATCTATGAATGTTTTGTGACCACATTCCGGGTTGCAAAACATTCATATATACCAATGCCACTCGCTATTAGGAAGGGATGCCCTGTACATGCCTCTTCCTACTAGCCAGACCCCCCAGGATATAGCGGCATGGATTGGCAAATTTAGCGGCACAAAAATGAAAATTTAGCGGCACAAAAATGGAAATTTAGCGGCATTTAGCGGCATTTTATTTTGGGGTTTTTGCAACACCAAACACAGATATCTTACTGTTTGACCTTGCCCACGTAACGCTTGTTCCTGTGCCTGAGTGTCTAGCACTTATTGCAGTACTATACCTCAAATTATACTCTGTTTTCTCTTATAACTGCACACTTGTCACTTTCATCTCCTCTCATGCATTTTTGGTTGCTCACAATTTTTACTCAAGTATTTTGTTTGCTCACGATTGTCACTATTACCTTTACTACCTCATGTATTTTTGGTTGCTCACAGTTTTTACTACCTCATGTATTTTGTTTGCTCACGAATGTCACTATTACCTTATGTAAGTAACGTATGTTTTTGCAATCTGTTCTTTTGTAATGTTTCTCATTATGTTTCATCTCTGTTCCTAATGTGAAGCGCTCTGACGCCTTCAGGTAAAGTCCGCGCTATATAAAAATGCATAAATAAATAAATAATAAAAACTTTACCCAAGGCCGGGCGAGGCCTGCAATAAAGCTTTTACCTCTCTCCTCTTCCACATCTCCACTGCCCCCCTCCCACCCGGGCAGCGCTTCTTAACGAAGCTGGTTTTAAACTTGCCTACCTAGCCTAACTATGTGTGCGGCGGGCCCCCACCAGCGTGAAGGACGGACAGTACCTGTCAGTGTTCTGTTCGCCGCCGGCCGGCTTTCCTCCTGCTCCGACGAGTCCGAGTCTCTGAGGAAGAGTCTTCGTGTGTGTCGCTGCCGCTTCGTGCTCTCTCCCCCTCTTGCTGGTGTGGTGCTGGTCTTCTCCCTCTCTCGGCCGCCGTGGTCTTCTCCCTCTCTCGGCCGCCGTGGTCTTCTCCCTCTCTCGGCCGCGCGTCCTCGACCTCCTGGCTCCTTCTCTAATCGCAAATCAAAGCCAGAAAGGACGGCGAACGGCGAAAACTGCAAATTTCGCGGGCTTTATGCCAAATATCGCGGCATTTGCAGAGATCGCGCGATTTCACGATTTTTTTGCAAACCGCGAGATCGCGATAAGCTGGAGGGTCTGACTAGCAACTCACAAACCCTATTTTGCGAGTGGTTAATAGGTTACCGACTCTCAAAACAGGGTTATTACATAGGAAAATGCATTATACCAGTCACAAACGACGCGATGGGCTGTTTGTGTTTGGAACAATGCGTCATGCATTTTGTTCCTGATGCCTATTAAGACAGCTTTTATAATAGTTTTAATATGGAGTAGCCTGACATCATCTCTTTTATTATAAATAAGGATCCCTCTTTTCAGGTTTTACTGATTTTTACAGATAAATACAGACAGAAAACCACTTATTTTCCTGTCTGTATTTACTTTTAAATGTTGGTAAAAACTGAAATATGGGTTGTTTTTGAGTGATTCTTAAAAAATAAGATTTTAGTAAAGAGCTTTAAACAGCAGTAGATTTGCACAACCTTGATACAAAATTTACATATTTTCTTACAAGTGCATATTTTACCATCTGAGTGTGTATATATCATTGAAACCTGCCAGGCGTTGAGGCACAAGTGCCCATTAACTGGTTGAATATATGCAGAAATATACACATTTCGGCTTAATGTTTTCACAAACCTCAAATAAATATGGATAAACACAGGTAAAATTAGCAAAAAATAAATATAGACCGAAATGACAAAAATATAAGTACCATAAAACCGGGATCCCTAATTATAAAGTA
This sequence comes from Lissotriton helveticus, assembly GCF_964261635.1. NCBI lineage: Eukaryota > Metazoa > Chordata > Amphibia > Caudata > Salamandridae > Lissotriton > Lissotriton helveticus. Next base: position 219,615,839 of record NC_136059.1, on the reverse strand, counting down.
ATGTCATCACTCTTTCTGTCAATCTAGCTGTGGTGTTTCTTATGACTGAACAAGACAATAGATATATTCAATAGACCTTAAGAGCATATTTACAAAATTCAATTAAAGCATAACAACGTTCACTGTTTTCCTGCAACGCTGTATTCATACATATTTCTGCAAGTGCATCTTCATGCCTGTCTGTGATACAGCTTTGAATTAAAGCTGTATTGCTGGAGGGCATGTTCTGGCCAACTTCAAGTAGTAGCCACCTGTATCATATTGATAATATGTGTCCGAGGACCCTCATGGTTCTGGATGTACTTTGAAGAGGAAACATGTAATAAATGGGGAGGTGTTGGTGTGTGATTTGTAATGTGCAGTGTATGAGTGAATGCTGAAGAATAAAGCAATGCTTAACCGCAGCTCCCATGTGGTGTAATTCATCTGTATGCTCCAGGACTGAGGAAGGCGCAACATCTAATGATGAGTAGGGGATAAGTGTCCTGAACAAAACAAGGCTGCTATCCCTGATAGTTAGCAGTTGTACAGCAAAAAAATCAATTCAAAGCAGTCTGTGACCGCTACATGTGGAGTCAAAGCCCTGTTCCATCCCATATATGGTCAAAGAAGAAAGTGAATGAACATCAGAGGAGCACATTAATATTGTGGAACAAACCACAGGTGAAGTGGTTGATGGAAATGCTGTGTTCTGCCCAGAATATGGAGCAATTACTCAAAAAAGCAGTGACCCAATGACAGTGACAAACAGGTATGGGAAACAGAGCTTTTTGTCACCATCAAAAACAAGTGAAGCATTCTACAACCTCAGATTGGGCATGGTGAACCAAGTTTAAGCACAAGGGCTCTGCTTGCAGAAGTTGCAGAGACCACTCAGTACAGCAAAAGCTGTGCGAACAGGACGTGCTTTCAATGATAGCGGAAGAGAGCACAAAAGATAATGCAGCCATGTTCCTGAAGCCACCACCGCCTTTCAACACTTCTTAGAATGGGAACATTGATGCCAGTTAGGCTGGGTGGATCGAAACATTTGATTACTTCATAGATGCACTGGAAGAAGATCAAAATAAGAACATCAATTTACGTGAAAATACTTGCAGATGATGGAGTAAAAGAAGTGCTGAGGAAAATCTCACAGGCTAGTCTAAAATCATAGCAAAAGGTAAAAGAAGCAAGGGAGGTCAAGTTCAACCCAATGCCAAATGTCAACTATAAAAGGTATGTCTTCAACCAGGCATGACAACAGGTTGGTGTAGTTATGGCAGGTTTGTTGTTGACTTGATGCAAACATTGCAAGTTCTGTGATTTCACTGACAAAGAAGCCATGTGCCTCAGAATCATTGATGGCTGCCTTTCAAATGCAGATGGCTACGAGAGCAGAAGAACAAATTGATCAATAAACTGCTGACATGGAAGCAGGAACAGCATGCAATGAATTGGCATTAACCGTGAACAGCGAACGCAAGTATAAACAAGATATACAGAAGTTGACCCCTTCAAACAAAACAAAGCTATGTTTCTATTGTGGAGTTTCGTTTCCCCATGAATGTAAATGTCCAGCCATCAGACAGGTCTGCAAAGGTTGTGGGAAAGAGAAATGTTTCAAAACTGTGTACGGAGCTAAAGAAAAATAAAGTGCGTCAGGATGGCAAGAGATGATGGCCGCGAGAACATTCCAGAAGCATTCTCGACACACCCCTAAATCCAAAAAGCAACATCAACTACACTGAGTAGACTAGTAGAAACCAGACAAGGTCAATTGTCTTCAAGTTCATCGTACAAAGGTTCTTCAACATCACTATTGAGTCCCAGTGACGAAGATGGGTGTGCACTGATGATATCTACCAAAGAACAGCATTTACATGTGGGGTTAGCTGCCTGTGAAGAAAATCACAGGTCAAAGAAAGCTCACTAGACAAATTGGCACATTTTACTTGGACACTGTCCCAAAAACACACTGAGAGTGAATGATCACCCAATAACTGTTATCATAGAGAGTGGTGCGTCAATCAATATCATGCCAGTGGAAAAATACAACAGCCTATCCCTTGTGCCTTGCCTCACTCTGTCAGGCATGGGTGTGCATACCTGGGCCGCTTCTAAACCATTGCAAGCCAAAGGCCGTTTACAGTGACAATAAAACACAAACATGAATTGGTATGTTCTACAAGGGACTTCGCCGAGTGCTTGTTTGCTCAGTTTTTCTACCGCTGCCCACATGGGGTTGATATCCCTTAACTACAACCTCTGTGCTCAGTCTAATATCACAAGCCCATTCCTGACTTTGTTCCATGGCCTGGGAAAGCACACAAAAATTAAATGAAAGTACAGCTTCATATCAATGAGGACATTCGCCCTGTTGTTCAGAGGCACCATAGAGTTGCTTTTCTATCTAGAAAAGCTGTAGACTTTAGAAAGATGTGGAAGCACTCTTGTTTGTTCAGTTATAAGAGACTGAGTTTTAGAATATCTTCAGCTTTTGCGATATTTCAGAATGTAATTCCCCATTTGGACCCAGCCATATGCAAAACAATCTTGACCCTATTCCATATGGGAAAAGTCCAGCCCGAACTACAGTGATGATATATTGGTTTTTGGGAGAATTCAGAAAAAACATGAACAAGCTCTTGTGAGAAATCAGGACCTGTTTGTGCAGTCTCCCCATGTTTTGCCCCATTGTGACTACTAGGTGCTGGTTTTCTGATGGTGACTGTGCCCTGGGCTCTGCTAACCAGAACCAGAGCCAGTGCTCTAATTAAAAGTACATGGTTGGTATGATTATAATTGGCAATAACAGACCCCTGTAAGTCTCAAGTATATAATGAAGCAAGGGGTATTAAACTACCTATAAGTCCCTAGCATATAGTAGGGCCGAGAGGTTTAAAGGCCCAGTACAATTCCTGCACTAGAGTGTCCACTGCTGTGTTGCATACTGTCATTTAAAAAACAGTCCTGCCTTGCAGGCTGCTTTTAAGTTTACATTTTATGCAAATTCGACTTTGGAATTAAAATTAAAATACAATCTCAAACTACTCTATTTTTTCATATTAGTCACACCTAAGGTCCCCCAGGTGCCCCAGGGGTAGGGTGCCGTGTAACTATAAGCAGGGACATTATAAAATATGTTTTATAAGCCCTGATGATGGAAAAACTGCAATTCTGTTTTCCCCACTTTGGTGAATGTCTCCCAAGGCTAACATTGAGATACTGTATTTAACTATAAATATTGACAGGAGTCACCTAAAAAGTATACTTCAAAGTATCTAGTTAATAGTTAAGATAAATACAACAACTTGCCACTGTTAGATTGGTAATAACTATAACAGAAACAATGTTATTAAACCTTCTTTTTTTTAGCCAAAATACAGCTTTCCAGCTGCCCTCTCCTGTTTGGCCAGCCTTACCCAGACTGAGCCAGAGCTGCTTGATGAGGTGCGAAGTGTCCTGTCAGAGTAGAACATGTATTTCCTGTGGGTGGAGAACTTTAACTGCAAAAACCAAAAGGCAAGAAGAGGGTGAATGACAGTTTGAGACCAGCACTGGCTGACCCCACATTCTACATGCACAGCCACATAGGCGCCTCAGTAATTAGATTAGTCAGGGGATTGGAAGGTGTGTTAGTGAAATGTAGCCACATCGGTGGGTTGGCTTAACCAGATCTAACCCCAAAGGAGAGACTTTTTCAAAGTTGGATTTTGAGAGAATGGTGCTTTCTAGGACAAGAATATGCCACACTTTAGAGGAAATGGTCATACACATAGGTTGCTCCCTGTATCTCATTGGTCAGGGGTGCACCCCTCCTTGACGCCCAGAGACTGTGAGTAAATATGGGAGAGCGGCATAGCTCTTCACATTTGCTGCCTGAAACTAAAAGGAGAAGAAGGAGTGCCATGCTGGAAACCTGATCTGCACCCCAAAGGTCTGAAGTCTGAAGGACTGCACCTGTTGCACATTCTGGGACTGTCATGTAGTTCCTACTAATCCAAAGGGTCTGCAAATTTTTTGGACAACATACAGTAGGGGTTTGGTGCCTAGAGTGTTTCCGCATATCTCCACAGGATTTGTTGGCCTATAGACCAGCTTGCTCATAGTTCCACTGTAAGCCCACCTAACCTTCTCAGGGAGCAAGTGGTTTCCCGCAACCACTGAACATGACAACCCTGACCCCTCAGGGATTATGGAAACTGTACAAAACCTTTTGCTCAGTCTCTCATGCTCACTTATTATCAGAGAAATATGCAGAGAATGTGCAGTGTGACATTTTCAATACGTTTATTGAACCAACATTATTCTTGTACAAAATACATGTTCTGCAATGATTAATAAACAGAAACAGATAAAAGTGATTACGAGCACCAAAAGTGTTATTAGTAGCTATAGTTCAACAATGGTACTAAAACGGTGTATATATGCAGGCATATACCAAGGCAGTAATCTGGTGTACTCCTACTAGGCAAAACGTACTCTAGTGTACCTAGAATAAGTGTAGGTGTGGAGCCAAGAATCCCCCCAAGAAATGATCCAACACAATTACCTGAGGGGAGAGAATGAAGGAAATTGTCTTGGTCACGAACTGGACACCACTCACGAGATGTCAGACTTCAGCATGGTGAAGTCTGAGCATGCAGGGACCCCTGATGTCAGCTGAAGTTCCTCCTCTACCAATCTATTGGGATGCTCATTTTTTATAATAGCAGATTTATGATGTGTGTATAGATTAGTTATGTTATCGATATGCTGATAGCCCTGTCACTCCATGGATGAAGAGATGACATTGGTAACTAGTGCAAAAAGAGACCTTGTGCATAATATCCAGGGCATTGTTGTAATGTTGTGTGAAGCTATATGGGTAAACAAGCTTAGTTTCAAGGAAACTAATCCAACATTATCGGGCCCACAAATATGTGCAAAATTTCATGGCTGAAATGGTATTGTGAGGACAATGTTAACAATAAGCTGCTTCGCAACATGAGCCTAACCCAGGAACTAACTGCAGCTATAAGGATCAAGAAAGATTAAGGAGTAGACTTCCTGCATGCTACAGGTTAACATAGCCCACCTGCTTCATTTCCACCAAGAAGTCCCCTTCCTAGAGTATGCACAGTGAACTTTTAATGATTTGGCCAGGTGCATTATGGGAATTGTAGTCCCAGCATCTCTTGGACCATCTCAGAGATTCTAGACCCCTGGATTGGTGTTTTGGATACTTTGAACCCTTAATGAGACTTTCTGGAAGAAGATCCTGACGTTTGTTGAAGTTTGGGATGTTTTTGAAAAAAAGCTCCATGGCGCACCGTCCCGACATCAAGAGTCAAGCCAGCTATCTTCAGCTATGACTTGTTCTGAATTTCAGGTTTGTCAGGCTGAAAGCTCCGGAGATCCAGATTTCCAGGATTGGCCTCGCAGAAAACCAGCCAACAACGTTGATGGGAATCTGGCCTGAAGAGGAGCCTCACTCGATGTAGAAAGAAAACGCTCTTGAAAAATAACAACATGTGAAGGTAAGATTTTGACAGAGTACTTCTGCTCAGTGTATCTGACCATGTCTCCATCGTGGTCAGCATTAAACTTTGACTTTGTTCCACACAAGCGTGAACAGATGTCCCAATGTGGCAATATAGGTTTTTAAGCACCACGGAACCATAGGACTAGAACCAGGGGAAGATCATTCTCCTGCCTCACGGCCAAGACTTGAAACACCACGCCCCTCTGCCTCAGGCAAATCCCGTTGCTGTCCCAATTCCGGAAGGACCTCAATACCTGGCTCTTCAAATTAACCCAGTGCCCAGACGGATCTGTTGCCCCCCATGCCTTGACATACTCACAGGTGAGTATCTGTGCTTTACAAACCCCTGATTGATTAATCGAAACACTAAAAAGTATTTATCCTTGAAAAATGTGTATCTCCGGTTCCCTATATTGGATTTTTGTCATTTTGATATCTATTTGTTCATACAAATATAATCTATTTTTATAAATATGATTTTTACTGTGTGTTGTGTCTAATTTATTTATTGTATTGGTGTTTTTAAATGTTTTACACACCTGTCTTCTAATTAATGCCCGCCTGCTTGTTGCCAGCTACCAAGAATTGAGCAAGTGATACATTTATTGAGACCTTGACTGACCCTCTTATTGAGGTTTTGGCCTTAATACAACTGGTGCGCCACTACTTATCACTACTAATAATACACTTCCCAACAGCCCTGATACAAGTGCACCACTTCTGTGCTGATACAGGTCTTACTTTGAATGCTGCAAAGTGTGAGTTTCACAAAACCAAACAAATTGTTTTTGGGGCCTATATTCCCTGATGGGGAAATGATCCAGTCTCAGACAGCGCTATCACCTACTTGTCCCCCCCGGATGCTACTATTCTATGATCCTTTCTAGGCATGACTAGTTATTGCTTGAGATACATTTGCAACTTTGCTACAGTGAGTGCCCGACTGGGAGACTTGACAAAGTGAAATGTACTTTATCAGTGGTCCCTGGAGGGTTAGCAAAGTTTCGAAGACATTAAGCATGTAATTGAGAAAACAATTTAAATGTCCTACTTCGACCCCAAGTTATATTCTGAACTAACACAGCCTTATAGGGCAAGGGGCAATCCTTGCTTAGCAAAACGGTCCACTGAATGCTCAGAGACACATCATGGCCTATGCCAGTCGAAGCCGGTCTAAAACAGAACTTTCCTATTCTCAGCGGGAAAAGGAGAGTCTGTCTGTGGTGTGGGCCTGCAATTTTTTTTATGTATTCCTTTACAGCAAACAATTTTACTGTCATCACTGATCACTAGGCACTGCTTACAATTATTGGTAGCCCGAAGACCAAGATGATTCTTCGCATTGAGAGGTGGGGGTTAAGACTGCAAGAGAACAAATCAGAGATTGTGCACAAACCTGGGAAAAGCAAAACCAAGCAGATTACGTTTCATGAGTGCCTCTGTCTTGCCACAGTTCAACTTCAAAGACAGCTGAAGCATGTCTCAACTTTATTGTGAGATCCAGCACCCCATAGGCTCTGTTCATGGAACAAATAATTGCTTCCACTAATGCAGATAAAGACATGAACCTAATCAAAGAACTTATTACCATGCAATCATGGAGGAGAAATAACCGACCCCTTGCCAATGATGTTAAATTCCAAAAATACTAAAATATACAGGTCGCGCTTTTTATGTTGTATGTCTTCTTTGGAGATTTCCAAGTTATTGTATGCCTTACTGCTGACATAAAACAATTTACTCTTCCTTTAGAAATTATTGAATGTCGTAATCCAAAACAAAATTTTGTATAAAATTTCCCATTAAACTTGTATTTTCATTGACAGTATTTTCCACATTGACGACTTTGAAACTGTAAAACCTGTTGTCTAAAGCTTTTTTCTCCACCTTGTTTTGGAATGGCACAGGAAACATGCTGGTCGATGAAAGACTAAACACTTTCATCAGTATCATTTCCAAATTTTTTAGCATTCTTTATCCATGAGAGCATGTGTATATGAGGAGCACCTCTAGCTTGGTACGCTTTTTGTCAAAAAACAAATCAGTAACTTCTCCAAGTGGAGGAATGTATTATTTTTGTAGATAAATTACATCATACTTTGTAACCTATGGTTAAAATACCTGCAGATATTTACAGGATACAAGGAACAAAATTCTCTAGGTGTATTCAATTCAATACGTTTTACATTTGAATTTGCTTCTTGTGGAAATTCAAGTAAATCTTCCCACGCATAGTTTACAAACCATGGTGGTCTACCTAAGTTTCTCAACATACATGTTAGTTCACCGTGATGATTAAACCAATATTCATTGGTACCACATTGACATGCCATCAAATTAATTAAATGTGATTCTAAATTGTCATCTCTTTGTTGAACGTTCTCCTTGAATTCTTTTGCAGAAACATGTGGAAGGCGAACTCCTGTTTTTAATATGTGGTTAACTGCATATGAAAGTGCAGACAAATGACTTTCAAAGAGAAGACAAAATATGTATGGAATGCACTGTCGAAAACTTGGATCTTCAGAGAACAATCTTGTTGAGCGGTAATCTGCAGCTGGAATCCATACAGCTCGCTCATCAAATCGTCCCACTTCTCGAGTAGGGAACAACTGTGGAAAACAATGAGCTTCTAAACTTTTTTCCCACACACACATGGGAGGTTCCTTTACTTCCTTCATTTGAAATAATTATATGCTATTTCCTATCACTGCTTTTGAATGTGGAGGATGTATAGTATAATGCTCATAAATCTCTTCACTCCTAGACATATCCAATTTTTCTATTCTTGCAATTTCTGTTTAATCTTCTAAGCATATTACCTGTTCATCAACATTTACATTCTTATAATAAATATTATTCTGTATCAGATATAATGTAGCCTTTTGAAGATTAATCACATCTACAAACTCTTGCCATGTTTTTTTCGACTCTTTGTTGGCGCACCATTAACTAGAAAAACTACTGCCTTATTTTCCTCCCTGTCTGCACCAAAAGTTTCAATATTTTTCTTGAAATCTAAAGGTAAGTACACAACTCTTCCTTTCAGACCTCTTTGTAAATCTGTTGTAGGCAGCTTACCTGTTTTAAGCTCCATACGAACTATTGCCTGAAATGGGTGCACAGATTGAATAAGAATGGACTCATATGCATTCAAATCTGCCAGTTCTGGAGGAATAGCTTCCAACTTTACCATGTATATACTTCTCTAGCTGGCATTTTGTTCTCTTCTAATTTGTTGTAACAATATTTACAAATAACTTGATCAGTTGCCAATTACAACCAAACTTCTAACAGCAAATAAGCACCAAATTGCTGCCACTTATCATTGTTTCATTTTTACTTTTTAAATATAAATCTACATTCCTAGTTTGACTTCTATAAAAAGTATGTTGGCTACAAATACAAACATAGTTTGGATTTTCATATGAATCTGTCTTAAACTTAGTAATTTCTATTCTATTCTATTCTATTCTGAATTTGGTAAAGCGCAACAGCTACCCCGGCAAAGGGGTGTCCCGGCGCTAAGAACAGACAAACTAATCTGAGGTGGGGGGGAGGGGGAAACTAGGCGGCGGGGAAGAGGTGAGTCTTGATTGCTTTACGGAAAGCAGGGAGGGAGTCAATAGTGCGAATGCTAAGGGGGAGATCGTTCCACAGTTTGGGGCCAAGGACCCCAAAGGAGCGGCCTCCAGTTCGGCAAAGTCGAAACCTAGGGATTGACAGGAGGAGTTGGTTGGCAGAGCGAAGAGCACGACCAGGAACGTAAGGTTGGACAAGGCTTCGAAGCAGAGGGGGGCTTCCCAGTTTCACGATCTTAAAGATCATGACTAAGGCCTTGAATTGGATTCTGTGGTCCACGGGTAGCCAGTGGAGCTTGCGGATGGTGGCTCTGGCTGAGCACCTCCGTGGGAGGCCAACCAGCGTTCTGGCTGCCGCATTTTGAATGCGTTGGAATCTAGCTGTTTCCGCTTTATTAGCTCCCAACAGGAGAACATTAGCGTAGTCCAGGCGTGATAGGATGGTGGCCTGGATAATGAGCTGGCGAGCCTTGGCATCGAAGAGCCCAAGTATGGGCCTGAGGTTCCTTAAAAGGCCTATGCAGGTGGCTGCCACCTTTTTTGTGTGGGACTGGAAACTAAGGTTGGCATCAACCCAGACTCCCAGATTTTTCACACAGTTTTTGGGGAGTGGGGTGTCGCCTAAGGATGACGGCCACCAGTGCTCGTTCCAAAGGCTGGTGTTGCGGCCCAGGAGGAGCACCTCGGTTTTTCCGGCGTTGAGTTGGAGGTAGTTGTCCGTCATCCAGCGGGCCACAGCAGACATACCCCCTTTGAAGTTGGATGCCACGAGGGACGGGCTTTCCGAGAGGGTGACAACCAGCTGGGTGTCGTCCGCGTACGATACAAGCGTGAGCCCCCATTCTCTAGCCACGTCCGTGAGTGGCTGGACGTATAGGTTAAAGAGAGAGGGGCTCAGCGCTGAACCCTGGGGGAACCCCTGAGCGATGGGGTGAGGTTTAGAGAGGTAAGGAGGGGCTGACACCTTGAATGATCTATCCTTGAGAAAGGATCGGAACCATGCAAGTGCGGGGCCAGTCACCCCGGTCGTCTCCAGACGTTTCAGCAGGATGTTATGGGATACCGTGTCAAAGGCTGCGCTGAGATCGAGGAGGATCAGCGCAGCACTATGACCGGCATCTAAAATCATCCGGAGACGCTCCGTGGTGGCTAGTAGGGCAGACTCCGTACTATGGCCTGCACGGAAGCCATTTTGGGAAGGGTCCAGGATTCCGTGATTGTCCAGGTGTTTCGAAAGAGACTCGTTGACATGGGTTTCGGCAATTTTGGACATCCATGGGAGAAGGGATATAGGCCGAAGGTTTTCTGGCTTGGTGGGGTCAAGGGTGGGTTTTTTAATTATCGGTGATACCCATGCTTGTTTCCAAGCGATGGGTACGAGTCCTGTGGAGAAGGAGAGGTTGAGGATGTTCAGCATGGGGGATGAAAAGAAGTCCATCGAAGACATGAAATGAGAAGGGCTCATGGGATCAGCTGGAGAGCCAGACTTCACTTTCTTGCCTAGTTTGGTCAGGTCTGCAGCGGTGATGGCAGGGATTTGGGACAAAGGTAGGATGTTAGGGGTCGTGGTCAGTGGTACTTCCTTGAGGGGAACAGTCTGTGGAAAGGTTGCATAAATTTCCTGAACTTTTTCGATGAAATAGGTTGCAAGCTGTTCACATTGCTCGTGGGAGGAAATTTTTGGGGGGGGCGTCCTAGGGCTTTGGAGCTCTTTCACTAGTTTAAAAATGATTTTGGATGGGTTCGCATTGGAGTTAATTTTGTTGGAATAAAAAGAAGCACGGGAAGATCTAATAGCTTTATGATAGGTCTTGAGCTTGGATAGATACACCGCCTTGTCCTGGTTATCATATTGCTTCCTCCAAATGCGCTCAGCCTTTTTACACTCCTTGCGCATAGTCCTAAGGGTGTCGTCGAACCATGGGTTGGAGGGTGTATTGCGTCCTTTCGACGGCCTGGCTGGGATGAGAGTGTCGAGGCCGTTGCTGATCCAGTTGGTGAACGAAGAATAGATCACGTCTATATCCTGGTTAGCCTCGTGTTGGAATTCACCAAGGGTTTCATGTAAGTCAGGTGGGGAAAGTTTGTGCCAAGGTCTTTTTAGACTCTGAAAGGATTCGGTTTTGCGTTGACGTTGGGGTGCCGGGACACTCATTTTAACTAGGTGGTGGTCCGTCCATCCCAGAGGGATGGGGGTTTCTGCTGCTGCCTCATGTATGTTAGAAAAGATCGGATCTAGGGTGTGTCCAGCTATATGGGTAGAGGTGAGGACGAGGGAATTAAGTTGCAGAGCCGAGAGGTCGGCAAGAAGATTAATGATGGTATTGTCACCAGTCGCATCAAAGTGTAGGTTCAGGTCACCTAGGATGGTGAAGTTGGCGAACTTAGTGGTGAGCGTTGTCGCCGTTTCGAGAAGGGCGTTAATGAATTTTGTGGCCTGGCCTGGAGGGCGATAGATGTATAGGCCAGATAGCATAAATTGGGGGGTCACACTAATTTTAAATTGGGCGCATTCACAATCTTGAAGAGGTTCCTTAACAAAGGAACAGGTCAGTTGTTTTTTATAGATAATGGCAATGCCGCCACCGCGTGAATCACGATTGATGGTGACCAGATTAAACTCCTCTGGGAGTGATAGATTGGGGATGGTGGTCGAGCTATCTTGGAGCCATGTTTCGCATAGAAATAGTACGTCGGGGTTTTCTTCCTGAAGAAGCGTGTTCACCTCCGGGTGGTGTTTAACGAGGGATCTGCAGTTGAGTTGGAATATCCTTAGTGGCGATATTGTAGTATTAGGGAGGTCACACCGTACCCTGGTGGGTGCGTTGGTGGAGAAGTGGCAGTGGGTGCATTGTAAATGCGTAAGACCTAGGATGCCAGTGGTGTTAGGGCATTTTTGGTAGGGGTTCAGAAGTAGGAGTTCCTTACCGTCATAGCGTATGCGATGACAAGGTCTGGGCGAGCCAGGGGGGGTGGCGAGAGGCGATGACTTGGCGAGGACGGGCGAAGACGGGCTTGCCTTAGGCGCGCCTTCGGCGCGCAAACGGCGCGCCCGCTGCGCCCGTCCGCTGCGCGTCCGATGAATGCACATCCTTAAGGGAGGTAGAGGGGGAGGATGGGCGTGGCCTGCAAGTGGGCGTGGCCTCTGTTCCTCGCCGGTAATGGCGGCAGAATTGACTTTTCTGGCGGCCTCGTTGCAGCGAAAGGTTCGCTGTTTCAGCGTACTTCTAACCCAGGAGGAGATGCCTGAAGGGTGAGTGCGCAGGTTTAAAATACAGTTTTATATCATTCAGTGACACAAGAAATAAGTTTTAAAAAGGTGCGTTTGTTGTCTCCCGGCTTCCGCCTCAGGAGTAGCTTTGTTCTAACTGGGTCGCGCTGTCGGCAGCGTTTATATACTCGGGCGGGTGGGCGTGGCCTGCAAGTGGGCGTGGCCTCTGTTCCTCGCCGGTAATGGCGGCAGAATTGACTTTTCTGGCGGCCTCGTTGCAGCGAAAGGTTCGCTGTTTCAGCGTACTTCTAACCCAGGAGGAGATGCCTGAAGGGTGAGTGCGCAGGTTTAAAATACAGTTTTATATCATTCAGTGACACAAGAAATAAGTTTTAAAAAGGTGCGTTTGTTGTAATTTCTGCTGCAAACTCATCAATACTATTGTCTTTCGCATGTTCTTCATCACCTACACTATCAAGTTCTCACTTTCTCTACAATCCTCTTGTGAACCAAAAAAGCAATACTGTATATCATCACAAACATTTTGTACATATGATACTGAACTGTGCAAAAGAGCTGTGTTCATTTCAGCTAAACATAATGCGGGAGTTTTTACATAGTGAACTCTCCTTACTAGCTTTCGCATTTCTGAGTGGTGTACTGCTAGCATTCTTAAATGATGAAAAGTACTTTAACACACTTTTTTTGAATGACAAGCCAGAGAATGACCCTGCAACTTACTATATTTTCTTATTTTACATTGATATAGTCCTTGTAACATTTTAATCTTAATTTTTTGCATTCTCTTGTAAAAAAAATTACATTATGTCAATAGATTCCTGTTGAATACAGCAACTACTTTTACAATTCCACGTATATATATAGGGCCTTGTGTACGCTTTCCTTAAACTTCTTGAGCTATTACTTCTTCCACACTCCTAACAATCATTTTTTATTTAGGAATGGGACAACCATCTTTCATCTACATGCATTAATGTGTTTTGTTGAAAATAGTTGTTTTCATTACATAAAGGCTCAGTGGTGGAAGTGTGCTTCCATTCACCAGTAAAAATTTTACAAAAGTTACATCTATTAACTAATCTTTTTCTTTTGCTGTTCTCCTAAATAAACACAATTGCTTTATCCAATGTTCTTATTCTCTTCAATATTATTTAAAAAAATGTTGTTTCAATTCAAAAGCAGTATCTACTACACTTTAAATGTGTTGCTTCTTGTTATACGTACTGATCCTATTTTATACTTTTTACAATGTTTTAATATATTTTGAATTACTCTACTTCAAAAGATATGTGTACGTATCACTTTAAATTGCTTTTCTGTTCTTGAAGCAAGTGTTTCTCACTATAATATATCTTGTTCTCCTTCTTGTTTGTTGTAAAACTTTCCTTTTTTCTTGCATTTTTATTCTGTTCCTTTGATTTCTCTACAACTGTGTTAAGAAACTGTTTAGTCCTCTTACCAGGCCAGACTATCCTTGGTAACATTTTCTCTTTTCTTTTTCTAATATGCTCTTGCAAAGAACAGTTTCAATCATTTGTTACAAGAATTAACAATTTTAACTCAATTACATATAATTACATATCATATTATTATTATTATTAAATAGTAAACAATTGCTTACAATTACATTGCTATTCTCCTTATTACAAATAAAAATAAAACCTATAGAAACAGGTAAGAGAACTGCAAAAAGAGGAAAAAAGTTGCTAAAGAGAAAGAAAGGGAGAGAAAGAAAAAAAAAGTTTAGGAACTCCAAAAAGAAATACACAAAGCAGAACACAGCTACTTAAAAAATTTGAGAAATATAAAATGACGCAACACAGGTGCACAAAGAGACAGTAACAGATGCACAAATAAACAACAGATGTTAACAAACATGCAAGAGAAGTGCACAAAGAGACAAGGCAGATGCAGAAACAGGTAAGAGATGTGCAAAACAGGGAACACAGATTCACAAAATGGCAATAGGGGTGCAAAAAGAAGAAATACAGCTGCACAAAGAGGAAACAGATGGTCAAAGAGGCAAGAGAAGTGCAGAAAGAGAGAAGAGAAATGCAGAAACAGACAACATGCATGCAAAAATAGACAAGATGAGTGCTAAAAGAACCAAGAAAGGTGCAGAAAGAATCACCAGACATGCACAAAGAGGCATGACAAGTGCATAAATAATAAAGAACTGGACATAAAGGAAAGTGAGGTGCAGAAAGACTGAAGACAAGTGCACAAACACACAACAGAGGTGTAGAAAGAGGTAAAATAACTGCAGAAAGGGGAAAGAGAGCTGCACAAAGAAGAAAAAGAGGTGAGAAACAAACAAGAGACATGCACAAAGAACCAAGGGGGTGATTACGATGGCGGAAGGCCCGCCACAGCCAGCTGTGCGGTGGCCGGCCCTCTGCCAGCAATTTCCCCTGCCAAATTATGATGGCGGGGGGAATCTCTTTCAGACCGCGACAGTTGCGAAGACCGCCTGCCATGCTTCCGCCACAGTCAATTGTACCGATTGCCTGGTGAGCGGTCAGCATCTGTAAAATGGTGGCGGTGGCTAGCAGGAACCGTCTGCCAAATTACAATGCTGGCCGCAGTCAGCCTTTTCCTTGGCGGGTAAACCACCATTGAAAGGCTGCCATGAATTGATTTCGGGGGCCCGTTGCAGGCCGGCCTTGTGTTGGGGGGAGGTGGTGGTGCACTACATTTTCCTGCACTAATTGACAGGCACCGTATGGTGCCTGTCACGTTTTGCAGGGAAACGTGCGACATGCTGTTTCACCATTGCGGCGGGTGCTGTAGCCGGCAGCACCAACCGCAATGTTAACCTAGCATGATGCGAGGGGAGTCGCATCATAATACGTAGTGCACCGCTACGATGGCAGGCGGGCTTGAGACCGCCCACCATCATAATCACCCCCCAAGAGAGGTGCAGAAACAGACAAGAAGGTTGCAGAAAGAATCCATAGAAGTGCAGAAAGAGAGCACCAGACATTAAAAACAGCAATATTTACAGTGTTACTCTAGTAAGTCTCACCATATTCTTGAAAACATGCATGCATACGTCTCTACCTTTTAGCGGATGCATCATACAAATAGTAGTATACCTGTACTACAGACGTATAACATGTTCAGATGCATAACACATATCAGAATATGTTGGCAAGTACACTCATACCTCAATAACAAGACCATGCAGACATTTAAACTTGACAAACTGCACTTCTGATTCCAATCAAACAACTAAAATGACACGGCATACTCCAATGCTACCTTTCCACAGACTCATTGTTGTAAAGCATTTTAGGACCCTAGTGTAATTTTCCCGATTCATGCCCTTATATAGGTATAAGTCACCATGTCCTTCTATAGGTATAGAAATCATAACCATATTTAGACATAGCTCATGCAGACCAAATACGGCATGGCTACTTCCACTAGTTCCGAAAATCCACAACGATTTCTTGGAATACTCGGCTTCAGCAGTTAGGGACTTCCCCTTGCTTGAATATTCATTTGTCCAAGAACTCATGGAGTTTTCAAAGAACTGAGACTCTTTGATGACGTTATTATGTCCACATTTACATCAAACTCGGCACCTTCAAGGTATAAATATGCCCACACTTGCCCAAGCAAACACACAGTGGTTTGGAGCAGTTCGACCATCTACTTGCCCGACGCATCTCACTACAGCAAGTGCCGAAGGAAGCCGACCCTCCAGCAGACGTACTGAGAGAGATGCTGTCTTTTCTCCTGCCGAGAAATCCAGCTCCAGTGTTTCCAAGCTCCCCTTGTGGGGTGTTGGGAAATCGAATCCTGAGACAGAGAGATACCAGACCTCCTTCATTCTACACCAAGGTCCGGAGCTGATTAGACCCTAAGAGAAATCTTGGATAGATTCTTGGCAAAAGAATACTAAACTTATGCTACACTACACTTACTTCTTCCCTCGTACTAGACTTAGGTTGGGTACATTGGGGTAGGCGTATTTTAGAAGCACCAGTTGAGTACTTTTAGTCTTTATTTATTTATGTGTGTATTTTATGGCTTAGAAACCATACCATGCTTTTACAGTATTATTTTATAATACTCTTCTTGCTGTACGCATTATACTTTACAGCCAGTATTACGATTGTAGCAGTTTATTTCTTCTGCATGAGAAAGAAGACTGTTCAATAAATACTTTTTTTTTTAAATGCCCGTCTTTCTATTTTCTCTGTACTTCGGATGAAACGAAGCATGCACGAATGACTGAGTAAAATATCTATCTATTGTTTCCACGACTCTGAAGATCAATTTTATCTTGGGGAAACAAAGTTGTCATGTTTATGCTGTTGTCAGAAACTAATCCCTTCTTGTGAATTTGAGAACGTTTCTAGTGACCTCTGAGCTAGCTGGCACTCACAATTAAGTTTAGTATATTCGATAGAGTACTAGTAGACATAAGTCCTACGTCACATCTATAGGATATATTATTCCAATGTGCGGAGCCTATTGGGAATATAGGCACTACACTACACATACAAAATAGCCATGTCTTAAACCTGACTTTTATCTCGCAGCTTCAGTATTCAGCGACAACTCTGAGTGTTGGGCCTAGCCAAATATAAAGCAGCAACCCTTCGCATGTCTCTGTTGTAAGTCTCACCCAGTCATCGAAGTGGGGAAAAAAAGGTAGGAGATTTGTCGGCGGAGAATCAGAGGGCAGGAACAACCTGAGGATGAGATCAGTGGGCAGAGTCAGAGGTGTGTCCAGAATGCACAAAATATTACAATTTGAAGTATTTGTTTGACATTTCACTGACCTGTTACAATTTATTATGTTATTTAATTCAACCAATGGATACACATGAATATTTAAGCTATAATATGAGAAATTGACACTAAAACACATTCACAAAATGGGATATGTTTCCAATCACAGAATGTACCAAATACTCCTAAAAGTAAAAAGCACAAGCCATTTGCTCCGTGCCATGGAGTATTTGTTGGAACTTCTACTTTTTTCCACAAGATCAGTTCAAACATGAATGACACAATATCCAAGTTTGCAAATGTTTTCTTTATAATAAATATGGCTCCGACATATTTGCCACATAATACATAATCTGCTGCATAATTTGACAATTTCAACTAGTAAATTGGTTGTAGCTCAAACAGATCAAAAGTTACTAAACAAATTGGAATTGTGTTGCTGCGAAGTGGACAGCCCTTTGCAAAGGTTGACTAAGCACATTTCTCTTTGCTTCATTTGTATGTTACACTGATACTAATAATGAAAAATCTGTTAGCATGTGTAAAAATGTCAAAATAATAAAGAATCACAAAACATACGGCATTATGCTGAAATTTTTCTTTGCTGCATAATTTAATCAACATGGCTGCATCATTCTGTCCTCCTTGCTGAATAATTCCAGTGGCCCCAAAGCAGGGAGCACATATTAAAAGTGTGTGTGTATGAAGCAGAGAGAGACTGGGCAGTTTGCTAACTTAGTCTGGCCTGTGTGAAAATCATGTATTGCCGATCCCTGGTGAATTGCAGTTACTACTACTGCTGAAACAAGGCCAATGGAGATAATATATGGGTGAGGTGGACTGGTCTCAAGGGCAGGGCTGGCTTCAGCACAGGTGGTTCTCTGTGCAACAATGATTGTTGGTGCCCCGCAATGACCACCTCTGGCACAGATTCCCTCACTACCCCCCTTTAACAGTGCCCTTGAAGTCTCCATAACCATACTTTCCCTCAAATGCATTTAATTTGATTTACAGCGCTACTCATATCAGTGTTGAGTGTCAGAGCACTTTTCATCAGACACATTACACAGAGAAAGTCAATTATACGTGTATAAATCACTGTATAGGAAAGCCTACATATGACTAATGACTTCAAGTCACATGACAACCATACTAGTAGGCAGTATAGTTTAATAGTCATTGATCTTGAGAAAAGCAAACTCAAAATTTAAAACATAATACCATGGTCTGGGGGGTCCTCTTTAATAGTCAGAATTAATTTCTATCCAAATGGCCACTTTTTGCAACATTACAATAATCAAAGACTAAGGGAAAAAACATAATGCTCTAATTTGTACCTTGCAGTTTGCATGCAGCTCTTATATGACAGTTAATAGCTCACAATTGTTCTATGTTCGCATTTTAACTTATAAAATACAAGTAACATAAGGATCTCTCTGACAAAAGCAGTAACCCACTGACCTATTTACATTATGCGCACTTTGTGATCCGCATGGAACATGTTCTTTACAGCAGGCACATTAACCCTCTGTGCTACCTTTCCATGAGTTAAAACCTCCACTAGACAACACTCAAATCTCTCTTTCTCTCCAAGAAGAACATTAATCACCTGAGTTATCATTACATTTTTATTGTTGCTGACGCCCCCACCCAAACTCAGCACCCGGTGTGGTCACACCAGTTGCACCGCCCTAGTCCCGGCCCTAATCATAGATCCTGTAATCTCATGCTCTAGGGTGTGCTGCTTCATAGGCTACCTGCAACACTGGACGTGAACTTTAGTATGGATTGTGGTGGTAAGGCCTTCAAGGTTAACCCACACTTGCCACTGCTAGGGTCCACCTCCTGGTGCTAGGACACCAGTGCTTCTAAGCTCTTGCGGAGCCTTCTAAGGTCTAGCATGGGAATACTAGACTTCAGAAGAGTTGTCTGGGGGACTGGTCATGAAGGCTGAACCTGGTTCCCCAGTTCCAAATTCGGCAACTCTCATCATAGTGCCAAATCCTCTCCCCTCACTAAACAGCACACTTCCCAACTAAAAGAAACTTGCAATGCCTTAAACTACAACCCAGTTCGACATTGCACATAATGTTCAGTCAAAATCCCAGGAACTTTCAGTGAGCAAACACACTGATGACTTCCCATGTAAAACCAGTCATTGAAATATTGCAAAAATAAAGATGTGCAGTAGCGTGTGCAAAAGCAGCTGGCAAGCTTTGAAGTGCCAATGCTAACTTAGTGAAAACTACAATGTCCCTATTAGCCATGTGACACCCTAACCTTGGTCAAGGCGTTAGCCACATGTGAAATCACAAATCAGAGCTAAGCACCGGTAATATGTCTTAGTCACAGTCCAATTGAGATTGGCAAAAAGGCCCAAATTTGTTTGTGATTTCAGCATATTGTTTAGAAAGACAACATTTTGACAATTGGGTGCTCAAAAACCCATCCATTTACATGCCGCCGTCAGTGACCAAAACTTTGCGAGAAAAGCGGAATGCCATGAACTCCAGAATGTTCTCTGTTTCTTCCATTGCAAAAAACATTTGCCATCCAGTTGATGGGATCAAACAAACACACATGGTCCTCATCTCTACAGGCTCTTAGGACCATTTCAGGGCAACCTGCATCAACTTCAATGAAACTCTGAGTAGTGAGGTGCTGCTCCCGGGCGCAGGTATTCAAGTCTGCCATTGGTCCAAGCAAAGGATGACACAACAGATGCCTACCCATAGCACATTCCTGGTCATGAGCCTTTAAGGCACCCATTAGCAGATTGTAATCCATGGTAGCTCACGTGGTATTGGAGAGGCAGATATCCAGGGCCCATTGAAAGGGGCACCACATGCAGTGGAATGCAGGTGAAGTAGGCATAGCGGAAGTTCAGCCAATAGTCCATGGCAAAGGACATCACTGGCATAGAACCAAAAACCTGCCACATCAGATCACTGTACAGCTGCAACTGAACCCCGGCTGGCAGTTTCACAAATCGAGCAGTGTGAAAAGTTGGCTGGTATATGCTGTCCACTAATTAAAGTGGGCACCTTGCACCAGCCCAAACATCCATTATGGTGATTTAATAGGAAAAAGATAACCTTAGAAAGCTATCCAAGTGGAAGCTGTGGAGAGCAGTCTTCAAGCTTAGTCTTGAAAGAATGTTAAGCAGCTTGTTTTATCAGAATGCAACCTTATAGTATTGGTTAAATGAAAGGAGAACCACACAGTAGTTATAAAAATATGTATTTATTATTATAATAACACTATCTAATATGACAAAGTATCTTCTACAAGTAGATAATCACAAAGCACACAATACTTCACACAGAAATGTCAGTAAATAGCACTAATACACAGTGGGCCCAAGGGGGGACCAAACGATATACTAATTGAGTGGTATAAGAACCACAACTCAAGACAAGACAGTGTCAAGAGGAGGTAGAATCGCTAGCATCCCAAGGAACCACCCAAGGTGAGTATGTAGGGACCCCACAGAGAACGGGTGCAGTGTGGGAACACGCCAGAGTGCTCCGTTCAATTCTATGGGAAAGTTTAAGATTTTAAGGACCATTCTCAATGAACTTCGAAGAAACCCCATGGAAGACAGAAAGTTGGAGAGCCACCCCATCCGTGGATACCGAGGTACCCAAGTTACCTATCCCAGGGAAGCCAGGTGCATAGGTCTGAAGTTGCATCGGAAACCACTGTTGAACCCAATGGAGGACTTTAAAGAAGAGCCGCTTCTGGACAGAAGAAAATTGTCAGTTGGAATCCAAAGGTGGATTCTTGTCGGAGAGTACCTGAAAGCAGAGGGGACAGAGTCTGGGTGACTCAGGAGTGACCAGGGGCTCGGTAGACGAATGTGCACCGGTGTCGGCTGCTTTATGCGCGTTGATAGAGTCCTTGACTCTGCAGCTACGGGGACCAGGAGATGTCGGGGACAATGAGGAACCAGATATGAGCTGTCCCATAAAGGATGTCGAGTGCTGAGGGGTCGGTGTCCGGCGGGGGCCCCAACTAGCCTTGGCAATGGCAACCCACGCAGAAGATCAAAGATGTATACAGTTCGAACCAGCAAGGTCTAGGAGACTCACCAAATATAGGGGAGTCAGGGCAAGCCTAGAGCAACCAGGGGAGCCCAAGAAAAGTAAAGTTACCCCTCAAATGGAATTACAGGCTAGAGGCACAGGAGTCGTGAGAGGACCTCAAGTGATTTCACCAAAGAACAGCCCACAGAATGCTCGGTGTGAAGAGGCCAAAGTTCTTTGGAAGAAATGATGCCATAGGTTGGGGCTATTTGGAGCCCAATGCACTGGTTCAGGAAACACTGACACACATATGCACTTGCGAATGTATACGGTACACAGGGGTTCAGGTATTGCAGCACCAAGAGGGATTCTGACCTCAAACTTGGTGAGAGGGCAGCTTAGATCTCGAGGGACATTGAAACCTACCTCCTGTGTTGTTGAAGTCTTCAGAGTCCATAGGAGCTCACGCTCAGTAGACTGGACAGCAGTGTTGTGGTGTCTGTGGCTGCAGGGGCGGGACTCCTTCACTCCAACGGAGACATCTTTGGTTGTCCTTGATGCTGCACAGGCCCTGCACGGATGCTGCATGGTACACAGGCACAGGCGATGAAGCAGACTGAGTGGGAGACGAAGGTGGGCTCAAACGAAGTCCAGCAAAGTCGCATCAAGTTTAAAGCCCTGGGGAGGTAGTGGTCCCTGGGGCCGGTGGTCCGCAACGGACCCCCACCCTTAATTTATGTATCCCCTGGGGCGGTGGTGGTCCCCGGGGCATTGTGAGGGGGAGGAGCCCCCCACACACTTCTTTTTAATAACTGAAGCCCCAGGAAAGTGACAGTCCCTGGGGCTTAGGGGGGGGGCACAAGGCACCCCCACCCATAATTAAGGAATGCCCTGGGGAGGTGGTAGTCCCAAGGGCTACGGTGCCCCAGCAGGACCTCACATAATAATTATGCATTGCCCCCGGGACCTGGCCCACCCGGCGACTTAAAAAAACATAGCGCTGAAAACAGCACTTAATTTTTTAAAATATTTTCAGTAGGATTCCTGCTACAAATATTTAAAAAGCTTATTTTTTTAGCCCTGGGGTCCCCGTAGGACCCCATGACCATGCCTAGAGGGTCAGGGTATTCTACCCTTCTCCCTTTTCTTGTTTTTCAATGTTGTTTTACCTTTTTACTTCTCACTCAGTTCAACCGAATAACAAGATGCCTGCCAACAAGTTCTGGTTTGCAGTGTTGGCAGCCAATCAGAGTCCACCTTGTGCTCGGGAGGGTTTGTAAATCTACCCCGCTCACAAGATACTAATATATTTTTAAGTATCAATTTCTCAGGAACTACTAAACAGATTTACACCATTTAACAAAAAGAGTGCTTTCTGGACCAAAAGCTACCTTTTTGCCAAATTTGGTGTAATTCCGTTCAGCAGTTCGGGCTGTAGCGTTTAACATGTCCTAAAGAAATTAACTTGGAGAAAACTAGTTTTGGCACCCCCTTTTTTCTCGGCCCACCCGCTAGATTAATCTCCCTGAAACTTGCAAGCCAGGAGCTGTCCAGAGCACCTTATTTGTTCTGAACATTTCGCGAAGAGTCGTCAAATGGCGCCAAAGATATTGCCAAAAGAAAAACTGCATTTCCTATGGAAACTAGGTCCTAACTATAGCTACCTACTATATATATTCACACACACACACATATATGTATAAATGACCATCAGCAGCAGGAAACATACACTCGAGAGTGGGTGGAAAGGGGAGTTTTTCCAAACAATGACATAAGTAAGGTAAGAGCAACACCCAATGCATTTCGACTTTGAAAGATATATAAAAGACCAGAAAAAATTGAAATCCCAGACAAAATTTTTAATCACTCAAAAATCCAACTGCACACACATTTGCCATCAAAGGGGAATCGTTAAATTAAGTCAACAAAGCGCAACATACCAAGAGACTGCTTGGTTTGCATCATATACATCTGACATCTGTTTATGAATAACACATGTTCTTTCTGGTATTAGTGCAATGAATAGCAAGTGATTTCCTAATGAAGGGATGCAAAGGACTTAAGATTCTATTTTGCAGCAAAATTGTGCTTCAGTTGTTAACCTATAACATGCTGTAGCTCTTGTATAATTGTATAATATTTGAGAGTGCTGCATCCAAGGAATAATTGTCATTTTAAAACGTGTATTATAAAAAGCTCATTTTCATTACAGCAGTACAGATTTTACCTTCCACGCCTGAGATTATGCACGGTGCATTTTATATTGGTCTTTCCATTAAGGGATA
The DNA here is from genome assembly GCF_964261635.1 of Lissotriton helveticus. Lineage (NCBI taxonomy): Eukaryota > Metazoa > Chordata > Amphibia > Caudata > Salamandridae > Lissotriton > Lissotriton helveticus. The sequence goes on along the minus strand of NC_136059.1, from coordinate 219,592,467 downwards.
CTTGGTTCTCTTCACTGCTTTGCTGACCGTGTGATTCCACCTCACAACAATCTACAACCCTTTTTATGATTTTGCGTCAGTTGTACAGTACCGCCAGATCTGGCTTCCTTTGCCTAATATTGTGCCCTAGGTTTTTTTTATCGCATAATGAAGGTGGGCTATTTTTTACAGCACTTAGAATAGCCATCCATATGTTATGCAGTGATTAGTTATGTCTGCTGGGCGCTACAGATCAGAAATAAGCTTTCTGCGGAATGATGGCAATGTTTACGATCTTTATTTAGCGCACCTTTCGGCTTTTAATTTGTTAAAATGAATTGAAACCCTTGTATGTTTTTACCTTACCTTTTGCAAATTTTTATATTCTGCACTTTGGAATACTTGCCTCCAACAACTACACTCTGATATTGACATTGACCACTTTGTTGGGCATATTCACAATCCCCTATCGCCACCACAACGTCACTTTCAGTGACGTTGTGGTGGCGATAGGGGCCTCACCTTATTCTCAAGGCAGCGTTAAACTACTTAATGTGGCTTAACGCTGCCTTGTGAATAAGGCCCTCTTACACTTTGTGTTTACCGTGAAGGGGGCGTGCAGTGGGTTTTGTGGTGAGCATTCCAGTGCAACACCCATTGATTTTGACTCTGCCCCCTATTCACAAGGGCAGTGTAAATAGGAGTCAGTGCCCAAATTAGGGCCAGAAAAACCCTGGTCTTAAGTTGGCGAAACAACGAGAAATGCTTTATTTCTCCTAGTTTTTGCTTTTAACATGTGTGCTGCCTTGTGCAGCACACATGGAAAAAGCAAAATGGCATGGTTTGTGTATGTGTAGGAAGGAGTCCCTTCCTGTACATAAATAAACCTTTTTTTCAAGTGCCATTTTGTAACTTGCATGTATGCTGCATGAAGCAGCACACATGAAAGTTACAAACAGGCATTTTAGGTTTGTTTATGTACAGGAAGGGACACCTTCCTGTACATAAGCAAACCTCCCTGCTTGCAGACACCCTTGCATTCTGGTGCAAGGGTGCCTGCGTTGGCGCTAAGTTATGAAAATGAAGCGCCATCGCAAGGGGAAATGCAAGGCTGCACCATATCCTTGTGAATATGGTGCAGCCTTGCGTTTCCGAAGTGGAGGAGAGATGCTAACACCTCTCTCCGCCACTTCCTTGTGAATATCCCCCTGTGTATTCCTGTTTTTGGATCGTTTTTGTTGTTAGGCATATATTGAGGGAGTCCCCCCTGTCTGTTTACTGTCATTATTGCTTGAGTTGTGTTTCGAAGTTGCTCTGTTGCACTTTACATCACAAAATGTTTGAACACGTATGAATTTTATTTGTTTTTATGCTGTAGTTCCCATATGTGTTTTATGGTCAATATTGACTTTAAAAAAATACTCGACGAAATTGCAGAAGTCATTTTAGGGTTAACATATTGTGAATAAAACGAAGCGGCCAAGTTTTGTAAATAATGCTGAAAAAATGTAAAGTTTTGTACCTAAGGTCTGTTCAGAAACCTGACGACGTATAATTATTTTGTGTTTTGGCATTGTGGGTAACTGCATACAATCACCAATGCAATATCCTATATTCCCTTGACGAGACATCATAACAATAAAACCCTTGTCATCAGTTTCATCAATTTATTGGACGCATTTTTATAGCGATTTTACCTAAACGCATTTCAAATTAAAATGAAAGGCTTCAAATAATTTGTGGAATACTGACAAGAAATGCAAAGGTTAAGACCAAAAAGAGGGAACCTCTTGAAAGAAAGAGAAATTAACTATGCGCACACTCAGTTACTTATGAGCAATATGTAAAAAAGAGCCAAAAAAGGTATATGCACACTCAATCACAAACTCACAATAAGTAGGGGTGGGCGGGCAGCTACGCTCCGTCCACGGAGCATGCGTAGTGCCGTCTGCTACGCATTTTGCGGTGCGGGCGTAGTAGCCGGCACTACGCATGCTCCGTGGACGAGCGTAGCTGGCCCGCCACCCGCCTCCCTCCCGCCCTCAGTAAATACCCCCTTCAATGTTTAAATAAGTTTAAAACCACTTACCTGGTCCGCGCGCGTCCCAGGGCTCCCTCGTCTTTTTCAGTGCGCGTCCTGAACCCTAATGCGCATGCGTGGCCGCCCGCGCATGCGCATTTCTCGCTAGAAATGCGCATGCGCGGGCGGCCACGCATGCGCATTAGGGTTCAAGACGCGGGCACTGAAAGAGACGAGGGAGCCCCGGGACGCGCGCGGACCAGGTAAGTGGTTTTAAACTTATTTAAACATTGAAGGGGGTATTTACTGAGGGCGGGAGGGAGGCGGATGGTGCGTAGTGGGGCTACGCGAAGTGCGCAGGTGGGCGTAGTTTCTCGCCCACTTTGCGTAGCTTCGCGAAGCCCCACTACGCTCACTACGCCCAGGTTTAACAATAAGAAGAGTAAGACAATGCTAGGCACCCCACTACAGGACTGTGATGACGTGGGTGTCAGGTGCTACGTCAGCACGCCACGCCGGGTTTATAACCAGCTCATTGGGGAATGGAGGAGGCAAAATATTATGCCAAAGAATCAAGTGTGATAGCTGTTAATCCTGATGGTTGAGAGGTTGTGGGCCCTAACCTGCAAAATGTTGCCCTATCCCGTGTTGATGATCAGGGGAACAATGTGTCATGCAAAGTCAAGTAGACCAAGAACAGCTTTCCCTCAAAAATATATCCAAATCTACCATCTGGGGCAAATTAAAACTGGTTAGCAGGGGAGGTGGTCACTGCGGCAGCTGCAGCAGCCTGACGTTGAGTCCAGGCCCCAGGATTCCATAGTGCCCATCAGAGGATCCTCATCTTCCACAAAACGCTGAAGCAAGGCTCCAACCAGGAAGCTGATGTTCGTCCATCATTATAGCCCATCACATACTGTCCATGCCACCCCTCATGTTCGGTCCCCACTATCTCCAGCTGGCATGGATAGCCAAACCCACAGTTGACCTGCAACTTCAGTTGGATTTATTACACAAAGTGCTATCTGTGTCATGCTGGGGTAAAAAGAGCATTTAACAGCACTTACCACTGCAGGCTAAAACAGGATTTACCTTATATCAGTGTCAGAAATCAGGGCCCAGATTGATCAAACTTTCATGTAACGCAGCAAGATACGCCATACATTAACATTATTTGGCGCATTCCTGTCCTCTCCTTGTGCCAACCAGGGTGCCTACATTGTAGGTAGAACTGTTTTTTTGCAGGAAGGGAAACAATCCAAGGAGGAATTTTCCTCTATCTATGTGTGATGCATTCTGCTACATACATACAAAGAGGGAAAACTAGGAGAAATAAACATATTTCTCCTTGTTTTACCTCCCCTTGGAAAACGTACCAATTCGATGATTTGACAAATCCACCATGCATAGTAAATCTGGGAATGCGCTAAACTCCATGGGTTTATGCTTGGGAACACCCATTCTCCACCCATGGAGGGCCTCTCTGGTGGTGAGTAACAAAGGCAGTGATTTGGGCTGCCTTGCAAAACTCCAGATTTACCAAGCAACATTGGACCATGAAAGATGGCCTTGCGTTGCCTGGTTAATCTGATTTAAGAATTTTGTTGACCTTGTCACACCCTCTGTGATGCAATGGCAATGCAATCCCTTGATAAATCTGTCTTCTAGTTTGTCTTGATATGGTTTTGTTTGTAACTTGAGGGCAATACACTCAAGGAGATGTTCCCTTGCAACAGTTGGGCATTGAGAAATCTTTGGAAGACGTGTATCAGTTGTGTTTTGTAGCATTATAAGAAACCCTTTCCAACAACATATGAAATAAACATAGCACATTTACATAGAAAACTCTTCTCCAATACAATGAGCCTGAAAGGTGAAATTGCACACAAAAGTTGCAGTTTCTAGATTTGTAATTTTAACAAAAGAATAAATTACGGATTTCTCAGTTTATAATAGACTAGCAGCCCGTCCCGACGTTGCCCGGGTATGAAGTAGAATGTGTGTAATGTGTGTATTTGGCAAGGGCAATTTATTATAAAATCTCGCGGTAGACAACATTTTTTGTTTCATTAGAATAGGGACGGTGAAGAACCCAACTGCAGCCCTGGTTGATGTTAGCAGGCGCGTGTAATTGGTGTAGTGATCCGCCGCCTGAGCCTGGCTACAGCCCTGGTTGATGTTAGCAGGTGCGTGTAAGGTCGTTGAATGAGAGAGTTATCAGCCGCGGGTAAATCCGTTTAATGAGAGAGTTGAGTGACAGCGAGTAGGAGAGGCTGCAGTAATTGTCCCCGCAGACACGCTCATTTGCGTGTCCCCCCGCTTGAGGCCCAGATGCAGGCCTGTTTGATGTTAGCAGGCGCGTGTTCCCTCGCTTGAGGCCCAGCTGCAGCCCTGGTTGATGTTATCAGGCGCATGTAATTAGCGTACTGATCCGCCGCCTGAGCCCGGATAGAGGCCTGGTTGATGGTAGCAGGCGCGTGTAACTTCGTTGAATGAGAGAGTTCAGTAACAGCGCGCAGGAGAGGCTGCAGTAACGTTACTTACCAGGCCTCCAGGTAAACGCATTTGTCACGCCCCCAGCACACTGTCACAGCAGACGATCTTCTGATTAATGTACGATCCACATGGCATGAAGGGCGGAACGTAGCCAACGTCCCCAGCGTTTCTCGCGCCCCCAGCGTGCTCCTTGATGCGGCGCAATTGCGTTCACATGGCATGAAGTCCAGACACGCGCCCCCAGTGTTTCTCATGCCCCCAGCGTGCCCCTTGATGCTGCGCAGCAACGTAATTGGCGCTTGTATATACAACTCACATGGCATGCAGGGCGGACACTCGCCCCCAGCGTTTGTCACGCCCCCAGCACACGCCCACAGCCCACGATGTGATGGCCGTACCACACGCCCCCAGCGTTAGTCATGCCCACAGCACAACGCAGACACACCCACAATGGACTACTTTGCTGGCACGGTTCTTTTATCTTTTAAATGTATAGAGGAGTTGGCCTAACAGCTAAGGCGCTTGACCTCGGACCTGGGGATCTGGGTTCGAGTCTTGGTAACGACGCCAAACATCCTGTGATTCTGGGCAAATCACTTAATCTCCTCGTGCCTAACAAAAATGAATGGGTGTCCTCATGTAACGTAACTGGTGCTATGTAAAGCGCTCTGATACCTGATTCAGTTCGGGTCAAGTTTGCGCTATTTTAAACTCTGCAAAAAAAATAAAAAAATATGGTGGCCATCTGCATAGCCTATGTCCTTCTGCGGCAACTGCCCTTTCCAACGCTGTATTGGGTGTTGTGATTGGTGCTGTGGTTACTGAGATTACCCGCCTCAAAGGTTTGGGCTCTCTCTTTATAATATTAGTATGTATTATTTCAATTTGAGCTGAACCTGACATATCAAGATATATGACTATTTTTGGGAACTTTTTGAAGCACAACATAAGATCTCTAACAATCCAAAACATATTGGGCCTATCAATGGTTCATTTAGAATAATAGATTTTTATTTGTAAAATTAAGTAAATGAGATTTACTTGTCAGCAATGAAATCTGTGATGTCAACGATAGTGGCAGTAGTGAAGGCATCTGTATAGTAAACCATGAAGTCACTGAATATGACATTTGTAATGTTATCTGTGATTTCATGTGTATTGTCATAAGTAAAACATTACGGGGCTTACATACTACATGTGTGGGTCCTTTAATTGATGTGATGAAATGCTTTGGTATAAAAACAAGTATATCATGTAAATCCTGTATTAATTCAAATAGTTCAGATTGCATGTCTTCCTTTAGGAGCAGCCCCTGTATCATGGGATTTGACTCATGCATTTGTTACTGGTCAGGGGGCTAGCACTAAACAAGTAACAAATAAATCCAGTGATAATTGCATTGCATGTATTGCTAATCATACAATGAGTGTAGCTTGGTCTATAGTATGTACATGTAAGGCAGGAAATAGTTAGAAGGGCTTTTTGCTGCATCTAAGAATGTTCCATGGTCAAGCTATGTGTGACAAGTTAAGTGCTCATTATACTACATCCAGTCTGTTCCACTGAATATTACACTACTTCCAGTCTGTTCTAACATCTTAGACATGAAGTATGTGCTTGTGGCATTCAACCAGAATTGCTCTGTTTTTTGTGCTGTATTTTGACATGAGAGCAACATATCCTATCACCGAAAGAGATATGAGAAAACGTTTTTGCTAAAGGAAATTACATTTCTGTTTGTGTAGGATTGGTCATTTTCCTAAATGAAAACCTAATGTTAGACCTGGCATCCTTGATGTGGCTTCTCCTGACTTTTTGCCTTCAGACCTCCTGATTTACTGACTTCATGTTTGCTGACTTTAGGACTCTGGGACCTTTACCACTGCTAACCAGTGCATGTGCCCTCTTCTTAAAACATTGTATTTGTGGCTTATATACAATTGGCATAATTAATTTACCTATAAGTTCATATTAATATGCACTACATGTGTCCAGGGCCCGTAAATATATGTTACTAGTGAGCTTGCATCACTGCTTATGCCACCCACTTAAGAAGCCATTTAAGCATCTCTCCGGCCTGCCATTGCAGAGCCTGTGTGTGCAGGTTTACCCTGCCATGTTGACCTGGAAAGTTGACCCACTTGCCAGGCCCAAATCTTCTTTTTTATTTCATATTAGGCACCCTTAAGGTCGACCCTGGACAGCCCAAGGATAGGGTGCACAGTATTTAAAAAGTAGCACATGTACATTTAAATTTTACATGTCCTAGTAGTGAAATTCTTTTAAATTCATGTTTCAGTACTGCAAGGTTTATCTCCCCCGTAGGTTAACATTATGATTACCTTATTACATCTTATAAGTTTAGTTTCCTATTCGAAAAAGTTAGGATCCCAGAGTTTGGTATCTCTGCAATCACAATTTAGAATCACAATTTATGGAAAAGTTAGATTTTGAATTGTAATTCTGAAAATGCCACTTTTAGAAAATTGTCATGTTCTTGCTTTAACTTTAGTTGATTGACAATGTACTCCAATATGCAAGTGAGGGTAATCCTGGTTTGTCAATTTGTTTGTGTGTGCAAGGGTATAACCTTCTGCTCTTGGGGGAGTAATTAATTGACTGAATGCACCCTCCCAGCTTGGGAGTAGCGTCCCCTTCACTCAATACTGTGAATCTCAGGATGGTACTGATGATCCACTCTCTTCACTTTTCTTTTAGATAATTCCTTAATGCAGTAAACATAATTCAACAGTAGTCTTGATCATTCAAAGTTTTAACCTGTCACAAATGATGCATTAGGACTACAAAGTTTATTGATTATGATGGATATATAATTATGAATTTATGGGATGTTTTCAAGCATGATCTAAAATTAAATTCGACACATTCTCATGACGAATGACAATTTTGATGGTCAAGACTGCTGCTGAAGAGCGGAACAAACGGAATACAAAAGCAGGGGGTGCACGAAAAATTAGAAGAAAGCATGGGCGCCCTCGTGCAAATATATGGAGGTGGGTGCTTTCTTGGAGGCATAGTCAATTTGTAATGATGGAGGACAAATAACATCTATACTATTACCCACTGTGCAATATAAACATGGTGTTGTATTGTGTGGTCTTATGAGCACTTAATAAAAAAAAAGAGTATTAAAGAAAAAGACAACTGCTGAAGCATGTTAGCTGTATTAAGTTCCATGGTCTGGAACGCCTTGCCTAATGCCCTGCGCCATATTACCTCTGAAACACAATTTAGTAAAGCAGCTAAAACTTGGCTTTTAATCAAGATTAATCTCCTGGACTCTCTGGTCACCGCATGTCTTTCGCGTGCCACCTGTTGCTATAGGGCCGGGACACCTCTTCAGAGGTACCTGTTTGCACTCTGTTTGCGCTCTACAAATGGCAGTATTATTAATATTATTATTAACTATCTAAAAGAAAGGTGATGTAAAGTCATTGTGTGCCCTGGACTCTCCCTAACTTTTTTGCTGATTGGAACTAGTAGTAAAAGACTCTGACTGACCCTGGGATCTGCCTAACCAGGCCCAATGCCAGTGCTATGCTGAAAGAGACACTTAGAATACAGTGAAATCACCTACATACACTAATGTACAATATGGGTTAGGGTACCGCTATGATTGCCATGACCTTCCCTATAAGGCCCAAGCACACAATAGTGCGGGGGGATTGAAACTACCTTTAAGTCCCTAGTATATCATGTGGGCATTGTGGTTTTGAGGCCAGCACGCCTTTCTGCACCTGCATGTGTGCACTGCTGAAGCCTGAGGTCAGTTTAAAAGCAGCTTTGTGATGCAGGACTGCTTTTTAAATGTAAATTGTGCCCCAAATTTATCTACAATGTTTGGGCATAGAAGGGACCCCCAGGGTATCTTCTAGGTGTCCCAGGGTTGGGGTGTCAGGTATTTAGGACGCCTTCTGGCAACATTTTCGAACCCTTTTTCTCCATTTCCTCATGTTTTGTTTATGAGTTTTGCACTATATTGCTCATTTTACGGTATGGGACGTAATTTACCCAATGGCCACAGCCAGTTAGCACTAGTCATTTGCTGTAATTTAAAAAACAATTTCAGCACAATATATTTTTTGAAAATATCGATTGATTTATGGATGGTCTTGGATTAAATGAAAAATGTGTTTTTTTCTATTTTACATTTTTCTGCAAGGTGTTTATGTGTATTTTGGTATTTTAGTGAGGTACTTTTTGATGACTTGGGAAATCTTTATAGTTTACTTAATTTTTGTTTTTGGCATTGCTGAATTAATGTAAGTGTTTTCTGCTTTGTTTGCCATGTCTCCTTTCTTTGCTGGCCAAGTGGTCATTTGTGTGTGAGCAGTGTGTGTTGTGTTTGTGTGTGTGTTTGCCATAGGCCACCATTTTGTCTTTGTTCTAGGCCCACTTTATTCTCCATGTCATCTCGCAGGGCGGCCATTTACTGTAGCCTGTGTGCTTTTGCCATAGGTCTCGGTTAGAAATCGGGGTCTCTAGTTGGTAGAGGAAGGAACCTTTGTCTTACTAGGGACCCTTGTTTCTAGTCAGGGTAAGGGGGATACACTTCTAAAATAAGCCCTGCTCGCCCCCTTGGTAGCTTGGCACAAGCAGATATGCCTCTCAGAGGCAGTGTGTAAAGCATTTGTGAACACATACAGTATAACAGTGAAAACACTACAAATGGACATCACACCAGTTTAGAAAAATAGGTAATCTTTATATAAACCAACAAAGAAAAGACCAAAATGACAAAAATCCACAATACCGTAATAAAAATATGACTTTCAAATTGTAGAAATAGTTCATTTCAAAGCAAATTGCAGATGGAATACTTCTCAGGCAAAGTACCCAGTGTGCATTGCGCATACAAAAATAAAGGGTTGGTGGGAAGGTGATGAGTCGCTTCCTTGCTCCGGGGAGTGGTGATGCATCGGTGCCTTGCTGCTGCACAGGGGAGGTGATGCGTCGGTTTCTTACTGCGGGTGGAGGTGAAGCGTAGGTTTCTTACTGCGTCCCCCAACGATGCAACAGACTTAGAGCCTCGATGCCATGATCTGGGACGATGCATGGGTTCTTGCAGCCGAACAGCAGGCCTTGAATCGGAATTGGTGCAGTGATCTTGGACTTCGGAGATCGGTGCACTCAACGCGGCGTGCAGCAATTTCTCAGGAAGCGGGCAGGCGCTGCGACAATTCCTGCGGAAATAGCTGTGGATGCATCATGCTGCTCGAAGTTGTGTTACTTTTCCCTGTTCTGAGCGGAAAACAGCCTCCAGAGGTCCAAAACAACAGCACACGCCTCTTAGCAGGTGACACTGGAGGATAAGCAGGAAAATACCTACTTTCTAAAAGTGGTAATTTCAAACATAGAATGTAAAAATCACCCTCTCTAAAAGATGCATTTTAACATTCAGTTCAGGCATACTAACCATTATTTTCCTATTTGGTTCCCTGGGACACTTATGCTTATAAGATGTTATAAGCTTACCCTCCGTGCTACCCTCTGGGCACATATAGCCTTGCAATAGTGAAAAACGAAATTGGCAGTATTTCACTATCAGGACATGCCACACACACCAGGGCATGTACTACCTTTCACAAAAACTGCACCCTGCCAACAGGGGTACCTTGGGTCTACCTTAGTGGTGACTAACATGTAAGTAAAGGGAAGGTTATGGCCTGGCAAGTGGGTGCACTTGTCAAGTTGACGTGGGAGTATTAAACTGCACACAGACACTGCAGTGGAAGGCCTGAGTTACATTTATAGACTGCTTATATGGGTGGTACAATCAGTGTTGCAGTCCCTATAGCAGCATTTGATTCACAGCCCTGGGTACCACAGTGCACTGTACTAGGCACTGATTAGTAAATCAAATAAGCCAATTCTGGAACAACCAATCCATAACAACAATTTACAGGGAGCGCATATGCACTTTAGTGCTGATCAACAGCGGTAAAGGTCCCAGAGTAATAAAACCAACAAAAACAGGTCAGAACTGAAGGCCACAAAGTTGAACAATCTGGGGATAACCCCACTGTAAAAGCCAGGTCTAACAGCCTCCATGTGTTCTTGCTCGTCCATGGCTTTTTGCTTCTTGTTGTGAACATGTGGCCGGATGATATTTTGTGCAGTGAGTGTGCTTTTTTGCCATAGGTATGCATGATTTCTTTGTTGCCCATGCCTCTGCCCTGTGTTGCAATGTGGCAGGGTGACCATTTTGTTTAGCTAGTGTTTTTTGCTTTTGCCATAGACCTGAAAGTGTTGTTTATTGGTCATGCCTTCAGACTTATGGCCATGTGGCAGGATGGCTGTTATAAATTGTGTCTCTAGGTGGCAGAGGTCTCACCCTGTCCAAGTAAGGACCACAATCCCAATCCAAGTCAGGATAAGTCTGATAAACAACCTAAATTAACCTGTACTCACCCTCTGGTAGCTAGGCACAGAGCAGTATGGCCTAACTTAAGAGGCAATGTGTAAAGTATTTGGGCAACACTGAAATTACAGTAACATATTGAAAACACCACAAAAAGATTCCACACCAGTTTAGAATAAAGAATATTGTTATCAGTAAAATAAGACCAACACAACAAAAATGTAATAAGTATAACTGAAAATATGAGTTTTTTTAAAGAATAAACTGCAATATAGTGCTTAAAATCCGATAGTGCTTAGGAGCTACTTTAGGTCACACTGTACTGAGGTAAATGCAGAGAGCAGGCTCACCGCAATGGTGGGCAGGCCAACTAGGGGACCAAAGCAAGGCCTGCTGAAAAGTATCTTGGATGGAGCAAGCTTCGGTGTTGAAGACTTGAAGCGTCAGTTCTGATTCGCGCAGTCGTGTAGATGCATCTTCATCGCGACTTGCAATCTGGTCCTGCATTGTCGCCAAAATCCACAGTCATAGATGCATTTCATTAGGCTCAGTAAATTAACTATAATTGTATAAGTAAATACCCTGACAACAGTAACCCATACATTGACTGAAGAGCATTCAAAGTAAGGAAATCTATTAGCTGGGATCAATGTGCAGGCAAGAGTGCCTTTTAATAGGGCATCTGCTCTGTAGCTTCTTGTCACACTCATCGTTGGTGTGAGATCAGTGACATTTCAGGGAGCCAGATGTTAATGTATAAGTATGAAATGTATGTATAAAATGTATACATGTACAGAGAATATGGATTTGAGTCCTGGGTCTCTCCAGGTCCCAACATTACTGGAAAAGAGTTGCAAGTAGTCACCAAATAGCAAGGTCTCCACAGCAAAATCTTTTGTAGCACTAGTCTCTGATAGCAAATGTTAAGTTCCAATGTAAGTTCCCGAGTCCAGTAGACTCAGGAGAAACCGTTAGTTTGTTAGCAACACTCAGTAGGGTAAAGCACCAACCAATCTGGCACGGCCAAGTATTCTTGAAATCCTCCCACATGAGAAAAATCTTATTGAAGTAACTAATTCTCATGCAGTAAAAAAGGTCAGTTGACAAAACAGAGAAAGCAATGTGTGCTACAGTGAGAATGATTCCATTTAGCATATACGATGAGGGTTGGGAGATCATAAGGTAGAGAGTACTGGGAAGATGAAAAGAAAGAGCGCTAAAAATCCATTTCTCAATTGACACTTCAATAGCCTACATTGTACTGTCAGGTAATGGAAGTAAAAGAATTATGTTCAGAATTTCTTAACGTGCTCTAGAACCACCCACAGAACCATGCCTAAAAACCCCTATCTGCATCATTAGAAAAAGATAGCATTCTTAAATCGACCGTCTCCACACCGTTATCTCCTGTATCTAATAATGTTAAATAAAAAAGTGTTTAAAGCGTTAGTTAAATAACTACCCATCTCCCCATTCTTTAAAAGTGTTCATTACAATTTTCATAGGGGCGGAATATGCATGCGCCCCTACATAATTTCCAAAGAAGAATGTGAGAGACACATGATTGAAGTTATAGCTGCAGCTGGCCAGACTGGAAGTCTCCTGTTTTCAGTATCAGCAGCTAGGGGGATCATCATGTTCCATATTGCTGCATTGCAATTGAAACCCCATGTCACATCTTAAATACAGAGCAGAACAAAGTTCTTCATCACATGGTTATTGTGTGTCCTCTCAATGTCAATTAGTTTAGTGGAAAGGCCACACGAGGAAGTCTCAAAACCTTCCCATCAAAGGTTTCTCTGAGTAGTATGAAGAACAATTCCAAATTTGCTAGAAACATCCGAGCTTTTGGACATATTTCCTTGCATTATGACACATTTTGAGAAGACCATGTGAGATTAGGCATTATGTTAAAACATTGTGCACCTGCTATGCTCACCAACCTCTCTCTTTTTTGCTAAATAGACAACAAAATGTGCAAGGATTTACCTTTAAGCTAAAACTGCTGTGACATATTACTTTCATTTTTGTAGCAAATTTAGACCACCAAAGGTTTTCAAACCTCATCATGCAGCACTCTTCTCCCCCTGTTTTGCTAGTTCAATGTCATCCTTCTTAAATTAAGCAGCTATTACTGACCACCTGCCTTTATATTTTCCAGTGGCTCATCAAAGGATCACATTGCCACCTTTGGCCTTAGAATTCTGCACATTTTACTACTGCTAACCAGATCTAAAGTACTTGTGATGTCTCCTTTAACCATGGTAATATTGGCTTACATCCAATTGTCACATTTAATTTACTTTTAAGTGATACTGGAGGTAACCAAGGTGTGTAAATTAAATTGCTACTAGTGGGTCTGCAGTACTGATTGTGTCACCCACTTAAGAAGCCTTGTAAAAGAAGTTGTAGGCCTGCCATTGCAGCCTGTGTGCAGTTTTAAACTGCAATTTTAACCTGGCAAAACAAAACCTCATGCCAAACCCAACCCTCCCTTTTTAAAAGATTGGCATATCCTAGTAGTGAAAAACACCTAAAATCATTTTTCACCACTGTGAGGCTACCTCTCCCATAGAATAACATTGGGTTACCTTATTACATTTAATAAGTGATAACCTTTGATTAGCTGCAGTTGGGAAACCATGTTTGGTGTCTGAGGAATTTTAATCTAAACCCCTCTTTCATGGTGAATTTGTATTTTAAGTCACAATTCTGAAAATGGCACACGTAAACAGTTGGCATTTTCTTATCCTAACCATTTGGTGCCTACAGACTGTTCCTGGGTCACATGACTAGGTGCAGTTGGTAGTTGGCCTTTCTGTGTTTCTCCCAGACAACTTCACAAAAGAGGGTATGGGTGTTGGGAGGATGGGACATCTCTGACTTAATGGTGGAGTGGAGCTTTCACCTACCACACTTGCAGGTCAAACTCACTGGCTCAGTTCCCATGCAAAGGATTTTACATTAACCTATTTTTCCACCAGAGAGACTGGGACCATGGCAGGGAGGCAGGAAATTCCAGTCACTTCTGTATGAGGGAGCTCCCAGTAGCTTCTGCCACTACAAAGATGGCACCAGGTATAAATATTGGACCTCAGACCAAATTCTTCAGTACACTCCTGGACCCGTGAATACTACAGAGGAAGGACACTGTGCTGCTGCTTGAGGCTTGCCCTGGCTGTTTAGAAGGAGGACTGGACCTGCATCCTTCATCCTAGGCTGAAGAGACTCCAAGCACCAGCTGATTGACCTCCTGTCTGAGCTACAGAGACGTAACAAGCTGCAACTTCCCAGCTGACCTGCTGCACTGGACCCGCAAACTGTTCCCGCCTGGACCTGCAACTGGACCCGCCTAAGGCTTGCTGGCCTATGCTGGAGTGAGTTCCTGATCCCCAAGAGTTACCCCTCAGGTTATGAACCTTGATATGGCATTAGTTGAACTCCTCCTTGAAGAAAATGAGAAATCCTGATGTTTTGGGCTCTTTGTGACCAAAAAAAGGCCTATTTACGCAAGATTTTGTTGCTCGCACTCGCTGCCAACGTCAAGCTCCAGTGAACACGACTTTTCATGTTACAGTGACCACCAGCGACAACCTGAAACACAAGAGCTACACTTTGCGCATCTGCATCATCTCCCCACAGTGATTACCAATGTGAATCTCCAGCAACAGATGTCCCTCACATCCAACATGCTCTTCGTGCTACAGCGATGACCATCAATGATGATCTACCTGCTCTTTATGGCCTACTCCACCGCAAACTGGACTTTTTGCACTAGACTTTAGAAGGTACCTTTTTCAGCTGGACTAACCAGGCCCCTGCATCCAGTTTGTGTCCCATCGCTGTCAGCCAGTCTCACACGACCAGAAATCCATGAGTGGCACTTTGTGCTTTTAGGCACTATACTTACTATAAATCTTTGCATTTGCAAATCTCCGGTTCTACTGATTGGATTTTTGTTGGTTTGGCGTCAAATGATTTATTTCATTTCATTGCATTGTTTCTGAATCAGTGTGGGATTTTTCTTTTGTTGTGTTTCCACTTTATTACTGTTTGTGTGCTGCATAACTACTGTACTCATTGCCTCTAAGTTAAGCCTAACTGCTTTAGTGCAAGCTAACAGAGGTTTAACCACATGTTAATTTAGTGACTCTTTATGGTTCACCCTGACAAACAAGGTGGCTGTTACTTGGGTAATGTTTCACCGCCCTCAACCAGCATCCCAATTTCTCACAAGACTCATTCATCAAGACAATGAACTGGAGCAGCAAACCTTTCAAAAAACCAAAGGAGACCTAAAGATAAGTACATAGGTTCCTGAATGATGGCACCCAAACAGAAGAATCTCTTACCTTGCCCACCCTACCTCTACCTTCTTCAGATTCCCAGCAGGCAAGCAACACAGCAAAGTTCTTAAAACATTTCCTAAAAACGTGTGATCTAAATATACAGTCCTGACCCAATGCCTACACCCTAGTTCAAACACCAACATGACAAAAGCAGGGACCCAAGGCCACAATTCAAGAAAATGAAAAACAGAAGCAAATGACAAGTGGCATGAAATAACTTGAGAATGCCTATTCCTTGCTTAAGCTAATCTTCAATTTTAAAGCTCTAAAGTTACAAATGCGATAAACTCATTCACCCAAATCCTCTTTCCTGCACCTGCATGCTTGCAAATGAACACAATGGGAAATAAAGAAGCGGAGCCGCCATACACACAAGGTGCCAAACACCTTGAAAGCCATCCTGACCCAATCGGTAGTCCTATGTCGATGTAAGTGGCCTGTCACACTTTCTGACCCTGAAAGTGTGGTCACCATATCTAAGGACCCCAACATCTGTGTCTGCCAGCAGCAACTCTCCTGAATGGAGTGACCAGGCTGGTCTCAATGGCACCTCACAACTCAGGAGGGAATTCAACTACTTAACAACTCAGACCAAGGGTGCATTAGCACTGACCCCATGCAAGTAACAGAATGAGGCTGGCATTGCAGTCCTTCAGGACTTGCATCCTCCCCATGACCTAGCCCCAATGTCTTTCCAGCCATCTAATACCTCATACCAAAAGCAGCCAAGCCACCAACGCCTTTGACCCCACCCAAAGAGAAATATACCTGTCCATCTCTTTGGATCTCGTCGGATCCCTTAACCCCAAATCCTCTAAAGCAGATCCACTTAGTTCACATGCAGCTTCCCTCCTTGCAGCCCACCACCCAACAATGACACTGGACGTTAAATCTCCCAAAAGGGTACCATCACCTCTCCACATATCTGGTTATTTGTATGTATGTGATATTTTCTATAGCATAAATTTAGCCAAAATTGAGAGAAGTGACGTATGGGGGTCAAAGACTGATATAAAGTCAAGAAGTGACAGTAATAGTAGTTGGTTTGTGGACAGTTAATGTATTGTGATGCAGTATTCTCCAAAGAGGTGTGTCTTTAACTCACTCCTAAATTGGAGCAGTGTTGCGGTGATCATGATGGATATGTGTATGTTGCTCCAGATCCTGTTTGCATAGATGGAATAGGGCCACTACCTAGCTCTTTCCTTTTTACACTTCTTACTCTATAGTAAGATAGTGTCTTGGTTGCCGGTTTCCTGAGAACCTTTGGAGATGATGATCTTGTCTACAAGATAGGCCGGTTGTTGTTAGTAATGATCACGGAACTGTGAAGTATAAAGGTCAAGACAAATCCCTCCTTTTCCACATTGGGAGTCTCCTTCCTCCTCTGATTGGGTATCAAAGGTATTAAAGAGTATGCACGATTAGGGAAAATGGGTTTAGGAGAAAGAAGAAGCAATACATTTCTGCAGGAGGGTTGTCGAAATATCCAGATTAGATGACATGCAGCACAATTACTCAGATCACAAATGCAAGCAGACTAGGGGGTCCATTATGATGACGGGCGGACTTAGTCCGCCCTCCATCACATCGGGACCCGGGACTGCCCGCCATAAGGGCGGGGGTCCCGATCAGGGTATTAGGATGCGCCCGCCACACAGGCGGGCGCATCCTGTATGGTTGAAATTGCGGCGGGCGGAGCAGAAATCTTCGCCCGCTGCTATGTGAAAAGTGCACGTTTTGCTTTTCAAAGTGCAACATGACAGGCACCGCGCGGTGCCTGCCATGTTGCACTTTGAAATGCGGGGGGGTACCATAGGTACCCCCCATGTGCAACCCCCCAAGCCACAGACTCCCAGGGGGCCCGCAACGGGCCCCTGCAGGGAGTCTCCGCATGCCTTTCCGTGGCGGCATTGCCGCCACGGAAATGCATAATGAAAAGCACATTGTAATATGGCGGGCGGTGTCTACAAGACACCGCCACCATGTTACAGGATTTCCGCCCCGGCCGCTAGGCGACCGGGGCGGAAAACAGGCGGGCGGTGTTTCCCACCGCCACGGTCCCCTCCGCCATCCTAATATGGCGGAGGGGAAATGTGCTGATGATGTCGGGCGGATTTCCTCCGCCAGGCTGGCGGTGGCCACCGCCAGCCTGGCGTTGGAAATCCGCCCGACATCATAATGGACCCCTAGGTATCTGCCTTCAAGGGAGAAGATACACATCAGCTAATTTATCACACGAAAGAGAAATGGTTAATAAATGCTTAGAGGATACACATAAGAACATATCCACTGTAAGCATGGAATAAGCAGCAACTAATGGAAATAGCTGTGGATGCATCATGCTGCTCGAAGTTGTGTTACTTTTCCCTGTTCTGAGCGGAAAACAGCCTCCAGAGGTCCAAAACAACAGCACACGCCTCTTAGCAGGTGACACTGGAGGATAAGCAGGAAAATACCTACTTTCTAAAAGTGGTAATTTCAAACATAGAATGTAAAAATCACCCTCTCTAAAAGATGCATTTTAACATTCAGTTCAGGCATACTAACCATTATTTTCCTATTTGGTTCCCTGGGACACTTATGCTTATAAGATGTTATAACCATACCCTCCGTGCTACCCTCTGGGCACATATAGCCTTGCAATAGTGAAAAACGAAATTGGCAGTATTTCACTATCAGGACATGCCACACACACCAGGGCATGTACTACCTTTCACAAAAACTGCACCCTGCCAACAGGGGTACCTTGGGTCTACCTTAGTGGTGACTAACATGTAAGTAAAGGGAAGGTTATGGCCTGGCAAGTGGGTGCACTTGTCAAGTTGACGTGGGAGTATTAAACTGCACACAGACACTGCAGTGGAAGGCCTGAGTTACATTTATAGACTGCTTATATGGGTGGTACAATCAGTGTTGCAGTCCCAATAGCAGCATTTGATTCACAGCCCTGGGTACCACAGTGCACTGTACTAGGCACTGATTAGTAAATCAAATAAGCCAATTCTGGAACAACCAATCCATAACAACAATTTACAGGGAGCGCATATGCACTTTAGTGCTGATCAGCAGCGGTAAAGGTCCCAGAGTAATAAAACCAACAAAAACAGGTCAGAACTGAAGGCCACAAAGTTGAACAATCTGGGGATAACCCCACTGTAAAAGCCAGGTCTAACAGCCTCCATGTGTTCTTGCTCGTCCATGGCTTTTTGCTTCTTGTTGTGAACATGTGGCCGGATGATATTTTGTGCAGTGAGTGTGCTTTTTTGCCATAGGTATGCATGATTTCTTTGTTGCCCATGCCTCTGCCCTGTGTTGCAATGTGGCAGGGTGACCATTTTGTTTAGCTAGTGTTTTTTGCTTTTGCCATAGACCTGAAAGTGTTGTTTATTGGTCATGCCTTCAGACTTATGGCCATGTGGCAGGATGGCTGTTATAAATTGTGTCTCTAGGTGGCAGAGGTCTCACCCTGTCCAAGTAAGGACCACAATCCCAATCCAAGTCAGGATAAGTCTGATAAACAACCTAAATTAACCTGTACTCACCCTCTGGTAGCTAGGCACAGAGCAGTATGGCCTAACTTAAGAGGCAATGTGTAAAGTATTTGGGCAACACTGAAATTACAGTAACATATTGAAAACACCACAAAAAGATTCCACACCAGTTTAGAATAAAGAATATTGTTATCAGTAAAATAAGACCAACACAACAAAAATGTAATAAGTATAACTGAAAATATGAGTTTTTTTAAAGAATAAACTGCAATATAGTGCTTAAAATCCGATAGTGCTTAGGAGCTACTTTAGGTCACACTGTACTGAGGTAAATGCAGAGAGCAGGCTCACCGCAATGGTGGGCAGGCCAACTAGGGGACCAAAGCAAGGCCTGCTGAAAAGTATCTTGGATGGAGCAAGCTTCGGTGTTGAAGACTTGAAGCGTCAGTTCTGATTCGCGCAGTCGTGTAGATGCATCTTCATCGCGACTTGCAATCTGGTCCTGCATTGTCGCCAAAATCCACAGTCATAGATGCATTTCATTAGGCTCAGTAAATTAACTATAATTGTATAAGTAAATACCCTGACAACAGTAACCCATACATTGACTGAAGAGCATTCAAAGTAAGGAAATCTATTAGCTGGGATCAATGTGCAGGCAAGAGTGCCTTTTAATAGGGCATCTGCTCTGTAGCTTCTTGTCACACTCATCGTTGGTGTGAGATCAGTGACATTTCAGGGAGCCAGATGTTAATGTATAAGTATGAAATGTATGTATAAAATGTATACATGTACAGAGAATATGGATTTGAGTCCTGGGTCTCTCCAGGTCCCAACATTACTGGAAAAGAGTTGCAAGTAGTCACCAAATAGCAAGGTCTCCACAGCAAAATCTTTTGTAGCACTAGTCTCTGATAGCAAATGTTAAGTTCCAATGTAAGTTCCCGAGTCCAGTAGACTCAGGAGAAACCGTTAGTTTGTTAGCAACACTCAGTAGGGTAAAGCACCAACCAATCTGGCACGGCCAAGTATTCTTGAAATCCTCCCACATGAGAAAAATCTTATTGAAGTAACTAATTCTCATGCAGTAAAAAAGGTCAGTTGACAAAACAGAGAAAGCAATGTGTGCTACAGTGAGAATGATTCCATTTAGCATATACGATGAGGGTTGGGAGATCATAAGGTAGAGAGTACTGGGAAGATGAAAAGAAAGAGCGCTAAAAATCCATTTCTCAATTGACACTTCAATAGCCTACATTGTACTGTCAGGTAATGGAAGTAAAAGAATTATGTTCAGAATTTCTTAACGTGCTCTAGAACCACCCACAGAACCATGCCTAAAAACCCCTATCTGCATCATTAGAAAAAGATAGCACTCTTAAATCGACCGTCTCCACACCGTTATCTCCTGTATCTAATAATGTTAAATAAAAAAGTGTTTAAAGCGTTAGTTAAATAACTACCCATCTCCCCATTCTTTAAAAGTGTTCATTACAATTTTCATAGGGGCGGAATATGCATGCGCCCCTACATAATTTCCCAAGAAGAATGTGAGAGACACATGATTGAAGTTATAGCTGCAGCTGGCCAGACTGGAAGTCTCCTGTTTTCAGTATCAGCAGCTAGGGGGATCATCATGTTCCATATTGCTGCATTGCAATTGAAACCCCATGTCACATCTTAAATACAGAGCAGAACAAAGTTCTTCATCACATGGTTATTGTGTGTCCTCTCAATGTCAATTAGTTTAGTGGAAAGGCCACACGAGGAAGTCTCAAAACCTTCCCATCAAAGGTTTCTCTGAGTAGTATGAAGAACAATTCCAAATTTTCTAGAAACATCCGAGCTTTTGGACATATTTCCTTGCATTATGACACATTTTGAGAAGACCATGTGAGATTAGGCATTATGTTAAAACATTGTGCACCTGCTATGCTCACCAACCTCTCTCTTTTTTGCTAAATAGACAACAAAATGTGCAAGGATTTACCTTTAAGCTAAAACTGCTGTGACATATTACTTTCATTTTTGTAGCAAATTTAGACCACCAAAGGTTTTCAAACCTCATCATGCAGCACTCTTCTCCCCCTGTTTTGCTAGTTCAATGTCATCCTTCTTAAATTAAGCAGCTATTACTGACCACCTGCCTTTATATTTTCCAGTGGCTCATCAAAGGATCACATTGCCACCTTTGGCCTTAGAATTCTGCACATTTTACTACTGCTAACCAGATCTAAAGTACTTGTGATGTCTCCTTTAACCATGGTAATATTGGCTTACATCCAATTGTCACATTTAATTTACTTTTAAGTGATACTGGAGGTAACCAAGGTGTGTAAATTAAATTGCTACTAGTGGGTCTGCAGTACTGATTGTGTCACCCACTTAAGAAGCCTTGTAAAAGAAGTTGTAGGCCTGCCATTGCAGCCTGTGTGCAGCTTTAAACTGCAATTTTAACCTGGCAAAACAAAACCTCATGCCAAACCCAACCCTCCCTTTTTAAAAGATTGGCATATCCTAGTAGTGAAAAACACCTAAAATCATTTTTCACCACTGTGAGGCTACCTCTCCCATAGAATAACATTGGGTTACCTTATTACATTTAATAAGTGATAACCTTTGATTAGCTGCAGTTGGGAAACCATGTTTGGTGTCTGAGGAATTTTAATCTAAACCCCTCTTTCATGGTGAATTTGTATTTTAAGTCACAATTCTGAAAATGGCACACGTAAACAGTTGGCATTTTCTTATCCTAACCATTTGGTGCCTACAGACTGTTCCTGGGTCACATGACTAGGTGCAGTTGGTAGTTGGCCTTTCTGTGTTTCTCCCAGACAACTTCACAAAAGAGGGTATGGGTGTTGGGAGGATGGGACATCTCTGACTTAATGGTGGAGTGGAGCTTTCACCTACCACAAATGCAGGTCAAACTCACTGGCTCAGTTCCCATGCAAAGGATTTTACATTAACCTATTTTTCCACCAGAGAGACTGGGACCATGGCAGGGAGGCAGGAAATTCCAGTCACTTCTGTATGAGGGAGCTCCCAGTAGCTTCTGCCACTACAAAGATGGCACCAGGTATAAATATTGGACCTCAGACCAAATTCTTCAGTACACTCCTGGACCCGTGAATACTACAGAGGAAGGACACTGTGCTGCTGCTTGAGGCTTGCCCTGGCTGTTTAGAAGGAGGACTGGACCTGCATCCTTCATCCTAGGCTGAAGAGACTCCAAGCACCAGCTGACTGACCTCCTGTCTGAGCTACAGAGACGTAACAAGCTGCAACTTCCCAGCTGACCTGCTGCACTGGACCCGCAAACTGTTCCCGCCTGGACCTGCAACTGGACCCGCCTAAGGCTTGCTGGCCTATGCTGGAGTGAGTTCCTGATCCCCAAGAGTTACCCCTCAGGTTCTGAACCTTGATATGGCATCAGTTGAACTCCTCCTTGAAGAAAATGAGAAATCCTGATGTTTTGGGCTCTTTGTGACCTAAAAAAGGCCTATTTACGCAAGATTTTGTTGCTCGCACTCGCTGCCAACGTCAAGCTCCAGTGAACACGACTTTTCATGTTACAGTGACCACCAGCGACAACCTGAAACACAAGAGCTACACTTTGCGCATCTGCATCATCTCCCCACAGTGATTACCAATGTGAATCTCCAGCAACAGATGTCCCTCACATCCAACATGCTCTTCGTGCTACAGCGATGACCATCAATGATGATCTACCTGCTCTTTATGGCCTACTCCACCGCAAACTGGACTTTTTGCACTAGACTTTAGAAGGTACCTTTTTCAGCTGGACTAACCAGGCCCCTGCATCCAGTTTGTGTCCCATCGCTGTCAGCCAGTCTCACACGACCAGAAATCCATGAGTGGCACTTTGTGCTTTTAGGCACTATACTTACTATAAATCTTTGCATTTGCAAATCTCCGGTTCTACTGATTGGATTTTTGTTGGTTTGGCGTCAAATGATTTATTTCATTTCATTGCATTGTTTCTGAATCAGTGTGGGATTTTTCTTTTGTTGTGTTTCCACTTTATTACTGTTTGTGTGCTGCATAACTACTGTACTCATTGCCTCTAAGTTAAGCCTAACTGCTTTAGTGCAAGCTAACAGAGGTTTAACCACATGTTAATTTAGTGACTCTTTATGGTTCACCCTGACAAACAAGGTGGCTGTTACTTGGGTAATGTTTCACCGCCCTCAACCGGCATCCCAATTTCTCACAAGACTCATTCATCAAGACAATGAACTGGAGCAGCAAACCTTTCAAAAAACCAAAGGAGACCTAAAGATAAGTACATAGGTTCCTGAATGATGGCACCCAAACAGAAGAATCTCTTACCTTGCCCACCCTACCTCTACCTTCTTCAGATTCCCAGCAGGCAAGCAACACAGCAAAGTTCTTAAAACATTTCCTAAAAACGTGTGATCTAAATATACAGTCCTGACCCAATGCCTACACCCTAGTTCAAACACCAACATGACAAAAGCAGGGACCCAAGGCCACAATTCAAGAAAATGAAAAACAGAAGCAAATGACAAGTGGCATGAAATAACTTGAGAATGCCTATTCCTTGCTTAAGCTAATCTTCAATTTTAAAGCTCTAAAGTTACAAGTGCGATAAACTCATTCACCCAAATCCTCTTTCCTGCACCTGCATGCTTGCAAATGAACACAATGGGAAATAAAGAAGCGGAGCCGCCATACACACAAGGTGCCAAACACCTTGAAAGCCATCCTGACCCAATCGGTAGTCCTATGTCGATGTAAGTGGCCTGTCACACTTTCTGACCCTGAAAGTGTGGTCACCATATCTAAGGACCCCAACATCTGTGTCTGCCAGCAGCAACTCTCCTTAATGGAGTGACCAGGCTGGTCTCAATGGCACCTCACAACTCAGGAGGGAATTCAACTACTTAACAACTCAGACCAAGGGTGCATTAGTGATAGAGCGCGCGAGGCCACCCGACCAATAGTTTTCGCCGTTTCCGGCTTCAGGGCCCATATACTTTTCAAATCACCATATACATCGATCAGGTGACTTCACGAGCTCTACCAATTTGGTGTGTGTGTGTTCCCTGCTACCAATTCTCAGTGCACCCGACTTACCATCCACCGATGCAGGTGCCTAATGACCACAATGAATCAGGGAGCTAGCTGTAAAGGAAAGGCAACAAAATACAAACCCAACCAATAATATTCAAATACTGTGTAAATGACCACGGACAACTGGAAGTTTTAAAATGTTTATCTAAAGTTCAGTATTTTCTTGCATGAGATACAGTAAAATAAGGCAATCGATAACCAAGAAAATGTAAATCACATATGCATAAAGAAATAATGGCAGAGTAATCATCAAAGTACTAATAAAATGTAACGAGAAAAGATACTTATGCAAGTCAGTATTATCTAAAACAGTGATAGACTAAGTGTGTGTGATTATAGAAGAACTTATAATGAATAACACGCTTCACTTAAGGTGAAAGGGCCTTTGAACAACCTAGGCAACGAAGTTCTAGACCATATCAGGAAATGACACACTGCTATGCAAAATATAATTTCTAACAAATGAGAAGACATAGAAATAACTTTGCAAAATTTAAATGACTTTCAATAGTTGCGGAAAGGCATGGAAAATATCACATGTGCAATGTTGAACTTTATTGAAGCAAAAGTTAGAAATTCAGAAGGTGCAAGAATTTCAAGAGGTTTCAGAGCAGTATTTACCTAGAAAGGTGTGGAAACCAAACCCTGGCCACGGGTCAGTTCAAGACAGGAAACCCTCAAGGAAGGATACCCCTCAAAGGACAGCAGGTGCAGAATGGACACCCAGGACAGGACAGGATACCCTCGGAATAAGAATCAGGACAGGACCTCAGGACAGGACAGCAAACCCTCAGGACAGGACCCTCTTCAGGACAGGACCGGAACCCACAGTTAGGAAGCAACGCCTGCGCTCCACCCGCTCTGCAGATATCGATCAAGACCCCGATTGGGTCAGCGAACTCCCAGCTAAGTGCCTTGCCAGCACTTTAAGGTTCGGTAAAACCTTAGTCTATGGTCAAATTCGGACAGAGTGCTCCGCAGCTCTCTGTATTTTCAGTCACCTATTGAGTGCGTTGGGTCAGTGACAGGTCAGCTAAACCAGACAAGTCGGACGGTTCACTAGGTGAACCCAGGGTAGATATACAGTTTTGGGACAGTGTACCACCCCCCAATGTTGCAAAGTGTCAGAATCCCTCAATTTCGATTGGTCCTAAGGTAGGATTTGGGTAACACACCAATCACAATATGCGATTTGAAGCCTTCATTTACATATTTTGGGACCGCCTAGCATGTTTGGGTTCCCATGAGCTAACAGTAGCACATCTATACAATGTAACATATAAGAAGCCACATTCGCTGTTCTCGCAGGGCAGAGGTGACTTTCTCAGGAGCATCTCGCCCATCACTGCCAGCTGGCTATGTTCCATCAGCCAAGGTCCCTCGTGCTGCCGAATGTCGCACAGGCGCAGAAGGGACCTCCAATATGGCTCTCCTCTCACTCAGACCCCCATTGCCCGCGGTACATGAAAAGTAAGCGAAAACAAATTAATACATAATAATGTCATTATGAAAACACATCGCAGGGTTTGTACTTTTAACTCATCATCAAGAAATAAACTTATGCAATTTAAATGTTAGCTACATTTAGACGAAATACAAGAGCAGTGGCACGAGCAGTACCACATGATAAGCACAGCTATGAATTACGCATGCGCATAACTTTCCCTCCACTTCTGCAGACGCGTCAGGACACGTGAGTGTGGCTGACGCATGCGCAGTAACTAAAATACAAGCGGCGGCCATTTTTAGAGGACATGGATTAATTTCATTAGAAATACACATAGGCAAGCGTCTCAAACTTTACTCAAACTTAATATAAACGTTAGTAAAACATACACGGGTTACCTTATTACACATAAATGAGGTTCTTGATTTCGGCAAGCCGCAAAATATGCGAAGCTTTGCTTCATCAATCCCCTCTTTGATGATATCTACTATCATCACAAATTATAATGGAACCAGATGCCAACTTTCTTTCACACTTTATAAAGTTCTATTTCTTCCAGCAACCGTTCTAGCTTTTCTCTTTCAGTTTTAGCAGGGTGAGAAGTCTTCACCTTTTTGTATATCTGATCATTCACTTCCTCTAATTCAATCTCATCCACACTTCGTTTCACCCCTCTTGCATTAACCTCGTGCTTTCTGGTGCGCTTGCGGTATTTACAGCATAAGAAAATGGAAAGTATAATAAGACCTATAATACCAATAGGCATCAGAATTTTGAATAATAAGCTTTTACCTATGCCAGCAAGCCAATGACCTACATTTGAGAGACCATCTACCAGTCTCTTCCAGGCACTATCAACCTCGAGTGGTTTGAGTTCCTTTGCCAAATTAGTAATGTTTCGCACATATCTTTTGATCTGTACACTTTTGTCCGGAATATAAGTGCAACAATGTTGCGCCTTCAACATCCGGCAGACTCCGCCCTCTTTCGCTAATAAGGTGTCAAGAGCAAGTCGATTTTGTAAAACCATTGATCTGATCGCAACCATTTCAGTATTGACCAGCAGGAATCCATGAGCTGTTTCAGTAGACAGCACATCTACTATAGTAGACAATTTGCAAATTCTGTGAGTGTTCAGAACCACTCCCACTCCAGGTATCAGTGCACTGAAAATACTACCCATAATTTCACCTATACTTTCTCTTTTACTACGCACTAAGCCATTAGTATCTTCATTGCTTCCAGCTTTCCCATTCACATGGTATATTTTCGGGAAGACAATGCCAAAGTAGCAGCTTCCATACCAGTGATCCGGCAATTTGAAATAAGCCTTGTCCCCACAAATATAATAAATTCCAGGAAACACAGGCTCTGACCCATTTTTGAAACCCCAACCTCCAATTACCTTGTAATTATGTTCGCATTCACTGGAACCAATGAAAACATTATTATAATAGCTAGTCTTCTCGCGGTGAAGACATAGCTTGCCTTTCTTTTCAAAATCCAGCAACAGAGCAGGACCCGCTCCACCAGATGAGGTGCCTTCCATGTTTTCTGCCCATTTTGGCTTTTTCTGACTTTCGTCATTAGCCTTCTTCTGAATTTTAATTCTCCTTTTCTCTGCCATGTTCAGGAACATCTTTTCCTGCTCACGCAAAGAACAAGTCAAGTTATCTCTGTGTGCGTCTGCTATGTCAATGTTCCCTATAGTCAGAAAGTAGTCTCCCATATATCTTATGGTGTCAGTTTTGGTATGTACAGGATTCAAGTTCCCACGTATAGGTAGTTCAGAAAAGATCACGTCATTGTTAGAGTAATAATACTGTAACGGTCCCCTTTTGTAAAATAAACTAGCTAAAATGCTACAGGAAATTCCATAAGTTAATGGCAGATGATGGTATGTCACGCCTTCAGCCACCGAAGTAGGTAGCTTCATGCAGACATAGCAATCCTCAATTTCCATAGTCTCTACATAGTGTATTAACAAGTTTGCGAAAACATTTAAATGTGTCCTGTTCTTCATGCCATGATAATGTAGTCCTTTCTCATCTGATGCTTTGAGTTCCTTTTAGTTTGTCTCAATGCTCTCTCATGTCTTTCTACACTCTGTGTTGTCAGCTCTTCACTGTCAGTATTTACAACTTCAGTAGGGACAATATTAGTATCTTTACTTACAGCAAAGGGAATGAAAATTGTTAATCCTATCCAGATAACTATCAGTACTACTATACTACATATACACACCTTGCAACACGTCTTAAAACGGCTGCAACTAGGTCTACCATTCACTGTTGAATCAGACATTTTAGCTCAGAAGGAGTCTCTTGAACCCCTCTTTGTTGCTTTACACAATTAGCTTACTTTGTGCAAATTCACGGTGGCTCGTCTTCCTCTTCAGCTGAGTACTCTGGGACAGGTTCTCCGTCACTCACGTCAGTTATATCAAGATCTTCAAGCTCCTCCAAAACCAGTGTCCATTCAGGAGACTTGTACTTTTTGTTTTGTCTTTTTATTCGCTCACTCCTTCTTTTGGAAGAGTCTTCTTCCTGCTCTGCTATTCGAGCACTTCTTCTTGCTTCTGCACGTTTTTCTTCCACTGTCTTTATTCTTAGTCTTAGTCTTTTTACAAACCTAGGCTCAAGGTTGTTTCTTTTCTTTATTCTCTTAGTTGGTACTTGGACTTCACTTTCTTTTCTTCTTCTCTTGTTCTCTTTATCTTGTGGTAATTCTTCTCCACTTTCTTCTCCTACTTCCCTTATCTGACTAGTTCCAGGGCTAGCATCAAATTCTTCTGCCTGGTTGCTAATCTGGCCTTGTTCAGGAATATTTTATTTTTGGCTTTCAATTGTCTCTGTTTCTGTTTCTGTTTCCTGAACCCGTTTTTCTAACTCTATCTGATCCTGTTCAAGCACTTCGATCTCTTGATTTTCTTCTGCTCGAACTATTACTCTATGTCTCGTCTGTCCCTTATCCACATCAGGAGTTAATGGAGGAGTATCGAACACTTGCTCTGTATCCGGCACTTGTTCAATATCAGGTATTTGTTCAGTCTCAGGTACCTGTTCAGTATCGGGTACTTGTTCAGTCTTATTCACTGGATCTGTATCAATCACGTGCTCTGTCCCTGTCTGACCTTCTCCTTCCTCAGTTTTGATTTGGATCTCAAGTGGCTGAGGTTCTTCGCCTGTGCCTTGCTTTTCCTGACTAGTCCACTCTCTACCTTCACTAAGTCGTTCTCTTGTTCTGATAGGATCTTCGGTCAGATCAATCATCGGTATCCATTCTTCTGGCCATATGCTTGGCAGCTCGTCTTCAGCTACTCCTGGCTCAGTTTCCTGGACTTCTTCAGCAGGCTGGTTTCTTGGCAGTTCGCAGTCAACTACTCCTGGGCCAACGTCTGCTGTTCCTGCAACCTGACTGGTGCTGGGCTGCTCGTTGTCAGTTGCTACTGGTCTGGCTTCTTCAGGGTCCTCTGCTGGTTGCCCTGGTTCTTCAAATCCTTTGTCTGGCAATACCTTCTGGGTGTGTCCGGCGTGGATCCACTGGGGAACACCTGCGACTTTCACTGCAGTGGTTGTCACCAGGATTACTTGGCGCTTCTTTCCCCACCTGGGTGCCAGACAGCTTGATCGAGTGTGCTTCTTTATTTTGACCCAGTCTCCTGGAACCAAGTTGTGGAGAGGAGTCGTTGGATTAAGGATGCCGTCGTCTCCAATCTGGCGAGAGATAGAACGCACTTGGTCACCCAATCTTCTGCAGTATTCAAGCACCAAATCATCAGTAATACTCAACAGTTTGCTTCCTGGCACCCATGCTTGTCTCATCACTCTTCCCATAATGATTTCATGGGGACTTAGGCCTGTCTTGCGGTCTGGAACACTTCTTAGTCCCATCAGGACCAGGGGCAGGGCCTTCACCCAGTTCATGCCAGTAGCATCTGTCAGCTTTGCTAGTCTGTTTTTGATAGTTCCATTTACTTGTTCCACTATTCCAGAAGCCTCTGGATGGTATGCACAATGAAGTTTCTGCCTTATCCCAAAGGCCTTACACAGTTCAGCCATTATTTCATTGTGGAAATGTCCACCTTGGTCTGATTCAATAATGTATGGTATTCCGAACCTAGGTATCAGCTCTTTTAGTAAACACTTTGCTACTGTCAGTGCGTCACTCTTGGGAGTAGGGTAAGCTTCTACCCATTTTGAAAATACACAAACAATGACAAGGACATATCGTTTCCCTTCACAACGGGGCATGGTGATGAAATCAACCTGTATTTTTATAAAGGGGCCCCCTGACCTCCCAATCTTGCTCAGTTCAACCATGGTCCTCTTGCCTGGGTTCATCTGTTGACATGACAGGCACCTCTGGCAGAGGGACTCTGCTACCTTCCTGAATTTCTTGCTGTACCAAGTCTGTTGAAATACCAGAATCATGGCATCCCTACCAATGTGTGATCCTTCATGTATTAATCTTGCCATTGTGCCAAGCAAGTGTCGGGGTAACACAGGCATACCAGTTGGACCTATGATGACACCATCCACACGTCTCGGTCTACATCCATCCTCTTTCCATTTCTCTCTTTCTTGCCAAGGAGCCGACTCCTGCCACTCTCTCACCTCATCCCATGTAGGCACTTCCTCAAACACCTGAAGCTGGCAGCTGGTTCCTGGCCCCCCTCGTTTTGGATTTATAATATATCGATCTTTGGCACACCATTGAGCCACTCGATCAGCATAATCGTTTCCCAGTGATACTCTGTCCATGCTCCTTTGATGAGCAGCACATTTTACCACTGCCAGTTCTTTGGGCAACTGGATGGCCTCTAAAAGGTCATGAACAACCTTTGCATTCCGAATGGGAGTACCTGAGGAAGTCATGAATTCCCTCTGCATCCATAATTGGCCAAAGTCATGCACAACGCCATAACAGTACTGACTGTCAGTATACACTGTTATGCGTAAGTCCTTCCCAATTTTGCAAGCCATTATCATGGCTATCAATTCGGCTACTTGTGCAGACTTGATGTTATATAGATAACCTGCTTGTTCAATCTTTTCGAAAGACACTACTGCATAAGCAGCACTCAAGCCTCCTAATTCATGTCTTAGACAGGAACCATCCACAAATAGTTCTTTATCATGCTCCGGCAATGGTACTTCTTTTATGTCTGGGCGTGGCTTGGTACTGAACTCTGTCAGATCAATACAATCATGTTCATCATCATCCCTACCTTCCATTTCTGAGGGGTCAGGAAGTAAGGTGGCAGGGTTCAGAATACCGCACCTAACAATGTTTACATTTGCTGCGCCCACAAGAATCCTCTCGTATTTAGTCAGCCGACTAGGGGTGAGATACTGTGTTTTAGTTCTGGTCAATAGAATTACCACTCCATGTGAAACATAAACAGTCACAGGATGTCCCATGACAATGGACTCACTCTGTTCTAAACTTGCACAGGTAGCAGCTACTGCTTTTAGACAACCTGGTAACCCAGCAGCTACTGGGTCCAGTGTGGCAGAGAAATAGGCCACAGGCCTCCTGGTTGTGCCATGTTCTTGAGTCAGGACTGACAATGCGCAATTATCGCGAGTGTCACAGAAAAGGGCAAACTCTTTTGAATAATCTGGCATTCCCAATGCAGGGGCTGTACACAGACAGTTTTTCAGTCTTGTGAAAGCCATTAGACTTTCATCATCCCACTGTACAACATCTGGCATTCCTCTCGTGGTCATTTTTATCAAGGGCCTGGCTAAGGCTGCAAATCCCAGAATCCACTGCCTGCAGTACCCTAAAACACCCAGGAACATTCTGACTTCCTTTTGAGTACGGGGCAACTGCATCTTTTGAATTATTCTCACTCTTTCTGAAGTGACTTTTCTGACACCCTTTTCTATCTGGTGTCCCAGATATTTCACTGATTTCGCACAGAACTGTAGTTTGTCAGGGGACACTTTATGCCCTTTCTCACACAGGTGATTTAGGAGAGCAATGGTGTCAACTACACAGTCCCTGTGACTTTTAGACGCCAATAGAAGGTCGTCTATGTACTGCACTAATACAGAGTTCCCAGGTAATGTCAAAGTCTCTAGACATTTCTTCAAGATCTGATTAAAGATAGAGGGGCTCTCTGTATACCCTTAAGGGACCCGGTTCCAACAATACACGTGACCCTCGAAGGCAAATGAGAAAAGAAATTTGCTGTCGGGGTGCAGGGGTATCGAAAAGAATGCATGACACAAATCAATCACAGTGAACCACTCAGCATCCCAAGGAATCTGGTACAGAATTACTGCAGGGTTCGGGACAATAGGGCAGCAAGGAACTACAATTTTGTTAACCTTTCTCAGGTCCTGCACTACCCTATACTTGCCACTAGGCTTTTTGATGCCCATAATCGGTGAGTTGCATGGGCTGCTCATCACTTCTTGTATGATGTTTCCTTCCAATAATTTTTGTATCTCCAGAGTGACACCTGCTTTCACTTCAGCATTCATTCGGTAGGGCCTAGTGTTAGGATATACTGCATTGTCTTTGATGGCTATTTGTATGGGGTCCACATCTTTCATCAAACCCACATCTTTTCCAGTGAAATCCCACACTTCTGGTTTTACGGCTTCCTGTAGTTCTTGGGGCAAGTCCTGCAGGGTCAATCTTTTAAGTTCTGAGTCAGGTCTAAGCAACAATAATTTATAAATGCCGTCTTCATCTGGGGTCTGTATTTCGACACCCTTTGGTGTGCAAAAGATGGTACAGTTCATTTTACACAGCAAATCACGTCCCAGTAAATTTACTGGACTGGTGTCACAGACTACAAATCTA
The DNA here is from genome assembly GCF_964261635.1 of Lissotriton helveticus. Lineage (NCBI taxonomy): Eukaryota > Metazoa > Chordata > Amphibia > Caudata > Salamandridae > Lissotriton > Lissotriton helveticus. The sequence goes on along the minus strand of NC_136059.1, from coordinate 219,560,363 downwards.
TGCATCTGTTTAAAATTTCCAATTGAAATCTCCATTGGTTCGGTAACAGGAGTACTAATCAATTGATTAGATACACCTACTACTTGGATGTTTTCTCCCGAGAGGGGCAGGTTTGGAACGTCTACTGTTCTTACAGTAGAACGGGTAGCGCCAGTGTCCAACAGAAAGGTGACATCATTTCCGTCAACCTTTCCTTCAATATATGGTCCAGACTGGTCTACCGGCAAGGAAGCGCCAAGTACGCACTCCTCGTCCTCCCCTCTCAGGCCCCGTCAGTCCTGATCATTACAAAGGAAGGTATCATTCAGCAGATACTGCGAAGTTGCTGTATTTCTGTTCTCCCCGCTTTCCCAAACCTCTATCTCTTCATTTTCTGCCTGTCTTTCCCTGTATACCTGTTTGGGTGCTCGAGGCACCTGAACTGTTTTTACCTGGGGTTGAGTCTTTCTTGGTCTTTCTTTCTGCGTCTGTGGAATTAAATCAGGAGTTGTCTCATTAACATCGACTAATTGGGGACACTCGTTTCGCCAGTGTCCAATTTCGCCGCACTGATGGCAGGGAAATTTTTTCATAGCCTCTTCCCTGCTAAATTTGGGCCGGGGCTTTCCTCCACCCCCTCCCCCAGGACTTTTGTTCTCAGCATTTTTAACCATGTTACTCAATTGTTTTTCCTGCTGTTCTGCGAGCTTCACCTGAGCCCACATAACCTTCTCCTTAAGGGCCTTTTTCTTTTCTGCCATCTCGTCCTCGCAGTACTTAGCGTACCGCAGGACCTCATCCATTTTCTTAGTATGCCAACAGATTTTATTGTCTTTTATCCACTGACAAATTTCAGGTCTTAAACCATTTACAAACCTGTAAATAAAGTGTGTCATATCCTTCAGGTCGATGTTGTCAATACCACTGTATGTTTTAAATACCTGCAATAACCTCTCATAGAAGGAGTGCACTGTCTCGTCCCTTTCCTGTGTTGTTCTATCTATTTTTGTCCAATCAGTTTCCTTGGCGGGCACCTTTTCTTTCAAGTGCTGAATTACCTGCTCATATTTTCGCATGACTTCCTTTGATGGCTCCCCTGTGTCCTTGTCTCTGGGATACTCTTCACTGGGCCAATTTATGTTTATTTTACACTGGGTCCATAAATCTACTGGAACCACAATGTCGAAAAACCCATCCAGGTCTTTCCACAGACATTTCTGTACCTTCACGAACCTCTCCACTTGCCGGTACCAGTCAACTGGTTTCTCTCTTAATTTTGGAAAATCGTTCGTGAAGGACACAATATCCTGCCTAGACCAGGGGACATGCACATATTTCCCTCCTGGAACTTCGCGCATGGGGCATAACTGCTCAGGTTTTTCTACCTCCCTTAAAGCAAACTCGGGAGTCACTTGTCGGGAGCGAACCTCTTCCCTCTTTTTCGCCCACCTGCTTCTCCATTTTTCCACATCTCCCCATTTCTGCAGTACCCCCATTAATTCTTTAATCTGTAGCTTCTTTCCGGCCACATTCAGATGTTCTATATCCTTGTCTGAGAAGTCTGCTCTGTATGGTTTCTGTAAGGGCTTGGATTTTGAGATATCTACCCCCATACTAATTGCTGTTTCGGTCAGTTTTTCATGGAGCACTCTGGTGTTCCTTGTAAAGCTTTTACATATGAACGACAATTCTTCCTCAGAGTAGGTATTCAATCGATTCAACCCCACATTTCCTGCCATTAATTCTTCTATTTCAACCCTCAGCTTGTAGAGGTCTAAAGGCTTTGTTTGCGGAGTCTGCTTTTCTAATTCACGACTCCAACTCTCAATTTCATCCGGAGTTACCAGAGAGACATTCCTAGTACCTGTTGCTGTCTCTAATTTAATTTCCTTTGCATTAAAAGGGTTATACCTCAGCTGTGTTCCCTTTGCGGTCTGTTTGTTTGGCAATTCCAAGAATGCAACTTCAGACTCGCACTCACTGGACTGATCATCTATGATGATTGGTTCCTGTCTCGGGGTTGCTATGACTGGGGTCATGACTGGAGTAATCGGATTTCCCTGACCATTTCCGTATAACGGGACCACCGGTCCAATAGTTACTGGAATAGTCAATGCCTCAGGACTGGTATTTATCTGAGAAATTTTCTGAATTATTTCTGTTCTTTGTCTAGCTAGAGCCTCTTGCTCCTTTTCCACTAGTACCCTTCTTAGAGTTGTGTCATGTAATATCTGTGGGGTCAATGGAGGAGTAAAACTCGGGGTAGTAGGCGGAGGAGTAAAACTCGGGGCAGTAGGATGCGTTTCACTTGGTCCTCCACCATAATTTGGCTTCGGGAATAAAGTTCCAGTATTAAAGGACCTGCGCTCTTCCCCATATGGAGGTTGAACAAAAGGCAGTCCTGAATTCGATGGTTTCTCTTCGCTTTCATACAAGGGTCTGGGGAAAAAAGTTTTTGTACGTGAATATTTTTCTTCCTGACTTGCGGGCACTTTGGGATATATATCCCTTGTTTCCGCCAGTTCGGGTTTCTCAGGATAGGGTAATACTTGACCACCCCCTCCCAGTCCCAGGGACCTGTCTTCTTCCTTTTGGAAGGGGCGTCGGGGAACATCTCCTACACTGGAAGGTCGGGTTCCCTCATTGTAAGGTGGCGGACTTCTGGTACAGATGTCATCTATTAGTTCATCATCTGAATCCCCTAGGGCCCCCCAATGCTTACATTTTTCAGTACTTTTCCCCCCCGCTGCAGGGTTATGACATGCCGGCATCATGGGAAACAGACCCTCAACAATCATGCTCTGCCTCCACTGTTTCATCCTTTTATCCCTGGACTCCTGTTTCAGCCTGGGGTACCACTTGGTCAAACCCTTGTCCATTCGGGGTCTTTCTCTTTCAAAAGCCTCAATCTCCCATTCCTCTAATGCTTCATACTGCGTTAGTCTCGGTCTGGGATGCAGTTCATTCATTCGGGTTCTTAAATTAAATAAGATCCTACCATTGAAAGTACCATCTAACGGAAAAGCCAATACTCCGTCATCTTTTGTGTACTTCACCCAATTCTCCAGCCACACACAGGTATTGTACCCTCGGTCAAACATCATGAATGAGGCAGGAGTATTGGGTGCTGGGACAAGAACACCTTCCCTAGATTTAATGGGTTTGTCCGTTTTAAAATAATTTTTCACCTTATTTACAAGGGACAATTTTCTCTTGGTTCCGTACATAATATCGTATCTGTTAGCCTTCCACTGATCCCTTTCAAACCCTAGATGCCTTGGATCAGGTCGCGTCTCTGTAGTCCGCGAGTGCCACATACGACTTCTGCGCTAACTTTGTTTACAAACTACCTCCAATCAGAATGCGCTTCAGAAAATTCGTGCAACCAATGGGTGCGCGACACAAAATAAGCTCTGCCAATGGGTGCGCGGCCCCTTCGTGAGACAGTTCCCACGCTCCGGCGCTCACCCCTCCTTTACAATTTCAGCTCCGCTACCCGCCCGCTGTTTCTACCAATCCCAGCGCGGCACAGAGTGACGTCAGAGGCGCTTCTCGACTGACTCCCTCCCTTCACAAGGTAACGGAAACTTTCTTACTTTTAAAGTGCTCAGTGCTTGGTTATTTTACAACAAATACACATTCGCCACAGTGCTCAAGTGTCTAGACAGAGATAGAATTCTATTACTGCAAGTAAACTACTTCCATTTACTTTTCACTTGCTGCGGGCAGATCTCTTCCGCCTACCCTTCACTCTAGCATCGGTGAACCTGTTATTCCCCTAAACTCATCCACTTCTTTCCGGGATATATTTCGAGTTTAAGGTTTCTCAGCGGACCCCTCTGTTTTCACGCTAGCTCCGAGGAACCTGCTACTCTTCCGATGTGACCCTTACTAGGTTACGCCACTATGGGAATTTTGCCAATGAACCCCGTTACTGTCATTTATTCACACATGTATTCAGAAAACCCTAGTTAGTGCTTCCCGGTTATCCTAACCTGCACCTAACTTTCCTCGAACCTGTGACCTCAGGACAATGGATTCTATTCACCACTTGCCCTTTCAATTCCCCGGGGAGTTCGGACAACACTTAACAAGTCGATTTACAAATGCATTGATTAGTACATATAACAATATAAGAACAAGAATAATGACAATACAGTAATTCATAAATTTCAGCAGCGTATTCACAAGAGAGTGATCAGTTCCCTCAGAACAGCCGCTCTTGTAGCAGCATTAATATAATAGCAGCTTCCGACTTAACTAGCCTAACTAGTCCCTGCCTTACTCTCAACTAGTCCCTAACCATCCTCTGATCTACCAGAAAAACTGATAGAGCGCGCGAGGCCACCCGACCAATAGTTTTCGCCGTTTCCGGCTTCAGGGCCCATATACTTTTCAAATCACCATATACATCGATCAGGTGACTTCACGAGCTCTACCAATTTGGTGTGTGTGTGTTCCCTGCTACCAATTCTCAGTGCACCCGACTTACCATCCACCGATGCAGGTGCCTAATGACCACAATGAATCAGGGAGCTAGCTGTAAAGGAAAGGCAACAAAATACAAACCCAACCAATAATATTCAAATACTGTGTAAATGACCACGGACAACTGGAAGTTTTAAAATGTTTATCTAAAGTTCAGTATTTTCTTGCATGAGATACAGTAAAATAAGGCAATCGATAACCAAGAAAATGTAAATCACATATGCATAAAGAAATAATGGCAGAGTAATCATCAAAGTACTAATAAAATGTAACGAGAAAAGATACTTATGCAAGTCAGTATTATCTAAAACAGTGATAGACTAAGTGTGTGTGATTATAGAAGAACTTATAATGAATAACACGCTTCACTTAAGGTGAAAGGGCCTTTGAACAACCTAGGCAACGAAGTTCTAGACCATATCAGGAAATGACACACTGCTATGCAAAATATAATTTCTAACAAATGAGAAGACATAGAAATAACTTTGCAAAATTTAAATGACTTTCAATAGTTGCGGAAAGGCATGGAAAATATCACATGTGCAATGTTGAACTTTATTGAAGCAAAAGTTAGAAATTCAGAAGGTGCAAGAATTTCAAGAGGTTTCAGAGCAGTATTTACCTAGAAAGGTGTGGAAACCAAACCCTGGCCACGGGTCAGTTCAAGACAGGAAACCCTCAAGGAAGGATACCCCTCAAAGGACAGCAGGTGCAGAATGGACACCCAGGACAGGACAGGATACCCTCGGAATAAGAATCAGGACAGGACCTCAGGACAGGACAGCAAACCCTCAGGACAGGACCCTCTTCAGGACAGGACCGGAACCCACAGTTAGGAAGCAACGCCTGCGCTCCACCCGCTCTGCAGATATCGATCAAGACCCCGATTGGGTCAGCGAACTCCCAGCTAAGTGCCTTGCCAGCACTTTAAGGTTCGGTAAAACCTTAGTCTATGGTCAAATTCGGACAGAGTGCTCCGCAGCTCTCTGTATTTTCAGTCACCTATTGAGTGCGTTGGGTCAGTGACAGGTCAGCTAAACCAGACAAGTCGGACGGTTCACTAGGTGAACCCAGGGTAGATATACAGTTTTGGGACAGTGTACCACCCCCCAATGTTGCAAAGTGTCAGAATCCCTCAATTTCGATTGGTCCTAAGGTAGGATTTGGGTAACACACCAATCACAATATGCGATTTGAAGCCTTCATTTACATATTTTGGGACCGCCTAGCATGTTTGGGTTCCCATGAGCTAACAGTAGCACATCTATACAATGTAACATATAAGAAGCCACATTCGCTGTTCTCGCAGGGCAGAGGTGACTTTCTCAGGAGCATCTCGCCCATCACTGCCAGCTGGCTATGTTCCATCAGCCAAGGTCCCTCGTGCTGCCGAATGTCGCACAGGCGCAGAAGGGACCTCCAATATGGCTCTCCTCTCACTCAGACCCCCATTGCCCGCGGTACATGAAAAGTAAGCGAAAACAAATTAATACATAATAATGTCATTATGAAAACACATCGCAGGGTTTGTACTTTTAACTCATCATCAAGAAATAAACTTATGCAATTTAAATGTTAGCTACATTTAGACGAAATACAAGAGCAGTGGCACGAGCAGTACCACATGATAAGCACAGCTATGAATTACGCATGCGCATAACTTTCCCTCCACTTCTGCAGACGCGTCAGGACACGTGAGTGTGGCTGACGCATGCGCAGTAACTAAAATACAAGCGGCGGCCATTTTTAGAGGACATGGATTAATTTCATTAGAAATACACATAGGCAAGCGTCTCAAACTTTACTCAAACTTAATATAAACGTTAGTAAAACATACACGGGTTACCTTATTACACATAAATGAGGTTCTTGATTTCGGCAAGCCGCAAAATATGCGAAGCTTTGCTTCATCAATAGCACTGACCCCATGCCAGTAACAGAATGAGGCTGGCATTGCAGTCCTTCAGGACTTGCATCCTCCCCATGACCTAGCCCCAATGTCTTTCCAGCCATCTAATACCTCATACCAAAAGCAGCCAAGCCACCAACGCCTTTGACCCCACCCAAAGAGAAATATACCTGTCCATCTCTTTGGATCTCGTCGGATCCCTTAACCCCAAATCCTCTAAAGCAGATCCACTTAGTTCACATGCAGCTTCCCTCCTTGCAGCCCACCACCCAACAATGACACTGGACGTTAAATCTCCCAAAAGGGTACCATCACCTCTCCACATATCTGGTTATTTGTATGTATGTGATATTTTCTATAGCATAAATTTAGCCAAAATTGAGCGAAGTGACGTATGGGGGTCAAAGACTGATATAAAGTCAAGAAGTGACAGTAATAGTAGTTGGTTTGTGGACAGTTAATGTATTGTGATGCAGTATTCTCCAAAGAGGTGTGTCTTTAACTCACTCCTAAATTAGAGCAGTGTTGCGGTGATCATGATGGATATGTGTATGTTGCTCCAGATCCTGTTTGCATAGATGGAATAGGGCCACTACCTAGCTCTTTCCTTTTTACACTTCTTACTCTATAGTAAGATAGTGTCTTGGTTGCCGGTTTCCTGAGAACCTTTGGAGATGATGATCTTGTCTACAAGATAGGCCGGTTGTTGTTAGTAACGATCACAGAACTGTGAAGTATAAAGGTCAAGACAAATCCCTCCTTTTCCACATTGGGAGTCTCCTTCCTCCTCTGATTGGGTATCAAAGGTATTAAAGAGTATGCACGATTAGGGAAAATGGGTTTAGGAGAAAGAAGAAGCAATACATTTCTGCAGGAGGGTTGTCGAAATATCCAGACTAGATGACATGCAGCACAATTACTCAGATCACAAATGCAAGCAGACTAGGGGGTCCATTATGATGACGGGCGGACTTAGTCCGCCCTCCATCACATCGGGACCCGGGACCGCCCGCCATAAGGGCGGGGGTCCCGATCAGGGTATTAGGATGCGCCCGCCACACAGGCGGGCGCATCCTGTATGGTTGAAATTGCGGCGGGCGGAGCAGAAATCTTCGCCTGCTGCTATGTGAAAAGTGCACGTTTTGCTTTTCAAAGTGCAACATGACAGGCACCGCGCGGTGCCTGCCATGTTGCACTTTGAAATGCGGGGGGGTACCATAGGTACCCCCCATGTGCAACCCCCCAAGCCACAGACTCCCAGGGGGCCCGCAACGGGCCCCTGCAGGGAGTCTCCGCATGCCTTTCCGTGGCGGCATTGCCACCATGTTACAGGTTTTCCGCCCCGGCCGCTTGGCGACCGGGGCGGAAAACAGGCGGGCGGTGTTTCCCACCGCCACGGTCCCCTCCGCCATCCTAATATGGCGGAGGGGAAATGTGCGGAGGGGAAATGTGCTGATGATGTCGGGCGGATTTCCTCCGCCAGGCTGGCGGTGGCCACCGCCAGCCTGGCGTTGGACATCCGCCCGACATCATAATGGACCCCTAGGTATCTGCCTTCAAGGGAGAAGATACACATCAGCTAATTTATCACACGAAAGAGAAATGGTTAATAAATGCTTAGAGGATACACATAAGAACATATCCACTGTAAGCATGGAATAAGCAGCAACTAGTTTCCAGACGTGCTCAGGAATAGAACAAAGAGTGAACCTCACTACAGTGCCAAGAAGGAGCAAGCCTGATAGAGGGAAGGTAATTGACAGATAATCAACACTATTCATGTACTGATCAGGGGAACACCTGGGGCCCGAAGGAGCTGAATAAGGGGAAAACAATACAGTTTTGGGAGCTGACTTGCAGGGTAAGACATATAGCGAGATGTTGAGAGAGCCAAAAGATAAACAAGTCATGTTGTCACACAACATGATCTTATATACTCTCTACCACCGACAACCTGAAAGTGAACCTGTCTGGAACATCGCATATGTGAATGGGGCTGTGTGAATGACTCGATTTGTAGATCCGGTACTTTAATTCCATATTCTCCTTTGTTCAATTTTCCACCTTCTTCCTGGTCCCTCCCTCCTTGACCTCTTACACCATATGCTCTCTGGTGAGCTGATAATGCTTTTGAAGACTTTGTAAATGATACAGTAGTTTTTCAAGATAGTGCTGGCTAGCATGGAGAGCCAATTGAGTTCTATCAAGATAGATGTGATCATATTTCTTCAGGTCATGTTTGAGACATGCTGTGTGGTACCAGTGCGAAGTTTGGGAAGCCATGAAACAGGGCATTACACACTAGGCCTGGGGGGAGCTGGAGTAGTGCCTCTACGCGTAGCTCAATGGAGTTTGAAAAAAAGAATAATTTCCTCAACTACACTTTTCGTGATGGTTCCACAGCCATAAAAGTAAGGCGGTGAGAAAACTCGTAATATGCTTGGCGACCGCAGCTGCCCCGCCAAGCATATTATAGCCTAAAGATCGCAGTGCCACCACCAGCAACTCTGATCCCCGGTGGTTGTGACGGTCCCAGTGCAGCTTGACTGCCCTAGTCCTAATAGAGTGGTCGGAAGACCGCCAATGCCCAGCCCCTGCAAGTCTGGCTGTCCGTGGACCACCAGACTCGTAATAAGCCCCATAGACATGGTGGGAGGAAACGGTGTAGGAAGGACAGTTTAGGGAGCTCATCATGCAGCCTACGTGCAATTTCAATGTAGTAAAAATATATCTCTTACAAAGGTGTGCACCCATGCAGACGTAATGCATACATTTCCCTCTGTGGTTGATATATAACAATCTAGGCAATCATAAAAAGACGATCAATTGCAGGAATATTAATATCAAGGAAATTAAGCTACAACAGTAAAATAAAGTTCCAGTATTTTATTGGTAATTAAACAAAAAATCACATTTCAAAACATAAAAAATTCCAAGTTAAAAAATTCTACAATTGGAGAATTGACATAATAAAGACATATTGCATATTAAAACATTCTTTATGTTAAAAAAACGAGGTGAAGGGGAGTAAGTAGCAAATTGGTACCAATAAAATACTGGAACTTTATTTTACTGTTGTTCGTCTTTTTATGATTGCCTATGATTGCCTAGATTGTTATATATCAACCATTGTTTATCCCTGGTCTAGGAATCTGATTCTTTTTTAATACAGGGGGTCCTTGTTACATATACACTACATTTCCCTCTGTTACATATACTCAGTGTATGGCATACATTCAGACATGAATACTTGTCATGGGTCTCATGGAAATGTATCTGAACAGCTTTAACCCCGAGTCCAACCATACGTAGCCTAAACATGTTGGTCACACCCCGTCTAACCTACCCTGAGAGATGTAAACCCGGGTGAAAATGAGGAAAGGGAAATTGTCTGCTTAAAAAGCAAAATGTGAAGATTTTCTGTGTGATAAATACCAACTCTTATAGCGTTCGTTATAGGTGGTGAACTCGGAGCAGGACATATTTTCCATAAGTGGTGTACTCCGTACTCCAGGACATCAGTATTGATTTTGTATGAAAAAACAAACCCTATTCCACTATAATTGGTATCAGGGCAAGAGTAAAGGACCCAGGGCCTCATTTATGAGGCTGTGCGTCACTTTTACGCCGCCGGTGCGTCACTTTTTGTGACACACCAGTGGCGTAAAAAATGCGCCTTGTTGCGCCATATTTACAAAGTGACGCATCTAGGTAGATGCGTCACTTTGTAAACCCCTGCGCCACATTATACCTGCGCCAGGTATAATGTATGCAAGGGGGGGCGTATTGACGCAGGGAAGGGTCATATAAGTGATGCAGTGAAATCTATGAGATTTCACTGCGTCACTTTTAGGACGCTCTTGCGTCAAAATCTTGCATCTGCCTCATAGCAGGCGTAAGACTGATGTAGGCCCTTTCACATGGGGCTTCCCCCATGTGAAAGGGCGCATTGCTGGAGTTGAGTCACTTTTGTGACACACTCCAGCAATGCGTCACTTTTGCACTTACAGATACGTCAGAAATACTGACTTATCTGTAACTCCTTGCGACATGATACGTCATATATTAAATATGACGCATCAGGAATGTCGTAAGGAGTGCGCACTGAGAAGTGACGCATCGCTGCTTTCACGCAGCGATGCGTCATTTCTCATAAATGAGGCTCCTTGTGAGGGAGAGGATGTGGCCTTAGGGTCAGAGCTGCTGACTTTGGAGCTGGGGAACCAGGTTGGAACCTTGGCGTCGGCTCAACATCCTGTGATTCTGAGTAAATCACTTAATCTCCTTGTGCCCACCAAAAATCAATGTGTGTCCTTGTGTAAGCAGGGGCGGCCTTAGGCATGTGCAAGCTGTGCACCTGCACAGGGCACCCAACCCCTGGGGCCACCACGCCAATATATATCCTTAATATAATAATCCTCTTAGGATGGATACATATTTTCATGGTGGACCCTGGCATGGATTTGGTGGCCAAACACCCTGACCCCCACTCTTCACTGGCCTCTGCACTCCGCCCCGCCCGGACCCCCTCTTCCGGCTCCCCCTACCCACGCTCCCTGCCCAGGGCCGCCATGAGCCTAGAGCCGCCCCTGGTGTAAGGTAACTGGTGCTAATGTAAGGCGCTCCAATACCTACGGGTCGAAGTTCGCGCTATATAAATGAGCAAAGAAAAAGTGTAATCAAGAAATGGTCTCATTTACACATCTAGGTTTGTACATGTGAGAATCACTGACCCCACTAGATAATGAACGTACCCAATTAATGGCGAGCTTATTTTGACGAAACCAGAATGTCGAGCTAATTAATGCACAGGCCCAGGAAGCAGAGTGCGATTTGTATCTTTCCACGGTTACAACAATTCTCGGAGAAACAGAGGTAGAAATCCTGCCTTTCTTCTGTATTTCCCGATGCCACGTCTATAATCATGAAATTCTGTAGAGAACGGAAAATTGCTTCTGATTTTGTAGAAACGCCTCAGCAAACCTATAATTATTTTTTTTTCAAGAGGAATTCAGCAAAAAAATATTGTTTTCTTGCTGAAGCATTACCAACCAATATAAAATATCACTTCATCGCAGAAACAAGGCTCAGCCATGTAACAGCTCCGGCGTAAATGAGAAATGAAAACTAAATAACAGTGCACACATGCCAAGCGCTCATAAATCAAACAGAGCCTGCAATAGGCAGTGCCCCTAATAAAGACATGCAAACACTGTTGACAGGGGCAATGCAAATCACTTCGCATGTAAATCAATGTAAGTAGGTTGCAATAAATTTAAGTTTGACTGAAATGACAAAATTGCTGGAGAGTTAGTGAACGCTAAGGATATGCAGAGCACATACAGAACAGCGTTAATCATCCCATCAAGGGCAAGCAGGCCAAGCAGGTTCCCCGGTGATTTCTTTATAAATGCATTGGATGTAAATGGCTAGTTTTTGCAAGCACATATCACAGTGAAATGCAGAAAATAAGTGGCCAAAAAAGTTCAATTTTTTGAAGTGCGCACCTTACATAAGGTTTCTGGAAAGCAGCATTTTAAAGAAGGGGTGGTAAATTAGCATGTGCGGCAAGGCCTGCATATTTTCTGATGGTGATAAATGTGAAACATAATATAGAGTGGATTGGTTCAAGTTTATATAAGAGGCTTCGGGTTAGTGGATTTCATGGTGAGAATTCTCACACTGGAGGAATCATGAGATAAAGTTAGGGAAATTGAAATTCTGATCCTGGAAGAGAATATAGTAGCAGCATTTTCCTCACAGAAGAATCAGCATGGAGGTAGAAATTGTGCATGTCCTTTTGGGGCTTTGCTCCATTCTTAAGCATGTACAAAAAACTAAGGCCTAGTTACAATTAGAAGTAACAGGTTATCTCTGTAAAATCCCAGTGTCTCCTTCTCCCCTCAATCAATCAATCAATCAATCAATCAATCAGTGAGGGTCTCAAAGCGCTGTGGGAGTGGGAGGGGGGCACGCTGGTCAGACTGGGTAGAGGATCATTCGAAGAGCCAGGTTTTGTGGTCCTGTCTGACCTGGATCAGTGAGGCTGATTGCCTGAGGAGCAAGGGCAGAGTGTTCCAGCTCTTGGCAACGAGGTAGGAGGACGATTTTCCTCCGGTTCTGGTCTTGTGGACACTGGGGATGGAGACGAGGGTGAGTTGGGAGGATCGGGTTTGTCTGGTGGGTATGTGGTATGTGAGGCAGTTGTTCAGGTACACTGGTCCTTCGATGTGTAGAACTTTGTAGGTATGCGCGAGGAGCTTGAAAGTGACTCTTGTTGACTGGGAGGCAGTGGAGTTGCCAGACGTGTTGCATGATGTGGCTGTGGTGGGCACTGTCGAGGACCAGTCTGGCGGTGGTGTTTTAGATGTTCTGAAGTTTCTTAAGCAGTTTCTGGGTCACACTGGGGTAGACTGCATTGCCGTAGTCGAGTGTTCTGTTGATGAGTGCCTGGGTGGCAGTCCTTCTGGATTCTGTGGGGATTCATCTGAATGTCTTTCGGTGCAGACGGAGCATGTGGAAGCAGGCTGAGGAAACTGTGTTGATTTGGCAAAGAGTACAGTATAATGCCAAGGCTGTGTGATTGGTCTGTAGGGGGTTGGGAAGACCCCAGAAACAGGAGTCGTCCGAGGCTGATGTGATGGGTCGCAGGAGGAGAACTTAGGTTTTGTCTGAGTTGAGTCTGAGGCAGCTGTCATTCATCTATGTCATGATAGCCTTCATTTCACTGTGAAGTTGGTTCTGGCAGTTGTGGGTTCATTGGTGAAGGAGAGGAGCAGCTGAGTGTTGTCGGCATAGGAAACTATGTTGAGTCCGTGGCTTCAGGCGATGGTTGCGAGGAGGGTCATGTAGACGTTGAAGAGGGTGGGCCTCAGGGAAGAACCCTGTGGCAATCGCAGGTGATCTCCTTGGGTTCCCAGAGGAAAGGTGGTAATCTGACTCACTGGGTCCGACCGGTGAGGAAGGAGTGGATCCATTCCAGAGCCTTGTCGCGGATGCCAGAGTTGTCGAGTCTGCTGATTAGGTTGCGGTGAGACACAGTGTCAAAAGCGGCCAAGAGGTCTAGTAGGATGAGGGCTGCATTCTCAACCCGGTCGAGGAAGGAGTTATTGTCATCTGTGGCGGCAAGGAGTACAGTCTCTGTGCTGTGGTTGCTTCGGAAGCCAGATTGGAAGGTGTCCAGTATGTGGTTAATCTCGAAAAACTCTGTGAGCTGGGCGTTGATGGCCTTCTCTATAACTTTGGCTGGGTAGGGGAGGAAGGACATCAGACTGAAGTTCCTGAGGTCAATCGGGTCTGAGGATGGCTTCTTCATTAGGGGGTTGATCTTGGTGTGTTTCCAGTCGTCAGGGAAGGTGGCAGATTCGATGGCAGCAGCTGCCCTGTGGAAGATGTGGTAAGGGCATGGGTCTGTCAGGCACCTGAGCGAATGCTCTTCATTGTTTTGAGCATGTCCTCTGTAGTGAGCGGGGCCCAGCAGAGCACGGTTGTATGTGATGGTGATGGCATGACGGCTGGGCCTTGGATGTCATAGCTGTCGTAGATCTAGTAGTAGAAGAAGTTGCTGATTTTGTTGCGGAGGTCATGGGAGTGGGGGGGATGTCTGTGGTCCTGCTGTTGGGCCTGGCAAACTCCTTGATGATGGTGAAGAGTTCTTTGCTGTTGGGAACATTGTTGTTGATTCTGTCTGGGAAGGAAGATTTCTTAGTGGTTTTCAGGAGGAGGTGGTTTGCGTTGATGGCGGATTTGAAGGTGGCGTGAGTCTCTGGGGTTTTGTCACTCCTCCATTTATACTCGAGGCGTCTGCAGGTGCGCCTGGACTCATGGAGGGTGGGGTGTACCAGTTGGCCTCCTTCGAGCGTTGTTTGCCTGGTCTTCTCTTGAAGGGTGTCAGTGCAGTTGCAGATCCATTTGTGGAGGTTGCATACTGCAGTGTTGGTGTCCGGGGGCATTGGTGGAATGGTGGTGCTGAGGGATTTCTCGAAGAGTTCCTCGGTGGCCTCTATCCAGCTGCAGTGGAGTGTCCGGGAGTCAGCGTCCCTAATGCTTTGTACGGTCCAGGCACATATGGGCACATTGGCCACCAGTAGTGCTGCGGGGGGGCGGACAGAAGGAGGGGTGGAAACGCAGGAGCGGGAGAGTACACTGGAGGAGGCGGGCTGCAGGGAATTGCAGTGGCAATGAGGGAGAGGGTAGAAAAAATGGGCAAAACAGAGAGGCAAAAGCAAGCAAACAAAGGCAGAGAACAGGAAAAACAGAGAGAGGAGCAGAACACAGCAAAAAGAGTCACAGGAGGGCAGTCAAACAGCAGAGCTGTGACGCTCTACCACTGGATCCCCAAGGATGAGGTGCAGGCAGGGCATCGAACTCCTGAATTCCAGGTCAGAGGTGCCAGTAGCAGCAGAAGGCGACCACTGCAGCAGCTACCAGAGGGCGCTGCCCTGTGGAAGGAGATAGTCCACTAAGGATAGTGCCCTCCTGTGAGAAGTTGGCCTGGCATATGCTGTCCACTTGTTATATTGGCACCTCGCACCAGTCCAAACAAACCCTTGGAGGTGATAGGTTAGAGACAACCTTTTTTGAAAGCTATCCTCGTAGTAGCTATGGAGAGCAGCCTTCAGGCTAAGTCTTGAAGAAATACAAAGCAGCTTGTTTTACCAGTCTATAATCTCTTGAATTTATTTGTGCAATTTGTAAAGATTAAGGACACTTAGGAGAGGACGTTGAGCAAACCCCTTAAGACTAAAAAGGGTTCTAGGGCCGACACCCACGGGAGCACCGGAGTACTCGTGTTTCCTCACCCAGGGAAGCCGGGTGCATAGGTGTCTTTTGGTGTTGGCAATCGTCGTTGATTTCAATGGCAATCGGCTGCAAAGTGCTGCTGCCGTTGAGAAGAAAAGTTTCCAGTGTGATCCGAGCTTGGATCGAAGAAGGGAGGAACCTGAAAGCAGAGGGGACAAAATCTGGGTCACTTGCCAGTGACCAGGGGCACGATAGACGAATGCCCACCGATGTCGGGTGTTTCAGGTGTGAAGAGGTGAATCTTAACTCTGCAGCCACGAGGACCAGGAGGCATCGACGATCACCAGGAGCTGGATTTAAGCTGTCCCACAAAGGATGTTGAGTGCTGCGGTGTCAGTGCCCATATGGGACATAACAAGCCTTGGTAACAGCAACCCATGTAGGAAGAGAAAAGATGCTTCAGTGCAGACCAGCGAGATCCGGGGACTCACCAAGTGGTGTAAAGTCAGGGCACATCTGGAGCAATCATGGAAACCCAATGAAAGTCAAAGATGCCTTCTCAGGGACCCACCAGTCAACGGACCAGGGATTGTGAATGTGCCTCATTGAAAACACAAAGGGCCGGCTCACGGAACACTCGTGGAGTGTAGGTCAGCAATCTTCAATGTAAAAGGTGTTCCGGGTCTGGGCTACAAGTAACCCAATGCACTGTCTCAAGGAACTTTGAGAAGGTAATGCACTTGCAAATGTGCACAGTGTCCAGGGGTTCCGGTTCCATGGTACCCAGAAAGGCTACCTGTCTCAGCTTTGCTGGGGACAGCCTCGGTGTTGCGAATACTTCGGAGTCCGGCGGGAGATTCGGAGATGCAAACCGGTCAGATGCATCTTTGGTGCCTGCCAAGCAGGGGAGTAACTCCTTTACTCCAAGGAAGATTCTTCAGTCATCTAGTCGTGTAGATCTTTGAAGTTCCAGGATTTCTGTAGCCGAGTTTTGTCCAGGTGTAATCTAAAGTCCTGTAGTCAGAGGTTCCTTTCTTATACCCAAGGAAGGGGTTGGACATACCTGGGGACTCACCTATGGGAAGGTCTGGAAAGAGGGGTGGCCACACCCATTACCTTTGTCCAGTTTTCCATCAGAGCAGGGGCTGGTAGCCGCGGCAACCGGTTTGAACTGGGTTATACACAGGGACACCATATGTGCCCCCAGAGCGGACTTCAAAGCACTCTTGGAGTGCACCCACCCAGCCCCAATACACTAAAGCCTGTGACAGGAATCCTATTGTACAGGCCTCCCCTCCCAGAGTTTCGTCCAGCAGCAGGAAGCCATGCCCGTGTCTGTGGCATCCATTTGTGATGCCATAGTTCTTTTAAACTGGTACTGGGTGTACCGTTGTGGACATGTCTCTCCCTCTAGAAGGGTCGGATCATACCCCGCCGCCAGGACTGGCGGGGGTATGATTCCATAGTGTTTGACACCAAAACACAACATGTTTCCTTGCAGCCAGTTCAAAGTTACAGCAAGGTTATAATACACTAAGAGTATATGGTCTGGCTGCATCACAGAACAGCCCCAGAGAATAGGTTCCGAAGGCTGCAGAGGGGCCCTGCTCATGCATGGGCACCCTCTCATACAGCACCCTGCATTCAGGACTGATAAGGCCTGCCATTGGGGTGACTGATAGGTTTATATGTGTAGTGATTCAAGGTAGATGTAGGTAACCTATATCTAAGTAAGGGGTGCATGCACCAGCTTACCCAGGCTGCAGTAGCAGTCCTGTGGTGTCATTTTGGAGGGCTTCCCAGGGGTGGCATAATACATGTTTAAGCCCCTGGTAGGCTTCTGGGGTGCCTATGCCCTTGGTACCTAAGGTACCATATACCAGGGACTCAGTAACCAAACTGGAGTGTACTTAAAGTACATGGAATCATTTTAGAGAGGAAGCAGCTAGGCTGGGCTGGGGTCCTGGATAGCAGGGCCCCAGCCAGACTAAAGTCGAAAAACAGTAAAACATCAGCAAAAAGTGGGGGTAACCACAAGAGCAGATCCTACTCTCCTACAATTCCCTTCCCTAATTTTGAGTGCTGGTGGAAGAACTGCAGCCACCTATGCAATGTGGAATCACAATTAAATGGTAGAGACTCCAACGAAAACAATACAAAGCAAAACGAATAAGGCCTCATTTACAAGGTCCCTGCAGCGCTGGTACTTCACTTTTAGTGATGGTCTGGTGGTGCACATTGCAGTGCCATATCTACGAGGGCACATAACGCCACCCTGAATAGTTTTTCAACACCTTGTAGATATGGACTGATGCAACGCAGTGCAAGTTGCTGTGTTGCCTCGCCCTGCGATAGAGATCTGTGCCAGGAGCATTATGGTAGGTGTTCAGATGTAACATACATGGCATGACACTTTCCAAGATTTACGAGATTTCATAAACCTGGGAATGCGTTAAAAGCCAATGCCTCCCCAGGGGTGACATAGGGGAGGGAGGCCAAACGAGGAGAAATAACATTATTTCTCCTTATTTTTTTCTCTTTCTATTGTCGTGTAATTCCTATAAAACCTATACAGGATCTACACGTTCGGACAGCATACACTGCAGGATTGGTGTCAGACTGCTTCTGAACACCCCCACCAGATATGTTGGCCTTTGTACCAGCTAGCTCACAGTGCCACTATTCTCTCCTCTCACCAAGGAGAGAATAGTTCTTGGCAACCATCCAGAGTCCTGATCCCTCAGGACTCTGGAAACAATATACTACTTTTCGCTCAGTCATTCGTGCTTACTTAGTCTTTCATAGAGAGGCATACAGAATAAACAGGCTGGACATTTTCAATAAGTACTTATTGAACAGTTGTTATTCTGGTGTATAATAGATGAGCTGCAACATCCGTTATACAGTAGCAGGTATATAGGATTAGAAGCGCTATGAAATTAAACAGATGGTAAAACTCTACCATCTTGCAGTAATTAAGAATACATACAAGTATATAAAATACATGGTAATAAAAAAGATGCGTACTCCTAAGATGCCTCCCTAACTAGATGTACCTAAATAAACCTAGCATGTGTGTAGGTGTTAAGCCAATAATCCCTCTAGGATAAGGTCAACCCTGATAGAGCGCCATGTTGTTTGAAAAATTGTAGGGGTTCACCATAATCCCAAGTATTCAGCACCCGCATATTTAGAGGGCCATGTTATTGTGTGATTTTATAATGTAGTACCAGGCCAGGGATCAGTGCAATATGAAGAATTATGTTCATATCATTTATAGATTAATGCAGTGCTCTAGTTGAGAGAATCATGCCTTCAGTAACTTAGAATTAATTGCTATGTGTGTAAATTGTGCATTAGGATTGAACGTGCCATATTTAAGTTGCACGTGTAGGCTGTTTAATAGGAACCGTGATGCTTTAACATGAGAATAATGACTGCTAATGTGAAATGTAATGTTAGGATTGATTAACGAAATGCTTATGTTGCTGTAGTAGAAATGCTTTCAAAGGAGTAAAGGCCTGAGACATGAAAATGCCAGCAGAGGCCTAACTGTGGTTTTCTTAGCATGACTAGACATGTCAAGTTGAAAGCGTACCTTGGGAAGAGAGGCTCCTGTTTGCAGTTGAATTTCGAATTGTAACTTAGAGCGTCCAGAGGATTGTTTCTCATGTATTTTTTTTTGCAGGTGCAAGGCCATGTAGCTCAGTAGGTAGAATGAGCCATTGTTTAGAAGTTAGACTGGTAGGAGTAGGGACGAAGGGAGTTTTCGGGAATGTACGGC
Organism: Lissotriton helveticus; assembly: GCF_964261635.1. NCBI lineage: Eukaryota > Metazoa > Chordata > Amphibia > Caudata > Salamandridae > Lissotriton > Lissotriton helveticus. Next base: position 219,541,461 of record NC_136059.1, on the reverse strand, counting down.
TGATACTTTTGGCGGAGAAGGTGCCTGGGACCCAAGGACACAGCAACGGTTTCTGGAAGAAGAAGGATCGTCGCTGGAAAAGTACTAGCGGCTGCACCTGCCAGAAGGAGGTGTGCCATGGGCGTATCCACTGTTTTGTGATTTTGTATTAGGGAAAGTGCCCAGAGGGTGGAGAGTCAGTTGCTATTGAAGCTAGAGTTAGAGTTAGTTGGAGTCCTGTCAAACGCAGTCCAATTGGATATGCAGTTAGACATGGGACTTAGAGGGAACTAGCCAGAAGAATTTAAGGAGCATCTTAGAAAGAGCTTGGTAGTTTAGGCTACTAACCTGGAAAAGTGAATGTGCTTCTTAGGGAGCCTTTACAGCTGACACCCTTTTCTCTTGATTGGGAGGTATGTTAAGTAGGGAAGTCACTTTAGAGCTAGTGTAGGGGCAGACTAATCTATTCTTTTCCATTGGAGCAGATGCAGTCGATTTTTCCAGTGGGGACCATTATCGCAGGCCTAATGCTTCTTGAATTAACTTTGCTCTTCATTTTGAGTCGTCTGAGACTCCTGCGTAGGATTATGTTTGTATTAGTGGCAGTCTATTTCTTGAACCTCTTGCTGAGGTGCTTGTATGTGCAGTTAATTTTGGCGTTGTAATAACATTTAAAACTTTTCTTCGGAATCAGTGGTCCTTCAGATTGAGATGTGTTGAATTTGGGAGACTATAAAAAGTATGAGATTTGAAGAACTTCCTTAACATTTCCATGCAGACTAAAGAGGTCTGTCAACCAGGGATTCTTTTGATTGGTAAAGTGAAAATCTAGATGAGAACCCCAGCGTCATCAACCCCATTACCTGAATTGAGAGACTGTGGGACCCCGTCCTGGTCTTGAGTAGGACACCCGCGAGGGATGTTAGACCACTGCGAACTGGAGTGTCTGCATGCAGGAATGTCAGCGACTCTGGTTGGTGCTTCGGCCGGGAAGTCCTGGTCTCCTCTGTCTATCTTAGCAAGATGTGATGTATATATACCCATAGGTCTCCCCAGTGGTCCTACCTTGCTGTATCACTGTGTCGGACTAAGGATAACGGCGGGAATGAACTTTGTACATAGTTATTATACAGGAGATGTTAGATCCGCTGCGCTTCCAAGAATCCTCGTGCATAATGTATGAGATTTTGAACTAGAGAAAACCTGAGTTTTGAATGCAGTGTCATATCTAGGTAAAATGCCGTTATAAGTGCCGTTATAAGTGTTATGTAGGGAAGAATATAAGTGATGGGTTATGAAGTTGCCTGTGCCTATATCAGAGTACCTATATGAAATATAACACAATGTGTGCTGCATCATGCAGCACACATAGAAAAGGAAAATCACCTCCATTGATTGTTTTTGTGCAGGGAGTTGTCCCTTCCAGCACAACAGCAATCACCCCTAAAATGCAGAAGGGTTCCTGTGATGGAGCATGGCAGCCATTAGTGCTCCAGCCCGGGAGGAAAGGACAGGAATACGCTGTATATAATAGACTGGCCACATTCCTGCCCTTTTCTTTTGGCATAGGGCAGTGCAACTGGAAGGCTTGTGGCACTGCCCTACATCAAACGATTGTAAATGAAACCCTCAATTTAGGGTGGCTGTTTTGACTCACTTTTTAGCAACATTGTTTCTGTGCAAACAAATATGTCCTCATTTTAGTCAACAATTTGCCACAGAGCGTTTTTCAACCAGGCTGCTCCTGCCAAACCAGTGGGCACCAAAACCACCTCACAGGAAAAAGTCATGCCTCTGAAGCATAGTACTCCAAATTGGACAGGCTGAACTCTGCTGATACGACAAGATATTTGATTACTTATCCCAGTAGATTGGGCTATGTCTGTCGAACGCCTATGACCACTGCGGACATTTCCATGCAATTTCAACCTGTTAGGCATAGAAAGTTATTTGAGCAGAAGTTCGATTGACAAAAAACACTGCTGCAACCAATAGTGCTTGCCGGACACAGGACAAACCCAACCCATATGTCCGGAGCTGTTCCGTCATCTACAAGCCTTTCTGTCAGTCATATAAAAGCAAAAAACTAAAAGATTTGAAGTGCCCAGTGCTTAGGGAATAGGTAAGTTTGAAACGTTTTTAATTTATTATTTTTTGATTTAAGCTTTTTTGCACTACATACATTAAGAGAGAGTAATTCATCATCTTAAAAACATGTAGTATTAATTTTTGGATTTTCTTACATGGCGTCCTATTGCTTATATAACCTGGAATCTCATGGTGCTTTGATAAAAATCCTGAGCCAGGTGTGTTCATTTTTCCTAAATCAAAAGAGGTCAGGTTAATCTTTTAGAGGTGGGAGATCCAAAGGTTGGCGCCTTAGATCTGAAATTATATTCTGCCCTATTGTAGTAGTTACAGAAGAGCCTTATCATGGTATTCTGAAAACGTGGAAAGCCTAAGACCCAGACAGATGAAGATGTCAAAATCATTTCAAAACTGACTATAGGTATGGGCAGCCATGATGTTGTGAGGAAAAGAGAGAAAATACAATTGTCTTCTCAGGGTTCTAAAATGAAAAGGCAGGAGTATTTTATCATGGAAATCTACAATTTTTTTGTAAACTGGAAACCCAGCATAGTTTCTGGATTATGTGCAACCCATACTGGCTCGGGGCAAGTGTCTTTCGTATCTAATTTAAGCATTCCATTGCCAGTGAGCAGGATTTTCATTTTTGATGGGAGACAATTTCTATGGACTGTAATCTAGAGAATGTTAAAGTGATTCTGATATTTTACTGACCTCTGATGGTCGTTTTCTATCGAGAAAGTTAAATAGAGGCAGTTGCCGGAAAAATAAAAAAATGAAAGTCCCTCAGCAGAAAGCAATTCTAGTATTTTACTGCCCTTTGCTGGTCGAACGAGATTACTTTTGAGTGACTCATAAGCATAAAATACCATATAGACTGATTTACTAAATTGAATAACAGAGAACCACTTGCTTAATCAGCATATCGGTATGGTTCTAATACAAGTTCCTGTTGGGATACAGGGAATCCCTAAAATGCACAAACAACCTCTCTGATAATGAAAGCATGCACATAAACCAATATGACTCAATGGCTTAGAGAGAGGTTAGAACCACTGCACTACCCAGACCTCGAGAAGCGACAGTCTTCAATCTGAGACATTGATTAGAACCTCTGCCTAATGTGACAAGACCCTTGCCCTCCAATGCTGCCTCCAAGCACAGATCAGGGTGATTTTAAACTGCCTGTAAGACTTTCACCCTGCCACCATAACTGCTAACATGATACAACTAGTGACACCAAATCCACCACCAATGACCATGACGTACTTTCACCAGAAAATGTACAAACAAATTGACACGGTTTAGGTGGAAGGAGGCCGGAGTTTAGCAAAGATCAAATGGTCATCCGACCAGAGTAAACATGCCTCAGGTGAAGCTGCACTTACATGAAGGTCCGATGCTGAGGGCTCTTCATAAAGCTAAATTTGATGCTGTCTATACAGGTGTGGCATAATAGGATAGACATTAAAACAACTAAAATATGTAAATTAAGTGACTTTTAGCTGTACTGCTATGCTTGTGACATATTTTAGTGTAACTATTATGTTTTGATGAGGGGTTAAAAGCTCAGGTTTGTGTTTCCAATGAGGTGAATTTTAAAGGAGGTGCATGATCGAAATCGTTCTATTTCCAAGCTGGGCACGAATAGTTATTCCAAAGTAAAGGCCCCAGTAAGTACATGTTTGGAGTCGTGAGCGAGTTCAGAGCTGTTTTGCAATGGTGTGGAATTTAAGGGTGGCAGAATATAGCGTGTAGGCCAGTGTGAAGTCAGCTGTTACTATGGGGTGACTGTGGAATTTGAAAGAAAGTAAGAAGGATATAACATTCATATTCATACCATGAAGGTAGTATGAAGGGACACATGAGTATATAAAAGATCTAAGTAATGCAGTGAATGTAGGAACCTGGTACACATTCCACAAGAGGGTGAATAGATGATCGTGAGGCAATCTTCAAATCAGAGTAAGTCCCTTACAGGTATGTGTTTTAGGCAGTGTTCATCATGTGGTTGATCTTGCTATTTTTGTCGTCCAGGAGGATTCCGATGGGTTTATTGGAGGCATTGTAATTGCAATAAATGGTCTAGTCACTGACTAGCATGGCATCAAGGTCATGTATTGAGATGGGCAAAAAAACATCTTTGCATGATTAATCACTAATCAAGATTCTAGAGAACCAAAATCCAGCTACTCACAGGAAGCTAGTAACAAACTCTCATTAGAATATTTCTTTTCACTTCGTTAGGTAAAATCACTGAGCTCAGTGCTTAACTTCAAAGGAACCTTTTGAGACTTAAAGAAACACACATTCAAATGTAAAGCAATTGGCAGATACAATACAAAGGTTATCGATAACGGTGTGTGTATATTGATACCCAGGAACAGTAAACATGTTGCATCTATTTAATACTTAGGGCTCTTTTCATAAACATAACTTTACATGTGAATAACTCTACCTGTGAAACTTTACTCTCACACTTTGTAGCTATACTTTTGGCCACTCACCATTTCCAAGTTTAAATTTACCACAAAGCGTAGACTTACTGGTCACCATTCCCTGAAACAGAAGGTGGACCCAACTTGCAGAATACATCCAAAACAGTAGTAATTTAGAGTATTACTATTTATACCTTTTTGTAATTTGTAATACATAGTAAGTACATCTAAACATTTTACTTTAAGTGAGTTTTTTCAAAGAAATCATCAGAATTTTTTTTTGGGTTGAATTTAATCATTTGAGTTAATTCAATATTTAATTCAAAATGAAGTTAATAGTATAACGTTAGTACTAGGGAAATTCTCACAAAAAGACATACTGTTTCGCCACTGGTGCAGAGATCTAACTATGGTAAGGTATACAGAAAATCTTAAAATGTTAGTCAGCTTTATTTAATGTTAGTAATCCTATTTTTATGTTAAATATTAATACAGCGGTCACACCTACACTACCTGTAAAGAAGGAGAGGATCCCAAAGACTGTCGCTGGCAACACAGGTTGCTCTGACAGCCTTGTTGGAAGGCCACAAAGACACTGGATTGGGCACATAAAATCACCAGGAAAACACACATTTGGATAGGGACATCGCTGAGAGATGAGGGAAGCTGCAGGATTTTGGGGTGTGGGACACTATAGGTATCTCTAAAGTCAGAGATAGCCTAGAGAAGGGAGACTTTATGCTCTTCTCCTCGGCCCAATGGGAATACCACTTAGACCCGACTCCGTTTTTAAAATACACACAATTACATAATGTCTGGCAGGCTGATTGGCTGGGGGAACGTAGATTTCGCAATACGCCCCCTTCAAGGGATGCATCTTAATGGAAGAGATGGGCAGGGGTGCAGTATTCCACAGATCAATTAACAATAATATGCCAGATACACTGAGACCGCTCAGAGAGAGATGGAGGCAAGATGTGGGAGATTTTAAGGACATCCACTGTGACGTTGCCATTAAGTTGCGTCTAGGCCTGATAAAATTCAAAATACTCCATTGGGTCTATCATGACTACCGCAGATTACACGACATTGGGAGGGCGTCTACACGGAATTGTTTCAATGGGTTGAGGCAGTAGGGTATTTTATGCATACACTGTGGGAATGCCTCTTATATAAAAATTTATTGGATAGCGTTCTTCTAGGAACTCTCAGACATACTGGTGATTTAACACCCACTTGACTCGGTATATGTCTTGCTGGGGATCCTGATTTACATTGATGCTCCAAGCTCCAAGCTTAAAGCATCCTCTTCAGTTCCTTTGGCCTCAATGTTAATTTCTTTTTCAAATTAATTTATGGACCACAATTGTTTCTCGTAGTAGTATATGGTAAGGCATGCAGATGAGAAATCAATTGACTTAATTCTGGCCCAGTGGTGCCCCAGTTGAAAACAACTTGAATGTGACGAATTCTTCAAACAGGACTTGTCTTTACTGTACAATATGAGCATCAATTGCTATGGGGTCAATCTCATACATTTATTTTATAATAAGTCTGAGAGTCAATTAATTGTAGACAGCATCCTCATTTGGTACCCTGCACTCTCTAGGCTTGACAAATTGCTCTCAGGCAGGTTTATTAGCTGTATCTACTGTTTGGCAGATGAAAAGTACTCTTGAAAAAACATTCCAGATGGCCTGTAAGCCAGTCTTGCAATTCCCCTGCCTAATTAAGGGTAAAAGAATTGAATGCCACCAGGTCACAGAGACTCCATATTTAGGTTAGGGCCGTGCGACCTTTACTGGGTATTTTTCCATAGGAATTCCATGTGGGGCATATTAGGTGGGTGAATGTCCAATATGTTTGAAATTGGTAATCTCAGGTGACCTATTGTGTATTTGGGTCAGAGAAGATTAATTAATTAGTTTGCAATGCTTACCTTGATGAACTTTAATAGGTTACCAGTGCAGCAATTTGTGGGCAGATGTAGATACCTTCTATATTTGGGAGTAAAAAATGTATTCCCCTCATATCCAGAGATCATGTTCTAAGTGAGGTGCTGGGTGAAAATTACCATGTAGGTAGAAAATTGGCATGGCGGTCTGCCAAGTTATCAGCTTGCCCAAGCAGTGAAGAATTAGTTGTTAGAATGCACCTCCACTTGAGCTTTATTATCTTATGAAAAGAAAAAAAACATTCCCTAGGCCTGTGTAGTTTCTGTTATGCAAAGAAAATTTTGTTCACTCCCTGATTGCAAAACAAAATCGCGTTTTCTGTGTGGTTACTCCAGATTTTTCACAGTTTTTTGGACTCAGTATCGGAGTTCAGATGTAAACATTGCCTTGTAAACGTGTAACTATAGATATAGGCACACATATACAAGCCTACATTAGTTATGGCAGGATCTTAGGACCTCCACCTAGATCACTTCAACCTTCCTTCACATTCTGTCCCCCTCTGCTGGGTGGATGCTGCTGATCTCCTTCTGTGCTGCCGGAAACAAAAACGTACATTTCACAAGTATTTCAGACTTTACACATCCCAGGTATACTTTACAGTTCTCTTGTGCACAAAGAAATTACATTTTCCCTAAGAAATGGGGCAAATATTCAAAACTAGGAAATGTGTTGGGACACCGGGACAGGCCTGTAAAACCTGGAACTGTCTGGGGAAATCTGGGACCTTTGTGCTTTTTGGAGCAATTTTCACTTAAATGTTTAAAATTGCATATCTCTGGTGCTACTGATTGGAGTTATTTCCTTTTGGTCTTTATACATTCCATCTGAGTTGAGCCTGATTGCTCTGTGCCAAGCTGTCCGAGAGTTGAGCACTGGCTCATTTAGGGTTTGCCTGTGACTTCACCCTAACAAGGATTGTGGTCCCTGCTGGAGTAGAGTAACAACCCCTCAAACAGCAACCCAATTGCTTATACTTGGGAATGGGGCCAACTAGAAAAATATATAAAGAACTATTTTTACAACTTATTAAATCAAATTCAATGATTAAGTCAGATTATCAATAAATATTATGGAAAAGGAACTTTTAAAAAGTTGCTATATTCTGGCCTGAAGTTCCTGGAGGCTAATTTGCATTAGCTTTCCAGCAAATCCCAGCCTGTCCTTAGCCTGGTTAGAATTGTGGAAGAGTTGTGAAATGCTGCGAGCACAAAATAGGCTGCCCTGAAAAGGAGAGCTGACGCCACTGAGCTCTATAGAATATGCGGGGCCAACTATCTTACCTGACAGGCCTGTTGATCCACATGTAACACTTTGGTGCATTTAAAAGCAAGAGAACAGGATGCCTGGACAGTTCTCGTGTATCCTCTGCCTTGATGCTGAAGAACACTACTTGTGTCTTTCCACGCATCTGTCTCTGGGTTTGTTGTGGGTGCATGCTTCAAACTGGATTTTAGTGTTAGATGTGGGAAAACACTAGTGATACCATAGTATATTCCCTAATTGTAGGAAGCTGGCTCTGTATATGGTATTACCATTAGGTGGTTATACCTTGCACAGAGTCTAGGCGTTCCCCAAAAGTGTACAGGGCTCAGTGTAAAACCCAAAGTGCTCAATTGGTGGTAGTGTGGGTGAGCAGCCTTAGGCCTAACACAGAGGAGTGTAGGACATGTATTGCACAACAGTGATCAATAATGGACACACAACTCAAGAAGGATATCCAGATCAATTTTAGAAAATTATCCTTTGTTTGCACTTTATTTTAAGACCAAGATCGTCACAATAAGGTAAGTATGTTTTTAATTAAAATACTTTTCACTTTGAAAAATCAACACAAACTTTTCAGCACAGTTCAGTGTTATCCTATAAAGGGGAACAATATTGCGATTAAAGATAAGATAAGTGTTGCACTTACAATTACAGTTTTCGGAACCAAAAGTAAGTGAGGGGCAGGGGTCAGGGGTCACCCTGGGCGTAGTTCCCGTAGTAGCGCTAAGATTAGCTGGAGGAAGATGGCGGCCGAGTAGGAAGCTCGGTCGGAGAGCTCCCGGTGCACCCGTGATCATCACAACAGTGGTCGGCAACAGAGCCTAGGCAAACAACGGCAAGATGCGGTAAATATATCAAAGCACAACATTCCCCAAAGCGAGTATATTTAGCGAGTATATTTACAGACCAGAGGGGAGAATAATATGGTACGCGTTTAAATTGGGAAAACGCCTACTTACAACCACCCCTGGCATGGTGTTTTTTGACGGCTTTAATGGGTTTGATGGACTGCTCCCCCTCTCGTTGAGCGGTGTGGCTGGATGTCCCGCCGTTGATGTTCTGAGGTTGTGCAGCGGCTTCCTGTGTTCGGACCTGGTTCCTCGGCGGGATGTTGGCGGAGTGTTAGTGTGGACCCGGAGCTCGGGCCAAGCCACGGAGTGAGTGGAGCGGCGGCGGAGGGTCCTGGAGCTCGCCCCAGAGCGGATACAGGAGCAGGGACAGGGAAGTGGTGTAACGCGAGCAGAGCAAACTTGCGCTGTCGCCGTGCCTCCGGAAGACTGAGTTTTCGGTTCCGGGGCACGAGCGGCAGAGTCAGGGAACAGGTGCAGCAGCAGCAGCTCGGGGAGATACAACGAAGGAGTCCTTGGGTTGGAAGCAGGGACCCAAGTAACACAGCGAAACACCCAACGGAGCAAGAGAGTGACAGGAGGGGTATTGGAGAAAGTATTGGAGCAAGTAAAAAGGCAGAGCTGGAAAATCAACTGCTAAAATCAAAGTATAAACGTGAGGGAAGAGAGACAAACAATATTTTAAGAGTCCTGAAAGCGGATGATCGGCACTGTATAATTCATCAAGCCATCCTATGTCTCGAATGTAAAACGCTACAAGCGCTACAAGCGTTACAAACAAAGCCGTGTTGCAATACAGACTATAGCTTCATTAACATCAACATCAATAGCCAAGCATACCAGTATCTCCTGCTTTGCCAAATATACAAACATCTTCAACCCTGCCAAAATTTAAAAATAAATACAAATATAAAGATATTAAATAATTGGCACATGAGTAAGGCCACAGAATCAATACAGGAGGATACAGAGGAAAAAATACCTCAAGAGTTAAAAAAAAATCTTCCAAAAAATCAAGCTAAAATCCAATTCGAACCCTCGCAGTCAGAAACTCAGCCCAACATAGCAAAATCTTGCTATAGTTTGCGAAATAGAAAGTTCTTGAGTCAGGAGCAGTTTCCGAAAGGCATAACTCCAAGAGTGAGCAGGAAAAGACAAAAAACATCGACCAGAGGCCGCCCAAAGAATAATCTAGAAAAAGAGGAAGACAGTTTGGAGTCCACTCAGAAATCCAAAGTTAAAATAAAAGTCACTCCCTCTCTTAGGTCCTATTTTAAAATCCAACAGCGAGACCAGCAGCGAGACCTGAGTTCGTCTAACTGTACAGAAGTGCAAAAAACTTTGGAAATCTTGGAAAGTGAGGAAGAGGTTACTACCAAATCAGTGGATACCCGCCTACTAAGAAAAGAGAAAAAGAGAGTAGCCCCTATTATAAGTGGAAAACTGGATACAGGCAGTGGAAAGAAAGGGAGAAAACCTCAAAACAAGAAAAAGAGCTTGGGAGAAAACATAAGTTTGGATGAGATTTGGAAAATCAAAGGAAAAACCTCAGAAAGAGTGACACGTAATATGGCGGAGGGAGGCGCTGACCCTTTTGACCCTTTTGCCGCCGCTGCGGCAAACATAAACACAACTGAAGAGGCTGAGGACGGGGAAGACGTCGATTCTAGGTCGGTAGAACCTAACAAACCTAACAAAGACATAATAAAAACGCACACAGACGAACTTCTTGAAAAAATATGGGTGGAAATGAAAGAGAAATTCTCCATATCTGAAGCAAAACAAAATAAAATACAGGAGGTTTGCGAAAAATTGGATAGTAAACTAAATGCACTAGGTGACAGAGTCACAGCAGTAGAAAATGAAGTTACCAGTTTGGATAAAAAGATGGAGACAAACAAAAAAGAGTTAAACTCCCTGAGACTGGAAAATAAAATCATGAATGAAAAACTGGAATCCTTAGAAAATCAAGCAAGGAAAAACAACATAAGGATTCTAAATGTGCCAGAAAATCAAGAAGGCAGGGATGTTAAAGCGTTTGTAGTAGCACTACTAAGGGAGTATTTCCCATGGGCAGACAAAGAGATTCTTGATGATGATATACAGAGGGCTCATAGGGATCCCTATGGAAAAAACAAGGAACGGAAAAATCCTAGAAAGATCCTAGTAAACTTCAAAACCTACACGCTGAAGGATAGGATTCTGGGAGAAGCATTGAAAAAAGGGACGTATAACAAAGACAGTTGGAACTTTAAAATAAGATCTGATATGTCAAATGCCTCTCAGACCAGACAATGGGAACTGGGTAACCTAATGCCTGAATTGCATCAATTAGGTGCCACAGTACAAATGAAATTTCCACCCTCCTTACGTATTATGTGGAGAAACAAAATGCGCAATATAAGAGATCCTGTGGAAGTAAAAAATTTGATAAAGTTAATTAAAGATCAGAAGCGTGCAGAAGAGCCTCAGAGTTAAATGTAGCTAAATATAACCATAAATTAAACATATAATGTAACTATGTAAATATAAAGCAGAATAAGAGATAAATAGATCTAAGCCAACCAAAATCACAATTTTTTAACTGTACATAAAAAATCACGGGGGAAGAATCGGGAAGCCAAAAGGGTTACGAAGATAACCAAAAGAGAAGAAGATGGAGGCTTCCCCGGGGAGGGTAACTGTATAGCACGACTTATCAAGTACAAAACCACACGTAAAAGGGTGGGGAGCAAAATAGGGAAAAAAAATAAAAAATGTCCTCATCTGCGAAAATGCGAAAAATCAAAACAACTGGGAGTGAAACATATTCCACAAAAAGAGTACAGAATAAATGGGAAGTGTAGGTAAGGATGTAAATATTCTATCCTGGAATGTTAATGGCCTGAGAACTAAAAGCAGAAGGAATAAAATTTTAGAGTATATCAGAACAGGGAAAAGCGAAATAATAATACTGCAAGAAACCCACCTACTAAAAGAAGAATGGGATCAAATAGTCAAGAAATTATGGTGGGTAGACACGGTAATATGTACAACGCAACAATGCAATATAAAAGGAATAGCAATAATTTTTAAAAAGTCGCTTAAAGCAACTATAATCAACACAGAAGTTGATAACAAAGGACGTTGGGCCATAGCTAATGTTAAAATAGGAAACTCTCCCATTACTATCTCAGGGTACTATGGTCCGAACTTGGATGATGCGGATCCCTTGCGAAAACTATATTCACACCTTCTTTTAGCCACCTCTCCTATAATACTGGGAGGTGACTTTAACCTAGTTATGGATTTAAAACTAGATAGATCTCCACCAGGTAGATATACTAACTTAAAGAAAATGAGACAATGGATTGGGAATTACAAAAGAGACCTAAATCTAGCAGACATCTGGATAAACAAAGGAGAGAAATCCCAACCATTTACCTTATATAACAAAAAACTGGGACACAAATCTAGAATTGATTTCTTTCTGGTTGATAATGATTTGTCAAAGAAAGTGAGAAGAGTATCTCATTTACCTGCCCATCTCTCAGATCACTCAGCAGTCCAGCTAGAATTACAAATTGCAGACAATAGATTAGAAAGAAGATTCACGATTGAAAGAGTTTTGCTGGAAGATGAAGAGATCATAAAGGAGTTGGAATCTGAAACAAACACCTTTTTTGAGCTCAATGCGCAAGGTACCACAGAACAAATAACTTGGGATACTTATAAAGCGGTTATAAGGGGCAAACTTTTAAGCTTAGGGGCTCACAAAAACAAACAAGTAAAACAAGAGATCTTGGACTTAGAACTAGAAATCAGACGCCTAGATATCAATATTTCAGCAGAACAAGATGAGGGAAGAAAACAAGATCTTCTAAACAAAAGACGGACTCAAAAAGAAAAAATAGAACAAATATTGGAAAATAGGTTGCAGAAAAAATGGGACGCTAGCAAACTGGCGAAACATGAGTTTGGAGAAGGCTGCGGAAAATGGCTAGCGTGGAAGCTTAAATCGGATTTAGCTAAAAACAAAGTAGAAAGCATAATTCCGGAAGACCAAACAATCCCTTCCTCTGATGAAGAGACTATCAAATTTGAATTTTGGAAATTTTTCAAAGAACTATATACTGAAGACATAAATCCCTCAGTTCAAATGATAGATTCTTATTTGAAAGACGCAGCACTTCTAAAACTTGAAGAGAACGAGAAAGAAGCTTTAGATAAGGAAGTCCAAGAAGAAGAAGTAGCAGAAGCCATCAAAAGTCTGAAAAGAGGCAAAGCCGCAGGACCAGATGCACTACCGAATGAACTATATATAAAATTGAAAAACTTTATACTTCCGCATTTAACAAGACTAATCAACTCAATCCTGACCCAACAGAAAACCTTACCAGACTCTTGGAATGATGCCATCATTACAATAATTTTGAAACCTGACAAGAACCCTCTTAAATGTGAGTCATACCGCCCAATTTCGTTACTGAACACAGACTATAAAATATTTACAAAAATAATGGCAGCAAGACTAGGGAGAGTACTATCAAAAGTACTACACCAGGATCAAAAAGGTTTCATAAAAGGAAGATATCTCCATGAAGTAACTCAAGAACTTCTAACCTCAATAGACATTGCAACAAACGATAAACTTTCGCTAACTATACTTACCGTTGACGCCGCAAAAGCTTTTGATAGGGTCAACTGGGCCTTTCTTGAGAACGTTTTGGTCAGGAACAACCTTGGACCCCTCTTTATAAACATGGTAAAACAGATCTACAATAACCCAAGATCAAAGGTCTTAATAAATGGGAGCCTAACAGAAAATATAAAGATAACTAGAGGAACGAGACAGGGATGTCCACTCTCGCCCTTATTGTTCAATTTATATATCGAACCACTAGCGAACAAGCTAAGAAGCAATCATAACATCAGTCCATTTAAGTATGGTTGTTGGGAGAAAAAAATCGCTCTTTATGCGGACGATCTAATGATTTTTACTGCTGATTATCCTAAAGCCAAGTTAAGCATTGAGAAAACATTAAAGGCATTCGGAAAAATATCAGGATACATGGTAAATCAAACTAAGACAGAACTCATGACATGGAACACGAACTTTCAAAGCAACTTCATCAAAAACGAAATACGGTACCTAGGAATTTTAGTAAATCACGATTTAGCCAAGATAGCCAATAGAAACCTAAACAAAGTTGCCGGAGAAGTAAAGAAATTGCTTGAGATTTGGACCTCTCTACCCTTGAGCCTGATTGGAAGATCAAACATAATTAAAATGACCATTCTCCCAAAGTTTACATTCCTATTTAATTCAATCCCCATGGAATTTGGAAAGACTGAATTAGTTCGAGCTCAAAGAAACATAACAAGTTTCATATGGGCAACAAAAGGACCAAGAATCGCATGGAAAAAGATCAGGAGAAGTAAGAAAGACGGTGGACTAGCTAGCCCAGACCTGATAGAATATTGTAGGGCCTTTCAATTCAAAAATATCAAAGTACTATTAAAAAGTCATATGTATTACCCCGACCACTTTAAAGCAATTACAAAAGCAGAAGATCATGTGTTGTTTAAATTTGGACACCCCAAATTTTTCAAAAAAATAAAGTTAAAGATACTAAGGGATGCAGCAAACATGTGGACACAAATCAGAGGCATTCTAAAAATATCGTATTATAGCAAATGGGCCCCAATTTGGGAATCGCCAGGAACTCCAGAATGCCTAAAGGACACTCTAGCTTTGACATTGAAAAATACCAACATCAAAAACTGGGGGCAAATACTAATTGGCTCTAATTTAAAGCCATGGCCAGAATTGCAAAAACTAACAAATAACACTATATCCAGATTCAAATATTATCAAATGTCAAGTTGGTGTAAAACCTTGCCGGACTTAAGCGGTAACGAGAAACTGGAAGATGACATGATTAAAGCAATACGACAACCTAAGGAAGTGGCGAAGTGGTACTGGGCCCTGATTATGGCAAAAAATACCGATGCCAATATGGAAAATCAAATATGGGGCAAAGACATCATAATAACGAATCTGGATTTAATTTGGGAAAATTCAGTGGACAAATGCTGGTCCAACTTGAAATCCGCGGCGCTAAAGAGAAATCATTTATATACTATTCATAGGGCATATTGGACACCAAAAAAACTCTCCAAATTCAAAAATGCTGGAACAAAAAAATGCCCTAAATGCGGAGAGGAAAAATCAGATGATGTCCACATGTTTAAAAGCTGCCCCCATTTGGAAGATTATTGGGATCAAGTCGGTAAGACCTTGTGCACCATCTTGTCAAAACAACTAACTGTGAGTATTACTCTTGTTCTTTTTGGGATATTAGATTCAAGTTATGTAGAGGGGCTTACCAAGGAACAGGAGAATCTCCTCTTTGTTTTGATAGTTCTCGCAAGGAGAGAGATCTGTATTAAGTGGATAGAATCTACCTGTCCGACACATGCAGAGTGGCTGAACTCTGCAATAAGAATTAGTAAATTGGATAAATTAAGTAATGTAAGTAAGAGATTTAAGTTCTGGGACAGTTTTGAAAATTTCCTAAACTCCACATAATTATCACACTTATGTCCTATGATTAAAGCGATATAGTTTCTGGTTGACAAGTATGGTACTTGCTGAGTAGTCAAGGTGGCTAGCTCCTCCCGATCCAAACCAGAAACATTGTTATGTAACGAGTAAAGGAAACTGCTCAAACTAATAAGAGTTCAAAACTCCCCAGCCAAGTGAGACCATGGGGCAGTGTTTGAAAACTACTAATGAGGCAGACACCTGACACTCCGTAAGCATACATTTATCGCAAGATGAGGATAAAAAAAAAAAAAAAAAAAGATTAGCTGGATCACTGAAATATTATCGACGGTCACATTATCGACTAGCAAAAATATCGTTGAATAATTATCGACTACAAAAATATCGACTTTGTATACTTATTACACAAAATACAAAAATATCGACTAAAAAATATCGAGTACTTAGAATATCGAGTACATAAATATCGTCTCATAAAATATCGACTACAAATATATCGTTGTTCATGAAATTACCCCTAACACTACAAAAATATCAACTACTAAAATATAGAGTACAAAAATATCGTTTCAAAACAAATATCGAGTTCTTTTTTGTACCCTTTCATGTCTAAAATACCATATTAATAGTCTATAAAAGTCATTGCTCTATACAAAAAACATTTTACATATAATACCTGTTACTTTTATAACATTCCTATTTATCTACATTTACTATACATTCTATTAAATGCGTTCTATCATTTGAAAAAAAATCTTTACATGTAAGTAACATTTTCATACTTTTTTTCCACTTACACATCTATTTAATTTAACAACTAACCTGCTTTAATGCGGAAATCACCACATACCACCATTCTCACATCAACAAACACACCACTTAACTTAAAAAAATTTCAAACTAGCCTATACAATCCTTCCTTTCATCCTACAACCAATCAAATCCAAGCACACAAAATACACATACTATAAAAGGGATAAATGCATTCTACCATTTGCTGCTGCTAACTCCATAGAAAGAAGATGCCAACACTCTGAAGATTTTGTTCCTGAACAAACATCTTTAAAGATCCAGCTCACTAGCTAATCATTCAAGTAAGTTACATTCCATTATTTAAAAATCTAAATTAGTAGTCTAATATTTTACTTATATCTCCTAACTCTTCCACTTATTTATTTTTTATCTCCTCCTACTTTTCTGATAGAAACTACTACAAAAAAATTCCTAATACATGCTCCTATTTCTTCCCCTGCTAAAAAAGATAGTAAGTATATATTCATGGTCTGTTATACAACAACAGCTGTTTTTAAACAGTATTTCACAAGATTCATACTTAATTTAAAACATTTTATTCACAGATATTCAGCGATTTTCCGATTTCAACACTACAAATGTATAGAACTACACTAATTAAACATGTAAGTATATATGTTTTTGTTAGTAAACAACCAATATTTAAAATGATATTTTCTAAACAATATATCTTGCATATTACATCTTCCCTACAGATCCAATAAAAACATCCTACATCAACTATACCAAAAGACAAGACTACCCTTGTAAAAAATGTAAGTATACTTCAATTTGTCTAAAACTTCGGATAAAAACAAGAACTATGTTCTTAACACCATGTTATGTATTTTATATTTCCTCTACAGATATTGTGAATACATCATACATCTATTCTACCTACAGCAAAGAAAAGTACATATTTAGAAGTTAGTATACTTTTAAATATTT
The DNA here is from genome assembly GCF_964261635.1 of Lissotriton helveticus. Lineage (NCBI taxonomy): Eukaryota > Metazoa > Chordata > Amphibia > Caudata > Salamandridae > Lissotriton > Lissotriton helveticus. The sequence goes on along the minus strand of NC_136059.1, from coordinate 219,524,597 downwards.
CCAATTTCCCAACACTTCTAAATAATTTTTATCATATGTGACATGTATTTATTCTATCTTCTCTACGGATCTAAACTTTACTACCTTGATGTACTCCACCAAATACTACAACTCAACTATTTAAACAAGTAAGTATATGTAATGTTCACATCAAATGTAGTACTAAGCAAATTAAAAAACTGCTTTTTCCTAGGAAAAAAGTTTGTTATGTATAAACATTAACTTAGCATTTCTATATTTTCATACCAACAGTAAATAAAGAAATACATACAAGAAAGTCCTTCAAAATACAGTTCTGCATTTGTGATTACTACTTTTAGTAAACGTAAGTATAAATACAACATTAATTATGTTAGCACCACTAAGTGAAATATCTGTTATTTGATTTTGTTTCTTTCTACTCTTTCCTAGAACAAGTAAAACAAAATGACAGAAGGTGCAGAATTTGTTATGTCACAGAAAAATAAATTACTGTTATGTTATATGGGTTATGTTTATAGCCAGGAAAGACAAAGTGGTAGAAAAGTATTCTGGAAATGTACAAAATATTACTCAAACAAATGTTATGGAAGGGCTACAACAGAGGAAACTAATGTGCTATTTACCAGGGAACACAATCATCCCCCCAATGTCACAGAAATTGAAATAAGAGATACTTTAGAAAGTATAAAGACTGCTAACACACAAAGTGATAGACCAACAACACAAATCCTTAAAGAGGAACTGTTAAAAGTCCCAGCCCATGCTTCAGGTCAACTACCCTCTATTGACTCCCTAAAACGCACAATTGCATACACTAAAAGACGCACTTCCACAACCCCACCCAACCCTACTACTTTTGAGGAAATTATTATTTCACCAGAAATGTCCATCACACACAATAAAGACAAATGTATCCTTTTTGACAATGAAAGCAGTACAAACAGAATCATAATGTTTGCAACTGCAAGTAATTTAAGAAAAATCCAACAGTGTTTCCAATGGATGATGGATGGAACATTTAAACCATGCCCAAAACCTTTTTACCAACTATATTCCATCCACGGGTTATACCATAACTATAACATCCCTTTCATTTACTGTTTGCTACCAAACAAACAGCAAAACACTTACACAGAAATATTAAATGTTCTCAAAAATGAAATCAATAATGATTTTCCAGAAAAAATAATTATTGATTTCGAATTAGCTATGATTAATAGCATTTTGAAAATATTTCCCCACACAGCAATCCAGGGTTGCTACTATCATTTCAATCAGAGCATATGGAGACATCTCCAAAAATCAACTTTAAGTATTTTGTACTCAACAGATAGCACCTTTGCCTATCAAATTAAAAAATTGATAGCACTGGCCTACGTTCCTGTTACCGATGTAGCGGAACACTATAATTTATTAATTGACAGCACATATTACAAGAGGAATGAAGATAAACTAACCCCAATACTGGATTATTTCTAAGATACTTGGGTGGGAAGGTTGCACAGATCTGGACATCGACGCCAACCCAAATTCCAAATCCCTTGGTGGAATGTCTATCTTAGTACTTTAAACCAAGAGGCTAAAACCAACAACAGTGTAGAAGGGTGGCATAATGCTTTCCAAGCTACCACAAGCAGAACAAGACCCACATTCCATAACCTACTAGAAGCTTTGATAAAAGAACAAAGCTATCAAGAACTAAGAATGGAACAATCTGTGACCCAAATTGGTCCAAAACTAAGTAAACAAAGAAAACAAATGTTCCGACTACTGCAAAGTCAAGTCACACTATTCCCTACAACTAGAGGATTAGAATATCTGTCAACAATAGCTAAAACCCTACTATAAAAATGTCGACAAAATATACTAATATCTTCTTACAATAATGATACATATAACAATCATAAACATTTCTAAACAATTATAAATAAGACATATTTGTTTTACAAACGTATCAAAATTTTGCACATTATTTCTGAACAAATATGCAATATTTATAATTACATCACACATACACATTACATAAAGATCGACATTTCCCACCCAATAAATAGAAATATAAAAATACTTACAATTTCTGTAGATGAAAGAGACGTAATGAAGCAAAATACAATCCATACAATCCATTACAAAGTAAGAAAAATCCAATATGGGAAACCATCAAAAACCCGAAAATTATGTAAAAATAAAATAAACGCTCCAGGAAATCCCGAAAACAGTAGTTTGGACACTTTAGTATTTAAAGTGATATACACACAACTTTTAAAAAAACGGTGACGCATACCAATGTATCAATCCAATACGAAATCCTCAAAAATCCCGAAAAAAGGTTAAAATTCTTAAAATCCGCTCCTGGCAAACACGAAAAATAGGAGATACACGTAAAAATATAACCATAATAAGTCATACATTAGTATCTCCGAAAAAAAACACGCTTCCTTCCATGTAGTTTTCATGCGAGGAACCGGAACCTGTAAAAAAAACATACATAACGAAACCCACCCACAAATAGCCCATAAAATTTGTAAATACACTCACAATTAACATTAGCCATGTAAGAAGACATTTCCTAACAAATCAAATAACACTAGACCTAAAACATACACGACGCATCTATAACGACGACATTACACCTAAACGCTACATTAACAAAGCATACATACACACAAAAACACTACACAGTTCGAATATACCCTCAAACATTACCACTCAGTCATAAATGGTATATAAAATTTACCTTACCTCTCTCCACACGAAGCAACTCCCAACCACGAGCTTCTCCAGTCTTGAATGAAGCGCAATAACCTTACGCGGTAAAAAAGTAGTCCCCTTAAACCAATTTTGAAAAGGTATCATAGAAAATACAATGTTATAGTATAAAAATATAATACATACACATTGTTATTGTAACAAATTAATACAGTAGACTCATTATAATTTAAACTGTTTTAAAAATTTAAATTTATTTAATATTAATTAATATATAGTAATTAATATATTAATAATATTAAATAAGTATGTAACACTTGAAATAATATATGTAAAAAATGTATTTTTGTGTACATTTATAGGAATAAGTTTGTGTTTGTTTATAACTAAACATTATTAATTGTTTTGTAAATAATTAATAATAATAAATAATATAACTTATTTATTATTATTAATATAAAAATTATAACCATTTACTATATAAATAATGCCCTTAAATAATGTATTTTTATCTGAATGTATGTATTTCTGAAAAGAAAAGATAAATGTTTAAGTTTATTAATTAATAATAATAATAATAAATATATTTGTTATTATATTTAGTAATATTCTTTTTTTTTATAATAATGTCTAAGTATTATAAAAGTATATAAATGCATAAATAATCTTTTACCAATACCAGATATTATTATTAAACATATTATTCCCCTTTACAGTTATAAAGTTAACAACATAATATATTTATATGTATAATTTAAAAACAACATTGTCAGAAATATGTGAAAAAAAATGTCGTAATTATTATTTCCATATCTTGAGCAAATATAATAATTGTCATGTTACTTTATAAAAATTTATATATTTAAATTAAATATTTAATAATATTAATATATAATATTAACATTATTAAATATAAATCGAGGAAACAGAAAAATAACTTGAATTTTATTTATTTCAATATAAATACTTGTTACAGAAAGTGATTGATAATAATATTTTGTTTTGACATAAAAAAAGTTGTGAAAACATTTTGTGTGACAAATTAAAACATGTACATAAATGAGAATGTTTTATTCTGCAAATACAACATTTCCAAAAATGTTTGTTATATTTGATAGTGAATTTATTGTATTACACATGAAAATATTGAAAAATTGTAATAAAGTTTTGTGAAAACATCCATTTTGCATTCTCTTGTAATATAATAACACACTAATGTAAAATTATATGCAAATGTGCTGGACACTGACCAATTAATAATTGCTATTCCTACTCCAGTCAAAGTATTATCAGAGAAGTTGCTGGACACTGACCAATTATTATTTACTATTCCTTTCAAGTGAACGTAATATCTGGAAAGGTGCTGAAGACTGACCATGTATAAATTAGAATAGCTACTTTAGTATAATGTTATAGTGTAAAATGTGTCAAATATTTATATATATTTTATAAATATAATTAACATATATTAGTAGTATATTTTTTGCTGAGTAGTTTAAAAATTATTATTAGCAGAAAAATGAGCTACTTTTTTTCACAAAAATGTTTCAATTATTTGTAATATTTATAAAAAAATTCTCACACTTTATATAAACAAAACAGACCCTGAACCCTAAAAATACTCCTTTACCCTAAAACTGAAAAGTGTCCATTAACTCAAAATTATACTCCTTTACCCAAGAACTTGAAACTGACCCTGAACCCTAAATATACCCCTTTACCCAAAAACTGAAAACTGACCCTGAACCCAAAAAATTCTCCTTTACCCAAAAACTGAAAACTGACCCTGAGCCCAAAAAAATACCCCTTTACCCAAAAACTGAAAACTGACCCTGAACCCCAAAAATTCTCCTTTACCCAAAAATTGAAAACTGACCCTGAACCCTAAGAAATACCCCTTTATCCAAAAACCCAAAACTGACCCTGAACCCTAAAAATTCCCCTTTACCCAAAAACTAAAAACTGACCAAGAACCCAAAAAATACCCCTTTACCCAAGAACTGAAAACTGACCCTGAACACAAAAATATACCCCTCTACCCAAAAACTGAAAACTGACCCTGACCCATTAAATATACCCCTTTACCCAAAAACTTAAAACTGACCCTGAACCTAAAAATAAACCCCTTTACCCACAAACTGAAAACTGACCCTGAAGCTTAAATAAACCCCTTTACCCAAAAACTGAAAACTGACCCTGAACCTTAAATATACCCCTTTACCCACAAACTGAAAACTGACCCTGAACCCTAAAAATACCCCTTTACCCAAAAACTGAAAACTGACCCTGAACCCAAAAAATTCTCCTTTACCCAAAAACTGAAAACTGACCCTGAGCCCTAAGAAATACCCCTTTACCCACAAACTGAAAACTGACCCTGAACCCAAAAAATACCCCTTTACACAAAAACTGAAAACTGACCCTGAACATTATTTATAAGCCTTTCCCCAAAAACTGAAAACTGACCCTGAACCTTAAATATGCCCCTTTACCCAAAAACTGAAAACTGACCCTGAACCTTAAATATACCCCTTTACCCACAAACTGAAAACTGACCCTGAACCTTAAATATACCCCTTTACCCACAAACTGAAAACTGACCCTGAACCCAAAAAATACCCCTTTACCCAAAAACTGAAACCTGACCCTGAACATTAATTATACCCCTTTCCCCAAAAACTGAAAACTGACCCTGAACCTTAAATATACCCCTTTACCCACAAACTAAAAACTGACCCAGAACCCTAAATATACCCCTTTACCCAAAAACTGAAAACTGACCCTAAACCTTAAATATACCCCTTCACCCACAAACTGAAAACTGACCCTGAAATCTAAAAATACCCCTTTACCCTAAAACAGAAAACTGACCTTGAAACATAAAAATACCCCTTTACCTAAAGAGAGAAAACTGAGCCTGAACACTAAAATTCCTCCTGTACCCAAATGTAATTAATATTATTTAATTAACTAATAATGAATGATTAACTATAATTAATAAGTTAATATATTAGCAAAATAGCTGTAATTATTTGAATATAATTATTTTTAATATTTATTCCCAAACAAATATTTAATAATAACAAAATATTAAAAAGAAAATATAGTATTAATAATTATATCAACTAATTAATATTATTTAATTACTAATTATTTACTAATGATAAATATGTACCAAATTATATGAATTAATTACCAAATTAATATTTATTCTTTACCAATTAATTGATAATTTAAATTTATCACAAACATATCATAATTAATTATTACTTTTTAATTACTCCCCACCCTTATCCCCTATTAACCCAACATCCCCCTCCTAAACATTAACTACAATTTATACCAATAACAAAGAAGAAAATATTTTAGCACATTAGCTGTAATTATTTTCATGTAATTATTAATAAATTTTTCCCAAATTATTTAATGAACTATAACAAAATATTATATATATAACAATTACTCTAAATAATGTAATTAAATAATTAATATTAATTATTTACCAATTAATTACTAATACAAAATGTATACCAAATTATATTAATTAATTAATTAATGTATAATATTTATTTTCCAATTAACTAATTAATAATAAATAATTACCAATTAATTACTACATAAAATGTTATTACCAATTATATTAATTAATTAAATAATTAATATTATTTAATTTCCAATTAACTAATTAATAATAATTAATTACCAATTACCACATTAAATTGTATAACCAATTATATTAAATAATTAACTAATTATAATGATTTATTTACCAATTAACTAATTAATATTAATTAATTACCAATTAATTACATATAAAAAATGTATAGAAATTTATAAAAATTAATTAACTAATTAATATTAATTATTTCCCAATTAATTAAAATATAAAAATATTTACAAACATATATTAATTAATTAATTATTTTAAATTACTCCCCACCCTCATCCCCTATTAACCCAACATCCCGCTCCTAAACATTAACTACAATTTATATTACTATTACAATTTATTTATATTTTTTACCTTTTTTCAACATAATTTCGATATTTTTTACTTTAACTATTAATCGATATTTTGTCATGTCGATATTTTTGAGTCGATATTTTTGGACTCGATATTTTATTATCATTATTGTAATCGATATTTTTAACAACGATATTTTTGTTCTCGATATTTTATTATATTCGATATTTTTTACTCGATATTTTGTCCATTCGATATTGTGGAGTCGATATTATGTCTGTGCACCAAGATTAGCTACGTGAAGTGCACTTTGCACTACGTGAGCTACACGTAGCTACACGAACTGCGTAGTGCACTGTGAAAAATGCTGTTCGCACTGATTGCACAGTGCCAGATTCTTGTCCTCACTGTGCAATCAGTGCAAACCACATCTTGCACAGTGCAAGCGGTAATTTTCTGCCGCTCGAGTAGTTTTCTACTCGAGTGGACTGGCAGTTTCTCATCACGAGCGGTCGCGAGCATACGCGACCACTCGCAATGAGAAACCTGACCTCCCCGCGTTGAGAATCTCGTCTGGAGGTTTATTTTTCGCTCTCGTGATCGGCAACTTGATGTTGCTGATCGCGAATGAAGAAAAAGTGTCGCTGGATGTCATTTTGCCCCCATGCGGTCGCCAACTTGATGTTGAGGACTGTGAGCAAGCAAAAAATGACCGCTACGCGTGTTTGCACTGTGCTACGTGCAATTCACGTACTGCGAAGTAGTGCAAACTTCGCAAACTACGCGAGCGTAGTGTAGTATTTCACCCAGGGTTAGTCAGGGGAGAGCCTAAATTGCACCACCAGCGGCTCTGGTGCAGTCGGGTGCTGAGTTCAAAACCAGAGTTTAGCCCAATGCTTTTCAATGAAGACTGGGCGTGCCTGGACCCACATTGCTTTCGGGTAGGTAAATTGGTTGCAGGGGCCAGGCTTTGGGAGTTAACACCAGCCGGGGGGGGGATGTGAGGGGGCACAAAGCAGCACCAAACATAGACCACCACCTTGTGCATGATGCAAAATCAGTGTTGGGCACCCAATTTATTTATTTATTTATTTATTTTTTAAACTTATAAGGCGCAAACAGCTCCCCAAAAAGGGTTTCCTGGCGCCAAGAACACAGCACAGAGATGGAACGGGTTCACTGAGGTCGTTCAAGATTATTGATCGAACAACCAGGTTTTTATTTCTTTTCTGAACCTGGAATAACTCTCCTCCTTGCGTATATGGGGTGGAAGTGCATTCCAAATGGATGGACCCTGGTGGGCAAAGATCTCCCTCCCATCCTGGAAAGTTTGAATCTAGGCACACAGAAGTTTGCTGCTGATTGCGACCGTAGATTTCTTTTGGGAATGTAAGGTTGAACTAATGCCTGAAGGTATTTAGGTGCGATGCCTGCTTTAATCTTGAACATATAGTTCAGAGCCTTGAATCTGATGCGGTTTTCCACCCTAAGCCATTGTAGTTCACGCATTGGGGGGACACACAGGTGGTTTTTGGTATGTTACAAAGAAGTCGGGCAGCTGAGTTTTGTACAAGCTGTAACCTCTTTATAACTGCTTTGTTTGCACCTAGGTACAAGATGTTCCCGTAGTCAAGCCGAGATGTCACAAGGGCATTGACTACTGTTTTCTGAGTAGAGATGGGCAGCATCCATAGGATCTTTCTAAGCCACTTCAGGATGGTGAAACAAAGTCCTACCACCTTGCTGATCTGTTGTTTCATGGACAGAGAGCTATCCAAAATTACCCCCAAATTCCTTGCATGAGTGACTGGTGTTGGGAGATTTCCCATCTGGGAAGGCCAGTGAGAGGCGTTCCAGAGATCTCGCTGCTTGCCTAGAAGGAGAATCTCCATCTTGTCTCCATTTAATTTTAGCTGGTTGGTAGTCATCCAGCTAAAGATGTTCAGGAGACCTTGTTTAAGGAGGGACGGAGATAGTGGACAAGCTTCTGACAGGGAGAAGATAATCTGTGAATCATCTGCGTATGTCAGAAGGGTAAGTCCGGATTTCTCCACTAGATCCGCCAGGGGTCTAAGATAAAGGTTAAAAAACAGCGGGCTGAGGATAGAGCCCTGTGGCACTCCATGGGAGGAGTTGAAAGGTTTAGAGCACGCAATGGATGATGCAATCTGGAACGTCCGTTGGTCCAGAAAGGATCTAATCCATTTCAAGGCATCGCCACGGATCCTGTTTTTTTCTAACGTGGTGAGCAACTTTTTGTGCAACACAGTGTCAAAGGCTGCGCTTAAGTCGAGAAGAATAAGCGCAACCGTTTGACCGTCGTCGAGGAGTTTCCGAATGGTTTCGGTAACTCGCAGCAGAGCGGTTTCCATGGAGAAGCCGGCTCGGAATCCCGATTGAGTCGAATGGAAGAGGGATTTTTTTTCGGAAAAGAGAGTTAGGGCAGAGTGCACATGTCTCTCCAGACATTTGGAAAAAGCTGGGAGAAGTGAGATGGGCCTGTAGTTAGCCAATATTTCAGGGTCTGCTGTTGGTTTCTTTAAAAGTGGGGTCACCATGGCATGCTTCCAAAGAGTCGGTACTGTAGCGAGTTCCAGGGACGAATTTAGAGTGTTTACAATAATTTCAAGGCCGGGGGTGTCCAATAGTTTCATTATATTAATTGGAATAGGGTCGCATGGAGAGACAGATTTGATGGTCTTGAGGATGGATTTTAGAGTATCTATTGTGATGGACAGCCAGTGTTCTAGGTCTGGTTTATAGGTCTGGTTTATACTAGGAGTGGACTCCAAGTCCTCCTGAGAGGCAGTGTCAATTTTGTTGCTGTTAATTTCAACGATTAGATTGTCTATTTTATCGGAAAATAATTGAGCGAGATCTTGACATTGTCTCTCATTAAGTGGGCGGGTAGGAGCTGTAGTTTGAGCCCCTGCTAGATCTTTAACCGTATTAAACAGTGTTTTTGCTTTGTTTACGGCTTCCGTGATGGTATTTGAGACATGCAAGGCGCGTGCCTTCTTGCATGCAGTGTGGTATAGGTTTCTTGCGATTTGGTACTTCCTTTTATTTTCGGGAGAGAAGTCCTTTTGCCACTGTCTTTCAAGTACCTTACATTTTGTTTTTTCCCTTTTGAGTGAGTCATTGAACCACGGGACTGGGGGACGATGTCTATTGCCCTTATTGTGAGGTGTAGGTAGGCAAGTCTCTGCCGCCTTGCTGAGCCATTGTTGGGTAGCTGTTGCAATATTTTCCATACAATGGCCTTTATTGGGTGGATTATTGCTGAGTGCTGTATTAAATTTTGAAATGTCTAAGGATTTCCAATTTTTTCTTGATGGAGCAGGGAACACAGATTGAGCAAAGGAGATGGCAGGTGGTTTAAGATTAAATTTGATCAAATAATGGTCAGACCAGCAAACGGGAGTGGTATCCTGCCAGGTAAGTTCTTGGAGATTAGAAAATAGTGGATCAAGCAAGTGTCCTGCCTCATGGGTAGATCCTGAGTTTATGAGTCTGATGTTAAACGCTGGCAGATCTTCTAGCAGGTTAATGCAAGACGTGCTCGATTGGTCCTCCAAGTGTAGATTTAGGTCTCCAATAAGAGAAAAGTTTTTTGACGCCAAGTGGAAGGGTGTGATATGGTTAGCTAACTTGGAGGCCCATTGAATGCCATTTCCGGGTGGCCGGTACATTAGGATGCCGGACAACGTGAAGTTGGGGTTCAAACTAATTTGAAAAAATGCAGCTTCACAGTCAGGGATGTCTACCGGTTCAAAAGTACATTTAAGTGCTTTGTTATAAATAATAGCAATTCCACCACCAGTTTTGAGAGTTCTGTCCTTTCTGACAATCGCATAGTTGGATGGAAGAGCCGTGGCCACATCCGGGCCGGAGCCCTCATGTAACCAAGTTTCTGTCAGGAATAATGCACTTGGTTTATCATCTAATAACAGATTGAAAATGTCCAACTTGTGTTTGGTTAAGGAGCGACAATTGATACTATAGAACAGAAAGTTTGTATCAATGGGACAGGATTGCTTATGGCGTTTTCTATGTCTGAATCTGCGATCGGGATAGGGTTGGAAATTAGATAGTGTCACACTGCAGTTAGGGCAGGTTGCATTTCCAGTATGGGGAATTACGAGTAAAGTGCAGTCGCCATGCTTCACAGGGCGCAGTGCTTTCAGATGGTCAGACGACATTACCTGTCTAGTCCTTGCCTGGGAGACATAGCCCTCTGCCCCGTGCCCCGTCCTGACTCGGACGGGCACAGATGGGCTAGTCTTTGGCGTGTCTTCGGCGCGGGGACGGCGCGGATGCTGCGTGTGTTAGGTGACATCAGTGTTTTGTAGAGGCCGTGCTAGCGTTCAGCACCGCCTCCCCACACTCTCAACCAATCGATGCCCGGCACCTGGAGGGAACCCGGAAGAAGGTAGCGCCCTGCACCCTCCACTACAATCAAGCCAAGCGCTTGCGGTGAACCGGGGTAGAAGGGGCGGCAAAGGATCGCCACAAAGAGGTCTGTGAGTAGAGTGCAATGCAGTATTTAAAAATTAAAGTGCATCCGTGCAAATTAAAACACAATTCACACACAGCTATTAAAATTTTCGGGGTCGCGCTCTCAGTGCAATTCCCAATGGTTTCTATGAGGATTCTTCCTTTGGCAAATAAGCTGGAGGTGTGTCACCAGAGGTTGCAGGAGGGAGACTAGTGACAGCCAAGGTAAGTTGCAATGTAGGGGGTTGTGGGGGCACTGTCGTTCAGCTCACTAAGGGCCCTGGTGCTTTGGGGGCAAGGGTGCCTTTTGACATCGGAGTCTTCTTATCAGAGGCAGCCGTGGTCGGGTGGGAGCCTCTGGATTCACACTGCAGGCGCCGTCATGGAAATCAGGAGAGGTCAGCCAAAGCAAGACACAACATCAGGATCACTAGGGAGACTTAATTGCGCAGGTCAGCTACTCAGACTTGGGCTGTGTGTGTTGGCATCAGTATGAATTTATTTAAATGAGTAGTGGGTACCAAACACTCCTGTGTACATAAAGAAAATATACAAAAGATGTTAAGACAAACTCCTACAGCACTGAACCCTGCAGTGAGAAAAATAATTTAAAACTTATGAAGTGCAAAGAAACAAATGTTCAACCTCTTTCAACTTTCAATGGAAAGAATTCCAACTGACAACAGTTAATATGGCTCAGCACTCTACTTTTTGAAACTTGTATTGTTTCTTGCTCATAAACATTTGACACAGAATTCATAATATCCCAAATTCTATGTAAAAAATTCATATTCTTCAATGTGTGTTTTTAAGAAAATTCTTTATTCTTTTTTTTTTCAAACTCCTCCTCTTCTAAGATTAAAAGCCACAGTAGCCAACATGTTTCGTCTTAAGGAACTTTTTCAGGGCTTCTTTCAAAACTGTTCTTATTGAAGATAATGGATTCAGACGTGTTTTATACATTTTCACAAAAGAGAAACTTGTTTCGCAAATCCTGTGTAACATATGATTTCTCAGAGGGGACCACATTACATTTGGCACAGAAGGATTTGCCGTAGCTCAGCAGTTTGTTTCTTAGAACATTTTAGGGGGACGAGTGCTCGGCTACATGGATTTAGGCTACGGTATAAGGCAAGAAATACATTTCTTTGCCTTTTTCTCCCTCACAGGGGCATGTAACCTGCAAGGGCTGTGGCATGGTCCTAGTGAAGGGAGGACCAGGGGACATTTTCAACTCCCAGCCCCAAGCACCCAGAATACCATTTACTAGGGACGTACAGGGTGTAGAAGTACCAATTTGTTTTTAGGGAAGAAGCACTGGCACAGGGAACCTGGTTGGTAGAGACCCTGTGCACTACAACTGAAAACACATCAAAATCAGGCAAAAAGTGGTGGCTAATCATGCATAAAGAGGCACTTTCTCACACATAGACACCCACAACTCTCATAGCCCAAGTTTAATTTGTCCAAAGATTTTCACCATTTTGATAATTACCTGGCATGTGGCATTTGGGCATGTTTGCATTAGGGCAAACATGAACTCCTCAAAATGTGCAAAGGTGCCCAGGAAACTTTTAATCCATTGGTTAGAGAGTGCCAGGAGTCATCCACATCCACTGGCTGCTGTTGTGTATAAATGTTATTTACAACAAGGGTTGGTGATGGACAGAGTCTCTGAATTAAGCAGAGTACTCTCACCCAGTCAAGAGATCAGGGCTAGATCCAACACCGTTTTTTAGCTCATTGCACCATCCCAGTTTCAGAACCTGGCTGTATGCAAATTAGTCTGTCCCTGGCCCAGTGCATCATGGGAACAGGGCAGACCAGACTACAAAAGTCAATTCTTACACTGGGAAGGAAACAAGCTTCCGGGGACCGGTTTCTGGCATTACAGCCGTCTTCGGCCCGGCTTGCTTGAATCCTGATGGTGCAATGAGCAAGGGACTCACATCTGAGTATGCCCTTCCACGCTTAGGGTGGACAAAATTATTTACAACAAGGGGTGGTGATGGACAGAGTCTCTGAATTAAGCAGAGTACTCTCACCCAGTCAAGAGATCAGGGCTAGATCCAACACCGTTTTTTAGCTCATTGCACCATCCCAGTTTCAGAACCTGGCTGTATGCAAATTAGTCTGTCCCTGGCCCAGTGCATCATGGGAACAGGGCAGACCAGACTACAAAAGCCAATTCTTACACTGGGAAGGAAACAAGCTTCCGGGGACCGGTTTCTGGGACAGGAACAGACTAATTTGCATACAGCCAGGTTCTGAAACTGGGATGGTGCAGTGAGCTAAAAAACGGTGTTGGATCTAGCCCTGATCTCTTGACTGGGTGAGAGTATTCTGCTTAATTCAGAGACTCTGTCCCTCACCACCCCTTGTTGTAAATATTTTTGTCCACCCTAAGCGTGGAAGGGTATACTCAGACATGAGTCCCTTGCTCATTGCACCATCAGGATTCAAGCAAGCCGGGCCGAAGACGGCTGTAATGCCAGAAACCGGTCCCCGGAAGCTTGTTTCCTTCCCAGCGTAAGAATTGGCTTTTGTAGTTTGGTTTGCCCCGTTCCCATCATGCACTGGGACAGGAACAGACTAATTTGCATACAGCCAGGTTCTGAAACTGGGATGTTGCAGTGAGCTAAAAAACGGTGTTGGATCTAGCCCTGATCTCTTGACTGGGTGAGAGTATTCTGCTTAATTCAGAGACTCTGTCCCTCACCACCCCTTGTTGTAAATATTTTTGTCCACCCTAAGCGTGGAAGGGTATACTCAGACATGAGTGCCTTGCTCATTGCACCATCAGGATTCAAGCAAGCCGGGCCGAAGACGGCTGTAATGCCAGAAACCGGTCCCCGGAAGCTTGTTTCCTTCCCAGTGTAAGAATTGGCTTTTGTAGTTTGGTTTGCCCTGTTCCCATCATGCACTGGGACAGGAACAGACTAATTTGCATACAGCCAGGTTCTGAAACTGGGATGGTGCAGTGAGCTAAAAAACGGTGTTGGATCTAGCCCTGATCTCTTGACTGGGTGAGAGTATTCTGCTTAATTCAGAGACTCTGTCCCTCACCACCCCTTGTTGTAAATATTTTTGTCCACCCTAAGCGTGGAAGGGTATACTCAGCCATGAGTCCCTTGCTCATTGCACCATCAGGATTCAAGCAAGCCGGGCCGAAGACGGCTGTAATGCCAGAAACCGGTCCCCGGAAGCTTGTTTCCTTCCCAGTGTAAGAATTGGCTTTTGTAGTTTGGTTTGCCCTGTTCCCATCATGCACTGGGACAGGAACAGACTAATTTGCATACAGCCAGGTTCTGAAACTGGGATGGTGCAGTGAGCTAAAAAACGGTGTTGGATCTAGCCCTGATCTCTTGACTGGGTGAGAGTATTCTGCTTAATTCAGAGACTCTGTCCCTCACCACCCCTTGTTGTAAATATTTTTGTCAACCCTAAGCGTGGAAGGGTATACTCAGACATGAGTCCCTTGCTCATTGCACCATCAGGATTCAAGCAAGCCGGGCCGAAGACGGCTGTAATGCCAGAAACCGGTCCCCGGAAGCTTGTTTCCTTCCCAGTGTAAGAATTGGCTTTTGTAGTTTGGTTTGCCCTGTTCCCATCATGCACTGGGACAGGAACAGACTAATTTGCATACAGCCAGGTTCTGAAACTGGGATGGTGCAGTGAGCTAAAAAACGGTGTTGGATCTAGCCCTGATCTCTTGACTGGGTGAGAGTATTCTGCTTAATTCAGAGACTCTGTCCCTCACCACCCCTTGTTGTAAATATTTTTGTCCACCCTAAGCGTGGAAGGGTATACTCAGACATGAGTCCCTTGCTCATTGCACCATCAGGATTCAAGCAAGCTGGGCCGAAGACGGCTGTAATGCCAGAAAGCGGTCCCCGGAAGCTTGTTTCCTTCCCAGTGTAAGAATTGGCTTTTGTAGTTTGGTTTGCCCTGTTCCCATCATGCACTGGGACAGGAACAGACTAATTTGCATACAGCCAGGTTCTGATACTGGGATGGTGCAGTGAGCTAAAAAACGGTGTTGGATCTAGCCCTGATCTCTTGACTGGGTGAGAGTATTCTGCTTAATTCAGAGACTCTGTCCCTCACCACCCCTTGTTGTAAATATTTTTGTCCACCCTAAGCGTGGAAGGGCATACTCAGACATGAGTCCCTTGCTCATTGCACCATCAGGATTCAAGCAAGCCGGGCCGAAGATGGCTGTAATGCCAGAAACCGGTCCCCGGAAGCTTGTTTTCTTCCCAGTGTAAGAATTGGCTTTTGTAGTTTGGTTTGCCCTGCTCCCATCATGCACTGGGACAGGAACAGACTAATTTGCATACAGCCAGGTTCTGAAACTGGGATGGTGCAGTGAGCTAAAAAACGGTGTTGGATCTAGCCCTGATCTCTTGACTGGGTGAGAGTATTCTGCTTAATTCAGAGACTCTGTCCCTCACCACCCCTTGTTGTAAATATTTTTGTCCACCCTAAGCGTGGAAGGGTATACTCAGACATGAGTCCCTTGCTCATTGCACCATCAGGATTCAAGCAAGCCGGGCCGAAGACGGCTGTAATGCCAGAAACCGGTCCCCGGAAGCTTGTTTCCTTCCCAGTGTAAGAATTGGCTTTTGTAGTTTGGTTTGCCCCGTTCCCATCATGCACTGGGACAGGAACAGACTAATTTGCATACAGCCAGGTTCTGAAACTGGGATGGTGCAGTGAGCTAAAAAACGGTGTTGGATCTAGCCCTGATCTCTTGACTGGGTGAGAGTATTCTGCTTAATTCAGAGACTCTGTCCCTCACCACCCCTTGTTGTAAATATTTTTGTCCACCCTAAGCGTGGAAGGGTATACTCAGACATGAGTCCCTTGCTCATTGCACCATCAGGATTCAAGCAAGCCGGGCCGAAGACGGCTGTAATGCCAGAAACCGGTCCCCGGAAGCTTGTTTCCTTCCCAGTGTAAGAATTGGCTTTTGTAGTTTGGTTTGCCCTGTTCCCATCATGCACTGGGACAGGAACAGACTAATTTGCATACAGCCAGGTTCTGAAACTGGGATGGTGCAGTGAGCTAAAAAACGGTGTTGGATCTAGCCCTGATCTCTTGACTGGGTGAGAGTATTCTGCTTAATTCAGAGACTCTGTCCCTCACCACCCCTTGTTGTAAATATTTTTGTCCACCCTAAGCGTGGAAGGGTATACTCAGCCATGAGTCCCTTGCTCATTGCACCATCAGGATTCAAGCAAGCCGGGCCGAAGACGGCTGTAATGCCAGAAACCGGTCCCCGGAAGCTTGTTTCCTTCCCAGTGTAAGAATTGGCTTTTGTAGTTTGGTTTGCCCTGTTCCCATCATGCACTGGGACAGGAACAGACTAATTTGCATACAGCCAGGTTCTGAAACTGGGATGGTGCAGTGAGCTAAAAAACGGTGTTGGATCTAGCCCTGATCTCTTGACTGGGTGAGAGTATTCTGCTTAATTCAGAGACTCTGTCCCTCACCACCCCTTGTTGTAAATATTTTTGTCAACCCTAAGCGTGGAAGGGTATACTCAGACATGAGTCCCTTGCTCATTGCACCATCAGGATTCAAGCAAGCCGGGCCGAAGACGGCTGTAATGCCAGAAACCGGTCCCCGGAAGCTTGTTTCCTTCCCAGTGTAAGAATTGGCTTTTGTAGTTTGGTTTGCCCTGTTCCCATCATGCACTGGGACAGGAACAGACTAATTTGCATACAGCCAGGTTCTGAAACTGGGATGGTGCAGTGAGCTAAAAAACGGTGTTGGATCTAGCCCTGATCTCTTGACTGGGTGAGAGTATTCTGCTTAATTCAGAGACTCTGTCCCTCACCACCCCTTGTTGTAAATATTTTTGTCCACCCTAAGCGTGGAAGGGTATACTCAGACATGAGTCCCTTGCTCATTGCACCATCAGGATTCAAGCAAGCCGGGCCGAAGACGGCTGTAATGCCAGAAAGCGGTCCCCGGAAGCTTGTTTCCTTCCCAGTGTAAGAATTGGCTTTTGTAGTTTGGTTTGCCCTGTTCCCATCATGCACTGGGACAGGAACAGACTAATTTGCATACAGCCAGGTTCTGATACTGGGATGGTGCAGTGAGCTAAAAAACGGTGTTGGATCTAGCCCTGATCTCTTGACTGGGTGAGAGTATTCTGCTTAATTCAGAGACTCTGTCCCTCACCACCCCTTGTTGTAAATATTTTTGTCCACCCTAAGCGTGGAAGGGCATACTCAGACATGAGTCCCTTGCTCATTGCACCATCAGGATTCAAGCAAGCCGGGCCGAAGATGGCTGTAATGCCAGAAACTGGTCCCCGGAAGCTTGTTTCCTTCCCAGTGTAAGAATTGGCTTTTGTAGTTTGGTTTGCCCTGCTCCCATCATGCACTGGGACAGGAACAGACAAATTTGCATACAGCCAGGTTCTGAAACTGGGATGGTGCAGTGAGTTAAAAAAACGGTGTTGGATCTAGCCCTGATCTCTTGACTGGGTGAGAGTATTCTGCTTAATTCAGAGACTCTGTCCCTCACCACCCCTTGTTGTAAATATTTTTGTCCACCCTAAGCGTGGAAGGGTATACTCAGACATGAGTCCCTTGCTCATTGCACCATCAGGATTCAAGCAAGCCGGGCCGAAGACGGCTGTAATGCCAGAAACCGGTCCCCGGAAGCTTGTTTCCTTCCCAGTGTAAGAATTGGCTTTTGTAGTTTGATTTGCCCTGTTCCCATCATGCACTGGGACAGGAACAGACTAATTTGCATACAGCCAGGTTCTGAAACTGGGATGGTGCAGTGAGCTAAAAAACGGTGTTGGATCTAGCCCTGATCTCTTGACTGGGTGAGAGTATTCTGCTTAATTCAGAGACTCTGTCCCTCACCACCCCTTGTTGTAAATATGTTGTGTATAAATGTGGCATCCCAAGGTGTCCCATCAGAACACTTTCTGGACCTGTGGAAGAATAGAAGAGGACTGGAGACTGGACCTGCTGAATGTGGCTTCAGATGAGTACTGATTTACTGGACTTGCTTGCCTTACACCCAGGAGAAAAAAGTAGACTCCAAGGGTCAGATTGCTGACCTTCTCTTTGGCTACATGGGCAAAGCATTCTGCATGAGGTCTTCTCCTAAAATACCCAGCTGACCAATAGCAACTGAACCTAGGCCTCTGCCTAACACCCTTTGAGTCTCAAAGGGCCTCCCCTGAGGTCCTGGAGGCCTTAGATGTGTACTCTTGTGGTTGCCTTAGCACCAGAAGACAGTTTGGACACGTTTGAATATTTTTTCTCCTGACCAGTGGACTTCTAGACTTTGACCAAGACTAATCTACTTGGTGTAACTGACCCAGGTTCTATTGCAGTGGACCTGAAATTGCACTTTGATTCCAATTTGCCTCAACCATTGACTGTCATTAGCGCTTTACTTTTTCTTGGTGCTTTTCCACTTAAATCTGTAAAATTGAATATCTCTAGTGCCCCTTATTGGATTTTTGTGGTTTAGGTGTAATTTTGTTCATGAAATGATATTCTTTTCATCTTATTTAGTTTGAAATGATTGCTGCTTGTTGTTTTGACTCTGTTATTGTTTTGGAATTACAGACATTATTTACAAGAAAAGAGAAATACAAGTTTTCTCTTTTTTGATAATTTTTTTGTTGCTAGAGGTGATGCTGTGTAGGCAAGCATGGTGGCCAGGCGAGCCCACTTGCGCAATCACACAACCTGGTGTTACGTTGATGGGTATGTATACATACATGACTTTTAATATGGTCACACATTTACTGTGGGTGTTTCTTTTAAAGATTTAAAAGTATAAGAAAAAAGGGCTTCCAGGGTAATCTCAATCCCACATTAGGTAAGAACAAATGAAGATGAGGGGGATTTCAAGTGGAGTGACACGCCACAACCGCATCCATTGTGACTTGCAGTATCTAGAAGGATTGCCCAGACGATGGACCTGTAGGCGGCAAACGGAAATAAGGCGCTGGTCATCTCATAAAGACTCAGTGTTGAACGGGAGTGAGATCAATCATAAAGCTCAAATATGATCAATATAGATACATTCATAAATAGAGTTCCAAGCAGCCTAGTAGAGTTTTCTGAAGCAAAAAGGAACAAGATAATATGGGGAATGCAGCAGCAGTAGCACACTGTGAAATCAGGATGGTCGCGGGTCAGGGGAATTGTGGATAAAGGAGTAGCGATCGGTCGGGGTAAAATCCCCAGTCTCCAGCATGGGGTGGTAAACCACTCTACGAACACGTATACTTGCAAACAACTAAATGCAACATTTTGCAGACTCTTCATCTTCTCCTACTCTCATCCAATCATTTGGTGTCTTCCTGGGGAAAGGACTTCTTAGCTAACGGGACAATAGCACCATAGACTGTAATCTTCAAGAATGAACACTATGGGGCAGATTTATGATGACGGGCGCATCCCCAGGGATGCGCCAGTCATCCTGCGCCGCTGCTCCGCCACCCATGGTGTGCCGCATTTACAATGCGGCGCACCATGGGGCAAAAACGGCACAGATGCGTGACGCATCTGTGCCGTAAAGGTGGCGCATTGCTGGAGCTGCGTCGCAAGCACGACGCAGCTCCAGCACGGCTCGGGGGTGACCCATCTCCACAATTCTGCGTCAAGACCTACGCCTGCTTCAAGCAGGCGCAGGGTTTTGACGCAGCATTGTCCTGAAAGTGACTGAGTGAAATCTCATAGATTTCACTCAGCCACTTTTAGGAGGCGTTCCTGCGCAGGAACGCCCCCCCTGCGCAGGAACGCCTCCTAATGGCGCAGGGCTTTACAACGTTACGCATCTCCTAGATGCGTCACGTTGTAAATAGGGCGCATTGTTTGCGCCGCCGTTGCGTCAAATAAAGTGACGCACCGGCGGCGCAGGGCCTTCATAAATCTGCCCCTATTTCTTTTCCTTCGAACTACACATAAGCTTTCACATTGACTATTCTCTTTCCCATGAATGAGACCAGAGCTCCAACCTTCCAAGTTATGCAATTGTATATGTCTAACTAAGATTGTGGAGAAAAGAAACATTCAAATGTGTGAGAACATATTAGTCAGTGGTTGAATTGTTTCACCATTTTGTGGTGGGGTCCTGGTGTGATTTTTTCCATGACATTATATTCATTTTAACAGTCTCCTCATTGGATCGGGGTGTTCGTTGGGCCTGGGGATGGTCCTATATTGGTTTGAAAAAGTTGTTATTTTTTTTGTTCAAGCCTTGTCCTGCATGTGTTTAGTGGGCCGCTCAATTGCAGACACTTTATGACAAAACTATCAAGCATTTGTCGCTGGGCTAATAATTTATTTTATGAATATTGGGGCAGATTTACAAGAAACTGACATCTCTGCGTTATAGCAGAGATGTGCCAGTTTCCTTGCGCCATGCAAAAAAACCCTTGCGCCACCATGGATGCATTGCATTTAAAATGCGGTGCACCATGGCTCAAGGATTGACAGATGTGTCACACATCTGTTGGCGCAAAGGTCATACATTGCCGGAGTTGTGTCGTAAGCATGACGCAACTTCAGCAATGCTCAGGCGTAGGGTTCTCACGCAGTCACTGCATCACTTTTACGAGGCTTTCCTGTGTCGGAACGCCCACCTTGCATACATTATACCCTATGCAGGTATAATGTGGCTCAGGGCTTTACAACGTGACGCCTCTCCCTAGATGCGTCACGTTGTAAATGTGTCGCAACGTGGCGCATTGTTTATGCTGCATCACACAAGTGATGCAGCAGTGGCGCAAAAGTGTTCCAAGGAGCTTGTAAATCTGCCCCATTGTGTGTCTGTTTGTGTTTTCATTGTTTTACTTCCATGATTTCCCTGTCATTGTCTATATAATGGGGCTTCTGGGTGTTTTAGAGACACTGCAGAGTCTATACATATTTTTTCCAATGTATCTGTTTTTTTTCTTCTAATTTCCAGTAAAATGAATTTTCTGGAAAGCTATTTGCAAATGTCCCTATTGATTATGACAGTGAGCAACAGCGTGTGATTGTCTTTGAGAGTGACACAGGGAGAGTTGAAAGCACATTTCATATAGCAGTACCTGCCTGTGGTGTCGATTTTATGCCACAAAAATAGAAGAGATCATCGCCTAATTATATCAGCCTCTTAGATCTGCCCATCCGGTACATTGCTCCCTTGCAGATGCTGCGTATTGACCTCCTATCTTTGGGTTCTGTTCATGAGACCCATGACCACTTTGCATTTTGCACACTTTCTAAGGCATATGTGTATCCTGGGAAGCAGGGCAAACATTTTGGCAACTAGGGGCCGATTTACAAGAAGTTGCTGCAGTGTGGCACTGCAAGTCCTTTGGCTGCGCCACACTGTTGCCCTTTCTGAGCACAGGAGTGCAATATATTTACAATGATATGTCACATTCTTGTGCTCTCCCCCGCGCTGGTGCCCAAACAGCTGCCATGGTGCAAGGATGCCTGCATCATGAGGAGATTATTTTTTGTGCAGGAAGGGTCACCTTCCTGCACAAAAACAATCACTACAGGCATTTTACTCTTTCAATGGGTGCTGTAGAATGCAGCACGCATTGAAAGAGAAAAAAACAAGGAGAAATGAAAACATTAGGGTGGCCTAGCATACTGACGAATTTCCAGGTTTATGAATCCTTGTAAATCTGGAATTGTGTCTGGTTCCATGAGTGTGTCTGGGAACACCCACAGCAACACCCATGGAACGCCCCTTTCACACAAATTGCTGCATGTAAAGTGGCCGTAATTACAAGGACATGAAAGCCGCACAGGGTGGCTTTTCCTGTCCTTGTAAATATGGGGCAGAGGAATGAGCTGCCAGTGTATTACAAAAAGTGATGTACTAGCAGTGTAAGGGGCTTGTAAATCTGCCCCCTAGTTCCTATTGACTTCAGAGGCACACATATATTCATTTGCAAACACCACAAAAAAGTGGCTACTGGTTTAGCAAAACCAAAGGGGATGATGTATGGAGAGTTGAACATTGCAAGCACTTACCCCCAGTTAACTGATCTGTGTTTAATCCATCATCATTCCTTAGCTCACTTTGCCACCCCAGTTCAGGCATGGCCATATGCAAATCAGTCTGATCCTGTGCCTCATGGGAACAGTCCAGCCCAAACTGCAAAGCCATGTCTTCCCTGGACCGTAAACAAGCATCCTGGGACCGGTTTCAGGTTCATAACCCTTATCAACCAGGCTATATTGAATCCAGTGGCAAAGTGAGAAAGGGACCCACTTCTGGGCATACCCTGACAACTTATGGCGAATTTAGCAAAACCAAAGGGGATGATGGACGGAGTGTTGAACATTCCAAGTACTCACCCGCAGTCAACTAATCTTGGTTTAGTCCATCATCATTCTTTAGCTCACTCAGCCACCCCAGTTCAGTCATGGCCACATGCAAATCAGTCTGGTTTAACTTAACAGGTTAGAGCACACAAAGATGATGATAATGATGATGATTTATGAGGTTTCTCAGTTCCTCATAGAATGAAATACCAATACCTGGCATGCCTAACATACAACTACCTGGCACATTGATGTCACCTTGATATTTCATGCATTGGCACCACACTTCCACAAATGTTTATTGCTTCATGTACCCATTCAAGGCTCCATTCATCCATTAGAACAGTACAATCACGACCCTTAAACAGTGCTATTAATACAATAAGAACACTAAAATGTTGATCCTCTTCCCTTATTAGAAGTAGAGGGTTTCTAGAATTCTTGTCAACCATTTATTACAAATGTCTTATTGTAAGGCAGACATGTTTCACACATTTCTTGCTAACTTGGTGGTAGTGCTTTGACTTGGATGTATGTGAACTGAGTCAAGCACACCATCCCCCAGATAACAGACATATGGAGAAGTAGTCAAGTTGAAGAGCACATGTACATTACATCCCACTGAGCGATATTCGAGGTTCTTGACAGGCACCCTATAAAAATGTGTTTGTCAGGATGCAATGATGTCAATGGGCTGCTTGTTGAAAGTGCACACAGATGCAAAAATCCTGGAAGAACACAATACCACCATTTGTTTAAACCTATGGATATTACAGTAGGCTACCCTGCTCTAATGTGGCAATTTAAAATGGCAACAGTGCAGTGATGCAAGCTTTTGTGAGAGAAATCCTTGTGTTATCTTTCACATCCTATCGGAAGTCGGAAGAGGAGGAGATACGCGCCGCTGCTGTGAGCCACGTTGAGAGCTGTTTTGGAAGCCGCAAGCCGTGAGCCGCTCTGAGCTCTGAAAAAAAACTTAAACTGAGCTGAGCCTGGCCTGGCCTGGCCTGGCCGAGCTGGTCGAGCTTGCTGTGTTGCTGTCGGCACCAAATAATGGGCTGCCGCACTGCCGTATTGCCGCAACGCTGCCGATGGCTGCCCTTCCCTGACGGCTGCTACTCCAGCGTTCGTTTGTTCGCCACATCCCTGCCCACACCACACCGCCTTGTACCACGTTGTTGCTTGAGGTCGGCGGTTGCCTGGCGGATCGGAGGTGCTGGCGGCTTTCTGTGTACAGCAGGAGCATACAGGCTGGGAGGTAAGCCGCGACGCTGTGGCGCTTTGTTGTAGCACTTTGTTGTTGGCACGGTGAAGTGCGGCGGTGGCAGTGGGAAGGACGACAGAAAAGGGAAAAAGGTGCCCCACGGCTCGCCTGCTAGGAGCTTAGCCCTCAGTAATCAGTACACAGACTTATCATTTATCACAAAAAAATACTCGCCCAGAACTCCTTTCTTTACTTCTACTACTCCGCTGAAAATACCCGGTCCACTGCTGTGGGTATTGAGCCCGTTGCTGGAGCTGGGCAGGACAAGGCGGGTGCCACTAGGAGCTTCTGAGCCATCAGTCCTCCAAGCAAATAAGTAACTACCACTGCTACTTTGCTAAGTTACTCCCATACTGGTCGCTGCGTGGACGCTGGGATAAATCTCTTGCCTGGACTCCCTTGGTCTCCAGTCTCCTTTCTCCTGTCGCCTATCTCCTGTCTCTTGCATCCAGGGGGCGGGTGGGGCAGGTGGAGCAATACGGCTGGGAAGAGCCAATCTTGAACAACAACCTAGATACCAAATAACTACGGATTGGAGCTGTGCTGCTCGATTAGCACACTTGAGTGGTCAGTGGATTTGGATTGCGTCACAAAAAAATCCAAGTAGTCAAATACAAACTATCACAGAAAGCTGCGTGGAACGGAAAAGACAGGAGACAAGATAGTCGAAGCAGGAAAAACTAGCAGAAGGGCAGGATGAGGTCAGGATGCGTCCGGGGTAATACAACAGTCAAAAGAGAGGCAAAAAAACGGAAGCGAAATACCAAGATGCTGGAGGTGGCAAGGATCGAAACAACATCAGAAACTGGACTGGCAACCCAGGAAAATTGCTCCCTCATAGAAATAGCAGCAGATGGAAATATTTCAGGGTTGGAAAAGAGTGGACAAATAACAAATTCGGAGGCAAGTAATAAAAAAATAAAGAGGCAATTCTCTTATCAACCAAAATTTTTACAGAATTTAGTTTTTTTTTTTAAACGCGGGGGACGCTCTACTCAAAAACACAAGAGTTATGCCAGGTCTTCAATCACCTCTTCAGCCTTTACAATTAAATCAATCATTACAAACTATAGAAGAGCAGGAAATAATTTATAAAAGGAGAAGCCCGGGCAAAAAAAGAAATGATAGTATAGCAGTTACTAGTCCATACTAATAACATCAACCCCTCAATACAACAAAACACGGAAGAGTCTGGAAACTACAGGCAACACACAGACAGGAGTCGTTGAGGTAGTTCAAGTTCATAGGCAACACGAAGCAAACAAGAGGTCCGACGACAGACAAAAAGAAAATCGGGAGTATCACGAAACCAGTTTTGATTTAAATGGCGACAACGGATCAATACATAATAAAAACAGAATTACTAACTGCGCTATTATCAACAAATCAGAGATCCATAGCCCAAACAGCCCACTGGAAAAACACGGGGAAGGGGTATCGAGTTCAACCAAGAGAGGAAGGGGAAAGAACAGGAAGGAACTGGCTTCAAACTGGTATCAACCACCCCAATCCTAATTAATGCAACATCAAATGACCAGAAAGAGACAAACAGTGGGTGGGAAAGAAGCAAAGAACCGACCTCTGCGACACATTTTGTTGCAAGCACAGAAGACAAAGAGATCTCCTCATACCTTGGAACGGAGGAATGGGAAGGCCATATGGCCGCCTATACCCAGGACAAAAGCAGGGGAGGACTTAACACGTTAATTCAGGACAACATAATTGAATATAAACAGAAACCACACGAGGAAGGAAATAAAAATGAAGATCGAAACGAGACAATAAATCCAGTTGGTGTAGGTGAATCAAAAATAAATGCGACCCAGGAATCGGCATTGCCTAGCTTTCTAAAAACAGTTCAACTATTGGTAGAAGCACTTCAATACCAGTCAGAAAAGATGGACACCCAATTGACACTGTTAGACACACTGGCTGTTTTGTGGTTGCAATCGACGGGAAGCTGGGTACATTAAACACACTACTATACAACAAACTAGATCAGGCTCAAAGTAAGTTCCTCGGTTGTGGATGTTGCCCAATAATTCACAAACTTGCCACATTACCATCTTTGTTGAGCGACTTATGCACACAAATATGACAGATCCCATGAGGAAAAGAGAGTCACCTGTGTGATGGCCAAACAGAAGCTGAAATATATAAGCATTCCCTCAAAAGCCTTACAATGAACAAAACCGATAAAATGAAAAACACAGGAATTCCTATAATGATTGATAACGCATACCCAGAGGCAAATGATATACAGATCTACAAGAATGTGAAAGGAGAAGTTAAAGAGGCCATAATACCAGATGACCGACTGCTGGCAGTCTTAATGAAAGAAAAGGCTGACATACAAATGAATGCAAAACAAAGGCGGGCAAAAAAACGCAAAGGCAGAAATCAAAAAACAAATTTAGACGGAGATGGATTTAAGCGTCTCTTCGGTCTAATGGCACGGTCTGATCAAGATGAATCTGAACCCTCAAATAACACCAAAAATGATGATGAAGAAGGAGAGTCCAAAAAGGACACCATTAAGATCGTTGAAGGAGATGTCTTACATCAAGAGGGGACTAGCAGACACTCTACACTTTTATTGAAAAATAAACCCAAAGATTCAGTTCAAAGTCAGCAAGCAAAACAGAACTTCGTCATTCACTCGATCATCAACTCTACAAGGAATCCTTTCGACACAAATGAAGCAAAGCTTGGGAGAGAAAGCATCCAGCACACTCTATCCAAAATAACGAGGGGGGATGAGAACAAAACGGCGGTCAGTAGACAAACCCCTATATCTACAATATCAAGTGCTAATCAGAGAAATGACATCCAGGTACCAGTAAAGGGAGGTGGAACTGAACGAGTTGTCCTCAGTCAGGGGGACACAAACCTAAAATCAAATATAGGAGGAAATCAAATACTCAACCATGAAGGGAGAAATGAAGTAGAACCTTGTACGCATCTAACACTATTAAGAACTCCGCAAGAACAAGAACTTGGACAAGGAGGAAATGACGAAAAAAAATATAACTGGAGTAGGGAATATATAAGCAGTACAACAACAAATATTGTATGGTTTATCCCGGATTATATCTCAAAGGGAAGACATGATATATTGAATAGAGGGAATATTTTACGGCTGTTATCTCACATTCCATCTCTGGCTGGTGTGACAACGCTGGATTTGGTCTCTATTGAATTCATAGCAGAGGACGGAACAAAGGCGGAAAAAACAAAAGCAACATGGATAACATCTTTAGCTGCACATAAAATATTGGCAGAGATTCAAACCTTCAAGAACTGGGGAATAACAATTGCCCCTTATGAGAAACCAAAATATCCTGATCTACTAACTCCAGCAATAATAGAAGAAGAACAGAACCCCTGTAACAGTTCTGGAATACCAGTACTCCGTGGAGCAATAGGGATTGCCAGAGCAAGAAGTGTGGAAAACGATAGAGCCAGGGATCACGCTCTGGAGTGTGTAGCAACAGGACCAACTGGACCAATTGATCTAAGATGGATCGGTAGAACAATAAATAATAAAGTAAATTGACCAATAAATAATCTTCCTAAATCAAGCAGGTATAACGATTTCAGAATATGCTCGTGGAATATCAACGGTCTTGCCTCTAAAATGTCCAATTCATAATTTGTCAGCTATATAAGATCATTTAATATTTTGATCTTTCAAGAAACGTGGCAAGTAAAGCCCCCGCATTTGCATGGCTTTTTACGCTTTTTCGCAAGTACGGCGAGAGAAAAAAAATATGGCCATCTTCAAGGGGATTCGCGATTTATGTCTCGGCAACAAGTGCCTATGAGATTAAGGAACTTGGTCCTATTACTCCTAACCTGAAGATAATAAACTTGCTCACTTCGAAATCAGGCAAGGAGGGTTCAAATGTAATCTTAATAAATGCCTATGTTCATCCGAAAAGGAAAGGAAATGTTGTAAAAGAATTATGTAGTTACCTGGAGGGAATTATAAATGAAACACCGACAATGGATGTTATGCTTACTGGAGACTTCAATCTTAACTTGATGGGAACCTCAACAGATGACGAGAACCACTTTCTAAATATAGCCTGGAATATACCGCACCAAGTAACTTCAGAAACATCCAAATACTCCAAGTTAGACAAGCAGGCATTAGAGAATTTAGATCCTATAACATCAGAGCACTAAATGGGAGATTCGTCGGAGATACTCCACCAGCTTGTACGTTTCACTCAACAAGGACCAGTAAAATCTTGGATTATACTTTTATGTCACTATGCCTATTTCATCATATTGCCTCATTTCAAATCGGGGAAAAAGCTGATAGCGACCACTGCCCTCAGGAAATTCCACTGAGCATCAGTAAGCCTAAATTTGAGTTTTCTCTGGTACCTACAGATTCAATTTATACTGTAAACTATAAAAGGATTAAGTATTCGGTAGTGAATGAGGGATGCTTGCAAGAAATGGCAAAGTTGCATTTTGATGGAAGAATTGGAGTAAGCGAAGTCGAGAAATGGGAGAGTTTTATAACTGCAATGGCAGGCTACTCCACAACTCCAAAATCCCAAAAGGGAAGGACTGATAACAACATGACTTCCATTTCAAAAGAACATAAAATGGAGATTAAATGCACAGACAATGCGTCAACTTAGGTATTCCCCAAGACACGGCAAAACATGACCTCCTACGAGAATTGAAGACTTTTTTGAAAAAAACAAAATGGGAAGCGAATAGAGCAATGGAGGATAGCTTGTGGGCCAAACTACATGCGGACATCAAGCAGAATGACGGGGCAAAATTCTGGAAATCAATCAATTCCTTTATAAATCCTAGACATGATGGAGTATCCTATAATATCACCGAAGAGGTATGGGCAAATAATCTTAAAGAACACTTCACACAACATAGAGACTCCGTTTTAGAGATTGAAAATGAGGTCAACAAATTAAATCCTCTGTGTGGACCTCTTTACAAACGAGAAGGCGGTATTACAACTATAAAGATAGGAGAGATAAACCTAAAAAAGATAATCATGCGCCAAATTAAAAAGGGAAGAAGAGTGGGGGAGCCTGACCCGAACGGTATCCCTCCCATCCTCTACAACCAGAACGAAAGCGATTGGGCTGGAGCACTAGAGCCATTATTCAAGGAGATCAAACAGTTTAATATACTACCTGCTTCCTGGAAGGGCTTGATTATCTCTCCAATATTCAAATCAGGGGATAAATCTTTACCATGCAATTATAGATTGGTCGCCCTTATGGACAATGAGGCAAAGTATTTTGCTGGGATCCTCTTGGAGGAATTGCAATCCTGGGCTACAGAAAACTCCTTAATTCCTGTTAATCAGGCGGGATTTGCTAAATCAGTCGGGACAACAACGAATATCTTCACTATGGGCCTGCTAATTGATAAAGCCAACACCACCAAAATGCCAATCCATATGTGCGTTATCGACTACAAAGCAGCTTTTGACCATATCAATCGGAATCTTCTGTGGTCTAAATTGAAGAAGTGGGGGATCCCGGGGCCACTGCTAAACCTGCTGATTAATTTACATAGTGAAACATGGATACAGGTGAAGTTGGGCGACGGCTCCCACCTGTCCAGACGCATCACAACCAATAAGGGTCTTAAACAGGGATGTGTTTTGGCCCCAACGCTTTTTAATTTGTTCCTAGGAGACCTAATTCTGATCCTGAACAACTGCAATTCTCATGCACCAAAACTAGGAGGTCAAATGCTGCCAACGTTATTATATGCGGATGACATAGTTCTAATAAGTCATACAAAAATAAGGCTGCAAAATCTTGTGGATGCCACACAGAGGTACTCTGACGGGAATCAACTAACGATAAATCTGGAGAAGACACAAACAATGTCAATTAACAAAAAAGGGAAAACTCCACATGGCTGGTTTTGGAACAACACCTGCATAGAAGATACAACAATGTACAAGTATCTAGGAGTCAAAATCGATATCAGCGGTCAATTTACCATTCAGAAAGCCAGTATCAGAAGTAAAGGCATTGCAATATCAATTACTTTAAAATAATTAAATAGCAGACTCTCCAGTCCATCTCTCCTGCCCCTGGCACAAGTTATAAGAGCCACACTGCTGCCCAGAATTACTTATGGGAGCGAAGTACAAAGAGGAAGAGATGCAGCGATCGTGGATAAAACCGTGACAGCTGCAGATAGGATTATCTTCAGCCTGCCAAAATATACTTCCCTGGCCCAACTTAGGCTAGAGTTTGCAGTCAGAAGCAGTCTTTGGCAAGACAGGGGGCCTACATAACTACGTGGGACAAAATCCGGAAGGCAAAAAAGGGTACCTTAAACAGCTACTTATGGTTAGAACTAGAGCGGAACCCAGCTTCGCCATCCGCCAACTACTTGAACAACAGCATGGCAAACCTAGGGCTACAGGAGTTGTGGAATACCCCTACTAATCATATTACGATCAAAAGATTAGTAAAGAAAACAATAAAACACCTTTCATGGATAGAAGATAAAGCGTGTGTTGCCAAGAGGTCACATGGGTGGATTATCCTAAACTCCTATTCTAAACAAGGCCAACAGAGCTACCTGGACTCCGGGTATTCAAGATTTACAAAACTGAAGTTTTTAAAATATAGACTGGGCCTGTTACCTTGTGTATGCCATTTACCACACTGGCTTAAAGATAATGAGGGATCCCTCTGTCGTCTATGCGACATAGAGCCCGAGGATATTCCACATTTGCTGTGCTCCTGTGACAATCTGATGGAGGAAAGGAAACGCTTGTTGAAACTCCAATTTAATCAGCGAGGAATACGCACACGAAGAAATGCAGTTCTTGCCTGTTTCGCACCCAATGACCCGCAGTTGAACTGTAGCTTGGTGAAGTTTATGAAGGAGGTAGAAAAAAAGATGGAAAAACTTGACCCTTCATTATATTTTAGAGGCTATTAAATCAAGAAGAGTTTTGAACGGTTATCTGAAAAGTAACAATTTTATGAAGGTGGCGGTAAGGAGAATGTCGGAACTCGACCCTTTGCCAAACTCTTAGAGGACCTTAAAAACAAACTGATTATTACTTAAACAATGTTTTTTAAAATGTATTAATCTCATGATTTTAATAGGAAATGTGGAACATATATTTTTTTACAGATGTAATTTTATGGCTGTGTAGAACAATGTATTTTGTGTAGTAATAGAGTTTTAAAGGAGAAAATGCAATGGTTTTAATTAACTATGCAAATAAAATGACTTACTTACTTAAACAATGTTAGCATAATTGCCTTTGCCGTAGCTCTTGTTGGGCATGACTGAGCTCACCTGTTTTGCTTGTTGTTTGAAACTCATTGTGCAATACTTAATCGAAAAGGACCCATCAGTCCATCACATACTGATTTGAAGATATTTTAGCCATTATGGGAAAGGTTCAGGATCTTCAGACAGCTAATGGCATCTCCGTATGCTTCCCATTGAACTACGCCTTCCACATTCTTCAACACAAACATAAGACACAAGATCCTAAACCAAAATGAGATGTAAAAGTAATTAAATGTACCTATACCAGGTATAAAACTGATAGCATAGTAATGGAAGTTAATAGTGTGCATCATAAACAGGCTTGCAGACTTTGAAGTTGTCACAGAGCTAACAAGCAACTGTATCTCATCATTCTAAATTGTGAAATATCTGTGTTGTGTGTGTTGGAACAAACATATCCAGCTACATTAATTATGCATCTGCTGATTTTGTTGACAGCTTGCTTCATCAGGTGGCAATGTATCTCAGGCTGAAATGTAATGTTCAAAGAGGAAGACAAATGGACAAATGTAATAGATTTATTATATGGAATGTTTTATTTTAAAATACAGCAGCACAGAGAAGTGCCTGCTCACCAGGGTCTGAGTGAACCCCTGAAGCATTTTGTGGGTATTCCAATGGGCCATGGTTTGTTCCATTCCTGTTGCAGACACCACACCCAACCTCACAAGTAGCACAGCCTTTTTAGTGATACATTTAGGGTATTGCCAAGTGATAGGAGTTTTAAAGAACTTTCCATCATAGACGTATATGGAAAATGTGTGATTTCAGGTAAAGTTTGAGTTGTGCAGGGCATTATGGGTAAGAAAATCTTGTGGGAGTTAAAACAAGGCACACCACTCTGAATCCCCTGGTTTTCTGCTTTAAAAATAGCTATGGTTGGTAGGTTTCCATGGGTGACGGCAGAGCACAGTCCCTAATCCTACAGCTACCCCTATTTGCTGATCTCTCTATGAAGCAATTTAGAGCTTTTTGCATCAATATCTCTTTGCCCACCCACACAAGTGGGGTAACATTTTAATCTAGAGACTTGAGGGAATGCTGTTTGGTAGGAAATGTGTGGCTCCCTGCAGATTCCAGAAGTTTTCCTCACAGAATGTGAAGAAAATATGTATTTGTAGTCAAAGTCTGCAATTTGCAAGGACAACGTGGGGCCGCTGGACGAGGTCTTGGTACAGTCATTGACAAAGATGGGAAAATCTCCAAGCGGATGAAGCTGGATTACCAAGCCAAGGAGAGTGTCATTGTCGATCCGGCACAGGTCGTCATTGAGCCGGGGAAGATTTCTACCTTTGAAACTTTTCTGGAGCAACGATTCAACTAGCAGGAAGAGGCTGCAGGCTGTTGCATAGGAGGGCCCCATGAAGCTGAATATCACTTCTGAGAAGTCACACTAAAAAGGATTATCTGCTATGGAGCAGAACGTAGTAGGAGTCATTCCCACTGGAGATGAATGTTCATCTGATGGTCTTGCAAGAAGGCCCGATCTACTTTCTCATAGCAGATTTTTCTGAAAAAATTGTATAAGTCCCAGGCTTCAGATTTTGATAGGAGGGGGCCATGTTAGCACCACACAAAGGGTCCAGGACCAGGGGGGGGACACCATTTGGAGGCAAGGGCTCTCTTCAGCAGGAACCAGCAGAAGGCACAAAAGTTGATAGGTCTCTGGAGCTTCTTGTGCCCCTGTAGCTCACACAAGAGGCCAGCCAAGTGTCCTATGGAGTCACTCTGGTCATCCTGGGTTCAAGGGGAAAGTCTAGTTTTCCTTCATCAGGCAACAGGACAGCCCTTCCAACAGTAGGGCAGTAGGCAAGTCTTTCCAGCAGGAGATCAGCATACCGGTCCCCCTTCTGAGTCATTTACGGGTCCAGACATATTCTGATGAGTAGTTATGGCGGTCCAATATTTATACCACGCGCCAGCCTTTGTGTGTGGTGGGGGACACCTGTTCTTGCACCCACATCTGGTTCTGGGAAGTTTCTCTATTGCTTGGTCAAGGCCCCAAACTGTCTGATGGATAAAAGGCTGGTGTCAGGATACTTTGTGTGTGCTGGAGTCAAAGCCCTTTGACCCCAGCGATCCTGGTGGGATGGACCATCCTGACCATACATAGTTCCATTTGTGTTGGGATGGCCCACCCGGATCTCACTTAGTCTCCTTTGTATCACTGTCTCAGGGAATACACAGCCCTCAAGAACAGAGGCATTCACAGTCATGTGACCCTGGATATTGGCAGAAGGCACAAATAGTTTGGACAAAACTAGGCACCTTTGAAAAAGTGGCATTTTAAGGATTGAGACTTTAAATCAGAATTTACCATTAAAAAAGAATTTTAAATTAGAATCATGCAAGCCTAAACAGCATATGTGTTTCTGTTCAGTGTTCTGTGTTGAACATTGCAAGCACTCACCCCCAGTCAACTGATCTGGGTTGAATCCATCATCATTCTTTAGCTCACTCCGCCACCCCAGTTCAGACATGGCCATATGCAAATCGGTCTGACCCTGTGCCTCATGGGAACAGTCCAGCCCGAACTGCCTGCAGTGCCTAATGCTCACAGGTACCGTGTGAAAGGAAAGCTGCGTGTTATGTAAAACCAATGCATAAATTCCATTTGTTATACAATGGGACACAGTATTACAAATCCTGTGATTGAAGGGGTTAATACATATGTCTGGGCATGAAATTCCACTCCGCTCATTGACTTTGTGGAGTTTTTCCCACTCCGCATAGTACGTGGATTTCCGGAAAAACTCCACAAAACAGAGTTTTTCCCCCACCCATGCTCGCCACTGGCAGATTAGTGAGTGCGAGCTAGGAAAATCTTGCTCCAGACCACCTCCCAATGAGATTTCTCAAAGCGGGTGGTCACAGATTATTTCTACCACTAGGTTTGAGAATCCTTCTGTTCACTTTGAGGAAGCCGCCTCTCGAGAGGAACATACTCCAGCAGCAGAAAAAAGCAGTATCCTTTTGCACTGCACGTTATTCTGTTCTCACTGATTTTACAGCACAGGACAAACAACCTGTGCTAAAAATCTGCGCAATGTAAGACACTCCACCTCTTGCTGAACTCTGCATAGCGCGGCAGAGTTTTTTAGTCACTTCGCTGAGTTCCACATAGCAGTAGTCCGCGAACTCAACCCAGGCCTAGTAATTCGTACAACCCAGGCCTAGTAATTCATACAGAATTAATCTGCAAATCTGACAAGGTTTTCAGGACACTGCAAGCTGATCTAATTAATCACATTCATTTTGTTCTCTTGGAAGACACATGAAGGAACTATGCAATTTCTAGAAATTTTCGTCACAGTAGAGGAAGCTGCGTCTCGAATGGAGGGTACGATCCGCAAGAACCTTTTTAAGAAAGACACTGCTGGGAACAGCAATTTACACACCCGTAGTCATCACCCACCCAATCTCAAATGGAGCATTCCATATCAGGGAAATGCTCATGGCTAAAGGAAACAATTTTACGCTTGAGGCCTTTGAGACAGAGCAAACCAGAATGATAACAAGACTTAGGTCAAGAGGCAACCCTGCTAAGGCAATCAGGTCAGCCTGTACAAAGGTGGCAGGTGTAAACAGGGAAGGTTTAATGATACCCAAATTAAGGAAGCAGGAGGATGAGATGGTGAGACTAATAATCACATTCAACAGTGCATCTGACTCTGTTAGGTGGATGTTGAGCAAACAGTGAAACTCAGTTTAATCTAACCAAGTCACAGGTCATTTAGTGACACACAGATAGCATACAGGAGGAGTAAATCACTAAAGGAAATTTAGGACCACAGTTACCCAATGAACTAGCAGAGGGAAGCAGGGTCTTTGCTCAAGGAACATCAAGGGTTCTATAAATGTGGAAAGTGCAAGGTGTGTGCACAAAGAACAAACAGAAAGACATACATATTACCCACAGGAAAGGACATGAGGATAAAGAAGTTAATTGATTGCAATAGCGATATTGTGATTTGTATTTTAGTCTGTCCCTGTGGGAGGTACCAGTTTCCCTGTGAAGAAGAGGATCCTTGAACACTTATGTGCAGTGAGAAACAAGGACCCCAATTATCCAGTTGCATGTCACTGGCACCTACTACACTCCCTGGACACTCATAAGATTTCCTTTTTAGGTCGAGCCTAGAGCCATCACGCATACTCTGCTCTGCAAGGCATGCTGTAATGCAGTATGTACTTGTAGTCACACCCACTCTCTGCCCATATTTATCATTGGCTTGTGGCATTGTCCTTCGTAAAAACTGTCTTGTTATTGGTTAATAGGCTTGTTAGTCCCTCCTTAGTTTTAATTTATAACTGGAAATTTACTTCGGTTGTTACACGTATGTTTTAATTAGAGCCTGGGAGCACTATTTTCTTAACTTGGCTTTCTTCTTCCTGCTCTTGCAGGCAGGACACACTTGCTTTCTCTCTCTCACAATGCTTTTTTAAAAATGTAAGCAGCCCTGCCACCTCAGATGGGATAATGGCGGATGTGCTTTTTTTTTACCTGAAGATGGACGCGCTTGTTTTGTTATAGTGAATGTGAGTTGTCCATTGATTTCTCCACGGCCACATGACTTTAAACATATAATTGCTCATATTCAAGCAGCTGTCTGCTGTTTTGTTTAGGTAATTTATGATGCTCACTAGGGACCTCTAGAGCAGCTTGCGGTACTCCACTTTGACATGCAGTGCAGGTGCCTTACTCACTAGCGACCTCTAGAAGCAGCTTGCGGTACTGCACCTAAACATGCAATGCTGGTGCCTTGTACACTAGGGACCTTCAGGAGCAACTTGCGGTACTGCTGCTAAACATGTAATGCTGGTGCCTTGCTCACTAGGGACCGCTAGCAGCAGCTTGGAGTACTGCATTGAGATATAAAATGCTGGTTCTTGGCTCACTACGCAAGCATTTGCAATGCACTAGCTCTTGAATTTCTGAAAGTATGAGCTATTGGCGTTGCATTATTATTTGCAATGCCAATATCTCAAACTATCAGTAATGCAAGACCTATTGCATTGCAAATGCATATTTGCAACTGACATTGAGCAGAACTCCTGCCATCCCATAGCAAACTGCAATGTCCTGGCGGTGGGCACACTGGGACATTGCTGGAGCTGGCCCTGGGTTGTGGTGATCCCCAGGGCCATTTACGTCTCCAGTAGGGCGGACCCTCCAATTTAGAAAGTAGTCCGGGGCTGTGTGGGGCGCAGGATCCCTCCACCCCTTATTATCTAATTAGCCCAGGGGAGGTGATGGTCCCCGAGGCTGCAGGGGGCCACATGGCCCCTCATGATTTCAAAAACATAGCCCCAGGGAGGTGGCTGTCCCCGGGGCTGCATGGGGGTGCAGAAGCCCCACCATGCATTGATCTTTATTAATATAGACCTGTGGAGGTGGCTGCCACCGGGGCTGTGGGGGGTCTCGTAGCTCCCTGCATTGAATGTATGAGCCCTGGAAAGGTGGCTGCGGGGCTCACACTGGGCCCACATCTAATTCTTTCATCATTGCCCCCGGGGCCTGGCCCACCTGGGGCCTTTAAGGAAACGAAGTCCGGGAGACCTCGCTTCATTTTGTTTTTCATTTTTGGCTGGGGTTCATGAATCTACTGTGAATCCTTCTGAAAATTAAAAAAATATAAGATTTTATTACCCTAGGGGTCCCTGTGGGATTCTCTGAGCAGACCTTGGTGGTCAGGGTGCTTTTCTTGTTTTTCTCACATTTGTTTAACCTTTTTGTAACTCGGTATAACAGAGTCACAAGATGGCTGCTAACACTTCATGGTTTGAGGTGTTGGCAGCCAATCAGATTGCAGGCACGAGATCTGGATGGTTCGCAGATCCTCAGCGTCCCTAGTTGTATATCTGAGAAATATTTACATTTCTCAGGAACTACTGAATGGATTTACACCATTTAACAAAAAGAGTACTTTCGAAACAAAGAGCTACCTTTTGCCGAATTTGGTGTCAGCAGTTCGGGCCATAGCTGTGTCTAAAGTTTCCTATGGAAAATGGGTTTTGGGACCCCTCCTTTTTCTCGGACCCCACTTGACAAATCACCCCAAAACTTTCAACACAACTGCTGACCTGACCGCCCCATTTCACGAACATTCATTAAAGATATTGGCAAATCAAAAAACACTTTTTCTATGGAAATTAGGTCCCAACTATAACTACCTACTGGTGACCGCCGGTAGGTAATATTAATGAATTCTAGCAATAGTTTTGTTAACAATGTTTTTGTTTTCGTGGTTTTAATTAAGCTTCTTATGTTTTATTGTAATTTCAGTATTTAGCTTATCAAGATTTTTATTCTTGATATTTAACATATTTTTCAAATCTCTATTTTATTTCACATATTTTTACAGCTATATTTTTGCAGTTGATATTTGTGTTTTTGTCTTTTATCTATGGGATGGCAATATTTTGGTACTTGATATTTT
Source organism: Lissotriton helveticus (assembly GCF_964261635.1). NCBI lineage: Eukaryota > Metazoa > Chordata > Amphibia > Caudata > Salamandridae > Lissotriton > Lissotriton helveticus. Next base: position 219,487,109 of record NC_136059.1, on the reverse strand, counting down.
TAAACAATATTTTCGAATAGTGTATCATTTATGCTGCTAATATATTGTAGACATTCACATATTACCAACAATGATAGGGAAATGCATTTCATTTTTACATATCTCAAAGGAGACCTGAGTTTGTTTGTTTGTTTGTTTTGTTACAATTTACTGAGTTTAAGTTAACAACCAAGCAAGAAAGTCAATTTGTCATGAAACATTCATGGGCAATGGTGGGAAGAAAGGTATCCAACAATGCAAAATATGTGATTAACTTCAATAGTTTCTTCACAATACTGTTCTACAATGTATGAAGTGTGTGACCTTTCATCCCACTAGTTTACCCTCTCTCTACATCCTCTAGCTGTTAGACCTAACATCCCTTGCATGGTAATCCCTCAGATCTTTTGCCTTCACTCACTCCTCACTGCTGAATTTGTTTTTGTTGGCTTTAGGACTTTGTGCACTTTACCACTGCTAACCATTGCTAGAGTGCTTTTTCTCTTTCCTTCAAACATGGTAAAATTGAACTACTCCAGATTAGCACATTTACTTTAATTTAAGTCCCTAATAAATTGTACTACCTGTATCCAGGGCCTGTAAATTGAATGCTACTTGTGTGTCTAAAGCACTCATTGTGCCACCCACTAAAGGAGCACCTTAACTCTTTAAAACCTATCTCACGTCTGCCACTTCATCCTTTAGGGCAGTTTTAAACAGCCATTTACACCTTGCAAATAAACCTTTTGACAGGTGGTAACGCTCATTTTTATTGCTTATACGTCACTCCTAAGGTAGTCCATAAGGTCTCATAGGGCAGGGTGAATTGTATTTAAAAAGTAGGATAGGTGTGGTTACGTTTTGTATAGCCTAACTGTGAAAAACTCCTAAAGTCGTTGATCTCTCCCATTGACTGACACTGTCAATAACATTAACATTAATAATATGAATAACATTTAATAGCTTATAATAGGTGCTAACTGTATATTTGGAGCAGATAGAGATATGGGCTTTACACTCAAATGAATTGTAATTTAAAGCCCCCTTTAAAAGTAACATACAATTATGAAAATGCCACTTTTAGAATGCTGCCACATTCTTGTCCTATGCAACTGTGTCTTTCAGCGAGTATCCTGGGTTCTGCTGTTGAGGTCGGTGTATTTCTTTCACACTGTAACACAGAGAGGTTTAGGTATGGACAGGATGGGCCATCCTGGCAGGATGACTGGGGTGGAGCTGTACTCAGCCCCACCTACACTTAAAAGGGCTTTGCCTCCCCCACACACAAAAGAACCTGACTCTAGGTATGCCCTGCCTTTTGACACTTCCAGTCAGTTTGGAGCCTTTCCAGAACCAGATGTGGGAGTAGGGCACAGATTCTTCCAGGTCAAAGACTGGCATCATGGAAAACAATTGGACCTCCAGAGATAAATTTCAGACCACTCCTGGACCTATGGAGGTTACAGAAGCAGGACTACCCTGCTGCCAGAGAATTGCCCTGCTTCTGGAAGGACTGCCTTACTGTCTGAAAAGGAGGCCTGTATCTGCTTGCCTTTACCGCAGGCTAATCAGAGTGAGTCCAAGGGTCAGTTGGCTGACCCCCTGTGTGAGCTGTAGAAACACAACATGCTCCAGAGGTCTCCCTGCAACTGCCTAGATAATCTGCTGCAGCTGGACCTGCTGGAAGTGTCTTTCCAGGCCCTGAAGCCTTGGCTGGCATCTTAGTGTAGTCCTCGTGAAGAAAATGTGAAAAATCCCAAAGTTTGGGCTTCTTGCCATGGCAAACGAGCCTGTTCGGCTCAAGACTCCGCCACCTGTGATGATCACCAATGCAAAGTCCCAGTGTTACCTGCTCTGCATCAACAGTGATGACCAACAACGACAGGCAAAGTGAGACCAGCCCTTCACGCTACTTTAACAGCAGTCTACGACTGTCTATAACACGAACCTACAGCAACAACCATCAACAAACTTTTCATGGTACAGCGATGGCTGTCCATGATGTCTGACCGGCTTTTTGCCCTACAGTGATGACTATCTGTAGCACTCAGCCTCCTCCACACTGTCTCCTCCAAAATGAACAGAACTGTTTATGCTGGACTCAAAAGGTAATTTCACAACGGGACTAACCTGGTCCCCGTATCGGCCCCCAGTCTAGTGCAAGTAGATGACCATAAGTGGCACTTTGAGCTTTTATGCACTATTGGAAATAACAACTTTCAAACTTAGTATCTCCGGTTCTTCTCTTTGGATTTTTGTTGTTTTGGTATCATTTTATTTATTTATTAAAATGTATTTCAAATTTTTAATTGGTTGAGAATTTTCCTGTGTTGTATTTTCATTGTATTACTGTTTATGTGCAGCACACATACTTTATATGTTTCCTCAATGTTAAGCCTGTCGGTTTAAGGACCAAGCTGAAAGAGGGTTAATCACAGGTTAATTTGGTGGCGTTTGTGGTTCCTTCTGGCAAGGACTGTTAAATGTGCCATCAAAACAATCATAACAGAGCAAAATTATATATCCGCAGGAGAACCAATATTGATGCTAGTTAATAGTATAAGCAAATATCAAACAAAAAACTGCACTTAAACGGTATACAACGGTAACCACGCATTTTTTACAACGCGGTACCGTTACCACGCTACTTTTACCACGCAAGTCGTTACCACGACTTGCGCTGGGGGGCGCTCCAGGATAGTAAATAGTTTAATTTACTATCCAACTCCTTTCCCTAGAGTCCACGGGGACTGGAGTTGGAATAGTAAATTAAAAAATGTACTATCCAGCGCCCCTCCACGCAAGTCGTTGTAACGACTTGCGTGGTAAAAGTAGCGTTGTAACGGTACGCGTTGTAAAAGTACGCGTGGTACCGTCATACATCCCACTTAAACAATTAATTGTATTTTTCCTTGATAGTACACTCACATAAATAGAATAACACATAATCAGTAACAGTAATCCATCAGTATTTATTCAAACTTTCCGGTCCAAGAACATGTATGTACATGCTGAAAGGCTCTACTCTGGAGATTAAATGAAAACCAATATGTTTCTAGAAATTACTTCTCTTTTGATGTCAGTGCCAGTTGAGGGCCATTTTACAATGTTCGATTGACACTCCCTCCCTTCCTGTCCCATGCAAAATGCCCCTCTCACAGGTCCTGTCCTGTGATCCTTACGTGAACAAGGACCAGGCAGACAGGAAAGCAGTCGGCACATGTTTTTTTTTCTTGTTTGCATGCCTAATCATGAGGACATTAATTTCTAATGACCTCCTCGTAAATCTTCCTCGCCACCAGAGTTATGTAGTGAGCCTAAGCTCCACACCAGAACCCTCCAAACCAAAGTAGAATCCCAAGCCTCTCATCCCTCCCCCACATGGCCGACCACCGTCACCCTTGACCCAGTATAAGGGGAGGGTCGACCCAACCTACTGTAGAACTACCAAGCCCCAAGAACCACATGAAGCCAAAAGCCAAACAGGGAGGGAGGGATGGGAATTCATGTGGCGAGGAAGACAATACTCGGAGTAATAAATAGTAACCGGGGCAATGCTCTCCAACCTTGCATAACCACACAATCAAAGGGCAAGCCATGGAGCCGGGTGTTTCTGACTCAACCATGGCACGTATTAGGTTAGCAGGAATACTGTTGAATTTAGCACTGTTTATTCAGTCACCCGGATATAAGGAACTAACCTATCTACGTTTCCACATTTTGTGTAGATAGTTTGATTTAAGATCACTTGCATGGTCAGTCTCCAGGAAAGCCACAATGAAAGAAATGTAAAGACAGAAACACACAACGTTCAGTAAAGGAAGGAAGCACTGCCCTTCTTCAGAGACTGACTGCAGCACAGCTCCTCCCCACTCTTAGCGCACAGTCCTCGCCGAAGAAGCATTGCTTAGGGGAATATATTCAAAGCAGCATCAGATGTGGAAAGGTTACTTGTCAGCTGGAGCTCATGACAGACGAATCCATGTTTGAACGGAATCTATATCTGAATGCCACGCACATAATCAATCCTGCAAACGTACACCAGAGTAATAAAGAAAATACCAAGAGAGGATGAGAAAGGAGACACACATGCAATAAAATATTGTAAATTGGATTTTTCAAAAGTGAATATTGCACTCAAAAGAGAAGGGTCCAGAGAAAAACAAGAGGATTTGGGAAGGTGCGTCCAGTGAAGGTTCACCGGGGCCTGATCTATGAAAGAGGTTAAAATATATTTTCTCCATTGTAAATGAGATCTGTTTAGATTCACTGCTAGCACGTATATCTTATACAGACATCCTGAAAAAATTGCATGAATATAAAATTGGCCCCATTAGTGAATTAGATAACTAATAAAGAGGCAGTTGTTGGCAAACTGGGGGAGTATTCAACTTGTGATGACATGCGATGCAAGTGTTTTGCAAGTTAACAACGGCTGCATGGATTTTGAGCTTGCTACAGGCAATGTTTATTTTAATGTCAGCGAAATCAAATGTAAAAACCAGCACAGCAGATCTTCAACATGCCCCCAAGCAGCCAGAAAACGGGCCCACACACTGACCTATCGGAGCAGACCATCAGGCACTTACTGATTGTCCTATAGACCAGTCTGACCCTGCGACAGGACCCACACTGGACAGTGCTGATGAAAGGGAGCTTCCCAACCTGTGTTTTGTGTAACTGTGGGTGGGAGGATTGATGTTATAGTTTTATTGTTATAATTTTAGTAGACCTAACATATGTATGACATATACAATATTTGGAATATGCTTGAATGCTTGTGGATGCATGCTAAATGAGATAGATTGATATCACTTTTAATCTGTAAATTATAGTTACCCGGGCATTTCTCCTTTCTAACCTATATTTTCATCAATTCATTTGCTTTATCTATTTACATGTTTTAACTAAATCAGAGGGTAATCTCTGCTCTAAATCGTTTTTTCTATGCTTAATTTTATTTAATATTTGTTGTGCTTTTAACTGTGCTACTAGTTGCTATTTAGTCACTGCTCGCTGACGGCAGTGCCCGTTGTACGCGCATGTCCGCTATTGCAGGGTCAGTGTGTAACTGTTTTGCTTTAAAGGAGATATAAATTCACATGCTGACGCGACCGCAAAGCATGTGCTTTACATAATTCAGGGGATAATCTCTGCTCTAAATAGTTTTCAATCTGCTTGATTTATTCAATATATTTTGTGTTTTTAGCTGTGCTACTAGTTGCTATTTAGTCACTGCTCACTGGCAGCGGTGCCCGAATGTAAGAGCAGTTCCACCATTTAAGGGTTAGCGTTCTAGCTGTTTCACGTTGCAGGAGACATGAATTTTCATGTTGATGCAACAGCACAGCAGACACACTCAGCGGGTGTGCTGCTGCCGTGCTGCCGACTTGCTGCAGGGGTGCCGAAACTGCACCAAATGCAAGTCTGTGTCATGGGCCATGGCCCCTGGTCTTTTCTCCCCCCACTCCTACTGCACAGAACAGCTGAAAGCACTTAACAAAGGTAAGTACTGCAATACACCCGTTTGGGACTGTGATAAGTATAATATCCTTCTTAGCTGTAGTGCATGTCAATTTTTCCCTTCGGCTAACCTTGCAGATGCCTCCTCCTTAAGAACTTCACTGTGGGCGAACTCCTTTCCCAAAGTTATAAATAAGACTGACTTGTATTTTACTGAACACATAAATATGAATTTGAAAAATGTATGCAAACAGCTGATCGGGATCTGTCGTTTCTAACAGAAACCTAGGTCAATAAAACTTCCGATCCTGACTGGATTGCAGCCATCCCAGCTGGGTATGAGATAGTGTCCGTTGATAGGGAAGGAAAATGAGGGTGGGTTCGCGATTATATACTGCACCAATTTTAAAGCTACCTTTGGCCCTACCCAGCTTTTAGGAGTAGAAGCACTGATGTGTAATTTAAATTTTGCAACACAAATACTTTCTCAGGAACTCTACTTTACTGTTCACCGGGACCTAGGGCTCCTTTTACACATTCTTTGCAAACTTTCTTGGAATCATGTGTTGACCCCCCCACTTTTGCCCTATGAGGAGACTGAGGGGCATATTAGAAAGAGCCTCGTTAAAATTATCACTGTTTTAGCGGCAGAAAACTGCCGCTAAAACGGCGATAATGGGCTTGTTATTATGCGTTATAGAATTCCAATAGAAGCCCAGGTAAGATGTGCAGGACATCTAACCTGGGTTTCTATTGGAATTCTATAACGCATATAAGCAAGCCCATTATCGCTGTTTTAGCGGCAATTTCCTGCCACTAAAATGGCGATAATTTTAACGAGGTCCTTTGCTAAAATCCCACTTTGTTTTTCATCTTGATTGCAAGAATAATTCTGGATAGCTTGGCCTGTTTTGGACTGAAACAGATTATCACAGAGCCCACATATAAGGCCGGACACACATTAGATGGGATTTCTACCAGTAACACCAATATTACTTTGGAAAAAATACCGCTGCTTACGTGGACTGATCACAGTCCCATTGTTTTTAAGCTTTTATTCCTGGGGGCAGAAATGCCCTCTTAGAACAGTCTGCCTACCATTTAGACCCATGTGTGGCATAACATTAAAATAACGAATCTAGAAGAGGCCCTACACAGAAATCCCCTATATTAGATCGAGATAATAATAATGCTGCAGATAATTTTTATCACTGGGTCAGTTCGATAATCAATCCCCTGGCCCCAAAGGAAGTTATAAAATACCGCAGGAATCAGCCTTCAGCCCCATGGTACTCCACTGAACTTATAAGTACAAAGTATAAAGTGTAGATGCTTAGAACGTACCTGGAGACAAGATTACAGTGAACAGGGAGAACGCAACTACAGATTACCCCTGGAAGAATATAAAGTGGCAATTAAAGCAGCTAAGAACAGTTATTTCTCTAAACAATATCCTCGGGTCCAGGGTCATGTGTTGGAAATGGGGGTCTCTAGTTGGCAGAGGAAGGTACCTTTGTCCAAATAGGGGCCCTTGCTTCTAGTCAGGGTAAGGGGGATAGACTTCTAAAATGACCCCTGCTCACACCCTTGGTAGCTTGGCACGAGCAGACAGGCTTATCTCAGAGGCAGTGTGTAAAGCATTTGTGAACACATACAGTGATATAGTGAAAACACTACAAATGGACACCACACCAGTTTAGAAAAATAAGTATTCTTTATCTAAACCGCAACAAGATCAAACGACTAAAATCCACAATACAATAATACAAATATGACGTTCAGATGGTATAACTACTTCAGTTCAAGTAAATTGTAGATGCAACACTTTTCTCACAAAGTATCTGGGATGCGTCACGCAAGCAAACAAAACAGGCCGCAGGGAAGGTGATGCATCGGTTCCTTACATTCAGGGAAGGTGATGCATCAGTTCCTTGCTTCGGGGGAGGTGATGCGTTGGTTCCTTACTGCAGCGCAGGGAAGGTGATGCATCAGTTCCTTACCAAAGAGGAGGTGATGCGTCGGTTTCTTACTGCGTGGGGAGGAGATGCGTTGGTTTCAAACTGAGTCCCCAAACGATGCGACAGACTTGGCACCTCGATGCAATGATTTGGTGACAATGCGTGAATTCATGCAGTCGCACAGCAGGCCTTGCGTCGAACTCGGTGCGATGATCTCGGACTTCGGAGAACGGCGCACTCAATGCAGCATGTGGCGATTTCTCCGAGCTGCCGCAGGCGATGCAAGTTTCTTTGGCGGTTCATATGAAACAGGTGCGGATGCGTCTCCCTTCTTTGAAGTTGTGCCGATTTTCCAGCTCCCAGAGGAAAACAGTCTCTAGAGGTCCAGAATAGCTGCAGGCACCTCTTTGCAGATTATAATTCCCAGCAAGGAAATTCAGGGGAGCTGGTATTGAAGTCTTTGTGTCCCTAAGACTTCAGAACAGGAGGCAAGCTTAGTTTCAAGCCCTTGGAGATCTTCTTTCAAGCAGGTGACAAAGCAAAACAGCAAAGTCCTTTTCTTCTTTCCTTGGCAGCAAGTAGCCACTGCAGGCCAGCCTCAGACAGCAAACAGCACAAGGGCAGTATTCCTCCTTAGCTTCTCCGGATATTCTCCTTGCCAAAGGTTCCTCTTGATTCCCAGAATTGAACTAAAAGTATGGGGTCTGGGCCCCTCTTTCTATACACAATAACCTTTGTTCTCTGAATGCAGAGAATGTTTGTACCCTGCCAAAACCAGTTCTGACCTCACTGGTACAGGTTCCTGGCAGGAGTTGGAGCATTGTTAAATGCAAACCAGGCCCATTCAGCTGAAGGTCAATCTCCTCCCCTACTTTAAATGCAGCCCATGTCCATTCAGCCGAGCCCTAACTCATCAGACTTCTTGGAGCCGCGGCCCCTCTCTAGCCCCTGTCATCCAAAAGTCAGACATGCAATACACAAACCTAGCAGAGGCACACTGGATGGTTAGGCAAGAAAATATCTACTTTCTAAAATTGGTATTTTCAAACACAGAATGTAAAAATCACCCTCGCTAAAAGAATAATTTTAACATTCCGAGTTCATCCATACTAAAATTTATTTACCTTGTTCCCAGGACCAGTTATGTTTATAAGATGTTATAACAAAAACTACCCATTCATCCCTATGGCAACAGGTAGCCTTGCAATAGTGAACAACGGAATTGGCAGTAATTCACTATTAGGACAACCACAAGGGCATGTCCTACCTTTCACATACACTGCACCCTGCCCACATGGGTACATTAGGCCTACCTTAGGGGTGACTGACATGTAAGAAAAGGGAAGGTTAGGGCCTGGCAAGAGGGTGCACTTGCCAAGTCGACATGGCAGTACCAGACTGCACACAGGCTCTGCAATGGCAGGCTAGAGTTACATTTGCAGGCTGTTTCTGTGGGTGGCACAATCAATGCTGCAAGCCCACCAGCAGCATTAGATTTACAGGCCCTGTGCACACATGGTGCACTGTATTAGGGACTGACTAGTAAATCAAATAGCCAATCATGGAAACACCAATTCATAACAGTAATTTACAAAGAGAGAACCTGCACGTTGGCACTGAACAGCAGTGGCAAAGTACCCAAAGCATCTACACCAGCAAAACAGACTCTGTCATGCAGCAAAAAGCACAAGAGGCAAGGCAAAAATGCAGGAGAGACCCAAACCAATGGTGCCAGGTCTAACAGCATGCATTTGTCCTATACTAAAAAAAAAACTCTTTAACCCCTTCCCTGCTTATGACCGAACCATGCCGTCATGAGCCACAGGCGGCGTGTGCTCATGACGGCGTGATTTCGTCATGCTGCGGCCACGCCGCCCACGAGGCACTGATTCACCGCCTGTGCGGGCGAATTAGTGAGTGGGCAGAGTTGTGACGGAACCACGCCATCATGAGCACAGCTTACCTGATGGCGTGGTTCCGTCACGAGCATGGCGGCACCGCACTCACCCCCCACCCCTCCAGTGCCATGGCGGAATTACCGCAGCGGCCAAAGGGTTAAACCCTACAGGGGTTAAAAACTATAGGGATATGTCTTGCCTACCATTCCCTGCTAAAGTTCTGGAAAGATCCATGAATGAAGCTCTGGTGTGCTATCTGAAGTATAATGATCTCCTTGACATCACTCAACATGGCTTCAGACCGAATCATTCAACTAAATCAGCCTTAGTTAAGGACACTGAGAATATCGGCAAACAGCTAGATAGCAGAGTCGGCTATCATCCTACTTGCTCTCTCAGCCACATTCGATACCATGAATCATTTGGTGCTCATGCAAAGGCTTGAGACAGTAGGATTAAAAGGGATGGCTTTAACCCTGCTTACTTCTTCCTTTCGTCGAGGGAACAAAGACAGTGTTGGGGAAATCCTACATCGGAGGTCTTCCCACTCCCCTGCGGAGTGCCTCTAGGCTCAGCACTGTTCCCTATGGTATTCTACATCTACATCACCCCTTTAGCTATGCTGAATCAAGCTCATGGCTTTTCAATAGTATCTTATGCAGATGATACGTAGATATCTTTCTGTGCAGACTTCCACAACAGTCTGACGCACATCATTAGGTGGATGCATCAAAACTTCCTCAAGCTAAACATGGATACAACGGAGGTGGTGGAGTTGAGAAAGGAACCTCCACTTTGGAATATCCTCTGGTGGTCAGCTGAGGCAGGTATTCGCCCTGATCCGGTTAATAAAACCAGAATTTTGGGAGTTCTGTTTGACAATCAGCTCAGTTTTTTGGAACAGATTAATCATGTAACATCCTCCTGTTTCTTTGTCATAAAAATCTTCAAAAGTTCCTACCTTTCATTTCACAAGACTGTGATTGTCGCCTTGATCCTTACCAGAAATGACTATTGCAATGACCTTTTTTGGGCATTGACAAACGTCTACAATTAAATCTCTAGACTTTTCAGAATGCCACGTCATGGGTGCTCCCAAATTTTCCCAAATTTCTTCCCATATCCAACAGCATTAAGTACCTCCACTTCCTACCTGTCCTGCAAAGGATTACGTTTAAGGTACTCTGTCTGGTGCATAAAGCACTCTTTGGGGGGAGAGCTTCGTGATCTACAAAAGTCTTCTCTTGGTATGTTCCTCGGCGGGAACTAAGATCGGCAAATGCTGGACTAATGCTTAATTTGTGCCATTGCTTTCTGGTGCTTAGCACCGGCACATATTTATCAGGGCCGGGTCTACACCACGCATCTGCACATCTATGGCAAAGAAAATATAATTACCTCACTCACAGAAGATAGAGTTGTTTGCTTCCTGAGTCCCCAGTAAACAATGTTGCTATGCTGTGAGAGCCAATAAAAATCCAAACCATATCCATATGAAGTTGCCTGAGGCCCTTTGGTCAGTGTTGCGGTGGGTGGGACACTAATTCGGCTATATTTGGTTCTGCGGGGGTAGGGGCTGAGGCAGCGTGCATAGATTTTTTTCCAAATGCCACACCCAGCCCGGCACACACACCACACAAGTCACCAGCAGTTCAACACGATGTGCAACGTGAGAGCAGCAGGCCAATTAATAAATCAGTGCCCCCACAAGTAACCAAGTAAGTAGCCAAACCAACGCTGCTTCTTCTTTGAGCTCGGTGACGGTGATCATGGTGGTTGACTTGTAACTTGCAACTGAATAGACTTGGTATGAAGTGAATCGCAGCCGTAGCAAACATGCCTCCAGTGCCGACAAAAAGCTTCCTGCGAGAGAACAGCCCCTGTAAACGGCAGACAATTGTTCAGAATGCGCCTGCTTACTCATGAGCTGTTGCCGCCAGGCAAGGACTGGCTGGCCGTAATGACTCCCTCTCCCTCAACCTGCTGTGCTTCTCAAGTGATTCTCGAGTCATGGCGGTGTGCAGCTGGATGATTGGCCGTCTGAAGGAAGAGCCCTGGCCTTGTAGGTTTAGCTTTAATGTCAAGTTAGCAGCGTTCATGCAAAAGCTACTTTCAGTGCAAAAAGTAAGACTAGCTGTCGGGAAAGACTATGGAAAACAGGTGCAGGTTTGTTTGGATTTTAATTGTTTCATTGCTTCGTGAATTTCTGCTCGGTAGGATTCAATGCTACGACATATAGGTAACACATTACAAATATAACTCCATGTCCTGGCAGCATCCTACATTAGAACATGGACTGTAGTGCTCTGGTTTTTGCCTTAACTTTGTGCAATCGAACCCCGGTTCTTTCAATATTTATTTTTAATAAAGAGTTCAATCCTCCTGTTAGTCAAAGCATTATGTGTTTTAAAGTCTTTTTAAGGACTCTTGCAAAAACCAAAACTGTTAATCAAGCATTGGCAAAGCCGCTGGTTTGTATTTATTTTTTAAAAATGTGGTACGCACATCTTAACAGGCACCATCTAGTGCTTAATAAGAGTCAGTGGCTTCTGGTTCTCAGCACTTAATCATCAACACAGGTGCTTTTCAGAGGCACCAGTTAATGACACATTCATTTCCGCAGGGGGAGAAGGTTACGTGGTATGTCCAGAATCACAGGATTCTGTTTTCGGGGGCGCTAGCAGGAGAAATGGGCTGATGCAAGCTGCCTCCTAACGAGCCCCGGCACATATTTTTTTGTACAAATTAAGCGCTGTAGGGCTGGTACATGTTCCTACGATCCGAAGGGCTAGGTGAAGTGGGAGAAGTCTTTTCAACCAGGCAGCAAACATTTGGAACACACTGCCGGATGCAGTAAGACTACAACCACATAGATCCACTTTTATGAAGCTGCTCAAGACTTGGCTCTCTCAGCCCAAGTAAACAGCAATTATCTTCTTCGCCTTCTTAGATGATGCTCATGCTACATCTAGCGCCAAGACACCTCGGCATTTGTTGAACTCTATAAATGCTTACTTGCTTACTATTTTTATACCTTTTTAAAGCAAATACCTTTATGTGTAATGCACATCATGTATGATTAATATTATATCCCTGTCACTATTGCACTAAGGTCTATTTAATGAAACTAATACAAATTATTTAAACTGTGTTTTGTCAACATTACTTATGGTACCTCTAAAAAATGTACTAATTGCCTGGCTAGTGAGGCAGCTCAGTGGGTTCACCCGTTTGCTACAGTGAGCATTGTTTACTTTCTAGATACAGCGGTGATGAATTGTAAATGGTCTACTCCACTCGGCATTTCATCCTTCTGAGTTGTAAAGATGGTTTACATCGGCCTTTACATATCCAGTTACGTAATAAGAAACTGATCATTTTTTTTCAGTTCCTTTTTTTATTGATTTCCATTTAATATTATCGAGTTAGACAGTGATACATTAAGTGAAACTAAGACATGGACTTTTTATGATTTGTTTGCACCTTCTTTCATCTCCCTCCTGTATAAGAGCACTTCCCCTGCAGTGGCTGAAACCATTTGCATAATAGTCCATGCTAATGAGCTAAATGAAATAAGAACTCCTAAACAGGGGGGTAATTATGCTCTGAGAGTGATCTCAGCCTGCCAAGTTCATTTTGCAGATGCATTTATAAAAGCGGCAGTGAACATCTGAACATGCATTAAAATAGCGCGTAGGTATCAGCCATTATGGCCAAGGCGGGCTGAGCGCTGAGCACTATTCCTGGCATGCGCGCTACCTGAATAGCAGTTTTCATTATCTGCAACCCTGGGAGCGTTGTATTATTCCACTGGGAAGTTATAACAGAAGAGATATAATTATCAGCAAAGTAATGGGGAAGCTCTAGCTAATGGCTGGCTATTCAAATATCTCAGTGTAATCGGCCGCCCCAATCTCTCCCTCTTGCACACTCTTCCACTGAAACTCATCATTTTTTCCACTTACGCCAGCATAATGACTTCAGAATTCATTTTGCATTTCCTTTGTAAGAAATTAAGAAGAATAGCTATGTTTAATGTGTTGATGTTTGAGATTCAGCAGCGAAAAGTTTAGGCTAGCAATTTCCTTTAATGGCAGGCTACCAAGGAGGGATAGTTATTAAATTAGTGGTTGGTGGACTGATGTTTCTTCAAAAATCTCCCTCCATGCTTGGACCGACAGGGAGCCAGCAACACAGGTTAGTTCTGGAGTAGTATTAAAGCAAGCGGGAAGTTCTCCAGAATTCTGACCTCTTTGCAACAGAGACGTGATATGTATTGATCCTATGTCATCTCATTAGATGCATTCGAAGGAAAAAAGAGCCTTCTGGGAAATTCAGAACATGCAGAAGATTTCGGCCTCTTTTGTGCATCACCTTCAAGTGTCAGTAATTTTAGGCCTAATTGTTAACATAAGTGTAAACTCGCACCCAAAAAAAGAAGACATCCTCCTGTACTGAGATCTGGGGGTCTCCAGTTGGCAGAGGTATGGACCACTGTCCAAATAGGGACCCTTGCTTCTAGTCAGGGCAAGGAGATAACCCTCTGAGATAACCCCTGCTCACCCTCTAGGTAGCTTGGCACGAGCAGTCTAGGCTAACCAGAGGCAATGCGTAAAGTATTTGTACCAACACTCACAGTAACACAGTGAAAACACCACAAACTGACTCCACAACAGTTTAGAAAAATAAAGGTATTTTTTAATCTAAACTACACAAGACCAAAACGACAAAAATCCAACATACACAGTTCAAGATTATGGTTTCAAAAAGAGTTCTTAAGGTTGCGTTAAAGTTCTTCAAGTTGCGGTAAAATAAACCACAGATGCGTGAAAAGTTCACAGTTGCGTCACGTTTACTCACAGTACCTTTAGTTGCAACAAAGTTCCAAAAGCAGAAGCTGGTGCGGTGGAAAACAAGCGATGCGTTGCTCCTGAGACCCTGGGGAGGCGATGCGACAGCCCCGCTGCAGCAGCGGGCGTGTTGCGACGAATCCGGTCTGTATGGGGAGGAAGGCCACTTGTATGGATTCCGGTGCGTAGGTTCCGTAGGAAGTCTGTTCTCGCAAAGGCACGATGCGACGATCTCGTAGGGGCTGCGACGATCTCCGGGGCGACGATGCGCGGTCCAGCGGGGATCCTCTCTCTCGCAGCTCCTCGATGCGTTGATTCTGCGACGACACTCGCAGTGACGTGATGCGGTCCGCAAGCAAGCGGTGCGGCGATCTCACCCAGCAACGACAGGCTCTGCGACGAGACTCGCAGCGATGTTCGATTCTCCCGCACCGGTCTGGTGCGTCCTGCAAACGAAGGATGCGACGGCTCTGGCAGCGGCGTCAGGCACTGCGACAATCTCGACCTTCGTAGCGGCAGGAAACTTCTCGCACTGTCGGGGATGCGCTCCGCAAGCGAGCGATGCAACACTTTTCAGATTCAAAAAGTCTCTCAAGCTTAGTTTCAAGCTTCCCAGCACAGGTACAACCTTCAGAGGCCCCACAACTGGATCAAGCACTCTAGGAGGGACAGAACTCTCTCAGCAGAGTTCAGGGAAGCTGGGGGTGAAGTCCTTTTGTTCCTGGGACTTCAAAAACAGGGAGCCAGCTCTTCTCAGGCCCTTGGAGATTCCTTCAAGACAGGGGACACAGCACACAGCAAAGTCCTTCCCCTCTCCTTGGCAGCAAAGCAACAGCAGGTCAGTCCAGCAGAGCAACAGCAGGACAATCTTCCTTCTTCAGTTTCAGCTCTCTCCTTGGCAGAGGTTCCTTCTTGATTTCCAGGATGATCTAATTTTCTGTTGTCAGGGGTCCTGTACTTATACCCCTAAAGTCTTTGTTCTCTTGGTGCATGTGGGCCCTGAGCCCGGTCTGAACCAGTTCTGGGTGGATCCTGAGCACTTTGTTTTGCTGGCTGCATCTTTCCTTTCAGAGTGAGGGGCAGGGTCCTCAGCCGCCCAGCAGGGGGGTGGAGCCAGCATTGTGGAAGGCAGGCACAGCCCTATTCAGCCCAGGTGCTAACTCCTCCCACCACTCCAGTTGCAATTGCAGTCATTCAGCCTAGTGCTGACTCATCCAGCCTCCTGGGGAATTCCCCAGCCCCTGTCACTCTCAAACCAGACAGTCAATACACAAACAGGCCCAGGCACACAGAAGGGTCAGACAAGAGAACAGCAACTTTCTAAAAGTGCTGTTCTCAAACACAAGATTTAAAACCAACCTTTCCTAAAAGATGTGTTATTAAATTCTGAGTTCAGGGATACTAGATACTTATGTCCTATCTTGTTCCTATGGGAAGAAATGCTGTTAACCACTGTAGCCAGCATCCCCCATGTTAACCTATGGAGGAAGATAGCCTTACAGTAGTGAAAAATGAAAATGGCTGCCATTCACTACCAGAGCATGTCACCTGCACTAGTACATGCTCTACCTTTTACCTACACTGCACCCTGCCCAGGGGGGTACCTTGGGCCTTCCATAGGGGTAACTGATGTGCACAAAAAGGGAAGGGTTAGGCCTGGTCAGTGGGGACACTGACCAGGAAGACATGGCAGTTCTAAACTGCACACAGGCACTGCAGTGTCAGGCCTGAGACATCATTTTAGGGCTACTCCTGTGGGTGGCACAATCAGTGCTGCAGGCCCACTAGTAGCATTTGTCATCACCAGCCCTGGCACACCCAGTGCACTTTACTAGGGACTTCATGGTGATACAAATATGCCAAACATGTATATTCAATCAGAATAACAATTTACACAGAGAGCATATGCACTTTAGCACTGATCAGCAGTGGTAAAGTGCGCAGAGTCCTATTGCCAACAGCCACGGGTCAGTAAAAATAAGGGAGGAAGAAGCAAAAAGTTTGAGGATGACCCTGCAAGAAGGGCCAGTTCCAACACAACCCCCTTCCAGCCTAAAGCCAGGGTAGACCAAACGATACCTCGATGGGATTCCCTGCTTAAGGCGATAGAACACGGAAACTGGCCCACACAGCAGGGCAGTCGTGTTCTACGCCGTCCTAAACCCAGTTCAATCACTCTATCCATACTCTCAGGGTCCACCATGCCAATCCATGTGGAACCCTTCTCCTCACCTGTGGACACCACCTGTGCGGCACCTAGCCTTAATTTCCTCACAAGTGTGTCCCAACAGACCGACAGCAAGCCACAGTGACCACCAACAGTGATCGGGGATGAGACCCATGCCTCATGCCTCTCAGGGCGCTTAAACCTCTGTGGCGTCAGAGGGTGGGGGACAGTAGCCCCAGGTGCTTGGCACCCTTTGTCAACTCCCTCTCTTGTCAGGTCAGGTCTGACACTCTGGCACTGACCCACCAGTCCTGGACCTGTATCCAGCGGCTGGACAGGAGGCTGTGGTGGGCTTCCCCACACCCGGTCCTCCTCTTCCTTGGGGCTCTGTACCCTCCCACCTGGAGCGGTACCCCCTTCTAGAATAGCCAGGGCACCTGTGGCAGGTGTCCCGCACCATTCATCCACCAGTTCAGGGATGCTATCCTGCAACTGGTTTTCCAGGTCAGGGGGGATACCCCGGGCCTGGCCCTCAAACCTAGGCTCCCAAGCCTCCAGGTCAGACAACACCTGAACCTGGCTTCCCCACCCAGGGACTAACCCCTGCAGTGGAACACTTGCCTGGCGCACCAGGACTTCACTCACTGAGGTGCCTATACTGGTAGACAGTACCCACCTGGCCAACACAACGGTGTGGCCCAGTCCACCCCCAGGGTGAGACTCCTGCCCTCCTTCCAGGGGCAACCCTGTCCACCAAGACAACCAAGAACACAACTTTCCTACCAGTTCAGGACCTCCCTCCAGCAACTGGTCTCCCAACCAAGGGTTTAACCCCTCAGGTTGTACCGGGGTCAGGGGCAAGGGCTCCCTCCCTCTGCACCCCCTTCCAGAGCGCTGCACCCTCCCTACTGGAGGGGTACCCCTGGGAACCATATTGGTCAGGACACTGGTTACAGATGTCCTTCCTTCCAGGTCAGGCAAATCCTGAACCTGATCTCCCAACCCAGGGACCAAAACCTGCGGTTGTGCATTTGCCTGGCACACCAGGACTTCTGGGGACTCACATAGTACCCCCTTGAGGGTGACACACAACTCATGTGTCCTGTGACAGTCTGCCTGGCGCAGATCTCCCGACCCCTGTCCACCTGACAGCGCGGGAAGATCCCCCAGGACAGAAGTGAGGTCACCATGGTCACTCACTGGGGACTCAGCCCTTCCGACTGGTCCCTGACCCACTGGTTCTCCCACTGGGGACTCCTTCCCCCTCTCACCCCTCAGTTTGGACTTCTGCACCCTCCCAAATGGAGTGGTACTGCCAGACACCAGAACTGATGGAGGCCTGGTTACAGGCACTCCCCGTTCACCAGACACTAGGAGATCCTCCTCAAATGGCCTACAAATACAGTCTAGGTCCCCAACCTGGTGTTCCCTTAAGGAACCCTCCAGGCCCTGAGACTGGGTTTCGGGCACCATGAGACACACCGTCCCACACTCATTCCTTCTCAACTGAGTCCGGACATGAGCCCCTACACCCCTCCCACTACACTGGGGCCTAACTGGGCTACACTGAACCTCTTCCACCTCACAGGTCTGGAAGATATCTAAGCCACTCCTTTTGGGATCACTCCCCAATGCCTCCTCAGACTCTCTGGAATCCACCAAGAGGTCTGCCTCCAACGCAAGCTCTCTGGGGTCAGAGAACTCATACTCCACCGGGTGTTGGCATAGCTCTGGAAAACAGGGACTTAAAATATGCTCTCCAACAAATGAATCACACAGCCCCCCACAGTTGTTAACCAAGCTACCCTTTTCCTCACCCTCCAGTGCCTCACACAAGTACCCCACACCACTCTCCTGAGACTGGCAAGACAGTATCTGACTGTCTCTGTCACACAACCCACACTCTTCTGGCTGGTCTTCACATACACACACCAAGGTTTCTACCATGGGGGAACCCCTCTCCCTGTACCTCTCATCTAGAGTCAGTAGAGTGTCCCTCCCACCACTAGGAATATGGTCCCCTGTGCCAATCCCCCAATCTAATTCAGGGACACTGCACTCCAATGGAACTACATCATAAACCTGAACCCCCTGGTGTATGTCGACCCCCTCCCTCAAGTCAGGCGCCACATCTCTGGGTGTTTGTACCTTTCTCTCAGCACTAGATATCATAAACATGCTGCCACCATCTGAGCTGAACTCCACCTCCAACTCAGCAAAGCTCCTTCCTTGAGCATCCCATTTTTCTTTCTGGGCTAAGGCCCACCGGATCATACCTTCCTTATTTAGCCGGTCTAATTCTCTGCACCTTTGCTCAGCAGCAAGGAGCCACTCATCTTTCTCTTCCTCACTGTCAGAGAAGTCCTCCTCCTCAGAATCATCTGCTAATGTTGCTTCCCAAATTCTGGCCTCATGGGAATACAGGCATGCCTCAAGATCCCTCCTTGTGGAACCTTTCTCCACGGGCAGCCCCCTCTTCTTGCAAAAGGCTTTTATCTCCTCTTCTGTGTAGATGCACAGGTGGAAAAAGTTGACTTCCATTTTGGCAGGATTTTACAGGTGCAACATTAGCCAGAGTCTCAATATCCCAAAAATACTTTCAGGAGGACACCGGAAAAAACAAACAGTATGTGGTGGCATAGTGGTCTGCACTCACTAGTGATGTACACCAATTACTGTGGGTCTAGTACAAATACAAGTTCAAATCCCACCGCCTGACCACCAATGTTAGATCTGGGGGTCTCTAGTTGGCAGAGGTAGGTACCACTGTCCAAATAGGGACCCTTGCTTCTAGTCAGGGCAAGGAGATAACCCTCTGAGATAATCCCTGCTCACCCTCTAGGTAGCTTGGCACGAGCAGTCTAGGCTAACCAGAGGCAATGCGTAAAGTATTTGTACCAACACTCACAGTAACACAATGAAAACACCACAAACTGACTCCACAACAGTTTAGAAAAATAAAGGTATTTTTTAATCTAAACTACACAAGACCAAAACGACAAAAATCCAACATACACAGTTCAAGATTATGGTTTCAAAAAGAGTTCTTAAGGTTGCGTTAAAGTTCTTCAAGTTGCGGTAAAATAAACCACAGATGCGTGAAAAGTTCACAGTTGCGTCACGTTTACTCACAGTACCTTTAGTTGCAACAAAGTTCCAAAAGCAGAAGCTGGTGCGGTGGAAAACAAGCGATGCGTTGCTCCTGAGACCCTGGGGAGGCGATGCGACAGCCCCGCTGCAGCAGCGGGCGTGTTGCGACGAATCCGGTCTGTATGGGGAGGAAGGCCACTTGTATGGATTCCGGTGCGTAGGTTCCGTAGGAAGTCTGTTCTCGCAAAGGCACGATGCGACGATCTCGTAGGGGCTGCGACGATCTCCGGGGCGACGATGCGTGGTCCAGCTGGGATCCTCTCTCTCGCAGCTCCTCGATGCGTTGATTCTGCGACGACACTCGCAGCGACGTGATGCGGTCCGCAAGCAAGCGGTGCGGCGATCTCACCCAGCGACGACAGGCTCTGCGAAGAGACTCGCAGCGATGTTCGATTCTCCCACACCGGTCTGGTGCGTCCCGCAAACGAAGGATGCGACGGCTCTGGCAGCGGCGTCAGGCGCTGCGACGATCTCGACCTTCATAGCGGCGGGAAACTTCTCGCACTGTCGGGGATGCGCTCCGCAAGCGAGCGATGCGACACTTTTCAGATTCAAAAAGTCTCTCAAGCTTAGTTTCAAGCTTCCCAGCACAGGTACAACCTTCAGAGGCCCCACAACTGGATCAAGCACTCTAGGAGGGACAGAACTCTCTCAGCAGAGTTCAGGGAAGCTGGGGGTGAAGTCCTTTTGTTCCTGGGACTTCAAAAACAGGGAGCCAGCTCTTCTCAGGCCCTTGGAGATTCCTTCAAGACAGGGGACACAGCACACAGCAAAGTCCTTCCCCTCTCCTTGGCAGCAAAGCAACAGCAGGTCAGTCCAGCAGAGCAACAGCAGGACAATCTTCCTTCTTCAGTTTCAGCTCTCTCCTTGGCAGAGGTTCCTTCTTGATTTCCAGGATGATCTAATTTTCTGTTGTCAGGGGTCCTGTACTTATACCCCTAAAGTCTTTGTTCTCTTGGTGCATGTGGGCCCTGAGCCCGGTCTGAACCAGTTCTGGGTGGATCCTGAGCACTTTGTTTTGCTGGCTGCATCTTTCCTTTCAGAGTGAGGGGCAGGGTCCTCAGCCGCCCAGCAGGGGGGTGGAGCCAGCATTGTGGAAGGCAGGCACAGCCCTATTCAGCCCAGGTGCTAACTCCTCCCACCACTCCAGTTGCAATTGCAGTCATTCAGCCTAGTGCTGACTCATCCAGCCTCCTGGGGAATTCCCCAGCCCCTGTCACTCTCAAACCAGACAGTCAATACACAAACAGGCCCAGGCACACAGAAGGGTCAGACAAGAGAACAGCAACTTTCTAAAAGTGCTGTTCTCAAACACAAGATTTAAAAACAACCTTTCCTAAAAGATGTGTTATTAAATTCTGAGTTCAGGGATACTAGATACTTATGTCCTATCTTGTTCCTATGGGAAGAAATGCTGTTAACTACTGTAGCCAGCATCACCCATGTTAACCTATGGAGGAAGATAGCCTTACAGTAGTGAAAAACGAAAATGGCTGCCATTCACTACCAGAGCATGTCACCTGCACTAGTACATGCTCTACCTTTTACCTACACTGCACCCTGCCCAGGGGGGTACCTTGGGCCTTCCATAGGGGTGACTGATGTGCACAAAAAGGGAAGGGTTAGGCCTGGTCAGTGGGGACACTGACCAGGGAGACATGGCAGTTCTAAACTGCACACAGGCACTGCAGTGTCAGGCCTGAGACATCATTTTAGGGCTACTCCTGTGGGTGGCACAATCAGTGCTGCAGGCCCACTAGTAGCATTTGTCATCACCAGCCCTGGCACACCCAGTGCACTTTACTAGGGACTTCATGGTGATACAAATATGCCAAACATGTATATTCAATCAGAATAACAATTTACACAGAGAGCATATGCACTTTAGCACTGATCAGCAGTGGTAAAGTGCGCAGAGTCCTATTGCCAACAGCCACGGGTCAGGAAAAATAAGGGAGGAAGAAGCAAAAAGTTTGAGGATGACCCTGCAGGAAGGGCCAGTTCCAACAGTTTCCCTTTGGGTTATTGTCATACAGCACATTATAACTCATGTCCGTGCGATGGTATAAGCACACAGAATGATTTGCACTTCCTATTTTTGTGTAAATTTTATTTAGAGTATATTAACTGTTTTTTAACCCCATATTTTAGAAAAAGAAGACCCCTCTCCTTAGGGGAGTCTAATTTAATGTTGCTTTCACTGGATACAGATGAACTAACCTTTCGCACAATCACTTTCTTAAGACTGATATCTCGCGTACACAAAATGATGGAAAATCCCTGAAAATTTGATCTATAAGAGCTGTAACAAAAAAATTCTTGATTATGTTCACTGTAAATTGATCTATTTATGAAATGGTACTGTTTGTTTTTATGATGTACTTCTATGGATTTTATGAAATTCGAATAAAGGTCTTTTGAATTGAATTTTGAATGGAAAAGGGCAAAGAGGAGTTAAAGATGACTTTGATGTGGTTCCAGACCTGCACTCAAACAGTATGTATTAAGGGACAAGCGAATAATAGATTTTTGATATCTGCAGAGTGTGAATGGCAGGCCTAACATCTATCGGGTATGTCAAGATTTATGTGATGAAGTGTGACAATAGAAAGAAAAGGTATGTTATAAACGTAAAATAGTGTTTGTGTAGTGTTGACAGCTTGCTATGTCTTTCGTAACTTTTACCAAATACGCCTCCAAGTTGAAACAGGCCAAATTACTTCTTACCCATATTCCCAAGCTAATTCAGTGTGAGTTTTGGATCTATCTGTGCAATTATGGCATGCAAATCTTTATATAGTTGAAGCTTTTGAATCTGTTCGAAGGAGAGTACAGAAAGTGGAAGAAGATAAAGTGGGATGCTTGATACAAGATTGAAAATGATGGTAGGAAGAAATACAATGTTCTTAAGTACTTGAACGTTTTTTTTTATGCAATATAGAAGATCTATTCCAGATCAGTGATTTGAGAAAAGAATCAATATCCTTGCGTTTACTTGGTAAAAAGGGTTCTAGTAATTTACAAAAATGTTTAAAGTGAGGTTATTGAGAGTGACTGAGGTCTTCTAGTAAAAGCCAAATAGTCCAGAACAGTGAAAGGAGAGAAAAAACACGTTTCATAACCTGCCCATAGAGGAGAAAATTCTGAGGATTCTGAAAGACAGTGGATGGATTATTTTAAAAGGAAAGCTGAGTGATATTATGAAAGTCAGAAAAGTTAACGCCATCATCTCACTTTTGATATCTTAGTTTCAGTAAAGATATACAAGATTTTTTTCCATTCCATAAAAATAAAGAAAATATGGCGTTAATTATTTCTGATTTAAAATCAAATAAATTGGGTGGTACAAAAGACATTTTAAGGTAAAGGAAAATAAAGAGGAGAAATGAATATTCATAATGAAAGAAATATTTGAGGTCTATGGGTACATCATGTATAGGACATAAAAAAATTGGATGAATGAAACATTTCAACATTTCAGGTGTGGCTTTGAGGCATTAATGGTTATGAAGTGGGGAGGGTGTGGCAAAGTCATCCCGTGTGCCCTTGTGCACTCCTTTTTAAGCTGACTGGTACTTGTGGGAGTTGACTCTGACTTTCCTTGGGCTCCGTCTGACCAGGCCCAGGGCTAGTGCTATGTTGAAAACATAGTGAAAACACACACATACATTATTTTACACTATATATTAGGATACCCTTATAATTGGCATGACCGACCCTATAAGGCTTTAGTACATATTAGGGCAGGGGGAAGAAAATGACCTTTAAGTCCCTGGTATATAATAGGGCATGGCAGTTTAGAGGTCAGCAGCCCTGTCTGTACTTGTATATGTGCACTGTTGACAGCCTGAGGTCGTTTAAAAGCAGCAGTGTATTGCAGCACAGCTTTTAAATGTAAATTGTGCTGAAACTTGACTTTTTTTGTAGGGGCACTCAGCAAGTGATATAGTACAATATTTTGTCATATTAGGTACCCCAGGGCCTCTCCTTGGTGTCCCAGGGTGGACAATTGTGTACTTATAAGGAGGACCCTTATAAAAGAGGTTTTATATGCCCTGGGGATAGAGTGATTGCACATTCCAGCCCCCCCCCCCTGTAGTAAAGTGCCTCCCAAAATCGACTTTGGTGCGATGAGCTCAGTGGAGTGAGTATCTACAATATTTTTGCATGTTTAGGACTCCTAAAGTCTATCCTAGGTGTCCCAGTGGAGGGAGGAGAAGGTTATGTAGCTATACACAGGGTCCTTATAAAAGATGATTTATGTGCCCTGGTGTTGGAGAAACTGAACATTTAATTTTGCCAATTGTAGATCCCCAATCACATATTATAACATGACAATAGTTTATTAAGGCATAACTTTCACACAAAATTAACAGAAAATATCAGTACTTAGGAGAATGGTATTGATAACTCCACCAATATGCTATTGTTGAATTTATCCTAAAGTATTGAGAAAATATGTTAGAAGACGTTCTTGTCTGTAAGCCAATATTCAGCCTTCCTGACCTCTTTCCTGATTGGTCGGAGTTAAAAGGATTAGCCAAACTACATTGATGAAGTGATAATTGGCTCACCCATGGAGAGGATATCTGGTAGAGAGAGCTCTGCTGCAGAGGGATGCCACAGCGGGGGTGGGGGGGCAGCGGTAAAGCATGGAGCTTCAAAAGAGGATAGGACAGGCAGGGAATTCCAGGCCATTTAACCAGATGACAGACTTAAGGCAGGAATTTGCAGATGGTAGGGGGAGGAGAGCTATGGAAATGAACCACACTGAAGGTGGGTTTAACTAGTTCTTGCTCCTCTGCTGGGATTTCAGCCATACTGAATTAGGGAGGAATCGTGCTTTCTGGGAGAAGACTATGATACACTTTGGAGGAAAGGGTAATGCTCTGGAGTGTTCTCTTGCTTGACCCCAGAGAACACTGAATAAATATGTGAGAGTGCAAAGTCTCATATGCTTGAAACTCAGAGAAGAAGAAGGCTTGCCAAGCTGGAAACTTGATTTACACCATAAGGCCCTGCATTCTGACTCACTGCACCTACTGCATTATCTGGAACTACAGCACTTTTGATGTACCTTGCCTCAAGAGGGATAAAGAGTGGACTCCTTGTAAGCTACTGTTTGACAGAGCTCACCTGGACCATCACCACCAAGAATTCCCTGCCTGGAGTGCGTCCAGTGGATTTGTAAAGGTTTTTTCCAGGTGCATTGTGGGAATTGAGTTCCCAACCTTTCAAGACCATCTTGGAGATTCCAGACACCTGGATTGTGTTTTTGACACTTTGGACTCTCAAAAGAAACTTCAGAAAGAAGCTCCTGAATGTTGTAGAAGATTGGAGCAACTTTTAGGGGAGAGGATGTAGCCTTACGGCTAGAGCGGTCAACCTCGGCTCTGGGGAACCGGGTTTGAGTCTCGGCAATGACGGTAAACATCCTCTGATTCTGGGACAATCACTTAATCTCCCTGTGCCTAACTAAAAAAAATAATTATTGTCTCCTTCTGTAATGAAACTTGTGCTCATGTAAAGCGCTCTGATACCTGATGTCTCAGGTCTAGTTTGCGCTATATAACACTTTAAAAAATCAATAAAAAAACTTTGAAAAAAAGCTCCACCAAGGGTCAGATTTTACTGCAACAGCTAAGCTAGAAACCTTCAACTGAGAGCCGGTCTGCTCTGCTGAAATGCCCCAGGAGTTCACCTTCCAGATTTTAACCGGGAGCTCCCTGGAGCTCCATGGAAAGCAAGCCAGCAAACCTCACTGAGCCCGACATGGCGAAAAGTATCAAGGGGCCCCTGCAGAAAAATCCTTGGCAAAATGTGTAAGTCCGAAAAGAAAATAATGACTGAGTCCTACCGCGAGGGGTATCCGCGCAGGGCTCCATAGCGGTCCCGGTCAAGGATTACCAGATGTTTCAGACTGATGCTATAGGTTTCTAAGTGCTATATTGTGCTAAATCTTTAAAAACTCATATCTTCGGTTCCTTAAATTGGAGTTTTGTAGTTTTTATGTCATTTTAAAGATACTAATTCATATGAATTGGTGTGCGATTTTTATTGCTGGTTGTGTCTTAATTATTTACTGAATTGATGTTTTTAAATGCTTTACATAACTTTCGTCTAAATTAAGCCTGTCTACTCGCAGCCAAGTTACCAAGGATTGATCTTGGAAATAATTTATTGAAACCTATACTGAGCCCTAAACTGTGTTAGTGGCCTTATTGCCAGTAGTAGATGCATATTTACCAATATTAATAACCCTCTATTCCACAGGGTGAAAAGATG
Source organism: Lissotriton helveticus (assembly GCF_964261635.1). NCBI lineage: Eukaryota > Metazoa > Chordata > Amphibia > Caudata > Salamandridae > Lissotriton > Lissotriton helveticus. The sequence goes on along the minus strand of NC_136059.1, from coordinate 219,461,359 downwards.
TAAGTGTGCCCCAGACAGTGAGATATAAGAGGAAGAGGGAAAGGAGAAGAGGGTGATGTCACAGGTGTTGCGGGGGCTGTGATATGATGGTCAGTAGTGGAACTGTTACTCTTACTCTTAAAGAAGAAGTGGAGTGGATTGGTCCCTATTTTGGGGGTGGGAGGAAGAATATTTTGTAGGTAATGAAGGCTTTATTTTTTATATGTATGTCTAGTTTGTTCCGTAGTTTCTGTGATGTCTGATAGTTAAAGTTGTTGTTAGCGAGTGGGTTGTCTGTACTTCTTGTAAAACAGGCCCAAGCCCACAAGGTGCCATGCAAGAGGTTTTGGAATGATTTAATTATCTTAAAGAATTTGAAAGGGATGAATAATGGAATGTTAGAAATAGACAATTAAATAATAGGGACCAACATCATCTTTACAGTATCGAGGCAACTCCACTAGGAGAGATGTAAAGGATGCCATTGACTAACAAAGGATGTTCACGTGCTAATGCAGTCATCTAAGCTTGAAGAAATAGAAACTTAGATTGTGCATGAGAACCATAACCCTAAGTATTTGATTTTTGCTTTATTCCAGGAGAATTTGGTAATTAAACTATCAGATTTAAAAGTTCATTTATTAAACAGTAATATTTCACATTTATCATTGTTCAATTTGTAACTGGAAACTACGGACTACGGAAACGCTCTCTACGCGGGAGCCCCGACCAAGCTCATCAAACAACTACAACACATCCAAAACACCTCGGCACGACTGATCCTCAACATACCACGCCACAACTACATCACCCCCCACCTGAGGGACCTGCATTGGCTCTCCATCAGCAAGAGAATATCCTTCAAGCTCCTCATCCACGCACACAAGGCACTCCATAAGACCGGGCCAGCCTACCTCAACATACCGCTCTCCTTCTACATCCCCAACCGCCAGCTACACTCCGCCGACCTATCACTAGCCACCGTCCCGCGCATCCGAAGAACAACCACCAGTGAGAGATCCTTCTCCCACCTCTCCGCCAAGACATGGAACACCCTCCCACTGAGCCTACAACAGACCCAAGACCTGCTGACCTTCAGGAGGATGCTCAAGACCTGGCTGTTTGATCAGTAGTTCCCCCAGCGCCTTGAGACCCTCCCAGGTATCTAGTGCACTTTACAAATAACTGATTGATGATTGAAGGGTTAGAAGCAAATTCAGGGAGAAAAGCTGGGAGGTTAGTCACTCAATCCGGGATTTGTAGAGCACACTGTACATCCGCGAAGGTCAGAAGGTGCTGGGGGAAGGAGAGTATTGGGAAGCTCCGGTCATCCCAAAAGCCAGGGCTTGAGGCTCTTCCTGAAAGTTTGCACTGTGGGGCTTCATCTGATGCTGAGGGGGAGTTTGTTCCAGTTTTTTGGCTGCAAAGTAGGAGTAGGATCTGCCTCTTGTTCTGGCACTGTGGATACAGGGAATTTCAGCCAAGGCTAGGTCAGCGGAGCGAAGGTTTCTCTTAGAAGCATAGAAGTAGATTCTTTAATTGAGGTGTTGGGGTATGGTGCTATGGAGGGCTTTGTAGGTTTTTGTGTGAGCAGCTTAAAGGTCACTCTTGTTTTTGGCTGGGAGCCATTCGAGGTCTCGTAGGTGCAGGGTGTTGTAGTCTTGTCTTGGGATGCTGAGGACAAGTCTGGCTGCGGCATTCTGAACGGTCTGGAGTTTGTAAAGTAGAGATTTGTTGATTCTTGTGTAGAGGGTGTTTCTGTAGTCCAGCCTGATGGTGATGAGTGTGTGGGTGATGCTCTTCCTGGATTCGGGGGGATCCATTTGAAGGTCTTGCAGAGTATGCTGAGGGTGTTGAAGCATGTAGAGGATACGGCATTGACCTGTCGGTTCATGGTGAGGGAGGAGTCGAGTATGATGCCAAGGTTTTGGGCATGATCTGTCGGTGTGGAAGGGTTGCCAAGGGTGGAGAGCCACCCAGTGTTTTCTCTGAGTTGCGCTTTAGGCAGCTGCTGCTCATCCAGGATGCAACATCCTTGATTACTTCCTTGAAGTTGTTTCTGGAGGTGTCGGTGTCCTTGGTGAGGGAGAGGATGAGCTGGGTGTCGTCGGCTTAGGATACTATGCTGAGTCTGTGTTTTCTGATGATGGGTGTGAGGGGGGCCATGCAGATGTTGAAGAGCATGGGGCTGAGGGAGGATCCTTGGGGGTTTTCTGTGGGGTCGTAGAGGAAGGGTAGAAGTCTTTTCCATTGGCAAAAATAGCTGCCTGTGGTGCAGTATATAAAGAGAGTTTAATAACTATTGTTCTGAAACCAAACCATTGAAGAGTGTGAAACAAAAAAAGACCCATCCACCTGGTCAAAAGCCTTCTCAGCATCTAATGTGATTGCTGAAGTAGGATAATTCAAATGTTTGGCTGTAGATAAAACACCAAACATTAGACAAGTGTTGTCAGCGATATATATCTTCCTTTAACAAAACCGGATTTTTCCTTTCCATGAATCTGACTTAAAAATGGTTGTAAATGAAGGCCTTGGGTTTTGGCAAAATCTTATATTCAACGTTAACAAGTAATGGGTCTATAGTTTTTGCAAGTTGTAGATCCTTCCCATCTTTTGGAATAAGGCATATAAATGCCTGTAAAGGAGATCAATCTGAACTACCTTCTCTAGAAAAAGCAGCAATAAGAAAAACTAATTTAGGAAAGAGTAATTTAGAGGAATGTTGAAAGAAATTCAGAAGTAAAGCTATCAGGGCCAGGAGCTTTTTTCAAGTTTAAGACAAGATGAAGAATTCTGTAGTTCTGCTAAAGTAATGTCCACCAACAAATCCTGAAAGTCTAAATGAGTATTGGAGAGTGTTTGTGTTGATGAAAGATAATTCAAGTCATTAAAGTCCAATGGAGGTGCTCCAGGGCATACAATGTCTTTTAAAATTGGGCACATTCTCCTAAGAAGTCTGCATCTTTGTGTAACAAATTTGAGTGACTCTCTTTTATAATTTTATTTTATTTCAGTTTTTTTTTAATTGTAAGATAATTTGCTAACATTTTCCCCATTATATTTTGACTGCCATAGTGCTTGGCACTGGTTTTTAAAAGGAACAAAGATGCACTATTTGTGGAAAATGTGTTAAACTTAAGTTTGGCATAGACATGTTCCTGTAGACAATCTTTAGATTTAGAGGAATGATACTTGTTTTGCAATGCATTTAATATGTGCAAATATTTGTTTAGACTTAATGGCAGAGGCTTTCTTTTTTTATTGGTGAAAAACCTTTTAACAACATTAAAAGCCGATGCTTTAATTGCATTCCATGTGGTGAGAACAGCAAGGTCATCTGTGTGGCTAAGCTGCAAAGATTCATGGAAAAAATAGGTGGAGGCATACATGAAGGAAGTGTCTAAAAGGAGTGAGCTGTTAAATCTCCATCTAGTGGGTCTCAACACGTGACGCAGAATGTCCTATTGAATTAAAATAGGGGCATGGTCAGATATTAGGATAGAACCTATAGGAGTGGGTGTTTTGTGATAAGTTATGTGATATAAATATATAATCAATTTGTGATTGAGGGTGATGGGCTGGAGAAAAATAAGTATATTTGCTAAAGTGGGGTTAGAAATCCTCCATGCATCAGTCAGTACACATTGTTTGAGAGCATGAACAAACAATTTCTGGGATTAATTAAGCACATAAGGTAAGTAGAATTTCTATCAAGAAACATATCAACAATGTGATTGCAATCCACAGCAAAAATGAAATTATCCTCTGAACATTGTCATAACAAAAATTGACAGTCTGCATTAGTCAGACCACATCAGTTGAAATTGTAAACGGTACACTATCTATCAAAACATTAGTGAGCAACCAATGACTTTCAATATCTATTTCCTGTGAAATCAACTGGACATTGAGAGACTTGTGATGTAAAGTTACAACCCCATTTCTTTTACCATTACCAGGTTAAAAAAAAACAATGGCAACCCACCCCTTTGTTTCAATTTAATGGATTCTGTTTCAATAAGAAAAGACTAGTAAAAGAGCAATGTCAGCATTGAGTTGTTAAGGATGAGTTAAAAAACGTTGACGCTTGATTGGTGAGCCCAACCCCTTAACATTTCAAGATATAACCTTTACAGACATATATCAGTGGAATGTTGGGTAAAATATCCGAAGTTATGAAATACACAAGTAACATAGACCAAGTATGAATAAGAAAGCACGGAAAAGGAGGAGCAAAAGGAGAAGTAGCCATGGACATCAGAGAAAGCGAGTTTCAAAAATATAATGTAAAACAGTTGATGGGGGGAAAATATATCTAAGGATAACATCAAAGCATGACGGGGATTTTGGTACCACGTGGAAGAGGCATCATTGTCTGGGCGTCATGGAGAGGACAACAGGTAGATTTATAGAACAAGGGGAAAAGACGTATGTCACAAACAGGAAAAACACAGCATGTGGAGGAAAATTAGTATTAGCATAAAAAACATCTGGTAACCTCTACAAGTCAAGTCAAGTCAAATTAAGCTTTATTCAAAAGCACATTAGTGTATAATAAAAGCTTCATAATACAACATATCTAATATAAAAAAATATTACGTTAAAATAGAAGAACAGATCACTAAAATGAAGAAATAGAAACCCAATGAATAAAAACGACATAGTCCTCCTCAGCGGACAGTGGAGTATCTACAGCTGCTTCCTATGTCTTAACACAGCCAATAGGTATCGTGACAGTACAACACATATGTACAAACTCTGTAACATTTGAAGATAGGTAAAAGCTGGGTGACATTGTACGAATACAAGTTGTTTTAGCAGCAGCTTGATGAGACATTTTCGCAGCTCTGTATAAAACAAACAGAAAAACAGAATATGTATGGTACTTTGCTTGGAAACATTGTCACATGGGCATGGCGGAAGATCAGAGGCCCAATTGTTGGTGCTTGTAAAGCTTGTTAGATGATGAAAAATATCCAACCTAAACCTGGTCAGGACAAATCTGTCCCGATTATTGATTACATTGGCTAGGTATGGTTGCACATCATAACTTGTCAAGATTAGCTGGTTTTTCCACACAGTGGGTTTCATGATCTCAGAAGATAGCCTCAAATCTTCAAGTAAGGAGAAGCATTTTAGTTTAAGGGCTTTTCTTTGGATACTGATGTTAAGCTCTGGATGGTCACAACATTCAGGGTGGCCTATTTCAGCCAAAAAGTCACGCACATATCTAAGCCAAAGAATTTCCAATGCTGACGGAGATCTCAGTCAGTCCTCTATTACAGCAAAATTAAGCATAGTGTGCTCCAAGGACCAGATCTTGTGCCAGAGGAAAACTGTCTGGACATTAATCAAATCAGTGGTCAAATGTGCAACTCCCAGTTCAGAGTGACACAAATATGTAGAAATACTTTTTGGGAGGGCAAGAAGATTCCTTAGAAAAGAATTTACTACGTGCTGCAATAGTTTGACATTTCTTGTAACCCCAAAGCTCAAACCAGTATGTGGTAGTTGGTCTACACTTGCCATTATATATGTGCAACATTTCCCTTTGATGCTTTATACTCCTAGCAACATCTAACAGAGCTGTGGTACTCTTAACAAATTGGAATCTACTTGATTCAATTGAAATAGACCAGCTCCCGTCTTTACTGAATAAAATGCCTAGATAAGAAAATGTGGGTGTACAAAGTATCTTTTAGCCCTCGATAAAAATGTCTCGACAATGTGAGGACCTGTTCCAAAGCTTCATAATAAAAGTTTTACTAATGTTTATTTTTAAACCCAATCCCTGCATGAACTGGACAAATTCATCTAATGCTCACTGTAAATCTAATGGAGAACGGGCCATTAGTACTGTGTCCTCTGCATATAGCAATGCCGGGATTGGGCGCTGTCCTATTTCGGCTAGATCTGTACACTTATTTGCAAGGGTGTCACCAAGGCTATTGTGATAGAGATTAAACAAAATTGGGAATAACACACAACCTTGCCTTACACCTCGTTCTATCGGAAATTATTAGAAATTCCATAAAGGATTCGGCCCAAACCCAGTGCATACAAATCTCTAATGAAATTAACAATAGAGTGATCTACTTCCATACTGTATACAAAACAATAGGAGAGAGAAAGGGATTTCCACTGTGTGGAGGGGAGTACTCCTGGTCCCCTTTTCCATACAAGTAAACAAACAATAGGAGGAGTATCACCAAGAGACCACTCAAAGTCTCAAAGTTTTGGGAGAAGTTGCACAAGAAGGGAAATTATCCTTTTTTAAGCAGACCCCTCACTCACCAACCTAGTTGGTGACATGCTTCATCATCGAGTCCCACCCGAATAGCCGAATGCCATCCGGGTGTGCTGCGATACCTGATTACAGTGGAGCGGGTTGTTTTTGTGTGTGTGAGTGACAAAGTGGTTTGGCAAAAGCCAAACTCCCTTCTTTAATAAGCACATACTTTCCAATTGATACGTTTAAATTGATAGCCTGTTCTGTAGTCCCCAGGTCTGGCCAGAATCCATACTGCAAGTCGAAAACCACACTGTTGGACTCTTCCCAGTCCTGCAATCTGCCTAATAAAATGTGTCCTGCCACGTTAATTAGTAAGTCCAGCTGAGAAGTCGGTCGATACTGTGCTGTTGTGGTTGCCTTTCTTAAATATGGGGACTATCAGAGATTCAGACCAGTTCTGTAAAAAGCCTTTACTATGACAGACCCTAAAAAGTAGAGTTAAAAGGGGGCCCCAGAGGTCGATGTTAAATTTAAATAAGTCAATAGGGATTCCATCAGGGCCTGGTGCTTTACAGCCTCTACTCTCTTTTAAAGCTATAACTACCTCCTCAAAGGTAAAATAAGGGTAAATCTGCTCAGGTAAAGGGAAAGAAGAATGAGAGGCAAGGCACACAGAGATATAACTGTTGGGGATGTAGAAGAAACCTCCTGTTTAGCGTTCAAGGTAGTGAAATGATAAGCTTACAAGTTTCCTCCTCCATGGCCTTTTTACGATGTATAATCGCAAATCTATAGGTGAGCCTATGCTCCTGCACTTCCTGGGCAGACCTAGGTTGTTTACCTAATGCAAGTTTTAGATTTCTCAAAGCTTTTGAGCAGGTAGTATTGAACCAACCATCTTTCTCAGGTCCGGTTTTATTCCTATTTGTAGTAAGACCTTAAATAATAAAAAAATGTATTTGCTCAAAGGCTATAATAATTTTGTCAGCATCTACATTCGTGTCTACACAGGTATCAAAAGCCGTGTTCTGTTTGGAAAGTAATTGTTCTAAAAAGGTACTAGGGTTAACAAAGGACCATCTTAAGGCATACCCATTATACCGTGAGATCTCAATGTTCCCCATAGTAGGCGGACATGGAGTATCCCTCTGTTGGGAAAGCAGATTAATATTAATTTCATTTCAATATCTTTATTCGTATACAAATATATATATATATATATATATATATATATATATATATATATATCACTGAAAAAACCATAGGTTATAGACCATATATAGTTAGGAATTAGCATTTACCAAACCTTGAAAATTCACTGAAAAAACCATAGGTTATAGACCATATATAGTTAGGAATTAGCATTTAAAAAACCTTATTTTACTCACACAAAACCATTGAAATTCCATATATAGTTAGTTATACTAACTATATATCGCGCACCCGCAATCCACTGCTGATGATGTCACATATTACATCATTCATGACATGGTCAGTGACATCACTGATGACATCACTGATGACATCTCAAATGACATCACTGATGACATCACTGATGACAACATCCAGTGACTGTATGTTTCTGTAAAGTTAAAATATGTCTTATATATTGAAGAATGAGTGGATGTATAAGTGTCTGGATGATGTATTTAGTAGGTGCATGACTGACTGTATAAGTGAGTGATTAAATGTGTCTCACTGAGTGCATGGGTTAGTGACTAAACTGTTTTAAATTGTGCACCATTGTGTCTGTTGTTTTGTAATCTGATGCATGTGTTGATCATTAGCTATATGACTAACTATATGGGTTATTGATTAGTTGGCCAAGTATTTGTATGGGAGACTGAGTGTGTGTGTGGGTGTCTGGGAGGTGTATGACTCTGTGCATAGATGTGTGAGCAGTTGATTCACTAGATGTATGGGTTCAAAAGTGCATGTGGAAACAGCTGTATGGGCGGTTTACTGTGTGCATGAGTGTATTGGTGAGTGAATGGATATCTCAGTGCTACATGTCAAAGTAAGTACATATGTAAAACCCAGTACATGTGGTAGTTGACATATATAAATAACTGTGCATAAGAGCCAGTGAATGTGTGAGTGGCTGTATGGATTATTGTGAACTTGTATCAGGGATTGTATAACAGAGTAAATATGTGTTATTATATGTTTCAATAAGTAAGGTGTGTTTAACTATATAGTTGAGGAAATGGAGGTGTGATTGATTCTTTGCAAGACTGATTAGGTGTGTGAGTAACTCCATGGATGAGTGACAGTCTGTGAGTGTCTGTTTACACTGAGTGTATCTAAGGTTATATTAGAGTCTGAAGAGGTTCATCGTATCATCACATGAATGATGTCATGAGTAATGTCAAATGAGATGTCATCAGTGATGTCATCACTGATGTCATTTGAGATGTCATCAGTGATGTCATCAGTGATGTCACTGACCATGTCATGAATGATGTAATATGTGACATCATCAGCAGTGGATTGCGGGTGCGCGATATATAGTTAGTATAACTAACTATATATGGAATTTCAATGGTTTTGTGTGAGTAAAATAAGGTTTTTTAAATGCTAATTCCTAACTATATATGGTCTATAACCTATGGTTTTTTCAGTGAATTTTCAAGGTTTTGTAAATGCTAATTCCTAACTATATATGGTCTATAACCTATGGTTTTTTCAGTGAATTTCATAGGTTTTTTAATAGCAAATCTTTATAAAAAGAATACATTTGAAATCGAATTTTATATTTTATAATTTGTAAAAAAAAATTTTATATTATTTTTGGTGCGCTCCCGGGGCGCGGACAGGTGAACGCACGGGTAAGCGCAATCTTGCGGCGCGCCCCGGGGCGCGTACTGATGCGCGTCCCGGAAGCGCTATTGCCACGAACGAAAACAACATCGTGACGTATCGCGTAGCCGCCACGCCTTGCGTCATAAGACACGTATCGCGTAGCCGCGAGATGCGTCTTATGACGCACCGCGTAAGCGCACCCGGAAGCGCATACGATCGCGCAACGTAACCGACCTGATGCGCTTACGATACACCCCCGGGACGCGCCCCGGGGCGCGTAGCGTAAGCGCGTCAAACCATGTGACTTTAAAATAACACTTTTCATTGGTTCAGAACTTTTTTTTTCCAAATTGTGTGAAACCCACCCATTTCTCTCACTATTGCTTTGTACTTGGAGAGAGCAAGAGCTGTTCTGTCTACTCTATCTCCTACTTTTCTGATCTGAAGCAATGGCTGCAAGAGAGTCATCCAGCAGTGATTCAGATGGATTTTTAGATGCGGACCCTCCTCAGCAAAAGAAAAAAACCCATTTCATCTGGAAATTTTACGACATCCCTGAAGGACAGAAAAAAGTCAACGCTCCCAAAGTAACCTGCAAAATATGTGGGAGTAGTTTATCCAGAGGCAATCCTCTGAAAAAATATAGTTTTGGGAATGCTAATTTGATCAGGCATGTGAAAAGAAGACACCCTAACAACTTTGCCAGGGAGAGTGTCAGAGAGCTGGCACGGAATGTACCCACAGATGGCGGCAGCACCTCCACTGGTGGAGCAACACCTTCGGGACCACCCCGTGGAAGAATGGTCCCTAACATTCAGCCGGTGTTTGCAGGCATAAAATTTTTGTGCACGGAGTGTGACGAACTGCTCTGCTATGGGGAGCAGAGTGTTGAACTCATTGCCCTAAAGAAACAGCAACACCGCTGCTCTTCCAGTCCCTAAATTTTCTAATTTTTTTGCTCCTGTTGAGCAGTTTTGGAATCCTTGTTTTTGTTTTTCCCTTGACAAAAATCCCAAAAAATATAAAATTGTTTTAAAAAGTCTAAAAAAAATATAAAACAACAAAAACAAAAAAAAATATATAAAACAACAAAATCAAAAAAAAAGTTCTTTTCAGAACTACCTCCAATTTATAAAAAGAAGCTTTTTTTTTTTTTTTTAAAGTCTGTCATTTTTAATCTCCATGGTACGCTCCCCCGTACGCTCCCCGGTGCGCGTACCGGGCGCTCCCCCCCCGCGAAAATCGATTTTTTTATTTATTTTTTTTTCACCCGCGGGAGCCTTTTATGGCCCCCACATCAAAAGTAGGGGGTCAGGGGGGTGTACCCTGCCCCCTTTTGCTCATTTCCCCCCTTTGATTCTTGCCACCTCTTGTGTCTCAATCCTACCGAGACACAAGATGGCGGCGGCTGCGGACTGTTTCGAATGTTTACAGACACCCGAGAACCAATCAGCTTGCTGTGCGCAAGTCGCGTGGCGCGCCTGGAGCGCTCCCCGGTACGCGTACCGGGCGCGGCTCTAGATATATATCTTTTTTTAAACCTAATTTACTCAAAATTCACAGGACCACATATCTTGAGACCTAGCAAAGGCACATCGGGCAAACAATATCTACAATTTTGCCAAGTTTCGTGGAAATCCATTCAGCCGTTCGAGCTAAAAGTGAGGCCAACCGCCCTATGGAAAATTGCATGGCAAAAACACGTTTTGGGACCCCCCTTTTTTCTTGGCCCCCCCTTGACGACCCCCCAAATTTTCAGGGGCTGCTCAGAAACAAAATGTTCCATTTTCCTGAAAATTTCAGCCAATTCCGTCCACAAACGCCAAAGTTATTAGACATAGAATTTTCAAAAATCCCATAGAGAACAAATCCTAACCATATATACCTACTGGCGACCGCCAGTAGGTAATATATATATATATATATATATATATATATATTCACAGAAAAAACCATAGGTTATAGACCATATATAGTTAGGAATTAGCATTTACAAAACCTTGAAAATTCACTGAAAAAACCATAGGTTATAGACCATATATAGTTAGGAATTAGCATTTAGAAAACCTTATTTTACTCACACAAAACCATTGAAATTCCATATATAGTTAGTTGCACTAACTATATATCGCGCACCCGCAATCCACTGCTGATGATGTCACATATTACATCATTCATGACAAGGTCAGTGACATCACTGATGACATCACTGATGACATCTCAAATGACATCACTGATGACAACATCCAGTGACTGTATGTTTCTGTAAAGTTAAAATATGTCTTAGATATTGAAGAATGAGTGGATGTATAAGTGTCTGGATGAAGGATTTAGTAGGTGCGTGACTGACTGTATGAGTGAGTGATTAAATGTGTCTCACTGAATGCATGGGTTAGTGACTAAACTGTCTTAATTTGTGCATCATTATGTCTGTTGTGATGTAAACTGCTGCATGTGTTGATCATTAGCTATACGAGAGGCTATATGTGTTATTAATTGGTTGCCCAAGTATTTCTAAGGGAGATTGAGTTTGTGTGGGGGTGGCTGGAAGGTGTGTGACTCTGTGCATAGATGTGTGAGCAGTTTATTCACTAGGTGTATGAGTTCAAGAGTGCATGTGGAAACAGCTACATGGGCAGTTGACTGTGTGCATGAGTGTATTGATGAGTGAATGGATATCTCAATGCTACATGTCATAGTAAGTACATATGTAAAACACAGTACATGTGAGAGTTGGCATATATAAATAACTGTGCATGAGAGCCACTGAGTGAGTGGTTGTATCGATCATTGTGAACTTGTATCAGGGATTGTATAAGAGAGTAAATATGTGTTAGTATATGTTTCAATAAGTAAGGTGTGTATAACTGTATAGTTGAAGAAATGGAGGTGAGATTGTTTCTTTGCATGACTGACTGGGTGTGTGAGTAACTCCATGGATGAGTGGCAGTGTGTGAGTGTCTGTATACACTGAGTGTATCTAAGGTTATATTAGAGTCTGAAGAGGTTTATCGTATTAGCACAAGAATGATGCCAAATGAGACGTCATCAGTGATGTCATCAGTGATGTCATTTGAGATGTCATCAGTGATGTCATCAGTGATGTCACTGACCATGTCATGAATGATGTAATATGTGACATCATCAGCAGTGGATTGCGGGTGCGCGATATATAGTTAGTGCAACTAACTATATATGGAATTTCAATGGTTTTGTGTGAGTAAAATAAGGTTTTCTAAATGCTAATTCCTAACTATATATGGTCTATAACCTATGGTTTTTTCAGTGAATTTTCAAGGTTTTGTAAATGCTAATTCCTAACTATATATGGTCTATAACCTATGGTTTTTTCTGTGAATTTCATTGGTTTTTTAACAGCTAATATCTGTAGCTGTAAAATGTATTCTTCTTTAAATCCAAAAATATATTTTATATGTTTATGAATAATTTTTTTTTAAATATTTTTTTTTCTTCGTTCCCGCTTCGCGAATCGGGAAGCTTCCCGTTAGCTGACCTTGATGCCGCGAAATAGACCGCGAGCCGGTAAACGTTTCTTTACCGCAAGTGCCGCGTTAGAAAACAACATCGTGACGCCTCCCGTCCGCATGACGTTTCACGTTGTCGCGTGATACGTCATATGACGTGCTACGTTAGCGAACTGGTACGCGAAGCGAGTCGCAAAGCGCAGGTTTCTGGAAGCAAACCGGGAGGCCCTGCAAAGCGCTTAACGTAAACACAGCAAGTCATGTGACTTGGTAATAACACTTTTCATTGGTTCATTTCACTTTTGGTTTCCTAATGATGTAAGACTAGGTCATATAATCTAAAATGAACACTTTTGATTGGTTGAGAACTCTTGTTTTTCCCAAATGATGAAAATCCCTCCTTCTTTCCTCACTCTGACTTTCATCATTGTGAGAGGAAGACCCTTTGTGATCACTGAGCAATGGCTTCTTTAGTAGCTTCAGCTGGTGCTTCCCCACCACCTCCACCACATCCAAGGAAGAGTGGACCACCTGCTCAAGTTGTAATTCAACAAGAAGAAGAAGAAGAGGAACAGGAGGACGAGCACGAAGAGAGGCAGTTTTTGCCTGAGCAGCCCAGGACGTCTCACCGGAAAGAAAACTTCATTTGGCAATTTTTTAAAATTCCCAAAGGTCAGAAAAAAGTAAATGCAAGATACGTAACTTGCCTTATATGTCAAGATAGACTGTCCAGAGGGACCGACAAAAAATACAGTTTCGGAAACTACACAATGCATCGCCATATGACTAGGTGGCATCCTAACAACTACAGTGCTGCACAGTTTCGGAACGACCTAGATAATCTCCCTATTATGGCCAGAAGATCTGTTGTACCGGAAGTAACGGGACCAGAGGGCAGGGAGATGGTGCCAAATATACAAATGAGATTTGGTGATGTAAAACACATCTGCGCATTTTGCGATGGATTCATTTCCTACGGAGAAAAAAGCATCACTCTGATCAACAGAGCTATTGACTATCATATGCAAGTTTGTCCGAAACGCCCAAAATAATAAATACTTCTTTTTTTTGTTTTGTTGCTCCTGTTGAGCCCTTTACAATGAATCGTTTTCATTGCCCCCTCCAAGAAAAACCCCAAAAAATATAAAACTGTTCCGAAAAATTCAAAAACAGTAAAAAAATGTTCAGAAAAATAAAAAAAAAAGTTCTTTTCAGAACTACCTCCCCGTTATTAAAAAATTGGTACAATATTTGGAACTGTGCCAACCTCTATTTCTCTTAGTTCGCTTCCTAGTTCGCTCACCGGTACGCGAACCGGAAGCGAACCAAAAACAGTAAGTATAAGGGAAGGAAACAGACACTTATGTTAAAAGAAACACAGCTATAAGGGAGTAAACTAGAGATACCATTACCCGTAATCCACTGCTGATGATGTCACATATTACATCATTCATGACATGCTCAGTGACATCATCAGCAGAGGATTGCGGGTTTTTTGGCAACATGCCTTATCCACGGTTTAATAACGCTGCCTTTTGCTTTATATAAGTTTTCAAATTGTATGAAATATATACCAATAGGTCGTTATGAACCTTTAGGTAGTGCTTTTCTTCATGAGGTCTGGTCGCTTCCATACACATACAGATGTTTCAAAGATGATCAAGAAGTTTATCTGAATGGAGAGGAATGCACTGAGACGCCAGATCATTCACTAATGTGTAGGCACATACAGTTACACGGTTCATGCAACAAACACCGACCAAATATGGCTTGCGTGTTGCAAGGCACGCCAGTTCCTGCTATCATCCCCACGTTCAAGTTGTTGGAAAATGGTAGTTATTTGATGCTCAATAATGAAGATTGTTCTGAGTTAATTAAAAGTATTCCTTTTATCGTAACAGTAAGTGAACGGGTTATTTGCTGCAGAAATGTTCTATTTCCTCCCACACATGAACATAGGGAGTTTTCAATCTGGCCACAAATACCAACCTTGGGACACGTTTCAACGGCATGGCAAGAATAAGAGCTCTTTTGTCTCAGAGAGAGGTGGCCTTGAGTTCGGCCCGTGAAACTTTCGTACTTCACATAGCGAACACCCATACAGAGGTGCACACCCTTTTCAATTAAGATTTGCCTTTCAATTTCAGCAACATGTTTCCGACTATCTTTAACGCATCCTCCACAAAGTCCCTGGCACACTTTTTTAAAGTTGTTACCAGTGGTCTCGTGACTTCATTTGAGAAAATCTTTGGAGTCATCCCTGCTTCCTTTCATTGTATTTTCTGCACTCTGGTTCGTAGATTGGCATTTTTACTTGCATTACCAGCGGACGCTCTTGTGCTTTTTTACATTTTTAAATATGGATGTCCCTCCTATGCAACCTCCGACCCTGCAGCTGCTGACACTGTTCCGCAATCGCATGCTAGAATATTATGGCACAATGCCGTTGGCGATATTAAGCACGGCATATGGATTATCTTTTCGGTTCTCCTACTTCACCTGTGTCCAGCCTGTATTTCACTGCCTGACCTGTGATTTCGATTGGGCCATTGATTTGTGTCTCTGCGGACCGGTTTCTCCTGACGTCGACTTTAATCAGCTGATGACTCCTATCATTACTCACGAGTTGGTTTGTCCTGGCGAAAGGATTATGGCTGTGGCATTGATGCATGGACTACTTGGTCCCTGGAATTTACTGGCGGCAGCACAGTCTTTCTTGGAACAGAGCTTTCTTGAAAACCCACCGAGCTGTCCTCTGATGGTGATAGAGGATCCGGTGCTGGGAGAGCACGTATGTTCTTTTCCGCTTTTAAATTGGATGGCTGAACTGTTTTCGGATGAAGACGGTGACTTCCTATTGGAGGCTGTTGCAGCTTATTTTGCATACACAGTTATGTCATAGACCTTTTTCATGTTTGATATGCTGAGTACTAGCATTTCATTGACAATTCATTGACTTATTTGTCAAGTTTTTATTATTTACCTTGCCTATTGGCTTAAGACTCGATAAAGTACTTGGCTGTTTTATTTTTCTTTAGCATTAAATTTTCCTAGTTTTTAATGCTTTACCTTGCGGACCGTCCACATATAAACTTGCAATCTGCTCTCATGAGATGGCACTTCTATTATCTTATTCAGTTCGTTTCCGGATCATGAGGAGGTGTCATCTAGGTCCTGGATATCTTTACACCGTGTTAAGTTAGCATGGGCTCATTACCGGTTTAAACGCCATTTTTCCTTTTTTGCAACTTCTGCACACGACACTTAGTTGTTGCTTTAGCTTTCCACCTAGTAGTTCATCGTGGTTTACATGAGAATAATATGTTATTGGTCTACTATCTGCTTTACTTGTTAAACTATATCTGTACAGCGAGTGCTAAAGTTTCAAGAACAACACGATACAGAATTGTTATGAGGTCTGATCTCCACGACTTCATACTCATAACATAAGTGCAACTTCTGCCAATTCTGGGCATGAGGCGGGTTTTATATTGCTTTGCCGAACACACATACACAACAGTTGATGCGGTTCACATGAAGAGAGAGCTGGTGTATGCTGATGTGATTCCTTCAAATCTAAGACACTAAAGTATGGGCACGCCCTAAACCAACACAAAGAGACCTTCTTAGCAAATAATATAATATGTGTATTAGGGAGGGTGAGATATAAGCAGCCGCGGGCCGTGGAGGGAGTTACGATGGGGCAGGGAGGCGGGGAGGGGGAGAAGCAGGGTGGAGCCCTCTCTACCTTGCCCCTCCCCCTCCCCGCCTCCCTGCCCCACCGTAACTCCCTCCACGGCCCGCGGCTGCTTATAAGTGTTGCTAACTCTTATTCATTTACAGCATGTTAACATACTGTCACCATTCGCTTTTTATGTACTAGTAACTATGCTGGTAATTTTGCTACTGATAATATGTGTACTTGTATTCTCCACCCTGCTTCTCCCCCTCCCCGCCTCCCTGCCTCACCGTAACTCCCTCCACGGCCCGCGGCTGCTTATAAGTGTTGCTAACTCTTATTCATTTACAGCATGTTAACATACTATCACCATTCACTTTTTATGTACTAGTAACTATGCTGGTAATTTTGCTACTGATAATATGTGTACTTTTATTATCTAAGGTACTACGCCTGAGAAGACGGCATTAGTAAATAAACATTTCAAATACACATCTGTTCTTCTTAACTCCATGTTCTGGTTTCTAAGAAATCTATAACGACCGACTGTTCATGAGTTCCACGTATCCTGAGGTACTATAAGTTCATATTCTGGATTGTCTAAACATTGAGAGTTTGTTATATCCAATGTGACACTGTACCTAGCTTGCTAAGGAGTTTTTGATTACTAACGTGAGTTTTGGGACACCCTAATTCGCCGAGGTTCCAATCCTCTGTCCACAGTTCTGTGTGAGAACAGAAACCCTGCGACAGGGGCACCCCCGACCCTTGCTGGAGCTTCATCACACTTGCGATACAACTCCAGCAATGCGCCACCTTTACGGCACAGATACATCACGCATCTGTGCTGTTTTTGCCCCATGATGCGCCGCATTGTAAATGCAGCACACCATAGGTGACGGAACAGCGGCACAAAATGACTAACACATCCCTGGTGATGCGCCAGTCATCATAAATGTATCCCTATGCTTCTTATCTTGTTAGAGATGAACCGCCATATGTATCATCAAAGTTATTTGCATTTCCTAAATAGCGAACTTTAAGGAATAAATAGCGATTCTTTACCATTCCTAGTTTGCGATGAGCTATTTGCTAATTAGCCGAATGTAGCCCAATGAAGCCCAATGTAGCCCAATGTAGCCCAAAGATGGCCGCCAGACACACAAAAAAACAAATGTAGCCCAAATATCAGCCAGATGTAGCCCAACTATAGCCCAGTGACAGAATGACCAATCAGCTTCGCAAACCTCCGTTACGCGAAGCGGAGCGCTGTTACAGATATATATCTTTTTTTGAACGTTAATTTCTCAAATCCACTGGAGCACATATATTGAGACCTAGCAAAGGCACATCGGGCTACCAGTCCCTAATATTTTGCCAAGTTTCGTGCAAATCCATTCAGCCGTTCAATTATTATTATTATTATTTTTTTTTGCCCCGCGGGGCCCTTTTAAAACCTCCACATCAAACCTAGGGGGTCAGCGAGGATCTACTATGCCCCCTTATAGTTATTTCCCCCTTTGTTTTGACCTCCTCTTGTCTCTCGATCCTACCGAGAGACAAGATGGCGGCCGCTACGGACTGTTTGGAATGTTGACAGACGCCGGAGAACCAATCAGCTTCGCTTCACAAAGCTCCGTTGCGCGAAAAGTCCGCGAACCAGTGCGCTGCCCGGTCCGCTGTTACAGATATATATCTTTTTTTAAACGTTAATTTCTCAAAATCCACTGGAGCACATATATTGAGACCTACAAAAGGCACATCGGGCTACCAGTCCCTACAATTTTGCCAAGTTTCGTGCAAATCCCATTCAGCCGTTCGGGCTAAAAGTGAGGCCAACCGCCCTATGGAAAACTCAATGTTAAAAACACGTTTTGGGACCCCCCTTTTTTCTCGGCCCCCACTGGACGAACCCCCCCAAATTTTCAAGGGCTGCTCAGAAACAAAATGTGCCATTTTCCTGAAAATTTCAGCCAATTCCGTCCACAAACGCCAAAGTTATTAGACATAGAATTTTCAAAAAACCCATAGAGAAAAAATCCTAACTATATATACCTAACCTACTGGCGACCGCCAGTAGGTAATATATATATATATAATATATATATATATATATTCACTGAAAAAACCATAGGTTATAGACCATATATAGTTAGGAATTAGCATTTAAAAAACCTTATTTTACTCACACAAAACCATTGAAATTCCATATATAGTTAGTTGCACTAACTATATATTGCGCACCCGCAATCCACTGCTGATGATGTCACATATTACATCATTCATGACATGGTCAGTGACATCACTGATGACAACATCCAGTGACTATGTTTCTGTAAAGTTAAAATATGTCTTACATATTGAAGAATGAGTGGATGTATAAGTGTCTGGACGAAGGATTTAGTAGGTGCATGACTGAATGTATGAGTGAGTGATTAAATGTGTCTCACTGAGTGCATGGGTTAGTGACTAAACTGTCTTAATTTGTGCATCATTATGTCTGTTGTTCTGTAAACTGCTGCATGTGTTGATCAGTAGCTATATGAGTAACTATATGGGTTATTGATTGATTGCCCAAGTATTTGCATGGGAGACTGAGTGTGTGTGTGGCTGGATGGGAGGTGTGTGACTCTGTACAGATCAATGTGTACTTGTATCAATGATTGTATAAGAGAGTAAGTATGTGTTAGTATATGGTTGAAAACGTAAGGTGCTCTATGTTTAACTGTATAGAGTAGAAAATGGAAGTGTGATTGATTCTTTACAGGACTGACTAGGTGTGTGAGTAACTCCATGGATGAGTGGCAGAGTGTGAGTGTCTGTATAGGTGTATGAGTGCATATGATTGTGTTGTAAACATGAGTGATTGTATGTATGAATGATTGTATGGGTGAATGAGTGAATGTGTGTGTAGACGTAGGAATCAGTGAGTACGTATGTAGTAACTAGTATTGGTGTGTCAATGGTTTCAAAAATTATACTCTGTTTTTAACACTGGGTGAAACAGAGGTTATATTAAAATGTGAGGAGATGCATTGTATTGTCACATGAATGATATCATCAGTGATGTGGTCATTGATGTCAAATGAGATGTCATCAGTGATGTCATTTGAGATGTCATCAGTGATGTCATCAGTGATGTCACTGACCATGTCATGAATGATGTAATATGTGACATCATCAGCAGTGGATTGCGGGTGCGCAATATATAGTTAGTGCAACTAACTATATATGGAATTTCAATGGTTTTGTGTGAGTAAAATAAGGTTTTTTAAATGCTAATTCCTAACTATATATGGTCTATAACCTATGGTTTTTTCAGTGAATTTTCAAGGTTTTGTAAATGCTAATTCCTAACTATATATGGTCTATAACCTATGGTTTTTTCAGTGAATTTCAATGGTTTTTTAATAGCAAATATCATAAGCTGTCGAATGTCAAGTACGTGGTAAGAATTTTTTTTTTCGTGTTTATGCACACTGATCTGCTTTGATTGCTGCCCCCCACCCCTCATTTCTATTAGGAGTACTCTCTCTTTGCAGATAGTGAAGGGTAGTTAACGCAGCCTTTCCCCCTTTGTAATCCGTCGTGCCTGCTTCTCTCTCCATTTGATTGATTGTTCTCTTTGGTTCATTCTCTATTTACAAACAAGCACAGAGTCGCAATACTCTGTTTAGTCTTTGCAGATAGCGAAAAATCGTGTAAAAAAACAAAAGGAATCGAGCAAAATCAGTAGGCCACTAATGGGATCTCTTTTGACCTCGCTAAAATAGAAACATTAGGAACAACCTGTTGAAAATAGCAATGCGTATGTATATAAGCGGCGTTCATTTGTGTTCACAGTACCCCTTGTTGATTGTTTCAATCGAGCATTGAATTGTTCGAAGTTAATTCTCTTAACGATCTTCTCTACCTGCAAACGAGGAAGAATAGGAATATTCTATCTCCCTTTGCAGATAGTGAAGGGTAGGTAACGCAAGCCTTTAACACGTCGTACCTATTTCATTCCTCATTGATTGATTGATTGTCCGAACATTGACTGTTTGGGAATTAGTTCTTTTTGGAGGTATTCCCTGTTTGCAAATAAACGTAGGAAAATCTTTGCAAGTAGTGAAAGGGTACGTAATGCGGACCGTTCTCCCCCGTTGTAATCTGTCATGCCTATCTACTCCCCACTGATTGATGCACCTTTTTCACCCGGACCATTTACTAGAGATACGTCATCTGGCCCGACCAGAGAGCACCCCTAGTGAAAAGGACATATGCAATAATAACGAAGTGATCACTGTATCCTGTTAACAGAAACTTTACCATGAAACAACCTGGAAAGAAAAAAATAGGAAAACGAAAATCAGTAGGCCACTGATGAACATGAACTTTTATTAAACAACGAACAAAGAAACGATAACATAACGTAATGATAAAACCTATTAATGTCCTAGAAACAAGAAAACGTTAAAATATGCCAGTGGTGAGAGACCAGAAAAACAGTAAGAGAAACCAAATCACCCCTCGCTGTCCCACCGCCTGCCACGCCAAAAAAATCGATAGACTAGGGAAAATGCAAGTCAGTAGAACATCCACCCCCACTCTGGAAACTTCCAAGGTGGGGCAGGGTTCCGGCTACGCCCAGCCGGGAACAGCCCATATAAGGCAGGTCCTGCTGCCGCGCCTCGGCCAGGAGATCCTAACGTAGGGTGTAGCCGGAGGAGAGGCCGAGACCAGCGGGACCCGGCCAGGGGATTGCCTTTACAACGCTGAACAGTTGCAGGGGGGGGGAATGTCTCCTCGACCCTCCCCTCTCTCTCCCAGTCCGGCCGCGGTGGCCCTTGAGAGTTGCAGGTAGTCCCGCCACATGCTCTTCCGGTCCGACCACCAACGGTCGGGGGGCCGAGGCCGACGGGATCCGGCTGCAGCCGATAAACCAAGAAACCCGTTCATGGGGCCAGAGCCAGGGGCGTCCGGCCGACATCCACCGGAAGCCCGGCCCGAAGACGGACGGGACACTTCTTTCTTTTATAATGGCTGCGACAACACTGGAGGGGGATGTCTTGCACATGCCTCCGACCCCCCCCTCGTCCTCATCGCCTGGTCCGG
This sequence comes from Lissotriton helveticus, assembly GCF_964261635.1. NCBI lineage: Eukaryota > Metazoa > Chordata > Amphibia > Caudata > Salamandridae > Lissotriton > Lissotriton helveticus. Next base: position 219,440,082 of record NC_136059.1, on the reverse strand, counting down.
CCATAACAAATCTCAAGCGAGACGCCGTGGGGTGCACTGGGAGGGAGAGACGGTGCGAACAGGCCTCTCCCGCCTCCCCAGGTGGAGGCTTCCCAGCTGCACCCTCAGCGCTCCAGGCGGTGGCATCCTAACAACTACAGTGCTGCACAGTTTCGGAACGACCTAGATAACGGTTCTTCCACTGTGGCCATGCTGCAACGTCTCGCCCGGCAGGGTGGAGCCCGTCCGCTCATGTGACCCCGCGATCGCCGGTAGCTGCCGAACTCTCAAAATGGCTGTCGACCTGGCAAGAGCGGGCCCAACATAAAGAAATGGCCCGGTCACTGGTTGACTCCACCACCGTAGTCCTCCACGACCTTGAAGATTCTAGAGGAGCCGCGGGAGTCTCCGACCCCCGATGGGGAATGACTGCCATGATCGCCCGTGGAGTGACGAAACTGTATCCGCGGGACGTCGGCGCTCCCATGCTGGCGCCAGCCTCACTTTGAATTACTACAATCCTGCAGACCTCACTTCCGGTGAAAGCACAGTGTGACCCGGTAGGAAAAATTATTGCACCCCCTCCCCTTTTTGACTGATAGTTCAAACCACCGATCCTTTCCTTTGCCCTTTTAACGGAACTTTGGACTGCCTCCCCCTCTTTTACATTTTCTAGAGAAAACAAAACATTAACCACTACATTAGCATAGCAGTTGACACCAGAACTGTTTTCAAATTGAAACCAACAACATCTTCAACAGAATCCTTTTTGTTTCTGCTGTGACCCTGCTACAGCACAGGCATTGTCCCCAGCAGTAATTCTGCAATGCCGGTAAGAATAGCTGTGGTGCCTACTGGACTCACTCACCCCCGCGGCGCCCCACGCCGTTTTTTGCTGGGCGGCAACTTACTAGACATCACTTTCGTGCCATCTAGATTTCAGCGCGTTCTGCTGCCTTGGAACTATTCGCACAACAGACCGCTACTGACAAGAATATTTCATTATTGGTGCTGTCAATTTCAATAAATCTATTGGATAATTAAAAAGAAATTGCCACGGTCTCTTCGTTGTTTAAATGTTTTTACTGTTTTTGTTTTGTTGTATATATTTATATGTTATTAAAGTTTTATATTCCTACTACTTTGTTGGAGTGCTATATATTTTTAATGTGACACATAATTGTAAAAACTTTGATGTACAAAGAGTCATTCCTGGAATCTTCCGCTTCAGGCTCGGTCCCCTCCCCAATCACAATACAGGATGGTTTTCAGATAGTAGGAACGCGTGTGCTGTGACGGATCACATCGGGTGTGGGCCTTGATCTACTATAACTCCTTTGAAGAGGGGTGATTCTTTACAGCTGGGGCCATAAACTACATCTGCAGGGCTAGCTGATAGCCTAGGACCGGCCTGGACATTCGGACACAGAGGAAGAGGAGTGTCAGAGGGTGCGGTAGTGAATAGGGCGAAAGGGAGGTGTCGGGCGGGCACAGAGTGTGATTCTCAGGGAAGAGCAGCGCAGATGGGGGAAGGTTTATTGCCCATGCATAAGACAGAGAGCGGTGGTGACCAGTGCCTGGGGGAGATGCTTACGAGGGTGAGGAGCCATGCTACGAATCGACAGCATGCAGAGAGTGGGTCTGGTCAAGACATCTAAAATGGCTGCCGTGCACGACAAAAGTGTGGCATTTCAAAAAAGGCAAGATGGCGCAGACAATGTTTTTCAACACTTCCTCATTTCCTTCGAATCGAACGTTAACAGACGTTGGGGCATATTACCAAAGTTAAGCGATATTTATCGCTAACGATGCTTACCAACCAATTTTTTACCACTAAGCATCGTCAGAAATTATCGAAGATAAACCTTACTATTATCAAGGTTTATCGCAAATGCGATAATAAACGGCCGCAATGCATGAATATCGCTAAAAACTCAGCGATATTCATGCATTACCGAGCTAATACTCTTAGCCATGTTATCCACCTCCCATTGGATAACATGGCTAAGAACTGCTCAGGGCAGGTGTTACTTTTTGGAGATATTCGCGCTTAGCGCGAATATCTCCAAAAGTTGGTAATAGGAGATAGATATCTTGCATGTTGTAATGCAAGTTATTGTGGTATATGGAACTCATACCATAATCTCTCAGGAAAGCAGAAACTGATCCTTTTGGGACCGCCTAAAAAGGCCTAGGGGGTGAGGAGTACTCTACTTTGCCCCCTTTTCACGTTCCGAACTATTTTATTTTACTCTCTTCTGTAATTACACAAAATACCAGCGATAAGATGCATCGGAGACACACACTGAGAGAAAGGAGGCCGGAGATGAAGAAGACATGTCAAATACACATTGGAGATAATATAGTGGCAGAAGGGAAGTAAATATGAGTAAACTTACCATGTAACATAAAAATGTTGCACTCTATACTATAAGTCTCATTTTATACTACAATCACTTCGCTACAACCTCATAAATTAAAAATAAAAATAAATAATGTCTCAAACAATTTTTGATTTCTAAATATAAATTTATTCTTCAGAATTTTCTAAATTTGAAACAACTAGTAACATGTCCTCATCAGTAATTTCCTCTTCAATCATCTCATCTGGAATCTCCTCATTAAAAGTCTGCAATGATGATTCTTGTAACTCTATGGTCTCCAAACACTCGATAAATTCGCCATCAAGAGATTGATCAAAAAAATCATTCAAGTCATCTCCTCCTTCTGACAATATTTCATTATTGGTGCTGTCCATTTCAATCAATGTAGTGGAATCATTCAAGTCATCTCCTCGTGACAATATTTCATTATTGGTGCTCTCAATTTCAATCAATGTAGTGGAATCATTCAAGTCATCTCCTCCTTGTGACAATATTTCATTATTGGTGCTGTCCATTTCAATCAATCTAATGGAATCATACAAGCCATCTCCTCCTTGTGACAATATTTCATTATTGGTGCTCTCAATTTCAATCAATGTAGTGGAATCATTCAAGTCATCTCCTTGTGACAATATTTCATTCTTGGTGCTGTCCATTTCAATCAATCTAATGGAATCATACAAGTCATGTCCTCCTTGTGACAATATTTCATTATTGGTGCTCTCAATTTCAATCAATGTAGTGGACAATTCAAAAGAAATTGCCACGGTCTCTTCATTGTGAGCCATTTTATTTTGAAATTGCTTGCTGTAAATTGCAGAAAAAAATAATCACTTTCATTTATCGTTTTTAGTAATACATAATATAAAACTAACTTCATCAAGTATTTAGTATAACAGAAGGACTGCAAATAAATAACAGAAAACATTTTTCAAATTATCTTCAAGTGTACAACATAGTTCCCCTTACAAATTAACAACTCACCTTTTTAAAAGTAGCAGAAGTGTTAGTACTGTGTAAATCAAACACCAGAAATTCACCACCAAAAATTCCTCACAAATGTACCTCAGACAGTAGTATCACAAAATGGCTGTGGTTTCCTCTCATTTGACATATATACATAACCAATTAACTTTCATCACACACAAATACAAAACCAAAGTAACATTTTAATTGGTTCTAAATTTCAACACTTTCAAATGTGTTTTCCCCATGCAATTTTCCATAGGACATTTACATACGTCTACAGCCTGAATGGCTGAACGGAATTACACCAAACTTGGCAAAATGGTACATCAAACCTAAGAGGTCAGGAAGGATCTACTATGCCCCCTTATGGTCATTTCCCCCTTCGCTTTGGCCTCCTCTTGTCTCTCAATCCTACCGAGGGACAAGATGGCGGCCGCTACGGACTGTTTGGAATGTTGACAGACGCCGGAGAACCAATCAGCTTCGCAAAGCTCCGTAACGCGAAAAGTACGCGAAGCGGAGCGCTGTTACAGATATATATCTTTTTTTCAACGTTAATTTCTCAAAATCCACTGGAGCACATATATTGAGACCTAGCAAAGGCACATCGGGCTACCAGTCCCTAATATTTTGCCAAGTTTCGTGCAAATCCATTCAGCCGTTCGATTATTATTATTTTGTTTTTTTTTTGCCCCGCGGGGCCCTTTTAAAACCTCCACATCAAACCTAGGGGGTCAGCGAGGATCTACTATGCCCCCTTATAGTTATTTCCCCCTTTGTTTTGACCTCCTCTTGTCTCTCGATCCTACCGAGAGACAAGATGGCGGCCGCTACGGACTGTTTGGAATGTTGACAGACGCCGGAGAACCAATCAGCTTCGCTTCACAAAGCTCCGTTGCGCGAAAAGTCCGCGAACCAGAGCGCTAACCGGTCCGCTGTTACAGATATATATCTTTTTTTAAACGTTAATTTCTCAAAATCCACTGGAGCACATATATTGAGACCTACAAAAGGCACATCGGGCTACCAGTCCCTACAATTTTGCCAAGTTTCGTGCAAATCCATTCAGCCGTTCGGGCTAAAAGTGAGGCCAACCGCCCTATGGAAAACTCAATGTTAAAAACACGTTTTGGGACCCCCCTTTTTTCTCGGCCCCCACTGGACGAACCCCCCCCAAATTTTCAAGGGCTGCTCAGAAACAAAATGTGCCATTTTCCTGAAAATTTCAGCCGATTCCGTCCACAAACGCCAAAGTTATTAGACATAGAATTTTCAAAAAACCCATAGAGAAAAAATCCTAACTATATATACCTACTGGCGACCGCCAGTAGGTAAAATATATATATATATATATATATATATATATATATATATATATATCCATAAAAGTACAGACAGGCAACAACATATACAATAAAAATTAACCAGCAGCAGAGAGGTCATTTGAAAAATTCCAAATAAAAACTAGTCTTCCAGCAATACAATGTACATAGAGAAAACATGTTAAAGAAGAACAATTCATCAAGATGTTAATTTACCATGAATTAAAATTAATGAATATAAAACAGGTTGGGGTGAGCAATAATTCATGGGGGGCGGATAGACTTGTGAGTGGGCACTGCCACTGTAAAAAAAGAGCCCACCCGGAAAATTAGTTCATTATCTTCCAGGGCAATGACCTTCCCATAGGCGGCAGTATAATCAATCACAAAATTTGCTTTAAAATAAGGTATTGAGGAAAAGTGTTTTTCTGATTAGCATCATCTGTACCGGGACTGCATTGTTTTTTCATTGCCATCTTGTGTCAAACACTTCCACACGACCCACCTGGTCATTTCTGCTGATGCCTGAGGAAAATCTAAACTGACATGACAAAAACCATCTTGCAGCCTGCATTTCTGCCCAGGAACTATCGCACACCCAACCCCCTGTTCTTTCCAGTTCAACAGAAAGCCATGAGACATCCACGCCCTGTGTAAACAAGCTTGTTTTCCATCTCCTGCTCCCAGCCTGGTAAACATCCTTGTCACCGTGATCAGGTTATCCAGACAATGGTCTGACTGTTGGGCCCTGATCAGGGTGATTAAACAATGACTTGAAGGACCGGGCTTTGATCAAGGCAATTGAACAAAGACCTGAAAAACTGAGCCTTGATCAAAGCCAAGTAAACAATGATCTGTGTACCAAACCTTGACCAGGTCACTAACTACAAACATCGTCTGGATCTGGTTATCAACTGTAAACACTGCCCTGATTAAACAATGGTCTGACAGCCAAAAGACTGGGACGAAAAATATATAAAAGGCTTGTAAGCTACAGAGTGAAGTAGCAGCCTCCTGGGTTTTGTCTCTGACTAGCTTGGGACTCTGTTTAAAATAAATCTGGGTTCCTCCTGCAGACGAACGCTCCTGTGTCTCCTTTTACTAAGTATGGAAGGTATGGAAGATTTGGGCGGATCCCCCGCCACGGAGACCCAGTAAGTGGGTTATTCCGGTTCTTCAGTATCAAAAACCTTTTAGTAAATATTAAATAGCTAATATTAAATAGTAGCTACAGAAAAATAGAAAATTCAGCATAGATTGTTTATATTGACTATTGTACGGGCAAGGCAGATGATCGAGATTCGAATTATATCCTACTGGAAAACAAAGCATAAATGTCATAGTGTCAATCTTTAAGCGGAAAAGTAAACCCCTTTCCAAACGGCCAATGTGTTTTAAAAGGTAACCAGATGGAGCATGGGAGATGTTCTTGATACACATGTATCTTGCAACAGACGATTTCTTGGACTCCTTATAATACCTAACATTCCTGTAGGAGTATAAGGCAGTTTGGAGGGATTTTTTCCTAACAATACCAGGGTCTGAGGGCTTTAAAAATAACCGCTCATGGTTCACGCTCATTAAACTTTTGTGGACAGCGGCCAGCCATGGTATTAACATCCCCTATCACAGTTTAAGCAATCATATATGATCTCCCTAGTGAGTTGAGCTGCAGGGTTTTTCCAAACTAATACAAGGCGAGCCTTAATATAATCTTCAATGTATGGCAAATTAAATTTGCGATAGCAAGCATACTGTGAAGAGGAAATGGGGGCACCCAGGATTGAGTGACAGAATCTATTTTCTTCTTCCTGGATACCACCACAGTTAGTAAATCCCCATACTTCAGCGCCATAAGTAGCGATTGGGATACATTGAAGTTTAAAGATGTTGACGGTAGCAGAAACAACCTCTGTATTCCTTGGCTTGGGCAAACTGAGTATTATATCAGTAGAATTAGAATACTTTCTATGTCAATAGGCCACGTGTTCAGCCCCCAATCCATTAGAGGCAAAACCCAGTCCTAAATAAGGATGGTGGTGCTTTGTAAACTATTTGACTCTAAAACAATTGATGAATTAAAATACTTCTTCGATCCACATGCCATTAAAAAAGATTTTTTTAAATTGGTACATAAGTCCAAACTGGCCATAAAGTTGACAAAACCCTGCACCAAGGTGCGAAGAGCTTTGAGGTGCGGCCCATTAGGACTACATAGTCAGCATATTACAGGGCAGGAATTATGTTGCCATTAATACAGGGGACATGGTGGGTGAGTGTTACCAGGGATGTATTCAAATCATTGATATAGAGAATAAATAGGAGGGGGGCTAGGAAGCACCCCTGCCTAATCCCTCTCCCGACTTCAATATCTTTGCATACCTCACTATCCCTGCTAATACGCACGTCTTTGTGCAGATAAGCTAAAAAGTGTACAAGGGACTCGTCCAGACCGTAGTGTAAAAGAATATTCCAGAGCTGTGACCTGTTGACATAGTCAAAGGCCGACGTAAGATCCATAAAGGCTAAAAATATAGGCGTTTTGTTTTGCTATAGTATATTTACCAACAATCAAGTTGAGGTTAAGGCACTGCTCAACAGTGCCAATGTTACTTCTAAACCCTAACTGACAGGGATGTAAGATCTGATTTAGCTCGGCCCATGACCTAATCTTATTATACAGGCCCTCCCTAAAAGTTTCAGGGTGTTATCGATCACGGAGATCGGCCTGTAACAACTTGTATTTGAGCAGTCCCCTTTTTTAAAAATCTGTACAATAATGCTGGAGGACCATGTTTTGGGTAAAATTGAATTTGTTAGATTATTAAAAACGTTCAACAACAGAGGTGCCCAAAAGTCAGGCTGACTTTTGATACGATCAATGGGTAGGCCATCAGGGCCAGGGGCTTTATGGCACAGGCTCTGATCAATAGCCTCCTCCACTTCTGATAAATTAATCAAAACCCTAGTGGGGATTCCAAACTTGTTAGTTTGGATAGATGGGACTGAAGCTAAGTAAATCTTTGAAAAATGTGCTTCCCATGCCTCACTAGAGATATTACAACTGATTGTTGTCAAGGGATGTCCCAGGGTCTTTACCTGCTGACCAGAAATCCTTCCCGTTTTTTAGCGTGACTGCCCGGGCAAAAATGTCCCAGCAATCTCTTATAATTTCCTCTTTTCTGGCAGAGATAGCTAGTTTATAACGTTGTCTGAGGGATTTGATGAGCGAGCTATCTCTAGGTTTGCTAACAAGTGCCCTACGAGGGAAGAGGTGTGGCGCCACGGCCAGGGCGACTGACTCCGGAATCTGGGGATCACGGTTCGATCCCCAGCACCGGCGGCAGATTAGCCCAGCACCATGTGACTCTGGGCAATAGCTTGCTTAATCTTCCTGACGGCCCCCAGCGCCTAGAAACCCTTACGGGTGATTGTGCGCTTTACAAATGTGGATTTACTTACTTACTACGAAGAACTCTGTTAGCTGCGGAACAGTCAGCATCAAACCAACCTGGACCCGAGTGTGTGGGCCAAGACAACAGAGTTTTGACGCCCGAACATAGTTGTGTGAAGGCATCAATTGCCTTAAAATTGTGTTCCCTAAAAGATAGGCAAATATCGAAATAATTCAGGGTATGCTCTTACCATCCTTGCAAATAAGGCTTTGTTGTCTATACCACGCCAGGCTAGCCTAAGATTATCAGTGGAGAGGGACAAATCCCTTGCACCACACTCATGATCATGAATCAGCCTGGGAGCTAAACTTAAGGTTAGGTTGATGGGGTTATGATCCCCAAGAACAGTAGGCACTACCTCGACTTTTACCACATGATTTTCTAATGGTGCCGTAATAAAAATAAAGTTGATTGTAGACGCCGAGCCCCTCCCTCCATAGGTATGTTCTATGTATGTGGCTCTTGGAGACGTTACAGCAAGTTCCATCACATCTAAAAAATTATTGGAGCTTATAAGGTCTAATCATTGGGTGCCCCAGTTACATATTGGTACCTTGATAGTGGGGTGGATAGCTGAGTAAATGCTGCTTGGTAACTTAGCATTAAAATCACCCCCTAGACAAATTCCTGCAGAGTTAGTGACACGTTTAGACATCTGTAGGTTAGTAATGAAATCAAACAGGTTGATAAAATTCATATTGAGAACGTTCTTAAAATCATTATTATAAAAATTAATTAAACAGAGCGAAGTACCCATTTATAAATTATAGCCTGAAATTTGTCATTATCAGTAGCGAGTGCCCTTGCATTACCACCAGCTGTAATGTTGATCCAGATTGAAAGACCTCCTGCCGGTCGACCAAAATTTTGGGTAGAAGCCAGAGTGTTAAAACATTCAAACCCCTCCAAAAATAACTCCCTTGTAGCCCAAGTCTCCTGGAACATTAGTATGTCATGTTTTTGAACTAACTCCACCCAATCGGGCAGATTCATCTTAGACGCCAAGCCAGCAACATTCCAACTCAATATCTTAAGAATGGGTTCTAACTTAAGAGCAGTTGGAGTGTCTGGTTTACAAATTGGGGACACAATTAGGGGAAGAGCTGGCTCAGATGGTACTAGTGTGGTCAATGGAGAGCACAGTCAATCCTGACTGTCCAAACCCGATAAAAGCGAAAATCTATTGTGTAATAAGGGGGAGTTGCTTTAGGAAGTGTTCCGAAAAGTGATCCCCCCAAGGAAGGTTTGTAAAAATATCCCAGAGGTAAGGCCCATATGTTGGTGGGTGTGTTAGAATGGTCCTCCTGTGTCATTAGTAATGGTTTGACCACTGACGGATTACGAAAGTTGATTACTATGCAATCCCCTTTGATACTTTTTGTGGACTGCCCTACCCACCCAACTCTGCGCACCATGTCGATGTTATCAATAAATGACATTATGAACCCTTTGTGTTTAGATAACCAATCCACACTCTTATAACGTAGTTGGTCGCATGATTCAACTTGGTATGGCCTTAGGGGGGGGCACGTCCGTAAAAACCACTACATACGGACAAGAAGCCGGGGGCAGATTTAATCCCTCCCTGCTTCCAATAGACCCTGACAGAGATTTAATGTCAGTATCGCCCTCACGTGATGTACTACCAACTAAGTGAGTGTTAATCTGCGCTGCAGTGGGTATTTGGGCGGAGGTAATGTTCTGGGATGTGTCATTGACAGATATACTGTCTGCGTTACCATTTATAGGAATACTATTTACTGCACAATTGCCCTCTAGCGAAAAACACTTTTTGATTTTCTTACAAACATTGCATGAGGTAGAATTCGACACATGGGGCATGATATTAGGTTCAAAATTTAACACATTATTAGGAGGTGCAAATAAATATGTCCTCACAGACGTAATAGGTGCTGTGGAGCTGTCCTGGGTGTCCTGAGCAGTTGGAATCCTGTTAGATGACTCATGATGGGGCAAAGGCAGTAGTTCCCTTAAAGAGAGGCAAGGTGACTATTAAGTACGAATTTAAAAGGTTCAAGGACAGTGTCCACAATTCGGTTGATAGCATCTTCACCATGACTGTAGCTCTCTGGGTAAAACCGATCTATTTCAGTCTGAGTACTGATGGAGCGACAGAGTTCAACAGTTGGAGTGTGGCCATGGGCTACAACAGTCTATGGGTTTGGAAGGTTTGGGGGAACGTGTATCCATGAACTCAGGCCATAGCATTATACATTAGGGCGGGTAGGTTGGCTGGTAGGTTGCTTTCTCTTAGCGCTGTTGGCTTTGGTGGGCTTTATTTTTTGTTTTGCCCCAATGATCGCTTCACTGACCTTCGAGATATCCAGGGCAGTGTGCAATGTGCATGCTGTATTCTGATTGGCTGTGTGTTCCTAACGTAGTGTGACATCTGAATTTATGGTCTTTTTGAGACTGCATGCTCGTCCAACCAAGTGTGTTCTATTAGGGACATTCTCTTTAGACCACTGTGGTGTTGCTGCCTAACTGTTGGATCGATCTGGGTTTTCCTGTTTGCACATTTCTGACTTACTTGTTCCCCTACCTGTGATCTGCCAATCAGTTGCTTCAGGCCTATATCGTAGGGCCTACCCAACCACATATTTCTGACTCAGGGTTGAGGGGGAGGTCTCGTCAGAGGTTCAACAACAGAGATTCAAGTTCATTTTTATATGTACATATATCATGGTGTATATCATCATCGTATTCTCCAATATTAATATACCCCCTATAGTTGTATTTTCAACTATATCATTTACCCCATACTTCATGACAATCACATTATTTGAGGGCGATGTGTATTAGTGTTGTCTATTACTAATTCCCTAGTTACTTGAATTGTAACTAACTTGAGGACTTCGTTTTTGCATCCGGAACCCCCCACTTGTAGGAGACCCGGACAAAAACAGTACCAAAATGAAAATCAGAAGCAGTGACAGGGAAGTTCTGGTCGACCATGGGGGAACCAGGAAAATAAATCAGAAATACAGACCTGCAAAGGGGGACGTCCCTTCTTCATCATCACAGACCTCAAGTCCAGCACATACCGATGTTGAATCATCATAAGGCAGATGCGTCTAAATTCTTTCTTGAGAAAATTTAGACCGAGCTCAGTATCTCTGATCATTTTGAACATCTCCCACCTAGTTATTTGTAACCAGTGAGCATTCGCCTCCGTCAAGGCAAACTCGTCGCATTGTCAATAGGTATCCATCAAAACGCAGGTGCACCATTGCAGATCTGCTGCGTGCAGTATTGCCCCAGAATTTTCATTGGTGCCAAGTGGGATTGTACTAAAAAACAAAAGATTCCCTTTTGTTCTGTATGTTACTTGGCCATCCAATGACCCAACAGAGTTCACTGAGGCAGAATTATATCAAGGAGTATATAACCTAAAAAAGAATAAGTATTTCTGTTTCCTCTATACATTGTTTATAACAGATTTTTTATTTTTTAGAAATGTATATTTCAATACATTCACGAAATACTTATTTCGTGTTAGTACAACATTAAAATGAGACTTACATAGATTCAAATTTGTTTTGCACATCATCCTAATTTGTTAAAATATCATCATAATAAAATGTTGTCTCTTGTCTATCGTCTATGATCTCTCAATGTACATACCTACTGCTGTAATCCAAAAACATTTTAGGTATAGTTTTAAATACACATGCAAAAACCGAATCATAATGTCAGTTCACACAAAATGGATACAAATATTTCTTATGCAAAAAAATATCGACCACATAAAAAAAACTCTAAAACTTTTATTTAAATTCTCCATATACTCATTTTAAATAAACTAGTGTTGACGAGGTGTTTCGGAGGATTAGCAACTCAGATCCCCACCTTCTTCATGACGTATTCAAAATAAAGGTTTTCTTTGAACATGTTTAAAACACCTATATAGATACATGTCATGATTTCAAATATTACTCTGTTCAGTACACACTATTGACTTAATGGGTTGATACCCAAAATATCAATTATCCGCAATATCTATCTCTATCATTATATTTAAAACAGAGGTACCCAGATTGGAGAATCCTCTGGGTGTGTGCGTCATGCACAGCAGTTAGCTTCCTATGACACAATATCTGAACTCAGGTCATGGTAAAATCCAGCCATACATCACCTTTAAGAGTTTATGATGTTCTGCTTATCTTGTAGTCATATGTGTGTTTCCTGGTTGGGATAAAAACACGGTAGATTATATGGGGAATCACTATAATAAACCTTTGCTTCATAGGGTAAACACATACACTATGAGTCCCCTCTAGCTATAAGCCACTTACTTGGTTCAAGCCACTACGGGGTCTGAGATGAACATGTCAATTTTGCTTCCATCTATTGTTCCTGTGTTTATCACCTATTAAAAACCAAAAGGCAGTGTAATCACTATACAGATGAACGAATTATTTGATTGCCTCTAAAAATGCGCGACAGGGCGTTTTTATAACTTACCCCTCATGTCTTTCACAAAATTTGATCATTCATGGGTGATGAGTAGTCCTATTTTGTACTTTAGAGCAATTATCCAATTTTCAATAAACAGAAGTCCTCTTGTTTTATATGATTCAGGATTTCCTAAAGAGGTTGTTTTACAAGTTATGTATTAACCGTCACTCTGTAGATTAAGTTCAAATTGCTATTTATAAGGACACATCTGCACTAAAGATTGTCTCACAGTAATAATACTATTTGCGCATAGCGTTGCAGCTATTATATATATATTCTTATTCTTATCCACCAGAGGTAACTTACTAGTTATATACTCAAAGTAACCATTAATTCAGGTGTGGATCTCAATTCATTTATGCCTCTATTTAAAATAATTAAAAACATTGCAAAGACCAACTTACTATCTCTTTATCCATTGCCGAATGGTTTCACAGTGGTCAAAGAGCGACGTATTCAACCCCCCATTTAAAGACTTCATACCTTCTTCCAAACATACATCTACAGAAACTTTGTGATCTTTGAATTCTTATACCCACTTCCCTTCCTAGAATGCATTCAGGCATTCTTACCTCCCCACCAGAGTGCTTGTCCAGAGTTTTCAATTCTTAAGTTACTGAGTTGTATACAAGAAGTGTATAAATACGCTTCCAGAATGGAACACATAAAAGCACGTCCTAGGAAATTTCGGGGGCCATGATGGAATCAGACTTAGAAACTTGTTACTATTTCTATTATTGGACACGTCCTAAGTCCTATATCTACCCACTACTACCATATTACTCTTCAGATACCCTAATTTATTTAATAAATACTAATCCTAGCGTCTGTTACCAAAGCGGTGGCCATCTTTTAATGTAACTTCACTCATTGGGGCAGTCGTCTTTAAATGTAATAGAGTGATGTTGGGCTAATACTTCCAACATATATATATCTATTGCTTAAAGATTATTCCAATCTCGGTTACACTCATCGTCTTCATACGTTTTCTCATATCTAATCATGTATCCTTTAAATACAATTGGTAATGAAGGGTAATGTAGAATAGATGTTATAAATGTATTTTTCTTTTTCATATATACTTATTGTATATTATGTGCTATCTTCTATGTTAAATAGCCTTTTTTTCTAACAGAGATTTTAGCCTATTATTCTCTCTCACTCATCTCTATTGTTGAGCCCATGACTGTATGTACTGAATGTAGACATTAAAAACTGTTCTCTTTGCTTCCTCTTTTTCTCTAAATGGTGACCTCTGGCTGTTCCCTGCATTCTTTCCAAAATGAACCATTGAATTTCCTGTTCCTGATCCTTATGTTGATGTTTTAACCATTGGTGGTTGCCTCTTCCCTTCTAGTCACATGTACTTATCTTTCTCAGTGTCCCAGATTTCCTGATACAAAGTATTTATGACTCATTTCCCCTTGCATGTTCGAGATGAATGGCCCTGCACTGGAGATCTTTGTATGAGGACCACTTGTTATTAAAGAATACTGACCCAGATACGCTAAGAGAAATATTGGACCACAGGCAGAGGCAAGAGTAGAGAGGTTTGTGCACTGGTGATGGGGGTCTTGCTAGATCCAAGAACCTCTTATCAGGAGAATCTCAGGGCCTAACAGTGTCCTCCACTATGGTGCCCCTCCTGTGAATCCTGTACAGCTCGGTTTGAATGTCGCTAAGCTCAGGGAAAAAGTGCAATGCTGTGGGGTTGTTTTTATACCGGTCGATGTTTCCCACTAATCTATGGGATTCTAGTCTACTGTGTTGTATCTTGGCCCTAATCCTACATAGGTACAAGTGGATGAGACATGTTGCTTTTACAGGGGCTATTTCTTGTGATAGGTAAAGTCTGTCTGTGCCCATGGTATGGCGTATCAACGAGGAGACATAGCATGACCTAGCCAACATCAGGGTGCCCATGGAGGTCATGTGTTGGTTTCAAAACACAAGGGAGTTACCCTAGTTCAGAAAAAAGGGACGGGTTATAAGCCCCTTAGATATAAAAGAGATAGAAAAGATGTCTGGTACATGCAAGTCACTTTTCAGTTACTTTAAACCACATTTTTCAATATGACTGGATATCATTAAAATCTAGTATGAATTCATCTGTGAATGACACCTCTGCATACAATCAGGGATCCTCTAAACAAGGAAGTTATACCTGAGATGTAGTATAACCTGGTCTACCTGATTTAAACACCCTGCAGATGGAAACCTGCGAATGAATAATTAATAGGCCTCCAAAGATATCATACTGCTGATTTTTGATCAGTGGCTTTACAATTTTATAACATATCTGGATAGGACACCATCCCTACCAAGGCTTTTATTAGCTTGAATATATAATGGATGCCATAAAGGGTTTGCCTTTGTCAAATACAGATTCATCCTGTTAATAATTATGACATTTTTTACATTTGTGCTGAAGAAGGTGATGAGAATGATATTGTTTCAATGAAACGCAGCACCAACAGTTTTTATACAGACAGTTTTTATACAGATAGCTCTTAAGGAGTGGAGATGGCCTCCCTGGGTCCGGTCACTATGGAGGAAGTTCTGGCGGTTCTGGGCTCTATGAAGAGCGGCTCCCCGAAAGACCCAGCACCTATTAAATATCTCAAACAGGTGTCCTCTGCGATTGGCGGCCCTGTGACGGACCTGATAAACCTGTCCCTCGCCCATGGGGTAGTCCCCCCCAGTTGGAAAGGGGCGGTGGTTAAGGCCCTTTTGAAAAAGCCTAACCTCGATCCCGCCGATCTCGCCAACTTTCGGCCTATCTCCTTGCTGCCGGGTATCAGTAAGGTGGCTGAGAAGCTGGTGAACAGACGCCTCTCGGACTTCTTGGAAGCCAATTCCCTCCTGGGCGATTCCCAAACGGGTTTTCGTCCCGGTCAGGGGATTGACACTGCCCTGTTGGCGGTCGTGGAGAATGCTAGGAGCATGCTGGATTCGGGGGGATCAGTGGCAGTGATCCTCCTGGACCTCAGCGCTGCTTTTGACACCGTGGACCATCAGGTGCTTCTCCAACGGCTGTCAGGGGTGGGGGTCACGGGTCTGGCCCTCAAATGGTTCGCTTCCTTTTTGGAAGATCGTTCATTTGAGGTGTGGGAAGGCCATGAAAAATCATCTTCAACCCCTCTCCAGTGTGGTGTGCCACAGGGCTCTTCATTGAGCCCTACCTTATTCAACGTTTACATGGCCCCCCTGGAGAGTGTGGTACTGCCGCTGGGTATTAAAATCATCAGTTATGCTGATGATACTCAGCTGGTGGTAGGCCTCTCCCAGTCGGCGCACCATCCCGACCGGCTGCACACGTGTCTCGAGAAGATCTACACGTGGATGTGCAGCTCAGCCCTAAAGTTAAATGGCTCCAAGACGGAACTGATGCTGCTGGGGAACTCCTCTCCATCTCTGTCCCCCAGCAGCTGGCCAGACTGTCTGGGACCGGTACCCCCCCCCAAACAGGAGATCAAGAGCTTGGGGGTATGGCTGGAGCAGGACCTATCGTTTAAAACTCATGCCAAAAAGACTGCTGGCGTGTGCTTTGGCCTGCTCCGCGCAGCCCAGAAGATTCTGCCTCTGCTCCCAGTGACCACCCGAAGGCTTCTCATCCAGGGACTTATCATCTCGCGGCTGGACTTCAGCAATGCGTTATTCCTGGGTGCACCCGAATCTACCCTGAATAAACTGCAGCAAGTGCAGAACGCGGCGGCCAGGCTTTTGACGGGTCTCCCCAGGCGTCAATCTGCTCGCCCGGCGTTGAGGGCACTGCACTGGCTCCCTGTGAGGGACAGGGTGAAATTCAAGTCACTTTGTATCGCTCACAAAGTTCTGCACGGGGTAGGCCCACCTATTCTGGAGGAGATGGTCCAGCCTTACAAGGCCCCTCGCTCTCTTCGCTCTGACCATCAACATCTCCTTCAGGTTGGCAGGGTGAAAAAGGCAAGAACGGGTGGCAGAAGGTTTTCAATAAATGTGGCCTCTTTGTGGAACTCGTTGCCCCTACAACTGCGTTCGGAAGCTAGCCTTCTTCGGTTTCGAAAACTTTTAAAAACTTTTTTGTTTTCTGTTTAATCCCTTCATTCTCTAGTAGTGTTATGTTCTGGTAAGCGCTGGGATGCCTATAGGTAACCAGGCGCTATACAAAACTCAGAATAATAATAATAATTTGTCCCTCAACAATAATTTTGAATATGTTATTTTTTTATATGAAATGTAATAATTGATTGGTATTGTTATTATTGTAATCCATATATAGGGTGTTGCGCAAACGCTTTTCATGTAAAAGATTTTAAACACATGCACTTGTAATTTTTTTTATTCTACCTCATATTGACAGAATTGAACTGTGATTTTGTATTTAAAATTTCGGTGCAATATGGAATTTTAATGTTAATGTTTGGTAAATAATAAAACATATGCAATATATTTATACAAACAACTCTTTCAGGTATTAAGTGGCTTTTCATTGTCATCATTTACAATTATTTTATGTTCACTTGTTTTATTATTAGTTTATCATTGTTTTTATCATAACGCATAAAATCGGTCTTCGTCTTGGAATCCTCCAAATTGGGAATTCGGGACAATAGGTTAGTCTTTTATTACCAGTTTGTAATTAACATCTAGTAAGGAAAGCTAACATTACAAGTGAAAAGGGAATCTGTTATTGTTGATTCTGGTCATGTGTTGGTACCATGTTTTGTGCAAGAGTGAGCTGTGCACTGCGTGTGGAATACTAGTGTTTGGTTCAGTGTAAGTGAAAGTGAGGTGGGAGAGGTCTCTATACAAGTGCTGTAGAAATGTCGAGATAGGCTCCATGTGACTAGGCACATATCTCACTGTGGATGGATGTGGACAATATACACATGTGCAATACTATATAGCTTTTGAAACATTGCAGGTAATGGGATGGTGTCCAGAGGTATCTTTGCTTGGCAGAGTGTGAAGAGTCTGTTTTCAAAATCTTGTCTGTAAAAAAGAGTGTGTGGTCTTTTAGGCTTGTACCCTTGGGCCTCGTTGGGACTTCGGAAGTTGCTACTGAAGAGAGATGGCGAGCCTCAGTGAAGTTGGTGCTCATAGGTTTTTATTTCAGACCTGCTGAATAAGATTTGTGGGTTTCAGGTTAGCTTGTAGAGCAACATGCATCATTATTCAGTCTTGGAAATTACTGTGGCAGTCATTTTTGGCGAACATTTGGTATGTTAATTTTGCATAACTTTTTAGAGGGGTACAAAAAGGTGGCCCCAGTTGCTGAGTCATTTTTAGGAGATATGAACATTTAGTCATAGAGCACCTGGGTTTTGGCTTTTTGGGGCATTTTGGTCCTCCCCCTGACAGAGGTGGGTGTTTTAGCGGTGAGATTTGTATGGGTGCACGTATTACTATTTTTACCTATCTAGCATTTTATAGGCAATACCAGCCCTCTCATACCCTACTTTTCCTAACGCGTGTGTGTAGTTTTACCGATGCAGATAGTACCTGTTGACGTACAAATGCTTGATGCGCCATGAAAGGAAGAGGGGCGTGTCATAATTTGGGGATTATGGGTAAATGCCTCATGCCCTGAGGACACGTGTATGACCCTCTGGTCTCTGCACGTGGCTTATAGCGAGGTTTTTCCTCGTGGATTTGGGTGTTTTAGCTACACCCTTTTTCTGGAAGTTTCATTTTTGGGCTTCTTCCTGTAGGCTATTTGACACCTTCTTAAGGTCTTGTGATGTTTTGGTTCTAATGCAGCATACCTGTAGGTGATGAGAAGCTGCTCTGTGGCCAGGTGCTATTCAGATGTGGCAATGACAGGGATCCGGCGTATTGCTTCCTTGGACAATGTTCATGAGGCCCTGTGTTATCTGAGTTGACAAGCAGGCTACAATGGTGAGCATAGCCGTACGCCTTGTATGCAAGCTGCCTTGGTCTTCTAGGGTAGCTCTTTCCCTCCTGTCACCCCCTCTCCCTCGGATCCCGGATGCTTTGGGCCTCCTGCCCTCAGCAGGAATCGGTGACTTCCTACCTGGTGACACGCAACTCCCGTTTGCTTTGGAGGGGCAAGATCTGATACCAGATGTTGGCTGTTTTGGAAGCTTTGGGAGAGAGCAGGAGGCAAGATCTCTTACTTGGACTGGAGTCATGAGTGCGGCTGGGACCTGTTGTGCTGTGAATAACAAACTGAGATGGCTGATTGCCCTGGTGAACCTCCTTTCTCACTTGGTGCCAAATTGTTGTTTATCTGTGTGTGGACTATAGCGTTCAGGGGACACCACTATCCCTAGCATTTGGAAAACCTGCCTTCTGGCACAGGAGCATCATATCGCTTTGGAACAGAAAGGGGCCTAAAAATGCTGAAGAATGGTGTTATTTTACCCTAGTCATAAGAACCCCTCCCCACTGGACTTGGGTGAGTGGAACTGGGTGCCAGTATTTATGCGCTGGTTGAGTGGCTGCCCTGACCTCTCGCATACTACCCTTCCTTGGGGTGCGGCCAGCCAACCTCGCCTTGGGCGACTAGCAGCAGAGAGGGGTCTAGGCCCCTGGAGGCACCCAAGATGTTGGACTTTAGCATGGATTCCCAATCGACAGAACATACAGAAGTTCTGAGGTTTTCCTCAATGTAAGTAAAGGCATGAGTTTTCTTCTAATGCAGTGTCACTAGTCTTTATTCTTTTGGTGAGGTCTCTGATATGGGTATGAAATGGATAAGTCATATTTGTGATTTTAGGCTTGCTGTGCATTTGGAGCAGCACGTGATTGTGTAAAGTTATTACCTCCTCAGACAGTCACCTCTCCCTGCCGTGGATGTGGCCCTTGTTCTTGATGGGATAGGTTCCCTGCCTGCTGCAATTGCCATGTGTTTGGACAATCACCTGGTCCTTGTTGCGATAGTGTGTTTGCTAACTGATTTCCTTGTGGCTGAATGTGCTGCATACTCAGGTTATCTGGGCTTAATTTTGTGGATGGGAATTTTGTGGAGACTGGCCCAGACCTATTGATCTTTGCTCCTGATAAGTCATCATGCAGCAGCGGTCGGCAATATGTCCAATTCGGTGACAGTAGTAGCAATCTCTGAGTTCTGGCTGCTGCTAGCCTCCTTGAACTCTGCCATTAGGACTGGGTGGAAACCCTCTGGGGTTCGGCAGCAGAGCGCCCTTCAAGACTGGTGCTTTCCACACTCTTGCAACCAACACAGCCTCCTTGAGGAGGTCTTATTTAAATTATGTTGGACCAGCTTAGCGGTGTCTTTTTGGGCCTGCTCCTGGTTTTGTCCCTTCCTATTTGACCATTGCGTAGAGGGTGGTTTACCATTTAATGTGTCTGTTGAGTACCCCCAATAGTCACTCGCTTGGGTGCCGTGTTAGGCGGTAGGCCAGAGGCTTTGGGTGCATGGGACGCACTGCATATTGCTGGGCAACCTTGTCTGTACCACTTCCCCACTATGGGAGGTGCTAGAGTGGCACTAGAAGCTGATCTTGGTATTCCTGGGGTACGTACAGCCTGTTAGTCGCTACCATTGCCACTCTGTGCCTTGGGCCAGTTCCCACTTAGCGCCAGGGGACATCTCCACCAAGAGATGGTGTTTGTGGCATGCCCACCGCTAAGCCAACTCACATAGCTAGTAGCGATTTCCTGTAAACCCCAAGAAAGCCCTTGCTAGGGGGGCCAGACTAGTTGGGGCCACCCTGGCTGGTGTCTATGTGGAGTGGGAGTGTCTCCTGGTTGGTGCTCTGAGGAGGTAGCTCCAGAGAGGGAGCAGGCTCTTGTCCCATTCTCAGCAAATTGGATGGACATATAGTAGTCTGGAACAAAGGGAAATACAACAACTGTTCCCTCACCCTTTTTCCTACTAACCCCAGCTCAAGGGGTTCTGTGAAGGTGACCCTGCCTTGGTGCCTGAGACCCCTTGTGCGGTTGCAGTGCGATTTGATAGGGTACTGTTCCCTCCCGTAGGCACAACCTCTTTGCCCCTGAGTCAAGCAAAATGTGGTAAGGTGTTCCGGTAATCCACATTGGTACCACAGGTCCCTCCTCAGGACAGCCTAGGATGGACAATAGTGGGTGGGAGTCTTTGAGCATCCTGTTGATCCCTGACATGACTCTCCCTGTACCCTCATTCTCGCTATTCGGTCCTAGGGTACTGATGTATTCTTTCTCGCTGTCACTAGTTGTGTTATTGTTAAGACCAGAAATGACTTACGAGGTCACCTGTGGAGTGTATGTTTTGTGGTCTGAAGGTGGTGCATGGGGGTCCGAGCTACCAGAGATCCTAGGATTGAACTAGGATGAGGCAGGAATTTGCTGAGTTTGCCAATCTGGCAACCTCCCTGCCCTAGATCTTGTGGTTTGATGTCTGTGAGAGAGAGTGTATCTCTGTGCCTGTGTATGGTGGTGGAGATGCAGACACTTTGCACGTTCTGGGTCAGAAACACAGGTCGGGCCACCTTAAAGTGGTGCATTGCTCTAACAGCGCCCCTCTTTCAGTTTTTCTCTGTCCTATATATTTGGTCCAAAGGTGTATTCATGTGTGTTCTATAATGTTGTTGTAAAAGGTTCACCCGTCTAGCCAGGGAAATGTATGTGCCTTACTGTGTGCCTGCCATTCACGACAAAAGTTATCTAACTTTTTAGCCTGCATGGTGAACCTAGTTTGCAGATGGTCATAAAGGTGACTCCATGATGGGTTGGGAATTTTTTCAAGGGCTGGTACAAGCCTTTTAAAACAAACTTAAATACTACTCTGATCAGGAGAAAAATATATATAATGAATTATACCGGCTACTTTCACTATGAGCTCAGCATAGGGCAACAATACATCAAACAAACTTAGTACGTTAAACAACACATATAGGGAATAGCAACTTGTAAGACATTGTAATGGTTAAATTCAAAGCACTGTGACTTGTTTGCAGCGGAAGGGCAGATATGGAACACCAGTCTGCAGAAATGGTAACTTCTTCATTCGTACATTGTCATTAACAAGACAATGTTCAGCATAAACACGTGCATGGATTTACCAGCCCCACAAAATCAAGAATACCCAAAACATCGTCAATGTAACATCCGAGCACTTCAATGACGAGATAGAAAGAGTAAGAAAAAGGGGAGAGAGAGAAAGAAAATGAAAGAAAGAGAGAAAGTGCGAGAGATAAAGAGTACAAATTGACAGAAATAATTGTGGATTTCTCAAAAAAAACTTAGCCTGCTCCTAGCACATGCTGCCCAATGACGAGGGGAGGCTCTACCTGGGACATGGAACTAAGTGAGACCGATAGTCTGTCAATATTGATTTGTGAGCAGTACAACTATGAACCCGTCTTCAGTGAAAGTAAGACCTATGTGTTCCAGTACGAGGCCATTATCCTGAATGGATTACCAGAGGCTGGCCTGGCCAGATCTGGAATAAAACTGAACTGCAAGGTGGAGATCAGTGGATTTGCACAGAAGGCCTATCTCCTCAGGATCACATCTCCTGAAATCAAAGAGTACAATGGTATCTGGCCCAAGGATCCTTTCACTCGCTCCTCAAAGCTGACCCAGGCTCTTGCTGTTCAACTCAGCAGACCTGTAAAGTTTTAGTACAGCAATGGACGTGTTGGAAACATGTACGCCCCAGATGGTGTTTCTGAAACTATACTCAACATTTACAGAGGGATCGTGAACATGCTGCAGGTCACCATCAAGAAAACACAGAATGTCTATGACTTGCAAGAGTCTGGAGTCACTGGGGTCTGCCACACAAGGTACGTTATAC
Source organism: Lissotriton helveticus (assembly GCF_964261635.1). NCBI lineage: Eukaryota > Metazoa > Chordata > Amphibia > Caudata > Salamandridae > Lissotriton > Lissotriton helveticus. Next base: position 219,417,746 of record NC_136059.1, on the reverse strand, counting down.
AAGAAGACAAGAGAACTGATAGAATCATTGTTGTGAAATCCAGGGACCTGAGCAACTGCCAGGATAAAGTGGAGAAGAACATCGGCATGGCGTACGTGGAGAAATGCTCTTCTTGTCAGAAGGTTGCACGGAATTTAAGAAGGGCGGCAACATATACCTATAAGATGAAGCCCAGAGATGGCGGTGCTCTAATCACTGAAGTGACTGCGCGGCAGGTGTATCAGTTTTCCCCATTTTATGAACTGTATGGTGCAGCTGTAATGGAAGCCAGGCAAGTGCTCACTTTTGTGGAAACTAAAAGCAATCGAGTTGACTCTCCTCAGACTGAACTGCAGAACCGTGGGGGTCTTCAATACCAGTTTGCTTCTGAGGTTTTCCAGATGCCAATTCAGTTAGTAAAGACAAGGAGTCCTGAGACACAAGTTGCAGAAACCCTCCAGCATTTAGTGCAAAATAACCAACAACAGGTACATGCTGATGCTCCTGCCAAATTCCTACAGCTTGCCCAGATTCTTCGTGCTGCAAACTATGAAAATATCCAAGCCATATGGAAGCAGTTTGCAGAAAGACCTCAGTACAGACGCTGGCTGCTGAATGCCATCCCAGCAGTGGGAACCATTGATGCACTGAAGGTTATCAAGCAGAGGATCCACGACCAGGAGCTGAGTCCCAGGGAGGCAGCCCAGGCTGTCACTCTAGCTGTCCAGTTCACCAAAGCAGATCACCAGACCATACAAGTAGCTCAAGATTTAATGAAAGTGGCGCAACATCAGAAATCCCCTGTTGTATACAAGGCAGCGATCCTGGCGTACGGGTCCATGGTGAACAAGTACTGTGGTGCACACTCTTCCTGTCCTGAGGAAGCTCTATCCCCCCTCCATGACTTGGCAGCTGAAGCGGCCAACAATGCCCATGAAGAGGACATGGCGCTGGCTCTTAAGGCTCTTGGGAATGCAGGACAGCCAGCCAGTATCAAGCGCATCCAGAAGTTCCTGCCAGGATTCTCCTCCAGTGCTTATCAGCTCCCTGTCAGGATCCAGACTGATGCAGTGATGGCTTTGAGAAACATAGTGAAGGAGGATCCGAGAAGGGTTCAGGAAATTCTTTTACAGATCTTCATGGACCACCAGGTTCGAACCGAAGTCCTGATGATGGCCTCCGTGGTTCTATTTGAAACCAAGCCTGGTCTTGCCTTAGTAACAACCATAGCCAACCTTGCATCAAAGGAGAGCAAAGTGAACCTGCAACTCGCAAGTTTCGTCTATTCACAGATGAAGGCCTTGTCCAGAAACAAAGTCCCATCGCTCCATCAAGTGGCTGCTGCTTCCAGTGTTGCAGTAAAGTTGTTGAACCCCCAGCTCGACAGAATGAGCTATCGTTACAGCAAAGCTTTACACTTCGGTTCATTCCAATATGCACTTATGGCTGGAGCAACTGCAGATGTCTTGTTCATGAACAGCGCTAACACAATGTTCCCTGTGTTTCTGCTTGCCAAAACCCGAGGGTACATAACTGGTGCAGAGGCTGATATTCTAGAGATTGCTGTCCGAGCAGAAGGTCTGGAACAAACTCTCAGGAAACAGAATATTCCATTTGCTGAATATCCAATGCACAAGAAAATCCAGCAGATTGTAAAAACGCTGCTGGGCTTTAAGGCACTGCCTGCAGATGCCCCATTAATCTCGTCTTACATCAAGCTGTTTGGTCAGGAGATGGCCTTCCTTGACATTAACAAGGAATTTATTCAGACTGTCATTAAGGCTCTCAATGAACCAGCAGCAAGGCACAGTATGGTGAAAACTGTTATCAACAAACTTCTTAATGGTGTTGCTGGGCAATATGCCCAACCAGTGTTGGCAGCTGAGGTTCGACAGATCGTTCCCACCTGTGTCGGCCTGCCCATGGAATTGAGCATATATTCTGCTGCTGTAGCGAATGCTGCTGTTAACACTGATGTGAAGGTGTCTCCCTCTCCATCCTCGGATTTCAGCCTTTCTCAGCTTCTTGAGTCTAACATCCAGGTTCATGCTGATGTAGCGCCAAGTGTGTCCAAGCACACTGTGGCAACTATGGGTATCAACACCCACCTCATCCAGGCTGGAATTAAGTTTCATGCCAAGGTTCGTGCAAATGCTCCAATGAAATTCACAGCCAAGATTGACATGAAAGCCAAAAATATCAAGTTTGAGACAGCACCATGCCAGCAGGAGAATGAACTCCTAATAACCAGAGCTCAGGTGTTTGCTGTTACAAGAAATGTAGAAGACCTGGATACAGCCAAGAGAACCCCATTACTGACACAAGGAGCTGTGCCAAACATTCTTAAGAAACATTTTGAGACAACAGGAAAGTCATCAGCGGAGGCGAGCATGATGGAAGTATCGTCTGAACTTTTGTCCAAGAGGTACGCCTACTCCGCAGAAGATAGAGATCACCACTCTGCTGCCAGAAGTACTAATGCATATCAGGCTTGTGCGAAGGCTAAAACCTTTGGCTTCCACGTCTGCCTCGAATACAAATCACAAAATGCTGCCTTCCTCAGAAATTCACCTCTGTACAAATTAATTGGAGAGAATGAAGCCAAGCTTATCATAAAACCAGCTCATGCAGATGCAGCTATCGAGAAACTGATGCTAGAGGTACAGGCAGGACCAAAAGCAGCATCAAAAATAATCACCATGGTAACTGTGGAGGAGACCGAAGGTGAAGAGCTTGAAGACTCTGTGGTTCAAATGAAGCTGAAGAAGATTCTAGGAATTGATGAAGAATATACGGTTAGAAATGGAAGCTTGCTTAAAAAAAACAAGAAAAACCAGAGGAAAAACAAACATTCTAAGGAGCATATTCCGAATGTTGCTGAGGTTGCAAAGGCTGGAAAGAAGAACAGTTTATCAAGTTCATCTAGTTCCTCTTCTACCTCCTCTTCCTCCTCCTCCTCCTCCTCCTCCTCCTCCTCCTCCTCATCATCATCATCATCATCATCTAGCAGCCCCTCAAGAAGCAATCATCAAAAAGATAGCAGAAATGCTAGAAAGAACAAAGGTCAAAGCAGCAGTAGCAGTAACAGCAGTAGCAGCAGCAGCAGCAGCAGCAACAGTGCCAGTAAGAACAGAAACAAAAAGAGACAAAACAGCAGTAGCAGCAGCAGTAGCAGCAGCAGCAGCAGCAGCATCAGCAGCAGTAGCAGCAGTAGCAGCAGGAGCAACAGAAGAAAAAGTCTCAGGCGCCATCAAACCTCTCACCATGGTAGCCAACAACAGCTTCAACATAATCGCAGGAATCAATGGAGCATTAGCAGTGCAAGCAGCAGCAGCAGCAGCAGCAGCAGTAGCAACTAGTCCCACAAGAAACGGTCGAACCCTGACATTTATGACCTACGTTTCACCCCAGCATACAGAAACTCTAATCCTAAGAAGAGAGCCTCAGGACACAGAGCTTCTTCCCAGTCCAGCTCCAGCTCTTCAAGCAGCAGCAGTAGCAGCGCCTCCAATGCCAGAAGATCTCAGAGGCCTGCATATATGGGAGACAGCAAGCCCCCAGTGCTGGCAGTTACTGCTCAAGCTGTGAGAAATGACAACAAGAAACAAGGATACCAGGTGATCGTATACGCCGACTACCACACCTCCAAGCCCCAGATCCAGGCCTATGCAGTGGAAATCGCAGGCTCCAGTAGATGGCGCGCATGTGCAAATGCAGTCGTTGTCAACTCTCATGAAGCACAGGCCTATCTGAAATGGGGTCAGAATTGCCAGGACTACAAAATTGCTGCAAAGGCTCAAACTGGTCACTTTGGCAGCCAACCGGGCTTGAGGCTGAAGGTGGAGTGGCCCAGAATACCATCAAAACTAAAGTCGGCTGGAAAATGGGCTGCACAGTTTGTCCCAGGAGCTGCACTCATGGCTGGGTTCTCTGAAAAGTTGCAGAAAAATCCCTCTAAGAAAGCAACAGTGGTCCTCTCACTAAGCTCTCCAAGAACCATTGATGCGGTTATGCAGGTTCCAAAGCTCACACTGTATTCCAGATCCATTCAGCTCCCAATTGCGATCCCTGCTGCTCACCCTACACAGATCTCAGCCCTTCAGTCCCCCAGCTGGAATATTTCACTGAAGCCCCTGAGTACCTGCTGGACAACCTCAGAGGTCGCTGCACGGTCACCACCTTCAATAATGTCGCTTTTAACTACTCGATGCCCAGAAGCTGCTACCATGTCCTGGTCCAAGACTGTAGTCCTGATCTGAACTTCCTGGTGATGATGAAGAAAGTGGAAGAGTCTTCCGAGCAAAAGGCCATCAATGTCAAACTTGGCAGCTACGATATTGACATGTATCCATCTGCTGACTCCATTAAGCTGACGATAAATGGCATTGAAGTGAACAGACTGCCATATGAATCACATTCTGAACCGCATTTGAAGATTGAAAAGGAGACTGATGGGCTTATCCTGCTCGCACCTGACTTTGGCATTGAGAAACTTCACTACAATGGAGTCACATGCCAGGTTAGACCAGCTTTGTGGATGAAGGGCAAGACATGTGGAGTTTGTGGCCATCATGATGATGAGCGGGAACAGGAATATCAGATGCCAGATGGATTTGTTGCTAAAGATGAGGAGAGTTTTGTGAAATATTGGATTACAGAAGAATCATGTTCTGTTCAATAGCGATGAAAGGTTCAAAACTGATTCTACTCTGATCCATGCTGATAGCCTAAAATGGGCAAGGAGTGAAAATTTTAGTGACACATCATGATGCTGATCTGGAGAACTACAAAGCACTCCGCAGAACAACCACTCAGAGGATGAGATTTCTTCATCAACCTTTCACCAGTGTGTCATTTTAAATGATTCTAAATGTAATCGTACCATAACTTGCCTTTTCAACTATAAAATGTCAAATTCCATATAAATATATTATTTCCAAATAAACAATGATTTCATTCAAAAAAAAAATAAATAAAAAAAAAATAAATAAAAAAATATATATATATTGATTTGGGGGCAATTATAGCAACAATTAATGTAGAGAAAAAGGAGCAACTCAACAACTCCAGGCCCTCTTTGTCAAAGCACTAGCTACAACTCACTCCCCAAAAAGAACAATTATTTTCCTACGGTCCGAAATAAACCCTATATCACACCCGGGGTCATGCATATAGGGTGTGTCATGTCCAATGGTCCAAGCAAAATAGCACCTCTCACTTCTTTCAGATACTACCAGTGTTAAGAAACTGATAGCACTAAGAAAGCTCCTTTAGACTAAAAAGTGGGAAGAATTGAGAGGATGGTCCTATATCACACCCAGAGACTATGATTACCTGTAGCACACCAAGAGACAACCCTACCCTCTGTGTCACGCCCATTGGTCCAAGCAGCAAAAATCCTCACATTTCCTAATTTGTCATATGCCAAATGCTAGGACTGAGAACAGATGTAGTCTCTTATCCACTAATGGCAGCTTCAGGATGGACCTCCACCCCGCGGATTCAGAAGAACTTTCAATCAATTAGGTCATCTGTCCACCTATCTTGTTGCGCAGATGTGAATCGTATAGACGGGGTCCTTTTTATTCGACAGCAGTCAGCCTTGAAAAATCAATTTCTCCTTGCTGGCTCGCCAAGATGTTGCTCGAATATGAATTTACCTTTGAAAAATGAAAGACAACAGTAACAGTTGTTTAATCAAACGCAGCATAAAACCATTTATGCATCCTTTTGGTGACAGAAGTTTGGATCTAGTCACAGAGCTACAAATCAAGGGTTTGAGAAGTAGCAAAGGTGGGCCTCGTACTTGTGAGAACATCTTCGCTGAGACCCAGGACCCACCCCCACCAACCAGCAACAACTCCACCGCAGCCCAAACCCTGCAATGCATCCTCCTCAACGGCCGCTCGATCCTCAGATACGTCACGGAAATCTGGGACCTCCTTGACTGAACCAGTCCTGATGTCACCTTTCTCACAGAAACCTGGACAAGAGCTGCCTCGAGACCAGACATTGTGATTGCCATCCCTGAAGGATACAAAATCACCTGGAAGGACCGACCAACCTCCGCCTGAGCACCTACACTGACGGACCCACAGACCTAATGGAACACCTCCACTTCAAGATACAGGTCAACCCGCACACCACCCTCTGAGGCATCCTCATCTACAGACCCTCCAGACCCCACGCACTTTTCTCCGACTCCATCACTGACATCATCACCCCTCATTCCATCACCACTTTGCTGGGAGACCTCAACTTACACTTCGACAACCGACAAGACCCCAACTTCACCTCCCTCCTATAAACCCTCTGCATCATCGGACTCAGTCAGATCGTACCAAGACCAATGCACTCAGCAGGACACACTATCGACCCCATCTTCACAGCAGGAAACTACATCTCCTTCAGCCACACCTCCAAACTCCCATGGACGGACCACTGCTGCATCCACTTCACATTTGAAGCAATCATCTCCTGCAGATGCCCACCACGGCCCCAATGAAGGAATTGGAACAAGATTTCCGATGACCAGATTGCCACCACCCTCAGCAGCTTCACTCCAACCACCTCAGACGACAACGCCACCACCGCTGCCCGCACACTACACAAATGGATCACAGACTACTCCAACACCGTCGCCCCCCTCAAGAAATCCTCCAAACTTCATGCCACGAAGGCCGGCTGGTCTTCCACCGAACTCGGGATTCCAGACAAACCTGCAGATGACTCAAAAACTATGGAGGAACTCCAAAACCCCAGCGGACCTCAACAACTACAAAACAGCCATCACCGCCCACCACAAACTCATCGACACTCAAGGAAGAAATCCCCCATGCACGCATACAACAGCAAAGAACTCTTCAGCATCATCAAAGAGTTCGCCCAACCCAACAGTGAATCCATCGACATCCCACCCTCCCAGGACCCCTGTGACAAACTCAGTGCCTTCATCCATCACAATATCAAGGCCATCTATGACAACTTTGATCACAACAACCTTCATGAAATCCCACACCCACCGCTTCCTGCACCACACAGATGACACTGGACAGCTGGACCACCCTCAACATTGAAGACACCCTAAAAACTATGAAGGCCACTCACCTTAGAGCCCCCATGGACCCCTGCCCCCACCACATCTACCGCAGAGCGGCACACATCATCACCCCTCAGCTACAGACAATCATCAGCTGCTCCTTCGAGACCACCTCCTTCCTTGATGACTGGAAACATGCTGAGATCAAACCTCTCCTGAAAAAACCCTCTGCACACCCCACCGACCTCACAAACCTCATCCCGATCTCCCTACTTCCGTACCCAGCGAAAGTCATTGAAAAAGCTGTCAACAGCTAACTCGCTTCCTACATCAACGAGAACAACATCCTCGACTCCTCCCGATCAGAATTCAGGAAGAACCACAGCACCAAAACTGCTCTCACCGCCACAACAGATGACGTCTGCTCCCTCCTCAATAGAGGAGAGACTGTGACCCTCATCCTCTGGGACCTCTCAGCGGCCTTTAACACGGTCTCACACTGCACCCCAGCCAGCAGACGCCACAATGCATGAATCCAGAGCACAGCTCTCGACTGGATCCACTCATTCCTCTCCGGCAGAATGCAGCAGGTCAGGCTCACTCCTTTCCTCTCCCAACCCACAATAAAGAGCTGCCTACAACTGAACACAGACAAAACAGAAGTGCTCATCATAGGCCCACATACCGAAGCCTGGAACGACACCTGGTGGCCCCCCGCTCTCAGGAACACACCCACACCCATGGACCACGTACGCATCCTCGGAATCATCCTGGACTCGGAACTCAAAATGTACCACCAATTCTATGGCGTCACCTCTTCCTGTTTCCACACCCTCCATCTCCTATGGAAAACGTTACACTGGATTCCCCTCAAACACAGGAAAACAGTCACCCACACCTTCATCAACAGCAGACTGGACTACGGCAACGCACTCTATGCCGGAGTCAACGAGAACCTCATTCGTAAATTCCAGAACGTCCAGAATACTTCCGCCAGACTAGTAGTCAACCAACCGCGCCACTGCCACATCAGCCAACACCTACGGGCACTACTCTGGCTACCCATTGAAAAGAGAATCGCCATCAAGCTTCTCACCCACGCCCACAAAGCCCTCTACAACACCGGCCTAACCTACATGAACTACCGCCTCTCATTCCATGTATTCCAAAGACGTCTCCGCTCAGCCCAGATTTCCCTCGTGACAGTGCAGCGCATCAAGAATACAAGAACAGGAGGCCGCTCCTGCTCCCTCCTTGTGGCCAGGGCCTGGACACCCTCCCTCTCCACCTCAGTCAGACACTATCTCTCCCCAAGTTCCTGAAGGACCTCACAACCTGGCTCTTCGATGAATCACCATGAGCGTCCGGAAACTGCACATACCCTGGTGAGCCCTGGAAGACCTTAGGACCTACTTGGCTTCTCAAATAATCTCTGTGAGTGCCAAGGAGCTACGCAAGTCCCTACCCATCCAGCGTGTTGAGACCTGTCCAGGTGAATAGTTGCCCTTAATAAACCCCTGATTGATTGATTGAACATACTGTAGGGTCAGTGGGTACTTGTCCAGATGTCCGGCATAAAGAGCATGTTACCACTGCATGTTATATGCAAGCTGTGTTCTGATTGACTGTGCGATGCTAACTTAGTGTGGCATCTGACTTGATGGTGTTTTTGAGAATGCACGCCCCACCGGCCAGAGCATGTTCTATTAGGGCCTGAGACCATTGTGGTGTTGCTAGCTATCTGTGTGATCTATCTGGGTTTTCTTGTTTGTGCATTTCTGTCTAAGGGTAACGTGTGTCCCCCACCTGTGATCTGTCAATTAGTTGCTTCAGGCTTATGTCGCCAGGTCTACCTACCCACGTATTTCTGACTGAAGGTTGAGAGGGAGGCCACAGCGGGTAAATTCAAAAACAGAGATGCAAGTTTGTTTTCATACATACATGTATCATGGTGTACATCAACATAGTATTGTCCAATATTAACAATTAGTCTCAAGTATAAAATAACCAGGAAATCTGCCAATGTCAATGTTGTGAGGACAAAAAAGCAAGAAGAGACGATGCCTTTTAACATGCAAAAGAAATAAGGGTGTGTAAAAAAAAACAATTTACTCCATGCTGATCCTGCTCAAAATGCTGAGAAAAGCTATATTTGCCAAGAGAAACTCACATTTTGCATAGACTGATATCAAGCTGAGCTGTCAATGGTCAATTGCCAAATAGTCCACTTCATTGCATTCATTACTCATTGCTGCTACACTATTGCCAAGGAAATGGCTGCCATTGTGAGGGAGAAGAGCACAAAGCACACTTGTACAGAAAAAGAGCTTTTGTCATGAGTTGATGTATAATCATGCACATTTGCTTTAAATCATTGTCTGCATAAAAATAGTGGAAAGCTCACTAGCTGCCATTTTCTTTGTGCGTCAGGCCACCTTAAACGATTTTTAACTAGGAATAAGTGAGGTTCAGAAGTCAGCAAATAGAAGGCTAAGGGAGTGTCAGTTCAGGAGTCATGGCAAATGTTTAGCACACTGGTGAATTAGACACTTCCTGAGCCTGAATAACAAAGAAATCTGATACATCCATAACTGTATTAACACTCCTTCAAATGGGTGAGGATCATTTGCAGTATTATGCCTGGAAGATGTGCCCCACTTAGGTTTCCAGATGTGCAGCTGGGATTGTCTTGTATCTTGTGTCTTGGTATGTTCACCATGTTCACATTTGCCCAATAGAATTGTCCATAGTGTACAATTGCCCACTGGGGAAAGAAAGGCAGCCCGATCTGCAAATACACATTTTAATATTTTCTTGTTTTTTTCATAGAGAATACATGGACAACCCCCATCCCCCACCTCAAGTTTGAAGGGATTTGTTTCCTTTCCTACCCTGGAAAGTGAGTTACTCAAGTCCTTTGCTGGAGTAAATCTCTGACCATTTCCATTGTAGAACGGGTTCAGATCAGTGTCGTGAATCTCAACAAATTCTCAAGTTTGTGAGCGCCCTCAAACTTTCTAATTAGGCAGCACCTGTATCCACCCACTCCAGATCTTTTGTAATGAGCTTTAGACTATTACACACTTGTGGTAAAAGTTTCTACAGCCGTAAAACCATTTATCCCTGCCAGTATTTGCTCTGTGAAAGGTGTAAATGATGACATTTTTGGTAATACTTATAGGCATTTAGGGCCTTATTTATGAAGGCCTTGCGCCGCCGGTGCGTCACTTTTTCCCATGTTAAAAATGACGCACCGGGGCTCAAGGTCTTCATAAATCTGCCCCTTAGTATTAGGACCTTGTTCTCTTACTACCAGTCAATCATTGGAGCTAAGAAAAAATTCGATGGTATAGAACTGGCAACGAACTGCACTAGCCCATTGTCTGAACAATCACACATTTCCTTTGGAGTTTAGGCTCACATTCCACCCAGTACAAGTGTATGAACTGTAAATATTTCTACTCCTTCCCATTCTCCTTCATTGAAATCCTTAGGCTTTTTTCTGGCCTCTTCTATGCTGTTGGTTCATCACATAAACAGACAATGGTACAACCTTTGACCAGCCTCGCTCAAAATTGTTTTTTTTGAGCGAGGCTGGTCAAAGGTTGTACCATTGTTGGGCATATTTACTAAAGTTTCACGCAATGCAGAGCACCAAGCAAACTTACTGCGCTGCATTGCATAAAAGGGAGAGAGCAGAAATGCTCCATAATAACAAACATATTTAGCATTTCTGCTCTCACCTAGTGCTGACATGCTGTATTCTGCTTAGTGCTAATGCAAGCGCCATAGTGCGTTTTGGTGCAGGAATGAATAGCCTCCTGCACAAAAACAATCATTAGAGACATTTTCCTCTTTCTATGTGTGGTGTTGAATGCAACATACATAGAAGGAGCAAGGAGAAATAAAGACATTTCTCCTCGATACTCCTGGGTCAGTGAGGCATAGTATTTTTATGCAATCTCAGATTTACTCACCTTAGTAAATCTGAAATTGCATCAAAACCCATGGGCGGATGCATGGGAATGCTCATGCTCCGCCCATGGAATGTCTTTCTGAGGCAAAGTTGCATTTTGGGAAAAACCCTGAAAAGCCACACAAATCTGATTTAGGTGACTTTGTAAATACCAAAGTAACATTTCGCGTTATGGCTGTACCAGAGAATGTTAGTTAATCCAGGCAGCAATGGCATTCTTGCAAGGAAAGTCGTCCCCCTATCTTTTCTCACTCCACTCATAACTTTATGTCAATCCACTGCTTTAGCTTGGAAAATAAAGTTCAATCAGTTCAAATTTAGTTGGTCACATAGCTTGCACGCTGAAGTAGGAGTCCAATTTAAATTTTCATGCCTATGTTGTGGATATGCATTTTGAATATCTAAGTGATCCGTCCAAAAGTGGGGTTGAGACCACCTGGTGTTAACAGCTACACCGACTTTCGACCCTATGAAGAATGATGACACATGACTACTATGTGTGTGTGAGGGCTCAGAAAACAAAAAGAAGAATGTTGTCCTGAATATCATGGTTGGAAGTTGGGATAAAACATTTTTTTCTAGGAACAGATCTCTCCATTTTCTTGGCCTGAAGCGCATACACTGCAACGACGATGCAACAGCAGTCCGACACACCCAGGTGGTAAAGGATAAAAATCCTTACTTGTTTGTGTTTGTCCACAACCATGATGTGACTCCAGCTTCTATAGAAGCTTACTCTTTTCATGCTGCAAGATATCAGCATGCTCAGAGGGAGAGGGTGCTTTGAGCATCATCAGTTCATACTACCTCTACAGAGGCAGCAGCAGAAAGGTAAGCCCCAACACCTTTGCAGGAGTAAGAGCACAGCATGTTGAGGCATGTTACCAAAGATTATAAATCCATGTGCATGTCTCGGAAGTAGACTCTTTTCTGTGTTAAAATTTGTGCCTTGTGGATGCTGTCCTGTGTGCTGATCTGATGTAAATTACACTTGCTCAATTGGCTAAATGGGGATGTGCTATTTCCATACTCAATAGAAGTGGTTCTTAACCTGTCCGGGGACCCCTGGGGGTTCACCAAACCTTGTCAGGGGTCTGCGACTGATTACAAAGTTAAATATTATTAAGAGATTGAACCACAGTTTTTTTTTTTGCAGGACTTTCAAAGTAAATAAGTTAGTAAAAGTTTTGAAAAGCGTTCAAATGCCAAGGAGTCTTGGCGCTCGAGAGAACATAGGAATAAAGTGGAATTCAGAAAAGTCAGATAGTTGCTAAGTGAGAAAGAGCCAGGTTTTCAAAAGGCCTTGGAATTTCGACTGAACTGGTTAGGATCTGATGTATAAAGGCAGATTGTTCCAGAGTTTGGGAGCTAAATATGAGAGGCATCTATCTCCCCATTTAGCTTTCTTGATTTTCGGGGCCTTCATCAGTGCCAGATTAGCTGATCTATGTGAGCATCCAGGGGTATACCATTGGGTTAGTTTGTGGTATTCTGTTGGACCACCTCCATACAATGTTTTGTGAACCAAACATAGTGCATTGAATTCTATCCGCTCCTTGCCTGGGAGCCAGTGGAGGTTCCTTATGGCCCCCAATATGTGATTGAATTTAGGGATGTTCAGTAGGGTTCGAGCTGTGGTGTTCTGCTGAGATTGTAGTTTGGTTTACTGCCATTTGTCAACCCCTAGGTTGGAGGGCGTTGCAATAATCAATCTGAGATAACACCAGTGCAACCATAACAGTTCTCCTCAGTTCCATTGGATGAAACAGTAGAATCTTTTGCAGTATCTTTAGCGGTTCAACTGACCCAAATACCTCAACGACAGAATCTACTTCCACATACCCAAACGAAACCTCCGATCTACCAACCTCGTACTAGCCAAAACCCTGCGCATCCACAGAGCCAGAGCAGGCGGAAAATCCTTCTCTCACATTGCAGCCGAGACCTGGAATGAGCTACCAGCAGACATCAGACGCAACCCCTCCATGAACACCTTCAGAAAGACCCTCAAGACCTGACTCTTTGGCTAAGCAGATCTGCGTACCATCCCCCCTCAGCACCTTGAGACGCTCAGGGGTGAGTAGCGTGCTTACAATTCCCCTGATTGATTGGTTGATTGATTGAAGTAGCAGGTTGAGGTGACCTGGTTAATCTGTCGTGAGTAGCTGAGGTTTGTGTCACCAACAACATCTAGGTTACTCATTTTGACCTCCTGTGTTGGGCAGACTCCTGCCACTGCCGGCCACCACCAGAGTTCCAAATAGGTGAGCCATTACAGAACTCCATGACTTCCGTCTTCTCAGTATTTAGTCTCAAGTAGTTAAGGTGCATCCATTGTATGATGTGGTCGAGATAGCTGTGGATTCTATCCGATGACGCGTCTTCTCTGGAAGATATGGAAATTATGATTTGCATGTCATCGGTGTATGACACAAGCAAGAAGCTGTGGTCTTTGACTAGTTTGGCCAGTGGAGTCATGTTAATATTGAATAGTGTAGGTGAAAGCGCCAACCCCTGTGGGTCTCCACAAGGGAGGTAAAATGTGTCCAACTTAAGGTTATCCCAGCAGACCTTGTGTTCTGTGCCTGTCAAAAAAGAGGTGAGGAGGGCCAGTGTGTTATTTCAAATCCTGCTTGCCTCCAGCCGTTGCGTGAGAACTGAGTGATTAACCGTGTCAAACGCAGCTGATAGGTCAAGTAGGATCAGGACAGCCTTTGCACCACAAAAAACTTGACAGCGGACTTCCTCTGTGGCTGTGACCAGCACAGATTCAGTGGAATGGTCCAAGCAGAAGCCGGTTTGTGAGCTGTCATGCAGATTATTGAAGTTTAGATAAAGATTCAATTTGTAATTTATAGCTTTCTCCAGCATCTTAGCCACTAGAGGCAGGTAGGAGATAGGTCGATAGCTTGTAACATCCTCTGGGTCCAAGGAGGGCTTCTTTAGAATAGGTCTAACGCACCCTTTCTTCCATGCTAATGGGAAAACCCCAAGCTTTATGGTAGTGTTAAGGAGGGGGGTGAGTAGCGTGCTGATTAGGTTTGAGACCCCGTGAATGATGTTCGGTGGGCACGGGTCATCTGGTGAGCCAGACTTGATGGTTAATAGGAAATCGTTCACAGAGTCCGGTGTCAGTAGCGAAAATCTAGTCAGGAGATTGGTAGCTACTGACCCCTCCTCCGTATCCTGCAGGAGTGGTTTTTGGGGAGCAGACTCCGTACCTTCCAGTTCCCTGTAAGTTGTTTGGACTTTAGACTGGAAGAACGAGGCCATTTGATCACACAAGTTTTGGTCAGGGGAGAACAGATTTCCTTGTTGGAGCTTAGATATCTTAGCCTCCTTTGCCCTACTCGGGGCCAAGGGAGGCTTCTTACCCTCCTTTATCTTACTCATGAAGAATTCCTTTTTGGCTCTAAGGATGGTCGCTTTGTACTCAGTTTGTATCTTATTGTAGTTATTTTTAGCCTCAGCACTGTAGTCCATTCTCCATTCATGTTCTATGCACCTACACTTGGATTTGAAAGTTTTTAGCTCTGCGGAATACCAAGGAGCAGTGGGCCCGATTCACAGAACTAACTTAAGACAAAATCCTAAACTTACTACTTTTGGTATTCACAGAAGTTAGGATTTTGTCTTAAGTTTGTCTTAAGACAGACTTAAGACAAAATCCTAACTTAAGTCTGTCTTAAGTCTGTCTTAAGTTTGTCTTAAGACAAACTTAAGACAAAATCCTAACTTCTGTGAATACCAAAAGTAGTAAGTTTAGGACGTTGTCTTAAGTTAGTTCTGTGATTCAGGCCAGTGAGTGTGTGCCTCCGTTGGGGAACCAATCTTAAAGGAGCCAGTTGGTCTATGGCTGATCTGACCCAGTTATCACATCTGTCTGCATCAGAGTTGGAGTTGGATGCTAGCCTCTGCACATTTTTGGTCAAGAGGTTGGTAACGGCGCCAGGGCTGATATTCCGCCAAAACCTTGTGAAGGTAGGGGGCGAACGCATTGCTGAAGGGTCAGTGCTGTGGTCAGACTCCTCCTCGACCTCCTGAAGAGTACACACATCCCCCCTCCTCAAGAACATCTACTGGCTTACCTTTCAGAAGAGATGTTAATTCAAGATGCTGATCCACACCCACAAAGTCCTACACAACCAAGGACCTGCATACATCAACCACCGCCTGAACTTCCACCAACCTTCCAGAGACCTGCGCTCTGCATCCCAGACCCCTCATCTGCCGAAGCAACAGTGGAGGACACTCATTTTCCTACATCACTGCAAAGTCCAGTAACAATCTCTCCCTTCACCTCGGGACCTCGTCCTCTCTGCTGGAATTCATGAAAGGATTTAAGACCTGACCGATCAATGGAACCCTTAGACACAGGGTTTCCCAGCACCTGGATACCCTCACAGGTGATTAGTTGCACTTTTTAAGTACTGATTCATTGGTTCAATTGAAAATTCTAAAATATCCTATGGATGTGAAGACATTTGAAATTGGAGGCTAAAAATTTAGTTAATATGCTAAGATTGATTCATAAGAGTCGTGTAAGTTTTTAGATGTGTTTATGCTTCAAATAAAATATTCCATAATTTGTATATTTGTTTGATGAATACAGTTTTTGCTGCTCAAATTATCATGATGATCAGGCTGGGGTACCCAGCAGTAATTACTGAATGGGGGTCCATGGATTCTAAAAATGATTAACTGGGGGTCCACAGAAGACAAAAAGTTAAGAACCACTGCTCTATAGTATACAAATAATTGATGGACGGAATGCTTGAATTAAACTCTGCCACTGATAATCCCCATTGGTATTTTGCACACCATGCCACCTCAGTTTGGACTCAGCCACATGCAAATCAATCTAGACCCTGCTCCAATAAAAACAGTCCATCCTGAACTGCCAGGTCCTCCCTGAACCAGGACAAAAGCATACCAGGATCAGTTTCGCCCTGATTAGAGCTCATCAGCAAGGCATAGCTTAGTTAAAGTGGCACAATGTGCACAAACCCATGTCCTCTCTTACCCAGATTTTCTAACCTTCCATGCAATGCAGCAAGGGACCTTGCACATCTGATATTGCCACTTTTTGCTACTTGGGCGAGTATGAGTTAAGCATAGTTAGGTGGTCTGAATGTACAATTCTGACTTTAATGTCTAGACCCCTCTAAGGCTGTAATAAACTAATACCCACTGAATAGAGAATAACTATGCAGATACAGTTTTTCTAGGTGGGATTTGGCATGGCCTTCTCAGTTTCATGGGATTTACCCTCCAGTGCTTAATTTGAGCTGGTGATTACCAGTGCCCAGCACTTGCACTTAATTGGTTTCCGACACTCAGCACCAGCACTTAATTGTCAACACCACACTTAGGACAGCCTGCCAGCCGGTGGCACTGCTCATCTGATTTAGAGATGAGCCGAACAATGCAGGTGTATTGAATACATTATAGATAAAAAAATTACTAAATACATGCCTACCCAGTCATTCCTTTAGCTTTGAGACCTGGAATAATCTGAAATGTCGCACTTTCAGGCAAGAGGGGTGGTTAGTAATTGTTTCAGCAGTGAGGACAGGGGCAATATGTGGTGCAAGCTGTAAAGGCCTCCTGGCCAGGGCCCTGACACTTATTGTTTTGCAAACTAAACACTCTCATTTATCACCGAGCAGACTTCGGAGAGAAGGAGAAGATGAGGCCAGGCATCAGGGAGATTTACATGCTCCTCCCTGTGCCTTTGAGGGAGGGTCAAGCATTTGTGGGGGCTGGGATGAAACTCAGCCTCAAAGGGATTTTTATGGCATGGATTTTCTGGACAATAGTTTTGGAAAATATGGATGCAGGCAGGGCCGGACTGGCCGTAGTGGGCAACGGGCATTTCCCCAGAGGGGTGGAGGTCGGTTTTGTGTCGGGGGGGGGGGGCGGTTTTGTAACTATAGGCCGGTTTTGCACCAGTGCTGAAATATCGCCCCCTGTAACAAAAGTGGGTGCAGTGCTTCTTGCTAGCACTCCCCCCCCTGCTCCCAGGGCCCGTCGAGCAGCAATCTGCCAATGCTGGTTGCTGTTCTCTGTCCGGCCCTGGATGCAGAAAACCCGGTTGCTTATAACTGAATGAAGCGATATTCCACTCTGCGGCCCTGCTCCACTTACTCCACTGCATTGTATGATGCTAATTTTCATTTTTGCTCAGTGCGCATACTTTGTGCACATAGCTCAGAGTGCATAATTGGCTATATGAATAAGTGAGCATTTTCACATGTCACCTGCTACCAAGGCATGCAATATTCATGTTGATTTGAACCAAACAGGGAAGAACTGCTAATGTGATGCAGGTGCTCAGAGCTCTATGACTGATACACTACAAATCAGTTCAGGTCAGAGAAGTTGATGCAAACATCTACATAGCCTGGATCAGTGGTTTCCCTTATGTCCCATCAGAGTGATAAATAGTTGCCTGGAACTAGGACAGCAATAAAATTCACAGCGGTGTCTTGCACTTAATTTTATCTTAAGAGCACCAGAGGGATCTGAACCTAGAACCTGGGAAGCGAAAGGTTTGCGCTTGCCAGAATCTTAAGTGATTCTACAGGCCAGGTCATCTCGCACTGCTGAGTTACTTCAGGGCTGATCGACACAGACCTGGGAAGTGTAAAACAACTGCAAGCAAGCAGAGTCAGCATCCAGACACACAGAAGTGCAGATGAAGACATTAAAAGAAGAGACAGGATAAGCAGTCAAGAATGAATTAGAGCATTGCGAAAAGGTTTCCCCAAAAGCTGAAATTTATATTTACACGCAAAGTTCAACTATCAAAGTACTAATATGTGTTTCAGTAGTAAGCATACTTCTATCATATGTCTGAATTCTCTACACCTTCAATTAACATCACTGTGTACAGTACTCTAGATACTTTTGCATTTCTGTTGATTCTGGCTGTATTAAATTATAAACTTATATTACATTTGCTCTTATATTTCTAACGGCATATTGCAGTCTGCCTTGACAGCTCTCTGTTGTCCCTTTATGGTATATTTGTCCTACATAAGTACAATTTGTTTTTACGTATTACCGATATAAATGGATTCCCTGCATCAGTAGTGGTCCCAGAGAGCTAGAAAGAACATGACTGGTCCCATAACAATTCTTGAGTCATTCCAGACTAATAAAATGTGACTTCAGTTTGCCAGAAATTAATTTATTCCCTGACTTCATTGGGAGTTCATGTACTCACTGTACATTAGTTGTACTTAAAAATATTTCCTGTCTTCATTGCAGTTCATTGCAGTTGCTCTGCTTGGAGCGGCACAGGCACAGTCGAGTTTAACTTGATACTGACAGAAGCAATATTGTCCAGAACTCCAGCAATGCCAGGTATGGGGGTATGGCCATTGGGGTGGGGTTAAGCAGAGAAGTATGGCCAGCTTCCAGCTGTTAGAAATGGGGGTTTCTAGTTGGCAATGTTATACACCTTTAACCAAATAGGGACCCTTGCTTCTAAGTCAGGAAAAGAAGATTACACTACTGGATAACCCCTGCTCACCCCCTTGGTAGCTTGACACGAGCAGACAGACTTAATTCAGGTGCAGTGTGTTAAGCATTTGTGAACACACACACTAATACAGTGAAAACACTACCGATGGACACCACACAGCTTTTGAAAAAATAAGTATTCTTTATATAGGCTTCACAAAAGACCACAAACAACAAAAATCCACAATACTGTACTGAAAATAGACTTAGAGATGGTAGAAATCACTTAGTTCAAGTTGATAATAAATGCAACACAGTTTTCACAAAAGTACCTGGATGCATAACACAAAACAAACAGAAGGTTCGCAAGGATGTAGATGTGTTTGTTCCTTGCTTTGGGGGAGACGGTGCGTTACACCTCAATACTTGCACAGAGTAGGCGCCCTTGGTTCCTTGCTTTGGGGGAGACGGTGCGTTACACCTCAATACTTGCACAGAGTAGGGGATGCGTCTTGGTCCTTACCGCAGAGGAGGCGATGAGTAGATTCTCATGCTGCATTCTGGTTATGATGCGCCTCAATTCGATGCGACAATCCGGTGTGATGCGATAAGATGGCGCCCTTGATGCGATGCGGCAATGTGAAGATGATGCGAGCACGCCCGGCGGCGGCCGTGTGGTGAACTCTGTAACTTTGGAGCCACGGCAGGCCTAGATATACCCATCTCTGGTGATGCTACAGCGACCGCTGCGGTGGCGACAGGCTTCTCCTGTGATGCGTCGGGTAACAGCTTTGATGAAGGCACGCTTCTCCAGCTCCCAGCAACACGCAGGCTTCTGCAGACAGGATTCCCACCAAGGAAATTCAGGGGGGAGCTGGTGGTGAAGTCTTTTATCCCTGAGACTTCAGCAGGAGGCCAGCACAAGTTCAAGCCCTTGGAGAAATATTCTGCAAGATGATGAAAGACTTTTGAAAGTTCCTCCTCCTTTCCTTGGCAATGAAGACACCACTGCAGGCCAACCCAGCAAATAACACACTGGCAGAGGGGCAGTCCAAATTCCTGCAGCTTCCTTGGTTCTTCTCCTTGGCAAAAGGTTTGTCTTGTTGTTCCAGAAGTGATCTAAAGTCTTGGGGTTTGGATCCTCATATTTATACTGCAAAACCCTTTGTCCTCTGAAGGCAGAGGGTCCTGTACCTAGTCCAAACCAGTTCTGTGAAGTCCTGGAGCACTTTGTTTACATGACTCCATCTTTACTTTGGCAGGGTGGGCCAGGGTCATCAGACCCACCTCAGGAGGTGGAGCCAGCATTGTGGAAGGCAGGCACAGTCCTATTCAGACCCAGGTGCTACTCCTCCCACCACTCTACATGCAGATGGATCTATTCAGCCATGTGCTGACTCACCCTGTCTCCTGGAGCCACCCCAGCCCCTGTCACTCACAAAACCAGACATACAATACACAACCTAGCAGAGGCAGGCTGGATGGTTAGGTAAGAAAATACCTCCTTTCTAAGAGTGGTATTTTTAAACACAGAATGTTGAAACCAACTTTACTAAAATATGTCTTTTATTATTCTGAGTCCAGGCATACTAAACCCGAATTTCTACCATGTTCCCTGTGTCAGTTAGGATTATAATATGTTGTAATCAAACTGCCCATTCTGGCCTATGGAGAACAGGTAGCCTTGCAATAGTGAAAAATGAAAATGGCTGTAATTCACTATCATGACATGCCACACACACCAGGGCATGCCCTACCTTATACTTACAATGCACCCTGCTCTAGGGCCTACCTTAGGGGTGGGTAAAATGTAGAAAAGGGAAGGTTTAGGGACTGGAAAGTGGGTGGACTTGCCAAGTTGACATGGCAGCCCCAGTATGCACACGGGTTCTGCAATGGCAGGTCTGAGTTACACTTTACAAGCTGCGTCTGCGGGTGGCACAATCAGTGCTGCAAGCCCACCAGCAGCATTTGATTTACAGGCCATGGGCACACCTGGAGCACTGTACTAAGGACTGACAAGTAAATCAAATAAGCCAATCATGGAGTCACTAATCAATACATTCAATTTAACATAGACAGCATATGCACTTTAGCACTGATAAGCAGTGGTAAAGTGCCCAGAGTCATAAAACAGCCCACAACAGGTCATAAAAAACACAGGAAAAAGGCAAAAAGTTCAGGGAAGACCCTGCAAAAAAGGCCAAGTCCAACACCAGCCAATAAACAACAGGCAGTGCTTTTCTGAACTGTTCTAGATCTTTGCTCAGGGGATGTCATAGAAAAGGAACTGGCAATTCATGTCTCCCATCAGTGACAACAAGATTTTGGATATTATTTGTTAATTTGTGCTGTGTGTTTTTGGACTCTGTGCACTGGGACCTGCTAACCAGGCCCCAGTGCCTGTGCTCCATCGTCTAAAATACTTGTGAATTGGTTAAAAGTTCTAAGTTGCACATTAAACTTACCTATCAGCCCCCACTATATAGTGTCCACTGTACCCAGGGCCTGTAGGTTATATGGCAAAAACAAAGAGAGGAGTATCCACTATGATTTTGAAGAACAGACGTATCTGGAGGACCGGTTCTTGGCAAAAAGAAGGAAATTCATCCTTTTGATAGAAACCCCTCACTCACCACCTAGTGGTGACATGCTTCATCATCGGGGTCCACCTTGGCGTCCTAGCGACACCAAGGTGTGCTGCAACACCTGGACTACAGTGGAGCGGGTTGTGGCTGTAGGTGCAAAAAAATGTTAAAAATTGTCCTGGTTGTACTCAGAAAAAGTAGTTTTATTTTTAGAGCAACTGAACAATGTTTTAAAATTAATACTGGCGAGATCCTGGTAGGGAGGGTTACGACCAAGGGATCTCTATATGTGTTGAGTGGTCAACATGTTTCTACCATAAGGGCTATTGCCCGGTATTCGTCAGGACCAGAAAAAACAGGTGGACAGGGGGTGCGTGCTCCCTAAAAAGCACACCCGTCCTTGATCCCCTGTGTGCCTACTGGCAAAAATTGCCAGTGGTGAGTGCCGCTCAATAAAATAAGTGAGCTGGCGGGTAAAAAAGAGACCTGTAAGGAGAGAAGGGTGGATAAAGAACAATCAGGTATTGAGTGATAGACTTACTCTCCTGTAACGTCGTGCAGTCTCTCAGTGCAATTGATATATAGTGCCAAATGAAAAGGGGGGGGGGGGGGTTCTCCAGATATACGTAATACCGAGGTGGAGGGGTGATACTAGTCAACATCTATGGCAAAGGGTAGGTGCACGCAAGTTGCATGCAGTGCTAGCACGACCCAGGGGGGGTTTGAGTATTGGGTGTAAGATACTTGTGCTACACGGAACAGGTCTGTCACGTGGTGCCTAGGCTACTCGCAGGATATTTAATGACAGGGCGGAACCTATTCCATTACAGTTGAATGTACGGTGAAGTGAATTAGGGCATAGATGTAACTCGGTAGTGCTATATACATTTGTCAGCAACCGACTCAAACGTGTAAGTGAATAACATTAAATTAACAAACAAAAACAAACATACATGTAACACTGAAGGACACACTTAAGTTCAGAATGACTTGGGAATATGCTTACTCAAATATGAGTGCTCTGCGCTTCAACGGGCAGGGCGTAGGGTCAATGCCTGTATAATAACAAATTCTGTAAGAGACAAACAGAGCGCGAGCGTTGTAAATCTCTGCGCCGCTCAGGACGCTGTGTGGGTGGTGGGCGGCGCCCTCGTGGACCCGGTACATGGATGTGTACCCGGGGCCTGGTATCATGAATCTACTTACAGTTTCAGGCAGGTAAGATCAGAGTCGACCTACTCCTCGCGTCCACTGCTCGGCTAGTAATTTCGAGGGCAGCTGGACGCGGTAAAGAGGAGTCGGCCGCTTCCGGGTTTGGGCGCGGCCTGGGCGTGTAGGGGGCGGGGCTAGCAGTACGCGGTGGCGTGCTGTCGGTAGCTAGGCTACCGTGAAGATACAGCCAGCAGGTTAGGTTGTATAACTACACATAGCAGGGTCGGTTGGCTCGCGGGGTTGCTCCGCAATGCTGGAAAGAAATGAGGTTCACGCCAGGACTTACATTGTAGAAACAGTTATTTACACAGCAAGTAGTTGTGGACATTATAATTTACACTGCGTTTGGACTGGAGACCTGTGTCTGATCACTGGTAAGTGAGGTGCCACAGTGTCAAAAGGAGCCTTATTGCAAGGTTTCTGAGGGTGATACATTTTAATAAATAAACAAATTAACATTACTGGATCAAGTGGGAAAAAAGCCCAACGCAGGGGCGTCAGAGCGGCTCAGTGGGGCCAAGGTGATTCATGCTATGGTATTTAGTAGTGTGAGGAACAATAAGTTAAGCGCTCAGTAGAGCAAAGCTTGGGAATATATTAAGAGTATCAGGTGGCAAAGCTCTGTTGTTAATTCTTGGTCTTGGTGACCATAGGGATAGAGTCTCATTTCAGGACCGAGTTCCATGGGATATTGTCGTTGAGCCCAATTTTATGGGAGGAAAGACGATAGATCCATCGCTGCTCTTTTTCAAACAGTCGTGCTTGTGCATTGGGACCTGGTTGGATTTGCTCAATCACCGTCCATCTCATGTCGTTGGGTGTGTGATGGGCTGTGAGAAAGTGGTCAGTGAGCCTGGTGTTCGTTTTTTTGCATCGAATTGTGCTACGATGTTCCGCTATTCGTTGCTTGACCTTTCTTGTCGTCATGCCCACATAGGGCTTGTCACAGCTACATCGGATAAGGTAGATCACAAATGTGCTGTTACAGTTAGTGTGTGATCTTTGTTGCCAGATTTTGCCTTCCTCAAGGTTCAGAGTTTTAGTGTTGTTCGTGAGGTGACAGACGCTGCAATCACCACATCTGGAATGTCCGGTCACTGGGGGAAGGCCCCAAGCGTTGGTGATGGTTTGGTCGGTTGTCACCATGTCCATTCTTGGTCTGGTGTTGACCAAGGTGTCTTTTAGGCTCCGTGCTTTTTTGTAAGAAAAAAGTGGTTTGTCCCAATTGTGATTTCCAGTGTTCAGTATTTGCCAATGTTTTCTGATACTTTTACTGACCTGGTTTGACACCGCATTGTATGTGGTCACGCATGTAAGTGGAATCTCTTCCTCTGTTCTTGGTGTGTCCTCTAGCAGGGCTTGTCTTGGCTGATTTCTGGCCCTTTTCTGACATCTCCTTGTGATTTTCTCAGGGTATCCTCGGTTAGTTAGTTTCTCCGTCAGGTCTGCTGCCTGTGTTTTGTAGTCCTGCAACTCGCTGCAGTTCCTCCTAAGTCTGAGATACTGGCCGTAAGGTAAATTTTCCCTCAGGGGGCGAGGATGGAAACTATCAAATCTCAGCAGGTTGTTCTTAGCGGTGGGCTTAAAGTGGGTTTTAGTCTTGAGCTTGTCAGTGTCTCTTTCGATCTCAATATCAAGGAAGACCATTTTGTCTTTGTCCACACTATGTGTGAACCTCAGGTTAGGGTCACACGTGTTAAGCCACCTGATGAACTCCATTAGTGTTTCTTGCGGTCCTTGCCAGATGGTGAAGACGTCATCTATGTACCGCCTCCAAAATTTGATGTGGGTGTTGTAAGGGTTATTGGGGGTAATGACATATTTTTTCTCGAAGTCATACACATAGAGGCCCGCTACGCTGGGAGCAAAGACACTACCCATTGATGTCCCACCTATTTGGAGGTATAGCTTTCCATCATGTTCAAAGAAGTTTCTTTTAAGAGCAAGAGTTGCACATTCTACAATGAACTCTGTTGGTGTTGTATGGTCCCATGTGGAGTTGTCCAGTGTTTGTTTTAGTACTGTGATGGTGGCATCTTGGGGTATGTTAGTGTACAGGCTCTCTATGTCTAGACTCACAAGGATGTGGTCCGGTTCAATCCTGATGTCTTCCAGCATTGTCAGTAGGCTTTTTGTGTCCTTCAGATAGGTTGCAGTATTTTGTACAATGGTTTTCAGGAAATAATCACAGAAGCGTGACAGGGGTTCCAGAAGCGAGCCTATGCCTGACACGATTGGTCTGCCAGGTGGTGGGATCTTGCCTTTGTGCATCTTGGGGACTATGTAGTAATAGGGGATCTTACCCTCCGTTTTGCAGAGGTAGTCCGCTTCTTGTTTTGAAATTTGGCCTGATGCCTCTGCTGCTTCCACCATATTGGTTATTTCCACCCTTAGGTCGTCAGTGGGGTCGGCTGTGAGTCTTCTGTAGTTGGTGTTGTCTCCCAGAAGGCGTTGGCATTCGGTGTCGTAGTCTGCCTTATTCATTATTACCAGCCCCCCGCCCTTGTCGGCTGGTTTAATTATGATTGAATCGTCATTTTTCAAGTCGGTTATGGCTTTGTTCTCAGCTTGGCTGTTGTTATGGTATTGTTTGGTGACAGCTAGTGCTTCAACGTCATTAAATACCGCTTGCTCGAAGGTGTTGATCTCCACCGGGATTGAGTGTGGCGGTGGCGTGAAGGTGGACCTCAATCTAAGGCCCGTTTCATTTTTGATTTCTTCAGATTCAGTGGTGGTAGTCTTTTCGAAATATGCTTTCAGTTTAAGTTTCCGAAAGAAAGCGGCCAGCTCACAATGTAATTTAAATTTGTCCAGGGCTGCAGTGGGCACAAAACCTAGACCTTTGTTTAGTACAGTAGTTTCTGTAGTTGTCAGTGTACGTGAAGATAGGTTGGTAACTAGCTCCTCGCTGTGCTGGGGCCCGCTTTGTTGGCTCCCGATTTGCTCCTTGTTACGCTGCCTGTTGTGTCTTCCTCTTCCCAATGGACATTGTTTCCTCGTCTGTTGCGTCCCCTCCCGCGCCTGCCTCTGCTCTGAAAAGGGGGGCGGGACTGGTTTTGTTGGAAGGGGAACTGTTGGAACGGTGGTTGCCATCCAAACATTGGGTATTGTTGAGGGTGTTGGTAAGGGTGCATCAGCGGTTGCTGGAATGGGTACTGAGGTGGATGGTTAAATTGTGGCCATTGGAAATTCCCTCTATGGCCTCCTTGTTGTCTTCTTCTGGGGGTACCATTGTTGGAACTACCGCTATTGTGGGAACTGTTGGTGGTGTCACTTGATGCATCTGAGTCCTGGTCTGGGACTCCAGTGCTTTTAAAGTCAGGGTCCGAGTATGGGTAGATTTTTACAAAAGAGAATTTCTTCAAGTCTTTCTGAAATTTTTGAACCTTTTGCTGGGTAAGGTTTTCCCTGTATTCGGCTATTTCTTTATTTAAGTCTTCTAGCTTTTTTTTGTATCCAGTGATACTGGCTTTTATTTGTGTCTCGGTGACTTGAATCTCCACTTGGATCTTCTCCGACAGGCGCATGGCCGTTTTCAGAATTAATATGATCCAATCGTGGGTGCAGTGCCACGCGATGAGTGCCCAGTCTTTTCTAAACTCGGGGTCATCTAGGAAGATACGTGGAGCGTTTGTGACCAAGAGGCCCTTTGGAGCTATTTTGTTGGTAACATATTCCTTTAGTATTGTTCCATGTAGGATAGTCCTGATACGGTTCCTTTTCATTTCAGTCAATTTTTCCCAATCGCAAGTTTGGGATATGGTGTTACTAATATTGGCGTCCGCAAAGACACTGAGATCGCTCATGATGGAGTCTATCTCATCAGTAGAGTACGTGAGTCCTGTGTATTCCGCCATCCTGGCTGTGGGTGTGTACCTCAGAGATTACAGTGAAAGACAGGTTAAAATGCTCAGTGGTGAAACCGTGGTGAGCTTGGTAAAAAAGGTAGGTTATATGTCACTAGTAGACTGCTGCTTGACAAGCCAGGGACTTCCAGAAACATTGCTAAGTTCTAATTTAGAGGACTTCACTGGACCAACGCTGAGCAGCATCTCGATGGACAGTAATAATGCCTTCCAGGCTGCGCACTTCAGATTTCACCTACTCTGAGTTTTCCCTCCTTCAATGCCAAGTGCCTCGAACTTTGCACCGGAGCCAATGCTCCCACTGAGGTCCTGCAGTCCACCTGGCCCACATCAACCGGACCCCCTTTGGATCCTGCCTTCACCCTAGCCTGCCAACCACCTTGTTTATGAGGACATTTCTCCAGGAAAACGACTAACTCAGCAGGTCAGCCTCCCACGGGATGAAGCTGGTATCTGTATCCAACCTGCATTCTTTTGTTTTGACCCTTTCTAGAGCAGCCAGACACCTGTGGTTGGAGCTCTGTAATTTTTGATGTTAGAAACATCTAAAACTTTGAAAAATCATATCTCCTGGTACTCCACATCAGTTTTATGTCGTCTTGGTGCTTATTTGCTCATTAACATTGCCTCTATATTCATAAATTGGAGTAAGATTTTTCATTTAAATTGTAATCTGTTTTGGTACTGACAAATGCTTTGCACATTTCTCCTAAGTTAAGCCTGTCCGCCCTGAACTACACCTACTAAGGGCTGAGCTCAGTTGTAAA
This sequence comes from Lissotriton helveticus, assembly GCF_964261635.1. Taxonomy (NCBI): domain Eukaryota; kingdom Metazoa; phylum Chordata; class Amphibia; order Caudata; family Salamandridae; genus Lissotriton; species Lissotriton helveticus. The sequence continues at coordinate 219,390,852 of NC_136059.1, read as the reverse complement.
ATATTGAGAACGAATTGGACCTAGTAAGAAATAGCGCCATGATTACATGAAGAGGACCGCCATCCACTTCAACGAAAAATGCACAGTCATCCACAGAGTTTTCTCCCTCTGCTGCTCTGATCAGTTGCTTTGATCATTCAGCAGGGAAGAGGTAATCGACAGCACCACTGGGATTAGCTTTCTGAGCCAGATAATTTAAAGAATATTTCTAAGGATCTTGATTCAAAAGGCTGATGTCATTTAGATCCTGATGCCTCAATGAATTATTTTAAAGAGCTACTAACAAAGACGTAAAATGAATTTGTACCACAACAACAAAGAACTCTCCAGTTGAAGGGAATTACTACACTCTATTATCTTAGGAACTTAAAAAAAGAATTTGAGCTTCACTACCTAGAACACAAATGCAGAGAGTTTAGTCTTCAGACTCAAAGATTGCCCGATTCTTTCAAGCAATTGCATTTTTTCTAAAAGTAAAGGAATCAAAGAAAGCCTACTTTCTTGTTGGCTATAGAATGCATACATTATGCATAAGGAACTCCTCTTTCATTAAAAAGAGTAACATCCTTTTGCAATGTAAAATGATATTTTAGCCTCTCCTGAATTATACATTTACATGCTGATTTTTGCGCAGGCTCCAGCCAACCGATCTATTCATTTTTGATCCAACTTCAGGACATCCAATGATATTTTTTATCATCTCCAAGCCGGTTTCAGATCTGGAATGAACTCTGAATTGGGAGTGGTCTCGGTTGCAGATGCTATTCATGGACTAATGAATATAGAGGGGTCTGGGGCCTTACTTCTCCTGCACTCTATTTGCAGCCATTGACACCATTGATCACAACATCTAAGGCACCAGATTTAAAGACAGGTGCATCAATGTCCTAGCACTGACCTGTTTGAACTACTTTCAGACTCAGCATCAGTAAAAGGTTAGGGATGTACCCTTTACCCTCCGAATCAAAAGCCTCTCAGTGCAGTGTGACACTGGGTTCAATGTTATCTCCTTTGCATTTCAACATTTACATGATGCTATTGGCATAGCTCTTCCTCCAGGTGAATGTAAGATGTTATATGTACATCAATGTTGCTCAGCTTGCTTTTGGGTTATTCCCTCAGAAAAAAAGCTGAGTCCCTGATTTCTGAGAGTATGGCTATGAACCACTGACCACCAACTTCTTCAAATTAAACCTAACTTAAAAACAAAAATTCAGATAAATGATCTTCTTTTGGTCCTCTTCCTACATTTCAAGTCCCCCTTCTGGGCATACATATTGATATATATTCCCAACTTATTTCAACATCCTTAAAGACGTTTTTTGCCCAATCATAGACAAGGAACTCAAGGCTCCTGTGATCACTGCAGTGATGCAATCTTGATTGAATTACATGAATGTCATACCACTAAGAGCCTGTTCACCTCTTTCAAGCGTATCCAAAATGCAACCATTCAGGTGCCCTGGGAGCACAGTACGATGATTAAGGTGTATTATCTAGCATGTTTGTGTGACCTTCCCATGTAATACACTTACAAAACCATGTCAGGTCTAGTCAGACATCTTTGTAAAACCTCTAGCTCAACTGGGTAGCTATGGCTTTGAGCAGTATGGTGTAAAAAACATGAGCTTATGTAAAACATTGAGAAGCATCAAACAACGGAATACGAAAGTCACACAACACAAAATAAATCCAACACCAATTGATAGTATTTTGAATTTTAGACACCAAGAAGGGCAAAATCCACCAGAGGGTTCTGGAGATATTGATTGACTCAAATCACAACTTTTTAATCGAAAGCACAAATACGCTTTGGTAACTGTAAAGTTAAAAATTTGAAGGAGTTGTGTTCAACTCCTCTGGCCCAGGTTAGGCAGCCAAATGTGACAGGGAGAAGACTGGGGGCCAATAAGGAGTATTGGACAGGTATCTGTTAACCAAAGCAGTCTTAAGTCCCGTTCCCCACTTTACATCAAGACAGCCATAGCCTTCAAAGGTGTGGTCCAGATACTGATGCTGGATGCTGAGGTTGCTAAAAGATGCTCTGGGTGCTGTGCGGTTGACTGGGTCTTCCTAGACGCACGGTTGGGTGGGACATCTTTGACCACAGGAATCAGAGTCACCCAAAGTCCAATTTGAGGCAGTAGAAGTCCAGCTGTGGCAGGGCTACCACTCTCCAGAGACAGCCCTCACAATCATATAGTGAGGGCTAGAGTTTGTCTTTGGCAACCAATTCACACTCTGATGACGCTCCTGAGTCCATCAGACACAGATGCAACTTTTGGATCTGAGGTGGAGGTCTTCTTCCCTGAAAGTCTGCAGTCAGCGGCGATTTCATGTGAGTCGCTACTGACTGGTCAGGACAGGCGACTTCTGCTTTTAAGGCCCTTGGACTGTAGCAGGGATTCAGCTCCAATGCCCGTGGAGTCATGACCTTGGTCTGTGGCCCAAGAGCAATTTATCCTCGAGCCAGGCACCACAGACACAGTTCTCTCTCTGCTATCCCAACAAGCAAAGGGTGCAGTCCAGCGGTTGGTGCAACCTCTGTTTCCAGTCCCAAGGATGAGCAGGACTTGTATTGTTCATTTTTTCTTCTTGGAAAAATTAAAATAAATAAATAAATAAATAATAAGTGGTCTGGTTTGCAGGTCTCCGTGTACTCTCAGAGTTGAAAGACTATCAGCATCACTCCAAACCTTTGAGGGTAATCATGCATTTCCTTTCACTCAAGAAATACATTCCATTTCCCCTGTTCTTAGAACTTGACATGGGCTACCAGTTCATACATGCATTGCTTTCAAAGCCCTGACTATTCTCTACTCCTTGAAATAATAATCATATGGTAGAAACCAACTAGACAGCTTTGTTCAGGAAGTAAAATTATGTTACTAGTTTCCAAATTTAGAACAGCCACATTTGATGACAATTCGTTCTCACTCACTGCTTCTTAACTTTGGACTTCCCTGCCGCTGCATTTTAGAAGTCAGCCAACAATTATGTTTTTGAGGCGAGTGAGGAAGACTTTTCTTTTTAATGCTTAACCTTATGTTCAGTCAGTAACATTTTGCGAGTAAGACAAGTGTTCACATGGAACTCATTCTCTCTGGATCAATATGGTAATACTGGAAATTTAAATCACGCAAAGTATATAAGAACACCAAGTGACCAGAACCAAAACCATAAAGGAAGAAGTGACCGTATAAGTGAGCATAAATGGTATATTGGTTACTGTAATATAAGACAACTAAATTCCTTACAGCTTTGACAAACTTCTTCAAACATCTCTGTCGGTGCCAATGCCGTTTTAACCCTTTGCGGATGTAAGGGTCTCCTCAGGGCAAGAATTAACTGGTAGAACTAACAGAATAAGTTTAATATGTGATTCAAAAAAATGAATTAAACACACTGGTGGTGCAGAATAAGGAAGGAGCCAAAGGAGGCAGTCTACCCAGCAGCCGGACCTGCTGGGTAGACTGCCTCCATTGGCTCCTTCACAAGGGGAGGACCTCGGGCTGGTGTAAGCAATTAGTAAGAAGGCTCAATCCTGATGTACCCTTTTAATTCAGTACTTAGGGCCTTATTACGACACCAGTCAGACTCTCGTACAACCGACACCGTGGCGGAAGCAGGATCCCCTGACTAGAAGTCGACCCCCTTCACAGCGGTCGCACTATGTATATTTTCTATTGGGGCGTGTGCTGCGGGCTTCAGAATTCCCCCCAATAGCAAATGAACACATTTAAAACATCCCTGCACCATGTGGCAGGCATCATGCGCAGCCTACCACATAGTGCAGGGATGTTTAGGGGGAAACCTAGGTGCCCATATGTCCGATAGCAGAGGGCCTGGTGGAAGGGTCCAGCACCCCAAAGTCACTTTCCACCTGCCTTTTCATGGCAGGTAAACTGCCAAGAAAGGGCAGGCAGAAAGGGACATTGTAATCCTACAGCTGTGTCTGAGCAGGCACCGCCCTCATTGTAGGGATTGGAGTGGCAGACTGTCCCTCTGCTAGATGCCTCTGCCCGCTGCATCGCAATGCGCCAGGAAGACTGCAGGGGCCGATGTTGGTGGGTCATCGACATCGTAATCAAGCCCTTGGTTCTGATAAGTATCTGAGTAGATAAGAAATGATAGATGTAGTGAGGAAAAGATAAAGGCGGAAGGGTTGATGAAAAGGAGGAGCGTAGGAGAATGTAGTTTCTTAATGTTTTTATAAAGCCACTGTTCAAGTTGCAGCAAGAAGTTAGTGGCCAGTATCTTGTGGTAACCCTGTTAAAAAAACAACAAGGTATGCGCATTCAGTATAAGGGTGCCAATATAGCTAGAAGGTGAGGGAATAAGTAGAGATAACCAGTCTTTAACATGGCAGGACATTTTTCCATCCTCACTCAAACAGTTTGCCATTACCACAAAACGTCGGTGGTCATGCACTAAATAAACACCATTACTTTAAACATGCCAGATGCTCTGTTACTAAAGTGGTTTAATATATTTGGCAACTAATTTATTTATTACATGCATTTTAGAAAACATGTATTACTATCAAGATTATTTAGTGGTATCAGTAATGGAAGTCAGTTCCATACATTATAGTCTCAAATGAACATCTATAATGAAATTATATTTGTATGTTTTAGACATGATAGCCATAGGGCTGCCTTCCCCAACTTTTTGTCTGCCTCCCTCCATTTTTTCACAATGTTTTTACTGGCTTTCAGACTCTGTGCATTTTACCACTGCTGACGAGTGCTAAAGTGTTTGTGATCTCTCCCCTAAACTCTGTAATATTGGCTTAACCCATATTGGCCCACTTCATTTACTTATAAGTGCCTAGGAAAGTGCACCACATGTGCCCCACTCTTGTAAATTAAATGCTATTTGTGGGCCTGCAGCACTCATTGTGCCACCCACTTAAGTAACCCTCTCACTATCGCTCAGGCCTGCCGTTACAAACTGCATGTGCAATTTTACACTGTCACATCAACCTGGCAAGATAAAGCTAATGCCAACCCTAAACCTATACATAGATATTTCACCCCTAAGGTAGGCCCTATATGAACCACAGGGCTGGGTGCAATGTATTTACAAGTCAGGACATGTACTTTTACGTTTCACATATCTTAGTAGTGAAAAACTGTCAATTTAGTTTTTCTCTAATGCTAGGCCTAACTCTCCCATTGGATAACATTAGGATTATCTTATAACATCTGTTAACTGCAATTCTCAATTGTGAAAAGATAGATTTGGATTTGATATTACAGTTTAGAAAATGCCACTTCTATAAAGTTGGCATTTACTTACTTTAGCAATTTGGTGCATGATGCCTGTCTCTGTTCAGTCTGGGCTGGGTGACAGCTAGGCTTTGCATATTCCGGATAGACACCCACACACAAAGGAAACTTAGGTGTGTCTTGAAGAGCCATCCTGGGTGATGGGAGGGAGGAGCTGGGCACAACCTCACACTTACACCTGCATAGGATGTGTCCAGTCAATACACAAAGGGCTGCATACCCCCCGGGAGTGAGTCTGGAGCCAGGTAGCAAGGGAGGACCTCTGTGCATTTCAAAGCTTTCTCTAGTCTCCCCCACTTCAAAGGCACCACTTGCTAGAAGTACTGGACCTCTGAGACCATGACTTCAGTACACCTATGCTCCTGTGGCCATCGTGCCAGGTAGAAGAGCTGCTGAGCTGCTGATAGGACTGGCACTATGCAGGTTTGTTGTTTTGCTAGACTCTTGCCTTGCTGTGCTTTTGCCTTGCTGAGCTGCACTGTTGCCTGCTGTTCTCCAGCCTGGTTGAGAAGGACTGGACCTGCATCACATTAATGCAGAGTGTTCCCCAGGGTTTGCTGGCTTGCCTTCTGTTCTAAGTCTCAGGGACACCTAGGTCCTAGGTACTGTGCCACCTGCCTGTTGCTGACAAGGGAGGGGAGGGGGGGTGCAGTTAGGGGGCGGGTTCCAGGAATAACGTTGTATTCCTGGTTGTGATTGTTGTTTGTTATTATCATAGGTTGGGATCTTGGGTTATTTGATTAAAGATAACAACTCCATTGGCAAAGTACTGCACTGCTGTTAATTGTGCGAACAACTTGTTCTTACGAGTAATGAGAATGTGTATACTCGCAAGATATTTACTTACCAATGTCAATGATTCTTTGACCACAGGTCCTGAAACGGTACTTGTGCACATTTCTACTTGCTGTACTGACCGCAATGTTTAATAAAGATTTTACAAAAAAAAAGTCTAAGGAACATCAAAGACTTCAACCCATCCTGCTATAGCACCTGGACTTGCTTGCTGCAGTTCATCCACTGCCAAGTAGTGCCAACCCAGTCCTTGCCCCTTGGAAGTAGTCATAAAGTGCTGCTTCAACCAGAACCCATGCATCCTCATCGGAACTGGCACATCAACTTTGGACCCAGCCTGTCCCCTTCATAATCGACGCATCGCCTACTACGGGAGCAGCAGCTGGGCATCGCACTCTGACTCAGCGTGTCACAATCAGAACCTACGTATCACCACACTTGTGAGGAGGAAGTCTATGCATCTTGTTCACTGCATGAGTTGATACCGACGCATTGCTTCGGCTGCACCTTGCATCTTTTTTGACAACATTGCATCCCAAATCAAGTTACATTGGTTCAGCGGGCCCAAGTGGGTCACAGTATGGGGCATGAGCTCAATTGAGGTCAGCCTGCACATTTGATTTTGCCTTGTACAGTGTGACCAGATATCCGATTTGAGCGCTTATTGGTTCTAATAGCTATTTTATTTTTATTCTATAAAGATTCATATCTCGACTTCTACTTGTTGGATCTTTGTCCTTTTGGTCTGGTTTTTTTTTAGAATTATTCTCTAATATTGGTGTTTTCACTGTGTTATTGTTTGAAGTGTTGCACAAATACTTTACCCATTGCCTCTTAAGTTGGGTGGGCAGTAAATTCAGCTCCTCCGGCGGAGGGGATCGTGGCGTTTTGCCCACTTGCAGCTCACCAACGTTAAATTTGCAAGCACAAGCAAGAACTAAACTACCTCCTGGAGATTGCAGCAGGTCGCTTCTATTTGCATTGGAAAATTTGCCACATTGCTGTGAAAGCTGACGCTCAAGTAGAAAATCTACTTGAGTGGCAGAAAGAAGCAGCACCTCTGGCACGCGGCATGGTGCCGTTCACGCTGATTTTGCAGCATAGGGAAAGCTCCTGGTGCTAAAAATCAGTGCGGGGAGCGCAATGGAACGGAATTCTGCAACTTGTGGAACTCCTCGGAATCTTGTGGAGTTTTTAGGTAACTCAGCAGAATTCTGCTGGGTAAAACTCTGCAAGTTTCGTCCACCGATACTCGTAAGTTAAGCCTGACTGCTATGTTCCAACCTACCAGAGGGTAACCACAGGATAATGTAGGGTGTGTCGGGATTTGTCCTGTCTAAGATTGTGGTTCCTGCTTGAATGGAGTGCATACCTCTACCAACCAGAAACCCAGTTTCTAACAGTATGAAAAAAAAGGTTATTGGATACATGCATACTGCAGTGGTGATCTCACCTAGGCTTCCAGACACTCTTGACCAGAAACCATGGACTAGAGAAGAAAGGGAGTTAATGGATGATGGTTTGGGAGAGGAACCACATTGTAATGGTTTTCTGTAAGTTGTAAGAGGTCAATGGCATGAATAGTATTGGAAGTATGTTCCCAAATGGGGTGCCAAGGAACTTAAGGTGTGGCCACTTGCAAGGGATTTCTTCAAACATGGACATTTCAGAAATCCAAGGGTAAAGGAATGAAGGGAACCAACATAAGATATAGCCTGTCTGTTTCCAAGGGGATTCTGAATTGAGGAGAAGCTTCCAGCCTGAGCTTGTTGCTTGTCTTTCTAGCTCTCAAGCAACCCTGAGCCCTCCTGTCACCTGCCCTGCCCCTTTAGGGTATATTGGGTCAACCCCAAGACATTCACCTCAATTTCATTAACTGCAGCTTCCCTGTGCCCAATATTGCAGTGAACCAAGGACAAGGATGTGATAAGCATACCGACTTTGTGCTATCTATTTCCTGAAACTTTAAAAGTGTTTTCCTCCAACCATGATTGCAGCATTTTCACCTATTTTGTGTGTGCGCTTGCGGTTTAGAAATTGAAATTGTATCTGCCAATGACAGCCTCAATTTACCTGTTGCATTGTAGGCTTCGTAGTTCAAAATCTGTTGGATTTCACCTGCCCATGACTATCTCTATTTGACTTGTTTAGTGGGTCTTTAGTTCAAAATCAGTTGCTTTTCACCTGCCTGTGACTGCCTGATGTTACCTCCTACTTTCTCCACTAATCTGGGCTCAGACATGTGTGTAAGCAATCCACCCCAGCTCTTTTTCTTCTTAGTAGGTGAGTGAAACAAGACTAACCTCCCCTCCACAAGAAATTAACATATTATACTCAGAGGCTAAGCAGAGTATGCTCTGAGACTGCAGTAACCTGCTCTTAGTGCTTTAAACTGTGCTTGGAAAGATATTGTAGCACTTATGTTTTAGCTAGGAGATGGAGCTGTTTAGGTGTTGGAAAAGTAGTATTGTTAGAGATCTAGTTTAGGCCCTTACCTGCAGAACTCTGTGGATGGAGCCTGTTTGTCTCCAAGAAGGTTCTGTATTGAAGAGCAGCTCCCTGCTCCCTGCCCAGCAGCCTGAGCTTGAGGTCACATGCCCCTTATATAAGCTGATATTATGTGTTACATCTGTGTTCTTATTGGCTGCTGTATCTGGTATTTTTATTGGGCTATGGGTTAGTGTTCTGATTGGCTGATAGGTCTAGGCTTCTGATTGGTCCCAGGGCTAGTGTTTCTATTGGACATAGGGTTTAGGGTTCTGTTTCTGATTGGCTACTTGGATTAGGGCTGTGATTGGTTGTAACGAGTGGTCTCCTATTGGTCTTAGAGCTTAGGGCTAGTGTTACGATTGATTAGGGTTAGGCCTAGAGTCCCCATTACGTGATGGGGTCACCTTACCTCTAGGGCTATGTAAGGTCAGGGTTCAGGGCCTCACAGCCGGGCCATTGAGGCTAAGGACAGAGAGGACATGTTCAGCTGCCAGTTTGGGCCTGTTTGGGACTAGTTGGGCCTAGGGCCAGAGAAGCTGCCCATTTTTCCATTCAACAGCACCAAGCAAACCCCATCCATATCCACAACCAAATTAACACACTCATATCAAATTTACTCTACTCATTGACTACACACTAACTTGACACACATTTCAATGTCTAAGCATCCACTATAAAACCCCACATATACCACATTTATATCATTCTACACCTTCAATATACACAAAACACCACTCTATCCTATATCACTAACCAATCCACTCATCACAAACACAACCCAAATCTACACCATACCTAACTATATCCCATCCAGACACACACTTTCTGCCATATTTACTCCTAACAGACCCCGTTCTATCACCAACAAACCTATGCTGAGCCTTCAATCATTTCACCCACCAACACCCTCCTCTTCTTTTTAGCACAATAACATAATCACATAACACTTACACTCTGATGCACCACAAATAGTACCTCTTTTAGCCATCAAATCAAACACAAACACGCTTAACTCTTGTTCAACCCCTCCCACACACCACATACAATCTTTTCTAAAACATATCACCACCCACTTTACCTGACAGCTTCCCCTAACCAACAATACTTTACATACAAATACTTCTTGGAAGACAGATACAGCATCACCCCCTTTCAGTACTCTTCAAAAACAAAAAAACACACACACCAGCACAATAGAATCTCTCTCACACAACACCTCATAATACTTTTCATCACAAACTAAAAACATACAGACACTCCAACCTTCCTGACTAAACAAATAATACAGACCATAAACTAACTCCAATGCCAAGCTTTCTCTCTTCCACCACACCTAAGAAACAAACAGCAACACAATAATTCTCTTTACGCTGCCTTTCATACATGGGACAATCTAGAACCTTAAAACATTACCCTCATGCTGCACCACCACCCCAATGCATACACCTTCCACCCTAAACAGACACAAACAAAATAAGGAAAACACCACTCCTCACAACTTCACTTCCCCATGTCTACTGCACAACAAGGCTACATTACAAAAACATTCAAAAACAAAAAATAACACACACACACCAGCACAATAGAATCTCTCTCACACAACACCTCATAATACTTTTCATCACAAACTAGAAACATACAGACACTCCAACCTTCCTGACAAAACAAATAATACAGACCATAAACTAACTCCAATGCCAAGCTTTCTCTCTTCCACCACACCTAGGAAACAAACAGCAACACAATAATTCTCTTTACACCGCCTTTCATCCATGGGACAATGTAGAACCTTAAAACATGACCCTCATGCTGCACCACCACCCCTAATGCATACACCTTCCACCCTAAACAGACGCAAACAAAATAGGGAAAACACCACTCCTCACAACTTCACTTCCCCATGTCTACTGCACAACAAGGCTACATTACAAAAACATCCAAAACAACAAAATAAGGAGTGTAGAGGTGATGGATAGAATCCTCCTCCAGTACAAAGTTTATAAACACAAAGATTCTATCCTTTTGTTATATATATATATATATATATATATATATATATATATATATATAGATTGTGATTACTTATGTAATGTGCACAGAAGTGGGGATGTTACTCCGGGAGTTGTGCAGGAGGAACACTATGTGTTTTTAAAATACCCCTCACACACTATGAGTCCCATAGTGTCATGCTTCATTATGGGGGTCTTCCCGTCCCTCTACGGGGCGGGGCGTGCTGCGACCGACGACTACGTGGGAGCACTATATTTTGTGATAGGCTATGTGTGGTGTAGGTAAAGGGAGTGGTAGGGAATGTGGTGACTAAAGAAATTAAATTAAAAATGTCCTGGCTAGTAGAAAAAATACATTTTATTCGCTTCTCCAGCTGGAAACATTAAAAAGGGGTTAGGTAGGGTGCCTTTAATATGCCCTCCCTGGTCGACATGTTTCGTAAGCAGTCCTCCCTGCTTTACTCATCAGGACCATATGTGATCCCTACTACACTCAGAAAAATCTAAATATATGTAATATGCCTATTTTCCTAAAACAGATTGCAAAAATAGGCTAATCTGTTTTCAAAGGGTGGATTTTACCCCTTTACAATAATAGATAAGGTCTATTGTTAGGCATTATTTGACAAATTGTATATATGATGTGATGCATACATAGGTCCTTATTTGAACTGGCCCCATGAGCCCGCCACGGAGGGGTGGGTTTCTCCAATGGTAAACAATGACCTGAGATACGTCCTCTCCTTCCCACTGGCCTCCGTGGTGCTCCGGTGGTTGGGGAGAGTGTTGTGGCCGGGTTTTTTATATGCACGCTGATTGAATAATTACTTGGCAGATTCAGAGTAGCTGCTCTGTGTTTGCTAGTTACCGGTGTTTTTGCCGCCACCTAGTGCAAAGACTAGAGCGCTAACAAAAAATGGCCGACATAGATATCCACACGGTGTGGACTCGCAAATACTCACTTCCTGTGACATTGTTAGGCCAGACAGATGGCGCAATTTCGTTTCAAAAAACTGCATTGTCTAACTTATGGAAAAGATACTGGGCAGATTTAGAGCAGCTGCTCTGTGTTTGCCAGTCACCGGTGTTCTCGCCGCTTCCTTACTGATAGCGTGAAGACTGGAGCGCTTAAAAAACATGGCGAACATAGATGTCCTACCGGTGCATCCTTTCAAATACTCACTTCCTGTGTCATTGTTAGCCCTAACAGATGGCGCAAATTTGTTGCAGAGAAACAGGCATTTGTGTAACTCTTAAACAAGCGTCTTCTGGACAAAAAGCATCTCCATGCTGATGTTTTTAGGAGTGAATAGAAAAGCAATAAATGTAATAATCAGTTTTTAACCTGTTATGCCAGAACGAGATGGCAGATATTGTTTAGGTTGGCCTTTGATGGGAGCCATAGAATTATCATTACTGGGGGTTCTGCATATTACTCCTCCTTAATTCAGCAGGCTTGAATCAGGTTGGGCCCATGGAGTTTCATCATAGGCGTCTCTGGGGGTGATACATATTTTCCTTATTATTTACAGTCTTAGCTCAGCAGGCTTGATTAAAGTTGGCCCCATGGAATTATATCGTTCAACCCGTTCCTGTTAGTTTTAAGGCGAAAAACCCATCTCTGTTCTTTCTCAAAGAGATATCTTTCATTTTGAACCTGTTCAATCACAGTCCACAAGATATCATGCATATTGTGTCCTTTCTCTAGAAAGTGGGATGCCATTTTTGTATTTGATTTCTTACATTTTAAGTTACTCTTGTGTTCCCCAATTCTTATTTTGACAGGTCTCGTTGTCATGCCAACATATTCCAAATGGCATGGGCAGGTTATAAGGTATACCACGTTGGTGCTGTTACATGTGGTAAATTTCCTCTGTTCCCATGTGGTGCCATTTTGGAATGTGATGTCTTTACTTTTCTTGGTGAGGTGGCATACTTTGCAATTTCCACACGGATGATGTCCTTGTATGTTTGCCAGAGTGAATGTTGGGTCTCTCGTTATCACCTTTTTAGGTCTTGTATGGACAATAGTGTCCCGTATGTTCTTCCCTCTCCTGTGCGAAAACATTGGTTTAAGGATGTTGAGACCACCGCTGATGAGAGTCTTCCAATGTTTGTTGATGATTTTTGTTACCTGATTTGACTTGGTATTGTAAGTTGTGAAACAGAATGGTCTTTTATTTTCAGTTTTAAGTTTCTTTTTTAGTTCTTCAGATTGGGTTTTGAAGTTAGAAACTTCTGTGCAGTTTCGTCTTAAGCGTAGAAATTGCCCGTAGGGAAGGTTGTCCCTCATATGTCGTGGGTGGAAGCTTTGGTACAACAGTATGTGGATGTTGTTTTGAGATGGGTAGTCGTCACTAGTCTCCCATCTTTAGGAAAAATGTTCAGATCTAGGAAGACCAGTTGTTCATTGGAGACGGTGCTGGTGAAGTTCAAGAAATCATCTTGGTAATTCAACCAGGTAATGAAGCGCTTTGCAGTTGTTTCATCTCCATCCCAGATGATCAGGATATCGTCTATGTACCTCTTCCAGGTCCTGATGTGCTTGTGGAAAGGGTTGTTGGGGTGCAGTATTTTTGTTGTTTCTAGGTGGTATACATACAGACCAGCTATGCACCCTACCTAACCCCTTGTTAATGTTTCCAGCTGGAGAAGCGAATAACATGTATTTTTTCTACTAGCCAGACATTTTTTAAGTTTATTTCTCTAGTCACCACATTCCCTACCACTCCCTTTACCTACACCACACATAGCCTATCACAAAATATAGTGCTCCCATGTAGTCGTCGGTCGCAGCACGCCCCGCCCCATAGAGGGACGGGAAGACCCCCATGATGAAGCATGACACTATGGGACTCATAGTGTGTGAGGGGTATTTTAAAAACACATAGTGTTCCTCCTGGACAACTCCCGGAGTAACATCCCCACTTCTGTGCACATTACATGAGTAATCACAAAATAGTCCAGTAGAAGGCTAGGAGTAGCCGAAACGCGTAGACCGTTATTTTGATGCACTTTGATTTGCACATGGTGTGTAAATAAAATATCTTAAACTAACCTGTTGCAGTGCTGTGACTTCATCCATAAAAGTTGTGGTAAGAAGAGACGAAGTGATATATATATATATATATATATATATATATATATATATATGACGCTCAAACTCTTCGCGTATAGCTCAACGAGGCAGCACTCACAAACCAAGAGGTGTCCAAGTTGTTTATTTGGGAACAAAGAAGCACAGACGCGTTTCGGCGTTAGCCTTCGTCAGTGTGTCACTTGTTAATTTCAAAACATCCCATAGAAATACAGAAGTTTGTAAATGTTGACATAAACATATATATATATATATCCAAATCACAAAGTTGCTCAACAAGGGTTGCGGATGGCCCCGCGGGAAGTGGCGTGAACGCCGGCAGAGCACGCCGGTATTTCAATAAATCCAACTCTTTCCAAAGTTCTATATCACGCTCTCAGATTCCCAAAAACACCAAACGAGTCAGCAGAGTCCAAGGGTGTTTATTGACACCTTACGACATGTTTCGGCTTCCACGAAGCCTTGATCACGTAAGTTTGTGCATAGCGTGTGAACAAAGTAAATACTTTTCAGAAAACATAAACAAAGGACTCAGGTCACAAGTAAAAAAGTGTCGGCCATCTTGTAACAGTCTGCCGATGTACAGATCACAAAGGGTATGCTGTATCCACAGTTGATAAGTATGACTCATAATTCAATCGTCATAAACGGCACATATTGTAAAAAATTAAATATACATCTGAATTGTATATTCGATTCATTGTATTGTCTGTAAATTTTAACAAACATTTGTATAAAAATATATATAAATTCATATGTGCCGTGACCACTTGAAACATACATTTGAATAACAATGGGCAAACGTGTAATCAGCAGGTTCAATTACAAAGGCAAGAGGCAATCTTAAAAAATAATAATGGATTGCAGCATGATAAGAAGTGGGAAAATGCCCAGTCTTTGGTCATAGATGTGAGATGTATACTGTCTCTTTGACCGGCCCTGCTCGTAGGTGACAAAGGTGTGTCAACGAGCATACACATGCTGAGTAAACGTAAATACAATGCAGGTTACCAGGTGAAGTACCTTGGTTCTAGCATGCCAATTGTGTGGGCTGCTGAAAGTGGTAAAGAAACATCTCAATCATGAGATGGAACTATCGTACAACAAGACAAGTCTCTCTTGTAAAATGGTGCTGTTGTGCGACCTGGTTCCACAAATTTCAGTGCCTGAAGGTGAAGCCTGGAGTAGGCGTGCTCATATAATGCTAACAGGAATGTGAAAGGACACTGAGCCTGGTGCAAGTGCAGTGAATGGCCTCAGTCCCTGTGGCGTTCCTGTGAAATTAAAAAACAGATTTTAAAATCGAACATGACAAACAGCGTATGCATGAAGTCAATAAACAAGTTCTTTAGCGCATGGAAGAAAAGATTGGATCAACATAGCAAGTATTACACTAAGACAGGAAATTCAGCAAATTCAGCAAAAGAACAGCAAAACAACACTGAGGCCTCTTAGAGATAATCATCTCTCAGATGAATTGCCAATTCCTCATCCTGATTGAGGCCCCCAGGAGCCTTTGTTTGAAAATTGATTATGTGTCTTGATTCCCTTTGTCTCATTTTCAGGACTCTGTTTCCACCCCTGGGATTCTTGTCAATCTGCTCTAAGATAAAAAATCTCATTAGTGTAGGGTCAGAAAAGTGGAAATCACTGAAATGGCGGGCCACAGGGTATTTTGCATCCTTGTGGATAATGGCACGATAGTGTTCAAGAATACGTTTCTTGGCATGGGCGGTAGTGCTGCCAATATACAACAGTTCACAGGGGCAGACAATCACATACACTACGAACATGGTGCTGCAGGTGAGAAATTGTGTGATCTCTTTCTTTATACCATTGTATTCTACCTGTTTAACTAAAGTGCTGTTTTTACAGGCTTTACAATGCCCACAAGGAAAATACCCTTTCAGATCATGGCCTTTGTTCTTGGAGTAATCAGTGATGTCACTGCGGACACATATGTCTCTTATGTTTTTGCTTTTTCTGTATGTAATGCTCGGTCTCTCAGGGATGAGGTTGCCTAGGATGTTGTCACTCTTCAGAATGTACCAATTTTTGGCTATGATTTTCTGGATCTGGTTAGACTCATTATTGAATGTTAAAATGAGTCGTGTGACACTGTCACCAGGTGTAATGTCATCAGTGACGATTTTGGTGAGAGTGTCACTGCGTTTGACAGCATCTGCCTTACTTTTGGCCTTTTTCAATACCCAGGCCGGGTAGTCACGTTGTTTGAAACGATCCAGCATTTCTTTCGCCACTAATTGGTAGCCAGCATCGGTGTTGCAATTTCTCCTCGCCCTCAGCAGTTCCCCATAGGGAATACTCCACTGCAAGGGTTCGGGGTGGCTGCTGAGGGCGTGGAGAATGCTATTGCCCGCAGTTTCTTTTCTGAAGAGCGACGTTTGGATCTTGTTGTTAATGATGTCTATCCTCACATCTAGGTATTCAGCTTTGTTTTTGCTGATATTGCTCGTCAATCTGATGTTTCTATCATTGTGGTTAAGACGGTCTATGAAGCAAGATGCTTCCTCCTCAGTGCCCCTCCACACCAGGAAAAGATCGTCAATATACCTCCACCAGGTGGCTATATGGCTCACCTGGTCTTTCAGCGATGGGTCCGCGAGGGTTTCCTGTTCCCATTGCCCCATGAACAGGTTCGCAAAACTTGGGGCAAAGCTTGAACCCATCGCTGTACCTGTCTCCTGATTGTAGATGTTACCATCAAACAAGAAAAAATTATTTGAAAGACAAAACTCCATCATTTCAAGGAGCATTTTGTTATGCTCTCTGAAATGCAAAGGTCGATGTTTTAAGAAGAATTCACAGGCCTCCAGACCCTGTTGGTGATTGATGATGGTATAAAGGGCCTGGACATCCATGGTAATGAGAAGGTAATCTTCATTCCATGTAAGAGTTTGGAGTTTTGCAAGGAAGTCTTTGGTGTCTTTTATGTAGCTGCTGAGCCCCTGTACCCACTCTTGGAGATAATGATCTACATTTAGTTAAACAGGTAGAATACAATGGTATAAAGAAAGAGATCACACAATTTCTCACCTGCAGCACCATGTTCGTAGTGTATGTGATTGTCTGCCCCTGTGAACTGTGGTATATTGGCAGCACTACCGCCCATGCCAAGAAACGTATTCTTGAACACTATCGTGCCATTATCCACAAGGATGCAAAATACCCTGTGGCCCGCCATTTCAGTGATTTCCACTTTTCGGACCCTACACTAATGAGATTTTTTATCTTAGAGCAGATTGACAAGAATCCCAGGGGTGGAAACAGAGTCCTGAAAATGAGACAAAGGGAATCAAGACACATAATCAATTTTCAAACAAAGGCTCCTGGGGGCCTCAATCAGGATGAGGAATTGGCAATTCATCTGAGAGATGATTATCTCTAAGAGGCCTCAGTGTTGTTTTGCTGTTCTTTTGCTGAATTTGCTGAATTTCCTGTCTTAGTGTATTACTTGCTATGTTGATCCAATCTTTTCTTCCATGCGCTAAAGAACTTGTTTATTGACTTTATGCATACGCTGTTTGTCATGTTCGATTTTAAAATCGATTTTAAAATCTGTTTTTTAATTTCACAGGAACGCCACAGGGACTGAGGCCATTCACTGCATTTGCACCAGGCTCAGTGTCCTTTCACATTCCTGTTAGCATTATATGAGCACGCCTACTCCAGGCTTCACCTTCAGGCACTGAATTTTGTGGAACCAGGTCGCACGACAGCACCATTTTACAAGAGAGACTTGTCTTGTTGTACGATAGTTCCATCTCATGATTGAGATGTTTCTTTACCACTTTCAGCAGCCCACATAATGGGCATGCTGGAACCAAGGTACTTCACCTGGTAACCTGCATTGTATTTACGTTTACTCAGCATGTGTATGCTCGTTGACACACCTTTGTCACCTACGAGCAGGGCCGGTCAAAGAGACAGTATACATCTCACATCTATGACCAAAGACTGGGCATTTTCCCACTTCTTATCATGCTGCAATCCATTATTATTTTTTAAGATTGCCTCTTGCCTTTGTAATTGAACCTGCTGATTACACGTTTGCCCATTGTTATTCAAATTTATGTTTCAAGTAGTCACGGCACATATGAATTTATATATATTTTTATACAAATTTTTGTTAAAATTTACAGACAATACAATGAATCGAATATACAATTCAGATGTATATTTAATTGTTTACAATATGTGCTGTTTATGACGATTGAATTATGAGTCATACTTATCAACTGTGGATACAGCATACCCTTTGTGATCTGTACATCGGCAGACTGTTACAAGATGGCCGACACTTTTTTACTTGCGACCTGAGTCCTTTGTTTATGTTTTCTGAAAAGTATTTACTTTGTTCACACGCGATGCACAAACTTACGTGATCAAGGCTTCGTGGAAGCCGAAACATGTCGTAAGGTGTCAATAAACACCCATGGACTCTGCTGACTCGTTTGGTGTTTTTGGGAATCTGAGAGCGTGATATAGAACCTTGGAAAGAGTTGGATTTATATATATATATATATATATATATATAAATATAAATATATATATTACCTACTGGCGGTCGCCAGTAGGTATATATAGTTAGGATTTTTTCTCTATGGGATTTTTGAAAATTCTATGTCTAATAACTTTGGCGTTTGTGGACGGAATTGGCTGAAATTTTCAGGAAAATGGCACATTTTGTTTCTGAGCAGCCCCTGAAAATTGGGGGGGGGGGGTTTGTCCAGGGGG
The DNA here is from genome assembly GCF_964261635.1 of Lissotriton helveticus. Lineage (NCBI taxonomy): Eukaryota > Metazoa > Chordata > Amphibia > Caudata > Salamandridae > Lissotriton > Lissotriton helveticus. Next base: position 219,372,412 of record NC_136059.1, on the reverse strand, counting down.
GGTCGAGAAAAAAGGGGGGTCCCAAAACGTGTTTTTAACATTGAGTTTTCCATAGGGCGGTTGGCCTCACTTTTAGCCCGAACGGCTGAATGGATTTGCACGAAACTTGGCAAAATTGTAGGGACTGGTAGCCCGATGTGCCTTTTGTAGGTCTCAATATATGTGCTCCAGTGGATTTTGAGAAATTAACGTTGAAAAAAAGATATATATCTGTAACAGCGGACCGGGCAGCGCTCCAGTTCGCGTACTTTTCGCGCAACGGAGCTTTGTGAAGCGAAGCTGATTGGTTCTCCGGCGTCTGTCAACATTCCAAACAGTCCGTAGCGGCCGCCATCTTGTCTCTCGGTAGGATCGAGAGACAAGAGGAGGCGAAAGCGAAGGGGCAAATGACCATAAGGGGGCATAGTAGATCCTCCCTGACCTCTTAGGTTTGATGTACCATTTTGCCAAGTTTGGTGTAATACCGTTCAGCCATTCAGGCTGTAGACGTATCTAAATGTCAATATTCGAACGGCTGAATGGATTTGCACGAAACTTGGCAAAATATTAGGGACTGGTAGCCCGATGTGCCTTTGCTAGGTCTCAATATACGTGCTCCAGTGGATTTTGAGAAATTAACGTTCAAAAAAAGATATATATCTGTAACAGCGCTCCGCTTCGCGTACTTTTCGCGTTACGGAGCTTTGCGAAGCTGATTGGTTCTCCGGCGTCTGTCAACATTCCAAACAGTCCGTAGCGGCCGCCATCTTGTCTCTCGGTAGGATCGAGAGACAAGAGGAGGCCAAAGCGAAGGGGCAAATGACCATAAGGGGGCATAGTAGATCCTTCCTGACCTCTTAGGTTTGATGTACCATTTTGCCAAGTTTGGTGTAATTCCGTTCAGCCATTCAGGCTGTAGACGTATGTAAATGTCCTATGGAAAATTGCATGGGGAAAACACATTTGAAAGTGTTGAAATTTAGAACCAATTAAAATGTTACTTTGGTTTTGTATTTGTGTGTGATGAAAGTTAATTGGTTATGTATATATGTCAAATGAGAGGAAACCACAGCCATTTTGTGATACTACTGTCTGAGGTACATTTGTGAGGAATTTTTGGTGGTGAATTTCTGGTGTTTGATTTACACAGTACTAACACTTCTCCTACTTTTAAAAAGGTGAGTTGTTAATTTGTAAGGGGAACTATGTTGTACACTTGAAGATAATTTGAAAAATGTTTTCTGTTATTTATTTGCAGTCCTTCTGTTATACTAAATACTTGATAAAGTTAGTTTTATATTATGTATTACTAAAAACGATAAATGAAAGTGATTATTTTTTTCTGCAATTTACAGCAAGCAATTTCAAAATAAAATGGCTCACAATGAAGAGACCGTGGCAATTTCTTTTGAATTGTCCACTACATTGATTGAAATTGAGAGCACCAATAATGAAATATTGTCACAAGGAGGAGATGACGTGTATGATTTCATTAGATTGATTGAAATTGACAGCACCAATAATGAAATATTGTCACAAGGAGGAGATGACTTGAATGATTCCACTACATTGATTGAAATTGAGAGCACCAATAATGAAATATTGTCACGAGGAGATGACTTGAATGATTCCACTACATTGATTGAAATTGACAGCACCAATAATGAAATATTGTCACAAGGAGGAGATGACTTGAATGATTCCACTACATTGATTGAAATTGACAGCACCAATAATGAAATATTGTCACAAGGAGGAGATGACTTGAATGATTTTTTTGATCAATCTGTTGATGGCGAATTTATCGAATGTTTGGAGACCATAGAGTTACAAGAATCATCATTGCAGACTTTTCATGAGGAAATTGCTGATGAGGACATGTTACTAGTTCTTTCAAATTTAGAAAATTCTGAAGAATAAATTTATATTTAGAAATCAAAAATTGTTTGAGACATTATTCATTTTTATTTTTAATTTATGAGGTTGTAGCGAAGTGATTGTAGTATAAAATGAGACTTATAGTATAGAGTGCAACATTTTTATGTTACATGGTAAGTTTACTCATATTTACTTCCCTTCTGCCACTATATTATCTCCAATGTGTATTTGACATCTCTTCTTCATCTCCGGCCTCCTTTCTCTCACTGTGTGTCTCCGATGCATCTTATCGCTGCTATTTTGTGTAATTACAGAAGAGAGTGAAATAAAATAGTTCGGAACGTGAAAAGGGGGCAAAGTAGAGTACCCCTTACCCCCTAGGCCTTTTCAGGCGGTCCCAAAAGGATCAGTTTCTGCTTTCCTGAGAGATTATGGTATGAGTTCCATATACCACAATAATTTGCATTACAACATGCAAGATATATATCTCCTATTACCAACTTTTGGAGATATTCGCGCTAAGCGCGAATATCTCCAAAAAGTAACACCTGCCCTGAGCAGTTCTTAGCCATGTTATCCAATGGGAGGTGGATAACATGGCTAAGAGCATTAGCTCGGTAATGCAGGAATATCGCTGACTTTTTAGCGATATTCATGCATTGCGGCCGTTTTTTATCGCATTTGCGATAAACCTTGATAATAGCAAGGTTTATCTTCGATAATTTCTGACGATGCTTAGCGGTAAAAAATTCGTTGGTAAGCATCGTTAGCGATAAATATCGCTTAACTTTGGTAATATGCACCAACGTCTGTTAACGTTCGATTCGAAGGAAATGAGGAAGTGTTGAAAAACATTGTTTGCGCCATCTTGCCTTTTTTGAAATGCCACACTTTTGTCGTGCACGGCAGCCATTTTAGATGCCTTGACCAGACCCACTCTCTGCACGCTGTCGATTCGTAGCATGGCTCCCCACCCTCGCAAGCATCTTCCCCAGGCACTGGTCACCCCCGCTCTCTGTCTTATGCATGGGCAATAAACCTCCCCCCATCTGCGCTGCTCTTCCCTGAGAATCACACTCTGTGCCCGCCCGACACCTCCCTTTCGCCCTATTCACTACCGCACCCTCTGACACTCCTCTTCCTCTGTGTCCGATTGTCCAGGCTATCAGCTAGCCCTGCAGATGTAGTTTATGGCTCCAGCTGTAAAGAATCACCCCTCTTCAAAGGAGTTATAGTAGATCAAGGCCCACACCCGATGAGATCCGTCACACCACACGTGTTCCTACTATCTGAAAACCATCCTGTATTGTGATTGGGGAGGGGACCGAGCCTGAAGCGGAAGATTCCAGGAATGACTCTTTGTACATCAAAGTTTTTACAATTATGTGTCACATTAAAAATATATAGCACTCCAACAAAGTAGTAGGAATATAAAACTTTAATAACATATAAATATATACAACAAAACAAAAACAGTAAAAACATTTAAACAACGAAGAGACCGTGGCAATTTCTTTTGAATTCCTGATGAGGACATGTTACTAGTTCTTTCAAATTATGAAAATTCAGAAGATGTTGCCTGGGGGTGGGTCGTCAGTAGCAGTCTGTTGTGCGAATAGTTCCAAGGCAGCAGAACGCGCTGAAATCTAGATGGCACGAAAGTGATGTCTAGTAAGTTGCCGCCCAGCAAATAACGGCGTAGGGCGCCGCGGGGGTGAGTGAGTCCAGTAGGCACCACAGCTATTCTTACCGGCATTGCAGAATTACTGCTGGGGACAATGCCTGTGCTGTAGCAGGGTCACAGCAGAAACAAAAAGGATTCTGTTGAAGATGTTGTTGGTTTTCAATTTGAAAACAGTTCTGGTGTCAACTGCTATGCTAATGTAGTGGTTAATGTTTTGTTTTCTCTAGAAAATGTAAAAGAGGGGGAGGCAGTCCAAAGTTCCGTTAAAAGGGCAAAGGAAAGGATCGGGGGTTTGAACTATCAGTCAAAAAGGGGAGGGGGTGCAACAATTTTTCCTACCGGGTCACACTGTGCTTTCACCGGAACTGAGGTCTGCAGGATTCTAGTAATTCAAAGTGAGGCTGGCGCCAGCATGGGAGCGCCGACGTCCCGCGGATACAGTTTCGTCACTCCACGGGCGATCATGGCAGTCATTCCCCATCGGGGGTCGGAGACTCCCGCGGCTCCTGTAGAATCTTCAAGGTCGTGGAGGACTACGGTGGTGGAGTCAACCAGTGACCGGGCCATTTCTTCATGCTGGGCCCGCTCTTGCCAGGTCGACCGCCATTTTGAGAGTTCGGTAGCTACTGGCGATCGCGGGGTCAAATGAGCGGACGGGCTCCACCCTGCCGGGCGAGACGTTGCAGCATCGCCACAGTGGAAGAACCCTTTTCTGGGCGCTTGGAGCGCTGAGGGTGCAGCTGGGAAGCCTCCACCTGGGGAGGCGGGAGAGGCCTGTTCGCATCGTCTCTCCCTCCCAGTGCACCCCACGGCGTCTCGCTTGAGATTTGTTATGGCCGGACCAGGCGATGAGGACGAGGGGCGGGGGGGTCGGAGGCATGTGCAAGACATCCCCCCCCAGTGTTGTCGCAGCCATTATTCAAGAAAGAAGAAGTGTCCCGTCCGTCTTCGGGCCGGGCTTCCGGTGGATGTCGGCCGGACGCCCCTGGCTCTGGCCCCATGAACGGGTTCCTTGGTTTATCGGCTGCAGCCGGATCCCGTCGGCCTCGGCCCCCCGACCGTTGGTGGCCGGACCGGAAGAGCATGTGGCGGGACTACCTGAAACTCTCAAGGGCCACCGCGGCCGGACTGGGAGAGAGAGGGGAGGGTCGAGGAGACATTCCCCCCCCTGCAACTCTTCAGCGTTGTAAAGGCAATCCCCTGGCCGGGTCCCGCTGGCCTCGGCCTCTCCTCCGGCTACACCCTACATTAGGATCTCCTGGCCGAGGCGTGGCAGCAGGACCCGCCTTATATGGGCTGCTCCCGGCTGGGCGTAGCCGCAACCCTGCCCCACCTTGGAAGTTTCCAGAGTGGGGGCGGATGTTCTACTGACTTGCATTTTCCCTAGTCTATCGATTTTTTTGGCGTGGCAGGCGGTGGGACAGCGAGGGGTGATTTGGTTTCTCTTACTGTTTTTCTGGTCTCTCACCACTGGCATATTTCTAACGTTTTCTTGTTTCTAGGACATTAATAGGTTTTATCATTACGTTATGTTACAGTTTCTTTGTTCGTTGTTTAATAAAAGTTCATGTGCATCAGTGGCCTACTGATTTTCGTTTTCCTATTCTTTTCTTTCCAGGTTGTTTCATGCTAAAGTTTCTGTTAACAGGATACAGTGATCACTTCGTTATTATTGCATATGTCCTTTTCACTAGGGTTGCTCTCTGGTAGGGCCAGATGACGTATCTCTAGTAAATGGTCCGGGTGAAACAGGTGCATCAATCAGTGGGGAGTAGATAGGCATGACAGATTACAACGGGGGAGAAAGGTCCGCATTACGTACCCTTTCACTATTTGCAAAGATTTTCCTACGTATATTTGCAAACAGGGAATACCTACAAAAAGAACCAATTCCCAAACAGTCAATGTTTGGGGAAACAATCAATCAATGAGGAACGAAATAGGCACGACGTGTTAAAGGTTTGCGTTACCTACCCTTCACTATCTGCAAAGGGAGAGAGAATATTCCTATTCTTCCTCGTTTGCAGGCAGAGAAGATTCTTAAGAGAACCAACTTCGAACAATTCAATGCTCGATTCAAACAATCAAGAAGGGGTACTGTGAACACAAATGAACGCCGCTTATGTACATACACATTGGTATTATCAACAGGTTGTTCCTAATGTTTCTATTTTAGGGAGGTCAAAAAGAGATCTTATTAGTGGCCTACTGATTTTGCTCGATTCCTTTTGTTTTTTTACACGATTTTTCGCTATCTGCAAAGACTAAACAGAGTATTGCGACTCTGTGCTTGTTTGTAAATAGAGAATGAACCAAAGAGAACAATCAATCAAATGGAGAGAGAAGCAGGCACGACGGATTACAACGGGGGCAAAGGCCTGCGTTAACTACCCTTCACTATCTGCAAAGAGAGAGTACTCCTAATAGAAATGAGGGGTGGGGGGCAGCATTCAAAGCAGATCAGTGTGCATAAACACGAAAATGTTTTTACTTACCACGTACTTGACATTCGACAGCTTATGATATTTGCTATTAAAAAACCATTGAAATTCACTGAAAAAACCATAGGTTATAGACCATATATAGTTAGGAATTAGCATTTAAAAAACCTTATTTTACTCACACAAAACCATTGAAATTCCATATATAGTTAGTTGCACTAACTATATATCGCGCACCCGCAATCCACTGCTGATCATGTCACATATTACATCATTCATGACATGGTCAGTGACATCACTGATGACATCACTGATGACATCTCAAATGACATCACTGATGACATCACTGATGACATCTCATTTGACATCATTCTTGTGCTAATACGATAAACCTCTTCAGACTCTAATATAACCTTAGATACACTCAGTGTATACAGACACTCACACACTGCCACTCATCCATGGAGTTACTCACACACCCAGTCAGTCATGCAAAGAAACAATCTCACCTCCATTTCTTCAACTATACAGTTAAACACACCTTACTTATTGAAACATATACTAACACATATTTACTCTCTTATACAATCCCTGATACAAGTTCACAATGATCGATACAACCACTCACTCATTCAGTGGCTCTCATGCACAGTTATTTATATATGCCAACTCTCACATGTACTGTGTTTTACATATGTACTTACTATGACATGTAGCATTGAGATATCCATTCACTCATCAATACACTCATGCACACAGTCAACTGCCCATGTAGCTGTTTCCACATGCACTCTTGAACTCATACACCTAGTGAATAAACTGCTCACACATCTATGCACAGAGTCACACACCTTCCAGCCACCCCCACACAAACTCAATCTCCCATAGAAATACTTGGGCAACCAATTAATAACACATATAGCCTCTAGTATAGCTAATGATCAACACATGCAGCAGTTTACATCACAACAGACATAATGATGCACAAATTAAGACAGTTTAGTCACTAACCCATGCATTCAGTGAGACACATTTAATCACTCACTCATACAGTCAGTCACGCAACTACTAAATCCTTCATCCAGACACTTATACATCCACTCATTCTTCAATATGTAAGACATATTTTAACTTTACAGAAACATACAGTCACTGGATGTTGTCATCAGTGATGTCATCAGTGATGTCATTTGAGATGTCATCAGTGATGTCATCAGTGATGTCACTGACCATGTCATGAATGATGTAATATGTGACATGATCAGCAGTGGATTGCGGGTGCGCGATATATAGTTAGTGCAACTAACTATATATGGAATTTCAATGGTTTTGTGTGAGTAAAATAAGGTTTTTTAAATGCTAATTCCTAACTATATATGGTCTATAACCTATGGTTTTTTCAGTGAATATATATATATATATGTATAAATATATATATATAAAACTAAAGGATAGAATCTTTGTGTTTATATACATTACAAAAACAGCGCAGCTCACCAACAAACCCTCAAACACCATCTCCACCACCTACACACAGAAATGCCTTTTTAGCTTTCTGGATGATAAAAAAACGATACAGAACAGACAAAATATTGCTATCATCTTACAGCTAATAGCAGCACTAAGGACACACCTGATGCAAACACACACAATACTGGTCACACTTCTACAAAACAAAGTCACACTATCACCAAAAGCACATTCCTTACACTGCCAACTATAAATGCTTGATTGCTCTCTAAAAACAAGCATCACATCTATGACCTTCTCACTGACACAAAACTTTATATACTCTTCATAACTAAGTCATGGTTGGGAAGTGATATGGCTCCAGTCTTGCATAAAGCTGTTTCTCTAGGCTATCAAGCTATCACACATAACCAAATATGCCAAAGAGAGGGTGGCCTAGCTGTTATGTTCAGACAAACATTAAATATCACTAAAGCTCATGACGTCTCCATACAAGTGTTGTGAGGCCCTCTTCACCAGATTCAACCCTACACCATCATCCTCCTATAACTTCCTGCTCCTTTACAGACCTCCATCTAGCAATACACCATTCCTAGACACAATTTCAAACCTTATAGCACTACACTCCAATCTATGCATTTGGTTTGACAAACCCAATATGAACAATCATCACTGGCCTAGACACACTGAACCTATAGCAGATCATCCACAAACTAACATACATCGCTGGATACAACCTGGATATAATTTTTGCAAATACAGAACCAGTTACCTTCCAAACAATGACTTCAGTCACATGATCAGACCACCATTTGCTTGCTTTCCAACGTAAAACAACACAAAGCAACACACCTAAAACCACCTTACATGCATTCACCTATCAACCGTGGAGCAAATTCAATTTTGAACACTTAGAAACTCAACTAACATTCAGTACAGATCTGGACACAATAAATTCTGTTCAAAAACTAAATGAGTGGCTAAAGGAAGCTCTTGATATCCCAATACTACTGAGAAGAATGCAACAAAACAAAAGAAACATGCACCTTAGGGAAATACAGAGCTAAAAGAGATTACAAAAAAATAGATAGCTACAACATACCTTGTTTAAAACAAAAACCAATGAAGACAAACTTCATCTACAGAAACTTAACAGATTATACATATCAGCAATCAAAAAAAGCTAAAAAAGATACTATTCAGAAAGAGTTCAAAATGCTAAAGGTGCAAATAAAGAATCCTATAAAATTCTCACCGAATTTTATGTGTATTGCTTTTTTTTGTCCTCATTTATGCAAAAGTTGAGATGTGAGTAGACAAGATCCCCTTTTTTGGAGTGTTTGTGATTGGGGATTTTTCTTGTATTTCTGATAGAAGGGACTGCCTTCAAACCTTACAGTGAGATTGTGTCTTGAAATCTCCAAATTTCCCCGAATAGTTTCTCATGTGACCACCAGGATGACCATTTTGAATTTGCTTTATTATTTTAGTAATATTTAGTATTATTTATTATTAAGTAATCATTGGACGTCCCTCTCTGGCCTACCATTACATTTATTCGTAATGTATTTTTTTGTCCCATATTTCCCAGAATGTAGTCCTTTTGCTTTTTCCTCTGGATTTATCCAGCTTTCTGAATTTTTCTATGGAAGATTGCCATTCAATTGAAGTTGGAGGGTTGGCAAGTATCCACATTATACATATATCTTGCCTAGCCAGTAGGGTTACCATAAACAGTAATTGTTTTTGGTTATTATTTAAGACAGGAAGAGAGTCATTACCTTCCACTGTGCCAAAAATGGCAGGAGTTACGCTTACATTGATATTCTGTCCTAATGCTTTGTTAATAGTCTTACCCACTTATTCCCAGAATATACCAAGATGAGGACATTGATGGAACATGTGGATGTCGTCTGCCTTGGCTTCACCGCACATTTGGCAGTTTTTCTCCACTTGGTTAGCTTTTGTGGCATCCAATATGCCCTGTGTAAAGTAAAAAGATGATTATTTATTTATTTATTTTTTGCATTTGTATGGCGCTCAGCTACCCAACAAGGGTTTCCCGGCGCCTGCGACATTGGGTTGAACGAAGGCAGGTGCTGAGTTGGAGTTTAGCACAGTTGTTTCTGGAAAAGCCAAGTTTTGACAAATTTCCTGAATTTAGTGTAGTTTTCTTCTTTCCGGATGAACTGGGGGAGGGAATTCCACAGAATCGGCCCTCGAACCGAAAAAGATCTTCCGCCAGTCCTTTGAAGTTTGTATCTGGGGACAGAAAAATTCGCTGCAGTTTGGGAACGCAGATTTCTGGTTGGCAGGTAGGGGGAAGCTAAGGTTTGTAGATAGGAGGGTGCCGTTTTGGATTTTATCTTGAACATGAAACTGAGGGTTTTAAAACTAATCCGATGTTCAACTCTAAGCCAGTGCAAATCATTTAGGTGGTGTGATATTCTTTCAAACTTAGGTATCCTGCACAAGAGTCTTGCGGCGGAGTTTTGTATCATTTGGAGTCGCTTGATCACTGCTAAGTTCGAACTTAGGTATAAGATGTTTCCGTAGTCAATACGCGATGTTATTAGTGCGTTCACTACGGTTTTTTGTGTGGCAGGGGGCAACATCCACATGATCTTCTTCAACCATTTTATAATGGTGAAGCATAGGCCCGCGACTTTATTTGCCTGCTGTTTCATTGACAAAGTATTGTCAAAAATGACCCCCAAGTTTCTTGCCTGAGTCGCTGGAGAGGGAAGAGTGCCCAGCTCAGGAGGCCAATGGGAGGGGTTCCAGAGCTCCTTGTTCCTTCCCAATATGAGAACCTCTGTTTTGTCCCCATTTAATTTCAGCTGGTTGTCGGACATCCAGTTGAAGATTTCATGGAGTCCAGTTTTGAGTAGAGAGGGTGCTGATGGGTTTGACTCAGATAAGGAAAAAATTATTTGGGAGTCGTCAGCATAAGTCATTAATATCAGGCCTGTGCGATCTGCTAGATCGGCCAGTGGTCTTAGGTACAAGTTAAAAAACAACGGACTCAGGATGGAGCCTTGCGGCACCCCCTGTGGAGCGGCAACAATGTCGGAGCAGGCAATGCTGGATTTTATCTGGAAGGTTCTCCCTGTGAGAAAGGACTTTATCCATTGTAGGGCATCGCTGTGGATGCCATTTCTCTCAAGGGTAGCCAGGAGGGTACTATGAGATATGGTATCAAACGCCGCACTCAAATCTAAGAGAATGAGTGCGACTGTTTGACCCTTATCCAGGAATTTTCAGATTTTTTCTGTTACACCCAGTAGGGCAGTTTCTGTAGAAAATCCTGCTCTGAAGCCTGATTGTGAGGGGTGGAGGAGATTGTTCTCTTCTGTAAAGGTACTGAGGGCAGAGTGGATGTGCCTTTCCAAAAGTTTGGAAAAAGCAGGGAGCAACGAAATGGGTCTGTAATTAGACAGGACTGTGGGATCGGCTGCTGGCTTCTTCAGCAGAGGGGTTACCATTGCGTGCTTCCAACATGACGGAACTATAGCGGATTAAAGGGAAGCATTTAGTGTGTCTGCTATAGTGGTTAGAGGGATATTGTCAAGTTGTTTTAAAATACTCACAGGGAGAGGGTCACAGGGGGAGCCTGATGTAATGGATTTCAGAGAGATTTTTAAGGAATCCATAGTTACAGGGGGCCATTTCTCGAGGAAGTTTGCATTGTCTTGTGGCATAGGGATAGTGAGCTGTGAGCAATTGTCATGAGGTCTAGCAGCGATGTTAGAGATAATATTTACTATTTTATCATTAAAAAATGTTGCTAGGTCGTGACATTGTTGTTTCGTTAAGGGGCGGGCAGGGGCAATTGTTTGTGCGCCTGCCAAATCCTTCACTGTGTTAAATAGAGACTTTGCTTTATTTGCAGCATTATTAATGGAGCTAGCGACGTAAAGGGCCCGGGCTTTAATACATGAGGAGTGATAAGCGTTTCTGGCCTTATTATATGTTATCTTTTGTTCATGATTGTAATCTTTGCGCCATGCCCTTTTCAACGCTTTACGCTTTGACTTTTCAGCTTTAAGAAGTTCGTTGAACCAAGGGGCAGGGGGATGATGGAAATTACTTTTTATCACCTTTAAAGGGAGGCATTGATTTGCTGCACTTTCTAACCACTGGTTGGTGGCTGCCGCACGGGTTTCCATATTCTGGTCACGGGCGGGTGTGCTGTTTATTAGTACTTGGTTCAATTTATTTACGTCAAGTTGTTTCCAATTTCTCATGGAATTTACCGGCCGTGTATCAATTCTTGGGGGTACAGTTCTATTAAGATTGAATTCAAGAAGATAGTGGTCTGACCAGCACAGAGGACTGGTATTGGTCCATTTTAAATCTGGGATATTTGTTATTATGGGGTCTAATAGGTGTCCGGCCTTATGCGTAGGACCGGAGTTAAGGAGTAAAAGGTTCAAAGCTGTCAGGTCGTCTATTAGATTGCAACAGGACACGTTTGTTGAGTCCTCGAGATGTAGATTTAAATCCCCTACTAGTGTAAAATTTTTGTATTCTAACAAAAAAGGTGTGATATAGTTGGCTAGACTAGCTGTCCAATTTCTGGGATTCCCCGGGGGTCTATATATTAGGAGAGCAGAGAGCGTTAAGTTGGGGTTTAGAATGATTTGAAACGAGGCGGCTTCGCAGTCTGGGATATTAGCTGGGACCAAATTACAGATAAACTCTTTTCGAAATATACCAGCAATGCCTCCACCCACTTGGCCTTGTCTATCTTTCCTTGCGATGGCGTAGTTGGCTGGGAGAGCAGTTGCAACATCCGGTCCTGAGCTATCGTGTAGCCAGGTTTCCGTAAGGAAGAGAGCGCTAGGTGCCTCTTCCAGTAGAAGGTTGAATATGTCAAGTTTATGCTGTGGCAAGGATCTGCAATTTAGGCTAAGGAAAGTATAATTGCAGTTGGTGCGTTTAGGGCGGTGAAAAGGCGTTTGATTATTGATTATTACATCAGGGTAGGGTTGGATATTAGACAGTTGTAATTTACAGTTATTGCAACGTGAGCTATCCAATGGCGAGAGTACCTTGCAATCGCGATGAAGTGGGGGACGTAACGCTTTCAGTTGCATGGAGCTCATACCAGAATTGATCGTGCCAGGTTTCTTGCCCCATGCCCCGTCCTGTCCCGGACGGGCCCAGACGGGCATGTCTTAGGCTAGTCTTTGGCGCGGTTTCTGGCGCGGTTGCTGCGCGTCATAGGGTATGACCGGTTTATGTATAGGACGGGCTATTGCTCAGCTCCGCCTGTACAACCCAGTTTGCCCAATCAGTGGCTTCCTCAGCCTGGAAGGCGGAAGAAGGTCCCGCCCTGCACCCTCCCCACAAACAAGCCTAGCGCTTGCGGGGGACCGGGGTTACAGGGGACACAGATCAACTTGTGCACAGGTATTTAAAAATGTGGAAATAACACAATTAGCTTCACAGTGCAGTCTTTTAAAATCAGAACGGCGCATTGATTTTTTTAAAATGGTGAGCTCGAACAAGTGTTCGTATTTAGTGCTGCTAAATGGGATTTCAATTTACAAATATTCTGGATAGCGGCGTCACTCTTAACTCAGTCACGCTGCTCGTATTTCAGCGGTAAGTATTACAGAATATAAGCATTTCATTAAGTATTTGCGATCAGTATTTCAGCATAGCCTTGGTTCGTCAGGTTTGTCAACAGAAAGAGGCTACAATTAAAAAGGGCTTTTGTATAGCACGGGCTATTGCTCAGCTCCGCCTGTACAACCCAGTTTGCCCAATCAGTGGCTTCCTCAGCCTGGAAGGCGGAAGAAGGTCCCGCCCTGCACCCTCCCCACAAACAAGCCTAGCACTTGCGGGGGACCGGGGTTACAGGGGACACAGATCAACTTGTGCACAGGTATTTAAAAATGTGGACATAACACAATTAGCTTCACAGTGCAGTCTTTTAAAATCAGAACGGCGCAGTGATTTTTAAAAATGGTGAGCTCGAACAAGTGTTCGTATTTAGTGCTGCTAAATGGGATTTCAATTTACAAATATTCTGGATAGCGGCGTCACTCTTAACTCAGTCACGCTGCTCGTATTTCAGCGGTAAGTATTACAGAATATAAGCATTTCATTAAGTATTTGTGATCAGTATTTCAGCATAGCCTTCGTTCGTCAGGTTTGTCAACAACCTGTTTGATGTTTCCTGAGAAACTACTATATGCTATAATAAAGAACAGGATAATTACCATAGATGTTGCAGATCTTATTTAGGGAAATTCTTCCTCCATAGATCCGTTGGTAGAGCAAATTCCTCTTCACCTGCATGTATCATACCACAGTACCAATTTGATACTTCTTTACTTACTGGCTCGCTTTGTAGCTCTTTTTCAAACTCCGTTTTGTCTTCCTGTAGCTCTTCCTGGCCCTTTGCCCAACTAACAAACATGAGGAGTCGAAGGGGGAAGAAAAGGGGAGGCCACCCCCCACTCAATTAGATTCAAACAATAGAAGGCCCCACCTGTTTGAGCCCAGAACAATCAAAGTTTCTATCATGCGAGATTGAGCGGCCCCAATATTTGAATTCTACAACTTTATTCAACAACCCTTGAGGAGGGCGTCCCTACCCAAGATGGCCACCACTGAGGAGGAACATCACGCAGGCTCCGTGCTCGCTGATATTATTCGCAAGCTTTTCTGGTGGTTAGGAAGTCAGAGTGTGTGTTTTTGTATACAGAAGTTACTCGTCAAAGAAAATGTTTTGAGATAAAACTTTGGTGGATATTCTGACACTTGAAAGTCTTCCCTACCTCTGATGGCCGCCGTACTCTATGACGGGCCGGCGTATGCACCATTCTCGAGTCTGGAGGCGTGGTCAATGTCTATGTTCAAAACCAGGCGGCGGTGAGAGCAGTTTGTCGTAGCTCTACACGCGCCGGAGGGACTCGGCACCGGTAAGCACTTGAGTGTACAGGTTGTTGTATTTTAAAAGAGCAGTGTGGAGCCTTGTTGGAAGGCTAGTGAAAGGCGCAGTGAGGTTTGAATCAGGGACCCCCACGGCATGGGCGGGTAACGGGGTGTGGACACTGCTTTACACTAAGGCAGAAAAAACATCAGGGACCCCATGAATGTCTATAATGAGATAATGCGACACAATGCACGCGTTTCTAAGTGTGGGCATGTTTTTTTTTTGTTTGTTTTTTTAAACATGGTTTTATTAGTTTTATAACATGAAGAAGAACAGCTGTCTTTACATAGAGGAAAGTACACATTATCTTCAGTATAGCAAATCCAGCAATGACTGTACCACTGTGCATTCTCAGGTCTGGTATGCAATAATAATCGTAGATACAACAACCCTATCCCCACCCAATTAATCATCCCCGGCTTCAGCATCATCAGAGTCATCATGATCTACGTCAGTAATAGGCTCACATATGTCCCCTCTATATGTGTTCCAGGCCGCCCATACCCTTGTCCATTTCCCAGGGCACGTCCTGCTTACCTAGACTGTCGTTTCCGTAATCATTGTGACATCCATGTCCCTACACCAAGACACCAATAGCGGACGGTCAGTGGCTCCCCATTTTTGCGCTATGTTACGTTTTGCAACCATGAAGCCCAATGTCGCCCAAGTTTGACCATATCTCGTCAAATCATTTGGTTCCCATATGTTAAGGAGGCATCTCCTCGGTTCGGGTAATAAAGAGACGTGTAGGGTTTGTGATATCGTACGCAGAACTTTACGCCAGTAATCCAATATAAAGGGACAGTCCCAAATAGTGTGGAAAAAAGTACCCTCTTCCCCGCATCCCCGTAGACAGTATGGGTGTTGTGCCCTGCCAATTTTATGAAGCGTTAGCCTGATAAGGTAGGAACGGTGAAGAATTTTCAGCTGCACTAACCTGAGTCTAGCTGGGATTCCCACCTCTCGGGGCGAGGCCAGGGCCTCCTGCCATTCTGTTTCGTCCATGTCTTGAATATTGTCGACCCATTTACCTTTTAGGGATGTTGTGGGATCTGGGATGTTATTGAGTATTTTACGGTACGTCAGTGATGTGGCTCGCGTTTGCATGAAGTCCGTAAGAAGTCTATCCTCCAGGGGGGAGGCCTCCGGTATTTCAGTGTCTTGTGGTAGGAACGCCATAAGAGCATGGCGGATTTGTAGGTAGCGAAATGTTTCAGTGGGTGCTAGTTTATATTGTTGTTGCAGTCTACCGAAGGGAATGACCGTCCCTTTTTCCCAGAGGTCGCCCACTGTGGAGATACCGATGGCATCCCAATGTCGGAATCCCTTACTATTTCGAAGTGTGCCGAATAGTTTTGAGTCCCAGTGCGGGGTGAGTTTGGTGATAACACCTTTCCATCCTAGATGAGCCTGTGCCCTGTACCATAATGTGACTGTGTGTTGTGTTGGCCCCTCTAATGATTGTGCACGCTTTGGGTTGTATAGGGCCGCCAATATATTGTCCGTTCCAAGTTGTACTCGATCAGCCATGAATGCCGGGTCTGTGTGGGGGACATGAAGCCATTGGTTAATAATCTTAGGATGCACCACCCAATAATAAAATTGAACATTTGGGAGTGCTATTCCGCCATCATACCAGCTATGGTGTAGCTTTGTTTGCGCAACACGCTGTGGTTTGTTACCCCAGAGGAGCATGGACACCAGTGACGCCACCTGTTTGAAATATTGCAAGGACACTGGGAAGGGTGTATTCTCCAGTGCATACAAGAAACGTGGTAGGGCCATCATTTTAAATAATGCTGCTTTCCCCAGCAATGTCAGGGGTAGAGCTGCCCAATGGGCCACATCTCTTCGTAGGTGCTCCAGGGGGGGGTTAAATTGTTGTCTTAGAATGTGGCCCACAATCCCTGGGGAACCTAGGATCAGGGCCACTCAAGGGGTAGAGAACTGACTTAGACCAATTGATTGTATATACAGAGATAGGTCTGAAAGCGTGGCCGATCTCCAATAGCGCTGGCAATGAGCTCTCTGGGTCTGTGAGATATACCAGGATATCATCGGTGTAAGGGAGATACGGTCCTTCCAGTCCTCCGTCCAGCATATACCTCGCAGTAACGGGGCTTGCCTAACCCGAGCCACCAGGGGCTCCAGCACCAATGCAAACAGGAGTGGAGACAAGGGGCATCCCTGTCTGGTCCCTCTCGACAACGGTATCGTTTCTGACAAGTGGCCATTAACCGCAATTTGTGTTACTGGAGCCGTGTAGAGGAGCCGGACCCATGTAGAAAAGTTCGGGCCGAAACCTAAGCACCGAAGCGCCGCAAAGAGGTATCCCCATTCTACCATATCGAACGCCATTCGGGCGTCCAATGACAGGACTGCTGAGGATTCAGTTAGTAAATGTCTTCGAGCCATCACATTATGTAGACGTCGAAGATTGAGTGCAGTATTTCTGTGGGGCATAAAGCTGGACTGGTCTGGATGAACTAAATCGAGTAAGTGTGTCTGTAGCCTATTGGTGACCAATTTAGCAAGGATCTTAGCTTCCACATTGAGCAGTGAAATGGGACGGTAGGAGTGGCACTCCGAAGGGGGCTTGCCGGGCTTAAGAATCGCTACGATCGTGGCCGTTCTCTGGTCTAGCGGTAATATACCCTGGTCCCGACTATCATTATACATTGCAAGTAGATGCGGGCCGAGGGATTCTGCCAAGCGCTTGTAGAGTTCTACTGGAATTCCGTTGGGTCCTAATGCTTTTCCCGACTGCAAGGATTTAATGGCTGCATCTATTTCGTCTATAGTTAGGTCCTACTCCAGCTCTGCCATAGCTTCCGAGTCCAGGCTCGGCATCTCTATGGCCTGCAATAGGTCCTCTGCATCCTTCAGCATGGCGCTGGAGGAGGAGGTATACACCGCCCGAAAATGTTCTGCTAGCGTATGCGCTATGGCACCAGGTTCCGAAACAGTTTGGCCCTCTGCTGTCTGTAGGTATGCAATCGTTCTAGAGCTGCGGTCTTTCCTTTCTAGCCAGGCCAGTAGCTTTCCTGCTTTGTCGCCCACTTCATATATCCTGTGCCTAGTCGCTGCCAGGGATGTCTTCGTCTCTTGTCTAAGATATTCTTTATATTGCTGTTGTCTCAGATGTAGAATGTGCGCGTTCTCGGGTGTGGGGGTCAGTGGAGTAGGCGGTGTCTGCCAACTGCAGTTCATGTTCTAAAGCTGTCAGATCCGGACATTTGGACCGCTTATGACCTGTGATCGTGGCAATGGCCTGCCCTCGCAACACCGTCTTGTAAGCCTCCCAGAGGGTGGTTGCGGAAGTGACTGAGGCTGTGTTCTCCGCAAAGAAATGCTTTGTGGTCTGGCATAGCTTCTTCCGCACCTGAGGGACATGCAGATAACCCGGGTAGATGTGATACAGTCGTTTATGGGTGGTATGTTGCGAGGCGTAAGTCAGTACTATAGGTGAGTGGTCGGATACCCACCTGGGTCCTATAGCTACGTCAGGTATGCGTGGTATGCAGGACTCTGAAGTGAAAAAGTAGTCCATGCGTGAGAGACTATTGTGGACAGGGGAGTGGAAAGTGTATTGCCTCGTGTCGTTGTCTCCACGCATCTACCAGACCCAGCGCATCCGCAAAACCCTGGAGACGGGAGACCCCCAACCGCTGCTGCCACACTGGGTGTCACACTGGGTGTCGGTCCATCTATACATCCATTGCAGCATTAAAGTCTGCTCCGATGAGGAGGTCTGCCTCTGGGAGAGCTAAGATAAATTCGCTGAGGGCCGGGAGCTCCACTGTGTGCAGTGCGGAAGGAATGTAAACTGACACCACGTTAAGCAGTCTGCCTTTCCATTGACCATGTACCGCTGCAAAGCGCCCCTGATCGTCGTGTTTAGTGTGGAGGACTAAAAACTGAGATTGTTTTCGGATTAAAATACCTGTGCCCCTTGACCCAGCGGTGAAGACTGAGTGTACTATCATTTTAAAGCCCCATCTATCCATTGCCCTGCATACTGAACCCGTGAGGTGAGTCTCCTGCAAGAGCGCCAGAGTGGGAGCTTGTCGTTTCAGGGATCTTAACACCAACCCACGCTTGATTTTGTCGCCCAATCCGTGCACATTCCATGTCAATAGTGTAAGCGGCGGCACTGGTTTCATAGGGGTCATGTCATTTACATTAGAGTGTTGTGTGTCTGTAGCCATTTGGGGTTGTGAATGTAAATGGGGGTGACGAGTGTGTCATATCATGCCGGAGCCAGCCAAGTTGCAGAGACCATGCTGTCTTGTCAACGTCAACTAAAATTACAACCAAAAAACAAAGAGCAAGAAGAATCCCAACCCCGGATCCCACCCACCTCCCTGCCTCCTTGCCTAACGGACTTTCACCTGCCCGCCACCCCAACTCAGCAGAGTGCTTCTTCCCATCCCACAACATGTACTTGCGTGTATGGGTGTGAGAGGTTCATGCGAGGGTAAACCCTCCCGGTCCCAGTAGAGTCTGTTTCAGTCCAGCGTCCCAAAATGACATAGGCAAATTGCTCAATTAGTAAGGAAAAATTATTTCAAGTGCGTCGCCTATTAGCCCAGTTCATCCATTGCCCAAGTCGCCTGCAACCACTCTCTGCGAGGGGCCGTCTTCCTGTTGAAAAAGGTCTTGACTGTTTGCCTCTTCATCGTGAGCCCTGCTGTGGTGACCCTTGTTTCTGCGCTGGGAGCCGCTCGTCGTCCGCCACCCCTCGAGCCAGTCATACGCTTCTTCCGGTGTCTCAAAAAACCAGGTTTTTCCTTCTGCCACGACTCTCAATCTGGCGGGTAATAGCATCGAGTAGGGCACCTCTCGAGCCCTTAGCTCCTTCTTCACTTCCAGGAAGCTGCGACGGCGCCGGGACACCGCAGCCGTATAGTCTGGGAAGAACAAAATTGCGAGTTTAGCCCGTGAATTTGTGGAGAGACGCGCGCCGTCTGGAGGATCACGTCGCGATCCCGAAAATTGAACAGCCGGGCCAGCACTGGTCATGGAGGTACTCCTGGTTTAGCTTTGCCACCCGGCACCCTATGGGCCCGCTCTACGGAAAAGAAAGTGGACAGTCCCTTAGGCTGCAGCCGCGTTTTGATGAGGTCCTCGACATATAGGTCCATCGCTTGCAAGCCCTCACTTTCTGGAATTCCAATGATACGCACATTGTTCCGGCTGGATCAACCATCTTGTTCATCCAGCTTGTCGAACAGTACTTTATTTTCTTCCTCTAGGCGCGTTACAGTTTTCTGCAGGGCTGCTGCGTCCGTAGTCAGGGTTTTTGTCGTTCTTTTAACTTCCGTGACTCGAGTCGTGATTTTTTAAAAGTCCGCCCTGAGTAGGGAGACGTCAGTGGAGATAGAGCCCACCGTGGTCTGCACATTGGTAAGCGCCGCCATAATATCTTCCAGGGTCACTTTTGCGGCAGCATTTGTGCCCGCAGTGCCCCCTGCCGCTCCTTGGCCCGCCGGAAGCGGGGGGATATCCTTCGTGTAGGCGTATTTGTCCAGCTTTGCCTGTGAGGTCTAGTTTCTGACCCCCCTGCCCGACATGATGGCCACTCAAGATATGCCATGGGGCCTCTTTGGGCGTCGTGTTGCACGTGGCGCGGCTGCGTGCCCACCGCTTGATAGGCCTAAGTGACTCCTGTTCCTAGTGTTCCTCCTTAAGTCTCCTGCGGGGAGCAATTCCCTGTAATCAGCAGCACATTCGGGGCCAGTGGGGAGAGCAGGTCCGACAACGCCGCCTTGTTGGAAGTGGGCGCAAAGTCTCACAGAAAGTTGTTTCTTCTCAGGCTACTGTGGGGGAGAAGGTCGGTCCCATGAGCCAATGCAGGTCGTGCTGGGCGTGTGTGGTATTTTCGTGACCAGTTCAGTTTCAGGGCTTTAAATGCCTCACGGCCGCCAGCAAGCCGAGATCTGGCCTTCGGATTTAGTATGAATGAGGGGGGAGAGGGCCAGCAGGTATCACAATCTGTGCCCCGCCCCCGCCGCAGGTAGGCCGCGCTATAACCCTGCCACTGCCCCCAGACCCCCTCGCTCACCAGCACTCTCCTCTGCCCCTCGGGTCCAGGGAGGGGGGGGGACGTCGCGTGTGTTTGTTGCGGGTCCCGCTCTGGCTCTTGCACTATCGGCACTCCCGGGGCCGTTCAGGTGTCCGCAGCTTTAATCTTAGTGCGCAATTCCAGGTCCCGGTGGAAAGCCGCCACTTCCGCCTCCGTTCCTTTCAGCTTCCGCCCGGGGCCTCGGAGCAATCGAGGTCCGGGCTTTCCATGCGCTGCAGGATGTAAGCACGTCTCCCCCACAACTCAGCGATTTCGCCACTGATTAGCACCAGGGTTGTCGCGGTCGTCGCCGCCCGGTTGCTGGCAGTCGCAGAGGCGATTCAGAAAAGGGGGTGGTGATGAAGAGAGTGTCTGAATTAAGCGGACCACTCTTACCCAGTCCAAAGATCAGGGCTTGATCCATCACCGTTATTTAGCTCACTGCCCCATCCCAGCTCAGAACCTGGCTACATGCAAATTAGTCTGTCCCTGGCCCAGTGCATCATGGGAGCAGTCGCAGAGGGTCCTGGAACTCTGCTAGACCTCGGATGAATGATCGGATGTCGCTGGGAAGGTCCCGCTTCGCCGGAGCCTCTCTAGCACGCAGCCATCTTGTCGGCTGCTAGCCACGCCCCCCCAAGTGTGTGCATGTTTTACACAATTTATGAGTACTGGCTGCTTATCTCGTGCCTGGATACACTTTGCAGGGTGCTCGACATTGAGGGGCTACCTGGCGGACACATGATCTTTTGACAATGGGTCCTTTTATGAATGGTGGTTGCAGGTATGCAGTGAGAAGGCAACCACTAAGTATGTTGAGACAATTGAACATTAAAATACAAAACGTATACACTGAACCTTTCGGGTTCTCTGAGTGACTGTGGTTCAAGATGTATAACCTTTTGGTGATCTAATGTTGGTTCATTTTAATGTTATCACAGGTCTTAGGATTCACCAGGAGTGAAGAGTAAGAACATAGAAACCCCCATAGAAACCCCCAAAGCCCTGCCGAAGTTGCCTAAACTACCAGCAACGAAACATGTTGGCGAAAATTATGGTAGATTGGTAACCATTTTTAAATGGGAATGCTTGCAACTAGGAATAAAATTGGATGGCCAGCAAGCAGCACCCGGTTTTAAGAAGTGAGAATACTAAAAACGTTTCTCTTTTGGTTTTCACTGGGGTTCTGTGAGCACTTAAGTGGTTAGTGCAGTGGGCACATTCAACTATGTCCACTACTTCTTCACTAAATGAGTTTTGTTGAAAAGGGAGCATATTAGTTCTTTTGGGCTATCATTTTCACACACACAACGAAGAGAGAGCGGCCAATGATGAGAAGGGAGTAGACTGGCAATAATTGGTAAGTAACCCCCTCGGGTGTTGCTACCGTGAGGTACTCTCTCTTCACACACTACATTTTGTCACGAGTTAGTTTAGACCTGTGATGACAGTTTTTAAGTACTAAAGGAGCACCATGATGAAGCATAGTAGTGGAAAGTAACACACTAGGAGGAGAATAAGACAACACCACTGTCATTTCCTTTGCCCAACTAGCCAGTTGATAATATTTAAAGCTGGAGAGTTTCCCATCCGTATTTGCTGATAAGGAGTACCAGTTTTTCAGAGTTCCTGCTTTAATCAATTGTCCCCACTTTGTGATACCAGCAAACTTTAAGGGTCCTGCCAGAGTGTCTTTCAAATATTCAGGAGTTCCTGGTGAATTCCAGATGGGTGCTAGGCTGCTGTAGCACGGGATTTTCAAGATTCTCCTTATCTCATACCACAGTTTGCAAGCTGTGTCTAAGACCTTTAATTTGAATTTATTGAAATATTTTGGATGGCCGAATTTGTATATACAACAGTCCTGATCTGTGGTAGCTTTTAAGTAAGGTGTATAAAAGGAGTGTGCTTTAAGAAGAATCCTGATGTTTTTAAACTGGAATGCTCTACAGTAAAAAAAGAAGGTCGGGGCTGGCAATACCGGTATACACCCATTACAACGCATTTTTTACAACGCACTACCATTACAACGGAACTTTTACAACGCAAATACTATTACAACGCATTTATTTACAACGCATGTTTTTACAACGCAGGTACTTTTACAACGCATACCATTACAACGTAAGTATTGGTAAGTATATAATTATATTTAAAATGTTATATGTTAGTTTTTTTTTAAAGGGGTATTTTTAGGGTTCAGGGTCAGTTTTGGGTTTTTGGGTAAAGGGGTATTTTTAGGGTTCAGGGTCAGTTTTGGGTTTTTGGGTAAAGGGGTATTTTTAGGGTTCAGGGTCAGTTTTGGGTTTTTGGGTAAAGGGGTATTTTTAGGGTTCAGGGTCAGTTTTGGGTTTTTGGGTAAAAGGGTATTTTTAGGGTTCAGGGTCAGTTTTGGGTTTTTGGGTAAAGGGGTATTTTTAGGGTTCAGGGTCAGTTTTGGGTTTTTGGGTAAAGGGGTATTTTTAGGGTTCAGGGTCAGTTTTCAGTTTTTGGGTAAAGGGGTATTTTTAGGGTTTAGGGTCAGTTTTCAGTTTTTGGGTAAAGGGGTATTTTTAGGGTTCAGGGTCAGTTTTCAGTTTTTGGGTAAAGGGGTATTTTTAGGGTTCAGGGTCAGTTTTCAGTTTTTGGGTAAAGGGGTATTTTTAGGGTTCAGGGTCAGTTTTCAGTTTTTGGGTAAAGGGGTATTTTTAGGGTTTAGGGTCAGTTTTCAGTTTTTGGGTAAAGGGGTATTTTTTGGGTTCAGGGTCAGTTTTGGGTTTTTGGGTAAAAGGGTATTTTTAGAGTTCAGGGTCAGTTTTGGGTTTTTGGGTAAAGGGGTATTTTTAGGGTTCAGGGTCAGTTTTGGGTTTTTGGGTAAAGGGGTACAGGGTAAAAATAAAATAAAATTAAATTTAAATTAAATTAATTAAATTAAATTAAATTAAATTAAATTAAATTAAATACAATTACATTAAATTATATTAATTTTAAATAATATACAATTTAAAAAATTATATATACTTACCAATACTTACGTTGTAATGGTATGCGTTGTAAAGGTACCTGCGTTGTAAAAAAATGCGTTGTAAATACATGCGTTGTAATAGTATTTGCATTGTAAAAGTCCCGTTGTAACGGTATGCGTTGTAAAAATATGCGTTTTAACGTCATATATCCGGCAATACCACCTTGATTATTCTCCTGCGTAGTTTCTTCCACGCAATCCTCACTCCTTTTGATGCCCATATGAACCCATTGATTTCAACTTGAATCTTCTTGATCCACTGAGTGCTAAACTCCAGTGGGATAGAATTGAAGATGAAGGAGAATTTAGGCAAAATTGACATTTCTTATAATATTGGATCTTCCCAAGAACGAAAGCTCCAAGATCTTTACTATTGGTGATTGAGAGTTCCACTCCATTATTTTTGTTTTCTGGTGGTTAACCTGATACCCGGAAATCTCACCATATTCATTTAACAGATTTGTAATAATAGGAAGGGACGTACTCAGATCACTTGTGAACACCATCAAATCATTTGCGTATAAAGCCACTTTTTTAACCCAACCTTTAAAATAAAATGGGATAACACCTTGCGACTTTCTTAACTGGTTAGCGAGAGGCTCTATGTATAAGTAAAATAAGTCAGGAGAGAGAGGGCAGCCCTGCCGCGTGCCTCTTTTAATTCACAATTCTTTCGTGAGCTTGCCCTTTATGAGAATTTTTGCCACTGGGGCTGTGTATATGTTCATTACTGCATTTAGAAAATTATTCCCTAAACCATGATGAAGTATTTGTCTGCACAAGAACATCCAATTTGCTTGATCGAATGCTTTTGCAACATCAAAAGTAAGGACTGGAAGCGGGATATTTACTTGGGTGACAATATCGATCATTCCAAATAATTGTTGTGTAAGGTCATGCATTTGTCTCTTCTTAATGAAGCCTTTCTGATCTCTGTGGATTAAGTTGCTGGTAATACGCCCTATTCTTGTTGCTAAGATTTGTGTATAGATTTTGTAGTCATTGTTTAGTCTATATGACTTGTATTTCAAGGGGTGTTTTCCTGGTTATAAAATTAGACTAGTGGTAGCGTCATTCCAGGTTTTTGGGAGGGCTAAGCCTTTAGAGAAAACTATAATAAATAAATCCACTAACCTGGGGGCCAGTGTTTCTTTTAAAACCATATATAGCTCATTTGGAAATGTGTCTAGACCTGCTGCCCTCCCTCTCTTCAGTCTCTTCAGTACCCCGTCACTTCTTCTATAGTGATATCTGCATTAAGCATCTCACACAGTTCTACTTCTAATCTCAGAACTGCAGATTCACTCAGGTAAGAATCAACTAGGTTACTAGGAACCACTAGCCCTTCATCGTATGGAGTTTGAAGGAAGTCTGTGAAGGCATTTTTAATCCCTTGATCCTCCAATACCTGTTCTCCCATGGTTTCTCCTTGTATTGCAATGATTTTATTCCTATTGGAGTCTGTTTTAATTTTCCATGCAAGAAGTTTCCTGCTGCCTTCCCCATACTCGTAGTTAGCCAAGTTACTGGCTTCCCACCTTTTCCTTACCCTTTCCTCCAATATGTTTGAGAGGTCATCCTTCTTTCTATACATTTTTTCCTTTGCCTTTTCTTGTTCTAGACTGGAATTTGTGGCCTCCATTTTGATCTAGAATCTCTTTCTTTAAGGAGCAGGTATTTCGTCTCTGAGATTAAAGAGAGGACAGGTCATAGCTCCTCAGGGGAAGATCGAGTAAAACCCCCCACTAGCACTGTAATAAAAAACAGCAGAAAGTTGGGAGACAAGCAGAAGGTTGAAAAATCAAGGGGGGAAGTATCACGTACTATCAACTAAAGCTGCTAAAGCCGATCAAACCAGAAAAGGGGCAAAAATTAAGGTGATACCCTCCCTCCGATCCTTTTTTAGGATACAAAATAAAAGCCATCTAGATCCTCAGTTCCTGAAGAAAAGAACTGGCCTGGTAGGGTTAAAGAAATGCAAACTGCTGTGTCAGCCACTAGGGATGAAGAAGTAGAGACACAAAATCAGTTTCAGGCCCAAGTATTGAAAGACCCCAAAGAGGCAGGGGTGAACTCTCAAATAGCCTCTCAAGAAGGCTCAGAGGCAGATATCATTCTGTGCCAGAGTACACCTCAAAGTGGGCAAGGAAAAAGTCAGAGCAATTCCCACAAGTTGGGATGGATAATCTTTTGGGGAAGGTAATCGGAGAGATGATGGCAAATTTTGCTAAGTCAGAAAAAAAATCAAGAAAAGATACAAGCAACCTATGAAGCACTGGAATCTAATTAAATTCCTAATGGATCCAGTACTTAAAATGCAAAATATAGTGGAACAAACTCGGAAAGAAGTAAGAGCCTGCCAGGGGGGAATTGGCACGTTAAAATCAAATGAGAAGGAGCTCAGAGAAAAGATTAAAAAATTGGAAAACAACGCAAGAAGAAATAATCTGAGAATACTAAGGGCCAGATGTAGGTAAATGTCATTTACCGATTCTTAAATACCGAATTATACCGAATCGGTATTTAAGAATCGGTAAATGAGATGTAAGGAAAAAATCGGTATTATTTACCGAATCGGTAAAATTCGGTATCGGACAATCGGAATTTACCGAATCAGTATTTACCGAATCGGTATTTCCGAATCGGTATTTCCCATTCATTCCTATGGGCCAAAAAGCCCATAGGAATGAATGGGAAATACCGAATCGGTAAATTCCGAATCGGAAAGCAAGCAAAAGTGAAACTTAAGAAAACAGCCAATCAGATGCTACCACCCTCCCCCTCCCTACCAGGAAGTGGCTACCCAGGCAGCTGCAACTAATTAGAAGGTTCTGGAGAGGCAGTCAGAGCTGAGCAGAGACACAGAGCAGCAGGGAGAGTTTTCTTTAAACTTTACCAAAATAAAAATGGCAAGCAGCAGTGAAAGCCAGAAGGCAGAAAGAAAGAGGAAAATAAAGTTCAGCAGCATGGAGCTGCAGGTACTTGTGGAGTAGGTAGTGAGAGTGCACAACAAACTTTTTGGCAGGCACTCCCTCACTGTTCCTGAGTCTGCCAAACGCAAAATCTGGCTGGCAATTGCTGAAAAAGTGAATGCAGTGGGAGTCACACCCAGGAATACTGAGGATCTGAAAAAAAGATTTCATTACAAGACAGGAGGCTACATTATGCATTAATCCTTTTAATGCAGCTCTCACACAGCCGCTTACGTCACAAAGAAAGAACAAGAACTAGGTGACATCACAGTGTCCATAAAGGCCAGGTGCCAAGGGAGATCAGCCTCTTTTAAATGCGGCTCTCAGACAGATAAGTTGCCTTTACCACTCCTTGCTTTCTTAATGCTAGCGCTTTATATTTTTATTGATAATTGTTGATGCTGTTTATTAACCTTATCGCTGTTTATTGCCATACATGTATGCTTACTGTATAGTACTGCTTGCGCTTTTGCCTACATGCTCGCGCTGACCCCCTAGGGACTTGCGTGTTCCCATCTGTTGTTGTTGCCCCCTTTCGCTGTGTACCCTCGAGACTTCCAATTTTCGGTCGTCTCCCCCGCGCTGTGTGTCCTCCCTGTACCCAACAGTACACGCGTTCACACCCGCCTTGCCGACTGCTGAAACTCGGCCCCCGTCTACTACCCGTGACGGAATCGGCCCTCAGGCATGCCTCAACCCTAACATGGATTACCTTCGAAACCGCCCTAGCTGCCCGTTTTCCCTCGCGCTGCCTCCCGACACCATCCCGGTGTCTTCCGCCGCCTCGCGCCTCCCGCGTTAGAGGAATGACCCTCGGCAGCAGCGGCGTGACGCCCCCTGCCTCCCAAGGGCAATTCCTCTCCTCTTAGCACTGCCTCGAGCACGTCAGTTGCTCTGGGGCTCCCGCGTTTGACAAACTGCTGCTTCGGCAATTCCCCACACCAACCCTGCCCAAATACACTCGCGCAGGCAGATAAACGTGCCATTCTCTCAAAAAAAAACAAAAAACGTGGCATTTACCCAGCATATAAAAAAAAAAAAAAAAAAAAAAAAGGGAGCAGGGTAACAGGCAGGCTAAACCCTCTGCTGCCCCTTACCAATCATAATGTCTGATATGGAGAGCGAGGATGCCACTGCCTCCTCTCCCTCTCACAATAGCGACTCCTTTAAAAACTTTCTGAAGAAGGAAATGAGAGCATGCATGCTCGATACCTTCAGTGAGGTACTGTCGCGTAAGAGGACCCTCAGCGACCTCGGACAACACCCCAATGACCCTGCAAGCCTCAAAGCACCTAGGAAAACCAAGCACACTATAGATAGTCGTGCGGGGAACTTTGGAGGTCCAAGCACCTCTCTGGATTTGGGAAGCCTTAGCGCTCCAAGAGGCATTGGTGCCCCTCGCGGCACATCTAGGTTGGGTACCCCTGGCGGTACAACTCTGGAAGGTGCCCTAAGCGGCACGACTGGTCACGGTGCTAGTGCTCCTTCCGATACCTATTCTGACTTGGAGGAGGCCTTTGGGGAACCCTACGACGAGTTCATTTTCGATCCTAACGATCACCTCTCTGACTCGGACCCCAACTCCTTCCCAGACCTAGACCCTCCTTCCTCCTCCAAAGATGCCATCCTCGACCCCCTAGGGGGAGAAATGTTTTCCCCAATCAACATCTCACGCCCCAATAGCTCCAAGTGGTCCCCCCAGGAACATGTTGGCAAATTTATAACCAAATGGCTGAGAAACTCCTTGGAGTTTGATACTAGGAACATTATGCGCGCTGAATGCCCGAGACCATGGATTGGGGATAAGGTCTGCCAGACCCCCAACCTTGACCCTGACCTCATCAAATTTCTCTTTAAACTGGGCAAGGACCCTAGAAAAGGGCTCGAAAGAGCATTTAAATCCTGCCAGGACTCTCTACTAGACATCCTAGGCCCCCTCACCAAAATCCTTGATCTCGCTGAGGAGTCCTACATTTCAGATACTCCCCTCGATACTGCGCTCATCAGGGGCTGGAGCCAGAGGGCCATCGTTCTCCTAGGGAACGCCAATTCAAGCCTCAACATGGAAAGGAGGAAAACTGTCTTAAACAGAATTAACCCCAAACTCGGGGACATGGCCGATAAAGAACCCTCTTCCGAGCCCCATGGCCTACTCTTTGGGCAAGATATGATCAAGTCGATTGGCAGATACGTCGCAACCTTTACGGCGCTCGACAGGGCCCAGAGCAACCTGAAGAAAGTATTCCCATCTAATGTTTTTGATCAGGCCGGAAGAAGGGGCCGTTCTTCCGGCCGTGCCAACTTCCGGCCCTATAACCCCGGCAGAGGAAGAGGTGGTGCAGGAAGAGGATACTACCCCTCGAACAAGCAGTTCTACCCCCAACGAGGAGCTCGTGGTTCCCGAGGCAGAGGCTTCCCCTCCCGTGGAGCACCTAACACCAACACCTCAAGTAAGTGCCCTCCCTTCCCCCTCCACTCCAAAGGTCGGGGGAAGGCTCAAATTGTTTTACCATGTCTGGGAAAGTTATACCCAGGACCCGTGGGTCCTACAAACTGTCCGCGGGTTCATGATAGATTTCGTGGACATTCCTTACCAATCCACGACTCCAAGACCCTTGGACCTCCCCCTGGATCACCTAGCTATCGCCAGGGAGGAGGTCTCCTCTATGCTGAAAAAGGGAGCCATTATCGAGGTTCCTTGGTCACAAAAGAACTTTGTAAGTACCCTCTTCTTGGTAGAGAAAAAGGACAAAGGCTGGAGGCCTGTCATAAATCTAGGGAAGTGAACAAATACCTGGTCTATCGCCACTTCAAGATGGAGGGCATCCATCTCCTCAGGGACCTTCTTCTCCAAGGAGATTGGCTAGTCAAGCTAGATCTGAAGGACGCCTACTTTACCATCCCTATGGCCAAGGAACACCAATCCTTCCTCCAATTTATTTGGGACGGACACCTCTACCAATTTCGAGCCCTCCCCTTCGGCCTCTCTTCCGCCCCTTGGTGCTTCACCAAGGTCATGAGAGCCATCGTCTCGATCCTCAGAGCAAGAGGGGTTCGCCTAATTATCTACCTGGACGACATCCTTATCATGTCTCAAACCCAGGAACAAATCCTAGAAGACCTCAGGGTCTCCATGGAGTTGATAGAGGATCTCGGCTTCATTATAAACAGAGAGAAGTCGATCCTGACTCCCTCAAAATGCCTGGAGTTCCTAGGCTTCACCGTGAACACCTCAAGCTGTCTTCTCTCACTCCCGAAGAAGAAGATCGCGAAAATCAGAAAGGAAATCAGGTTTGTCCTGAAACACCAATCCCTCTCCCTACGAGAGTTAGCCAGACTCTTGGGTCTTCTTTCCTCTTCGATCCAAGCCATCTTCCCGGGCCCTCTAAACTACCGTGCCCTCCAGAGGGTGAAAGCCCAAGCCCTCCGGTCCGGTCTCTTGTATGGGGACAAGGTCTCTCTGGATCAGCCAGCGAGACTGGAACTCACCTGGTGGCTGGACAATTTGGATGCGTGGAATGGAAGGGCTATCTTTGTCTCCACCCCAGACTTCGTTTTGGAATCAGATGCCAGTCTCCATGGCTGGGGCGCTCGCCTCCTCGACCAGGACACCGGTGGAGTTTGGACCCCTTCCGAGTCCTCCCACCACATAAATTTTTTAGAACTGACCGCTGGACTTTATGCCTTGATGAGTTTCAGACACTCACTTCAGGGCAGATCTGTCCTTCTGAAAATGGACAACGTGTCTGCGGTCTCTTACATCAACCGTCTCGGTGGCACGAGGTCCGCAGACCTATCGGATCTGGCCAAGAAACTATGGATGTTCTGCCTAGAACACAAAATTTCTCTGAGAGCAGAATACCTCCCGGGGAAATCCAATATCTCAGCGGATTGGAACTCGAGGTTCCTCCTAGATTTCAGCGACTGGAAACTCGATGTGGCAATCTTCAATTCCCTGAACACTCTCTGGGGTCCCTTCGACGTGGACCTCTTCGCAAGCAGGTTGACCTTTCAACTTCCCCAGTACTTCAGCTGGATGCCAGACCCGGGTGCTCTAGCTGTGAACGCCTTCCTCCAGCCTTGGGCTCCCCTTTGCCCTTACGCCTTTCCCCCTTTTGCGATGATTCAGAGGGTTCTTCAGAAGGTGAGACAAGAACAATGCTCCCTTGTTCTGATAACCCCCTTTTGGCCGTCTCAAGCCTGGTTCCCCACTGCTCTGGAACTTTCTTGCGACGTTCCCTTCTTGATTCCCGCGACTCGGGGCCTCCTCCTAAACGCAGACGGAGAGGACCATCACCTGGTCGCTTCGGGGAGTTTGAACCTTCTTGCCTGGAAAGTGTCAGGCAATCTCACCAACTGTCTGGACTTTCGTCGTCTGCTCTCACTCTCCTCGGAGAGTCATGGGCACCCGGAACCCATTACAGATACAATAACATCTGGAAGAAATGGTCTAGTTGGTGCCTGGAAAGGAACCTGGATCCCGTGGAGGCTCCTATAGTCTCTGTTGTTAATTTCCTCGTTGAAATCTATGATAATGGCCTCTCCTATAGATCAATTAATTGCTTTAGATCTGCAATTTCAGCCGGCCATGCCCTTGTCAATGGAAAAACGGTAGGTAAAAACGTTATTATCTGCAGAGTTCTTAAAAGCATTCGTCTCAAGAGACCCCCTCGTCCTAGATATCAATCAGTTTGGGATGTTAAATTACTGCTTGATCTTTTTTGTTCATGGCCTAACAATTCTCTCCTTAACAGGAAATGTCTCTCTATTAAGCTCGCCTCCCTCTTATGCCTAGTCTCTTGTCGCAGAGTTTCTGATGTAAAGGCTCTCGACATCTCTAATAGATGTTACGACATGTTTGGTGTTAAATTCGAAATATCTAGAAGAACTAAAACCATGTCTGACTCCATCTTCTACCCTCGTTTTGATTCTCACCCAAAACTATGTGTCGTTGATTGCATGAAGGAATACGATTCCAAAATGTCTGACCTTCGTCCTCCTGGTGCAAATCAACTTTTAGTTTCTTACGTTAGTCCCTTTAAACCCATCTCATCCTGCTCTATCGCTAGGTGGGTTAAAATTGCTATGAACCTTGCTGGTATTGACCTGTCTAAGTTCCAGGCTCACTCTCTCAGGAGCGCTATGGCCAGCAAATCTTTCTGGTCCGGTGGTAAGTTGGATGCTATCCTTAAATCCGCTGATTGGTCTAACGCCTATACCTTTGCACATCACTACTGTAAACCAATTGAACATGTTTCTGATGCAGTTATTCAAGGCTACCAACATGCATAATGTAGCCTCCTGTCTTGTAATGAAATTGCGATTCTCCTATTTACATGACCAGAGAATCTGGATTTCATTAAAGACACGGAGGCTAACATTATCCCTCCCGTCCCTCCCTGAGGGCAATTGGGAATGTTATTTAATCTGGTTTACAATCATTTAAGTCTTGCAATGCTTTATTATTGTGATGTTTTGCTCATGCTTCTCATGAAGTCACTTTCCTTCCTTCTCCTTGATTTACCTCGTCTTTCCATTTCAGACAATTCTAACTGATGAATCTACTTGGAATTCAAGATGGTCTCCAGTTCCTCTTTCAAGTTCAAGCTTCGTTCCTCCGTTTCAACTTCTCCTGTCACTCGAGGCATTTAAAAGAGGCTGATCTCCCTTGGCACCTGGCCTTTATGGACACTGTGATGTCACCTAGTTCTTGTTCTTTCTTTGTGACGTAAGCGGCTGTGTGAGAGCTGCATTAAAAGGATTAATGCATAATGTTAGCCTCCGTGTCTTTAATGAAATCCAGATTCTCTGGTCATGTAAATAGGAGAATCGCAATTTCATGATATCAGGAGCCTCACCAAGAAGAAAATGGCTGAAATCCACAAGCAGGCTGGTGTCACCGGTGGAGGCAGGAACCCAGCGCCCCCCCTGACTGACCTGGAGGAGTTGGTGGCCTCAACCATTGAGGCAGACAGTGTCTTGGGACTTGGAGATGTGGACAGCTCAGGTGGAGTTGCAACAAAAAAAGGTAAGACGCATGCGCAGCATGACACCCCATACCAACCTGCTACCCTTTACCCTTTGTGGACAAGCTAACCCCAGTCCAGTACTGCTAGCACTATACAGGAGCAATGCATCATGGGAAATGTAGTCAGCTAATGTAAGACCATGTGTAACAGCCCAGACATCAGCAAGTTACTGAAAGTAATGCAGATGAATGAAAGTGAAATGTGTAAAGCATTTATTGTAGTGACTGTGACACAGTAGCACTCAGTTGTTATACGCTTATTTATACCTAGGGGCAAAATCAGGCAGTCGAGCCACAGACACAGAAGGGACTGCACCAGCGAGGGAGGAGAGTGAGGAAGCAGGGCCAAGCCAAGGACAAGCCTCGCAGGAGGAAGGTGACACGACTGGCAGCGCCCATGAAGATGACACTGTGCAGATCCCACAGTTGCTGCACTCCCCACAGCTTTCACAATCCCCTCCCTTGGTATTCTCACCAGAAACCTCACCACCACTGTTCCAGTCCACTCCTGTAACCCCACCAGCCAGGAGGCGTGTCGTGGCCCCACTACCTGTAATGGAGGCAGAAGAGGGTGAGGGTGAGGCTCAAGTCACCGTAG
The DNA here is from genome assembly GCF_964261635.1 of Lissotriton helveticus. Classification (NCBI taxonomy): domain Eukaryota; kingdom Metazoa; phylum Chordata; class Amphibia; order Caudata; family Salamandridae; genus Lissotriton; species Lissotriton helveticus. The sequence continues at coordinate 219,339,345 of NC_136059.1, read as the reverse complement.
ATGTGAGTTCTGCAGCACTGCAGTCCACAAATGAGACAGTCACAGCTCGCAGAAGACAACGCAGACCCAGCAGTGCAGGTGGACATGGTGATGGCACTGTGTTCCGTGGGCTGGAGGGGAGCATGGTGCGCATTCAAAGGATGCAGGGCAAATCCATCCAAGCCTGCCACCGCCAATTCCGAGCCCTGAATGAGCAAATAGGAGACATGGGGAAGGGCATGAGAGAAATTGCGGAGGCAAATAAGGAGGTTGCAAAAACAAATGCGGACATTGCAGCAGGGAAGCAGCAGATGAGCAACTCAATAACACAGCTATGCTCCAAACTAGACAGTCTGGAACACACAAGGCGCAGGGAGGCCCGTGTCCACAATACGGCCATCAATCATTTGGCCACTGCCACATCCCTGCAATGCAGGAGGTGCATAAATATGCAGGAGGCCTTGACACAGAACACAGCTGAGGTCACCAGGGGCATGGCCAGAATTACAAGTGCACTAGAGGCAATGCTGTTTTCCCAAACTATACAGAATCCTGCCCTGGACATGGCAGAGGCTGAAGACACTAGTAGCCGAAGCAGCATAGCAAGCGCTGTTGTGGAGTCACGGAGGAGGAGCAGGCGCCCAGCTGAGGCTGCAGGGCACGCTGAACACAGCGACCAACATCCTAGTGGCTCCGGGAAGCGCGGGCGCAAGTGACATTACCGGTCATGGGTGAAGTAACCCGGAACATACAGTCCCCATGTTTATAATGTTAATTTTGTTGCACTTAAGTGCTTGAACGTTGTGGCAACATTAAAATACGGTGGTTCCCTACACAACCTGTCTGTGTCTCATTACTTGCTCACGTGACACCCTCCCTTCGCGGCTGGCCACGCCCACCTAGAGGCCACGCCCCTTTCCCGCCCTTAAGATCTCCTTTATCAATGTGCAACCCCAGAACGCGCAGCGGACGTGCGTAGCGGGCGCGCCTAAGGCAAGCCCGTCTGCGCCCGTCCGCGGCCGGACGGGGCTAGGGGCACGTCCCCATGCCAATTTTATTTGCTACTCCTCTGAGGAGATTACATCTCTCCAGAGCCAATGGCCACTTTCAGAATCCATATGTAGGCACATTGCGTCGTTAGATCTTACCCCCTCTTCTACCTCTATATTGCCGCCGCCACTTCCGGCCCCATTGTCACATTGCCCCTCCTTACCCAATCCTCCCCCCTCTATCCCTCCATTATCTGTCATCTTACTCAATACCAGATCTGCGGTCAAACACCATCATGAGCTGTCTGTCCTACTCGACTCCGAGAAGCTGGATGTATTGCTCTTGACCGAGACCTGGTTCTGTGACTCGTCCCTCCCCGCTCTCCTGGCCACCCTCCCCTCTTCTTACGTTGCCCTTCGCGCTGACCGCCCGGCGGGCAGGACAGGCGGTGGCGTGGCATTGATTGCTCGGGCTGACCTAAATTTTCAAATCCTCTCCTCTCCCTCTATCCCCCCCCACTGAATTCCTTGTTGCCCGCTCCCATTACTTCTCCCCCCCCATCACATGCCTCCTGATGTATCGTCCGCCCCAGGCTTCGTCCCTATTCCTACCAGCATTTCAGGACTTACTGGCCACTTTGGTGGTCAACTACGCCTCGGTCCTGGTGCTTGGTGATTTTAATTACTGGCCTTCTGACCCTTCCGAGTGCGCTACTTCAAAAGAATTCACAGAATCTCTCCTTTCCCTGAATTTTGTTTCGCATATCTCGGTTCCCACCCATTCTCACGGTCACATACTTGATCAGGTGTGGTCCCTTAACCTTCCAGTCTCCCCGGTGACTGTTTCCCCCTGTCCCTGGTCGGATCACGCCCTCATCTCCTTTTTCATCTCTATTAAACCGGTGCCTAAAATCCCACATGCCAAAAACACATGGGCGCGAAACTGGAACAGAGTTGACCTTCCCGCATTGACCTCTCTGCTCCGAAACTCCACTCCGACCCTCTCTGGCCTCTCCTCAAACTCTCAAGCCAAGGCTATTAATGCCTGGCTAGCTAGAGGCTGTGACTCAGAAGCTCCCTTGCGCCGTATTTCCACCCGTCGACCCAAGGATTCAAATAGGTGGTTTAACGACAACCTCAAAAAACTTAAATTGACCGTCCGACAGGCAGAGAGACATTGGAGGAAGGACTACTGCCCTTCACTAAAAATCCTTTATCTCTCTGTACTTGCCGAATATAAAACGGCAATTCTCGCTGCCAAAACTACCTACTTTTCTACCAAAATAACGTCAGCTGAAAACAAACCCAGGGAGATTTTCAGCATAGTGAATGATCTAGCCTTCTCTGACAGATCCTCACCCCAAATCCCTCCATCCCAGTCTCTATGTACCCAACTAAACTCTTATTTCTTAGATAAGATTGTTACCATCAAGGCCAACATCCCTTCCCCTTCATCTGCTTTTATCGACCCTCCCCCTTCGACCGTCCTATGTTATCTTACCTCTATCCCCCCCCTACCCAGGAAGCATTCTTGGAGATTCTCCCTAAAGTGAAGTCGGGCTCTCCGGCAGATGTCTGTCCTGCACGCATTTTGCAACAGATCTATTCTTTTTGCCCTGAAACCCCCATCACCTTCCTTAATAGCTCTTTGACCCAGGGTGTCGTGACGCCTGCACTTAAATCGGCCACTATAGTGCCCATCCTGAAGAAGCCTGGCGCTGACCCTTCCATCTCAGCCAACTATCGCCCCATTTCCCTACTGCCCTACTTGGCCAAGGTGCTAGAGCGCCACGTTACCACGGTACTCAGCGCCCAAGTAGAGGCAAATGGGGGATTGGCTTCACGCCAGGCTGGCTTCCGCCCCAGGCACTCGACCGAATCAGTGGTGGTATCGGTCCTAGATAAACTCAGGAAGGGAATGGATCATAACCAATACCAGGCGCTGGTGCTCCTGGATCTCTCCACCGCTTTTGACACGGTGGACCACAACATCCTCTTGTCCCGTGTCAGGGCGGCTGGAATCCGGGGCACAGCCCTGGTTTGGCTTTCCTCCTTCCTGAGGGACCGTACCCAGGCGGTTCGGCTAGGAGACTTCACGACCACCTCACTCCCCGTCACCTGTGGTGTTCCCCAGGGTTCTTCCCTTTCTCCCCTACTATTCAATCTCTACATCTCTCCTCTTATTTTCGCCCTTCAGCAGCTGGAGGTCACTGTATTTAATTATGCAGATGACCTCCAGCTCATCTTTGATCTTTCCTCCTCTTCTCTCTCTGTTTTTAACTTCCAGTCCATTATGATTTTCATCAGGGACTGGATGAACCACAACCATCTCAAATTGAACCCGGAGAAGACCGAGTTGGTTCTCACTGGTGGTTCGTACAGTCCCTGGAACCCCCTCTTTTGGCCCTCCACTTTTGGTCCCGCCCCTACCCCCTCAGTCACGGTCAAAACACTGGGAGTTAAAATGAACAGTCACCTCACCCTTCACTCACAAATCAGTTGCGTAGTCTCCTCTTGCTTCCTCACCCTCCGAACAATCCGTACTGTTTCCCGCTTCTTCTCCCCCCAGGCTCTCAAATTGATCATGGCCGCATTAGTAATCTCGCGACTGGATTATGCCAATGCCCTCTACAACGGCATCCCGGCATACAGCTTGCGGAGGCTCCAGATGGTGCAGAACCAGGTGGCCCGGTTAATCTACGGTCTCCCACGCTACCATCATTCTTCACCCCTCCTTAGGGAGCTCCACTGGCTGCCTGTCAGGGAACGCTCCCTTTTCAAGACCGCCTGCATGACCTTCCAGGCCCGGCAAGGCACTGCCCCTGCCTTCATCTCTTCGCTGATAAGCGAATATGTTCCCACCAGAAAGCTTCGTTCCTCCTCCAAGTCTCTCCTCCAAATCCCACGTTTCAAGCGCAAAAAGTGGGGTGGTGCCAATTTCTCTACCTTGGCCCCCACTTTTTGGAACTCCCTGCCCGATCATCTACGTTCTGCCACCCACTACGTCTCTTTTCGAAGAGACCTCAAAACGTTCCTGTTTAAACAGGCTTTTTCTGTATAGACCTGCTCACCCCTGTAATTTGACAGCTTTTATGTCTCAGTACTCGGACCTCTCGTTAGCGCCAAGAAACCGTACGGTGGACGATGCGCTCTATAAATGTTTTAAATTAGAAATTAGAAATAGTTGCGTGTAATCTCCTCACGTCTGTATCTGCCATCACTTGGTGTTGACACTCCCGCAGGTTGTGTTTCAGGCACAGCAATGTCGTCGTCATGATCCTCATAGTCTGACAACTCCACCTCAGTACCCTTCTTCACAGCAAGGTTGTGCAACATAGCACTGGCAGCAATGATCTTACAGCAGGTGATGGGGGTATACTGCCGTGCACCTCCACTCTTGTGCAAGCACCTGAACCTGCTTTTCCAGATACCAAAGGTACGCTCTACGACATTTCTTCTGCTCTTGTGGGCCCGGTTATATCTCCTTTGGCTGGGTGTTGAGGGGTTGAGGTAGGGGGTGAGTATTAAGGAGCGGAGGGCATATGCACTGTCTCCTACAAGGAAATGGGAATACATGACTCACATGCATACATTTAATTCTTACTGCAATAGGTGTTAAAGGGGTCGCACACTGTGTCTTACCTAGGAGGTATCCTTCACCAAATTCCCCTGCTGTCAGCCGTGCATAGATGCCGCTGTTCTGGAATATAAAGGAGTTGTGGGTACTCCCTGGAAATTTTGCCACAAGGTCAGTGATGGCGCACTTGGCATTGCAGATCACCTGCACATTGATGGTGTGGGTGGACTTCCTATTCCTGTACATATATTCAGTGGCAGCAGGGGGACAAATAGGAATGTGCGTGCCATCAATGCAGCCAATGATATTAGGGAATCGTGCCATCTGGTAAAATTCAGATTTTGTTTGGACCAGTTCAGCATGTGTTGCAGGAAAAGTTATATAATGCTCCATCCTCTGTAGCATGGCGTCAAGGAATTTGTGGAAAAAGCGTGACAGGCTGCTCTGGGTTACCCCACCTACCGCAGCAACCACGCTCTGGTAGCTCCCAGACGCAAGCAGGTGTAGGCTGCACAGCACCTGCACGTGGGGTGGAATAGCGTGTGCCCTTGGGGTAGTGTGCTCCAACAGTGGTTGGAGGTCCCTGATGAGGTCCAAGATGGTGTCTGGGCCAACCTGTACCTCTGGAGTATCTCTGCCTCTGTGAGCATGAACAAGGTGATCCTCTGTCTGTAGACCTGCTCCTCTCTCTGCCATTCCCTCTCTCCTTCCTCCTGTAGCCGTAGCCGTCTTGCAATGACATAAAATGCCGCCATTGTGCAAAAAGAATTGCATTTTGGGTCCTTTTTTATAGGCTGTACCTGGTTACCACCTGATTACAATCCATGGTAAATACCGACTCTTAAATACCGAATTTCAAGCAAATTCCGTATTTAAGAGCTTACCTACATCTCAATATTCAATTTTACTACTTCTTACTTACCGATTCGGTATTTTACCGAATCGGTAACTTTACCGATTCGGTACATTTACCGATTCGCAAACCGTTGCGATTCGGTAAATTTACCGATTCGGTAAATTATCCTATTCGGTAAATTTACCGATTCGGTAACTTTACCGATTCGGTAAATTTACCGAATCGGACGATTTTCGGTCTCCTACATCACAAATGCTCAATACCGCTCGGTAACGGCCGAAAATACAGATTTTCGGCCGTTACCGACCGGTAAAAGGCTACCTACATCTGGCCCTTGATGTTCCGGAGGGGTTGGAAGGACAGAACATAAGTTTGTGGTAAACTTATTGAAAGACTACATCCCTGAGATGGATGAGAAAACACTGGATGAAGACATCCAGAGAGTGCACAGAGACCCTTTCAGGCTAGGTAAGTTGAGGAAAAATGCTTGTAAAATTCTAGTGAAATGAAATTCCCAGCCTCACTAAGGATCATGTGGAAGAACCAGACATATAACATTAGAGAACCAAGAGAAGTGGTCAATCTTACAGAGCAAATAAAACACAAAAACAGGGGGCCATCCCCAGTGTAAAACTAGAGCCTTGTGATGACAGCGCTCAAATAGGACGAATCAGCTTTGTCCAATGACAGCTGGTGGGGTTCTCCAGGTGATGGTGGGGGGAAGATTTTTGTTAAATATGTGGACTTTCTTTTGGTATAGGTGGGGAGCATTAGGGAAAAAAACACAAAAAATATTGTCCAACACGCATAACATGAGATAAGTTAAGATCCTGATAAAACAAGGGAAGTTCTTAAAGGATGATGATGATTTTAAAGAAATAATAAAAAGTTAATGGCTAAAATTCTGGGTAATAACAAAATAGAAGTTATATCCTGGAATGTGAATGGCCTTAGAGTTAAGAGGAGACGCCAAACATTTTTTGAGTATTTAAAAACAGTGAAGTGGGACGTTATAATTTTGCAAGAAACATCTTTTAAAAATGGAATAGAGGGATATTATGAAACAACTAATAGAAAAATCTGCTCCAGTTATTCAGGGTGGAGATTTTAATCTGTTATTAGACCCTAAGAATGATAGACATCCACCAGGAATAGCATTAAATCTCCCTAAAATGAGAGAATGGCTGATTCGATTTAGGGAGGACTTGGGATTGTTAGTCGTATGGAAAACCTAAGGTAATAAAAATAATAATTCACCTACAAAAAACAACGGTATGGCCATGCATCAAGAATCAATGTTTTCCTTCTAGAAAAAACAATAAGGAACAACGTTAATAGGGTAGAACATGTACCTGCTCACTTAAATGGCCACTCTCCAGTCTACATAGAGATAAACCAAAGTACTTCTCAGGGGGCAATAGATGGACCCTAGACGGTACACTTCTCCTAAATCAACAGGTTATAGACAGTTAAAGAATCATTACTGTGGAATATTTTGAAAACAACATCAATCCAGGTAGTTTGAGATGTGTGTAAAGCAGTAATAAGGGGAGCCCTTAGTGGCCTGGTGGCTACAAGAAGTCAAGGGACTAGACATAATATACATTAGTTAGAGATATGTGAATTGCTTTGTATAAACGTGTATAATAATTATGTTTTAAAATATGTAAATATTTGTTAGTTCTCCTTAACAAATGTATATATTACTTATAGTTATATTATTCTATGTTTAACATGTATATAGGTCACTGCATAAATAAGTATGTTTTTTATCATAACTATTTATCTACAATTGCTTCACTATTGAATTACAAAAAAAAATGAATAAAAACAAAACATTTAACTTAAAGTACAGCAACACTTGAACATCTGAATTTATTAAATACAACCTAAATCTATATATGTTACCTTCCTCATTCATATATACCTTCCATGTACGTATGCATCTTTATATTTATTGCTTTACTTCTAATTTAGCATCTCCAATGCACTGCCTTATATCTCACCTTATACCTCTCTCAATATATCCTCGACCTCCACGCCCTGTCTCATCTCAAACCTCATTCTACTAATTTCTCCAATGCTTCACCCTATACCTCTCTCAATATATCCTCCACCTTCACTTTCTCACTCATACCAAACATCATTCTTCTACTGTGAGACCCAAAATAACCCTTTCAAGGATCGTTGTTCCTCTACCCCTTCCCGCATCATCTCACACCTCTTTTACAATTCAGATCTCCCAAACAAGACTTTCTAAACCCTTCCCTCTTCTATACCTGTACTATTCTTTTTCAAAACAAATAACAAGCCCACATGACCACCGCTCAAATTAATTTCTTATTCTTCTATACTAATTCCCCACTAATTCTGTTTGGGTTCCGGAGTAGCGTGCTATCTGCCAAAAAGTGCTTCAACTCTTCAACTCTTCATCAGGAATAACAAGCACTATATAAATGCAAACTTAATTATTGAACCCTCTATAGAGATACCCATGAACAACATAGTAGCACATTGGCTATTAATCCACTGCACATTATTTCTGTGTTTTTTTATTATTTTGTATTTGTTTCTTAATTTTTCCTATGTTTTCAAACCAAGCTCAAATTTTCAATTTAACAATAAGAATTGTCCCCTCCAGAAAAGTTCCATGTTCTTTGTCTCCACATCGATTATTTTTATTTGTTTTTGCATAGATTTTATACTGTTACTTTTTCTTTCAGCAGCGCATCCAGAAATGGAACAGAAATCCTGGTCACTGCTTCATCACATGCAGTTTTTTACTCTTTGTCCAGAATACAAAGCTGCTTTGGCAAGAGTGTTCGCTGCTAGAGCTCCAATGGCTCCCCTTCCCGCTCACATACTGTCCAGGTTCAATAACAATGCAATTATATCTACTTGAAAATGAAAGATTGGCTCAATTGAGAGGTTATTCTTTTGGAGTTCATTTTTTCTCATTTCACCTGGACTCTGAATTTCCACTTGATGGGTATTCACAAAGATGGTGTAAACACATCTCGGGTTGTTGGGAACTATTAATGAAAAGACTGCACAGTGGGCAATGAAAAGTTCAGAGTGATAAAAGAACACAAAAAAGAACAGCAATACTCTCACCGCACATGAACAGTAAATAACAGAGATTGCAGACCAAGTGTTCTTCCTTGGCCAAAATTTATAAATAACAGAGGAATAACCACCCAGGGCTGAACTGTGGGGCCCTGTCACCAAGCTTCAGCAAGAATAAGGGCATGTGACCTGGCCCTCGATAAGGTACGTTTTCCCAAAAGGATTCCTTACAGTCCATAACTTAAGGGACGCTTAAAGGTCTGTTTCAGTGTGATAGCTTGGGCTTTTATACAAGAACCAAAATTGCTAAGAAAACATAAAGAAACATTCATATCCCCAAAAACATATCGCTGACATGTAGATGGAAGAGTATATTGGAAGTACTAAATGCAAAATGCTGCTGTTGCTGAAAATTAGTCATGCCCAGATCACCTAATTTAATCATGCCATGTCTACATGACTGTAAATTTGGGGATTACCGAAGATTTTATAAATTACTGCGCATATGTACACCCCTTCATTGTCATTAATAACATCAGTGTGAACATATTTACAAGCATATAAAAACCAATTTATATCTGTTTTTCAAAAAAATTGCCCATTTTACCACTTTTCCGATTCTGTGAATTTACTGACTGAATTCGAGAATTCTCTCAAAAACAAACCCAAACCTTGCTTTTGATTGCATAAATTAAGACCCCCCACCCTTCCACTTGGAAAACTGCAACCAAAAGCTGTTACTTCTCCAGTGAAGTCTCTAGTAGGAGGATTGAGAACCAGTGGTGCTCTGCATATACACAATGGCTGAAGCGACAATGTCCGTCCAAGATGAGCATCCACAACCTGTTGAAGATGAGGAAGAAGACGCCCCTCGTAGAAGAGAAAGTGATGTGTGGAAGCACTTTGCTATACCTTCTGGGGAGAAGAAGGTAACAATTAATCAACAAGGAGGGATGAGGATTTTGTGTGTCCGTTTCTTTCCCCAAAGTAATGTATTTTTTTTAATCAACAAAATTGGACACTTGTAACACTGCTCAACCTTTGGTTCAGTGTAAATAAGGAAACCCTCAGAGAAGTCAATGTATAGATGGAGTTGCGGTATATTTGTTTCATCCGCCCCACATTGACATTCACACAGTTATCGTGGGGTTATTCCTATTTGTGTGTACTGCTTGCCTCAACCAGAGGCACCTCCAGTCTCGCTGCCAAAACTACCTACTTTTCTACCAAAATAACGTCAGCTGAAAACAAACCCAGGGAGATTTTCAGCATAGTGAATGATCTAGCCTTCTCTGACAGATCCTCACCCCAAATCCCTCCATCCCAGTCTCTATGTACCCAACTAAACTCTTATTTCTTAGATAAGATTGTTACCATCAAGGCCAACATCCCTTCCCCTTCATCTGCTTTTATCGACCCTCCCCCTTCGACCGTCCTATGTTATCTTACCTCTATCCCCCCCCTACCCAGGAAGCATTCTTGGAGATTCTCCCTAAAGTGAAGTCGGGCTCTCCGGCAGATGTCTGTCCTGCACGCATTTTGCAACAGATCTATTCTTTTTGCCCTGAAACCCCCATCACCTTCCTTAATAGCTCTTTGACCCAGGGTGTCGTGACGCCTGCACTTAAATCGGCCACTATAGTGCCCATCCTGAAGAAGCCTGGCGCTGACCCTTCCATCTCAGCCAACTATCGCCCCATTTCCCTACTGCCCTACTTGGCCAAGGTGCTAGAGCGCCACGTTACCACGGTACTCAGCGCCCACGTAGAGGCAAATGGGGGATTGGCTTCACGCCAGGCTGGCTTCCGCCCCAGGCACTCGACCGAATCAGTGGTGGTATCGGTCCTAGATAAACTCAGGAAGGGAATGGATCATAACCAATACCAGGCGCTGGTGCTCCTGGATCTCTCCACCGCTTTTGACACGGTGGACCACAACATCCTCTTGTCCCGTGTCAGGGCGGCTGGAATCCGGGGCACAGCCCTGGTTTGGCTTTCCTCCTTCCTGAGGGACCGTACCCAGGCGGTTCGGCTAGGAGACTTCACGACCACCTCACTCCCCGTCCCCTGTGGTGTTCCCCAGGGTTCTTCCCTTTCTCCCCTACTATTCAATCTCTACATCTCTCCTCTTATTTTCGCCCTTCAGCAGCTGGAGGTCACTGTATTTAATTATGCAGATGACCTCCAGCTCATCTTTGATCTTTCCTCCTCTTCTCTCTCTGTTTTTAACTTCCAGTCCATTATGATTTTCATCAGGGACTGGATGAACCACAACCATCTTAAATTGAACCCGGAGAAGACCGAGTTGGTTCTCACTGGTGGTTCGTACAGTCCCTGGAACCCCCTCTTTTGGCCCTCCACTTTTGGTCCCGCCCCTACCCCCTCAGTCACGGTCAAAACACTGGGAGTTAAAATGAACAGTCACCTCACCCTTCACTCACAAATCAGTTGCGTAGTCTCCTCTTGCTTCCTCACCCTCCGAACAATCCGTACTGTTTCCCGCTTCTTCTCCCCCCAGGCTCTCAAACTGATCATGGCCGCATTAGTAATCTCGCGACTGGATTATGCCAATGTCCTCTACAACGGCATCCCGGCATACAGCTTGCGGAGGCTCCAGATGGTGCAGAACCAGGTGGCCCGGTTAATCTACGGTCTCCCACGCTACCATCATTCTTCACCCCTCCTTAGGGAGCTCCACTGGCTGCCTGTCAGGGAACGCTCCCTTTTCAAGACCGCCTGCATGACCTTCCAGGCCCGGCAAGGCACTGCCCCTGCCTTCATCTCTTCGCTGATAAGCGAATATGTTCCCACCAGAAAGCTTCGTTCCTCCTCCAAGTCTCTCCTCCAAATCCCACGTTTCAAGCGCAAAAAGTGGGGTGGTGCCAATTTCTCTACCTTGGCCCCCACTTTTTGGAACTCCCTGCCCGATCATCTACGTTCTGCCACCCACTACGTCTCTTTTCGAAGAGACCTCAAAACGTTCCTGTTTAAACAGGCTTTTTCTGTATAGACCTGCTCACCCCTGTAATTTGACAGCTTTTATGTCTCAGTACTCGGACCTCTCGTTAGCGCCAAGAAACCGTACGGTGGACGATGCGCTCTATAAATGTTTTAAATTAGAAATTAGAAATAGTTGCGTGTAATCTCCTCACGTCTGTATCTGCCATCACTTGGTGTTGACACTCCCGCAGGTTGTGTTTCAGGCACAGCAATGTCGTCGTCATGATCCTCATAGTCTGACAACTCCACCTCAGTACCCTTCTTCACAGCAAGGTTGTGCAACATAGCACTGGCAGCAATGATCTTACAGCAGGTGATGGGGGTATACTGCCGTGCACCTCCACTCTTGTGCAAGCACCTGAACCTGCTTTTCCAGATACCAAAGGTACGCTCTACGACATTTCTTGTGCTCTTGTGGGCCCGGTTATATCTCCTTTGGCTGGGTGTTGAGGGGTTGAGGTAGGGGGTGAGTATTAAGGAGCGGAGGGCATATGCACTGTCTCCTACAAGGAAATGGGAATACATGACTCACATGCATACATTTAATTCTTACTGCAATAGGTGTTAAAGGGGTCGCACACTGTGTCTTACCTAGGAGGTATCCTTCACCAAATTCCCCTGCTGTCAGCCGTGCATAGATGCCGCTGTTCTGGAATATAAAGGAGTTGTGGGTACTCCCTGGAAATTTTGCCACAAGGTCAGTGATGGCGCACTTGGCATTGCAGATCACCTGCACATTGATGGTGTGGGTGGACTTCCTATTCCTGTACATATATTCAGTGGCAGCAGGGGGACAAATAGGAATGTGCGTGCCATCAATGCAGCCAATGTTGTTAGGGAATCGTGCCATCTGGTAAAATTCAGATTTTGTTTGGACCAGTTCAGCATGTGTTGCAGGAAAAGTTATATAATGCTCCATCCTCTGTAGCATGGCGTCAAGGAATTTGTGGAAAAAGCGTGACAGGCTGCTCTGGGTTACCCCACCTACCGCAGCAACCACGCTCTGGTAGCTCCCAGACGCAAGCAGGTGTAGGCTGCACAGCACCTGCACGTGGGGTGGAATAGCGTGTGCCCTTGGGGTAGTGTGCTCCAACAGTGGTTGGAGGTCCCTGATGAGGTCCAAGATGGTGTCTGGGCCAACCTGTACCTCTGGAGTATCTCTGCCTCTGTGAGCATGAACAAGGTGATCCTCTGTCTGTAGACCTGCTCCTCTCTCTGCCATTCCCTCTCTCCTTCCTCCTGTAGCCGTAGTCGTCTTGCAATGACATAAAATGCCGCCATTGTGCAAAAAGAATTGCATTTTGGGTCCTTTTTTATAGGCTGTACCTGGTTACCACCTGATTACAATCCATGGTAAATACCGACTCTTAAATACCGAATTTCAAGCAAATTCCGTATTTAAGAGCTTACCTACATCTCAATATTCAATTTTACTACTTCTTACTTACCGATTCGGTATTTTACCGAATCGGTAACTTTACCGATTCGGTACATTTACCGATTCGCAAACCGTTGCGATTCGGTAAATTTACCGATTCGGTAAATTATCCTATTCGGTAAATTTACCGATTCGGTAACTTTACCGATTCGGTAAATTTACCGAATCGGACCATTTTCGGTCTCCTACATCACAAATGCTCAATACCGCTCGGTAACGGCCGAAAATACAGATTTTCGGCCGTTACCGACCGGTAAAAGGCTACCTACATCTGGCCCTTGATGTTCCGGAGGGGTTGGAAGGACAGAACATAAGTTTGTGGTAAACTTATTGAAAGACTACATCCCTGAGATGGATGAGAAAACACTGGATGAAGACATCCAGAGAGTGCACAGAGACCCTTTCAGGCTAGGTAAGTTGAGGAAAAATGCTTGTAAAATTCTAGTGAAATGAAATTCCCAGCCTCACTAAGGATCATGTGGAAGAACCAGACATATAACATTAGAGAACCAAGAGAAGTGGTCAATCTTACAGAGCAAATAAAACACAAAAACAGGGGGCCATCCCCAGTGTAAAACTAGAGCCTTGTGATGACAGCGCTCAAATAGGACGAATCAGCTTTGTCCAATGACAGCTGGTGGGGTTCTCCAGGTGATGGTGGGGGGAAGATTTTTGTTAAATATGTGGACTTTCTTTTGGTATAGGTGGGGAGCATTAGGGAAAAAAACACAAAAAATATTGTCCAACACGCATAACATGAGATAAGTTAAGATCCTGATAAAACAAGGGAAGTTCTTAAAGGATGATGATGATTTTAAAGAAATAATAAAAAGTTAATGGCTAAAATTCTGGGTAATAACAAAATAGAAGTTATATCCTGGAATGTGAATGGCCTTAGAGTTAAGAGGAGACGCCAAACATTTTTTGAGTATTTAAAAACAGTGAAGTGGGACGTTATAATTTTGCAAGAAACATCTTTTAAAAATGGAATAGAGGGATATTATGAAACAACTAATAGAAAAATCTGCTCCAGTTATTCAGGGTGGAGATTTTAATCTGTTATTAGACCCTAAGAATGATAGACATCCACCAGGAATAGCATTAAATCTCCCTAAAATGAGAGAATGGCTGATTCGATTTAGGGAGGACTTGGGATTGTTAGTCGTATGGAAAACCTAAGGTAATAAAAATAATAATTCACCTACAAAAAACAACGGTATGGCCATGCATCAAGAATCAATGTTTTCCTTCTAGAAAAAACAATAAGGAACAACGTTAATAGGGTAGAACATGTACCTGCTCACTTAAATGGCCACTCTCCAGTCTACATAGAGATAAACCAAAGTACTTCTCAGGGGGCAATAGATGGACCCTAGACGGTACACTTCTCCTAAATCAACAGGTTATAGACAGTTAAAGAATCATTACTGTGGAATATTTTGAAAACAACATCAATCCAGGTAGTTTGAGATGTGTGTAAAGCAGTAATAAGGGGAGCCCTTAGTGGCCTGGTGGCTACAAGAAGTCAAGGGACTAGACATAATATACATTAGTTAGAGATATGTGAATTGCTTTGTATAAACGTGTATAATAATTATGTTTTAAAATATGTAAATATTTGTTAGTTCTCCTTAACAAATGTATATATTACTTATAGTTATATTATTCTATGTTTAACATGTATATAGGTCACTGCATAAATAAGTATGTTTTTTATCATAACTATTTATCTACAATTGCTTCACTATTGAATTACAAAAATAAATGAATAAAAACAAAACATTTAACTTAAAGTACAGCAACACTTGAACATCTGAATTTATTAAATACAACCTAAATCTATATATGTTACCTTCCTCATACATATATACCTTCCATGTACGTATGCATCTTTATATTTATTGCTTTACTTCTAATTTAGCATCTCCAATGCACTGCCTTATATCTCACCTTATACCTCTCTCAATATATCCTCGACCTCCACGCCCTGTCTCATCTCAAACCTCATTCTACTAATTTCTCCAATGCTTCACCCTATACCTCTCTCAATATATCCTCCACCTTCACTTTCTCACTCATACCAAACATCATTCTTCTACTGTGAGACCCAAAATAACCCTTTCAAGGATCGTTGTTCCTCTACCCCTTCCCGCATCATCTCACACCTCTTTTACAATTCAGATCTCCCAAACAAGACTTTCTAAACCCTTCCCTCTTCTATACCTGTACTATTCTTATTCAAAAAAAATAACAAGCCCACATGACCACCGCTCAAATTAATTTCTTATTCTTCTATACTAATTCCCCACTAATTCTGTTTGGGTTCCGGAGTAGCGTGCTATCTGCCAAAAAGTGCTTCAACTCTTCAACTCTTCATCAGGAATAACAAGCACTATATAAATGCAAACTTAATTATTGAACCCTCTATAGAGATACCCATGAACAACATAGTAGCACATTGGCTATTAATCCACTGCACATTATTTCTGTGTTTTTTTATTATTTTGTATTTGTTTCTTAATTTTTCCTATGTTTTCAAACCAAGCTCAAATTTTCAATTTAACAATAAGAATTGTCCCCTCCAGAAAAGTTCCATGTTCTTTGTCTCCACATCGATTATTTTTATTTGTTTTTGCATAGATTTTATACTGTTACTTTTTCTTTCAGCAGCGCATCCAGAAATGGAACAGAAATCCTGGTCACTGCTTCATCACATGCAGTTTTTTACTCTTTGTCCAGAATACAAAGCTGCTTTGGCAAGAGTGTTCGCTGCTAGAGCTCCAATGGCTCCCCTTCCCGCTCACATACTGTCCAGGTTAAATAACAATGCAATTATATCTACTTGAAAATGAAAGATTGGCTCAATTGAGAGGTTATTCTTTTGGAGTTCATTTTTTCTCATTTCACCTGGACTCTGAATTTCCACTTGATGGGTATTCACAAAGATGGTGTAAACACATCTCGGGTTGTTGGGAACTATTAATGAAAAGACTGCACAGTGGGCAATGAAAAGTTCAGAGTGATAAAAGAACACAAAAAAGAACAGCAATACTCTCACCGCACATGAACAGTAAATAACAGAGATTGCAGACCAAGTGTTCTTCCTTGGCCAAAATTTATAAATAACAGAGGAATAACCACCCAGGGCGGAACTGTGGGGCCCTGTCACCAAGCTTCAGCAAGAATAAGGGCATGTGACCTGGCCCTCGATAAGGTACGTTTTCCCAAAAGGATTCCTTACAGTCCATAACTTAAGGGACGCTTAAAGGTCTGTTTCAGTGTGATAGCTTGGGCTTTTATACAAGAACCAAAATTGCTAAGAAAACATAAAGAAACATTCATATCCCCAAAAACATATCGCTGACATGTAGATGGAAGAGTATATTGGAAGTACTAAATGCAAAATGCTGCTGTTGCTGAAAATTAGTCATGCCCAGATCACCTAATTTAATCATGCCATGTCTACATGACTGTAAATTTGGGGATTACCGAAGATTTTATAAATTACTGCGCATATGTACACCCCTTCATTGTCATTAATAACATCAGTGTGAACATATTTACAAGCATATAAAAACCAATTTATATCTGTTTTTCAAAAAAATTGCCCATTTTACCACTTTTCCGATTCTGTGAATTTACTGACTGAATTCGAGAATTCTCTCAAAAACAAACCCAAACCTTGCTTTTGATTGCATAAATTAAGACCCCCCACCCTTCCACTTGGAAAACTGCAACCAAAAGCTGTTACTTGTCCAGTGAAGTCTCTAGTAGGAGGATTGAGAACCAGTGGTGCTCTGCATATACACAATGGCTGAAGCGACAATGTCCGTCCAAGATGAGCATCCACAACCTGTTGAAGATGAGGAAGAAGACGCCCCTCGTAGAAGAGAAAGTGATGTGTGGAAGCACTTTGCTATACCTTCTGGGGAGAAGAAGGTAACAATTAATCAACAAGGAGGGATGAGGATTTTGTGTGTCCGTTTCTTTCCCCAAAGTAATGTATTTTTTTTAATCAACAAAATTGGACACTTGTAACACTGCTCAACCTTTGGTTCAGTGTAAATAAGGAAACCCTCAGAGAAGTCAATGTATAGATGGAGTTGCGGTATATTTGTTTCATCCGCCCCACATTGACATTCACGCAGTTATCGTGGGGTTATTCCTATTTGTGTGTACTGCTTGCCTCAACCAGAGGCACCTCCAGTCTCGAGTGCAGTGTTCAGAGACAAAAAGGATTTTCCCACAAAAAATTATTAAAAATGGAAAAAAAAATGCCAAAAAAAGTTTATTACAAGGCAAATTTCCATTAGTTAAAAAAGGTTTATATACTAAGTATTGGCCGAGTTACTGGGCCATGCAGTATTGTAAAGAGAAAGTTGTCGACATGTTTCAGCTCTTTTGGCCAGGGGGTCTGTAGAGCTTTCGTCAGGACTTACAAAAACAAAATAAACACAAATTTACACATATAATACTACTCACACAACTTGTGCGGTAATCCCTTTCTCATAGTAATTATATGAGAAGTGTGTTCTTCACGATCTATGGAAGAATGTAAATTGAAACGTTTTAGCTGGTAACATTGGCTTATGAAATTTTATGTGGGTTTGTGCAGAATCACAGGTAATAATTTTATTAACACTGGGACTACTCATGAAGAAAGGAAAATAGGGAAGCTATCAATATACCTTATTGAATCTAAGTGGGCGCTCGGTAATCACATTAACTTGTATTCAGAGTGATAAGTAATTACAATGTCGTAGGTGCAGACTCAGAGATCTCAACTCACATTCTGTCGGCACCGTTTGATGTGCGTTATGTATTGTGAAACATGTGGGGCGAGGAGATATGTTTGTTGTTTTTTCGGTAGTGAGACTCTCATTTTTTACAGCTATGACCGCTAACTTTTTTTACTCAAAAGTGTTGTTAAGATCTGCCCAACCTGGCTGTGTTAAAGTTAATGGAGCTGGGAACGGTCAGTTTTACTTCCAAAACATTCTCATGCTACTGGGTGACTCTAGTCGTGCTGTGGTTGGAATACGTGCCCTATCGTTTTTCTCAAGACAAACAGTATTAGCAGTTTAGAACACGTAGTTAGGTCTTACCTGCCGTGTAAGAATACTCTGCTTCCAGCGGGGGACCACTTCTTGTAAATGCAGAGCTGAAGTAGAGCAGAAAAATCTTTAAGTATGGGGAAAGAGGGAATCATACGTCTTACCCGTGATAGAGGTCGGGGATATCGTGCCGCCATTACCCGCGTGGAGGCTATGCTCTAGCCTTGTGCTGACTCTGCCCCCGGAGTGCGGAAGTCGCGTTGTAGTTTCATTTTTAAAGGGGATAGGTCGTTCACATTTAAAGGCACATTGACAAGTCGTATTGCCTATGGACACGATTGTAGTTAAGAAATTGAGATCTGCCGAGAAGAAGGTAACATCAAATATGTGCTGTGCAATATTTGCGGCAAGCCGTTATCCAGAGGCACTGCAAAGAAGCATTCACATGGAACAAGTCCTATGTGGAAGCACCTAAAACACTTCATGAAAGGGTTTATAACCAGATGATGTGAGAGAAAGCAGCAGTACAAAAGGACAGTTGCCCTCTACAGCAGCCTTAGGAGAACCTTCCTCAGCTGCAGTCATTACATTACAAGCTGCCTGTGAGGAATTGAATGACATGGTTATTTACTGTGCAAAGTCCAAAATGTTTGTCACTAGAAAAATGTATTCTATGGGTGCATTCTTGAGTAGAGTGAAGAAACATCGCTGTTAGTTTTTTTTTTATTTGCTTCCATTGACTACAATATGTTTGTTGAAGAGTAAAGTCAGTTGCTTCTTTGCATTTCCCCATCCTTACTCTTTTTACTACCCTGTTCCCTTTTTGTCAAAACCACCATCTACTCAAAAAAAGAGCCGACTCTTTGTTTTTAATGTGGCAGTCACTGTATTGTTGTGAGAGTGAGTGTGTCGGTGTGTATATGAGTGAATGTCCGGGTGTCTTTTTTGATGCATTAATGTCTCACTGGTGTGTCAGTGTGTGCATTAATGTATGTCCAGGTCTGTCAGTGTATGCATTAGTATCACCCTGGGTGTGCCAATCTATGTGTCAGTGTGTGTCTCGGCGTGCTATTGAATGCATTAGAGTTAGATTAGGTCTTCCAGTGTCTGTATTGGTGTATGCCTGGGTATACAAAGTCTTCTTTTGTGTATGCCTGGTTGTGTCAGTGTATACATCACTATGTGCCTGGATGTCGTATTAGATGCATTAGTGTGTGGATGGGTGTGCTATTGTCTGCATTGCTCTATGCCTAGGTGTGTCAGTGTCTGCAATGGTAAGTCCCTGAGTATGTCTGTGTGTGCAACAGTGTGTGACAGTGTGTTTTACTGGATGCATTAGTGGTTGGCTAGGTATGTTACTATTTGCATTACTGTATGCCTCATTGTTTCAGTATCTGGCTATCTCAGTGTATGTGTCAATGTGTGTCAGTGTGTGCATGGGTTTTTACTGGATGCGTTAGTGTTCCGATGGCTGTGTGAGTGTCTGCATTGCTGTATGATTGCCTGCGTCAGTGTATGCATTGGTAAGTCCCTTGGTGTTTCAGTGTCTGTATCAGTGCTTGCCTGGGTGTGTTATTGTATGCAGTAGTGTTTGACTGTGTGCGTCTATGTCAACATTTATGTATGCCTGGGTGTACCAGTTTATGCATCAGTGTGTGTCTGGTTGTGTCAGTGTCTGCATAACTGTGTGCCTGGGTGTGTTAGTGTCTGCACCAGTGTGCGCCTGAGTATGTTAGCATATGCACCAGTGTGAGCCTGGATATGTCAGTATGTCTTTGTCTGAATTGTTGTATGCCTGGGTTTGTTAGTGTCTGTATTGGTATGTTTCTGGATGTGTCAGTGTATGCATCAGTGTGTGTCTGGGTTGTCAGTGCATACGTCAGTGTGTGCCTGGGTGAGTTAGTATATGCATTAGTGTTTGCCTGGTTGTGTTAGTGTATGTATCAGTGTGTGCTTAGGTATTTTAGTGTATGCAAGAATGTGTGCCTGAGTGTGTTAGTTTACACATGAGTGTATACCTGGGTGTGTTAGTGCATGCATCAGTATGTGTTTAGGTGTGTTAGCACATGCATCAGTGTGAGCCTGGGTATGTCAGTGTATGCATCATTTTGTTCCTTAGTGTGTTATTGGATGCATTTCTGTTTGGCTGGGTGTGTCTGTGTCTGCATTGCTGTATGCCTGGGTATGTCAGTGTCTATATTGCTATGTTCCTGCGTGTGTCAGTGTATACATCAGTGTCTGCCTGGGTGTCTTATTGGATGCGTTAGTGTTTGGATGGGTGTGTCAGTGTCTGCATTGCTGTATGCCTGGGTGTGTTGGTGTCTGTATTACCAATCCTAGGGTGTATCAGTGTGTGCATCAGTGAGTTCCCGATTGTGCTAATGAATGCATTATTGTTTGGCTGGCAGTGTCAGTGTCTGCATTGCTGTATGCCTTGGTGTGCCAGTGTCTGCATTGTATGTTTCTTGTTGTCTCAGTGTGTGCATCAGTGTGTGCCTGGGTGTGATTGAATGGATTAGTGATTGGCTGACTGTGTCAGTGTCTGCAATGCTGTGTGCATGGGTGAGTCAGTGTCTGCATTGTAGGTCTCTATATGTGCCAGGGTATGCATCAGTGTTGCACATTGGTGTATCAATGTTTGCATCAATGTGTGCCTGGGTGTCTCAATGTAGTCATCAGCATGTGTCTGGGTGTGCTAGCATATGCTTCAGTGTGAGCCTAGGTACATCACTGTATGCATTACTCTTTGGCTGGGTGTGTCTGCATTGCTGTCACGGGCATAGGTTATTTGAGGTGTTACATCCCCGCAATAAATGTATTTTCTGATGACTCTGGAAATGCTTTCAATCTGGTATAATGATGTGCCTGTTGGATTTCACCTGGTATTTTTGCATGAACACTGTGACAAAATGTACATACTCTCTCATCTCCTTTTTGAGAGTCCTAAAAAATGAAGGTTATTTTACAAAATGTTGTGTTTCTCTCACTAAGCACTCCTACCACTTTTGATTCCTCTCCCTTTTCACTGACCCTTAAGCCCCTCTCATGCACCCTGCTTGTCATATTATGCATTTCAAGATGCCAGTGTGATTATTCGGAAATATGAAGTTCAGCCCCCAATTCTTACTGACCAAGCTACACCCCTTATTACTGTATGCCTGAGTTGGTCAGTTCCTACATTGGCATGTCCCGGGGTGTGTCAATGTATGCGTCAGTGTGTGCTTGGGTGTGTCAGTGTTATTGGATGCATTAGTGCTTGGTTGGATGTGTTAGTGGCTGTATTGGTGCATAATTGAGTGTGTCAGTGGCTGTATTGATGTGTGTCTAGGTGTGTCAGCAGTTGTATCAGTATGAGTCTGTGTGTGTGAGTACCTTTATGTGTGTGTGTAAATTGCTGTACAGATGTGTGCCTAGGTGCGTTATTAACTGAAGCAATCCTTCGTGGGGGTGCATCTTCAAAATCTAAAGTTATGGAATAACACTGCAAGAACTAATTAATAAAGTATATTACCCCAATGGTGCCATTGATAAGCAAAGTTAAAAACAAAACTGAAATATTATTTTTTTACAATAGAGTTACAAAAGTAACTTACAATTTCAACAATGCATAAATACATAATTCTAAGAAATAACTGTACATTTCTCATATTTTAACGGTATGTTTTAATATAAATGCACATTTCATTTTCCCCTTTTTACTTTTTTTTACTGTTCTCAGCTTCTTTACTCACACACCATAAACAATGTGCTTTTCAAGCACTCATCATTGAGTAGTGGATAACAATAAATCATAAATATTGTAGAAAAAAAGCTGCACACTATCCTATTGCAATTAGGGAACAATGTACATCGCTCTCACTCAAATAAACATAATGCAACTTATTAAACTATTTAGAAACACAGGTCTGTGCACAACCACTTTAAACACATGCAGAAATATCTATACACCAGGAGGCACAAACTAAAGTGATGTCTACAAGCATTTTTTAATACATTCAGGGGAAAGGATTACAGTTAAATACAATATCTGCCAGTGTAATATTTGCAACATACAGTTACCGGTATGTGCAATAGGTCTGTCAGTGACTGTATAGGTTTCAGAGTGGGTGTGTGGGTGTCGCAGTACTTGTGTGAATGACTGTATAGTGTGTGAGTACATGCATCATGAGTACCTGTATAGGTGAGTTTGTGACACTTACCTTAAATAAAAAATAAATATATTTATAATTTTACAAGTGCATTTTACTAACATATTAGAATACAATTTAAACCAAACAATTAAGAAACAAACATAATGTAACTTATTTAACTATTTACAAATACAGTAACACACTGAAACTTGAACTTTTGATTAATTACTGTAGGAACTCAACCATATACTTACACTGCTGCTTTCTATTTTCCTTACCTCTCCAACTTTGTAACAGGGAAGGAGTAAGTCAGATTAAAAGTAAAAAGAAATGATTATGAAAACGTAATTTGTCAAGGAGGTGAATGAAAATATTTAGAAATAGGATATTACAGAATTTGGTACGAAACATGAGGTATACTAAAAGAGCAGCACTCAAACAAAATAATATATTGTAAGTTTGTTGATAAAATGTTTCCTCTGAATCACAAACTATTTGTTTTGATACTAAACAGAAAGAAAATACTGGATAAAAGAATGTTGTCCATGATGAAAAACAAAAAAAAGGCGTATTCATAAAAGTAACATTTGGAGGAGAATGGAAGTGTATGTCTACTACTGAGCCTTACTTTAATGTTGAGAGCTACTTACATGAGAGGGAAGTAGTGTATGGAGTTGAAACAACTAGCCAATTTTATGAAGTATAAGACAGTCGTCCTGTTGTAAAAGAAGAGATGATTCCTGGAAATGTAGACGAAAAGATAGGTAAAGATGTACAAGGAAAGCACAAACATGCTCCTGTGTATAAATGGGAGAGCAGTAGTATATGTAGTATTTGCTAGAAATAAATTGATACAGTAGGACCCCACCCAAGTCCTTGCAGTGTAATGCCTATTTACTTTATCTCTGCAAATAGTGGGATGAATGGGTACCTGTATCATCGTCATGTTGAGCTTAGCTGAGCATTGCTGTGAGAGTTAGGAACATCATTTCGTTTGCAGTTGTGCAGAATATCCATGGGATCACTTACGTACTTTCTGAGAGAAGCAAATTCTACCATTAGAGGTATCATTCACTGAGAAAAGGCTTAAAGGTACAGTTGTGTATTTTACTTTCGATGTCACGCACAATATTGATACTGTAGGTGTAGAGAGAGAGTGATTTGGAAAAACCACTTGTTGTTCTAGTGAAAGGTGTGCCCATAAAACAAAATGTGGCAGAAACTAGTGGATTTAGATAAGATTAAGAAACATACATTATATCTTAAAGACAATAATGTGTACTATAAAAATGTTCATGTTTTTATATCATGGAAGTTGAAGGAGGATGAAATGTTGCCTTCAAGTTGACAGTTTGAAAAACTGTATGGAAGTAGATCTGCAATAATATATGGGCATAACAGTATCCATCTACTACATTCAAAAGAGATTATTGGAGATACCACTGAACTGTATCAGATGAAAGAAGTTAAAAGAACTCCAATAAGTGTTAGTAGAAAAGTTTAGAAGTTCAATATTTTCCTAACTACTTCAAACTGGGAGAGTGAGTCACCTTAGAGGCAGGACGGACACATCCCACTGCGTTGCCACTCCTGCAACACTTAAGTGATTGTGTTTGAATGATTCTGCTCACTCTCCCTTCCCCCCTTTTGGTTCCTCCCCCCACCCTGGGGAGTAATGACACATTTGTTTTGATTCTCTCCACTTAATGAGTGGATACATGAAAACATTGATGTTGCATTGTCTTATTTTGTATTTGTACTTTTGTTTTCTTTAGTTATTATTTACATTTATGAAGTGGTTTCTAATGAGATGTGCCTTATATTGATTAATTCAAAGTATCACATGACCTGTAATGTTCTGGAAAAGTGAATAAAAAGATAACAAATAAAAAACTATTTTGAACTGGATTAGGGGAATGGTATGATGACCATCCTGTGCAAATACCTGCAGGGGAATACAAGTTTATATACTGAGGACCCTATATTTCATATTCCATGTGTGTTCTACCTGTCCATCTGTTGTTTGAAACAATTTACTTCTTCTTTGTTCTTTTTTGGAAAAATAGAAAAAGTATAGAACTGTTAGAAACACCTTCCTGAAAAAACATCAGTCTTTCAATCAAACATTTTAAAAGTACCCCACAAGCTCCTCCCAGTGGTCATCGCATGGTTTCTAGCCAACCCTGAATTTCAACCTGCACTCCTCTGGGGTCAATTCATACTAACTGGTGAGGGTTTCCTTCACAGTGGGATACCTCAAACTCTTCCCCTTCTCTAGAGCCAGTACATTCTTCCTCCCATCACCACTAATATGACTCCAAAAGCATCTCTGCCATCCTCCTTAAACATCTTCTGTACCTCTATAGATACTTTTATGCCAGAAATATCTTATCTATAACAACCTTCTTCTTAAAGTCAGGCACCAAGTCCCTGAATATATATACTCTTTCTTCTGAACTGGACACAGTAGTAGTGCTCACACTATTTTTGCACGACCCTGATAGCTATTTGGCCTTCAAGTGCACATCCTTGACACTCCAGCCAGCAAGACCTGTTTCTGCTCCAAGGCTCTCTTAGCCTCACCTTTTTTCTTCTCTGCACCCAGCTAGATAATTGCAGCTTCAGGTCCCACACAGCCTGTCTGTCCTTGAGGTCCTTATGAGAATGGGTTTGGGAGAAGCCATCACTTCCTGCACTATATCCAATGGAGATGTCTCTCTCTGGTGGATCCTCGCTCTCTTCTGAACAATTTTCCCACTCTCCCTCCTTCTGAAACCCACTATCCTTTGGTGCCCTGATTCTGAGGTCAACTACAATCAGTGTTCTCCCTTTTGAAGAGTGCTGAAGTATTCCTCATGAACCACTACTTGTGGTGGAGGTTGCATTCTGTGGATATCCCCCCAGGCTCTAAGGGTGAACTAATACTCAAACTTGGATGTACATATGAATAAACAGGGGGTTAATGGTCTTATGGGAATTTGAGTGAGTGTGGCAGTCTGTCGGGCTATATAAGTGATGGGTACATAACTGCTATTGTGAGAGTGTAACTAGGGACTGTCAGTGCCCCCCTGACTGTGTGAGTGTGTGCAAATTACATACTATTAAAATGCATAATATAAGCAAACAGCCACTTCAAATTCGAATTTCCTTTCCTGCTTTCTGTATTTTAGTTAAGATTCTCATCTAAGCAGTCTTCTATTGTCCCTTTTAGTATACTGTCTAAAAGCTACACATTTTCTTTCACCTTACATACACTCACTATTTTAATCTATGTATACAACCTAATTAACATGCCTGTAAAAACTCTTTGGTGTTCCCTCAGTTTTATTTCTATGTTTGGTAACACCTGTTTTCATTTGAAATCTCAAGTCAGAACTCCTGTAAGCGTCCTGCTCTCTCAGTAGAAAAGCAGGTAAAATGGCAACCCCTCACCATGTGCTCTTACTTATGCTGCTCTAGTTACAAATCACATACTTCTTTTCATCTTTGTGTTTATTTATATAAATGGTCAGTATTTCTTTAATCCTTTGCATGTTTCCTGTGAAGAACCCTTATATGGTTGTTTTAAAAAAAAATTAATTTGTAGATCCACTGCAACGCTCATCGCAGGTTCCCTGTGTAACTTCACAAATCCATCTCGGATTTGCATGGTGGCTGTGCTGGGTCCATGACGGCTCAGTGGATCTTGTATGTGACTCCAAAAACTTTTTCGGACATTTTACTGCCAATTAAACATGCTTTCACCTCATTTATAACATACACAAAAGATCAGGAAAACTCTCACCTGACTCCATCAATTAGCAAGCATGCAACGTTTAGGCACCAGGGACCTTTTCCCCAGATATAAAATGATGGACGTAACTTTTGTGTCAAGTTGCAGCCAGCCATTCAAGACCTTGTTGTGGCAGGTGCAGCAGCGGATTCACTGCAGTTGGATCTCTGGATGATCCACTCCCTTCGATGTATAAATTAGGTTTTCAGTTCATATCTTAAAACCTACCAAATCACAAAAAGCACGCTTTCTGGAGAAAGAGCTAGCTTTCAGCCCAATTTGGTGTAATTCCGTCTAGCGGTTCTAGCTGTTGCAGTGTCTAAAATCTCTTTGGGAATTAACATGGGAGAAAATGCATTTTGGGGGGGCCCTTTCTCTCAGCCACCGATTGACGGATCACCTGAAAATTTCAACACAGCAGGTGAACTGAGCTGAACATGAAGATTCATTAATGTATGCCAGTGTTATTGTCAAAACAAAAAACAATTTTCGTATGGAAACTAGGTCCTAACTATAACTAACTAGTGGTGTCTACCACTAGGTGATAAATATATATATATATATATATATATATATATATATATATATATATATATATATATATATACCTACTGGCGGTCGCCAGTAGGTATATATAGTTAGGATTTTTTCTCTATGGGTTTTTTGAAAATTCTATGTCTAATAACTTTGGCGTTTGTGGACGGAATTGGCTGAAATTTTCAGGAAAATGGCACATTTTGTTTCTGAGCAGCCCCTGAAAATTTTGGGGGGGTTCGTCAAGGGGGGGGCCGAGAAAAAAGGGGGGTCCCAAAACGCGTTTTTCCCATGTTAATTTCCATAGGGCGGTTGGCCTCACTTTTAGCCCGAACGGCTGAATGGATTTGCACGAAACTTGGCAAAATTGTAGGGACTGGTAGCCCGATGTGCCTTTTGTAGGTCTCAATATATGTGCTCCAGTGGTTTTTGAGAAATTAACGTTTAAAAAAAGATATATATCTGTAACAGCGGACCGGGCAGCGCTCTGGTTCGCGGACTTTTCGCGCAACGGAGCTTTGTGAAGCGAAGCTGATTGGTTCTCCGGCGTCTGTCAACATTCCAAACAGTCCGTAGCGGCCGCCATCTTGTCTCTCGGTAGGATCGAGAGACAAGAGGAGGCCAAAGCGAAGGGGCAAATGACCATAAGGGGGCATAGTACATTGTCGCTCACCCCCTAGGTTTGATGTGGAGGTTTTAAAAGGCCCCCGCGGGGCAAAAAAAAATAAAAATAATAATAATCGAACAGCTGAATGGATTTGCACGAAACTTGGCAAAATTGTAGGGACTGGTAGCCCGATGTGCCTTTGCTAGATCTCAATATATGTGCTCCAGTGGATTTTGAGAAATTAACGTTAAAAAAAAAGTATATATCTGTAACAGCGCACCGCTTCGCGTACTTTTCGCGTTACGGAGCTTTGCGAAGCGAAGCTGATTGGCTCTCCGGTGTCTGTAAACATTCCAAACAGTCCGTAGCGGCCGCCATCTTGTCTCTCGGTAGGATCGAACAGCTGAATGGATTTGCACGAAACTTGGAAAAATTGTAGGGACTGGTAGCCCGATGTGCCTTTGCTAGGTCTCAATATATGTGCTTCAGTGCATTTTGAGAAATTAACGTTCAGAAACAAGATATATATCTGTAACAGCGCTCCGCTTCGCGGAGATAAAATTATATGTGTATTACCTAGCTGTTGCTTTTGTTGATTATTTTTTATTTTTTTTTATTTTTTAAGGATTGTTTATTGTGTTTCATAATTTATTAAACTTTCTAACGCGGCGCGTCATATGACGCATTACGCGACAACGCAGGTCCAGAATATAGTCAAAATGTCTCCACCAACCAGCGGACGGCACACAACCCCTTTCAGCAGGCTAAATAGTTCTGTTAAATGACAACAGAAGGGACAGGCAACAAGAACCATCAGTCAAAGAGGGGAGGGCAAGTTCTTCTCTACCGGGTCACGTTGGAGCGCTACCGGAACTGATCGAATTGGTAGTCTACAGTGTTTCTGGATGTTTCAGACTGAAGCTGGCGTTAGCATGAGAGCACCACCATTTCGTAGCTCCGTCGTGGCCATTCCACGAGCAATCATGCTAGGCGCTCCCCACCAGAAGCCTGCGGGAGTCGGGGGCCCCCAAGACTTTTGTAGAATCTTCAAGGATGAGGGGACGCTTTCGAGAATGGAGCCCAAGCTCTAGCAGACAAGCGTCCGAGTTCCAAGGTGTCGCAGGCCCATTTAGTGGACCACGCCCAAATCTGAAGAGATGGCCGCCATTTTGAGAGTCCTGTGGCAGCCGCCTATCGCTGCACCGCAAGAGCGGGAGCAACTCAAGTACATAGTGAGCGAGACGCTGTAGTCGAAAGAGCGGGCGGTAAACAGCTGAATAGCGGAAGAGGCACAGTGTAGCAAAAGCGGGCTGAATGGCAAATGAAACGGAAAAGGGGTGCCCCACTACAGCGTTTCTTTAGGTGAAACGGATTGTGGGACAAGGTGAAGAATGGAAGAGTCACCAAAAGGAAAAAAGTTCCGCTTGACCCCGGGAGCCGGCCACCTATGTCGGGGGCGATCTCAGGCCACACCAGGGCAACACGACTTGGGGAGGGGGCCGGAGCCAAGCGCCCCCTCCGAGTCCGCGACATGACACCGTCCCTCGGGGGCCTCCGTCAAGCGGTTCAGGGTGGCACCGCGTCACAACAGCCCCCACTTACTTTAAGAATAGTGAAGATGAAGCAATTGCAAATAGGCTTCAGACAATGTTACAAGCACTCCTCAAAACTTTGAACTTTCAGAGTGCATGAGTTGGGACAGCGAGGGGTGATTTGGTTTCTCGGACTGTTTTTCTGGTCTCTCACCACTGGCATACTTTAACGTTTTCTTGTTTCTAGGACATTAATAGGTTTTATCATTACGTTATGTTATCGTTTCTTTGTTTGTTGTTTAATAAAAGTTCATGTTCATCAGTGGCCTACTGATTTTCGTTTTCCTATTTTTTTCTTTCCAGGTTGTTTCATGGTAAAGTTTCTGTTACCAGGATACAGTGATCACTTCGTTATTATTGCATATGTCCTTTTCACTAGGGGTGCTCTCTGGTCGGGCCAGATGACGTATCTCTAGTAAATGGTCCGGGTGAAAAAGGTGCATCAATCAGTGGGGAGTAGATAGGCATGACAGATTACAACGGGGGAGAAAGGTCCGCATTACGTACCCTTTCACTACTTGCAAAGATTTTCCTACGTTTATTTGCAAACAGGGAATACCTCCAAAAAGAACTAATTCCCAAACAGTCAATGTTCGGACAATCAATCAATCAATGAGGAATGAAATAGGTACGACGTGTTAAAGGCTTGCGTTACCTACCCTTCACTATCTGCAAAGGGAGAGAGAATATTCCTATTCTTCCTCGTTTGCAGGTAGAGAAGATCCTTAAGAGAATTAACTTCGAACAATTCAATGCTCGATTGAAAAAATCAACAAGGGGTACTGTGAACACAAATGAACGCCGCTTATGTACATACGCATTGCTATTTTCAACAGGTTGTTCCTAATGTTTCTATTTTAGCGAGGTCAAAAAGAGATCCCATTAGTGGCCTACTGATTTTGCTCGATTCCTTTTGTTTTTTTACACGATTTTTCGCTATCTGCAAAGACTAAACAGAGTATTGCGACTCTGTGCTTGTTTGTAAATAGAGAATGAACCAAAGAGAACAATCAATCAAATGGAGAGAGAAGCAGGCACGACGTATTACAAAGGGGGCAAAGGGCTGCGTTAACTACCCTTCACTATCTGCAAAGAGAGAGTACTCCTAATAGAAATGAGGGGTGGGGGGCAGCATTCAAAGCAGATCAGTGTGCATAAACACAAAAATGTTTTTACTTACCACGTACTTGATATTTGCTATTAAAAAACCATTGAAATTCACTGAAAAAACCATAGGTTATAGACCATATATAGTTAGGAATTAGCATTTACAAAACCTTGAAAATTCACTGAAAAAACCATAGGTTATAGACCATATATAGTTAGGAATTAGCATTTAAAAAACCTTATTTTACTCACACAAAACCATTGAAATTCCATATATAGTTAGTTGCACTAACTATATATTGCGCACCCGCAATCCACTGCTGATGATGTCACATATTACATCATTCATGACATGGTCAGTGACATCACTGATGACATCACTGATGACATCTCAAATGACATCACTGATGACATCTCACTTGACATCAATGATCACATCACTGATGATATCATTCATGTGACAATACAATGCATCTCCTCACATTTTAATATAACCTCTGTTTCACCCAGTGTTAAAAACAGAGTATAATTTTTGAAACCATTGACACACCAATACTAGTTACTACATACGTACTCACTGATTCCTACGTCTACACACACATTCACTCATTCACCCATACAATCATTCATACATACAATCACTCATGTTTACAACACAATCATATGCACTCATACACCTATACAGACACTCACACTCTGCCACTCATCCATGGAGTTACTCACACACCTAGTCAGTCCTGTAAAGAATCAATCACACTTCCATTTTCTACTCTATACAGTTAAACATAGAGCACCTTACGTTTTCAACCATATACTAACACATACTTACTCTCTTATACAATCATTGATACAAGTACACATTGATCTGTACAGAGTCACACACCTCCCATCCAGCCACACACACACTCAGTCTCCCATGCAAATACTTGGGCAATCAATCAATAACCCATATAGTTACTCATATAGCTACTGATCAACACATGCAGCAGTTTACAGAACAACAGACATAATGATGCACAAATTAAGACAGTTTAGTCACTAACCCATGCACTCAGTGAGACACATTTAATCACTCACTCATACATTCAGTCATGCACTTACTAAATCCTTCGTCCAGACACTTATACATCCACTCATTCTTCAATATGTAAGACATATTTTAACTTTACAGAAACATAGTCACTGGATGTTGTCATCAGTGAGGTCATCAGTGATGTCATTTGAGATGTCATCAGTGATGTCATCAGTGATGTCACTGACCATGTCATGAATGATGTAATATGTGACATCATCAGCAGTGGATTGCGGGTGCGCAATATATAGTTAGTGCAACTAACTATATATGGAATTTCAATGGTTTTGTGTGAGTAAAATAAGGTTTTTTAAATGCTAATTCCTAACTATATATGGTCTATAACCTATGGTTTTTTCAGTGAATTTTCAAGGTTTTGTAAATGCTAATTCCTAACTATATATGGTCTATAACCTATGGTTTTTTCAGTGAATATATATATATATATATATATATATATATATATTACCTACTGGCGGTCGCCAGTAGGTATATATAGTTAGGATTTTTTCTCTATGGGATTTTTGAAAATTATATGTCTAATAACTTTGGCGTTTGTGGACGGAATTGGCTGAAACTTTCAGGAAAATGGAACATTTTGCTTCTGAGCAGTCCCTAAAAATTTGGGGGGGTTTTGTCAAGGGGGGGCCGAGAAAAAAGGGGGGTCCCAAAACGCGTTTTTCCCATGTTCATTTCCATAGGGCGGTTGGCCTCACTTTTAGCCCGAACGGCTGAATGGATTTGCATGACACTTGGCAAAATTGTAGGGACTGGTAGCCCGATGTGCCTTTGCTAGGTCTCAATATATGTGTTCCAGTGGATTTTGAGAAATTAACGTTCAAAAAAATATATATATCTGTAAGCGCGCTCCGGGCAGCGCCCCGGTTCGCGTACCTGACGCGTAACGGAACATCGCGAAGCGAAGCTGATTGGGTCTCCGGTGTCTGTCAACATTCTAAACAGTCCGGAGCGGCCGCCATCTTGTCTCTCGGTAGGATCGAGAGACAAGAGGAGGCCAAAACAAAGGGGGAAATGACCATAAGGGGGCATAGTAGATCCTCCCTGACCCCTAGGTTTGATGTGGAGGCTTTAAAAGGGCCCCGCGGGGCAAAACAAAATAAAAAAAAAATCTTTTTTTTGCGTGGGGAGCGCCCGGTACGCGCAACGGGAAGCGGTCCGAGGAGCGTACTATGAGGAAAAAAGAAAGACAGGGTATAAAAACTTTAGCAATTTTGTTATAAATGGAAGGTAGTTCTGAAAAGAACTGTTTTTTTATTCTTTTTCTTTTTTTTTCTTTTTTTTATTAATTTTCTGAACAATTTTTTGATTTTTTTTGATTTTTGAAAACTATTTTGTGTTTTTTTAGTGTTTTTTTAGGGGAAATAACAAAAAAGCAGGGTTTGAACATGTCTCAACAGGAGCAAAAAAAAATAAAAAGGATTCATTGTTTTCTCATCTTGTTGCATTTATGATTTTCTCCAGCTCGGTTAATAAAAGTAATACTCTTCTCTCCATAACAAATAGTTCCTCCACAATATATACAAACTATTTTGAAGTGTTCAAAAGGAGCTTGAATATTGTGGATTATTTCTCGGCCTTCTGGTCCGGCGAATGAGCTTTGTCCACTGGAGGTGCTGGGGATGACATTTGGGGGGTTGGCAGCAAGATCCCTTACTTGTGCTTGGGAAAGATTATTAGGATGCCATCGCTCCATGTGGCGAATCATTGTATGATTCCCAAAGCTGTATTTCTTGTTGGGGTTGCCACGAGAAAGTATATTTTTACATATCAAACAAGACACATGGGGTGCATTGACCTTCTTTTGTCCAGGTGGAATTTTAAAAAATTGCCATATGTAGTGCTCATTAATATGGCTCTGCCTTGGTGTTTCTGGCAGGAACTGCCTTACTTGCTCTTCCTCCTCCTCCTCCTCTTCGTCCTCATTATCTTCCTCTCTTCCAAAGTCCAGTGTTGGAGGTGGTCCTTTTGGTGGTGGTGGTGGTGGTGGTGGTTGCTGAGAAGCACCAGCTGCATCTATTACAGAAACCATTGTCAAAAATAGGTCTTGCTCTCTGGAAGTAGAAAGTAAGAATGAGGTAAAAACAAGGAGGGGTTTTCATCATTTGGGAAAAAAAATTATTCTAAACCAATGAAAAGTGTTATTTTTAGGTCACATGACCTAGCCTAACAACATTAGGAAACCAAAAGTGAAATGAACCAATGAAAAGTGTTATTAACAAGTCACATGACCTGTTATGCTTACGTTACGCGCTCCGCGCCGCGCCCATGATCGCTTCCGGGTGTGCTAACGCGGTGCGTCATATGACGCATTACGCGACAACGCGATACGTCGCGTTTACGCGACGCGTCACGATGTTGTTTTCTAACGTGGTAGTTGCGCAAACGGAACGTTTACCGGTTCGCGGACCGAGTCACGGCACCAAATTGAGCTAACGGGAAGCTCACCGGTTCACGTACCGGGAGCGAAACCAAAAAAAAAATAAAAAAAAAAAATACATTAAACAAATTTATTAAAAACATATAAAATATATTTTTCGATTTAAAGAAGAATACATTTTAAAGGTTTTGATATTTGCTATTAAAAAACCATTGAAATTCACTGAAAAAACCATAGGTTATAGACCATATATAGTTAGGAATTAGCATTTACAAAACCTTGAAAATTCACTGAAAAAACCATAGGTTAGAGATCATATATAGTTAGCTGGACATTTTATTGACATAAAACCAATGAAATTCCATATATAGTTAGTTGCACTAACTATATATCGCGCACCCGCAATCCACTGCTGATGATGTCACATATTACATCATTCATGACATGGTCAGTGACATCACTGATGACATCACTGATGACATCTCAAATGACATCACTGATGACATCACTGATGACATCTCATTTGACATCACTGATGACATCATCCAGTGACTGTGTTTTTCTGTAAAGTTTAAATATGTTTTACCTATTGAAGAATGAGTGGATGTATAAGTGTCTGGATGAAGCATTTAGTAGGTGCTTGACTGACTGTATGAGTGAGTGATTAAATGTGTCTTACTGAATGCATAGGTTAGTGACTAAACTGTGTCAATGTGTGCATCAGTATGTCTGTTGTTGTGTAAGCTGCTGCATACGTTAACCAGTAGCTATATGAGTGGCTATATGGGTTATTGATAGGTTGCCCAAGTATTTGTATGGGAGACTGAGTGTGTGTGTGGCTGGCTGGGAGGTGTGTGACTCTGTGCAGATCAATGTGTACTTGTATCAGTGATTGTATAAGAGAGTAAGTATGTGTTAGTATATGTTTGATTAAGTAAGGTGTTGTGTGTATGGAAGTGTGATTGATTCTTTCATGACTGACTAGGTGTGTGAGTAACTCCATGGATAAGTGGCAGTGTGTGAGTGTCTGCATAGGTGTATGAGTGCATATGATAGTGTAGTGTTGCATTGATGAGTGACTGTATGTATGAGTGATTGTATGGGTCAATGAGTGGATGTGTGAGTAGACCTAGGAATCAGTGAGTGCCTATGTAGTAACTGGTATTGGTGTGTCAATACTTTCAAGAATGGTAGTCTGTATTTAACACTGGGTGTATCAAAGGTTATATTAAAGTGTGAGGAGGTGCATCGTATTATCACATGAATGATGTAATCAGTGATGTCATCAGTGATGTCATTTGAGATGTCATCAGTGATGTCATCAGTGATGTCACTGACCATGTCATGAATGATGTAATATGTGACATCATCAGCAGTGGATTGCGGGTGCGCCAAATAAAGTTAGTCCAACTAACTATATAGGAGCAATTTCAATGGTTTTTTATATGTTAATTCCTAACTATATAAGGCCTGAAACCTATGCTTTTTCAGTGAATTTCAATGGTTTTTTAAATGCTAATTCCTAACTATATAAGGCCTAAAACCTATGGTTTTTTCAGTGAATTTCAATGGTTTTTTAAATGCTAATTCCTAACTATATAAGGCCTGAAACCTATGTTTTTTTCAGTGAATTTACAAGGTTTTTAAAATGCTAATTCTATTAGCGGATAACGTTTAAATATGTTAATATCCTTATGGGACCATCCTCCTGCAAGGCCATACCCTTCACACAGGTGAGTGAGGAAAGCACCGGCCCAGTGGTAGTTGGGCTCTTAAACGAGGAATCATCGTCACTGCTTCTTCTTTTTTTTTTTTACCAGTGCTCTGATTTCCCTACTCTTTATTTTGTTGTGTTTGGTCCTTGTGACCTCAGCTCTCTGAAATCTCCCTATCTAGTCAAACCCGGTCACATTAAAGTTGTTTTAAGCAGGTCTCCCATTATTTGACCTACCTTCACTTTCTCATCTTTTTTCTCCTGCTCATTTCACCCAATTATGATTTACTTCTAGGTTGAACTCCCTTGTTAAATTAAAACCCTGGTCTATGGTTTTCTTTCGTCATACTCTTCAAATGTTGCCTTTAAATTCTCACTGTCCTGTCATATCGTGCAATGCATGGATCCTTTTGAAGGAGACCCAACTTTCCACACAAGCCTCAATTTGTATTATATACCCTAGTTCTTTGCTCCTACTACTCCCTACCACGCTTTTCTGTTGACGTCTGACTACTCGTATCATCTCAAAGCTATAGTGTTTTTTTCTTTTTTCTAACATATTTCAACTCAGCCATCAGTAACTCTGTCCTGGTAGTTCCTGGAATGACTGGAACGGGTTTAAAGCCGGACTGTCTAAAAAGTGAAATAAAGGAATGTGTGTCTGCGGGCTCCTGCTCTCTTCTCTGCCTCCCCCAGTCTCCTTCAGGACCTTCTTTGGTTAGGCTTTCGTTCTTCACGTCTGTCTGTCTCTCATATGCTTTTCTTTGTATGAAAGTTGTTATTGACCTGTGGTTCCCATAACACTTCTGGTGCCTGCCAGTGTTAGGTTTGGGTTGGAAGAGCAGTAACCGAGAGTAACAGAGGTTTGTCGTACTGCCCCCTTCAATATTTAAACATTTTAGAAAACGGAATGACCAGCTGTTCCCCGATAACGCTTCCATCTCAGAGCTCACTCTGAGATGCTTCATTGACTGATTATACACTGAGAGAGGCGCTGCAGGGGGCAAAGTAATGGATGAGCACTCCCATCCTTGAAACAGCCACGTAATACGCCCGTGCAGGCCTCAGCACGGAAAGAGCAGATGTCGTCGGGATAGAGGTGCACTGGCAGAATTCACGGTGCGCTTAGGCAGCGCAGAATAGCAGGGGGGAGGGGGGCAGGAGTTATGTTTCAGGTGCACTTGCAGAATGAGCAGCGTTCGTGGCATACACGCGAACAGCAAATAGAGCGGCAGACCCTGATGCAGAGGTCCAGCCCGGGACCAGGGTTTAATTCCCTGCCTCGGCGGGTTGTGGGCTCAAAATTCCACGGACCTGATAATTCTCGCCTCTGTGCCTATTCCAATCATGGAGTCCCACTCTGCAACTCTGGGCAATAGCTTGCTTAATCTCCACAACGGCCCCCACAACGCTAAGGATGCCTGGCCTCCACCTTGGGGGTGCCCAGGAGTGGACGCCTCACAGGGAAAGCCAGGATGGGTTCCACAGCGGTATTCATACAAGCGCCTTGAGACCCTTGCGGGTGAGTAGTGCGCTATATAAGTATCAATTTACATTTACATTTAGTGTTGCAGGACAGGATTGACCTGAACAGGGTATGGTGTTTGAGGGTAACAGCGGCGGAGTAACAAGCACAGCTGCATAGCAGGGCTGAGCCTGAGCACCTATGCGCTCATGAATCCGAGCACGCACGGCCGGTCGCGGTCTCAGGACTGCACAAGCCTGCTAACACCCCTGCCTGAAGGAGTCCGAACCATGGACTGGCGCTCGGACATGCAAGTGGGGCAGCCAGGGCTACGCGCGTTACCTGAGCGCTCTCACTGCATCCTTTGACAGTGACAAGTATGTTTCTGTTTGATTAGAGATCTGTAACTCTAGGTGTGAGTAATTCAATCTGTCAAGAGATCAGAACAGAAACACAATGTACCAGGTGGGAGTAATTTACCCTGTCCACAGATAATGCTGTCCCCTGTGGGATGAGGGTAGCGCAAACAGTTTGTGGATCTCAAGCTGGCCCGTGATGGGTTTTTGAAACTGAGTCACTCCAGAGACGCCAATCTATCTCACATCAGTGTGTAAATAGTTCACTCAGTTCACAGTTCTTAAGCTTTTCTGTGACAGTGTGTATGGCCGCCGGTCCCATTCAGGCATGTCAGGCGGTGCCGGGTGTGAGTAGCTGATCCCATCCAGGGATGCCAGGCTGTACTCTTTCAGGGTCGAGCAGTTCACCTTTCCTAGATAGTGCAGTCCGATTCATGTCAAGTAAGTGTGAGTAGCTCTCGCAGTACACATATCTCACACCGTCGCTCGTCAGGTGTGAAGATCTTATCCACGGAACTCGATGTGTCAGGTGTGATTATTTCTCAGACCCCAGCAAATCTTAAACTGTTTCACGTGGGCGCGAGATGCTCACCCTGACAAACATTTGAAGCCCTGCCTTGACAGGTGTGGGTGGCTCACCCCAGTCATCCATGTCAGGTGCCAGGTGCGCATCTAGTCTTGCTTTTCCTTTGCATTTTGACACGTGCAGCATTCAACTTGTGAAAGCGAACAAGAACCAGAATGTAAAGAAACGCACAGAGCTGGTTCACCAGCACGTGCCTGGCATTGGTGGGGGTGGGGGACTTAGGTGCCTGGATGTTTCACCGCACACGGCCAAAGCACAATTAGTGGGGTGCCCGGGGTATCTTTCTAGCTCTGTGGTATGCCAGTTG
Source organism: Lissotriton helveticus (assembly GCF_964261635.1). NCBI lineage: Eukaryota > Metazoa > Chordata > Amphibia > Caudata > Salamandridae > Lissotriton > Lissotriton helveticus. Next base: position 219,301,747 of record NC_136059.1, on the reverse strand, counting down.
GGTAGAGCGACAGCGCTACTTTCTGATCAGATCTTTGGGGTCACAGATGTGAGTGTCGATGCTTGTTTGCAAGTGTGATTGTCCTATAATATCTACATCTAAAAGTATAATATAAAGAACTTTGGATATGAATGCTTAGAAAGTTGAAACGTTATCATCCTTGCTCTCTTTGCCATATAGTTAGAGCCTCTATGTGTCTCCACATGCACACTTCATGTCGGTATCTTTTTTCCCTAAACAGACAATCTCCAGAGAGAGCTGTGCCCCCGCCAAGATCCAGAACCGATTCTGCTTTGGCCAGCGCAGCTCCTTCTACGTCCCGGGCACTCTGACGGGCGCGTCCCGGCCGTGCTCCGGCTGCGCCCCCAGCCGTATCCGCACAATCACCGTCCCCCTGCATTGCGAGAATGAGGTGCTGGTGCGGGAGGAGGTGGTGACACTGGTTGAAGAGTGCCAGTGCGAGGCCCAGGGAGAGACGGATGCCCTGCGCCACCTGAGCGCCCTGAGCCTCCACTGGGTGACCCAGCAACCACCGGGGCGTCGGAAGTTGGAACTGTGCTCCCAAAGACGCGTTTGACACCTTTTAACCCTTTGTGACATTTTAGTATTTACTGTCTCTTCCTCTGAAACCCTCTGAATACCCGCCGTTTTGTAATATGTTTTAAGTTATGTTTGTCCCACTGACATTGCTCTCCAGTGTGCGTCCCCGCAGCGACCAGCTCATTCTTTCCAAAAAAGGTTATTTAGTTATTCTTCAGACCTGACCAATCGCACCAGCCCACACTTCTTCCTCAGGCCAGCATCACCCGGTCTCCCCCTCGGCACGGGAGACCGGACATCGAAGGCTTCCCCCAGGTAGGGGGAAGCGGAAACCACGTCCTCCCGGCCCCACCCACAACCAGGAGGCGGCCATTTTGAGGCGGCTCGGGCCGCGGCGGTGATCTCCGGGGGGCAAAACGAGGGGTGACCACCCTCGATATTAAAATAAAAACATTAAAATAAAAGAGAGAAGCCCCCAAGCCCCCCCCCCCAATTTTTTTTCAGAAAAATCGTGGGGTGCGCGCACGGTGCGCGCTTACAGATATATAATTGTTTTCTCTTTTAATTTTCTCAGGAACTACTGGAGGGATTTACACTATTTAACCAAAAGCGTGATCTGCGCACCAGACACTACCATTTTCACAAGTTTGGTGTAATTCCGTTCAGCGGTTCAAGCTGTAGCCGTGTCTAAAGGTCCTATGGAAATTACATTGGGAAAATACGTTTTGGGACCCCCCTTTTTTCTCAGCCCCCACTTGACGAATCCCCCCAAAACTTTCAGGGAAGGAGAGGAGTGGAGCGGGCCATCTTCTTTGAGAAATTTGCGAAGATTCATCAACCAGCGCCAAAGTTATTCCCAATAGAATGTTGGGGATTTCCTATGGAAACTAGGTCCTAACTATATATACCTACTGGCGACCGCCAGTGGGTAATATATAGATATATATATATATATCTATATCTATCTATATATATATATATATATTCACTGAAAAAACCATAGGTTATAGACCATATATTGTTAGGAATTAGCATTTACAAAACCTTGAAAATTCACTGAAAAAACCATAGGTTATAGACCATATATAGTTAGGAATTAGCATTTAAAAAACCTTATTTTACTCACACAAAACCATTGAAATTCCATATATAGTTAGTTGCACTAACTATATATCGCGCACCCGCAATCCACTGCTGATGATGTCACATATTACATCATTCATGACATGGTCAGTGACATCACTGATGACATCACTGATGACAACATCCAGTGATTATGTGTTTCTGTAAAGTTTAAATATGTTTTACATATTGAAGAATGAGTGGATGTATAAGTGTCTGAATGAAGGTTTTAGTAGGTGCGTGATTGACTGTATGAGTGAGTGATTAAATGCGTCTTACTGAATGCACGGGTTAGTGACTAAACTGTCTAAAAGTGTGCATCAGTATGTCTGTTGTTGTGCAAGCTGCTGCATGTGTTGATCAGTAGCTATATAAGTAGCTATATGGGTTATTGATTGGTTGCACAAGTATTTGTATGGGAGACTGAGTGTGTGTATGGCTGGCTGGGAGGTGTGTGACTCTGTGCAGATCAATGTGTACTTGTATCAGTGATTCTATAAGAGAGTAACTATGTGTTAGTATATGTTTCAAAAATGTAAGGTGTTCTGTGTTTAACTGTATAGATGAGAAAATGGAAGTGTGATTGATTCTTTTCAGGACTGACTAGGTGTGTGAGTAACTCCATGGATGAGTGGCAGAGTGTGAGTGTCTGTATAGGTGTATGAGTGCATATGATAGTGTTGTAAAGATGAGTGATTGTATGTATGAATGATTGTATGAGTGAATGTGTGTGTAGACATAGGAATCAGTGAGTGCGTATGTAGTAACTAGTATTGGTGTGTCAATGGTTTCAAAAATGATACTCTCTATTTAACACTGGGTGTAACGGAGGTTATATTAGAGTGTGAGGAGATGCATTGTATTATCACATGAATGATATCATCAGTGATGTGATCATTGATGTCAAGTAAGATGTCATCAGTGATGTCATTTGAGATGTCATCAGTGATGTCATCAGTGATGTCACTGACCATGTCATGAATGATGTAATATGTGACATCATCAGCAGTGGATTGCGGGTGCGCGATATATAGTTAGTGCAACTAACTATATATGGAATTTCAATGGTTTTGTGTGAGTAAAATAAGGTTTTTTAAATGCTAATTCCTAACTACATATGGTCTATAACCTATGGTTTTTTCAGTGAATTTTCAAGGTTTTGTAAATGCTAATTCCTAACTATATATGGTCTATAACCTATGTTTTTTTCAGTGAATTTCATTGGTTTTTTAACAGCTAATATCTGTAGCTGTAAAATGTATTCTTCTTTAAATCCAAAAATATATTTTATATGTTTATTAATAACTTTTTTTTAAAATATTTTTTTTTCTTCGTTCCCGCTTCGCGAATCGGGAAGCTTCCCGTTAGCTGACCTTGATGCCGCGAAATAGACCGCGAGCCGGTAAACGTTTCTTTACCGCAACTGCCGCGTTAGAAAACAACATCGTGACGCGTCCCGTCCGCATGACGTTTCGCGTTGTCGCGTGATACGTCATATGACGTGCTACGTTAGCGAACTCGTACGCTTACCGAGTCGCAAAGCACAGGTTTCTGGAAGCAAACCGGGAGGCCCTGCAAAGCGCGTAACGTAAACACAGCAGGTCATGTGACTTGGTAATAACACTTTTCATTGGTTCATTTCACTTTCGGTTTCCTAATGATGTAAGACTAGGTCATATGATCTAAAATGAACACTTTTCATTGGTTGAGAACTATTTTTTTCCCAAATGGTGAAAATCCCTCCTTCTTTCCTCACTCTGACTTTCATCATCGTGAGAGAAAGACCCTTTGTTACCAGTGAGCAATGGCTTCTTTACTAGCTTCAGCTGGTGCTTCCCCACCACCTCCACCACATCCAAGGAAGAGTGGACCACCTGCTAAAGTTATAATTCAGCAAGAAGAGGAAGAAGAGGAACACGACGACCTAGATAATCTCCCTATTATGGCCAGAAGATCTGTTGTACCGGAAGTAACGGGACCAGAGGGCAGGGAGATGGTGCCAAATATACAAACGAGATTTCGTGAAGTAAAACAAGTCTGCGTACATTGCAGTGGATTCATTTGCTACGGAGAAAGTAGCATCACTCTGATCAACAGAGCTATTGACAATCATGCTCATGTTTGTCCGAAACTCCCCAAACAATAAATTCTTTTTTTTTGTTTTCTTGCTCCTGTTGAGCCCTTTACAATGAATCGTTTTCGTTGCCCCCTCCGAAAAAAAACCAAAAAAAATATAAAACTGTTCAGAAAAATTCAAAAAAAGTAAAAAAATGTTCAGAAAAATAATAAAAAAAATATAAAACAACAAAAACAATTTAAAAAAAAGTTCTTTTCAGAACTACCTCCCCGTTATTAAAAAATTGGTACAATATTTGCAACTGTGCCAACCTCTATTTCTCTTAGTTCGCTTCCCAGTTCGCTCCCCGGTACGCGAACCGGAAGCGAACCAAAAATTTTTTTTTTTAAAAAAGAACAGTAAGTATAAGGGAAGGAAACAGACAGTTATGTTAAAAGAAAGACAGCTATAGGGGAGTAAACTAGAGATACTATTACCCGTAATCCACTGCTGATGATGTCACATATTACATCATTCATGACATGCTCAGTGACATCATCAGCATAGGATTGCGGGTAACAGTATCCCTAGTTTATTCCCTATAGCTGTGTTTCTTTTAACATAACTGTCTGTTTCCTTCCCTTATACTTACTGTTCTTTTAAAAAAAATTTTTTTAGATCAGTCAGAAACAGTGAAAGTAATGAAATATAAAAGACTACGTAGAATATGAGCACTGTATGCAACAACTTTGACACTTACAGAAGCCTCACCTTCTCCATGCCTCCTACACAGTTCTACATGTACATCATAAATGCAAACAGAACAGAATTAATTATACATGTTAAATGGTTTATTTTTGCTGTTCTCAGAATGTATCAAATTTCACTAAAACAGTGACTTGAAGGTATTCATCATATAACAGCGGGGAAAAAAAAACACAATCAAAATGATTGTGTTTAAAAAACCCATACAACATTACAAATCAGAATTCAGAACTCCTTAAAGTTAACTTACGTTCCATGACGGCCAAGGATGTCCTATGAACAGCTTACACTCTGTTGTGCTGTTATTACTTTCAACCCGCCACTTTCTGAAAGAAAACCTCCATCGTTTTCAAAAACATGTTACATACAATAAATGACTTCTTGCTCTCTACCACAAGATTCCACAAGGCCAAATCTTGTCAGAGCCATGTATAACTCTTGGAATTCTTGTTAGCCAATCCCGTCTTTTCGCATTTCCGCAACTTTCAGAATTAAAATGTTGAAGATCATTTACACAATCCTGGACTAGTAATATCTTCCCCTTATTGCTCAATCATGTTCTACATTTCCTATCACACTGATACTGCTTACTATGAAGCAGACTTACACTACCTTTATGACTAGTACAATTATTTAATTCTCTACATCACTTTTAATCACAAAGCAATGTAAAACAGTAGACAGCATTGCAGACTTACATTCCCTCTACTCCATGTTTTGATTCGCTGCTTCAATTAGCTTATAAAAAGAAATAGTTTTTCTGAACTCATTCAAAGTGCACGTATTTCTCAATAACGTCCAGTGTTATGGTAAAAAGTTATGTCTCTGTACTACACTTATCTTCAAGGCCAAATAGTGTAGGAGCCATGAGAACTTCTTGAAATTCCTCAGAGCACATCCCGAGATTCTTTCCCTAAAATTTTGGTTTTAAAAACACCAGGTAACAGTTTTTAAGGTCATATGGCAATTTTTTTTTGAAAATTAAAACAGAATCATTGCAGAATGACCTGCCATTTCTACACTTTAAATAAGCTGTATAATGTCCTGATGTTATTGAAGAACCATCATGATATATAATTGCTACAGTTACAAAAGTCCTTCCTGATATTGACAACTGTGAAGCCACAAAATTTTTAATTAAAGTTGTCAATTTTGTTCCATCAGGCCTACATCGTTGGAACATTAAAATGACATACTGGCCATATGTTCGTATAAATAATGTGGACATCATTTCAGATTTACATTGCCTACACTCCATATTGTGATCAGCTGCTTTTACTAGCTTATTAAAAAGAGACTGATTTACTGTCTGGCAAAGTTAAATATATAAATCTTTCTGAGTCTACACTAGTACTACTTGATACCCTACAGTTCTCGCAGTCATGCTGCCATTGATAAGAAAGCCCAAACAGATGATCTACATCTACACCTTCAGCATACAATACATCAGCATATACATTAAAAACTCCTGACAATCTTGCTGACTATTTTGAGAGAATTGTGTTTGGCCTGAACATCTGTCTAACAGATTTCGAATTTCAGACACACTTTCTATGTTTGTTCTATCAGTGCTACATTTCTCTAACACAGAATTTAACAAACTGCAAAATCTTTGATCAGAATTGACCACAATCTCTTCTTTTACATTTTGTAGAGAAAACAAAACATTAACCACTACATTAGCATAGCAGTTGACACCAGAACTGTTTTCAAATTGAAAACCAACAACATCTTCAACAGAATCCTTTTTGTTTCTGCTTATAATTTCAGGTTCATCGACTTTTCGTCTTTTTGCTACAACCTCCCCAGTATTGGTCACATTTCTTCGTTTCCGGCCTACCACACGTTTCTCAAACAAAGGATACTGAGGCAAATGTGGCGCATACTCTCTTCTCAACCTATTGTATTCCTTAACACAATCTAGATCCGCACAAATGTTTGTGACATCACACTCAATCAAGTACAATCCCGATAAAGTCCTAACTCGTGACAATGCCACATATGCCATACCCTCCTTGAACACAGAACTGCCAATATTCACCAATGCACAGTCTACACTTAAACCTTGCGATTTATGGATTGTCACCGCATATGCCAAGCAAACAGGAAACTGCTTACGACGAACATATAAGTCTTTTACAAGCAAAAATCTAGCAGAACAACGAGCAATTAGCTGTACTTCCTCAATGCCATCAAATTTAATTTTTAAAAATTCAATTCCATCTCTATTTCTGTATTTCACAAAATCAACAACATTACCCATTGATCCATTTACCAGACCTCTTTCAACATGTAAATTCCTTCTTAAAATTATACGGCAGTTCAACCACACATTCAGAGTCTTTTCAAAACCCGCAGTTTTAGATATACTCTTCTCTAATGAATCCAATTTTGTTTTCAGATTCTCAGACAAAATAATTGTTGATCCCATATGCTCTACTCTGTCAATAGCTTCCAATTTCACAATCTCTTGCTTTTCTAAATGCAACATTTTGTTGTTGAATTTGGCACATTCTGCAAGAGTTGGCATCAAACATATTCCAGATTTTTTTCAGTAACTTTCTGAAAAATATTCTCAGGCACAACATCTTCGTCTGGATATAAATTTGTCAGTAATCGTGCATGTAAAGCTTCTTTCCCATGCTCGGTCACTTTTCCAATTCTAACATCTTGTAGAATAGTCTTGTAAACTTCATCCTTTGCCTGACGCATATTTTCATGCAGTTCAGCATAATTGAAGTTTAACCATATATTGACGTTGCCAATACTCCCTAAGCACTTCCTGGTATCTTCATGCGTGAGCATTTTGAACACAGGTTGCCCTTTCACTGGTGTCAGCTGCAGAAGATCTCCGAAAACAATGATGTGTTTGCCACCAAATAACACATCATACTCTGTTTTGAGAACTTCTTGCATTCTCAAATGCACAAAGGCAAGCATGACATTGGAAACCATGCTTACTTCGTCAATGATAAGAAGTTTCATTTTCCTCAAGACTCTTGAAACTTCAAAACAAGCATCTCCAGATAGCTTGTGATATTCTAATTTGTTGTCATGCTCCACTGGCAGCATCAGTAAACGATGTAAAGTAATCCCTTTAATGTTATGTGCTGCCAGTCCAGTTGGAGCGATGACAACACAAGACAGCGATGACTCTGTCCTTTCCTGCAAATAACATGAAATTGCTTTAATAAGGAAACTTTTTCCAGTTCCCGCTTCTCCACTCACGTACAGTCGGACAGGCTTCAACGACGTACATGAGCACTCTTTCTTGTCATGACTTAATCCATGATCAATTTGCATGGTAAGTTCGTCATATATTTTCCTCTGCTCAACGTTGAGTTGTCTTTCCAACTCTTCTAAGTTAACCACATCCTCCTGAGCATGTGCCATGGCTCTTTCCACTTCATTCATAGCAGTGGCAGCTTCATTTTCGATAAGAGGTCCTCCTAGTGGATCCTGACTCAATGAAGCAGAACTCTGACTGTCCTGAGAACTGTCTCTGGCAATCTCGGCTGCAATCGTTGCTTCCTGCTCAATTTCCACATTCAACATTTCTACATATTTGGGAAAAGCAGGACATTCTATGGTCTCCTTGGCAGCATTGAATGAGTCTTCGTAACAAAGGAAATCTCCAAGCAGTTCCTCTTCTGCACGCCAAGGCTTAAAAAGTTGCAAAAGTGCTAAATAGAAAAACTCCTTTTTTTCAGGAGATTCGCCACTCAATTTTCGATGGTTTATCAAGTGGCATTTTCTTTGCTTGACCAGACATCCCTCACTTCCTATTACAGCATACACTCCTTTCTCAGTATCTTCTTTGATGTTCCTCTTGAATATGTAATTTTGCAGAACCTCATACAGACAAACATTCTCGAGGTGACTGCTTCGATTTGGATAATATGTATCCAATATGTTGCTCTTCAAAATGTCGGTACTGTTTGGCTCCTTTTCCGCCAAATACTCAATTTCCCGCACAGGTTTCAGAACTCGATTACGCGTTGCAGCAAGACCAACACTCGCCCAAACGATACTCCTGGACTTGGCATAGAGACTTGCTGAAGACAACCGGTCAGAACATTCGTAAGCTCCGATTTCTCGATGCGACAACATCTTCAGACTGAAACTGTACAACTTCTTGCTGAGGCTCTTTTCATGGGAAATGTCCTCCCACATATCCTTCAATTCTGTCTTCTCTTTTTTGGTGATGTAAGATGTCACATACCGAGCCACAGCCATACAGTTATCAGCCACAAACTGTATATCCATGTTAGCATTCCACATGGACAAAATCACCGGGTTGTAGTCGTTGATGTACTTAGACTCTTCGTTCCTCTTCAAATTGTATGTGTTTTTAGGTGATTTCTTCATCACATTATGTCGCAGCGAAGACATCAAACTGTTCACTCTTCCTTTAGAAATCACCGATCGTGGAAAGCCGAAACGACATTTGGTGTAGAACTTGTCTTTGTTCCGGAATTTACGACGACAGTACTTTCCACATCGATGGCTTTGGAAACGTAGAACTTTTTCTCTTAGGCTTTTTTTCTCCTTTGCGTTTGGAACAGCACACGTAGAATACTGTTTTATGAAACTCATCACTGAGTCGTCTGCATCCGTTCCAAATTTAGGTGCATCCTTGATCCACAGCAACATATGTATATGAGGAGCACCTCTTGCTTGGTACTCCTTCCTCCAGAAGAAATCCAACACCTCTCCAAGAGGTGGATTCTTCTTATTCATGATGAAAGACATCATACCTTCAAATCTATGATTGAAGTACCTACATACATTGACTGGATCCAAAGAGCACAGTTCTCCGGGTGTCTTGAATTCGATGTTTTCTACGTTAGCATTTGCCTCTCGTAGAAATTCAAGTAAGTCTTCCCAGCCATACTCAGCACAGCTCAAAGTGAGGAACCATGTGGGAGTTCCTAAGTTCCTCAGCATACATTTTAAATCACCATGATGACGGTACCAGTACTCATTAGTACCACGCTGACACGCCATGAGATTAATCAGGTGAGAATCCAAAATACTGTCTTGGACATTGACTTTATCCATAAAGTCACTTGCCGAGATGTTTTGCATGTGTATACCACTTTTCAAGATGTGGTTCACTGCATATGACAGTCCAGACAGATCGCTTTCAAACAGGAGATGAAACAAATAAGGAATGCATTGTCGAAACCTAGGATCTCCTGCATACAATCGCAAAGTCCGGTATTCAGAAGCAGGAATTTGATGAGGTCGCTCATCATATCTTCCTCCCTGACCTGTTGGAAAAAGCTGTGGGAAACACCGAGCTTCCAAACTTTCCTCCCAAACACTAATGGGACTCCCTTTCGCTTGTTTCATTTGAAACAACTCAATAGCATTCCCCATGACTTCCTTGGAATGCAAAGGATGAACACTATAATGTTCATATATTTCTTCACTAGTACAGGGTTCTACTTTCTCAATTTGACCAGCACACAAATCGCTATCCTCTTCCTCACTTACTTCCTCTTCTGCAACATATACATTTTTATAGTATTTATTATATTTTTTCAAATACAATGTTGCCCTTTTGACTTTCCTAACATCTACTAAATCTTGCCATATTTTCTTATTCTTTGTCGGAACCCCATTAACTAAGATAACAAGAGGTTCCTCTTCCACTTTTTCTACTCCAATTGTGTTAATGTTTTTCTTCAAATCTAGAGGCAAATAAACAACTCTTCCCTTTAATCCTCTCTGTAAATCTGATGGAGGCAATTTCCCTGTCTTTGGCTCCATTCTTACAATAGCCTGAAAGGGATGGATACTTTGAATCAAAATAGATTCATAAGTATTTAAATCCTTCAATTCAGAAGGAATCTCAACCAATTCCAGATTATTATGAACTGCTCTAGCAGGCATCTGGTTTTGATTTAATTTGTTACAACAATAAGTACACACACGTTGATCCAATCCCAAATCAAAACAATTTTCTACCATCAAGTATGTTGTAAAATCCTTCCATTCACTATTATTTTCCCTTTCACTTTTTCCATATAAATCCACTAACTTAGTCTGATTCTTATAATAAGTGCGTCGACAACACACACAAGTGAAATTTGGCCTCTCACTTGATTTCACCTCAAACGTCACAATTTCCCTCTGGAAATTATCTGTACTGGAAACCTGTACACTATCTTCCACATTACTCTCTTCTTCTTGGTCAATTTCAACATTCTCCTCTTTACTTCCAAAGTAACAAAACTCAATTTCTTCACATATATTCTTCACATCTATTTCAGAACCATGCAAAAGAGCAGCGCATAATTGTTTAAGCATAATTGCTGGACTCTTAGCATAATACAACATTCTAACTAATTTCCTCACTTTATTATGATGCACTGCTAGCATCCTGAAATGATGAAAAACACTCTGGCATACTCTCCTGGAAAAACAAGCCAGTGAATGACCATGCAAACCTATCACTTCTCTCACTCTGCAAGGATCTAATTCTTGCAACAACTTCATTTTCTGCTTCAAACTTTTCTTACTAAATGACCGTATAAAATCACAAAGCAAATTGATGGAATCCTGTCGTACACTGCAAATACTACTACACTTCCAGGTGTACACAGGACCCTTAGGACGTCTCCCTAAAACCTCATTACCTAACACCTCTTCTATCTCTGTTCTCACAAGTTTTTCTTTTTCAACTGGACAACCATCTTTCACTTCATAAGCTCGACCACTGGTGTCAACTGCATGCACCAAATCATTATCCTGGAAATAACTCTCCTCATTAAAAAATGCCTCAGAGCTTGAACTATGCATCCATTCTCCAGAAAAAACTTCACAAAAATTACTACGATTAACTATTCTCTTCCATCTACTATTTCTTTTGAAATCATAAATTACCTTGTTTAGCTTCCTAATTCTATTGATTGTCAAAATAAATAACTTACGTTTAATTTCAAATGCCTGATCAATAACTTTCTCAACTATTTTTTTTCTCTTATAAAAAACCAATTTCTGCTGACCTTTCTTAATATTTTTTAACAAATTCCCAATTATCCTGTTGCGGAACATTCGTTTACGAATATCCCTAAACTGTTGTTTCCTTCTACTTTCATGCATAGAGTTATCTCTTACTCTAGCAGTAACATTTCTCATTGGCCTTTCCTTACCATTTGAATTCTTTCTCCTTTTCTGGACTGAAACATTTTCTGTAGTAATATTTTTTTTACTACACATATTTCTTATGACTGTTTTTCGACTCTTACCCGGTGCTTTCTTGGTGACTTGACAAATCTTTTTGTTAGAGGACTGCTGCATTATTCCATGGTCCTGCTGTCTTTGACGTTTTGCAGCCTTTCTTACTCTTTCTTTGCTAGGCATCCTAAAATCTTGAAATAATCTGCAGTTGAATCTGTGGTAAAATATAATAAAAAATGTTATTAACCACTATTACCCAACAGTAAATTAATAACAGTCATCAAAAACTTAACACACTACTTAAGTATATAATATACTGAAGCCTATCTCCAATTTTTCACTGAACAGGACTCATCTCTTCTTAACCTTGGATAAACCTCACCTACTCTGTGTCCCCTGCACATAATTAAATGTAAAGGGGCAGATTTATATTAACTAGCACATCCCCAGGGATGCACCAGTTAACGTGCACCGCTGCTCTGCCACCCACGGTGTGCCGCATTTACAATCAGATAGGACAAAGCTACATCAAAACCCTGCGCCTGCTTGAAGCAGGCATAGATCTTGACGCAGTTAGGCTGAAAGCTAAAGCAACAACTAAGTGTCAGGTGCAGAAGTTACAAAAAAGGAAAAATGGCGTTTAAACCAGTAATGAGACCATGCTAACGTAATACAGAGTAAAAATATCCAGGATCTACATCAGTTTGGGGTTCACGAACCTGGCAGGTACAAGGCACTGAGGCTTTCCACCGTGCATGTCTCATCCCAAAACATATGTGGTTTGTGAATGAAACAATTTCCCAGACCAAATGCTTTGGATTGGCTACTTCTAAAAAATTAAACACCCCTACTATCCCGGAGTTAGAGGAATATGATGGTTGGAGTAATTTTACTCGTTGTCTATTAAAGATTTACAGGCCCTACTCCGTAATTCTTCCTTTAACATTTCCAGTATAAATCCAAAAGGTTGACTGCTTTGGCAACGTGCCTTATCCACGGTTTAATAACGCTGCCTTTTGCTTTATATAAGTTTTCAAATTGTATGAAATATATACCAATAGGTCGTTATTAACCTTTAGGTAGTGGTTTTCTTCATGAAGTCTGGTCGCTTCCATACACATACAGATTTTCAAAGATGATCAAGAACTTTATCTGAATGGAGAGGAATGCACTGAGACGCCAGATCATTCACTAATGTGTAGGCACATACAGTTACACGGTTCATGCAACAAACACCGACCAAATATGGCTTGCGTGTTGCAAGGCACACCAGTTCCTGCTATCATCCCCACGTTCAAGTTCTTGGAAAATGGTAGTTATTTGATGCTCAATAATGAAGATTGTTCTGGGTTAATTAAAAGTATTCATTTTATCGTAACAGTAAATGAACGGGTTATTTGCTGCAGAAATGTTCTATTTCCTCCCACACATGAACATAGGGAGTTTTCAATCTGGCCACAAATACCAACCTTGGCAGCACATTTCAACGGCATGGCAAGAATAAGAGCTATTTTGTCTCAGAGAGAGGTGGCCTTGAGTTCGGCCCGTGAAATTTTCGTGCTTCACACAGCGAACACCCGTACAGAGGTGCAGACCCTTTTAAATACAGATTCGCCTTTCCATTTCAGCAAGATGGTTCGGACTATCTCTAACGCGTCCTCCACAAAGGGCCTGGCGCACTTTTTTAAAATTGTTACCAGTGGTCTCGTGACTTCATTTGAGAAAATCTTTGGAGTCATCCCTGCTTTCTTACATTCTATTTTTTCCACTCTGCTTCGTGGATTCCCATTTTTACTTGCATTACCAGCGGACGCTCTTGTGCTTTTTTACATTTTTAAATATGGATGTCCCTCCTGTGCAAGCTCCCGCCCTGCAGCTGCTGACACTGTTCCGCAATCGCATGCTAGAATATTATGGCACAATGCCGTTGGCGATATTAAGCACGGCATATGGATTATCTTTTCTATGCTGATGTGATTCCTTCAAATCTAAGACACTAAAGTATCGGCACGCCCTAAACCAACACAAAGAGACCTTCTTAGCAAATAATATATTATGTGTATTAGGGAGGGTGAGATATAAGCAGCCGCGGGCCGTGGAGGGAGTTACGGTGGGGCAGGGATGCGGGGAGGGGGAGGGGCCGGGTGGAGCCCTCTCCACCCTGCCCCTCCCCCTCCCCGCCTCCCTGCCCACCGTAACTCCCTCCACGGCCCGCGGCTGCTTATAAGTGTTGCTAACTCTTATTCATTTACAGCATGTTAACATACTGTCACCATTCGCTTTTTATGTACTATTGACTATGCTGGTAATTTTGCTACTATGTGTACTTGTATAATCTAAGATACTACGCCTGAGAAGACGGCATTAGTAAATAAACATTTCAAATACACATGTGTTCTTCTTAACTCCATGTTCTCGTTTCTAAGAAATATATAACGACCGACTGTTCATGAGTTCCACGTATCCTGAGGTACTATAAGTTCATATTCTGGATTGTCTAAACATTGAGAGTTTGTTATATCCAATGTGACACTGTACCTAGCTTGCTAAGGGGTTTTGATTACTAAGGTGAGTTTTGGGACACCCTAATTCGCCGAGGTTCCAATCCTCTGTCCACAGTTCTGTGTCAGAACAGAAACCCTGCGACAGGGGCACCCCTCAACCTTACTGGAGCTTCATCACACTTGCGATACAACTCCAGCAATGCGCCAACTTTACGGCACAAATACGTCACGCATCTGTGCTGTTTTTGCCCCATGATGCGCCGCATTGTAAATGCAGCACACCATAGGTGACGGAACAGCGGCACAGAATGACTAACACATCCCTGGTGATGCGCCAGTCATCATAAATCTATCCCTATGCTTCTTATCTTGTTAGAGATAAACCGCCATATGTATCATCAAAGTTTTTTGCATTTCCTAAATAGCGAACTTTAAGGAATAAATAGCGATTCTTTACCATTCCTAGTTTGCGATGACCTATTTGCTAATTACAAATTACCCATTCATTTCCATGCAGCAGGAGGCCCATAGGAATGAAGGTGCAATTTGCGATTAGCAATTACCTCATCGCAAATTACGAATTTTTCCGACGGTGCAGGGGTGTCTCAAGAACACCCTGCTGCACCCCTGAAAAAGAAATTTGGGGTCATATGGCGCACATAAATTTTGAAAACATTCCTTTACCTCAAAAACGATTTTCAACTCATAATTTGAAAACACTGCACATGGGGAAATGACTTAAAATGTCCTTAAGACACATAAAAGCATTTTTTGATTGCCTTTGCAGCATGTTTCAGTCACCTTTAACATGCCTATGTAACGGAAACATTCAAAATCTAAATTTGCCATGCACAGGTGGGAGCATATTTACAAGCAATTTGCTCCACAGACAAACTGCTTACATTGAAATGGGAAAAATAACATCAGAGACTCTCAATTACCTTATAAAGAAGCAGACACCATTATGTCCTTCTCATCAATATTAAAACCATTGCTTTTTCTCAAAAACGATTTACAAGTCATAATTTGAAAACACTCCACAGCTCCTATGCACATAAAAGCCCTGTCAGTACTAATACTTCACATTTTCTCCAATTACAATTTCTCAAAGAAACAAAATCTATTTGTGAAACACTTGAGACAAAGCAACATTTGAAAAACACAACTTTCTTCATAATTTTCTCCTTAAAGCACACTATTTTCTATCTAAATTAAAGAAATCTTTTCTCACCTTAGCAAATACTTTGAGTTTCAAAACAGTCTCAGAAACACACCAATTTGTCTTCAGCAGAGCAAAAGGTATGCACTCCAGAGTCTGCAGCTATCAAAAGCACAGAAATGCTGTAATTCCTCACACATATCTCTCATGTCACCCAATCAAAACTCTTCCCTCACTTTTTTTCAAAGCAAAACCCTTCCCCCCTCTGCCCCCTCTCTGCTTTTTCTGCATAGCAACCACCTCTTGCAAGACCTCTCACACAACAATGTTGCAATTGAACTCTGAACTCTCAGTGCACCTGCATATCCAGAGCATTCTTTCATTTAATGATTTTTTCTTCGGCACTCAAAATACATCTTTCAACGAACTCATCCATGCACACTAACTTTCTGTTTTCAGCAATCAAAATCCACCAATCACTCTTACTGCTTCATTAACACAGAAACTCCTCAGTTTTTTTCATTTTACACTCTCATTTTTTCAACTGCCATTTCATTGCCACACTTCATCTGACTGCAGCAGAACCTTCTCTCACCATGTTTTCTGTCTGGATTGTTGGACATAGTTACATCTATTGGGCTCAAACGTACGCTGAAAACAGGAATTTACCTAACCTCAATTTACAAGATGTGGAAATTAAGTGGTTTGGCCACAGAGGATTAAAATGTCACCAATTGATACCATTGGTGAAAACCTTTATGCATTTGCCAAAACCTGACCTGTTAATTGTGCACTGTGGAGGTAATGATTTGGGCACTTTGACTGGGGTAGGTCTGGAAATGCTTTTAAAGGACACCTTTGAGCAATTGATGGCACTTTTTCCTCAGACTGCCTTGGTATATTCAAATATATGCCAAAGACAGAAATGGAGGTGGTCGAACCAATTTTGTCCACAAATTGAGAAGTCGAGGAAGCATGTAAACAAATCTGTTTCAGCTTACATGAGAGACCATGGAATGGGCTCCCTGTACAACAATAACTTGCGTTACTACATGCAAGATATCTACAGAGGAGATGGAGTTCACTTCTCAGATGAGGGCAACAGAGTTTTCACTCTGAATTTAAGAATGTGCATTGGTACCTACTTATAAGTACCTAAATGTACCATAAACCCAAAAGCTCTTCTCAGAGCTACCCTACATCTGATCACTCACAATTATTATTTTACTCTAACTTTTTTCACTAATTTTCAAGAAAGTACGCTCCCCAGAACGCTTCCCGGTTCGCGAACCGGGCGCACTCCACGCAAAAAAACTAAAAAAACTGTATATTTTTTTTTGCCCTGCGAGACCCCTTCAAAGCCTCCACATCAAACCTAGGGGGTCAGGGACGATCTACTATGCCCCCTTATGGTCATTTGCCCCTTCGCTTTGGCCTCCTCTTGTCTCTCGATCCTACCGAGAGACAAGATGGCGGCCGCTACGGACTGTTTGGAATGTTTACAGATGCCGAAAAACCAATCAGCTTCGCAAACCTCCGTAACGCGAAAAGTACGCGAAGCGGAGCGCTGTTACAGATATATATCTTTTTTTGAACGTTAATTTCTCAAAATCCACTGGAGCACATATATTGAGACCTAGCAAAGGCACATCGGGCTACCAGTCCCTACAATTTTGCCAAGTTTCGTGCAAATCCATTCAGCCGTTCGATTATTATTATTTTTTTTTTTTTTGCCCTGCGGGGCCCTTTTAAAACCTCCACATCAAACCTAGGGGGTCAGCGAGGATCTACTATTCCCCCTTATGGTCATTTGACCCTTCGCTTTCGCCTCCTCTTTTCTCTCGATCCTACCGAGAGACAAGATGGCGGCCGCTACGGACTGTTTGGAATGTTGACAGACGCCGGAGAACCAATCAGCTTCGCTTCACAAAGCTCCGTTGCGCGAAAAGTACGCGTCCTGGGACGCTGCCAGGTCCGCTGTTACAGATATATATCTTTTTTTAAACGTTAATTTCTCAAAATCCACTGGAGCACATATATTGAGACCTACAAAAGGCACATCGGGCTACCAGTCCCTACAAATTTGCCAAGTTTCGTGCAAATCCATTCAGCCGTTCGGGCTAAAAGTGAGGCCAACCGCCCTATGGAAATTAACATGGGAAAAACGCGTTTTGGGACCCCCCTTTTTTCTCGGCCCCCCCTTGACGAACCCCCCCAAAATTTTCAGGGGCTGCTCAGAAACGAAATGTGCCATTTTCCTGAAAATTTCAGCCAATTCCGTCCACAAACGCCAAAGTTATTAGACATAGAATTTTCAAAAATCCCATAGAGAAAAAATCCTAACTATATATACCTACTGGCGACCGCCAGTAGGTAATATAGATAGATATAGATATATATAGATATTATATATTATTCGCTTGTAAACTGTTTTAAATTGCATTTTATTTGTATGTACTTTTATGGATGTTGTTAATCCGAATAAAGATCATTTGACTTGACTGACTTTGACTGATTGACTGATATATCTATATCTATATTCACTGAAAAAACCATAGGTTATACACCATATATAGTTAGGAATTAGCATTTAAAAAACCTTATTTTACTCACACAAAACCAATGAAATTCCATATATAGTTAGTTGTACTAACTATATATCGCGCACCCGCAATCCACTGCTGATCATGTCACATATTACATCATTCATGACATGGTCAGTGACATCACTGATGACATCACTGATGACATCTCAAATGACATCACTGATGACATCACTGATGACATCTCAAATGACATCACTGATGACATCACTGATGACATCTCATTTGACATTACTGATCACATCACTGATGACATCATTCATGTGATAATACGATGAACCTCTTCAGACTCTAATATAACCTTAGATACACTCAGTGTAAACAAACACTCACAGACTGTCACTCATCCATGGAGTTACTTACACACCTAGTCAGTCATGTAAAGAATCAATCACACCTCCATTTTCACAACTATACAGTTATACACACCTTACTTATTCAAACATATACTAAAACATATTTACTCACTTATACAATCCTGGATACAAGTGCACAATGATCCATACAGCCACTCACACATTCACTGGCTCTTATGCGCAGTTATTTATATATGTCAACTCTCACATGTACTGTATTTTACATATGTACTTACTTTGACATGTAGCACTGAGATATCTATTCACTCACCAATACAGTCATGCACACAGTCAACCGCCCATACAGCTGTTTCCACATGCACTTTTGAACCCATACATCTATGCACAGAGTCATACACCTCCCAGCCACCCACACACACACTCAGTCTCCCATACAAATGCTTGGGCAACCAATCAATAACCCATATAGTTACTCATATAGCTACTGATCAACACATGCAGCAGTTTACAGAACAACAGACATAATGATGCACAAATTAAGACAGTTTAGTCACTAAACCATGCACTCAGTGAGACACATTTAACCACTCACTCATACAGTCAGTCATGCACCTACTAAATCCTTCATCCAGACACTTATACATCTACTCATTCTTAAATATGTAAGACATATTTTAACTTTACAGAAAAATACAGTCACTGGATGTTGTCATCAGTGATGTCATCAGTGATGTCATTTGAGATGTCATCAGTGATGTCATCAGTGATGTCATTTGAGATGTCATCAGTGATGTCATCAGTGATGTCACTGACCATGTCATGAATGATGTAATATGTGACATGATCAGCAGTGGATTGCGGGTGCGCGATATATAGTTAGTACAACTAACTATATATGGAATTTCATTGGTTTTGTGTGAGTAAAATAAGGTTTTTTAAATGCTAATTCCTAACTATATATGGTGTATAACCTATGGTTTTTTCAGTGAATTTTCAAGGTTTTGTAAATGCTAATTCCTAACTATATATGGTCTATAACCTATGGTTTTTTCAGTGAATTTCATTGGTTTTTTAAAAGCTAATATCTATAGCTGTAAAATGTATTCTTCTTTAAATCCAAAAATATATTTTATATGTTTATTAATAATTTTTTTTAAATATTTTTTTTGTTTCGCTCCCGGTCCGCGAACCGGAAAGCTTTCCGTTAGCTCAAATTGATGCCGCGACCCGGTCCGCGAACCGGTAAGAAATCAACATAGTGAGGGTATCGCGTTGCCGCGTAATGCGTCTTATGACGTTCTGCGTTAGCGCACCCGGAAGTGCCCCGGGCCGCGGACCGAGGCGCGAAACGCAGCTCCCCGGAAGCGATCTGCGTCGCGTCGCGAAAGCGCGATGTATCGCGTTGCCGCGTAATGCGTCTTGTGACGTATCGCGTTAGCGCACCCGGAAGTGGCCCGGGGTGCGGACCGAGGCGCGAAGCGCAGCGACCCGGAAGCTAACCGGGGCGCGTTCCGCAGCGCGTAACATGAGCGTGAGAGGTCATGTGACTTGTTAATAAAACTTTTCATTGGTTCATTTCATTTTTGGTTTCATAATGATGTAAGGCTAGGTCAGGTGACCTAAAAATAACACTTTTCATTGGTTGAGAAGTATTGTTTTTCCCAAATGATGAAAACCCCTCCTTCTTTCCTCACTCTGACTTTCATCATTGTGAGAGGAAGACCTTTATTACTATATCAGAAATGGCTTCAGTAGTTGCTTCAGCTGGTGCACCACCACCACCACCTCCACCTCCTCATGGGAAGAGAGGACCACCTCCCCAGGTCATGACCAACACTGAGGAGGAAGAGGAAGAAATGGATGAAGAGGAGGGAGAAGAACCACAGTTCTTAGAAGAGGTGCCCCGGGTTTCCCATAAGAAAGCCAGTTTCATCTGGCAGTTTTATTCGATCCCTCCTGGCCAAAAAAAAGTCAATGCGAGGTATGTCACCTGCCTCATCTGCAAAGAACAATTATCCAGAGGGACGGATAAGAAATATAGTTATGGGAACCATACTATGCACAGGCACATGACCAGGAAGCATCCACTCAATTATAGCCGGGCGGAAATACGGGATTTGCAGGAAAATCCAAGATCAACTCCTGTGGCCAGATCAAGAATACCAATTTCATTGACACCAGCAGAGGCACGGGAAACTGTGCCAAACATACAAGAACATTTTGGCCACATGATACACACTTGTATGCACTGTCGTGCGTTGTTAGCATGTGGCAATATGAGCATAAATGCTATCAACCTGGCTTATGAACATCATAATTGCCCTAACCGCCCCCAGTAATTTTTTTTTTGCTCCTGTTGAGCCCTTTTCAATGCCTGTTTTTTGTTGTTTCCCCCTCCCAAAAAAACCCCAAAAAAATATAAAATCGTTCAAAAAATACAAAAAAAACAAAAAATGTTCCAAAAAAATAAATATATATAAAACAACAAAAATATTAAAAAAAAAGTTCTTTTCAGAACTACCTTCCCTTTCAAAAAAAATTGCTAGAATGTTTAGCACTCTGGCAAGCTCTATTTCTTTTGGTTCGCTTCCCGGTACGCGGACCGGGAGCTAACCAAAAAAAAAAAAAAAAGAGTAAGTATAAGGAAAGTAAACAGAGAGTGATGTTAAAAGAAAGACAGCTATAGGGAGTAAAGAAGAGATACTGTTTAATAGATCTATTTACCGAAGAAAAGACGGAAGAGGGTATAATTGTGAAAAACAAAATAGATAACGAAGTGAAAGAAAAAAAAAGAGAGTATAACATTAACAAAGAAGAGTTTCTTGGAGAATGTGAGTGAATGTTCAAAATAAGATTAAAACATGAGGAATAACAGAGAGAAAAAATAGAAAACAGAAAACAAAAAATAACAGAAAAAGATTAATTGAAACAGCAAAGAAATGTAAGTAACATAGAGCCATATCATCAACATAGGCAATAAAAGTTTTGCAGCTTTTATTGGCAGAAATGTGTCGCTAAAGCTGCTTTTGCGGCAGAAAACTGCCGCTAAAACCACTTTTGCACCAGTTTTCTGCCAATAAAAAGAGCAATAATTTTATTGGCTGTGTTCATAATATGCCCCTTAGTGTGCTTCAACTACACAGAGAAAGCATTATGAACAAATAGTGATACAGTGATCAGTCAAAGACACTAAGAGTAATAGAGACGGAGTGAGTGAACAAGAGTGAGGAACTATGAGAAGAGAGGGACTGACAAAAAGAGTGGAAGGAGTTGAGTAAGTAGGTAATAGAGAAAGGAATGAGGGAAGTAGCAAAGGCAGGAAACTGAGGGTTAAAGAAATGAAGCAGTGGAACTAATAGTAGGTGAATGTGATAGAAATGTAACGAAAAGAGTACAAAACATTTACCTTATAAATGTCGTTAAATTACTCACTTTTTGTTTTTATACTTTCAATCTGTGAAAGAGAGAACAAACATTTGAAAAATATTAAAACATGTATTTAAAAATTACAAAAGACAAGGGAAAAGATTGAAGGACAAACAGTTTTTCAATAACTTTGACACTTACAGAAGCTTCTGCTTCTCCAGGCCCCCTACACAGTCCTAAAGATATACATTTTAAACTAACAGTATCTTGATGCAGATGAAGTGAGGCCTATCTTAAAACATGGTGCATCTTTTGCATTGCTGTTGTCTCAGAAAAGTGTTGCAAGACACTAAAATTTTAAATAATTGCTTCAGGATGCCAATAAGATGTCTCCTATCCAGAGGTTTGTTTGAGGTGAGGCCTACTCAGGGTTGCAGATGAAATTTCGAGTTGTTGAAGAGAATAGAGGACATAATATATGTGAAGGTCTACCAATGAAGTGAGTCATGTCCACTGCACTCTTGAACAAAGTCCAAACCTCCTATGTTTCCCTGGACAGACCTAAACTTGATCTGCACAATGTGATTCGTAATGATAGGAAACACAGGTGATGTAAATGAAATACGTGCAATTTATTTTGCTCATTTCACAATCACATCACTTGTGTTTCCTTTGCTTAGGTATCTCATTGTGCAGATGTAGTCTAGCATATGAAAGAATACGCAGAAGCGCAGCACTGCATGCAACAACTTTGACACTTACAGAAGCCTCACCTTCTCCATGCCTCCTACACAGTTCTACATATACATCATAAATGCAAACAGTACAGAATTAATTATACATGTTAAATGGTTTATTTTTGCTGTTCTCAGAATGTATCAAAATTCACTAAAAACAGTGACTTGAAGGTATTCATCATATAACAGCGGGGAAAAAAAAACACAATCAAAATGATTGTGTTTAAAAAACCCATACAACATAACAAATCAGAATTCAGAACTCCTTAAAGTTAACTTACTTTCCATGACGTCAAAGGATGTCCTATGAACAGCTTACACTCTGTTGTGCTGTTATTACTTTCAGCCCGCCACTTTCTGAAAGAAAATCTCCATCGTTTTTAAAAACATGTTACATGCAATAAATGACTTCTTGCTCTCTACCACAAGTTTCCACAAGGCCAAATCTTGTCAGAGCCATTTATAACTCTTGGATTTCTTGTAAGCCAATCCCGTCATTTGGCATTTCTGCAACTTTCAGAATTAAAATGTTGAAGATCATTTTCACAATCCAGGAATAGTAATATCTTCCCCTTCTTGCTCAGTCATGTTCTACATTTCCTATGACACTGATACTGCTTACTATGAAGCAGACTTACACTAACTCTATGACTACTACAATTATTTAATTCTCTACATCACTTTCAATCACAAAGCAATGTAAAACAGTAGACAGCATTGCAGACTTACATTCCCTCTACTCTATGTTTTGATTGGCTGCTTCAATTAGCTTATAAAAAGAAATAGTTTTTCTGAACTCATTCAAAGTGCACTTATTTCTCCATGACGTCCAGTCTTATGGTTAGAAGTTATGTCTCTGAACTACACTTATCCTCAAGGCCAAATTGTGTAGGAGCCATTAGAACTTCTTGAAATTCCACAGAGCACATCCCGAGAATATTTCCCTAAAATTTTGGTTTTAAAAACACCAGGTAAGAGTTTTTAAGGTCATACGGCAATTTTTTTTTGAAAATTAAAACAGAATCGTTGCAGAATGACCAGCCATTTCTAGACTTTAAATAAGCTGTGTAATGTCCTGATGTTATTGAAGGGCCGTCATGATATATAATTGCTGCAGTTACAAAAGTCCTTCCTGATATTGACAACTGCGAAGCTACAAAATTTTTAATTAAAGTTGTCAATTTTGTTCCATCAGGCCTACATCGTTGGAACATTAAAATGACATATTGTCCATATGTTCGTATAAATAATGTGGACATCATTTCAGATTTACATTGGCTACACTCCATGTTGTGATCAGCTGCTTTTACTAGCTTATTAAAGGAGACTGATTTACTGTCTGGCAAAGTTAAATATATAAATCTTTCTGAGTCTACACTAGTAGTACTTGATACCATACAGTTCTCGCAGTCATGCTGCCATTGATAAGAAAGCCCAAACAGCTGATCTACATCTACACCTTCAGCATGCAATACATCAAGCATATACATTAAAAACTCCTGACAATCTTGCTGAATATTTTGAGAGAATTGTGTTTGGCCTGAACATCTGTCTAACAGATTTCGAATTTCAGACACACTTTCTGTGTTTGTTCTATCAGTGCTACATTTCTCTAACACAGAATTTAACAAACTGCAAAATCTTTGATCAGAATTGACCACAATCTCTTCTTTTACATTTTCTAGAGAAAACAAAACATTAACCACTACATTAGCATAGCCGTTGACACCAGAACTGTTTTCAAATTGAAAACCAACAACCTCTTCAACAGAATCCTTTTTGTTTCTGCTTGTAATTTTAGGTTCATCGACTTTTCGTCTTTTTGCTACAACCTCCCCAGTATTGGTCACATTTCTTCGTTTCCGGCCTACCACACGTTTCTCAAACAAAGGATACTGAGGCAAATGTGGCGCATACTCTCTTCTTAACCTATTGTATTCCTTAACACAATCTAGATCCGCACAAATGTTTGTGACATCACACTCAATCAAGTACAATCCCGATAAAGTTCTAACTCGTGACAATGCCACATATGCCATACCCTCCTTGAACACAGAACTGCCAATATTCACCAATGCACAGTCTACACTTAAACCTTGCGATTTATGGATTGTCACCGCATATGCCAAGCAAACAGGAAACTGCTTACGGCGAACATATAAGTCTTTTACAAGCAAAAATCTAGCAGAGCAACGACCAATTAGCTGTACTTCCTCAATGCCATCAAATTTAATTTTTAAAAATTCAATTCCATCTCTATTTCTGTATTTTACAAAATCAACAACATTACCCATTGATCCATTTACCAGACCTCTTTCAACATGTAAATTCCTTCTTAAAATTATACGGCAGTTCAAGCACACATTCAGAGTCTTTTCAAAACCTTCAGTTTTAGATATACTCTTCTCTAATGAATCCAATTTTGTTTTCAGATTCTCAGACAAAATAATTGTTGATCCCATATGCTCTACTCTGTCAATAGCTTCCAGTTTCACAATCTCTTGCTTTTCTAAATGCAACATTTTGTTGTTGAATTTGGCACATTCTGCAAGAGTTGGCATCAAACATATTCCAGATTTCTTATCAGTAATTTTCTGAAAAATATTCTCAGGCACAACATCTTGTTCTGGATATAAATTTGACAGTAATCGTGCATGTAAAGCTTCTTTCCCATGCTCGGTCACTTTTCCAATTCTAACATCTTGTAGAATAGTCTTGTAAACTTCATCCTTGCCTGACGCATATTTTCATGCAGTTCAGCATAATTGAAGTTTAACCATATATTGACGTTGCCAATGCTGCCTAGGCACTTCCTGGTATCTTCATGCGTGAGCATTTTGAACACAGGTTGCCCTTTCACTGGTGTCAGCTGCAAAAGATCTCCGAAAACAATGATGTGTTTGCCACCAAATAACACATCATACTCTGTTTTGAGAACTTCTTGCATTCTCAAATGCACAAAGGCAAGCATGACATTGGAAATCATGCTTACTTCGTCAATGATAAGAAGTTTCATTTTCCTCAAGATTCTTGAAACTTCAAAACAAGCATCTCCAGATAGCTTGTGATATTGTAATTTGTTGTCATGTTCCACTGGCAGCATCAGTAAACGATGTAAAGTAATCCCTTTAATGTTATGTGCTGCCAGTCCAGTTGGAGCGGTGACAACACAAGACAGCGATGACTCTGTCCTTTCCTGCAAATAGCATGAAATTGCTTTAATGAGGAAACTTTTTCCAGTTCCCGCTTCTCCACTCACGTACAGTCCGACAGGCTTCAACGACGTACATGAGCACTCTTTCTTGTCATGACTTAATCCATGATCAATTTGCATGGTAACTTCGTCATATATTTTCCTCTGCTCAACGTTGAGTTGTCTTTCCAACTCTTCTAAGTTAACCGCATCCTCCTGAGCATGTGCCATGGCTCTTTCCACTTCATTCATGGCAGTGGCAGCTTCATTTTCGATAACAGGTCCTCCTAGTGGATCCTGACTCAATGAAGCAGAACTCTGACTGTCCTGAGAACTGTCTCTGGCAATCTCGGCTGCAATCGTTGCTTCCTGCTCAATTTCCGCATTCAACATTTCTACATATTTGGGAAAAGCAGGACATTCTATGGTCTCCTTGGCGGCATTGAAAGAGTCTTCGTAACAGAGGAAATCTCCAAGCAGTTCCTCTTCTGCACGCCAAGGCTTGAAAAGTTGCAAAAGTGCTAAATAGAAAAACTCCTTTTTTTCAGGAGATTCGCCACTCAATTTTCGATGGTTTACCAAGTGGCATTTTCTTTGCTTGACCAGACATCCCTCACTTCCTATTACAGCATACACTCCTTTCTCAGTATCTTCTTTGATGTTCCTCTTGAATATGTAATTTTGAAGAACCTCATACAGACAAACATTGTCGAGGTGACTGCTTCTATTTGGATAATATGTATCCAACATGTTGGTCTTCAAAATGTCGGTACTGTTTGGCTCCTTTTCCGCAAAAAATACTCAATTTCCCGCACAGGTTTCAGAACTCGATTACGCGTTGCAGCAAGACCAAGACTCGCCCAAACGATACTCCTGGACTTGGCATAGAGACTTGCTGAAGACAACCGGTCAGAGCATTCGTAAGCTCCAATTTCTCGATGCGACAACATCTTCAGACTGAAACTGTACAACTTCTTGCTGAGGCTCTTTTCATGGGAAATGTCCTCCCACATATCCTTCAATTCTGTCTTCTCTTTTTTGGTGATGTAAGACGTCACATACCGAGCCACAGCCATACAGTTATCAGCCACAAACTGTATATCCATGTTAGCATTCCACATGGACAAAATCACCGGGTTGTAGTCGTTGATGTACTTGGACTCCTCGTTCCTCTTCAAATTGTATGTGTTTTTAGGTGATTTCTTCATGACATTATGTCGCAGCGAAGACATCAAACTGTTTACTCTTCCTTTAGAAATCACCGGTCGTGGAAAGCCGAAACGACATTTGGTGTAGAACTTGTCCTTGTTTCGGAATTTACGACGGCAGTACTTTCCACATCGATGGCTTTGGAAACGCAGAACTTTTTCTCTTAGGCTTTTCTTCTCCTTTGCGTTTGGAACAGCACACGTAGAATTCTGTTGGATGAAACTCATCACTGAGTCTTCTGGATCCGTTCCAAATTTAGGTGCATCCTTGATCCACAGCAACATATGTATATGAGGAGCACCTCTTGCTTGGTACTCCTTTCTCCAGAAGAAATCCATGACCTCTCCAAGAGGTGGATTCTTCTTATTCATAATGAAAGACATCATAGCTTCAAATCTATGATTGAAGTACCTACATACATTGACTGGATCCAAAGAGCACAGTTCTCCGGGTGTCTTGAATTCGATGTTATCTACGTTAGCATTTGCCTCTCGTAGAAATTCAAGTAAGTCTTCCCAGCCATACTCGGCACAGCTCAGAGTGAGGAACCATGTGGGAGTACCTAAGTTCCTCAGCATACATTTTAAATCACCATGACGACGGTACCAGTACTCATTAGTACCACGCTGACACGCCATGAGATTAATCAGGTGAGAATCCAAAATACTGTCTTGGACATTGACTTTATCCATGAAGTCACTTGCCGAGATGTTTTGCATGTGTATACCACTTTTCAAGATGTGGTTCACTGCATATGACAGTCCAGACAGATCGCTTTCAAACAGGAGATGAAACAAATAAGGAATGCATTGTCGAAACCTAGCATCTCCTGCATACAATCGCAAAGTCCGGTATTCAGAAGCAGGAATTTGATGAGGTCGCTCATCATATCTTCCTCCCTGACCTGTTAGAAAAAGCTGTGGGAAACACCGAGCTTCCAAACTTTCCTCCCAAACACTAATGGGACTCCCTTTGGCTTGTTTCATTTGAAACAACTCAATAGCATTCCCCATGACTTCCTTGGAATGCAAAGGATGAACACTATAATGTTCATATATTTCTTCACTAGTAGAGGGTTCTACTTTCTCAATTTGACCAGCACACAAATCGCTATCCTCTTCCTCACTTACTTCCTCTTCTGCAACATATACATTCTTATAGTATTTATTATTTTTTTTCAAATACAATGTTGCCTTTTTAACTTTCCTAACATCTACTAAATCTTGCCATATTTTCTTATTCTTTGTCAGAACCCCATTAACTAAGATAACCAGAGGTTCCTCTTCCACTTTTTCTACTCCAATTGTGTTAATGTTTTTCTTCAAATCTAGAGGCAAATAAACAACTCTTCCCTTTAATCCTCTCTGTAAATCTGATGGAGGCAATTTCCCTGTCTTTGGCTCCATTCTTACAATAGCCTGAAAGGGATGGATACTTTGAATCAAAATAGATTCATAAGTATTTAAATCCTTCAATTCAGAAGGAATCTCAACCAATTCCAGATTATTATGAACTGCTCTAGCAGGCATCTGGTTTTGATTTAATTTGCAACAACAATAAGTACACACACGTTGATCCAATCCCAAATCAAAACAATTTTCTACCATCAAATATGTTGTGAAATCCTTCCATTCACTATTATTTTCCCTTTCACTTTTTGCATATAAATCCACTAACTTAGTCTGATTCTTATAATAAGTGCGTCGACAACACACACAAGTGAAATTTGGCCTCTCACTTGATTTGACCTGAAATGTGACAATTTCCCTCTGGAAATTATCTGTACTGGAAACCTGTACACTATCTTCCACATTACCCGCTTCTTCTTGGTCAATTTCAACATTCTCCTCTTTACTTCCAAAGTAACAAAACTCAATTTCTTCACATATATTCTTCACATCTATTTCAGAACCATGCAAAAGAGCAGCGCATAATTGTTTAAGCATAAATGCTGGACTCTTAGCATAATACAACATTCTAACTAATTTCCTCACTTTATTATGATGCACTGCTAGCATCCTGAAATGATGAAAAACACTCTGGCATACTCTCCTGGAAAGACAAGCCAGTGAATGACCATGCAAACCTGTCACTTCTCTGACTCTGCAAGGCTCTAATTCTTGCAACCACCTTATTTTCTGCTTCAAACTTTTCTTATTAAATGACCGTACAAAATCACAAAGCAAATTGATGGAATCCTGTCGCACACTACAAATACTACTACACTTCCAGGTGTACACAGGACCCTTAGCACGTCTTCCTAAAACCTCATTACCTAACACCTCTTCTGCCTCTGTTGTCACAAGTTTTTCTTTTTCAACTGGACAACCATCTTTCACTTCATAAGCACGACCACTGGTGTCAACTGCATGCACCAAATCATTATCCTGGAAATAACTCTCCTCATTAAAAAATGGCTCACAGCTTGAACTATGAATCCATTCTCCAGAAAAAACTTCACAAAAATTACTACGATTAACTATTCTCTTCCATCTACTATTTCTTTTGAAATCATAAATTGCCTTGTTTAGCTTCCTAATTCTATTGATTATCAAAATAAATAACTTACGTTTAATTTCAAATGCCTGATCAATAACTTTCTCAACTTTTTTTTTCTCTTATAAAAAACCACTTTCTGTTGACCTTTCTTAATATTTTTTAACAAATTGCCAATTATCCTGTTGCGGAACATTCGTTTACGAATGTCCCTAAACTGTTGTTTCCTTCTACTATCATGCACAGAGTTATCTCTTGCTCTAGCAGTAACATTTTTGATTGGCCTTTCCTTTCCATTTGAATTGCTTCTCTTTTTATGGACTGAAACATTTTCTGTAGTAATATTTTTTTTACTACACATATTTCTTATGAATGTTTTTGTACTCTTACCCGGTGCTTTCTTCGTGACTTGACAAATCTTTTTGTTAGAGGACTGCTGCTTCTTTTGATTCACCTGCTGTCTTTGACGTTTTGCAGCCTTTCTCTCTCTTTCTTTCGTTGGCATGGTGAAATGTTGAAATGATCTGCAGTTGAATCTGTGGTGAAATATATTAAAAAATGTTATTAACCACTATTACCAAACAGTAAATCAATAACAGTGATCAAAAACTTAACACACTACTTGACATTTTAAATAGAAGATTTTTTAGTCCTTGGCAAATTTACAATACAGAAATAGCAGAAAAGAAATGGAATTTATATTCATGTTACCTGTGCTATTTTATATGTGAATCTGATCTAATTTTATGAGCATATTTTAATATTTTATTGAAGACACTACACATAACCTGTTTTTGAAGGTGTCTTTATTTTTAAATTAAACGGTTTACACTTTTTATTTATTATAAATTTTTAAAATAAATGTTTATAGTTCTATAGGCTCAAGCAGGTCAGCTTCCCACCCTATGTCATATAATTCGGACAAATCTGCATCCTCATCACGCTCTTCTTCATCCTCAGGATTTAAATCATCCAAGGGATCAACATCCACTGATGTTTCAATTACAAGTTCAATGATGAGGTCAAAATCAACTGATTGCAGATTGTCGCTCATGTTGATGTTGTCTTTATCTTTAAAGAAAGATAACAACAATGAGATGTTGCAGAGTAAGAGACAAATCTCAGAGATTATAATAGTAAAATTGTTTAACAAGAGTAACATTTTGCAGCTATTATTTAGCCATGTCCAGCGATGCTGAGCAGGTGAAGCCTATGTCTAATTTTTCAGTGAACAGGACTCATCTCTTCTTAACCTTGGATAAGCCTCACCAACTCTGTGTCCCCTGCACATACTTAAATGTAAAGGGGCAGATTTATGTTAAATGGCACATCCCCAGGCATGCACCAGTTAACGTGCACCGCTGCTCTGCCACCCATGGTGTGCCGTATTTACAATCAGATAGGAGAAAGCTGCGTCAAAACCCTGCGCCTGCTTTAAGCAGGCATAGGTCTTGACGCAACATTGTGGAGATGGGGCACCCCTGAGCCTTGCTTGAGCTGCATCGCACTTGCGATACAACTCCAGCAATCACTACCTTTACAGCACAGATACGTCACGCATCTGTGCCATTTTTGCCCCATGATGCCCCGCATTGTAAATGCAGCACACCATGGGTGGCGGAACAGCGGCGCAGGATGACTGGCACATCCCTGGTGATGCGCCAGTCATCATAAATCTATCCCAAAGCTTCTTATCTTGTTACAGATGAACCGCCATATGTACCATCAAACTATTTTGCATTTCCTAAATAGCGAATTTTAAGGAATAAATAGCAATTCTTTACCAATCCTAATTTGCAATGAGCAAATTGCTAATTTCAAATTACCCATTCATTTCCATGGGCTAGGAGGCTCATAGGAATGAAGGTACAATTTGCGATTAGCAATTAGCTCATCGCAAATTAGGAATTTTTCCAAGGGTGCAGGGGTGTCTCAAGAACACCCTGCTGCACCCCTGAAAAAGAAATTTGGGGGCATATGGCGCACATACATGCCCTAAGGGCATGTATTGGCGTCATATGGCACCTTTTGTTTTTAAAAAAAAAATGATTTTTGAAAAGAATTCGCAAATTACCACCAACTAGAAGTTGGTGGTAGTTTCCAAATCCTTAATGTCATTTTTTACATATTTTTAGTTTGATACATTGCATTTAAGGAATCGCAAAATTTGCAAATCCTTCAGTGCAATCGCAAAATAAGGAATAGCAAATTTTGCTATTCCTTATTTTGCATCAAACTTGTTTGATACATACCATTTGTCTAATTAGCATTCGCAAAGGCTGAAATTTGCAGAATTTTGATCTTTGCGAATGGTAATTAGCTTGATACATATGACCCCAAGTTGGCCTGTCTTGCAACATGGTGCATCTTTTGCATCACTGCTGCATCAGTTTCATGTGGCACGTTTTTTTTACAACATGACACATCTGCCTAAATGCATCAATTTGTAATTTTCTCGCCTCATAGCAAATCTTTTGCACTGCCACTGCATCATAAAAGTGACGCACAGTGGCGCAAAAGAGACATACACCTATCATAAATCTGTCTCTACCATTTTAAATGATTAATCCAGGATGACGATAAGGTGTGGCCTATCCAGAGGTTTGTTTATGGTGAGGCCTACTCACGATTGCAGATTAAAGTTACGCTTGATAAAGAATACAGAGGAGATAATACATGTAAAGGCCTACCAATGAAGTAAGTAATGTCCACTTTATTGCGCCAGTCATCATAAATGTATCCCTAAGCTTCTTATCTTGTTACAGATGAACCGCCATATGTACCATCAAACTATTTTACATTTCCTAAATAGCGAATTTTAAGGAGTAAATAGCAATTCTTTACCATTCCTAATTTGCAATGAGCAAATTGCTAATTGCAAATTACCCATTCATTTCCATGGGCTAGGAGGCTCATAGGAATGAAGGTGCAATTTGCGATTAGCAATTAGCTCATCGCAAATTAGGAATTTTTTCAAGGGTGCAGGGGTATCTCAAGAACACCCTGCTGCACCCCTGAAAAAGAAATTTGGGGGCATATGGCGCACATACATGCCCTAAGGACATGTATTGGCGTCATATGGCACCTTTTGTATTTTGGAAAAAAATGCTTTTTGAAAAGAATTCGGAAATTACCACAAACTAGAAGTTGGTGGTAGTTTCCAAATCCTTAATGTTATTTTTTACATATTTTTTGTTTGATACATTGCATTTAAGGAATCGCAAAATTTGCAAATCCTTCAGTGCAATCGCAAAATAAAGAATAGCAAATTTTGAATTAAGGACATTTTAAGTCATTTCCACATGTGCAGTGTTTTCAAATTATGATTTGAAAATCGTTTTTGGGGAAAAGGAATGGTTTGCAAAATTATGACAAGGACATAATGGTGTATGCTTCTCTATAAGGCATTTCACTGTCTCTGATGTCATTTTTCCCATATTACATTATAAGAACTTTCCCCATGGAGCACATTCCTTGTAAATATGCTCCCACCTGTGCATGGTGAATTTAGATTTTGACCTTTATGCATTTGCCCAAACCTGACCTGTTAATTGTGCACTGTGGAGGTAATGATTTGGGCACTTTGACTGGGGTAGGTCTGGAAATGCTTTTAAAGGACACCTTTGAGCAATTAATGGCACTTTTTCCTCAGACTGCCTTGGTATATTCAAATATATGCCAAAGACAGAAATGGAGGTGGTCAAACCAATTTTGTCCACAAATTGAGAAGTCGAGGAAGCATGTAAACAAATCTGTTTCAGCTTACATGAGAGACCATGGAATGGGCTCCCTGTACAACAATAACTTGCGTTACTACATGCAAGATATCTACAGAGGAGATGGAGTTCACTTCTCAGATGAGGGCAACAGAGTTTTCACTCTGAATTTAAGAATGTGCATTGGTACCTACTTATAAGTACCTAAATGTACCATAAACCCAAAAGCTCTTCTCAGAGCTACCCTACATCTGATCACTCACAATTATTATTTTACTCTAACTTTTTTCATTAATTTTCAACAAAGTACGCTCCCCGGGGCGCTACCCGGTACGCGAACCGGGAGCTAACCTCGCGAAATTTTTTAAAAAAATGTTTTTCCGCACATATAAGCCTCCTCAGCCACCCTCACAAAACCTAGGGGGTCAAGATAAGTCTACCGTGCCCCCTTCTACCCATTCTGAACATTATTTGCCCTCCATTTTGTATCTTAATTCGACCGAAACACAAAATGGTGAACTCCCGTAACGCTTAAGGTTCGCGAACCGGGGCGCTCAACGGTTCGCGTACCGGGTCGCTACCTGGGAAGCGCACCATCAAAAAAGGTGGGAAAGTAGTTTACAGAAAAGCGACTGGAGACAATTTCACCAAATATAGATTAGCTCATACTACATACCAATCCCTACCATTTTCACAAATTTGATTGAAATTCCATTTAACCATTTAGCCTGTAGACCTCTCTAAATACCCTGAGGTAAATTACTTCACAAAACACATCTGAAGTGTTGGAATTGACAACCAATTAAAATGTTACTTTCATTTTCTATTTTTTTTACCTGACATTTGATTGGTTATGTACCTGAATATATATAAAGGAAGAGAGAGAAACACAACCATTTTGACTACTACTTCCTGAACTACATTGCAAGATCATTTTCACTCACAACTTAAACTTGTTTTTAGAAGGTGAGATATTATTTTATAAATTTGAAAACATTTTCAGATAGTTATATACTATCCCTCTGTAAGAGTTAGACATTGAGAAAGGCTTCTTTATTGTAATTATGGATTGATTTAGGTTTCTGTGGTATAATTATGAATTTACTTAGACTTCTTCACAGGCACTTTTTTATATTCATACTTCCACTCTGATACTATACACTGCCCAAAGATAAATTCTCTGTTAAAAAATGCCTATCTAAAATTAATCTTAACAGTGCCCTATCTCTACTAATATATATTTTTTTTATCCAAATTTCAGGCAACATGGAAGGCGAACAGAAAGTTTCATTTCAAATTGTCCTGCAACAGAGCAGCCAAGAATTAATTGATCCAAATTATATAGAATTTATGGATGAAACTTGGGACCAAGAACTACTGCAATGTGTGCAAGCAGTGGATGACCTCCTTCAAAATGAGGACATTTTACACCCTCATAGATTACAAGCTATGTTCAATGAAAATGACGACATTTCAGACAGTGAAATGTTAGAAATGTTATTAAATTTTGAAACACAATCACAATAATAAATAATTGCTTGAAAAATAAAAAAAAATAAAAAATAATCAACAAAACCAACAATCAATTAACATACAGTATTTGAAAAGTCTATCATTCATTTTTCATTGCAGTACGCTGCCCAGAACGCTTCCCGGTTCGCGGACCGGGCGCTACCCACGCAAAAAAACAAAAAAAAAATTATTATTATTTTGCCCCGCGGGGCCCTTTTAAAACCTCCACATTAAACCTAGGGGGTCAGGGAGGATCTAGTATGCCCCCTTATGGTTATTTCCCCCTTTGTTTTGGCCTCCTCTTGTCTCTCAATCCTACCGAGAGACAAGATGGCGGCCGCTCCGGACTGTTTAGAATGTTGACAGACACCGGAGAACCAATCACGCGAAGTTCCGGTACGCGTAAGGTCCGCGAACCGGGGCGCTGCCCGGAGCGCGCTTACAGATATATATCTTATTTTAAACGTTAATTTCTCAAAATCCACTGGAGCACATATATTGAGACCTACAAAAGGCACATCGGGCTACCAGTCCCTACAATTTTGCCAAGTTTCGTGCAAATCCATTCAGCCGTTCGGGCTAAAAGTGAGGCCAACCGCCCTATGGAAAACTCAATGTTAAAAACACGTTTTGGGACCCCCCTTTTTTCTCGACCCCCCCTGGACGAACCCCCCCCAAATTTCCAGGGGCTGCTCAGAAACAAAATGTTCCATTTTCCAGAAAATTTCAGCCAATTCCGTCCACAAACGCCAAAGTTATTAGACATAGAATTTTCAAAAATCCCATAGAGAAAAAATCCTAACTATATATACCTACTGGCGACCGCCAGTAGGTAATATATATATATATATATATATATATATATATATATATATATATATATATATATATATATATATATAGATAGATAGATATATATATCTATATCTATCTATATATATATAATTCACTGAAAAAACCATAGGTTATAGACTATATATAGTTAGGAATTAGCATTTACAAAACCTAGAAAATTCACTGAAAAAACCATAGGTTATAGACCATATATAGTTAGGAATTAGCATTATCAAAACCTTATTTTACTCACACAAAACCATTGAAATTCGCATATATAGTTAGTTGCACTAACTATATATCGCGCACCCGCAATCCACTGCTGATGATGTCACATATTACATCATTCATGACATGGTCAGTGACATCATTGATGACATCACTGATGACATCTCAAATGACATATAACCTATGGTTTTTTCAGTGAATTTCAATGGTTTTTTAATAGCAAATATCAAATGGTGTAAAATATTTTCTTCTTTTAAAGGAAAAATATATTTTATATGTATCTAATTTAATTTTTTTATGTCTTTAATTTTTTTTAAATTATTTTTTTTGTTTCGCTACCGGTCCGCGCACCGGGTAGCTTCCCGTTAGCTCAATTTGGTGCCGCGACCCGATCCGCGCACCGGGAAACATTCCGTTAGCGCAACTCCCGCGATCGAACACAACATCGTGACGCGTCGCGTAAGCGCGACATATCGCGTTGCCGCGTAATGCGTCTTATGACGTGCCGCGTTAGCGCACCCGGAAACGCTTCGGTTCGTGTCCCGAGGCGCGAAACGCACCACCCCGGAAGTGAACCTGGCGCGGAACGGGACACGTAACGTAAGCGTAACAGGTCATGTGACCTGAAAATAACACTTTTCATTGGTTCATGACATTTTTTTTTCACAAATGATGAAAGCCCCCACCTTTTTTCCTCACTCTGACTTTCATCTTTGTGAGAGGAAGACCTACTTTCCATATTTTCTAAAATGGCAAGTGTTGTAGCTGCAGCTGCTGGAGCCAATCCACCACCACCACCACCACCAAAAAAGGATGGACCACCTCCTCAGGTCATCCTTAATCAAGAGGAGGAAGAAGAGGAAGAAGGGGAAGAGGAGCAAGAGAGGAGGCAGTTTTTGCCTGAAGAGCCAAGGAGGTCCCATGTGAAGGATAATTATATCTGGCAATTCTACACATTTCCCCGGGGCCCAAAAAAAGTAAATGCCCGCTACGTCACATGTCTGATCTGTGACAAAGTTCTGTCCAGAGGGACTAATAAAAAGTACAGCTTCGGGAATTACACCATGCATCGGCACATGGAGAGGTGGCACCCTATAAATTATAGTGCTGCGCAGGTACGTGACCTGCAGGAAAACCCCCGTCCTGTGGCCAGTACATCAACCGAACAGGCAGTGACGGGACCAGAGGCGAGGGAGACGGTCCCAAACATCCAGATGAACTTCGGGGACCTGAAGCATGTCTGCATTTTTTGCGGCAAATTAATTTGCTATGGGGAGAAAAGCATAAAACTAATCAACAGAGCTGTTGAAAATCATAAATGTACAAAACGCCCCAAAAAGTAAATTATCTTTTTTTTTTTTGTTCCTGTTGAGCCCTTTATAATGAATGATTTTCGTTCCCCCCCCAAAAAAACCCAAAAAAATATAAAACCGTTCAAAAAATACAAAAAAAGTAAAAAAATGTTCAGAAAAATAATAAAAAAAATATAAAACAACAAAAATAATTTTAAAAAAAGTTCTTTTCAGAACTACTTCCCATTTATAAAAAATTGCTAGAATGTTTAGCACTCTGGCAACCTCTATTTCTTTTGATTCGCTTCCCGGTTCGCTACCCGGTTCGCGTACCGGAAGCGAAACAGATTTTTTTTTTTTTTTTAAAAGGAAGAGTAAGTATAAGGGAAGGAAACAGAGAGTAATGTTAAAAGAAAGACAGCTAGAGGGAGTAACACAGAGATACTGTTTAATAGATCTATTTACCAAAGAAAAGATGTAAGAGGGTATAATTGAGAAAAACAAAATAGATAAGGAAGTGAAAGAAAAAAAGGAGAGTAGAAGAATAATAAACAAGAGTATCTTGGAGAATGTGAGTGAATGTTCAAATTAAGAAGAAAAACAGTAAAGGATGTGAAATGAGAGGTAGGGATAGAACCGGACTAAAAGAACAACCCTGAGGGAAAGTGTTAAGAAAACAGTGAGCGAAAGTAAATAGGAATAAAACATGATGTATGACAGTGACTAAGGTTAAAACATGTGGAATAACAGAGAGAAAAAACAGAAATCAGAAAAGAAGAAGTGACAGAAAAGGAATAATTGAAACAGCAAAGAAATGTAAATAACATAGAGTGCTTGAACTACAGGGAGAAAGCATAATGAACAAGTAATGAAAGAGTGATGAGTCAGAGACAGTGAGAGTAATAGAGACGGACTGAGTGAACAGGAGTGAGGAACTATGAGAACAGAGGGACTGAGAAAAGGAGTGGAAGGAGTAGAGTAAGTAAGTAATAGAAAAAGGAATGAGGGAAGTAGCAAAGGCAGGAAACTGAGGGTTAAAGAAATGAAGCAGTGGAACTAATAGAAGTTAAATGTGATAAAGATGTAACGGAAAGAGTACAAAACACTTACCATATAATTGTCGTTAACTTAATCACTTGTTATTTTCATACTTTCAATCTGTGAAAGAAAGAACAAAAATTTGAAAAATATTAAAACATGTATTTAAAAATTAGAAAAGACAAGGGAAAAGATTCAAAATCATCCAATTTTACAAAGAAATAAAGTTAGAGATAAACATGCAGAAAGAAAGAGAAAGAAACGGTGATAGACAGACAGAGACAAAAAGAAATTGTAATAGAGTAAATTACTAAGAGAAAAAAAAGGAAGATACTTTCAGTGACAGAAAAGAAGGATAGAAGAGAAAACTAAATAAGTTGTGTAAGCTACTAAAAGAAAGTGAGTAAGGTAAACTATATAAGGAAAGGGTGAATAAGGAAAAGAGAGTGAGTGAGAGAGGACATAGAGGAAGTGAAGGAAAGAGTGTCAGATACAGACTGAGTGAGGCAACAAAGAAAGATAAATGAGTGAGGGTGAGTTATACTAACTGATTGCACCAAAAACGGAGAACCCAAAAATATTTAATTTAGAAAACAAAGGGAGGAAAGATGGAAATGACAAGCGAAGCAGAGGGTCTAAAAGCTGGAAAATGGTGCAAGGGAGAAACGAAAAAAGCAGAGTTGGAATAGGGAAACAAAGGTTGAAAGATAAGTGGAGTTAGAGAACAAGGGTGAAAGAGAATAAAACAAAAGGCAATGTGAGTATGTAAAGAGGATTGATAGAAGGTAGTAAAAGACGAGTGAGCATGAGACAAGACGAGTACAAATAAAAATTCACAATACAAAGTACAGAATTAATTATACATGTTAAATGGTTTATTTTTGCTGTTCTCAGAATATATCAAATTTCACTAAAAACAGTGAGTTGAAGGTGTTCATCATATAACAGCGGGGAAAAAAACACAATCAAAATGATTGTGTTTAAAAAACCCATATAACATCACCAATCAGAAATCAGAACTCCTCAAAAGTAACTTACTTTCCATGACGTCGAAGGATGTCCTATAAACAGCTTATACTCTGTTGTGCTGTTATTATTTTCTGCCCGCCACTTTCTGAAAGAAAAGCTCCATCGTTTTGACAAATATGTTACATACAATAAATGACTTCTCGCTCTCTACCGCACTTCTCCTCAAGGCCAAATAGTGTAAAAGCCATTTATAACTCTTGGAATTCTTCTAAGCAAATCCCGTCATTTTCTTTTTCCACAACTTTCAGAAAGAAAACGTCCAAGATCACTTTCACAATCCTGTACTCGTAATATCTCACCCTTCTTGCTCACTCATGTTCCACATTTCCTATGACACTGATACTGCTTACTATGAGGCACACTTACACTACCTCTATGACTACTACAATTATTTAATTCTCTTGATCACTGTTAATCACAAAGCAATTTAAAACAGTACATAAAATTATATCAACTCCTACAATCATTATAGGCCAGTTACCTACCCTAAATTCTCTCTTCTGAAAACACAAAGTAAGAATATTTTAAGTCAAAAGGCAACATTGTTTCATAGTCAAATGGGAATCATTTCCGAAACACCAGCTTTTTTTACATTTTAAATAAGCTGTGTAATAAGCGGATGTTGTCAAAGGACCATCATGTCATATAATAGCTGCAGTTTCAATGTTCTTCCTAAAATCAACGACTGTGTAGCCACAACATTTGTAATTAAAGTTGAAAACTTACTTTCATCAGGTTTATATAGTTGGAATTTTAAAATGACATTATAACCAAAGGTTTGTACAAATAATGTGGACAGCATTGAAGACTTACATTACCTCTACTCCATGTTTTGATTGGCTGCTTGAATTAGCTTATTAAAAGAAACAGTTTTTCTGAACTCATTAAAAGTGCAGTTATTTTTCCATGACGTCAAGTGTTATGGTAAGAACACCGTTTGCTTTGGGAAATACTCTGTTGTCCTTTAACTAATCCGTGCCCACCACTTTCTGTAAGAAAACCTTCTTTTTTTTCAGGAACTACTTAAAACTCAAAAATAACTTTTCACTCTGTACTACACTTATCCTCAAGGCCAAATAGTGTAGGAGCCATTAGAACCTCTTGAAATTCCTCAGAGCAAATCCCGAGATTCCTTCCCTAAAATTTTGGTTGTAAAAACACCAGGTAAGAATTTTTAAGGTCAAAAGGCAATCTTTTTTTGAAAGTTAAAACAGAATCATTGCAGAATGACCAGCCGTTTCCAGACTTCAAATACGCTGTGTAATGTCCTGATGTTGTTGAAGGACCGTCATGATATATAATTGCTGCAGTTACAAAAGTCCTTCCTGATATTGACAACTGCGAAGTCACAACATTTTTTATTAAAGATATCAATTTTGTTTCATCAGGCTTACATCGTTGGAACATTAAAATGACATACTGGCCATATCTTCGTATAAATAATGTGGACAGCATTGTAGACTTACATTGGCTACACTCCATGTTTTGATCGGCTGCTTTTACTAGCTTATTAAAGGACACTGATTTACTGTCTGGTAAAGTTAAATATATAAATCTTTCTGAGTCTACACTAGTAGTGCTTGATACCCTACAGTTCTCGCAGTCATGCTGCCATTGATAACAAAGGCCAAACAGATGATCTACATCTACACCTTCATCTTGCAATACATCAAGCATATACATTAAAAACTCCTGACAATCTTGCTGAATATTTTGAGAGAATTGCGTTTGACCTGAACATTTGTCTAACAGATTTCGAATTTCAGACACACTTTCTATTTTTGTTCTATCAGTGCTACATTTCTCTAACACAGAATTCAACAAACAGCAAAAACTTTGATCCGAATTGATCACAATCTGTTCTTTTAAAGTTTCTAGAGAAAAGACAACATTAACCACTACATTAGCATAGCAGTTGACACCAGAACTATTTTCAAATTGAAAACCAACAACATCTTCAACAGAATCCATTTTCTTTCTGCTTATAATTTCGGGTTCATCGACTTTTCGTCTTTTTGCTACAACCTCCCTACTATTGGTCACATTTCTTCGTTTCCGGCCTACCACAAGTTTCTCAAACAAAGGATATTGAGGCAAATGTGGCGCATACTCTCTTCTTAACCTATTGTATTCCTTAACACAATCTAGATCCGCACAAATGTTTGTGACATCACACTCAATCAAGTACAATCCCGATAAAGTTCTGACTCGTGACAATGCCACATATGCCATACCCTCCTTGAACACAGAACTGCCAATATTCACCAATGCAGTGTCTACACTTAAACGTTGCGATTTATGGATTGTCACCGCATATGCCAAGCAAACAGGAAACTGCTTACGGCGAACATATAAGTCTTTTACAAGCAAAAACCTAGCAGAGCAACGACCAATTAGCTGTACTTCCTCAATGCCATCAAATTTAATTTTTTAATATTCAATTCCATCTCTATTTCTGTATTTCTCAAAATCAACACCATTACCCATTGATCCATTTACCAGACCTCTTTCAACATGTAAATTCCTTCTCAAAATGATATGGCAATTTAAGCACACATTCAGAGTCTTTTCAAAACCAGCAGTTTTAGATATAGTCTTCTCTAATGAATCAAATTTAGATTTCAAATTCTCAGACAAAATAATTGTTGCTCCCATATGCTCTATTCTGTCAATAGCTTCCAGTTTCACAATCTCTTGCTTTTCTAAATTCAACATTTTGTTGTTGAAGATGGCACATTCTGCAAGAGTTGGCATCAAACATATTCCAGATTTCTTCTCAGTAATTTTCCGAAAAATATTCTCTGGCAGAATGTCTTCTTCTGGATACAAATTTGACAGTAATCGTGCATGTAAAGCTTTTTTCCCATGCTCGGTCACTTTCCCGATTCTAACATCTTGTAGAATATTCTTGTAATCTTCATCCTTCGCCTGACGCATATTTTCACGCAGCTCAGCATAATTGAAGTTTAACCATATGTTAACGTTGCCAATGCTCCCTAGGCACTTCCTGGTATCTTCATGCGTAAGCAGTTTAAACACTGGTTGTCCTTTCACTGGTGTCAGCTGCAGAAGATCACCGAAAACAATGATGTGTTTGCCACCAAATAACACATCATACTCTGTTTTAAGAACTTCCTGCATTCTCAAATGCACAAAGGCAAGCATGACATTAGAAACCATGCTTACTTCGTCAATGATAAGAAGTTTCATCTTCTTCAGGACTCTGGAAACTTCACAACAAGCATCTCCAGATAACTTTTGGTATTGTAATTTGTTATCATGCTCCACTGGCAGCATCAGTAGACGATGTAAAGTAATCCCTTTAATGTTATGTGCTGCCAGCCCAGTTGGAGCGGTGACAACACAAGACAGCGATGACTCGGTCCTTTTCTGCACATAACATGAAATTGCTTTAATTAGGAAACTTTTTCCAGTTCCTGCTTCTCCACTCACGTACAGTCGGACAGGCTTCAACGACGTACATGAGCACTCTTTCTTCTCATGACTTAATCCATGATCAATTTGGTTTGTAACTTCGTCATATATTTTCCTCTGCTCAACGTTGAGTTGTCTTTCCAAATCTTCTAAGTTAACCGCATCCTCCTGAGCATGTGCCATGGCTCTTTCCACTTCAATCATGGCAGTGGCAGCTTCATTTTCGATAACTGGTCCTCCTAGTGGATCCTGACTCAATGAAACAGAACTCTGACTGTCCTGAGAACTGTCTCTAGCAATCTCGGCTGCAATTGTTGCTTCCTGCTCGATTTCCGCATTCAACATTTCTAGATATTTTGGAAAAACAGG
Source organism: Lissotriton helveticus (assembly GCF_964261635.1). Classification (NCBI taxonomy): domain Eukaryota; kingdom Metazoa; phylum Chordata; class Amphibia; order Caudata; family Salamandridae; genus Lissotriton; species Lissotriton helveticus. The sequence goes on along the minus strand of NC_136059.1, from coordinate 219,259,039 downwards.
ACATTCTATGGTCTCCTTGGCTGCATTGAAAGAGTCTTCGTAACAGAGGAAATCTCCAAGCAGTTCCTCTTCTGCACGCCAAGGCTTGAAAAGTTGCAAAAGAGCTAAATAGAAAAACTCTTTTCTTTCAGGAGATTCGCCACTCAATTTTCGATGATTTACCAATTGGCATTTTCTTTGCTTGACCAGACATCCCTCTCTTCCAATTACAGCATACACTCCTTTATCAATATCTTCTTTGATGTTCCTCTTGAATATGTAATTTTGTAGAACCTCATACAGACAAACATTCTCGAGGTGACTGCTTCTATTTGGATAATATGTATCCAACATGTTGGTCTTCAAAATATCTGTACTGTTTGGCTCCTTTTCCGCCAAAAACTCAATTTCCCGTACAGGTTTCAGAACTCGATTACGCGTTGCAGCAAGACCAAGACTCGCCCAAATGATACTCCTAGATTTGGCATAGAGACTTGCTGAAGATAACCGGTCAGAACATTCGTAAGCTCCGATTTCTCGATGCGACAACATCTTCAGACTGAAACTGTACAACTTCTTACTGAGGCTCTTTTCATGGGAAAGGTCCTCCCACATATCCTTCAATTCTGTCTTTTCTTTTTTTGTGATGTAAGATGTCACATACCGAGCCACAGCCATACAGTTATCAGCCACAAACTGTATATCCATGTTAGCATTCCACATGGACAAAATCACTGGGTTGTAGTCGTTGATGTACTTGGACTCTTCGTTTCTTTTCAAATTGTATGTATTTTTGGGTGATTTCCTCGTCACATTATGTCGCAGCGAAGACATCAAACTGTTCACTCTTCCTTTAGATATCACCGATCGTGGAAATCCAAAACGACATTTTGTGTAGAACTTGTCCTTGTTTCTGAATTTACGACGACAGTACTTTCCACAACGATGGCTTTGAAAGCGTAAAACTTGTTCTCTTAGGGTTTTGTCTTCCTTTGTCTTTGGAACAGCACATGTAGAATACTGTTCTATGAAACTCATCACTAAGTCATCCGGATCTGTTCCAAATTTGGGTGCATCTTTGATCCATAGCAGCATATGTATATGAGGAGCACCTCTTGCTTGATACTCCTTTCTCCACAAGAAATCCAACACCTCTCCAAGAGGTGGATTTTTCTTGTTCATGATGAAAGACATCATAGCTTCAAATCTATGATTGAAGTACCTGCATACATTCACTGGATCCAAAGAGCACAGTTCTCCGGGTGTCTTGAATTCAATATTTTCAATGTTTCCATTTGCCTCTCGTAGAAATTCAAGTAAGTCTTCCCAGCCATACTCGGCACAGCTGAGAGTGAGGAACCATGTGGGAGTTCCTAAGTTCCTCAGCATACATTTTAAATCACCATGACGACGGTACCAGTACTCATTAGTACCACGCTGACATGCCATGAGATTAATCAGGTGAGAATCCAAAATACTGTCTTGCACATTGACTTTATCCATAAAGTCCCTTGCCGAGATATTTTGCATCTGTACACCACTTTTCAAGATGTGGTTCACTGCATATGACAGTCCAGACAGATCACTTTCAAACAGTAGATGAAACAAATAGGGAATGCATTGACGAAACCTAGGATCTTCTGCACACAATCGTAAAGTCCGGTATTCAGAAGCAGGAATTTGATCAGGTCGCTCATCATATCTTCCTCCTTGACCTGTTGGAAATAGCTGTGGGAAACACCGAGCTTCCAAACTTTCCTCCCAAACACTAATGGGACTCCCTTTGGCTTGTTTCATTTGAAACAACTCAAAAGCATTCCCCATGACTTCCTTGGAATGCAAAGGATGAACACTATAATGTTCATATATTTCTTCATTTTTAGAGGCTTCTACTTTCTCAATTTGTCCAGCACACAAATCGCTGTCCTCTTCTTCACTTACTTCCTCTTCTGCAACACATACATTCTTGTAGTACTCATTGTTTTTCATCAAATACAATGTTGCCTTTTTGACTTTCCTAACATCCACTAAATCTTGCCAGATTTTCTTACTCTTTGTCGGAACCCCATTAACTAAGATAACCAGAGGTTCCTCTTCCACTTTCTCTACTCCAATCGTGTTAATGTTTTTCTTCAAATCTAGAGGCAAATAAACAACTCTTCCCTTTAATCCTCTCTGTAAATCTGATGGAGGCAATTTCCCTGTCTCTGGCTCCATTCGTACAATAGCCTGAAAGGGATGGACACTTTGAATCAAAATAGATTCATAAGTATTTAAATCCTTCAATTCAGAAGGAATGTCAACCAATTCCAGATTATTATGAACCGCTCTGGCAGGCATCCGGTTTTCATTTAATTTGTTACAACAATAAGTACACACACGTTGATCCGATCCCAAATCAAAACAATTTTCTACCATCAAGTATGTTGCGAAATCCTTCCATTCACTATTATTTTCCCTTTCACTTTTTGCATATAAATCCACTAACTTAGTCTGATTCTTATAATAAGTGCGTCGACAACACACACAAGTGAAATTAGGCCTCTAACTTGATTTCACCTGAAACGTGGCAATTTCCTTCTGAAAATTATCTGTACTGGAAATCTGTACACTCTCTTCCACATTACCTTCTTCTTCTGGGTCAATTTCAACATTCTCCTCTTTACTTGCAAAGTAACAAAACTCAATTTCTTCACAAATATTCTTCACATCTACTTCAGTACCATGCAAAAGAGCACTGCTTAATTGTTTAAGCTTAATTGCTGGACTCTTAGCAAAATACAACATTCTCACTAATTTCCTCACTTTATTATGATGGACTGCTAGCATCCTGAAATGATGAAAAACACTCTGGCATACTCTCCTGGAAAGACAAGCCAGTGAATGACCATGTAAACCTGTCACTTCTCTCACTTTGCATGGATCTAATTCCTGCAACAACTTCATTTTCTGTTTTAAACTTTTCTTATTAAATGTCCGTACAAAATCACAAAGCAAATTGATGGAATCCTGTCGCACACTGAAAAAACTACTACACTTCCAGGTGTACACTGGACCCTTAGCACGTCTCCCTAAAACTTCATCACCTAACACCTCTTCTGCCTCTGTTGACACAAGTTTTTCTTTTTCAACTGGACAACCGTCTTTCACCTCATATGCTCGACCACTGGTGTCAACTGCATGCACCAAATCATTGTCCTGGAAGTAACTCTCCTCATTGAAAAATGCCTCACAACTTGAACTATGCATCCATTCTCCTGAAAATACTTCACAAACATTTGTATGATTAACTATTCTATTCCATCTACTATTTGTTTTGAATTCATAAATTGCCTTGTTTAGTTTCCTAATTCTATTGATTACCAAAATAAATAACTTTCGCTTCATTTCCAAAGCCTGATCAATAATTTTCTCAACATTTTTCTTTTTCTTATAAAAAGCCAGTTTCTGTTGACCTTTCTTTACATTTTTCATCAAATTTACAATTATCCTGTTGCGGAACATTCGTCTACGAATGTCCCTAAATTGATTGTGCCTTCTACCGGCACTCACAGAGTTTTCTCCTGCTCTACCACTAACTTTATTAAGGGGCCTTTCCTTCCTGTTTAAATTGACTCTCTTCTTCTGGACTAAAACATGTTCTGTAGTGATACATTTTTTTCTGGAAATGTTTCTTAGGAAAGATTTCGTTGTCTTACCCGGAGCTTTTTTTGTGACTTGACGAGTTTTTATTGTAGAGGACTGCTGCAAGCATGTACTAAGCTGCTGTGTTTGACGTTTTGTAGCCTTTCTCCTCCTTTGCCTTGAAGGCATTTTTTAATTTTGAAATGATCTGCAGTTGAATCTGTGGTAAAATATAATAAAAAATGTTATTAACCACTATTACCAAACAGTAAATCAATAACAGTCGTCAAAAAATTAACACACTAGTTGTCAATTCTACATACAATGATTTTTAGTGCATTGACAAATTTAAAACTCACAAATAGTAGCAAAGAAATGGAATGCTTCTACATTTGACCTGTGCTCTTTTATATGTGAATCTGAACTAATTTTATTAGCATATTTCACTATTTTATTAAAGACACTTCACACAAGCTGTTTTTGAAGTTGTATTTAAATTTAAATAAAACGGTTAACATGGTTAATTTTCATTTCCAGTAACTTAAATTTATTTTTAAAAGTCTTTATAGTTCAGTAGACTCGAGCAGGTCAGCTGCCCACCCTATGTCATACAATTCTGACAAATCGGCATCCTCATCATATTCTTCATCATCCACAGGATATAAATCATCCAAGGGATCTACTTCCACTGACGTTTCAATGACAAGTTCAATGATAAGATCGAGATCAACAGATTGCTCATTATCACTCATGGTTGATGTTGTTGTTATCTTTAAAGAAAGAGAACAACAATGAGATGTTGCAGAGTAAGAGACAAATCTCAGAGACTATAGTAGTAAAATTGTTTAACAAGAGTAACATTTTGCAGATATTATTTAGCCATGTCCAGCGATGCTGAGGAGGTGAGGCCTATGTCCAAGTTTTCAGTGAACAGGACTCATCTCTTCTTAACCTTGGATAAGCCTCACCGACTCTGTGTCCCCTGCTCATACTTAAATGTAAAGGGGCAGATTTATGTTAACTGGCGCATCCCCAGGGATGCACCAGTTAACGTGCGCCGCTGCTCTGCCACCCATGGTGTGCCGCATTTACAATGCGGAGCACCATGGGGCAAAAACAGCACAGATGCGTCACGCATCTGTGCCGCAAATGCGGCGCATTGCAGGAATCACGTCGCAAGCGCGACATGACTCCTGCAATGCACAGGGGCAAGCCACACATTGCATGGTGCGTCACTCCTTATGCCTGTTTCAAACAGGCGTAAGGATTTGATTCAGCAATGCCATAAAGCTGACTCAGTGAAATCTTGTAAATTTCACTGTGTTAGTTTTACAGGGCTTTCATGCAAGTGAACGCCCACCCTGCAACAAAACGCAGGACTTTACAGCATGACACATCTGCCTAGATGCATCAAGTTGTAAATATGTCGCAACATGGCGCATCTTTTGCGCCGCCGCTGCGTAGCAACGGCGGCGCAAAAGAGGCGCACGCCCATCATGAATCTGCCCCTAACATTTTAAATGATTGGTTCAGGATGCCGATAAAGTGTGGCCTATCCAGAGGTTTGTTTGAGGTGAGGCCTACTCAGGGTTGCAGATGAAATTTAGGCTTGATGAAGAGTACAGAGGAGATAATACATGTGCAGGTCTACCAACGAAGTGAGTCATGTCCACTGCACTCTTGAACAAAGGCCAGACCTCCTCTGTCTCCCTGGACAGGCCTAAACCTCATCTGCACAATGTGATTCGTAATGTTAGGAAACACAGGTGATATAATTGAAAAACGTGCAAATATTTTTGCTCATTTCACAATCACATCACCTGTATTTCCTCAGCTTAGGTATCTTATTGTGCAGATGTAGTCTAGCATATCCAAGAGTACGCAGAAGATGAGGACTGTATGCAACAGAGCAATGTACATTACTCACCTCCTTGACACTTACAGAAGCCTCAGTTTCTCCATGCCTCCTACACAGTTCTAAATGTATATCATTATCATCATAGTGACTATGAAACTCTAGCATTACATATTGTGAAACCTAAATGTCTTAAAGTAACGATTTTTTAACCGACAAACAAGCAAATTATTCTCCCAGATTGATGGTGAGAAGTGATATATTTATTTAAAGAAGCAGACACCTTTTTGTCATTGTCATAAATGTAAAAAGCATTCCTTTTCTTTATGAACCATTTTCATGTCATAATTTGAAAATACAGCACAACTCCTATGTACAAGTACACCCTGTCAGTACTTAAATTTGCCAAGCACACATGCAGGCGTATTTACAAGAGCCTTGCACCACGGAGAAATGACTTAAATTTACCAAGCACTCATGAGGGCTTATTTACAAGGACCTTGCACCACCTTTCAAGTCACTTTTAACATGGGGAAAATGACGTGAATGTAGCTCATAAGCTTTGTAAATTTGCCCCCATGTTGACTATGAAACTCTTGCAGAACATATTGTGAAACCTAAATGACTTCAAGAAACGAGTTTTTAAACCGACAAACAAGCAAATTATTTTCCCATATTCATGGTGGGAAGTGAAATATTCATTTAAAGAAGCAGACACCTTTTTGTCCTTCTCATAAATGTAAAAAGCATTTCTTTTTTTAAAAAAACGATTTTCTGGTCATAATTTGAAAACACAACACAACTCCTATGTACAAGCAAACCCTGTCAGTACTTAAATTTGCCAAGCACACATGGGGGCGTATTTACAAGGACCTTGCACCACGGGGAAATGACTTAAATTTGCAAAGCACTCATGAGGGCATATTTACAAGGACCTTGCACCACCTTTAAAGTCACTTTTAACGTGGGGAAAATGACGTGAATGTGGCTCATAAGCTTTGTAAATTTGCCCCCATGTTGACTATGAAACTCTTGCAGAACATATTGTGAAACCTTAATGACTTCAAGAAACGTGTTTTTAAACCGGCAAACAAGCAAATTATTTTCCCATATTCATGGTGGGAAGTGAAATTTTCATTTAAAGAAGCAGACACCTTTTTGTCCTTCTCATAAATGTAAAAAGCATTTCTTTAAAAAAAAAAAACGATTTTCTGATCATAATTTGAAAACACACCACAGCTCCTATGTACAAGCACACCCTGTCAGTATTTAAATTTGCCAAGCACACATGGGGGCGTATTTACAAGGACCTTGCACCACGGGGAAATGACAAAAATTTGCCAAACACTCATGAGGGCGTATTTACAAGGGCCTTGCACCACCTTTAAAGTCACTTTTAACGTGGGGAAAATGACGTGAATGTGGCTCATAAGCTTTGTAAATTTGCCCCCATGTTGACTATGAAACTCTTGCAGAACATATTGTGAAACTTAAATGACTACAAGTAACGTGTTTTTAAACCGACAAACAAGCAAATTTTTCTCCCATATTCATGGTGGGAAGTGAAATATTCATTTAAAGAAGCAGACACCATTTTGTCCTTCTCATAAATGTAAAAAGCATTTCTTTTTTTAACCAAACGATTTTCTGGTCATAATTTGAAAACACAACACAGCTCCTATGTACAAGCACACCCTGTCAGTACTTAAATTTGCCAAGCACACATGGGGGCGTATTTACAAGGACCTTGCACCACGGGGAAATGACTTAAATTTGCAAAGCACTCATGAGGGCGTATTTACAAGGACCTTGCACCACCTTTAAAGTCACTTTTAACGTGGAGAAAATGACGTGAATGTGGCTCATAAGCTTTGTAAATTTGCCCCCATGTTGACTATGAAACTCTTGCAGAACATATTGTGAAACCTAAATGACTTCAAGAAACGTGTTTTTAAACCGACAAACAAGCAAATTATTCTCCCATATTCATGGTGGGAAATGAAATATTTATTTAAAGAAGCAAACACCATTTTGTCCTTCTCATAAATGTAAAAAGCATTTCTTTTTTTAAAAAAACGATTTTCTGGTCATAATTTGAAAACACAGCACAGCTCTTATGTACAAGCACACTCTGTCAGTACTAATACTTCACATTTTCTCCAATTACAATTTGTCAAAGAAGCAAAATCTTTTTGGAAAATATAATGAATACACTTGACACAAAACAACATTTTAAATGCACAGCTGGCTTCCTTATTTTCTCCATAAACCATACTAGTCTCTATCTAAAGTAAATGAATCTTTTCTCACCTTAGCAAATGCTTTTTGAGTTTGAAAACAGTCTCAGGCACACACCAATTTTTCTTTAGCAGAGCAAAGGGTATGATCGTCTGAGTCTGCAACCAGCAATGGCACAGAAATCCTGTAATTCTTCACACATATCCCTCATGTCAGCCAATCAAAACTCTTCCCTCACTTTTTTTAAATGAACACCCTTCCCCCTCTGCCCTTTCTGCCTTTTTTCCATAGCAACTACCTCCTGAAAGACCTCTCACACAACAATGTTTCAACTGAACTCTGAACTCTCAGTACACCTGCTTATCCAGTGCAATGTTAGTTAAAATGATTTTTTCTTAACCATTCAAATTACATCTTTCAAAGAACTCATCCATGCACCCTAACTCTCTGTTTTCAGCAATCATAATCCACCAATCACTGCTACAGAATCATTAGGACTGAAACTCCACAGTTTTTTTCATAACAAACTCCTACTGTTTCAACTGCCATTTCATTCCCACACTTCATCGGACTGCAGCAGAACATCCTCTCACCATGTTTTCTGTCTGGATTATTGGACATAGTTACATCCACTGGGCTCAAAGGTATGCTGATAATAGAAATTTACACAACCTCAATTTACAAAATGTGGAAATCAACTGGATGGGCCACAGAGGATTAAGTTGTCACCAATTGATACCATTGGTGAAAACCTTTTTGCATTTGCCAAACCCTGACCTGTTAATTGTGCACTGTGGAGGAAATGACTTGGGCACTTTGACTGGGGTAGGTCTGGAAATGCTTTTAAAGGACACCTTTGAGCAATTGATGGCACTTTTTCCTCAAACTGCCTTGGTATATTCAAATATATGCCAAAGACAGAAATGGAGGTGGTCCAACCAATTTTGTCCACAAATTGAGAAATCGTGGAAGCATGTAAATAAGTCTGTTTCAGCTTACATGAGAGACCATGGAATGGGCTCCATCTACAACAATAACTTGCGTTACTACATGCAAGATATCTACAGAGGAGATGGAGTTCACTTCTCAGATGAGGGGAACAGAATTTTCATCCTGAATTTAAGACTATGTATTGGTACCTACTTATAAGTACCTAGAACTTACACAGAACCCAAAAGCTCTTTTCAGAGCTACCTTAACTATGATTACTCTTTAAAAATTTCAAATGTACCTTTTTTCACTAATTTTCACTTTTGTTCGCTTCCCGGTTCGCTACCCGGTTCGCGTACCGGCAGCTAACCTCGCGAAAAATTCAATTTTGTTTTTCTTTTTCGACATAGATGAGCCTCCTCAGCCACCCTTAGAAAACCTAGGGGGTCAGGATACGTCTCCCGTGCCCCCTTATACCCATTTCCCACATTGTTTTCCCTCCATCTTGTGAATAAATTCGACCGAAACACAAGATGGCGGACTCCCGTTACGCTACCGGTTAGCTACCCCGTTCGCGTACCGGGTAGCGCCCCCTTTTTTCTCGGCCCCCCCTTGACGAAACCCCCCCAAATTTTCAGTGGCTGCTCAGAAACAAAATGTTCCATTTTCCTGAAAATTTCAGCCAATTCCGTCCTCAAACGCCAAAGTTATTCGACATAGACGTTTCAAAAATCCCATAGGAAAAAAATCCTAACTATATATACCTACTGGCGAACGCCAGTAGGTAATATATATGTATATATGTATATGTATATATATATATATATATATATATATATATATATATATATATATATATATATATATGTATATATATATATATATACATATATATATATATATTACTATTAGTTATAGTTAGGACCTAGTTTCCATAGGAAATCCGCAACATTCTATTGGGAATAACTTTGGCGCCGGTGGACGCATCTTCGCGAATTTCTCAAAGAAGATGGCCCGCTCCGCCTCTGAAAGGTTTGAGGGGATTCGTCAAGTGGGGGCTGAGAAAAAAGGGGGTCCCAAAACGAGTTTTCCCCATGCTATTTTCCAGAGACATAGCTACAGCCCGAACGGCTGAACAGAATTACAAGAAATTTGGCAAAATGGTAGAATCTGATTCGCAGATCACGCTTTTGCTCAAATGGTGTAAATCGATCCAGTAGTTCCTGAGAAAATCAAATGAAAAAAATATATATATATATATCTATAAGCATGCACCGTATGCGCACCCGTGCGCGCATGGTGCGCAAATCGGGTGTGTGCGAGCGGAATTCTGATTTGCTGTTAGAGGTCTGTCAACATTCCAATTGGTCGAAATCAGGAAGTGTTGGCCGCCATTTTGTGTCCGAGGCAGAAGAGAGCCAAAAACAAAAGTGGAAAACGTAAAAAGGGGGCAGGGTAGAGACTCCCTGACCCCCTAGGTCTTCTCTGAGGGTCACATTTTTTTAAATCGTGGGTTGCGCGCACGTTGCACGCACCCCCGGAGGCAGAAGAGAGCTCAAAACAAAAGTGGAGAACGTGAAAAGGGGGTAGGGTAGAGACTCCCTGACCCCCTAGGACTTCTCAGGCCACGCTCTAGCATTCTTTGCCTTTAGATACTGGCTTTCCCTGGCATTGTATTTATATTATTAAATCTAAGAGTTAATCAATACCCATAAAGTCTTTGTTGTCTGACTCTGTTGTGAGGTGTCAAGCCCAAGTGGGCTACACATTAAAACACAGATACTTTCGCTCTTTAACGTCTCTTCAGACAACACATAGGCAGCATCGTCTGTAAAAAACAAAAAATATAATACGTGAATTTCTAAGTCATATATAACTAAACTAACACCATCCACAGTGACATTAAAATAACAAGCAGCTCCCTGAGGCAAAGGACTGAATAGTATGTATAAAATATGTACAGTCTACAAAGAACTATCTTGATCTCTCTTCATAATTACCTATTTACACATCAATCAGCAACATAAGCAACATCAAAAGCAAACATTTTTCACAGACTACTCACATTCCTTACTTATATCAATTTAAACTAAATGTACAGACAGCTCTTAGTCACAATTGTGCCCTACCGAGACTAGCGTTCTATATTGTACAATCAATTTAGACTCCAGACGACACAGATTCTGCACTCTATTTCCTCCCCTTACATTTATTTTGGCTGTATCCAACACACAAAAGCTTAACAAATTGGTGTTTTGACTATGGAGACTCTGGCAATGTCATGCTATTGGATACTGCTTATCTCCGTTTTTAATAGCACAAAGATGTTCAAGTATCCTTTTCTTCGCCTTGTGTATTGTGCTGCCTACATAGACTTTCTAGCAATGACAAAACAGGGCCTAAACAGCAAATTCAGTGTTGCATGAAGTGTGTTTCACTATCTGGAAAGGTTGATAATCTGGCAAAAGTCTAACTTCCTTCATGTATTTACTGTTTTTGCAGGCTTTACAATTCCTGCATGTGAAACATCCATGTATTCCTGTTGATTTCACAGTTGATGGCTCTACTGCTCTAAATAAGGTATTTTTTAGAGATCTGGCTCTCTTGAAGGCGATCTGGGGGAAATCTCGTTGCTGTTCACTACATCGGAGTCTGTGTATAAGACTGGCCAAAATGTACTTACTTAAGCTCTTTATAGGACTGTCTGTTGTAGGTTGTAATAAATCTGATTTTATCTTGGATTTTCTCTTTCTTATTCTCTTTCATAGTTAACAGAGAGGCTCTTGTTCTTTTAGCAACTTCAGTGTTGGCCTTGTTAATCATTGATAGCCAGAATCCTCTTTCCAGGAATCTCTTAGTCATAGTATCCTCTTCTGTAATGAAACCTCAGGTGTACTACAATTGCGTTTGGCTCGTAACAGCTCTCCTACTGGTATGCTGTTAATTAATGAGCTTGGATGGCAACTTTGTGCGTGTAACAGACTGTTGCCTGCAGTCGTTTTCCTAAAAAGTGTACTTTTGAGTTTGTTTTTCTGAACTATGAGTCTAAGATCCAAGAACTCAAGCTTTTCCTTGGACCATTGGCTGGTAAACTGAAGATTGTAACTGTTTACATTCAATGAATTAACAAACTCTATGCCTCGCTCTCTGTACCTTCCCTAATACACAGAAAATATCATCTATGTAGCGGACCCACGTTCCCCATATGGAGACCTGACAAGCAAGGAGCAAAACAGGTCCCCATCGATTTACCGAGGGTCTGTTTGTAGATTTTATTGTCAAAGAGAAAGTAGTTTGTGTTAGGGAGGTTGACATCATCTCCAATAACATCTCGATGTGAAAGAGATATGAAATAGATCTTTCATTAAGGAAGTGTCTACATGCTTTCAAAGCTAAATCATGAGGGATGCATGTGTATAAACTCATGACATCAAGTGACAAAAGCAAGTAATTACTTTTCCATTGTAGTTTTTCGAGACACCTTAAGAAATCTCCTGAGTCTTTACCATGAGAGGGGAGTTTCTGCACCAAGGTTTGCAGAAAACGATCTTCATATCTTGAGGTGTTCTCAAGACAACTCCGTCTTGAGGAGACTATAGGTGTTCCCAGGGGATTCTCCTGGTCCTTATGAATTTTGGATAGCAGATATAATGCTGGGAGCTTAGGAAATTTACATTCTAAAAATGTGAACTCTTCTTGTTCAAATAGTCCCTTATCTCTCCACTCTACTAGCTGCCTGTTGAAAATCCTCACTGAATGTTCGTATTCCATTCTATTACTTCTGCTATATTTGTCATTGTCTGAAAGTTGTTTCATCCCTTCATTGATATATTTTTGTCTACAGGGCCACTACGTTCCCGCCTCTGTCCGATTGTTTAATCGCTATTGTGTTTTCATTTTTTAGGTTTTCAATGGCCTTTCTTTGTGCTGGTGTGACATTACTCCACCCCTTACTCTTTTTCAGTTTGGAAATTTTAAATAGTTGTTGTGTAACTCCTTTTTCAAAGATATCAATTGCATCATTCTTAAATTGTGGCAAAAATATTGACTTAGGTTTAAAGTCACTTTTAGCACTCAAATCAAGGGGAACATCTTCATTAATAAAATTTACAAAGGGGTCACTCTCCACATTGTCAACATCTGCTAGGATATTCATAGTGTGGAGCAATTCAACATCAATTATTTTAATACTACGCTGATTTTCTTTCTCTAAATCCACATTATTAGCGGCTTTTGTCGCATATCACTTCTTAATGCATAATTTCCGTGTGAAAAAGAATAAGTCTATATGACTTGCTGTAAAATCAAAGTCATTTGAGGGACAAAAAGTAAGAAAAAAAATAGATAAAAGTTCTACCTCTATTTCGGTAAGTGCTCTCTCTGAGAGGTTGATCACTGTTTTCTTCTTCATTATTTCGCTTTTACTTGGCCCCTTGGGCTTCCTAGTTCTCCTAATGTTGAGATATTCTTCTTTCTTCCGCCTCTGTTTCCTTTTCCATGATTTTGATATCCCCCTTGTCTGTTGCTCCTTTGTCTTCCTTTGGCAACCATATCGACCTCTGTTAAAATACTGTTTTTTTTCTTCTGCCAGATCCGTGATGCTGAAAAAGTCACTGCCACTTGTCACACTTCCTTCTGTTAAATTATCTGTACTGGATTGGTCTTCAGCATTACTCATTTGTACTGTGGGATTCATTGTTCCCCCCATTGATACGGTTGTTGTGCCCCTCAGCCGGTCATACTTCTTTGCTTGAGGATGCACAGGATAGCCAAGGAGATACATCAGTTTGGCTACAGGCTATGCAGAAAAGATCCGTCTGTTCTGCTGGTAAGCACCTTAGGCTCACTTACCAAGGTCCAGAACTGGGGTGGCAGAACTTGAGAGGGTAGACTCACAGATGGCAGAGTCCATGTGTAGATACACGGTGGCTACTCAGTAGTGCCTTTGAAGCAGGGAGAACTTCAAAGATAAGACTTTGAAGTACACAGATGTCCTGCCCTGTCAGCCCTTGCTCCAGACTAAATACACAGAATTAGGCAGTCCTTTGTGTGGGGACAGGACACAGCTATTTAAGTGTAAGTGAGGATGTGTATAGGTCCTCCCTCCCATCATCTCAGGATAGTCCATTCACTCAATCCTAAGCTACCATTGTGTGTGGCTGTCTAGGTGGTATACACAAAACCCAACTTCCAAATACACTCAGTCATGTGACTAGTCTTGTCACCAAATAGCAAAGGCAAGAAGATGTCAACTTTCTAAAAGTGGCATTTCCAGAAAGGTAATTTAAAATATGACTTTACCATACTTTGCATTTTAAATTAGGATTCCAGAGACATAAAACATGACCCAGTTACATATTACCATTTGAAAATTGTGCTTATAAAATGTTATAAGGTAAACCCAATGGTATTCTGTGAAATAGGCCTTGCAGTGGTGTAGAATGAGTTTAAGAGTTTTCACTACCAGGACATGTAAAACGTAAATGTACCTGTCCTGCTTTATTAAATACCCTACACCATGCATTCTGAGCTGCCTAGGGCCTACCATAGGGGTGCCTTATATTTATTAAAAATAAAGGTTTGGCCTGAGAAGAAGTTTAACTTGCCAGGTCAACATGGCAGTTTTAAACCGCACAGACAGACTCTGCCACGGTAGGCCTAAGGCATGTCTAAAGGGCTACTTCAGTGGGAGGAATAATCTGGGATGTAGACCTACTAATAGCATTTCAGTTACAGTTCCTGGGCACATGCAGTGCACTCTACTAGGGACTTATAGTTAAATTGAATATGCTATTTATTGTTACGCCATTAAATCCAAGTCTAGGGAAGTGAGCACTAGCACTTTAGCACTGGTTGGCAGTGGCTTAGCACACAGATTCCTAAACCAAAAAGAAGCAAACATCCAACAGAATTGGAGGCAAGCAGACAAAAAGTTTGGGGAAAGGCACCTTAAACAAGTGAGGTTTACCAAAGCCTTATATGTATTCCATGCCTCTAAGAAAACATTATATTTGTAATTATTTGTTTATATGCAAACCTTCTAATGTGCTACAATAGAAACCAACAAGTAATTAGAGATATCAAGGGTTCTGATTTCATATGAAGACATTTAAGATAAAAGGGTAATTATGCATAGGGAAATGCCTCTGCTTTGCAGAGTAAAGAGAAAACTCTTATGTACTTTAGTGGAATACTCTAAAAAATGTCAACCTAGTTGCTCATCTAAAATGGGGAAGGTGATAAAAAATATATGAGGAAAGTTGTGTTCAAACTCGTAAGAAGAGAAAGATTAAAATCTGTTGCAAATAATTATAGTTTCCTAAAATCCACTCTCACCATCTTCAGAGGTTTTACCATCAACTGCTCCTTTAAACTAAAATATTTTCTGCGTTAAACCATCTCAACTATCACTCCTTGTCTGCTTTACTCTGGATTAAATGTATCCTTACGTCCTAACCAGTAGAGAAGCCCAACTAAGTTTTAATATTCTGACTTGAGAAAGAATTTGTTTGGCCTATCCTGGTTTCTTACAGTCTTGCGGACTGATTTTGAGTTTAGCGGATGGACACAAGAAAGATACCATCCAATTTACCCAAGCTAAGAACCCTATGCCATTGATATTATTTATCTAAAATTACATCAGAGTCTGGAAAACATAAAATATGCATTCTACCAAAGTCTCACACAGGTAACAACTTATTCCCCCATGAACATACTCTCAGTTTAGTTAAGACCATGGACAAGGACACCACTTCACTATCTCTGTACCCATCGTCCTCACATAAGATCCTACTGTCATTAATATACTGTGGAATGACAGGGTTCACCCAGTCATTTACTTGAATCACAAAAAGTGGTTGTGGGTTCTGTAATGACCTCAGGCACTGTTGAAATGTAGGCATCTTTTTGCCCATCTGAATGAACCATTAAGTTAACTTAATTCAAAAAGAGCTAAAAAGTCATTTAAATGCTTTCAGGCTGAAACTCAAAGGAACTGTAGAATATGTTTTATCATCTTCATGGAACAAAGTGATCAGGTCTGTCATAAAATAATGATATAGTTTCCCATTCCACTATACTTCGAGATAACTATGAATCTGAAGATGCTTTTCTCACCATAGTTTGCAAATCCTCAATCTTAGCCTGGAGGGACCACATCTCCCCTTCAACCTTCCTGGTACCATTTTCTTCTATTAGCAAATGTTTATTCAATTTTGTGAGACAGAGCTCAAGCATTGGTAGCCAGGTCTATAATCCTCTACTTACAATTCCAGGACTTTTAGTGAATCATTCTAAATAGAGACCATCTAGAACTTAGCCTCAAGGCCTTCTTTAGCATCCCTTGCTCCAAATCTAGATTTTTCTTATACTTATTTCTCTGGGTGTTTAGCTTGGACTAGACTGCATGTATAGCCACCTAATGGTATTTGGGAGCAATTCCTCGTTCTTAGGGGACATTGGCTTCACAGGCTAAATTTCAACCAAGGTGCTGGGTGGTCTATCTAATGCTCTAAGGACCTCCAGAGGTTCAGCCCACCATTACCCAAACATTCAGCACGGTCAGTGTTTGCTTCTGTGAGGTGGTAGGAGCCATGGGGTATCAATTATTTTCTATCACTCCCACAAGTTGGCCTATATAAGTCAAGTCAACCCGTCAATGCTAAATTTGCTGTAGCTTTAGCTCAAATATGGCTCCTCCTAGACATTTGGAGATCCATTCACACTCTTGACCACAGCTATGTTATCCTTGGGCTTGATCTCACTGGTTTAGAGCTGGAAAGATATACAGGTTAAATTCATAGGAGGCAAGTGGCCTACCATTCTGCCAGTTCAGCAGGGGCTCTGGTTTCTCATGGTGACACGTAGCTACAATGGCAGCTTACATCTTGCTCGAAGTAAGCCTCCTCTTCTATTGCTGTGGAACCACTTCAATACCTTGAGTATGTCACTATTACCAAGGAGGCAGAAAAATAATACTTGACCCTTTCCTGAGGCCAGAAGCAACATCCTCGAGAAAAGAGCTACCCATTGATCTATTACATACAGTGCCCTACTACTCGCGCCTCACTGGTCTGCAGACACCACCAACAGTTGCTCACAACTAAGTAGGTAGTGGGAAAGAGAGGAGCCTAGAAGAGAACACTCTCATGGTGCCTCCATCTTCCACCTCAAACTCCGCTGAATGCAGATGAGCTCTTCTTCGAGACAGAAGTCTTTCCTAAATGTAAAATAATTACATCACTAGGAGAGGAGTTAGGAAAGGAAAATAATAAAATACCCCACTATTTGAATATATTACATGAAATCAGCAATGACATGATTGCTTTGCCATCTAGGTAACTTGCTGGACATGCAACAAAAGCTGTTAAATGCCTCTTAACCAGAGGAACCATCTCCCTCTCTCCTGCAGCTGCCTTACTGGCACTGTGAAATGCTTATAAAGAACAGGCAGTTGGTTTAGTGTCAAGGGAGAGATATTGCTCTCAAGAGCAACTACTTAATTTCGGTTGTGTGAGAGATCGCCTGTGTTAGTTACTTAAACATAAGTGAATTCTCACACGCATTTGATAACATCATCAAGAGTATAAATAGGGATTTAGGGCATATTAATTCCAGCTACGAATTGGGAGATGGGTGTGCTCTCATGGTATCCTTACCTTTTCTTTTTAGAACGATTAAATAGAAACTTGGAAGAGAATGTAAGTGATAGGCATTTGCGTTAGCTGCTGAGTTAACACAAATGAGAATTCTCATTCTTCCTGCATTACTTATTGCTTGGACGGCCCTATGTCAAGGCTAGCTAAGATCCTTCTTTCAGACTTCAATACCAGGTGGACCCTTGATCTGCTATGGTGTCTGCATCCTTCTGGGGAGGCCTGCTTCCTCAGCTGTGAAGTGAATAGAAGCTGGAACATCCGAGAGAACGGGTGATGGAAGACAGCAAGGTCTTTGGGATCATTTCTTCAGCTTGTGGTAACCCAACCAGAGCTGTATCTATAAAGACTGTTGTTATCTTGGAATCCGTCCAAATGATTTACCAGAAACCTGTAGGTTAGTATTTCTACTACCCGTCACAAGGCAGTTTGTTTACAACCAGAAGGAAACCTTTGCGTCGATCCACTAAAAAGGCACCCTGCAGCTCACAACCAAAAAATGCCTCAGCCTTGCTTTTAGTATAGTTTATTGATCCTTATTCAACCCTCAGAACTTTTGGACCCACCACAACTGGTACCAGGTCAGAAGAATACATCTTTGAATGATATGAGGGAACTTTGTCTTAGCTGTTGGAATGTTACCATTACTTTGCTTTAATTTGTATGTCAGTATTCCATTGTTTACATTTTGTTTGGCAAAAATATTTTGGCCTATAGAGCGTTTTTTCAAGCTATCACTCCATCTATGTTTAATTACAATCAGACAATAACTTTGTAAACAATATTTAACACACAATATTTGTGTTGATTATATTTAGGCAATAATTTGCTGGCACATTACCCTCCCATTGAAATCCCTTTCTCCATTGGCTCCAAAAGTATAACTTTTTTTCTGTAATACCTTTTAAAACAATATTAGATGTGCTACATTTTTTAGATATATTCATTATTCATTTGAACTTTTTTTAGTGTAGCCATTTTGGATTTGTAAATCCATATCTTTCTTGACCGTGTTAACCACATTCTGCATAACTAGCTATCTTTCGTGGTATTCAGCCACGGCCGGCGGTGGGAGTACCGGCCGGGCGGTGACGTGGAAAGGGGGGACGGGCAGGGTGGGGGGTAGTAATGTATGGATTACGGAAGTAAACATATAAATTAATAAAACGAATTTCGCTGCCTGCACCGCATCACCAAATGCGATGCAGTGCGTGCAACGAAATTTGTTTTATTTATTTATATGTTTACTTACCTGTTAAAGTTCGTAATCCATACATTACTACCCCCCACCCTATCCCTCCCCCTCCCCACGTCACCGCCCTGCCGGTACTCCCACCACCGGCCGCGGCTGGTGGTATTAACCTTTCTGCCAAGGCCATGACACCATATGTGAGCAAATGGTACTCTCAGGCAAACAACCATTTACACCTCTGTGTCGTTCATTTAAGCTTTATTGTGGGATGTCATTCACAGTTCACGTTTAAAATATAGCATAGATTCCCGCATATCAATTCCGGTAAATTCCCTACAGAAGAAGGGGCATATTTACAAAGAGGTCACGCAATGCAGCACAGTAAGTGTAGTTAGTGACCTGAATTGTGAAGCAGGAAAGGACAGATCTGTGCCATATCTGCTTAGTACTGGTACAATTCTGCTCTATCCCCCACTTGTGGCTGCCATGCACCAATGAAGGCACCTTTGTGCCATAGTGCAAGGGTTTTTGTGTTGTACTCAGCTTAGTTTTTGTGCAGGAAGGTGGCTCCCTTAATATACAAAAACCATGGCGTAAGGCATTTTCCTCTTTGTAGGTGTGCTGCAGAATGCAGCAGACATGCAAAGAGGAACATTCACGAAGAAATGAAAGCTTTTCTTTGGGCACAAACCATGTGTAGAAATCTTGTAATTAGCGATTTTCCATCAAACCCATGGGTGGTTGCATGGGAACGCTCATACACCAGACATGGAGCATCTACTTGATACAAAGTAACACCAGGCAGTGCACAGCCATAAATCTTAATTTGCATTGGTTTGTAAATCCCAGCAGAAAACTGGGTGTGGTTGTTTTAAAAAAGTAATGCATACCCTATGCAAATTCATTGTAAATCAGGGCCAAACTTTTAACTAATGTGCTAAAGCACATGCAAAAAACACTAGAGCTAATTCACAAACACATGAGTTTGTCAAGCACTCCTGTAGTATCACATCACATATATGTGAATCTGCCTTGTTAGTGTTTTCATTGCTCTCTAAAACACGTCTTACCCAGCCCCCCTCCCGAATCCTCCATCCCTCCTTTCGTTCCTTGCTTCATTCTTTTTCTTTCTTCCTTCTCTTCAATTCACTTCCCCCCTTCCAAGGACCCAACAAAAAGTAGAAATAATGACCACAAAGTACGACAGACACCCATCTCTCCTTTACTGTTGCAGATAGTTCACGTTTATCTCGTTCTCTTTGCTCCAGCGAGTAAT
Source organism: Lissotriton helveticus (assembly GCF_964261635.1). Classification (NCBI taxonomy): domain Eukaryota; kingdom Metazoa; phylum Chordata; class Amphibia; order Caudata; family Salamandridae; genus Lissotriton; species Lissotriton helveticus. The sequence goes on along the minus strand of NC_136059.1, from coordinate 219,239,291 downwards.
TATTTATTTCTTCTTTTTTCAGCAATAAAATTCTGAACGGTGTAGTAGTTTATTGACTAAATGAATACAGAAAACTGCATCCCCGTCATTGATCCTGTCAGTTTTAATTAACAAAAAATTAGCAGCCCTGTGCAGACCGCTCCAACTGGAGGCTTCTCATGGTCCCCTCCGATGCCAGCAGATGGAGCAGAGTCAACCTGAAAAGAGAAAGGGTTTTCTGTTGGCATTTTTGCCCTTCTATCTTTCTTGCTTCCTCCCCTCCTCTTGTCTTGCCAGAGATGCAATGCCATTCCCCACATAATGAAAACCTGAGCGATATTAATGCACGGGAAGTTTTATATTTGGAGGAGGACCAGCAGATGACTTCTGCCTATTGGCCCTGATGACAGACATTGGGATGTCACTTTCTCTATAATGAAATTTCACCTCTGCAGAGGTTTTGATTATCAAACATGCTATCTTCCAAGTGAAATGTGATTTTTTTTTTTGCAAATAGCTTTCATAAGTTCTGAGTTCCAGGAAAATGAATGAGCCCATTTCGGTCTGAGATGTGTTTCTGTTCTCAATCCTGATCCTACCTGCTGACTGTAAGTCTGAACTCAGATGCCTTCTTACCCTACGCAGTTAATAAACAAAATAAAATATAAGACATCTTTGTTATATACAGTTTGTACTGTGATACAATCTAATGCTTTTTAGAAAGCCTTTTAATTCTTGACCAATATAAAAACTCACTATGGGGCTCTCTTGAATGGGTAGTTCTGCAGGTTAGGTTCACAGTAGATATGCAAAAACATGTTTTTACATGTGTAATAAAGTCACTTTTAACATTGTTTTACATTCTTAAAAAATTAACTAGAATTTAAGATGATATCATCATGGTGTGATGTTATCTGGCAGTAAATCTTTGCTCAGGGGCAGATGGTGGGCATTCTAGGGTGGACATGACATGCGTAGATTCTGCTGATCCACAAACATGGAAGGCAAAAGTGACTCCTGGAAAGTTACTTCTATCAAGGGAGGCGTAAACCTGTTTCTAGGGCTGATATGGACAGGGAACATCTACAAGTGAAGTGGAGAAGTGTGGCTCACTGATTAGAAGCGGCAGACCCTGAAGCAGAGGTCAGGCCCGGGACCAGGGTTCAATTCCCGACGCGGCAGGGTCTTGGGCTCAATGTCTGCGGTGCCTACTCTAATCATGAGTCCCACTCTGCAACTCTGGGCAATAGCTTGCTGAATCTCCCCAACAGCGCGGGGATACCTGGCTTCACCTTGGAGGTGCCCAGTAAGGGGGCATCTCACAGGGAAAGCCAGGAAGGGTTCTACAGTGCCAGGATGCCCTGCGATGGGGCGGCAGTATATTTACATTTACAATAGTGATAGGGGCACAACAGAAGGTGTTTCTCCATGGGGCAGAAGGCATCCATCTTTGGTTAAGCAAACGCATCTTACACTTGTATAGCTGTAATATCCACGGGCAGCCGTTTCAGGATCCATGTTGCCCTTTTTTATTTGAAACACTGCCCTTGCCACGTCTGGCTTCAGAAGTCACAGTCTCAGTAGGCAACAGGTCTTGACGCTGTTTTTAATTCATGTAGCCTTTTCTCCTAGGCTTACTCCTAGCCCCATTGCAGCAAACAAGAGGTTCTTTGGAGGTCAAGTTTAAAATAAGAAACACTTTTTCTGTTTAAATTCTTTCTTATTTCAGATTTGTTTTTGATAATATCTGTTCTTTTATTAGCAGTTTTTGGAGGATTTCAGAAAGCCACAAAGAGCATCAATAGAAAGAGGTTTGTTCCCTCACTAGTTTTGAAGCATTACTGGCTTGCAGTGGGCCTATGCACGATTTGTCTATGAAAAACTGATTCTGGCTACCTTTTCTGATTTAAAGGACCCATTGATGGAAGGTGGTTGATTAGTAGGTGTAGGTAGGTACCTATCACTAGTAATAAGGCCACACTCACAATATACATTCCAACCAATGTCTCAACAATTATTCCCTTGTTCAACCCTTGGTAGCTGGCTGCGAGCAGGCAGGTTTAATTTAAGAGACGTGTGTGTAAAGCATTTAAAAACACCAATACATTAAATTTGTAAGACAAAATGCACAATAAAATTCCAACACCAATGGGAAAAATTCCAACACCAATAGGAAAAATGTGTCCGATTAAAATGACACCAAAACGAAAAACACCCAATGTAGGGAAACAGAGTTATTGTCTGATATTGACTGATTTCAAGCACCCCCTTGTGATGCAAGTATAGCTTAGCACTGTTATGGATATGTAAATAGCCCTGCCGCCCGGTGGATGAAGATAGAACAACACTTATACATTGTGCATAAAAAGGCCTTGTACATGGTGTTTGAGGCATTGTGATAATATTGTGTGAAGCTAGTTGTGTAAACAGAAGAAGTTTCCGAGAAATGAAACCAACATTGTCACGCACGCCAATATGTGCAAAGGGTCACAGCAGAAATGTCATTGTGCAAAATTAGGACAATGTAAGAAAATAGGCAGCTTTGTTAATTGGGCTTAACCTGGGCACATAACAATTTGTGAATACTAAATATGTTCTAGTGCTTAAAAGACAAAAGCACCAACTTGGAATATCTGATCACGCTAGACCAGGACAAAGTCAAAGTTTCAGGCCGTCCGCAATGGAGCACATGTCAGATTCAATGAGAGGCAGTGCCCAGTTATGTTTTTATCTTCTGGCTTAAGCCCTTATTCTGAGTTTGGCAGTCCAAAGAGCCTGCGGAACCCATGCTGGCGGTTCGCGGGCTGCCAGGCTGGCAGTCCGCCCGCCGCATTAGGACTGTGGTGGTTGGAACGCCACAGGAGCGCTGCTGCCTCCAGGTATCCAGGATCCCTGGCAGTGTTGCAGCAGTCTGCGTGCCCTAAAATGCTGGAGGCGCCGCTGCAGGACAGCAAAGAATATTATGGATTAGGAGTTTTCTCACCACCACACTTTTCATGGCGGTGCAATTGTCATTAAAAGTGTGGCTGTGAGGAAATATTAGGGGCCCTACAGGACTCCCTGTTGCCTCTGTGCCACAGGGTGGATGCAGAGGGGCACGTTCTGTGCCCCTCTGTTTGCATGCATCCCTAGTTCCTGCGGGCATGGATTTGACTGTGCATGCCCTGCAGGAACTGCCTTTGATGCTACCATTGGGGTGCCTTTTACAAAGGCACCGCAGTGGGACCGCTAAAGAATCGCCTGCCAGAGTATCAATTTATTGTACTCTGGCGGGTAGACATTAATGGCTTTAGGAATCTTGGACCGGGGTGGCAGCATGGTGGCCCCACTTTGAGACTGCCAAAGTCATAATAAGGTCCTTAGTCACTTTTTTGGAGCTTTGTCTATCGACGTCGAGCGGGTCTCCTCGGCAGGCCGGGTTTGAGTTCAATGACAGTTGCTTGAATCAGCCGGATATGTCAATCAATCCCTGGAATTCTCGTTGATGATTAAATGCTCAGGAGCTTCAGAGGGTCAAACCTGAATTTCAGGCCGGGTCGCGGATCAACATCGCCCGCTTGATTCTCGACAGCTGGTCAGTCAACTTATGGGCCTTTTTGGTCAAAATGATGAAAATGATCGCAAATATCTGAAGATGCCTCCAGAAGGTCCTTTTCAGTTCTTGAGTCCACAACACCATAAAAGTTCTGGAAGCTCCGAGTTGGTCTTTAGGGATTTGGGACTACAGTTCCCACAATGCACCTTGCCAACTCCTTTAAAGCCCAACTAAAGGTGGTCTGCTGCTTTCTTCTTGGCGGAGATGATGCAGATGGAGCTCTTTTAACCTGATGCTTTCAGGGACTCCACTCCTTAAACTTTTAGTGCCCGTCAAATTCCTTCTTTTGCTGTAATTCCGAGGTGTGCAGCAGGTGCAGTCATTCAGTGTGCAGTCCTCCTGGTGCAGGCCAGGGGTTCCAGCAGGACAGCCCTTCTTCTTTGTGTCTCTTCAGGCAGGGATCTGAGTTGCTGGGAGGCTCTTCCATATGTACTTGTGCTTCTGGGGTGACAAGCAGAAGGGCAGCCCTGACCAATGGGGTACAGGGGGCCACACTCAGGCATAACAACTTCTTTCAAAGCCTAGCGTATTTTGATCCCAGAAAGCATTGTTTGTCAAAATCCCAAATTAGGAAAGTCTCTTCTGGGGTTTAAGGTCTGGCTGACCCAACCTATAGCTGTGGCTAACGTTTCCCAATACTCCCCTTCCAGCACACCTGCTAATTCAACAACAGGGGATCCCATCTGGTGGGGGGCAGGAACTGGGGTGGGCCTGGGTCTTGCCCTAAGTGTCTTTTCTGCATGAAAGACCAGTTTGATACCCCACCTCCGTCCTGCCTTTTGCTCTGCAGCCTTCAGATCTCCTTCCACCAGATGGCTCTTTCTTTCCTCTCAGGCCTCTTCACACTTCATTAGAGTAGCTTCTATCAGCCTGTCAAAGGCTGGCTAATCAGGGGAGGCAATGCTAGAGCTGGATTCCGGCACCTCAGAAACTTCTTTTCTGTCATAGTTATAATAAACCTAACCTTGGTAAGTTGTCGGATGTATTCTAACTATTATTTAGACACTTTGAAGTATCATTTTAGCTTGCTCCGGTCAATAGTTAGACTTCATTAAAGTTTGCATTGAGAAATCTGACACTTGCATTGAGGAAGCTGCAGCTGCCTCTCGCGTGGCAGAAAGAGGCAGTGCCCTCTGGTAAAACACATAGTGCAGTTCACTGTGAGTTTACAGCACAAGACAAACTCCCAGTGCTAAAAATCAGGGCGAGAGTTGTCTAGTTTTATGGGCACTTTGCAGAGTTCCACGGAGCAGGACTCCACCCGGGCCTGGTAATTACACCTAATTACCAGATACCTTTTAAATAGAGCACTGGCCCTTAGCCTGGTTAGCAGAGCCCAGGGCACAATCAAAGTCAGTAACCACTAGTATCAGTCATAAAATGGGGGTGATCAGGGCAAAAAGGATGACTTTCCCACACTCAGTTATTAAATGAAGCTTCAATTCAAGATTCTTGGACCAGCATACTGCCTGTCAGCTTCGGAGAATGGTAGGTTTTCAAGCTGGCATAACGTTCTCTTTTAGAAGCCCTTTTCACCGATTTAATGTTGGTGCGTTGGATTATTATTAAAGTCGCAATGTTGCATTGCAAACGCCGCACTTGGAAACATTAGAATTTTCTTAATGGATGTTGCATTAGTGGAAGTTAGAACCCGATGATCTCGAAGACCCAGTCCCTTCTTTGTCAGTATGCTGGGAAATGATCAAGTAGGGGCCCAGACTTTTATTAGAGAGGATTAAGGGACATTGTCTGAAATTTACTTAGATGGGTCCGTCCTGACTAGGTTCTCTAGAGAGTAGAGTGATAAAGAGGAATTTTATTAAGGAATGAAGCTACAGATATTAGGAATCTTCTTGTGAAAGATTCGGAAAGAGACTCACAGCATGATTCACTGACACATTTCAATGGACAAGAGTGCATATGGCCCATAAAAGATTGAATAATTTTAAAATGTTCTTATATATTGAGATATGTTGGCAAAGCAAGGCATCAAGTCAAAATATCATACTACAGCATTAGTCTAGAATTCAATGTCGATTAATAAATGCACCACTGGTGGAACACTTTATTGAAATGGGCAATAAGCCCGTGGACATTAGTTAGTTGTGTCTGATGTTGCATCTCCTTCTAAGAGGTGTTCCAACATAAGCAAATTGTTTTTTTTTTTAAAATAAATTGCACCTAGAGGTTTAATACCATCAAAAGTGGCTTGATTGCTACTGTCAAGTGCCATATTTCGGCCATTCTATAAAACTCGCTGTGATGTATCATTCTGACTGAACCCATTGAATTATGGAAGTGAAGACCCAGTGGTTTTGACAGCATCAATCTATAGTTATGATTTTTGTTTTCCTGTTTCGTATCTGATCAATCTCCTTTTGCCCATACATTGTTTCACTTATTACAGATTGCTGTATCTGTTTCTTGAGTTTCTTCCACTTGAAATTAAATGACATGCTTTTATGGTTGAATGAGTTAACAATGTTTTACTTCTCCTTTCTATCCACTGCGTTAATTCTCATCTAGCCCTTTATTGAGGTTGTTTTACTCTGAATATTTCCTTGGAGAGCTAGACCTTGCTTTGGTTTTACTTTGTGAGCAATGGCTGTGATGTTTTGATATTTTGGCTAATCATTCTTGATTTGTTTCTATGATATATGTTTCTAGATTCATAAAGCATATTCAATGGCCTAGTCTCTTTATTAACCATGCAGAATGTCCTCGCGTCTGTTATGGGTCACTTTTCTTTCATGGTGTAGAAGCCGAGTGTATTTGTTTTTACATATGACAACTCTACAGTTACTTTATGTGGGATGGATGCTTGTTTTCCATACTGTTTTCACTAATGTTCAAATGAAAGGAGACTGTTCACTGTAATATTACATTTTGGACCTTCTAATTGTATACATTAAATAAGAATGACATCATTGATAATGTTTCTGTGTAAATATAACACACAATACCAAATTAATTACAATATGAGTTGCTGAGAAAATGATGACTGCAATTTTGTCTTACGTAACATGTTTCATATGTCATATGTAAATAATGATTCCTTTTCTTATCCAGACAGGTATCATGTTCTAAAAATGAATCAGATAATTGATTTGCTTAGTACTCTGACTCAGAGGCACTTCAGACTGAAGTTTCTCTGTTGCTAATTGTGGAGTAATATGCAGGGCTTACAGTAGAGAAGATATTACATAGTAACATGCATTTATTTCACTTTTAGCAGCAAAATCCATGATATTTTTTAGGATGGTGGGCCTGATGACTGCCTAGGCAGGATGTAGGCAGGACATTTTAAGAGTGTTTGTCCTGGAGAAGCCTAAACCCAGGATTTAAAATGGACCACAGTGGTTGACTTTATTAATAAGAATGTATTTCTACCAAAATTAATCATTTTTATCAGCATTACAATAATGAAAGACTCGGTGGGAAACATAGGAGTCTAACTATACCATGCAGTGTGCATGCAGCTCTTTGATGACAGTTCATAGCTCATTGCGCTTCATTAGGGTTGCAACTTATGAGTTGCAAGTAACAAAAGGACCTCTTTCACAAAAACAGTAACCTATTGAGCAATGCTCATAAAATACAGTTTGGGGATCTGCATGGTGCATGTTATTTGTGGCTGGCATATTAACCCTCTGTACTCCTTTATCATGAGTGGAAGCTGCCACCAGACAACAGATCTCTCTCCAGCAGGAATATTAATCACCAGAGTTATCTTGACATTTTTTATATTGCTTGAAAATTGCAGGACAGACAAGGAACTCTGCAGCAGGTGCTTTTTAATTCAGTTGTATTTCTAAACACGTCTCCCCTCAACACCCCCCCCCCCCCCGCCACGGGTGGTCAGCGCAAAGTGCTGTTGCACCAGTAGCACCGACTTCTGGTATTACTCAGAATCAACAGCATATCTGGATCACTGTCTTTTTGACGTCCTCCAAGCTCAGTTTTTAGGTTGAGCATTCGAGATCTCTTGTATACACTTTAGTATAACTATAACCAACTGAACTGGGGGTCTGATATGCAATGCCAACAAGTGCCTCAAACTTCTACAAAAAAATAAGCAGAAACTAGAAAAGCAAAGAAACAGGAGTGTAGTGAAAAGAAGAAAATCATTGAGCAGAGCTTGGATTCCATTGTGCTCAATCTTATTATCTGGTTATCCACCCATATGGATGATGTGTCTCTTGATCATAGAGACTAACTTCCAAAAAGGGGATAGGAATCCAAGCTCTGCTCAATGATTTTCTTCTTTTCACTACACTGTTTCTTTGATTTTCTACTTTCTACTTACTTTTTTGTAGAAGTTTGAGGCACTTGGTGGCATTGCATATATCAGACCCCCAGTTCAGTTGCTTATTGTTATTGTGTAGATTGGGGATTGGAACTGTGTCAGGTTGTTAAAATATCCCTTTGACCCTATCTCTCTCTGTTGTGTTTTTTTATACTTTAGTATATACTTATATACCTTAGTATATACTTTTATGTGTATGTACTTTTTGGTCTCTGGAGATCAGCCCTAGTACTTGTCTGCTTCCGCTTAGGGACTCATTTTTTCTATTCAACTGCCTCTATCTTGATAGAAAAACAATCAGCAAAGGACAGTAAAATTACAGAATCACTTTAGCATTACCCCCAGGTCCCTCCTGACCTCGTCCCATTCCTTAAAATAAGGAGATGACCATCTCCACTACAGAAAAAAGAAAAGGAGCATGCTGGGATACCCTACCTGCTCCCTCCCACTGGGAGTACATAAGCGGTACCAACCCAGCATGCAGCCTGTTCTTTTTTCTGTCTTCCGACAGATTGGATGGAGTTTTGCTGTTCTCTTACCTGCAGTGGCTTCAGGGTCTTTTAGTGGGTCTGCTGGGCTGTCCTCACCGTCCCTGAAGTCCTCCTCTCTGTGGGACGCGTCGGGCTGCTGGGCTTCTCGACGTCCTGCTCCGCGGTCTTCTGGCCTGCCGGGCTTGCCGGGAGCCGCGTTGGATGCCGCCCGGCCCTTTGCGGATGGGGCGCTGGTTCTCCCGGTTCTCTTCCGGGTTGCTTTGCGCGTCTCCCTGGGGCTTGGCCGGTGATGGGAGACGCGCTGCTGCTGGAGTGTTGCTGGTTCCTGGGGGGCTCTGCCGGGCTTTGTTCCTCGGTTTTCCGGCCTCCTTACCTTTGCCTCCTTTCTTTGTACCCTGCGGTGTGGCACGGTTACAACGAATTTTTTACAACGCACTACCATTACATCGCAACTTTTACCACGCAAACCATTACAACGCATTGCGCTGGGGGGCGCTCTAGGATAGGGAATAGGTTAATTTACTATCCAATAACCTTCCCTAGTGTCCACGGGGACTGGAGTTGGAATAGTAAATTAAACTATTCACTATCCAGCACCCCAAAGCGCTATGCGTTGTAATGGTATGCGTGGTAAAAACCGCGTTGTAAAGGCATGCGATGTAAAAGCATGCGTTGTAGTGACACCAATCCGTACCCTGCACATGTTTCTCCACGTGGCCGTTTGCGGGACTTGCTTGGTGGGGTCCCTGCCATGCTGCTTTCCCCTGGATTACCACTTGCCGACATCGTGGCCATGCCGGCGGATTCCTTTCCTGTGTGTCTGGTGACTCTTGGTTCACTGGCCGGGGAGCTTGACACATGTTGTGTCTCCGGCTGGTTGCTGGTCCGCCTGCTGGTCTTCGGGGTCCTGTTGGTTTCTCTCCTCAGCCGGTGTGGGTGAGTCCCGAGCCAGGGGCTGGAGTGCAATGGACTGGATGTGCTCGGACGTTCCTTGCTTGGGACTGTTGATCTGACACGAGGCTCGCATGTTCTGGCGTTGCTGGATTCGTGTTCCTGGCTGTGCCTGCTGCCCGCACGTTTCTGGCTGTGTTGGTGCTGCTTGGCCGTGTGGCTGGCTGACTCCCTGGATTCTGGTGGTGCTCTGCCGTGCCACTGTGCTGCGATCCCCTCGTGCTGTGAGGACCTTTGTCCGAGGTGTGGTCTGCTCTGCCTGGCGCTGTTGTCCTGGAGGGTGCCTGGGCGGTCTCTTGGAGGGCGGTGGGCTGTTGGGGCGCTCCTCCTGCCCTTCTGGTGAGTACCGCGTAGCGGTTCCTGTTTTTTTCTTTTTGCTATTCCCGTGTTTCCTGCTGTCTTTCTTTTGCAGGTTCCTCCTGGGCCTGGTCCTGGGCTCCCTCCCTGCGGCCGGTGTGGATCTTGCTGTGGCCTCTGCGGGGGGGGGGGATGGGTCTTCTCTGCCCGGTGCTGGTGTTCTGGTGGGCGCCTGGGCTCTCTGTTGGGAGTAGGGGGGGGTGCTTTTGGGGCCCTCTTCCTTCCCCCCTGGTAAGTTCTGTTTTGGGTACATCCCTGTTTCCTTCCTGTTCCCTGTCCTTCTTTGCGGTGGGGCAGTTGGGCTGTGTCTGGGCGGGTTGGCCTTGATGGGCTTGGTTCCATATCTTGGCATGTTGTCCGTGGCTGTTGCTGGTGGGAGTCGTCCTTTGAGCGTCTCTCTGCCGGTCCTGTCGGTGGGTGCTGTTTTCCTCAGTTTCCTCCACTCGTTTCCATGTGTCTCTTGTCTCCTGTGCTCCCCTTGCTTTTCTGCTGCTGGGGTGCTTGCGGACTTGGTTTGCCTTCCCCGTGCCTCCTCGGCTGGTTGAGTTCTGTTGGTCGAGGCGGTGGGCTGGGGGTGCGTTCTTCTTGCCTCCTGGCTGTCCTTTCTCCTCCTCTGGAGTTTCGGCTTTGGAGTGTCCCTGGGTTCGGGTGGGCCTCCTCCTTTTGGCTCTCTCGGGGGTTCTCCGGCCCTTCTTTCTTGCCGGGGGTTGGGGGGGTCCCCTGTTGCCTGGCCTCCCCTGCTCTGCGGTTGTTCTGCCCCTGGTGGGGTGCGTTTGTGCCCTTGGTGTGGTGTGCATTCCCCCTTTTTTTCTTTTTGGGGTTGGGCTGTTCTGGCTTCCTGCTGACGCCCTGGTCCCCGGTGTTCTTTTCTGTTCCGGGGCCGCTTCTGTTTTCTCCTGTGTGCCTTTGGCTTGCCCCTTGGGTTGGCTTGCCCTTGCGCCGTAGGTTGGACTTTTTCTTCCTGTTCCCCTGGCCTTTGGCTGTTTTGGGGGTTCTGGTTGGGGCCTTGTCGGGCTCCTGTTCTGTCCTTTTCCTGCTGCTGCGGCTCCCTGTTCTTCTGGTTCCGGGGTTCTTGCTGGCTTTCTTTGCTGTTCGCATCTGGCCTGTCCCTCTGGTGCTTGCCGCTGGGTGTGGGTCTTTTGACGCTTGTGCTGTGCTCTGCGGCTGTGTTGGCCTGTGGCTGTGGCTTCTGGTCCTTCTGCTGCCTGGCCGTCCCTGGTGGGGTGTATTCCTGCTGGGCCGTGACTTGCTTTCTGCGGTCTTCTGCCCTTTGGTTCCTGGTGTTCCTCTGGGTTCGGTCCTGGTGCGTGCCTGTCGGGCTCCTGCGGTGTCCGCTGCGGGTTGCTTCTTGCTTCCTCTCAGGTGCTTTGCTTGGGTCCTGCTCTGGCCTTCTGGATTTCGGCAGGTTCCTGTGTCCTCCCTTTGTTTCCTTGTTGGGGGGACTGTTGGGCCCTTCCTCTGTCCTGGTGGCGCCTTGTCCTGGTGCTGGTTGGCTCCGGGCCTGGCTGGTTGTGCTCCTGGTGGGTCCTGTTGTTGTGGGCTTTGCTTCTCGCCTGCTGCCTGGTAGGGTTTGGTTTCCGGTTGTGGTTTCCTTCTGCCCTCTTGTTTCTCTGGGTGTTGAGTTGTGCTTTGCGGCTTTGCTTCGCTGGCCGCTGTTGCCTCCGGTGGTGGCTGGGTCATTGGCTCTGCCTTGGGTGGGAGCTTGTTCTTGGTGTGCCGGGCTCCTGTGCTCCACCCTGTCTGCCGGTCCTGGCTGTGCTGGGCCCTTTTCCCTGCTGATGGGTTTTGGGTGTTGGTCTCCCCGGGAGTGTGGCTCACTGATTAGAGCGGCAGACCCTGATGCAGAGGTCTGGCCTGGGACCAGGGTTCAATTCCCGACGCGGCAGGGTACTGAGCCCAAAAATGTCCACGGACTCGATAATTCTCGCCTCGGTGCCTATTCTAATCATGGGGTCGTACGCTGCAACTCTGGGCAATAGTTGCTTAATCTCCACTACGGCGGCCCACCCGCGGCGGGATGCCTGGCTTTCACCCTGGGGATACCCAGTAGGGGTTATCCCACAGGGAAAAAGCAGGACGGGTTCCCAAAGCAAGCGCCTTGATGCCTTCGGGTGATACGTGCGCTATATAAATTGCAATACATACATACATACATACCCTTGGTTCCTGCCCTTCTGTTGGTTCGTGCTGGGTGGGTCCCTGTCTGGGTGCCGGCCTGCCTGCCTGCCTGTGGTTTTCGCTGTTGGCGCTTCTTGCTCCTTTCGGGTTCTTTTGCCTTCCCCTTGCTCGGGGTGTCTGCCTTCTGGTGGTTTCCCCCCCTGGTTTCCGGGGGGGGGGGTCGGGTTTGTTGTGCCCTTCCTCTGTGCTGGTGGACCTTGGCCTTTTTGGGGGCGTTGGCTCGGGTTTCTTCTTGCCTGCTGCCCTGTTTCCCCTCTTGTGCCCTGCCCTGTTGGCCGTGCCTTTTCGATCCTTGTGGGGTTTGGGTGTCTGCCTCTCCTGGTGTGTGGCCGGGTTTCTGCTTCCCGCCCCTCTCGCTCTGCCTTGGGTTGCGGTTGGCTTTGCTTCGGGTTTGGGGCTTTGGGGGGCCTGGCGTTGGTCCTGTGCTCCCGCGTGGGCTGTTTTCGGCCTGTGCCCTTTGCTCTCTTCTTGGTGTCCCTTCCCGCTCCATTGTTGTGTGGTGCACCTTGGGCTTCTTGGGCTCCTCTCCTTTGCTTTCGGGGCCGGGGTTTTTTTCCCGTGTGCTCTGGGGGTCGGGGCTCTGCCTCTGTTGGTTTTGCCTTTCGGGTCCCTGTTTTGGCTTCCCGTGCGCTTTGCGTTTGGGTCTCTGGTGCGCCTCTTGGCTTGCTTCTGTTGGGCTTTTTGCTTCGGGCCCTTTTTTTGGTCCCTGCTGGGGTCCTTTCCTGGCTGCTCCTTCTCTTGGGCTTTGTCGCGGTCCTGGGTTGGTCTTCGGTCCTTTCTGGGTCCGCTCCCTTCGGTTGGCTGTGGCGCTGGGTCCGTTGTGTGGGCTCTGGGCTTACTTCCTCTGGTTCTCCTTTCTCGGGGAGGTCTGGCTGTGGTTGGCTGTTGTGCCTTTCCTGTGCCCCTTCCTGGTTGGGGGTTCCTTTTTGCCTCTCTTTCTGGGTCCTGGTGGTGCGGTGTTGTGTACCTCCTGGTTGGCTGGCCTGCCTGTTCTTCGGCGGGTTTCTTGTGGTTGGGCTGTGGGCCTTGTTGTTGGCCTTCTGCCTTTGGGGTTTCGCCTTCGGTGGTTCCGTGGTGTCTCCCTTTTTTCCTCCTGGGGGTCGGTTCCTCCTTTCCAGTTCTGGGGTTTTGGTTTCCCTGGTTCCATGTGGGCCTTTGTTCTCTTTCTTGGCTGCGCCCTTGTTTTTGGCCCGGTCTTGGTCGTTTCTGGGGCCCCGGGTTCTTCTCCCGGTTGGTTGGCCTTTTCGGTGCTGCTGCTCTTCGGAGTCTCTACGGGGGTTGGCCTTTGGTTGGTCCGGCCCTGTGGCCTGGTTCCTCTGTGGTTCCCTGTTGCTGCCCTCTTTTTGGTTCTGATGTCCTATTACTTACCGGTAATCTTCATTACTCCTGGTCCCGTTGACCTCGTCCCATTCCTTACTTCCCTCCCTCCCTCCCTTGCGGCCGGCCTTCCTGTTGTTGGCTTGGTGTTATCAGGCTGCATGCTGGGTTGGTACCGCTTATGTACTCCCAGTGGGAGGGAGCAGGTAGGGTATCCCAGCATGCTCCTTTTCTTTTTTCTGTCGTGGAGATGGTCATCTCCTTATTTTAAGGAATGGGATGAGGTCAACGGGACCAGGAGTAATGAAGATTACCGGTAAGTAATAGGACATTCTCTAGATTCCAGTCCATAGAAAGTGTATTCCATAAGCACCCGTAGACAATAATATTTTTTCAAATCGGGCTATACCATTTCCTGTTGAAAGGCAATATTTCTCTCTATGTGTTCCCATACCTGGTTTGTCACGCAGGTTGGTGCTTACTTTCTCTCCATATTAAAGAACAGTAAATGTTTCAGCACCCATGCTAATGTGCTGCGTAGCTAAATACATATACGACCCAAAGGCGAATCCGATTGCATTGCAAATGCTATTTTAAAATAGTTAGACTCACATATCTGCTTTAGATTCTATCCATCCGCATTTTGAGGTTTATTCCAGATCCCACCTTGACCGACTCAGAACTCCAACCTACTCATGACTCTACTTAGATAATACCAGGACTAACAGACTTGACTTTGCTTGACTTGACTTAATCCATTGTCAAAGTCACAAAATGCTTTGATATTGTGGGTCTGCAAATGCATCAAATGTAACTGAAAAAGAGGATATCTAATAAATGAAAACTAATAGCAATGCGGTTTTAGCTTGGTGTACATCACATAGTAGTAAAATGTAAGCATAATTATGTGTTTTCACTCTATTTGAAAAACAACATACATAAGTATTTTATATTATTAACGTTCTTCCCATCACTTTTCATTATTAAGAGGCTGAATAAGACTCATGTGCAGTATTTTTTAATGTTAGAAAAGACAGAAGGTATACTTTATTTATATGTTTGTGTCTTAGGGAACTTTTAAGATGCAGTTTTCTTTCATCTTTCACCATCTGTGGCACACTAGCAGATAAACAAACGCATACATATGTCTTCTTGCTAAAAACATAGGTACTGACTGCTAAGACGCTGTTCTTCTTAATTATGATTGACCTGCGACATTCTTTGATCTGCAGCTACTTCTGCAACATCAGACACTTCTAAGGGCCTCATTATTGTTCATTATTCATCTGCACTTTTCCCCGGTCATCTAAGGCACTGCGGCACCTGCTGCTCAGCAGACTTCAGGGCCACTGGACAGAGTTAATTAGTGCCAGCAAACGTTGCACATTACTAATGAATATAAATAACTTTATTGTCAACTGACAGATGTCATGGTCTTGGAATCAGGCCCCTGATTTGTTTATATGGTCATAAGATGTGTTTATGTGTCTGTTTAACCTCTTTTGACTTTGTTTTAGTGAAACTGTATTTTTTTATTCATTTGTCAGTGTACATTTTAGTTGATGATTTGTCTGTTTATGTAGTAATTTCTATAATTAACACTGCCCCCCCCAACCCTTCTCAGAAGATTTTCTGATTGGCATGGTAATAAGAATTGACTAGAAGTAACTATAAGAAGTCACTATTATATAGTTAGGTTGACTAGCACCATCTGAGTTTGGATACTAAGGGCCTCATTTATGAAAAGTGTTGTATCGCTGGGAAAAAACAGCAATGCAACACTTTTCATTGCACCATTCTTGCAGCACCATGGATGCGCCGTATTTACACTATGGCGCTCCATATAGCAAGGATTGCTGAGATACGTCAGGAATCCTGACGTATCTGGTGGCGCAGTAATGACGCATTGCTGGAGCGTGTCGGTAAACTGACACAACTCAAGCAATGTATCATTACACATAGGGCGTGTCCCATGTAAAAGACCCTGTGTCTCTCCTTACTCTTGCTTGGAGCAGGAGTAAGGATTGTGACGGAGTCAAGTCGTAGGAGTTGGGCAGTGAATTCTCATAGATTTCACTTCACCACAAAAGCAAGGTTTTCCTATGAGGTAACGCCCACCCTGCATACATTATACCTGATGCAGGTTTAGTGTAGTGCAGGGCTTTACAAAGTGAAGCATCTGCCTAGATTTGTAACTTTGTAAATATAGCGCAGTCTGGCACATTGTTTATGCTTCCACATCGTCACAAAAAAGTAATGCAACGGTGTTGCAAGCTGTCATAAATAAGGGCCTAATTGCCTCATTTTAGAGGAACTGTTGAAGGGCAGTACTGCAAGTCTTGCAGTGCTAGCCTTTGCCAATGTGAAAGGGCAGGAATGCACAGTATTTCTAATATACATGTTTCATTCCTGTCCTTTCCCCCTGTACTGGTGCCTAGCGCCAAAACATGCACCCTTGCACCATTGTGTTGCATGCAGGATTGGTTTTGTGCAGGAAGGGCCACCTTCCTGGACAAAAACAATCCTGAGAGGCACTTTCCTCTTCCTATGTGTGCTGCAGAATGCAGCAGACATGGAAAGAGGTAATAACGAGGAGAAATAAAAATATTTCTTCTCGTTATGCCTGCTCTGGGTGGCAAGAGTTTTGGTGCTGTCCCAGGTTTATCCGATTAAATAAATCTGGGGCATTGTCAAAATCCATGGGTGTTTCATGGAAAAACCCATGCAACACGCATGCGACACCTCCTTGGTAAGGCAAGGCAGCAACTTGTCTTACTTTATATCTATTATACCACGCAGATTAGCTGTGCATTGCCTAATAGATATGATTGAGAGGCTTGCGCTGCCGGATCATCAAAAAAGTGACGCCCTCCTGTTGGTGCATGCCTTCCATAAACGAGCCCTCGGTTTGTTTGCCACCACACTTTTTTTTATTTTTTTTATTTTTAAAACCTTTATTGGTCAATAACACATAGTACACTGCTTAATGCCTACAACCCACGTCAGTAGGCCGGCAGCTATGACATGCCTTATGAAGATGTATATGTGTGTCCGGCGGGGGTATACAGCTAACACAGCATGCCGCCTACAACCCATCCGGGCCGGCCGCGATGTATCTAGACGTAGGCCATAGAGGAAGCTTTATCTTACCAACATGATCACAATGCAGTTTATAAGCAACAAAGCCTTGAGGTTACTTTTAACTTTTCAATCAACTTTATAACATATTATTCACTTTTCCTTCCCCTAATGAGGCCACCATACGAAGTATGTGGCGTGGTGGATCTTGTAGTGTGGAGTGCCAGTATGTTGTCCTGTAACAGTGTGTAGTGCCGGGCACTCCCGGTATTACAATTACGCACCCTGTAAACATCACTCATTGTCAGGGAAGGTATAACTTTTTTTGTACCATTCAAAGAATCCGATGTTGTGCCATGTCATGGGTGTGTTGTAGTGAGTGTTTCCCGGATTGGGACAAGCTGTAATGAAACAAAACAGAGGGAGGGGGGGGGGGGGCTAGCAGCCTCGCAATCCGTTCCTCCTGTGCAGCTGTTGGCTCGTGTTCAAGGGTGTCACGGGCGATGTGTCATGTGCCTATTCATGTGAGTCCTGGGGTGCGCATTTTCCAGAAGGGGGAAGAAATTTAGAGGGTGTGTGCGGGAGTCATACTGCTGCGTTGTGCAGGGGAGTGGGTCCTGGGGGAGGGGCGGTGGTGCGGTTACCGCCGCTCATCCCTCCACTATCTTCCTCTTCGGATTCGTCGTTATCTTGTGCCTGAAGCAGATATGTAGTGAGGGGGCCCCATAGGTCTTTGGGGCGTGACTTATGAGGTAAAAGGTCAGCGTAATTGTGGAGTTGTTCCTGCCACGTAGACACAGTACTAAGCCAGTCCTTAAATTTAGGCGCCCGTCCCCTACCCCATCTACACGCCACTTGTCGTTTAGCCAACAGGAGGCTTAGTGCATAAAATTTTCGGTGTGTTTTTATTGCCGGGTTAGTGTGTCCGAGTAAGGCTATTTTAGGACAAGGGTCCGTGGGTTTTCCGATCATTACCGATATAGCCTCAAACACTTCTATCCAGTACGAGGCAACTGCTCGGCATTTCCATGCTAGGTGTATGAAGTCTGCGCCAGGTCTGCCACATCTGAGACAGCGGTCGTTGTCTCTGAGACCCAGTCGGTGCAATTTAGCAGGCGTGAAGTAGAGCCGGTGCAAGAATTTATAGTGTACTAATCTAAGGCGAGCGTTGCCTGTCACGGCGTGTGTGTGAGAGCAGCTCATCTCCCATTGCTCGTCCATGATAGGATCGTCCAGGTCAGCATCCCAATCTTGCCTAGCTCTGAGGGGGGGTGGAGATGGAGATATTTGAACATGTTTGTACAACATAGAGACCACATGCTTTGGGGCATCTGCCCGGAGCAGGGAATGCAGAGGTGCCATGATTTCCGGCTCATCCGGGAAGTTGGGTATGATGGATTTAATGTTTTGCCGGAGTCGAACATAAAGGAAAGTATCCATCATTGTGGGGGAACTGTCTCCAAAGAGCTGCACTGCCGTGCGGAAAGTACCTTGGAGGTAGAGATCTCCCCAGGTGTAAATAGCGAGTTTGGCAAGGAACTTACGTCCTATTTCTTCACGTGCAACGCTCACTCTGGGATCGTTTGCCAGCACCATCAAAGGTGAGTAAAAGAATCGCACTTCCATATGCTCTGCAATACGCTTCCAAGCCCTGACAGTACAGTCTATCGTAGTGGGGTCCCTGTCTTTCATACGGGCTGTTGTGTAAAGATATCCCGAAGGTTGTTCCGGTCTCATGTACCCATCTTCAACCGCCAGGTGGGCCATGAATGGAGGGGGGTGGAACCAATATGAAGCGAAATGCCCTTGGGCACAGTCATAGTATTTTCGGAAGTCTGGGACTTCAAACCCTCCTTGGTGGTAGGGTAGCATTAGCGTCTTCAAACTGAGTCTGGCCTGTTTGCCTCCCCAGATAAGGCGCGACATCTGAGAGTCGAGGGCGCGAAAGAAACATGAGCCGGGGCTATAGGGTATGTTAGTGAAAAGATACAACAGTTTGGGGAGAACCACCATTTTTACAAGGGAAATGCGGCCTGCCATGGACAGTGGAAGATGTATCCATTTGGTTACGTTGTCTGTCAGTTTGTCTAGTGCTGTTCCGTAGTTGGCTCTGATAAGGGTCTCCCGGTTTCTGGTGACTCTGATTCCTAAATATTTTATTTCCTCAGATTCCCACACTAGGGGGTAATCTAGAGGAAATTCCTCGGTCCTGTCAGTCAAGGGGAACATGGCTGATTTTGCCCAGTTTATCTGTATCCCCGCTATTGCCCCGAACTTGGTTATCTCCCGTAGCAAGGGATTTAGATTTTCTTGTGGTCTGTCCACATAAAGGGTCATGTCATCTGCATATAACGCGATTAGAAGTTGCCGTTCCGGGTAAATGAGGGAGCGATGTTTGTGGTGTTGTCGGAGTTTAGCAGCTAGGGGTTCGATGGCGATCGCAAAAAGTATCGGGGACAATGGGCAGCATTGCCGGGTGCCTCTTCGAATCTCAAATGGAGCAGAGCGGGCACCGTTGAGCAACACCGTAGCCTGGGGTTTACAATATAGTAGCCAAATCCAGTCTAAGAAGTTAAAGGGGACACCCATCCTTTCGAGCAATGCAAGAAGGTAATCCCACTCCATGGAGTCGAACGCCTTTGTGGCGTCTAGGAACACAGCAGCTGCTTCACAGTTAGGATTAATATCCTGCAGCACCGTTTGGAGAGTACGCAAGTTATGGGATGTGGCGCGGTTCGGGACGAACCCTGCCTGGTCTGGAAGCACGAGCCGCTCCATAAGGAGGTTGAGACACGCAGCGAGAACTTTTGCTAAAATCTTACTGTCAGTATTTAACAATGAGAGAGGCCGGTATGAATCGCATTGTTCTGGTGGTTTACCTGGTTTCAGCAATGACGTTATTAGTGCTTCTCGCATTGTAAGCGGGAGTGAGCCTTCCTCTAACGCGGCGTAAAAGACTTGCTTCAGTATGGGTGCTACGACATGTATGAAGGTTTTATAAAAGTCAATCGGTAGGCCATCCGATCCCGGCGCCTTCCCGAACTTCATGGACATGATTGCGTCCTTGATCTCATCAAGTTCAAGCTCATGATGAAGGAATTTTTGCTGGGACGGTCCTAGCCAGGCAATTGCGGTGTCTTCCAGGTATTCCTGCAAGTTGATTGTGTCAGTTCTATGTGAGGTGTAAAGCGAGGTGTAGTGTTCAGTTAGCACTCGGAGCTGCTCCTTGAGATCTCGTTGTGGTATGTCGTGTTTGTCTAGAAAAGTAGGGACGTAATTTTGGTACCTAGGGGCTCTGACTGCAGCAGCAAGTGCTTTACCTGGCCTGTCTCCCTCTCCATATACTCGAGCAGTGAAGGACTTCCCCAGAAATTTGCATTCTTTATCTGCCAAGTCAGAGTAGTCATTCAGTTTTTCCCTAAGCTGAGCCTGAGCTGCGCGGTCTCTGTCTCCCCGAGCTATCTCTCGCTCTAGCTGTCTGAGCCCGATTTCTAGCTTGCGTATGTCTGCTCGCAGTGCTTTTAGAACTCCCCCTCCTTTGGCTATACAACTCCCTCTGATCGTCACTTTGAAGGCCTCCCAAACAGTAGTAAGACTAGAGACTGAATTAACATTCCGTTCGAAAAACTCTGTGATGTCTTGTTCTAATTCAGCAGCAAAGGCAGTGTCTGTAAGATGTGCGCGGTTCAGGCGCCAATTCAGGTAATGGGCCATATTGAGGGGAATCTGCAGGGAAAGTAGGACCAGTGAGTGATCAGAGAACGTACGCGCAAGGTGATTTGCCTTGGCTAACCATGGGGACAGTCCTGCTGACAAGAATATATAGTCTAGGCGGGCCAATGTGGAGTGGAATGCTGAGTGATGGGTGCCTTGCTTGGCAGTGGGGTGTAGGTGTCGCCACGCATCGACCAAGTGGTGTTCATTCACTATTCCCAATAGTGATCGTTGAGTATTCGTGTAGTGAGAGGCTTGCGGACATGATCTGTCCATCCCAGGTATTAGAGCCGTGTTGAAATCCCCCCCTAGTATCACGTGAGCTATCCCCAGGGCCTGTATTTTCCCCCACAATGTGAAAAGGACAGTAGGGTCATCAGTGTTAGGGCCATAGTCACATGCAAACAATATTGTATGTGCGTGTAATTTCCCCCAGATCATACAATAACGCCCCTCGGAGTCTATCTCAGTTCCAGCCGGAGTGAAATTCGTCCCCCGTCTTACAAGAATTGCCACCCCTCTAGCGTAGTTAGAGTAAGATGAGAACGCCTTGCAGGTTGCCCATTTTGAAGCGAATGAGGGGGATCCGCCTGGAGTTAAGTGTGTCTCTTGCAACATAGCGATGGATATCCCATGTCTGTCCAGATACCCCAAAATCTGTCTCTTCTTCCTCGGGTTATTTAACCCACATATATTCCAGGAAGCCACCTGGAACTGCGAGGCTGATTGCGGTCCAGCTACGTACTCCATATATCACAGGTCTACAACATCCATGTTTTTATAGCATTTGGCATCAAATATTCAACGTGATCCCCAACTTCCTTCTTGGCATGCCCAACAACAGGAATGAATGACAAATAGTTCTTTCGTGCAAGCATCGTGTTGGAACACTTCCCCTCCCACTCCGGCAACCCCAACCCACCGGGCATTTGGAACCCACCCATTCCCAGCTATCCCACCCTCTCCCAAACTTAGAAACAGAAGTAATGTTACAAATTCCCCCACTCTACGAGCAGAAGGGGGTATTGGGGCTCGCCCATCGGGGGTCAGTTCTAGGGGCACCCAACCTGCCTTTTTTGTGTTGTTTGAGCAAATCCTCCACCTGTTGTGGATTTTGGAAGAAGTGTTGCTTGCCTTGGTAGGAAACCTTTAATTTCGCCGGATATAGCATGGCGTACGTCATCTCTTGATCTCGAAGCTTCTTTTTCACTCCCGAGAATTTCCTCCTGGCCTCCTGTACCGTCGGGGTGAAGTCAGGGAAGAAGGAGAGCGTAGTATTGCAGTATCCCACAGTACCGATCTCTCTTGCTCGTCTTAGCACCGCGTCTCGGTCCCTGTAATTTAGGAATCTCGCGATGATGGGGCGCGGCTGGGCACCCGGCGGTGGGCGCGCGGCTAAGGATCTGTGGGCACGCTCTACTATTAGGTGCGAGGAGAATGATTCTTTACCAAAGAGTTCGATGACCAAATTTTCGATAAATACCTCCATTTTCCCCGTGTTGGTGGACTCCGCAAGGCCTAAAATGTGAATGTTGTTGCGCCGGGACCTCGCTTCTAAATCTTCGTTCTTTTCCGCAATGATTTTTAGGAGCCTGTCCATTTGGGTCACTTGTCTGCTATTAGAGGTGGCGCCATCTTCCAATTCAGAGATCCTATCTTCCGCGTCCTTGATTCTGGTGTCGTGTTGTTCCAGCTTAGTGACCACGCTGTCCATGCGAGTGTTTATCGTGTCAATCTTGGAATCGATGTTTGATAAGCTCTGTTGCATGCTTATCAGCAAGGCTTTCCAGTCTTCGTCCGGGGGTCCTCGGGCGGTAGGGCTGCCCTCCGGTTCCTGTGCACCTCTGGGGTTTTTCTTAGTTTCAAATGGTATTTTAGATTGTTTGGTATCGTTTCGGCCCATGTCGCGTCTTGGCGTTCGCGAGGCCGATGTGGCAGCAGCAGCCAGGGCGCAGTGAGGTGGCTTCTTGTCCAGCTGCCCGGGAGTAGCCGGGGCAGAGTGGGACTGCGGACAGTACTTCCCCCTTGAGATGAGGCGAAGGCTTCGCCTGTGAGTGGCGCTCGGGGCGCATCTCAGGTCTGTAGTGTCCTCTTTGGCGCAATTTATATCCTCGCCCAACGATACATAAATGGGGACAGCGGGCCTATCTGTTCATCCCCTCTGGCCTCAGTCTGGGCAGGAGATGGCTGCGGGACAGAATACTTCGTGTAGCGTCCCTGTCCACTATGATCTCAAGGCAAAGGCGCAGTGAGGTTCCTCCAGATCCAGACAGCAGCAGGTGAGCACAAGGGGAAGCAGTGCCACATCTGGTGGGAGCCAATGCAAATGAGGGGGGTGTTATTCTGCAGCCTGATGGAGCCACTGGCAGTTGCCTGAGTTGTAACTAGTGTGTCCCTCTTTCAAGCCCCCATGCGACTTTGGGTGGCTCATGTATAGGTTGATATCGGTCCCCGGGTTCCTCCCTTCACCCCGCGTTCAGGCAGCAGCCCAGTGATCTGATAGGGCTCTTAATGCACTCTTGAGGAGGAAGCGCGCTAGATTATGAGGTTGGGGGAAGAAATGTCTTCACGTCGTGCTAGGCAGGCAACCCCCACAAGGTAAGCAGGTGATCCGTGAGCTGCCAGCCGTGTTCCGCAGTCAATTTAATCAGGGGCCGGTGATGTTAGTGGGCCAGAGCAGCGCCAAATTACAGGCAGCTGCCGGCAGTTAGTAGGCGGCGGGGAGGTCACTGCTGGAGAGCGGACGGGCCCCGTCGTCGGCTGTGGCGGTGCAGAGTGCTATTTAATGCTTTGGCACTTACTGTGTCCCTGGCCCCACAAGCAATATTTCTAGGCCTCCAAGCCTCGGGGACGGTCGCAGGTCGCTTCCGGCAGTTTGTAGGCCGCGGGGAGGCCGCAGCTGGTGAGCGGGCGGGCCCGATCGTCGGCCGCTGCTGTGCAGAGTGCTATGTAGCGCTTGGCGATTACAGTGTCCCGGACCCCGCAAGCAACGTCCCAGCCGTTTATTAAGTGTGCAGTGGAGCGCCGGTCGTTATATGTTACAGTTGTCGGGTCCGTTGAGCCTGCCGGCAGTTCCCGCCAGTGGGCCTGAAGTTCGCGCTCTTTATTTCCCCCCCCCCTTTAAGCAGGGCTCACCGTTAATACATTAAGGTCCTCACTCAGCAAAGTCACTGGCTCAGGTATCTCGGCAATGACGATAGTTTCCGTCGTTAGTAGGCGTCACAGCTCCGATGAGGTCGCAAAGCCTCGGAGTTTCCCAGCAGGCTGACCCCTCGGATCGGCAGGTCTCGGACCAGCACCTCAGTCCGCTTCCAGGAAGAATGGTGGATATCTCCGCCTACGCGATTTTGACGATTTCAGCACCGTTGTGATCCGTGGAGTGTCGCAGACACAATGGCAAGGTGTCTGGGTAGTTTTTCCCGGTCAGGATGGTCAAAAGGATAGTTCAGAGGCTCGATCTGGCGAGAGCCTCACTACAGTGCGGCCATCTTGGTTTGGCGCCACCTAGCGCCCCCCACCCAACACCACACTTGTCTGAACTTGCTCTGGTTGAGAGTTTGTAAGAGATATTTTATGAAGCACGGTCAAAATCAATTTAAATCAATTGCAAAATGTATGCACCACAACAAGTGCTCCCTAGAACCAAGTGAGGCACTAGCTCATTCACCCAGAATAATGTATCTCAAACTAGAATCTTACCAAGGTAAAAATAGTAGTATTTTTCCTGGGTTTAAAATCAATAAGAATGGGGGAGTCGGATTTGAATGTTGCCTATACTGACAAGATGCTGTTTACAAACAGATGATGAATGTAATTTATATGGTATGCTCCTTTGGGGGGATGGGAAACGTTATGGAACTGTAATGTTATGTCATGGGAAAAAAAATATTAGAGGAGTATTTGAGGGGTCATTTGTACAACTCATTATGTCAGCCACCAAGCCTGCAATTCACAAGAACATGTTTGGATCCTCAAAAATGTCCAAAAGACAAATTAAGAATCTGCATATCTTTCTAATTTGCAAAGTGTACTTTCCACACCCATAATACAATGGAAAGAGCAGCTTGCAGTGAGCATCCTTACCAGCTCCCTCAATGGTCATTTGTATGGTGGAAGCTATCCTAGAGGGATCATTTCCACCATATGATTGTTGGCTGCCGGCACTGGGGAGAGCAAGCAATAGTCCAGGGACAACTGTGTGTTCCCCACCATATCATTCACTGAATGCCAATGGCTAATTATTAGTGGGCCTAGCCAAGAGTGAAACCTAAGTGCCCTGTACAAATACCCGTAACCTATTTCTGGTTGACACAATCCATGCTTGTTGTTATCATCGGTGTGACAGAGCCAATCAATGTCCCAGTGATTTATCAATTTCTATGTTGAGGGTTGTTCGGTTATACAACATTAACACACATGCCTTTATCACAAATCTTCTACAAAGTGATGGCTTTAAAATGCAAAGCCTTAACCATGCATGCCTTTACCACTAATAGGCTGTTACCACACATGTCTTTAAAATGCAAGGTAACTATATTTAAGGTACCTATACCTTCGCCCACCCCTAAATCCTAAACACCTATACCACTATGCCACTCTATACCCCTACCCACCAATAAACTGTAAAACACTCTCACCACTGTATGCCCAAACTCAACCCTAAACACTAAATACACCCTTGGCACCCTATGCCCTTACCCATTATTAAACCCTAATAACAACCTTACCACCCTACTCCCCTACCTACCTGTAAACCCTTAAAAACACCCTTCCCACCCCCTGCCCCAACTCACACCTAAACCCTAAAAACACCCTTACCAACCTAAAAGTAATTGACAGCAAACTGCAGTGTGAGAAAAAGGGTGGGAGCAATGTGGTAAAACTCTCATAGAACCAACAATTGCATACACTTTCTTGGACCCGTTCTAAGCCATCATGAGGGATTTTCTTCCACTTGGTGATGTGCACAATGATTTAATCAGCATAAAGTAATGCTACTTACAGAGACAAATCTCAATGCCTTTTTAGACTAACTGTACTCAATCTTACTTGTACCTGGTCCATTTAAGTGAATTTAAGGACATTTATTTTTTATATAAATTTTAGAAAAATATTTTATTTTAATATAGTTAAATTAATTATGTATTCATTCAAAATTAAGCTAATAGTGTTGTAGCATTTTCCTACCTGCTACATTTAAAATAAATATATACCATTAATTTACATTAAAATATCTTTAAAAAAATACTAAGTTTAATAAACATTTTAATTATCCCTACACTTTACAATTGGGTGATCTCTACCATCAAGGTGGAGACCCCCATATGGAAATCTTCCCTATACTTTACCTTAGGGAACAATCAGCCATCAGGGTGGAGACGTCTCTACGGTAAAGTAAATTAACATTTTTCCTATGCTTTTCCACAAGGACACTCCACAGTTGGGGCAGAGATCTTCATATGGTAGAGTATAGGGTGTGGTGGAGATCTCTGTGTGGTACAGAACGGGGAAAAGCAAAAATATTTATTCAACTTGAATTTAGTTAGTAAAAATATTTTCATGATAAAAAGTATTTTAAATAAATGTTTATATTTATTTTAATTTTGGAACAATAGAAAATGTACAGCACTAACTTTAAACTAAATCCTTCATTAATTCAAATTACCTTACTCAAATATATTTTTCTGACGTTTAAATTAAATAATACATCTGCAACTAAAATATATATTTTAATATGCATAACATATTTGTTAAAAGTGATATATAGCTTTAATTAAAAGTAATTTAATTATATTTTGATAAAATGTATGTTATAATATTGTTTCAATTAAATGATATTCTAAATACATATTATAATTAAATAAGAGCTAGATATGTTTTACATTACTTTATATTTATTCATATTTTCAACTATTCAACAAATTATTTATTGTAGCAATCAATCAATCAATCAATCAATCTATTTGTAGAGCGCGCTATTTACCCGTGAGGGTCTCAAGGCGCTGCGGGGGCGGGGGGGCATTTGGAAGCTTCGCTACTGTTTGAAGAGCCAGATCTTGAGTAACCATGGGCGTAGTATGCGTAGTGGGGCTACGCGAAGGTACGCAAAGTGGGCGAGAAACTACGCCCACCTACGCACTTCGCGTAGCCCCCCTCCGCTCCATACCAAATTTTTGAAAATATTGAAATAAAAGTAAATAAAAAGGCACTTAGCTTGTGCGCTGCGTCCCGGGGCTCCCTCTGCTCGTTCGCGCCGCCATCTTGGAGAAATGCGCATGCCCGGACTGCCGCGCATGCGCATTGGTATGCAAGACGGCAGCGACGGCGGCGCGAACGAGCAGAGGGAGCCCCGGGACGCAGTGCACAAGGTAAGTGCCTTTTTATTTACTTTCATTTCAATATTTCCAAAAATTAGGTATGGAGGGGAGGGCGGGAGGGAGGCGGGTGGCAGGCAACTTCGCTACGCCCACGGGGTGGGTGTAGTGTTGCCTGCTATGTCTACTTTGCAAAGGGCGAAGTAGGCAACACTATGCCCACTCCGTGGGCGTGCAAAGTACTTCACCCAGGGTTAGTCTTGAGGAGTCTTCTGAAGGCGAGTGGGTCTTTGGTCTGCCGTAGGTGGGTAGGAAGGGTGTTCCAGGCCTTGGCGGCAAGGTAGGAGTAGGATCTGCTGCCTGAGTTTGTTCATTGGATGCGGGGGATGGCAGCGAGGGCGAGGCTGGCGGAGCGGAGCTGGCAGCGAGGGGTGTGGAAGCTGAGTCTGCTGTTCAAGTAGGCTGGTCCGGTGTTGTGGAGTGCTTTGTGTGCGTGGGCGAGGAGTTTGAAGGTGATCCTCTTGTCGACGGGGAGCCAGTGTAGGATTCTCAGGTGGGGGTGATGTGGCTGCGGCGGGGGACGTTGATGATCAGTCGGGCGGAGGCATTTTGGATGCGCTGTAGTCGTCGTAGGTGTTTGGCTGGCATTCCGGCGTAGAGTGCGTTGCCATAGTCCAGCCTGCTGCTGACGAGGGCCTGTGTCACCGTTCTTCTTGTTTCGGTCAGGATCCACTTGTAGATCCTGCGGAGCATGCGGAGGGTGTTGTAGCAGGAGGTGGAGACAGTGTTGACCTGTTTGGACATGGAGAGGGAAGAGTCGAGGATGAATCCAAGATTGCGTGCGTGGTCGGTGGGTGTCGGTGCTGTCCCCAGAGTGGTTGGCCAGCAGGAATCCTCCCAGGCTGAGGGGTTAGGACCAAGGATGAGGACCTCTGTCTTGTCTGAGTTCAGTTTCTCTGCTCCTCATCCAGTCGGCGATGGCCTTCATTCCGTCGTGGATGTTGGTTTTGGCGGTGCTTGGGTCCTTGGTGAGGGAGAGGATGAGCTGAGTGTCGTCAGCGTAGGAGATGATATTGAGGTTGTGGTCGCGGGCCACTTGTGCGAGGGGGCCATGTAAATGTTAAACAGCGTCGGACTGAGGGAGGAGCCCTGGGGTATGCCGCAGATGATCGGAAAGGTGGGAGGCAGACGCTCTGGGATCTGTCGGAGAGGAAGGATGGGGTCCAGTCGAGGGCCTTCTCTTGGATACCGGCTTCTTGGAGGCGTGTTTTTAAAGTGCGACCGTGTCGAAGGCGGCCGAGAGGTCCAGGAGGATGAGGGCAGATGTTTCGCTGTTGTTTAATTGGCACCTGATGACGTCTGTGGCGGCGATGAGGGCTGTCTCGTGCTGTGGTTTCGTCTGAAACCAGACTGGGACGGGTCCAGGATGTGGTTGTCTTCGAGGTGGTGGGGCAGTTGCATGTTGACGATTTTCTCGATGACCTTCGCCGGGAACAGGAGCACGGAGATGGGCCGGAAGTTCTTGAGGTCCTTGGGGTCCGCCTTGAGTTTTTTGAGGAGGGCGTTGATTTCGGCATGCTTCCAGCTCTCCGAGAATGTCACTGTTTCGAAGGAGATGTTGGTGATCTTCTGTAGTTGGGGTGCGATGGCTGCGTCTGCGTTGTTAAATATGTGGTGTGGGCACAGGTCTGTCGGTGATCCTGAGTGGATGGAGTTTATGACCTTGCGTGTCTCTCTCGACGTCGCTGACGTTGGACCGGGAGGTCTGGCGTGGTCGGGTCAGTCGTGTTGTTAAAGCTTTCATGGATGTCGGTGATCTTGCGGTGGAAGAAGATGGCCAGGTTGTCGCACAGTTCCTGTGAGGGCGGGATGTCGTTGGTGTTGGCGCTGGGGTTGGAGAGTTCTTTTACAATGCCGAAGAGCTCTTTGCTGTCGTGTGCGTTGTTATCCAGGCGGTCTTTGAAGGAGGATCTCTTGGCTGATCTGATGAGGCGGTGGTGTCTGCGGGTCACGTCCTTGAGGGCTGCGTGGTTGTCCGTTGTGCGTTCGTGGAGCCATTTCTTCTCCAGTTTCCGGCGTGCGCGCTTGGAGGCCAGGAGCTCGTCGGTGAACCAGGTGGCTCTCTTGCTGGCGTGGTTGTTGGAGGGTTTCTTCAGTGGGGCGAGGGTGTTGGCACAGTCGTTGATCCATTGTCTGAGGTTGCGGGCTGCGGTGTCTGGGTTGGTGGGGTCGGTGGGTGGGTTCTTGGAGAGGGTGGTGATCAGCTGATCTTCGGTGACTTTGCTCCAGCAGCGGCGAGACAGCTGTTGGGTGCGTGGTTGGTTTTTTGAAGGTGAAGTGAATGAAGCGGTGGTCGGTCCAGTGGGGTTCGGTTGTGTGGTCAAAGGTGACGTGGGTGCTTGTGGAGAAGATGGCATCCAGCGTGTGGCCGGCGGCGTGGGTGGGCGTGGTGACGAGTTGTCTGAGGACGAGGTTGGTGAGGTTGTCGATCAGCGTGGAGGAGTTGGCATCATTGTTGTTCTCGAGGTGGAAGTTCAGGCGCCCGAGGATGATGTAGTCCGTGGAGGCGAGTGCGTGGGTGCTGGCGAGGTCGGCGATGGAGTCGCTGAAGAGGGCCTGGGGTCCGGGGGGTCTGTAGTTGAGAGTTCCTCTGAGGGTGGTGTTGGGGTCGGTGTGGATCCGGAAGTGCAGGTGTTCGGCAGTGTTGAGGGAGTCGTCTGCGTGGGTGGTGACCTTGAGGGTGGACTTGTGGACGATGGCTATTCCTCCTCCAATGCCGGGTGATCTTGTATCCGTCTGGGATGGCTACGGCGATGTCTGGTGCAGAGGAGTCGTTCCACCACGTCTCGGTCAGGAAGGCTACGTCCGGGCCAGTGGTGTCGAGCAGGTCCCAGAGCTCGATGGCGTATTTGCGTGCGGAGCGGGTGTTGAGGAGTATGCAGCGGAGGTGGTTGGGTCTGGTTCTTGGTGGTTTGATGGTTCTGTCACAGGTGAATCTGCAGCTGCAGCAGGAGAAGGGTCCGTGGGTGTGTTTCGGGGCGGCCTGGTTGCAGCGTTGGTCTCGGCCGGTGTTGAGAGCGTGGAGGGAGTCGGCGTCGTAGCTGAGTCTGGGTCGGGTGCGGTGGGGGGCACAGGGCCATAATTTCCTATGGGATCATATTTTAAGTTCCTACCTTCATTATTTTCTAATAGAAGATGTTGCAGTGCCTGTAATTGTCCCTGTGTGGTGCTGGGCATACTATTGTTTAAATTTGATATTAGTAATTTAAACTGCAAAATGTAGCCCCTTTTAAGGGGTGAAGAATTGTACTTGTACACTTTTGAGGAACGTTATTATCAGATTTTGTGAATAGCCTAAATTTGTGAAGTTACTGAAATGTGTAAGAGTAAATTAAATATGTCAATTACTCACAAGTGTGAGTTACCTTAGTGAATAGTAATATAGTAAAGTAATGTAGTAATATGTAATCAGAATTCCGCTTACTTTTTAATGACCGGTATTTGTAATTTTTGTAATTTTTGTAATTTTTTTTGTACAGATAACACAAGTTTCTATTGACTCGCCTATTATTGCCAGTCCCTGTTGATGTTAATTGAAACAGTTAATATCACTTTTCACCGTTGAGCCAATAATGCTGATAATCTTTGGCTGGGATTTATATTTAGTAATTTTTTTAAGTATTGATCCTTGCATTTGTCAATGTATGGCGCTCCACCCAAATACTAGGGGGCAGATTTACAAGCCCCTTGCGCCACTTTTGCGTCACTTATAACATGCGAAAAGTGATGCAAAAGGGACACAAGGGGCTTGTAAATCTGCCCCTAGGGAGAGACAGGGATAATGCCTATCTTTACCTGTGGATTACGTCACACCATTAAAATTGTACCATTCAATAGGAAGTGCAATTTGGGCTATCCTTACTCTCCAGTCTCACGTGCCATGAATTTCTCCTGTTGTTTGATGCCTTTACCTGAAACATAAGACTCAATTCCCGTACTCCAACTGAATGTTCACCTTAGTAAGACATGCTTTCAAGGACATTGACATTTTTATCTTTCACTGAAATCTGTTGCTATGTAACAATGGACCTTCCTAATTAGAGGGTACATTTTTATTAATGGGCACCATATCTGGAAACTGAGAGATGCTTTTCCGATGTACAATCCCAAAGTATGAGGATCTTAGTTGTTAGTTGACAGAGCAGCTAATTCCTGGACTTATTGTTACCAATTTTTTGAAGTATACATTCAGTGGTTTTCAGATTTGCTGTGAAAAGTTCTCTCTTACCTCTTGCTAATGACTGTTCAATGAATCATTTTCCGGTTCGACATCCTAGTGAATGCTTGCATTGAAATGCTTGATGTAATAATTTAAATTTCAAAAGTTCGGTGAACCATCACAACTTCAAGCCATACATGCATCGAAGAGAGAATTTTTTTGTTTTGTGTTTTCACAGCAGTCCGTACTTTTATTTTGCCTATTAAACAATCACTGCCGAACTCAGTAGGTCTGGCTTTAATCTGCTAACATAATCACATGAAAATGTGTTTTTCATACTTTTCCTCAGTAAAATCAGACCTATTGGCTTTGCCACTGCTTGTTACATGTTTCAGTGGCTTTCAGCACTATTTCTCATGCACAGGCAAATGGAGATCATAAATGAAAGGTAAACAGTGCACATCAATTCATATTCTTAAGCCAGCTGAGCATTTTGCATTATGATATGAGCGCTAATGTGCTCGATGTTCCCAAGTGTTTAATTAAAAGCCTCTTGAGCTGTTTGCATCAGGGCAAATAAATCTGTAAATAGCAATATGAAAAAGCATAAAACTTTCAGAAGGAACTTTAACAGCCTTATTAACAAGCTATGATGATTTGTTTTTCCCAAGCCAATTTAAAAAATAAATCACATCAATTGAAAAAGCTTGCACATTGCCTACAAAACTGTGAAAATCTCCATGACCACAAATATGAATACCAAGTAAATGCTTTTGAAACTATTGGGCACAGCAGGAAAAGGCTGATTATGACCAGCAGGCTTGCCAACCCAAACCCCTCCCCACCATGGAAAAGGAAAACAATGGAAATGTACTGCCTCTTTGCACACAACCCTACGTGAGTATCGTTGAAGAAGTTTAGTAGTTTCTACGTTTGATACACTATCCGGCATAACATGCCCTGCTGAAATCCAACAGGACTCAAGCAAAAACTCAATCACTTCACCTTGCATTAAAACTCAGTTCTGTTGCATGATGACAGCAGCCATTGAGCTTTAGCCATCTAACTGTGTTGACAGTCTTATATGCAACAAAGCCACACCCAGCTTGTAAACCAGTAACACAGAACTTCAACCAAAGTGTAAGAAACGGGGTTACTGATTGAGGGGGTGAAACTCTACTCAAGGACCATGCACAATCTTCGTCAGGAATAAGGATGAAGTCACAAGCAAACCCGACATTAACCTGTGCTCACCATTTGGTAGCCTGGCACAGAGCAGCGAGGCAAAAATTAGAGGCAATGTGTTAAGTACTTGTATGACACTTCAAACAGTAATACAATTAAATCATTACACAAAAAGTAACCCCCAAAAAATTAGAAACATAGAGTAGATTTCAATAAATAAAACAAGACCAAAATGACAAAAATGCAATCAGTAGATGCAGGTATATGTAATTTTAAAGCTTTCAGTAAATAGCACCAGAAAGCCCTGTTTATGGTGGAGGGGGCCCTGAAGAGCAGGAAAGCATCGCAGAAGTTTCTACTGCCATCATGGGCAGGCAGGCTGGTGTTTTATAGTGCCACTCCCCGTAAAACGTTAATGATGTAGCGTGAAGGGTCAGGCTAATGGAGATTCACATTAAGGAGCTGTGCGAGTGACAAGGTTTTGGTACTAATTAGTGGTTTTGAAGAGCCCAAAAACTTCAATTCAGTCTCTCCGATGCCACTTCCGGGTGCATGACATAAGGGGTACCAACTCGGAATCAAGGGCTTTTTTCAGCTGGACCTCGGTGCTGGTTTTGGTGGCTGGGAGCCTGTTATGTTCCTGTAGTTCTGAACAGGAGGCTAGCAGACTAGCCCTTTGAGTCAACCTGGGAGCCCTGGGTTCAGATGCAGGTCCAAAATCCCTCTGACTCAGGCAGGAGTCTAGCAGGGAAGCAGTCCAGCAGAAATGGAGTCATTTCAGCAGTGCAGCAGTCCTTCCTGGAAGAGTCTGCACAGGTCCAGATGTGTACTGAGGAATCAGAGGATGAGGTCTAATATTTATACCTGGTTCTTCTTTTAAAGTGGAAGCGGCTTTCAAAGGTCCGAGCCTTTCCTTCCCTAGCTGCAGACTAACTACAGGGGGTTTGCAGACCTTTGTGTGGAGGCAGGACACAGCCTATATGAGTGTAAACAGGGATGTGCCCTGCTTCACCCTATCATCCTACAAGCAATGGTCCATCCTGGTATACCTAAGCTCTCTATTGTGTGTGGCTGTTTAGGGGAAACACACAATGTCTAACTGTCAGATACATCAAGTCTTGTGACCCAAAGACAGACTGCAGTCACCAAGGGCTAAGGCAGCACATTGCCAGCTTTCTAATCATGCCATTTCCAAAATTGAAGTTTAAAATCTAACTTTACCACAAGATAGGATTTTACTTTTAATTCAAGATTGCCAAAAATGAACTGGGTGCATGTTCCAATTTGTAAAATGCAGTTTATTAAATTTAAAATGGTAACCTCAATTTTATCGTATGGGAAAGCCAGGCCTTACAATAGTGAGCAAAAAAGAACTTGAGAGTTTTTCTCTACCAGGGCATGTAAAACTTAAAAGTAAATGTCCAACTTTCTAAATACACTGGGCCTTATTACAAATACGGCGGCATGTGGTGACAGTCCAACCACTGCCACACTGCAGGACCGCCCGCAGTATTATAAGTGTGACGGTCGGAATCCTACTGAACCGCTGCTACCACCAAGGATCAAGGATACTGCGGCGGTCTGGCAGCGGTTCGAGGCCAAAATATGTTGGTGGTGCTGTAGCAGTTCTGCCGAGCATATGTTGCCTCTCTAACACCATTATCATGGCAGTCACACTGATAGAAAAGAATTTAGAGATGTGACGCCTGAAATTTTTGAAGGAACTGTGTTCCACACATTGTCTAGTTAAAGGCTCTACTTAAAAAAAAATCAAGAAGGGAGGAGCCAAGCTCGCGTCCGAGATGGCCGCGCTTTAGCTCGGCTCCGTCAACTTTCCTGTTCGAAACATAAATCCTGCCTTTATCCTGCCCCGGGAAGACAATTTCTGCTACGCTGTGGATCTACGGCGATTTATAGACACTTACCGTCTGTTCCGGTTGTCTCTGGGTGCCGTGGTTCCGGAACTGTGCCTTCGCTCGCTTCGGGACCTCCGGAGCGGACTGGCCTGAATCTCCCTGGCGGCGCCCGGACGGGACGCTACGCTATGACCGGCCCTTGATGGCGCAGTGGACTCGGCCGACGAGGCGGTTGTGCAGAGAGGCCGGTCGCGGCTTTCTGGTTTGATCAGGTGGTCCCGCGGCCTGGGGTGGAGGCGCCGCCTTCTGTTGACGGGACTGACCGTAATTGTGGCTTGTCCCCCCCTTTGTTCTCCGGTCCGGCCATTTTGAGTGCCTCCGCCCGGACTCGGAGAACGGGGCCGGCGGCATTGGGGGGCCGGCGATCCTCCTTCTTCTGGTGGCCCCCCTTCCTGCTCTGGACGTGCCTCTGCTGGTGGTCGACTGAGTTCCGTTTGCCTTGCTGTGGCCCGGTCGGGGGTCGGGGATCGCTGCGACCCCGCCGGGCTTCCAAGATGGCGGCCGACCCTGTATATCTCAGCCGGGCCGAGATGGGTGGCGGTGGTCCACGATGTGGCACAGAAACCGGATACTGTAAAGGTGTTCCTACACTTAAGGACATCCTCGCCGCCCTGCGCTCCTGGGATACTCCTGTGGCCGCACCCGCTGTTAACCTGGAGGAGGCTCGTTTCGCTGGGCCGTTTGAGCCCCCCCTGGCGTGTGCGGCTACGTCGCTGCTAGGTGCGGCTGTTTCTATCCTGGAAATTATGGACCCGGTGGCTGCCGTTTCTGCTGATGTGCGGAGTTCCGCTGCCCTCCATCGTGATGTGTCCTCTCCTGTGCTGTGGGTCGGTGGGCCGGGTCCTGTCCGGGCCGGCCTTGGTGGTTCTTCCTGTTCTTCATCTCCTCAAATGGCCGATCGTAGATCCTGTGCTGACTCCGCTGGGTCGACTTTCCTCAGATCATCTTCGGAACTGTGCCTGCCTTGTGTACAATGGTTTCTGACTGCTCCGGATCATTCGAGTGGTGCACGGAACATCTTATGCGGTTTGAAGTTTGACCTCCCTGTTCTCTGCCTCCTGTTCCTTGTGGTCTGGTTCTTCGTGAGGCGGACTGCTACAGATTTGGAAAGAAAAGGACAGGGATGAGAGGATCTTGCCTTTGTGGACTGTTGTCTTGCAATGGTTGGATGATCGATTAGTACGGTATGACCATGTCGGACTTTTGTCGTATTCCCATTCTGTATCCTTCAATTCTTCGTCTTCCCGTGGACACTGATGTTTCGGACGGGAGGGTGGGAGCCGTTGATTCTGTTATATGGCCCTCTCCCGTGTTCCTCTCTCCCTTATTCCTTCTTTTCCCCCCCTTTTTTTTTGTCTTTATGGTTCTATCTTGCTTTAGCTCTTCTATATTTCGGGTTCTGATTAGGGCGACAGGCACGCTGCTGGGGGGTGGGCCATAGCCTTCTGTAGGGGTGCAGGGTGGGCTTGCGGGGTGGGGGGGGGGTCTGTCCTTTCTTTGGGGGGGGTTTTCCCCTCCTTTTTCTTATTTTTTGGTTCTATGGCTCTTGTGTGTCCTCTTTTTCGGGACGCGGTCTCAGCATGTGTCCCCCTGGGTGGGTTGTTCTTGATGCGCTGGCCTTTGGGTCTTACTGTGACTTTGGCTCACTATTTAATTTTGCTCTGGTTACTACCGGTTCTGTATACCGATTTGTGGTTTCCGGCCTCGTTTGCCATGGGGCGCATGCTTGAGGTGGCGTTCTTCCTTTCGCTTTTTGTCCCTTTTCCCTCTTTTTCCTCCCTTCCTCCCCCCCTCTCGTGGGGGGGGGGTTTCCTTATTCCCTGGGTTGTGTGACGGAGGGCTTTATTTGATAAGCTTTTTTCGACTCTGTTTGATGTGATATGTTCTTATTGTGGTGGGTGGCGTTGAACGGCAGTTGCCACTGTTTTTCTGGTGCGACTCATATTCTGCCCTTACCGATAGGTATTTGTCATTATTGAGTTATCCTGTATCTTTTACCATGGCTGTTCGCGGCCCACCACGGCCCTCCGAGACTTCCTACCTGTTTATTATCCTGTTGTACCCGTTTCTATATATTAGAAAATCAACCTTCTCGTATCCTGTCCCTGCTGGTTGCTATATGGCTTTTAGCCCTTATTTCCTGTATGATTCATTGTG
Organism: Lissotriton helveticus; assembly: GCF_964261635.1. Taxonomy (NCBI): domain Eukaryota; kingdom Metazoa; phylum Chordata; class Amphibia; order Caudata; family Salamandridae; genus Lissotriton; species Lissotriton helveticus. The sequence continues at coordinate 219,203,534 of NC_136059.1, read as the reverse complement.
ATATTCTGTATGCGTTTCTGTATTGTTGATTATGCTCCTTATCTGTGGTGGCCGGCCCGCTGGGTTGTAGGCCCGTATTTGTGAGCCTTCCCTGTACAATAAAGGTTTTAAAAAAAAAAAAAAAAAGTCAAAACATTGACAGACACAAGTCAGCAAACCTATTTTTCTTTCCCAGTGTTCCAGAATTCACAGGGTGAAGACACAAAACCTCATTTAATTTATCAGTGAAAGATATTATTTCAATGTACAAAGGTTTTCCATTTTTCCACATGCTAATAAACTGTTTTTGATTACATAAAGTATACGCTGTCAAAGCTGCTCCTGAAAAGGAGCTCTTGTTGCTAAATTGCATGGTTTCATAGTGGATATATTCATCCATCATTTGCATCAAGGAAATACCTCCTTGACTAGGACCAATGAAGACAAAGTCCACTACATTGTTTGTGTTGTTCATATTGAGATCATCAAAAATTTGGTCTTGGAAGATTAGAGATTAATTGCTCTTTGTTCTACACAATTGCCCTTTCCCTTAGGAATGTGTTGCTCATGTACCCATATGTAATAATCTTTGCATACAGTAATAAAATACCACCATTTATTAAAAACACATTGATAAAGGTGTATCACAGTAGAATGTAGGAATAGTAATCCTTAGATGCAAACACATCAAAGATGGGACTTTCAGCGCCAAGGGACCAGCAATCATGTACCTCAGTCTTAAACAGTGGGTCTTAGCATTGAGGTACAAGACAATTTAGAATAACAATGGCACCCCGCATTTGCTTGTCAAAATAAAATCACATAACCACCCAAATCATTATGTGGTTGTGGGGTGTGAAAAAGTGCCCTCTTTCTGCATGGTCGCCCCTAATGTTTGCTGAACTGCTGATGTACTTTGACAGAGTGTGCCCTGGGGTCCTGCCAATCAGGTACCTAGGGACTATGTTCTTTCCCTAAAACTGCATTGTAGACTAAACCCAATTGGCACTCTATGGCCACAGGTCAGTCCCTGGTAAATGGTACAACAGGTACCCTGTGCAGTGTGACCAGGGAAGGCCCATATGGGTTGCAGCACTTGTTGTGCCACCCTTAGAGGCCCTATACATTTACACTAACACACTGCCTTCGCAGGCTGCGTGTTTTGGTACAGAACAAAGTGAAGAATCGACATGGCAAACATCCCTTTGTGCCATGGCTACAACTCACTGCCCTGGCATAGATCAGGTACCTATGCATGAGCTCTGTACCCCTACAGTGTCTAAGCCAATTCTTAAACATTGTAAGTGCAGTACTTCCATTAGGAGTATATGGTGCTGGAAATTTGTCATTACGAACACCTCAGTACCATAATGGCTTTACTGAAAACTGAGAAGTTTAGTATCAAACTTCTCAGCACATTACACCCACACTGATGCTAGTGTGGGATTTAATGAAAACTGCACACAGAGGGCATCTAAGAGATGCCCCCTGAAAAATGACCTAACACTTGTGACCAGGTTGAGTATCTGCTGCCCAGCTGCTACCACCAGACATGTTTCTGCACCCACGGGTCGAGATCCTGCTGCTCTCGGGAGCCTGAAACAATGCACATCCTGGGACGAGGTGCCAAGCCTCCACCCCCGGGATGGGAAGGGTCCACAAAGGGGAAGCTTTAAAGCGTGCTGCCTTTGTGAGCTTCCCCAGGCCTTTTTCTGCTTCCAGCAACTGGTCCCCACCGGTTTTGACCCCCACTTTGGGCTGGAGAGCCGGCGGTAAAATCAAGTGAGGAAAAGAGGTGTGCCCACCTTTGCCAACCCCACCCTCAGGTGAGGAGGTAAGGTGAAGCACAGCTCTCGGTCCCTGCCATTGTTGCAGATGGGGACCCAACCAACCGAGTGAGGCATATGCCCCCCTCCCACTGGAGGGTGGCCTAATATGGGGTGTTCCCACCCCAAGGAAGGGACCCATCAGTCCCACATTTCAGTTACCTATATCACCCCTAAATCTAGCATTTAGGGGCATCCCCGAACCTTGCCTCCTCAGACAGGCAACGACCAAGAAGAGAAGAAGAAGAACGATCAAACAGCTGTGCCAAAGCTAAGAAGAGGCGGACGCCCACTGACTTGGCCCTAGCCCTACCAGCCTGTCCCCACCTCGAACCTGCAGAAGTGGAACTTTGGAGTGTCCTGCAGCCAGCAACCTCAAGAACCCTGAGGACCTGCCCTGCCTTCCAAGGAAAAACTGTGTCTCCAGTGAACACCGGATTTGTTCCACCACATACTCCAGCACCGGCAAAATCTGCAAGTCTGCACCACTCTGCACCCTTCGCCCTTGGCCCGAGTTCAAGTGGGCCAAAACCACAGGGAGGTCTCACTGACGATCCTGACCCAAGAGCCAGTGATCCCTGACCTGGCTCAAGACTCCAGCTGACGCTTGCAGCCTCAATCTGGAGGGTCCCCCCAACCTTGAACAGGAGCTAGTAAGAAGATCAGACCATAAAAGACACCCTGCAACTGATGCCCCACGGCCTTGGTTGGCCCAACTGATGGTGTCTAGCCAACCCCCAGCATCCCAACTTACCTCTCCAAGTGGCAGTTGGTCCCAGAAGACCTTCTTCCACTAGCCTGCAGAGTGTTTGCAATCTGGAGAAATCCTCATTTAAAGTAACAGGGCATGACAAAACAGCACCCTGCACCCAGCTGCCCTAGTGCTAACTTCAACCCCTATTTGCCGTGAGCTTAAGTCCTTGGCTCACCGATCCACACCACATCCAGCGTTTCATGTGATTTGCCACATCGGCCACAAAGGGAGGCAAATTTGGATGCCGGTCTGGTGGGCTCGCAAATTATGTTTCTAAGACGAGCATAACATCGGCCGCGCTCATGGGCTCTAGTTTAGTAAGTACTATAGCAGTCAAAATCACCATTTCCCTCCAGGGTGAAGTAACAGAGGTAGGTCTAATCAACCGAGATGGAAATCTCAAAGTTTATCCAGTCTGAGGACCTAAACCAATACCTCTTTGGTACATCAGGGGGTGAGGAGGCTTGCATACAATCTGCAATTTATAATATCCTGACCCAATGCGCTCCAACATATGGAAGCAAGAGTCATAAGAAAAGCTGCATTGTGAAAGACTTAGGGCATCTAAATCTCAGAGCGCTCAATGGCAGATTCCCCGATGAGTCGCCTCATGTCTAATCATACTACTCCCCAACAAAAGGCTCCATATTGGACTATACATTTGCAAGCCTTTCACTGTTTCCACATATCCTGGGGTTCAGAATGGGGTACAAGGGGTAGAACGACCACCGACCACAGGGATTGCTACTAACAGCCACTGCACCCAGCTCTATCCAGCGAGATCTAACCCTGTGGTCCACCTACACCTCAAACCTAAGGAGGATCAAATGTGCAGTAACTAACGCAGAATCTGCAATCAAATTATTTAAATCACAAGCGATAAGCTTAAAAGATCAAATAGCCCAATGGCAACTGACTCATTGTCAGTGAAATTGCTCTCCCACCCTCGCAGCTCCACCATCAAGTGAGGCCTCTCCTGAGCCCCTGCACTCCCGTAATGTTTGGTGTTCGAGGCCCTCCTCTGCCTGCAGGGTATGCCTGCGCCTCATCCCTGGTTGACCAGTGGACCCTGACTCCTTTCTCTCGCTCTGCTTTTTGCCCCTTCTGCTCAGTTTTTCACCCTTTAACTCTCTTCACCCTTTCACTCTTCTTAGCATGCATTCTTTGCTTTCTGCTCCGTTTTCACCCTTTAGCTCTTTTCACCCTTTCACTCTTCTTAGCACTCTTCTAGTTTCTGCTCCGTTTTTTTACCCTTCAGCTCTTTTCGCCCTTTCACTCTTCTTAGCACTCTTCTGCTTTCTGCTCCATTTTTCACCCTTTAGCTCTTTTCACCATTTCACTCTTCTTAGCACTCTCCTGCTACATTTTTCAACCTTTAGCTCATTTTACCCTATCACTCTTCTCAGCACTTTTCTTCTGCTTTCTGCTCCATTTTCACCCTCAATTCTTCCCATTCTTCTACTCTTCAGATCTTCTTAGTTTCTTTTCCACCTTTTCTAGTCCTTACTTTCTTCCTATATTCCTTGCTTTCCTCTGTTTTTTCCCACCGCTGCTGCCCCCGCGGCCCCTCCCCCCCAGCGTGACCAGCCCGAGCCAGTTCCCCTCCCCTCTCCTGCCTCCCAGCTGTCCAGCCCTCCCCAAACCCTACTTAATGGTGGCTGCGCGCCGCGTGCGCCACTAAAGCTTGCCAAAGTCAAGCCCATCTGCGCCTGACCGTGACCAGCGCCAGAAACCCTGGACCTCCGTACGGCCAACGCTACAACCCAGCGGCAGTCCGCGCAGTCAACCCCGGCTGCATCAACAACTGCAAGCTAGCGTCACTAGCCGACACCCACGGACCCTTCAGCTGTCAGGGCTGCAGGCAAACCTGTAGCACCGCCAGGAACACGGACCCCCCACAACCCGCCCGCAAGAACACAACTGAACCAAAGACCTACACTTCAAGATACAGGCCTGCCCTACCACCACCCTCCGAGGGACTCCCATCTACCGACCCCCCGGGCCCTGCGGACCTTTCACCAACTCCATCACGGTCATCATCTCCCTGCAAGCCATCGCATCCACCAACTACACCCTGCTGGGAGACCTCAATGAAATGACAGAGCCAAACATGCTAGACACAGACACCACACCAGCCTATGAAGCCAGCAGCTCACTGCCACTCCCAATAAAAAAGCAGATCGCCAAAGGGAGGAAAGAAGGGGCACCGTGAACAAATGGCATCCCATCTGCACTGTTCAAAGCCAAGTCGGCTGACTGGGCAGACATCCTGCAACCTCTTTTCTTGGAGGTTAGGCTTCTAAGCAGACTACCAGAATCATGGAAGGGCTCGACAATCGTCCTGATCCACATCAAAGCAGATTAGGCTGTGCCGAGCAACTATCGGCTGGTAGCTCTGATCAATAATGAAGCTAAATACTTTGCGGGCACTGTCTTAGAGGATCTCACAACCTGGGCAAAGGAAAATGAGATAATACCACTAAATCAGACAGGCTTTCACAAAATGGATGTCACAACAACAAACATTCTCTCAATCTCCTTACTCATCGACGCTGCAAAAACAGCAATCCTTCGACTACACCTATGCTTCATCGACTTCAGCACTGCATTTGATAACATTGATAGGGGTAGACCGTGAGCAAAGCTGGTGCGCTGGAGAATCCCACAGGCCATCTTAAACATCCTGTCACTCCTTCATATAGCCACCTGGGTTCAGGTGAAACTGGGCGGCGGGACTCACCTCTCCTCAAACGTCCCTACAACCAAAGGATTGAAGCAGTGTTGTGTGCTTGCACCCGCCCTGTTCAACCTATTCATGGCTGACCTTCCACAGGCACTCGACACCTGTAACTTACATGCACCTAAGCTAGGATGCAAAACACTGACTAATCTTATGCATGCAGATGCTGTAGTGCTGCTCGGTCATACCTAAATTAGTCTCCAACATATACTAACGGAAATGTAAAGCAACGCCACAGAGAACAACTTAAAAATGAACTTCACTAAGACACGGACAATAAACAACAAAATAAATTGGCAGAGGAAATGGCACTTTGGAGGCACACAGCTTAAACCATCAATTGCATACAAGTGCTAGGAGTTAATATTGATAAAGAAGGGACTTTTGCTTGCCAAAAAGAAGAAATAAGAAATGGAGGGTCGGAAACAGCACTATCAAGGAAAAACCTCACAAATAAATTGACGGGCCAACACTGAGCCTGCTCCTAAAGGTAGTTCAACTAAAACTACTTCCTACGATAACATATGGCAGCGAAGCAATGTGGGGGAGTGATGCCAACTTACTAGATAGCACACTGGTCAAAGCATATAGAACTATGTTCTGCCTTCCACACTACACCTCACCAGCTTAAATAAGGCTGGAGTTCGGATTATTACAACAACCTCTGGCCAGGCATGGATCCTACATTATCTGCTGGCACAAGATCAGAACTGCCACCTCAAATACCTTAAATCAACTGCTATAGCAATAACTCTATCACAGGTAAACTTCCCATGCAAGAAGTTACCAACAGACATCTCCGGAAACTACCAGGCTCACCGAACTCTGGAACACACAACTTTATCATTTAACTTTCAAAAAATTGGTTTGGAAACACGTAAAAAAAACTCTCACTGGTCGAGGACAAGGCAACATTATCAGCCAGATCTCACACCTGGATGACACTAAATTCCTCCAAAACACTCGCTCCACATAAATATAACAATCAGGGCTTTCCCAAACCAATAAAAATAAAATTTCTAAAGCACAGATTGGGAATTCTACCATGCACTCAGCACCTTCCACCTTGGCTGACGGCAACAACGCAAAGCACTTGCTGGCTGTACGATACCGAACAAGGAGACATTCTGCATTTAATCTGCAAATGCAAAGAACTGCTGCAAGAATGGTCACATCTGCTAAAGGCCCCCTTTAAGCAGAAAGGTATCCGCACCAGGACACCAGCGGTGCTGGCATGCTTTGACCTGGGAGACACGCAACTGAACTGCAGAATGTTAAAATTTCTCACGCTGGCCGAACAAAAAATGCCTAAAATAACAACCCAACTTTGGCCACAGAAGCAATAGGTTGCCTGTGGAGCCATTGGCCCCTAAGCTGGTTTCTTCATCGCAATAAGGATAGAGCACCGTTTTATTGTACAAACTCCTAGCAGGAACCAATGCACTGGCTCTCACTACCAAATAATATGCACTATACAACACTTTACTATGTATATTTCTGGCCTCAGTAACGTATTAAGTGACCCCAATGCACTTTACCCAGCGAATCAATGATTCTTATTAACGCTCACACCGACAATTTTAACCACTGTACATCATTTTTAATGGTGTACAATAGCAGTTCTATTGTCTATTTTAAGATGTTGGAATGGTTTTTAGTAACCATGCAAATAAAAATAAACTTGAAACTGAGCTTAAGTCCAGGAGCTTTGCTCCCACAACCTTGTGGCCTGCTCGTAAGCAGTCACCAACCGGAGGCACCTTTAAACCCATTGGAAAACATTGGATCTCAGCACTCTACACCCGGCCCCCCTAGTGCAGCTTAGGGTGCGTTGAGAGTGCATCCTCAACCCTGGGAGACCCCTGAGTCTAACCCCAGAAACCCAACTCCCACAACAAAGTACTTACCTCTGAACTGGTAACACTATTTCCTCCCGTAGGATAACATTGACTGTTTTTTATGAAAAAGTTTCAAAGTGTGGAGTTGGAAAATCTATAAAAGTCTCTAAAACTGTATACAAATAACCAGAACGCTTTTACTTACCTGTTTAAAGTATATGTACAATATTTCAAAGTATTGCATTACCAGTAATTCTCCTGTAATTAAACCAAAGTATATAAACAACTGCAATTCAAACTGTATTATTACTGCAAAGTATAAATCACTAACCTATGCCTGGCTTGCTTGGTTCTAGGAAATAAAAGTAACTAAAAGAATATTCATACAAAACCAATTGGTCTGAAGTTCAGGCTTTGATTGTGTGACTATCATTTGCTGATTGAGTGTGTACAACAAATGCTTAACACTACCATATGATAAAAGCCTTACTGCTCACCCACACTACCACAAACAGATAGTAAGGAGCTATCTACTTTTACCTCTTCCTACCTTTGGGATTCCACTGGAATCTGTGCACACTATACCTCATTTTGGTATAGTATATACAAAACCAGCTGCTTACATGGAGATAACTTCACCATTATGTCCACCTGATGAAGCAGCAAATTATGTCAGCTCAGTCTGTAACTAGAAGTGAAGTGAGAGACTGTGGTGCACAATGGATTAATGCCCCCAAACCTTATCAGGGGTCCTTTGTTTCCGCAAAACTACCTCATAGGCTTCTAACTTCTTGTCAATGTTGCTCCCCACAACAAGGTCAGATACATGACCATCAAGAATGTGGACCCGCTTGTACATAGAGGGCACTGTAGGTACATCGGCAACATTGTTACTCGACTCCACCTTCTTAGCTCTGATATCCAGCTACCTGAGATGTACTTCATGGGCCATTCTCCTCTCTCCCACATCGCATCTCTTCTCCTCCAAGGCACTCTTAGTCTCAGCTTTCTACCTTGCCAAGGCCCTTTCAGACTCAGCCTTTTTTGCCACCATGGTCAGCTTTCTTTCTTTTATTTTTAACTGGGCCATCTGCAGCCTACACTCCCTGCAGCCTTCCTGTCCGCCCAATTGTCTGGGGACAGGTCACACACTGCTCTCTCGGCTCTGGCAGGGAGATCTGGAGTTCTGGACTTTTTGGTTCCGTCCAGAGGTGTCAGGGATAACACCCGAAGACCCCGGAGTTCTACCTGCCTCGGTGCACAAACAAACAGAAACACGGGTTTCTCGATGGTGGCGTCAAAGACCAAAGGTTTATTACTGCAGGGACACAGAAGTCACAGAAACTACACATGGGCAGTATCTAGGAGCCTGTTCAATTTGTACAAAGAGGGTTGCTCCTTATATACTGAATATTGGGCTTCAGGCAAATTCTTTACATGTTAGCACATTCAAAAACCTTTGTATCTTAAACAATAAATATTTGGCGTTGCACAGGAATTGTCAACAATATCTGATGTCAAAACATTACGAACGAGGGGTTCCCACTATTCCATCATAATCCCATGTCAATTTCTCATTCAAGACCCGGACCGCCTCATCGTAAATTTCGTTACCTCCCCCTAATAAAGGCCCAGAAGGAAAGGAGCAGAGCCAGGTGCAGAAGATAGAACAGTAGGATAAGAGATGTTTGTGGGTCGTAAATGGGCAAGGCTACCAGCTTCGGCCGCCTAATCATGATCAGGCCAACGGACACGAGAACCAGTATAGCAGGACTGGCCTCAGACTGGGGAGGCAGCTCTTGCTGAGTCATGCTGCCACAGCGTTGCTTGCCTAAGGTGCACGTGTCACTAGCAAGGTGAATTGCCGGCTAAAGCCTACGTGTCCTTAATTGAAAGAGGTTATTGCGTGTTCATTGACTATGTGAGGGCAAAGAATACAAAATGGCTTCCGTGTTCTAAGATGGATGCCACGGGTAGATCAGAAATGTGTTTGTAACAGGAGTGCTCTTGCTCGTAGCATAGCGAAAACACCAGGATATACTAGATGGATCATTTGCGGTTCACTGATACCAAAATTATATATTTGCGACAATGTTAAAAACACGGGTTAAAATCGTCACGGAACCTCAGACCCTCCTTTTGCCCTTACATAGGCAATTACTCAGTCTATGTCAGAGTCTAACTCTATGCTCATTAGGTCAGTGACATGTTATTGCATCATCATCTTGTCTCGTACCTTCTCTCCAAATGCAGGTGGTTTTCTGAAACAGGTTGTAGCACAGAGACTACACAAAGCGGGACCACATTGGATAATAAGGCAGCACGAGAACAGAAATACTAGGATGACACCAATGACCATCAGAACCTTCCATCCCCACGCTGATACCAGAGTCCAAAACCACTCCATAAAGGACCAGTTTCCCTTGTCTACGTGTATAGAGTCGGAAATCTTGTGTAGCTTAGAGATCGCTTCATAGACGGTTGGAGCATTATTGGGAATAAAAACACAGCAGCTCGATTGGATCATTCTGCATACCCCACCTCGATCTGCAAGTATTACGTCTAGAACCATTCGGTTCTGTAACGTCATGAGACGATCCGCCTGAAGCTCAGCTGTTAAGTTACTAAGGGCACCAGCAGTTTCTGTAATAGTAGATTCAACTACCCGTGTTAGTTGACGTAGATTTCTACTATTGGCCATAGGCCCCCAAAACGGAAGGAAACCTTTGAAGAAGTCTCCAGCTTCCTGACCAGCGGTATCTTCCTTGCTGAAGACACCTCTTGCTACTCTGGTCTTGTGATAATCTGAAGAAGCAGTGTATGTCGGAGGTAACAATCGAGCAATATAACATGAACCTGAGAAGTCAGCAGGCAGCCATGTATACGCTCTGTCTTGACAGATGAAGTAAGTACCCCTAGCAGTAAGGAAGGCCGGGGAGGAGTTAGACGGAAATACGTAAGTCTCAACGCACTCACTCCTCCCTAGCTGAGCTCTCAGATTTCTCCCATTTCCTTGCAAACAGACCTGACCTCGGTGAGGCACGACCCAGACTGAAGTGGAGCTTTTACGCTTTCTTTCTCCCAAACTAAGGCGATACTCTGTAGAGTTCCAACTCAAATACACCCGTAATTCATCTTTAGGGTAAGATGGAGTATTATTGACGTCTTTAATCATGTCAATAATTCCCTGGACTAAAGCTTTGTTGGCTGAGTTGTATTTAGTAGACCGTGGTGGACGCGGAGGATAGGTCTCAAGGGCATAGGAAAAAATGGTCTGAAAGGCCTGGAATGATCCATTATAGCTAAAAGGCAAGACTAGATAGGGAATGCCTTTATCCATAGTGTGAGGTATCAAGCCACACACCCAGCAGTCTGTAGTATTAACTACCAGTTGGTGTTGATGCAAGAGCTGTACAAATGTATTGTTAATAAATTCTGAGCGTCGAGCTTGTTCGTGTTCAGGAAACGAGTGAAAAGAATGCATAGAAGAAACCGTAGAAGTAGTAGGATCAAGGGGAGGTACTGTTGTTATTGGCATAAAAATCAAATGCACACCAAAGATGATTCCACCCACCAACGTTATCAAAACAATTAAAAATGTAACTGCACATTGCATTAGAAAGCATTTGCTGTGAAGTATTCTGTACAGTCTATTTCTGCGAACATAAATTACATTCTTTCGTTGCAGCTCAGGAAGCTCCATCTTCTACAATCCGCTCGTGACCACTGATGATGTGTACGTAGATGAAAATGCCTCTATCAGCCCTGGGAGTTCCCAGAACTAACAGAAAGATCGACCTTGTGTCTGACCCCCGCAGATTCAACTAGGCACACAGCCACGACCCTACGGCTACCCAGACGGCAAGGCAATTTTAAAACAACAAAACAATAGCAAACTTCCTGGCTGGAGGCAAGGTATCAAAAAATTCAAATGTGAAAATAGGCAGTTTCCTGCTTTATTTGTCCATATTGCGAGATCGCAAGTTGTATCTCAGTTTTGCAGGAGCTGTCTGGTCTGGAAACAATGTATTTTCAGCCGACGTTGCAATGTTCACGTTTGCAGATGACAAGTGTTCTTTTGGTGCAGATGGCAAATGTTCAGGGTTCAAAAGAGCAGTTTCAGGAGGAGAGTCAGAGTTTGATGTATCAGTGATCAGTTCTGCATCACTGAAAGGGATGAAACTGGGTATTTGTTCTGCTTCAGAGGCACTGATTCCTTTCTTTACCCAGTTGTCGTAAGGAAGTGGCAGAGGCACACGTTTGACGTGTGTCGTGTGGATCCAATTCTTCCGTCCGGCCACACGAATAGCAGTTCTCGTCGCCAATAAGACTTGGAAGGGGCCGACGAATCTGGGCTGAAGATTTTTCGTTCTTGCAAAATTTCTAATGACTACTTGATCCCCAGGTTTCAGCTGATGACCTGGACTCTCCGGTGGCTTTGGCAATGCATCGAAAACCTGTTGGTGAATAAGGCTCAATTTAGCAGTCAAGTCGAAAAGGTAATCAATTAACATTGGGTATTCCAGCTGCTTAAATTCTTTCGGTCTAGGTACCCCCCAAACATTTGCAGGACGACCAAAAATTATTTCATATGGACTAAGCCCTACTCTAGAATGTACAGTTGCTCTTGTTGATAACAAAGCCAAAGGCAGTGCATCTGGCCAGGGCAAATCCGTGGACGCTTGTATCTTAGCAAGTTTCAGTTTAAGGGTGCCATTGTAACCCTCAACTAAACCCGCGGACTGGGGATGATTCGCACTGTGAAACTTTTGTCTAATCCCTAGGCCGGCACACACACTCTGCATAACTTTCCCTACGAACTCACTTCCATTATCTGACCATACAATCCATGGCATTCCGAATCTGGGGAAGTATTCTTTAAGAAGGATTTTGGCAGTGGACAAAGCAGTATTGTCCTTCAGTGGGTATGCTTCGATCCATCTGGAGAACGCATAAACTACCACTAGGACGTACTTTAGATTGTTGCGACGATCCATATGAATGAAGTCTAACTGAATCACTTCAAAGGGGCAGGAAGGAGGAGCGAAGTGACCTGCAGGTGTGGGGATTCCCTTGCCAGGATTATGCATCAAGCATACCATACAATTTCTCACCACTCTCTCTGCACACTTACTAATCCCATCAGTCTTCCAAACTGGAGCCAACATCTTACAAATCCCTTTAGAACTGATGTGCGCTGCTCCATGTGCCATCGTTACTACTGCAAGCACATACGCATCAGGCAACATCCAACGCTGTTGTTCCGACAAGTCAATCCAACACCCACTCGAGTCCAATTTACCCGTGCTCTCTTTCCATGCAAGCTTTTCCTCCTCAGTCGCCTCTTTCTCAATTTCTTTCACGCTTTCCACTGTGTCCTCACACATTCCAGACTCAGAAATCCATCTTGCCGACGTTGCAACATACATTCTACTCATCATATTTCTAGCTGTCTGTTTTGCAGTCTCATCAGCAAAAGCATTCCCACGACCAACATCATCCGTGATTGCTTTATGAGCACTGCATTTCACAATCGCAACTTCAGTCGGCAAGGTTAGAGATTCCAACAAGTCATTAACTAGCTGACCATGTTGAATCTTAGTCCCATGGGACGTAATGAAACCTCTCTCTTTCCATAAACGGCCAAAACTATGGGCCACGCCGAACGCGTACTGACTATCTGTGAACACATTCACTCTCTTTCCCTTAGCTAAAGCGCACGCTCTTGTTAGCGCGATCAATTCTGCAGCCTGGGCAGAATTCTGACTCACTCTTGCAGTCTCCACAATCGTACTCAAAGTCGTTACTGCATAGGCAGCAGTCACATCACCATTCTCCAATTTGAAGCAAGACCCATCAACATACAACGTGCCATCTGGATCTGATAATGGAGTGTCTTTTAAATCAATTTGTCCTTTTGTTTCTTCCTCAGTTCTGAAACAACAGTCGTGTGGTTCGGAATCACTCGACTCTTGGCTAGTCGGCAACAATGTTGCTGGATTCAATACATTGCATCTTTTGATCTGAATATGACTCGCTAGCAATGTCAGTTCGTAACCTGATAATCTAGCACTGGTAAGGTGCTGCGTCTTGGTTTGGTTCATGAGTGTATCCACAGCATGAGGAACCATAACCACTAGCATGTTGTTCATTACTAAACCAGCAGATTGTCGAATGGAGGCTGCAGCTGCGGCTGTAGCTCTCAAGCAACTAGGCAACGCTCTAGCTACCGGATCTAACGTTGATGAAAAATACGCACAAGGGCGTTGTTTATCACCAAATTTCTGTGTCAAAACACTCAACGCACAACCTTCTCTCTCATGGACATAGAGCGTGAATGGCTTACTGTAATCGGGTGTACCCAATACAGGAGCTGAACACAGTGCATTTCGTAACTCAGAAAAACTCTCCTGACATTCGGCAGACCATGGCACTGGACTCGGAACATTTTTCCCAGTCAAAGCTACCAACGGTTTCGCCAAAAGAGAAAAATTTGGGATCCATTGCCTACAATATGAGGTAATACCTAAAAAGGCACGTACTTCTCTCTGCGTGCTAGGAACATTCATCTGTGTAATTGCTTTTATTCTCTCTGGGGTCAACTTCCTTCCCTCCTTTGACAAGAGATGACCTAGGTAGGTCACTTCTTGGCAACAGTATTGCATTTTTGAAGGTGACACCTTGTGATTCAAATTTGACAAATGATGCAATAAAGAAATTGTAGCTGTTTTGCAAGTTTCCTTGTCATCGGCAGCCACTAGAAGATCATCGACATATTGTACTAAAGCAGAACCAGGAGGAAGTACAAAGGAATCTAACTGGCTTTTTAATGCTTGACTGTAAATGGACGGGCTTTCACAATAACCTTGTGCAGCACGTTTAAACCTGAAGCTTCGTCCTCCTAGAGAGAAACCGAAGATATCTCTGCTTTCCTCGGCTATCGGAATGCTGAAAAAGGCATTTTTCAAGTCGATAACCGAAAACCATGCTGCTGTAGCAGGAATCAACGTTAACAATGCAGTAATGTCTGGAACCACAGGAAACTGTGGAATCACAATTTTATTAACCTCTCTAAGATCAATTACAAACCTATATACTGGAGGTTTTGTTGGGTCAGTTCGTTTCAAAATAGGCAGTACAGGACTATTACAGACATTACCTCTAGTTTCTTCTACAACGTCTTTCTTGATCAGATCTTGTACTATCAGTAGGAGCGCACGCTCACCTTCACTCAAGATCTTGTATTGTGGTATTCGTGGAAGTTTGGCATTTGCTTTCAAAGTTACTACATAGGGTGGAATTTCTAAAAGACCTACATCATTAGGACCAGTCGCCCAAAGAGTGTCAGGGAGAGAACGCAGCTCTGGTGGGAGCGCATCCATCGACAAGTACATCGGAGAAATTATTCTTTTACCCAACGTAAGCTGTACTCCTGCCGGAGAACAGTACAATGTCGCGTACAGGCATTTTAATAAGTCTAAACCAAGCAGATTTTCATTACAACCTGTCGTCAAAATCAGGGGAGCTTTCAAGTGGCAGGGTCCAACAGAAATAGACAAAGGACCAGAAACAGGGTTGTGAACAGGGGCGCCTGAAAAACCTACTGAAACGTTTGTTGAGCCAGACAAAGGTGCGCCAGGGAGTTTCGCATGTATGATAGAACTTTTTGCTGCACCAGTATCCAAGAGAAACGGTTCGACTATACCTGATGTTGCTACTGCGACATAAGGCCCACTCTGATCTACTGGAACTGATACTACTCCCTCTCTTTGTCCATGGCTGTCCTAGTACTCTCTTGGCTGAACTTCCTCACTAGCTTCATAGTAGTCTTCAACATGATACTGTTGAGACCTATTTTGTTGGGCAGATTGTCCATTTCGCTGATCGAAATGATTAGAAGGGCGGTCACTTGTCTGTGGAGGCATAGCACCTCGTCCTCGACCTCTAGAGTTTTGTATAGAACTACCACGACCTCTCTGAGCTGTCGCAGCATTATTTTGCGCTAAGACTGGACACTCAGTCTTATAATGGCCTTCCATTTTGCAATAAGCACACTGATTCCATTGGTACTGTGGCCTCTGAGAATTATACTCCGTCCTTTGATATGACCCTTGCTGTGTATTAGTCTGATTCGTGCGAGGCGGATACGCTTGCTGTAAAAGAACTTTAGTTTTTAAATCTTTCGTCTTTTTATCTGATTTTTCTTTCTCCTCTTTATCCCTATTTTCATAGTACTGGGCAGTCGCAAGTATTTGCGCAGTCGTAGAGACAGCCCACGCACTTTCAGAATTCTTTAATTTACCACTAAGTTCTGGCAACAGATTGTGCACAAATTTATCAACAAATAATCTCTGGCCTCCTTCTGTGCTCATATCCTGACCACTATGATCCACGAAAGTCTCCTCGAATCTTGTGAAAAAGTCGGAGACGCTTTCGTCTTTCTTCTGTTTGCATGCGGACAATTTGTCCCAGTTAACGCGTAATGCAGGCATCAGGGTTTTCATTAAATCGATTATTCTACCAGGCAAATTAGCAATTAAGGGTTCAGGTTTAGAACCACCTATTTGTTGACCATCCGCTGCAATTATAGCTGCCCAATCACCACCTAGGGCAACTGGATGATTCTCTTTACGAATCTTAGCCCAAATTGGTTGCGGTACTACATTACAAATAGCAGATCTATGTCAGCTAGATTCAATACACAAGCGTCGACTGTCTGAGCCAACTCTTTGTAGTATCCTGCAGGATTTTTACGCGGATCTGGCAAGGCCTGTTTCACTGCTAATACTTCAGCTCGCTTCCATGGAATATGTATCCATACTCTCTGGAATTTGGCTGGAGCAGCTGCAATACCAAGGTTTACATTAGCTTGCACAGCTTCACGCCAAATTGGTGGAACCTCCCTCATTGGGTATTGACGATTTTGTTTCGTACTACGTTTCTCTAACTCCCTCGGTGAACGAAGGGATGGGTCATTCCTATAACTTAAAATCAGTTCCATCGCTTCTTTTATATTTTGACCAACTATCATACCTGCAGCAAACTCTTTCTGAACATTAATTAATTCTTCTAGATTTGATTCAGGGTCATCCTCTTCCAATTCCTCACGTAGAAGGAAGCACATTTCATCGAACACATATCGTTGTGTCGGTTCGTTCCATTGCATAAATGTATCTAATACATCTTGTACATTATATCTTCCAACTTTCGAAACCCATCTAATAGCAGTGGAATCTAATATTCCTCGCTCTTCAGTACTGGGAAGCTGACTACGTCTCTGCACAGAGTCAGAGGTAGGAGTCTTAATCAGAGTTTTATAGAAGGGAGATAGAATATTAGAGACAGAATCAGTGATTCTCCGACGAACAGAAAGTGGAGTCATAATATTAGCAGAAGCAGTAAATAGAGTAGCAGTTGGAACAGATAGATCAGGAACAGTAGGAGTAGCGGGCAAAATAGCCTGTGAACTAGCAGGTGTGAGCGATACAGGTATAGGTAAAGAAGCCGGCAACCCTGGAAGAGGGGGTGTCGAAGGAACATTAATATTGACCACAGGAGGTACAAGAACTTGATTCAGAGGAGCAGGAACACCAGGTTGTCCAGCAACTGGTAATTGAACATTCGGTATAGGTGGAGCCGTAGCACCCTGTGCATACGGTGGGGGTGATCGTAACAAGTAAGACAACAGGGGATCCTTTTCGGGGTCCTCTACTATCTTAGCTGTACTCGATGGCAAAACAGGATAGCACTTGTCTATCGCTAAATTACGCTCTCTATTGGCCACCTCCATCGCTTTCTCAGACTCGTTGAGTTGCAGCTGCTTAGCAGACTGTTCTAAAGTCAACTCTTGCTCTTTCTGTTCTTTCTTCAACTTTTTAATTTCTCTCTGTTTAGATTCTTTTCGCCAATAACGGAAAGAATCAAACATTGCCGGCCGGGCTTTCTTCTTGAACAATTTCGTTTCTAAATTATCAAGAACTTGGGGTTCAAAACTACCATGCAGTGGCCAACTAAGGACACCATCTTTCTCTGTATAGTGGATCCATACCTCGTTAAAAGAGATAGGGCCCACACCAAATTTGCAATATAGATCATAAAGGGGAGTTCCAATCGGAGGAACCGAACACGAGTCCTCCAACTGGGAATCACTGTTGCAACTAAAACAAGACAACATACAATTTTTCCGACTTACCATTTTATAATCCGGAACACAGAACAGACAAAACACAAACAAAAAGGTGCGCACTCGAACCAAGAACTTAGGCCTACCAAAGCGAACAAATGTATCGATACCCAAACTAAACCAAATGATTATCTTAACCAGAACAACCAGTGATAATCTTACGAAACCAAACCAAACCAAAAACTAAAAGGATTATCCAAACAGGAGCAACCCTTACGAAGTAACCAACTAGCAACCACTTAATACTTAACTGAGGCACTGAAGACGTCACCAAGGAGAAACCCGTCACGTCTCGCCGTACTAAGGACTGCACCTCGGGTCCAAGACAGGGCGACGGTCAAAGCAACGGACCACTGTAGCCATCCGAACGGGAACCCTCGTGGAAGAGAACGTCGGGCCACTTTTGCGATATGCCGGGATCGATGAAGTGGGGCGCCTCCCTCTGGAATCTTCACACGAAGCTTCTCGAACTCTTCAGGCTTTTGGACCGGTACCGAATGACGTCGCCCCACGTTCTGCGCCAATTGGAGTTCTGGACTTTTTGGTTCCGTCCAGAGGTGTCAGGGATAACACCCGAAGACCCCGGAGTTCTACCTGCCTCGGTGCACAAACAAACAGAAACACGGGTTTCTCGATGGTGGCGTCAAAGACCAAAGGTTTATTACTGCAGGGACACAGAAGTCACAGAAACTACACATGGGCAGTATCTAGGAGCCTGTTCAATTTGTACAAAGAGGGTTGCTCCTTATATACTGAATATTGGGCTTCAGGCAAATTCTTTACATGTTAGCACATTCAAAAACCTTTGTATCTTAAACAATAAATATTTGGCGTTGCACAGGAATTGTCAACAATATCTGATGTCAAAACATTACGAACGAGGGGTTCCCACTATTCCATCATAATCCCATGTCAATTTCTCATTCAAGACCCGGACCGCCTCATCGTAAATTTCGTTACCTCCCCCTAATAAAGGCCCAGAAGGAAAGGAGCAGAGCCAGGTGCAGAAGATAGAACAGTAGGATAAGAGATGTTTGTGGGTCGTAAATGGGCAAGGCTACCAGCTTCGGCCGCCTAATCATGATCAGGCCAACGGACACGAGAACCAGTATAGCAGGACTGGCCTCAGACTGGGGAGGCAGCTCTTGCTGAGTCATGCTGCCACAGCGTTGCTTGCCTAAGGTGCACGTGTCACTAGCAAGGTGAATTGCCGGCTAAAGCCTACGTGTCCTTAATTGAAAGAGGTTATTGCGTGTTCATTGACTATGTGAGGGCAAAGAATACAAAATGGCTTCCGTGTTCTAAGATGGATGCCACGGGTAGATCAGAAATGTGTTTGTAACAGGAGTGCTCTTGCTCGTAGCATAGCGAAAACACCAGGATATACTAGATGGATCATTTGCGGTTCACTGATACCAAAATTATATATTTGCGACAATGTTAAAAACACGGGTTAAAATCGTCACGGAACCTCAGATCCAAATGACTGCTGCATCTCAGGACCCTCACCCGGGCCGTGCTGTGGTCTCTCCACATCAATATCTCCTTCCTGGACAACGGTTGTGAGTGCCAACTGATGGGCCTTTCAATGACATCAGAGTGGCTTTTGGAGCTCGACCTTCCTGGTGCTCCCTTTCAAAACATTTTATTATTGTCTTTTTCTGTTTCACATTCACTGTCAACACCATATCACGGAAATAATTCACAGCCAGAAAATGTGTCTGTAATACAACAGAAAGCCTTATATCAAATACAGATATAAGGTCATTAGTTATCAACTGTATAAGAAAAAGCACAGCCGATTAACAAGGTAAGGGCAGTTCTCTGTACCTACTACATATAGAGGGGTCCCAGTTGCGAAATTTATTTATACAAAGAAAATTTATAAAATCAAACTAATAGAGCTCTATTGCATGAGTGATGTTATTTATTCACATCCTCGGTCATAAATTCATTATGCACACATTTGTTGAAATTTTAGAACGTTTAAATGCCCAAAATGAGGCGTGGGTGAAAGGGGTAAAGGGAAGGGGAGGTCGGTGCTTAGTGAGGATTAGGATAGTGTAGAAGAAGTAGACAGAAGTCACATGTGGTCACATCGGTACATTTTGTAAGTTGACATCACATAGGCATACTGGTGTCGCCATTAAACACTTCTATACATATATATTCCTATCCCAATAGTTTCAACACAGTCAGGAATGTTCTGTTGTACTTGGGTAGGACAAACAAAAGATAAGTCGACGTTTCGACCCCTGGTGGTGTAGGTTCACTTGCACCTTACTGCAGGGTCTTCATCAGGACTGGTCAGGTGGTGAAAACATAAACGCCACTGTCAGTGGTGTGGCAACGTGGAAAAGGGGAAAATTAATGGGCCCTTGGGCTCCGGTCATCAAAGAGAGCAACAACCTGGAGGTCTGTGTACTCGAAGGACCTCGTATGTAGATCTTTGGGTAATTAGCTGAAGGCCTGGCTGACTCCGTGCTTACGTCACAGACGTGGCAGTAGGCAATGTCTCACACGCTCCCATCCAGCAAGCCCCTGCCAGGGACTACCATGCACCTTCACTGGCATTCAAAAATGTAATTGGAAAATTAGGGATTGATTCTATTGCCTCTGATGTTTGTGTTTCCGAAGTTATTACCATGACGCATCAGCTGTTCCAACACCACAACATCCATTGGAAAATGAACACTCATCAGAGGAGGAAGATGTACAGTTCCCCAGTTTCAGAATCAGAAATTCCCTATAACAATATGTGAAAACCTCCTTGTCAGTTTTCTGATTTGTCCTGTGTAGTAGGTCATGCCACCTTCTTTTCAACCCATAATAAGACCAGATTTGTACAGTCTAATCACAAAAGTGTTAACACAAACCTTACTAAAAGAAGCAACTACATATTTACTGACACATAGAGAGATGAGCAAAACTACCGAATTACTTACCAGCTCTAACAAGGATGTGTGAGGTTTGTTTTCAATACATGACTTTGGATGGTTGAACCTATACTAGGCCCATATTTATTCCTGTTAGAACTGGCATCCTTTGCTGGGTTTCCCCCGTCTTTTTGCTTTCTCAACTCCTGGTTTTGACTCTGTTTTTACTGGTTTAGTTTCTCTGCGCACTTTCTTACTGCTGTTCAGTGTTAAAGTGCAAGTGCTTCTACTGCTAATTATGTTATAACATTACATGTGTATTTGTAAAGCGCACGATTACCCATAGGTGTCTTGGCGCATATGTCAATTGTTACCCAACTCAATGGTACTCATTTTATCGACCTCAGATGTATGAAAGGCTGAGTGGACCCACTGGGATTTGAACCTGTGACCATGAGGTCAAACACAGGCCCCTGCAGTGGCTGCTTTAGTCCACTGAGCCACCGGGCCCAGCTATGGATTATGGATTGGTGTATCCATGATTGGCATGTTTGATTCACTGGTAAGTCCCTAGTAAAGTGCATTGAGAGTGCCAGGGCCTGTAAATCAAATGCTACTAGTATGACAGTGAAATCCTTATACACACAGGATACCTAAACTATGTATGCTTTCAGTTTGGTTGCCAACAGCACTTTTTATGTTAGACATTTGTACATGTTATTATTGTTTTGTATGATCAATTTGCAACCATATGTTAATGTATGTACAGAAAAGTTATGTGAAGCTTGTTATAGGTCTCGGTAGTCTAAAGTTCCTATTTATGTGAAATTATGTCTTGTGTGTTTGTATAAAGAGAATCTGGGCAATGTAACAGCCCACTGTGAATGAACCATCCCATTACAAAGTTTTGAATGTACCAACATTTTTTTTTAAAACAAACATTTTTTGGTACCATACCTGTTTATTTTCCGTTTCATCATTAACGTGGACATTCAATGTCATTTTGAAGTTTGACATTTAGGTGCAACTAGGTGTAATGAACTAGTGAGAGGATTTACTTAAAATAATAAGTAAAGAAAAATCCCCCAAAATTGGTAGTATTGAAATACAAGAAGCAGTGCATAGCTGCTTGAACATAGTGAATGTATCTATGGTATGAGTATTCTACATTTTCTGATTTAAAGTTTACTAGTGGGCCTGCAGCACTGATTGTGCCACCCACAGAAGTAGCCCTGTAAAGGTATCTCAGACCTGCCACTGCAGTGTCTGCATGCAGTTTTTACTGCCATGTCGACTTGGTAAGTCGCCCCTAAGATAGGCCCATTATACCTTGCTCACTTTGTCACTGGATTCAAGCAAGCCTGGCTGAAGACGGCTGAAATGCCAGAAACCGGTCCTAGGAAGCTTGTTTCCGGTCCAGGGAAGGCATGGCTTGGCAGTTCGGGCTGGACTGTTCCCATGAGGCACAGGGTCAGACTGCTTTGGATATGGCCATGTCTGAACTGGGATGGCAGAGTGGGCTAAAGAACGGTGATGGATTAAACCCAGATCTTTTGACTGGGTGTGAGTGTTTGATTGGTTCAGATGTTCTGTCCATCACCCCCCCTTTTGTACCGCTTTGAATATATAGCAGCTTCACTTTTAGAACAGTGTATAGATAAGCACATACTGCTGCATGGCTCACTACAATATTGACACAGCAGTGGCAGAGTGTTTGGAGGGAGTGTAAGGATACACACTGGGCAATTGAAGGTTTTAAAGGCAAGTTTGCAGGTGCATAGAAGAGTGCATGCATAGTCTTTAAGGGTTTGAAGCAATCCATGCCCTAAGACCCACTTTGCTCCATGAGTGCTTGGGTACTGGCAGAATGATTACAATTCTGCAAGTAGAGTGTCTGGCTGAATGTATAGCAGCTTCACTTTTAGAACAGTGTATAGATAAGCACATACTGCTGTATGGCTCACTACAATACTGAAACAGACGTGTGAAAGTGTTTAGTGGAACTGTACGGATACAGACTGGGCAATTGAAGATTTAAAAGGCAAGTTTGCAGGTGCATAGAAGAGTGCATGCATAGTCTATAGGGATTTGAATCAGTCCATGCCCTAAGGTCTACTTTGGTGCATGACTACTTGGAAACTGACTGAATGTTTACAGTTCTTCAAGGAGAGTGTCTGGCTGAATGTATAGCAGCTTCACTTTTAGAACAGTGTATAGATAAGCACATACTGCTGTATGGCTCTCTCCAATACAAAAATAGCAGTAGCAGTAGCAGAATGTTTGGAGGAAGTGTAAGGATACAGACTGGGCGATTGATGGTTTAAAAGACAAATTTGTAGGTGCATATAAAAGTGCATTCATTATCTATAGGTGTTTGAAGCAGTCCATGCCCTTAGGCCTACTTTGTTGCATGACTAATTGGGTAGTGGCTGAATGATTACAGTTCTCCAAGGAGAGTGTCGAGCTGAATGTATAACTGCTTCACTTTTAGTACAGTGTATAGATAAGCACATATTGCTGTATGGCTCACTACAATATTGAAACCGTAGTGGCAGAGTGTTTGGAGGGAGTGTAAGGATAGAGACTGGGTAATTAAAGGTTTAAAAGACAAGTTTTCAGGTGCATAGAAGAGTATATGCATATTAAATAGGAGTTTGAAGCAGTCCTTATCCTAAGGCCTGCTTTACTGCATGAGTACTAGGGTACTGACTGAATGATTACAGTTCTGCAACGAGAATGTCGAGCTGAATATATAACTGCTTCACTTTTAGCACAGTGCATAGATAAGCACATACTGCTGTAGGACTCACTGCAATACTGAAACAGCAGTGGCAGACTGTTTGATGGAAGTGTAAAGATACAGACTGGGCAATTACAAGTTTAAAAGACAAGCTTCCAGGTGCATAGAAAAGCGCATGCATACTCTATAGGGGTTTGAAGCAGTCCATGCCCTAAGGCCCCCGTTGTGCATGACTACTTGGGTACTGGCTGAATGATTACAGTTCTGCAAGCAGAGTGTCAAGCTGAATCTCATTCATTCATTTCCAATCTTTATTTCGACCATTAGGTCATAAAAGATATACATACAGTAAAATCACATGGATTCTGTCAATTTTAGTAAAACATCAATACATGATTTTAAGATCAACACCCACAATAAAAACAGTTATTTTTAAAAATTGAAGCGGTTCTAAAGTCTACCCAGCATTTTTTAAAAGACAATTACGCGTATGCCAAACATTCGTAAAGAATTTGGAAAGTGCAAAAACGGTAGGGCCAGAAACATCGGATTTTAAAATCCTGTACATAGGTGTGTATTCCCTGCCACCCAGATTCTTAATCAAGGGAAGCAGCCAATACTTTCTGGCTGCCTTGTAGGCTGGGCAGAAGAAGACCACATGCAGATCATTTTCCTCTTTATCAACGCAAAGAGGACAGTACTTGGTGGAAGGAACTTGTGACCAAGTGCTTGAAAAGGACCGGAAAGGCAATGTGCCGTATCTCCACTGGAGAAATAACTTTCTGGTAAGTATCGGATATATGGGATCGAAAGCCTTCTCAAATCTGTAGAGATCCTTGGTTTGCAGGAATATGGAAGAAAGGGACCCCTCTATCTGGGTAGCTAAGGCCCTTGTCCTTTTGTGTTCGTGGTACAGAATCGCCAGGGATCTTTTAGAGATTCCTGGTGCTGCATTTGCTGGTTCAGTCCACAATTCAGGGAGCCCCAGATCAGTGCAAGTTGACTGGATGTTTTGGACCCAGGGAATACTGAGCGCCTTGGGGTGCTTTAATAGTTCGGCCAATTCCGCCCTATAGTCGGCGAGATCATCGCCACTCCATAGCCTACGCCAGAAGGCAATGGGTCTTAAACTTATCTCGTCGGCAAGTGGCCGTATCCCTAGATCGAGCCTCAGAGGAAGGAGTGGGGTGCTAGGGGGAAGTGCGGTTATTTGTCTTATAAACCTATTTTCCGTAGAAGACAGGTTCCGACATGGGATGTGACCCCACAGTTCAGCCCCGTACAAAATCGCCCCCCTGGCCTGGGCCTTATATATCTGGATTAAGGCCCCCAGTGGGCGGTAAGTCGAACCGGTCATCATCCGGGATATACCCCCGGTAATTTGAACTAATTTAAGGTTAGCCCTGCTCTGATGGGTCACCCAGGTCATATTTTCGTTGAGCGTCACGCCGAGATATTCAAACGTGGATACTCTTTCCAGCCGCACTGCTCCCAATTGGGGATTCGGGCGCTGTTTGGGGCTCGGATTCAATACCATATATTTGGTTTTTGTGGCGTTGATTTCCAGCCCTCTATCCTGACAGAAGGCCACAAAGGCATCGAGTATCCTTTGGATGCCCATGGGTGTTTTAGAGATCAACAGTGTGTCGTCCGCAAACATTATTGCGGGCACACTGTTGCCATTTAATTTGGGGGCATCTGTATTATCGATAGTATTAAGATGGGCGATTACCCCGTTGACGAAGAGGCAAAACAGGGTCGGCGCCAGCACACAGCCCTGTCTTACCCCTCTGCCAACGGGGAATCTATCAGTCAGTTCCCCCGACCTTCCACACCTCACCTGGGCATAATTATTATGGTGCAGCCTCTGCAAGGTCAGTAAAATATCTGGTGGTACGCCCATCCCTGCCAAGATGATCCAAAGTTTTCCCCTGGGCACGAGGTCGAAGGCGGCCCGTAGGTCCACGAAAATCGTGTACAGACTACCGCCCTCGAACCTCACTGTCCTCCAATAGACCAGATTCAATCTGAAGACCTGATCCACAGTCGATACCCCTTTCCTAAATCCTGCCTGATAGGGACTCAGGGCGCCCACCTCTTCTATCCATTCCTGAAGCCTATTCAGGAGAACCCTGCCGAACAACTTCTGTGCTACATCTATCAGGCTAATTGGTCTGTAGTTGGCTGGGAGGAGGGGGGATCCCTTTTTAAAGATCGGGACCACCTCCGCCCCCAGCCAAGTACTAGGGATTTCCATCCCACCGAGAATACCGTTGAAAAGAGCGGCGAGGTAAGGCGCCCAAACGGTGGGCTCCTGCTTGAACAGATCTCCAGGTAGCCCATCCAGTCCAGGCGCCTTCCCCGAAGCCAGGCCTGAAATAGCAGCAGTGACCTCACTCAATGTTATTAGGTCCGCCTGAGGGCCCAGCCTCTCAGGTTCAATTAACACAGGAAGTTCTCCGGACTCAGCACTATATAGGGACTGGAAATGGTCCTGCCACACTCCAGGAGCTATGTTAGGCTCCACTGCCGAATGTAGACTCCCTGATCCCCCATTCACAATCCTCCAAAACAGGCGTTGATCTTGTATTGCTAAGGCCTTTGTGAGCTCTTCCCACTGGTCTTCCTCCCATTCTATTTTGGCCTGAGCGAGAAGCTTCTTGTACGCTTGCCTGCATTGCTTAAGGCGTTCCCCTCCTGTACCCTCCTTAATTACTCCAAGGAGTTCTGTTTTGGCCCGTCTACAGGCTGCATTGTACCATTGTGTTTTACCTTGGCACCTCGCCCTTGGCTTTCGTAAGTTACGAGTGAAGTGGGGTGCCGCAACTTTTATGAGCTCCTCGTGGGCATCAAACAGTTTGCTCCTTATATCTATTTTATTTGCCACACTGTCAAGATCCCCAACAGTTTCCAGGATAGGAGTAATCTCTGCATAAAACAGTGGGAGTTTGTCCTTATTTGTGACCATTTGCTCCCACCTGATTCTTTTCCTACTGTTATCTAGGAGGAGCGTGGGGCGATTCTCTTCCTCATAGGACACTGGGGCCTGAGGTGCTGGGTGGACAAGGTCTAACTCGAGGGCATTGTGATCACTATCCATCCTGTGTATTACCCTGAAATCCTGTATTGTTGGCCACCTCACTAATTGGACCAAGACATAGTCCAAATGAGACTCTCTTCCCCGGCGGTTGTAAGTGATTTTGCCTGGTCTGTCGGACTTGATTCGCCCATTACATGCTCTGAGTCCGAACCTTAACGTCAGGGCAGTAATTTGCAGTGCCAGTGGGGTCCAAGCTTTCGGAGATGGCACGTCAACCCATGGTACTGCCCACCTGTCTTCTTCCTCTGATAAGAACCCTTCCTGGATGCCGGGGAGTGGCTCATAGTGAGAGTTAAAGTCCCCACCCACCACATAATATGAATCATCCGAGAGGCCAGATAAAAAGTTCGAGAGTTCATTAAAAGTCGGTGATTCTTTTGCCCTTCCCATCGGCCTGGAATAGATGTTAACCAGCAGGAGGTTAGCTTTGTTTGGCCATGTTAATAAGACCCCAAGGATATCATCAGAATTAGATGGGAGCCGTGTAGCCACACAGCCCAGGTGAGCAGCAACTCACGTCGTGAGGCCCCCTGATGGGCGGCCTTTGCCTTCCCACCTTGCGGAGATGTAAAATGATGAGTAACCTTGGTGTCCATAGTCCTCTCTGGCCCAGGTTTCCTGGAACATACATATGTCACCAGTCTCTATGTACTTTGCCCAGGCCGGGTCTTCCAGTTTGTTAGCTAATCCCGCGATGTTCCAGGAGATTATCTTCAAATGTTCTGAGGTGGCAGATGCCATACCATGAGGGTTGGAAGAGATGAGTCCAGGCTCCACTTCAGTATCGGGGCCTATAGCGAGGGCAGCAAAAGCTGCATGTGGCACCGGGGATCTCGGCGCACCGTTGCCCACAGGAAAAGGAACCATAGTTGTCCCCTCAACAACAGCTACCCCATCAGTGGCTAGGTGAGAAGATTCGGTTCTGCCGTGGTCTGAAGCAGCCGGGTCATTCAGTGGGCCAGAATTTGGACAGGGGGACACAATGGGTAGTTCCAGGAGGCCACGGGGGCCCGAGACCCGAGGCACTGTCTTACAGACAGTAAGTCAATCGACCCCATCCAAATCGTTCAGACAGTTAAAGCGATTAAAATCGCAAAAAGGTGTGTCCGGCGGATGGAAGTACGGGCGTTGTACAAAGCCTTTGTGTTTGCGTCTGTATTCCACCCTTGTCCAGTCATCGTGTATTGGAACCTGGTGCCTGGGAATAGGTGGAAAGAAAAAAGATACTGGGAGGGTCTGTATGGTGGAATCGAGGGAACGATTCATGCCTCCACAGATGTGTCGGACCGTACCCGGATCCTTAAAGGTTACCATGATGCAGTCCCCCACTATGGTCTTCCTGGTCTTCCCTAGCCATGGGACCCTTCTCACCATAATGATTTCGTTATTAAAGTGGGATGGCAGGGGTCGATTCCAGTTAAGCCATTTGATTACCTTTTTCTTAAGGGACTGATAGTCCTCATTTTCCCCAGATCTTAAATGGGGGGCACCAGCTAAGACCACCATTAATCTATTAGCTTCGGGCGGGAGGTCTGGCCTCCGTGGTCTTGGAATTGGGCCAACGGGCGTGGGTGGAGGGGCATTAACCTGATCTTGATGTGTTCCAGAGGACTCTGTTTGAGAGCTATGGGGGGCTAGATCCAGTGGGTGGGTAGGTCTATTGCTTTGGTTATTATGTCGTGCCTGAAGTTGGATGGCCATAAGAGGTTGCAGAGGGGGGGCAGGTTGCGGGTTTCTGGGGGGGGCTTTATTGGCATTAGTTGCAGCTTCTGCTTTGGATGGATCCCCAACAGAGGAGTAGGTTCCCACTAGCTGTGTCTGCTTACTTACTAGAGTGTTCAGAGTGGTAAGAGAAGTTTCTAGCAGGGTGAGCCTAATCTCGACTTTTTTTAAGCTGTCGGTAATAGGCTGCAAAAGGGAGCGGAGTAGGAATTCGATGCTCCCCTTGGCAGAGAGTGGAAGGTTTAGGTTTGACGCAATAACCTCTGGTTCTTTAGTAGTGGCAGTTATACTGGGGTTTGGGGGCTTAGGAGGAGGAATGGTAGGCACTATCTCCGTAGGTTTCCCCGGTAGGACGGAATTAGTGCGTTTCTTGCCAAAGTCAAGATGTGATATTTTAGATTTCCCCCACCCCCCCATTGATTTCCGAGCACGTTTACTAGGTGGGGGCCTATGTAACTCCACCACTACATTTAATTTGGACTTGCTCTTATTAGCCAATTGCATAGGTGGGGTTTGGGTTAACAGATTAACAATAGTGTGGGAAAACTCTTGAGGGGCTGACTCTGTGTTTTTTCCACCCGCTAGCCCTGGGGTCGAAGGAATTTCCCTTAATAAGACGGGAAAGTCCTCGAGTGTCGAATTAATTAAACTGCTAGGTGGCGTACCTTCCTCTTGAGTGATGGGGTAAGGGAAGATATCGGTCGAGAGCCTGGTTTTCATAGATTCTATGGAGCGCCTGCGCTCCACCCTACGTTTCTCAAGCGAGCTTTCCTTGTCCACCTCTCCTTTAGTAGCTTTAAAATAGTTATCCAAAGTCCCAGAGCAGGAAGCGCCATCCCTTGAGGGAGTTTCCCATGATGGGGGCGAAGGCATTACCTGAAATGTCCAGTAAGTGGGATCAAGAGAGTGGGCCCAGCCCAGCCTCCTTCGGCCTCTGACGGCCAAAGACGGTCCCGCCCTTGTCCCGGGCTTCTCCCGGCGTCCTCCCGCGCGCTCCCGCGACGCGGGAGTCGTGTTCTATCTTATTCACTATCAGTGTCTGTCATTGGTTGGTGGACAGGGGGGTGTGGCCAGCGGGGAGAGCAGCCCAGGTGTATGGAATGGGCGCGCAGGGGCTCCTGGAGACTGGAGTCCCTGCCTATGCTCGCAGCCCCGCCGGCTCTCTTCCTGCCCGCTCCTCCGCCGATAGTCTCACTGCAGCAAACAGCAGCCTGGGTTTCTAGGCGCTGCGGGACCCGCAAAGCGGGTCCGGCGAGGTCAGAGAGTCCTTCAGGGGTTAGGAGTAGAAGCAGAATCCCTCAGTGCGGTCGCACGCCCAGCCAGCAGCACGGAAATACAATTAGGCAGTTCAGGTGATCCACGGGTCTGATGGAGCAAGGAGGTTTTCAAAGGACAGAGCGGGGGGTGTGGCCAGCGGGGAGAGCAGCCCAGGTGTATGGAATGGGCGCGCAGGGGCTCCTGGAGACTGGAGTCCCTGCCTATGCTCGCAGCCCCGCCGGCTCTCTTCCTGCCCGCTCCTCCGCCGATAGTCTCACTGCAGCAAACAGCAGCCTGGGTTTCTAGGCGCTGCGGGACCCGCGAAGCGGGTCCGGCGAGGTCAGAGAGTCCTTCAGGGGTTAGGAGTAGAAGCAGAATCCCTCAGTGCGGTCGCACGCCCAGCCAGCAGCACGGAAATACAATTAGGCAGTTCAGGTGATCCACGGGTCTGATGGAGCAAGGAGGTTTTCAAAGGACAGAGCGGGGGGTGTGGCCAGCGGGGAGAGCAGCCCAGGTGTATGGAATGGGCGCGCAGGGGCTCCTGGAGACTGGAGTCCCTGCCTATGCTCGCAGCCCCGCCGGCTCTCTTCCTGCCCGCTCCTCCGCCGATAGTCTCACTGCAGCAAACAGCAGCCTGGGTTTCTAGGCGCTGCGGGACCCGCAAAGCGGGTCCGGCGAGGTCAGAGAGTCCTTCAGGGGTTAGGAGTAGAAGCAGAATCCCTCAGTGCGGTCGCACGCCCAGCCAGCAGCACGGAAATACAATTAGGCAGTTCAGGTGATCCCAAGCTGAATCTATAACTGCTTCACTTTTAGAACAGTACATAGATAAGCACATACTCCTGTATGGCTCACTACAATACTGAAGCAGTCGTGTGATAGTGTTTAGTGAAAGTGTAAAGATACAGACTGGGAAATTGAAGGTATAAAACATGTTTGCAGGTACATAGAAGACTGCATACATAGTCTATAGGGGTTTGAAGAAGTTCATGGCCTAAGGCCTACTTTGCTCCATCAGTACATGGCTACTGACTGGATGATAACAGTTGTGCAAGGAGAGTGCCTAACTACATTTATAAGAGCTTCAGTTTTAGCAAAGTGCATAGATAAGGACTTTCTGCTGAATGACTCACTACAATACTGAAACAGTAGTGTGATAGCGTTTAGTGAAAGTGTAACAATACAGACTGGGAAATTGAACGTATAAAAGGCAAGTTTGCAGGTGCATAGGAAAGTGCATGCATACTCTATAGGGGTATGAAGCAGTCCATGCCCTAAGTCCCCCTTTGCCGCATGACCATTTGGGTACTGGCTGAATGATTGCAGTTCTGCAAGCAGAGTGTCAAGCTGAATGTATAACTGCTTCACTTTAAGAACAGTGTATAGATAAGCACATACTGCTGTATGGCTCACTACAATGCTGAAACAGTAGTGTGATAGTGTTTTGTAAAAGTGTAACGATAGAGACTGGGGAATTGAAGGTATAAAAGGCAAGTTAGCAGGTGCATAGAAGACTGCAAGCATAGTCCATAGGAGTTTAAAGCAGTCCATGGCCTAAGGCCTACTTTGCTCCATAATTACTTGGGTACTGACTGGATGATTGCAGTTCTGCAAGGAGAGTGCATGACTGAATTTATAAGAGCTTCAATTTTAGCACAGTGCATAGATAAGGACATTCCGCTGAATGGCTCGGTACAATACTGAATCAGCAATGACAGAGTGTTTGCTGGAAGTGTATAGATACAGACTGGGAAATTGAAGGTATAAAAGACAAGTTGTCAGGTGCACGGAAGACTGCCTGCATAGTCGATAGAGGTTTGAAGCAGTCTATGCCCTAAAATCTGTTTTAATGCATGAGTACTTTGTTACTGAGTGGATGATTATAGTTCAGCAAGGAAAGTGCCTGACTGAATTTATAACAGATTCAGTTTTAGCACAGTGCATAGATAAGGACATTCCGCTGAATGCCTCGGTACAATACTGAATCAGCAATGACAGAGTGTTTGCTGGAAGTGTATAGATACAGACTGGGAAATTGAAGGTATAAAAGACAAGTTTGCAGGTGCATGGAAGACTGCATGCATAGTCTATAGATTTAAAGCGGTCTATGGCCTAAAGCCTGTTTTAATGCATGAGTACTTAGGTACTGAGTGGATGATTATAGTTCTGCAAGGAAAGTGCCTGACTGAATTTATAACTGCTTTAGTTTTACCACAGTAAATAGAGAAGCACATACTGCTGAATGGCTCACTACAATACTAAAACAGTAATGTGAGAGTGTTTGGTGAAAGTGTAATGATACAGACTGGGGAATTGAAGGTATAAGAGTGAAGTTTGCAGGTGCATAGAAGATTGCAAGCATAGTCTATAGGGGTTTAAACAGTCCATGGCATGAGGCCTACTTTGCTCCATGATTACTTGGGTACTGACTGGATGTTTACAGTTCTGCAAGAAGAGTGCCTGACTAAATTTATAAGAGCTTCATTTTTAGCACAGTGCATAGATAAGAACATTCTGCTGAATGGCTCAGTACAATACTGAATCATCAATGGCAAAGTGTTTACTGGAAGTATATGGATACAGAGTGGGGAATTTAAGGTATAAAAGACAAGTTGTCAGGTGCATAGAAGACTGCATACATAGTCTATATGTGGTTTTACACAGTCCATGGTCTTAGGCCTACTTTGCTCCATGATTACTTGGGTACTGACTGGATGATTACAGTTCTGCAAGGATAGTGCCTGACTAAATGTATAAGAGCACAGTGCATAGATAAGGACATTCTGCTGAATAGCTCAGTACAATACTGAATCAGCAATGACAGAGTGTTTGCTGAAAGTGTAAAGATACAGACTGGTTAATTGCTGCATGAGTACTTGGGTACTGACTGAATGATTACAGTTCTGCAAAGACAGTGTCGAGCTGAATGTATAACTATTTCACTGTTAGCATAGTGTAGAGATAAGCACATACTGCTATATGGCTCACTACAATACTAAAACAACAGTGACAGAGTGTTTGAAGGAAGTGTAGAGGATACAGACTGGGCAAAGAATTTAAAGAATGTATAAGTGAATCTATAAGTGCTACACTTTTAGTACAGTGAATGTTTTACTACATAGTACTAAAACCATTATTATTATATAACAATACATGTATTCTTTTAACATCTCATCATTTAACATAGCTTCTAAAATAATTTCATCACATATTTCATTGATGTGTGGAAAAGTAAATTTTGCCATGTTGTATGTGCCTACGTGTTCCCCATGTTATGTCATATGTGCATGATCGATATGCATGTATTCCCCTCTGATCGATTAAAGACGCAATTACAGTTGTGTCCATCTCTAGTATGCCAGTTTCCAGTTCTCGTGAAAGCTACGAGTATTAAGCCTATGTAAAGCTATGTTGCCACGTTTCACAGTGTGCACGTTAATTCAGTAATTGTCCCCGTTTCTAGGCCTCAAAAGGGCCCGGACTCAGATTCAGCTCCCGTTTCCTGAACCCTCTCCGAGGAGCGATACAGCCCCCACCTGTATCCCTGACCCTTAGCTTACTTTCATGCCTCACAGTGCCCGGCTCGGCCTGGCTCTGCCTCTTAGTCTGCCAAGAGTATGTTATGATTCTAGTTATCAGTCCAGCCCTCCTTCTCTGCATTCCTAAGCTACTGAATCGCATCAATAGTTTCCGTCATGGTCTAGCCTTTACGTCTCCATGTAAGAGAAATACTGTATTAATGGTCATTTAATATTCCTCAACACGCACTACATGTAGAATTATGCATGCACCAGTCTTAAGTGTCTGTTAGCCTTTGCCCTGATAACTTCTGGATTCTATCAACATGTTCTCTAAACAACAGATACTAGATATGCCTGGGTACATGTCGCTCTGACACTC
Organism: Lissotriton helveticus; assembly: GCF_964261635.1. Classification (NCBI taxonomy): domain Eukaryota; kingdom Metazoa; phylum Chordata; class Amphibia; order Caudata; family Salamandridae; genus Lissotriton; species Lissotriton helveticus. The sequence goes on along the minus strand of NC_136059.1, from coordinate 219,170,622 downwards.
CAGACTTTCGTCTCCTCTTCTAGCACAGAAGTCATAGCCCCCCAGTTCTCCCTAGTAACACGTCATTGCCAGTTTGCGCACCACTAGGTTAAAGATCCCAGCTGCTCAGGTAGCCCCCTCCATGTTTCCGCCCCGTTTATGACATATTCTGTTACGTTTGCATCACATGTCTATGTATACGCCCTGTACACACCTCTTGTTACACCCACTTTATGCCTTATCTTTCGCGACTGCTACAAACTCCGCCTACTGCTACGCCTACTGTACTGAATATAATGTATTTTGTTTAACTATAAATATTGTGCACTGTTATTAAAGTTTGCTAGCCATTCCCAGATCCTGCCCCGGCAGCTGCCGGGCCCTGCCATCCTATTCCTGTTCCAGTCCTTTTATGCTTAATTAAAGCCTGTCAACTCTAACTACCTCGTATCTTGACTCTTATTTATTGAGCTAACCGTTTATTGTTTATTGTCAAAAATAGAACCGGTATTTAATTATTTATTTACCACATAATGGCACCCGAATAGGGACTTGCCCTTTCCCCACGCGCCGGAGAAGCCACGCAGGCCCCCTGATCCTCTGCAGCCGTGACGGAACCATACCGTGCACGTGCAGATATTTCTGCTTCAAGTATCCCTCAGGCCCACGGAGGAGACGGAGGTTGCGGTCCAGCATCCAGACGAGGCGGTGGAGGAACGCAGCGAGTCCCGACCAGAGCCCAAGCCGAGAGTCCAAGGTCCGAGGTATCCGGAGGCCCACCTGTAACTGAAGTCCGAAGTTCGTCCGTCCGTCGTCGTAGCAGTCCAGTCCAGTCCGAGGCCTTCTGTTCTTGCTGCCCGGTGAGTACCGTTGCTGGGGTAGTATCTAGACAGGGTCAATTAATTTGTCCGTGGGTTTGGGTACACAGATCCAACACGAAGTGTCCACCTAGGTGGATGCGGGTCCTGACGTGTCTCTTTATGAGACCGGTAAGTTTCGTACTGTTTCAGCAGTGCATCTAGTCTGTTCTAGTAAGTTCTGTTCTCGAGAAATTCATGTGTTCTGTTCTCAGTATTTCAGGTAGTATCTTGTCCGAACTGTTATTCTAAATGTTATTCCATGTGTTTTCAATGTCGTGGTATGAATGAGTTGTTTTTCAAGTAATTATTGTGTTCATTGTGTGTAGTATTGTGTCTAGACTCCAGTCTAATCATGCCTCTGTTCTCTAAGTTACGTCAGTTAAAAACTAGAAAAGGTCTGCTCGAGGAAGCAGTTCCTGTCCCGCCTAGGGACAGTCCAGGTCATTTTATGTATCATAAGCATGGCATAAGTGCCATATTATATCTAGACTTACGGGTGGATTACACCAAGGAATTAGAAGAGAAATATAGATGGCCTGTATCAGGCACATGGGATGCCGAGTGCATCATGCGAGTAGAAGAAGCATTATGGAAAAAGAAATCCAGACAGTCCCAGAAAGATGCCATCAAGTTATGGCGCAAAGAATCTCATAAAAGAACAGAGAAAGAAATCAGAAAGTCAGAGTTAAGTAGAGAATCCTCAGAAAGAGCCCAAGAAAGGGAATTAATCGAAATAGGTGAACGAGTTAAAGCCGAACAGGCAGACAGACAGAGAAATGCCCTCATTAAGGGTATGTATCCTCTTCTTGCCAAGGGCTTGCCAAAAGCAACCCCGGAAGCACCATGTAATTTTCCGCCGCCATTAGTTCCGATTAAGCTACGTCACAAACCGACCGCAGCTGATATTTTTCTCTCGTCCTATTTGGACGACACAGTCCCAGAATATGCAAATCCCGCTCCGCCAGCTTCTGTAAATAATGTAATTCCTGTTCCTCCAGCCACCGGGGCACCTGTTACAGCACCTGTTACGGTACCCCCGGTCCAACCCATAGTACAAGTTCCCGCTACCTCAGTCACTCTGCCAGCACGAAGAGTATCAGTCGACGATTCCAGTTTAGGGGCCGCGGGGGGAGGTCCTCCTGGTACCCCGCCGCCACACAAACGTGTAACATTAGTCGAGTTACATGAACGTGCGTTACAGCGTACGCCCAAATATCAGTCCGTTGCAGATATCAGACGAGCTCTTACCGAATGCCGTTATGATCCAGTCCCAGGCGATGATAATATGGTTTTATATTCATTGCGTGTAAGACGGGTGACCGAGTATTTGGACACCCTACCGAATATGAAAGAAGATCTAGACAGAATATATCGTTTCATCCGTACAGGAGACGATCCAGAAAGTATTGGCGAAATCATGTCTCTAAGGAAAGCTGAGACCCAGCTCATGCTATTAAAGTTTCTAATCAATTGTTTAATAAGGGAACAAGATTGTCCGACTAAAGATCCGACCGAAATGAAAGTTCTGACAAGGTGGAGTGATAATATAGCCGAGGGTAGACACAAGACACTCAGTAGTATAGAGAGTATGTACAAGAAAATTCGTAAGGAAATAATAAGGTTACACGACAATCGTAAAGCAGCACAAGTAAGTGAGAAAGAAGACAACTCTTCTACTGAAGAGGTAGACGACGAGAATCCCACTAGAATAGCGTATGTAGGTAGAATCAGATTTCCAGACCGACATTCACGCCTAGAACACAAGAAAGTTTTTCATCTTCCAGCACCAGAACAAGGTTCGCTAGAACAAGTATTTCAGGCTACCGATCACATTCTGAAATCACGTATCGGTTATAGTGAACTTAGTACCATGCATGAACAAGAACTAGCCCGATCAGCAGTCCGATGGATTACTGATTCTACCACTTTTCCAGATGAAATAGTGGCACAAATGTTTCTGAAACTGCCCCCAGCCGAGCAGCGACTGGTGGGTATGTATATGATCCAGCACCTCATTACACTGTATGAGGGACAACATTCTGATCCAGGTCCGTTACATGATGTTCTGAACGAGTTACTCCAGTATAAATGGAAAGGTTTAGGTACTGATTTAATTAGTGTCATTCTAGAACAGCGCCACAAATATAGAACGTTTCTGAATCCGCATTTTGTTCACGTCTCACCTCCAGACAGTAAACCATTCTATATAGACAGACAGCATCCGTTACGAGAAGTCCATCCAGTTAGAGGAACGGGTGGCGATCTAGAACGAGTATTTGTTTACACCCCGATTACCAAGATGGAACTCTTAGAGATGAAGAAGTTAATTCCCTGTCACGACAAAGATCCAGCAGGGTTCCATCGAGAATTAAAAGACATGCTCCGTATGGGAGAATACACTTATCCAGACATAATTAAAATGTTAAAGGTCCTGTTGCCCGCAGGGGTATATGAAAAACTCAAGGAAAAAGAATGGGAGGTGGGAGAGAAAAAGATCGATTGGGCAGTTCTAGAAGCTGAAGATAAGATACGAGTACCAGGTACCGGTCTTGGAGAGAAATGTAAAGAATTACCAGAGTTATTAATTCAGGTTTTGCCAAGGTTATTAGCCACGAAAAAGGAAGATTGGGATGCAATCTCAGCATGCAAACAGAAACAGGATGAAGATACTAGTGATTTTTATTCTAGATTCGAGAAATGTTTTATCATTAACAGTGGTTTGAGGACAGGTAGCGAGTCATACCCTCATCTTTTTGTTACTAAACTAGTCGAGAATTCAAGTCCACAAGTTAAAAATCGAGTTTTGAAAGTCGAAAGTACTTGGCAAGCTAATACCCCGTCACAAATGCTTCAGATGCTCCAGTATCACCAGAATAGAATCAGAGAAGAGCAAGAACACGAAAAGAGACGTATGAAAGATACGAAAATGAAAGTATTAGTTGCACAATCTGTTCCACAAGACAGTCAGAAGAGGGGTCCGAATCAAGCCAGTCATTCTGCAGCTCCCGTTAAAGGGACATGCAATTATTGTAAACAGCCAGGTCATTTTATAAACGAGTGTGCAGTTCTGAAACACAATATAGCTACTGGTAAGACTAAAGAAAGACCACGTCCGCCTAGACCAGAACAAGTCTCACAGACTTCTCAGTCACCACAGAATGCACAACAGACAGTTCCAGCATCGCAGCCTATCGCTGCAACACAGCATGTTACACAGCAGATGTACCAGTATGCCCAGACAGAGTATCCAGAGTATCAACAGTATTCATGAAACAGCCTAGAGAGGGAGGTAGGCTTGCCTCTCATCGAGATACCTGTAGATCAAAAGGGTCCCTATGTACACAGTCAAGTATTAGGGAAAGACAGAAAGTTTCTGATTGATACAGGGGCAAGTAGGACTACTATCAGTCATGACGAGGTTCCAGGGGCTCCGCTCTCAGGCTCTAGAAATGTTTCCCTTGGATTTTCAGGAAAGCCTATTGTAAACGAGATTTCAAAGCCAGTTACTCTAGAAGTTGGTCCATTGTCCCGAACTACTGATTTGTTACTTACGAAATCATGTCCAGAAAATTTGTTAGGCATTAAAACATTGAAAGAATTAGGTGCAGTAATTTGCTGTTCTCCGGAAGGAGTCCGATTGTTTTTAAGGGACTATAAAGGTCACTATGTATTACGCGATTTTGATCCAAGATTACTGAATGTCCCCCAGCATCTATGGGCACAAGGTCCAACTGATGTTGGTTGTATGCAAATCACACCCCATCGTGTGACTCTGAAACAAGGTGTTGTCCTGCCACGAATCAGACAGTACAGATTGCCATCTGAGGCTGTAGCAGCCTTATCCAAAATTATTGACGAGCTCATTGCTCAAGGAGTGGTTGTAGAAACTGACTCCAATATATGTAATTCTCCTATCATTCCAGTCATGAAACGTACTGATCCAAATGCACCTCCAGTATATCGATTAGTGATTGACCTTCGAGAACTTAATAAATGTATCATACCTCAGTATCCAGTAGTCCCAGATATTTCATCCCTATTAACAGCCATTGATTCTGAAGCTACATTTTTTACTGTAATAGACCTCAAAAACGCATTTTTTAGTGTCCCCATTCATCCAGACAGCCAGTACCTTTTCGGTTTTTGTTTAAATGGAAGGAGCTATAAATTCACACAAGCTCCTCAAGGTTTCACAGAAAGTCCTAGTATTTACAGTCAGGCACTTAAAAGACAACTAGACAACATTCACATGCCAACTGAAACTGCCCTGCTCCAGTATGTCGATGATCTACTGATCACAGCCCGTTCTGAACGTGACTGCGAACGAGCGTCACTTACGGTTCTATATTTCCTAGCCGAGATGGGGCACAAGGTGTCCCCTTCGAAGGTCCAGTTCTGTGTCCAGCAAGTGATCTACTTAGGCCACTTACTGTCCAAGTGGGGTAGGCAGTTGACACCTGACCGTATCCAGTTAATAGCGAGTCTTCCACAGCCCAAGACACAGAAGGAGGTACGTGCTTTTATTGGCCTCACTTCTTACTGCAGACAATGGATTCCTCAGTATGCATATCTAGCCAAGCCACTGATACAGTTAACGACACAGGAGGCAGCCGTATCGACTGTCCTCCCTTGGACATCTGAACATACACTTAGTTTTAATGAATTAAAGAAAGCTTTATGCCAAGCACCTGTTCTAGCTACACCGAACTACAGTAAGCCTTTTACACTTTTTGTCACAGAACGAAATGGTACTGCATTATCTGTTCTCACACAAGATCAAGCAGGACAATACAAGCCTTGTGCTTATTTTTCGAGCACACTAGATCCAGTAGCCCAGGCTCTGCCTGCGTGCCTCAAGTCAGTTGCAGCCACAGCCCTAGCAATCAGACAAAGTGATTCCATAGTATTAGGACACTCCCTGACAGTACAAGTTCCACACTCCGTGGAAGTTCTTTTAAACCGAACACAGACACAGCACTTGACCATTGCACGTTTAACAGGTTATGAACTGACACTGTTCCAGCCACACATAGAAATCAGGCGCTGCAACGTTCTAAATCCTGCTACACTGTTACCGTCAGTTACTTCAAATCCTGCCACACATGACTGTGTGGAAGTCATTAACACTATGACTAAGCCAAGACAAGACCTGACAGATATTCCACTACCAGATCCCGACCTGACACTTTATGTGGATGGTTCATGTATGAGAACAAGTACAGGAGAACTAGTAGCCGCGTATGCAGTGACTACTGACACCGACGTTATTGAAACACACCGTATTGACACCCTGTCTGCTCAAGCAGCAGAGCTAGTTGCTCTGACCCAAGCCTGCATACGTGCCAAGAACCTGAAAGTAAACATATATACAGATTCACGTTATGCATTCGGAGTTGTACACGACTTCGGAGTGCTCTGGCAGGAGAGAGGTTTCATGACTTCTCATGGAACCAAGATTCAGCATGGTCTCCTCATTCAAGCTCTGTTAGATGCAATACATTTACCGACGGCTATCGCTATCATGAAGTGCAAGGCACATACGAAAGTTACTGATATCATCTCCCAAGGTAACGATCTAGCAGATCGAACAGCCAAGCTTACAGCTCAGACACCAGACATTCCAGTTAACAAGACACAGACATCCATTCCAGAACAGACTACTTGTATGACAGTTAAGGACCCTACACAAGATGTCATAGACATACAGTTACATGCTACTCCTGAAGAAATTAAGAAATGGTCCGAACAAGGAGGGGTCCAGACAGATCAGGGATGGGTGACGAAGGGAAAAGCCACATGGTTTCTCCCCGACTCCATGGTTCAAGTCATTATCAATACCGCACATAGTCCAGCACATCTAGGAGAAAAAGCCATGTTAGACAGTATTCAGAACCTTTGGTTCAACAAGCACTTACGAGCTGCAGCCAAGCAGAAAGTCCGTACCTGTATGATATGTTGTCAGTTCAATCCAGGTAAAAGTGTCCCGGTGGAACAAGGTGGATTCCAGCCCCCTGACCACCCTTTTGAAGTCCTCCAGATGGATTATATCCAGATGGAGCGATGTCGAGGTTTCAAGTATGTTCTCGTAGTTGTATGCGCTTTGTCCAGGTGGACAGAAGCATATCCAGTTCCAGATTACACAGCAGCGACCACTGCCAAGCAGTTGGTTCGTGAATTCTTCCCCCGTTATGGACTCCCTAGGGTCGTGTATTCTGATAACGGCCAGCCATTCTCATCTGAGTTGATGAAACATGTTTCCCTTTTGTTGGGGTACCAGTGGAAGTTCCATTGTGTGCGCCATCCTGAAGCAGCCGGTCTCGTAGAGAGACATAATCAGACCCTGAAAATCCGTATTGCCAAGATATGTCAAGAGAAAGGTGTAGACTGGCTAGTAGCTCTGCCAGTCGCCCTATTCTATATGCGCATGGTCGCACATTCCAGATCAGGTCTGTCCCCTTATGAGGTCGTATTCGGCCGCCCCCCAAACATGTGGGGTACACCTAGACCCCGCAGTATTACAGATGTTTCCAGTAATATGTTGACAGATTACCTAGCTTCCTTGATGTCTGCCCTACACTCTTGTCGTTCACAGGTTGCCGCTGCATTTCCAGACAATACCGAGGTGAAACCACATGAGGTCATTCCAGGCGATCTCGTGTTGGTTAGGAATTTTGATCGTTCAAGTCCGCTGGAGCCCCGCTGGAAACAACCTCAACTTGTCCTTCTGACCACCCGCACGGCCGTGAAGTTGGAAGGCCGTAAGGGATGGGTCCATCTGTCTCACGTCAAGAAGTTTCATGGACTCCGAGAAAAGACATTTGCCAAGAACATTTTTAAGGACTGCCAAAATCCTAAAGACTGCCCTATTCTCAAGGACTGTCCCACTACTGACTCTGAATTCAAGCCTCCCCTGTTAGAGGAAACTCCGCAACAGGAGTATAAAAAGAAGCTCCGGTCTAGTAAAATAAGTCAGCCAGTTTAATTGTCTAAGTCCCCCTCGGGTGAAACGGTTAGACAGGTATCTGACATGTATGAGATAGACCCCCATAGTGAGAGAGTTAGTCAAAACTCTATCAGATGTATCGTTATTCTATGTTTTCTTCTATTTTTGAGTTTGATGGTTACCTGCACAAGTTATGCATTGCATTTATGTTTTCCAATTTCTCATGTAAATAAGTTTGCTAATGCTACAGTAGAGCACACATTTAGTGATCTGCCTCCTCACGAGTTATCCTATCGTCTTGCTATGAGAAATAATACATTTATAAGAATGTTACACTATTCACACCAGACCAGCAATGCCACTAATTGTTGGGTGTGTGGTCGACTCCCCCCTTTCCAGACACCGAAGGGAGTTCTGCCACTCTTTCCTTATCCGTTTTCACATAATGGTTTGTGTGGAGCATGGTCCACGTTAACGTCATCTTCAAATGATATGTCCCTTCTGAATAGAACATGTTTCCCAGACAAGCAAGGTCTCTCCCATAGAACAGGGTTAGATCTAGAAAATGAAGTATATGATTTAGGTAATTATTCTTCGAATTTTATGGTCCTGAATGTTCAGTCTGATACTACTCCAGACTTACCTGCTATTTCAGTACTACCAGTCAAAGGCGAATTATGTGTCAGAAAGAATGGTTCCGCACATGTAGGACATAGTGATTGTACTACTACTGTCGAGTATAGTGACAGTGGGAAATCTATTTTCAAAGCCTCACGTCATTCTTATTTTGTTTGTGGTCAGACCGCATATGTTCGTCTGCCCCTCGATTGGGATGGAACATGTTACATTGCCTTCCTACTGCCACCAGTTTTCCTAGCCCCATCCGATTATCATAGAAACACGCATCTAGTACACGTCAGACCTAGAAGGGAGATCGAGTCCCCAATTGTCGATCAAACTGAAACTACTCTAGAACAATATCAAGACTTTAATAAAGGTTTCTTCTTCTTTATAGGACCTATCCAGAATAGTAAGTTAATACGTAGATTAACCAGAACCCTTGAAGCAGTAGTGAATGAGACTACTTCTGCTCTAGGTAACTTAACCGAAGAGCAATCTGCTATGAGATTTGTCGTGCTCCAAAATCGTCTCGTTCTTGACGTCATACTGGCCGATAGAGGAGGAGCATGTAGAGTCATCGGATCTAGTTGCTGCATTTTCATTCCTAATAATGCGCCGTCTGTTTATTCAGCTATAACCAGACTTCATAAAATTGCCCATCAGTTACACCAGAATCCAGGCACCTGGACATGGTCCGGTTGGCTCTGGGATATCATATCTGCCTGGGGATGGAAAGTATTGTCATTTCTAGGTATTGCAGTAGCGATCATATTCAGTTGCTGCCTCTGTATACAATGTGGCCCTGCGATTTGCGGCATTTGCGCTACCTCTTGTATCCCTAGTCCTAAGTCCCGTTCCAAGACAATTCGAGACGAGCAAATGATGCTGTATGAAATGATAGATGGTATCATGAATATAGATGTTTCCTGATGGAAACGTAGGGCACAAGGAGGGAATGTGGAAAAGTAAATTTTGCCATGTTGTATGTGCCTACGTGTTCCCCATGTTATGTCATATGTGCATGATCGATATGCATGTATTCCCCTCTGATCGATTAAAGACGCAATTACAGTTGTGTCCATCTCTAGTATGCCAGTTTCCAGTTCTCGTGAAAGCTACGAGTATTAAGCCTATGTAAAGCTATGTTGCCACGTTTCACAGTGTGCACGTTAATTCAGTAATTGTCCCCGTTTCTAGGCCTCAAAAGGGCCCGGACTCAGATTCAGCTCCCGTTTCCTGAACCCTCTCCGAGGAGCGATACAGCCCCCACCTGTATCCCTGACCCTTAGCTTACTTTCATGCCTCACAGTGCCCGGCTCGGCCTGGCTCTGCCTCTTAGTCTGCCAAGAGTATGTTATGATTCTAGTTATCAGTCCAGCCCTCCTTCTCTGCATTCCTCAGCTACTGAATCGCATCAATAGTTTCCATCATGGTCTAGCCTTTACGTCTCCATGTAAGAGAAATACTGTATTAATGGTCATTTAATATTCCTCAACACGCACTACATGTAGAATTATGCATGCACCAGTCTTAAGTGTCTGTTAGCCTTTGCCCTGATAACTTCTGGATTCTATCAACATGTTCTCTAAACAACAGATACTAGATATGCCTGGGTACATGTCGCTCTGACACTCCAGACTTTCGTTTCCTCTTCTAGCACAGAAGTCATAGCCCCCCAGTTCTCCCTAGTAACACGTCATTGCCAGTTTGCGCACCACTAGGTTAAAGATCCCAGCTGCTCAGGTAGCCCCCTCCATGTTTCCGCCCCGTTTATGACATATTCTGTTACGTTTGCATCACATGTCTATGTATACGCCCTGTACACACCTCTTGTTACACCCACTTTATGCCTTATCTTTCGCGACTGCTACAAACTCCGCCTACTGCTACGCCTACTGTACTGAATATAATGTATTTTGTTTAACTATAAATATTGTGCACTGTTATTAAAGTTTGCTAGCCATTCCCAGATCCTGCCCCGGCAGCTGCCGGGCCCTGCCATCCTATTCCGGTTCCAGTCCTTTTATGCTTAATTAAAGCCTGTCAACTCTAACTACCTCGTATCTTGACTCTTATTTATTGAGCTAACCGTTTATTGTTTATTGTCAAAAATAGAACCGGTATTTAATTATTTATTTACCACAGATGTCAACTTCCTGGTTATCAATTTCGGCATTTATATGATCAAAATACTCAATATCATCTAATGCTTCCACAAAATCAGCATCCAAACTTTTGTCTAGGAAATCACAACTGATATCTGCAGCGCAGCAGTCATTTCTTGTTCTTCATTCTCCAGGCCCGTGAAAGGTATGTTTAGCTCTTCTATGAGACTGTTGCCAATTTCCAAACTGTCTTCCATATTGTTCTGTTGTTTTTCCATAATGAATTTCTTATGTTGTAGGTCCTTGTACAAAAACATATTCACTTCATTTTATCATTTTTCCTAATACATAACACAAAACTCGCTTTATCAACTATTTTGTCCTTAAAAACTATTATACAAATACCATTCTCAACTATTTTATAAGATTATATAAATATAATTATTTATATGAATGTTCTGTTTTTAAATGTTCTTAATTTTTAAACCAGTCTGTGGTAATATTTAGAATTGTATGATGCAATCATGATGCAGTGGAATTGCATCACAGTGAATGTTCCAATGTTAACCAGTATTGAGCTGTACTGCTGATGGTTGGTGCAAGTAAATCCATGCTCCATTAAACATACTTCAAGAATTAATCTGAAGTCTCCTGCGTGAATTACTACATATTTGGGCAACGAGGTACCTTTGCATAAGACAGGAAAGACACCAACTTTCACCTCTGGAACGCTGCTAAATTACTTTAGCGCTATTGAAGAAGAAAGAAAAATTCTGATCTCATCTTTCATTTCATCTAACTGTAAGTGTCGCTTTGCTTATATATATTCTGCTGATCTTGGAAAATTCAAGACAAATTTAATGAAAATTAGAAACTTTATTGGACCTGCGTGGGCAGTTACCTTTCCTGGTACAAGAATTGAACTGTAATTTACAACGTTAATAAGCAGTTAATTGGTTAATATATTATGCAAAATATATTCAAGGGAATGGAGAGAGTATTATGTTTTCAGCATGATATAATGATTGTGGGGAAATCATACGAGGAACATGATGAGTTGATGGAAGAAGTTTTGCGAAGAATTTCTAAGTGTGGGTTGACGATCATAAGAGAGACGTGTCAAATAAGATTGGGTCAGGTCAACTATTTGGGTCATCAAATCTCCGCAGAGGGTATAAGACCAAAGAGTAGTATTGTGAGAGCTGTGAAAGATGCTCCTTGTCCTACTAATAAGGAGCAATTGAAGTCTTTCTTAGGTCTTACTGAATATTGTTCAAAATTTATGCCGAAATTTGCTGATTTAGTGGAACCTATGAGACTTCTTTTGAAGAAAGGGGCTGTGTTTGAGTGAAATTCTGAGTGCGAGGATGCATTTGGTAAAGTAAAAAATAGTCTCTCCAATGCTCCATCTTTGGGACATTTTGACTTTAAGAAAAAATCCATATTGGTTACGGATGCTAGTAATGTTGGATTAGGAGCAGTTTTGTTGCAAGTGTCAGATAGTGATGAAACAATCATTGGGTTTGCTTCACACAGATTACAGGGAGCAGAAAAGTCATACTCAACTATAGAGAAAGAAGCCCTGACATGTTGTTGGGGAATAGCGCATTTTAGGTACTATTTGTGGGGCCTGCCTTTTGTTGTAAAGACGGATCCTAAACTTTTAGTCCATATTTTTAAAGGTTGGCAGGGTTTAGATGGAAGTGTAACTCCCCGTATATCGAGGTTGTTATTATCTGTTTTAGATTACAATTTTGTGGTTGAGTATGTGCATGGCAATAGAAATGTTATTTCTTTCTGCCTTTCTAGGGTGCCAGTGGATGTTGACTCTAGTGTGGAAATTTTGGAAGATCTTGTTGAAAGAGTGGACTGTGAATTTGCTATTGGTCAAGATGAGTGGAAAGAAGCAATGGAGAGGGATGAGGAATATAAGAAGATGAGAGAACTGATTATGAATTCCTGGTACGGATTTAGTGAAGGGAGTGTACATAAACAATACTTGTCAGCAAAGGATGAACTTAGTTTGCAAGGAGATACATTTTTGAGAAGAAATAGGATAGTTCCTCCGGTTGTGTTGAGAACAAGGTCGTTGAGAATTGTACATGAATGGCATTTAGGTAGAAGTTTGACAAAGCGAAGATTAAGGGGATCTTTTTGGTGGCCAGAAATGGACAGGAATGTGGAAGATCTTGTTCAGGATTGTCTTGCCTGCAGCAATAGTGATAAGGTAAAAGCTACAAGAGAACCTCCTTTGAGGTATGTGGAATTACTTATGAAACCTTGGGAGAAATTAGCTCTGGATGTGTTGGGTCCAATTGACAAGTTGGTAAGTAATAATCGGTTTTTGGATGTATTGGTTGATTATCAGAGCAAATGGTTTACTTGTAAATCTATGGGGCAAGTCAGTATTGCAAATGTGATAGCATTTCTAAAGGAAGTTTTTTTGGAAGAGGGGGTACCGAAAACGCTTGTAACAGATAATGGAGCTCAATTAGTTTCTTCTGAAATGACTAGTTTTCTTTTTAGTCTTGGAATGAGTCATGAGAGAGTAGCTTTGTTCTGTCCACAAGCCAATGGACTCATGGAAAGGGTGAACTGGATTGTGATAGATTGTATACAACTTTCTCTGGCTAATGGATTGTCATGGAAAGATGAATTACGGAGAATGATGCGGGGTCATAGGATTACGCCTCATTCTGTGACTGGGGTTTCTCCTTTTGTTGCTTTGAAGGGCAGAGAGCCGCGTACTAAGGAGTCTCCTATGTGGTTGAAGGAGAAGAATCAGGTTTGGGTTGATAGAGAAAGGATGAGGTCGAGAGTTGTAGATTGTCAGTGGCGTAAAAAAATTGGATTTTGACAGTAGGAAAAGTGCTAAGGAGTTGGTGTTTGAGGAAGATGATTGGGTTGTTGTAAGAAAGTTTGGATTTGTGAAGAAAGGAGAGAGTAAGTTTTCCCAGCCGCATAAAGTAATTTCTGTCCGGGGTTCTGTGGAACTGGATGATGGTAAGTAGTGGAGTTTTAGTAATTTGTGCAAAGTATCTCATTTGTAATGTTATGATTTTATATGTATTTCGTTTTGTAAATATTCTCAAAATTGTTTTCCTGTAATACAAGTATTTCTTAGGTTGAAGGTTTTCTCTAATATTTTCTTATCTTTTCTTTTAGATTCCATAGGGGGAAGATATGTGGTAATATTTAGAATTGTATGATGAAACCATGATGCAGTGGAATTGCATCACAGTGAATGCTCCAATGTTAACCAGTATTGAGTTGTAATGCTGATGGTTGGTGCATGTAAATCTATGCTCCATTAAAGATACTTCAAGAATTAATCTGAAGTCTCCTGCGTGGATTACTACACAGTCACACTTTATCACTATAGGAAAAGACTCAGACTGTTATAATAAAATGCAGTCCAAAAAAAATTACAATATGTCTATTCACCTTACCTGTTCCAAACTAGTAAATGTGTTGTAGTAAAATGCAAGGAATACTGTTGGTTATCCAGAATAACACTATGTATCTGTGTATATTTAGGTACCATTATTTCACTAGTTTTTGAATACTTCATGTGTTTTCACACACATTAATTTTTAAAGACCTATTCAGTAGTCACCTTATAACATAATAAGAAAGTAGTGATTCCTTAGATAAGTTAAAAATACTCACAGCAACAGGTATAGAACAACACTTCAACACAAAGTATTGTGTATAATGAGGACATATTTACATAGAGAAGAAAAACTACACACAGTAAGTTATCCTGTCCTACTAAACATAAAAGAGTATTTGAAAACACTCTCTGTGACATATTTTATGAGAATAATTTGATCTTTTTTAATCTTAAAACTCTCTCATCTCTACTAGTCAAGCATGTATTTCTACTCAGTACCATAGTGGTATGTTGCAAAAAGTTGTTCTGAACCCATGTTTCATTTTAAAAATCTCTATAATAAAAGTCTCTGACATTTTTGAAATATATTGTTCAAAGATAGTAGGTCCTCAGGTACACTCAGTATATATGTTAACTTTCTTAAATGTGTATAAAAGATACAAACCATCTTTGCACAGATATGTACTCCATCCATCTCTTGCTACTTCAGCTCTGTAGAAGCACATCCCATCGACCATTTTTAATAGTAACTTATACTTAACTTAAACATAATAAATAATAAAAAAAACTATATATTATAAAAGTAGCATCTGTGGAAGACAAAAAAAAATACAGTTACAATATATCTTTTACAACACAAAATAATTTGTAAAGCATTTCATTTGCCTTTTTTGCTGTTCTCAGAATATATTGAATTTCACTAGAAACAGTGAGTTCAATACTGCTCATCACATAACAGCCGGCAAAAAAAGGCAATCCATAAGATTATCTTTAAAAAAAAACATTCAACATTCTCAATAACAATCTAAAAAATAGAAATAAAACATATGTTAAATATTTTTTTCTAAGAGCAATTTCTTACGTAACTATGAGATATCTCAAACAATGTTAAAATTACAAAACACTATCATTAATTTTCATACACTGAAAATAAAGTTACTTACGAATATATGCTGACAAAATATACAACAAATAGTTCTCAATGGTTTTACATACTTTTCCTCATGGCCAAATAGTATATGTCAAATTCTTAGTTTGGAAGTTCTTCAACAGTAATCCTCAGCATCTGCCTCCCACCTTTCTGATCCAAAACCACCGACACCATTTGCGGCGTCCCCCAGGGCTCATCCCTCAACCCGACGCTATTCAACATCTACATGGCCACCCTCACACAAGTGGCCTGCCATCACAACCTCAACATTATCTGCTAAGACGACGACACCCAAATCATCTTCATCTTCTCCCTCACCAAGGAGCCACATACCACCGAAAGCCGTTGCCAACTGCATAAGGATCAGCTCTCTAAATCTCAACTCAGACAAACACCTACAATGACTACAACGAACCCAAAACACCTCCGCCCGACTGATCATCAATGTCCCCTGCCGCAGCCACATCACCCACCACCTGAGCGACCTACACTGGCTGCACGTCGACAAGAGGATCACCTTCAAGCTCCTCACCCTCACTCATAAAGTACTCTACAACACCAACCTACCTTAACAGTAGTAATCCTGAAAGGCCAAATTTTATTCCTAACATTTTTGCTTTAAAAATATTAGGTAAGAATTTGGTAACTCTTTAGGGAAACGTTGTTTAAAAACCAATTGACTATCATTACAGTGTAGCCAACCTTTCAGACATTTTAAATAAACAGTGTAATGTCCAGATGTTGTAGAAGGACCATCATGAAAAATAATTGCTAAAGCTACAAAAGTTCTTCCTGATATTGATAGTTGAGTAGCTACAACGTTTTTAATTAAAGTTTCCAATTTTCTTCCATCAGCTCTACAACGTTGCAGCTTTAAATTTACATACTGTCCATATCTTTGTATAAATAATGTTGATGACATTTCTGATTTACATTGGCTACAATCTATGTTTTGAGGTGCTCCTCTAACTAGATTGTTAAAAGACACTGATTCACGGTCTGGTAAAGTCAAATATATAACTCTTACAGTGTCTATGCTAGTGCTACATGTAAACAAACAATTTTCACAGTCATGTTGCCATTTATAAGAAAGGCCAAAAAGGTTTGTAATATCTATACCTTCGTCTTCCAATACAACAAGCATATACATTAGAAATTCCTCACAATCTTGCTGAATATTCTGCGTAA
This sequence comes from Lissotriton helveticus, assembly GCF_964261635.1. Classification (NCBI taxonomy): domain Eukaryota; kingdom Metazoa; phylum Chordata; class Amphibia; order Caudata; family Salamandridae; genus Lissotriton; species Lissotriton helveticus. Next base: position 219,154,382 of record NC_136059.1, on the reverse strand, counting down.
ATTGAGTAGAACCAGAACATATGTCCAAAACATTTCGAATATCAGAAACACTTTGTATTTTACTTTTATCTCTACTACATTTCTCATAAACAGAATACAACAACAAACAGAATCTTTCTTCTCGATTTTCAACAATTTGCTGTTGCAAACTTTCAAGAAAAAAAAACAACATTAACAACTGCATTATCATAGCCGTTGACACCAGAACTATTTTCAAACTGATAACCAACAATCTCTTCAACACTGTCCTTTTTCTTTTTTCTTGCGATCACAACTTCATTTAGTTTTTTTTCTTTCTCTACAGTCTCACTACATATATTCTCAAATCTTCTCTTTCTACCTACCAAACGCTTTTCAAATACTGGATATTGACCTAAATTGGGTGCATATTCTCTTCTTAACCTATTATACTCTTTCACACAATTTGCATCTGCACTTATCTTTGTCTCATCAAAATCAATCAAGTACAATCTTGATAAAGTTCTCACTCAAGACCAAGCAACAGATGCCATACCCTATTTAAACACGATACTTCCTATATTCACTAAAGCACTATCTACACTTAAACCTTGAGATTTATGAATGGTCACCGCATACGCCAAAGAAATAGGAAACTGTTTTCTGCGAATATACACATCTTTTACAAGCAAAAACCGAGCTGAACAACGACTACATTGTTGTACTTCTTCAATGTCATCAAATTTGAATTTAAAAAATTCAATACCATTACATAAATAACGAAATCAACAATGTTACCCATTGCTCCATTTACGAAACCTTTTTCCACATTCAAATTACGTCGTAAAATTACCCTACAGTTTACACATGCATAAAAAATTCTTTTCTAAACCAGCAGTTTTACTTATCGATTTCTCTAAAGAATCCAATTTCCTCTTCAACTTTTCGGTCAAAATAATAGAGATTCCTTAATGTTCTATTGTATCAATAGCTTCCAGTTTTATAATTTCTTCATTTTCCAACTTTAACATTTCTTCATTGAATATAGAACATTCACGCAGTGTTGGCATTAAGCAGATTACAGATTTGTTTTCTGCAATTCATATATATATTTTCTCAGCAACAATATTTTCATTTGGAAACAAATTGGGAAATAATCGTCTCTGTAAAGCTCGTTTGCCACTTTTCCAATTCTTATATCTTGAAGAATACTTCCATAATCAGCATACTTTGCCTGTCGCATATTTGTAATAAGTTCCTTATATTCAAAAAATGACCAAATGTTAACATTTTCAATGCTCCCCAAAGACTTTCTGGTATCTTCAGGCACCACTTTTTTAAACACTGGTTGACCTTTTACAGGAGTAAGTTGTAGTAGATCTCCAAAAACTATGACGTGTTTTGCTCCAAATAATACGTCATACTCTGTTTAAGAATTTGCTGCATTCTTAAATGCACAAAGGCAAGCATTAAGTTTGATACCATGCTTACCTCATCAATAAAGAGAAGTTTCATTTTCATCAACACTCTTGAAACTTCACAACAAGTTTCTCCAGATAGCTTGTGGTATTCCAATTTGTTTTCATGCTCTACTGGTAGCATTAATAAACAATGTAAAGTAATTCCTTTAATATTGTGTGCTGCCAACCCAGTTGGAGCAGTGACAACACAAGACAAATGCTACTCAGTTGTTTTCTGTAGATAAGTTGTAATTACTTAAATTAAAAAACTTTTTCCTGTTCCAGCTTGTCCACTATATATTCGGATAGGTTGAAATGATGAGCTAGAGCACTCTTTATTTTCAAGAAGTAATCCATGGTCAACCTGTTCTCTCACTTGCTGATATATTTGTTTCTGCTCAACATTTAGTTGTTCTTCGAAGTTTCCTAAGTTGGTTACATCTTCTTGAGCTTGATACATTGCTGTTTCCACCTCTTCCATAGCAGTTGCTGCTTCATTTTGAACAATCGGTTCTCCTAGTGGATCCTGTCTCAATGGAGCAGAAGTTTGACTGTCTTGAGAACTGTCTCTAGCAATCTCAGCTGCAATTGTAGCTTCTTGCTCAATTTCGTTGTTCAACATTTTCACATAATTAGCAAAAACAGGACATTCTATAATATCTTTACTTGCGTTGAACGAATCTTCATAGCTCTCAAAATCTCCAAGTAATTCCAATTCTGAATGCCATGGCTTAAAAAGTTGCTAAAGAGCTAAATAGTAAAATTCTCTTTTGTCAGGAGTTTCGCAACACAGTTTACGGTGATTAATCAAATGTCCTTTTCTTTGTTTTACCAAACATCCTTCAGAACCAATCACGGCATATATACCATTATTGAAATTTTCTGTAATATTCCATTTAAAAATATAATTTTGCAGCACTTCATAGAGACAAATGTTCTCAAGATGATAACTTCTATTTGGATAGTATGTATCCAACATATTTGTTTTCACAATATCTGTACTTTCTGACTCTTTTTCAGCTGAATATTCAATATCTTGTACAGATTTAGGTACTCGATTTCGTGTTGCAGCAAGACCTAGACTCACCCAAAAGATTCTTCTAGATTTGGAGTATAGACTTGCAGATGATAAGCAATACGAGCATTCATACGCTTCAATTTCTCGATGAGATAACATCTTCAAACTGTAACTATATAATTTCTTACTTAGACTCCACTTGTGGGAAATCTCTTCCCACATTTCCTTCAATTCCATCTTTTCTGATTTTGTTATGTAGGACGTTACATATCGAGCAACAGCAATGGAATTGTCCGCAACGTATTGAATATCCATGTTAGGATTCCACATGGACAAAATGACTGGGTTGTAGTCATTTATGTATTTTGACTCTTCATTTCCTCTTAAGTTGTAGGTATTTTTTGGAGACTTTCTTTTGATAGTATGTCGCAAAGATTACATATAACTGTTCACTCTTCCTTTTGATATTACAGGGCGTGGAAATCCAAAATGACATTTGGTGTAGAATTTGTCCTTAGATTTATACTTTCGACGACAGTATTTCCCACAACGATGGCTTTGGAATCGTAAGACTTGTTGTCTTTAGTCCTTTTCTTCTGTACTTTTGGGTATATCACATGTAGCATATCCTTCAATAAAAGACAACACAGTACCATCGGATTCTGTTCCAAATTTAGGAGCATATGTATGTGAGGAGCACCTCTCGCTTGATACTCCTTTCTCCAAAAGAAATCCAAAACCTCTCCAAGAGGATGATTTTTTTTAATGGTGATAAAAGACATCATAGCTTCAAATCTATGATTGAAATTCCTGCATACATTAACTGGATCCAGAGAGCACAATTCTCCAGGTGTCTTGTATTCAATATATACTATATTTGGATTTGCCTCTCGAAGAAATTGAAGTAAATCATCCAAAGCATATTCAGCACAACTTAGAGTAAGGAACTGTAGTGTAGTTCCTATGGGCCAGATGTAGGAAGGCAAAAACTGGTCGGTAAGGGCCGATTTCAGCCGTTACCGATCGGTATTTGGAGTTTGGGATGTAGGGGCATGTTAAAAAAAAAAGATTCAGTAATTTTACCGAATCGGTAATTTTACTGATTTGGTAAAATACCGATTCGGTACCGAATCTGTATTTTGACATGTAGGTAGCACTGTAATCAGTGCTACAGGGGTTTAAGAATTCGCTATTTACCACCAACTAGAAGTTTGTGGTAAATAATGAAAACCCTTAAAAAGCATTTTTTTTGCTTTTTGAACAGTGCCATGTTGCAGACATACATGCCCTAAGGGCACCCATGCATAATTGAGGGGTGCAACAGGGTGTCAAAGTGACACCCTGTCACCCTTCAATGTTTCCCCCAATTACCGAATCGGTAAATACCGATTCGGTAATTACCGATTCATACCGATTCAGTAATTAAATCGGTAAAATTACCTACATCTCGATTGCCAGTTCTTAAATACCGAATCGGTATGATTCGGTATTTAAGAATCGGTAATCTGGGATTACCTACATCTGGCCCTATAGTCCCAATAGGCTCTTTGCATTTGGAATAGTGTATCCTGTAGTTTAGACGTAGGACTGAAGTCAACTAGATCTCTACCGAATTTACTAAACTTAATTGTGTGTGTGCCAGCTAGCTCAGAGGTCACTAGAAACTTTCTCGAATAAACAAGAAGGGATTAGTTTATGACAACCGCTTAAAACATGTCAACTTTGTTACCCAAGAATAAGAAATGTATCTCTAGAGTCGCGGAAACAATAGATAGTTATTTCACTCATTCATCATGCATGCTTTGTTTCACCAGAGGTGCAGAGAAATAGAGAGATGGGCGTTTTCAATAAAAAGGTTATTTATTGAACAGTCTTCTTTCTCAAGCATAAAAAAAGGAACTGCTGCAATTGTGATACTTGCTGTAAAGTGCAGAGCATATAATACGAAGAGTATTATAAAATAGTTCTGTAAAAGCATGATATGGTTTCTAAACCATAAGATACCTAAAATGCATAAAATACATACAGTGATAAATAATGACTAAAAGTACTCAACTGGTGCTTCTAAAATACGCCTACCCCAGTGTACCTAACCTAGGTCTAGTACAAGGGAAGAAGTAAGTGAGGTGTAGCCTAGTTTTAATAGTAGTTGCCAAGAATATATTCCAAGAATTCTCTTAGGGTCTAATCAGCTCCGTACCTTGGTTTTAGAATGTAGGAGGTCTTGTATCTCTCTCTCAGGACTCGATTTCCCAGCAACCCGCAAGGGTAACCTGGAAACACTGGAGCTGGATTTCTCGGCAGGAGAAAGTATAGCGTCTCTCAGTGTGTCAGCTGGAGGGTCGGTTTCCTTCGGCACTTGCTGAAGTGTGGGCATAGTTATACCTTGAAGGTGCCAAGTTTGACGTAAGATTGGACATAATAATAACGTCACCAGAGACTTAATTCTCTGAAAACTCCATGATTTCTTGGATAACTTAATATTCATGCAGGAGGAAGTCCCTGACTGCTGAAGGCGGGCTTTTCCAAGAAATCGTTGTAGATTTTCGGAACTAGTGGAAGTAGCCAAGCCGTATTAGGACTACTTGAGCTATGTCTTACTATAGTTATGATTTCTATGCCTATATAAGGATACGGTATTTTATGCCTATATAAGGGCATGAATCGTGAAAATTACACTAGGGTCCTAAAACGCTATACAACAGAACCATGTAGGAGTTCCTAAGATCCTTAGCATACATTTAAGTTCTCCATGATGATGGTACCACCTATTTTAAATATACGGTTCACTGCATAAGAAAGTCCAGACAAGTCACTCTCAAACAAAAGATGAAACAAATACGGAATACATTGTCGATATCTTGGATCTTCTGCATACAATGTTGATGTCCGATATTCAGATGCAGAAATCTGCACAGGGTGGTCATTATATCGTCCTCCTTTTCCTGTTGGAAATAACTGAGGGAAACAACGAGCTTCCAAGTTTTCTTCCCATACACTAATGGGACTTTCCTTTGCTTCTTTCATTTGGAATAACTCTATAGCATTCCCCATCACTTATTTGGAATAAAGTGGATGAACACTATAATGAACTTCCAAGCTTTCTTCCCATACACTAATGGGACTTTCCTTTGCTTCTTTCATTTGGAATAACTCTATAGCATTCCCCATCACTTATTTGGAATAAAGTGGATGAACACTATATTGTTCGTAGATTTCTTCAGTTCTGGACACATCCACTTTTTCAATTTGTCCAGATGACAAGTCACTATCTTCTAATATTGATTATTTTTTACCAGATACAACATTGCCTTTTTCACTTTCCTAACATCCACTAATTCTTGCCAGATTTTCTTACTCTTAGTAGGAACGCCATTAACAGGAATAACTAACGGTTCATCTTCTACATTTTCTACACCAATTGTTTCAATATTTTTCTTTAAATCTAGAGGCAAATATACAACTCTTCCCTTTAATCCTCTCTGTAAATCTGAAGGAGGCAATTTCCCTTTCTTGCCTGTCTTAGGCTCCATACGAACAATAGCCTGAAATGGATGCACACATTGAATAAGAATAAACTCATAGGTATTTAAATCCACCAGTTCAGAAGGAATATTTACCAACTCCAGATTATTATGCACAGCTCTAGCAGGCATTTTGTTCTCGTCTAATTTGTTATGACAATATTTACAAATACGCTGATCAGAACTCAAATCAAAACAATTGTCTTCCAAAAAATAAGTTGCAAATTCCTTCCACTCATTATTATTTTCCTTTTCACTTTTTAAATACAGATCGACAGTCCTGGTCTGATTTTTATAATGAGTTTGTCGACAACAAATACAAGAATAATTTGGCCTTTCACCTGAAATCACCTTAAACTTTGTAATTTCTTGCTCAGAATTTTCTGTACTACAATGTTGTACATTCTCTTTCACATGTCCCTCTATTAATGTATCACTTTCTGCACTGTGTTCCTCAGGACAAAAGTAACTAACCTGAATTTCTTCACAAACATTCATTACATCTGATACAGATCCACGCCAAAGAGCACTGTTGAACTTTTTTAACATTAGTGCTGAACATTTTGCATAATTCAATCTTCTGACTAATTTTCTCATTTGAGTATGATGTACTGCTAACATCCTGAAATGGTGAAAAACACTTTGACATACTTTTTTAGAAAGACAAGTCAGACCAAACCAGACTTTGCACATGCCACGGTGGAAAGACGATGGAGGCTACGACAGCTGATTACACCTTTTCAGAAAGCTGGGGTCCTTGCTTTTCTTCAGAATCCTGCTAAATTGAAAGTGGTATCGGAGGGCCAAACTTCGTTTTTCACCTTGGAGATACAGGCAGAACAAACCTTGAAAGATATCATTGCAGGTCAAACTAGGGGTGCATTATTAAGTAGATTGCTATGTTGATGGTCATGTATGTTTCCGCTTTGATACTTTTTTGATACTTCTACTATTTCAGTCTACTTTTTTTGTAATTTTTTTTCACTGTCATTTGGTTTGCATGGGCACTGGTAGTTCTGATGGGAGGGAGGAGGGCTGCGGAGAGTGGGTGAGGTCGGTTAGACGCTATCGTACAGGCTCAGGATTGAGCCTGGCGGATTACTTATTGGAGAGTGTGGGGGGCAAGGGGGGGGTTGGGAAGACCAAGGGATCTCGAGTATGTGAGGGGTGGGAAAGTTGTTGTAGGGGGGACAGGGAATTAAGAAAATGACAGGGAAAGTATGTAAGGTACTAGACACTAAGCAACCGATGACAGTCTTAATGATAGTATGGCAAAGTTAAAAATTGTTTCGCTCAACATTTGTGGCCTTAACGATATTAAGAAAAGACAGAAGGTAGCTGATGGAGGCTAACATTATATGCATACAGGAGACACATATCGAAGGATCTCAACAATATTTACTCAAAACACTGGAGTATAAACGTATTATCACCTCAACACAGGGTGTCTGAACTACGGGGGTGGTGATTCTTGCAAAAGGGGGGGATCCAATTTATCAGATCAATGGCCGATGAATTTGGGCGATGGGCGATCACTGAATGCCAGTACAATAATGGGTTAAATAATATGACACTCTGCACCATCTATGGCAGTGTCAGTGACGATCCAGAGGTGTTGACTACCGTTTCTAATGAACTAGCTCATTGGCCCCTACCCTTGATCATATGTGGGGATTTTGTCGAGTCCATGGACATTTTAGGACTCAAGACCCCGCAGAGCCGGGAATTGAACCCTGGTCCGGGTCTGACCTCTGCTTCCAGGTCTGCCTCCTCTAACCAGTGAGCCACACTTCTCCACTTGGGGCGTCCCGGCCCTTTAACAGGCAGGAGAATCGGCTACCGCAGGGATGGACTCGCGGCTATAACATAACAGAGCAGTTTAGCAGAAAAGATCGGTTTTGATGGCCTTTCTAAACGTCAGAAGGTCATTTAGGCCGCAGACCTGGAGTGGTAAAGTATTCCATAGTTTCGCAGCAAGGTAGCGGAAGGAGTGCCCTCCCATCCGCGCGCGCATTATTCGAGGAACCACTACCAGGTGTTGACCCTCTGAGCGTAGAGTTCGCCGAAGGATGTAGGGGGTCAGGAGGTGACAGAGCATGGGTGGAGATGCAGATTTCAGGATTTTAAATGACAGACAGAGGATCTTAAATTGAATCCTCTTCTCCACGGGTAGCCAGTGAAGTTTGGTCAGGGTACTAGAAACTGAGTGGAAGCGGGGGAGCTCTATCAAGGCTCTGGCAGCACTCGTTGTAATCTTCCTACTTCAGCCTGATCAGCCCCTAAAAGTAAAGAGCTCGCATAGTCCAGTCGAGATAAGATAGAATACTGCACTATGAGCTGACGGGTGGGTGGGTCAAAGAATTTTAAAATCGGCTTAAGGTTCCGAAGAATCCCGAAACACATGGCGGCAACCTTTTTAGTGTGATGGATAAAATTAAGCGAGGAGTCTAGCCAGCCTCCAAGGTTTTTTACCTCACTCTTAGGCTCGGGAGGGTTCCCGAGAATTTCAGGCCACCATTTATCTCCCCAGGCAGAGACATCCTTTCCTACGAGTAAGACCTCACTCTTGTTGGCGTTGAGCTGTAGGTAGTTAGATGTCATCCAGTAGGTAACTGCTGTTAGGCCTAGTTTAAAATTGGACGCACTCAGCCCTGAGTCTTCACTCAGCAACACCACTAACTGAGTGTCGTCCGCGTATGAGACTATAGAAAACTCCCACCGTTTGGTGACCTCAGCCAGTGGCTGGACGTAGAGATTAAATAGCGTCGGACTGAGTGCAGATCCCTGGGGTACTCCCTGCTCAATTAAGCGTTCCTTTGATAGAAACGGGGGGGGGGTGGAGACTCGGTAGGAGCTTCCGATCAGAAATGCCCTGAACCAGTCTTGTGCTTGTCCACAGATCCCTGCTGCCTCCAGTCGATACAGCGATACCTCGTGTGAGACCGTGTCGAAGACAGCGCTTAGATCTAAAAGAATCAGCGCTGCCGTCTGACCTGAGCAGTGGGGCAGGAGAATCCTGACCCATATTTAGATGCAATCACAGGGATTAGATTTGAGAAGGAAGATCAAGATAAGCTGGATGATCCGCTTTACTGGGATGAAATTCTCCTCTCTCTAAACTCATTAACCAGCGGAAAGGCAGCAGGGATGGACGGGATTCCAACGGAGTTCTACGCTCAGTTTATAGACCAACTGAAAACAATTATGTTATAACTCTTCATTGATATATTTCAGGGAGGGAATCCACCCGCCTCATGGTCAGAAGCCAAGATTGCGGTTTTCTTAAAAAAAATAAAGACTCTCTCGAATTGGGATCATACCGCCCTATAACATTGATTAGCGGGGACTCTAAAATTTATTCTAAACTCTTGGCCGCTCGACTTGCACCAATCATTAATAAAATTGGGTCAAATTACCAACATGGGTTCATACCAGGAAGATCAACAATTTATCATATACAGAGGGTAATCTCCCTATTTGACTATACAGAGATGACAGGAGACCGTATGGCGCTTATCCTGCTTGACGCGGAGAAAGCGTTCGATAGGGTCTCTTGGAGATTTCTATGGACAGCAATGTCCCATTGTGGAATTACTGATAGCTTCATTAAGGCCACCCAAAGGCTATACAACAAGCCAAGCGCCAGAGTCTTGGTTAATGGGCTTTTATCAGAGAATGTTACTATTACTAGGGGGACTAGGCAGGGGTGCCCTTGCTCCCCTCTTCTATTCGCAGTATACATTGACCCATTTGTCCGTTGGCTAGATAATCATGTGATGATACCACCGATTCAAATACGTAATCATAACACCAAAATTTGAGCGTATGCCGACGATATCACGCTTGTCACCAGCGACCCCAATAAAGCTATAACTGTGATAGAAGAGGAGGCGGAACGGTTTGGACTAGTGTCTGGCTACAAACTTAACTCTAGCAAAACCCAGATTGTTCTCAATGACAAAATTACGATGAGGGACGCAAGAGTAGCAGAGAAGGCAGTATATTTAGGTGTTAATACAAGTGCCAAAATAGAAAATATTGTTAGCAATAATATGAATCCATTGATATCACGCATTAAAAAAGAGTTGGCCCGATTGAATTACCTACATTTGACTATCGGTTGCAGATGTAATGTTGTTAAGACGCTTTTTCTACCCAGATTCTTATATTTTTTCCGGGCTATCTGCTTGGAGTTTTCTCCCCAACTTTTTAGAACTATAGACTCAATGTTCTCGAGGTTCATCAGGGGATTTAAGAAACCCCGACGAGCCCTCAGATGGATTATGCTACCAAAGGAAAAAGGGGGGTTAGCATTGCCCAACTTCAAACTCTATTACTGGACTACTGTGCTAAGATATTGTGCAATATTTATTTCTAATGATACCAGCAGTCAAACTATCCTGACCCCACAAGAAATCAGACTGGGAGAGGACTGTGCCGGCTGCCTCTGGCGACATGTCAACGATAGCTACTTCAAGAAAGTTAAATTCAAGACCATTACTAGTGTATACAAAGTGTGGTGTAATGTTCGTAAGGGACTGGGGCTTGGGTGATATTCATGCTATACTCCAGCGAGCCATAATAATGACTTACCCGATATTTTCCATGATAGCTGCATGAATAGATGGGTCATGGCCGGGGTGCGGCAGCTGGACTGTTTCTACACTCCGAATGGTTTAAAGATGTTTGAAGACCTACATATTGAATACAATATTAGCCATAGGAACTTTTTCAAGTTTTTATAGGTCAGAGACTTTTTATTACAGAAATGTGGTGGGCGATTCAAATTCAAGAATAGTCAACTCATAGATAATCTTTATAAGAAAAACACACCCAAGATTGGGGAAATATACAAAGCTCTGAACTCAGTTTTTCCAGATGATATGGACAAACAGTCAGCTGTTTGGCAGGTCAAACTGGGAGTTCGGCCAGCAATTCCCCCTTTCGCCTATGAACTATCCCAAAAGTGCTTGATGTCTATAAAGCTCCAAGCACAATGCTATTAAACCCTTTTTCCCTATACTATACACCTAACAAAATTGCTAAATGGGGGGCAGGGAAGGGAACTAGTTGTCCGCGGTGTGCATTGTTCGGGGCTGATATTATCCATATGTCCGCCACTTGCAATTTACTTATTACTCTGATCAAGGACATATCTGAATATTTATCAGAAGTGTTTCAAACAAGAGTGAATGTCACAACAGGAGAGATTGTTTTGGTGGTAGCAAACAGTGATCGATTAAAAAGTATGTAAGGGCTGATCTTCGTGGCTATGGCAATCTTGCGGCTCTGTGTTGCCTCATCATGGCTCAATTCGAATCCACCTGCTTTCCAACAATGGAGAGCTTGGTTGTTCGCGACATGTAGCCTTGAGGTGGCAATCTTCAAAAATAAAGGCTCCAACAAAAGAAGAAGGGGTATGATGATCTGGGCGCTACTGCTACAGTGTATTCACCACCATGCTTAAGAAGGTTGCTCATTTGGTTTAAACTTCTGTATAAATAATATTCAGCTTAGCCTTTTTTTCGCTTTTTCTTTTGTCTTTATGATTGTTTCCTTTTTCTTCTTTTCTTGTGATAAATTGTATGATTAATGCAACGTGTATCTGGTCACGTATTTCTTATGTTTTTTCTGATTTGCCACCCCCATATGTGTTTAATGGACTATAATGGATTGTAATACCGGACTTATGAATGTAATAGGTTGACCTTTTGTTCCGGGTGTGACCTTGGTCTTGTGGGAGGGGGGAGAGGGAGGGTGTCTATCTAATGATACAATTGTGAATAAAAAGATTTTTTTTAAAAGGAAACTAGGTGCTAACCGCCAGTAGGTAATATATGTGTATATATTACATAGTGGCGGTCGCCAGTAGGTAGTTATAGTTAGCACCTAGTTTCCATAGGAAATCCGCAACATTCTATTTGGAATAACTTTGGCGCTGGTTGACGAATCTTCGGGAAATTTTTAAAACTAGTGGGGTGCTCCGGTCCACTCCTATCCTGAAAGTCTCAGGATGATTCGTGAATCAGGGGCTTAGAAAAAGGGGGGTCCCAAAACGGGTTTTCCCTAGGCAATTTCCCATAGAAACCATTCATCGCGGCTACAGCCCGATCTGCTGAACGGAATTACACCAAATTTGGCAAAGAGGTAGTCCTTGGTTCAGAATTGTGCCTTTTGCTTAAATGGTGTAAATCTGTTCAGTAGTTCCTGAGAAAATCACAATTAAAAGTACATATATATCTATGGCCGTGGTGGATCCGTGCATCCTGAGCACACCCTAAGGCGCACCGTCCAGATTACGCGCTGAATGCTAATTGGCTTTCAAGTGGTTCTCAACATTCGAAACCAGGAAGTGTTGGCAGCCATTTTGTACCTCAGTAGAAGCGAGGGTCTAGAAATCAGTGGAATAAGTGTTAACAATTTATAAAGGGGGCAGGTTAGAAATATTTTGACCCTCTAGACCTGCTTAGAGGTTCCCACAAGGACCCCTAGGGCCCCAAAAAAATGTGTTTTTTTTTGAAAAAATTGAGAAATGTGCACTGGTGCATGGATCCACCGTAAAAAAATAAAAAACGAAGCGCGGGCTCCTGTGCTTGTTTAAAAATTAGATACCTGTGGGGGCAAAATCCCGGGGTCTAAAATATTAAATTTGATGGGGGTCCAGAGGGGCCCTGTAGCCCAGGGACTGCCATCCCTCGGTGCTACAAAATAAACGGGTGGGGGGGCTCAAATGTACTCCCTCAGTAAAATACTTGGGATGGGGGGCTTAAAGGCCCTATCCAGCCCCGGTACCGCTATTCTTCAGGGCTTTGAAAAAAATGGGTCGGCGGGCTCAAAGGTCCCTCTAAGCCCCGGTGATCACCACCCTCCGGGGCTTTTTATATTTTGGGAAAGGGTCCGCGTGGCCCCCATTCTGGAGCAGTTGAGGGCCTTGGGGAACACCACTACCCAGGGCCCTGCTGTGTCTTGGGGGCTGTGTATCGGGGTGCGTACCCCCCGGGACACTGCTGTTTGGTATGGCAGGGTGGGAGTTGAGGTTTCTGCTTTGTCATAGCAAACTTAAGGGCATATTAAGAAGGGCAATTTTGTCGTATTTAAAAAAAAGGCAAACGTTTGGAGAAAATGATATCACCTTGTTTACTGTTTAGGCGTATATACAAAGTTGGGTACCGTGGGTAGAGCCCTAATGTCTCTATGGTCCTAGCCAGCTCCCCGCATCCTTGTGAAGCTGCCATTACTTTTCCACACTGGGACATGCTAATATGCAACTCCCCATGGGGAAAAGCAATCTGCTCTGCATTTTGAAAGAGTGAGCACGTTTCCCTGTTCTCTCTTTCAAAATCCAAACCAAGGAGCATATTAGTAAAAACCTTGTTAAAATTATTGCTGTTTTAGCGGCAGGAAACTGCAGCTAAAACGCAGATAATGGGCTTAACAATATGTGTTATAGAATTGCAATTGAAGCCCAGGTTAGATGTCCTGCACATCTAACCTGGGCTTCTACTGGAATTCTTTAACGCATATTAGCAAGCAAATTATCGCCGTTTTAGGTCAGTTTGCTGCCGCTAAAGCGGCGATAATTTTAACGCCGTCCTTTTAAATATGCCCCTAAGTTTTGGAATGTCGACAATCCTGTGTTCATTTAAGTAGCCACAAAGTATTTAGAGAAGTGCACACTGTGAAACAAGAAGCAGCAGTGTGTGATTGGGATCGATAAAGAATTGCGCATTGTTGAGTACAGAGTAGGCAAATTGTACATGGGGTTTTGTAACGCCAGTGGCTATTGCTCACACCCTCTCTTGGGGTTAATTCGAAGAGTTGTGTACTTCTTTTGATCCTAATGTAGACAGTGTTCTGTCATCTCTGTTTGCTTTCTCCTCTGTCACATAGAGTACTTTGGGTAAATATGACAGTTTCTGTACAGCCAACACCTTTGAACCCTACCCCCAAACTGCTTACTGCCTGTTACCATAGTACCAGTTTATGGAACACTTAATTGAGCACATAGGTCACAAGTTCAGCACACAATGTTGCTAATCCAAACAGCAAGTGTGCTTGACTTTAAAAAAATTTCCATAGGAACCGTTAATCATAGCTACAGCCTCTGGTAAAGAGCTGGCAAAGAGTTAGCCCCGGTATTACACTTATAAACATCATTCTTTTCTTAATAACACTTTGAGCCCCGTCAGTTATTCTTTTTCAAATTAAGGAGTATAATTTGAACTGCTTCTTTGTTAATATGCCCCCAAGTATTGTGTTAAGGTCACATGTGAATTGGGCGCGGAAGGGTACAGAGACGTTTTGTAGCCTAGGAGATGGGCACCTACCAAAGAATTATTTATTTATTGTTGGAGGAGTTCGAGGCAACTTAGGTCCGGGAATTGTCATATTCAGGATCTTTTTTTTAATATGCAGGGTGTGCCTCCGCAGTTTCTGAAGACTCGGTAGTGCTAGTCAAATGTTGTCAGAAGAAGAAGACGTATACACTCAGTTATTTTTTTATTATCCTTCATGGAAACAAAATAAATAAATAGAAACGTAACTTTATTAGAACAATATTATAAACAAAACGTGAGATGGAATCCAGTGGTAGCAGCGTAGGTAACCTGCAAAACAAAAATGAAATATAAGTATGTGTGGTATCTCGAAGAGGTAAAAAAGAGCTACTTCGAATTAAAGGATCATAGTGAAAATGGAAGGGAGGGTAGTGGGTGGAAGTGAGATGGGGAGGGAGTGTTAAAAGTAGTGAGGCAGGAGGAGATAGAGCGCCAGCTTATTGCACTCAGTCTTTAGTGTTTACCGTTCGTTTGTCTAGGACGCAGGGATCTGCGAGATAGAGTGTGGTTTAAGAAGTCCTTCAAATTAAATACATGAAGCCAGAGATTGCCATTGTTTGATAATATACTCCTACATTATTACTTACTGGAAAATTGCTTGCATGCACCTGTGCACCCAGAGTGCTGCTCTCCGGTCCCTACCCCGCAATGTGCTCAATTGTAGGTCTTACACACTGAGGCTTCACAGCTCACCTGCTACCACTGGCGTGTCCCACGAGCAGGTCTCCACAATGGAACGGTGTCTTGATAGTGCGATGGAAGGTGTTAGAATGCTCAGGACATCATTGCAGGTGAGAGTTCCCGCTCAGCCCCTCTCAACCAATTAATTTATCTCTGTAAAGCAAGAAGTAATTTAATGGTGGAAACGTTTGCAGGTAAATGAATGTTTATTTTATACTTGTTTGAAAAGAGGAGTGGAGTGCATACTTCGTTTTTGAAGTACGATTAATCGTTAGTGATAATCGTTGTTCAAAGAGGAGTTGGAATGCACGAGAAAACACAAGGTTAAAGTATAATATATCATGTTAATGATAATATACATAGCAATAGAACATATGCTAGAAGCTTAATGTTCACTTGTAATGCAGTGGCGGGAGCCTGTGTGCATGTACTCTCAGTAAGGAAGTAACTCAAGTGTCCTAAAAGCTAGCGTCACATGTCGGTAGAGCAGCGGCTGTTGCTGGCTGAGGTCTATAGTACGGTCCTGTAGGTCCTTAAAATTACATAGTTGTGATTGAATGAGGTGAGAGATTACATCATTACGGAAGGCAAGATCGCTTTTTCTCACATGCACACTCAGGGTAGTGCACCCCACCCCTTCCACAAAATCGCCCTCAACAGGAGTCTGTAAAGCAGCGCTGCTCGTAGGCTTAGGCCTATCTTATGGTATAGATGGTATTTAAAATGAAACAGACATGTGACTGAATGAGGTGAAAGATCACAGATTAACATAACACTTGGCAATATTGCTTATTCGCACGTGTGCATGTGCTTGATACATCACACCACTCTCGTAGGCCCGTGCTGAAGAAGTGTCTGTAGGGAAGTGTCTGTTGGCTCAACTCTACAGTGTGGTCCAGCAGGTCTTTACAATGATTCAGAGATGGGACAGAATGAGGTGAGAGATCACGTCATTATGCAGGACAATATCGTTTGTTCGCAGCGCGTTTAATTGGAGGCATTGTGCATCTAGGCAGCTCTGCTTACTTTTTGCAAACACTGCTTTTAGGAGAGCTCACAACTTGAATTCTGCTTTGGATCTATACTGCAGACAATGTTGAATCTGTTAAAATATATATCATCTTATATAAAAATAAATGTATATTCAATTCAAACTATGTGTTTTTAAAAAAAATATGTCGGGCATAGGTTATAACTGTATAATATAAATGACTGGGCTTTTTCACATAGTTGTGTGTCTTTACAGCCAATTATTGACTTAGCTATAGACCTTTTCCTATAGTGCCTTTTTCCCTATGTATAGCAAGTCCATTAACTATATAGGGGTTCCCTGTTTTCCAATTTGACAATGTTGAATTCAGCCTTGGTTTATTTATCTACAGTGTGGACAACATCGCTCATAACTTGAAAAGAGAAAGAGAAACAGTGCGAGTGAGAGGGAGAGGGAGAGAGACAAAGAGAGAAAGAAAGACATTGAAAGTCTGAGATAGAGTAAGTAATAGATGGAGCCGTAGAGGTAGTGTTGATACTGGAGAAAATCTTCCCAGCTCACCTTTTTGCCTCGGTGTGTGTCCAACCATGTGTCGGTTAATAGTGCACCCTCAAGTTTAGTGATCTGAAAGATAGTATAGAATTAGTAATTGCAGAGTACATACAACTGTACACATATATTTCTGCGTTATGCCATTGCACACCCAGGGTACTGTATTACATCAACTCCCACTGCAAGGAGGTGTCTGTGCATTCTTTTCCTCCCAGGGTGCTATACCCCATGCACTCCCACTGCATAGCAGTGAGTTCTGATTAATGTGCACCTAGACTGCTGCACCCCATTGACCTCAAGTGTCTGGATGTGAGTGCCCTTTCCTGCGGACCCAGACTTGCGCTACCCATCCACTCCCACTGCCAGGAGGTGATTGTACATTCCTACGCACTCAAGTTGCTGCACACTATCCACTCTCTCCGCTTACAGGTGACTTCTCGTTGCTTCGAAAACAAGCTTCTCTGCTGACCTTATGCCATTGGCGTGTTTCAAAGAGGGTCCACCACGTGTCGATGCAACCTTACTACGCGTTGTTACGATGGCCACGCAGCATCGCAGAATCCTCAAACGTTGAGCTTTGGAGGTGTTGGGGGGAACGCCAATTTGTGAATCACAACCTGTCAGATAAAAAGGAAGATAAGATTGTGCGTCATTTGTTCATCAAAGGAAAGAGGAAGTGAGAGAGTGACTGAAAAGAATATTCACAGCTCACCTTTCTGTCACTGGTGTGTCTTCCACCACTTGCTGGGACATAGTGCACCCTTAATCCTCACATCTAAGAAATAGTAAAAGGAAGATGTTATGATTGGTAATTGCCACTATCTTAATGTGGAGTAGAATAACAGCGCCCTTTCTCACACCTTCCCTCCCCCAATAACAAAACAACCATTTGTACGGTTCCAACTTGTTTAATGGGCTTTGATTTATGAACAATTAGTAGAGTAGTAATGTTTTCCATCCGCTTATAGAAAACAAGTTGTGCGCAGTCATACACGTGGTTTCAATCATCACGCCCATGTCTAAGCACAATACTTGAAACCTCATGTGCTATTGGAGTCTATTATGCGCAGCAAGCGCTTAATTGATATCAATAAGCCTTGGACAGAGCAATGCGCCCGCCTCTGGCCAATTGCGTGCACATAGTATAAAAAAATACTCATCTACTTTGCTACGCATGTGGGAGCGACGGATATTTGATGGACTATAAAAACTTTCCTGTTATAGGAAAAAAAATACAAATGCAATAAGATAGAATAGGTAGGACTGCGCACACCTATATCGCTTCGTCGCTTTTTTGTATCAAGTCTGCTGTATCGCATCTACTCCCTCTGGTACACACCCAGGCCTCACTGCTCACCTTTTGCCGACAGAGCACCTTCTACATCATGCAGTCCCATTCTGCCACCAATAAGTCTCCCATTTGTTGCTGAGTCTTGATATCACGATGGCAAAGGACATACTCGTGCACCCATTATCATTGCAGGTTCTTCACCCGCTCAGTTCTTGCTGTACAACTAACTCAGTGAACAAAGAGGCCACGCATGTGGTATTGGGCCCCCCTGATCAGTAGTTCGAGCCTACATGAGGCGTCCGAACCACCAGGTCAGCCATCACAGCGCTTGCGATGGGAGCAACTCTAAAATGGTGTGGTCACGTGTGTTGGGACGCCTGTGCTGGATGGATTTGCTGTGGATGTATACCAGCCATGAGGGAGTGTGTGTGTGTGTATGCCGTTCTGACAACTAGACCTGGAACTAAGAAATCCCTACAATGTAAATCTGGGCCATGTAGTGTTGTTGTGTTTTTCTGGAAGCGTAAGCGGAGTGGGCTAGCCTGACGTAATTCAGTGCTGCGCGAGGCTGTGAACAATGACTCCCGAGCTATGTGCGTGGTTCCGTTGTGAGCTATATGAGAAATCAACTGATTTGGGTGTCTGCGTTGTACTGCTGCCGTCACCCGGGTCTTAAACGCAAATGTGTAATTATGTCTGTGAAGTCTCACAACATGGCCAACATGGAAGGTACGGAGAATTACTGATCCTACATTCATCCATAGTTCCACACATAAAAGTTGGTGGACTTGACACATTTCTTCGAATATGAATGTTTGTTGTACATTCAGTGGAGTTTTGTAGTTGTAGTAATACAGGGCTATGAAAGCTTTAGGTTGCAGTTTTTGGTACATGGAGGGCAGCTAATATATATACGTATGTGGTCATTTGGGTACACTGTCGAACTTGGTGCTGGAAATCAGTGTTCGAGCTTTGGATTCACGTCCACATCCTGTTATTGTAGACAAATGATGTATTCTACGCGTACCTGAAAATGTACTGTAAATACGGTGCTCATGTCAATCGCTGACATAGTTCTGGGTCAACTTCGCGCTATATAAACATGCAAAAAAAAACCTTGAATAATAGCACACACGTACATTTACTATACACTTTGCTTGCAGTATTGTAATGATCCAGTTTCTATGTTTGTATTTGTAGAAAGAGCAAGAGAAAGTTATATAGCCAAAGTTTTTGTTACTGCCAGAGGTAAGATGGTTGCATAGGCTGTTTACAGCACAATATAATGTGGTAGGGCCCACAAGCTGCATTTTACAAACATAATGAATACACAGACACAGGTAGGTAGATTAAGTGGGTATGGGCACATGCGCTCAACTCCATTTTATTACGTTGCTGTTGGTAACAAGTACAATAGTAATCATCATATCATACACAGATATTCCATCATAAACGGTTTATGACTTCTGCTGTACAAAGGTTCGGAGCACTAAATGTGAAATAATACATAGAAGATTATATCGTAAAGGGTTCATGAGTTGTGCTGTACTGAGGTAGAGGCGGTTTGTGTGGAGCCTGCGATGAAGCATGCTCCAGCCAAGTCGCACTGGTAGCAATGTCTTTTGCCCACTGAATTCTGCCTTAATAAGGCTACGTGGCGATGATTTATGGTGCACTGAGTTAGTAGTACCTTTGGCGCTTAGCCTGTACGTACCCTGCGATGATGCGTGGTCGGGGGGGCACAGTAGTGGACTAATGTCTTTTGTGTCTATTGAATTCTGCATCAATTCGATTAAAAAGTAATAGTATGCCTCATTGCTGACATAAAACTGTTCACCCTTCTTTGTGATGATTTATGGTGCACTGAGTTGGTAGTATCTTTGGGGCTGAGCTTGTACGTACCCTGCGATAATGTGTGGTCCAGGGGGTCCGCATTCGGACTAATGTCTTTTGTCTGTTAAATTCTGCCTGAATACGGGCACATGGTGATGACTTATGGTGCACTGAGTTAGTAGTACCTTTGGCACTGAGCGTGTACGTAACCTGCGATGATGCGTGGTCTGGGGGGGCCTCACTGGTAGCAATATTTTTTGCTTTGTGAGTTCTGCCTTAATAAGGCCACGTGAAGATGACTTGTGGTGCAGTGGGTTAGTGGTACCTGGAGAACTACGCGGGTGTGTACCCTGCAATGATTCGTGGTTCGGGCGGGTCGCACTGGTACAATGTCTCTTGCTTACAGGACTGCATCATGTGCAATCACCATTCCACCTGAATCGTGAGCCCTCACAATGTAGATCGAAGGCAGTAGTCAGAACAGACATTGAGGAATGTTTTTGTCACATCCTTTAACAAAATCTGAGGACATATAGTACAATTGTCTCTGCATTAAATAAAGCAAGGCTGAATTCCCTACTGACTGTGGTGTAGATGAAAAGCTGAATTCAAGTTCTGAACCCTGCTGTCTGCAGTGTAGATCGAAGGCAGTAGTCAACACAGACATTGAGGAATATTTTTTGTCACTTATTTTAACAAAATCTGAAAACATACATTACAATTGTCTCTGCCTTAAATAAAGCAAGGCTAAATTCAATGCTGTCTATAGTGTAGATCCAAAGCTGAATTCAATTTGTTAACCCTGCTGTCCGCAGTGTAGGTCGAAGTCAGTAGTCAGGACAGGCATCGCGGAATGCTTTTTGTCACATCCTTTAACAAAATTTGAAGACATATAGTACAATTGTCTCTGCCTTCAAAAAAGCAAGGCTACATTCAATGCTGTCTGTAGTGTAGATGCAAAGCTGAATTCAAGTTGTGAACCCTGCTGTCCGCAGTATAGATCGAAGGCAGTAGTCGACACAGACATCGAGGAATGCTTTTTGTCACACCCTTTAACAAAATCTGAAGACATATAGTACAATTGTCTCTGCCTTAAATAAAGAAAGGATAAATTCAATGTTGTCTGTAGTGTAGATCCAAATCTGAATTCAAGTTGTGAACCCTGCTGTTCGTAGTGTAGTTTGAAGGCAGTTGTCGATACAGACATAAGTCTGCGGTGCTGTGGCGCTGACTTCGCAATGGTCCTGTATCAAGGATGCACGTGGTCATGGCGTCAGCCACGTGGCAGGGTGAGGACCTTCGCTGTGGCAGAGTCTTTTGTCTTCGCACAAGTGAACCACGCCCAAGGTGTAGCCTATGTATTTATACTCTTACGCTGGAGTTGCGTACGTTGGACCAGCCCACTCCGCGGGGAGCAACACAGCTATATGACCGAGATATTCCCCAGTGTCTGAGATAATATGGTTGCGTCCATTGTGCAGTACACTACACCTATCAATACTATATCTACACACGGAAACGTTTTTGGTTTGTATAGTGAGTTGTGTATAGCATATCACCGGTAGTCTTGGCATTGTGTAAATTGTTGATGTATATACATAGTTGGTTGCCACATCTCTGAACATTCAGTTAGGGTGCTGTTGAGGGGATATATTATTTTGGGAAGGTTTGTTGTCCTGCTTTGCGCTGCCTCTGAGGTAGCAGATGGGGAGGGGTCAGGAGGGGTTGTTGTAGTGGTGGCGGCGCTGGGTGCTGTGATTTTGTTGGGTGTCGGAGGTGCATAACTAGTACCTCTATCACATATTTGTCTTTAAATATGGGTGTGAGTTGGATGTAATTCACACAGTACATAGTCGACCTCCTTACACTAGTTAAATGTTGATGTTAATTTGTTAGTGGAACTATCAGCTGTTTTTTTAGGTAGCATTGCAGATTTGGCTTGTTGTTGAAAATATGTGGAAGTGGTGTTTTTATGTTTTTTTCCTAAGGGAATGCCTAGTTTGTATATTATTAACGCTAGTTGTGGTTCTGGTTTGTGGCGATTTTGTTGGCGGAAGGTATAAATGGAAGAGTGGTGATATTTGCAGTTTTTACTAGGTTGAGAATGGGATGATAATTAAAAAAGACAGAAAAACAGATATGCTTAATGAACATTATAATTAGAAATTAGTATTTAAAAAACCTTTGAAATTCACTGAAAAAAACATAGGTTTTAAGTATGTTATATTTAGGAATTATCATTTAAAAAACCTTAGAAATTCACTGAAAAAAACAAAGGTTTCAGGGGTGTTATAGTTAGCTGGACATTTCACTCATACAAAACCATTGAAATTCCTCTGTTTTAGTTAGTTGTACTAACTGTAACTCACGCACCCGCAATCCACTGCTGATAATGTCACATATTACATCATTCATGACATGGTCTATGACATCACTGATGACATCACTGATGACATCTCAAATGACATCAATGATGACATCACTGATGACATTTTTTATTTATTTTATTGAACTTATATTGTGCACAGCTACCCGCAATGGGTCTTCCGGCGCCAGGGACAGACTAGAGAAGAAAGAGAAAACAAGCAATGGCTGAGAGAAAAAGCAGAACTGAAGAATTTAGAACAGAAAAGTCTTTAAGTTTTTACGGAAAACAAAAAGACTAGTTTCTGTTTTTAGCGCCAACGGGAGAGCATTCCACATCTTGGGTCCCAGATATGCGAATGAACGGCCTCCCATTTTTGTCAATCGGATCCTAGGAATCACAAGATTGTTGTTGTTAGAAGACCTAAGAGAACGGCCAGGCAGATATGGCTGGGCAAGATTGAGCAAGTAACTGGGAGCAGAACCCTGACGAATCTTAAATAAAAAACACAGAGTTTTAAAGACCACACGATCAGAAATTTTTAACCAATGAAGGTCGCGCAAAGCTTGCGTCGCGGACGTTCTCCGAGGAACATTGCGCAACAAACGCGCAGCTGAGTTCTGTACAACCTGGAGTTTATTGATTGTGGCTTTATCTGCTCCTAAATAGAGCACATTGCCATAGTCGATGCGAGATATCACCAGGGCCTGTATGACAGTTCTTCGAGTGGACTCAGGCAACATCCATATGATCTTCTGCAACCAGCGTAGGGTATTAAAACAGATTGCAGCGACCTTTGTTGCCTGCTGCCTCATTGAAAGTTTGTCGTCAATCAGGACGCCGAGGTTACGGGCAACAGACACGGGGATAGGCAACGGACCCATGTCACTGGGCCAGTGTCTAGGGCCCCACAGGTCTTTATGTTTGCCCAATATAATCACCTCGGTCTTGTCTCCTTTGAGCTTTAGCAGATGCGCTTGCATCCAAGCTGCAACACGAGAAAGGCCAATTTTAAGGGCAGAAATGTCCTGAGTCCTGCTGCTAGACAAAGAGAACACAATCTGCGTATCGTCTGCATATGAGTATATAGACAGACCGGCGTCCTCTACGATGGAAGCAAGTGGTCTGATGTAAATATTGAACAACAAAGGGCTCAATATAGACCCTTGAGGGACGCCGTAGGCAGAGGAATAAATCGCAGATTCAGCTTTGTTCGAGAAAACCTGAAAAGTGCGCTCATTAAGAAATGAGGCCACCCAGGCAAGCGCTGGTCCAGCAACACCGAGGGAGCAGAGAGACTCCAGTAGGATGGAATGAGACACGGTATCGAAAGCAGCGCTTAAATCAAGAAGAACAAGCGCAAAGGTCTCACCGCTATCGATACCGTGTCGGAGTAGCTCAGTCACCCCAAGGAGTGCGGATTCGGTGGAGTAATTAGCGCGAAAGCCTGATTGGGATGGATGGAGATATCCCACGTTTTCAACAAACTCATTGAGCTGAGTGTTAACATGACGCTCCAATATTTTGGAGCAGGCTGGCAGCAGGGATATAGGCCTGAAGTTGGCAAGGTTTGTGATGTCAGCACCTGATTTTTTAAGCAGGGGGACGACCATGGCATGTTTCCAGTCCTGTTCTACCCGAGATTCAATGAGAGAGATGTTAAGTAGCCTCATTAAATATCTCCGAGGTTCAAGGTCAAGTTGTTTCAGTATCTTCATAGGGACAGGGTCCTTCGGAGAACCTGACCTGATACTTTTCAGACAGGACAGGAAGGAAGAGTCATCAAATAATGTCCAGTTGTAGATGGACTCTGAAGGAGAAACGAAGGCATTGCAGGAGGAGCTAGGTTGAGAGAAATTGATTGTAGGTAAGAAGGAGGCCAGAGATTGGTAAATGCCCTCGACCTTAGATATAAAAAAGTCTGCAATGGCATTGCATTGTGTACCATCCAAAGCCGGCAACGCAGGAGTAGTGTCAGCCCCTGTAAGTTTCTTAACAGTGGCAAAAAGAGTCCGAGGACAATTTTGCACTGAGGTGATTGTGGAGGCGATGTAAGAAGCCTTGGCACGCTTACAGTTTGCGTGGTAAAATTTTAGTTCTTCTTTGTAAATCACCTTAGAAGGAGCAGAGTAATACAGCCTCCACTTCCTCTCCAGGGCTTTACATGT
This sequence comes from Lissotriton helveticus, assembly GCF_964261635.1. Lineage (NCBI taxonomy): Eukaryota > Metazoa > Chordata > Amphibia > Caudata > Salamandridae > Lissotriton > Lissotriton helveticus. The sequence continues at coordinate 219,130,205 of NC_136059.1, read as the reverse complement.
AGCACGTTGAGTTTTGAGCTCCTCCGAGTACCAAGGTGCTGGTGGGCGCAAGGATCTACATTTGCTGCTAGACCGGGGAACGAGAACCGACACTGCGTCTGTCAGCCAACCAACAATGGGAGCATTCAAATTCTGCTCAGAGTTAATAGAGGACGGAATAGTCTCAGTCAGACGCTGATTAAAAACGGCTACATCAAGCCTGTCCCAGCGATAAGATGATTTAATTTCCTCCACATAAACACTGGCCGAATATAGACCAGGTGGTAGCTCGAAATGTATCGCATAATGATCAGACCAGACGAGCGGACGCGCCGAGTGAGTGCAGTCAAATGACAGAGTGGAAATAATAGGATCTAAAAGGTGGCCGGCAAAATGAGTAGCTCCAGAATTACAAAGTTTGAGGTTAAAAACCTCAAGATCAGAAAGAAAAGATTTATTAAGGGGATTATTAACATCATCTAAATGGATGTTTAAATCACCAAGAATGGTGAAATTATTTGATTTTAGTAGTGTTGCTGATAGGCAATCAATGAGTGAGGTGATCCATGACGCAGCATTTCCGGGCGGCCGATAAATTAGCAGACCGGAAAGCGTCATTCGAGGATTAATCATGAGTTTGAACAATGCTACCTCACTACCTGGAAGATGTAATGGTTCCAGTTTGCATTGGTAAATAGATTTAAAAATGATTGCAATTCCACCACCTTTACCTGAGGGTCTATCCTGATGCAGCACCATATAGTTGGGCGGGATGGCAGCGGCTATGTCCGGACCCGAGCTGGCATGTATCCAAGTCTCGGTCAGGAACAGAGCATCAGGGGATTCCTCGGTAATAAGATCGAAGATGTTTAATTTATTCTTAGGAAGCGATCTACAATTTAGGCTCCAGAAATGGAGCGGGGGAGGAGAGGAAGTATGACCCTTGGTAGGCTTCCTTTTTCCCCTATAATGTTTAACACTCTGTTGTGTCTTAGAGAGCAGCATTTTGCCAGTAGAGAAGCCACAACCAGCACATAAAAAGTAATGACGGGGTAAGATGCATAAGGTACAAGACGTGGGGATGCAGGGTCGCAATGAGAGTAATGCCGAGGAAGAGTAGTATACACGACCAGGCAGAGCTTGCTTACCGGAAAGCATGATGGACAAAGGCAGCCCGTCCTGCAGCCCGTCCTCAGCGCGGACGGGCGCAGATGGGCTGAACTCTGGCGTAACTCCGGCGGACTGACGGCGGACCCGCTGCGCGTGCCCGCTGCGCGTTAGCATGGCCGCCTTTTGTAGGAGGTCTAGCGTCCTTGTGACGACTAGACCGTGTAAGGGGAGGCGTCCCACTCACCCCCAAGATGGCCGCCAAAGTCGACGTCACGAGGACCACGAGGAAAGAGCAAGGACCCGCCGAGGGCGGTGGTTTAAACCATTTAACGTGCAAGTAGTTGGGCTTTAAAAACAGGGGATACAGTGAAACACAATAGAAATAAAATATACCAAAAACGGGCACTTTAAAAATTCGTCGCGATTGTTATTTAAGAATTGCACAAATGTGCTGCAGCCTTCAGTCGCAGCAGCGCGTTCTCCCTGCAGCCACTGCCCCCTTCAAATGAGCAAGGACGATTGCCTAATTTGCCCACCTTTTAAAGGAGGTCTAGCGTCCTTGTGACGACTAGACCGTGTAAGGGGAGGCGTCCCACTCACCCCCAAGATGGCAGCCAAAGTCGACGTCACGAGGACCACGAGGAAAGAGCAAGGACCCGCCGAGGGCGGTGGTTTAAACCATTTAACGTGCAAGTAGTTGGGCTTTAAAAACAGGGGATACAGTGAAACACAATAGAAATAAAATATACCAAAAACGGGCACTTTAAAAATTCGTCGCGATTGTTATTTAAGAATTGCACAAATGTGCTGCAGCCTTCAGTCGCAGCAGCGCGTTCTCCCTGCAGCCACTGCCCCCTTCAAATGAGCAAGGATGATTGCCTAATTTGCCCACCTTTTAAAGGAGGTCTAGCGTCCTTGTGACGACTAAACCGTGTAAGGGGAGGCGTCCCACTCACCCCCAAGATGGCCGCCAAAGTCGACGTCACGAGGACCACGAGGAAAGAGCAAGGACCCGCCGAGGGCGGTGGTTTAAACCATTTAACGTGCAAGTAGTTGGGCTTTAAAAACAGGGGATACAGTGAAACACAATAGAAATAAAATATACCAAAAACGGGCACTTTAAAAATTCGTCGCGATTGTTATTTAAGAATTGCACAAATGTGCTGCAGCCTTCAGTCGCAGCAGCGCGTTCTCCCTGCAGCCACTGCCCCCTTCAAATGAGCAAGGACGATTGCCTAATTTGCCCACCTTTTAAAGGAGGTCTAGCGTCCTTGTGACGACTAGACCGTGTAAGGGGAGGCGTCCCACTCACCCACAAGATGGCCGCCAAAGTCGACGTCACGAGGACCACGAGGAAAGAGCAAGGACCCGCCGAGGGCGGTGGTTTAAACCATTTAACGTGCAAGTAGTTGGGCTTTAAAAACAGGGGATAGAGTGAAACACAATAGAAATAAAATATACCAAAAATGGGCACTTTAAAAATTTGTCGCGATTGTTATTTAAGAATTGCACAAATGTGCTGCAGCCTTCAGTCGCAGCAGCGCGTTCTCCCTGCAACCACAGCCCCCTTCAAATGAGCATCATCCACGTGACAATCAGTTACACCTCATCATACACTAGTATAACCTTTCATCACTCACTGTAAAATACAGAGTACTAGATTTGAATCCATTGACAAATCAAAACAAGTTTCTAAAAACCCACTCAGTGATTCGTAGATCTACACACACATCTAATCACTTACCTATAGATTCACTCAAACATGCTGTCAATGATCAATAGAACACTATCAAATATACTTATACACATATATCGACATTTCACATGAGCACACATCCTATTCACTTATGCAGTCATCCTACTCAGTTATGCAAACAATGGATCAAACCTACATTTACTCAGCTACACACTTCATTTGTTCATATAGATAGTAACTCATACTTAGTGTGTTATAAAATCACCATTACAAGTATACAGTTATCCATACAGCCACTCATACAATCACTGAGTCTTATGTATACTTATTTATATACAACAAATGTCACATACACTGCCTTTTATTTTTCGAGTTTGTTGGAGATGTACCATTGAGAGATATATTTGCTTATTACTACACCCATAAAGATATTCATTCACCCAAACAACTGTTATAACATGTATAACTGGCATCATGCTCTTTACTGGAGGTTTGTTTTCGGAATGATCAGCGCGATACATGCAAGTTTTAAAAACAAACTTTAGCATCAACCCACTGGGGTTTAATGTTGGAACAAGGTTGCAGAATACAGGAGAGACTCACTTGAGGAATACAGTTGCAGCACTACAAGGACCATAAACATCAAAAATGCATTGCTCATACAATTGAAGCGCCCACACGTCGTTCTAGTTTTCACCTCATTTATTTCAGCAGACAGCAGCACTGCCCAGCGCACAGTGGAAGCACAGTTTCTTAAGCCTTTTGCCTGACGCGTTTCTGGATACAGTACATACCTTCTTCAAAGGCTTCAATTGTATGAGCAACGTATTTTTGATGTTTAGTGGGCCGCTCTTGGCCACAAAGCAGCTCCCCTGCTGATGGTGCAGGTCCGGTGTTTGAAGTCGACAACACTGTGTAGGAATGACATTGCCTCTTCACTTTGACAAGCAAAGCAGCAAGAACAACGGATAGCGGCCCTGACCTCATCTTCCGTGATGATGCTATCCAGGGAGAGCTGTTGCTCCAAGGATAGAGAAGGGAGGGACACCTTTCCCAACCAATTATCAATTTGATCCTAATCTAATTTCTTGTCTTCCTGATAGAGGGTTTGGAAAAATTCTCTGAAGATTCTTCTGAAGTCGCCATCTGAGGTAAAAGACACGTTGTTGCATGTTATGGACTCGATGTTATTGCGGACCTGGTCGGTTTTAGCCTTCCAGGCCAGGAGTTTCCCCGCTCCTTCACCAAATTTAAAATGGGCTATTTTACTAGCTTCCCATTTCTCAAGAAGTCGCAGATTTAAAACTGAGCCCAGTTGACATTCTAGGGAAATTAGCTTATTACAAAGTGCTTGTGTGCCCATACCCGATGAAGCTCTAGCAATATCAATCTCCGCTTCCTCCGGTATGCGACCTTACTGGTAATAAGACCTCTTAAAAACGCCTTAAACGAGTCTCACACAATCCCTGGAGTGGACGAACCCAGATTATTTTGCATAAAATACTGGGCTTCGAATAAAAGAAAAGAAATATCATCTGCTACTGCTAACAATGAACGATCAAACATCCAGGATCTAAAGGAAGCTTCGGGGAACCCAGTTAGTTCCATAAATACAGCCAAATGGTCAGATAGGTGAGATGGGAGGTAGCTAATGTTTTTAACCAGATCCATCAATCCCTGACTAATTAAAATGAAATCGATTCTCGATTGATGATAATATTTCTGGTTATGAAAGGAAATACCCCGCTTCTGTCCTGACCTATTCAGCCATATATCCGTATACCCATATTGCTTCATGCAATTTAACAGAAATACCCTAGTCCTAGACAGAACTAAGGGACGACTATTGGGGGTTTTATCAAGGACAGGGTCCAGTGCTATGTTAAAATCCCCTGCCAAGATAGTCGGTTCTGGAAAAGAGAGTAGATGCGAAAATATAGATTGTAGTACCAATGGATCATCTACGTTGGGTCCATAATAACCCAAAATCGTAGCTTGTGTAAAGGCTATTACTACTGTGGCGATGACCCATCTACCCCCTGGGTCTACCAGTCTTTAGAGCAACCTATCTTTAAGTGATTTTCTAAAGAAGATTGTCATGCCTCTAGTATTATTAAGTTGCGATGTTGATATGGAAAAATCAATCCATCTGTTTTTCTTAATTAATGAGAGTATTTCATTCTCAATTAGATGCGTCTCCTGGAGGATGATAACCTGAGCATCAGAATCTCTCAAATACTTCATAATTTTATCCACCCTGGGTCTGGTGCGGAGGCCATTCACATTCCAGAAGAGAATCTTCAGATTACTCATAGGAAGCCCATTCAACCCCTCCCCAACCTCTGAAAAAAGCTAGATTAACAATACCCTGCCATGATAGTGATATTACTTTGTTGCAGATATAGCCCTTAACCCAAGCATAATTATCCGTCAAGACAAAAATTTGGATTTTTTTAAATTTATTGCTAACCCCCCTTTCCCCTTGTGCCCTAGGCTACACCCCCCACGTCCCCTGGGAAACCCTTGCCCTATCTATCCGGAACAAGTACAGACGATAGTACCCCACACCCAATACTCCCACTGTGCTATCTAATAGAAAAAAAAATAATGGAAGAAACTATAGAGACTTAAGCAAACTTATGCAAAACTAAGTTGATAAGCCTATATTTGTCCTTAATTGTAATGCCAGTGCTCAACTGGTCATACAATCTTATAATTAGCCCTCTTCCTCATTACAGAGTCAAGAAAAGGATAAACGAATGTATATTGTTAAAATGTATTTATTTATTTTCTTTGTTCACTGACCATGTCATGCGTGATGTAATTTGTGAGGTCATAAGCAGTGCATTATGAGGGCGTAAGTCATAGTTTGCTCAGGGATTTACAACTGCTGATTTTCTATGGTTTTGTACAAGTGAAATCTGAGCGTAACTATAACATCTTTGTAACCTTTGTTTTCTTCAGTGAATTTCTAAGCTTTGTGTAAAAAATGTATTTTGTTACTATAACGTCCTTGTAAGCTTTGGTTTCTTAAGTGAATTTCAGAAGTTTTTAAAATTCTAATTTTAACTATAACGTCCCTGTAACCTTTGTTTTTTTAGAAAGTATATTTCTATGTTTTTTTAACTACTAGGTACGTTTGCAGAGTAGTGGAGAAAGGAAGTGGGGCTGCTGAAGAGCTGTCAGCAATACCACTGGGATGTATGTCACTACAACGCGGGCTATTACCACGCATGCCGTTACATCGCTGTTTTTACAACGCAAGTCATTACAACGACTTGCGATGTAAGGGCTGGATAGTGGAATAGTTAAATCTTCTATTCCAACTCCAGCCCACGTTGAAAATAGGGAAGGTGTTGGAATAGAAAATTAAACTATTCCTTTGCCAACAGCGCCCTCCAGCGCAAGTCGTTGAAATGACTTGCGTTGTAAAAGCAGCATAGTAATGGCAGCGCGTTGTAATGCCCGCGTTGTAAAGGCTGTTCCCCATACCACTGTCTAGGACTTACTGATCGTAACAGGGGTGGTTTCTGTCCCCCAATTACCCTCAGCATTCTAGAGGACTTCATCCCCCAACCAGTAGTGCGATAGGAAATGCGCTTGCAGAGTGGAAGTGATAGTGAGAAAAAGTTGAGGAGCTTTGAAGTGAAGTGAGGATGTGGTGTAATGGCCAGAGCTGCTGACAGGGGAACTGGGGAACCAGGTTTGAAATTCGGGCCTGGCTGTACAGTTTGGGATTCTGGTCAAATCACTTATGCTTTACCTTGTGTAGGACAATGAACGTGTTATTGTGTAATGTAACTAGTGAGCACTTAAAATGCTCCAAGATCATTGGCTGGTGTTAGCACTATGGCAAGATGGAGGTTGGAACGAATGCTCAATACCATTAAATAGTACAAAAATAAAGAAAAATAAAAGCAGTAGTGACGAGTGAGGCAGTGGGTTGACAAGTATAGCAGGAGGTAAGCAGGAGAGGATGGGGAGATGGGCAAGCAACAATGTGAGAGGGCGGGAGGAAGCATCAAAGAAGGAGGGGGCAAAACCTTAATTGAAACAGGATCAGTGACAAAAATGAATGTGCCATTATGGAATGGAACTGGTGAGATCTTAAGGCACTCCAATACCATTGGCTCGTGTTCGTGCTACGGCAAGAGTGAGGATAAAGCGAACGCTCAAATACCACGGAATAATATTAAACAGATGCTGTTCATGTTTTAACAACTTTTTAAGAAATGCATTTGTTTATGTACACATGCATGCATTTTAGTGGAATGTGTGTATGTGTACAAGGACGACTATGGGAAGATGGGGGATGGGATGGGCAAGAAAACATGGGAGAGGGAGGGAGGAAGCAACCATAAAGGGTTACAAAAATCCTTTATTGAAGCAGGATCAGCAACAAAAATTAACGTGTCATTGTGAAATGTAACTGGTGAGCAGTTAAAGTGCTCCAAAACCTTTAGCTTATGTTTAGGGTATGGCAAGATGGAGCAAGCACTCCAATACTATTGCATTGTGGAAAACATTTCAAAAACAAGTGCTGGTTGTGTTTTAAAAACGTTTTAAGAAACCCATTTGTTTATGTACCTGTGCATGCTTTTTAGTGGTATGTGTACAAGGGAGACGTCCTGAAAATACAAGTACTCCTAAGGAGTGCTTAAAAACAAAAAATAGCTGCACAAACCAGCAGCAGTGTAAGGAGACATATACTTGGGTCATGCGGTATGAGAGGGCAAACACAAGAAGAGGGCCTGATGCCCCATGCCATGATGAATGGAATCAAGAAAAATTAGAGCGACGCCGAAGTTTACCAATGGTAGGAGATGGGCGGTCTGTAGGTCCATAGAGAGAACACAATACGTCTCTTTGAGACAGTGCATGCGCTGTCTAGGCGAGCAGCGAATGAGTTGTCTAGCTGAGACCTAAAAACAATAGATTTGGCACAGGCACAGCCTAGTTGCTTTGCCAATGTTGTTGTGTTTAGAAACAGGGAGATTAAGTGATCTTTCCATAGTCACAAAATGTGAAACTGAGGCTGAGACTAGGGAGATGATATGGCATCCTTCAGAAGAGAATGTGGAGTAAGAGGAAGAGCTGCCAACTATGAAGTGGGTAAGCTCGTCCTTGTTTAAAGTAACAGGTGCTCCGATACCTTCGGGTGGTGTTGGCGCTGTACAAACTGCACAACAAAAACTAACTGGTACTGATGTAAATCACTCTAATACTTTAGGGTGATGTTAGAACTATATAAAACTCACAAAAAAAGTAACTGTGCTTATGTAAAGCACTTACATACCTTCAGGCGGTGTGGTACCGAGGCCAAGGTTAGGGAGAGAACGTGTCATCCACTTCAGAGAGCCAGAGCTGCCGACTATGGAGCTGGGAAACCGGGTTTGAGTTTTGGAAGCGGCTTAACATCCTTGATTTTGGGCAAATCACTTAATCTCCCCATGCCTACATAAATGAAGGTGCCCTTGTGCAAAGAAACTGGTGCTAATGTAAAGTGATCCAATACCTTCGAGTGGTGTTTGGGCTATAAAACTGCACAAAAATACCAGACAAAATCACAGTGTTAGGCTGGTTTACAAGAGTGAACATGAGGAAATACATCACATGAAGAAATACATCGTATGTCCTGTGAAAATGAATTGCTACCAGGCGCAATCAAGCTACAATGAACGAGAAGGTTACAACATGGATGCAGGGCAGTGATGTTGGTTACATTCCACAGTTACTGCATTTCCTATGTCAGGTTTAAGTTTCAGGATATCAAGGACGTGTGACAGTACATAAATCTAGTACATACTTTACTGGCAGCCTGTGTGTTGGTGGAAGTCCATGGGAGTAACTCAGGTCCCTTCGAAAAGGAGGGGTGATCAGGACTCTTCAGGGGACCCACATTTTTTTAGGGGGCCTATTCAGCCCAAGGCCAATGAATATTTATGAGATGTGGTAACCTCTGAGACAACATTAGATTCTGCAGGCGGGAGCCCCATCAGTTTGAATTACGCCACTGTGTGAGTCAAGGGACGTTTCTTTTTTTCCGGCATCATTTGTTTATTGTTTGGGTCTTGACTACTTGTCGGCTTCAGTTAGGCTAGTTGTGTTACCATGCTTTCGGTCTCTTGAGACAAAATTGGGTCATTTAAACAGGTGTTTGTTTTTGTCCTAAAATGTATGAAGTTGAGGCTTTTGCGGTATTGTCTAGATCCGCAATGGTAGAGGAAATTCACAGCAAGATCAGAATGGAGGACAGACAGGGTAATTTCCTCATCTGAACTGATGACTTGTAGTGACCTTTTGAATATGTATAAGATGCTACATGCTCCCCATAGCAAAAGCCTTTGGAGCAGGCGCCTGAGTGATGCACCATTCCGAGAAAGCCCTTCCCCCACTCTCCACTCTACATTCAATATTTGTGGCAGTAAAACGTTTCAGTAGGAAACTCCCACACACAACCTGCGCTACAGGTGTCAAGAGAGCACTACAGTGGGTGACTACTGTTTGTGATATTCTTATTGTGTGAGTGACATACATCTAGTTTTGATTCTGCCAATATTCTATCTGTTGTGTATGTGAGGGAAACCTGCATTTCTATTGTCTCTGCTGTAGCTGCTCTGTGTTCGAATGAAAGTTTGCTGTTCTTTCTCTACACAAACCACAGCCTTCGCCTCTGCCATCAACACCATCCAACTGGATTGCTGATAATATTACAAGTGACCAATGACATCACTGCTGGCATTGTCTATCACCTAATCAATAATAGATTTATGGATGCAGTACCATTTCTCTGTTTGGGGACGTGTTGTTATTCAATTAAGTTGTGTTGGTAAAGTATTTTATTTATTTATATTAATATTTTTTTTTAACTCCCATTTAGCAGATACATTTTAGTTTAAACCAATGACAGGTTCATTTCAGGTAATTGTAAGCTTTTAACTGTCCATAGGTCCACATTAATTGAATACGGTTTCAGTGTAGTATTTTTTTTTTGTGCCATTTACACAGCCCACACTGCTTCTGGCCTAAGAAAGCAAGCAATTCTATATTCCTGACTATATAAATATCTTTCTCTTCTTGTTAATGTAGGCAATCAAGTAGTATACTCCGGTATGAAACTTGCTGTTTGAAAGAAAACATTATTTTCATGCTAAATGCATCAGGTAATAGTTAGACCTGGCATCGTTGGAGTGGTTTCCCGTGACTTTATGCCTTCTGACCTCCTGACTTCTAACTTCATTTTTGCAGGATTTAGGATTCTGGGGACTTTTCCACTGCCTCCCAGTGCTAACGTTCATATGCTCTGTACTCTAAACATAGTAACACTGGCTTGTCCACAACTGGCATATTTAATTTACTTGTAAGCCCATAGAAAATGACATTCTATGTGTCCAGAGCCTGTAAAATTAAATGCTACTTGTAGGCCTGCAGCATTGATTGTGCCACCCACTTCAGTAGCCCTTACACATGCCACAGACCTGCCACTGCAGAGCCTGTGTGTGCCATTTTAAACTGCAATTCCGATCTGGTAAGTTAGCCTACTTAGCAGGCTGATAGAAATGGGATTCTTAGTTGGCTGAGATATGTACGCAGGCCAGGCAGGAACCACCACTCTAGTCAGGGTAAGCTAAACGCACACTAAAAGATGACATGCTCACCCTTTCTCTGGTATTTTGGCACAGAGCAGTCAGTCTTATCTAAAGAGACAATGTGTAACACACACAGTAACACAATGAATAGACAGAAAAAAAGATTCCACACAGGTTTAGAAAAATAGAGAATATTTATCTGAGCAAAATTACACCAAAATGACAAAAAAACAATCAGTAAAAAGTCAAGATATGGGGCGAGATGTACTACTTTTTTTTGAGAGCGCAAATGGGTTTTAGACCCGTATGCAACCGCAAAAAACGTGTGGCCCATGTACTAATCCTATTTTGCGAGTCGCAAATCAATTTGCAAATCGCAAAATTGGAGTAGTGTTTGCTATTAGGAAGGGGAGCTTCAAGGGCATCCCGTCATAATAGGGACTTCTGAAGCTATGTATGACTGTTTTGGGACTGCATTTGCGGTAAAAAAAAAACAGTTGCAGTTTACTACCCTTCACAGAAGGGTGATAAACCATTCGCAAACTGGAAGGGGTCCCCCTGGGACCCTTTCCCCTTTGTGAGTGGCTGTCAACATATTTTTTAAGGGCAGGCAGTGGTCCCAGGGCAATTGCCATGGAATTTGCGATTTTGCAATTTGGTAGGTCTTACATCTGGCCATGATTCCCTAAAGATTAAAGGCAAAAATAGTGCTTAGAAGTCACTAGCCTTCTAAAAGTTACTAGAGGTCCTGAGGGACCGGTGCAAATCCAAAGTTTAGGCAGACTGAGATGGAAGACAGGCCTACTACAGGACCCACACAGACCCTGCTCAGAATGTTTCTTGGATGGAACAAAGCATCAACGCTGAGTGCATGATGCATCAATATTTTCCATGCAGTCAGGTTGCTGAGTCATTGAGCTTTGTTGAAGTTAATGCAATTTGGGGTTGTCGAGGTACAGAGAGCATCATCATCGGGCCACCAGGCTCTAGAGCTGCTGTCATCAAACAGGGTTGGCGTTGAAGAGCAATGCATTTCTTCTGACCGGCACAGTAGTGCTAATGTGTCGGTTTTGAGGAAACAGCTACAGTATCCACATCTGAGGCCCAGAATTTGGAGAGGGCACCACAGGCAAAGGTAGGACTCACGGAAGGCAGAGACCAGCAGCACCAGCAGAATTGCAGGAAGTCGATTGTATTACTGAGACTTCAGAAAACAGGAGGCAAGCAGAAAAGCCCCTGGAGATCACTTGGAGTGAAGGCAGAGCCCAGCTCTCCCTCAGCTGAGCCAGGGAGCAGCAGGCAGCAGACAATAGGCAGAACAGCAGTCCTTCTAGAAAACCAGTCCAGTTGAGTCTTTTAAGCAGCACATCAGTCCGGCTGACAGAGTTTCATGTAGGGGGTGACTTCAAGTGCACAAGGATAACTTTTAACCCAGTCCTGTCTGCCAGGCCACCTGTGGGCGGTAAATCAGTGCTTGTGTGTGGACAGGACCCTACTTATTAAAGTGTGTCCGCGTCTCTCCTTCCTACCTGCTCAATTAGACCAATCAGAATGCAAAGGAATGCATACGAGTGCTCAGAATGCAGATGAGCCTCACCTATCGGTGTTTGTGGCTGTCTAAAGGGAATGCACAAAGTGTAGTTGTCACCCGACCCAGACGTATATTGGAGGAGACAGGCTGCAGACACAAAGAGCAGTAAGTGCAGAGAAATGTCCACTTTCTAAAAGTACATTTGGGGTGGTGAGGTGCAGTCCAGTTACTCCTTTTTAAATTCCATGCTTAACTGCATCAAATGTGTGCTGGCGTGCACGCTGGAAACGCGCTCCGCCCTCTTGCGCGAACGATTTCAAATGAATACGTGGGGGACCTGTTACGATCCCACTCCAGCTGCCCAGCCATATCTGCTCTTTTTATCCTTATTTTAAACTTCATTCTCACTTGCTTTATCCATTTTTCATCACTTTAATATACTCATTTTTCATTCGTAAAAAAATCCATAAACAGATGTTTCCATCGGACACAACTTTATTTTAAAATTCACCCAATGCATTTCAGTATAAATCCTTTGTCAGGGGTATCTATAAAAAATAATTAATACGACCATTAGTGTAAACATACTGCAATGATTGCAAAGAACAAATGTATAGCTTATAGTACATTTACAAAGAAAACTATCTCTCCAGAATATAATGTGCAAGGCAACTACTTAACAGTGTCAACCCCAATTATTTACCTTCAGTCACCTCTATCAAGCGTTTCATCATTATTAAACCACCCACTTTGTCAGAGGTACCCTTTTCTCAACAATGAAATAATCACTACCATTGGGATGTCTTTACACAATTATCTGTTGTCCCTGCTTTGCTCTGCAATCTACCATCTACTATTATATTCTCACCATACATTACCAGCGTGCTTACCGTGTCATGGTTTGTTAAAAACTCAATTCACTTGATTCCCGCTATTTGATACTTTCATATTCCATCAAACTGTTCCAACACATAATTTCGTGCAAAAGTTGATTCGACTTGTTTGAGCCTGCTCACTCTTTTATAACCCCTCACACTCACCCTTGTCGATAGTCATGTGTTCACGAGCAAACAATAAACCCAGTGCTGGAGTGCAAAGTTAGAGCAAAACACATCGGCCCTCGTGTATTATTTAACTTCACTACTCGTACTGCATTTCCCAGAATGCCACAATTATAATGCTTCAAAATTGAAACATTACACCATGTTGTAACCTCAATTTGGTGATTAAGAATCTTGTAACTGTCAACAATAGGTTACATATTTCCTGTGTAGTTTCATAGCTACTTAATAGGGTGCCAACAATTTATCTATATCATCCCCATCTACATAGCTTTGCACCATATCTTTCGGGATATGGAATATGGACTCCTGTTCAGACACTGCAGGTATCTAGCTCTATGAGGCCATCTTCTTTTCCTCCATGGCTCCATGGCTAGCCTCTTTTCCTCTAGAGCTTGCTCCTTCTCAAGATTAGCAAATGCAAGGATCTGATCCTTGTCCTTCCCCATCTTGGCAAGCTCTAGCTTTAGTTTTTTCTCCTTTCTCCTGTCCACCAGCTCCTTTGGGGAAATGCTCTTTGAAGACACACTGATGCCTGCTCTAGAGTGGACTGCTAGTCCTGGGAGAATATCGCCCCTCTGTAGGCTGCATGACAAGACCCTCTGTTAGGTCCTGATTTGATCTTTCCTCAGACACAGACTGATCCTCCTCATCCACTTCTCCTTCTGGGTAGGCCTATGCTGTCAAATCTTGCTGAAGCTCTGACTTTTTGGCACTTCCCTTGTGGAACACCACCCTCTCCTAGCAGAATACCTTGAGCTGGGCCACTGTGTGTGCCTCCAGGCTGGCCAGCTCGAATTCCATATTGCCAGGTAAGACCCCAGACGGTGCAGAGAAAAATAGTACTTGGGCAAAAGGACTTTGAAAAAATCAAAAGATGTCAGAACAGGGAGAATTGAAAAAAGGTTCAAACTGGTCCAAATATTGTCACGACCCACGGCGGTGGGGGAACAGTGAACACTGCGTAGAGACATGCTTCTTAGGGAAAGACTACAGTTCCCATGATTCCTGCTAGGCGAGCGACGCAGCAGATCGATGACGTCGCATCCAGGAAGCTTCAAGTTGGAGCGGAGACATCACGCCTCGCCGTTTATTCTGGTTCCGGAGTGAAGATACGGTAGGATTGTTATCCCCAGCGTGTATCCTGTGTATCCTTTATTGTTGACATTGTGGTGCGTTTTCTTGAGTCTCCTCGTGAGTCCCTCAGAGAGATCCTAGCCTCCGTGCGGAGCGTTCTCCTGGTGGGTGTCGGAGCCTTTCCCTTGACTCCGTATTGTCGGACCTGCTGTTCCTGGTCTGAGACACTTGGTGCTACCTGCGCAGGACTCCTGAAGTGGAGCGCCTTGGTTCTGGGAATATTTATTCATTGACACCACTTGGTTTGACTGTGTTCTATTTTACCACGGGTAGTGGCAGCAACTTTGTTTATTCTTTTGTTTACTCAAGCAGAAGTGAGTGCTCCGGCCAGGGAAGTACCTCGGTCATTTTACAGGGCACTATCTCATGTACTGAAGAAGCAGTCAATACTCTTTATCATTTTGCATGCTTATCTATGCTGGTCCAGCGTTTCTACAGCAAAATACCTATGTTACCAACGATAACTGCTTCAGGTGAAGTCAACCTAGAAGTCTGTTCTTTATGTGGTTTTGATAAGAACAGAGACTTAGTATTTGTTTTTGACCTTTTCTCACAACAGGGGTATAATGAGCTTCGCCTGGCCGGCTGGTTACCATTCTGCCCCCTGTTGAAGCCTTGTATATTGTGCAACTGGTACGTGTATGTCACCCTAGAGTATTCATAAGAGTTTCCTACATTGTATAATCAATAACATATAGTGTCTTGCATTCCAGGATTGTGCTGTATGTCTACTCTTTGATGGCCAGGCAAATCTTACTCTATTTATCCTCCAGGTAAATAGTGCTTAGATATATGCATGTATTCTCTAATGTACTCATAGGGAGTTATGTGTACAAAGTCTATGCAGTAAGGGCTTTGCTTATAAAGTCTTGTTCTCATTACAGCTTCTTCGCCTTCCCGCTCCTGCCCTGCAGTTCCTGTTATCCCTCGCTTGACCACCTCTGTGTGTCTGTTATTATTCAGACCCAGGGGTTGTCGAGAGGTGGAACCCTTTTTGGCATCGTACCATCCCAAGGACACATGGGACCTGACAAATATACAGTTGTAGTGAACAATGAGTTACTATATGGTATTGCACATACACAAGTCCTATCTTCACCACAAATAACCAATGTTAGAAATGGGATGCCTAATTGGATGAGGTATGCACCCAGTACAGGCAGGAGCCACCACTCTAGTAGGGGAAAGTTAGAGACACAATAAGAGATAACCTGAGCTCACCCTCTGGTAGGTTGGCGCAAAGTGGCCAAGATTATCTTAAGAGGCAATCTCTAAAGTATTTGTGCAACACACACAGTAACACAATGAATACACCACAAAAGGACTCGAGAGAAGATTAGAAAAATGGAGAATATTTATCTGAGCAAAATGAGACCAAAACGACAAAAGTCCAATAAGTAGAAGTCAAGATATTAATTTTTAAAGATGAAATGCAAAAATGGATGCATTGCAGACTTTTGCACTCATGAAGGTGGAAGTTCAATCACCTTATGCATCATCACTTTTGTTTTGCGAAAACCATCCAATTTTGGGGGATGAAGAATTATTTAATAAAAATTGGCTATGCTTGTTTTTTCTTTACTAGAAACAATGGGCTCAATTCAGAAAGGTGAAGTGAGATGAAAGTCTAACTTTGTCACTTTCTGTATTCACAAAAAGCATTTACTACTCGTAAAGGCCCTTTTTGAATACTGAAAGTCATAAAGTTCAACTTATGTTATTCACAAAGGGCATTTACGAGCTGTAAATGCCCTTTGTGAATACCAAAAGTTGTAAAGTTAGACTTTCGCCAGACTTTACCTTTGTGAATAGGTCTCAATATATTATGTGACTTTCTACATCTTCTTTTACATATTTCTTAACTAGTGAAGTCTGCAATTTTGTAAAGTTTTTTTTTTATTGAACAATTAAAGTCGCTGCACAGCCTTGTGCTAAGGAGAGATTAAGTGAGAGAGAAAATGTGGTATAGCTACTATGTTATGGCACATTTTTCGGGTCCTCCGTGCTGGGATACTTTTGGCTGCTAAACACCACCACACACCATTGCACCATAGTGAAAAGGTGTGGGTGCTCTCTAAAGCATAGTTTTTGTACTGGAAGGGAAGCCGTTTCGTACAAAAACTATCTTTTAATACTTTGACCACTTTGTGTGTGTGCTGTATAATGCAGCACACAAGCACAGTTGGAAAAATAAGGAGAAATGAAAACATTTCTCCTCGTTATGCCTGCCTCACGGAGGTGTAAGGTTTCGGGGCACGTCCCTGTCTACTGAATGAAAGTGTATAGGGATTTGCATAAAAATCTATTACTGGTTGAATGGACATGCTCATGTACCACTCATTGAACGCCCCCTTGAAGCAAAGTAGCACAATGTACCGCACAGCATAACACTGTGTTACTTTGGGGTACTTTGAAATGCAAATCCCATCCTAACACTCTTCACCTAGTGATGCAAACTTGACTCAAAGCCTAAGTAAATCGGGTCCTTAATATTTGTAAACCTTGTGTCACAATGTTTATGTAAGAGACTAACGAACAAATGTGTAATAGGAAATCCACAGGTTACTGACACGTCACAATTCACAATTTCTGTGTTTCTTTATGCTCAGCAAAAGATTGCAGGCGGAATGTAGAGAAACAAATATAATTCCGTCCAACAGTGCACTCAGTGCAGTACCTGTTCATCTACGAAAATATCCTTTTTGATATCCTAGTCAAAATATAATGATGAAATGAATAGAGTCGGCGTGTTTCTGCCGGTTTCCATCGCCTTATGCAATACATTTGCATAAGATGCTTCAGACATATCGCCAGAATGCAAAATTACTATTCCACTTTTAAAGGGCACATCGAAAGATGCATGCAACAGGTTCAGTAACTTATTGCCGGTCTCATATAATTTTATATCCTACGTCACACCTTGAATTTTCAAGTAGTCCCAAGAGGGAACTTTGTAGACCAATATAAATGTACTTTTTTTTATAACATAGGCTTCACTAGACAAATGCCACTGGTTTGTGTTTCTAGGGGGGATACATTTCTATGTCTATCAATGAAACCAGAGGCAATCCTCCCTCCCGTGAAGGATTAACGAGAGATTCTAATATGGACTGTGGGCTAAGCCAGAGCATCATGAATTGACATCACTGTGGCTGCAGATTTAAGTTAAGTAGAGAGAAGGTAGGACTGACCTTTAAAGGAAATATCAGCAGTTTAGCACTGGACAGGATTTTCGCAGCTTAGCCAATTCATTTCCTTCGGAAGAGTCCCCAGGGTCACACCGAGGGATTGACATTTAGGCAAGGAAAACAAGATATTAGATGACGGAATAGAGGATGTTATTGAAACGAGTATTCGGGAAACTGCTCAGTGCGTGATGTACAGTAGTGAGTGGGAAAGGGAAGGGAGAGAGTAACGGCTCACACAAAAAAGATTCCTCTTCGTGATGGCCAGTAAAATGGACCAACAGACACCCTACTTGATGATTTAAAGAAAGGTTGAAGAAATTAGCAAGTGCATGTATTAGGTTAGTGGTTGAGGGGTGAGATTCCTACTCAAGCAACAAGGCAATCCATGTGAGGGTGAACCACAAAAATCACTAAATTAACCTGTGCTTAACCCTTTAGAAGATTAGCACAAAAACACTCAGGTTTAACTTAGAGGCACTGTGAAAAGTATTTATGCAGCACACAAACAGTAATAAAGTGAAAGGAAACATAAGAAAAATCCCACACTAATTTAGTAAAATATAAAAAACGTTATTAAATAAAATGACTCCAATAAAACACAAGATTTTGCAATGCAATAGGTCTCGCATTTTCAAGAGTTACAGCTATTGGTGTAGTAAATTACAACATGTTTTACCTATGTGTTTTGGTTTGGAGTGTAGTGGACGCATGTGAATCGGAGTGGAATTATGTGGGTTGTATTGTAAGTGTTAGTTGTGATATGATGTGTAAATGTCTTGTGTGTATTGGAGGTATATGGTGTGTTATGGTGTTATGTATTTGAAATATGTGGTTTGGTTTGGTGTGGATTATGTGGTGTGATTTGGAAATGTGTGGAGTTGAATTGTGAGGCATGGAACTATGTGGCATTTAGCAAAATGATGCTTATTGGAATTATATGTTATGGTGTGGAGTGCATTTATGTGGATCGCTGGTATGCGTTATAGAGTGCATTTATGTTGGCTGTATTCATGTTGGCTGTATTTATGTTGTACTGAGTGTAAATATGTTTTGTGGTGCACAGTTGTCAATATGTAGCATCATAACTAACGTCCTGCACTAGCCCCAATACAAATAAAACAAATAAAGCCAGCAAATAAAACGCCAGAAAAGGAGAGTTAAAAACAACAAAGCCACTGTTAAGCAAAAGGCGGAATGCATTTTGAATGTCCCCAAGATGTCTTTAGCAAACCAGACAGCTGCACTGTGCGGTAGTCTGCAACCTAAAACCGAATACCCCTAAAATATTGACACAAGAGAAACAAACACTGGTAAAGACAATATTTTTGGCCTTGACTCACTGGTGCAATGGTTTATCTTTTGTTGAAGCATATACTGTAAAAATAAAAAAGGAAAGTATGCTAAAATATAATAATAAATAATGCTATCACCTAAGCATGGCTTTCTTTATATTTGCAAAAAGAAAACATTTTACATTGTCCACTGCAGCCGTTTTACAAGTGTTTTTCTTTTTTTTAAATAACAAGTCTTTCAGCTCTGCCATGCATTGTCTTATTATTTGTGATGGAGGCATAAATACATCCCCCCCAACCAACCTCTCACGTGGCAGGCAGCTACAAAGTAGCTCAATCACTTTAACATAAATGTTAAAAAGGACTGCAGAAAAGGTAGGTGGTATGTAAGTTATAATAAAAATACATGATTTTCCACTGTGTGTTTTTATGTTTCTCCATTTAGGCAGCAGACATGTTACCTATTGTTTGCACAGCACTCGGTCAACGCTACATAAAACCATGTAATCATGTTAATATTGTCTGCAAACATTGCTGTGGTCATGTAGTACAGCAGCAGCACGAGGAATGGAGGAACAGATTAACGAGGATAACCGCACTACTTGGTCCTTCTACAAAAACATGCCCATAAAATCTTCATTCTCGATAACGCAGAAAATGGCCTTTTTTCTCTGCCAATAGGAAGCCATCCCTAGCACAGGAAGCGCGAGAGGGGTGGGGGAGGAGGGAGATGCAGAGAGCCAAGCCTCCCTCACTCTCAGCAGACAAGGAGAGAAATCACTAAAACAGACCATACATTCAATGGTATGGCACGTGTTCCCAACTGTACCCACCTATATTTAAATCCAGGGTGACATTTAAAAAGTGCGGTAAAGAAAAAACACACATACAGGGCAAAAGCTTTGTTTTACAGACCACAAATATCACCCATTTGAAAGGAGGCAACACATTCTCTTTTCTGGGCCATAAAGGACTGCAGGAATGAAACGGGGCCCGTAAAAGAGAACGTGTATGGAAAAGGAAGAGCTGTTCTTGGGAAGGGGAGGAGAGCCAGCTGCTGCTACATCTCAGACCCAAAGGAAGAGCTGTTCTTGGGAAAGGGAGGAGAGCCAGCTGCTGCTACATCTCAGACCCAAAGGAAGAGCAAGATTTCAAAATGAGAGAAGGACGGCAGCACAGGAAGGGCATACCCTGCTCATAGCAAGAACCAGAAATCCTTTACCTCTTGCTCAAGGTGGGTTATCAGCAGGGGTTTAAGTGGGATGAAAAAACGGCGAGGTCTCTCAAAGTGGCGGGGCTAATGTAATTAAGTGTGTGCCTTAGAACACTTAAGCTAAAAATCTGTGCTTAGCAATGCATCCAGATATATGATGCAACAAGTAACATTATACCTACAAGAAGTCAGGACTATTGGCTTTGTCAGTGGTTGTCAGTTGCATAAGATAAATAAGCAACAACTGTGGCATGTATATAATATTGAAAACGCTTCCACCTAAAGCCCTTGTGACACCACAACAATGTTGCTGCTAATGAGTTTCAAAAGGAGAAGGGAAATCCAGAGAGAAAAGGACTCTCTTTAAAGGATTTCCATTCCCCTGCAACGCGCACCTGGCATGACTTCATGCCGTAATTTCTCTACTATTGAGAAGTGAGCAGTGTGAGCAAGCACACATCTATGTGCCTGCTGTCACTGCAGTCCAGAAAAAAATGGACCACCACAAAACAGAGCCCTGTAGAGACCCGTTTCGAGGCCCCCTTTAAAAAACTGCCAGTTCTGGAATAAACATGAGCCTAAGCATCCAGATGCAGACAACATTCCAGTGGCGTCACGGCCAGAGCTGCCAGCTTTGAAGCTGGGAAATCCAGTTGGAGTCTTGGCAGCAGCTCAACATCCTGTGATTTTAGGCGAATCACAATATTAATGTTTTAAAAAAAGGCAGTTACTGAATGTCAAATACCAACACAAAAGTAGCACTTGGTCTCAAACTCCAAAGAGAATTGAATAAATTAAATAAAGGTGTGAGTGGACTATCTACAAAGTCGTTCACTGGGCACTTTCAGAACGCTGGTAGTGTTCCCATCAGACAACCAACCTGTACCGCCCTACATCATTTGGGAAAGACATCATAAAGCACAATGGAAGTGGCCCAGTGTGCGATCACGCACAAACGTGCTCACGTTGTTCTCTGTATCCAAACGATTGTATTAATCACTGAGTAGGTATCAGGAGGTTTCTAACAAGCAGTGCAAAATATTAAAGTAAACAAATTAAATCCAAAAGGTGGTGGTGCCGTTAAAATAGGGTAAAGGAAGGAAAAAGGTTTAATGGGGACCTTCCTTTCCCAACATTAAAAACAGTGAGAAAGGTAGCATTAACAAATAACTACCTTGACAGTTATTATGGTCATGGTCGACATGTTTCTGCAGTGTTACCTTGGGCCCAGAGGTCACCTACTGCTTCATCAGGACCTAGTGATTCTACTGCTTGTAGTGAGAATAACAAAAAAGAAAGTGTAAACAATATCACCTTAAGTTCTCCTGGATGTCGAATTCCCGGATTTCATAAAGTAACACACACACCAATATGCAAAAATAGAAGAAAAGAGAAAACACATTTAGCTAGTTTGTCACATCTAGCTACAAGTTGTTCACAGCTCTGCATAGTAGCTATTGCTAAACGTCATTACAGTAATGTAGACATCCACATATCACATTCTCGCATAGCGAGTCATGCAAGAGCAGAATGACTTCTAGTCAGATACACTCACCAATTGTTAAGGAGAATAACGCCCCACCTCACCCGGCATTAGCGCAGGTTTCACGGAGCCCCGCTCTATGTGAGAAATTAAATAAACAAACAAGGGCAGAAGGGTAGAGTCAGAGGAGGCACCAAGAGGCGAGGGCAACCACTGCTTCATTGTCAAAGAGCTTTTTCATAAACAGTCTCAAGAAAGATAATCAATGCGGTTAGTATAACTCGAGACTGTGTCCATTACGCGTTTATTTCATAACTGCGCTGCGCAACCATTCTTATCCGTCGTACTCGATTGTAGAGTAAAAGGTAGTTCCGAGTACCTATTCAGAAACGGGTTCTGCTATAAAGCAAGCGACCGGTAGGTTCACTCGTAGAGTAGCGTGTATATTAAACCCCCGCGCTGCTAACTAGTTCATCCGGGTCGCTTACCTGCCCGTCGGTACTCCAGACGTCCTTCTGGGCTGTCTGTGGGAGGTACCGAACGGGCAGGAAATGCTGGTATTTACGGATGTTGTGTTTCCCGATTGCTCCGTGTGGCGCCCTGACGTCATTGAGCCGCGCCTGACGCTCATGGGAAATGTAGTTGATGTACTATATGGGGCAGAAAACCATAGAATAGCGTAAATCAATGTCTTTAGATCAAGGTTTTGTGTGCTGCTCTCCCAAGGTAAAGGCAACCGATTTATTTACATAGAAAGCTAGTTCTCAAATAAGAGCTCAAGTTACAGAACGTTATGCTACAGCTTTAGGATGACATAACTTGCGCATATTCTGTCTGGTCAATACACAGTGTCAATTATATGAAACCTCATTTACATGGCTCTCACATATGAGTGAATCGTTGGTCTCAATCAACCTGACACGTGTTCTGTGTGCATGCCTGCAATTAATGCAGAACAAGGATACTTTCTTCTCGACAAAGAAATCTTTTTTATCGAAAAAAATTAAGAATTAAGGACTTCTGAAGACTTTATAGAGACATCCACGGAATGTCTTCGTTCAGTCCTTCTTTGTCCGTCCGAAGCTTATGTACCCATTTCTGTTCACGTCTAAACAGGAACATCTTCGTATCAGTAATGTGTGTGGGTATCAGAGGTTGTTCTAGCACTGTCCAGTGCAGATCATTCGGCGTATGCCTTACTTGCAAGAAGTGATGAGTAAGTCTTGTTGACTGTCTTGAACACCGAATGGAGCTTTTATGTTCGGTGATACGTGTCTTTACCCTACGAGTTGTCATGTCCACATACCTTTTTTGACATGGGCACATGATCAGATAGACAAGATTAGAGCTATTACAATTGGTGAATCTGCGTTAATCCCACGGACGATCTGTACCAATATCTATTGTCTGTGATCTGGTGGTATTGGGACACACTGCGCAGTTCCCACAAGGGTGATGTCCGGTGACTGCCGGCATGTCCCACAGGGTGCCCAGTGCTCTTGGTAAGTCATCTTTAGGCCGGGTGTGAACTAGTTTGTCCTTAAGACTTTGCCCCCTCTTGAACGCAAAAAGAGGAGTCTGAATACTATCTGTTCCCGTATTCAGAATACTCCAATGTTTTTTCACTGTTCGTTGAATACTATTAGACTGTGTCGTAAATGTACTCACAAATGTCATGCGTTCTTGTTTTGATTTAGATGGTAAGACCTCCAATAACCCCTCTCGGTTATTATTTGAGGCTCGCTTCTTGGATCTGCGAACTAGATGTTTAGGGTATTCTTTTTGCAGAAGATCTTGTTCAAGACTTCCTGCATGATGTTCAAAGCTGTTTCTTGTGGAGCAATTCCTCTGAATCCGCAAGAATTGCCCATAGGGCAAATTGTCCCTCAGGGCCTTCGGGTGACAGCTATTGTAATTCAATAGTGAATTCCGTGCCATAGGTTTACGATAAAGTTCGGACGCCAGCCCCGTGGGTGTTGAGGTTATGAGCAGGTCCAGGAAGGCCAAGTGTGTCCTGTTGTATTCTATGGAGAACTTTAGGAACTGGTTCCTGCCATTCAACCATTCATGGAAAACAGCAAGTTCTGCCTCGCTCCCCCTCCATATCACAAGGACATCATCTATATACCGTTTCCACAGACGTACTTTGTCTGTGAAGGGGTTGGTCTCAGAGAAGATGTGATCTGTTTCGAACCTGTGGACATATAGATTTGCTAGAGACGGGGCAAAAATGCTGCCCATGCTGGTCCCGCTCACTTGCAAATAGAGGGAATCTTCGTACTGAAAAAAATTTTCAGTCATTGCTAGATTTGCCAAAGACATTATCAGTCTTACTGGTGTAATAGAGTCCAGTTGTCTTTCTATTAAAAGTGCCTCAACCACCTCTAGAGTTTCTACCTGGGGGATCGAGGTGTAAAGACTCTCTACGTCAAATGACACCAAGATGTCTGTACTCCCATCGAAGTCGATATCCGGTAGGAGCCTCAGTACATCTTTGGTGTCCTTGAGATAAGTCGGCATTTCACTCACCATAGGTTTAAGAAAGACATCAACGAATGTTGATAAAGGTTCTAATAACAAGCCGATCCCTGAAATAATAGGGCGGCCCGGGGGTGGTCGTTGTGGTTTATGTATTTTGGGTAAATGGTAGAAATAAGGAACTCTAGGATTCACAGTGCATAGAAATTGCCCTTCTTTGGCTGTTATCCAGCCCTCACTGAGGGCTTCTTCCACAATTTGCTAAATTTCTCTGGTGAGTCTCTCAGTAGGGTCTATTGATAGTTTGCGGTATGCTCTGGTGTTGTTAAGTTGGCAAAGGCACTCTGCCTGATAGGCATCTGCGTCGAGCAACACAATCGCCCCGCCTTTGTCCGCTGGTTTAATAACCACGGACTGATTATTGGACAAGTTAGTAATAGCCTCTTGTTCCCTTCTCGAGAGATTGTGGAAAGGTCGATGTTCTTTAAGGAAAAGTTTTTTCAAGTCAGCATCCACCGCTTCCTCAAAGGTCAGAACCTTAGCCGGGAGACCTATGGTTGTAGGATTAAAAGTGGAAGGTCTTTGAAGACCTGTGTTCACCACTCTAGTTGTTATCTCTCCGGGACTTCGTTGCTTTTGGGCAAAGAAATAGTGTAACCTAATCTTTCTGTAAAGTTTTCCCATTTCTATATGGGTGACAAAAGGATCACTTTTATTGGTAGAAACAAATCCAAGGCCTTTATTAAGTACCTGTTCTTCAATCTCAGAAAGCTGGTACGAACTGAGATTGATCACAGTGTTGGACCGGTCGACGTCTCCGCTTGGTCTTGGCCGATAACTTTCCCGCTCCTCAACCCCATTGTTTGGGGGGGTAAGTTCCAACGTACCTGGCCCTGTTGGGCCGTCCGTTGTCGGCCCCGTGTTCTTCGGCCAGATCCTAAAAAAGGCTGTTGGTTGTAAGTTTGGAAGGATTGGTTTGGGTCGTAAAGTCCCATCAGAGGGGGGTACTGGGGGAATGATGGAGGTCCCCAGGGGGAAGGTTGCCACCATGGTGGGGGCCCGGTAGGCGGCCCGAATTGTTGGCCGTAGCCCCTCCAGTTCCTCCTGTTATTCCCTCTCCCTCTGCCTCTCTGTGGCACTGGAGTACCTCCTTGGTTGGAAGTATCCGAATCACTTGATCCGTTATCTGAGCTTGAAGTGCCATAATTGGAACCTCCTTTCTGAGTGTTCTTGTTATATACTGGTGGGGAATAGTCATCACTCGTATATGGATACACCCTGGTCATACTGAAGTTAGCCAGATCTTTTTTAAACTTCTCTAATTTGGTAAACAAGATTGAATCGCGAAACTCCTTACTCGTCTTGTTACCCTCATCTTGTTTCTTAGAGAATGCCTTACTTGTTGAAATAGTGGCCTTAATCTGGCCTTCCAAGGTTTGGATTTCCACAAGAATCTTATCCGCTGTTTTCTTCGCTGTTTTAATGATCAACACCAACCAGTCGCGTGTACATCTCCACGCTATCAGATACCAATCTCTTAAGAAGTCCTTATCATCCAGAAATAAGCGTGGTGCGTTGTTTACTATGAGCCCAGTGGGGGTGCAATTCCCACGCAGGTATTCTGCCATTATTGTCCCATGCACACATACTCTTGCCTGGTTCTTCTTTAATACGAGGACTTTGGTCCAGCCTTCATCGGTATTGGCTGATGTGGTAGGTAAGAGATCTACAATACTGGGATTCTCTAACAAAATACTTTGTATTTCGTCCTCATCAAATGCTAAGCCGAAATTGGTAGCCATCGTGTCAAAAATAGGGAATATTTTGTAATGGTTCCTCACCGCTACTAATATGCCTTACTGAATGTCATCATCCAATCCCGAGCTTAAAATGCCTCATATGCTAAAATTGATGCGTATAAAGAAGAAGGTAGAGAGGGACCGATCCAACATTTATTTTCATTAAAGGTACCATTAATTACCCTGATGTTTCAATTGTTTTTTGGAAATTCTACATATCCATGATTCTAATTAATACACGTGTCATATGACGGGGATGAGCATAAACAAATCAAATCAATGTATAAACATAATATGTACAGTACATGAACGATCACTGAAGATCACATATAAATCACATTCATATATATGAAACAATACATATACACAATATATACAACATATACAAAGAATACAAAAAACACCCCTACTGAGAGCAAAACAATCGGAATGTACACTCCTTACTCCAAGTAGTACACTCTGAGGAAATCCCTATTGCGCCAGAGGAATCATACTTCAAATCTCATTATTCCATAGGCGCTTACCCTTTCAACAAAAATCCAAATAATGTGACTCCTCGTAAATATGTTGGCACAGTCGCGGTCGCGTTTCAGCCAGTGATTCCTTTTGGCTTCATCAGGACAAGGGTATCAACATATCTTGAGTGCGAGTAGCACTCTCCAACTCACAGACTGCAAGGTAGTTCCGGGGAACTAATAACCACAAACACCCGGTTCGTAAGAACACTCGAATCCTGTATTTTCACGTAGGTCCAACTGTTCAGCAAACCCACAAACGCTCACTCTGAATGTAGGCAGGGATCTTGTCTCCTGCAACTCGGGTCCCCGTCAACAGAAAGTAGTTCCTCAATCCGTCATTCTGCTCGCGCCAGTGTAACACGCTCCACATCCTGTGATTTTAAGTGAATCACAATATTATTGTTTTTAAAAAAAAGCAATTACTGAATGTCATCATCCATCCCGAACTTAAAATGCCTCATATGCTAAAAGTAACATCCTGTAGAAGGGAACACCATATGGCACAACAACTAGAGCTGCTGGCTTTGGAGCTGAGGAGCAGGGTTTAGTCTCCACGTCAACGCGATTCCGGGCAAATTACTCGATTTGCTGTGCCAAATGTAAACAAATAGTTAATGGGCACCTGCCAAATGTAAACGAATAGTTTAAGTGGCGCTCATGGAAAGCGCTACAATACTTTATAAGCCACAATAAACAAGCAATGGTCAATGTAAGAAAATATGCTACAGCAAATAGTACTGGAGGAAATGTAAGTGACCCGCACAGGAACCAATGAAAAGTCAGGAAAAAGAGAAGGCGGGATGTAAACCCTTTGCAGGCCATGCCTAAAAAAACAAGTCAAATCACCCTTAAAAGGAAGCCCAAACCAAGCAAATATACTACTAGAAAATGCTGAACTGACGGTGGAGATCGAAAAAGTGCAAAAAGCTTAATAAAAAATTACAAGCAAGAGACGGCAGCCATGGTGGGGGAGGCAGCTGTAACAAAACTGTGGCATTAAGGAGGTACGTGCAAGAATGCTATATTTGAATGAAAGCAGCTTGGATGCTGAAACTAAACACAGAGAAACAGTAACAGAGCAGGGAACAAAGAAATATTCCACAAAGAACAGACAAAGAACCATAGAGGAATGAGACAGTACTAAGTCCCTGCTCTGTGGGAAGAACAGAAGAGAGAACGGAAGGACATTGAGGCAAGCCAGAAAAATTAGCAAACAAGGATTTTTAAAGGACACAGACATAAACAATTGAACAGTAATAGCGAGAAAGGGGATGGACTTGAAGCACACGGACTAATTAGAGCAGGTCTCGAAGAGACAGCGCATGCATTGTTTAACGCGACCGAAAAAAACAATAAGTAGAACAATAGTAACAAATTTTTAAAGTTTTTTGTAACAAATAGCACCTAAAAGATCTAAGAGCCAACCATGGGGGTCATGTACAATCAGGGGCAAAATCAAAGGTTAAGGTCAACTGCAATGGAGTGTGGGTCAGATAAATGAGGTCGATTGGACCCTGTCTCCGCTTAACTTGAGACTTAGAAGACATTTTGAAGAAAAGTTCCTGAGAAGGTAAAGTAAGGCAGGGCAAGGCAGCCAGGGGTGTCCATTGAGGAGGTGTCGTCATCAGGGAGCCAATGCACGGAGTCGCCAGGAACAATGCTATCTTCTGACTTTGTTACTTTTTGGGAAGTCAAAAAGCTCTAGCAGGATGAAGCTGCAGGCTGTAGCCAATGAGGGCTTCACAAGGCCGGATACCTTTGTGAAGAGGTCCCTTTCAACAGGATTTGCTGGCGTGGAGATGAACATAGTGGCAGGTATCGTGGAGTCAGGCGGACTACCAATGCACCTTGGGTGGATTGACAAGCAAGTAGGTCCCAGACTTTTGTCGTTCTCAGGCCACTTTTTGGTGAACCTTTTTCTAAGTTCCAACTTTTAGGGTTAGGCAGGAAAAGTACATTTAACACCACAACCAATGGTCCAGGACTGAGGTGACAGCATTTAGAGGGTCTGGAACTCACTCCAACAGAGGCCATCTATAGAATTACTTTATCAGACTGATCATATTAAGCTAATCAGTTGGAATATTGCAGGAATGATTTCCAAATTGTCAGATACTGAATGGTTAAATATTGTCACTAATTTTGACCTGATATGTTTACAAGAAACATGGGAAATTGGACCTATCCACCTAGATGGCCACCGCTCTTTTAATACTCCCGATCTCTCATCCAAATCAGGCCGTGCTAGGGGACGGACTTTGATGTTGCTGAAAAACACCTTAAGGTTGGAAGTCCTGTCAATCCACAATGACTCCCCTTATTATAACCTTCTACACCTTAAAGGACCCGGTGGCAACTCCGGTCCTATAATTAATTACTATAATGATAACTTTACAGGCGATATGAAAATGGTTGTAGATCTGCTGGAAGGAGAAATTAACGCACTTCTTAAAACTTAAACAGATACCGAATATCTTATGGGCGGGCTATTTTAACAAACAAAGTTGTTGTTTAATAATTAAAGCAGTATGTGGCCTAATCAATTAGGCAGGTGAGCCTATTCCTCAATTCATGCATAACCTTTATGGAGATGCACTGAACAGACTCCTTATCATTAACGACCTAGAAATCCTGAACCCTATTGACACAAGCTCAGGTATGCTACAAAAATCATTTGGAATTTCTAGTCAGGGCTCAACTATAGATTATTTGAAAGCGTCGGACCCTCCTGAAAAACTCCTCTGTAACGTCCAAATAAAGTCTCTTAATTACATTGACCATGCTGCTATTACTGGCAAATTGGTATGGGAAGATATTTATTTAAAGCAGATGAGGCATATCAAACCCACGATAACAAAGAATAACGGGATTATCCTTAAATGGGTTACAACTGACAAAGCATATATGATCCCTATCATGGTTGCAAATAGGCAAAATGATATAACGATTTGCTTAGAACCCAACCCTGAACCAACTAAGGTAACAACTTCCTTCAAACAGATCCTAATCAAGACAAAAAGTCACTTAACTAGGACAAGCCATACTGCTCATTTTTTAGCCCCCAGATAGTTCGACCAAACCT
Source organism: Lissotriton helveticus (assembly GCF_964261635.1). Taxonomy (NCBI): domain Eukaryota; kingdom Metazoa; phylum Chordata; class Amphibia; order Caudata; family Salamandridae; genus Lissotriton; species Lissotriton helveticus. The sequence goes on along the minus strand of NC_136059.1, from coordinate 219,101,049 downwards.
GCACAAGGTCCCTTTCAAACATACATCAGATGCTTAGAACCATCCCAAGGGACGTGGATAAAGTCAAGCTTCTCTGCCACTAGTATAAAAAGGCCACTGAAGGAAGAAGCGTGGGACCAACTGCACCAAGCCACCATTTCAAATAAATCCAGCGATTTTTGGAGGGTTGTTAGACGTGGCATCTTTTGTGTGGTTTCCCCCTATCTTTTTGCCTCTACCTCCTGTATTGTTGATGCTGTGCTGGATTTCGTTTTTGCTGGTTTAGATGCTTTGGGCACTTTGCCACTGCTGTTCAGTGTCAAAGTGCAAGGGCTCCCTGTGTAAATTGATATTGTGATTGGTTATCCATGATTGGCATATTTGTGTCACCAAGAAGTCTCTAGTAAAGTGCACTGAGTGTGCCAGGGCTGGTGATATCAAATGCTACTAGTGGGCCTGCACCACTGATTGTGCCACCCACATGAGTAGTCCTAAAATGGTGTCTCAGGCCTGCCACCGCAGTGACTGTGTGCAGACGATGAACGGCAATGTCCTCCTGGTCAGTGTCCCCACTGGCAAGACCTAACTCTTCCCGTTCTGTACACATTGGTCACCCCTATGGAAGGCCCAAGGTACCCCCTTGGGCAGGGTGCAGTGTATGTGAAAGGCAGAGCATGTACTTGTGCAGGTGACATGCTGTGGTAGTGAATTACAGCCATTTTCGTTTTTCACTATTGTAAGGCTATCTTGCCCCATAGGCTATCATGGGGGATGCTGGCTACAGTGGCTACAAGCATATCTTCCCATAGGAGCAAGATAGGACATAAAAGTGTGGTATCCCTGAACATAGAATTTAATAACACATCTTTTAGGAAAGGTTGTTTTTAAATCCTGTGTTTGAGAACAGCACTTTTAGAAAGTTGCTGTTCTCTTGTCGGACCCTTCCGTGTGCCTTGGCCTGTTTGTGAATTGGCTGTCTGGTTTGATGGTGACAGGGGCTGGGAGCCCCCAGGAGGCTGGCTGGGTGAGCCCTAGGCTGAATGACTGCATCTGCATCTTGAGTGGTGGGAGGGGATAGCATCTGGGCCTGAATAGGGCTGTACCTGCCTTCCACAATGCTGGCTCCACCTCCTGCTGGGCCGCTGACGACCCTGACCCTCTCCCTGAAAGGAAAGGAGAGGCCAGGAAAACAAAGTGCTCAAGGAACACCCAGAACTGGTTCAGACTGGGCTCAGAGCCCTCCTGCACAAAGGGATCAAAGACATTTAGGGGTATAAGTACAGGACCCCTGACTACAGAAAATTAGATCATCCTGGAAACAAGAAGGAACCGCTGCCAAGGAGAAAGCTGGAAGACTGACGAAGGACTGCCCTGCTGTGTGATGCTGGACTGACCTGCAGTTGCTTTGCTGCCAAGGAGAGGGGAAGGACTTTGTTGTTGCTTTGTCCCCTTACTTGAAGGAATCTCCAAGGGCCTGTTGTGAGCTGGCTACCTGTTTTGAAGTCCCAGTAACAAAAGGACTTCACCCCCATCTTCCCTGAGCTCTGCTGAGAGAGCTCTGTCATTCCTAGACTGCTTGGGCCAGTTGTGGTGTCTCTGGAAGTTGTACTTGTGCTGGGAAGCTGGAAACCAAGATTTGAGAGAATTTGCTACAGAAAAGCTATTGCATTGCTCACTTGCGGAGCGCATTCCCAACAGCACGAGGAAATTCCTGCCGCTACGAAGGCCGAGACCGTCGCAGCGCCTGTTGCCGCTGCCGGAGACGCCGCATCCTTCGTTTGTGGGAAGATCACCATTGCTGCGAGCATCGTCACAGAGCCTGTCATCGCTGGGTGAGACCGCCGCACCACCTGCTTGCGGCTCGCGTCACGTTGCTGCGAACATCGTTGCAGAGCCATCGCATCGAGGAGCTGCGAGAGGGAGATCGGCGCTGGATCACGCATCATCGCCCCGGAGATTGTCGCAGCCCCTACAGATCATTGCATCGTGCCTTTGTGAGAACAAACTTCCTACGGAACCTACGCACCAGAATCCATACAAGTCATCGCCTTCCTCCCCATGAAGACTGGATTCGTCGCAACATGCCCGCTGCTGCAGCAGGACCATCGCCAACGCCTCCCCATGGTCTCAGGAGCAACGCATCCCTTGTTTTCCACCGCACCAGCTTCTGCTTTGGAACTTTGTCGCACTTAAAGGTACTGTTGGCTAAATGTGACACAACCGTGAACTTTTTACGCAACTGTGGATTATTTGATCGCAACTTTAAGAACGCTTTCGCAACCATATTCTTGAACTGTGTATGTTGGATTTTCGTTGTTTTGGACTTGTGTGGCTTAGATTAAATACCTTTCTTTTTCTAAACTGTTGTGGAGTCAGTTTGTGGTGTTTTTACTGTGTTACTGTGTTGATACAAATACTTTACACATTGCCTTTGATAAGCCTGACTGCTTATGCCAAGCTACAAAGGGGGTGAGCAGAGGTTGTCTAAAGAGCGTTTCCTCCTTACCCTGATTAGAAGCAAGGGTCCCTATTTGGACAGTGGTACCTACCACTGCCAACTAGAGACCCCCAGTTCTAACAAGGGTAATCAATGCTCCCTTCCTCATACCACCTACAGACCCAAGTCTAGATTGTCATGTGGACAAGGAATCTTGGGTTGCCCACAGCGGTTGGCGAACTTGCAAACAACCAAAGCCACTCTCTTTTTTAACCATCTTGAGGTCAGGGAGGCCCTCCTACAGTGCTCATGCACCGTATCCCCTGCTCTGGACAATACCCCAATTGATTTTGTATTCGAACAGCCGGATATATGGGGACCGGTGTTGACAAATGTTTTGAATGCAATGGCTGGAGTGGGTCAACCAGATTCATGGTTGAAATCTATCTTAATACCTATTCATAAGAAAGGAGACAAAAGTGAGTCTAAAATTACAGACCTGTTTCCCTCCTTGACAGTACCGCCAAACTTATGGGTCGAATTCTATTGAACCAATTGGAAGAATAGGCCACTACCGACAAAGTCCTGATCCCGGTACAAAATGGATTTAAAAAGGGGAAGGGTACCCAGGATCAATGCCTTGACTTAAGTCTGTTAATTTACAAGTATTCCCAAGCAAAGCATGGCAAATGATACCTGGCATTCATGGACTTATCTGCAGCATTCGACTGCATTGCCCATCACCATCTATGGAGGATAATGAAGGAGATGGGCGTTGATGAGGCAATTATCCTCTTTATCAGGCAGATGTACTCTTCGGCCTTGGCCAGCGTCCATTACAGGAAGCAGGGAGAGTGCAGCAGGTGGTTTCCTATCAACAGGGGGGGTCCAACAGGGATGCGTCCTTGCCCCATTTCTTTTTTCACTCTATACTAACGGGGTGGAGGCACCCCTCTTAGACTCAGCCCCAGACATCACGAAGATGTGCACCTTCCAATTCTCCTTTATTCAGATAAAGCAAAGCTTATAACCCATAGGGGTCTTGCTCTACTGAAATTGTTAGAGACCTATGTGAAATACATGCACAAACTGGACCTGAAAACCAATGAGGCAAAGTCCTTTATTTAATCACTGGACGTAAAGATAAGAATGCACCAATTCTTCATAAAGCAGGCCAGAAAGTTACCCAAACAGATACTTTCTCTTATCTAGGGGTAAGTTTCAATAGTCAACTAAATTGGGCAAAAATGATTACAACTAGGGCTCTCACATTAGAAAAAAGTATGATTGCCTTATATTTCCTTATACAAAAGCTGGGAGCTAAACCCCTTGACATAGTTAAAAAGTTTACAGGGCCAGCCATCTCCATAGCTAGCTATGGAGCAGCTATCTGGGGATACTCTAATTCGTCCGCTCTCCAGCCGCTTTAGGACTCCTTTTGGAAAAAACTAGTAGGTCTCCCTATAAGCTGCTCAAATTGTATTCATCACACAGCATTGGATGTCCCATACATAAGTGATTTGATTAGCCTGGAACCAATCTTATTATGGCACTCCATCTGGAGAAGGGAATCTCTCACACTCACTCAGAAGTTCATTGAAGACTGTCTCTCTTTAGAACATTCCCATAGGATTCCTTGGATTACCTTTGTCAAAAAAAGTCTAATCTCCCTTGGTTTAGAGCACCCCTTTGTTACGCCAACCAATTGCTCTATCATCACTAAAAAGGATATAAAAACACTATTTTTAAAACAAAGGGCAAACAAGAGACTTAAAACTAATCTACTTAGAGGGGCCGATTAACTAGTTCCATACTTACTTTCTGTGACAAATCCACGGCACAGATTCTTCTTACTTAGGTTTCATTTGAATTGTAATCCTTCTATGTTGGCTTATCTGTCAGGAATGTTTTCCTTACATGAGCTCCTGCCCTGCCCATGTGACGGGGTGTCCAATCAATCTAATTTGCACATCTTCTTTTTTTGTAAATTTTACGAGGAATCCCGTAGAAAATGTATACTTCCTATTATGTGCAAATAGAATTATACCCAATGTGGCCCAGGAATGTTCTTCTTACAATTATTGCCCGATCACCTTGTTTGCTACTGTGTCGCGTCTTTTTTATCCTGGAAGATCAGGTGGTTGCACAAAATTACCATGTTAACCATGGATGTTCTTAATAGTTTATTTTTAATCTTTTGTATATTGATGATCTTTTTATTAAGTATGTTTGCACTTTTATTATCCTAACAAATAAGCATCAAATAAAATTATTTGACTGACCGACTAGTCCTTTTTTGTATCACTATTCAGGGCGACTAAAAAAAGCACAACAGCTAAGCTTTCACAGTAATGCGCCCCGGAACAGGCAGCAGATACCAATTGGTAAGGACACGAAAAGTCAAGTTTTGTAAAAGTAGACTTTTCAGAATTGTGATTTAAATTCCGATTTTACCAGTGGCCTAGGGTATGTCCAGACATGGGTCTCCTGCTCGCTGAGCCACTGGATTCAAGCTAGCCTGGCTGATGAGGGGTAAAACCACAAAACCAGTCCTAGGATGCTTGTTTCCAGTCTAGGGTGGACCTAGCCAGGCAGTTCAGGCTGGACTGTTCTCTTGAGGAACAGGGTCAAGAATGATTTGCATAAGGCTGGGTCCAAATTGGGGTGGCATAGTGAGCAAAAGAACGATGGATTAAACCCGGATCTGTGACTGGGGGTGATGGTTGAAACGTTTTAGCACTCTGTCTCTCATCTTGTTGTGTTTGCTATGTATTGCAAATGTACCATTCAGCATTGAACAACAAAATACGTCTTTTTTGCGTGAAATGTATACTGATAGTCAAAATAGGTGCAAGCATGCATTTTGCACTAAAATGTAGCACTAACTGATAGATTTTTGCGTAATTAGTGCTAATTTTGCCAAAATTTTAAAGAGTTACGAAATAGCAAATTGCCTGGATTTCACACACCGCTAGTGTTCTCTCAACTGTCGCCCCCTGATGAGGGCAAGTGCCCAGCTGCTCATCGTCCAGCATTTGCTAAGATTAGAAGATGGCAGTAGGATCAAAAGGCAGTGTCCCTAAAAGTACCAAAGACTATGCACCTCTTGCACATCTCCTTGGAACAGGCATGGGCAGTGTGCTATTGCAAACAGTTCATTTAGCGGTTGTTTACGATAACCATTTGTATAGCATGCTTAAATGTTAAAAGAAGGTATTTGCGAGAAATTAGGTTATTAGGTTAGAGGGTGGGTGTCCACTAAAATAATAAACATAATGCTTTTTAGGGTGCATCACAAAAGTCAGTAAATAGACCTGAGGATAACCCTCTGGTAGCTGGGCACAAAAGCAGTCAGGCTTAATGTAGAGGCAATGTGTAAAGTATTTATGCAGCACTTAAACAGTAATAAAGTAAAATCACAAAATAAGAAAAATTCCAAACCAGGTAAGACAACAGAGTAAAATGTATTCAATAAAATGCAGCCAAATTTAAAATAAATATAATAAGTAGAAGTTCCTGGTGAAAACAGTACCAAAACGCACAAGGCGGCACTCGCAGGTATGTGGTCACATGTGAATGGGTCAAACTGACAAGTTTATGCTGACCATGATGGAACATGGATCAGATACAGGGACCAGATTCACACCAGTGCAGAGCTTACCTCCTATGAGTGCAAGGTCAAGCACGGAATCCCAGCTGGAGCTCGTGTTAGCGAGACCATAAGGAGATCATTGTCCGCTGGGCATTCACTGGAGCATTGCATTGGTGGAAGACACAGGCGGTTGCTATTTGGCACAAAGAGCAGGACGCCATTAGAACTTCATGTTGACAGTGAATTCGGTGACCGTTGCCGATGTGAGGAGCCTGCTCATGGTCAGAAAGAGTCCCAATTCTCAGGGTTTTCACCTGGAGTTAAGTTTAAAGTCAGGAGGAGTACACTCTGATGCCATCCAAGTGCCCAGGACATAGATAGCACCTTTTGAGGAGCAGGACTCTCTCCAGCTGAGGCCAGCATCAGGGTTGAAGGAATACACAAAACACCACAGGAGAGCCATTAAAGATAATGTAACCCAGGACACTGGCAGAAAGGTACATTTGGTTTAGTTAGAAAAATGCCAACTTTCTAAAAGTAAAAGGAACAAATGATGGCCGGAATGCTGAACAATGCAAACATTCTCCCCCTGTTACAAGGATCCGAGTTTAATTCACCGTTCTTTTGTTCACCACGCTCCCCCAGTTTGGACCAGACATATGCAAAGCCAGATACAATCATCCTGGGACCAGTTTCGGGGCATCCCCCCTCATCAGCCAGGCTAATATTGCAGAATAGTAATTTAATACCTGATTTTGTAACTAAAGAGGAAGTATAAACTATAATTTGAATGAGTGAAACAAGCATTTCTTGATGTGTTCCCAGGTAATCCACCTTTACAACAATGCTTTTACCCCGCATACCATCACTCCGCATACAAAGATAACGCAAGTACCATTACTCCGCAATGCCATTATAATGCATGGCATTACATTATATATGTATGCGTACGGAAATTCGTACAATTACGAGCACGAACTGCATGCTGATTGGATGTCAACACTCGAAACCAGGAAGTGTTGGCAGCTATCTTGTGCCTCGGTAGAACCAAGTCACAAGAAAACAGTAAAACAAAGTTGAAAAATAAGGAAAGGGGGCAGTGTAAAAACTTTTGGCTCAAAATTGTTTTTTTTTTAAAAATAAGAAATCGCGGGGTACGCGTGCGCGGTGGAAAAGGAAAAAAAAATAGAAGTCCGTTTTATTCTTAATTAGCCCTTGGGGGCAATTTTCTCCATAATGGGGGGCTTTTAAGGCCCCCCGCCGCCCCGGGGACCGCCACCCCTCTGTTTTTTTTTAAGTATGTTTTCAGCTCCCCCTCCCCCTGTACACGCCCGAGGACCGCCACCTTCCTGAGACAGTAATATGTAAAATGACCTTTCAGCCCCGGGGACCTGCACCCCCCCGGGACTTTTTAATGTTGGGAGGTGGTCGCACGGCCCCCCTCCTTGAGCCCTTGATGGCCCTGGGGACCACCGCCTTCCAGGGCCGGCTGCTGCAGTGTCTCAGGGTGCCTACCCCCTGGACACTGCTCTTTGCTATGGTAGGGCGGGGGCGTCACGGTTCCCACTTTACCACAGCAAACCGCGTTCCTATTTGAAAGAGAGAGCAAGTTAACCTGCTCTCTCTTTCAAGTAGGAAAGCTGATTGCTTTTCGTTAGAGAAGGCAGCATGTAAGCTGTTCTCTCTGACAAAGCAATGCCGGCTCTCGAAGGACGCGGGTAGCCGTCTGGGATCGTGGGGGAATTGGGGCTAAAAAAACCCAGATATTTTTGTGAACTAACTTTACTGGTGAAAAAAAGAGCTATATTTTTATGATAGTATGTGAAACTTTTAGGGTTTTTTTGTGTACCAGTTGTGCTCTCTATGCATGAGCAGCCTCGTTTCCAAGCCCATGTTTCTTTCTTTTTCTTCAACTTCGCGAAGCAAAGCTGTCCTCATTTCAGGTATCAAATTTGCCGCTTTCTTTTCACGGGCTGTGTGTGTCATTCGTTGCTATACTTTTGTAACATATTAATAAATATTTTCTATCTATATTTATTTGAAACGTATTGCCGAGGCGCGAAACGTTGATTACATACTCTGTGCACCGCCATTTTAGTAGTTTTCCTCCGTTATTTTTATTATACCTGCTACTTTCATTTTACCCTCCGCCTATCTTCTCTGTGATCAATGAGATTTCCTGCCACAGACACCACCGTGTTTGTCCTTGGCCTCCGATATTATCAGACTTGGTCACACGCATACCTAAAAACTAATTTGAAGCATGTAAGCCACAGCCATTACAACGCATGTCCATCACCAGAATGCCATTATCATGCTTATGCCTTTATCATGGGTGGTAAATGTATACTAGTTGTAAAAGCATGCGTGGTAAAGCCATATGCGTGCTAATGGCTTCTTGGTGATGATCACGCGTGCTTATGACTGCGTTGTAATGGCTGTTTCCCCCCAATGGACACTGCGGCAACCAGGTCTGGGCGTCGTGGACTCCAGGGCACTAGGCGGAGGGCCACGCAGCCCCTCTCATACAATATAGAAATCTTTTGGGGTTGATTGTTTCCGTGTTTTGAAGGGCGTTTTTGAGGCCCACACACTTAATTTTGTAGGGGGGTAGGTTTGCACAGGAAAATGTCGCAAGAGGTTTGTAAATGTGGTTTGTTTTCTATGTTGTAGTCCATCCAGAGAAAAAATAACTTATTGTACAGTTAGTACTTTTCAACCCTACTCTTGAACATCTTACTATAGTACTTCAAATTATAAATATTATTTTTATTGTGGACCGTCACTCCCCTCCTCCCCAAAAAAGAAGTATGTAGTTTTTTTATTTACTTTTATTAAAACAACAATAACTGTAAACGTAACTTAATGATAACAATATGATAAACAAGTACAAAAATAACTTTAATAAAACATTATAAACAAATTGTGATGTGAACTCCAAAAGACGTACAATAGGTAATCTGCAAAACAAAAAAGAAAATTAGAGTTTAAAATTATGTAGATGTGAGTAAATTAGGTGCAACATTACAAGTCAAGGTAACACTACGATTTTACGTGTGCAGTGTGCCTAGTACATTTCACTTCTGTTATAGTCCCAAGTTCAAGTGGTGTCTATATGGAAGTGCCTATTGTGTTACTGACACAAACGTGGCACAACGGGATTGTAAATACACTGAATTATTTCTAATGCATTTCAATGGAGGCATTGTATATCTAGGCCGCTGTGCTTACCTTGTATAAACATTGAGGCCACCAGAGTTCACAACTTCAGTTCAACTCTGCTTCTGCACGTCAAAGTAGACAGCAGTGTCTATAACTTTAAAAGAGAAAGAGAAATGATGTCACAGAGCGTGAGAGAGAGAAAGAGAGCGAAAACAACATTAAAACTGTCTCGCAGAGTCCAAAGTTGAAAGTTTTATTTTTAAAAGTTAGACGCATATTTACAAGCTCCTTGCACCACTTTTCCCATGTTAAAAGTGACACAAAAGTGGCACAATAAGATTGTAGATCTGTTCCTCAGACTGTTTTAACCTATCTTTTGTCACTGCTCTGTCTAATTATACATTTCTACACAGTCAAGCTGCTGCACACTATCGACTCTCTCGTTTCACAGATAATTTGTTGTTGTTTTGGAAACAAGTTTGTTTGCTCACCTAGTGCCATAGACATGATGAAAAAAAGGTTGTAGCAGGCTTCACTGTAGCCAAAAGAGTTCCCCACTTAAACTCGGGTAAGGTTTTATACGGCACAGTGGAAACAGCAGCGTACATAACTGTGAAAAATAAAACAAAAACGATGTGAGAGACAGTAAGAAAGAGAGAGATAATAGGACATTAAAACGTGGAAGAGACACAGATGATGGATTGGGGGCTGAAGCCCCGTTAGCCTAATGGGTATTGCGCACCTACTGCATACTACATATTCTCTCCTTTGACAGATAACTTGTCGTTGTTTCGGAAACAAGCTTTACGTTCAACCATATACGATCAATTAGAATAGAGGCCTGGGAAGGCCATGTGAGGTAGTAATAAACATTAAAAGTCACGGGAGGATTAGGAGTGTGCCAATACGATGAATGACAAAGCATGTACCCCACAAAAATAAAGTAAAACAGAGCTGGGAGGGGCACGTGATGCAGTAAAAGAATAATACTATTATGAACGCACAATTTATAACAATACAGGCAAAATCACGTGACACAGTTCAAAAATACGACACAGAAATTCATGCACGCATAATTTATTTAAAAAAGGCCTAGGAGGGCCCCGTGACGCAGTTGGAAATATTCCGATCAGCAATATACGATAAATAAGAATAGAGGCCTGGGAAGGCCACGTGAGCCAGCAATAAATATTAAAAGTCATGGGAGGATTAGGAGGGAGCAAATACGATGAAGCACACAGCATGTTGCACACAAAAATAAAGCAAAACAGAGCTGAGAGGGCCACGTGACACAGTAAAAAAAATACTGTCATGCAGGTACAATTTACAGCGGAGGCTGATGTTGTGACGGCTTCTCTTACCTTTGCTTCTGTCATCTGTTGTCTTCTCTACAACGGTTGGGGCTTTGGCTGGGCCTGGGGTGGGCTGGGCACGAGCGCCGCCGCCACTGTGCCTATTGTGGCCTGGCTGGGCAGCAGCAGCAGGGACACCACGTTGACTGTCATGAGTCCTCCTTCATTTGAGCAAACAGTTCGTAGTACAATCAACGACGACAGTCTATCTGTCATCGCAGCACAGGTAGGCAAAAGAGAGCTCACGTCAGTGCCCGCATTAATGGGCCCCGCGGGGGCTGACCAAACCAAGCCCAGGGCCGTCATTGGTAGTGTTTTCATGCTCTACAAACATAACGGCCCTGGGGGACCTCCCATTAGCTAATGTATTGGCTTCCAGGCTTAGTAATAGCAAGAAAGCTAGATGGTGACATCTGGGGAGTGTGGGCGGGCGTGCACCATGCAAGTGTGAGTGTGTGCACCAACAGTTAATATCAGAGAGAGACGGGATTGGGGTTATCATGTGCACAGAGGCAGGGCCAGAATCGGATCTCCAATGAGTGACCACTTGTAATCATTCTCGTAGCGAGCCCTGTGCTCTGATTTGACACTGAGAGGGTGATCGCACCATACTTTGACTGCTAATGATACTCAGCGCGTACCCGCGCATACGCTACGAATACGCTTTGACGCTACGCGTCGCATCAAAGCTTCCGTGTGACGTCATGTACGGCGCCCGGTACGCGAAAGGGGCCAATGTTTTTAATTGTTTAAAAACATATATTTATGTATTTAATGTACATACTAAGGGTAGAATTTATCTGGGATAGTTATGAAAACAGTTTTTTAAAACTTTTAACAATCGTATATTACTTTTAAAAGCAATTACACAAATCGTGGCGGATCGTCATGCGTACTCGCATCGTAAGAGCATCGAAAGAGCACCGTAAGCACACCGTAAGCGTACGCAAAGCCATGTGACTTTGAAAGAAGAGATTTGATTGGTTCATAAAACTTCCTATTCCAAGTATTGAAAGTTCCGTCCCATTTTAATCATTCTATTTTGACTTTCTAAGAAGAAGCATCTCTTTTGAGAATCCTGTCAAATAGAAGGAAGATCACCATAATAACAGCAATGGACTCATCTTCCAGGCATTCTTCAGAGGTAGATTTCATTCCTGAAGAACCTCTAAAGAAGAGGAAAGAAGCTCTAATTTGGAAGTTTTTTACTTTTCCTGAAGGGCAAAGAAAGGTTAATGCTTCAAAAGTAACCTTAAAAATTTGCCAAACAATTCTTTCAAGGGGTGATCCATCTAAAAAATACTCCTTTGGCACAACAAATATGGTGCGACACGTGAAGAACTTGCACCCCAACAACTTTGCTCGAGCTGCAAGACGGAGGTTGCAGAACAACCCACCTGCTACTGCACCAAGTACATCAACTGCTGCTGTTTTGGTGAAGTTAAAATTCTATGCATTTATTGCGATAGACTGTTTATCGACCTGATAAAAAGCAGAAAGCAGGAGCATTGCTGTCCTCGACATTTTTTTTTCCTTTTGTTCCTGTTGGACACTTTTTGGGTTCCAGTTTCTTTTTTTTGGTTTTAAGAAAAAACTTGTTGAAAAAACTACTTCCACTGGTCAAAGAAAGACCTATATTGAATGGATGAATACATTAATAGTTTTTGGTGAATGTGAAAGTGCAGAACTATAAGAAACTGCTACAGCATAAATCCATAAGTAGTTTACCTCTAGTATACTTTAGTACCTCCGAAGCACTTGAATGTAACATATGTACATAAGTATGTTACAAGTCTATGCTTCAATTTGCACTGCTGGTGAAACTGCCTGGATGAATTTCTATATGTTAAGGGTGGATTAACAACCCCCCTGTGCCTCTTTTAACACAGCCGTTGCGTCGCTTTTGTGAAGCACTGGTGGTGCAAAAGATGTGCCATGATGTGTAGTATTTACAATGTGACACATCTGGAAGGTGCATCACATTATAAAGCCCTACGCCAGAAGGAGGTGATATCACAATACACAATAACTGGTTTTTCTCTGGGGATGTACCACTTATTGTACATCTGCAGATTAGTGTTTTAATGTGGTGAATGGATTCTTTTATGGTCTCTACAATACTGAAATAGAAGTGTGATAGTGGAAGCGTAAGGATACAGATTAGGCAATTGAAGATATAAAAGACAAGTTTCAGGGAGCATAGAACACTACATGCATAGTCTATAGGGGTTTTCTCAGGAACTACTGAACGGATTTACACCATTTAACAAAAAGCACAATCTGCGAACTGAACTCTACCTCTCTGCCAAATTTAGTGTAATTCCGTTACTCTACGCGTACGGTATGGTTACCTAAAAAACAATGAAAAAGGAATTATACAGAATTCAATTTTAATATATTGAGAACAAAAATAATCCCAAAAATAATTTGGAATTTAGTTTTGTTATTATTTTACAATAAGAATATGAAATATAATTTTAAAAATAAAATAAATATAAATATTGATATTAAAAATGTAAGAAATTAGTATAAACAGAAAGAAATATAATAATTGATACATTTAAAAAATGTCATTTATAAAACCTCTGATATTCACTGAAAAAACCATAGGTTTCACACACGTTATAGTTAGGAATTAGCATTTAAAAAACCTTTCAAATTCATTGAAAAAACCATAGGTTTCACACATGTTATAGTTAGCTGGACATTTCACTCATACAAAACCATTGAAATTCCCCGTTATAGTTAGTTCAGCTAACTATAACTCGCGCGCCCGCAATGCACTGCTGATGACGTCACATATTTCATCACTCATGACATGGTCAGTGACATCACTCATGACATCACTGATGACAACTCATATGACATCACTGATGACATCACTGATAACATCATCCTTGTGAAAGACTGGCAGACCTCCTCTCACCCCGATATAACCTTTGATACACACATTGAAAAATATAAACTAACATTTTCCAAAAATTGGAGATACCAATACCAGTTAGAACAACCTATTCAGTAATTCCAAAATCTACATACACATTCACTCATTCACCAACAGTTCTATATAGTCACTAATACATGTACTCACTCATCATATGTACTCATACACCTATACCTCCTGTTACACACCTCCACTCATCCATTGAGTTATTCACACACATACTCACACATGCACATAAACTATCAAACATCCATTTACTTGTATAACCAGCTATACACACACTACTACACTTACTTCTACAGAAACGTACACATAGTTACTCTCTTAAACAATCACTTATAGAAAAACATACTTATTTATACAGGAACTTGTCCAATCTCTCACTCTCACATGTAATCACGTATATACATTAATACTCACATATACTAGATTAAACCATATGTAGTTACTCATAAAGATACTATTGAGACAGTCATTCACTAACTAAGACACCCATACACACACTCATCCACCCATACAGTCCTGCACACATGCAGTCTTCAAAACACATACAAACAGTGAGTCAGTCATTCATGCATCTGTGCACTAAGTAATACCCCCCACCAAACCATACAGACACTCATTCTGATACTCAAAAAAACAACTAATAGTCACTTATTTACCCATGTATTCTTCCATCGACCTTTAGATATACATATATAAAAAATATTTATTTATCACAAGGACACACATTCACTGGATGATGTCATCAGTGATGTCATTTGAGATGTCATCAGTGATGTCATCAGTGATGTCACTGGCCATGTCATGAGTGATGTACTATGTGACGTCATCAGCAGTGCATTGCGGGCACGCGAATTATAGTTAGCTGAACTAACTATAACGGGGGAATTTCAATGGTTTTGTACGAGTGAAATGTCCAGCTAACTATAACATGTGTGAAACCTATGGTTTTTTCAATGAATTTGCGAGGTTTTTTAAATGCTAATTCATAACTATAACGTGTGTGAAACCTATGTTTTTTCAGTGAAAATATATATATATATATATATTCACTGAAAAAACCATAGGTTATAGACCATATATAGTTAGGAATTAGCATTTACAAAACCTTGAAAATTCACTGAAAAAACCATAGGTTATAGACCATATATAGTTAGGAATTAGCATTTAGAAAACCTTATTTTACTCACACAAAACCATTGAAATTCCATATATAGTTAGTTGCACTAACTATATATCGCGCACCCGCAATCCACTGCTGATGATGTCACATATTACATCATTCATGACATGGTCAGTGACATCACTGATGACATCACTGATGACATCATCTAGTGTCTGTGTGTTTTTGTAAAGTTTAAATACGTTTTACATATTGAAGAATGACTGGATGGATGGAAGACTGAGTGTGTGTGTGGCTGGCTGGGAGGTGTGTGACGCTGTGCATATCAATGTGTACTTGTATCAGTGATTGTATAAGAGAGTAAGTATGTGTTAGTATATGTGTGAAAAGTATGGTGTTCTGTGTTTAACTATAGATGAGGAAATCGAAGTGTGATTGATTCTTCACAGGACTGACTAGGTGTATGAGTGCATATGATAGTGTTCTAATAATAACTGACTGTATGTATGAGTAATTGTATGGGTGAATGAGTGAATGTGTGTGTAGACGTACGAATCAGTGAGTGCGTATGTAGTAACTGGTATTGGTGTGTCATGATGTCATCAGTGATGTCATTTGAGATGTCATCAGTGATGTCATTTCACATGTCATTAGTGATGTCATCAGTGATGTCACTGAAGTATGGTGTTCTGTGTTTAACTGTATAGATGAAGAAATGGAAGTGTGATTGATTCTTTACAGGACTGACTTGGTGTGTGAGTAACTCCATGGATGAGTGGCAGTGTGTGACTGTCTGCATAGGTGTATGAGTGCATATGATAGTGTTGTAATAATGAGTGACTGTATGTATGAGTGATTGTATGGGTGAATGAGTGAATGTGTGTGTAGACGTAGGAATCAGTGAGTGCGTATGTAGTAACTGGTATTGGTGTGTCATGATGTCATCAGTGATGTCATTTGAGATGTCATCAGTGATGTCATCAGTGATGTCATTTGAGATGTCATCAGTGATGTCACTGACCATGTCATGAATGATGTAATATGTGACATCATCAGCAGTGGATTGCGGGTGCGCGATATATAGTTAGTGCAACTAACTATATATGGAATTTCAATGGTTTTGTGTGAGTAAAATAAGGTTTTCTAAATGCTAATTCCTAACTATATATGGTCTATAACCTATGGTTTTTTCAGTGAATTTTCAAGGTTTTGTAAATGCTAATTCCTAACTATATATGGTCTATAACCTATGGTTTTTTCAGTGAATTTCATTGGTTTTTTAACAGCTAATATCTGTAGCTGTAAAATGTATTCTTCTTTAAATCCAAAAATATATTTTATATGTTTATTAATAAAAAAAAATTAAAATATTTTTTTTTCTTCGTTCCCGCTTTGCGAATCGGGAAGCTTCCCGTTAGCTGACCTTGATGCCGCGAAATAGACCGCGAGCCGGTAAACGTTTCTTTACCGCAACTGCCGCGTTAGAAAACAACATCGTGACGCCTCCCGTCCGCATGACGTTTCGCGTTGTCGCGTGATACGTCATATGACGTGCTACGTTAGCGAACTGGTACGCTTACCGAGTCGCAAAGCACAGGTTTCTGGAAGCAAACCGGGAGGCCCTGCAAAGCGCTTAACGTAAACACAGCAGGTCATGTGACTTGGTAATAACACTTTTCATTGGTTCATTTCACTTTTGGTTTCCTAATGATGTAAGACTAGGTCATATAATCTAAAATGAACACTTTTCATTGGTTGAGAACTATTGTTTTTCCCAAATGATGAAAATCCCTCCTTCTTTCCTCACTCTGACTTTCATCATTGTGAGAGAAAGACCCTTTGTTACCAGTGAGCAATGGCTTCTTTAGTAGCTTCAGCTGGTGCTTCCCCACCACCTCCACCACATCCAAGGAAGAGTGGACCACCTGCTCAAGTTATAATTCAGCAAGAAGAGGAAGAAGAGGAACAGGACGACGAGCACGAAGAGAGGCACTTTTTGCCTGAGGAGCCCAGGACGTCTCACCGGAAAGAAAACTTCATTTGGCAATTTTTTAAAATTCCAAAAGGTCAGAAAAAAGTAAATGCAAGATACGTAACTTGCCTTATATGTCAAGATAGACTGTCCAGAGGGACCGACAAAAAATACAGTTTCGGAAACTACACAATGCATCGCCATATGACTAGGTGGCATCCTAACAACTACAGTGCTGCACAGTTTCGTAACGACCTAGATAATCTCCCTATTATGGCCAGAAGATCTGTTGTACCGGAAGTAACGGGACCAGAGGGCAGGGAGATGGTGCCAAATATTCAAACGAGATTTCATGAAGTAAAACACGTCTGCGTACATTGCAATGGATTCATTTGCTACGGAGAAAGAAGCATCACTCTGATCAACAGAGCTATTGACTATCATATGCAAGTTTGTACGAAACGCCCCAAATAATAAATACTTTTTTTTTGTTTTGTTGCTCCTGTTGAGCCCTTTACAATGAATCGTTTTCATTGCCCCCTGCAAGAAAAACCCAAAAAAATATAAAACTGTTCAGAAAAATTCAAAAAAAGTCAAAAAAATTTCAGAAAAATAATAAAAAAAATATAAAACAACAAAAACAATTTAAAAAAAAGTTCTTTTCAGAACTACCTCCCCGTTATTAAAAAATTGGTACAATATTTGGAACTGTGCCAACCTCTATTTCTCGTAGTTCGCTTCCCAGTTCGCTCGCCGGTACGCGAACCGGAAGTGAACCAAAATTTTTTTTTAAAAAAAAGAACAGTAAGTATAAGGGAAGGAAACAGACACTTATGTTAAAAGAAAGACATCTATAGGGGAGTAAACTAGAGATACTATTACCCGTAATCCACTGCGGATGATGTCACATATTACATCCTCAGTGACATCATCAGCAGAGGATTGCGGGTTTTTTGGCAACGTGCCTTATCCACGGTTTAATAACGCTGCCTTTTGCTTTATATAAGTTTTCAAATTGTATGAAATATATACCAATAGGTCGTTATGAACCTTTAGGTAGTGCTTTTCTTCATGAGGTCTGGTCGCTTCCATACACATACAGATGTTTCAAAGATGATCAAGAAGTTTATCTGAATGGAGAGAAATGCACTGAGACGCCAGATCATTCACTAATGTGTAGGCACATACAGTTACACGGTTCATGCAACAAACACCGACCAAATATGGCTTGCGTGTTGCAAGGCACGCCAGTTCCTGCTATCATCCCCACGTTCAAGTTGTTGGAAAATGGTAGTTATTTGATGCTCAATAATGAAGATTGTTCTGGGTTAATTAAAAGTATTCCTTTTATCGTAACAGTAAGTGAACGGGTTATTTGCTGCAGAAATGTTCTATTTCCTCCCACACATGAACATAGGGAGTTTTCAATCTGGCCACAAATACCAACCTTGGGAGCAGATTTCAACGGCATGGCAAGAATAAGAGCTCTTTTGTCTCAAAGAGAGGTGGCCTTGAGTTCGGCCCGTGAAACTTTCGTGCTTCACATAGCGAACACCCGTACAGAGGTGCAGACCCTTTTAAATACAGATTTGCCTTTCCATTTCAGCAAGATGGTTCGGACTATCTTTAACGCGTCCTCCACAAAGGGCCTGGCGCACTTTTTTAAAGTTGTTACCAGTGGTCTCGTGACTTCATTTGAGAAAATCTTTGGAGTCATCCCTGCTTTCTTTCATTCTATTTTTTTCCACTGTGCTTCGTGGATTCCCATTTTTACTTGCATTACCAGCGGACGCTCTTGTGCTTTTTTACATTTTTAAATATGGATGTCCCTCCTGTGCAAGCTCCCGCCCTGCAGCTGCTGACACTGTTCCGCAATCGCATGCTAGAATATTATGGCACAATGCCGTTGGCGATATTAAGCACGGCATATGGATTATCTTTTCGATTCTCCTACTTCACCTGTGTCCAGCCTGTATTTCACTGCCTGACCTGTGATTTCGGTTGGGCCATTGATTTGTGTCTCTGCGGACCGGTTTCTCCTGACGTCGACTTTAATCAGCTGATGACTCCTATCATTACTCACGAGTTGGTTTGTCCTGGCGAAAGGATTATGGCTGTGGCATTGATGCATGGACTAATTGGTCCCTGGAATTTACTGGCGGCAACACAGTCTTTCTTGGAACAGAGCTTTCTTGAAAACCCACCGAGCTGTCCTCTGATGGTGATAGAGGATCCGGTGCTGGGAGAGCACGTATGTTCTTTTCCGCTTTTAAATTGGATGGCTGAACTCTTTTCGGATGAAGACGGTGACTTCCTATTGGAGGCTGTTGCAGCTTATTTTGCATACACAGTTATGTCATAGACCTTTTTCATGTTTGATATGCTGAGTACTAGCATTTCATTGACAATTCATTGACTTATTTGTCAAGTTTTTATTATTTAGCTTGCCTATTGGCTTAGGACTCGATAAAGTACTTGGCTGTTTTATTTTTCTTTAGCATTAAATTATCCTAGTTTTTAATGTTTTACCTTGCGGACCGTCCACATATAAAGTTGCAATCTGCTCTCATGAGATGGCACTTCTATTATCTTATTCAGTTCGTTTCCGGATCATGGGGAGGTGTCATCTAGGTCCTGGATATCTTTACACCGTGTTAAGTTAGCATGGGCTCATTACCGGTTTAAACGCCATTTTTCCTTTTTTGCAACTTCTGCACACGACACTTAGTTGTTGCTTTAGCTTTCAACCTAGTAGTTCATCGTGGTTTACATGAGAATAATATGTTATTACTCTACTATCTGCTTTGCTTGTTAAACTATATCTGTACAGCGAGTGCTGAAGTTTCAAGAACAACACGATACAGAATTGTTATGAGGTCTGATCTCCACGACTTCATACTCATAACATAAGTGCAGCTTCTGCCAATTCTGGGCATGAGGCGGGTTTTATATTGCTTTGCCGAACACACATACACAACAGTTGATGCGGTTCACATGAAGAGAGAGCTGGTGTATGCTGATGTGATTCCTTCAAATCTAAGACACTAAAGTATGGGCACGCCCTAAACCAACACAAACAGACCTTCTTAGCAAATAATATAATATGTGTATTAGGGAGGGTGAGATATAAGCAGCCGCGGGCCGTGGAGGGAGTTACGGTGGGGCAGGGAGGCGGGGAGGGGGAGGGGCAGGGTGGAGCCCTCTCCACCCTGCCCCTCCCCCTCCCCGCCTCCCTGCCCCACCGTAACTCCCTCCACGGCCCGTGGCTGCTTATAAGTGTTGCTAACTCTTATTCATTTACAGCATGTTAACATACTGTCACCATTCGCTTTTTATGTACTAGTAACTATGCTGGTAATTTTGCTACTGATAATATGTGTACTTGTATTATCTAAGATACTACGCCTGAGAAGACGGCATTAGTAAATAAACATTTCAAATACACATGTGTTCTTCTTAACTCCATGTTCTGGTTTCTAAGAAATATATAACGACCGACTGTTCATGAGTTCCACGTATCCTGAGGTACTATAAGTTCATATTCTGGATTGTCTAAACATTGAGAGTTTGTTATATCCAATGTGACACTGTACCTAGCTTGCTAAGGGGTTTTTGATTACTAAGGTGAGTTTTGGGGCACCCTAATTCGCCGAGGTTCCAATCCTCTGTCCACAGTTCTGTGTGAGAACAGAAACCCTGCGACAGGGGCACCCCCGACCCTTGCTGGAGATTCATCACACTTGCGATACAACTCCAGCAATGCGCCACCTTTACGGCACAGATACATCATGCATCTGTGCTGTTTTTGCCCCATGATGCGCCGCATTGTAAATGCAGCACACCATAGGTGACGGAACAGCGGCACAGAATGACTAACACATCCCTGGTGATGCGCCAGTCATCATGAATCTATCCCTATGCTTCTTATCTTGTTAGAGATGAACCGCCATATGTATCATCAAAGTTTTTTGCATTTCCTAAATAGCGAACTTTAAGGAATAAATAGCGATTCTTTACCATTCCTAGTTTGCGATGAGCTATTTGCTAATTACAAATTAGCCATTCATTTCCTTCATTTCCATAGGGCGGTTGGACTCACTTTTAGCTCGAACGGCTGAATGGATTTCCACGAAACTTGGCAAAATTGTAGGGACTGGTAGCCCGATGTGCCTTTGCTATGTCTCAAGATATATGCTCCAGTGGTTTTTACGAAAATTAACTTTGAAAAATATATATTGGGCTACATTGGCCTATATATATGTTGGAGCCCAAATGTAGCCCAATGTAGCCCAATGAAGCCCAATGAAGCCCAATGTAGCCCAATGTAGCCCAAAGATGGCCGCCAGAGACAAAAAAACAAATGTAGCCCAAATATCAGCCAGATGTAGCCCAACTATAGCCCAGTGACAGAATGACCAATCAGCTTCGCAAACCTCCGTTACGCGAAGCGGAGCGCTATTACTGATATATATCTTTTTTTGAACGTTAATTTCTCAAAATCCACTGGAGCACATATATTGAGACCTAGCAAAGGCACATCGGGCTACCAGTCCCTAATATTTTACCAAGTTTCGTGCAAATCCATTTAGCCGTTCGATTATTATTAATATTTTTTTTTTTGCCCCGCGGGGCCCTTTTAAAACCTCCACATCAAACCTAGGGGGTCAGCGAGGATCTACTATGCCCCCTTATGGTCATTTGCCCCTTCGCTTTGGCCTCCTCTTGTCTCTCGATCCTACCGAGAGACAAGATGGCGGCCGCTACGGACTGTTTGGAATGTTTACAGACGCCGGAGAACCAATCAGCTTCGCTTCACAAAGCTCCGTTGCGCGAAAAGTACGCGTACCGGAGCGCTGCCCGGTCCGCTGTTACAGATATATATCTTTTTTTAAACGTTAATTTCTCAAAATCCACTGTAGCACATATATTGAGACCTACAAAAGGCACATCGGGCTACCAGTCCCTACAATTTTGCCAAGTTTCGTGCAAATCCATTCAGCCGTTCGGGCTAAAAGTGAGGCCAACCGCCCTATGGAAAACTCAATGTTAAAAACACGTTTTGGGACCCCCCTTTTTTCTCGACCCCCCCTGGACGAACCCCCCCCCAATTTTCAGGGGCTGCTCAGAAACAAAATGTGCCATTTTCCTGAAAATTTCAGCCAATTCCGTCCACAAACGCCAAAGTTATTTGACATAGAATTTTCAAAAATCCCATAGAGAAAAAATCCTAACTATATATACCTACTGGCGACCGCCAGTAGGTAATATATATATACATATATATATATATATATATATATATATATATATATTCCAACCAAACTACATAGACCCATTTAGATGCAGCCACGCAAGAACTCCGTTTCGAACTCCTTTATTAAACAGCCTGCCAGCAGGTTACAAAAGGTGACGCTCTTCCAGTATTAGGACGCCAAATGCATTTTGAGAGTCTCTGCTCTCTTCCTCAGTGGCAAAGTCATCATGTGCTGGCCCACTCCCTCTTCCTTAGTAATTAGTCCCCGCCTCTTGGGCGTTAGCAGTCCGAGGCGTTTCTGGGATCAGTAGTTTATGTATGAATGGAGTGATCCCCAGCAAAATGGATGCAAATATTAAACCCAGATGGGATGAAGGCATATCTCCTTTGTTTGCCAGGCTGTTTAATAAAGGAGTTCGAAACGGAGTTCTTGCGTGGCTGCATCTAAATGGGTCTCTGTAGTTTGGTTGGAATATATATATATATATATATTTATATTCACTGAAAAAACATAGGTTTCAGGGGTGTTATAGTTAGACATTTCACTCGTACAAAACCAGTGAAATTCCTCCGTTATAGTTAGTTCAGCTGCACTGCTGATGACGTCACATATTACATAACTCATGGCATGGTCAGTGACATCAGTCATGACATCACTGATGACATCTCAAATGACATCAGTGATCACATCATCCAGTGATTGTGCATTTTTCTAAAAAAATTAAATATGTTTTTTCAATGTATAACTGAAGGTCGATGGCAAAATAAATGGATATGTAAGTGTCTAAATGGATAATTATGTTTTTGTAAATTTGATTGTATAACTGACTAAGTGTATCTTAGTGAATACATGGGTTAGTGAGTAATGTTTAAAAATGGAAATATCTGTATCAGTCTCTCACTTTGTGTATAAGTGGCTGCATGGGTTGGTGAGTAGCTACATGAGTGTCTATATGGGTTATTAGTTGTTTTTTTGAGTATCAGTAGGAGTGTCTGAGTGTCTGTATGGTTCGGTGGGCGTATTACTTAGCGCATAGATGCATGAATGAGTGACTCACTGTTTGTATGTGTGCAGGTCTGTATATGTGGATGAGTGTGTGTATGGGTGTGTTAGTGAGTGAATGACTGTCTCTTTAGTGTCTTTATGAGTAACTACATATGTTTTAAACTAGTATGTGTGAGTTTTGGTGTATATAAGTGAGTATAAGTGAGAGACTGGAAGAGTTTTTGTACAAATACATATGTGTTTCTATAAGTGATTGTTCAAGAGAGTAAGTATGTGTAAGTTTCTGTAGAAGTGAGTGTGGTGGTGTCTGTATGACTGTATGTGCAAGTAAATATGTGACTATGTGTGTGAGTAACTCTATGGATGAGCGTCGTGTGTAACAGGATGTATAGGTGTATGAGTACATATGATGAGTGAGTACATGTATTAGTGACTGTATAGGACTGTTGGAGAATGAGTGGATGTGTGTGTAGATCTTGGAATTACAGAATAGGTGTGTTGCAAGTGGTATTGGTATGTTTCGTTGTTTTGAAAATGTTAGTTTCTATTTTTGAGTGTGTGTATTGAAGGTTATATTAAAATGAGAGGAGGTCTGCCACCGTATCACAAGGATGATGTCATTTGAGATGTCATCAGTGATGTCATGATTAATGTCACTAACCATGTCATGAGTGATGTAATATGTGATGTCATCAGCAGTGCATTGTGGGCGCGCGAGCTATAGTTAGCTGAACTAACTATAACGGGGGAATTTCACTGGTTTTGTACGAGTCCAACTAACTATAACGCCCCTGAAAGCTATGGCTTTTTCAGTGAATTTCTGAGGTTTTTTAAATGCTAATTTCTAACTGTAATGTCTCTGAAAGCTATGTTTTTTACAGTGAATTTCCCAAAAAATTAAATTATAATTTTTAAGTATAATTACAGTTATATCTATTATTTGGTACTGATTTTATACAGTTTTCTAACTGCTTATTTTTAAAATTTTTATTTATTAAATAATATTATATATGTTTATGAAAATTGCAAAAAAAAGAAAATTAAAACTAAAATATATATATATTTTTTTAATTGAATATATTTTCATTATTTTCATTTTTTTTTCAAGTGTTTTTTGGAGTCGCGCACCCTAAGCGTACCCATTACGATGGATGCACAGATTCTAGCCGCCATTTTAGAAAAGTTGTGAAGGATCTGCATACATTGAGCGACGGCTTCATGTTTTTTCAGTTACCTCATATACATTTAACATTAAGTGATATGCGCGATAGGTTTGCGACGGATCTGCAAATCCTGCTCCAGCGCATTCGCGACACATGGACATTACGGTACGCGACGCTTGCCTGGTGGTGGTTCCCGCGTGATGTCCTATACTTGCTGGTGTGCACTGGATGCGCAACTCCTGCGAATTTATTTTATGCTTAAAATGTATATATATATATACATATATATGTATCCTTAATATACATATTAGGGCAAGAGATTATCTAAGATACTTATAAAAATAATATATTTGTACTCCAAATAAACTTATATCACTTTTAAATGTACTTTCGCGAATTTGCCTTGGGTGCATGCTTTGTAAGCGCCGGGTGCGCGGATCCCATGTGACCTTAAAAAGATAGACTTGATTGGTTCATATTATTTCCCACTGTAAGTATTGAAGGACCCCCCCCCCCCATTTTAATCATTCTTCTTGGACCATCTTCTGAGAAGCATCTCTTCTCCAACTTCAACCTTTTTGGTTTTCTGTGGGTTTTTTTTTGCAACTCTGAACAACAATGGCATTTGGACAACAGCAGCAGATGGAAGAATCTTCGGAAGAAGAATTCTTACAGGAGGAACCTAGAAAAGAGAGACCAGAATCTGTAGTCTGGAAATTCTTTACTTTTCCTGAAGGACAAAAGAAAGTTAATGCCACAAAGGTGACATGCAAAATATGTCAAAGAGTCAGTGAAAACAAAAGAAGTATTCATGCGGCACTGCTAGCATGTATAAACACCTCAAGACAATTCACCCTCTAAATCCTGTTCCGGAGGAGATGAGGAGAGCTGCGTTACATCCACCAGCACGTGGAGCAAGTACCACAGGACCATCTACTTCACAACAACAGATCGATATAGGCCTGGATTTTTGAAACAGCACTGCATCAAGTGCAAAAAAATAGTTTGTACGGAGAGCAGTCGGTGGATGCCATTTGCAATGCTCAACGCAACCACAACTGTTAATTTTTTTCATTTTTTTTGTTGGGAATGATATTTAATTCCCAAAGTTACCTGTTTTTTTTAAAAAAACACCAAAATAATACAAAATCGTTGAAAAAATACAAAAAAATATAAAACAAAAAAAGAAGAAAAATAAAAGTTCTTATCAGAACTACCTTATCTGGTTAAAAAAAGAGCTATAATTGCATGGTAATGTGTGAAAGTTTGGTTGAATATATGTGTAGAGCATGAATGTGTGAAAGAATTTACTAGTAGTGTATGGTGAATTTATAGGTGAAGATTTATGAGGAAGTACTGCAGCGTTACAGTGCAAGCACTTTAGCTGCATTTCGCTGTGGCACTTCCGAAGGACAGAGATGTGACATTTGTATATAAATATGTTGCAACTCTATGCTTCCCTCTTCATTGCTGCACAAAGTGCTGCCATGTGATAACACAGGCATCCTTGCACCATGGTGCAAGGATGTCTGTGTCGTGGGGAGATTGGTTTTTTTTGCAGGAAGGGACAGTCTCCGGCACAAAAACAATCAGTAAAGGCATTTACCTCCTTCAATGTATGCTGTGGAATGCAGCATGCATTGAAAGAGAAAAAAATGAGGAGAAATGAAAACAATTCTCCTTGTTGTGCCTTGCTACACTATCTCTAGGATACCACAGCATTCACACACATCTCTGAATTTATGATTTCTCATAAATCTGGAGATGTGTCTTGTTCTATGAGTGTTGCTTGGGAACATCCACAACAACACTTATGGAACGCCCCTTCAACGCAAAGTGCTCTATATAAAGGGGTGTCTGGTGCCATTTCTAAAATATATGACTTGTAACTGGAGTAATTTCAGTGCTGCAATAAGAGTGTATGCTGAAATGATAAGTGGTTAGTTTTTGGTGATAGAATATGTACATAGTGCTGGATGGGTGATTTGAGAAGTGCATGAGATAGACAGGAGGAGTCCTAGAATGCATAGGTACTACTTTACTTAGTAGTTGGTTAAAGCTTTATATATACAGTGCACAGCTGAATGTAGGTGATGATAAACAATATCTGTAAAAAATAAATATATATATAATTACTTAAAAAAATCTATAACATATACTATTCTATTACTGAACAAACACATTGTACATAAAAACCATTTAAACACTTCCTTTTGTAATCACAATTAATTTACTGAAGTACACAGGTACTAAATGAATAATTATTAGAATGAATACGTTTTTACAAATGCATACACAGTGAATGAGTACCTAGAGTACTAGTAGTTCACAGCAAGGTGTACAATGGCTTGTGTGAATGGCTGACTCATTCTCCAAGAGCACAGACAGTGACTGGGTTCCCAGGCTGCTACTAGTTGATAGCCCAATAAGTTTATAAGCGCTTATGTTTCAGCAGATAATTTATATTGTAGGAGTACACACAGACTCACAGTGTGTTTCCAAAGAACCATGACTATTCCATGGACTTCTCCAAAACTGATTCAGTAGTCTGTCTGCAAGGAGTTAGGGGACCGCATACATTGTGCATATTTGACTGTACCACTGCTTGTCTGAATGCTGACTCATTTTCCAATTGCATAAACATTGACTGAGGAGCCCATTTTTCACTTACCGACTGTGTGCTGCTTGAATACTTGCTTCGCCAACTTCGGGGCCACTGCCACCGACCGGCGCAAGGCGCCTGGGGACCACCATTGTCCGCCCGCCCGACCTGAACTACAAATCCCAGCATCCTGTGCGGCGCGCAAATTGCGCACCACATCGTTGAGCGCCAGGAGGCGTTCAAAAGGGGGCCAGGGCTCCCGCGGGAGCCCACTTTTGACTTACCGACTGTGTGCTGCTTGTAAACTTGCTTCGCCAACTTCTGGGCCACTGCCGCCGAACGGCACGCGGCACCTGGGGACCGGCGTTGTTCGTCCGCCCGACCTGAACTACACATCCCAGCATCCTGTTTGGCGCGCACGTCGTGCACTACATCGTTGAGCGCTTGGAGGCGTTCAAAAGGGGCCAGGGCTCCCGCAGTGCGGGACGTGCACGGGTGTGCCCGGGCCTAGGGTGGGCCCGTCCGTGCCCGTCAGGGGCCGGAAGAGGCTGGGCTGGACCATCCCATTTGGTTTTAGTTTTCAAATGAATGGTCCAACATCTGAATTTTAGCTTGTGTCTCTTTCCACTTTTTAACTGGCTGGTAGTGTTTAGGTTCAGCTCTCTTATGCAGAAGTAGTAGCTCTGTCCAGGGATCTCCTATTTTATGCTGTGGTTAAATTTGACTAAGGCTACTAGTTGTGGGGTTGTCAATTCATCGCAAGTCGTGGGGGGTTATTCTGATTAGGAACCATGGGGAGGCAGAAGACTCAAGTGACCCAAGAAGGGACTATAGCTGCATCGAAGGCAACTGTTACAACTATGGATGCCTTTTTTTCAAGGGCTGCTTCAGTTATTGAGAAGGATATTGAACTAGTGAACAGATCTAGATCTCCCTCCAGCGGTCTCTTTTCTCTCTTGGGTGGGCCAAACAATCCGTCTAGGGAAACTGCTAGTGAAGTACTGAGTATACTCTCATCCCCTGGGCTGGGTAGCACTTCTCGGGTCAACGAAGCGCTAGCCCCTCTTCCAGAATCACCGGTGGAGGTACCTCCTAGGACATTTTCTCCAGTTATGATCATATGGAATAGGAAGTGTGGTGCCTCTTCTCTCACATCAGGGAATTGTGGGATGGGTGGCAATGTTATTATCAATACAGCACCAGAAGTTCCTAGAGATGCTGATGCATCACAACCTCGAGGGGTGGCTCTCAGGTCTAGTGGCAGATTGAAAAGAAAATGTAAACTAATGGGGAGCCAAGCCAAAAAGAATAAACCTAATGCGCCCCCTAAGCCTACCCCTAAAAATTAGGTACCCGTGTTGCTAGCATCTAACATGGTCAATTTGGCCATGCTGGAAGCCTTTAAATCTACCATGTGTAGCATGTTGGAGGATAAGTTGAGTCCCATTGTGGCCAAGCTAAACCATATAGAGCAAATCTTAGCTGAACAACATAAGCCTTTGGAACCCACTCATCCTCCTCAACGTGTGGTCACGGAGTTGCCCAAGGTTAATACCGTGTCAGGCACTTTGCCTTTGCTAAGGATACCCGCAGATTGTCAATTTTCTAGTGGAGCCCAGTCCTGTGGCGCAAATGGAGACCCAGTGGGGTTGGCTGATGGTATAAGTGATAGGCTTGCACCTAATGGGGTTTTACCAACAATCCACCAGGGCCAAGTTACTCATAGTTTAGGGAAAAGCTCTGGAGAATCTCAGGGATATTCTACTAATGCCCCTCAGCATTTAGTGGTTGTTAACATTCCACCCCAATCAACACCTCTGGTAGTAATTCTGGGGAATGTTCCTCCACTCTCTCAAGGCTCCCAGGAGGACTTCGCCCAGCTCAAGAATAAAGTTACTCATTTTTTGTCAAGTAACACCTCTGTGGGCCCAATGGTGGAACGTAACATTATTATGGCACACCATGTGGGCTGGATAGGAAACACAAGGAAATCCGGAGGGGGCGATTGTATCATTGTGAAATTTAACAATTCATTTGTTGTGGAGAATATCTTTTGGGATGTTTATTCTGAATCGACTCACAGGGATTCTGGTATCCAGATCTTACCCTTGGGATTTTTCTACAAGCTGGACCCCTTAAGGCGTCACAATTTAAACTTTCCAAGTATTTGGTGCCTCAAAGACCTTTTGAGGCTTCAGGAGGTAGCCATTCTTATTCTATGGACGAGTGCGAGTGACTGCACAAGAGTTCAGAGCCTGAAGGAGACTCAGCCCATCATCAGGAGTCCCCCTGTTCTCTCATCTGTAGTGTCGCGCCCTGCAATACGGTGCCATCCCGGTTGCCCAGCTCCCAGCAGTATGGGCTGTCTCCAGTAGAACCACAAGGGGGTCCTCCAAATTAGACGCGTATAATGTCCTGTCATGGAACATTGCAGGGTTGGCGGGGAAATTTCAGGACCCCTCATGGGTTCAGTTCATCAGGCAATTATCTGTGATTTGCCTCCGGGAGACTTGGCAGGTGAACTGTAACCAATGTTTGGAGGGTTATAAAGCTTTTCTGCTTCCCCGTCAGTTTGTGGCAGAGCTAGGGTTGGTTTGGTCATATTTACAGCATTGGCTGTGAATTGTAGGATCCAGCAACTCCCCTCTGCTTATAGTGACCTTCAAGTTGTTGTGTTAAGACAAGGGAAAGAGAGCATGAGCATTATTCATTTTTATAATGCGGTGAATGCACAGGAGGTGTGTAAGATTGCCCAGTTGAGCTGCCTTATTAGGCAGTCATGTGGCTCTGTTGCACATAGACTAATGGTAGAGGGGGACTTTAATGTTCACCCTTGTGGTGACCCCAAAATCTCCTGTATGAGCAAGCTGGGATGCGCCAGGATGCGGGGATTTCATTTTGAGCATTCTGCTCAGGGGGATGCACTTAAAAACTTGCTCAATGAATATGACTTGAGTCCATCTATGTCCTTCTCTGCCCCCCTTAGTAAACAGTCCGTCCCGTCCTTTAAAGTACATTGTGGCAGGTCTTTTATAGATCATATGTTGATCTCAGCTGGGCTTCAGTCCAATCTCCGGGGGTTTACAATAGTGGATAGTGTATTCAGTGATCATAATCCCATTTGTGTGTGTTTGGGAGGCGACCTGCTGACAAGTCATGTCAGGGTGATAATGCCAGGCACACTGAGACCTACGGATGGAAGGCGCCACCCAAAGTGGTCCCAGGTAGGTCCGGATTTATTTTATGAAGAGGTACAAGAGTCATGTGCATCTGAAATGGCATCCTGTGTGTCTCCTGGCTCCAATCCTGAGGGTGTCCTCAAGACCTTTGAAGGTATTGTCTGTAAGATAGGTGCATTGCTACGTGCCCACCTTAACAGGACCGCGCCCTGTGATACTAAATGGTTTGATCCTTTATGCTCCAAAGCTGCTAGAGATTTAAAGGAAGCATTAAAAGCTACCCCGAGAGATCAACCTCGGATTCATGCCCCTCGTCTCAAGTATAAACGGGCAATGGCCACTCGCAAGGATGAAATAAAGGAAGCAACGTGGCAAGAATTATTGGAGCCAAGTACATTAGGGAGTAGCTCTAGGTTTTGGGGTATTATTAACCGTCCATTATTTGAGAAGGATGGGGCCGAAGACAGAGGCACAAACATAACAGAAGATGAATGGGTGTCTCATTTCAGTTCTATCTTCAAGAGTGCTATAGCTCAACAACAAGCCCTAACTAGAGTTCAAACTAATACGGTGGTAACGTTTGTGAAAAAAAAGTGGAGAAAGGTATCTTAGGTCTGTCCTGTAACAAGGCTCCAGGTCCGGATGGTATTCCTCCGGATCTTTTTTAAATCAAATCCATCCTTTTGGGCTCTGGTTCTGGTGGCAGTGCTTAATGCGGCAGCCAGGGCCGGCTGTCCAGAGTCTTGGGGCACCTCAACAATTGTACAGGTTTTCAAGAAGGGCGATCGTAATAGCACTTTGTGTTATAGACCGTTCTCCCTTATTGATTCCGTGGTTAAGGTTGTGGGCGGGGTTTTATTGAATAGATTAGCCTCCTAGGCGTAAGAGTATAAGATCGTCTCTGACATACAACATGGGTTCAGCCCAGGACACTCTACTGTAGCCCAATGCCTTAACCTATATATGATCTTGTGGAAGTACACGGTCGCCTGCCAGGGTACGATCTACATGACCTTCATGGATCTTTACTCCGATTTTTACTGTGTCAATCGGGGGAAATTCTGGCAGTCCATTAGGGCCATAGGGGTGGAGGATGCCTTGGTTGCCTTCCTGGGGGATCTGCATAGGGACACTAAGGCTAACATCAGATTCGCTCAGGATCTTGGGTCTCTAGGGATTTTAAAACTGAAATGGGAGTACGACAGGGATGTAGTCTGGCCCTGTTTCTATTTAATTTATATATCAATCACTTGGATAAGATCTTGGTAGAAACAGGGGCCGATTTCCCACAAGTAGGGTGACGAGGACTGCCTGTCCTGCTTTATGCGGACGATGCGGTCCTCAATGCCAGGACGGTAAGGGGTCTTCAGACTCTGCTATACTCTTTTCAGAGCTTCATGGCCAATCACGACCTAGCTCTAAATAATTCCAAATCTTATATCATGCAGGTCGGGTTACGCCCAAAGAAGCAGTATCCCTTTAAAGTGAGTTGTGAGAAAGTGACTTTGACCACGATTTTTTCATACCTGGGTGTATTACTAGATGACCACCTGAACTGGGGGAGGTTATAAGGGCAAACACAGCTACCTTCAACTTTGCTGCAAAGATGGGTAAGCGCCTTATTGCGGCAATGTTCAAAATATACCAGGTCAAAAGTGTTGCTATTGCCAGCTATGGGAGCGAATTATGGGGCTACGCAGCATTAGATGGCCTTCAGGTAGCGGGGAATACCTTTTTAAAACAGCTTCTCGGGGTCCGCAGAGGAACCTCAAATTTGGTGGTACATGAAGAAACAGGGTTACCTTTTATTTATGACAACTTGGCCATGCGTCCGTTGTTGTTTAGGCTCAACTGCTGGTTAAATAAAGATCTATTTCTTAACCACCAGATATTGAGAGAAGTTTTGGGCCTTGATCTCATGGTTCGCATTCCTTGGTTAAAGTATATAAAGGGTTGTTTTGTAGAGCTGGGGCAACCGGACCTTTTTTCAGAGCCTGATCTTATTACCGTAGCGGATGTGGAATTTGTAAAGAAGACTTTTATCTCTCTTAAAAAACTTGGTAGAGACGGGGTAGAACTGTGTAAACCTAGCATCCGCAAATTTGTGATGCTTAAAACTACTCCATCTACCGTGCCATATCTTATGTGGCCTTTGTCGACCCACGAGCTAATTTCATTGACCAGGTTTCGTGTGGATTATTTTCATCTTTTACTTGTTGTACCTAAGGGGAGCTGTAGAGGCCAGGTGCTAGCATCCCGTGGCTGCGATGGAGTGTCTCCTCAGGATTTGCTGCACTTTATGTTTTTTTGTAACTTCTATGAAGTCCCCCCAGCTCTTTTTTACTTACAAATGTTGAAACCAGAATGTATCCCATTGGTAGTAGGTTTTTTGAAATCCTCGCTGAGGTCCAGATATTGCAGGGAGACCTAATAAACCACTAATTTCAAGTTGGCACCCCATCAATTATCATCTATGAAGCTGCATGCCTGGTTACGGGTTGGCAACTCTTCCCCTCTCTTCTTTTTATTGTCTCTGATGCACATATACTTCTTTGTTTTAACTGGATTGATTATTAACGCTCTACTGGTATGAAATGTATGTCCTTTAAAAAAAAATGTTAATGGAGTTGTGTAACTTTAATGGTTTCATCTTAAAACCGAATAAAGTATTTTTGAATTGAATTGAATCGACTGGGTACTCATACTGCTAGTAGTTGACATTAAGACACGTTTATAAGGTCTTATGTGTCTGCATAGAGATTAAATGAGCACATGCTTCTGTCAGAATGGTTGTAGAAGTGGACACAGACTCACAGTGTGATTCCAGACAGGCAAGACTATTTCCTGGACTTTAACAGGAGAGACTCAATAGTCTGGAAGTGGTTAAGGGACTGCATACATTCTACACATTTGACTGTACCACTGCTTGTCTAAATGCCTGACTCATTCTCTAAGTGCATAAACAGTGACTGGGTTCTCATACTGCTAGTAGTTGTCATCAGGATAAGTTTATAAGCACTTATGTGTCTGCAGAGAGATTAAATAAGCACATCCTTCTGTCAAAATGGTTGTAAAAGTGGATACAGGCTCACAGTGTGATTCCACACAGGCAAAAGTATTCCCTGCACTTTAGCTGAACTCACTCAGTACTGGGGTTAGGGGAGTGCATACATTGTGTATATTTCACTGTACCCAAACACAGTGCATAGAGAATTATTAAGTACATAGGTATTACTACACTGAAAGAATAAGTATATGGTGCTCAATGGGTGATTGGAGGAGTGTTTCACTACCTACAACGCAATACCTGCTCAGCAAACTATTTATAGAATAAAACTACTGCATAACTCACCTTTCAAATTTATTTGTAGATTATGAAATATCGAATCACACACCAGATTTTCTTATGCACACAATGAATGTAGTGCACTGCTGTTAGCAAAACCAAAATATGGCAAACTTCCCTTCTCATTCTGCACACATATAGCTGTAAATATCAAATCACAGTGCTTCCCGCATTATTTCAAAAGCTAACACACATTTCTATTGGTTACACATTTCAAACCTTTTTGCCAATTGACATGACTTTCAACCCTACCCCCATTCTGCTTAATGCTTGTTACCATAGTAACAGCTCATGGAACACTCAACTGAACACTCAGGTCACAAGTTCAGCACACAATGTTACAAATTTAAACGGCAAGTGAGCTTGACTTTCCAAATTACAAGCTTATCTTATCTAATGTCAAAAACTTTTTACTAACCAATAAGAAACATGCTTTTAAAACACAGAATCATGCACCCTATTTTTCAGTGTATAAAGTTCTCAATCAGCCAATCATGTCTCTTCTTTTTTAAAACTGCATCTTGAACACCATTTTAGAAATATCTTATTTTACAAACTGACTACTTCACGTACAGACATCTTCTGAGTGCATCCAGATTTCCCTTCAAGATGCTTAGAGTGTGGATTGTGGGACACAGCTATATTTTCTGGTGCAAAAGGTATGCTGAAAGCAGAGGTATTGACAAAGACCTAGCTTTGCAAAAGGCAGAAATTAAATGGATTGGACAGAGAGGATTAAAGTGGCACCAATTAATGCCATTGGTTAAATCCTTTTTGCATCTACAACACTCTGACCTCATAATTGCTCACTGTGGTGGCAATGTCCTCGGCACTTTTACTGGGGTAGGTCTGGAAATGGTAATGAAGGACACCTTTGCAGAATTGATGTTACTTTTCCCCAAAACTTCATTTGTCCACTCTAACATATGCCAAAGACAGAAATGGACCCAATCAATGTTGTACACAAATTGAGAAACCTAGGGAACATGTCAATAAAGCTGTTTCTGCTTATCTCAGAGATTATACGATGGGGTCCATTTACAACAATCTGCATTTTAATATGGATTGCATCTACAGGAGAGATGGTGTACATTTCACAGATGAGGGTAACAGAGTCTTTCTCAACAACTTTAGACTTCACATAGGTACTTACTTGTAGGTACCAAAATCTCACAATAAACACAAGGGCTCTTTTTAGAGCCACCCAAGATCCCAACATATAAGCTTGATTTATATTTAAAAAATATTCGGTTTGTTTGCTTGGAGTTATGCACCCAGCGCGTTCACACCAGGGAGCCGCGCTGGGAGTCATGCACCCAGCGCATTCACACAAGGGGGCAGCACTGGGAGTCACGCACCCAGCGCGTTCATACCAGGAGGCCGCGTTGGGAGTCGTGCAACCAGCACGTTCAAACCAGGGAGCCGCGCTGAGCACCGCGCTGGAGTCGCGACTCCAATTGTTTCCATAAACAAAAACTGCCTCCTATACACAATGATGGGGACCATGGTGGGAGTACCAATGCCCCCACGGTCCCGCCGGCTCCCCGTTTCCTTTGGGGGCCGGCATTGCTTTTCCACGTGGGGAGCTGCTAACATGCAGCTCTCCATGTGGAAAAGCAATCAGCTTTGGTTTTTGGAAGAGAGAGCAAGTTTCCCTGCTCTCTCTTCCAAAAACCAAAACCCAGTTTGCTATTACGGGGCGGGAGCCCTGAGGCTCCCACCCTGTCATAGCAAACAGCAGTGTCCCAGGGTGGACACCCCGGGACACTTCAGGAGCCGGCCCTGGGGGGTGGCGGTCCACAGGGCCATCCAGGGCTCCAGGAGGGGGTCGTATGGCCCCCTTCCCAACATTTACAAAGCCCTGGGGGGTGGTGGTCCCCGGGGCTTGGGGGGTCCATAATGGAAACCCCATTTTTAATAATTAGAACCCCGGGGGGGTGTCGGTCCCCGGGTCGTGTGGGGGGGCCATGTGCCCCCGCAAATATATTAATAAAAGCACCGGGGTGGCGGTCCCCGGGGCTTGAATGCCCCCCAAATTAAAAAACAAAGCCCCGGGGTGTGGCGGTCCCTGGGGCAGAGTGGGGGAATTGGGACCCCCCACACTTTTGCTTTTCTACCCCTGGGACCTGGCCTACCCGGGGGCTTTATTTAAACAAAGCGTCGGAGCCTGCATCACAGTCCTCTGTTAGAATCAATGCACTTTAGAAGAGTTGTTGGTACTGCGCCCCAATAGTGCAATTTTAAAAGCATACAGTCCCAGTGTTCGCCCTGTGGAGCTGGAATAAACCTCTAGCTTCCCTTACTCGCTCCCATGTCGGACTTGGTAACAGGATAATTGTTTAATTCTCCTCGAGGGAAACAAGCGAGTCATGCCCCCACCTCGATATCCAACCAAATTCCTCTGATACGGGGGGCCTCCAACCCTGAAAGAGCGGCTTCAGCAACACAGGTTCAGAGCATTCTCCTGTGGCAACACCAAAGGAAAAAAAATGAGCCAATGCCCAACTCTGGAAACATGTGTACTTTTATTAGTTAAAAGGGGTGGCAGTCTTTAATCTTCTCCAGACGCGTTTCAGCTGCTAAATCAGCCTTAATCATTGGAAGGACATACTTTCTGTGCAAGCAAATTCATAATGCTCGCTGTTTCTTCATTGCCCATAATGCACTTCAAAAGCATGTTGCCATATTGGTAAGTTTGTACTGTAGTGCCAGTATATTTTTTCTCCATCACAGTCCTTTGTTAGAATCAATGCACTTTAGAAGAGCTGTTGGTACTGCGCCCCACAAGTGCAATTTTAAAAGCATACAGTCCCAGTGTTCACTGAGGAGCTGGAATACTCCTCTAGCATCCCATGTCAGACTTGTTAACAGGATAATCCTTTCATTCTCTTTGAGGGAAACAAGCGAGTCGTGCCCCCACCTCGATATCCAACCAAATTCCTCTGATACGGGGGCCTCCAACTCTGACAGGGCAGCTTCGGCAACACAGGTTCAGAACATCCTGCTGTGGCAACACCAAAGGAAAAAATGTGCAGACGCCCAACTCTGGAAACTTGTGTGTTTTTATTAGTTAAAAGGGGCGGCAGTCTTTAATCTTCTCCAGCTGCGTTTCGGCTGCTAAATCAGCCTTAATCATTGGAAGGGCATACTTTCTGCTCGAGCAAATTCGTAATGCTCGCTGTTCTTTCTTTGCCCATAATGCACTTCAAAAGCATGTTGCAATATTGTAAATTTGTACTGTAGTGCCAGTATAATTTTTCTGCATTACAGTCCTCTTTTAGAATCAATGCACTTTACAAGAGCTGTTGGTACTACGCCCCACTAGTACTTACCCTATGCGTTTCGAGCGCTTAGGGTAAGTACTTTTACTAAGTTTATGCCTTAACCATGCATGCATTTGTAATGGCATGCGTGGTAAAGTCATATGCAGGAGGGTAAAAATTTAAGCAGTGATTGTATTGCGGAATAATTGCACCCGCGTTGTGAAAAATACAGACTGATGGGATGCGGTGTAATCGTTTGTGGAATAACGTCATATATTCCTGTTCCCAAAATGAAGTTATCACTTATTACATGTCATAAGGTATCCCAGTTTTAGACCATGGGAGAAATGGTCTCACTACAGTGAAATATGACGTCAGCAGAACATTTAAATTTAAGTGCACATGCCCTAGATTTTATTATCATGCACTCTTCCCTGTGGGCTGCAAGGACCCACCTTAGGGGTGACTTATAAGTATTAAAAAGGAAGGTTTAGGCTTGGCAAATGGTTTATTTTAAACACACAAAGGTGATTGGAGGAATGCCTGCAGGTTGTCTCACCACTGTCAATGACTAGGGTAGCAGTCCAATCCCTCATTTTTGGCACACCATACCACCTCAGTTTGGACCCATCCAAATGCTAATTAGTCTTAACCCTGTTAAGGTATGTTATATGTATATTTATAAAGTGCACTATAACCCGCAAAGTTATCCTAGCACTGAGAAGGTGTGTGTGTCTATCTCGGTCAATTGGTTAACTGAAAACCCAGGTTTTGATTATCTTGGGAAATTTAAGAGGAGAGGAGGTGCCTTTGATGTGTGGTGGGAGGACATTCCATGCTTCAGGAGGGATGTAACAGAGCACCTGTACTCCTGACCTGGTTCTGTGTCTATATGGGATATTTACGAGTAGGAGTCCTGTGGAAGAGTGGTGCTTTGGGTGACTGATTGAAGGAGATGCGTCTGTTCAGGTAGTTGTGGCCTAAGTTGTATAGTGGCTTAAATGTATGCTTCAGGGGTTTGAAATTAGTGTGTTTGCATACCAGCAGTCACTGAAGCTCCCTGTAGTGTAGTGATGGGAGTTCTGTGTGGGAGATTGAGGATATGTCTGGCTGCCGAGTTCAGGAAGGTTTGTAGTCTTCAAGTGAGTTGTTCTTGAGATCCTGGCATTGAGGGTGTTTCCACAGTCCAACCTGCTAGTGACTAGGGCATGAGTGACAGTTTTTCTAGTGTTACGTGAGTGCTATTTAAATATCTTCCTCAGCATCTTCAGGGTGTGGAAGTAGGATGCAGTGGCTGATTTGCATATGGCTGGGTCCAAACAAAGGGGTACGGTGGGCAAAAGTACCATGGGTCAGAACGCTACCCCGAGTGATTGCCATTGATGAGACAAATTGCAGGCATTACCCCGATCAACTTCTTTGTGTTAAAAGGTTTATTTTGCCAGATTGAAATGGCAGTTTGAAACTGACCTACAGGCTGGAGTGGGTGGCCCAATGAGTGCTCCTGCCGACTAATAGGAATTCATTTCCAGCTCCTTGGCACCTGTCATACTATCTACCAGGGATTTATGAGTAAATTAAATGTGCCAATTACCAACACTGGTATGGGGGTAAGGGGATTGTTGGTGAGCACCCCCCGGTATCTACAACTAAAGGTGAAAGGGATTTCCTCTAGTTCTCTGCTGGTCCACAGAGTGGCTTTCCTGCCAGCTGGCAAGATGGAGAACTGCTCACCATCAGCTGTGCTGGCCTCCATGCCTTTGCTAATGGGATGCGATCCCTGTGGTGGGCTGCCCTCCAATGCCTGCTGCTGGGTATGTTCTGATTCACCCCTTTGGCACCCCTTTGTTATATGTCGGTGCACTGCGGGCCTCTCTGGCCTGTGGTCAAAATGGTGGCAGCACCCTTTCTCCAACTCAGCCTGCCTCCTCATGGTGATTTCCAGGGGTGGAGGATACCGCTTTCCTCAGCCTCAGTGGGAGACATGGGCCCTTTTATCATGTGGGCCAGGAGATGTCAGTGGCAGGGCCCTGTTTTGGGTACCACAGATACTTGCAATGTGGTGGGCAGGGCACTCCAGCCGGCTAGCAGTGTCCCAGGGGTGATGTAGGGGAGGCATGTCGGCCCTTACTCTCGGCCGGCGCTTCCCCCCTCTCTGTAAGCTCTCCTCGCTGGGATCAGCCCGAGCCACAGCTCCTATGTTTTTGGGGGTGTTGTTGTGGTGCAGGCCCCCTGGCTGGATGTCCCGGTCAGGACAGCATTGTGCAGACCCCTCCAGTCCCAGCTGCGGCATCTAAGTCCCTACTGCCTCCTTATAGGGCCTGCTGGTGTGGGGAGCTTGGACGTAAGGAGCCTTCTTTTTCCGTGGCCAGACAAAGCCAAACCCCCCCATACTGTTGTCAGTTTTATTCTCTGGTAAGCTACGTACATTTGTGAAGACATCCAAAAGCAGACTGCAGGGGACATGTTTGAGTGTCAGTGCTTCACATCTATGAAGAAAATCAATAGCATCTGTATAAAGTGGGTAATAACACTGTAGCTAGATTGCTTCTAAATGGCAAAACAACAGGTGTAAGCTCTATGTATGAAATATAAACTGTAATATCAAGATGATGAATGTGTGGAGGCGCTAGGGGGCGCACAACGGCATGGCTGTGTGATTCACAGCTCCGCCGGGCGATCACCAACGATGTGAGCTGTCCCCGCCATTAACCCCGCCAAATTGCCTACCAAACGGCCCAACGTGCATGGGAAGGTTAGGTGCACCCACAGGTATGATGCGGGTCACGTTCCCCTCGTGGCAGAGGAGATAATTAGCAGTGATCGCGGAGTAACACGGCTCGCCTGACAAAATGGCGGACTGCCGGCTCGCCGACCGGCTGGAGAACGCAGCGACTGCCTGATCGGTGAACGGCATGCAGCGACTGGGCAGGCTAAATGCGGGTAAGAAACGTCCTTCCGGACCTCGATCAACAACATAAAGCGCATTTGAACGCTAGCCCTGCCACCCGCTTTAGACGATGCTCCAGACCACACGCCTGACAAAATGGCGGCGCCCGTGAAACCAGCGTTGTTGTCCGTACCCTTGCGCTCCTGAAAGCGGACCCGGACTGTCAGTGGCGTCCTGCCGTCCCCGCATGCCTCACTGAGGGACACCGCATCACAGGCACTGTAACCGCGACGGCTCGCCACCAAGCAGTCCTGCGCAGCACCACACCGACACACGGGAGATAAGGCGGACCGGGGGAAAACGGCAAAAACGTACTTGTGCAGAGCAACCCTTGTCACAGAGTGCAGAACGAGGAGGACTGGGACACGAATCCACTATGGGTACTAAGCGGATCTGCCCACCTGCAGCTGATGCCCTCTCCCAACCCCAGCTGCCTTACAGGGTGCACTATCGGCTCGTGGCTGCTGGTGCGGCACCGGAGGTCATTCAGGACCCCCCCAGATTACGCGTGTGAACAGAAACGCCCAGACTGCAAGACTAACACCGTCTACTGTCCACATGTGTGAATAGCCATTGTCCCCCCAAGGGCACCACGGCGACTGCAGCGAGAGTCACGAGGGCGTCGGGCCCCGCTTCTAGGGCTACTACACCTCGGACTGGGGCGATGGGAAAACCAGATAGACAACAGCCGAAGCTCTCGTTTGAAAACAAAAAAAACAGCAAAACCTCAGAGGAAATGGCGGACACCAGCGGCACAGCCGAACTAACGCCAAATAGCAACATGGAGAAAATATTGCTAGCCATCCAGTCGAATTTGCAAGACATTAACGGTAAACTGGATAATCTGACATGTAGAATGGATGGAATGGCTGCAAGACAAGAGAAGCACGGTGAACGCTTGGACGAGGCCGAAACGCGCATATCGGCTGTAGAAGACGTAGCGCGCACTTCCACCACTAAATGCACGGGAATGGAAAGCATCCTGGAGGTGATTAAGGCGAAGGAGGAGGACTTGGAAGCGCGCTCGAGGCGCAATAATGTGCGCATTACAGGTTTGCCGGAAACGACCAACACTGGACGCATGGAACTGTACGTCGAAAACCTATGCAAAGACCTCTTTGGTGCGGAGGCATTATCGCCGGTATTCATTGTGGAACGGGCCCACAGATCACTGGCTCCTCGACCGGCACCTGGTGCGACGCCGAGACCAATAGTGGCGAGAATACTCAATTATCGTGACAGGGACACCATCCTCAGGCTGGCGAGGGAGAAGGGCAAAATCACTCATCAAGGAAATTGAGTTCTATCCGGATCACACTGTGGCGGTTCAACAGGCAAGAAAAGAATACACAACCGTCAAGGCGAAATTAAGGGACCTAAACATTGGCTATTCCATGCTGTATCCTGCCAGACTTCGCGTAACGTGGAAGGAGAAAACGATTGTGCTGCACACACCCAAAGCAGCCCAAGACTTCCTCAAAAAGGTGCAACGGGAGAGTAGATCGAATGTCCAGGAAGAACAGCATCAAGACTCGGACTAAAGTCGCTGGTAGGTCCCAACAACGCTTGGCGGTAAGTCTCCCGCTAGCTATGGGTTGTGAAGGCACGATTCTGTGGCCCACTTCTAACAGTAGACTGTAGCGGTGACATGACGGGGGATGGGCACACTACGTAACACGGCCGGGCGCGGGGGGCCCGAAGAGGTGGCCAGGATGGATCCCATTGACTTCCCCTGCAATTGCGGCTGTATAGACTGAGAATGCCTACCAGGCAACCGCATACTGCAATCTGACACACATTGTCCTGCTGTCTGGCCGAGAACTCTAAGAACGCACACACACTCCTGTTGAACGTTGGAGGTCCCCTCTCTGAACAGTACGGATACACGGTGGCCTAGGCAGCTTTCCCTCACTCAGCACACAGACGTGCCCGAAGGGCAACTTACCGGGGGGTTATGGGCGGCGCAGATCTTTACCTGCAACAGACTCCAGAACTATGCTGCAGTGCCACATGACCTCTACCACCATGAATATACTCCAGCGTATCTATATTGCAGTGTATAAGAGGTGTGCCGGGCTCTATATGGGGGAGGGGCTATATACTGCACAAAGCGTGCCATCTTGCCTGTTTACATGGACTGCGACATAAGGGACGGTCTGAAGGACCGCTGTTGAACTGAACTTCATGATGTGTTACTGCAGCCACTGGAGGGTGGGGGGATGGCGAACTCACAGACACATAACCTATAGTTAAGTCAGCTTTTGAAGTATCGCCCACACCCGGAACATCGGGTGCAGGGTTGTGCTCCTTGCGGTCCTCCACAAGGGTAATACCCAACACAAGTTCCACAGTATGGGTACTGGGTTGTTTGTTTCGGGTTTGTGGGATTTGTACTCAAAGGGACTATGGCTTCGGCATGTTGGGGTTGCTGGAGTGGGTGGGATGGGGGGATTTGGGGGTTTTGTATGTTTAGAAAGACCACGAGCATTGGAATCGTACGAGATACTGAGTTCTCCCTGGCAAAGGACTGTTATCGCTAGAATATGTACTCATGATGCAGTGATTAAGACATCACCTTCGGTTATGCTTTACATGTGGATGGATCACCACGGGCTATTAGATGGCTCAAGGTTCTAGGCACACGGGTAGAACACACCTAAACGTCCTTACTTGGAACATTAGGGGCTTCGCCAAACCACAGAAAATCAGGCAGATTTTTGCGAGTCTCACCAGATGGGAGATAGATATTGCATTTATACAGGAATCCCACCTGGCACCCAACACACACCCACATCTAGGAACAAGATGGGCGGAATCGACTTACAGGGCTTCCTATTCCACTTATTCCCGAGGAGTACTTATGTTGATCAGGAAAGGGGTAAATTTCAAGTCACAGCACATTACACAGGATCCCAATGGCAGGTACGTACTGGTTTCGGGCACTTTGCGCGGCCAACACGTGACACTCCTTAACGTCTATGGTCCTAATACGGACACACCAGAGTTTTTCAGGGAGATATGGGGCCACTTACAACCACATGCGAACACACATATAATATGTGGAGGGGACTGGAACGTAACATTGATGGACGGGCTAGATCGCTCTGCTAATTCATCAGAGCAGCATAAGCAGGTGAGGACAATGATGGGACACATGATGAAAGATCTTTCGTTAACAGATATTTGGAGACTTCGATATGCTAACGACCCCGGGGCCACTCATATCACAGCGTCTCATAGCAGCTGGTCTCGCCTAGACTACTGGCTAGGCACGGCTGACATCGCACTGTGGGTACAGGAGGTAAAGGTATTACCACGCACATTGTCAGACCACAACCCCGTCCTATTACAGATCAGTATACCACGATATACACCTCCTCCGTTTCAGTGGAGATTCAATTCACAAGCTCTATCCGATTCTATCTACACAGACACTTTAACGAAGGCAATCAGGGAATATTTCCACATAAATTCGCCAACTGTCGAGGATCCAAGCCTATTATGGGAAGCCTTCAAGGCCACGATACGAGGCGTCTGCATTAGCACTACTGTTGGGGTCTTGAAAGACATCAGGCGCCAGATACAGCGTAGCAAGACTCGCATAAGAAATATAGAACTGGCTTTTGAAAACACACAAGATGTTTCGCTGCTAACAGAGCTGCGTGACTTGCATACTGAACATGCCGATTTTATGGCGGCTGAAATCAAATATTTAGATCGCAAACACATAGCTGGGAACTTTGGGGAGGGAGGCAGACCGGGTGGGAAATTGGCGAGGAAGATATGCGAAGGGAGGGGACACTCAGCCATACTTCGAATTAAATCAAAGGAGGGCCAGACACAGACACAATCAGCAGACATCCTAAATAACTTTGTGGACTCCTTCAACACACTCTACAAATCACAACCCACAGCCCCGGCAGACGAGATCTTTGATTAGTTACAGGATATAGCGATTGGCTGGCTGTCGGATGCACAGAGGGAACATTTAGCAATGCCCATTACAGTGGAAGAGGTGACGGCAGTGATTAAGTCACTACCTAATGGCAAGGCGCCGGGCCCCGATGGGTACACTAATGAGTTCTACAAACACTTCGCAGACATCCTTGCGCCTTACTTGGTAGACATGTTTGGCACTTCCTTCGAGAAATCCATACTTCCGCCTACTCTCCGTTAAGCACTAGTTATTGCCCTTTTAAAGCCGTCCAAAAATCCTGAGGAGTGTGACTCCTACAGGCCCTTATCGCTCATTAACGTAGACTCGAAAATACTCGCGAAACTGCTGGCAGTGCGTTTATCCCCTCTAATGACCCGTCTAGTCCTTCCAGATCAGACTGGATTTATACCCACAAGATCAACCTCCCACAATACGAGAGCCCTCTTTGCTCTTTCCCACTACCTCCAGCCCTCAGTTAAAGCCGTGGCAGTCATACTCGATGCCGCCAAGGCATTCGACTCCATTGAATGGAGCTATATGATTGCTATTTTAAACAGGATGGGCTTTCCCAAAAGATTTGTCCTATGGGTCTCACTGCTATACACCCAACCTTGCGCCAGAGTCCGGATAAATGGCTATGTCTCAGCACCCTTTAATGTGGAACGTGGCACTAGACAGGGATGCCCTCTTTCTCCCTTACTTTTTGCGTTAGCGCTAGAGCCACTAGCATGCATAGTGAGACAAAATTACAAATCATCAGCATTGCAATTTGCGGCCAGACCACTGCACATATCTCTGTACGCAGATGATATGTTGCTCTATGTC
Source organism: Lissotriton helveticus (assembly GCF_964261635.1). Lineage (NCBI taxonomy): Eukaryota > Metazoa > Chordata > Amphibia > Caudata > Salamandridae > Lissotriton > Lissotriton helveticus. The sequence continues at coordinate 219,056,960 of NC_136059.1, read as the reverse complement.
CGCGATCCTGCAATCCATCTGAACAATTTGCTCAGAGAATACATTAGATTCGGGGGCCACTCGGGATTAGCAATCAACTGGTCCAAATCTTCCATAATACCATTAACAGACACTACCACTCCCTTTGAAATCGACTACCCGCTGAAGTGGCAGCATGATCCAATTCGCTATCTAGGGGTCATGTATCACAGGGATCCAGAGGATGTCATACGCGCTAACTATGGGGTAGTGATATCCAAACTGGAGGACAAAGTCCAGCGCTGGGTCCATTTGCCTCTATCCCTAGCTGATAGGATTGCGATAGTCAAAATGAATATTTTATCTAAATTGCTCTACCTTTTTAATAACATCCCCATCACACCCCCAGGGGGAATTTTTCGCCGCATTAAGTCACTAGTACTATCACTGATATGGGCTGGCAAACAAGCCCAAATAGATCTACAGACGTTGACACTCCCATATGCACGAGGCGGTATTGGAGTACCGGACTTTCTCCTATATTACCTTTGTGCCCAAGCGCAATATGCGGCTTATTGGTATCACGAATTACCGTATCTCACTCACACAGCCATAGAGGAGGGAGATGCGGACCCTGTCCCCCTGTCAGCGATAATAACACACAACAGATTGCCACTGCATGCGAAAGACATAAACACCATAGATACCACAGTAAAAGCCTGGCGCAAACTTGGACAACTGGCCCGCAAGATCCCGTTATATGCGCCAGCAATGCCCTTGCATCACCATCACGCACTATCAGTCACTAGTGAGATGGTAGGTATGTCTCTACTGCGGAGAGCTGGCATAGATAAGATGGGAGACATGTTTAAGGAGGGCACATTCCTGGACATTGAACAGTTAACATACATACAAAACAAGACCCCCATGTTCCACTTCACGTATTACAGGTTGACAAGGGCACTAAAGGAACACTATCCAACATTTCCAGTGGAGCCGGATTGTTTGGCGTCACTCCAGCTAATAATCACCACGCAGGACTTATCACATTTGGTGTCTAGATTATATGCGGCAGCGCAGTCTGAGATGATACAGCCTACTACAAAGGCTAAGGCGCGGTGGGATTCGGAGCTGGAGACCCCATTAACAGATGAGGACTGGCAACGAACCTGTGCCTTAACACAGATTCTTACGGCAAACGGAAACCTGAGAATCATACACTACAAATTCATCCATCAGGCATACTATACCCCTACAAAACTACTAAAATTTGGATTGCAGGATGAGGATAGGTGCAAGAGATGCAACAGGGAAGGGGCGGACTTTACGCATCTTGCTTGGTATTGCGCCAAGATATCAGAGTACTGGGCGGACGTTACCTCCACACTCACTATCATGCTAGAGGAGGAGGTGCAATGCACGATACAGATCTGTCTCCTTGGTATTGTCCCACAATTTCGTGCATTGAAGCGTAAGTTCTGGGTTATATCTTTATTATTAGCTAAAAGGCAGGTGGCGCAGTGCTGGCATAGTCGAAAGGTACCCAAAAAGTCCACATGGCTACATGACATGTCCGTATGCAGAGATAAGCTGTTGACGTACGAAGAGAATCTCCCCACAAAATCTAGACCAAAGGATTATTGGTGCTTTCTAACAGACTATATTAGATCACTGGAAGAGGACATAGAAGTGTAAAATATTTACCGTTAAGTTGTAAGGTGATAACATATTATGTACAGGCCAACACGGCTATTCTATAGTCCTAAGGTGAGAATCAGATCCGTTAATATGAACGTTAAGTCAGATATAGATGGTTTCGATGTCTGGTCTTAAAGTTGAGTTCTATTATTGTTCTTATCTACAAAATTACAAAATGTAAGACTCATGTTGAAATGCTACCTGCGAGATCTACAGAGGTTGAGCTAGGGGCGGTTCCGACTATTGCTAAGACTGATTTTTATTGTAACTGTATTTCATTAAGTATCTGCTAATACGTTGCTAGCCGGCCCCCGGGTTGTAGGCTCGTGGCTGTGTAAACTGACTGTTGTTAATAAAGGTCTTACACAAAAAAAAAAAAAAAGATGATGAATGTGTAAATGTGATGTATTTTGTATTTCTGACTTTTCTAGTGCTCATGCAACACAGCAGTACACACATAGGTGCCTCAAAGCTGCTGGACCTCCAAACCTACAACCTACATGCCCTACAATTTACTAGGGACCTAAAGGTAGGTTGTCAGTACCAGTTGTAATTACACGTATTTACCATATAACTTTTTAATCAGAGCACTGGCGCAGGGCCTGACTAGCAGTGCCTGGGGCACAGTTATTTACCATCAGTATTAGTCAAAAAAATGAGGATGATCAGTGCAAAAAGGGTGACTGTCCCACAGGTATATTTATTTCTTGTACAATACCTCCTCATGTTTTTTTAAACTGTTTTAGACCATGTTCTAGACCTCGGTCGGACTGCGTCCAAGTGTTGGTGAAGGAGAAGGCAGAATATCCAGACTAGAGCATAAAGGCTCAGTCACATTGCACTCTGAAGTACATTTTTGTAATCTTGATGTCTGCTTGTTATGTTTTTCCAGGAACTATTCTATGATTTACTACTATGTAAAGCCCGACAACCGGTCCTAGGTTGCTTGTTTCCAGACCGGGTATGCTCAGACGTGAGTCCCGTTTTCTCCATGCCACTGGAATCAAGCTATCCTGGCTGATGAGGGCTGAAAGCCCGAAATCGGTCCTAGAATGCTTGTTTCCAGTACAGGGAGGACCTGGCTTGGCAGTTCGGGCTGGAATGTTCCCATGGGGCACAGGATCAAGACTGATTTGCATATGGCTGGGTTCAAACTGGAATGGCATGGTGAGCAAAAAAATGATGGATTTAGGCCCAGTTCTCTGTACTGGGGCAAATGTATAACATTGTTCTGCATTCTGTCCATCAACTGTTGTTTTTGCATTCATTGTAGCTATGACACAGAGTAGACTGGCTTAAATTAAGGAAAAGTGTAAAAAGTCATATGACCATTTTCTAAAAATAAAAAAAAAGATAAATGTGACACAATAATTATTAATATCCAACAAGGAGAAATGGAAATATACATTTCTACAATTTTGAATCAGAAAGCACTGAGGCAATGTAAAGAACCAATCACTCTTTGTAATTGACCAGGACCTATGCTTGATTTCAGGCTGACCAGGATGGAGAAGAGATTGAATATAGTAAGTGGGTTGTCCTGCTCAAACTTTTTATCTTCTAACTGTACCCAGAGGGGCAAGGTTAAAAGCTGTATCCAAGGTCCCTCTGAAGTCATTAGTTTTGGCACATGAACATCCAACCGGACACTTCAAATTTCATGCCTGCAAAGTCCTCCTGTTGAACTAATACTTTTTGTGCCTTCATCTGATCAAGCGCTTTACCTGAGGACGTCTTTTTAGGAACTTGAAAACCTCAAGAGAGAAAACCCTGGAAATTGTTGCCAGACAGGTCGCACCAAAACTGGTCAAATCTCTGAGTGTTGCCAACTTGATTTTTTGGTCCAGAGTGGTCATGTCTGGGTGGATAGCTGTGGGTGGTTAGTCCTAACTCTTTCATTGTTTTAGAGATGTTCCTCTAGGTGACTTGTAAGACTTGTAAGGCTCCCAGGACCACAGGGACAGTCCTAAGGGACCAGAACTCACTACAACAGAGGCCACCCGCAGGGTCTAGTCTGAGTTCAGTTTTAACTGGTCCACAAGTCACTCAAGAAAAATGCTGCTTGCAGTTGTTGGTGTTCCACTGAGATGGAAGCAAGCTGGCCCTTCATTTTGGTAGAAAGGGTGCATTTTGGCCAAATAAACTGCAAAACGCACAAGTGCCAAAAACAGCAGCCATTCACATTCTGGTTCTTTTTACTGTTTCTGCGCACTTGCGCTAAATGTGTGCCTTAAACAATGGATCCGTAGTTTCAGCAATTTTGCCCACAAGCAAAACGCAAAATCGATGAAATTCGAAACTGTGGCACATACCTATCATAAACCATAGACCCGTTGCTGCTTTTAACAGATCTGCATATTTCGCTATTGAATGACTCTTATTCTGTGTAAACTATATTGATGAAAGTCAGTTACATCCCTGTGACCTGAAGCTTGTCCACAAACGTCTGTATCAAACAGTTTATGCAGCAGATAAGTGCAGCTAGAGCTACGTTAACAGGTATAAGAACTTGTTTTAATTTAGCGCCTAACACTGCAGGTTTATTTTTATTCGGAGTTGGTTAATGATCAAGGTTAGGATTTTGAGGAAGTATCACAGTATTTGTCCTGTGTGAGATTCATTCATATCCTGCATATTTTTAAATACGTCTCATCATTCATAAAGTGAAAACACCAGTTGCTTGCCTAATGACTCTTTAAAAACAGGTAGCATTATCACTCAACCAAATTATATTAATTTCATGAAATTGAGTATAAAAGCCTGAGTCACCACAGTTCCATCAGTAGATAAACCAGTGTGCGTCACCACTTTTAACACAGCCTAGCACCACATGATACAAAAGATATTGAAACATTGGTGCATACTTAATTAAAATGGTATGAATATAGCCAAGCCCCTATTTTCTTTCAAAAGGAGTGCCAATCTTAAGGACACCATGGTACCCACAAAACCTAACATACATCAACAGAGAGGGCCAGAGGCAACAAGTGGACTTCCGCCGCTCCGAGGACACTTGAAGTGTGTATCATGTAATGTAATGAATTCTCAGGCTGGTGGGGCGAATTCTCAGGCTGGTGGCAGCGCCTGGGGTTTGCTTGGAGGTTCCCGGTACTAAGAGCAAGTTGTAAGTTGCGCTTTGGGAGTGTGTTATATAAATATTCGCCACTGCATTTTAATGTTTTAAATTGCACTACCTTGTCTGCACTAACCCGTTTTTTGTTGTGCAGGGTGCCGCCACTTCCCCGCGCCTCCACTGACCTCCCTCGTGGATTACAGCCGGCCTCAGAGCCAAGAGGGAAGGGCGAGCCGCCATCTTGGGGTGGGGTGTCCCACGACCCTGGCCGGAGTTAGTGGTCCAGTGTTCGGGTGGGAAAGCACATAACAAGGCCAGCTGAGCGGGGGCTCTGGGCGAATTCTCAGGCTGGTGGCAGCGCCTGGGGTTTGCTTGGAGGTTCCCGGTACCAAGAGCAAGTTGTAAGCTGCGCTTTGGGAGTGTGTTATATAAATATTCGCCACTGCATTTTAATGTTTTACATTGCACTACCTTGTCTGCACTAACCCGTTTTTTGTTGTGCAGGGTGCCGCCACTTCCCCGGGCCTCCACTGCCCTCCCTCGTGGATTACAGCCGGCCTCAGGGCCAAGAGGGGAGGGCGAGCCACCATCTTGGGGTGGGGTGTCCCACGAGCCTGGCCAGAGTTAGCGGTCCAGTGTTCGGGTGGGAAAGCCCATAACAAGGTAAGGTGAGCGGGGGCTCTGGGCGAATTCTCAGGCTTGTGGCAGCGCCTGGGGTTTGCTTGGAGGTTCCCGGTACCAAGAGCAAGTTGTAAGCTGCGCTTTGGGAGTGTGTTATATAAATATTCGCCACTGCATTTTAATGTTTTAAATTGCACTACCTTGTCTGCACTAACCCGTTTTTTGTTGTGCAGGGTGCCGCCACTTCCCCGTGCCTCCACTGCCCTCCCTCATGGATTACAGCCGGCCTCAGGGCCAAGAGGGGAGGGCGAGCCGCCATCTTGGGGTGGGGTGTCCCACGAGCCTGGCCGGAGTTAGCGGTCCAGTGTTCGGGTGGGAAAGCACATAACAAGGCCAGCTGAGCGGGGGCTCTGGGCGAATTCTCAGGCTGGTGGCAGCGCCTGGGGTTTGCTTGGAGGTTCCCGGTACAAAGAGCAAGTTTTAAGCTGCGCTTTGGGAGTGTGTTATATAAATATTCGCCACTGCATTTTAATGTTTTAAATTGCACTACCTTGTCTGCACTAACCCGTTTTTTGTTGAGCAGGGTGCCGCCACTTCCCCGCGCCTCCACTGCCCTCCCTCGTGGATTACAGCCGGCCTCAGGGCCAAGAGGGGAGGGCGAGCCGCCATCTTGGGGTGGGGTGTCCCACGAGCCTGGCCGGAGTTAGCGGTCCAGTGTTCGGGTGGGAAAGCACATAAAAAGCAATGTGCTTCCGGGAGCGCAGCGGACGGGCGCAGCGGGCGCACCGGTGGCGCGCCAAAGGTGCTCCTAAGGTAAGCCCGTCTGCGCCCGTCCGCGGCCAAACGGGGCTGGGGGCGCGTCCTTATGCCCAATTCATCACATATTCTTCTGAGGAATTATCGGCAATTCAGGGGCGCTGGCCGTTGGCTGACTCTACCATCAACTACATTGCCTCCCTCGGTCTGTGTCCCCCTGCCTACTCCACAGTCCCCCTTTCTCCTCTCCCCCCCCTGCACCGCACGATTCAGTTGTCAAGCGACTCTAGCTCACCATCACCCCCCCTCTATCTATTATCTTACTTAATACTAGGTCGGCGGTTAGGCACTATCAGGAGCTGTTTGTTTTACTTGATACACATAAGCCCGACATGTTATTTTTAACCGAGACTTGGTTTTGCGAGCCTTCCCTGCCCTCCCTCCTTGCTGCTCTCCCCCCCTCCTATGTTGCCCTCCGCGCAGACCGCCCGGCTGGCAAGGCAGGGGGCGGTGTGGCTCTCATTGCCCGGTCAGAATTACATTTTCAACTTCTTCCCTCATCCCCCATCGTGTCCACCGATTATCTTGTTATTCGCTCATTCACTTTTCCCCCCCGCTCACTTGCTTATTGATGTATTGTCCACCTCAGTTTTCGCCCTTGTTTCTGCCAGCCCTCCAGGACCTCTTGGCCACCCTGGGGGTCAACCATGCCTCGGTCCTTGTGTTAGGGGACTTTAGTTATTGGCCTACTGATCCCCATGAGTGTACTTCCTCTAAACAGTTCTCAGAATCACTTCAGGCCTTGAACTTTGTCTCTCATGTGCAAGTCCCCACGCATATTCACGGACACGTGTTGGACCAGGTCTGGTCCCTCAACTGTTCTGTTTTATCGCTGTCTGTCTCCCCTTGTCCTTGGTCGGATCACTTCCTAATTACCTTTTCCCCTAACCTTAGCCCTGTAGGAAAAGTCCCGCTTGCCAAATACATCTGGGCACACAATTGGAGTCGTGTTGATCTCCCGTCACTATCATCCTCCCTCCTGAATTCCTCGCCCAACCTGGCTGGCTTGTCTTCATCATCTCAAGCCGCCTCCATTAACATCTGGCTCGCCGGAGGTGGCGATTCGGTAGCTCCCCTACGGCGGATATCGGTCAGACGTCCCAATGAGGCCAACCAGTGGTTCAGTGAGGATTTAAAGGAGAAAAAGCTGACCCTTTGGAGGTCTGAGAGGAAGTGGAGAAGGGACTACTGTCCCATACTGAAAATCCAATATACCACCCTTTTGGGAGAGTACAAGAGAGCTATACTTGGTGCAAAAACAGCTTATTTCTCAGCAAAAGTTTTGGCTGCGGAGAATAAACCCAGGGAGATTTTCGCCACTGTCCACGACCTGGCTTTTTCGGACAGGGCTACCCTTAAACCCCCTCCCACCCAGTTTTTATGTGACTCCCTGAATTCTTATTTTTTGAATAAAATTAGTAATATTGAATCTAATATCCCCCCTCCCCCCCTTCCTTTGTTGATCCCCTTCCCCCGACTGCCCAGTCTTTTCTCACCTCGATTCCTCCTCTTACTGAAGATGCGTTCCTGGCTATACTCCCCAAAGTCAAGTCAGGCTCTCCGGCTGACATCTGCCCGGCTCCCATTCTCAGACAGATTTACTCTGTTTGCACCCAGCCCCCTCTTATACTTTTGAACAGTTCCCTTGCCCAGGGGGTCGTGATTCCAGCTCTCAAATCCGCCACCATAGTGCCTATCCTTAAGAAGCCCGGGGCTGATCCTTCTGCCCCTGCCAATTACCGCTAATGGTAATTGGGGATGTGAGGAGCACTCCGAATTTAAACAAAAGCTTTAAGTTCCTCCAATGGTGCAATGATTAATCAGGAGAGTCACTCCTGGGCACTTTAATGAATGGTAATGGTGAGTTTTAGCTCACCTAATCATGCACTGTTCACTTGGTGCTCCGCACCTTAAAAAATAAAATGTTTAAACACACTCTTTTTGGTTGATTTTTACACTTGTTCGTGCATTTATTATACACTTTTTCTCTGTTTTTTGCTAATGTTATTTTCAATATTCATAACAATTGCCTTAAACATTCGTAAATACATTTGCATCAAAACTTATGTACATGGCATTATTTTACAGACATTTGTAAATAGGCCCACATTTGTAAACAGGCCCAATGCATTTCGGCACCCGAAGTTGTGCCTTCGTCAGGGGAAATTCTGCAAGAGATGAAAAAGTATTCAATGTAAGGGTGGAATATAGTTTATATGGTAGTTCATGAGGGTGTACAGGTGTATTAGATCAATAGCGTACCTGGTATCAACTGAGATGCTATAGTTGGTATGCTTGGGTGGTAACCTGTGTGTCTGAAGCACTATGTGAATAAACAGAAAAATAATAATGAGGGCTAAGGTTGTCATAATTTTTTAAAAGGCCGCTGTGCCTATAATAATAATCACGACATACCTGCTTGTCTTGCTCTTGATAAGCTGTAACAACAAGCGTATATTTAATGAGAATTAAGGTCATAAGCTGGAAACAACATAACCGTGTTTCAGTGAGAGAAAGTACCCTACCTTGTCTTCGTTACTGTGGTTCTTACTCTATAAGATCAAAAGATTGTAACGCCATTACTAACTCGTAAATAATAAACGACTCAAGTCTCACGCACTAATGTTCCTTAACGTTAAATACCTGTCTGGCGAGGAAACTCGATCGTCATGGAAAAAGCCGCTGCTCGATGAGTGTTTGCTCGACTGGGTCTCGGGAGTGAGTTTCATTAGAGCTCAAACATTATGTTACGTGTGGGCGATGTAGAAACTAAGGGCGGGCTCACTATGTGAAGATCACTAGATGCGGAGGTTACTATGCGCGCCATCTTGGGATTGTGTTCATGCTAATGAGACCGGCTCTATCCCTTGACATAGTCCTGATAGGACATGTAATAAACGCCCTTATGTCGATAAGAAGATGTATCAAGATGTTTTCGTGGGCACGCAGTATTGGTGCGAATCGCAAAATTATACGGCTATGGAAATATGGGTGTATTTATTTTGTTTGGAAAAATATAGGCACACGTGTGTGCTCATTTCTCATGGCAGTCGAGGCGGATAGTTAGTGAGGTGGGTTGGTTAATGAGTGTTAATGTTCAGTGTCATATATTCACAATGGTTTCAAAGAAAACATGTGCACAGTAGTTGCCAAAAGACGAATTAATCATAATTCACCAAAATGAATAAATTGAATACATGCTCTCAAATACGATGATTAAGAAGACTACATTTACATCACTATTGCTGAGATGTTGTATATGGATCGCTTAACATTTGAAATAACAGTACAAGAAATCCTGGTTAAACGTGTCTAACACTATTATAAACTCTTATAAACAATGTTATTACATTGCATCCATTAGGGTGAACATTACCAGTTGGGCATACCATCACTATGTGCATATTGTGCATGGCTTTAAAGGTTTTTAGTTAAATGTAAACGTAGTGCTAATATTAAATCATGAGTCCTATAAGTAGCAAGCCAGATCATATTTGTCATTAAGACCTGTTGGTGTCAGGGTTCTTAAGTATTTAATCCAAAATAATTCTCGCTGCAATAACCTTTGGTGGTTATCTATACCAAGTTGGATTTGTACATGTTCAATGACGAAAAATCTCAATTGAGCAATAGTATGACGTGCTTCTCTCCAGTGTGTCACCAGTGGTGAAGTCATATTGTCATTGCGGATGCGACTTTTATGCTCAGTGATCCGTACTTTTATTTTGCGTTCCGTTTTCCCTATGTACATCTTGCCACATGGACATTTAATGGCGTACACCACATTTTTGGTGTTGCAGTCACTTGAGTGTTTTAGGTTGATAAGTTTACCCGTGGTGGGGTGTCTGCACGTATTACCGGTGATTACATTGTTGCAATTAATGCAGTTTAAACATCTGGTTGTTCCATTGTAGTTGGTCGGTTCTGTGAGTTGTTGTTTCCGTTTAAGCCTTTCCTTTAAATTTGGACCACGCGTATATGCATGTAGAGGTGGATCTTTAAAGATTCCATGAAAATCAGGTTCCATGGATAAAAGTTCCCATCTTTTATTCACAATTTTTTTAATCCTTGTGGACAGAGTTGTATATTTGGTGACAAATACCATCCTATTCTGGGATGTCTTTTGACGTGGTTTTACCAGGTCCAATCTGTTCATTTCTTGTACTCTAGCCATTTGTGCTGCTAGTTCATCTGATGCATATCCTCTATCTTGGTACTTTTGTACCTGATGCTCCAGTGTGGTTAAACATGTTTGTTCATTTGAACATATACGTTTGATCCGGATGAACTGGGATACTGGTAGGTTCCTGATGAGATTTTTTGGGTGAAAGCTTGTGTATTCAAGTGCACTGTTGCGGTCTGTAGATTTGGTGTACAACGATGTTTCGAATCCATTAACTGTCTTAGTGATTCTGACATCTAAGTAGTCGATGATGTCCTTGCTTATTTTATGAGTAAATTGAATTCTATTGTCCACTTGATTTAATTGGTTGATTAATTGTTCAAGTGATGCAGGAGTATCGTCCCAAATTAAAAAAATATCGTCGATGAATCGACTGTACATTTTCACATGTCTCCATTCAGTAGATGACATCAGGTTGTCTGCTTCGTACTGGGCCATAAAAGTGTTCGCGTACGCAGGAGCCCCTGCGAAACCCATGGCTGTTCCATTCAGTTGTGCGTAAAACTCATTTTTCCATGTGAAATGGCTATTGTGTAGACAAAATTTCAATAGCTGTAATAGAAATATTTTTTGGGTGGTGGGTAAGTCTTCCATTTTGAGCAGTGCCCATTCTGTTGCTTCTAATCCAGCTTGATGAGGTATGGAGGTGTAAAGTGCCACCACGTCTATGGTGCACATAATCCAATGCTCTTGATATCCTTCCTCTATCCACTTTAATTTGTTTAAAAAATCTGTCGTATCCCGTATGTAGGATCCCCATTGTTGGACAAATTTTTGTAGATGGTGGTCAATATATTTGCCAAGGGGGTCAAAAATTGACCCGCAGCCTGACACTATCGGTCTAAAAGGTGGATTTGTGGGGTGTTTGTGGATTTTCGGGATCATATACAAAGTGGGTCGTCTGGGATTTTTTTGTGTGAGATACATCGATGTTTGCTGATCAATCCATTCATTCTCTCTGGCTGTTTGTAGAATGGTATTTAACATTTGTTGTAATGTTGTCGTGGGATCCACTGATAGTTTAAAGTAAATATCTTGATCGGCCACATGTTCATTGATTTTACGTTCATAAAACGTTGTATCCATTAGGACAAGGGCGCTGCCCTTGTCTGCCGGTTGTATCGTGATTGTTGCATTATTTGCCAAATTGTTGATGGTATTTAATTCTGCTTTGGTTAAATTGTTGTGGTGAGTCCTTTTATAGTTTAATGCTTGCAAGTCTTTTTTAACCATTACCTCAAATGTATCTAGCATTTTGTGAGATACTGGTGCTTGGAACACGCTTTTTGGTTTAAATGTTCTCTCTGTGGTATCTTCACTCGGTTCTGTGGGTTCCACCACGTTCTCAAAGTAATGTCTCAATTTTAATGTGCGCATGAATCTAAAGAATGCTCCTTCAGTCTCAATTTCATTAGTTGCCACTGTGGGTACAAATGTGAGACCTTTGTTTAATACTTTCGTTTGCGCTTTTGTGAGTGTCAATGATGATATATTGATGATCAAACCACAGTTCGTCCGCTCCTCAATTCTTTTCCGGCCGTTTCCTCGCAAGCAGGTATGTCGTGATTATTATTATAGGCACAGCGGCCTTTTAAAAAATTATGACAACCTTAGCCCTCATTATTATTTTTCTGTTTATTCACATAGTGTAGTGTAGCTCCTATTTTCCCAATAGGCTCTGCGCATTGGAATAATACCTACAGCAGTAAAGGCCTAGGCCAGACGTTAACTAGGTCTACTACTGTCGATACTAGACTTAATTTTTGCGTTTGCCAGCTAAGCTCAGAGTTCGCTAGAAACTTTCTCGAATGTTCAAGGAAGGAATTAACTCCCCTGATTAGACAAGAAGGGATTTAGTTTCTGACAACCATAGAACATGACAACTTTGCTCTCCCCTAATCAAGAGTCAATCTCGAGAGTCGTGTGAGCACAAGGCAATTATTTTACTCAGTCAGTACGTGCATTCTTAGTCTCATCAGAATGTAGAGAAAAGGAAGAGACGGGCGTGTTCAATAAAAAGGTGTTATTTATTGATCAGTCTCTTTTCTCATACATGAGAAATGGATCGATATTATTGCAATACTTATAGTTAAGTAAAGTGCATACATTAAAAGCAATAGTATAAAATAATACTGTAAAAACATTGATATGGTTTCTGAGCCATATGATGTTTAAAATGATTAAAATAGATTTACATACACATATACATTTGACTAAACGTACTCAACTGGTGTTTCTAAATACGCCTACCCCGTGTACCTGACCTAAGTCTAATGCGTGGGCGGGAATAGAAAGTTACAGTTTAAGTTAAGTTTGTTTTTGCCAAGTGAATAACTAAAGAATTCTCTGTGAGGGGTTATTCAGTTCTGTACCTGGAAGTTAGGATGAATGAGGAATGGTATCTCTTTCTCTGCTCTCGATATTCCAGGCTGCCTGCGAGGGCTGCCCAGAAACGCCAGTGCTGGGTCTCTCGGCTTGAGATAGCAGCGCGTCTCTCAGCGCGTCAGGAAGGCGGGGCTGCTGCCAGCGGGGTCTGCTTCTGCTCTCGGCTTCGGCAAGTATGGCTGCTCCGTCTTGTCACCACGCGTGTGTTTGCATAGGGCAAGGTCGGCAATATTTATACCTTAAAGGTGCCGAGATTGACGTAAGGATGGACATAGATACGTCAATAAAGATGTCATACTACTTGCTCGTTAGCACATTCTTTACTAAAGTTCTCTGTGAAATCAAAACAATGGCCGCACGGATTATCCAGGTTGTCATAGGTTTGATTTGTTATGAGAACGTCGTATGCCTTATCAGGGGCTGGAGGAATGTCGCTTGTCTAATTAGATCTCAAGCGTTATGACCTAATCAGATAACACGTTCCTGTGCCGTAGTGTGACTGCGTCAGATAACGGTATCTGCATCATGGGGGTTTTCTTGCCTCATGGGCTGACTGTTAGTTAACTTGATAGTTAGTTTAACCAGAATAGGGTCAGGAATAGGGGGATCGATTCAGAACCTATAGAAATACACGACACCCACTCCACGCTAACTATGGTCATATCTACTAATCTATGCATAGTATAACATAGTACAACATACTATAGAGTATAGTGTATACCTTACCACCCCAAAATACATAAATGCATTTCGAAATTTTCAAATATACTGAAAAATTGCAGTCATATATATTGTATGCACTTAAGCTATGAATTAAATGCAAAAGTAAACACGCATTTTTATGCATTATTGCTTATTGGTATATGAGAAATAAACATGAAATGGCTCTTAATATGGCTATACAGAAAGGAAGTTCGAGACCATTTCATCACATAATAAAATATTTGTGAACATACCAGCGAGCAGCTAAAGTCTATAAAGTATCTAAAAATAGAAATTTTAGTTCTCTAGGAATAGTTTCTTACTTTAAGCAGAAGATCAGTGTCCCGGGGAAAAAATATGTAGAAAAATATTTTAAGGGGCTTGCTGAAAAATATTGCTGTCCGTGAGCTGGAGTGAAATTGTTCATGTGACTTTATTTTTAAAGTTGAAGGCCGAATTCAGGGAACGCCGTGTGCGAGTTTACTCAAAAGTCTCTATTTCTGTTCAGGAGAGAACATCATATCATTCAGGCTTTCGAAAAAACTGTCAACAGCTTCATGGGAAAGTTCCACTAAGTCGGAAATAGGGGTAACCATGCATTCGTGCGCATGATTGTCTCCATTGACATTCTGATTCGCATTGCTGACAGAAGGTCGTACCTGTTCGATGTTGCTTTCATCTTGAACTTCACTACTCTTCAATCGCAGTGGTGAAGATTCCAGGAATGCCGTCATCAGGATTGGCAGCCTTTGAGGGCAGCACAAAGCGTGAACCTTGGTAGGAACCAACAGTGTATCTGCATCCACTGGCGCATCCGATTGTAGCGTCAGACAGGTGTCTAACACGCATTCTTCTCCGCATAGCAGACACCTTAGTACAGGTAAAACACACCTTTGCCACATTGGTCGAAATGATAGAAACCAAGTCATGTTTAGGTCTCTAAGCCGGGAGAGTCCCAGGATTTTTGATATCCGGTCCCGGTATCCAATGGCTAGGATCGTATCTTCCATTGTCGCGAGAGTTTGATCTGTGACATGGGTTGCCATAACGAAAAATAAGGACTAGGAATAGGATTCCTGCAATTAGTCCTAGGATCAGGGGAAGTCCGCCAAAAATCGAATGGACGAAATCTGGAAAAATACCCAGTATGGCTTTGAATGGTGTTAATGCCATCGAAAATACTGTCTTAAATACCCCTGAGATCCCATTGGTATCAGAAATATTTAAGATTTCGCTTAGGATTTCCGCGAAATGTACGGGGGAATCAGTTGATAATAATGTATGTATCTCTGCAGTCGTCCTTGCGACTTGTAGATCATACGTTTCTTTTGATGACGTGAGCCTTGTAGGCGTCTGAAGAAGCACTGTTTTCATTCTGCTTAAAGTATCTATTCGAATAGAAGTAATTTTCAAACTGGGCCATGCCCTTGCCTCCCTGTCTGGAAAGGAGCTGGGGAATAAAGAGCGTCCACAGCACTTGACCTTCGCCGTCGTAGTGACTAGATAAGGAGTCCCGGGCATAAGACTGCAACATCTGCGGTCTACAATAAGAATGTAACTCCCATTATAGAGTCTTTGAAAGAATGGTTCTATTTCAGTTGCAGGTGCGCCTTGCTGGTGACATGAAAGGTTGTATGAATTCCCTTCACAGGCTCCATGCAAACTAATTCCGTTACACAGAAGCGTGCCGCTTAGTGACATAGCACAATTGTTGCTACTAAGAAACACTTTCTGTCCTTTATTACTGACACATGCATGTGAATAGGGCAGGTTCCAAGTTGTTTTAAGGTACCCCTTTCCCAATTTCTCGTACATGCCAGCCTGTATATATTTTTGGCAGTATTGAAACCTGAAGGTTGAGATTGGAATATTTATGATTCCGTGGATTATCCATTCACTGACAGGTCGTTCTGACATTGTCATTGGTAATCTTTCTAGTTTTTCAATGCTCAAGATTGTATAATCAGCACCCTTTTGCGCCATACTGATTTGTCTATCAGTAAGGTTAAAGATTTGGAATAGTGACGTTGTGTTGATTAAACGCCAAGGCACATAGCCTGAACGCAGATTTTGTAACGTCCAGCCAAGCTGTACAATGGAACGCAATTGTGACTGACCATGTTGTAATAACAGTAAGTCTTGCGATAATATATCGATTGCTGAAGACACAATGCTGTCCAATGAAAAAATTCTGGAGGACAGAGTCATTAACCCATTGTCCACTACAGATAGTGATTTTTCCAAATTAATACGGTCAATTTCCCGTATTCTTTCTGCTGTCTCAATTTGAGTAACCTTCCAGGCCTCATTGTATGCTGCATATACAGAGGCTGCTATGAAACGCTTTTGACGCTGTTTGCGTGGTCCCAGTATGAAATCACGCAAGTCAGCACCATCAGTAAGTAAAGTTAGGTGTTGCTTAATTTCAGGCAGTGTGGAAGTTTGTAGCCACTGAAGGCATAATTTGCCCACACTGTAGGTTGTTATTATCCCTGGGTGATGTCTTTGGGGATATCTAGGGTCTGGCCTGGTCATTTTGAAACCCTGTGTTTTATTCAGGAATCTATCTTGACAGTTATTTGTATCTGTGGGCCAGATCAACCATTGTTTCCAATCAGGATGTGTTCTGTTTTGGTTTAATATATGGTTTACGTCTATTTCTTCATCTGTATCAGAGTTATTGCTAAACATTATTGGCTTTGGAATAGACGGTTTATTTAAATCTTTGATTTTGGCTAAGCCAAGACAGGTGGTTTGTTGAACAGTGTCATTTAAAAATATCATTTGTTCTGGGATCATGCAGGATCTAAACAAAGCTTCTATACCCTGTACTTGCCATTCTTTTGTACCCCAAACACTTTTCAAATCAACATTTTTGTCCCAATAATCAAATCCAAATGTATTCATTTTTTCAAAGAATGAATCTGAATATATCAATTTTGTGTTGGTTATCATGGTTTTCATCCCTGTCTTGTTTGACAATTTAAAATAAAATGTTTCAGCATTACTTATGTTAAAACCTGAAAAATATGAATATTTGTCATATACGGTTCTAGAGCTCCCTTTTGGAGGTGTAGCACAATGTTCCCATTGATTATAATTTAAAACATTTCTAGGTTGTGCTGATTTATGCAAAAAATGGTTACCATAGTGGTTATAGCAATACATACTGTCATAATTTGTAGAACCTTGCAAATAATCATGTTTTGTAAATTTAGCAGACATTACTAAGTCAGACATCATGTTGTTAATACTTTCGAAGTCCCAATCATCAGCAAATGAGTTTGGTTTTGCAAAATCACTCAAGGAGATCTTGATTTGGTGTGGATATTTCAGGATCTCGACCGGACCATAAATTTCATAGTCAGTGTTGTCCCAGGCTACCCCACCAGGTATCGGATTGGCTGTGAAGTTGGCTGAAGAAAGTTCTCTTTTCTCGACGTGTGAAGATGTGTGTGGTTTGAGGATCAAGTTGATGTTCTGACTTGCTGTGTCCATTTTAGCATATTTTCCCTCAATGAAGCGTCCCAAAGTAAATACCATGATGAGCCAAAGTATGAGGATAAATGCGCCCAAACCCACCCAAAATTCAATCCATGGAGAAACCAGATATGTTTCTTTCAGATCTTTCAAAAGTTCCTTAGCTTTGTCTTTAAAGGATTTTGATGATGGCTGTGTCTTTGATTCACTGAAGCCTTCAGAGGAATCATCGAAGTTGATGAAGTACCCGGATGCAGTTCTGTCAATTGTTCCAATTGCTTCAGGATTTTTGTTTCTTGCATTTTCACTTGGTACTTCATTGTAGATTGGTGTGTCTCTGCTAAATGTTTTTATTTGGGTTGTCAGAGGTCTGAGTTCTATTGCATTGTTGCTTATCCTTCTTGTTCTTCTGCAGGCGTTTCGAATGTGATGAGCCTTTTTGATAGGAACTCTGTACTGGTAGCAAACCTAGGTGTTCTGCTACTTATTGGGAGTCCACTTGGCCTACTGTTTGTTATCGGCCACATGTTGTGGTTTTACCAGGTCGATGGATACACCTCGGTTCTCCTTTTTTCCAGCAAGTGGCGGTAGTACAACTGATCTTGTCCCGTTGACAGACAAGACAGGAACTGCTTTTCTGTAAGAAGGCCCAAATTCCTTCTTTACCGCGATCTTCTCCCTGACTAGATCCCCGACTTTTGGAATCCAGACAGGTCTTGCTGGGACAGGTGGTGATTCTTCAGTGGTTGTTGGCTGTTGTTTCAACTGTATGTTGCTCAGGTCTTTTCTTGTTTTGTTTAAGTCCTGCAAAATAGCCAAACGGTCTTTGACATCAAAGGTTTTTTCTATTACCACTGAAGTCTGACTATCAAGGTCAGAGATCAACATCCTAGTTCCGAATAATAATTCGTACGGACTGAATCCCTTCAGAGAATTTCTTGGCAGGTTATTTAGACTACGTTGGACACTTATTAGATGTTTGGCCCACCCAGCTCCCGAACCTAATACCTTTGCCGTTATAGATTGCTTTATGTCACGGTTTTTTCTTTCAACAATTCCGTTCCCCTCAGGGTGAAATGGACAAGAGTACCGCAATTGCACGCCCATGCTGACCATGGCCTCCTTATAAGCCCGAGAGCTAAAAGCAGGACCATTGTCCGAATGCAGCATGCCAATTGCGTATGTGCCGATAAAGACTCGCAAATCTTTTATAACAGTTCTGGCGTCAGCCGTTCGCTGGGGCCACATCCATATGAATCTCGTGCATGAGTCCACTGCGACCAAGATATATTTATAGTTACCATCCCTTTGTAAGGGACCGCAGTGGTCTAGGTAAACACAGGCTAATGGTTTATCCGAGATTAGAAGGGGCGTCTGCGCTGGACGTCTCACCGTTGATACTTTCATTTTTTGACATATTTCACATGCTAGAACATAGTTCCTCGTTTGTCTTCTCATTTGTGGCCACCAGTATCTCTGTTTTAATAATGATACTGTGGCTGAGACGCCAGCATGGATAGAAGCAAGCCCTTCGTGTGCCGCTATTATTAGTCCTAACCTATGTTCCATGTTTGGAATTGCCCTATCCCCCACTCCAGGGATTTGAGCAAAAGGAACATTGTTTGCATCAGTTATGTATGAGTATTTTACTGGAAAGCCTTTAGGGAGTGGTTCTATCGAATCCTTTTCTGAAGCGCTGACAGCTTGTAATATTTCGCTGTCTATTTTTGTTTTTGACCGGGTGACGGCAGCTACGGAAGCCGTTTGCACAGCTGCCTTCGCGGCCTCATCAGCCAATGAATTCCCTGCAACGTGAACGCCATCACGTTGATGACTCAGTGTATGTATCACGTGAGTCTTTGGTAGTTCTTTTTGTAAAAGAGCTACTTGTTCCCAGAGCATTTTATGCTTGATTGTGCCACCTTTCGCATCCTTGAAACCGTTCTGAAGCCAGATCTGCAAGTATTCATTATAAGACTGAACGCAATAATACAAATCGCACACTATGAGTGTGGGGAATTCTCGATCGGTATTTTCAAGCGCCATCTTGAATGCTAGTAGTTCAGCTCGCTGAGCTGTACAATCTCCTAGGGATTGTGTTTTAGTGAGGGTTGGTTTAAATTTCCCTTCGTGCCAACGACCTTTAACAATCGCGCACGCAGCACTGTAAGCTTGTTTACCCCCTACTGCGGGTTGTGCTGATCCGTCTGTATATATTATACAGCCGTAGTGATCTAGAGGCAGAATTTCGGTTGGCGGAGGACATTCAAATTCATATTGGAGAAATTCTTGTGTTTTTAAATAAGGATCAAATTCGTACACCACGTCTGTTGCAGCAAGAGAGTTAGCCCATTGTATCCATCTCGGATGGAGTGCTTTAGCATTTGGAATGCTTGCCTTTGTTACCGCCTCTAAGGCTGGTATTGGTGTCACGATTACTATTCGTTTACCTTGTGCCAGGGCTCGTTCTTTTGCTATAGCTGTCTGTGTTGCTGTAAGAATTTTTTCAGTTGGGCTAAATTTCATTTCAGCCTTAGTGTACAAGTGTGATTTGAATGCAATTGGTACCTTTTCTCCTTCATTAGAAGTCAGGTATGTGAATCCGCATCTTCCTGGGATGACTCGGATCACAAGGTTGCGTGTGTTATCACGTGTTTCTAATTTTGTTTTAATTAGCATGTCTGTTTGTAAGGATCTCAAAATTTCTGTGTGTGTTTGAGTCCAACTGGATCTTTTAAAGTCTGGTTTAATTAGATCATAAAGGGGTTTGACCCTTTCTGCGTAATTTGCAATGTATGTTCTTCCGAAATTTAGGAAACCTAGAATCGACTGTAGGTTTTTTAGTGTTTTAGGGGCTTGGATTACGGCACATTTCTCTAGGAAATTGTCTGCCAGGCTTTTGCCTTCACTTGATAACTCATATCCTAAGAATAGGACCGTCAGATGAGCAATTCTGGACTTTTTGAAGTTGAATTTGTAACCCTCTGCAGCGAACCCAAGTATTATGGTGTTCACTCTTTTCAAGTGAGTATCCAAGTCATCATCTGTTAAGTAAATGTCATCGACATAAGATAATGCTTCATCATCATATAGTTGTAGTAATTCTGTTACTCTCGCTGAGAATACCCCCGGGCTGTTCTTGTACCCCTGGGCTAACCGACAGAATTGCTTTTGAGTGCCATTTACTGAGAATGCAGTTAAAGATCTGCTCTCTGGTGCTATGTTTTGACAAAAGAATCCATTGGAGATGTCCAGGGTTGTTTTTTATTTTTTGCGCACTATGTTATTCATTAGTGCAGCACTGTGTGAGTTTTGCACTGCAAAGGTTTTGCAACATGTGTTAAGGTGTCGGTAATCCAAAACTAGACGATATGAATTGTCTGGTTTGGAGACCGGAAACAAAGGATTGTTCATTTGTGAGGTGCAAGTTTCAATCACCCCCTGGTATTCTAGCTGATCTAGTATTTCATTTACTTGTTTTTTAGCTTCTTGCTTAATTGGGTACTGCCTTTGTGCAGTAGGTTGTGATTTTAACTGGATTTTGTGAGGAGGAGAATCCTCATCCCATCCTACATGATTTTTATATAAAGCAGGTGCTAAGGCCACTGCCCACTTTCTAGCAAGTGTATATTTTTTATGAATCGGGATATGATTCGAGAAGGCAGGCATAATTACTTCTTCGCCATGAGGGCACTCCCTGACAAACTCTGGTGGCCAGTCTTTTTCAGCTAGAAGGATGTCATAGCCTTTGGAGAGGTTATCCCAAAATAGTCCCCTTATTTTCCTAGTCTTATCTCCCTCTATACGTAATGTTATCTCGTATATCTTGTGGGGCTTGCTAACTCTGGTGTCTGCAGTTTCCACTTGAAGGTATTCATTCGTGTCCACTGTCTCCAGATGATTCATAAGGACTTTGCGAGCTATGCTCACCTCTGCTGCGCTGTCTAGCATTGTCTGAGCCCATTCTCCGTTTTTCAGTTGTGTCCTCAGTATTCTCGGCATTTTTAACTACCTTGATACTGGCTACCTTCTTTTTTGGAAATTGTAATTTCTTTTTTAGCTGAGCAGGTTCCTTGTCTTTGGACTTGGCGTGCTCTTCTGATCGTCCTCTTCTTTCCGATTTCTGCGAGGAATTCTGAAAAGATTGAGAGGGACGTGTATCAATGTCTTGATATCTATCAGGTTTTTTAATATTATCCCTATTTCTAAGGTTATATCTATTCCCCGAGGGGTCACTCTGCGGTGACCTCTGTCTTTGGTTTGGAGATTTCTCTCTTCGCCTAGGAGACCTTCCTCGGGACTGGAATTTCTTTTCTTTAGGATTGGATTGTTTGTTTCCATCCCAGTTCTTTTTTGGTGAATTATTATTATTAAAAAATATTTTTTCTGGACTTGTATTCAGTTGCGGTTTTACTGGTATTCCACCTAGACTATCTCTGCCTAGTTCTTCATAGGATTTTTCTATGATTCTGGCAATTTCAGCTGGTTGGTCTGCTATATCTGTCTCTTTTAACCTCTGGCGGATCGCCACGTTTGCTGCTTCACCTTTTATGTTGGCTAGTAATATAGCCGAGACCTGCTTGAAGTCTTTTAGTAATTTCATACCAAGAGTTAAAGCAGGTTCTGGACCGTATTCATCTTGAATTTGTTTTAGCACATCTGGTATTACCGAAATGGATGGAACACCGTGCGTTTTTGTGTAGATGGAAGCAAAGACTGTACCCCAAGTGTCACAGTCCTCAATGTGTGGTGCGATTCCCATTGGGAGACATATAGTCAGAATCCTGTGTTTTTCTAATGGGGTGGTGTCAGGAAACACTCCAGACGTCTTTGGAGTTTTTGGGAAAAGGGGTCTGAGTGAGAAAGCACGACTGAGTTACTCTAAATGTCTTACGTTAGTTTTATCGCCCTTTCCAAACGCGTTGGGCGCCATGTAGTGTAGCTCCTATTTTCCCAATAGGCTCTGCGCATTGGAATAATACCTACAGCAGTAAAGGCCTAGGCCAGACGTTAACTAGGTCTACTACTGTCGATACTAGACTTAATTTTTGGGTTTGCCAGCTAAGCTCAGAGTTCGCTAGAAACTTTCTCGAATGTTCAAGGAAGGAATTAACTCCCCTGATTAGACAAGAAGGGATTTAGTTTCTGACAACCATAGAACATGACAACTTTGCTCTCCCCTAATCAAGAGTCAATCTCGAGAGTCGTGTGAGCACAAGGCAATTATTTTACTCAGTCAGTACGTGCATTCTTAGTCTCATCAGAATGTAGAGAAAAGGAAGAGACGGGCGTGTTCAATAAAAAGGTGTTATTTATTGATCAGTCTCTTTTCTCATACATGAGAAATGGAGCGATATTATTGCAATACTTATAGTTAAGTAAAGTGCATACATTAAAAGCAATAGTATAAAATAATACTGTAAAAACATTGATATGGTTTCTGAGCCATATGATGTTTAAAATGATTAAAATAGATTTACATACACATATACATTTGACTAAACGTACTCAACTGGTGTTTCTAAATACGCCTACCCCGTGTACCTGACCTAAGTCTAATGCGTGGGCGGGAATAGAAAGTTACAGTTTAAGTTAAGTTTGTTTTTGCCAAGTGAATAACTAAAGAATTCTCTGTGAGGGGTTATTCAGTTCTGTACCTGGAAGTTAGGATGAATGAGGAATGGTATCTCTTTCTCTGCTCTCGATATTCCAGGCTGCCTGCGAGGGCTGCCCAGAAACGCCGGTGCTGGGTCTCTCGGCTTGAGATAGCAGCGCGTCTCTCAGCGCGTCAGGAAGGCGGGGCTGCTGCCAGCGGGGTCTGCTTCTGCTCTCGGCTTCGGCAAGTATGGCTGCTCCGTCTTGTCACCACGCGTGTGTTTGCATAGGGCAAGGTCGGCAATATTTATACCTTAAAGGTGCCGAGATTGACGTAAGGATGGACATAGATACGTCAATAAAGATGTCATACGACTTGCTCGTTAGCACATTCTTTACTAAAGTTCTCTGTGAAATCAAAACAATGGCCGCACGGATTATCCAGGTTGTCATAAGTTTGATTTGTTATGCGAACGTCGTATGCCTTATCAGGGGCTGGAGGAATGTCGCTTGTCTAATTAGATCTCAAGCGTTATGACCTAATCAGATAACACGTTCCTGTGCCGTAGTGTGACTGCGTCAGATAACGGTATCTGCATCATGGGGGTTTTCTTGCCTCATGGGCTGACTGTTAGTTAACTTGATAGTTAGTTTAACCAGAATAGGGTCAGGAATAGGGGGATCGATTCAGAACCTATAGAAATACACGACAATAGTGCTTCAGACACACAGGTTACCACCCAAGCATACCAACTATAGCATCTCAGTTGATACCAGGTACGCTATTGATCTAATACACCTGTACACCCTCATGAACTACCATATAAACTATATTCCACCCTTACATTGAATACTTTTTCATCTCTTGCAGAATTGCCCCTGACGAAGGCACAACTTCGGGTGCCGAAATGCATTGGGCCTGTTTACAAATGTGGGCCTATTTACAAATGTCTGTAAAATAATTCCATGTACATAAGTTTTGATGCAAATGTATTTACGAATGTTTAAGGCAATTGTTATGAATATTGAAAATAACATTAGCAAAAAACAGAGAAAAAGTGTATAATAAATGCACGAACAAGTGTAAAAATCAACCAAAAAGAGTGTGTTTAAACATTTTATTTTTTAAGGTGCGGAGCACCAAGTGAACAGTGCATGATTAGGTGAGCTAAAACTCACCATTACCATTCATTAAAGTGCCCAGGAGTGACTCTCCTGATTAATCATTGCACCATTGGAGGAACTTAAAGCTTTTGTTTAAATTCGGAGTGCTCCTCACATCCCCAATTACCATTAGTTTTCAACTAGTCATTCAGCGAGGAGGCACCCACTGATCAAACAAAGATGCAATTCGACACGATCACTGGCATAACGGACAATAGGGCCAGCACGTGGGCCTATACAAATGACCAGGCGGATCAAATTTATTCTCTTATAAAAGAAGTGAAAAATATGGATGTTCATGGGGGATCCATCAGTCAGCAACTAAAACAATTGGAGTACCTAACAAGGCGTCAACTGAACCAAAGGATGCATGCTTCCACACTCATTCAATATCACCAAGCTAAACGGATACCAAGAGGACTACGCTTATCAATAAAACCTATGTTATTTCGTTTCAACCTTAATTCAAAATTCATGGACAAATGGTTTAGCATACTGAACAAATGCTCCCTGGATTTGATCCTACTTATAATTGAGGAATTAGCCAAAACAATACGTGAACTGGAAGAAGAGATTTACACACTAAAGTCAGAATTAGAGGCCAGAATGGAAATAGATACTTGGAAGATCAGTCTGGACAACATCAACATCAAATTGGATAAATACGAAAAAGAATTACAGGAGGGTAAATTGCGTAAATATAAACGTGACACCATAGACTATAAACTCAACGAAGTATATACATGGGCTGACATCTATGCCCGACGTCAATTTATCCCCAAGAAAACACCACCATCAAATCGCTCTTCGGAAGAAAGTTTGGTTACAGACAGAGAAACATCAATACGTAGGGGACCAATATCAGCTACACAAGAGGGGGTCATACTATCCGCCGAGGCTAGCATACAAGCAACCACCAGTAGAGATCCAGCTTTTTTGTCACAGGCTCAAACTCAAGGACAACCACCAACGCCCCAAGCAGAAACACCTGTAACAAAAGGAAAACAAGGCGAGGAAACGGCCGGAAAAGAATTGAGGAGCGGACGAACTGTGGTTTGATCATCAATATATCATCATTGACACTCACAAAAGCGCAAACGAAAGTATTAAACAAAGGTCTAACATTTGTACCCACAGTGGCAACTAATGAAATTGAGACTGAAGGAGCGTTCTTTAGATTCATGCGCACATTAAAATTGAGACATTACTTTGAGAACGTGGTGGAACCCACAGAACCGAGTGAAGACACCACAGAGAGAACATTTAAACCAAAAAGCGTGTTCCAAGCACCAGTATCTCACAAAATGCTAGATACATTTGAGGTAATGGTTAAAAAAGACTTGCAAGCATTAAACTATAAAAGGATTCACCACAACAATTTAACCAAAGCAGAATTAAATACCATCAACAATTTGGCAAATAATGCAACAATCACGATACAACCGGCAGACAAGGGCGGCGCCCTTGTCCTAATGGATACAACGTTTTATGAACGTAAAATCAATGAACATGTGGCCGATCAAGATATTTACTTTAAACTATCAGTGGATCCCACGACAACATTACAACAAATGTTAAATACCATTCTACAAACAGCCAGAGAGAATGAATGGATTGATCAGCAAACATCGATGTATCTCACACAAAAAAATCCCAGACGACCCACTTTGTATATGATCCCGAAAATCCACAAACACCCCACAAATCCACCTTTTAGACCGATAGTGTCAGGCTGCGGGTCAATTTTTGACCCCCTTGGCAAATATATTGACCACCATCTACAAAAATTTGTCTAACAATGGGGATCCTACATACGGGATACAACAGATTTTTTAAACAAATTAAAGTGGATAGAGGAAGGATATCAAGAGCATTGGATTATGTGCACCATAGACGTGGTGGCACTTTACACCTCCATACCTCATCAAGCTTGATTAGAAGCAACAGAATGGGCACTGCTCAAAATGGAAGACTTACCCACCACCCAAAAAATATTTCTATTACAGCTATTGAAATTTTGTCTACACAATAGCCATTTCACATGGAAAAATGAGTTTTACGCACAACTGAATGGAACAGCCATGGGTTTCGCAGGGGCTCCTGCGTACGCGAACACTTTTATGGCCCAGTACGAAGCAGACAACCTGATGTCATCTACTGAATGGAGACATGTGAAAATGTACAGTCGATTCATCGACGATATTTTTTTAATTTGGGACGATACTCCTGCATCACTTGAACAATTAATCAACCAATTAAATCAAGTGGACAATAGAATTCAATTTACTCTTAAAATAAGCAAGGACATCATCGACTACTTAGATGTCAGAATCACTAAGACAGTTAATGGATTCGAAACATCGTTGTACACCAAATCTACAGACCTCAACAGTGCACTTGAATACACAAGCTTTCACCCAAAAAATCTCATCAGGAACCTACCAGTATCCCAGTTCATCCGGATCAAACGTATATGTTCAAATGAACAAACATGTTTAACCACACTGGAGCATCAGGTACAAAAGTACCAAGATTGAGAATATGCATCAGATGAACCAGCAGCACAAATGGCTAGAGTACAAGAAATGAACAGATTGGACCTGTTAAAACCACGCCAAAGACATCCCAGAATAGGATGGTATTTGTCACCAAATATACAACTCTGTCCACAAGGATTAAAAAAATTGTGAATAAAAGATGGGAACTTTTATCCATGGAACCTGATTTTCATGGAATCTTTAAAGATCCACCTCTACATGCATATACGCGTGGTCCAAATTTAAGGGAAAGGCTTAAACGGAAACAACAACTCACAGAACCGACCAACTACAATGGAACAACCAGATGTTTAAACTGCATTAATTGCAACAATGTAATCACCGGTAATACGTGCAGACACCCCACCACGGGTAAACTTATCAACCTAAAACACTCAAGTGACTGCAACACCAAAAATGTGGTGTACGCCATTAAATGTCCATGTGGCAAGATGTACATAGGGAAAACGGAACGCAAAATAAAAGTACGGATCACTGAGCATAAAAGTCGCATCCGCAATGACAATATGACTTCACCACTGGTGACACACTGGAGAGAAGCACGTCATACTATTGCTCAATTGAGATTTTTCGTCATTGAACATGTACAAATCCAACTTGGTATAGATAACCACCAAAGGTTATTGCAGCGAGAATTATTTTGGATTAAATACTTAAGAACCCTGACACCAACAGGTCTTAATGACAAATATGATCTGGCTTGCTACTTATAGGACTCATGATTTAATATTAGCACTACGTTTACATTTAACTAAAAACCTTTAAAGCCATGCACAATATGCACATAGTGATGGTATGCCCAACTGGTAATGTTCACCCTAATGGATGCAATGTAATAACATTGTTTATAAGAGTTTATAATAGTGTTAGACACGTTTAACCAGGATTTCTTGTACTGTTATTTCAAATGTTAAGCGATCCATATACAACATCTCAGCAATAGTGATGTAAATGTAGTCTTCTTAATCATCGTATTTGAGAGCATGTATTCAATTTATTCATTTTGGTGAATTATGATTAATTCGTCTTTTGGCAACTACTGTGCACATGTTTTCTTTGAAACCATTGTGAATATATGACACTGAACATTAACACTCATTAACCAACCCACCTCACTAACTATCCGCCTCGACCGCCATGAGAAATGAGCACACACGTGTGCCTATATTTTTCCAAACAAAATAAATACACCCATATTTCCATAGCCGTATAATTTTGAGATTCGCACCAATACTGCGTGCCCACGAAAACATCTTGATACATCTTCTTATCGACATAAGGGCGTTTATTACATGTCCTATCAGGACTATGTCAAGGGATAGAGCCGGTCTCATTAGCATGAACACAATCCCAAGATGGCGCGCATAGTAACCTCCGCATCTAGTGATCTTCACATAGTGAGCCCGCCCTTAGTTTCTACATCGCCCACACGTAACATAATGTTTGAGCTCTAATGAAACTCACTCCCGAGACCCAGTCGAGCAAACACTCATCGAGCAGTGGCTTTTTCCATGACGATCGAGTTTCCTCGCCAGACAGGTATTTAACGTTAAGGAACATCAGCGCGTGAGACTTGAGTCGTTTATTATTTACGAGTTAGTAATGGCGTTACAATCTTTTGATCTTATAGAGTAAGAACCACAGTAACGAAGACAAGGTAGGGTACTTTATCTCACTGAAACACGGTTATGTTGTTTCCAGCTTATGACCTTAATTCTCATTAAATATACGCTTGTTGTTACAGCTTATCAAGAGCAAGACAAGCAGGTATGTCGTGATTATTATTATAGGCACAGCGGCCTTTTAAAAAATTATGACAACCTTAGCCCTCATTATTATTTTTCTGTTTATTCACATAGTGCTTCAGACACACAGGTTACCACCCAAGCATACCAACTATAGCATCTCAGTTGATACCAGGTACGCTATTGATCTAATACACCTGTACACCCTCATGAACTACCATATAAACTATATTCCACCCTTACATTGAATACTTTTTCATCTCTTGCAGAATTGCCCCTGACGAAGGCACAACTTCGGGTGCCGAAATGCATTGGGCCTGTTTACAAATGTGGGCCTTTTTACAAATGTCTGTAAAATAATGCCATGTACATAAGTTTTGATGCAAATGTATTTACGAATGTTTAAGGCAATTGTTATGAATATTGAAAATAACATTAGCAAAAAACAGAGAAAAAGTTTATAATAAATGCACGAACAAGTGTAAAAATCAACCAAAAAGAGTGTGTTTAAACATTTTATTTTTTAAGGTGCGGAGCACCAAGTGAACAGTGCATGATTAGGTGAGCTAAAACTCACCATTACCATTCCTGCCAATTACCGCCCCATCTCACTGTTGCCCTATTTGGGTAAGGTGCTAGATCGCCACGTAACCGCGGTACTCAGCTCCTTTGTTGAGGAGAATGGGGGCCTAGCATCCCGTCAGGCAGGCTTCCGGCCTAGACACTCTACCGAGTCCGTGGTGGTGTCGGTCCTGGATAACCTCAGGGAGGGCATGGACCAAAACCAACATCAGGCCTTGGTGCTCCTCGATCTCTCCGCCGCTTTCGACACGGAGGACCATTCCATCTTGCTGTCACGTGTCGGAGCGGCGGGAGTCGGGGGCTCGGCCCTGGTCTGGCTTTCCTCCTTCCTGAGGGACCGCACCCAGGCGGTTCGGTTGGGGGACTTCTCGGCCCCCCCATTGAGGGTCACGTGTGGTGTTCCCCAGGGTTCTTCTCTTTCCCCTCTTCTGTTTAACCTCTATATCTATCCTTTGATTTTTGCTCTCCAGCAGCTGGAGGTCACCATTTATAACTATGCGGATGACCTCCAGCTCATCTTTAATCTATCTTCTTCTTCTCATTCTATTTCCAATTTCCAGTCTGTTATGATTTTTATCAGGGACTGGATGAACTTCAACCACCTTAAGCTGAACCCTGACAAGACCGAGCTGGTTCTCACGGGTGGTTGTTCCAGTCCCTGGAACTCTTTGTTTTGGCCTTTTTCTTTTGGCCCCCCCCCACTCCTTCTTCCTCAGTTAAGACTTTAGGTGTCAAACTTAATAATCATCTCACCCTTCACTCACAGATTAGTTCTGTTGTTTCTTCCTGCTTCCTCACCCTTCGTACTATCCGCACTGTCTCCCGCTTTTTTTCTCCCCTGGCACTTAAGCTGATCATGTCCGCCTTGGTGATACACCGGCTGGACTACGCGAATGCCCTCTACAACGGCATTCCGGCGTACAGTCTGCGGAAACTCCAGCTGGTCCAAAACCAGGCGGCTCGATTAGTTTATGGCCTATCACGTTCCCACCACTCAACCCCTTTATTGAAGGCGCTTCACTGGCTGCCTGTCAGGGAGCGAGCCCTATTTAAAATAGCTTGTATGGTCTTCCAGGCACGACGGGGCTCGGCTCCCGCCTTCATCTCCTCCTTGATCAGGGAGTACACCCCCACCAGAGAGCTGCGCTCGTCGTCACAGTCACTCCTGCTGGTCCCTCGCTATAAGCGCAAAAAGTGGGGAGGGGCCAATTTTTCTACCTTGGCACCCACCTTCTGGAACTCTCTCCCCGACCATCTAAGATCGGCCACGCATTATCTTCCCTTCCGGAAAGACCTTAAAACTTTTCTTTTTAAACAGGCTTTCTCTCTGTAAAACTGCTTCCACTTTCTTGAGTTTGTGGTTGTCATCTTTTTCCTCTGGTACCCTCCCTTCACAGCGCCAAGAAACCGCCAGGTGAATGTTGCGCTCTATAAATATTTTAAAATCAAAATCAAAATCATGTTTGCCATCTCACGAAAACTATAGATGTGGGTTTAACCTATCCATGTGAGCAGAGGACACACATGAACTGCAACTCCGAATTTGTCATCCACTTCATTACATACAAAACGGACAGAATGAAGCTGACCAGGGTGCTAAACAGAACAAAAGTGGCTAGTCAGGTTTTTTTGGAATGAATTATAGCCACGCAACCAATTTGTATTGCGTGAACCAGACGTTTTTTTTGTCACAAAATGATTTATTTTCATTAAAATGAAGTTTCATTAGTCAGTCCGTATGTTTTCAAAGGAAACTCATGTCAAAACAGTCGAATCAATAACATACAGTGATGTGCGCAATATATACAAATGTGCAAGGGTTCATAATAGATACTCAAAATTCATGACACCAAGTAACTTTTTACATGATGAATACAAAAAATAAATTGCAACATCAAAAACATTTCAATACAGAAAACTGATACACATAGAAAACCAGTCCTTTCATTCAAAAATGGACAGGCGGAAGTGGAGATGGAATTAGACTGCCTGCCTATCTCACAACACCTGTGACGTGTTTATTAATTTAAGGATTAACAGCGGGTTCCACCAGAGTGGTATTAGTCAATCCTAGCTGCACCCTTCTTCCTTGTCACAGGCTGGGGGTCAACGCGTTTCGAACCATATTGAATCGTGGTTCTCCTCAGGACGGGGACTGGATAAGTTCCTCACTATAAACAAAAATTAAAGGAAGGGTGTCAAACTAATACTGCGACCACGTATGAGAATACTCTCTCTTACTACAAACACAGAAGGGTGGTTCTAATTTACCTGCCCAGCACACACGGGGGCTGTGGGGGTGAGAATTAACTGCACATCGAGTAGGTTCGTCTGGAAAAACAAGTGTGGTGGAAGTCAGAACTAATTCACAAGACTGCTTCATTTCAGAGATTCAAACAAGGAGAAGATTAGTAATAAAGGTTACACAGGGGAAGATCCGTGTCATACCTGTACTGGATAGTTGGCACGGGGTGACAGACACTGTTTTCTTCAAAACGCCCACAGAATGGTGCGGAAGAAGATCAATGGGATGGCTCGCCTTGTCTTGTGGCTAAATGGAAAGGAAAAGCAAGCAGCACTGTAGTGCAATGTCCCATCATAAATACACGTAGAGTACAGCAATCTGTCCTGTCCTACCTGCGCACGAAATGTCGCTGGCGGTAAGTTGAAGCACCGGGAAGGATTCTTGTACATTCGGCGAGGGCAGGGTTCCTCTACACCAAAACCACTACAAAAAACGTGGAATATTAAGTATACATACTACGCAAAGGTCGTATTTAAAAACGGACGTGTTTG
The DNA here is from genome assembly GCF_964261635.1 of Lissotriton helveticus. Classification (NCBI taxonomy): domain Eukaryota; kingdom Metazoa; phylum Chordata; class Amphibia; order Caudata; family Salamandridae; genus Lissotriton; species Lissotriton helveticus. Next base: position 219,025,604 of record NC_136059.1, on the reverse strand, counting down.
AAAAGAGAGGAAGCCGATCGCACCCAGCACAAGGAACTTACTATAACAGGTCTTGGACTCAATCCATGATACCGCCGCCATCAACATCCAGCGTGTGGCTGCGCGGACCGTCTCCCGGCTTTTTGAAAAAGGGCCCGCTGGCGGACGTCGACACTAACGATGGACAAACGATCCGGCGCTTTGATTAATGGAACTTGTAGTTCCGCATAGAGGAGTGGAAAAAACCTCTTAACTGCAGCGCCGGTCGAGGCGGCTGCCCCCGTGAGTGTTTAAGAATGCCCGGGAGATGTAGGGTGTTTGCACCGGCGTACCCAGAGAAAATATAATTTTTTAACTTTAAAAATGAGAATACGGCCGGGGGAGCGTAGGGACCTCATGGTGGCAGTACAGATTGTAGCTACTGCCCCAGTGGGTGTTTATAAGTGCCTGGGAGGTGCGCGGACTAGCCACTGACACGCCCGGGTTGTACAAAGAACTTTAAACTGAAGGGATAGGAGAAAAGTCAACCAAACAGTGTTAAAGACCTGCCACCACCGTGTTCATTTCCAGACAGGCAATGGACCATATACAGTGGAATTTTTTTTTAAAAGAGTGGAAGGGTATAAATGGGAATATGATCAACCACACAGTATTAGTAACCTGCCACCACAATGTTCAATTCCAGACGAGCAAATTAACCGATTACAGTGAGAGCAAAAATTGCTTGGCATTATCAGGTTGTTTGTCAATATAAGCAGAATAAGCAGCACGGTCAACAGCAGCCCAACGTCGGAGTGGGCACACAAGCAGTACAGAAAGGGACAAGGTTTTTACAGATTTCCTAGTTCAGACATTTCATTGAGGCCAGAATTAGATGTATCAAATTTTAGGATAAGATATGCCTCTTTCTGTGCTAGACGAGCATCTGGATCCCCGTTACCACCTCTGATGACAGCGAGCACAGTCCATCGGATATCATTTGAGGAATGTTTATGTCTCAGGGTGCAGCACATCAGTTCCAAAGTAAGAAAAAAAGGTTTTAGAGTCTGTGCAACAGCTTCCGGAGTTCGTGGCACTTCCACTCCACTGGAAACCAGATAAATACATTTGTGGGAAAGGGAAGGTGCACCAGAATAAAGTCAGTGAGCTCCAAGTGTATCTAAAATATTGCATGTGGTGACCTTTGCCACTTGTCTGGAGCTTATTACAGCGGCTTGTGTGACACTAACAACACGTTCGATAAGACACGGGACACTTTAAGCAAAACATCCAAGATACCCTTGGCAGGCCCCCACATCTTTGGGTGCCATTGAACTAAGCATTTGCCTTCATCCTTATGGCACTCCCTGTTGGATTCTTTGCTTTGACCTTATATAGATTGTTACAGCGGGATTCTTGATAGTATATCTACTGGTGACACGGCATAGGACAGTTTTTGCAATCCATCCAAGATATTGTCGATAGGCCTCCTTATATCGTGGGGTGTCCACAAACTAAATTTCTTCCTCATCCTCTCCACAATCCCCACTAGATCCCCCCTTTCCGGTAATTTACCATTTAGAGAAAAGTTTTTAATATTGGTTGAAGAGTTATTCAATCTATTCGGGATCCTTCTTGACGTTCACTATTTGACCCAGGAGTATGTGAAATTAATGAAATTGGGTTTTGTAAAGCGCGTTGCTACCCGGAGGCCTCGTAGCGCTGTGAACAAGATTCAATGTTACTATCTCTTACATAAGAACTTCTGCCTATAAATTCTGCCTTCCGGTTACTTAACTGATAATTATATAAGCCCTGCCGAAGTTCCAGTGGCACTGGGGAATGAAACGCATTGGCTGGGTGCCGGTTTTTATAAGACTTTAATAAAAAGAAGAATTCATGGATATTTTAGTTGTCGCCTATTTGACTTCTATGAAGTGCACCTTCATTTGTGTGAATCTTTATTGTAAAAGGGCATCTTTCAACAGCAGATGCTGGAAGTTGTCACACTTATTGTTTGATTATTTGAAACTAAATGAATTGGAGTACTTGACACTGGTCAGCTGTTGTGTTGGTTTCTGTTTGTTGTTGAACCTGTTTCACATATATTGAATGAAGTCATGTTATCTTTAATAAAGGATACTGATCCAGGCACTGTACCCAAGAAGTGGTGGTTTGACAATGATTGATGCATTGTTGTGAGCTAAACTACGATAGAAATGTTTAATAGTGACCTTTCATGTTTGTTGTTTTTGTTTCTCTTGCCTGTAGTATTGAGGGAGAGTGGTACTTAGGGGATACCTCGGTGCAGGAACGATTTGTTTTTGGACGAGCCACACTCCAGGTAATGCGGTGACTGTATATTTGGGATCTGAAAGGTCCTGGCGAAGGCTGGCATGACCCTATACTTTGGGCACATACCAAAGGCTGAAACATGTCGACAAATTGGCAGTAAGGAGTGGTGGAAGGAGTTCATAATCTCTTCCAGTCACCAACATCCTTCATGTTTTTAATCCTGGCCGGAGGGTCCAGGAATATAATTTACGCATAGCGACACCTCTGAGCTATTTTTAATCCACACTGCACTTCCACCTAACTGTTTATATATATGTCTTTATATATTGTGTCTTGTCTTCCTCTACCCTAATGCTCCACCCCAGGTGTTGGTCTGTGAGGGGGTGTACTGAAGCATCCCTATGATGAAGCATGGTGTGTTTAAATTTTAATAACCCCCACCTTAACACCTCCCAACAAATCATGTCAATTCCTTTCCAGACCCATGAGGCTCCTAGTGCTCCTAACATGAAAGACACTAAATCTCCCTCTCTGGTAAAGAAAAAGTAAAAATAACAATTAGCATCACAGTACTCAACGAGTCATTGAGGTTCTCACACTGGTCTGCTAGATAGGGTGTTAAGAGGTAGTTGACCTGCACCTGGACTGGTCACCAATGATGTGGGCTTAGATGATTGAGTAGGACCTTCAGACTGAGTTGTCTCGCTCGTGACCTCAGGAGCTGACAAAGACTGAGGCAAATGTTTAAAGTGTGATGAGTCACTCGTGATGGACTTTCTGGGACGATGTGCTGTCACCAGGCATCCCTTGCTTGTCACAAACGTAAAAGAGTCAGCAGCAAAAGGAGTATCTGCTTTCTGCTGCCGTTTCAGTTTGATCAGTACAAAACATCCTTTATCAAAGACTGTCTCTGGGGCGCATCGATGCAGATCAGCATAGGACTTCATCTTGTGCTTTCGAGCAGTGTTTGTGACATGAACCTCTTTGGTATTCGCCGATCGATTCAGAGTCCAAAGTGGTAACTTGGTTCCGAATTAGCACGTGGTAAAGCTTTCACCAGTTGTCGAATGAGGTGTTGTTCCATAGGCATGAAGGGCTTAACACAGGGCTTGATTCAGATGAATTCCTTCCACTGATTCTTGCTGGATCACTCTCTTAAATGTATCCATGAATCGTTTGACAGTACCATTGGCTTGAGGCCACAGAGGTGTGCTCTTCTGATGCTTGTCATTCAGTCAAATGAGAAATTTCTTGAATTCTCAGCTATTGAACAGCGGGCCATTGTCAGATTTGAGGACAGCAGGAATGCCCCACACCGCAAAGATGGCATTAAGCTGGTTGATGACCTTGTCATGGGTTGTCAATCTCAGGGCCTCAACCAGAGAAAAACAAGCATATTCATCAACACCTACCATGAGATGATGTCCATTTTCTAGAGGGCCAAAGAAATCAACTGTGACTCTTTCTGAGGCGTGCACAGGTAGGTCAGACATTGTAAATGGCTGTTGCTTAATTGGGGGAGAAGCAGTTGCAGAGATGGCATGCTTTCAGTTCTTTCTTAATCTGTTCATCTAGGCAAGGGAACCAGACACGATCTCTTAAGACTCCTTTGGGGGTTACAATGACACAATGTCCCTTATGAGCTAGTTCAATATCTTGCTGTCTCGGGCTCGAAGGTATGACGTTTCTCTAGCCTCTCAATACGATACTCTTGTTTATCCTGTACCTTCATGAATTTCTGAAACTCAACATCATCAGCAAAAGGTCGAATGTGTGTGTTCCACAAGTGAGTTGAAATGATGTCTTTGTGGATACGCATGTCTTTTTCTATATTAGTGGCAGCAATATTATATTCAATGGATAGAACTGATAGCATGTTAGATCTCACAATGAAGTTGACATACTCCACAGACGCTTTGGACTTTGCACTGTGGTCATGCAGCAGCACTCATGAAAAGTAATCAGCAGGGTTTCGATCTTTCCCTGGTCTGTGTCCAATTTCATAGTCCAACTCTTGTAGTCACACCCCCCCACCTCTTAATGCGAGGGGGCATCTTAGCCTCTGAATTTCAAAAGATATTTAGCAACGCAGGGTGGTCCATGATAATGGTGAGACATTTTCTATATAGAAGCATGTGAAAATGTTTGCAGGCCAACACTACAGCCACACTTTCCTTTTCTGGCTTAGAATAGGCACATTCAGTCTCAGACAAGCCCCGACTGGCATATGCCACAATGTGTCTCTGAGCATTTGGATGGCCATTGTGTTGAACAAGGATCACGGCCAGATTGGGAACCCAAAGAAGCCTTGGCAATTAGTCAGACCAGCCTTAGGAAGGGGGGGGGGGGGGTGATGCAAGTGTGAAGCACTGCTGCTTTTGTTAGAGGTGGTCAATATTGCAGCACTACAGCAAAACCAGCCCCCAGTCCGGGCCCAGACAAGGATGTCTTCAAGTCCCATCGGGCTCACATCGACTGTGATCTCAGTATGCAGTTTGGGTAAAAATATGCCATTTTAGTTGCTTTTTCAATTGCATGTTTTATTCCTTTGAAACGATTTCACACTCAGGAGACAACTGGAATGGGACATTTCACTTTGTCAACTCTCTTAAAGGAACACTCACTATGGCAAAGTCAAGAATGTATCTTGAGCAATAACTGTCCAAGCCGACGAAAGGTGGTAACATAGTTAAAGCTTGTTGGTGGCAGGTGGATGACAGTTCTTGTAGTCAGGAGTCATTCCCGCATCAGAGAATATGTACCCAAAGATGTTATGTTTGGTCTTGTGAAAATCACACTTTGCTGCATTTAGAGTGGGTCCCACATCAGCAAGTAGTGCAGTGGACACACTCATGTAAGAGCATTGTCATGCTTCTTTTGTTTTGTCCCAAATACTAGTATATCATCACTGTATTTAAAAGCGTGTGTAACAGCTTAAATTATTCGACGTACAACAGCCTGGAATATTCCTGCATCCGAAGACACTCCAAAACTCAGTCTTCTGTATCTCAAGAAACCACCATGATTCGAAACAGTAGTACTGTAACTACAGTTTTCTTCCAGTTTGAGTGGATGGTATCCCTTGTTCAGGGCAAGATGAGAGTACACTTTGGCTCCATTTGGTTGCATGCTCATATCCGCTATGTGTAGACCAGGGTGTCTTTCTCTCTCACTTGCTTTGTGAGCCTGGCACATATCAACACAGATGCCCACTGCATTTCAACTGTCCTTTGTTGGCACCACCACTATGGACGAAACCCGTAGTATGGGTCCGGTGGAGCATTCAATGATGTCATGTTTCAACAGCATTTCTAGTTCTTTCTCAACAACTTTTTGTAAGTGAAAAGCAACTCTATGGTGCCATTGTGCAACAGTGCGAATGTACTAATTGATATGAATTTGCACTTTCACTGTCTTGAGTTTTCCTGAACCATGAAAGAACAACGAGAACTGATCCACAATGTCACACTGGACATGAATGACCCTTGACTCTGTAATGATTTTGAAGCAGCCCATGTGTATATCTTCGTGTTTGACGGAGTCACGCATGGTACATGAGATAGGCTGTTGAACTTTTCCATGGGCATGATATTAATTGATGCACTATTATCTATAATGAAGGTTATGAGGTAACTGTTTAACTGTAAGGTACTATTGGGCAGGGCCGGACTGGTAACTAAAACCGGCCCTGGCAAAGTGCTCGGCCCCATCCCGGTGATTTGGGGGTGCCGCTGAGCTCTTTGCCAGGGCTGGTTTTCGGCCGATTTTGTTACAGGGCCGATTTTGCAGCTATGCTGCAAAAACAGCACTGTAACAAAAACGGACCCGAGGGGCCCAAAACCGGCCCCCACCTGTGAGGCGCACCGGGGGATTGCCTGGTGTCCACTACGGCCAGTCCGGCCCTGATCTTGGGGAAATGTCCAAAAGAATATTGTCACTTCGTCATGTGATTCTTTCCTGAATTTCAATCTTCCTTGCAAGCAGCTAATTCTGCATGTGCTTGTGGTTCCTTAGTCAACATAATTAACGCACATCCATCGTCTTCATCATTGCTTAATAATGATGTTTAAGAGTCTTTACATGATGAATCTGATGATGATCGACTTTAGTTTCTATTTGTCGCAACTGATGACTTTTGGCTTTTTGGGCATGGCAAGAATGTTTCCCGAACTTTCTCACATCCATTTTCTCTTCTCGCAGTGACACATTTGGTTTTTCTTTTACTTTGTGGACTGTTATGAAATGGTTTTCTTTCCCACAGCCTGTATATGTCTGTCTGAAGGAGGGACCTCATGGGGAAGTGGAAATGCACATCAGAAATACAACTTATTTTTCTTCTGAGACATCAAATTTTGTGCATCTACCTTGTGTTTATGTCTACTTTTCATAATCAATGCAAATTCACCTTGACCTATTCCAGCTTCTATATCAGCAGCCTGTTGATTTGCCTGTTCTACTGCCCTCATGGCCATTAACACTTTCTCTAAACTGAGTGTCTCTCTCAGCATGTGTCTTCTGAACAAGACTGAAAGACAACCATCAATGAACTTGTGGTGTTTGATAAGCATGTCAGGTCTCTCAACAAACACATCCATCTTGTTGTCATGCTTGATTGAAAATGTACCTTTCATAGTCAATATGGTATCAGAATAAACTTTGCTTCCTTGATTTGACCGTATGATACTGCATCAGCTTGTTAAAATTAAAGTTTCTTTATCAGTTCTTTCACTCCATCACTAGCAAGGTTCTTTGACTACTTAATGATTTTTCTCTTGTCTGCTTCTTCCAGCACATCTATGAAATCATTGAACGTCTTGATCTATATAGTCCACAGGCTCCAATATTCAGTTTCTTCACCATGTCAAATGGAGGTGGTGGTTTCAGAAATGCAGTGGCATTGTATTTCATGGTCTTTTTCACTGCCGTTGAGAGCATATGCTGTTCAAGCGACTGTCGCTGTTCACCTGTACCTGTAACTTCTGGAAGCACTAGCCATGTGAGTGCACTTGTGTTTTCAGGCCCGATCCAAAGTCGTAAGGCAATGCCCGATCCGAAGTCGTAATGCTCCATCTTCTTTCTTGACTGTAAGTAATGGTTTCATCATTGCTGTTTTCAGCTTTTTGATCCTACCTGGTTGTTGCTGCCTTTCGCATTCCGCTTTGTATCAATGATGGCTCTGTGTTATGATGAAGTGCGGTATCTCTTAATTTTGCCTTGCTAGTTGGTTTCTGGCGGGCTCTTCAAATATGCTCCTCTGTTGGCTTCACTTCTTCAACAGCCATGTCTGGCCTGGAGCGGGGCTTTGACTCCACATATGCCAACTTCAGACTGCTTTGCATTGATTAGAGGCACATGTGGTATGCACAAGCTGTATTCCCAACTTCCAACTCCACACCAACCACACAACAACCATCAGAGGCACGCTCACCTAAAGACTTCCCAGACCTCGCCCCAACTTCTACGATGCCATCCCTGATTTCATTGCCTCACTCTCAATCAACTTAAAGCCCCACAACTTCTTCGTAGACATCAATTTCCACCTTGATGACCCTGATGATACCTATTGACCTCCTCGAAAACATGAATACTGTCGACCTTACTCGGCTAGTCATCACCCCACGCACATCGCAGGAAACACACTCGCCCCAGTTTTCACATCCATTGATAGATTCAAGTACAGCACATCACCGAGCTCACTTGGGCAGACCACGTCATCGTCCACTTCACCATCAGAGGTCCCCCTGGCACGACCACCGAACCACCCAGCGCATCTCACCGAAGCTGGATCAAAGTAGCAGAAGGTTCAGAAGGCTAACGGACTACCACCCTCAATTCCTTCCAACCGGACACCTCAAACAACATAGAATACTCTGTCAAGAACTTACCGGCCTGGATCACCCATTGCGCCAAAAGAGTCACTCCCATCAAGCCCATAAAAACAAAGAGATCCTACAAATATGCCAGCTGGTTCATGACAGAACTAAGAACCACAACTTGAAGAGGGTGGTGCAGCAGAAAGGGCACCACAGACCAAGCATCCTACAAAGTCATGCTCAACCATTACCACCAACTCTTGAGAAAGGCGAAAAGGAGCATACTTGCCTACTAAATCGAGGTCAGTGGCAACTGCAGTAAAGAACATTAATTTAATGAGTAATATGTATGTTAGTGTTCCTAAAATAAGTCTTGTTACAATAGTATTTAATTACACAGTACCCCTTGCTACATTCCTGCCATACATAAGCACTGTAAGTAGTGCTTGTTAACATATCCCATTTTAATAGATGTCACTTAGAAATATATTTCACAAACGACTCCATAATTTTCTCATCATTTAAACTTCCTGGTGATGTTTCATTATTTGTTTTTTATTTATATTTTCACAAATCTAAATGATTGCACATACATACTTTCCTCATGCCCTAATATGTTATTCCTATTAGACACATGTGACTACACAACTGTGGAGCCAATTCACAACACCATTTTTGACCATCTGAAAAAGTTCTTCAGTAGGGCTACCTGATAAAATACAAAAAAAATCATTAAAACATAGGCAGCATTCTCCGCCAATGCCTGTCCTACACCTTTGCCCAGTGCTAAAAATAGCTTGGTTCGCAAATAAATTATTCATGTAGTACTCATAATTCCCCGAGAAACAACCTTTACAATGCAGTCATCATATTGCACTACATTTACAACGCAGTCATTACATCGCAACTTCCTTTACAACGCATGTCACTACAACGCAGCCGTTACATTGTATGTCACTACAAAGCATGACACTACAACGCATAGTACCCCTACACTATCCAATACTTACCCTACTGTTGCACCCCCTGGAGTTAGAATAGTAATTTTTACCCCTAAACTAACCAACAATTACCTTAAATGCAATGTAATGGTATGCGTAGTAAAGGTATAATGCGATGTAATGGAATGCTTGTAAATGTAGTTTTAAAAAATTTGTTGTAACGGCATGCGATGTAAATGTATGCCTTGTAAGGGATGTTGCGGTGTAAAAACTGCGTTGGGAATGCATGCGTTGTAAATGTATGCATTGTAGTGTCATATATTCAAAATTTCCATGAGTCGGCCATGAGTAACTCAAGAGTATGTGACATATTATTGCTGAACTACAACTGTGCACACTCAAAAATACCATTCTCCAAAGTTACACCTGCATTTACTTTGTTCTTGCTACAGCCCTAAACCAGCTCGCATCCCCTACAGCTAAGGCTTGGAGTAACTTACACTCCACCAGGAGTGGCCCGTGCAGGTAAGAGCGGCGGAGTAGTGGGGCTGTGTGGGGGGATTCAACAGACGACGATAAAGGCAAATGAATTATTTATTACATTTTTCCTAGTCATCGTCTGTCTAATCGACCTCCCCACCCAGCCCCATCCCTCTTACATGCATGGGCGGCTCCTGCACTCCACACATAGACATTCAAAAGTATTACAAAGGAATCACATGCAAATCAGTAGAGACATAGAATAACACCAAGGCATAAAGACAATACGTAACTAAAATTTAAATACATTTAAAAAACAGACAAATTACTTGAGACATTGCTGATATCCGTGATCACTAAAATGTACAAAAGTACAAAATATTAAAAAAAAATGAGATGTAAAAAAAACCAAAAAAAATCATATTTAAAATAAGACATGTAAATGTCGACTGTGTATACTTTCATGTAAAAAAATGCTGAAAATAAAAAAATTAAACAATATTCATAGCTGTAAACATTGTGCACTTTCATACGAATCACATTATAAATATGGAAATATAACAGTTGCACATACATAGAAAATTTAAAATATAAAATTGCTTTGGAATTTGAAAAAATACTGACATTGCTCATCACATGTCTTAACACGTTAAATGTCTGAAACACAACCACATACACTCACCCATTCATAATGTCACACAACACAAATGAATGTGATGGCTGGCTTCACAACATCTCACAGTATAAGAGAAAAATTCACATCCAAGAGTGTGGCTATGTTAATGTGCTTCCAATAGTAATTATTGCCATGTGTGTTATGTTTCTCAACTCATGCCTGTTGCCTTATTCTTTTCAATTGATAGTATTACATAGTAGATGAGAACAACTCCTGCTACTCTTCATAGAGCTATATTTGGATAATTATCACCTAAAATAAAGTAAAGTTTTAAATATAGATGTCTGTAGCCCTTTTCTGGACTGGGCAACAAAACTGAGGTGCTTGATTGATATGGGCATACCTTTCTAGCTCATGCAGGCTATACAATAAGCTCCTGGGGAATGGCCATCCTCATCAAAATCTCAGTACACTTCATTCTCCATCTCACATGGGGTGAGCCGCTTGATGGATTTGTGACACAAACTAGTACCTGGGAAGGCGACACATGCCACATTTGCTCTTTATAGGTGCCACCACGACTTCATGCAGAGACATTCCCCACACTATTGTTGTAGTTGACACCTGGGACACTCATACTGGGGTGGGGGGGAGAATGCAGCACTAGATCCGGGCATAAACAGCTAATCCAAATCCCCAACACTCAGTGAGTCAATCCCCTTGCGGACCTTCGCAGACGCAATGGGCATGGTGGCCCTGTAACGTGAACATAACCCAACGGCAAGGCAGTTCACCTACCTTTCTGCAGTGCATGGTAGATACTACAGTTTAGGTCACATTTTTACCCAACACCTACATGCTGGCAAGTTTTGGAATTCAGTGCATAAATCAAGAGGAATCTCAGACCATTGTCCTGTGGAGGCGTTCCACTAGAGACATGGGGATTCCCTGATAAGTGTTTCAGTGGTAATTCCTGATATGAGAGAAGCAGCGTGGTCAAGTTTAGTATGTTTGGAATAGTAATATAAAATATTTTTTTGTAATCTCTTATCCCAGAAAATTGTCAATACTGAAATAATAGCACATGAGACCAGTCATCACAAACTACTGCAGGTGGACCTAAATCTGTGCCTACTACAGAGGGAACAAGCCGAGGCTATATCGCAATCAATAGGGACCAAAGAACACGCCCTAGTCAAAAGGATAAAGTGGAACACGTCCCAAGCCAAGCGGTTCAACCTTTAAAAACATGAGATGAGCCCGGGGAATCCATCCACCATGGAAAACTGGACAAAGTGGATAGGAAACCTAAAAGCTAAATTGGTCAACAATCCTAATGTCAGCGGCCCGGGAAATATAATGATTACCTCAAGGTTTAGACATAATACAAATTTGTCTATGTTGTCGCGCAAACTAAAAAAAGCTCACATAATTAGAGGAACAAAAGAAACAAGGGAGAAATGCACAGACCTATCAAAGAAGAAGAGACGCTTAATATGGTCACTCAAACAGGAAAAACTAGAGCATGACTGGGTAACAATACACAAGCTTTCAAAACCCAACAAACAACGACAACTTCGGCAATACATTGCAAACTTGGAGAACGGCAAAGTGGAAAGGGGCAAGACAGTACACGCCGATGTTTGGATAAGGTACGCTGCCTCAATCTACACTGAGAAAGCATCTATCGCAGCCCATGAAAAACAAGAGGTCCTACTTGCAACTGGAGAAGAAACTGTTACGGAAGCCCGTGCGGAATCACTTGGAAAAGAACAAGATGGCGCCTCAGTTAAACAAGTGATAAGCAGGATAAGAAGAGATGGGGCTCCTGGGCCTAATGGCCTCCCCGGGGCAATTTTCAGAGAACATCCAGTTTACAGGAGTAGAATTCTCTCCACACTGTTTACCAAATGTAGACTAAAAGCACAAGTACCAGACTCGTGGCGAGGGTCCTTCCTGCATCCTATCTTCAAGAAGGGGGACAACACAGACCCAAAAAATTATCGACTCATTGCTCTCCTGGACATTGAAGAGAAAGCCTATGCCAGTACTCTACTGAAGGAACTAAACAAATGGATTAAAGAGAATGAAATCCTCCCCCACTACCAGACTGGCTTTCGCAAGGGATGCTCCACAATTGATAACATCGTGGCTATGTCATACTTGAGCCAGCAAGCAAACTGTAAAACAACAAACCAATTTTGACATGCTTTGTAGACTATTCAGCCGCTTTTGACGGGGTACCCCGAAATAAGCTCTGGAAAAAACTGAGCAATTGGCACATCCCAGCAGGACTCCTTAACGCTATCATTTCATTATACAGCAATACCTGGATCCAAGTAAAACTAGCAGACAATACTATAACAAAGAAGTATTTTCAAAAGAAGGGAGGAAGGAGATCACTTGATCACCGGGCACCGTTTACCACTCAAGGGAGTGGAAGGTCCAGTCACAGTGTGTGCCCGTATCAACGGTTACAACAAGGGGTTCCTGGACTGTTCCTAAACGTGACTGAGGGAAAGACTAGCTGGCGTGACCAAAGGTGTAAATGTGACACCCAAGGGCATCCATTGTGTTGGATGGATTTGCCTCACACACCCCGAAGGATGTCATGCTTCATCATCGGCGGTTGCTCCTCGTCGGGGAGGCGGTGCAATCCCCGACGGGCTCACCTCAAAGAGGGGCTCTTTGGCGGAGATCTTTTTCCAACTGCCTTATGGTGAGGTGTGGGTGTGTGGGCAGGGTGGTAAGTGATAGTGAGAAAGGGATATTAAAATGTAGCTAAGGGTACCGGAATGAACTTTATTCTGGGGGTCCCTAGCTGCAGTTAAAAACAAGGGGCTAGCTCACTAGGAGTCAACGAGTAAGTTCAGGTGAACCTAGATAGGGCTAGTGGTGCAAACGGTCGACATGTTTCTCGCAGTGGGCAATAGTTACCCGCGATTCATCAGGACCTATAAAAGGTGATTAACCACATGCTGGTGTCATGTGTGGGTTTGTGTGTGTATTACCTCTGTGAGAGTTGTCCTATGCCTATTTATCAAGAACTAACTGCCACATGAGGGGTCGACGGGATGAGGCATCAAGGATGAGTCATAAAGTCAAGACTCTGATCTCTTGCGCCCTGGCTGCTTGACCTACCCTTCTCCGCCGAGCTCGAGTATAACAAAGAAGTGTCAGACAAATCGTGGATTAAAACAGGGCTGTGTACTCGCCCCCACGCTGTTTAATCTTTATACTGCAGATCTGGGGAAGAAGCTTCTGAACGCCAGCCTTGCAACGCCAAAAATCGGGAGAAACAAACTGCAAATTTTACAATATGCGGACGATTTAGTGGTAATGGACCACACAAAAATTGGGCTGCAAAGAGGGCTAGAAGCCTTAAATAAGTACAATGAAATCAACGAGCTCATAATCAACGCGCAAAAAACAAAAGTTGTTGTTTTTGGCCACTTCCCCAAAAAAGCCTCACTGAAATGGCACGTGGGGAAGGAAATCATCACAACCACGCGCTCATATAACTATCTTGGGTGCTGGCTAAGTGAAACTGGCCAAGCTACATCACATATGCACAAAATGAAGGCCAGAGGACAAGCAACAATTTTTTCGATATACAAATTAAATGAGCTCATGCAGAGCCCAACGTCAGCTCTCATTAGAAAGGTACTACAAGCCAAGATCAGGGCAACCGCAGGATATGCACAACAGGCGTTCCCAGGCAAAATGGAGACAATGTTGGATAAAGTACAATGCCAGGCCTACAAACGTATTTTTAAACTTCCTAAATACACTCGTCACAGTCTAATTTGTTTGGAGTTTGGCCTAAAGCAACAAAGTAAGGAACGCTTGGGCACACATGCTTAATATTTTTACCAAGTTTTAACTGCCCCAGCTGGAAGTTTAAAAAGTATGCTAAAGCCAATTTACGGAGATACCGCTAACCCGTGGCATAGCTACAAGGAAAAAGCAGTTGAAACGTTGGGGCTTGCAATTGAAAACTGGAAAGATGCACCAACAAACTACCTGGCGATTAAAAATGCAATAAACAAACTATGTCTTTATTCGTCAAATACAAATGATCTAGAAGAATTCATAACAGAAAGAGGCCCACCCGGGTTGGCAACATCATATACAGGGCATAAAACACAGCCCTACCTCAGCCAAGCACTTGGAAGGAAAGCACTCAAAAACATTATATGGGCCAGACTAGTGCCCCTCCAAATTAAAGAGCTAAACCCTGGGTGGAGGTCCCTGGAATACAAAATAAGATGCAGACTCTGCAACTACAAAAACGAATCTCTGTTACACATGATTTGCTGCTGCCCCGAGATGCTCTTGCCCCGACTGATCTTTTTAAAACAAATCTGGCTACGACACGGGGTTCCAACAGTAAAAGAAGCCGTTTCGGTACTTTTCTCCTGCACTCTTCCATCAGACCTGGCCAAATTTGGGAAATACATGGCCAAGCTTCGAAACAGGCTTTCGGAAAATGGAGGGTCAGGCATGATGAAAGTCACCTCAAACCAATAAGCCAACTTGCTCCACAAACCAGACGGATAAGTCATCATTTTAATAACTATAATATCTTAACTTAAGCAAGCAAGTCACTAATGTGGACACACTGGTATTTGCTTGCTGTTTGTATTCACAGATACAAATATTAATATATATATTGATTTTTATATACTGATTTTGAAAGTTTTGTATACAAATGCATTTTTTTCGGGATTTACTTTCTTTTTAAGATGTATTGTAAATGGTTTTAAGTAACTGTGCAATATAAATAAAAATATTACTTACATATACACAAAACCAACTTTACTGGAAATAATAAAAATTTTAAATAAGGAACAAGGAAACACTTACCTTAGTAATAATAAATGCTACGCAATGGTGTGCGCAGATTTATTATAACTATTTTAGAAATGCCACTTTTAGAAGTTGGCATTTCTGTGCGCTGTGTCAGCCTGCCTGATATGAATTGCATGTCTGGCTTCTGAGTGACAGGGGCAGGTGAGGTGTGTGTGGCTCCAGGAGGGCCAGAGTGAGTCAGCACTATACTGAATAGGACATCTGCATTTGGAGTAATGGGAAGAGTAGTCCCCTGACCCTGAATAGGATTGTGCCTGCCCTAGTGAATGCTGGCTCTGCACCCTGTGGTGTGTCTTATGACGAGCCTCCACCTGACAAAGGGGAAGAGGAGCCTTGTAAACAAAGTGCTCCAATCCCCCCATGAACCAGTTTAGGCTGGTTCCACCAAGCCCTGTGTCAGGGCAGACAAACAAAGGGAATTTGTAATATGAGTAATGGGAAGAGTAGTCCCCTGACCCTGAATAGGATTGTGCCTGCCCTAGTGAATGCTGGCTCTGCACCCTGTGGTGTGTCTTATGACGAGCCCCCACCTGACAAAGGGGAAGAGGAGCCTTGTAAACAAAGTGCTCCAATCCCCCCATGAACCAGTTTAGGCTGGTTCCACCAAGCCCTGTGTCAGGGCAGACAAACAAAGGGAATTTGTAATATAAATATAGGGGCTGTGACTCCAGGAGAAATGTGCTTGTACTTACTTGGACTAGGGGGGACACTCTGCCAGGAGAAACCGTCAAGGGACCCAGCTGCTGGCTCCTGGGGGTCCCTACGTGCTGGTCTGCCTCTGCCCAGCTCTGCCCCTCTACACCTCTGGGGACACCACTGGACTGGGAAGAGGCTACGCTGGAGCCAGGGCGGCTGCACTTCAGGATCGCCATCCTGACCGTGTCTGACTGTCCCAAGGGATTGCTACTCTGGTCGGGTGAAGCTGCCCTGTGGTCTGCTGACCTTTTCCCAACCCTAATATTTCAAAAAGGGGGTGGTGATGGACAGAGTATCTGAGTTAATCAGAACACTCCTACCCAGTCAACAGATCAGGGCTTGATCCATCACCGTTTTTTAGCTCACTGCACCATCCCAGTTCAGAACCTGGCTATATGCAAATTAGTCTGTCCCTGGCCCAGTGCATCATGGGAACAGGGCAGACCAAACTACCAAGCCAATTCTTCACTGGAAAGGAAACAAGCTTCCGGGGACCGGTTTCTGGCATTACAGCCGTCTTCGGCCCGGCTTGCTTGAATCCTGATGGTGCAGTGAGCAAGGGACTCATGTCTGGGTAGGAGTATTCTGCTTAATTCAGATACTCTGTCCATCACCACCCCCCTTTTTGAATCTTTTCCCAACCCTGCCCGCATTCCAACACCTTGTGGGAGATTATTATCTGATTGCCTGTGCTCCAAGGAGGTGAGGAGTGTCTGTCCCCTGCAGCACTGGGCTGCCAAAATGTTGCGAGGGAATCCCGGCATGTGGGATTCCCCCTTGCACTCCTTATTGCAGCGGGAGCCCACCCGCATGTCTGCATATTTAAAGAGCGGGTGTCCACCCCACGTATTTGTGCTCTCTAAACTGAAGTCTACCCCGCTTTATGCCGATTTTACAACGCGGGTGCCGCACTGGAGCTTTACTTTAAAGCGGTGCCCACCCAGCATGGCACCGCACAGGAGAAAGTGAGCCGCCTCCACTGCGAGCAGCAAAACAGGAAGCCAGGCAGCCTGCCTGGTTGTGGGGGGGCAGAGGAGAAGCTGGGCCGGAAGAGAAGTGCCGGCCGGAAGACATGCAGACTAGTGCCTGTGAAGCGCCAAAACAGAAGACCCAGGCAGAAACCCAACCCACGCTTTGACGAGTGCAGAAGAAAGATGGAGCCTAGGGGGCCCCCAGTGCAAAGACCTCCCCCCTGAGAGAGAAGTCCCGGCTGAGGGCTGATGCAGCCAGAAGAAAAGCCCTGGTCAGCAGGGCTTAGGAAGACATCCTGTTGGGACTGAGCCTCGTTCTATTAAGTTTGCCTGGCCTGCGGCCGCGGTGGTGAGATACCCACATTTTGGCAGCTGCGCTGCAGGGTCACGTGCAGTTGCACCCACCTTGGACATCAGGGGCATTATTTACGGTGGTCGGGTGGAGAGGTAGCCCTGCCCCTTTGCTCATGAGAGAGTGTCCCTGAACCAGGCCAGATCCCGACGGGGCCCTTGAGTCTAAGAGGAGGGAGGAACCTCCACGAGGGGGCACAGAAGCACTGTGTCCCCCTGAAGATGGATGGGGTGCAACCAGATAACAGGAGCTGGTCATTTGAAAGGGTGACATAAGGGGCATGTGATGATGCTAAGTGTATACAAAGGATCGGATTTGGCATACTGTATGGTTATGTTCATACCTACACAGGGGGTGATCTAATATGGAGATGATGCCCTATGCAGCTGATGATTATATACCTAACAATGCTCTGCATAAGGTATTTTATGCCTAAGGTGATATATGCTGATGATTGCCTAATGTGATTTATGCGTAATGTGGTTTGCTAATCAAATGCCCAATGTAAATGTCATGATATAATGTCTATGCTAATGACGTTCGGGCCTAATGTGTTTTATGCCTAATGTGATAATGCTAAGGTCATTATTTCCTCAGTAATTACTGGTGGTGTTCTACATTTACTACTTGAGCTAAGTGATGGTTCTGACAGTGACCCAATTGGCCCTGTCATGTGCAAAGATACCCCTGTAAATATTGCCTAGTGCCAGTTGGCACAGTGTACATGTGTAATTATGACTCTAATGTGTTTATGACAATACAAAGGCTATTTTTGATAAAACCTTGTGTGGAGTTTCCTTCGTAGTGTGCCTATTGTGTTGCTGCTGTGAGTGTGTGCAAACGCTTTACACATTGCCTCTGGAATACTTGTTTCAAGCTACCAAGGGGGTGAGCAGGGGTTATCTTCAGCGTGTAACTCCCTTGCCGTGACTAGAGTGGTGGTTTCTGCAAGCCCTAGCCAACCAGAAATCCCATTTCTAACAGGCCTACATATGGGTGACCTGTTAATATTCAAAAGGAAGGCTTAGGCCTGTCAAAAGGGGTATTTTAACAAGTCAGATTTACAGTTTAAATGTGCCACAGGCAGGTTACCTGTTTGCAGCAACCAGGCTGCAGACGACTGTCGTCTCACATGTGCAGTCCGTACCCATGCTCACACGTGGGTGCTCATGTGTTCATATATAAATAGTCCAGTGAGCTCTAACTTAGCTGTGTCACAGCAGCAATATCTTAAAAGGCGAACAGTGGTGTAAACAAGCGCAATCCAATTTACCATATTACTGGAAGTGAGAATGAGGTAGTGTGACTCACCCACAATTAAGGTCCAACACCAGGTGATCAAAAAGCAAAACATCTGGGCATACTAAATGGGTGGAACCCATTTCCAACAGGTGTGAGGTGCACTTGTTAGCCACAGGGCAAGCAGTCTTAGATTGCAGGAAGTGGGTTGTCATAGCCCCCAGGCTATCCTTTGAAACTCAGGAAGGGCTCAGTACAAATCTTCAGGATATCCTGCTCAGGAGAGGAACATACTGCAATACACCTAGGGCTCTCTTGTTCCTATATCTCAAAGGAATACACAACACACCACAGAAAAGCCATTCACAGTCATGTGACCCTGGCAGATGCAAATTCAATCACATATGGCCTTGTTATATGTTATCCTGAGGGATTCTCTGGTGTTAAGATTGGTGACACAAGTATATAATTTGGTGATTTAAATAATTCGAAAGGTGGGATCTTTATTCCCTCTAAATGAACAGGATGTTTGGGAGCTGTTGCCATTTGCGCCATTTGGAGGGAAAGAGGACGCTGCCAGTAAAGGGACTGCAAGTCCCAGGGGGCTTTGTTTTCCGCCTGTTCCTGTGCTCGCTCTTTCCCTGAGGACGCTACTTATGCTACCTACGGCTATTTAAGGCCTTGCCGCTCCTGCTGCGCCATTGTGAGAGGAAGAGGACGCTACCAGCTAAAGGGCTGCAAGGGCACTTTTTAACACAACGCCACATTGACGGAACGAGTGCCTGGGCGGGCCCGTTTTAGCACGTTAGACCCTAGAGAGCAGCAGAGAGCTACAGAGAGAGCTACGGTGGCCGCACAGAGCACAGAGAGCAGTGCAAACGGAGCGGCAGCGGCGGTGGGGGTTCTAAAAGCGGGAAAAACGGGGAAAAAAACGCAGAGAGAATGCAGAGAAAACACCGCATCGCAGTACTGCAGTACTGTGTCCGGAGTGACGGTAGCGAGAGAACTGCCTGTGTGGGGGGCCTTCCTGGGGTCCTGTAGCCTGTAGAGCCTCACGGAGCAGTCTGGAGCAGTCTGTGGTTTCCAGAAAGCGTCATGATATATAAGGGACCCGCCAGAGCCTGAACTAAGCTGCGAGGAGCGTGTCTGTGGCGTGCGGTACCTGGGCTGCAGCAAGAGCGGCTGGAGTCTCAATGGTTTAGCTGGCCACGGGGGGCTGACAGAGCAGCGAGGCGAGCCGAACTGTGAGCTGAATGCCTACTGGGTAAACGCCGACAATGCCACTCTGCACCCGGAGGGACTGTCCACAGTGAGTGTAGCGCTAACCTGGGGGCTTGGGGTGGCGGCGGCAGAGAAACTACAGTGCGGCAGATCAATTTCACAGCTTTTTACCGTATTCATAGCGGTTTGGAGCTTGTGGAAGCTTGTGGAAGCGGCTGAACCTTGGCAGCAGCAGGAGCGGCTGGTGCTATAAAAGGCTGCATAAGGTTTGCTGGGCACGGAAGCCGCAGCCTGAGTGATCTGAACGGTAGGGCCCAGGGGGGCCTTAGTGCTGCAGTGGGGGGCCACACTGATTTTCAGGGGCTGGTGAAGGCCGGTGAATAAAAGCACATTATTCACATTTAGATTACCAAGTGCTTCCCTGAGCTGGCCCTGCGAACCCTTGTTAGAACTTCATCCTTCCTATTTCCCCATCCTCATCCTACTCCATCCTTTATTCCTCAACAAACGGAAATACTCTAAGAGTAAGTGTCTTCTAAGTCTTTTAAGCAATGGTAATGCCATCTAGGTGTTTGTGCTCAAATACAAAAGCAAAATCAGTAATAGACTCTGAAAGTTGTAACTTAAGCGATAAGAGTTCTCTTAAGCCCCAGAAAACCATTCGTCGCCGGAGAAACGAGGATCATCTTTCACTCCTGAAAACATACCCATCGGTGATGTCTATGTTTTCAAAAGGGGTAAGAAGCTCTAAGCGAGGAAAGGGGTTAAAAGAGGAAGAGATAAAGGAGGTCTTAGGTGAAGAAGCGATGGACACCCATGTAATAGCGGGGAATAGGGTGGAGAGCCAATTCACAAAACCGGAAGCGCTTTACCCCACTGTAATCATACATCGGAATTATGGGGGTGAAATTGAAGTGTTACAACCTCCATGTGAAATGGATGTACGGAAAGTAGAAAAGGAGGGTAGTATTCCGGAAATGGAAATAGATTCATCGATGGGCAAGGTAGAGGGTTACCCCCTGGAGAAGAATGTTGAAAAAAAGGAAGTCACCCTGTTATCCCCACTGGCAGGATTGGTAACCCTCTTGGATATTTCAAGAGGCACACAGAGATCTGTGCCGGGCTCTCTGTCGACTAAATCAAGTGCTCTTATTTTTTAAAGTACAACAGTGGATAGAATACAGCTTTAGATCTGGGCAGGCGAAAATGGAGGACTACACCTTACCAGACATTGCTAATCAAATGGAAAAGAATGCAGAACTAATGACGCAGCTGAAAAAGTCTGGCACTTTGGAGATGGATCCTGAATTGCATCCGGATTCAGAAGTGTACCGGGCCCCAATAGGAGCTCAAACACATATGCCTACCATGTACAGTAGTACACCTACCAAGTTATCCCAAACTTCTGATTTATTAGATCTTTCTGTTGAAAAGATATCTGGAGTTTCAGTGGATGAGGATAAAAGGGCAGGGAATTTTCTGAATGTAAGTGAGAATGCGTGGACGGGGGGATCATGGAGATCTTTTTTGCATTAGAAAGAACCCTCTCCTAAATGTTATCTTTCTTGGAGAAAAGTACATTAAACATTGATCACATCCTGGAAGTGCTCTCGCCCATATTGGTTGGGGTTCAAGAACTTAAACAGTTCAAGCAAGCCCTAACGATCCCTGAAAAGGCTCCTCTAGGACCCAGTCAAGCATGTCAAATACACAATGGGATGCAAAATATTGATACAAATTCAGTGGTGGGCGAAATAAATGAAATGTTTGTGGGTCCCGAAAGTGCTTCTCCCGAAAGAAATCCAATTATTAGCTCGTTCCGAGCCAATCTTCACGACAATAGGGGAAAACTTAAAATTAAAGGTTTCCTCAGCTCTAAGTCCATTACGTGTGTACCCAATTTTTAAAAAAATGAATTAAAAAGAATCAAGACTTCAGGCACCTGATGAATTAGTTAACATCCCAGTTAGTGCACCTTTGGGAGAGGTCTCCATAGCGAGTAAAGGAAACGCCAAAAATGGCCGCAGGGGGGAGAAAAAGACGAAGAACCGCCGTTTCCCGAAACGTAAACAGAAAAAACTGCGGTTCCATCCTGAAAGTGAATTAGCAAATAGCTATACATCCCCCTCTATCAAAAAGAATACAAGGACTGTGGGTCAAATTATAAGAAATGTGAGTCAAAATCATGGGCAGGAAAATGATTTTCAGCCGAATAGTTCAATTTTAGTGTTGAACGCCCCCACGAACCAAGAGGGTAAGGAAGAATTATGATACAAGCAGTGACCTTAGTTTAAGAAGTAAAATGGATAATTTAGATGACCCTGTAATAGATCCAATTGTAGCCCCAGGAGGTGCCGTACGACACTTCTGTGGGTAGGATCTGTCCCCAATGAGGCCTGAATCCAGCCAGGGGATAGGTGGGGGGCGGGGAATGTCTACGGCTGCTAATAGTAAAGGGGGTAAGTTAGAAAGAGATTTACCCTTGGGACAACCAGGTATCAACAAATTTAGGAACACTGGTATAGGTGCCGGGCAAGTGAGTAGGGTTTTAACTTTTAGCTCCCTGTTCGATGCCGAACCAATGTTATTGAAAGAAGTGCCCTCCTTAAGACACTATCTGAAATAGAGGATCTGGGGTTAATTACCAGTAAAGATATCACTTAGATTGGAGGAGCGCACCCCCTAGAACTAAAGCTACTTTCTCATCAGGGGTAGTGTCAGCACTGGTTTTAGCAAATGTTGATGGTTTTAGGAGAAGAGGAATAGACGTGAACCCTAGTGTAGTCCCTCGTAGCGTTCTGACCAAAAGCCTTGGAACAATTTATCAGGCGCAAGGGAATGGCTGCACTGAGTACGAGGGTGTAAACACCCACATAAAGTATGGGGATATGGAAATAACAGTAGGAAGAAAAACGGGTGTTAGAGAAATTAATATTTTAACACCCGAGGTTCGGTGGGCTCCTAGTGCAAACGGGGAAGATGATGTGACAAAGTGGAGCTGGGTTGCAGGTACTTTGAATGGGGTAAAATCATCCACCATAAAGCCCACAGAGCGGGGGTAGCCAATTGGGGAACATTATATCATGGAATGTGGCAGAGTTAGGAAAATCAAGTTATAAGCTTAAAGCTTTAGTAGAATTAGACCCCAAGATAATCTGTCTCCAGGAGACGTGGGCGGGGGAAGAGTTCCAGTTTGAGAACTTTTATGTGTACGGTTGCACAGCAAAAAATCGGTAAAAGGGCATGCAAGTGGAGGTCTAGCCATCCTACTCAGTTGCGACATAGCATGGGACCCTGTGATATATAAACCTCCTTCAAATTGCTGTATTTGTGCAAAGCTGAAAATAGGAAAAGATAACTTGGGGCAAGCATTGTTTCTGTTGCTGGTAAATGTGTATATTCCCCCGGGGAGGGCGTCTAATCCATTGGTCGACTCCATCTGCAATTTTGTGCAAAGCTTAGGTAATACTGAAGAATGTACACGTATAATAATGGTAGGGGACTTTAATGCTAAGCTAAGTTATACTGCTGTCGTGTCCTTCTCTAATTCGGATCTGGAGGAGGTTTGGGCTATCCCAGAGTCTGTATTCCCGGCCCAATTAAAATCTGATAAACGCGGCCTATCCCTTCTGCAAAATTTTAGGAATATTGAACTTGTACTTTTAAATGGTAGATTCCCGGAGGACTCTCCCGCAGCTTATACTTTTAATGGAATATATGGCCACTCATTAATTGATTATATGGCAGTTTCCTTTCAATTGTTTAGTATGTGCACACAGTTCAAGGTACTCCCTACAAAGTTGAGTGACCATAATATTCTAGAGGTAAATATGGTTATAAAGATTGTGAGTATAGCCCAAGTCCGGAGATCCCGGTTCTGAGGTATGAGAGGGTTTTGGCAGCAAATAGAAGATTGGGAATAAATAAGCAAGGTGTGAGAGTCCCCCCAATAGTAATAACACCATGGGAAGTTTGAGGCGAATGTGATCCGCCATCAAAGCAACCCCTTTGGGGAACATATATCCTTGTGGCGTCGATACATCGACGACGTCCTCTGTATCTGGACAGGTACAGAGGACCATCTCTTGAGTTTCCTTACATGGCTCAATCAGGCAGATGACTGTCTTAAATTTACATGGTCGATTAGTAAAACATCAGCGGTATATCTTGATGTTGACATTGCAGCAATGGACCATAGATTGTTTACCACAGTTCACCATAAAACGACTGATAAGAACTCGCTGCTGCATTACCAATCTTTTCACCCCCGCGCCCTAAGGGATAATCTCCCTGTGGGGCAGTTTTTGCGCTACCGCTGCAATTGTTCCACCACAGAAGCGTTTGTGGAACAATCAAAGGAATTGGTTGGCAAACTTCAAGCGAGGGCATATCCCAGTAAAGTTGTGAAACAAGCTCGTAAACGAGCTCTAAACAACCCCCGGGAGGCACTGCTCGAGAGGAACACCAAAGTCAAGCAGGAGTGTATACCTGTGGTCACTACATTTGATCCCATGTCGACTAAGTTGAGACAGATCGTGAGGAAGCATTGGACCATCCTGGATACAGGTGTGGGCAGGATGCCTCCTCCACGGTTTGCCTTCAAAAGAACAACCAATCTGAAGAACAAACTTGTCCACACCAGGACCCTTAGTGCCCCGCATGTTGACTCGCTGCCAACCGGACACCATTCGTGTACTAATTGCTCAGTATGCAATTTGACAAAAACAACGAAGACCGTGGTTTTGAGTACTGGAAGGGTGTGGCATCTTACGAGGTTTAGCAATTGCAACACGGCCAATGTAATTTACAGATTAACCTGTAGTTGTGGACTACATTACATTGGGTTGACATCCAGAAAGGTGAAGGTACGCATCCAGGAACATTTAAGTACCCTGAAGGCGAAGAAATTAACCACACGCCTGGTACAACATTTTAGCGAGGCAGGACATGATCCTAAAGATTTCAACTGGGTGGTACTAGAAAGAGTGCTCTGTGAGAGCCACAATGCAGAGAGCATTCTGGCTCGCAAGGAGGCCCGGTGGATCTATCAGGAACAAGTTGACCAGGTGGGACTAAATGACTCCATTGAATGGAACAAGATAAGTCGGTGTTGACCCCTGTAGCACATACTAGGTCCCCATTAATACATGATATAAATATACTATTAGGCGCTGCCCGCCCCATGACCTGTTCTGTTTAATGGGTTAGAGGTCGTATTATGTTTATCCCTTTCTACCTGTGCTAAGTTCTATAACCTATCGAATTATTGGTCTGTATAGACTTTGATTCTTGGGCATTAACTACCAAATAACTTTATTATAACATTGCATAATCTCTGTGCCCTGGGGATATTAGTTTTTCCTTATGATACAGAGTGGCACGAACCACAGGTCTTTTCAAGACAAACATTTTTTTGCCCACCACTAAATTTAATGTCAGAATCTTCAATTTTTTAAAAAAAGAGGAAGATATGTGGCTCGCCTAAGATTGTGACAACTCGCTTTTCCCGTTTTTTTGGCGATAATAAAAATCTTGAATGTAAAACGATGTGGGTTTTGATAATGCGGTCGACAAGTGGTAGAAGGTCCACTCTAAGATGGCCGCCACAGATACCACCCGCGCACTATGTATCTAGCACATCACGTGTCTAGGGATCACACGTGATACGGGACTACGGGGTTGGAGCAGTGTCTTTATTAACTGACACAGTCCCAGACGCGGTGAGCAGCGGCTGAGTGATGGAGCTGGGTGTTACCGGCAGGGGTAAGACGGACTAAACCTCGGGACTCCTACGTTCCTGAGGGTGCCGGGATAGATACTCGTTGATCAGAGATAGGTTTCCCTCAGTCTGGGCGGGAATTGTGCCGTGTGTCTAGAATGCATACCGGGGTATGGTGGCCAATTTGTCAACTCGGTACGATCCTGCATGCATTTAACCAATTATTGTGGGCGGGAACTGTGCTGTGTGTCTAGAATGTATACCGGGGGCTGGTGGCCAATGTGTTAACTCGGCACTATCCTGCGTGCATTTAACCAACTAGTGCATCAAGGTTTTTTCGCGTTGCGTTGGCGCTTTGAGATGAGAGATATATAAAGATGGTAATATGCAGCATACCTAAGCATGTTTGTAAAGCTACCCACATGTTAGTAGAGACTGGAAGGGGCCGTTGAGCAGCCTATGGCATTATATCGTAATGAGGGCTGCAGCTGGGATTCCCTGACCTACATGTGTGTGTATATGTTTTTACAGAAAACCGAGATTTTGGCGGTTTTCCACTAGGATACGTGATCGTGACGACACAGATATCCGCCTGAGAGAGGGAGCAGGTATGCAGTAGATATGCAACCCTCAGGTGATTATGCTGGAAACGATCTAAGTGCCTCACCCACTGACTCTTTTTAACTTGTGTTGTGTTTCTGACCGGGCCGTAGGGCTTTTCAAGGTCAGGACTTGTGGACTCACAATTGCCTTATTTTATTTATTTATTTTTTTGTAAATTTTAAACCATCCCAGGTCATAACCAGATATGAGTGGAATTTAAAGGCGGCAAACCCCTAACTGCCCTGATGAAGTTGCTCAAAATACAGCAACGAAACATGTTGGCGATCTAGACTCACACGAAACTTGGTTCAAAGTGAGCCTTTTTAGTTTGTAGCGCTCACAGCCCAGAATAAAAGTAGAAGTGGCCAGTGAGTTCTGCAATTTTAATGTGTGAGATTCACTTTTTCTTTTTCTCACAGGGGTTTATGGTGAATGTGTACACTGAATATTTTGTGTGCCTGGTGTGAAGTAAAAGGATTATTATATGGTGTTTGTCCTTTTCTTCTATGTTTCTGTCTTTTCTTTTCCACTGTCATGAGAGTGAGCAACCGATGATGAGAAGTGGGTACACTGGTAATTGTTAGCCAGATAACCCCATATGGCGGTTCTACCATGAGGTGCTCACTCTCTTTCTTCACAATTTTTTGTGGTACGTGTGATGGTTGTTTGGCAATTTTAATGTTACCTTATGTGTACTTGGACAAACAGTGACACTTGTGCAGGAACAAAAAGAACTTTGATACAACGGGGTAGTGACAAGAGTTTGCACACACCTATATAGATCCTGCATTCTAATTGAAATATAAGAGTGTCAAGAGGGACAGGCCCTATTGTGTTTGGTAGAGAAAAATTAGAACCTATTTTAATCTCAGAAACCGAATGGTTAATTTATATTTCCCAACTTTATGCTCCAAATCAACTAGCTGATCAGTTTGAAGAGGTCTCTAATGCTTTTTTAACGGGGGGTGATGTAGGAGCCCCGACATGTTTGGAGATTGAAGGATACATTAAATTGGAAAGATACTCTAGTGCAATGGGGCCAGATGATGTTCCTGTAGCTATATTAAAACAGGACTGCGAGGATTGGGCTACATTTTTACATCCGGTGTTTGTCCACTGTTATAATATTGGGGACATCCCACAACCTTGGAAGGGAAGTATATTAGTTCCGTTATATAAGAAGGGCCCCAAAAATTCCCCGGCCAGTTTTCGACAAATTTCCCTTTTAGATGCAACGGGGAAACTGTTCGCGAAGAGTATCCTTGGCCACTTGCAAGAGTGGGCATTTGGAAATAATTACATACCTTTGGAACAAACAGGATTCCGTAAGAATAGTGGCACACTTGATAACATCTCTGTTCTGCAAACCTTAATCGAAAAATATCCCGTGAGTCATGGGGTCAAGTTGTACTCTGCCTTTATAGATTTCTCCACAGCATTCGATAGGGTAGATCGGGGGACGCTGTGGAGGAAATTGGTTACAATGGGGATTCCAGCCCCGGGACCCACGCTGACCCCGCAAGGCTCATTACGGCCCTACCTGGGCTGTTCCCTCTGCTCCGGTTCTGCCATCGGTCTCCCCCCGCCGCCACAGCCTGTCCATTCTTGCGTGGCTGCAGTGCGGGGGAGACTACATCTCCCAGGAGGGCATAGCGGCAGACCCGCTACACCGGACATCCACGCCTGGAGGCGCTTGATAAGCAAGACTCTCTCCGGCAGAGCGGGTGAACTGCTCCAGCCCCGGGACCCACGCTGACCCCGCAAGGCTCATTACGGCCCTACCTGGGCTGTTCCCTCTGCTCCGGTTCTGCCATCGGTCTCCCCCCGCCGCCACAGCCTGTCCATTCTTGCATGGCTGCAGTGCGGGGGAGACTACATCTCCCAGGAGGGCATAGCGGCAGACCCGCTACACCGGACATCCGCGCCTGGAGGCGCTTGATAAGCAAGACTCTCTCCCGCATCGCGGGACGTGCGCGGGACTGCGCCGGGCTAAGCCCGGGCAAAGGGCGGGCCCTCTGTGGCCCTCAGAGGCACGAGGAGGCCGGGACGGGCCACCTCCCCTGGCCGTGCATTCAAAATAGGTAAGACATCTTCTGCAAAGTCTTTCAAGTCCCTGCAGGTGCCTGCAGCTATTCACAACATGTCTTGTAAAGGGGCCCCGAAAATTCCTACCGGGTCTAGGGACCTGGCCAAGGGGACGATGGTTCAATACCTAATCAAGACTACACCGTCTACTGTCCAACAACCCGTAAGAATTGCACGAGACTGACTGTTCACCGATTGTTCCGATAGTGACATCATTCCCCCTCAGTGTGCCGTCTCATCACCAAACTTATCATTCCTGGAGGAACTTAATAGTCTATGCCAATCCAAATATGCGGCCGTTAAGTCGACATCAGAGCACACTAATGCCTCCTTTTGTCCTACACTCATCACAAGCCCCCCTCCCAGTTCAGTATCCCCACCCTATGGAAACCGCTTGGGTACTTCTCTCTGCTCACCTAAAACAGGTAACACGAACTCTACAATGTCTTTCCAGGACCACTCTGGCGACAGAAAACGATTAGCGGACAAACTCACAGGCACCCATGCTAAGGAGAATAAATTGCTTGAACCCCCAATCACATCAACACTCTTGGCCCAGATACAAACTATGATTAGTGCCGCAATACACCCGCTAATAGAAAGTTTGAACGTCCTTGGCGATAGGATCACGGCAATAGAGGAAAAGATCAGGATAAACTTGCTCCCCCTAAAAAACTTGGCTGACTCAAATCTATTACAGCCTTCACGTGATACTGTAAAGCCTTCAATAACTCCACAAAGTAGTGTCCTCCAACTCCAACGGGCAACCCCAGCTATGCCAACTCATCCCAGCGAGAAAGTTCCCATCAAAATAAAAACAATACCCAGCTGTTCTGTTAATACGGGGCTGAACAACGTAACAACACCACTCAAAGGGCCACTCACCAAGATAAGGAACATGCAAAAGAAATCAAATCACATCCACCTACCACCGGAGGCTGCCCCGTTCGTGGGTGTCCTGTCTGGGGTGCCGGAACTTTCAAAGGGAAAAACTGAAAGTGAACAGGAGCTGAGAAATAAGGCACTATTTTGGCTAACAAAGAATAGACCCCTACCCCCTTACAATGATGGTAGAATACAATGTGTTAGAAGGGTGGGATGGTTAGGGCCGCTTCGAAAAGAGCGACCCGGTGATCTGGTGCTGATAAAGTTCATTAATTGCGATGTTGTCCCTTACCTCCAATCTTGGAAACCACAAATAGGAGATGGACCAATACACACCTGGGGTCTATCTGATTTTTATCCTAGAGAATCACTACACCCCTATTCAAGATCATCGTAGAGACTAACTTATGGTCAGGACAATACAGCTCCAGGGCGAGCGGCTTTTAATACACAGTCCGTGATATGATTTGAAATGATTTGAAATGTAATTGTGTTTATATTTTGCAAGGTGCTTTTATGATTTTATATTTAAATCGAATAAAGCTAAAGTAACTAACTATGGGGATTCCAGGGAACCTCCTAAGATTAATAATTGCTCTCCATTCTTCGACCTGGACAAACGTTTTATTGGGGGGACACAAGACCTCGCAAAGAAAATAAGCACACATAACGGGCTGAAGCAGGGGTGCCTCCTGGCCCCTTTACTCTTTTCTATTTACATCAATGATCTACCGAGTAATGTAGGAAAAAGTAAAGGGGACCCTCCTCAAGTAGGTAACCTAAAACTGAGTTGTATTTTATATGCAGATGATGCAATAATAATGGACTTAACACCAATAGGTTTGCAAAGACGACTGACAGAGCTAGTTAGGTACACAGAAGAGTATTTTTTTAAAATAAATATTTTAAAGAGTAAAGTTATGATTTTTAGTTATCAAGGTTGTAAGGTTAGAAAAAATTTGAATTGGTTTCTGGGAAAGGAGAAACTGGAAGTGGTAACCTTTTATCCATATTTAGGAAAAATATTTACTAACAGGTGTTCAGCCAATAGACACATGGACCATTGCAAAGGTAAAGCGATTTCACAAGCTTCTGCAATTAATCGCCTGTACATGCAATGTGGGAAAAGACATTTCTCACACATTATTTCAGTTTATAAAATAGAATCCCACCGACATTGAATTATGGTAGCGAAACAATAGATGCGCATGAGTGGGCCAAATTTGAGAAAGTGGAAGGAAAGATCTGGCGCCAAATATGTAATCTGAACCGTGCAGCGCCGATCGCAGCGCTCAGACTCGAATTTGGTCTTCTTTCTACATATGTGTTATCAATGGCTGCCTGTTTAAGGTGGTGTAACGCTCTGATAAACGGTTCCGTCAATTTATTAATGGCAGCGTTGAACAGGGAAATATTTGTAAACATGTTGGGAAAAAGGGCTATTTTTAGAAATTACTTAAAAGCATTAAGCATGTTTGGTCTAGATATGGACGGGGCAGCGGTTTTATGTAAAACAGCCTTAAAGAAGATAATCAAGGAAACAATATATGTGGTTTCTTGTAAAAGAGATTTGAAATTGTGCTCATTGAATAGAAGTACGGATTGTATTGTTGAGAGCACAATTGTTAAAAATCCCCAACCTTATGTCCTATGGAACCTGAAACACGGAGTACGTAGGGTGGTTCTATTATTAAGATTGAATTTATTACCTCTAAGAATTGTAACAGGTTCCTGGAAGGGTATTCCCAAAAATGAAAGATATTGTCAGCTACACAATTGTGGTATACAAGATCTGAATCATGTTTTGTTTGTGTGCCCAGCACTCCATTCAATACGACGTAGATATTTAAGGATTGGTTTTCTAAAGTATAATATTTCCACAACAGAACAGGCCCGTAACTGCCTTCTGTCCCCTCCATCCGAACTGATGTGTTTTAATTTTTTTTGCTTTTTCAAAGAATTTTTAAATATTTATTAAGATCGTAAAATGTTACAGTGATTTGAGTGTCTACAGTACTTGTATGTTAGTCCATTTACCCTGTTGCATGGGGAGGTTCTAAATAATCTCCAAAAAAGTTGCACAGAGCACTTGCACTTTTTTCGAACGTGTTAGTCGTCTTTTTAAGTTCTTACGGGCCCTTATGAGATACTGTGGCTGCTAGTTATTCATCGGTAAAGAGTGTTCCATCGAGGACGCTTAGAGCATTTGCACTTTAATGAGCACTTTATAAAAATTTGTTTTTGCTGCTAGTATTAATTGGGATAATTTTTCTAAAAAAAAGATGCACATAGCTTTTTAAGCTTAGGTTTTTTATGCTTACAACTAAACATGTGTATCTTTTTAAATGTTGTGAGTTGCCTGATATTTATTTTTGGATGACAACTGTATATTAATTCTTCTGTGTACCTCACTTAATCAGGTTTTCCCGATAAACCATACTGTGCTGCAATTGAAAGAAGCCTGTATATGTTGAAAGACCATCTGCATTGAAATGAAGTTGACCACCGTAGAGTATAGCTAAGTGAACAGAAAAACTGTTCTCTTTTAATCTAACGTTTTTAGCATAGAACTAGCCTAAACAATTTGTAAAAATTGGTAATAATTCATATATGGTAACTTTACCTTCTCATGCTCATGCTCTTTAAATGAAATGCGAATTTGTCATTTTATTTGAATTTTTTGTGTGTATGGAATTGTGTTTTAATCATGTATTTTATGTGGAATTCTTCGGAAATCGAAATCATAATAAAATATTGAATTGAATTGTTATATGTTATCAACCTTTCCATCAACAGTACACCATGGTGCATGGGCAGGAAATAAACCTGATTGGCTGTCATATAGAGAAGAGATGAAGTAACCAAATCAGAGACTTTGGTTTCTTTAAGGATAATTCTGATCTCTACAGTGATAGGCCATGAGTGGCCTTCAGAAATTAGCTCCATCTAAGGCTCTCTTGTCCCCATGTCTCAAAGGAATACACAACACACCACAGAAAAGCCATTCACTCTCATGTGACCCTGGCCGAGGCAAATTCAATCACTGTTTTATAAAGCAGCAAAACTCAGCGTGCCTCATGTTATGCATTGTACTATGGCCTTGTTATATGTTATCAGCCTTTCCATCAACAGTACACCATGGCGCATGGGCAGGAAATAAACCTGATAGGCTGTCATTTAGAGAAGAGATGAAGTAACCAAATCCGAGAGTTTGGATTCTTTAAGGATAATTCTGATCTCTACAGTGATAAGCCATGAGTAGCCTTCAGAAGTTAGCTCCATCAACAATAATCCATAATTTATCGAGGAGAGAATTCTAGAGTTGTGTGAGAATTGATTTTCTGCCAATAAAAACAGCAATTTGATTTGAGCTTGCTCTAACATTAGCCTACAGAAATGCAGCACAAGTCCAGTTGTTAAAACATAGAGATTTTCATATTTCATTTCATTTTGCAGCAAGACTTTAGAGGCTAACTGAAAAGGACTGGAGTAGAAGTTCATGATTGCCCAAACTCAGTTGGATCAGAGCACAGGGACAAAGGGATTCAAGGTTCCGACCCAGGCGTCTGAATTACATTACAATGTTAATACAGGGAATTTCCCAGAACTACAGTGGGAATATACCTGGAATGGGAAGAGGTCGAGGAAATGTAGCAAGGACGAACATAAGTGCCCTAAAGAAAGTTACATAGTGCCACGTTTGTAACAGGTTAGTGCATTGGAAGAGGGAGTGTAGATACAATCCATACTAAATCGCGGGTGCGGTATCTAAATCCCCTATGGCCATTTAGAAAGTTCAAAATGCTAGAGCATCGCCCACAACTTCAATTAAATGCTGATACAGGGAGGATTCCAACTCCTGCCTACAAATCACAGGGTTCCTCAAAATCCGATAATGCTGCAAAGAAACCCAGTTCTAATGATGTATGAAATTTCTATAGATCAGGATCAATGATGGTGCCTGCGGGGGTAGGTGGCTAAGTCCCAGAATTGGATCAGAGTGGAACATATGTGGACGGAGAGATTAATGGACAGTACACATCGTTCCTATATAAAGGATACAGTCAAGGAAGAGGTTTGGGATTTTACTGCAAAGGAAATTGGATTTCCCAAGGATGCTAAGTCCCACAAGATTGCCCATCAACCAAATCCCATTTTCTCTCAGGCTCGCCCACAAAAGATGACCCCAGAGGCCATTGAAGGGATCACCCCAGTCTAGAGTTTTTGAAGCTGCCATGCAGCTCAACACTAATCCAATATATAGATGATCTCTTAATCCCCTCAATGACTATAGAAGCTTGCAAGCAGGACAACATCACTTTACTCAATCATTGGCTGAGAATGAACATAAGGTCTCACCTGAAAAGCTGCAATACTGTCAGAGAGAAGTCATGTATCTATGACAACAAATAGTAAAGGGGGTGAGGCAAGAGTCTCATGAATGCATAGCGACAGTTCTTTGAATGAAGTTCCCAAACACACAGAGAGAAGTGAGGATGTTTTTGGGCATGGTTGGATACTGCCAACAATGGATTCCATACTTTTCCTTGGAGGCAAAGCCTTTGAGATGCTGATATCAATGACCCGGTACCAAAGGATGATGAAAGTAGCAAAGCCTTGCAGGAGCTTACACATGTACTTTGTGGTACACCCGCTCTTGGAATGCATGACTATAGGAATTATTTTGTGAATTTGTTTGTCATGAAAGAGAATGGTGTGCACTGTCTGTACAAACACAAGCACATGGAGACACCAAGCATCCCATCACCTATTTTTCAGTTACTCTTAATCTGGTGGTCACAGCGTTGCCTGGTTGTATAAAACCGGTTGCCGTGGTTATCCTTAGCATTCAGCATACTGGTAGGTTCATGATGGTCTATCCCTTAATTGTGATGGTTCCCCATTCCATTGAAATTCTCGTGACTCATGCCAGAACTCAGCATTCCACAAATAGCCGCCTAACCATCAATAAGGCAATTATTTTCGCAGCTGACAATGTTTCCAACTGGAGATGCAGCACATTAAACCCCTCTTCCCTATTAACAACCCCAGAGGGAGATAATGAGAGAGACTTCAACCATGACTGTATCAGTGTAACAGAATTATGCACAAAACATAGTGGCCTGACATAGTGGATGTCCCCTTTCCAGATCTGATCATACCATTTTTGTTGATTGGTCATGTCTGAGAGACCGACATGGTATCTTGAGACCTGCTTATGCGGTACGTACTTTGAGTGGGGTGGGGGAGGCATCTTACTCATGCCAAGTAATGTCTACACACGTTGCTCAGTTGATAGCCCTTACCAGAGCCTGCCGTACCTCAGAAAGATCGCACCTTCCTATTTACTTCAACAGCCAGTATGGGTTTGGAGTTGTGCATGACTTTGGTCAGTTAAGGTTGTAGCAGTGATTTTTGACCTTGTCTGGTACCCCCATCCACAATTGGTTATATATTTCAAATCTGTTAAATGCCCTCCAATTACCAAGGGAGATTGCCATGGTGAAGTGTGCTGCACATAAGAGTGGCAATGATTTTCTCACCAGGGGCAACCGTTATGCAGATGAGGTTTCCTAAAATTGCTCTTTTGAGTCCAGCGGCTTTCACCTAGAGGCACCATGCAAAACAGAGCGAATGACGGTGACTAATATGTTACTGAATACTGTACACACATTCAATGAGTTACGGGAACTATGACACACTGCCGCAGAGATAGAAAAGGCCAAGTTGGAAAGGTGGCATATGCAATGGATGCCAGTGAAATTAGGGTGTAAAATGAAGGAAAGTCAGTTCTCCCAGATTCTCTCCTACCAGCAAAGGTGAGACACATGCATTGTCCAACTCATGTGGGAAGGGACGGAATGGTGTCTAATTTCTGTTCTCACTAGTTTAATCCTTGGTTCAGGATAATGACCGGTGATTTGTCCCTTAGATGTATGATCTGACAAAAGCTAAATGTGGGCAGAAAAGTTGCGGTCAGTATGGGTCACATTGGAAAATCTGATGGTCCATTTCATCCCTTTCAGATTGACTTTGTGGAAATGCCACAATGTAATCAGCTGAGGTACATCCTCGCTATAGTGTGCTTGTTTTTGCGATGGGTCGAGGCTTATCCCACCTGGAGATGTGACAGTCTAACTGCTGACAAACTAGTGTTGGAGGAATTGATACCACAATTCGAGATGCCAGTACATCTTGAAAGGGATGAAGGAACATATTTCAAGGGTGAGGTCATGCAGTTGATATGTATAGCTCTAGGGATTGACCAAAGGTTTAACTGCAGCTACAAACCAGAAGCATCAGGAATTGTAGAAAGACCTAATGGGACCATGAAAGCTAAATTAGCTAAAGCTTGTGCCTTACATTGCTTAACAGGCCTAACGCCCTTTCTTTAGTGTTCACGAGTATCCAAAGTAGCACATGTGAAAGAACAGGATTGTCACAACACAAATTATTGATGGGGAGAACTATGCACATACCCTCTCTCCCAGCAGCTGATCTTGTGAATAGCACAGATGACATGGTCCTTGAGTACTGCAAGGCATTCTCTGAAGTGATGTGTTCTATCTCCCATCAGGTCGACATTGCTACTCCAGCAGTCGAATAATCCCGATGGTATGACTTGAACCCTGGTAACGGGGTCCACATCAAGAAACACCTCCGCAAGTTCTGTCTGGCAAAGCGCTGGCTTGGACCCATTCAGGTGGTCCTGGTTACAAACACGGCCGTCAAGCGTGCTGGTCTGCCGAATTGGATACATGCCTTCCACACCAAATGGGCAAGGTACAAAGGGGAAGAAGCAGAGTCAACATAAGGCAATTCTTTGAGTCACCCCAGGTTTGAGGTGTCCAAGGCTTAGGAGGAGGACAAAAAAGATCAGACTGGAGATCTGTCATCTGCTTCGGATAAACAGTCTGCAGAGCCAGAGACTGATGGGAATGCTGTCATTCCAACGACCACTGTGATACCAGTGATTGGATTGAGGCTACGTATACACTGGGACGGCGAGAATTCGTGGAAGGCCTAGACTAATCTACAGCAGCAAGTTTCCAGAGGAGCGGAACAGGGAGACTTCATCTATGGAAGTGAATAGGTCCCATCAGAGGCAGTAATATCAATCACTTCGAAGGAAGATTGGAAGAAAACAACTATTCCTAGAAAGAGACTGTTGACACCCAAGAGACAAGAGACAATTAGGGAAGATAGTGAACTAGAAGATCAGGAACAGTTGGATCAGATGGACATTCCCGACCTTGACTTGGAGTTGACCAGTACAAAGCGACCTAGAAGGAGAAGAAGGGTAAATCGAAAGTACCCAGGTCCTGCTGGATGTACCTCACCAAAATCAAGTTTGAGTCAGCCAAGCCTCCTTGACACCAATGACTTACGGTGACAACGATCTTTTCCGCCAACAACTTGTAAGACATCAAAAGGAAAAATAGAGAGCTAGGGTAGCATATAGAGGACAGTAGCTCCTTAGGCCTCCAGCTGACGTAGAACAAAATCTTGGTAGATTTCTAGATAGGGTAGAGACAATAGGACTGAAGCTAGAGGACTAATCTATGAACATGGTGCAGTCACACTGCAAGATTTTCCAAATCCAAGAGTCTAGAAGCTCTGTAATGGTCCTTTGAAGTTTGCACTACAGTTCCCACAATGCACCGAGCCAAATCCTTAAAAGGACACTGAACGCACTCCAGGCTGGTGATTCATGGAGGGGATTGTGCAGGTATGCTCTTTTAACCTGTTGCTTTCAGAAGTCCACTCCTTATACATTTTTGAAGCAAGGCTAAGTCCCCCGGGCTGTAGTTCCAAGTGTGCAAACAGGAGCAGTCCTTCAGGGAGCAAATCCTGTGTGGTCAACACATGCGTTCCAGCAGGGTAATCCTTTGTCTTGTAGTTTCAGGCAGCAAATTCAGAACTGAGTTGCTCTGCAGCTCTCACCTATTTATTCAATGATCTGTGGTGACAAGCAGGGGTGCACCCCTGTCCAATGGGATGAAGGGTGCCCACGCAAAATAATGACAGCTTCCCCCAAAACTGTCTTCTTGTTCCACAAGGCACTGCACTGTAAAATTCAAGATCAAGAAATCCTCTCTAAGAGAGTAAGGCCTGACTAAACCAACCCACTGATGTTGCTCATTTCCATAAGCACTCCCACTGCCCTGCAGCAAATTTCTTTCCTGACCCTACCATCTGGCTGGGGGGTAAAGGATGTGGGGTTGGTTGGGTATGCCTGCCATTCCTTTACTGTCCTCCACTCTATGCAACCTAGTTTAATTTATCAAGCCGCTGATCTGATCGGTTTTTATGCAAGTGCAGAAACTCCCTCAATCAGATAACCTCTGCTCCCTGCTGGTCACTTATCACCTCATCAAAGCAGCCTGGCTAAGCCTGTTAAAGTTGACCAATGAGCAGAGACTGCTAGAAGGCTATATTTTGGGTTTCAGGGGAGAAAGTTCTATAACTTATTTTCTGTACTATGTATGATAAATTCAACAGTGGCAAGTTGTTGAATTTATCAGTGCCTATCTTTTAAGTCTTTGAATAACATGTTTAGCTCCTTCTTAGAAATATTTGTAATTAAATAAGGTATTCCAATGTTAGCCTGTGGAGATAATAATCTACAACGGAGGAAAACGAGATTGTCTGCCTTTCTTCACCAGGGCATATACATCACCTTCTGTAATGTCCCTGCTGATAGGTTCATGGCACCCCACCCAGCCACGGCCGGTGGTGGGAGTACCTGCGGGCGGTGACGTGGGGAGGGAGAGGTGCAGGGTGAGGGGTAGTACAGTATGGATTATGAGTTTAACAGGTAAGTTAACATATATATGATTAAAACAAATTTTGTTGCGTGCACTGCATCACCAAATGCGATGCAGTGCGCGCAACGAATTTCGTTTTATTTATTTATATGTTAACTTACCTGTTAAACTCTGTAATCCATACATTACTGCCCCCACCCTTCCCCTCCCCCTCCCCATGTCAACGTCCACAGGTACTCTGTAGTAAAGGAAGATACAGAGTCCAACTCTGTAAGTAAGTAAATCCTTTATTGTAGATCCCTTCTAGGTTAGATGGATAGGACAAGATAATAAGTACAGATATAATAACCCCACCAGGAGCCAGCTGTTAGCAGCTCAGCCTGAGTTGACCAACTACCACAGTCAGGTACAGAGAGATACTGTGAGCCAGAGAGACACCCAGGCATTCTATGATGTCACAGATATCATAGTACAGTTTATCAAGTGGAGGACAGTAGAGAAGTCATTTACTACACATCCTCCCTCCTTAGGAAATGACACAAAATAGAGGAAAGAATAGGCAAGATACCTCAAATATAGCATTTGCAGGAAAGTACAAAAAGAGGTAAACAAAACCTAATATTGTACGTTATGAGATATCAATAGCATGAGCAGAAATACAATGAGATGCTAAACATTAGATGAGCAAAAACACAATAACATGCCTCATCCCCCTCCCTTAGAGAAACAGCATGGTTTAGATGAAACAAGACCAAAACAGCTAAGAAAGGTGGTCACACTCACAACCTCCCCATACATGGGTACACCACTGGGTAAACACCCTTGAAACAAAGATGAGTGTAAACACAGACACTTGAAAGAGATACAACAGGGGTATAAGTGTAAACCCCAAAACAAAAATTTACCAGAGAAAAAAAACGCTCAGGAAAGAAACTAAAAGTTCCCCTGATGAAGGTATGCTGACACTGAAGGTAAAACTCCTAACTCAAAGTCCTACCAACATGAAACCCTTGGCCACGAGTTCCAAGAAGGTAGACTTCGAGCAGAACATAATCAGCACATGAAACAACTCAGGAAACTACACAAGATAACAATCCTGAGAATTAAAATTGAAACTAAAATGGGGCATTAACTACCCGCAAACACACAATCTACCCTGAAAAGGGTACAAAAATGGGGCATGGACTACCCGCAAACACACAATCTCCCCTGAGAAGGGTACACCATAGGACAATAAACCTGGGAACAAAAATGGGGCATGGACTACCCGCAAACACCCAATCTCCCCTGAGAAGGGTACACCACAGGACAACAATCCTGGGAACCAAAAATGGGGCATGGACTACCCGCAAACACCACTACCTCACAAAAATAATAGAAATATGGCATTGACTACCCACACACAGCCTCCCCTATGTAGGGTACACCGCAGGATACCAACCCTGAGAATATGAATGAGGCATTGACTACCCACAAACACTACAACTTCACCAAATAAGAGTACAAAACAGGATACATAACTCTCCCTTGAAACACAAAACTACAATATCCCCAACATAGGGTACAGCATAAGTTCCAACATCACCCTAGGAAACATAAATGGTCATAGACTACCCACAAGCACACGACTTCCCCAAAGAAGGGTACACCATAGGGTTAAAAGATGTTGCCCTAGGAAACACTTCAGTCATAACAGCTCTCAATACACTTACACTAAAAACCTCAAATGCACACAAAAGAGCAAACACAGCAGAAAAGATAATTCAACCCAAGCAAAAGATTATGCCCAAACAAACAAGCAATAGTAACAAGCACTAAGATACCAAAACACATCAAAACAAATAAATAAATAGATGACTTGAGCACCGGTGAGCGGTCTCTCACCCGGGATCTCTGTACACAGCACCATGCAGTCGCCGTTGAATTCCGCCACAAAGGTAAAATGTCATCCGGTCTATAAGGAGAGTCCAGAATTCTATTGCTCCTCTCTCCGTGACACCGACCATAAGGAGAGTCCAAAATTCCATTACTCCTCTCTCCGTGACACAGACCATGGACGCGGGCCAGGTGACAGACTGAATCGCATTAGTGAAAAGTTCATTGCCGTGATTGCCAAGTTGGAGGAAAAACAATGAACCTATCCGGCAATCAGATGTGTCAATAAAAAGATAACATGAACAGGATCCAAGCACAAAATGGAGGCACGCTTTCTGACGCAGCACTGTGTGGCTCACGGTGCGCTGTTGCATGTATGCGTCACAAGACAGCTGCAAACTGGAGAAGGAGAACGTCATCGTGGATTCCTCCTGCCTGCGCACGGCACCAAGAGACCGGTAAGGTGCGCGTGGATGGGTTTTAAAACTAAACGTAGTGCAGCGGTCGGCCATGGTGCTGACTGAGTCACAATATTATAAATTAAAAACGCTCTGTGGTTTGGGCAGCAAAAGTTCACGATGCACAGAACATGAATGAACGGTCACTCGTTTACCAAAGACGTTACTTAACACATTAAAACGTTCATTGGATAGTTAGGAAAAATGTCCAAAACAACCTTAGATCCTGTCTGACACTTCACGTGTAAACGCCAATCCTGACACGGAGGGCAAACACATTGAGGTAAACATAGAAAATTGGTAAGTCTATTACCACAGGCAAAGCTGATCACGCTGGCACACACTTTACTCACAAGACTTGATGTCAAACTGCAACGCTCCCAACGCAGGACTCAGATTGGGCAGTGCAACACAGCAGGGTGCGCAAACCTGCTGTGCCACTGAGAAAGTTGAAGTTGGAGAGTGTTGTAATCTAACAAGTCAGCCATAGAATGTGGAGCACTGTGCCTAGTGCGTTCCACATTCTCCTGTGGCTGACTGTTCTATGCTCTGGCAGTTAACAGCTGACCAGCCAGAGGGGGAGCCACGTATTTTCCACTCGGAAGCATTACATGAATAAACTAACTTACCTCTCTACAACGGATCCCTGATTTACTTACTTCATTTTGGCGACGATCTGGCTGCAGTCTCCGCAGTGGAAGTGGTTGAAACCCAGCGTGACATCGCAACTTTAAAATCGATGAAGAATTGTCCTCCGTAAAACACTGCTGTACAGCGTTAATGTAAAAAGCTGTTTAGTAGCAGTTCAACAAGCCGTGAGTGCCGTTGTCTTTTAGCAATTCAGCGCTTTTGTTTTTCTCTTTTTCCAAGTTGTCGTTGACCAGTTGTGAGCGTGAGCGTGCATTCTGAGAGCGTGAGCGTGCATTCTAAGAGGGCGCGAGCAGTCTTTCTAAGAAGGCACGAGCAGTCTTTCATGACGCACTAACAGCGCTACGCTCAACCCTCTGTCGAAAGAAGACGTAAACCTTTTCCTTCTTCACGCAACCACAACAAGGCCGATCTCCTTCCGAAAGCACGTATAGACTACGTGACGGCCATTTTGTTTTAGCGCAAATCGGCTTTTCACAGAAAATTTATCGATCAGCATCAGAACACAGCTCCATATTAAGAAATGTTTGAGAGGTTATTTTTCTAACGTTTCTCTTTCGCATTAATTCAACAAATTGTGCAACATTGGAAATTGTTTTGTTTTTTTCATTATACTTCTGTCACTGTTGAATAGTGTTCATAGCAACCATGGCAACTCAAGGCACCATAGTCACTCCACCTATATTCTTGGCTTCTCCAGGACCACTTGCAATAGAGTGGGAAGATTGGTTGCCTATGTTTGAGAACTACATTGATGCGATAGATGGATCGAAATTTAGTGCTGATAGAAAAAAAGCTTTGTTATTAAACAACCTTGGAAAAGAAGGACAACGAATTTTTAAGTATTTACCAACTGCAACTCTACCTAATGGTAATGCTATTGAGAATGTGTTTGATGAGGCAAAAAAAGTCTAGAAATTAGATTCGCAAAAGAAGTTAATATAGTCATGAATCGTCACCAATTCTACACTCACAAACAAGGTGAGAATCAGTCGATAGACGAGTTTATGTCCAAACTAAGAGAATTATCCTTGAAATGTAAATTTGGTGCCATGACGGATGAAATGGTACGCGATCAACTAATAGTACAGTGCAAGTGTAGAAAGACGCAAGAAAGACTTTAGGCAGCCAAGAACCCAACCTTGAAGGATGCCATTGAAATAGCGAAAGTTGTTGAACACTCACAAATTTGTATGCGTGAGATGAGCAAAAAAGAAGAAGTTTTTCATAGCAATACTTCTTCAATACTGAATACAGAATCAGAAGTTTCAGCTATATCGAAACCTGGAAAGTACTTTCAAAGAACGAATTTTCAGAGAGGAAGACAACAGTTTAGGTCATGTTACAAATGTGTAGGTCCTCCTAATCCTGACTATTATAAATGTCCAGCCATAGATAAAAACTGCT
The DNA here is from genome assembly GCF_964261635.1 of Lissotriton helveticus. NCBI lineage: Eukaryota > Metazoa > Chordata > Amphibia > Caudata > Salamandridae > Lissotriton > Lissotriton helveticus. The sequence continues at coordinate 218,983,702 of NC_136059.1, read as the reverse complement.
TGAAATGTGGACGAAAGGGTCATTTTTCCAACATGTGCAGGAAATCTTTCAAACAGAGGATTGCGACCATTGATAGTGACGGTAGTACTGTTCTTGCTGATATTGAGGACGTATTTGTACCGTCAGATAAAATCTTATGTTATGTGTTGATGACCCTAAAGACCAAGTTGGTAGAAGAAATCGACCTAGAGCAGAGTTTAAAGTTAATGGGGTTAATGTGGACTTGATGGTTGACTGTGGTTCAATGTATACTATCATTCCAAAATGTACATTTGTTAAGTTGTGGCCTAACCGAAAATTACTTCCCAAGGACATTAATCCAGGAGGGTACCAGGGGGAAACCATTGATATCATTGGTTTTATGGAGTCTACCATTGAGTTTAAAGGTAGAACAATTGATGGTAAAGTATATGTAGCAAGAGATGGACCACCTATTCTAGGATGGGTGCATCAATTTGATTTATATATCATTATAAATCCCAGAGCTCCTACACAAGTGTTAGTAGTGGAAGACCCTTCATTAGAAGATATTTTGAATGAAGCCAAAGATATATTCAGAGAAGACTTAGGTTGTTTTAAGGGCTATGTGCATAAAATAATGTTGAAACCCAATGCATCCCTGTACAGCACAAAGCACGCAGAACACCTTTAGTAGCTAGAGAAGCAGTAAAAAAAATGCTTCAGGATATGCTCGATTCCGGTTGAGAGTTCATCATGGGTTTCGCCAGTAGTTGTCACGGAGAAATCCGATGGCAAATTTAGGTTCTGCATTGACCTCAGATCTCTCAACCAGAATGTCATAGTGGATACATATCCTCTTCCCAACATAAATGAATTAGTTTTGGCATTGAGTGGTGGTAAATTCTTTTCAAAGTTGGATCTTAAAAATGCTTACCACCAGATAAAGTTACATGACAACTCTAAACCGTTAACAGCATTTATTACCACGGAGGGTATTTACCAATGTATTAGAATGCCTTTCGGACTATGCTCTGCTGCCAGTATAATTCAGAGAATGATGAATGTTTTGTTCAAGGGTCTTAAGAACATCATTTTCTTTCAGGATGACATATTGATATTTGGAGATACAGTAGAGCAACACAACCATACTCTTCGTGAGGCGTTATTTAAAATTAGAGAATCAGGTCTCACACTTAAACGAGAAAAGTGCAAGTTTCTGGTAGACAAGGTGGATTATTTAGGGTATGAAATCTCAGAGCAAGGAGTTAAGCCCAAACAGAATCTTTTGGACGCTATTCGATTGGCCCCTGTTCCTTTAGACAAAGACAAATTGCGGTCTTTTCTGGGGTTAATCGAATATTACTCCAAGTTTATCAAGGATTTTTCCACTAAAACAGCTGACTTAAGATCTCTGTTAAAGAAGGGTGCTAATTTTTCTTGGGAGAAGACTCAACAAGCTTGTTTTGAAAACAAAAAAAAAGATATTTGTTGTGCAGAAGTTCTTATGCCATTTAACACAAAATTACGATCTATTCTTACAGTAGATGCAAGTGCTACTGGTCTTGGAGCAGTTTTGGCCCAAATTCACAATGGTGAAGAAAGAACTCTAGCATTTGCATCAAGAACATTAACTCCTACAGAAAGCAATTATTCCGTCATAGAACGTGAGACTCTAGCAGCTGCTTGGGCCTGTGAATATTTTAGAACTTACCTATGGGGAACGAAATTCACAGTTAAAACCAACCATAAACCCCTTATAAGAGTACTACTACCTGGGGGAGACACAAAATGTTCAGCTAGATTGGCTAGATTGGCCTCCCGCCTCCAAGAATTTTGCTACAATATTGAGCACATTCCTGGTTGGAGAAACATACAGGCAGATTGCCTCTCAAGACTGTCATTGGATTGGGAACCAGTTGACAAAGATGCTGTACTGAAAAAAGAGAATGAGGGGGCAGTCGCATTTATCCAAGATGCTTTAAATCTGTGTGAACATCAGGCTTTAAATAAAGAGTGTGGACCAGTGCTATGCTTGCTGATAAAGCCATGTTAGAACTCAAAGAATTGATAAAGAAAGGGTGTAAAAGAGAGAGTACTGTTTCCATCACAAATAGGCCTTTTGTGAAAATTCTGGATGAATTGTCAATTTGTGGGGATATGGTAATTATGAGAGGAGACACATTCATTCCTCCAGTGTCTGTTAGACAGAATTTAATCACTATAGCTCATGAAGGACACTTGGGACAAACTCGTACGAAACAGAGGTTGAGAACAAATTGGTGGTGGCCAGGCATGGATTCTGATGTGAATCATTATATTACGAACTGTCAAATATGCAAGGAGGGTGATAAACGTTTAAAAGTTGGTTTACAGACGTCCCCTGGTCATATATCTGATCCAGGCGCACCCTGGCACACTGTATGTGTAGATTTCATAGGTCCGATGAATAGTCTGAAAGAAAACTTACGCTTTCGTATTGTGTTAATAGATGTTCACACGAAATGGTTAATAGTTACATTTTTGAAGGATATAACAACTTCAACCACTGTTAATGTCTTAAAGGAAATTTGGAAAGACAAAGGTTTACCTTCTGTACTGTTGACTGACAACGGTACGCAACTAACATCTTTAGAAATGAAAGCATTCCTGTCCTCGTGTGGCATTAGACACAGCCGTACTTCCCTTTACAATCCACAAGGGAACGGAATTGTTGAGAGGGCTAATCACCTTATGAAAGGTGTTATTCAGATGGCTATCTCTAATGGTCAGAATGTAGATTCCATGGTGTCAGACATGGTTTGGGCTTATCGCTCCAGTGTACATAGTGTTACCAACAAAACACCTTTTGAGATGATGCGAGGGAGACTTCCCAACACAAAATTAGTCCCCACATGGTTAAAAGAACTGGTAAGCAAGGATGTGTTGCCCACTAATTTGTCTTCAATTCACACACATGGTGAGGTGATTAGCGAAAAGAATCTAGCCAGAATGATTTGTCCGGGGGATTGGGTAAAAGTACGCTCTGGAAGACCTGGCGTTTCGTTTAGAAAACTTTTGGGTCCATTTAAAGTGAAACTCGCCTTGCCTTATTGTGTGGTATTGGAAAGTGGGGAAAGATGGAATTACAGGCGGGTAGCTCTATACCAGAAAGGTAATATACATTCAGAGAGTCTTTGTAAAGTACTAGTGAAGAATAAGAGAAGCAATGATAGCAGTGACAATACGTTTTTGTCCATGTCTGATAGTGACTTGATTCACAATTCTGAACCTCATGAACCTCATTCCTCTCATGGTGTGTTACGGAGTGGAGGTGATGCTTCTACTTCTGCTTCTGCTTCTACTTCTACTTTTACTTCTGTTCCTGTAGATTCCAATATTGTGAGTCAACCCACTCGTGATGTAAGGTTGTACAGAAATCGCTTTCCTCCTGGTTATCTGAAAGATTTCATATGCAAATAGGTACACATCTTCATCCTTAATTAATCGCATGTTTTATAAAATGCGATGGAATTGTATTTCTTACTTTGCTTGAGTTTTAATTTTATTATATTGACTTCTGTACTTTTGTTTTATTAAAGAGAGAGGATATGTTGTAATCTAACAAGTCAGCCATAGAATGTGGAGCACTGTGCCTAGTGCGTTCCACATTCTCCTGTGGCTGACTGTTCTATGCTCTGGCAGTTACCAGCTGACCAGCCAGAGGGGGAGCCACGTATTTTCCACTCGGAAGTATTACATGAATAAACTAACTTACCTCTCTACAACGGATCCCTGATTTACTTACTTCAGAGAGACTGATGCAGCAGACTTTGAGATGACAGCAGAGTCTTAGGTGATGGCATAAGAAACGCCCAGGTTGCAGGCTGTCCAGGTGGAACAAGACACTGGTGGGGTTAGCTGAGGCGTTACTTTTGAGTTTCACTTGACATGTTTAAAGTCCTTAATGTCCTTGCTTCTTTGTCTTAAAGTTCCTTTGCTCCTTAGTTGGCCTTTGTCCTAAATTCACGCGTAGGTTCATCCAGTTAAAAATCGTCGCCAAATTGTAGTAAAGGAAGATACAGAGTCCAACTCTGTAAGTAAGTAAATCCTTTATTGTAGATCCCTTCTAGGTTAGATGGATAGGACAAGATAATAAGTACAGATATATTAACCCCACCAGGAGCCAGCTGTTAGCAGCTCAGCCTGAGTTGACCAACTGCCACAGTCAGGTAGAGAGAGATACTGTGAGCCAGAGAGACACCCAGGCATTCTATGATGTCACAGATATCATAGTACAGTCTATCAAGTGGAGGACAGTAGAGAAGTCATTTACTACACACTCCCACCACTGGCCGTGGCTGACCCCACCCCTGGGGAACCTAGGGGAGAGGTTGAGGGTGACTCATATGCAAAGATAAGGTATTCTAACACTTTGGAAATACCTGTACCACCAAAGTCGAGTTTGCTTGAAATTTCCTTTTTAAAGACAATCTGCAAAGCAGAGCTGCTTCTAAAAGGGGACAGTAAGCACACATCTGTGCTCACTTCAGTGCTGGAAATCTATTAGGCCCCTAAACACCCTTGCCCTGTGATATACTAGGGACTTGTATGTACCTAATGTCAGTGGACATAATCTGCATCAATGCGCTAGTAAACACATTTCTCACCCTCACAATGGGACAAAAATAATGTATCAGTATGAATATATGATGAAATTCTTTACCCCTGTTACTAACGTGCACTACTAATCATAGCTTGCATGATGTAACTTGCAAAGTTATTATGATATTTGTAGATGAATCGAATGAAAGGATAAGAATAGAAAATCTTTGTCTAATGCCCTATATAAGTATGGATACTGCTAAGAAGAGCGACCCCATATTCCCTATTTTAGAAGGCAAATCTATGCCGGATTTAATTTAGAACTGTACTGAGTTCTTTGAACTTTGACTTATATGCTCTGCTATTAAACTTGCCTGTGGCACCATTTTTGGATTTTGCACTGAATTCTTGTATAAAGCATTGACACGAAAATCTTAGTCTGCCATTCTTATGATCATGTTTCAGCATCATTGCATGACTTCTCCTAATTAGAAAGGAGAAGGTTCCAGTCGGGGAGCGCCAAAATCTGTTTCAGGTCTACACCACTCCCAGTCCTAGATATTGGTGAGCCCATACGCTACAATTTGATATAGACTTCCGCACCGACAGTTGCACAAGACACATTTCGGGGGCTTTGTAAGTTTATTCACAAGGCAAACAGCACAAATCAAATACGTTTTTGGCACTAGAAAAGCCATGGAAAGCAGTTGACAGTCAAAAGCATTCAACAGAAGAGGAATTGTTTCACTGCAGTAGCCTTTCCTACTATAAGTAAAATGGCAGGATATTCTCTATGCTCTCTTGGACCTGAGACTTACAATACTGAAATCTCATTTTTTCCCAGTTGAAGCAAAGGATACTCTGTTTAATTCAATTGATATCATCGGTATGGCGTTGGGGGTGTGTGGTATCTTCCGCCTGCACTCCCCCCGGCGACTCCGCGTGTGATGGAGCTGCTCGCGGTGACATCACTTAGAATGTCACCGCGACCAGCGTTCCAAGGCGAGCGCCGGGGAGAACGTGAACAAGCGGATTGCGACGAGGCTGTGGCTGAGGTCGCAGGGTTGAATTTCATGTTAATAAAGTCTCAGAGTTTATACCTGCAAGGCGTCACGCATGTTCTTTTGGCCATCACTACACTGGCGACGAGGGAAACTGACGCCTGCGACCTCAACACGCTGACAGACACCGGAACTCCAGCTGATGAATGAAGAAAGAAGAATTCCGCGCTTCAGAAACAGACGGCGCTGTGTAGGAATCGCCTTCAGAGGAACAGAGGGAGTCGTGTGGAGAAGAAAATAGAGTGTAGCAGCCTTACATCCTGTCAAGTAAGTGCTGGTCGGACGGAAGAAAATTCCCCGTCAGAAGTGATTGGTGAAGCAAGGTACCGAGACCGGGATATGAAGAAAGGAAGAGAGAGGAGTATACACTCTCATGCATGAATGAACTAACCTACTTAAGAGAACGTGGTAGGGGTGCCTTTGCAATCCCGTGCTGACTGGTTTTAAGAGTTCAAGTCGCGGAAGGAACGGTTGGGTTTTCGTCCCTTAGAGGTGCCTGGTTCCGTCTATGTGAGAAAAGTAACCTCCTGTCAGCTGCCTCGAGGTGCGTGATTCTCATCGCACAGCGACTGTTCTTCTTGGTCTGCCACGGGAGGAAAGAATTACGAGTGCTGCATATTCTTGGGCAGGCTGTGATCGGAAGCACATAATAGTGTGTGTGTGAGGAGCATCGGAAAGTGCGACAGCGAGACAGAGGGAATCCAACTGTCCGTTCCTCACTGACTAAGCAGGAAAAGTTTGCCGCTTTTAGCCGCGCTGTGGAGATCGCGCGGTTTACTTTAAGCCTGGTGTGATTCTGACTGTCAGGATCGTAAGCTGATGTAAGGGAGCAGAGTAATTCCTGTGGTGTGAAGCAGACGGCGTCGGACAGGAGTCTTCACCTCGGTAACATACTCGGAGTGAGAACGGGGTGGCAGCCGAGCGTGAGGGGTGGTGGCACCAAGGGGCATGCTGCCTAGAAGTCCAGTGTTAGCTCACAGCAGGTAGCCGAGTGTAGAGTTAGCGTTTGTCTGTGTGAGACATTTACTAAGCACTCATTGCTGGCAAGATCAGAGTGGTAACGGTGAATGACTGGAAAGGCTCAGCTAACATAAGGAACCCAGCGAGGCTGTCACCACAGACAGCGTTTCCTTAATAAACATTGCCAGAACCTCTCTGCCAAAGTACTCGGAGCGTGATGCATGTGCTGTCATGTAAGAATAAGAACATTGCCGATGTTTGAAGTCATTTTAACCGGAACTTGCCAGGAAGTGTTTGACGTTTAACACATTGAGGAGCGAGGTGGTTAAGGGAAAAGTAACCCTGCTTCTTTATTTTCAGGTGCCCCCCCCCCGCTTTTGAAGGGAATCAATTGGTCACACCCCGTTTTGACTTGCGTGTAGGGGAATGTTTCCTTTATCCTCATTCCCCGCACAATCTGTAGCAAGCCAGTAGCAGTCTGAACTAAGGAGTACTGGCCGTATTTACAAGACCAGGAGACATAACTTTGGATTTTGTTCTTTGGGTTTCCTGCGGTCCGGGGTTGGACTGTGCTATGCGATTTACGTGGAATGTTATCCTCTGGTACCTGAGATCAGTTTGGACAGGCGTACCCACCACTGTCCCCACTAAGGTGTTATATGCACCCAGAATGCAAAGTAGAATTGTATGCAAATGTGTTATATGCGATTTTATTTCATTCAGTGTCTGAAAATAGCACCCTGCTCTAAACTTACACTGTGAGAGATATAATATAACACTGTGTTTGGTTTCCCTGTTTGCACATCACACAGCGACTTTGCACTATGCAGAGTGTGACCCCTCCACCCTTTTTCCTGACTAACCCAGGTGATCCCACCATACAATGGAAAAAGTGGAAAAAAGTGTTTTTGAACTACGCCACGGTGTGTGGGCCTAACCTTGGTTTTGGTTTGGAAAGGAAGGTAGCATTGTTAGCGTATTACTTAGGTGCGGAAGGAGAAGAGGTTCTAGACCACCTCCCAGAGTTAGGGACTCAAGAAGCAAGGGGGCTCAATGAGTTAGAAGTTAGTTTAAAGAAATTGGACTTACACTATCTCCCCAAGACAAGCACAATTATGGAGAGGTACCACTTTGGGAGGAGGACACAGAAGGAGGGGGAATCTATTGAAGATTTTTTCTCTGAATTGAGGAAACTAGCAGCTACGTGCAAGTTCGGTGGGGCAAGTGAGGAGAGGATCAGGGATCAGTTTGTATTAGCTTGCAGGATGGAGCGGGTACGGGAAGAGTTGTGGCTGAAGGATGACCCACCCCTGAGGGAGTTTCTCATTATAGCTAAACAAGTTGAGCACATGTTACAGTGTGTCAAGGAAATAAAGCAAGACACCCGGGAGAAAGGAAGCGAAGACAAACCCAATGTCAGTGAAGTAGTGACCGAGTGTGAGGCTGTGTCAGTGATCAAAGGCCAGAAAGTAGCAGGTAGAGAGCAGAGGGTGAGTAAGTTGGGAGGAACATTCAAGGGCACCTGCTACAGGTGTGGCAAGCAGGGGCATCTTGCTAACGACAAAGAGTGCCCCGCCCTCAGGTTTACATGTAATAAGTGCGGCAAGAAAGGTCACTTCAAGCAGTATTGCAAGAGAGGGCAAGGGTTTGGAAGACAGAGTAGAGACAGGACGAACGAAGTATGTGACAAAATTGTAGTGCAGGTAAAAAAGTTACAGATCCAAAGCCTTGTGGATGCCACATGCAAGGAAATGGGAGTACAAGTTGATGAGGGTCAGGTCTGCAGCCCCAAAGACACAATAAAAGTGGGGAGCACTGAGTTAGATGCACTGTTTGATTCCTGTTCTAGGATAACCATTATCAACGCAAAAGAATTCACTTGTGTGTCCAAGGGGAAGATAGTGTTGAAAAGTATGGACCTGAGACCTTGGGGGTATGCTGGTCGCCCCATCTCTATGAAAGGTTACTTCCTAGAAAAAATTGAGTACAAAGACAGGACAACTGTGTCCAAAGTGTATGTGTCCACTGTCGGGGATAACATCTTGGGGTGGCAAGCACAGAAGGAGTTAGGGGTCTATCTCAATCCCAATAGCAATCCCCAGATCCTGATACAGGAGATACAGGAGCAAAAGACAAACGTAGTGACTGAGTTCAAAGAAGTGTTCAGAGAGGAGCTGGGATGCTTGAAAAACTACTGTCACAAGATAAAACTGAGAGAGAACGCAAAGCCAGTCGTGGCCAAAGTAAGGAAGCTTCCCATAGCCATCCAAGGAGAGGTCAAGTCTGAACTGGAGAAATTGTGCAAGGCTGGAGTCATCGAACCAGTGGAGGCGACAGAATGGCTAGCACCCATCGTGGCCGCGAAGAAGAAGGATGGGTCGGTTCGGCTCTGCATCGATCTGAGGGCGTTAAACAAGGAGGTCGTGGTTGATCGTTACCCCCTGCCCAACATCACCCAAATGATGAGCATGCTTGAGGGAGCCAAGGTGTTTTCCACTCTCGATCTCACCTCTGCCTACTTCTAGATAAAGCTGCACGAAGAGTCACAAGAACTCACAGCATTTGTGACACCTATGGGCGCGTACAAGTTCAAGAGGATGCCTTTTGGGTTAGTCTCGGCGGCCGCCGTATTTCAGAGACTCATGGGGAACATTTTGAAAGGCATCCCAGGTGTCATGTGCTACCAGGACTATGTACTCATCTTTGCAAAGAACCATGAGGAACATGATGAGAGGCTGAGGCGAGTACTGGGAAGGTTCAGGTCACAAGGTCTAACGGTAAAAAAGGATAAGTGTGTGCTCGGCTGCGCTAAACTGGATTTCTTGGGACACAAGGTGACAGCTGAAGGGATACGTCCCAAGATTGAACTACAAAACACCATCGTTAATCTGGCGCCCCCGACGAGCAAGGACGAAATCAAGTCTATGATGGGAATGTTGGAGTTCTACGGAAAATTCATAAAGAACCTGGCAGGAAGGACTTACGCCATCAGACTGCTGCTTAAGAAAGAGACAGAGTTCAACTGGAGTCAGGAGTGTCAGAGAGAATTTGAAGACGTAAAGAGGGCACTTGCAGAGGTCCCCAGCCTAAAGTCATATATACCCAACCGGGCGACTGTGGTCACCACCGACGCGAGCGCTAAGGGGTTGGGAGCAGTCCTCACCCAAGTAGGCAAGGACGGAGAGGAAACGATAGCCTTCGCCTCAAGGTCACTCCAGAAGTCCGAAAACAACTACTCGGTGATTGAAAAGGAGGCCCTGGCAGTATCATGGGCATTAGGGAAATTCAGAGGCTTCCTGTGGGGCACACAATTCACTCTTCGCACTGACCACAAGCCACTGGTGGAAGTATTCAGCAAAAAAGGCCTGGATGCCATCTCCAGTAGGATCAGGCGGTGGGTGGTCGGACTCCAAGAGTACACCTTCGGTGTCGAGTACGTCCCGGGAGCGCGAAATTTCGCAGCAGACTGTCTGTCTAGGCTGGTAAATGAGAATGAAGTGAGGGAGAGTCATGAGAAGGTGGATGATGAAGCAGATGAACTTCAGATGGAAAATGTCTGCGCCATCCAGAGAGCACTAGGAGAGGAAACATGGAAGAATGCGTTGAAGGAAGACGAGGTCTTGAAAGCGGTGTGCAAGAGAATAAAGAACAGGTGGAAACACGAAGATAAACGGGAGGAAAACCTGCGACCATACTGGGTTGTCAAGGATGAACTGTCCATAGTAGATGAGTGCCTGTTCAGGGGGACGAGGCTAGTGCCACCCGCGTCGGTCAGAGACAACCTGGTCGAGTTAGCCCACGAAGGTCATATGGGCATCACCAAGACCAAGCAGAGACTCAGAGAGAGCTATTGGTGGCCGAGCATGGACCTTGCCATAGAAAGGAAGATTAGAAACTGCATTCCCTGCAGCAACAGTGACAAGGTCTTGAAGCAACTCACACCCCCGATGGTATGCAGGCCGCCACCGTCAGGACCCTGGGAGGAGTTAGCATTGGACATCGTGGGTCCCTTGTCTGGAGAGCTGCGCATGCCGTACATCCTAGTACTCATGGATATGCATTCTAGGTGGCCTGAAATAAAGTTAGTAAGTGAAGTCACTGCGAAAACAGTCATTGGATTTTTGGAAGAGGTGTTCGTCAGGGAAGGGCTACCCAGCAGCGTTCTCACGGATAATGGGGTGCAATTGTGTTCTAAAGAAATGGAAGACTTCCTTGGAGAGAGGAGCATCAGACACAAACGTTGTGCTCTGTATCACCCAGAAACGAATGGCATGGTCGAGCGTTTTAACAAAACCCTCAAGGAAAGCATACAGTTGGCCAAGGCCAGTGGCATAAGCTGGAAAGGAGAAGCATGGAGGCGAGTAGAAGCGTACAGGTTCACACCACACCAAACGACGGGGGTCACGCCATTCGAGTTGCTCCGCGCAAGGATACCCAACACCAAGCTATCCCCAGGGTGGATGGGGTGGCACAAGGGATGGTCAGACCACTCAAGAGAAGCAAAAAGCCTAGAGAAACAAGAGGGAGCAATGGCAAAAAGGAAGGGAAGATACGACCAGCTGAAATCTACATGAGAGGCCGGATTCAAAGTAGGGGACAGCATCAAGATCAGAACCCCAACTGGTAGAGCGAGCTGGTCAGGGTACAGTAGTCCAACCAAGATCACAAAATTGTTCAAAAACGCTGTGAAGACTCAAGAGGGGAAGATCTGGAATCTGGGGAGAGTAGTGAGGTTCCACCCACCGGGTCGAGACTCTAACAGTGAGGGTGAGGGGGAGAGTGATGCGGAGAAGAGTAAAAGGCCCAACACTAAGATTCTGTTGCCACCCCCCCACCCCAGTGTCAGGCCCAGCAGGAGAGTGACCGGACCCCCCAGACGCTTTGATCAATATGTCATGATGTAATGTTTTGCTGTACTTGTTGTGTTTGGTTATATCTCTTCTGTTCATTCCGCAGGGGAGGGGGATGTGTGGTATCTTCCGCCTGCACTCCCCCCGGCGACTCCGCGTGTGATGGAGCTGCTCGCGGTGACATCACTTAGAATGTCACCGCGACCAGCATTCCAAGGCGAGCGCCGGGGAGAACGCGAACAAGCGGATTGCGAGGAGGCTGTGGCTGAGGTCGCAGGGTTGAATTTCATGTTAATAAAGTCTCAGAGTTTATACCTGCAAGGCGTCACGCATGTTCTTTTGGCCATCACTACAGGGTGTTAGTTGTATTATGTCACACATCAGGGTAGGATTGGTAAGGCGGGCACTCGGGCAACCGCCGAGGGGCTGGTATCCAAGAGCCAGCTGTGGGCTGCTATTTTGAACAGCCTGGGGTCTGATCTGGGCGATGTCTGTGTTGCTCGGATGTCGCCAGCGGCTCATTGGTGCCTGAGTGGCATTTCTGGAGGCAGATGGGCGTCCATTACCTCCTTTTTACCAACGGGTAGAGGTGTATCCCTTTCTCTTGGCCATTAATGTATGCAGATTGGGCAGGGGTAGGGGGCCTGAGCAAAGTGGCCTCACTTGTATACTTGTGTGGTTCATCAGTGTAAACTAATCAGTGCATTTTTTAATCTAATCTAAGTGAAGTTAAGAAAACATGCCTCTGTCAAAAACCCGCCCACCCTTCTTTTCATAAAACTTCGCTGAAGCAGTGTTTTGCGGAAAGGCAATGTGCAAATGTGGGCCACTTTTTTTAGCGTGCACGGGCCAATTTTTTATTCCAATCCAACCCTGTCACACATGCACTCATGTGGATTAACTAATGTGGTCCGTCCAGCTGATTCTCCAATACTTTCAAAGGGGCCATCTAGTGTAGAAATAATGCCTCCTTACCTAGTCCTGCATCACTAGCAATCATCAGCTGCAAAGGTTCTAGAATGTTGCTTTGCTTGATGATCTCAGCTTGGGTTTTGAGATGCACTGTGACGTCACTCACCGACTGGTACTTGTTATGACCGGCCTGCCCTTCTTGTGCCATTCTGTACATAAATGGATCACCTGGGATATACAGAAAATATGGTGTAGCGTTCTGTCACTCGCTATACATTTATAAAATCATTCTCTAGAGCAAAGCTCGGAGCACATAAAGACCCTGAAAATCACCACGTTTTAGAAACTTGTATGTACTAATTCATAACTTGACTGCATTTCTGGTCCCAAACCCAAGTGTAGCTCATAAAACAGCTATAGGTGGCACGCATTGTACTACCAAATGGGTTCTGAATTTCAATCTCCACTCGGCAGTCATTTTTATTGAGCGTGTTCTCATTAAGTGTAAAGTATTGCATTTTTATTTGCCTGTTAATGTCTGCATAGGATCAGGTTTGGCATAGATTAAGGTCAAATTGCCGCGAGGCTTTAGAACGTCGAGCAAGAAATGTGCTGGAGCCAGTGCTGGAAGACTTTAAAGAGAAGCAAGAAATAATATTCAAATGCTTAACATGACAGTAGGCAAGCTTTTAAAGTATCCCCTCCGTGTACAACAGGAGGGATAATAGTTCTGACAGTAAAAACCAACATCAGGAGTTCAATGCTGTGGCAACAAATGACGGTGATTGCACCAGGCAGGAGCACAGCAGGGAAGAGCAAAAATACACCTATTACTCACGACCAAAACAGGCCAAGCTAGGCTGCTGCCAAGGCGGAAGTAGCCGACCGGCGGTATGTTTATAGAATCTGCGAATTCAATTACAAAATACAAGGGGAAGAAATCGAGAGAAAAAAAAAGAAACGTTACCTTAAGGAGAGCTGAGTTAAATAATGAATGTTTAGCCTTTGTAAATTTCCGGCACGAAATAAAGTTTACCATCTATCTTTCTAAAAGCAATTACAGGAAGCAAATCTAATGCTTGTGAAAAATTAGAGAGAGCGGGCGCGGAGCTGAAGGGCTTTGCGTCTCCTTGCACCGGGCACACGGCGACGGCAAATGTTTCAATCTTCGTGCTCATTAAATTATGAAACTGTTTAAAGGCAGAAGTTCAAACTGTGCCAAGTGTGCCCGGGATTCTAATGAAGACGAATGTCCACCAGGAGCCGAGTGCAAGCCTCTGAAGTCATTTTCTCTCTGGGACCTTCTGAGGTTTCTAATGAGAGTGACATTTGGGCGGGCCAGTTAGACTTGGAGCCAAACCAGGAAGAGAGAGGGAAAGTTGTATTTCTCTTCCAAAACAGCCATTAGGTGGCCTTACGCTGAAGCGTTTCCATTTATTTGATTCGAGAAATGTGCCCTGCGTTGCTGCACTTTCATTTGCCAATAATTTGTATGACTTTTCCCCGTTTACATGCTCTTTTCAATTTGACTGCATTAAAAAGTGCAATGAAACATTTCACCAGTGCGTGTAAGTAAAATAACTGAAAACAAAGTTCAGCAAACATGGCAGAAAGGAACAGCAAACCTATTTTTGTCGTTATTTTAAAGGTCTGCCTGTAAAGTAGTGGGCATTAGGCCCACATACTTGTAAAATATTGCACACACACAGAGTGACTTTTGCAGAGGCTGCCCCCGAAGGGGGACTCGAGGCCGGCGCCATAAAAGACGCCAGAGCCCAGGAAGGATCCGGTGGTAGCCGCCGGGAAGGGCCCTGAACCAGAAGGGGCACTTTGTTGCGGCAACAACTCGCGCCAGCATGGCGCCTAGGCACCTGGCCAATGGGGGGGCCAGGAGAGGTTTGACCCTCCCCAAATGGCACAACCTCCCGTTCATGGCGGGAAAATTGTGGGGGGAGTATAAGACGCCGCTCCCCATACTGCAGCTCGTCACTACATTGTGGAGTTGGGGAGTGGCGCAGAAGGATTTTCGAGTGCCCCCCATGTACATCAGGGAGGCCTGTCGCCCATGGTACAACTTAGGCAGTGAAATGGCGAGGCCGGTGGAGTGGTCGGGCTCTGAACTAACGGGTGGCATCCAGATTCCAAGGTGGGCATTGCGGCATCCGGAAGAGACGACGACGAAGTACAGAGTGACCCCCAGCTCTCCAGACATTGATGGAAGAGGCTCTCGGCTTCGGCGACGAACCAGGCGGAGGAGGTCAGCTGTAGTGGCATGGTAAAGTAGCGAGGAGCAGTTAAGCCCTAGCTGCAGTGAGGCGCGAATAAGTCGCTGAGATGAAAAATGTATTTAATTGTAAAAGGACCCTCTTACAGTTCAAACAATATGCAGTCTGAATGCGACATGTGCGTAGTCCCATAGTTTAGCCCCTGTGTTCGCTGCAAAGTGCGTCCACTAAAATACACCATCGCCCAGTCTCGCCCAATGTGAAGTTTTCTTGTTTTAGTGCAGATCTTGGTGTCAGTCACATCTTAAGGTTTCAAAGTCCTTTGAAAATATACTTTGTATCCTTGGGCAAAGTGTTAACAGTTTATCAAGTAAATGAGGGTTATGATTTATTTTTGGCCAACTGGGCGTGTGTAAATGGCCTGCGTCGGGAAATAGTTAACAAGGCAGGAGCTCCTTCGCCAGAAGACTGGTGGCAAAGTTGTAATAACGAGGAGCAGGCGCGTGACAAGGCAGAGGTAAAACCTGAGGACAAATTGACCGGGTTGGGTCCCGCTCTACAGAGACGGCAGACCTGGGCTCGAAGGCTGCCTTTGTGCTCCATCCAGCCGTGTGGCGAATTACCAAATGTGTCTTCCAGGTGTTCGTTGCTACGAAATGAGCATATCAAATTAAGGGTCTAGGGTGGCGCCCACTACAGTCTGTATCTGCCCCCGGTAACCTCCATATGCCTGCTGTCCAAAGGCATTTAATATTCGCGAGTTGCCCAGGATCACACTGGAGGGGATTGGGCCGAAGTGTTGCATCCCGTGTCCGGGCACATCGCTTAACTCTCCCTTGCCCAAAAAAAAAAAAATTGTTTTGTCATCGCGTAATACAATTGGTGCCCGGCGAGGCTCTATGATACCTTGGGGTCAGACGCGCTATATGAATGAAAACGCCGAAGCAAGCATTTTGACTGGGATGCAAACTCAAGGGGAGAGGGCGTAACCTCATGGCCAGAGCTGCTGATGTTTGAGCTAGGGAGCCAAGCTGAAGCCTCACGTGGGCTCTGCATCCGGTGTTTCTAGGCAAAACACGTAACTCTCCCGTGCTGAACAAAAAATGTGTTACGACACCGGCTATCGGGTAAAGCGCTCCAATACCTTCGGGCGAGTTCACGCTATATATATATATATATATATATATATATATATATATATTACCTACTGGCAATAGCCAGTAGGTATATATAGTTAAGACCTAGCTACCATAGGAAATCCGCAACATTCTATTGGGAATAACTTTGGCGGCGGTTGAGGAATTTGCGTGTAATTTTCCAAAATTTTGGCCAGCTCCGCTACGCTCCTTCCCTGAAAGTTTCGGGAAGATTCGTGAAGTTGGGGCTTGAGAAAAAAGGGGGTTCCCAAAACATGTTTTCCCCATGTTAATTTCCATAGGACGTTCTGACAAGGCTACAGCCCGAACCGCTGAACGAAATTACACCAAACTTGGCAAAATTGTAGGGACTGGTACGCAGAAGTGCCTTTGCTATATTTGGTGAAAATTGCTCCAGTGGTTTTTATGAAAATTAACTTCAAAAACACATATATATCTGGGCGGAGCCTAACCACATATCTCATTGTGAGATCTGATTGGCTGGCAGCACTTCATCCAAGAAGTGTTGGCAGCCATCATGGGACCAATATACATGATAGCGCCTCATTAAAAAGCATTGTAGTTAATAGAGGGTTTTAAACTGAAAGCATATTTTCTGTAAATTCACATTATCTTTCTCAGTCATGTGAGAATGAAGTCTGACATTCTCAGTAAAACATGTACATCCAACAAGGACATAGACTGTCAATTGATTCCTTTGTGTTCTACTGCAGCCTCCTAGAGTATTCTAAAGAACAACTAGAGCGCTAACAGTCCTACTTATTACAAAGGTATGGCACATTTTGAGTGACTTCCCAAATCCTCATCTATTTCATAAAAAAATTCTGACATGCAGTCTCCCAAGATAGCCACCAGAGACAAAAGAGCCCGAATGTAGCCCAAATATCACCCAGATGTACCCCAAGTATAGCCCAATGACAGAATGTCCCAGAGTGTTCTAAAGAACAACTAGAGCGTTAACAGTCTTACTTATGACAAAAGTATGGCACACCAGAAGCCATCTTGATTGGAATTAAGTGGTAAGTCTGAAAACATTTAATTTAAAAAGGAACAAAATGAGGGGGTTCATTTTGCCATAGAAAGTATGATTAGCAGCTGACTTCCCTGGTTACTACAGTGATCTAATGATCAACTAGAGTGCTAACATTCAGAATGTATGGCAAATGTGTGACACATCTGAATGCCTTCTTGATGGAACCAAAGTAAACAAGCATTGAAAATGCAATAGATCTCGTCCTCGTTTAAGTAGAAAGTCATTCTGTTTGTAATGAGGTGGCTTTTTAGCTTTGCTTTTATCAATCAATCAATCAATCATGCCATTTGTATAGCGCACTACTCACCCGGGAGGGTCTCAAGGCGCTTGGGGGGAGGGGTATGCTACTGCTCGAACAGCCAGGTCTTGAGTTGTTTCCTGAAGGCGAGATGGTCCTGAGTCAGCCGAAGGTGGATGGGGAGGGAGTTCCAAGTCTTGGCAGCCAGGTAAAAGAAGGATCTTCGGATGCGTGGTACGGCTGCGAGGGCGAGGCTGGTGGACCGTAGCTGGCGGGTGGGCGTGTAGAAGGTCAGGCGGTCATTGAGGTACTTGGGGCCCAGGTCGTGGAGAGACTTGTGTGAGTGGGTGAGGAGCCGGAACGTGATCCTCTTGTCGACGGGGAGCCAGTGCAGGTTCCTCAGGTGGCTGGAGATGTGGCTGCGTCGGGGGACATCCAGGATGAGTCGGGCGGAGGCGTTCTGGATGCGCTGGAGTCTTTTCTGTAGCTTGGCTGTGGTTCCGGCGTAGAGGGCGTTTCCGTAGTCCAGTCGGCTGGTGACGAGTGCCTGGGTGACAGTCTTCCTGGTCTCGGTCGGGATCCAGCGGAAGATCTTGCGAAGCATACGCAGGGTGTTGAAGCACGATGAGGAGACGGCGTTGACTTGTCTGGTCATCGAGAGGGAGGGGTCCAGGATGAAGCCCAGGTTGCGTGCGTGGTCGGTTGGCTTGGGTGCGGTGCCCAGGGCTGGGGGCCACCAGGAGTCGTCCCAGGCGGAGGGCGAAGATCCCAGGATGAGGACTTCCGTCTTGTCCGACTTCAGTTTCAGGCGGCTGTCCTTCATCCACTCGGTGACGTCTTTCATCCCTTCGTGTAGGCAGGTTCTGGCGGTGTCGGGGTCTCTGGTGAGGGAGAGGATCAGCTGGGTGTCGTCGGCGTAAGAGATGATGTTGAGGTTGTGCTGGCGTGCGATGGCTGCGAGAGGTTTCATGTAGATGTTGAAGAGGGTGGGGCTGAGTGAAGATCCTTGCGGGACGCCGCAGATGACTTCGGTGGCCTCGGAGCGAAACGGGGGGAGGCGGACTCTTTGTGTTCTACCGGCGAGGAACGAGATGATCCACTCCAGTGCTTTCTCTTGGATACCGATGTTGCTGAGGCGCTGGACTAGGGTGCGGTGGCAGACCGTGTCGAACGCAGCGGAGAGGTCCAGGAGGATGAGGGCCACTGTTTCCCCCTTGTCGAGCAGGGTCCGGATGTCGTCGGTGGCTGCGATGAGGGCGGTCTCGGTGCTGTGGTTGGCTCTGAAGCCGGACTGCGAGGGGTCGAGGGATCCGTTCGTCTCGAGGAAGGCGGTCAGCTGTCTGTTGACGATCTTCTCGATGACTTTAGAAGGAAAAGGGAGAAGCGAGATGGGGCGGAAGTTTTTGAGATCGGTGGGGTCCGCTGTAGGTTTCTTCAGGAGGGCGCTGATCTCGGCGTGCTTCCAGCTCTCCGGGAAGGTGGCCGTGTTGAAGGAGGCGTTGATGATGTTCCGGAGTTGGGGTGCGATGGTGGAGTCGGCCTTGTTGAAGACGTGGTGTGGGCAGGGGTCGGTCTATGATCCGGAGTGGATGGTGTTCATCGTGCGGGCTGTGTCTTCGGTGGTCACCGTGGTCCAGGTGCACAGGGTGGCGGTGGGGGGTGTTGGTTCCACGGTTGGGTGCTTGGGTGGGGCGCCGAAGCTGTTGTGGATGTCGGCGATCTTGCGGTGGAAGAACGAGGCGAGGGAGTTGCAGAGGTCTTGTGACGGAGTGATGACGTTGGTGCCGGTGCTGGAGTTGGAGAACTCCTTGACGATAGTGAAGAGCTCTTTGCTGTCGTGGGCGTTGTTGTCCAGTCGTTCCTTCAGGGATTTCTTCTTGGTGGTGCGGATGAGCTGGTGGTGCTTGCGGGTAGCGTGCTTGAGGGCGGTCATGTTGTCGGTGGTCCGGTCGGGGAGCCAGGCTTT
Organism: Lissotriton helveticus; assembly: GCF_964261635.1. Classification (NCBI taxonomy): domain Eukaryota; kingdom Metazoa; phylum Chordata; class Amphibia; order Caudata; family Salamandridae; genus Lissotriton; species Lissotriton helveticus. Next base: position 218,964,758 of record NC_136059.1, on the reverse strand, counting down.
CTCGAGGTTGCGGCAGGTCTTCTTGGAGTCCTTGAGGTCGTCGGTGAACCAGGATGCCTTCTTGCTTCTGGGTCTGCTGGGAGGGTTCTTTAGTGGCGCGAGGTCGTCGGCGCAGGCGGTCAGCCACTGTGTGAAGTTGCGGGCTGCTTCGTTGGGGTCCGTTGTGTTGGCGGGTGGGCTCTGGCTGAGGGAGGTGGTGAGCTGGTCTGCGGTGATCTTGCTCCAATTCCTGTGAGGTACCTGTTGCGGGTGGTGGTGGGTCGTGGATCTTTTGAAGCTGAAGTGGACGCAGCTGTGGTCGGTCCAGTGGAGTCCGGTGGCGTGGATGAAGGTGATGTACTTGCTGGAAGAGAAGGCGGGATCAAGCGTGTGGCCGGCGTAGTGGGTGGGGGTGTTGACCAGTTGCTTGAGTCCGAGGTTGGCGAGGTTTTCCAGCAGGGCGGTGGTGTTGCGATCCTTGTTGTTCTCCAGGTGGAAGTTGAGGTCCCCGAGGAGGATGTAGTCAGTGGAGGGGAGAGCGTGCGGGCTGATGAAGTCTGTGATGTCTTCGCTGAATTGTGTGCGTGGTCCCGGGGGTCTGTAGACGAGGGTGCCTCTGAGGGTCGTCTTAGGGTCGGTGTGAATCTGGAAGTGGAGATGTTCGGCTGCGGCGAAGGAGTCGTTGGCGTCGGTTGTGATGCGGATGGTGTTCCTGTGGACGATGGCGATGCCACCTCCGGTCTGGTTGATGCGGTCCCTCCTGATGATCTTGTACCCGTCCGGGATGGCGATGGCGATGTCGGGTGCAGAGGAGGCGTTCATCCAGGTTTCCATGAGGAAGGCGACGTCCGGTGATGTAGCATCGAGGAGGTTCCAGAGTTCCACGGCGTGTCTGTGGATGGAGCGGGTGTTGATCAGGATGCACTTGAGGTGGTTGCTGCTGGTGTTTGTCTTGGCGGGTGCGGGGCAGGTTCGGAGGCAGGTGAACTTGCAGGTGCAGCAGGTGAAGGGTCCGTGGGTGCGTCTCGGGGTGGCTCGGCAGCAGGCGTGGGTCCGGCCGGCATTGAGTGCATTGAGAGTGGCAGCGTCGTAGGTCAGTCGGGTCGTCTTGCCTCGGCGGGAAGGGCCAGAGGTCCTGGCACTGGGCGCAGGCCAGGCGCGGACGGGCGCAGACGGGCTTACCTTTGGCGCACCTTCGGCGCTCATTCGGCGCTCCCGCTGCGCTCGTCCGCTGCGCGGTCGCTCTGGGGGCGTCATAAGTAAGGAGCCGGGAGGGAGGAGCAGCTGGGTGGCGGGAGCGGGGCGGAGAAGGGAATCACAGGGGGGCGGGGCCGCAGGGAGGCAGCGGCGGGAAATTCCAAGAAGCAGCGGCAGCGGGAAATTCCAAGGAGCAGCTGGAAATTCCCAGGAGCAGCGGGAAATTCCCAGGAGCAGCGGGCAGCGAGCGAAGGAATCTGCAGGCAGGAGGCGGCAAAGACAGGCAGGAGCGGCAGCAGTGAGTGGGGCGACCAAGCCCTGTGGAGGGCTGAGCGGTCATTAGTGTTTTTAAAACTTTCATGTAAATAACATGCATATGAATATGTATGCATGCATTTATATTTGTATTTATATAGATATGCAGATTATATATGTTTATGTATGTATATATATATATATATACACATACATAAATGCATATGCATATATGTATGCGTGTAGAGAGAGGTAGCGAGGTAGAGGTGTAGAGGTAGAGAGGTAGAGGTAGAGAGGTAGAGGTAGAGAGGTAGAGACTAGTAGAGAAAGAAGTAGAGAGAGGTAGAGAGGTAGAGAGAAGAGAGTGAGTAATAGGGTAGAGAGTGAGTAGTAGAGAGTAGTAGAGAGCAGTAGAGAGAGTAGCAGAGAGTGAGTAGTAGAGAGTAGTAGAGTGAATAGTAGAGTGAGTAGTAGAGAGTAGTAGAGAGTGAGTAGTAGAGAGTGAGTAGTGATGTTATTTGAGATGTCATCAGGGATGTCACTGACCATGTCATGAATGATGTAATATGTGACATCATCAGCAGTGGATTGCGGGTGCGCGAAATATAGTTAGTAGAACTAACTATATAGGAGCAATTTCAATGTATTTGTATGAGTGAAATGTCCAGCTAACTATAACACCCCTAAAACGTATAGTTTTTTGAGTGAATTTTAAAGGTTTTTTAAATGCTAATTCCTAACTATATAAGGCCTGAAACCTATGGTTTTTCCAGTGAATATATATATATATATACATATATGCAAAAAGAAAGAAATCTCATGGGCGGTTCGAAGCCTCGTTGCGAATACTTCAACTTAGTGTCCATCACATTACACATGTGCAGCCCAGGATAGTTCTAAAGCGTCCAATAATGCAACGTGCACCGTTGCGGTATGAAAGGTTGCACTTTCCAGAAAGAGGGTCAAGAATTTACATACATAAGATAGTGAGTATTCTAGGAATAAGGCCGCCCAAACTGTCCGGTTTCTCTTTTTCAAATATTTGTTAACCCTTTATGAAAGGCAGCGAGGCACCTGTCTGGTCTTTTTCAAAAGAGGCATTTATGCAGCATCGCGCCGCAGCCTCGCGAGTTTAGGGGCAGTACTAGCGTTAGAAATGCTGTGACTCAAAAGCATATGAAGAGGCAGGGTTACTTATTTGAGCCTCAGTACAGCGTGCACGTAAGAGAAAATTCAGATGCCATTGACTAACTAAAGAAAAGCATGGCGACAGTGGGTGACAAAAAGGTCTTGAGCTGCTCCAAAGGTAAACCAAAGGAAGGAGAGATTGTGGCATTCCGTTCACGACTGCCGACCTGGAGCTGGGGAATGGGGTTCCCCGGCATCGGCTCAGCATCCTTTGATTTCGGGCAAATCACTGCATCCCCCGGTGCCCCCCCAAACAATGAATGTGTTATTGTGTGATGTATGTGGTGCCCATCTAAAAGAGTTTCAAGGCCTACGAACGGGTAGCTGGCTTAACGGCTCGGGCGGTTGACGCTGAACACCCGGTGATGCTGGGGCAAATGACTTAAGCTCCCCGTAACTAACAAGAATGCCCTTAGGCAACACAACTGGTGCTTGGGTAAAGCACTCTGGTGCTTTCGGGCCAAGTTTGAGCTATACGAAAAAATAAATAAATAAAATAAAGTAGATAAAAAAAAAAATATATATATATATATATATATATATATATATATATATATATATATATATATATATATATATATATATATATATATATAGATAGATAGATAGATAGATAGATAGAAGATTATACACTTGTTCGAGTGAGACTGAAATAGGCCATTTTCAAACCTGGTCAGCTATAATCCAGGTTGGGCAAAAATGTGCCTCCTCCTGAGTGCTGCCTCTGACCTGGTTTGCCATTTTCGATCAGTGCCAGGGGCAAGAATAGTAGGGACTAGTAGGGTTCCACTTACGCCTCCTAGCATTTCAAAGAAGGAGCCCCAGCCAGGCTGACATGGTCGGCAGAAAGCACAGTCAGGTGCAGGTAGAATTCCACACTCCTATTCCTCAGGCAAGGGCTGTCTACCCCAGTTAGAAGAGTGACACTACTGGGCAGTGCTCGCTTGGAAGAGTTATTGCTTGACAGTAGAGCAGAGTTTCTGTGTTCAAGTTTCTCTCGGTAGGAGAGGTTTGGCGAAAGGGTGTACATTGGAATAAAGGTAAATGTGAGAGAAAATGGCAAATGCACTGTAATGTCAAAATGAAGGAACCACCATAGTATAATTCAAACAATGTTACTGGGCAAGCACTAATATCCAATTCACAAGAGCAGCAAACTACCATGCACAGCTGTCAGCAGGTGGGCAGCCAAAGTGGAATAGTTACGGGTTGTGGATGGATGTGATGCTAATCATGCATACAATTCACACCTTGAGTGAAAGGCTAAAGGTTAATAAATATGGACAACACTCGTTTTGCTACAGTACCCCGAAAGGCGACAGAATGGAGCTAAAGTGTAACTAGTGTAAGGAAAACACATTCTAGCAAGAATCCCCAGGGAAGGTAGCTTCAATCTAATATAAAAATATTATAATATATTATAATATACTCTGCCTAGTTCTCCAGGAGCTGGACAAGGTCAGAAGAAGGGCATCTGGGGCCGGAAGCGGCTGGTGATTTCACAGCGCCTACCAAAAGAAGCGAGAGTCTAAGACCAGTGCTAGTCGTGGATGGGGGTTGCGCCGGCTAACAAAAGGAGATTTTATCTAGCATAGCAAAAAAAAAACAGGAGAGAGACACTAGTAGTAGCTACCGGCCTAGACACCAAGGCGAGGGGTAAATAATTGGACACAAGCGTCTCTTGAATTAAGAGACTGGGTTGGTGGACGGCTGGGAAGCTAAGGCGATAAGAGGCGAAACACCTGACAGACTTGTGAATCGCCTCAGTCCCGGGCAGCAGGCTAATATCCCAGGAGCTGTAAGTGGAGGGTGTTAGTTAAATAATGTGTAAAAATAAAAATAAAAAGATGAATAAAGGCATCAGTGCATGAGAAATGAATGAATGAATAAATAATAAGCCCCAGACAGTAGTTGCACTCCTCCCTCTGAGCCACAAGGCATACACCATGGCACCCAAGGGAGCCCGTAAGGGGCAGTGGGGAAGTAGATGAGGTTCTTGTAGCACAAATGATTGCTTTTCATAGTTAGTCAGGAGGTGGAGCATTGATTTCCCAAATTGTGTTAAATTCATTTCATTCACCGTGCCTCACATTATAAACGTGTATTCCAAAAATATGCAACTGTGATAAGTAAGGTTATTTGGCGTTGGGTGCTGTGTGAGGCCTCCATAAGTTGCAGCTGACTGTCTCCCAATTTTATTTTGATGTATGGCCAATGGCGAGTTGAGACAATGCTAATGAAGACGAACGGTGACCAAGTGTACCAATATATAATGGCAAGGAGGAAGCTGAGCACGCCATTGATAGCAGGCTGCATAAAAAGAGCAACAGAAGTGGAGATACGACCGTCACAGGAAGAGGGGAGCCGAAGGAAGAGGTAAGCCTCCCTGGCGGCATGGCGGGTAAGAGAGGTACAGCGGATGGTTATGGAGGCACACCAAAAGGCGGTGTGTAGAAGGAGGGCCACTCACACTGGGATGCAGAACGGCAGGGTGAGTAGGCCTGACAAAAGGGGTAGCAGACAGAAAAAAAAAAAGTGCCAAGAAAGGAGATACGCCTATAAGAGAGCGGAATAACAAACTGTCATGGTGATTCACGATTCTAGAAAATGCAGAGGAGGCATGACTAGCAAATGATTTATGACCAAGAATGATGGTTGACAAATGAGTTATGACAATGTAACACAAATGATTTATGACGTCCAAGTTATGGGTGTCCATGACATAAATGATTTATGGTACACAAATGATTTATGACACATGATGTATGATCCCCTGATATGCAAATAAGTGATGACAGACAAATGATTTATGACCGACAAAAATGATTTATGACCAACAAAATGATTTATGACAAGTGATTTATGACAGGCGACGCTAATAATTTATGACGTCCAATTTATCATGACACCAAATGATTTATGACATACGGATGATGTATGACACATGATTTATGATATGCCATGATAATGAATTATGACCCTGGCCATAAATGTGATGCCCAGGGGACAGAAAAATGAGTTGGTATAAAACTGTGGCCAACCACAACAAACTACAACTCGTGTTGGCGGTGATTTTGGTAACATGTCTGTTTCCGGATTGGGCCTTGTGCAGGGGTTATGGTACTGGTAACTGTCCTAATAGGGGAGTCCGCCAGGGCTGTGTGCTTGCCCCCACTCTATTCTCTTTATATGTTAATGGAGTGGTGGAGCATCTTCTTAAACATCCAGCTGATGCACCTACCCTGGCTGGGAGGAAAATTCCTACTCTCCTCTTCGCAGACGACACCCTCCTGATCTCAAAAACACCTGCAGGCCTGCAACGCCTACTCACCGGATTTAAAGACTTTTGCGACGCGAGGGGTCTTTCTATAAATGTTAGTAAAACCAAGTTCCTGGTAATGAATTCCCGGAAGAAATCTGTCACTCCACCATTACTGGACTCCGTTTCACTTGAAAGAGTAAAGGAGTTTGACTATTTGGGCATTCGTCTCAGCGACTCAATGAGCTGGCAACCCCACCAACAAAAGGCATCGTTGGCCCACAGGAAGGTGGTAGGGGTACTTTTAAAAGAACAACAGGCCTCTATCCTCAAACCTATTGGTCCTGTTTTGGACATCTACAGGGCAAGGGGGGTGAGTGCAGCCCTTTACGGATCAGAACTATGGGGTTTTCAGAACACTGACATTTTAACCAGAGTGGAAAATAAATTCCACAGAGACCTCATGGGACTGCCGCACAGTACTCCTGCCCCTCCAATTCTACTTGACGCAGGTACTCGCCCTATAGGTGATCAGGCAAGGTTGCGTCCCCTTCTTCTTTGGGCACGCATCTGGAGGGTACCCGAACTATCTAGTTATGCTGATGGGCTAAAAGAACTGCAGGCTGGTCTAAAATCCGCTGGCTCAAAGAAATCAAGCGTCTTCTCATTGCACTAGGCCTCAAGGATGCATGGGATAACAGATCAGCTCCGCCCACAGTCACTCAAGTCATTGTATTGGTCATGGGTGACGAATGCCAGGAATTGTAATCCCCTCCTTTGCAGAACTACTGTTGAATTTCTTTTGCTGAAGGACGTCCCTTACTATGAATCATACCTGGAACAGATTAGCAAACCATGGGACAGGGCACTTTACATCAAATTTAGGTTGGGTCTATTGCCAGTGGGTAAACTGATTGCCAGCTGGAGGTCATCATTGCATTCATCCTTATTTTGTCCGTTTTGTACCAGCAGGACAGAGTCTGTGCCCCACCTTCTCTTTGAGTGTCCAGCCTACATTGCCCCGCGTCGCTCCTGGTTAAAGCCCTTGTGTAGGAGTCTTGGAACTAGATCTCACCTTGAGGCGGTTCGCATCCTAAGATCTGACCCCCGCCCCTTGTTTGCTTTCTGTTTAGCTAAATTTTTGGCATGGGCCTGGCGAATCAGGTCTCTTAAGCTAAAAATAGTACATAATTAGCAAGTTGCGTAGTCTGTTTTACTGCCCATAGCGGCTGCATGTAAATGATGTAATTTATGAAAATGAATTGTTTTTATATGTACTCATCTTTTTTATATTTGCTTGTTTGTAATGCTTTTTAAGATATGTGCAAAGTATCGAAATAAAGCTTGTTTCAACAGCTCAACAGGTAACTGTCCTAGGGCACGTGCACCCGGCACCTTTTATTATCAGGGTCACCTGACCGTTGATGCCTGTGATGGGTGGGTGTAAAGTGTGGGTAAAATACAAGGCTGAACACTAGAACGTGTCCAGCAGGACACTACACTGCCAAACGCAGAGTTTGGGTAGAAGAGATAAGCGTAGAATTTAATTGAGGCTTGATGTGTAAAAATATGAAATTGCATACTCTCTGCGTGGTGAAAGAACAGCAGTCAGCTCTACACTATCATCCAAAACTGTGGCCTCCACATACTTACCTTGGTCTAGAACGCTGCCATGGCAACCATGATCTGTTTGTTGGCTTTAACTGGAAACTAGCTGCCTGATTGATCATCAGGGACCAGACAGGCATTGTATTCCACTTCAGCATTTCCCTGGTGGGCTGGAGCCTTGGAGGCCCATTTGAAAATCCAAGGCTGCTCCCAGTGCCTCTATCACTTTCCCCAGCTCCCTTGAGCAAGACAGGGATGGGGAGGCTTCAGGAGAGAGAAAGAGAAGGAGGGAAGAGGCAAAGTAGAAAAAGTGATGAGAGAGGAGAGGAGAGAGAGAGAATGGATGTATGGAAAGATAAAGCTCGAGGAGACTTAGGGAGCAAGGCTGAGCTGACGATTTTTGCAAGGGCTGCTTTTGGTTCCCTCGAGCCGCCCTGCTGATCACTGCATTACCCTGCTCCCTTCATTTCTACTTCCACGACATAATATCTTTTATAACATTTGATCAGCTATATTTTAAAGAACTCTGTACAACTACGAACCGCCAATTCTCCAGTCAGGATTGTAAAATAATCTTCTTACTCTCTACATGCCTTTTCTAGGAAAACTAAATATTTATTTATGTATTTGCATGTATTTGATTGCATGAAGCAATATAGCAAGCAACAAAGTGGTAAACAGGGCAAAGGCTCAAGAAACAATGCAATCACATGTGGCAGCAGGTGCGTTGCGGTATATAAAATATTATTCATTGACCTCCAGTCAGATCTGTGAAACTAGCCAAGGCCTTCTTGAACGGATGAGTTTATCGCTGACTCATTCCCTTTGTTGCACTGTTTCAGAATCTCTGCATCTAGACGAGAACAATTCAGAATGCCAACCTCATCTTGAATGAGAAGTGATACAATGAAAAACCCTCCTCACTCTAAACATCAAACCTTGAACATCAACTTACCAGTAAACATCCTGTGATGTTTTAAACAAAATCCTTAGCTTTTTAATGTCTCTATTAAGAGTCTTATGAGTGTTGCAAACGTGAACCATTTCATGAAGTAAGGACAACACTTTCTCAGTAGGAAGTGTGTCGAGAGGAGGCTTTTCAGTTTCGGTAATGAGTTTAAGCTTGCTGCTAACTTTACACAAATGTCAACATTCATTAACACAGCACATACAGAGAAGAACAACAATAGAATAAATATTGTCGAACTCATAAAAAAGTGAATCAGTACTATTACAGTGATATTTTCAATCCTGTAAAGCCGATTTTGCCTCAGTGAATCTGATAGATTACTAGCATCACTTTGATCTCCTTGCCACTTGGTTCCTGTTATCACCTCTTCCCAAAAACATAAAGCCTTTTTGAAATAATAATATAATTGAAATATTAGAAAGACTGCCTATGAGCGCTGAATAGACGTCATTGTCCAAAGTTGTATTGATGGAGCAAGGATTCGCACGTTATGCGACTTGCTTGTACTCATGAACCTCGAATAGTGTTAATAAATCTAATCAAAATGTTTGTCTTACTAATATTGCACTTTTACACTACACGGGGGTGTCCCAGAGACGCTTGCAAATGTGTACTAAACAGTAATAACGCTTGCTATTAAAATGGCCGCTGCTTGGCGGGAATTTAGTCTGCGCATGCGTCGGTCATAATCATGTGATGTGAGGCACTTGCAGTTCTGGTGGGAAAAGTTTGCTCATGCGCAAAACTGCTAATATGGCCGCTTTGTCTCCTCATATGCTCCGTGCTTGCAAAGCTGCTATTGCAAAGGTACTTGTTACGCACTAATCATAACGCTATAGGTATTATGAAGTAAGAGGTATAGAGTAGCTATTCGTGGTATACAGTGTATTCATTTTTTCTTGTATTTCTAAATTGTTTTCGCTTACTTTTCATATATCGTATTCTTTGGGGCCTGAGGAACACTTGCGATTCCATATTGAACAGCCCTTCTGCGCATGACAGTCTTCTGCCGATGGCATTGAAACCCTGCCAAACCGAACTCCCAGCCAAGATGTGCCTGGGAAGATGCACCTTCGCCTAGCAGAAGAAGCTGAACTGTTCTAAATGTATCATAATTCATAGATGCGCTATTGTAATATTGAGACCCAAGTCATGGGAACCCCAAACTCAATAGGCGGTCCCAAATGATGTAAATTAGGACTTGTGAAAAAGAATTCTGATTGGTGTGTTGACCTATCCTACTTGTGGACCAATTGAAATTGGGGATTCTTACACTTGCAACAGTATAACTAGCCTAGGTTTAGCTAGAGAAATTGTCCGACTTGTCTGAATAGCTGACCTGTCACTGACCCAACGCACTCAATAGGTGACTGATACAGACTGCTGCGGAGCACTCTGTCCGTAATTCCTCCAAACCCAAGCGGGGTTTTTTTTGAGAACCTTAAGTGCTGGCGGAGCACTTTGCTGGAGAATTCGATGACCCATTCGGGGTTCTGACTGATAGCTGCAGAGAGGGTGTAGCGCAGGCGTTGCTACCGAACTGCGGGTGCTGGTCTTTCCTTGGTGGTCCTGTCCTGATCCTAATCTGGGTTTCCTGTCCTGTCCTGGGGTGTCCAATATGCATCTGCTGGCCTACTAGCGACTGTCCTTCCTTGGGGTTCCTCCCGTCCTTAACTGACCCGTGGCCAGGGTTAGTCTTCACACCATACTAGGTAAATATAGGGCTGAAAGTCTACTCTGCATCTCCTATATTTTTCTTTCTTTTGCTTTAAAAAAGTCATACTCTTGCATATTTGAATTTCCATGCTTTCTGCATTTGCCAATTGGAAAGGTCATTACTTTATGATTGTTATTCTAGCATGCTCCTTATTTTCCCGTCCTTTAGTCATTTTCGATTAGGTCTGAATTCTGAAACTGTTTAATAGCATATTCCCTATTTTTACCTTTCCTTTAGAATTCTAAATGGTTGACTTGATTTATTTCCTATATGGATACGTGCTCTTTTTAATCTTAGTTATTGACAGTTTATTAGCTGTAAACCTAATGTTCAATGAATCTGATGAAAATTAGATAAAGGTTTTCAAAACTTCCTGAGTTTGTGGGTATTATAAAGTACAAATAGAATATAAAAAGGTATTATGGTGTCTGCCGTTCTTTACAGCTAGCTCCCTGATCCATTGTGGTCATTAGGTACCCGTAGCAGTGGAGTGGTAAGTCGGGTACACTGGAAATAAAATAGGAAGGAACTGGGATACTGGTAGTAGAGCGTAAGGTTACCTGATTTATGATTATGGTAAATTAGAATTTCTATGGGCCCGATACGTAGATGGTAAATAAATAGTCTGGTGACCTGCGCGCTCTATCAGTATTTTTCTGGTAGCCAGAGGATGGTTAGGGACTAGTTAAGATAGGTAGGTAGGTTATTTGCTGCTAATTGTGAAATTTGTGCTGCTAAACGAATTACAAATGTTTTATTGCTTTGAAAATAATGAAATGTTTTAAATTGTTTTTCTTGCTGTTATATTGATAAATGTACTAATACTACTTGTTAGTGACTGTTATATGTTTGTCTGGAATCCCCGGGGAAATTGAATAACGGGTGGTGAGGAGATCCACGCCGTAGAGAGCTCACTTGCTAGAGGAAAATTGGTGCAGGTTAGGTAGAACTTTAAGCACTAATTAGGGTTTTCTGAATATGTGATTGAATAAATGGTAGCAAAGAGTTCGCTGGCAAAACTTCTATTGTGATATAACCTAGTAAGGATCACACGGAAGGAGTAGCAGGTTCGTTTAAGCTTGATTGATAGCAAAGGAGTTCACTAGTGAAACTTTTGACTTAGTATATATCCCGGAGAGAGTGGATGAGTCGAAGGAGTAGCAGGTTCACTAATGCTTGTGTGAAGAGTAGGCAGAAGGATCTACTCGTAGTATTTGAAAAGTAGACAGAAGAGGTTTACTTGCAGTGAAACAAATCTTTCCTTTTTTAGACACTCGAGTACAGTGGTGAATGTTTTTACGTTGTAAATTAAATAAAGCACTTACACTTTAAGAAAGAAATCAAGTTTCCGTTACCTTGTAAAGGAGGGAGTCAGTTGCGGAGCTGCTCTGACGTCACTCTGTGCCGCGCTGGGATTGGTAGAGACAGCGGGTGTGTAGCGGAGCTAGTATTGTAAAGGAGGGGTGAGCGCAGAAGCGTGAGAACTTGTCTCACGAAAAGGCCGCGCACCCATTGGTCAGAAAATTTTGCAACCACCGTGTTGATTGGCAGTAGAAAAATAAAAGACGCATTTGGATTGGAAGTGATTTTGTAAACAAAGTCGCTTGCGGAAAAGTATATGTGGCATACGTATACTCCGGAGACTAGACCCGATCCAAGGTATCTAGGGTTTGGAAAAGATAAGTGGAAAAGTAATAGATACGACATTATGTACGGAAACAAGAGGAAAATGACCTTAATAGGCAAAGTGAAAAATTATTTCAAAAGAGACAAGCCTATAAAAACTAGAGAAGGAGTTGTCATCCCACCACCTAATACTCCAGCATCTTTCATGATGTTTGATAAAGGGTACCACTCTTGTGTATGGTTGGAAAATTGGGTGGAATACACAAAGAATGACGGAATTTTGGCATTTCCATTGGATGGTACATTTAATAGCAGAATCCTATTCAATTTGAGAACCCGAATGAATGATTTGCATCCCAGACCCAGACTGACAAAGTACGAAGCCTTAGAGGAATGGGAGATAGAGGCTTTTGAGAGGGACAAGCCCCGAATGGATAAAGGTTTGACCAAATGGTATCCTAAAGTGAAACCCGAGACAAAAGAATGAAACAGTGGAGACAGAATATTTATGTGTGGGTGTACTTGTAAAGCGCACTGTGACTCCATGGAGTATCCTGGCGCTGAAGACCGCTGGGGAACCCGTCCTGGTTTTCCCTGTGAGATGGTCCCTTTCTGGGTATCTCCAAGGTGAAACCAGGCACCCCCAGCGTCTGTGGGGGGCCGTTGTAGAGATGAGGCAAGCTTAATTCCCAGAGTTGCCGAGTGTGTTCCCTGGTTAGAGTAGGCACCGAGGCGAGAATTATCGAGTCCGTTTTGACCCTGGTCCATGCCCCTGCCGCGTCGGGAATTGAACCCTGGTCCCGGGCCGTTCTCTGCTTACGGGTCTGCCGCCTCTAACCAGTGAGCCACACCACTCCACTCCAGCATATGATAGTAGAAGGACTGTATCCTATGATGGCACTAGAAGAACCTGTGGGAGGGAAAAAGACAGAAAAGACCAAACATTGGGTGACCAGTGGGGATTCAGATGACGATTATTTGGATGACTTGTTCATGAAAAATCCACCTCCTTATAATGAAGGACCCCAATCCTCTAGTGTAGGGGATGCTTGCCTGAGACCTCCTTACCAAGAGGGGTCTAGACCTGTAAATGTAAGAGAAGGCTGTCAAATACCTCCTTATCCGGAGATGCCGAGACCTTTAAGCACAGGAAATCCATTCATGAAACCTAAATATGGTGAGGGACCAAGTATGACATATCCAACTGCCCCGACCCTGACTCCGCAAATAGTACATGAGACAACCCTGGAAAGAGTACTACAGGAACGAGAGCGAGAGCTATAGCTAAACAGAAAACAGAATTAATTCAGAAAATTTCCCAATTAAATACCAGTCCTGAAGCTTTGACAATTCCAGTAACTATTGGACCGGTGGTTCCTTTGTATGGGGATAAACAGGGGTGTCCAAAGACTCCAATTATTACCCCAGCTATAGTGCAGCCGAGAAAAGAACCCCTAATTGTAGATGATCAGGAAAGTGAATGTGAGTCTGTGATTTCCTTGATGGATTTACCGATAAGGGAACCAGAAAAGGGTTCAAGAAAGAAGAACACTCCTTTCAGTACAGGAGAAGTACAGATTGAGTCAGCTTCTGGTACTAGAAGTGCCACCGTAGTGACTCCTGAAGAAATCGAGAGATGGAGTCGAGAATTAGAAAAACCAAATCCCCAGTCAAAACCTTTAGATATTTACAAATTAAGAATAGAATTGGAAGAACTGATGGCTGGAAATGTGGGGTTAGACAGACTAAATACCTTTACTGAGGAAGAATTGCTGTTTATCTGTAAGAGTATTACCCGTAATACCCGAGTGTTCCATGAGAAATTAGTGGACACCGCGGCTAGTATGGGAATAGATATTGGGAAATCTAAATCGTTGCAAAAACCCTACAGAGCAGAGTTCTCAGACAAAGATTTAGAAAATATGAATGTGTCAGGGAAAAAGGTACAGATCAAAGAATTATTAAACTTGTTGAAAAAATGGGGAGAATTAGAAAAATGGAAAGCCAGGTGGACAAAGAAAAAGGAGGAAATTAAATCAAAGCAGATGGCTTCCGAGTTCGTCTTAAAGGAAGCAGACAAGACAGAAAAATTATATCCTATGCGAGAAGTGCCAGGTGGAAAGTATGTGCATGTTCCATGGTCCCGACAGGATATTGTGTCCTTTACCAATGACTTCCCAAAATTACGAGAAAAGCCTGTAAATTGGTACAGACAGGTAGAAAGGTTTGTGAAGGTACAAAAATGCCTGTGGAAAGATCTGGATGGGTTTTTCGATATCGTAGTTCCCGTAGATTTGTGGACAGAATGTAAAATTGCCATTGGGTGGCCTAGTGAGGAATTCCCGAGGGACCCTTTTACAGGGGCTCCTTCAGATGAGGTAATGAAAAAATACCAGCAAGTAATGTTTCATCTGAAGGGGAAAGTGCCTGCAAAGGAAACTGATTGGACCTGAATAGATAGAACTACCCAGGAAAGAGATGAAACTGTGCATTCCTATTATGAACGACTGTTACAGGTGTTCAAAACGTACAGCGGCATAGATAACATTGAGATGAAGGACATGCCTCATTTCATTTACAGGTTTGTATCAGGTTTAAGACCTGAAATTTGCCAATGGATCAAAGACAATAAAATCTGCTGGCAGTCTAAGAAAATTGATGAAGATATGCCAAGTACTGTGAAGATGAGATGGCTGACAAACAAAAGGCCTTAAAGGAAAAAGTCATGTGGGCACAAGTAAAATTAGCAGAGCAACAAGAAAAGCAGTTAAGCAAAGTAAATAGTAATACCCAAAACCAAGGTTCTGGGGGTGGAGGGAAGCCCAGAGTAAAAATGAGCCGAGAGGAGGCCAAAAAGAAGTTCCCCTGTCACGGGTGTGGACAGATAGGGCACTGGAGAGACGAGTGTCCATATGCACAAAATGGTAATATTCATATTAATTATTTAAATCCACAGACGCAGAATGAGAAACCAAGAAAGACCCAGCAAAAGGTAAAACAGAGTCAGTTGCCCCGTGCACCTAGACCGAATTTTAAGGGCAAAACACCGCAGGGTGAAGACATTCAGATTTGGGAAGGAAAGGAGGATAGAAATGCAGCAACTTCGCAATTTTAGTTGAATGATACTTTCCTCTGTGATGAACCCTACTGACGGTGCCTGAGGGGGGAGGACAAGGAGTGCCTGCTTGGCGCCTCCTTGCCGGTGGACCAGTCAGGGCCATACATTGAAGGAAAGGTTGAAGGAAATGATGTCACCTTTCTGTTGGACACTGGGGCCACCCGTTCTACTGTGAGAACAGCAGACGTTCCAAACCTACCCCTCTCAGGAGAAGCGATCCAAGTAGTGGGCGTATCTAATCAATTGATTAGTACCCCAGTTACCAAGCCCATGGAGATTACAATAGGGAATTTCAAAGAAATGCATAGATTTGTTGTCTGTGATTCCAGTCCTGTAAACCTGTTGGGACGTGATTTGCTGTGTAAAATGAACTGTACCATCTTTTGCACACCAAAAGGCGTCGAAATTCAAACCCCAGACGAAGATGGAATATACAAATTAACGCTAATAAGACCTGACTCAGAAATTAAAAGACTGACAATACAAGACTTACCTGAGGAACTCCAACAGACAGTGAAACCAGAAGTATGGGATTTTACTGGAAAAGATGTAGGATTAATGGCAAATGTTGACCCAATTAAAATAGCCATAAAAGAAGATGCAGTTTATCCAAATACTAAACAATACAAAATGAGTGCAGAAGTGAAAGCAGGAGTTGCCATAGAAATAAAAAGATTGCTAGAAGCAAAAATCATACAAGAAGTATTGAGTAGTCCTTGTAACTCCCCAATAATTGGCATCAAGAAACCTAGTGGTAAGTACAGGGTAGTGCAGGACCTGCGAAAGGTAAACAAAATTGTTGTTCCTTGCTGTCCTATTGTTCCGAACCCAGCAGTGATCTTATATCAAATTCCGTGGGATGCTGAATGGTTCACCGTTATTGACTTATGTCACGCATTCTTTTCAATCCCATTGCATCCAGACAGCAAATTTCTTTTCTTATTTGAATTTGACAGTCACGTGTAAGTCTGGAATCGCGTCCCTCAGGGGTATACAGAAAGCCCCTCAATCTTTAATCAGATTCTGAAAAAGTGCCTTGATTCCTTGATTTTACCTGGAGAATCAGTTTTGGTGCAATATATAGACGTAGTGAAGTAGTGTGGCTCACTGGTTAGAGGCGGCAGACCCGAGAGCAGAGGACGGCCCGGGACCAGGGTTCGATTTTCGGCGCGGCAGGTTTCTGGACCTGGGTCAGCGGACTCGATAATTCTCTCGCCTCGGTGCCCACTCTGATCAGCGATCACACTCGGCAACTCTGGGCATAAGCTTGCCTCATCTTCACTAACGGCCCCACCAGACCGCCGGGGATGCCTGGTCTCACCCTGGAGATACCCATTAAGGGACCATCTCTCAGGGAAGCCAGGAAGGGTTTCGCAGCGGTCGAAGCGCCTTGGGACCCTACGGGTAAGTAGTGCGCTATATAAATGCCTATACATTTACATTTACATTTACATAGACGACCTCTTGGTGGCGTCTAAAAGTCAGAAAGACTGTGTTGTTGACACCATTGCCTTACTGAACCACTTAGGTGAAGGAGGACATAAAGAATCCCCTGACAATCTACAGTTCTGCACCTCTTCTGTAAAATATTTGGGGCACCAGATAGAGAAGGGTATTAGGAAAGTTACCGCAGAAAGAATTAGGATAATTCGAAACATGCAATTACCCAATACTAAAAAAGAGATCAGAATGTTCCTTGGAGTTGTAGGATACTGCAGACAGTGGATTGTGGGATTTGCAGTCCTAGCAAAACCTTTGATAAAAATGACAAAGAAAGGAGCAAAAGACCCAGTGGAATGGAATGAGGAAAGCATGACAGCTTTTACAAAATTACGAGAATGTCTGTGTACAGCTCCAGCATTAGGAATGCCCGATTACTCGAAAGAATTTGCACTGTTTTGTGATACACAGACAATTGTGCACTGTCAGTACTAACTCAAGAGCATGGTTTGACTAGACGTCCAGTAGCATATTTCTCTGCTACTTTGGATCCAGTGGCTGCTGGATTACCTGGATGTCTGAAAGCAGTAGCTGCAACTTGCATGAGTCTTGAACAAAGTTAATCCATCATTATGGGACATCCTGTAACTGTGTATGTTCCACATGCAGTTGTAATCCTACTGACCAGAACTAAAACCCAGTATCTCACACCTAGTCGGCTGACTAAATATGAAAGAATCCTTGTAGGTGCAGCAAATGTAACCATTACTCAGTGTAACATACTGAATCCAGCTACCCTATTACCAGATTCACTAATTGCAGAAGTACAGGGAGAGGTCGAGCATGACTGCATTGACCTGACTGAATTTAGTACCAAACCACGCCCAGATATCAAGGAAATGCCCCTGCCTGTAGAAGATTTTGAGCTGTTTGTAGATGGCTCATGTCTGAGACATGAGGATGGAGGCCTAAGTGCTGCCTATGCTGTAGTTACGATACCACGTGCTGTAGAAGCATCCTATCTATTTGGAGTAAAGTCTGCACAAGTAGCCGAATTGATTGCATTGACAAAAGCCTGTAAATTTGGGAAAAATAAAAGAGTAACCATATATACTGACAGCCAATATGGTTACGGGATTGTGCATGTCTTCGGCCAATTATGGCTGCAAAGAGAGTTCCTGACCTCTTCAGGTACTCCTATCAGAAATGGAAAAGTGGTACAGGAATTACTGGAA
Source organism: Lissotriton helveticus (assembly GCF_964261635.1). Taxonomy (NCBI): domain Eukaryota; kingdom Metazoa; phylum Chordata; class Amphibia; order Caudata; family Salamandridae; genus Lissotriton; species Lissotriton helveticus. The sequence goes on along the minus strand of NC_136059.1, from coordinate 218,947,166 downwards.
GCAATCCAGTTACCAAAAGAATTGGCAGTGGTCAAGTGTGCTGCTCACAAATCTGGTGATGACAATGTGACAGCAGGTAATCGATATGCTGACCAACTGGCCCACATTGTGCAAGACATCAAATGTCAGTCAATATCAAATTGGGAGGGAGCAGAAACAGCTGCCAACTTATGGTGTTTGAAAGTGTACATACATGGGAAGAAGTGAGAGAGTTGCAGGACGCAGCAGGACCCAAGGAAAGGAGAAGATGGAGAAAGTTTGGGTGTCAACAGAGGAGCGAGGATGGTGTCATTGTATGCCCTGATTGTATGCCTGTATTGCCTGATAGCTTGCTTGCTCCTATGGCCCGGTTAATACAGGGAAATACGCACATTGGTAGGGATGCCATGGTCCGTGTCTTCAAACAGACATGGTTCAATTCGAAATTCAGGAAGGTAGCAGAGAGACTCTGCCAGAGGTGCTTGACCTGTCAGCAATACAATGCTGGGAAGAAAACAGTAGTTTCACTAGGAAAAATTGGGAAAGCAGAAGGTCCTTTTATAAGGTTACAGATTGACTTTATCCAGTTACCCCTTTGTAAAGGAATGAGATACGTCCTTGTCATTGCTTGCCTTTTTTTCAAAATGGGTCGAGGCCTATCCTGCAAAGAAAAATGATGCCATCACTGTAGGCAAATTGTTATTGCGAGAACTAATACCTAGGTACGGTTTTCCAGTCACACTTGAATCAGACAGAGGTGGGCATTTTCAGAATGAAATAATGAGTCAAATCTGTGAAGCATTCAAAATTACTCAAAAACTGCACTGTGCATATTGTCCAGAGGCTTCTGGAGTGGTGGAACAACTGAATGGCACTATCAAATCGAGACTAGGAAAGATGTGTGAATCTACTGGCATGAACTGGATAGATGCTTTACCACTTGTCCTAATGGGAATCAGAAGTATTCCAGACCGACAGACAGGCCTGAGTCCCCATGAAATCTTGATGGGAAGAGTAATGCGACAAGCATGGGTACCAGGACACAAACTGATAAGCATTTCTGATGATTTGGTACTAGAGTACTACAAGCAACTGGGTGACCAAGTGCGTTCTATCTCTCACCAGATTGGGGAAGACGCCGTCGCCAGGCCTGCAACTCCAGTCCATAATCTGAATCCAGGTGACTGGGTGGTACTTAAGAAGCACACCCGATCGAGTTGCCTTGCACCGAAGTGGGGAAAGCCAAGACAAGTAATACTGGTAACCACGACAGCGGTGAAGTGTGCAGGTTTACCAAAGTGGATCCATGCCAGTCACATGAAGAAGGTAACCGAAGACGAAGAAACTGACGCTGAAGGTTGTCCAGCTGAGGGGTCTCCAGATGTTGGTCCTTAAGTAGCTGATGATGAACAACCGAGCACCAGTTAAGATGAATGGATCCCAGTAATCGACCTGACCATCGATCCAATAAGAACCAGAAGCCAGACATACCCAGATAGAGAGTGGGATAGTGAGGAGGAGACAGGAATAGAAGGAGATAATCAGATCATCGAAATCCATGTCAAATCTGATGAGGAGGAAGGTCAGATAGGGACAGAACAGGTTATCGACACACCTCCAAGAACTCCTGAGATTGAAAAGGGACAGATAGAAACTAGGGCAAAAGTTCAAGCGGAAGAAAATCAAAGGTTCGAAGTGCTTGAACAGGATCAGATAGAAATAGACGAATGTGTTCAGGACACAGAAATTGAAACGTCCAAAAGTCAAACCCAGCATACACCTGAACAAGGCCAGCTTAGCAACCAGGCAGAAGAAATTGAAACAAGACCTGGGACTAGCCCGACAGAAAGGGAAGAAGAAGACGTTGAAGCAGAAGTGCCACAACAGAACGAAAATAAAAGAGCATTAGACGAAAGCCCAACAACAGTACCAGTTAAAAGACTCAAGAAGAAAAATAGAGAACCAAGGTACATCAAAAGACTGAGACTAAGACTGAAAACAGTAGAAGAGAAGCTTGAGCAAAGGAAACAAGCTTCCAGTAAAACAGAGCCAACTGGAATAAATACTAAGCGAAGAAGTGCCCGAATAAAAAGACTATACGAAAAGTATCAGGATCCGGAATGGACTTACCTGGTGTTGGAGGAATTTGAGGATCTTGATATAAGTGACGAGAGTGATGAAGAAGTGACTGCTGACCAGTCTACAGAAGAAGAAGAACCAACCTGAAGTTGCCCTGTGTAAGCAAACCTGTGCAAAGTTACAAAGAGGGGTTGGAAAGCTTCTATTGAGCGAAAATGTCTGATTCCAATGTGAATGGAAGACCTAGACGTAATTGTTGTAAAACATGCTGCAAGGTATGTGTATGTAGTATAGCCTTAGTATTAATATTATGGATAGGACTAACAATTACGATTCCTTATATGATGAGTAAAGATACTAATTTTGACTCTACAAAGACTGTGACAAAGGACACAGAAGAGCTACAAACAAAAAATACACCACAAAGCGTAGAAGGACATGAGAGAGCACTTAGCATTAGACAAACTAAAATAGACTTAGAAGCACCAAATGAGGAAGGACTACATTATCACGGAATCAAGAACAGGACTCATTTAAACGTATTCGCAAACCTTTTAGTACATTATGTAGAAGCCATGGAAATAGAAGACTGTTATGTTTGCATGAAGCTACCTACTTCTGTAGCTGAGGGAGTGACTTACCATCACTTGCCACTAACATATGAAATTTCCTGTAGTATTTTAGCTACCTTATTCTATAAAAGAGGACCGTTACAGTACTATTACTCTAACTCAGACGTGATATTCTCTGAACTTCCTATATGTGGAAATCTGAACCCTGTACATACCAAAAGTGATGTAACACGTTATATGGGAGAATACTTTCTAGGTACCATAGATTTAGGTGAAGCACATAGAGATAACTTGACCTCATTACATGAACAAGAGAAAATGTTTCTAAACATGGCAGAGAAAAGAAGAGAGAGTTTCCAAAGAAAGACGAATGATAAAAGACAGAAAACTCCTAAGTGGGCTGAAAACATGGGAAGCACCTCAAATGGTGGAGCTAATCCTGCTTTGTTGCTGGATTTCGAAAAGAAGGGGAAAGGTTTCCTGATGGTCAATACTGAAATGGTTGCGATCAGATCTATGGTTTTGCAGAACAGACTTGCTCTTGACACCTTATTAGCAAAAGAGGGCGGAGTCTGTAGAATGTTGAAAGCACAACATTGTTGCACTTACATACCTGACAAAAGTGTCGAAATTAAAAGGTATGTGAGGAACATTACAAATTTGGAAAAAGAGCTCAAACCACTGGAGGTTGACAGTGCCTGGAAGAGACTAACTGATGGTCTCTCCTCTGTAGGTCTATGGTTTTCTAACATAGGTAAAAGTTTTGTGAGTAAAATACTGATGCCAATAGCAGGTATAGGCTTATTTGTGCTAATTGTCGTAATCTGCTGCAAATGTCGAAAACACAAAAAGAAATATATTATGAATAAAAGAGGTGTGAAACGGAATGTGGATGAACTAGAATTGGAGGAACTGAATATTCAAATTTACAAAAGGGTGAAGAATTCTCACCCTAACAAAGAAGTGAAAGAAAAATTGAATCGAATGATTGAAGAAATAGAACTGGGAAAGCTGTGAGAAGTTGGCATCTGGTTCCAATTATAGTGATGATAGTAAATATCATCAAAGAGGGGATTGATGGAGCAAGGATTCGCACGTTGGGCGACTTGCTTGTACTCATGAACCTCGAATAGTGTTAATAAATCTAATCAAAATGTTTGTCTTACTAATATTGTACTTTTACACTACACGGGGGTGTCCCAGAGACGCTTGCATATGTGTACTAAACAGTAATAACGCTTGCTATTAAAATGGCCGCTGCTTGGCAGGAATTTAGTCTGCGCATGCGTCGGTCATAATCATGTGATGTGACGCACTTGCAGTTCTGGTGGGAAAAGTTTGCTCATGCGCAATACTGCTAATATGGCCGCTTTGTCTCCTCATATGCTCCGTGCTTGCAAAGCTGCTATTGCAAAGGTACTTGTTACGCACTAATCATAACGCTATAGATATTATGAAGTAAGAGGTATAGAGTAGCTATTCATGGTATACAGTGTATTCATTTTTTCTTGTATTTCTAAATTGTTTTTGCTTACTTTTCATGTATCGCATTCTTTGGGGCCTGAGGAACACTCGCGATTCCATATTGAACAGCCCTTCTGCGCATGACAGTCTTCTGCCGATGGCATTGAAACCCTGCCAAACCGAAGTCCCAGCCAAGATGTGCCTGGGAAGATGCACCTTCGCCTAGCAGAAGAAGCTGAACTGTTCTAAATGTATCATAATTCATAGATGCGCTATTGTAATATTGAGACCCAAGTCATGGGAACCCCAAACTCAATAGGCGGTCCCAAATGATGTAAATTAGGACTTGTGAAAAAGAATTCTGATTGGTGTGTTGACCTATCCTACTTGTGGACCAATTGGAATTGGGGATTCTTACACTTGCAACATTTGGGGGGTGGTACACTGACCTGAAAACAGTATAACTAGCCTAGGTTTAGCTAGAGAAATTGTCCGACTTGTCTGAATAGCTGACCTGTCACTAACCCAACGCACTCAGTAGGTGACTGATACAGACTGCTGCGGAGCACTCTGTCCGTAATTCCTCCAAACCCAAGCGGGGTTTTTTTTGAGAACCTTAAGTGCTGGCGGAGCACATTGCTGGAGAATTCGATGACCCATTCGGGGTTCTGACTGATAGCTGCAGAGAGGGTGTAGCGCAGGCGTTGCTACCGAACTGCGGGTGCTGGTCTTTCCTTGGTGGTCCTGTCCTGATCCTAATCTGGGTTTCCTGTCCTGTCCTGGGGTGTCCAATATGCATCTGCTGGCCTACTAGCGACTGTCCTTCCTTGGGGTTCCTCCCGTCCTTTACTGACCCGTGGCCAGGGTTAGTCTTCACACCATACTAGGTAAATATAGGGCTGAAAGTCTACTCTGCATCTCCTATATTTTTCTTTCTTTTGCTTTAATAAAGTCATACTCTTGCATATTTGAATTTCCATGCTTTCCGCATTTGCCAATTGGAAAGGTCATTACTTTATGATTGTTATTCTAGCATGCTCCTTATTTTCCCATCCTTTAGTCATTTTCAATTAGGTCTGAACTCTAAAACTGTTTAATAGCATATTCCCTATTTTTACCTTTCCTTTAGAATTCTAAACGGTTGGCTTGATTTATTTCCTATATGGATACGTGCTCTTTTTAATCTTAGTTATTGACAGTTTATTAGCTGTAAACCTAATGTTCAATGAATCTGATGAAAATTAGATAAAGGTTTTCAAAACTTCCTGAGTTTGTGGTTATTATAAAAGTACAAATAGAATATAAAAAGGTATTATGGTGTCTGCCTTTCTTTACACCTAGCTCCCTGATCCATTGTGGTCATTAGGTACCCGTAGCAGTGGAGTGGTAAGTCGGGTACACTGGAAATAAAATAGGAAGGAACTGGGATGCTGGTAGTAGAGCGTAAGGTTACCTGATTTATGATTATGGTAAATTAGAATTTCTATGGGCCCGATATGTATATGGTAAATAAATCGTCGGGTGACCTGCGCGCTCTATCAGTATCACCCATTGAACAAGGTTGCTAGACTTATGTGCAGGGATACCATGTTGCCAGAAAATGCATTTCAAAATGGTATCCCTACAAGTTAATCCAGCTCTCATGTGTAGTTGGGCTCATAATGAGGACTAACATACAGACTAAAAAGGTCCAAATCCACTTGATTACAAATATACTTCAATTTCCCACTTGTTTTGGCTAGGTAGCAATTGGAAGTAGGGGGTTAATGGACCTTGAGAGAGTGTAGAGGGCATCATGGACCAGCAAAACCCAGGGCTGGCAGGAGGGAGATTTCCATGCCCGTCTTCATGTGCCAGGGACAGGATTGATCAGGATCTCTTAATTTTTGATTTCATAATATACAGTCCAGTGTACTGTACTGCCCCACATTACAGGGAAAGGGCAGGAATGCACTGTGTCTTTCCAATGAGGCACATTCCTGTCTTTCCCCTTGAGCTGTTGACGTTTTGTGATCCTAGCGCCAACGCAGGCACCCTTGCACCATCTACACACTTCATCATGTGCTCAACTTGTTTTGCGATAGTGATAACCTCATCTAACAGAGGTTCATCTTTCAACCACAGTTCTTTTCTAATATTATCATATGCACATTTTAAAACAAATTGATCTCTGGTCCGTTCTTCCAACGCAGAACCAAACTTGCACGAAGATGCTAATTTTCTCAAAGCTGAAACAGTCTTCCACAGATTCATCTTTTTTCTGCTCCCTTAGACCAAAGTGGTATCTTTCCATAATATTACTAAGATGTGGAAGATAATGAGATAATGTCGATCTAACTGAAGAATGCATATCTCATATTCATTGAGATTTCTTAGTTCTGCTGCACTCAATTCATGGAGATGTTCTAAAACTTCTTGTCCTTCACCTCCAAGACAATGAAGCATGTAAAGAATGTTTTCGTTCCGCACTTAGGGGCTGATTATGATGGAGGATTTTCCGCATCCTCCGGGCTGGCGGAAGCCACTGGCAGCCCGGCGGATGCGGAAAATCCTCTGCGGACCCACCAAAGACCCACCCCCACATTAGGATGGCTGGTGGGTCCTGGTTTCAGCCCACTGCAAGGCCTAATATGGTGGCGGTGTCTCTCAGACACCGCCAGCCATATTAGGATGTCTGGAGATCTATGCCTTTACACGGCGGCATTATTGCCGTGCAAAGGCATACGGATTCTTGTTTGGGAGCCCGTTGCGGGCCCCCAGGGGTGAAGGGGGGGGTGGGGGATGCACATGGGGGGTACCTATGGTACCCCCCTGCATTTGCGTGCACAGAGCGGCAGGCACCTGCCGCTTTGTGCATGCAAATGCACAGCTTACATTTTTAACATTGAGGCGGGTGCTGCTTCAAGCAGCACCCGCCGCAATGTTAAAAATAGAGGATGTGACCGCCAGGGTGGCAGTCACATCCTAATTGCACATGAGGGAACGCCGCAGCACATGTGGACGTTCCCTCCTACTCAGGGCTCGCGGACGGACGCAAGTCCGTCCGCGATCGTAATGGGCACCTTAGATTAGTTCCACAAACCCTAGCGTAGTTTATAAATATTTTCTGCCATTTTATATTTGGTTCACCTGGACTTGTTAAAAAAACGGTGGTTGAGTTACATTCTGCATCTTAAATGTTCTTTTATATGCTACCAACTTTAATACTTTTACACAAATTACCAGCCTACTGATTTTAATAACATATCCTATGAATTATAATAATAAAAAAAAGCATACCTTACTCAACCTTTAAGTACATTAAAAAAAAATACCAAAAAACATGGAATTACCTTACCAAATCTAAGGTGTCAAAATAAATCTGTAGAGCAACAGTTGTTCAAATGGTTGTGACATTCACCTTTTTGTATTGACGATTAACCTTAAAATAAAAGTATAACCTAGTTCCAATCAGTTAGTGATAACAACAAGTACAAGTTGTTGTTTACCGTTTTCTACTTAAAGGTGTGCCAGTCACCGATTTTACGCTGGCCAAAACTTTGCAATGAATGATGAAAGACCGATATAAGTGTGCCAGACACTGCATATGCGATGGCATAAAACGTCTGGAAATCGCACCCTTATCAATGAATGATGAAAGACTGAGATAAGTGTGCCAGTCACTGCATATGCGCTGCCATAAAACGTCTGGAAATCGCACACTAAATGTCACTTTCCGAATACAATTTCAATAAATACTTGACGCTGAACTCACTTCTATGTTGTACTTTGTCAATAGTAATACCTCTTGTAAGAAAATGACAGCAACGGCAAACAAATGCACAGCTGATGATTCAGATCGTATGCCACTAGAGAAGTGAACGATAACACTCCCAACCTCTCAAAATGGAGTCGCGCTGTGACGTGTTGTCACTGTATTGGCCATCATCCAAGACTCGCTTTGAAATTTGGGCGTGGGTTCCCAGCAGCACGTTTTAATCTCTCACGTTCATGCGACAGAAACAACCAATAAAGCTGGGGAATGACTGTCACCAATACGTTACAAAGTGACGAAATTAAAACGCTTCCTGAACTGTAAAGAAGCTCCAAAATGGATACCTGTCATGTCCCACAACAGTTATTGGGAAGCGAAGAGGAAGGATTTAGTATACACCAGGTTCGGTGTTGATCTCAAAACAAATTGTTCATGAAAAAAACTATAGATCCAAGATTATACACATAGAGAAACACTGATATAGAAAATTATTTTTTGATTATTCTCTTTGTCATTTTTTTTGTAAAAAAAGGGATTTTTAAAAAAATATTTAGGTAAAAAGGCGTCATGTAACATATATTTACATAATCAATTTTCTCCAGTTTGAATGTACATTTATACGCCAGGACGCTCCTTCGCTGGCGCAGCTGCGCGCATTATAAATGTCCATAGCATAGCATAGCCTAATTAATCATAGACATACATAAATGAAAAACCACCACTATATTTCTTTCAAAGTCTATCCAGACCGATGCCGATACATCTAGTGCAGATTCTGTACGCTAGTTACAGCAACTATTACATCAAAATTATAACACAATTCATCAGTTCATAACTGTCATCACTGGTAATGATGTTTGTTGATTACCACCAACGCGTTTCGGCAAGTTGCCTTCCTCAGGATTTTCTTTACCAGTGGTTTTACTAAAACAAACAAAAGTATACAATCAACAAATAATAATCTAAAGTTTAACATGAACAACAATACTACAAACAATTTTGTGTATCTACCTATATTACTTTGGTCTAATTCGATACTACATGGATAAACCTGGTTTGAATCAGGAGACATAACACAGTGTGGTGATACTCAACTAGCGTACAGTGGTAAGTGTAACTCTATCACTCTTGTGTCTATACAGTGCATGAGAATAGAGGTATATACAAAGAGACAGACAGAGAAGCTACCTCCATTTCTTTCTCCAATCCTGATTGTGGATACATATGTATATTTTTAGTTACCTTACGGGCAAAAAGTGCCCAATTTGCTCCTATGATGTACTAATGATATCATCCTCTAAACTTAAGACAACCTTATCTGGATAATTTATGTACTTGATATATATACGAATGACTTGTTACCAGTCAACTTACATTTAGGTATATTTTATCTTGGCTGGAATAAATACTGTCTGCAACTCGGTGTATGAGGATAACCAGTTAACCAAAAGACTCTGTTTCTCTGGATCTGAACACACTAGAAGATAGGGAGTATTAATCAGAGGATACCTGAAATGAATTTCCAATAGTAATCATAACTGATAGATAGAGGCGAGTTTAGACTAACCTTTAATGAACTAACTGATCTGCTCACGATGACCGGTGCAAAATATTTTCAACTGCTATAGAAACCTTGTTGGATATAGAGTCCTGGGGGATTTTATCGTCATGTTCTGCAATCTTAAATGAAGGCAAATACGAGATTTATGCTGTCATATGGGATGAGATCCTCCTCTATCTGAAGAAAAAGATATGGTAGGATTCTAAATATTAAAGTCATAGAGCACAGATTTATTCACATACGTGCTAGTGATCTATGTTTCTTTTCCTGTCACTACTTACTTTTAAAGTAATTTATCCTTAACTGGATAATTTACTGACTGATATTCTATATCTGTAGATGGCCACTTGATCCGGTGGCTCTAATTTTCTTGATCTAAAAAAAGTGGAATTAAGAGGGGTGGTGAAACACGATCTAGATTTAACTGACTTGAATTGCCGATACTGCCAAATGACGATGAATAGATACTAACCTTCAGTAGACTAGCTGATCTGTTCATAGAGTGCCGTAATTATTTTGCTTATCAGGATGATTGCTCTGATGGATGAGAGGTCTGTATATCCTCCTCTAGAATAACAAAATATACCGTGACTTAATTACTTATTCACCCCCAAGTTCAAGATCAAGTAAGACTATAATATTTCAATAGTGTACTTAATTTACACCACTGTTCTCAATTTATAGTTTGAGAAATCGCCGATATTAAACCCGCCACTGTGGGTGTGGTTTCTCTGAAATTGATTATGTAAATATATGTTACATGACGCCTTTTTACCAAAATATTTTTTTTAAATTCCCTTTTTTTACAAAAAAAATGACAAAGAGAATAATAAAAAAATTATTTTCTATATCATTGTTTTTCTATGTGTATAATCTTGGATCTATAGTTTTTTTCATGAACAATTTGTTTTGAGATCAACACCGAACCTGGTGTAAACTAAATCCCTCCCCTTCGCTTCCCAAGAGTTGTATTCCCTGATAGCGTTATCCATTTTTCAGGGGCCCGTGCGTTTTCAAGAGATGTCCCACAACAGTTCCTGGAATGTTGAGAACACGCTCACACGCCACAAACCTTTCTCCTCACCGTGAGTATTCGAGAGCCTCTATTAACCACTCAGTGCTCAAATCACAATACAGCCGCTGGAGAAAATGTAAGTTTCTCTTTTTTTTTATCAGCCACTGGGAAGGACTGTTTTTTCTTTCTTAACGTTAAATACATATCTTTACAAATCCGGTATCAAAGTGAATTTTTCTTGCCCGCTCGTTGCCATAAAAATGTGGTGTTCTCCCACATATAAAGAAAATATAAACAGGATAACCATATGTTGAAGCACAATGAGTTTATTTCACCTCATCCACCGACAGCCAGGACATCAACTTACTCCAGTGGAATCTCAGCAAGATTCTAAGTTAGCATACTCGAGACAACATTCTGCATGTCTAATGAAAACATAAAACTAAAGGAAATACTTTAATAAATATCACAGCCCACACCATCGCAACCAACTTGGAGGCGTCGGAAAGGCAAGGAGGTGCGCTCGGTCCTCTGTGGCGCTAATGGAACCGAGAGACCCCGTCCACCCAACATGGCGGCCCGCAGCTAACGCTGGAGTGTCCAGAGTGGAGGTGTGTTAAATCCTTGAAGCATCGAGTCAGCTTCAGCACTGCCCGTGCTTGCTATATGAGACTACCCTGACTCCGGCGGCAAAGAATAGAAGCTCCGTGAGTAGCGTTTAGGCGTCTCCGGCAGGAGTCTGGCAACCATAAAATGACGGCTGCCTTGGAAGGGCGGTACGATGAGCAGCGGCCACCGACAGCGACGTACCAACTCCGCGAGGTTGTTGCCAGGGACAGGAGCATTTTAAGGCCCTAGCGACGAGATGTCCAGCCCATAACAGTGAGAACATTGGAACAGGCAATACATGGTGAGAGCGCCCGCCCAGTGCAGTGCAACCCAGGCCATGCAACGGTGAGCCAAAGCTGTTCCCCAAGACGGACGCACTACTGTGGGGGCGAGTTGTTGATCTGAAAGGGCCTTGGGAGGCCTATACCCGCACTGGATCTGTGCTTTCTCGGGCTGCCTGACCCCTCATGCCTGACCCCAAGGTGGTGCCTTGAACCCTCATTAGCTGATCAGGCCTACAGACGTGCTCCCCAGGGGCCTTATTTTGAGTGTGGTGATTCCTGACGGACATCTTACTACTTTGCGATGGATTACAAGATGGGACCAGAAAGTACCCTCATTTAATGTGATCCTATCAGCGGCCATATGCAGAGGAGCACTTTACGACTACTGGGGGGGGTCTGTGCTTGCCTTGAGACAGGAACTGAAACCTCATCTGGCCCTATGCTTCCCAAGAAAGCTCAACTGAATAAAGTCTCCCGCTCCTTTGGAGCCTCCGGTGTTGCCGACGGTGCAGGACAGTGACATCATCAGACTACGGGGGACATGGCCTTTTCCTTACCAGCAATCAGTCAAGAATTAACGCAATTCGAAAAGGGTCTCATGATTTAAATTAAACCTGTCCAAGTTCTCTCTTTTAAATCCCACTCTACCCCTGGGGATTCAGAACAGGCTTAAAGAGACGTACTCTTTCCGCTCGGCACGGAAAGCTATCACATACCTGGGGGTCAACATTACCCCCAAACTCTCTGGCATATCTAAAGCTAACTATCCACTCCTTCGCCAACTAAAAGCTGATTTTAAAAAATGGAATGTTGCATATATCTCATGGAAAGGCAGGAGCAAAACAATTAAAATGAACGCACTACCTCGCCTCAGTTACCTTTTTCAGGGACACCCCATCGTACCCGAAAAAACCTTATTCCCGAACTGAAAACTATGCTCCTCAAATTTATCTGGCAGGGAAAATGGGCACGACTGTCATACCACCCATTGACAAGATCTCGTGTCAAAGGGGGCTTGGCCCTCCCTGACTTTTTAACTTATTACATGGTGGCTCTGATACGAGTGATGGGTGAGTGGTCATTACAAGAGTCTGACAAACTATGGCTCCACATTGACAGACATGTGAATGGAAGATCAATCTGGGACCACCCTGGAGACACAAATCAGACAGGTCATTGAAGGCATATTTTTGTGTCCCTACTTCCACTACGCTGCACGTGTGGGATGCAGTCACTAAATAACTTCCTCTAACCATGTTTCCATCCCCTACACCGCCATCCACTTCACCAAAGACTTCCTGCATGCTTTTGCGGAAGGGCCCTTTAACAAATGGAAGGAAGGAGGTTGCCTTATGATTTTGGATTTGTTTCAAGGTGACAAAGGACGCTCCAGGGCTGCATGCACCGCTTCCACTTACCGCACTCTGAACGATTCCACTATACACAACTTATTCATTGGGTCCAACCCCGGATGCACCAAGCTGCCACCAGGGACTATCTCCCCATAGAAAACTTTGTTCAATCCGGCACTATGGGTAAAGGCTATGGGGGTCATTAGGATGGCGGGTGGACTTTGCCCGCCCGCCATCCTCGTGGTAATAGGGACCGGCCGCCGTGAGGCCGGGTGTCCCATCACCAGCATTAGGATGCGCCCGCCACAGTGGCAGGCGCATCCCGCATTCCTACCATTGTGGAGGCCGGTGCACTCAGCACCGCCCACCACAATGGTAGGAAAGCATGCTGTGCACTTCCATGCACAGCATGGCAGGCACCGAGCGGTGCCTGCCATGCTGTGCATGGAACTGCTGGGCGGTACCATAGGTACCCCCCATGTGCACCCCCACACCTCCTGGTGTCCCTGGGGTCCCGCAACAGGCCCCCACAGGGATTCTCCGCATGCCTTTGTACTCAGCACCGCCCGCCACAATGGCAGGAAAGCATGCTGTGCACTTCCATGCACAGCATGGCAGGCACCGCACGATGCCTGCCATGCTGTGCATGGAACTGCTGGGGGTACCTATGGTACCCCCCATGTGCACCCCCCACCCCCACAGAGTCCCTGGGGGCCCGCAACGGGCCCCCACAGGGATTCTCAGCATGCCTTTCCGTGGCGGCATTGCCGCCACGGAAAGGCATTGAAAAATGCCCATCATAATACGGCTGACGGTGTCTGATAGACACCGCCACCATATTATTCCTTTTCCGCCCCGGCCACAAGGCGACCGGGGCGGAAAAGCGGCAGACGGTCTTTCCGTCCGCCAAGGTACCCCCCGCCATACTAATCTGGCGGGGGGGGGGAAACTAGTGTGGATGTCGGGCGGATTGCCTCCGCCAGGCCGGCGGTGGCTACCGCCAGCCTGGCGGAGGCAATCCGCCCGACATCGTAATGGGCCCCTATGTCTCTTTCTTATACACGCTCCTGCTCTCCCTTTCCCCACATTGAACACAGCAACACAGAACATTGTGGGGCGACATGCTGCGAACTTTGCCATTGGAGAAACAATGGGAATCCCTCTATAAAGACATAGTAAAATTCAGTAGGTCCATGCACCTCCGTGAACCCACTACAAGATACTATATGACTGGTACCTTCACCCTCACAAATTCTGCTCTATATTTCCAGGCACTTCGGACAGGTGCTGGGGCGGGCTGTGGCCTGCTGGGTGATTTTAAACATATTTGGTGAGATTGTCCGGACATTCAAACCTTCTGGATGGATTTGCTTGCCCAAATTATGCTAATTCTGGGATAACCTATAGGGGAGTCTATAGAACATGTGTTATTAGGCCTTCAAGACCTATTACTCAAATATCAAACACATGCTGATCGCTCGGTCCTGAGGGTGTGTTTGGGTGCAGCCAAAATGGCCATAGCTGCGGCATGGAAAAAACTTGCGGTCCGCGCTCACTCAGTGGCACGCTCGCCTTTGGAGGGCTCTGGCAATGGAGCGCCTAACTGATATAACTGATAACTCCCGAAAGGGTTTTGACTACATTTGGGGCCCCCTGGTTAGCTACCTTTCAGAGGGACTACCTTTATTTGCTTGTAGCCCCCGACTCAGAGCCTTACATCTCTTCTTAATCTAGAAGCTTTTACTTGGAATAGCTCCCCACTCTAAAGCCAGCTTTAAGAGGGTGTCCTACGCTGGTCGTGGGGTGCCCCTGCCCGACACAGACCTCCTCCTGGGTGGTATACTAAAATCTGGACCTATCCAACCTCCCTGGGGGCCAGTACTGTTGACTTCTTTATTTTGTATTGAATGGTTTCTCCTTTTCTCTGTTTATGTAATTTTTGTTATGTCGCTGGCAGCTGTCAAAGATGCAATCATCTAGAATTGGGGTACCTCTTAGGCGCCTAAGCTACGGCTTTTTTCCCCTATGGCTGTCAAATAGGGATTTATAATGGAACTATACAAGATCTTGCTTGGGACTTATATTTTAAACTAAGGCGCTAATTCCGGACTCAGATAAACTGTGGGTGTAGTTCCCGGGACTGTACGAAGCTGTGTCTTTCCTTTCTGGCTACCTAAGGAGGGTACCAGCATCCACTGAGTTCATTGGAATGTATAGTGACTGCTTATTATGCAATGTTTGATACTTTGTGCAAATACTTCAATAAAAAAGAATTTGATCAAATAAAGGATAACAACATTTTATTTAAAATAAACCGAAAATGAGTCAGTGCATTGTGTATCTTAGATACTATGAAATGTACAATCATATGTGTTAAGCAGTGTACAGTGGGTGCTGATCATTTGTATTAATAGGGACCCTGTTAGACCTGCTGAACAAGAGTATTTTAAATCCTGGTTGTGGAGAGTTGTGAACTCTTGCACCGAGGAGGCATCATGCAGCCAAGGTGTTGTGAGATCCAGGTCAGAGTTGTGTCAAGCAGCATTGGTTCCAGAGACTTGTGAGGCTGCAATTTGAGGTACTGCATCGATTTCGAGGATGCCGTGGACGAGGACGGTTGCAATGCAAAGTCCTTCATTGAGTATTTGTTGCGCACCAGTTGGTTCCAAAAAATCTGCCGGCCTTGTGATGCGAAGTCCTTTGTTGTTGTTAAGGATGGTGTCGACAAAGGGTTTGCAGAGAAAACGTCTGCATTGAGGTGGTTTCTATGAGGGTGTGGGTTGCAGAGAGTTAGTCCTTGTGATAGGAAAGTCCACGTCACAGAGGCAATGGTCAGTTCTGCTCAGGTTTGCATGGCACAGCATAGGAGATGCATAGGGTCTGCTAGGTCTACAGATGGGCTGGAAGAGAACCTCCAAGCTCAATTCTAAGTGTGCAGGACTAGGGTAGCATCAATTCACATGGTATAAGTCAGAGTTGCTGAGTCCAGGTGCTTGTTAAAAGAGACTTGCCTTTGGATTCACTCTGGTGGTCCTGGGTGCAGGTTGCAGGTCTAGTGCTTCTCACACAGCCGAAAGGGCAGCAGGCCAGCAGGTCAACACAGCAGGGGATCAATCTTCTGGGTCAGCAGTCCAGCAGAGTGGCAGTCTTTCCAGCAGCTCAGCAGTCCTTCTTCCAGGCAGAGTCTTCAACAGGTACGGAAGTGTACTGAAAAGTTGGTGTCTGAGGTCTAATGTTTATACGTCGTGCCTTCTTTGAAATGGGAGAAGCTTCTAGAGGTGTCCCTTTGATGTGCACTGGTTTCCTCCCTCCCTGCCTTGCTTCAGACTAATTACGTGAGGTAGGTAGCCCTTTGTGTGAAGGCAGTACACAGTCTATTCAAGTGTAAGTGGGGATGTGCCCAGCTCTGCACCCCCATCCTGCCATTGCAGGCCCATCTAAGCACAAATAAGATCTCTATTTTGTGTGGCTGTCTGGGAGATAAACACAAAGACCAACTACAAGCAATAATGTGGCCCATTGGTAGGCTGCAACTAATAAATGGCTAAAGCTAAAAAATGCCAAGGCGGCATATTGAGCAAAAGAACAATGTATTTAACCCGAACCTATTGACAAGGGGGGATGAATGTTTGATTTGCTCTGTATTCCATCCATCTGTTGTATGGCGTTTTAGAATCCAAGTGAATTTTCCCGACTCATGCCCTTATATAGGTACAATTCACACTGCCCTAATATGGGCATAAAAATCATTCCCTTATTTTGACATAGCCCATGCAGACCAAATACAGGCATGGCTACTTCCACCCGTACCAAAAATGTCACAACGATTTCTTGGAAAATCGGCTTACGCAGTCAGGGACCTTCCCCAGCTTGAATATTGATTTGTCCAAGTACTCATGTACTTCACAAAGAACTATTATTCCCTTGGGGCACTTTCCTGCCGTTATTATGCCCGACTTTATATCAAACTAGACACCTTCAAGGTATAAATATGCCTTCACTTGCTCTAGCAACACACGGTGGTGCGGAGCAGTTCGTCTATCTACTTGCCTGACACAGCTCGCCACAGCAAGTACCGAAGGAACCCGACCCTCCAGCTGACGCACTTATCGATAGGCTGCATTTCTCTTGGCAAGAATCCAGCTCCAGTGTTTCCAAGCTCCCCTTGCAGGGAGTTGGGAAATCGAGTCCCGAGACTGAGATACCAGACCTCCGTCATTCTAAACTAAGGTATGGAGCTGATTAGAACCTAGAGAAACCTTGGATAGATTCTTGGCAAACAAAATCTGAACCTATGCTACACCACACTTACTCCTCCCCACGTACTAAACTTAGGTTAGGTATATTGGGGTAGGCGTATTTTAGAAGCACCAGTTGAGTACTTTTAGCCATTGTTATTTATGTATGTATTTATATATGGTTTAGAAACCATACAATGCTCTTACAGTATTATTTTATAATATTGTTCTCGCTGTACGTATTATACTTTGCAGTTTGCATTACCTTTGCAGCAGTTCACTTTACTTGCATGAGAAAGAAGACTGTTCAATAAAACCTTTTATTGTAAACGTCTCTCTATTTCTCTGCACCTCTGTAGAAACGAAGCATGCACGAGTGACTGAGTGAAATACTTATCTATTGTTTCCACGACTCTAGAGATACATTTCTTATTCTTGGGAAACAAAGTTGTCATGTTTATGCGGTTGTCAGAAACTAATCCTTTCTTGTGAATTCGAGAAAGTTTCTAGTGACCTCTGAGCTAGCTGGCATTCACAATTAAGTTTAATATATTCAATAGAGACCTAGTCAACCTCAGTCCTACGTCTAATCTATAGGATATATTATTCGAATGCGCAGAGCCTATTGGGAATATAGGAACTACACTACATGGAGCCCAACGTTTGGTAAGGCACTAATTTAACGCTAGATACTAAAGTAACTCAGTCGTGCTTTTCTCAGAGACCCCCCTTTTCCCGTAAAAAACTCCAATAGACATCTGGAGTGGGTAAAAGGATAAAATATCCGCCATAACTGAGTGGGACGGAAATCCAATGTATTCGTTTTTTGTCTGTTCAACGTTGAAGGATAAAGTGTTCCAAAATATTGTGACCCTTATCTTTGTTTCCTTGAAACTTTCTCTGCAACTTTCATTAAACAATGTCGAAAAACGGCAACACCACCGGGAACGGTGGAGCCACAGGCCATATTACCGTACCAGGCTTAGACGTTACAGGTTTCCAAAAAGATGACCCGGATGCTATAATCATCCAAGAAAATTTAAGGAAAATCATCACTGTAAAACTTCTAACAAATGGCCTATCATCAAGAGGTGGTAGGGTAATTTTTGTTATAGAGGCACACGAATATCGGCAGACAGAGGTAGTCTATTCATGGATTATATTTCCTGAAGCAAATTCAGTAACACGTGTTTCACTTCTACAAAGTAGAGGAACATCCAACGGAATACGTTCCTTTCGAGGATATTGAAATTCCACTAACTTACCAAGAGCATGCTCTCTGGTTTAAAGGCGCCCTACAACATCAAAATCACATTACCAGGCTCGGTCCACTAGGTAGACCAGGAGCAACATGGCCGGTACTAGCCAGCTATACACCACATCCTGACATTGAAGAAATGACAGGTGCCTTACTATTAGTTCAACTAAAACAACTAATCAAAATACATAGACAATTGGTTCAATATGTCATGCAGACTCTAACAGTCCAACCTCCTATAAGGATTCCACAACACACCCCTTACCAGGGGAACACAAATAAAATCACACCACAGACTATACAACCAGTCATTGGTAAATTACCCTCAAAAAGGGAACACATTCCATTCTGGATAGCTCAAAAAATTACTCAAATCGAGGCTGTATTTCCTGATACTACCCCTCATGGGAAACACAGGATCTTAACGATCTGTTTACCAATGGGGATCGCACCACACTTGGAGGACTGCAACACTTGGGGTAACAGTCTTTGCTGCAATCTACACAAAAACACATGGTGTTCCGTCTACGGCAGTAATACCAGATGTCTTGAAACAGATTCAAAATGAATACGGGGCAGAGCCTGCTTTAAATTTAGGTATGAAATTACTGAAAGATTTCAAACAGGTCTCAACAATAATACTAGCTAATAATAAAGGTGAAGCAGCATCCGTGGCGATCCGCCAAAAGTTAAGAGAATTTGATGTAACTGAGTAACCTCAAGAACTAGTCAGAATTATTGAAAAATTCTATGAATAACTAGGTAGAGACAGTTTGGGTGGTAAACCAGTAAAACCCCAGCTGACTGAAAGTCCTGAAAGGGTCTTTATTAAAAACACTCTCACTGTTCTTAAAAAGAAGTGGGAGAAGACTTAACAAACTTCTAAATAGAAGCGGCCTCAATCCCGAGGTAGGTCCCCTCAAAAGGAGCCCTCTGAAAAGAGGTATGACCTCAGGAATAGGGATAATTTGAGAAAACCTGATAGATATCAAGATACTGATACACGTTTCTCATGTACCTTTCAGACTTCATCACAGAAATCGGAAAGAAGAGGACGATCAGAACAAACGGAAGAACGCGTGAAGTCCAAAGTCCAAAGACGATCAGCACGTTCCAAAAAATAAGAAAACTCAATTCACCAAAAAGAAGGTAGCAGGTCTCAAAATCAGGACACAACTCAAGAACGGGGAGTGAGCTCAGACAATGTTAGACAGCGCAGCAGAGGTGACCGTAGCTCGCAAGATCTTGAAGGATCATCTGGAGACAGTGGACTTGAATGATACATCCAAGTTGAAACTGCTGATACCAGGGTTAGTGTCCCACACAAGTTATATGAAGTAACACTCTGGATGGAAGGGGACATTACTAGAAAATTAAAAGCGCTCTTTTGGGAGAAGCCTTCTAAGGGTTATGACATTCTTCTAGCTGAACAAGACTGGCCACCTGATTTTGGCAGGGAGTGCCTACATAGCGAAGACATCATTATGCTAGCCTTCTCCAACCATATTCCAATTCATAAAAATTACACTTATGCCAGGAAATGGGCAGTTGCCCAGGCACCTGCATTATATACAAATCATGTGGGATGGGATGAGGATTCTCCTCAACATAAAATCCAGTTAAAAACTCAACCAACTGCACAAAGGCAGTATCCTGTTAAGCAAAAAGCTAAAAAACAAGTCAGGGAGATCTTAGATCAACTTGAATACCAAGGGGTGATTGAAACATGCACCTCGTCAATGAACAATCCCTTGTTTCCTGTATCCAAACCAGATAATACATATCGTCTAGTTTTGGATTACAGACATTTAAACTCCTGTTGCAAAACTTTTGCAGTACAGAATGCACACAGTGCAGCACTAATGAATAACATTATGTGTAAAAAATATAAAACTACCTTAGATATTTCTAAAGGTTTCTTTTGTCAAAATATTGCACGGGAAAGCAGGTATTTGACCACTTTCTCAAACTTCAATTTTGTCGCCTCCCCCAGGGATTCAAAAATAGTCCAGGGTCATTTACAGCCAGAGTAACAGAGTTACTACAAACGTAACGTAACGTATGATGATGAAGCATTATCATATGTAGATGACATCTATCTAACAGATGATGACTTGGACAGGCACTTGAACAGGGTGAACACCATAATATTGGGCTTCACCTCTGAAGGGTATAAATTAAATTTCAAGAAATTGAGAATTTTCCACCTCAATGTCCTTTTCCTAGGATATGAATTTTCAAGTGAAGGCAAAAGCCTGGCAGCAAACTTTCTAGAGAAATGTGCACTGCTCCAACCTCCAAAAACGCTGAAAAACTTACAGTCAATTCTATGTTTCCTACATTTCGGAAGAACTTACATTCTAAATTTTGCAGAAAGGGTTAGACCTCTCTACAAATTAATCAAACCAGATTTCAAACAAATTAATTGGACTCAAAAACACACAGAAATTTTGCGTTCAGTGCCAACTAATATGTGAGCAACCACACATTTAAAAACACGCGTAAACATAAGCAACTTAGTAATCCGAATCATTCCAGGAAAATGTGGATTCAGGTACTTAACCTTTAATGAAGGGGAATCGTACCATTTGCATATAAATCACACTTGTACACACAAGCAGAAATGAAACTCACTTCTACAGAAAAATTTCTGACAGCAGTTCAAACTGCAGTAGCAAAAGAGAGCTCCCTCGCACAGGGAAAACACATAATGGTCGTTACACCTGTTATTCACGAGTGGTGCTTACTACTGCGCTGAGTATGTCTCTCGTCCCTGGTTTGCGACTGTCAGTGGAAGCGGGCGAGTGTTGTGCTCTCGGCTCGGATCCATTTCCTTCCGGCTTTTCGTTCTTTATGGCGGGATTTTTGTCCTTCCAGCTGGGGCGGTCATACGCTATGCTTGGGATCCGTGTTCGGGTCTCGGCAGAGACGCTCAACATCTTGTGATTCATTTAATTCACTGCTTCTCCCTTGTGCTCGTGTGAGGCGCTCTGATACCTGTGTGTTACTCTGGGTGAGTTGGACGGGAATGGTTGACTGACCTCGTTTGCTGAAAAGTGGATTTGCACTTTTGTTAGGAATTGACTGTGTTGGACGTCCTTGGCGCAGGGGACTGGGTTCCTATCTCGGTTTCAGCGTTCCGTGCCTCTGTGCGCTTCATTTGTTCTCCCGGTATGGTGGGTCATTGTTGGGGTATCCTCTCTCTGTTCTCTGCTGTGGAGGCCTGTGTTCATTGGTATCAGGCTCTTCTCTTGGCGCCACTCAGCTTTTCTTTCATCTGTGGGTGTTGATTGCGGGCCTCTGAGTAGCAGTGGAGTACTTCGGTGCTCGGATTCCTTTCTGGCTGTCTGTGCTTGTATGGTTCCCAGATTACATGCCCTGTTCCGTGCACTGCTTTACGCGGTGTTGGGCCCTTCCAGGTGTTTTTCTCGATCTTTCTTTTTTCTGAGTTCCGTGGGGTGGTACTCAGTTCATCTTGTTGTTCACGCTTTCTTGGGCCTTTGGCCCGGTGTGTGTGTTTCCCCGTCCCAGGCTTCGCTTCCGGGTTTTGAGTCTGGGGCTGACCTGGTCGGTCCTGTTTGATGTGACCGTCGGGTGTTCTGGGTGCTGTGGGCGCCTGCATGTCTGCTTGGGGCGGTCCTCTGTTGGCTCCTGTTTTTCCTTCTCGGGCTGCTTCTGTAGTCTCCGGCTGGGCTTTGGCTTCTGCTCCTGTTCCTGGAGTCTGGCTTTTCTTGCCATGGGCCACGGCGGTAGTATCACCTCCGCCTCCTGCTCCATGGCTCGGCGGGTGTTCCTTGCGCCCTCGGTGCGTGCAAGTGGTGCATGTTCACTTCTTTGGCCTCATTCTGGGGTCTCTGGTGGTACCTGATTGCTAGTGGTTGACAATGTTGTATTCCCCACATGCTTCCAGGTTCGGGTTTTGACAGGTTTTTCCTGGTGATATTTTTTACTGGGTCCAAAATGGGAAGGCATGGTGTGCAAACGTGTTCGATGGATTAGGCCCAGGTCTCTGTACTGGGGTGAAGGAATGACATTGTTCTGCTTTCTAACCTTCGTTTGTTCTTTTTGCATTGTCCCCCCAAGTGGGACGGATTTGCCTAGTTGTGGGTCCCGTGCTCTCCTTGCCATTGGTCTCATGTAACCCTGACTGATTGTGTCCGGTCCCACGTGATGTGAATCTGTGGGTCTCCCCCCTTCGCTGATCGTGTCTGAGTTTTCTGCCCTGCTGTGTTCCTTCCGTAGCATGGGTTTTGGGCTTCTTGTGCCTAGGTAACTGGCGGTGCTTGCCCGGTCTGTCCGTTGGGGGTCCTCCCCGTCTGGTTGGTCCCAGTGCTCTGTGGTTTTCCCGACTTCGCCTGTTACCGTGTGTGTCCCTTCTCTTGCCTCGGTGGCTCCCATCCAGCCCTGCCTTCCGGAACGGCCGGTGGTCTATGTGTTCTGATCTCCCCTTCCTGGGTGTTGGTGGCCATTTTGGCCTGTGGGACGTGCATGGGTTCCCGATCTGTGCTGCGGTTTTTTATACTGGGTAGGTTGGTACGCCTTTTGGCAGATTTTTAGTCTGCCTTCTGTTGCCCATTTCTTGGTTTGTTTTTGCCCCAGCCCTGCGGGGGCTTCTTGTTATTCTCCTGGGCTGTTTGTCCGCTACCTCATTTTCCGGGGGGTTTGCGGGCTTGCCTTGGTCACTTTCTTCCGGTTTGTGTCCCTCGTGCTGGCTTATTTCTGCCTTCTTTTCCGGGCTCACTGCTTTGCGCCTGGGCTTGTTGGCCTGGCCGGAATATTTGTCCTGTTGGTGGGGATCGCCTGGGTTCTTCCCACTTCTGCTCCTGTGGAGGGTGGCTCTGGTTGTTTTGCTCAGTGGTCCGTGTTGTGCCTCTGTGGGCGCTGGCTCACTCGGGTCTGGGGTTTTATAACCTGCCACGGTTTTTTATTTATCCCTTGGGGGTATTTTGCTTACACCATGCTTGTGATTCTCCTAGGGTGCTTGTTATCCCGGTTCTCTTACCCAGTCAGGGCCCAGCACTCCCTGTGCGGATTAGTTCCTCTTCTTCTTTGTCCCTGTTTTGGGGTACTGGGTCCTCCTGGCTCGGGTTTGATCCCTGGGGGTGTTGACATTTCTCTGGCTGATTCCGCCCGGCTCTTCTGTTTTTCCCACCTTTTGGTGGGCTGTTGCCTGTGGGGTTCCCCTTCATTCTGGGTTCATTATGCTTTTCTTGTACATGAGGTCCCCTGGTAGGTGTCCGCCTTCCTGTTTGGGGCTTGGCCTTGGTCCTGGTCCTCTTTGGTGCCCTTGGTGGTGGGGTCGCTTTGTTGTGGTTTCCTGCGGCCCGGGTCTTTTTTGGCTTGCACTTGCCTGGGCTCTATTGTTGCTGTTGCGCTCCCTTCGGAGGTTTCTTGCGGCGGCTGTGGTCTGTGTTCCCACCTGCCTCTCCTTGCTGGTGGGGTTTGGGTGACCTACATTTATTTTTGTTCAGGTGGGGTGCTGGTTTCCTTTTCTGCACCTCCATCCATTCTTGCAGCTTCTGCCAGACTGTCTGCCCTTGATTGCCACCGGGCCTGGTGGATTTTGTTTTCTTTTCCCTGCCGGTCCTTGGTTTGGGGGTGGTTTGACTACTCTGTTCTTCTGTTCTTAGTGCCCTTGTGTCTCTGGCACTGTTTGGGTTTATGCTCCCCTCTCGCTTGGGCTGTCCGTTGGGCGGTCTTGGTGTGTTCGGACCGGCTTGCAGCTTTCTGTTCAGGGGCCTGTTTTGCGGTTGATTTTGGCTGCATGCGGTCTGGTGCAGTGCCTTCTCTGTCCTCCTTCGACCTTTGGTTGGGGCGGTGTTTCTGACGGCACTTCATGTCTCGGGGGTCCGGGTTTTCAGCCTTCCCGGTGTCTTTCTGTCCCGGGCTGATACTTCCTGCTCGTGGTTGCCTCTCTCTTGGTTCTTCCACTCGTCTGGTCTGTTGAGTTTGCCCTCTTTCCTGGGCGTCCCATTCTGGTCCGTTGGTTTCTTATGTGTTTCCATGAAGCTGTTTGACTTTGGTATGTGCTCACTTTGTTAGTCATGTGGCGAGGAAGACTAACGAGGAGGTAATGCCCCGGTTACTTACCGGTAATCTTCATTACTCCGAGTATAGTCTTCCTAACCACATGAGTTCCCATCCCTCCCTCCCTGTCCGGCTATCGGCTTCATGTTTATGCTTGGTAGTTTCAGGCTGATGGGTTGGACCGGCCCACTTCTTATAGAGGTCAAGGGTGTAATGGACCGGCCATATTAGGAAGGGATGGGAGGCATGGGAGGCTGACTTTTTTGCTTTGGAGGGTTCGGGTGTGGAGCTGAAGCTCACTTTCTTAGTCATGTGGTGAGGAAGACTATACTCGAAGTAATGAAGATTACCGGTAAGTAACCAGGGCATTACTCCTGTACCTGCTTTAGAAGCAGTGACGAAAGCGAGCATTCCAAATACAAAGGCTTTACATCCAAGATGGATACACTGGGTTAATTCTCTTGCTGCAACAGATGTTGAATATGTTTTTGACCCCTATTTGAAAACACCAGAATTTCTATAATACGAACAAGAATGTCCTCTGCCGTCTGCCTCTAGAACAGTACGGATGTATAATCTATACTGACGGATCAGCACAACCCCCTATTGGGGTAAACAAGCTTATAGTGCTGCATGCGCGATAGTTAAATGTCACTGGCGTGATGGTAAATTCAACGCTATGGTCACAAAAACACAACCTCTCGGAGATTGTACAGCTCAGCGAGCTGAACTAAAGGCATTCAAGATGGCGCTCAAAAATACAGATCGCGAATTCCCAACACTCATAGTGTGCGATTCCTAATATTGCGTTCAATCTTATAATGAATACTTGAAGAACTGGATTGAAAACGGTTTCAAAGATGAGAAAGGTGGCACAATCAAGCATAAGTTGCTTTGGGAACAAGTAGTTCAGTTACAAAAAGAACTTCAAAAAGCTCACTTGATCCATACACTGAGTCATCAACGTGATGGCGTTCACGTTGCAGAGAATTCATTGGCTGATGAAGCCGCGAAGGCGGCTATGCAAACGGCTTCCGTAGCTGCTATTACTCGTTCAAAAACGAAAATAGTCAGCGAAATAATGCAAGCTGTCAATGCTTTAAGCATATGCAGTGGTAAAACATTACCAAAAGGCTTCCCACTCAAATACTCGTATATAACTGATGCAAATAATGTTCTGTTTGCTCGAATCCCTGGAGTGGGGGATAGAGTAATTACAAACATGGAACATAGATTAGGACTAATTTTAGCAGCACATGAAGGGCTCGCCTCTGCTCACGCAGGAGTTTCTGCTAAAGTATAATTATTAAAGAAGCGATACTGGTGGCTCCGCATGAGAAAACAGACAAGAAACTATGTTTTGGAATGTGAAATTTGCCAGAAGATGAAAGTCTCTACAGTGAAACACCTGGCGCAGACACCCCCGTTAATATCAGATAAACCATTAGCTTGCGTTTACCTGGATCCCTGTGGTCCCTTACAAAGGGATGGTATCTATAAATATATCATGGTCGTAGTGGATTCATGCTCGAGATTCATTAGGATGTGGCCCCAGCGCTCGGCTGACACCCGAACTGTTATAACAGATTTGGAGTCTTTATCGGCACATACCCAGTTGGCACACTACATTCTGACCAGGGTCCTGCGTTTAGCTCAAAAGCTTACAAGGAGGCCATGGCCAATCTGGGCATTGCATTGCGGTATTCTATTCCATACCATCCTGAGGTAAATTCAGTTATGGAGAGAAAAAAACGGGACATAAACCAATCTATAACAGCTAGGGTGCTAGGTTTGGGTGACGGGTGGGTCAAATATCTAATAAGTGTCCAACGTAGTCTTAACAATCTGCCAAGAAGTTCTCTAGGGGGAATCACTCCATATGAAATCCTTTTTGGAACTAGAATGAATGTCCAGGACCTTGATCGTCACACTTCAGTGGTAGAACAAAAACCTTTTGGTATCAAGGACCGTTTGGCTGTTTTGTAGGACTTAAATGAAACAAGAAAAAGTCAAAGCAACGTATTCCTAAAGCCAACGTCCACTGAAGAAAAAGCACCCGTCCCAGCAAGACCTGCCTGTGTTCCAAAGATTGGGGATCTAGTCAGAGAAAAGATTGTGGACAAAAAGAAATTTGGGCCTTCAAACAGACAACCAGTACCTGTTTTAGCAATCCACGGATCAAGAAAACCATCACTGCCGCCCCTTGCTGGAAGAAAGGAGAACAGGTTCATATCCATCGACCTGATAAAACCACATCATGTGGCCAATCATAAGTAGTAGGCCGAGTGGACTCCAAAGATGTAGCAGATGCCCGAATCTGGCTACGATCCAAGAGGTTCAGACTGAGAGACTGATAACATTTGAAGACTCTGCCGCACAGAACAAAGGACTATGTAACAAAGCCATGGAACTTGTGCCTCTTGAGACCCAAATAACAGTTTGTCAAGAAACGCCTGTCTACAATGATATGCATCCGAGTATACTAATATGACAAGTGATCAAGAGATTCCAGCGATTTAATCAAATCCAGAAGCAATCCCTACAATTGACAGTACTGCCTCTGGCTACTACATTAACTTTGAAACGTTTTCTGAGGATCCAAGTGAACCTGAAACGCCGCAAGCTAAAAAAACTTTCAATAAACAAATAACAGATCTCTTGCAACAACTGGAAAAAACATATCTGGTTTCACGATGTGTTGAAGTATGGATTGTATTAGGTGTACTTTTTATTCTACTATGGTTGACTATGGTATTTAACTTGGGAATGCTGATTAGTGGGAAATATAGTACAAAGGACACAGTAAGAAAGAACATCAACTTACTCCTCAGGCCGCGTAAATCATCCCATCGTGAACAAAGAGACTTGTCAGCAGTAAACATCACAGCCATTCCTATACCAGGTGGTATAGCTTGGGACAGACCTGAATATTACATTCTTGGTCTGGTGGAGCTGTTGAAGATTCCACACATATTCAAGGTTTCCTTGAGTGATTTTGTTTCACCCAGCCCATTTTCTGATGATTGGGACTTTGAGACTGTTAATAATATGATGTCAGACTTAGAAATGTCTGCAAAATTTACAAATCATGAATACTTAGAAGGTTCATCAGATTATGAACAAATGTACTGTTATAATCACTATGGTCATCATTTCTTGCATAGATCTGCAAACCCTAGAAATGTTTTTACTTATAACCAATGGGAACATTGTCCAACACCAAGGTAGCTCAAAAACATTTCATGACACATTTCCGTACTTTTCAGGCTTTGATATTTCCAATCCAGAATCATTTTACTTTAAAAGTGTTTATAGGTAGGAATGAAAAGTATGTTGACAAATACAAAGCAAATTTATTCTGCGGCCTTTTATGCTCAGCTGTCTACATTAGGTTTTGACTTTTGGAAAGACAGCATTGAGACAAAAACTGTCTGGGGCACAAAAGACTGGCAGGTGCAAGGTTTGGAAGCTTTATTTAGAGCCTGCGTTATTCCAGAACAAATACTGTTTTTGAATGACACTGTTCAAACAGACATCTTGTCTTGGATTAGCTACGATAAAAGATTTAAACAAACCGTCAGTACCTACACCGACACCTGAAAGCAGTAACACTTCAGAGGGGGTGGTTGACGTAAAAACTATTTTACTTAACAACAGAACAGATCCTTATTGGAAAAGATGGTTAATCTAGCCCACAGACACAAACAGCTGTCAAGATAGATTCCTGAATAAGACACAAGGGTTCACACTCACTAGGCCAGGTCCAAGATATGTCCAGAGACAACATCCGGGATAGTAACATCATACAGTGTGGGGAAACTGTGCCTTGAGTGGCTACAAAAATCTACACTAAAGGAAGTAAAACAACACTTATCTTTACTTAAAGATGGCATTGATTTAATGGACTTCTTACAAGGACCTGCAAAACCACGCCATAAACGTTTTATATACGCCGGTATCTATGCCATGTATAATGAAGCATGGAAAATAACACAAGTAGAGACTGCAGAACGGATACGAGAAATTGATCGTATTAATTTAGAGAAAACTCTTTCTGTAGTTGACAATGGGTTAACAACTCTGTCATCCAGAATATATTCTTTGGACAGCATAGTATCCTCTCCCATTGACATAATGGAACAGGCCTTGGTTATGTTACAGCATGGTCAGTCACAATTACGCTCTATAATGCTTTTGGGCTGGACATTGCAAAACCTTTGTTCTGGCTATGTGCCATGGCGTCTTATCAACACCACGTCATTGTTTTGATAGTTTAACCTTACAGATAAACAAATCACTTTGGCACAGAGAGAGGCAGACTATACGGTGCTGAGCATTGAAAAACTGGAAAGATTACCATGAACTGTTTCTGAGAAGCCAGCAACAGAATAAATAATACATGGTACAATCACTCTGCCTGTGACGATTTTCCATTTTCAGTATTGTTTAAAGCATATACCAGCGGGCTTATATGAAAGGTTGGGTAAAGAATACATTAAGACATCCTGGGATTTACCTTACACACACAAATGTTGGAGTTGGGAAAAGACGTGTTTCTTAGTGGTACGGATTGTGAAAACACAATAAGTGGTTCGCTCTTATGTCAGGGTATTAAATTACACGGGGCCTGCGATGGTTTCTCAAACAACTTATCCTGCCACCTGCAAGTAATTATGGGCGGAAAATTCGCTCCACTAGCAGAATTTGCGGATTTTCCGCAATTTCGCCAATCGCGCGAAATCGCGGCAAAATCCGCGAATTCGCGAGCGGGAATAATTTTGCTCAGGAAGCACTTACAGGGTTACAGCAGGTGCCCAAGTTGAAGCTAATTTCTTTGTAGCCATTTACAAAATGGTTACAAAGAAAATAACTTCAACTTGGGCACCTGCTGTAACCCTGTAAGTGCTTCCTGGCGCCTCCTTGCCTAATTGCAACTATTCTCTGACCCTGCTCTGACCCTCGAAGCAGGGTCAGAGAATAGTTACAAGTAGACAAGCAGGCTCCGTGAACAGGAGAACAGGAAGCACTTACAGATAAAGCAGGTGCCCGAGTTGAAGGTCAAATTCTGTCAGCCACAAAAAATCACTGGAGCTTCATTCTCCCCATCTGCTGCTCTGATCGTGCCTGACCTTTTATACACACAAGAGGCATGTGAACTCGCATGGAAGCTTTGCCCGTTTGGCCCCGCCCACACACTAGCGGTGTGCACCGTCTTCCTGCCATTTACCCACTAATGTGGACAGCTCACTCAAAGGACCCCTGCGCCCTTCGGCGCGATGGCATAGTAACACACATGGTCACTGGAGCTTCATTCTCCCCATCTGCTGCTCTGATCGGTCTCTGACCATTTATACACACAAGAGGCATGTGAACTCGCATGCAAGCCCCACCCACACACTAGCGTTGTTCACTGTCTTCCCGCCATTTACCCACTAATGTGGACAACTCACTCAAGGGACCCCTGCACCCTTTGGCGCGATGGCATAGTAACACACATGGTCACTGGAGCTTCATTCTCCCCATATGCTGCTCTGATCGGTCTCTGAGCATTTATACACACAAGAGGCATGTGAACTCGCATGGAAGCCCCGCCCACACACTAGCGGTGTGCACCGTCTTCCCGCCATTTACCCACTAATGTGGACAGCTCACTCAAGGGACCCCTGCGCCCTTCGGCGCGATGGCATAGTAACACACATGGTCACTGGATCTTCATTCTCCCCATCTGCTGCTCTGATCGGTCTCTGACCATTTATACACACAAGAGGCATGTGAACTCGCATGGAAGCCCCACCCACACATTAGCGGTGTGCACCGTCTTCCCGCCATTTACCCACAAATGTGGACAGCTCACTCAAGGGACCCTTGCGCCCTTCGGCGCAATGGCATAGTAATACACATGGTCACTGGAGCTTCATTCTCCCCATCTGCTGCTCTGATCGGTCTCTGACCCTTTATACACACAAGAGGCATGTGAACTCGCATGGAAGTCCCGCCCACACACTAACGGTATGCACCGTCTTCCCGCCATTTAGCCACTAATGTGGACAGCTCACTCAAGGGACCCCTGCGCCCTTCGGCGCAATGGCATAGTAACACACATGGTCACTGTAGCTTCATTCTCCCCATCTGCTGCTCTGATCGGTCTCTGACCATTTATACACACAAGAGGCATGTGAACTCGCATGGAAGCCCCGCCCACACACTAGCGGTGTGCACCGTCTTCCCGCCATTTACCCACTAATGTGGACAGCTCATTCAAGGGACCCCTGCGCCCTTCGGCATAAAGGCATAGTAACACATACATGGTCACTGGAGCTTCATTCTCCCCATCTGCTGCTCTGATCGATCTCTGACCATTTATACACACAAGAGGCATGTGAACTCGCATGGAAGCCCCGCCCACACACTAGAGGTGTGCACCGTCTTCCCGCCATTTACCCACTAATGTGGACAGCTCACTCAAGGGACCCCTGCGCCCTTCGGCGCGATGGCATAGTGACACACATGGTCACTGGAGCTTCATTCTCCCCATCTGCTGCTCTGATCGGTCTCTGACCATTTATACACACAAGAGGCATGTGAACTCGCATGGAAGCCCCGCCCACACACTAGCGGTGTGCACCGTCTTCCCGCCATTTACCCACTAATGTGGACAGCTCACTCAAGGGACCCCTGCTCCCTTCGGCGCGATGGCATAGTAACACACATTGTCACTGGAGCTTCATTCTCCCCATCTGCTGCTCTGATCGGTCTCTGACCATTTATACACACAAGAAGCATGTGAACTCGCATGGAAGCCCCGCCCACACACTAGCGGTGTGCACCGTCTTCCCGCCATTTACCCACTAATGTGGACAGCTCACTCAAGGGACCCCTGCTCCCTTCGGCGCGATGGCATAGTAACACACATGGTCACTGGAGCTTCATTCTCCCCATCTGCTGCTCTGATCGGTGTCTAACCATTTATACACACAAGAGGAATGTGAACTCACATGGAAGCCCCGCCCACACACTAGCGGTGTGCACCGTCTTCCCGCCATTTACCCACTAATGTGGACAGCTCACTCAAGGGACCCCTGCGCCCTTCGGCGCGATGGCATAGTAACACACACATGGTCACTGGAGACAACTCTTCTGGCACTTTAGGCAGCTGTAGTGCAGGAAAAGCACTATACATTTACCCAACGAGGTAGCACTTACTGATTAGCCAGTAGAAAGTACTCCAGTTAAGTATCGTGCTATATCGCAAAAAAATCTGCGATTTCGCGGGGAAATTCGCGAATTGGCGGATTTTTTTGCGAATTCGCGAACCGCTGATTCGCAAAATCCGCCCATACTTACCTGCAAGGTTCTCCAGCTACTGTGATAGATCTAATTGTTAGGCAGCTTTCTAATGGAAGTTACATTATGTTGAATGATCACAGCTGTTGTGGCATATTGCCAGGAACCCCCTATCTCGTTACTGTGTCAGCCAGGGTCACTTGCTGTATGCAAGTATTGTTTCATAAAACTAAGTCAGACGGGGAGTCGCCATTATGGCCTTCACTGAAGATCTCTTCTATTCAAATTGATACTTTAAGCAGACTGAAAGCAATTCTTTTACAAAAAACTATGCCACTGACCTCGGCCAAAGAGACGTATGATCTTCAGGTTGCAAGGACTTCTGCAGAGATACATGCCTTTTTATCAACAAACTGCCCTATACATTTCTTAGAAATGCTAGGTCGTATCTTAAACATGTCTGATACAAGTGGTATTGTACATGTGTTTAGGATAATTTTTTCTGGACTTTTAGCATCCTTTGAAGCAGTCCTAGGCATATTTCCAAACTTCGTGCACTCTGTGTTTAGCAGCCTGCCTCTTGTTTTGGGTCTCGTCGCAGGAATACTATTTTTACTCATTCTGCTCCGATATGGCAAGTCAAGTCACCTTCGACACCCAGATCACTTTGGAGAACACCCTTCTGGCAATGAAGTGTCGTGAGCGCATGATACAAATTCTGGGCTTGGCTCGTTTGAAAGATCTAAATACCATGTGGTATCTATCGTTCCGACCAATCTGGCAAGTTTGCATCTTACCTGTTCTACGAAGCCTGCTATGTGGAAAAGAATGCGTGCTAGATATCTGTCTCACACTCCCATCAGTCCTGCCAATGGATGTTGATGCTTTGCTTGAACCAGTAACGGCTCATGCACTGTGTTGTCCCCAGCGGCTACCAATCCTGATGATGGCATTCGTTGAGATCTCAAAGACGCAAACTGCAGATGGTGAGATACGTGGAGCAACAGGCACACAGGTACCATCTACTTCGAACATTGCTAATGCAGCTGACGCTGACGACGATGCTTCTTATCTATGTGCAATTGATCTGCTTAACAAGGTAGTCCAACTTTCACCTACAGTAGTAGACGAATGTTTAGCGTTGTATGTGTAGCACAGTGCCAGTCGTATTTAATTCCGACTGGTGTGTATGCCACAAAATGTTCCAGCATGGCTCTTAGAGTAGGAAAGGTGTATGAGTCATTCAGGGCACATAACAGAATCGACATCAATGTGGGGCCATCCCCTGTCATGACACAGAACAAACTTTTACCCTCTAAGCTTTGCAGCTGTCCAGGGATATGCTTTCCAGCTGAGGGTGATGACCCCTCTTAAAAAAACACCAGAAGAGCCCCAGCAGAGGTACAATCATGCCCTAAGCGGGACCCAGTCAATACTCGAGCAGCCATTCGATGTACTAAAATCATGCTTCAGGATCGTGGATATCTCTGGGGCCCAATTTCTGTACTTACCACCAATGGTGTGCAACATTATTGTTTTTTGCTGCATATTACACAATATTTAAAGTAAAGTAAAGTAAAGTCCACATTTGTAAAGCGCACAATCACCCGTAAGGGTCTCTAGGCGCTGGGGGCCGTCGGGAAGATTAAGCGAGCTATTGCCCAGAGTCACATGGTGCTGGGCTAACCTGCCGCCGGAGCCGGGGATCGAACCGTGGTCCCCAGATTCGAGCGTCAGTCGCCCTGGCCGCGGCGCCACACCTCTTGTGTAAGAACAAATATGCCATGAGTTGATGCCAATGAGGAACAGGGATTGCCGGACGATGAGGATGAAGAAGATGAGGAGCCACATCGAAAATCTCCATCTGTATCAGGAACACGGCGGTGGGACCATATTATAAACAATATTTTCACTGATCCAAGAGTGACTTACATGACATCACCAAATGATGACACTTGTAACTCTGTACATATGTAACAATATAAAAATATATGAGCACTACCACTATATATGCATTTTGATTCCATAGTCACAGTAAACATCAAAACATTCACATCACACCTGCTACTAATTGCTACACAGAAATTGCATGTAGCTATGTGTAACAAATAGCATTGAACTACATCTGGTGCAAACACAATATTGTTCATGCCAACTACCTTTAGCAAGTATCATTTTGGTGTATTGCACTCAGATACAAACAATGGCTTTGTTCCTCTTGGTACAGTCTTAGTATCGGTGCGAAGACACAGCACTCAGATTCAGAATATGTAACAATTGAGCATCAGTAATCATGTAAATCAAGGTCAATACAGCCAAGATGACATTCACTGATGTATCCCAAGATATGGTGTTCCAATGTGGCGATAAAATGGCAGAGGATCTTTATGTCTGAATGCATAGCCATCACCAAACTTGTAGTTGCCACACAACCCAGAGACATATTGTGATGGGTCTCAATGGCAAACATATCTGTGATTACACTAGACCTGACTTGTGGCTAGACAAGCTGGCATGGTGATCCACAGACTATGTGCAATTGAAATGTGCATAGACCACACATATCCTTCCAGACACAAGGCCATACACCCAATGAATGTGTATCCCAACATGATATGGCGGCTTCTCTCAACAGTTTCCTGCACATAAAACATTTGTGACCAACAGCATGCAGTACACATAGAAACAGATGAGCCAAGGTTACATCAATTGATACATCCATGTTCTGGCTCTACTGGGGATGTCTGTCAAGTTTTGGATTGTGCCAGGTCCATGTCAGTCTCATTGCTTGTCTCAATGTCAAACTGCATGAGTATTGCATGTGAACACCCACTGCTATGCACAAGCAACACAGCCTTGATGTAGAGTGTCATTATGGTGTGATTTAGGCAGCTTTACTGTCAGCATAATGTAGGAGGTCAGGTCACGCAAGGCATACATGGTGATCTAGCATAGCACCATCAGCATGAGTGAGAAACATGCTGCCCACAAATGCTGACACTGTTACGTTCCTGTAGGGTATGAACCTTGAATATGAATGGCATATACTCAACCAATCAAATTGCACCATCCATACATCCCCTTCCAGGTGGTTGCGGCCAATCACAGCACTCGCCTGCAAGGAAAAATATAACCCTTCCAAGTTTCACAGTCTGCTGCCTCAACTGTGTACACTATTTACAACAAGGGGTGGTGATGGACAGAGTCTCTGAATTAAGCAGAGTACTCTCACCCAGTCAAGAGATCAGGGCTAGATCCAACACCGTTTTTTAGCTCATTGCACCATCCCAGTTTCAGAACCTGGCTGTATGCAAATTAGTCTGTCCCTGGCCCAGTGCATCATGGGAACAGGGCAGACCAGACTACAAAAGCCAATTCTTACACTGGGAAGGAAACAAGCTTCCGGGGACCGGTTTCTGCCATTTCAGGCGTCTTCGGCCCGGCTTGCTTGAATCCTGATGGTGCAATGAGAAGGGACTCACATCTGAGTATACCCTTCCACGCTTAGGGTGGACAAAATTATTTACAACAAGGGGTGGTGATGGACAGAGTCTCTGAATTAAGCAGAGTACTCTCACCCAGTCAAGAGATCAGGGCTAGATCCAACACCGTTTTTTAGCTCATTGCACCATCCCAGTTTCAGAACCTGGCTGTATGCAAATTAGTCTGTCCCTATCCCAGTGCATCATGGGAACAGGGCAGACCAGACTACAAAAGCCAATTCTTACACTGGGAAGGAAACAAGCTTCCGGGGACCGGTTTCTGCCATTTCAGGCGTCTTCGGCCCGGCTTGCTTGAATCCTGATGGTGCAATGAGCAAGGGACTCACATCTGAGTATACCCTTCCACGCTTAGGGTGGACAAAATTATTTACAACAAGGGGTGGTGATGGACAGAGTCTCTGAATTAAGCAGAGTACTCTCACCCAGTCAAGAGATCAGGGCTAGATCCAACACCGTTTTTTAGCTCATTGCACCATCCCAGTTTCAGAACCTGGCTGTATGCAAATTAGTCTGTCCCTGGCCCAGTGCATCATGGGAACAGGGCAGACCAGACTACAAAAGCCAATTCTTACACTGGGAAGGAAACAAGCTTCCGGGGACCGGTTTCTGCCATTTCAGGCCTCTTCGGCCCGGCTTGCTTGAATCCTGATGGTGCAATGAGCAAGGGACTCACATCTGAGTATACCCTTCCCCGGAAGCTTGTTTCCTTCCCAGTGTAAGAATTGGCTTTTGTAGTTTGGTTTGCCCTGTTCCCATCATGCACTGGGATAGGAACAGACTAATTTGCATACAGCCGGGTTCTGAAACTGGGATGGTGCAGTGAGCTAAAAAAAACGGTGTTGGATCTAGCCCTGATCTTTTGACAGGGTGAGAGTATTCTGCTTAATTCAGAGACTCTGTCCGTCACCACCCCTTGTTGTAAATATTTTTGTCCACCCTAAGCGTGGAAGGGTATACTCAAACATCAGTCCCTTGCTCATTGCACCATCAGGATTCAAGCAAGCCGGGCCGAAGACGGCTGTAATGCCAGAAACCGGTCCCCGGAAGCTTGTTTCCTTCCCAGTGTAAGAATTGGCTTTTGTAGTTTGGTTTGCCCTGTTCCCATCATGCACTGGGACAGGAACAGACTAATTTGCATACAGCCGGGTTCTGAAACTGGGATGGTGCAGTGAGCTAAAAAACGGTGTTGGATCTAGCCCTGATCTTTTGACAGGGTGAGAGTATTCTGCTTAATTCAGAGACTCTGTCCCTCACCACCCCTTGTTGTAAATATTTTTGTCCACCCTAAGCGTGGAAGGGTATACTCAGACATGAGTCCCTTGCTCATTGCACCATCAGGATTCAAGCAAGCCGGGCCGAAGACGGCTGTAATGCCAGAAACCGGTCCCCGGAAGCTTGTTTCCTTCCCAGTGTAAGAATTGGCTTTTGTACTTTGGTTTGCCCTGTTCCCATCATGCACTGGGACAGGAACAGACTAATTTGCATACAGCCGGGTTCTGAAACTGGGATGGTGCAGTGAGCTAAAAAACGGTGTTGGATCTAGCCCTGATCTTTTGACAGGGTGAGAGTATTCTGCTTAATTCAGAGACTCTGTCCCTCACCACCGCTTGTTGTAAATATTTTTGTCCACCCTAAGCGTGGAAGGGTATACTCAGACATGAGTCCCTTGCTCATTGCACCATCAGAATTCAAGCAAGCCGGGCCGAAGACGGCTGTAATGCCAGAAACCGGTCCCCGGAAGCTTGTTTCCTTCCCAGTGTAAGAATTGGCTTTTGTAGTTTGGTTTGCCCTGTTCCCATCATGCACTGGGACAGGAACAGACTAATTTGCATACAGCCGGGTTCTGAAACTGGGATGGTGCAGTGAGCTAAAAAACGGTGTTGGATCTAGCCATGATCTTTTGACAGGGTGAGAGTATTCTGCTTAATTCAGAGACTCTGTCCCTCACCACCCCTTGTTGTAAATATTTTTGTCCACCCTAAGCGTGGAAGGGTATACTCAGACATGAGTCCCTTGCTCATTGCACCATCAGGATTCAAGCAAGCCGGGCCGAAGATGGCTGTAATGCCAGAAACCGGTCCCCGGAAGCTTGTTTCCTTCCCAGTGTAAGAATTGGCTTTTGTAGTTTGGTTTGCCCTGTTCCCATCATGCACTGGGACAGGAACAGACTAATTTGCATACAGCCGGGTTCTGAAACTGGGATGGTGCAGTGAGCTAAAAAACGGTGTTGGATCTAGCCCTGATCTTTTGACAGGGTGAGAGTATTCTGCTTAATTCAGAGACTCTGTCCCTCACCACCCCTTGTTGTAAATATTTTTGTCCACCATAAGCGTGGAAGGGTATACTCAGACATGAGTCCCTTGCTCATTGCACCATCAGGATTCAAGCAAGCCGGGCCGAAGACGGCTGTAATGCCAGAAACCGGTCCCCGGAAGCTTGTTTCCTTCCCAGTGTAAGAATTGGCTTTTGTAGTTTGGTTTGCCCTGTTCCCATCATGCACTGGGACAGGAACAGACTAATTTGCATACAGCCGGGTTCTGAAACTGGGATGGTGCAGTGAGCTAAAAAACGGTGTTGGATCTAGCCCTGATCTTTTGACAGGGTGAGAGTATTCTGCTTAATTCAGAGACTCTGTCCCTCACCACCCCTTGTTGTAAATATTTTTGTCCACCCCAAGCGTGGAAGGGTATACTCAGACATGAGTCCCTTGCTCATTGCACCATCAGGATTCAAGCAAGCCGGGCCGAAGACGGCTGTAATGCCAGAAACCGGTCCCCGGAAGCTTGTTTCCTTCCCAGTGTAAGAATTGGCTTTTGTAGTTTGGTTTGCCCTGTTCCCATCATGCACTGGGACAGGAACAGACTAATTTGCATACAGCCGGGTTCTGAAACTGGGATGGTGCAGTGAGCTAAAAAACGGTGTTGGATCTAGCCCTGATCTTTTGACAGGGTGAGAGTATTCTGCTTAATTCAGAGACTCTGTCCCTCACCACCCCTTGTTGTAAATATTTTTGTCCACCCTAAGCGTGGAAGGGTATACTCAGACATGAGTCCCTTGCTCATTGCACCATCAGGATTCAAGCAAGCCGGGCCGAAGACGGCTGTAATGCCAGAAACCGGTCCCCGGAAGCTTGTTTCCTTCCCAGTGTAAGAATTGGCTTTTGTAGTTTGGTTTGCCCTGTTCCCATCATGCACTGGGACAGGAACAGACTAATTTGCATACAGCCGGGTTCTGAAACTGGGATGGTGCAGTGAGCTAAAAAACGGTGTTGGATCTAGCCCTGATCTTTTGACAGGGTGAGAGTATTCTGCTTAATTCAGAGACTCTGTCCCTCACCACCCCTTGTTGTAAATATTTTTGTCCACCCTAAGCGTGGAAGGGTATACTCAGACATGAGTCCCTTGCTCATTGCACCATCAGGATTCAAGCAAGCCGGGCCGAAGACGGCTGTAATGCCAGAAACCGGTCCCCGGAAGCTTGTTTCCTTCCCAGTGTAAGAATTGGCTTTTGTAGTTTGGTTTGCCCTGTTCCCATCATGCACTGGGACAGGAACAGACTAATTTGCATACAGCCGGGTTCTGAAACTGGGATGGTGCAGTGAGCTAAAAAACGGTGTTGGATCTAGCCCTGATCTTTTGACAGGGTGAGAGTATTCTGCTTAATTCAGAGACTCTGTCCCTCACCACCCCTTGTTGTAAATATTTTTGTCCACCCTAAGCGTGGAAGGGTATACTCAGACATGAGTCCCTTGCTCATTGCACCATCAGGATTCAAGCAAGCCGGGCCGAAGACGGCTGTAATGCCAGAAACCGGTCCCTGGAAGCTTGTTTCCTTCCCAGTGTAAGAATTGGCTTTTGTAGTTTGGTTTGCCCTGTTCCCATCATGCACTGGGACAGGAACAGACTAATTTGCATACAGCCGGGTTCTGAAACTGGGATGGTGCAGTGAGCTAAAAAACGGTGTTGGATCTAGCCCTGATCTTTTGACAGGGTGAGAGTATTCTGCTTAATTCAGAGACTCTGTCCCTCACCACCCCTTGTTGTAAATATTTTTGTCCACCCTAAGCGTGGAAGGGTATACTCAGACATGAGTCCCTTGCTCATTGCACCATCAGGATTCAAGCAAGCCGGGCCGAAGACGGCTGTAATGCCAGAAACCGGTCCCCGGAATCTGGTTTCCTTCCCAGTGTAAGAATTGGCTTTTGTAGTTTGGTATGCCCTGTTCCCATCATGCACTGGGACAGGAACAGACTAATTTGCATACAGCCGGGTTCTGAAACTGGGATGGTGCAGTGAGCTAAAAAACGGTGTTGGATCTAGCCCTGATCTTTTGACAGGGTGAGAGTATTCTGCTTAATTCAGAGACTCTGTCCCTCACCACCCCTTGTTGTAAATATCAACTGTGTACACAGCACACGTTGGCAGTAGGCTGCGCTGTCGTAGATGTGGGTGCAGTGACCCCTTGGCAGTGCTAGCTTGTGGAATCCCTTGGGGAAACTATAGCAATGTCATTCAGTGCTAATACTAAGTTAGCACACGGGGCACCTCCTGCAAGGTGTGCCTTTGCGCTACCAGAGGGATGGGCCTTATGCATAGTTTGATCCCTGAAAAGCATGAACTCATACATATATACACTGTCAACACACATAGTAAACAAATGCAAAGGCAGTAAGCAGGTCAACTCCACTATTCACAGTCAACACAGCAATCCCTGTAAATGATACCATGCATTGCACATCACAATACACCAAAATACACACAATTGCCCTATTGTGTAAAAAAAGACACATAAGCCTAAAGTGTGAATTTTACAGCAACCATGAAGCATTGACTGATAGCATATAAAAAATGACGCATGTGCACAAAGCATGAAATTTGTAGCAATTGCGTCAGCCGAAAATGATGCTTACCAGCCAAAGCGTCTGAATGACCGCATGGAGCCTTGTCAGGCCTTGTGTGAAATCAACACATTGACTGGTAGCGTCAAAAAAGGATGCATTGGCTGTAAATATGACATATCCGCCTAGGAAGTGTTGTCATGGATCATGCATGCTGCAAACTAGTAAGTGTGAAGTTACTTTCATTTTCAGTTTAAGTCACAATTTTACTGTCTGTGCTTGAGAGCGGTTGTGTGTTGGCTGTGTTGAAGAGTGTTTTGGAGTGCCTGGGGCTAGTTTGAAGTGTCTGCTGTCCCTTGTGTGTCTTTTTAGTCCTTTTTGTGCTTTCTTGTTGTATAATGTTGTGTATTATCCTGTGTGCTGTCAGGTGTTCGTCTTCTGGGGTCTTGTTGTCATAAGGGTAGTTTTGGGTATTTGGGGTTTTTATTTTTGTTTGGATGTTTGTTGTGTTTGGATGGGATCATGTCTGAGAAGGGTAGGGCTTGCCCCATGAGCAAAGAGTAGTTTGAGAGCTACCTGTGTCTAATGAATGATGATGGATTAAACCCAGATCATTTGACTGGGGGTGAATGCTTGCATTGTTCAACACTCTGTCCATCATCCCCTTTGGTTTTGCTTTATTCGCCCTAAGTTGGCAGGGTATGCCCAGACGTGGGTCCATTGCTCACTTTGCCATTGGATTCAAGCTAGCCTGGCTGATGATGGCTGATTAGCTAGAAACCGGTCCCAAGATGCTTGTTTCCAGTCCAGGGAAGACATGGCTTCGCAGTTCGGGCTGGACTGTTCCCATGATGCACAGGGTCAGACTGATTTGCATATGGCCATGTCTGAACTGGGGTGGTAGATTGGGCTAAATAACGGTGATGGATTAAACCCAGATCTTTTGACTGGGTGTGAGTATTTGATTGGTTCAGATGTTCCGTCCATCACCACCCCCTTTTGTACCACGTTTTTTGCATAAGTTGGCAGGGTATGCTCAGACGTGTGTCCCTTGCTCACTTTGCCCTGGATTCAAGCAAGCCTGGCTGAAGACGGCTGAAATGCCAGAAACCGGTCCTAGGAAGCTTGTTTCCGGTCCAGGGAAGGCATGGCTTGGCAGTTCGGGCTGGACTGTTCCCATGAGGCACAGGGTCAGACTGATTTGCATATGGCCATGTCTGAACTGGGGTGGCAGAGTAGGCTAAAGAACGGTGATGGGTTAAACGCAGATCTTTTGACTGGGTGTGAGTGTTTGATTGGTTCACATGCTCCGACCATGACCACCCCCTTTTGTACAACTTTGTTCGCCATACGTTGGCAGGGTATGCTCAGACGTGTGTCCCTTGCTCACTTTGCCAATGGATTCAAGCTAGCCTGGCTGAAGACGGCTGAAATGCCAGAAACCGGTCCTAGGAAGCTTGTTTCCAGTCCAGGGAAGGCATGGCTTGGCAGTTCGGGCTGGACTGTTCCCATGAGGCACAGGGTCAGACTGATTTGCATATGGCCATGTCTGAACTCGGTTGCAGAGTGGGCTAAAGAACGGTGATGGATTAAACCCAGATCTTTTGACTGGGTGTGAGTGTTTGATTGATTCAGATGATCCGTCCATCACCACCCCCTTTTGTACCGCTTTGTTCGCTATAAGTTCGCAGGGATTGCTCAGACGTGATTTCCTTGCTCACTTTGCCACAGGATTCAAGCAAGCCTGGCTGAAGACGGCTAAAATGCCAGAAACCGGTCATAGGAAGCTTGTTTCCGGTCCAGGGAAGGCATGGCTTGGCAGTTCGGACTGGACTGTTCCCATGAGGCACAGGGTCAGACTGATTTGCATATGGCCATGTCTGAACTAGGGTGGCAGAGTGGGCTAAAGAACGGTGATGGATTAAACCCAGATCTTTTTACTGGGTGTGATTGTTTGATTGGTTCAGATGCTCCTTCCATCACCACCCCCTTTTGTACCACTTTGTTTGCCATAAGTTGGCAGGGTATGCTCAGACGTGAGTCCCTTGCTCACTTTGCCATTGGATTCAAGGAAGCCTGGCTGAAGACGGCTGAAATGCTGGAAACCGGTCATAGGAAGCTTGTTTCCGGTCCAGGGAAGGCATGGCTTGGCAGTTCGGGCTGGACTGTTCCCATGCGAGGGTCAGACTTATTTTCATATGGCCATGTCTGAACTGGGGTGGCAGAGTGGGCTAAAAAACGGTGATGGATTAAACCCAGATCTTTTGACTGGGTGTGAGTGTTTGATTGGTTCAGATGCTCCGTCCATCACCACCTCCTTTTATACCGCTTTGTTCACCATAAGTTGGCAGGGTATGCTCAGACGTGAGTCCCTTTGCTTACTTTGCCAATGGATTCAAGCAAGCCTGGTTGAAGACAGCTGAAATGCCAGAAACAGGTCCTAGGAAGCTTGTTTCTGGTCCAGGGAAGGCATGGCTTGGCAGTTCGGGCTGGACTGTTCCCATAAGGCACAGGGTCAGACTGATTTGCATATGGCCATATCTGAACTGGGGTGGCAGAGTAGGCTAGAGAACAGTGATGGAATAAACCCAGATCTTTTGACTGGGTGTGAGTGTTTGATTGGTTCAGATGCTCTGTCCATCACCACCCCCTTTTGTACCGCTTTGTTCGTCATAAGTTGGCAGGGTATGCTCAGAAGTGAGTCCCTTGCTCCATTTGCCACTGGAATCAAGCATGCCTTGTTGAAGACGGCTGAAATGCCAGAAACCGGTCCTAGGAAGCTTGTTTCCGGTCCAGGGAAGGCATGGCTTGGCCGTTCGGGCTGGACTGTTCCCATGAAGCACAGGGTCAGACTGATTTGCATATGGCCATGTCTGTACTGGGGTGGCAGAGTGGGCTAAAGAACGGTGATGGATTAAACCCAGATCTTTTTACTGGGTGTGAGTGTTTGATTGGTTCAGATGCTCCGTCCATCACCACCCCCTTTTGTACCACTTTGTTTGCCATAAGTTGGCAGGGTATGCTCAGACGTGAGTCCCTTGCTCACTTTGCCACTCGATTCAAGCAAGCCTGGCTGAAGACGGCTGAAATGCCAAAAACCGGTCCTAGGAAGCTTGTTTCCAGTCCAGGGAAGGCATGGCTTGGCAACTCGGGCTGGACTGTTCCCATGCGAGGGTCAGACTTATTTTCATATGGCCATGTCTGAACTGGGGTGGCAGAGTGGGCTAAAGAACGGTGATGGATTAAACCCAGATCTTTTGACTGGGTGTGAGTGTTTGATTGGTTCAGATGCTCCGTCCATCACCACCTCCTTTTATACCGCTTTGTTCACC
This sequence comes from Lissotriton helveticus, assembly GCF_964261635.1. Lineage (NCBI taxonomy): Eukaryota > Metazoa > Chordata > Amphibia > Caudata > Salamandridae > Lissotriton > Lissotriton helveticus. The sequence goes on along the minus strand of NC_136059.1, from coordinate 218,904,018 downwards.
CTAAGTTGGCAGGGTATGCTCAGACGTGAGTCCCTTGCTCACTTTGCCACTGGATTAAAGCAAGCCTGGCTGAAGATGGCTGAAATGTCAGAAACCGGTCCTAGAAAGCTTGTGTCCGGTCCAGGGAAGGCATGGCTTGGCAGTTAGGGCTGGACTGTTCCCATTAGGCACAGGGTCAGACTGATTTGCATATGGCCATATCTGAACTGGGGTGGCAGAGTAGGCTAGAGAACAGTGATGGAATAAACCCAGATCTTTTGACTGGGTGTGAGTGTTTGATTGGTTCAGATGCTCCGTCCATCACCACCTCCTTTTATACCGCTTTGTTCACCATTAGTTGGCAGGGTATGCTCAGAAGTGAGTCCCTTGCTCATTTTGCCACTGGAATCAAGCATGCCTTGTTGAAGACGGCTGAAATGCCAGAAACCGGTCCTAGGAAGCTTGTTTCCGGTCCAGGGAAGGCATGGCTTGGCCGTTCGGGCTGGACTGTTCCCATGAGGCACAGGGTCAGACTGATTTGCATATGGCCATGTCTGTACTGGGGTGGCAGAGTGGGCTATAGAACGGCGATTGATTAAGCCCAGATATTTTGACTGGGTGTGAGTGTTTGATTGGTTCAGATGCTCCGTCCATCACCACCCCCTTTTGTACCACTTAGTTCGCCATAAGTTGGCAGGGTATGCTCAGACGTGAGTCCCTTGCTCACTTTGCCACTGGATTCAAGCAAGCCTGGCTGAAGACGGCTGAAATGCCAAAAACCGGTCCTAGGAAGCTTGTTTCCAGTCCAGGGAAGGCATGGCTTGGCAATTCGGGCTGGACTGTTCCCATGCGGCAAAGGGGCAGACTGATTTGCATATGGCCATGTCTGAACTGGGGTGGCAGAGTGGGCTAAAGAACGGTGATGGACTAAACGCAGGTCTTTTGACTGGGAGTGAGTGTTTGATTGGTTCAGATGCTCCGTCCATCACCACCCCCTTTTGTACCAGTTTGTTCGCCATAAGTTGGCAGGGTACGCTCAGACGTGAGTCCCTTGCTCACTCTGCCACTGGCTTCAAGCAAGCCTGGCTGAAGATGGCTGAAATATCAGAAACCGGTCCTAGAAAGCTTGTGTCCGGTCCAGGGAAGGCATGTCTTGACAGTTAGGGCTGGACTGCTCCCATGAGGCACAGGGTCAGACTGATTTGCAAATGGCCATGTCTGAACTGAGGTGGCAGAGTGGGCTAAAGAACAGTGATGGATTAAACCCAGATCTTTTGAATGGGTGTGAGTGTTTGATTGTTTCAGATGCTCCGTCCATCACCACCCCCTTTTGAACTACTTTGTTCGCCATAAGTTGGCAGGGTATGATCATGATGTGAGTCCCTGCTCACTTTGCCAATGGACTCACGCAAGCCTGGCTGAAGGTGGCTGAAATGCCAGAAACCGGTCCTAGGAAGCTTGTTTCCGGTCCAGGGAAGGCATGGCTTGGCAGTTCGGGCTGGACTGTTCCCATGAGGCACAGGGTCATACTGATTTGCATATGGCCATGTCTGAACTGGGGTGGCAGAGTGGGCTATAGAACGGTGATGGATTAAACCCAGATCTTTTGACTGGGTGTGAGTGTTTGATTGGTTCAGATGCTCCGTCCATCACCACCTCCTTTTATACCGCTTTGTTCACCATAAGTTGGCAGGGTATGCTCAGACGTGAGTCCCTTGCTCACTTTGCCAATGCATTCAAGCAAGCCTGGTTGAAGACAGCTGAAATGCCAGAAACAGGTCCTAGGAAGCTTGTTTCTGGTCCAGGGAAGGCATGGCTTGGCAGTTCGGACTGGACTGTTCCCATGAGGCACAGGGTCAGACTGATTTGCATATGGCCATGTCTGAACTAGGGTGGCAGAGTGGGCTAAAGAACGTTGATGGATTAAACCCAGATCTTTTGACTGGGTGTGAGTGTTTGATCGGTTCAGATGCTCCGTCCATCACCACCTCCTTTTATACCGCTTTGTTCACCATAAGTTGGCAGGGTATGCTCAGACGTGAGTCCCTTGCTCACTTTGCCACTGGATTCAAGCAAGCCTGGCTGAAGATGGCTAAAATGCCAGAAACCGGCCCTAGGAAGCTTGTTTCCAGTCCAGGGAAGGCATGGCTTGGCAGTTCGGACTGGACTGTTCCCATGAGGCACAGGGTCAGACTGATTTGCATATGGCCATGTCTGAACTAGGGTGGCAGAGTGGGCTAAAGAACGGTGATGGATTAAACCCAGATCTTTTTACTGGGTGTGATTGTTTGATTGGTTCAGATGCTCCGTCCATCACCACCCCCTTTTGTACCACTTTGTTTGCCATAAGTTGGCAGGGTATGCTCAGACGTGAGTCCCTTGCTCACTTTGCCATTAGATTCAAGGAAGCCTGGCTGAAGACGGCTGAAATGCTGGAAACCGGTCATAGGAAGCTTGTTTCCGGTCCAGGGAAGGCATGGCTTGGCAGTTCGGGCTGGACTGTTCCCATGCGAGGGTCAGACTTATTTTCATATGGCCATGTCTGAACTGGGGTGGCAGAGTGGGCTAAAGAACGGTGATGGATTAAACCCAGATCTTTTGACTGGGTGTGAGTGTTTGATTGGTTCAGATGCTCCGTCCATCACCACCTCCTTTTATACCGCTTTGTTCACCATAAGTTGGCAGGGTATGCTCAGACGTGAGTCCCTTGCTCACTTTGCCACTGGATTCAAGCAAGCCTGGCTGAAGATGGCTAAAATGCCAGAAACCGGCCCTAGGAAGCTTGTTTCCGGTCCAGGGAAGGCATGGCTTGGCAGTTCGGACTGGACTGTTCCCATGAGGCACAGGGTCAGACTGATTTGCATATGGCCATGTCTGAACTAGGGTGGCAGAGTGGGCTAAAGAACGGTGATGGATTAAACCCAGATCTTTTTACTGGGTGTGATTGTTTGATTGGTTCAGATGCTCCGTCCATCACCACCCCCTTTTGTACCACTTTGTTTGCCATAAGTTGGCAGGGTATGCTCAGACGTGAGTCCCTTGCTCACTTTGCCATTGGATTCAAGGAAGCCTGGCTGAAGACGGCTGAAATGCTGGAAACCGGTCATAGGAAGCTTGTTTCCGGTCCAGGGAAGGCATGGCTTGGCAGTTCGGGCTGGACTGTTCCAATGCGAGGGTCAGACTTATTTTCATATGGCCATGTCTGAACTGGGGTGGCAGAGTGGGCTAAAGAACGGTGATGGATTAAACCCAGATCTTTTGACTGGGTGTGAGTGTTTGATTGGTTCAGATGCTCCGTCCATCACCACCTCCTTTTATACCGCTTTGTTCACCATAAGTTGGCAGGGTATGCTCAGACGTGAGTCCCTTGCTCACTTTGCCAATGGATTCAAGCAAGCCTGGTTGAAGACAGCTGAAATGCCAGAAACAGTTCCTAGGAAGCTTGTTTCTGGTCCAGGGAAGGCATGGCTTGGCAGTTCGGGCTGGACTGTTCCCATAAGGCACAGGGTCAGACTGATTTGCATATGGCCATATCTGAACTGGGGTGGCAGAGTAGGCTAGAGAACAGTGATGGAATAAACCCAGATCTTTTGACTGGGTGTGAGTGTTTGATTGGTTCAGATGCTCTGTCCATCACCACCCCCTTTTGTACCTCTTTGTTCGTCATAAGTTGGCAGGGTATGCTCAGAAGTGAGTCCCTTGCTCCATTTGCCACTGGAATCAAGCATGCCTTGTTGAAGACGGCTGAAATGCCAGAAACCGGTCCTAGGAAGCTTGTTTCCAGTCCAGGGAAGGCATGGCTTGTCAATTCGGGCTGGACTGTTCCCATGCGGCAAAGGGGCAGACTGATTTGCATATGGCCATGTCTGAACTGGGGTGGCAGAGTGGGCTAAAGAACGGTGATGGACTAAACGCAGATCTTTTGACTGGGAGTGAGTGTTTGATTGGTTCAGATGCTCCGTCCATCACCACCCGCTTTTGTACCAGTTTGTTCGCCATAAGTTGGCAGGGTACTCTCAGACGTGAGTCCCTTGCTCACTTTGCCACTGGCTTCAAGCAAGCCTGGCTGAAGATGGCTGAAATGTCAGAAACCGGTCCTAGAAAGCATGTGTCCGGTCCAGGGAAGGCATGTCTTGACAGTTAGGGCTGGACTGCTCCCATGAGGCACAGGGTCAGACTGATTTGCAAATGGCCATGTCTGAACTGAGGTGGCAGAGTGGGCTAAAGAACGGTGAAGGATTGAACCCAGATCTTTTGACTAGGTGTGAGTGTTTGATTGGTTCAGATGCTCCGTCCATCACCACCCCCATTTGTACCGCTTTGTTCGCCATAAGTTGGCAGGGTATGCCCAGACGTGAGTCGCTTGCTCACTTTGCCACTGGATTCAAGCAAGCCTGGCTGAAGACGGCTGAAATGCCAGAAACCAGTCCTACGAAGCTTGTTTCCGGTCCAGGGAAGGCATGGCTTGGCAGTTCGGGCTGGACTGTTCCCATGAGGCACAGGGTCATACTGATTTGCATATGGCCATGTCTGAACTGGGGTGGCAGAGTGGGCTAAAGAACAGTGATGGATTAAACCCAGATCTTTTGAATGGGTGTGAGTGTTTGATTGTTTCAGATGCTCCGTCCATCACCACCCCCTTTTGTACTACTTTGTTTGCCATAAGTTGGCAGGGTATGATCATGATGTGAGTCCCTGCTCACTTTGCCAATGGACTCACGCAAGCCTGGCTGAAGGCGGCTGAAATGCCAGAAACCGGTCCTAGGAAGCTTGTTTCCGGTCCAGGGAAGGCATGGCTTGGCAGTTCGGGCTGGACTGTTCCCATGAGGCACAGGGTCAGACTGATTTGCATATGGCCATGTCTGAACTGGGGTGGCAGAGTAGGCTAAAGAACGGTGATGGATTAAACCCAGATCTTTTGACTGGGTGTGAGTGTTTGATTGGTTCAGATGCTCCGTCCATCACCACCCCCTTTTGTACCACTTTGTTCGCCATATGTTGGCATGGTATGATCAGACGTGACTCCCTTGCTCACTTTGCCACTGGATTCAAGCAAGCCTGGCTGAAGACGGCTGAAATGCCAGAAACCGGTCCTAGGAAGCTTGTTTCCGGTCCAGGGAAGGCATGGCTTGGCTTGACAGTTCGGGCTGGACTGTTCCCATGAGGCACAGGGTCAGACTGATTTGCATATGGCCATGTCGTACTGGGGTGGCAGAGTGGGCTTTAGAACGGCGATTGATTAAGCCCAGATCTTTTGACTGGGTGTGAGTGTTTGATTGGTTCAGATGCTCCGTCCATCACCACCCCCTTTTGTACCACTTTGTTCACCATAAGTTGGCAGGGTATGCTCAGACATGAGACCCTTGCTCACTTTGCCACTGGATTCAAGCAAGCCTGGCTGAAGACGGCTGAAATGCCAAAAACCGGTCCTAGGAAGCTTGTTTCCGGTCCAGGGAAGGCATGGCTTCACAATTCGGGCTGGACTGTTCCCATGAGGCAAAGGGGCAGATTGATTTCCATATGGCTATGTCTGAACTGGGGTGGCAGAGTGGGCTAAAGAACGGTGATGGATTAAACCCAGATCTTTTGACTGGGTGTGAGTGTTTGATTGGTTCAGATGCTCCGTCCATCACCACCCCCTTTTGTACCGCTTTGTTCGCCATAAGTTGGCAGGGTACGCTCAGACATGAGTCCCTTGCTCACTTTGCCACTGGCTTCAAGCAAGCCTGGCTGAAGATGGCTGAAATGTCAGAAACCGGTCCTAAAAAGCTTGTGTCCGGTCCAGGGAAGGCATGTCTTGACAGTTAGGGCTGGACTGCTCCCATGAGGCACAGGGTCAGACTGATTTGCAAATGGCCATGTCTGAACTGAGGTGGCAGAGTGGGCTAAAGAACGGTGAAGGATTGAACCCAGATCTTTTGACTAGGTGTGAGTGTTTGATTGGTTCAGATGCTCTGTCCATCACCACCCCCATTTGTACCGCTTTGTTCACCATAAGTTGGCAGGGTATGGCCGACGTGAGTCGCTTGCTCACTTTGCCACTGGATTCAAGCAAGCCTGGCTGAAGACGGCTGAAATGCCAGAAACCAGTCCTAGGAAGCTTGTTTCCGGTCCAGGGAAGGCTTGGCTTGCCAGTTCGGGCTGGACTGTTCCCATGAGGCACAGGGTCATACTGATTTGCATATGGCCATGTCTGAACTGGGGTGGCAGAGTGGGCTAAAGAACAGTGATGGATTAAACCCAGATCTTTTGACTGGCTGTCAGTGTTTAATTGTTTCAGATGCTCAGTCCATCACCACCCCTTTTTGTACTGCTTTGTTCGCTATAAGTTGGCAGGGTATGATCATGATGTGAGTCCCTGCTCACTTTGCCAATGGACTCAAGCAAGCCTGGCTGAAGACGGCTGAAATGCCAGAAACCGGTCCTAGGAAGCTTGTTTCCGGTCCAGGGAAGGCATGGCTTGGCAGTTCGGGCAGGACTGTTCGCAGGAGGCACATGGTCAGACTGATTTGCATATGGCCATGTCTGAACTGGGGTGGCAGAGTAGGCTAAAGAACGGTGATGGATTAAACCCAGATCTTTTGACTGGGTGTGAGTGTTTGATTGGTTCAGATGCTCCGTCCATCACCACCCCCTTTTGTACCACTTTGTTCGCCATATGTTGGCATGGTATGATCAGACGTGAGTCCCTTGCTCACTTTGCCACTGGATTCAAGCAAGCCTGGCTGAAGACGGCTGAAATGCCAGAAACCGGTCCTAGGAAGCTTGTTTCCGGTCCAGGGAAGGCATGGCTTGGCAGTTCGGGCTGGACTGTTCGCATGAGGCACAGGGTCAGACTGATTTGCATATGGCCATGTCTGAACTGGGGTGGCAGAGTAGGCTAAAGAACGGTGATGGATTAAACCCAGATCTTTTGACTGGGTGTGAGTGTTTGATTGGTTCAGATGCTCCGTCCATCACCACCCCCTTTTGTACCACTTTGTTTGCCATAAGTTGGCAGGGTATGCTCAGACGTGAGTCCCTTGCTCACTTTGCCATTAGATTCAAGGAAGCCTGGCTGAAGACGGCTGAAATGCTGGAAACCGGTCATAGGAAGCTTGTTTCCGGTCCAGGGAAGGCATGGCTTGGCAGTTCGGGCTGGACTGTTCCCATGCGAGGGTCAGACTTATTTTCATATGGCCATGTCTGAACTAGGGTGGCAGAGTGGGCTAAAGAACGGTGATGGATTAAACCCAGATCTTTTGACTGGGTGTGAGTGTTTGATTGGTTCAGATGCTCCGTCCATCACCACCTCCTTTTATACCGCTTTGTTCACCATAAGTTGGCAGGGTATGCTCAGACGTGAGTCCCTTGCTCACTTTGCCACTGGATTCAAGCAAGCCTGGCTGAAGATGGCTAAAATGCCAGAAACCGGCCCTAGGAAGCTTGTTTCCGGTCCAGGGAAGGCATGGCTTGGCAGTTCGGACTGGACTGTTCCCATGAGGCACAGGGTCAGACTGATTTGCATATGGCCATGTCTGAACTAGGGTGGCAGAGTGGGCTAAAGAACGGTGATGGATTAAACCCAGATCTTTTTACTGGGTGTGATTGTTTGATTGGTTCAGATGCTCCGTCCATCACCACCCCCTTTTGTACCACTTTGTTTGCCATAAGTTGGCAGGGTATGCTCAGACGTGAGTCCCTTGCTCACTTTGCCATTGGATTCAAGGAAGCCTGGCTGAAGACGGCTGAAATGCTGGAAACCGGTCATAGGAAGCTTGTTTCCGGTCCAGGGAAGGCATGGCTTGGCAGTTCGGGCTGGACTGTTCCAATGCGAGGGTCAGACTTATTTTCATATGGCCATGTCTGAACTGGGGTGGCAGAGTGGGCTAAAGAACGGTGATGGATTAAACCCAGATCTTTTGACTGGGTGTGAGTGTTTGATTGGTTCAGATGCTCCGTCCATCACCACCTCCTTTTATACCGCTTTGTTCACCATAAGTTGGCAGGGTATTCTCAGACGTGAGTCCCTTGCTCACTTTGCCAATGGATTCAAGCAAGCCTGGTTGAAGACAGCTGAAATGCCAGAAACAGGTCCTAGGAAGCTTGTTTCTGGTCCAGGGAAGGCATGGCTTGGCAGTTCGGGCTGGACTGTTCCCATAAGGCACAGGGTCAGACTGATTTGCATATGGCCATATCTGAACTGGGGTGGCAGAGTAGGCTAGAGAACAGTGATGGAATAAACCCAGATGTTTTGACTGGGTGTGAGTGTTTGATTGGTTCAGATGCTCTGTCCATCACCACCCCCTTTTGTACCGCTTTGTTCGTCATAAGTTGGCAGGGTATGCTCAGAAGTGAGTCCCTTGCTCCATTTGCCACTGGAATCAAGCATGCCTTGTTGAAGACGGCTGAAATGCCAGAAACCGGTCCTAGGAAGCTTGTTTCCAGTCCAGGGAAGGCATGGCTTGGCAATTCGGGCTGGACTGTTCCCATGCGGCAAAGGGGCAGACTGATTTGCATATGGCCATGTCTGAACTGGGGTGGCAGAGTGGGCTAAAGAACGGTGATGGACTAAACGCAGATCTTTTGACTGGGAGTGAGTGTTTGATTGGTTCAGATGCTCTGTCCATCACCACCCCCTTTTGTACCAGTTTGTTCGCCATAAGTTGGCAGGGTACGCTCAGACGTGAGTCCCTTGCTAACTTTGCCACTGGCTTCAAGCAAGCCTGGCTGAAGATGGCTGAAATGTCAGAAACCGGTCCTAGAAAGCTTGTGTCCGGTCCAGGGAAGGCATGTCTTGACAGTTAGAGCTGGACTGCTCCCATGAGGCACAGGGTCACACTGATTTGCAAATGGCCATGTCTGAACTGAGGTGGCAGAGTGGGCTAAAGAACGGTGAAGGATTGAACCCAGATCTTCTGACTAGGTGTGAGTGTTTGATTGGTTCAGATGCTCCGTCCATCACCACCCCCATTTGTACCGCTTTGTTCGCCATAAGTTGGCAGGGTATGCCCAGACGTGAGTCGCTTGCTCACTTTGCCACTGGATTCAAGCAAGCCTGGCTGAAGACGGCTGAAATGCCAGAAACCAGTCCTAGGAAGCTTGTTTCCGGTCCAGGGAAGGCATGGCTTGGCAGTTCGGGCTGGACTGTTCCCATGAGGCACAGGGTCATACTGATTTGCATATGGCCATGTCTGAACTGGGGTGGCAGAGTGGGCTAAAGAACAGTGATGGATTAAACCCAGATCTTTTGAATGGGTGTGAGTGTTTGATTGTTTCAGATGCTCCGTCCATCACCACCCCCTTTTGTACTACTTTGTTTGCCATAAGTTGGCAGGGTATGATCATGATGTGAGTCCCTGCTCACTTTGCCAATGGACTCACGCAAGCCTGGCTGAAGGCGGCTGAAATGCCAGAAACCGGTCCTAGGAAGCTTGTTTCCGGTCCAGGGAAGGCATGGCTTGGCAGTTCGGGCTGGACTGTTCCCATGAGGCACAGGGTCAGACTGATTTGCATATGGCCATGTCTGAACTGGGGTGGCAGAGTAGGCTAAAGAACGGTGATGGATTAAACCCAGATCTTTTGACTGGGTGTGAGTGTTTGATTGGTTCAGATGCTACGTCCATCACCACCCCCTTTTGTACCACTTTGTTCGCCATATGTTGGCATGGTATGATCAGACGTGACTCCCTTGCTCACTTTGCCACTGGATTCAAGCAAGCCTGGCTGAAGACGGCTGAAATGCCAGAAACCGGTCCTAGGAAGCTTGTTTCCGGTCCAGGGAAGGCATGGCTTGGCTTGGCAGTTCGGGCTGGACTGTTCCCATGAGGCACAGGGTCAGACTGATTTGCATATGGCCATGTCGTACTGGGGTGGCAGAGTGGGCTTTAGAACGGCGATTGATTAAACCCAGATCTTTTGACTGGGTGTGAGTGTTTGATTGGTTGAGATGCTCCGTCCATCACCACCCCCTTTTGTACCACTTTGTTCACCATAAGTTGGCAGGGTATGCTCAGACGTGAGTCCCTTGCTCACTTTGCCACTGGATTCAGGCAAGCCTGGCTGAAGACGGCTGAAATGCCAAAAACCGGTCCTAGGAAGCTTGTTTCCGGTCCAGGGAAGGCATGGCTTCACAATTCGGGCTGGACTGTTCCCATGAGGCAAAGGGGCAGATTGATTTGCATATGGCCATGTCTGAACTGGGGTGGCAGAGTGGGCTAAAGAACGGTGATGGATTAAACCCAGATCTTTTGACTGGGTGTGAGTGTTTGATTGGTTCAGATGCTCCGTCCATCACCACCCCCTTTTGTACCGCTTTGTTCGCCATAAGTTGGCAGGGTACGCTCAGACATGAGTCCCTTGCTCACTTTGCCACTGGCTTCAAGCAAGCCTGGCTGAAGATGGCTGAAATGTCAGAAACCGGTCCTAAAAAGCTTGTGTCCGGTCCAGGGAAGGCATGTCTTGACAGTTAGGGCTGGACTGCTCCCATGAGGCACAGGGTCAGACTGATTTGCAAATGGCCATGTCTGAACTGAGGTGGCAGAGTGGGCTAAAGAACGGTGAAGGATTGAACCCAGATCTTTTGACTAGGTGTGAGTGTTTGATTGGTTCAGATGCTCTGTCCATCACCACCCCCATTTGTACCGCTTTGTTCACCATAAGTTGGCAGGGTATGCCCGACGTGAGTCGCTTGCTCACTTTGCCACTGGATTCAAGCAAGCCTGGCTGAAGACGGCTGAAATGCCAGAAACCAGTCCTAGGAAGCTTGTTTCCGGTCCAGGGAAGGCTTGGCTTGCCAGTTCGGGCTGGACTGTTCCCATGAGGCACAGGGTCATACTGATTTGCATATGGCCATGTCTGAACTGGGGTGGCAGAGTGGGCTAAAGAACAGTGATGGATTAAACCCAGATCTTTTAACTGGGTGTGAGTGTTTAATTGTTTCAGATGCTCAGTCCATCACCACCCCTTTTTGTACTGCTTTGTTCGCTATAAGTTGGCAGGGTATGATCATGATGTGAGTCCCTGCTCACTTTGCCAATGGACTCAAGCAAGCCTGGCTGAAGACGGCTGAAATGCCAGAAACTGGTCCTAGGAAGCTTGTTTCCGGTCCAGGGAAGGCATGGCTTGGCAGTTCGGGCTGGACTGTTCGCATGAGGCACAGGGTCAGACTGATTTGCATATGGCCATGTCTGAACTGGGGTGGCAGAGTAGGCTAAAGAACGGTGATGGATTAAACCCAGATCTTTTGACTGGGTGTGAGTGTTTGATTGGTTCAGATGCTCCGTCCATCACCACCCCCTTTTGTACCACTTTGTTCGCCATATGTTGGCATGGTATGATCAGACGTGAGTCCCTTGCTCACTTTGCCACTGGATTCAAGCAAGCCTGGCTGAAGACGGCTGAAATGCCAGAAACCGGTCCTAGGAAGCTTGTTTCCGGTCCAGGGAAGGCATGGCTTGGCAGTTCGGGCTGGACTGTTCCCATGAGGCACAGGGTCAGACTGATTTGCATATGGCCATGTCCGAACTGGGGTGGCAGATTGGGTTAAGGAGCGGTGATGGATTAAACCTAGATCTTTTGACTGGGTGTGAGTGTTTGATTGGTTCAGATGCTCCGTCCAATACCAACCCCTTTTGTACTGCTTTGTTCGCCATGAGGTGGCAGGGTATGCTCAGACGTGAGTCCCTTGCTCACTTTGCCACATGATTCAAGCAAGCCTGGCTGAAGATGGCTGAAATGCCAGGAACCGGTCCTAGGAAGCTTGTTTCGGTCCAGGGAAGGCAAGGCTTGGCAGTTCGGGCTGGACTGTTCCCATGAGGCATATGGTCAGACTGATTTGTATAGGGCCATTTCTGAACTGGGGTGGCAGAGTGGGCTAAAGAACGGTAATGGATTAAACCCAGATGTTTTGACTGGGTCTGAGTGTTTGATTGGTTCAGATGCTCCGTCCATCACCACCCCCTTTCGTACCACTCTGTTCGCCATTAGTTAGGAGGGTATGCTCAGACGTGAGTCCCTTGCTCAGTTTGCCTCTGACTTCAAGCAAGCCTGGCTGAAGATGGCTGAAATGCCAGAAACCGGTCCTCGAAAGCTTGTGTCCGGTCCAGGGAAGGCATGGCTTGGCAGTTCGGCTGGACTGTTCCCATGAGGCACAGGGTCAGACTGATTTGCATATGGCCATGTCTGAACTGGGGTGGGAGAGTGGGCTAAAGAACGGTGATGGATTAAACCCAGATCTTTTGACTGGGTGTGAGTGTTTCATTGGTTCAGATGATCCGTCCATCACCACCCCCTTTTGTACCGCTTTGTTCGCTATAAGTTGGCAGGGATTGCTCAGACGTGATTTCCTTGCTCACTTTGCCACAGGATTCAAGCAAGCCTGGCTGAAGACGGCTAAAATGCCAGAAACCGTTCATAGGAAGCTTGTTTCCGGTCCAGGGAAGGCATGGCTTGGCAGTTCGGGCTGGACTGTTCCCATGAGGCACAAGGTCAGACTGATTTGCATATGGCCATGTCTGAACTGGGGTGGCAGAGTGGGCTAAAGAACGGTTATGGATTTAACCCAGATCTTTTGACTGTGTGTGAGTGTTTGATTGGTTCAGGTGCTCCGTCTATCACACCCCCTTTTGTACCGCTTTGTTCGCCATAAGTTGGCAGGATATGCTCAGACGTGAGTCCCTTGCTCACTTTGCTACTGGATTCAAGCAAGCCTGGCTGAAGACGGCTGAAATGCCAGAAACCAGTACTAGGAAGCTTGTTTCCGGTCCAGGGAAGGCATGGCTTGGCAGTTCGGGCTGGACTGTTCCCATGAGGCACAGGGTCAGACTGATTTGCATATGGCCATGTCAGAACTGGGGTGGCAGAGTGGGCTATAGAGTGGTGATGGATTAAACCCAGATCTTTTGACTGGGTGTGAGTGTTTAATTGGTTCAGATGCCCCGTCTATCACCACCCCCTTTTGTACCGCTTTGTTCACCATAAGGTGGCAGGGTATGCTCAGACGTGAGTCCCTTGCTCACTTTGCGACTGGATTCAAGCAAGCCTGGCTGAAGACGGCTGAAATGCCAGAAACCGGTCCTAGGAAGCTTGTTTCTGGTCCAGGGAAGGCATGGCTTGGCAGTTCGAGCTGGACTGTTTCCATGAGGCACAGGGTCAGACTGATTTGCATATGGCCATTTCTGAAATGGGGTGGCAGAGTAGGCTAAAGAACGGTGATGGATTAAACCCTGATCTTTTGACTGGGTGTGAGTGTTTGATTGGTTCAGATGCTCCGTCCATCACCACCCCCTTTTGTACCACTTTGTTCACCATAAGTTGGCAGGGTATGCTCAGACGTGAGTCCCTTGCTCACTTTGCCAATGGATTCAAGCAAGCCTGGTTGAAGACAGCTGAAATGCCAGAAACAGGTCCTAGGAAGCTTGTTTCTGGTCCAGGGAAGGCATGGCTTGGCAGTTCGGGCTGGACTGTTCCCATAAGGCACAGGGTCAGACTGATTTGCATATGGCCATATCTGAACTGGGGTGGCAGAGTAGGCTAGAGAACAGTGATGGAATAAACCCAGATCTTTTGACTGGGTGTGAGTGTTTGATTGGTTCAGATGCTCTGTCCATCACCACCCCCTTTTGTACCGCTTTGTTCGTCATAAGTTGGCAGGGTATGCTCAGAAGTGAGTCCCTTGCTCCATTTGCCACTGGAATCAAGCATGCCTTGTTGAAGACGGCTGAAATGCCAGAAACCGGTCCTAGGAAGCTTGTTTCCAGTCCAGGGAAGGCATGGCTTGGCAATTCGGGCTGGACTGTTCCCATGCGGCAAAGGGGCAGACTGATTTGCATATGGCCATGTCTGAACTGGGGTGGCAGAGTGGGCTAAAGAACGGTGATGGACTAAACGCAGATCTTTTGACTGGGAGTGAGTGTTTGATTGGTTCAGATGCTCCGTCCATCACCACCCCCTTTTGTACCAGTTTGTTCGCCATAAGTTGGCAGGGTACGCTCAGACGTGAGTCCCTTGCTCACTTTGCCACTGGCTTCAAGCAAGCCTGGCTGAAGATGGCTGAAATGTCAGAAACCGGTCCTAGAAAGCTTGTGTCCGGTCCAGGGAAGGCATGTCTTGACAGTTAGGGCTGGACTGCTCCCATGAGGCACAGGGTCAGACTGATTTGCAAATGGCCATGTCTGAACTGAGGTGGCAGAGTGGGCTAAAGAACGGTGAAGGATTGAACCCAGATCTTTTGACTAGGTGTGAGTGTTTGATTGGTTCAGATGCTCCGTCCATCACCACCCCCATTTGTACCGCTTTGTTCGCCATAAGTTGGCAGGGTATGCCCAGACGTGAGTCGCTTGCTCACTTTGCCACTGGATTCAAGCAAGCCTGGCTGAAGACGGCTGAAATGCCAGAAACCAGTCCTAGGAAGCTTGTTTCCGGTCCAGGGAAGGCATGGCTTGGCAGTTCGGGCTGGACTGTTCCCATGAGGCACAGGGTCATACTGATTTGCATATGGCCATGTCTGAACTGGGGTGGCAGAGTGGGCTAAAGAACAGTGATGGATTAAACCCAGATCTTTTGAATGGGTGTGAGTGTTTGATTGTTTCAGATGCTCCGTCCATCACCACCCCCTTTTGTACTACTTTGTTCGCCATAAGTTGGCAGGGTATGATCATGATGTGAGTCCCTGCTCACTTTGCCAATGGACTCACGCAAGCCTGGCTGAAGGCGGCTGAAATGCCAGAAACCAGTCCTAGGAAGCTTGTTTCCGGTCCAGGGAAGGCATGGCTTGGCAGTTCGGGCTGGACTGTTCCCATGAGGCACAGGGTCAGACTGATTTGCATATGGCCATGTCTGAACTGGGGTGGCAGAGTAGGCTAAAGAACGGTGATGGATTAAACCCAGATCTTTTGACTGGGTGTGAGTGTTTGATTGGTTCAGATGCTCCGTCCATCACCACCCCCTTTTGTACCACTTTGTTCGCCATATGTTGGCATGGTATGATCAGACGTGACTCCCTTGCTCACTTTGCCACTGGATTCAAGCAAGCCTGGCTGAAGACGGCTGAAATGCCAGAAACCGGTCCTAGGAAGCTTGTTTCCGGTCCAGGGAAGGCATGGCTTGGCTTGGCAGTTCGGGCTGGACTGTTCCCATGAGGCACAGGGTCAGACTGATTTGCATATGGCCATGTCCGAACTGGGGTGGCAGAGTGGGTTAAGGAGCGGTGATGGATTAAACCTAGATCTTTTGACTGGGCTTGAGTGTTTGATTGGTTCAGATGCTCTGTCCATCACCACCCCCTTTTGTACTGCTTTGTTCGTCATAAGTTGGCAGGGTATGCTCAGAAGTGAGTCCCTTGCTCACTTTGCCACTGGAATCAAGCATGCCTTGTTGAAGACGGCTGAAATGCCAGAAACCGGTCCTAGGAAGCTTGTTTCCGGTCCAGGGAAGGCATGGCTTGGCCGTTCGGGCTGGACTGTTCCCATGAGGCACAGGATCAGACTGATTTGCATATGGCCATGTCGTACTGGGGTGGCAGAGTGGGCTTTAGAACGGCGATTGATTAAGCCCAGATCTTTTGACTGGGTGTGAGTGTTTGATTGGTTCAGATGCTCCGTCCATCACCACCCCCTTTTGTACCACTTTGTTCACCATAAGTTGGCAGGGTATGCTCAGACGTGAGTCCCTTGCTCACTTTGCCACTGGATTCAAGCAAGCCTGGCTGAAGACGGCTGAAATGCCAAAAATCGGTCCTAGGAAGCTTGTTTCCGGTCCAGGGAAGGCATGGCTTCACAATTCGGGCTGGACTGTTCCCATGAGGCAAAGGGGCAGATTGATTTGCATATGGCCATGTCTGAACTGGGGTGGCAGAGTGGGCTAAAGAACGGTGATGGATTAAACCCTGATCTTTTGACTGGGTGTGAGTGTTTGATTGGTTCAGATGCTCCGTCCATCACCACCCCCTTTTGTACCGCTTTGTTCGCCATAAGTTGGCAGGGTATGCCCGACGTGAGTCGCTTGCTCACTTTGCCACTGGCTTCAAGCAAGCCTGGCTGAAGATGGCTGAAATGTCAGAAACCGGTCCTAAAAAGCTTGTGTCCGGTCCAGGGAAGGCATGTCTTGACAGTTAGGGCTGGACTGCTCCCATGAGGCACAGGGTCAGACTGATTTGCAAATGGCCATGTCTGAACTGAGGTGGCAGAGTGGGCTAAAGAACGGTGAAGGATTGAACCCAGATCTTTTGACTAGGTGTGAGTGTTTGATTGGTTCAGATGCTCTGTCCATCACCACCCCCATTTGTACCGCTTTGTTCACCATAAGTTGGCAGGGTATGCCCGACGTGAGTCGCTTGCTCACTTTGCCACTGGATTCAAGCAAGCCTGGCTGAAGACGGCTGAAATGCCAGAAACCAGTCCTAGGAAGCTTGTTTCCGGTCCAGGGAAGGCTTGGCTTGCCAGTTCGGGCTGGACTGTTCCCATGAGGCACAGGGTCATACTGATTTGCATATGGCCATGTCTGAACTGGGGTGGCAGAGTGGGCTAAAGAACAGTGATGGATTAAACCCATATCTTTTGACTGGGTGTGAGTGTTTAATTGTTTCAGATGCTCAGTCCATCACCACCCCTTTTTGTACCGCTTTGTTCGCTATAAGTTGGCAGGGTATGATCATGATGTGAGTCCCTGCTCACTTTGCCAATGGACTCAAGCAAGCCTGGCTGAAGACGGCTGAAATGCCAGAAACCGGTCCTAGGAAGCTTGTTTCCGGTCCAGGGAAGGCATGGCTTGGCAGTTCGGGCTGGACTGTTCCCATGAGGCACAGGGTCAGACTGATTTGCATATGGCCATATCTGAACTGGGGTGGCAGAGTAGGCTAGAGAACGGTGATGGATTAAACCCTGATCTTTTGACTGGGTGTGAGTGTTTGATTGGTTCAGATGCTCCGTCCATCACCACCCCCTTTTGTACCACTTTGTTCACCATAAGTTGGCAGGGTATGCTCAGACGTGAGTCCCTTGCTCACTTTGCCAATGGATTCAAGCAAGCCTGGTTGAAGACAGCTGAAATGCCAGAAACAGGTCCTAGGAAGCTTGTTTCTGGTCCAGGGAAGGCATGGCTTGGCAGTTCGGGCTGGACTGTTCCCATAAGGCACAGGGTCAGACTGATTTGCATATGGCCATATCTGAACTGGGGTGGCAGAGTAGGCTAGAGAACAGTGATGGAATAAACCCAGATCTTTTGACTGGGTGTGAGTGTTTGATTGGTTCAGATGCTCTGTCCATCACCACCCCCTTTTGTACCGCTTTGTTCGTCATAAGTTGGCAGGGTATGCTCAGAAGTGAGTCCCTTGCTCCATTTGCCACTGGAATCAAGCATGCCTTGTTGAAGACGGCTGAAATGCCAGAAACCGGTCCTAGGAAGCTTGTTTCCAGTCCAGGGAAGGCATGGCTTGGCAATTCGGGCTGGACTGTTCCCATGCGGCAAAGGGGCAGACTGATTTGCATATGGCCATGTCTGAACTGGGGTGGCAGAGTGGGCTAAAGAACGGTGATGGACTAAACGCAGATCTTTTGACTGGGAGTGAGTGTTTGATTGGTTCAGATGCTCCGTCCATCACCACCCCCTTTTGTACCAGTTTGTTCGCCATAAGTTGGCAGGGTACGCTCAGACGTGAGTCCCTTGCTCACTTTGCCACTGGCTTCAAGCAAGCCTGGCTGAAGATGGCTGAAATGTCAGAAACCGGTCCTAGAAAGCTTGTGTCCGGTCCAGGGAAGGCATGTCTTGACAGTTAGGGCTGGACTGCTCCCATGAGGCACAGGGTCAGACTGATTTGCAAATGGCCATGTCTGAACTGAGGTGGCAGAGTGGGCTAAAGAACGGTGAAGGATTGAACCCAGATCTTTTGACTAGGTGTGAGTGTTTGATTGGTTCAGATGCTCCGTCCATCACCACCCCCATTTGTACCGCTTTGTTCGCCATAAGTTGGCAGGGTATGCCCAGACGTGAGTCGCTTGCTCACTTTGCCACTGGATTCAAGCAAGCCTGGCTGAAGACGGCTGAAATGCCAGAAACCAGTCCTAGGAAGCTTGTTTCCGGTCCAGGGAAGGCATGGCTTGGCAGTTCGGGCTGGACTGTTCCCATGAGGCACAGGGTCATACTGATTTGCATATGGCCATGTCTGAACTGGGGTGGCAGAGTGGGCTAAAGAACAGTGATGGATTAAACCCAGATCTTTTGAATGGGTGTGAGTGTTTGATTGTTTCAGATGCTCCGTCCATCACCACCCCCTTTTGTACTACTTTGTTCGCCATAAGTTGGCAGGGTATGATCATGATGTGAGTCCCTGCTCACTTTGCCAATGGACTCACGCAAGCCTGGCTGAAGGCGGCTGAAATGCCAGAAACCAGTCCTAGGAAGCTTGTTTCCGGTCCAGGGAAGGCATGGCTTGGCAGTTCGGGCTGGACTGTTCCCATGAGGCACAGGGTCAGACTGATTTGCATATGGCCATGTCTGAACTGGGGTGGCAGAGTAGGCTAAAGAACGGTGATGGATTAAACCCAGATCTTTTGACTGGGTGTGAGTGTTTGATTGGTTCAGATGCTCCGTCCATCACCACCCCCTTTTGTACCACTTTGTTCGCCATATGTTGGCATGGTATGATCAGACGTGACTCCCTTGCTCACTTTGCCACTGGATTCAAGCAAGCCTGGCTGAAGACGGCTGAAATGCCAGAAACCGGTCCTAGGAAGCTTGTTTCCGGTCCAGGGAAGGCATGGCTTGGCTTGGCAGTTCGGGCTGGACTGTTCCCATGAGGCACAGGGTCAGACTGATTTGCATATGGCCATGTCCGAACTGGGGTGGCAGAGTGGGTTAAGGAGCGGTGATGGATTAAACCTAGATCTTTTGACTGGGCTTGAGTGTTTGATTGGTTCAGATGCTCTGTCCATCACCACCCCCTTTTGTACTGCTTTGTTCGTCATAAGTTGGCAGGGTATGCTCAGAAGTGAGTCCCTTGCTCACTTTGCCACTGGAATCAAGCATGCCTTGTTGAAGACGGCTGAAATGCCAGAAACCGGTCCTAGGAAGCTTGTTTCCGGTCCAGGGAAGGCATGGCTTGGCCGTTCGGGCTGGACTGTTCCCATGAGGCACAGGATCAGACTGATTTGCATATGGCCATGTCGTACTGGGGTGGCAGAGTGGGCTTTAGAACGGCGATTGATTAAGCCCAGATCTTTTGACTGGGTGTGAGTGTTTGATTGGTTCAGATGCTCCGTCCATCACCACCCCCTTTTGTACCACTTTGTTCACCATAAGTTGGCAGGGTATGCTCAGACGTGAGTCCCTTGCTCACTTTGCCACTGGATTCAAGCAAGCCTGGCTGAAGACGGCTGAAATGCCAAAAATCGGTCCTAGGAAGCTTGTTTCCGGTCCAGGGAAGGCATGGCTTCACAATTCGGGCTGGACTGTTCCCATGAGGCAAAGGGGCAGATTGATTTGCATATGGCCATGTCTGAACTGGGGTGGCAGAGTGGGCTAAAGAACGGTGATGGATTAAACCCTGATCTTTTGACTGGGTGTGAGTGTTTGATTGGTTCAGATGCTCCGTCCATCACCACCCCCTTTTGTACCGCTTTGTTCGCCATAAGTTGGCAGGGTATGCCCGACGTGAGTCGCTTGCTCACTTTGCCACTGGCTTCAAGCAAGCCTGGCTGAAGATGGCTGAAATGTCAGAAACCGGTCCTAAAAAGCTTGTGTCCGGTCCAGGGAAGGCATGTCTTGACAGTTAGGGCTGGACTGCTCCCATGAGGCACAGGGTCAGACTGATTTGCAAATGGCCATGTCTGAACTGAGGTGGCAGAGTGGGCTAAAGAACGGTGAAGGATTGAACCCAGATCTTTTGACTAGGTGTGAGTGTTTGATTGGTTCAGATGCTCTGTCCATCACCACCCCCATTTGTACCGCTTTGTTCACCATAAGTTGGCAGGGTATGCCCGACGTGAGTCGCTTGCTCACTTTGCCACTGGATTCAAGCAAGCCTGGCTGAAGACGGCTGAAATGCCAGAAACCAGTCCTAGGAAGCTTGTTTCCGGTCCAGGGAAGGCTTGGCTTGCCAGTTCGGGCTGGACTGTTCCCATGAGGCACAGGGTCATACTGATTTGCATATGGCCATGTCTGAACTGGGGTGGCAGAGTGGGCTAAAGAACAGTGATGGATTAAACCCATATCTTTTGACTGGGTGTGAGTGTTTAATTGTTTCAGATGCTCAGTCCATCACCACCCCTTTTTGTACCGCTTTGTTCGCTATAAGTTGGCAGGGTATGATCATGATGTGAGTCCCTGCTCACTTTGCCAATGGACTCAAGCAAGCCTGGCTGAAGACGGCTGAAATGCCAGAAACCGGTCCTAGGAAGCTTGTTTCCGGTCCAGGGAAGGCATGGCTTGGCAGTTCGGGCTGGACTGTTCCCATGAGGCACAGGGTCAGACTGATTTGCATATGGCCATGTCCGAACTGGGGTGGCAGAGTGGGTTAAGGAGCGGTGATGGATTAAACCTAGATCTTTTGACTGGGTGTGAGTGTTTGATTGGTTCAGATGCTCCGTCCAATACCAACCCCTTTTGTACTGCTTTGTTCGCCATGAGGTGGCAGGGTATGCTCAGACGTGAGTCCCTTGCTCACTTTGCCACAGGATTCAAGCAAGCCTGGCTGAAGATGGCTGAAATGCCAGGAACCGGTCCTAGGAAGCTTGTTTCGGTCCAGGGAAGGCAAGGCTTGGCAGTTCGGGCTGGACTGTTCCCATGAGGCATATGGTCAGACTGATTTGTATAGGGCCATTTCTGAACTGGGGTGGCAGAGTGGGCTAAAGAACGGTAATGGATTAAACCCAGATGTTTTGACTGGGTCTGAGTGTTTGATTGGTTCAGATGCTCCGTCCATCACCACCCCCTTTCGTACCACTTTGTTCGCCATTAGTTAGGAGGGTATGCTCAGACGTGAGTCCCTTGCTCAGTTTGCCTCTGGCTTCAAGCAAGCCTGGCTGAAGATGGCTGAAATGCCAGAAACCGGTCCTCGAAAGCTTGTGTCCGGTCCAGGGAAGGCATGGCTTGGCAGTTCGGCTGGACTGTTCCCATGAGGCACAGGGTCAGACTGATTTGCATATGGCCATGTCTGAACTGGGGTGGGAGAGTGGGCTAAAGAACGGTGATGGATTAAACCCAGATCTTTTGACTGGGTGTGAGTGTTTGATTGGTTCAGATGATCCGTCCATCACCACCCCCTTTTGTACCGCTTTGTTCGCTATAAGTTGGCAGGGATTGCTCAGACGTGATTTCCTTGCTCACTTTGCCACAGGATTCAAGCAAGCCTGGCTGAAGACGGCTAAAATGCCAGAAACCGTTCATAGGAAGCTTGTTTCCGGTCCAGGGAAGGCATGGCTTGGCAGTTCGGGCTGGACTGTTCCCATGAGGCACAAGGTCAGACTGATTTGCATATGGCCATGTCTGAACTGGGGTGGCAGAGTGGGCTAAAGAACGGTTATGGATTTAACCCAGATCTTTTGACTGTGTGTGAGTGTTTGATTGGTTCAGGTGCTCCGTCTATCACACCCCCTTTTGTACCGCTTTGTTCGCCATAAGTTGGCAGGATATGCTCAGACGTGAGTCCCTTGCTCGCTTTGCTACTGGATTCAAGCAAGCCTGGCTGAAGACGGCTGAAATGCCAGAAACCAGTACTAGGAAGCTTGTTTCCGGTCCAGGGAAGGCATGGCTTGGCAGTTCGGGCTGGACTGTTCCCATGAGGCACAGGGTCAGACTGATTTGCATATGGCCATTTCTGAAATGGGGTGGCAGAGTAGGCTAAAGAACGGTGATGGATTAAACCCTGATCTTTTGACTGGGTGTGAGTGTTTGATTGGTTCAGATGCTCCGTCCATCACCACCCCCTTTTGTACCACTTTGTTCACCATAAGTTGGCAGGGTATGCTAAGACGTGAGTCCCTTGCTCACTTTGCCACTGGATTCAAGCAAGCCTGGCTGAAGACGGCTGAAATGCCAAAAACCGGTCCTAGGAAGCTTGTTTCCGGGCCAGGGAAGGCATGGCTTGGCAGTTCGGCTGAACTGTTCCCATGAGGCACAGGGTCAGACTGATTTGCATATGGCCATGTCAGAACTGGGGTGGCAGAGTGGGCTATAGAGTGGTGATGGATTAAACCCAGATCTTTTGACTGGGTGTGAGTGTTTAATTGGTTCAGATGCCCCGTCTATCACCACCCCCTTTTGTACCGCTTTGTTCACCATAAGGTGGCAGGGTATGCCCAGACGTGAGTCCCTTGCTCACTTTGCGACTGGATTCAAGCAAGCCTGGCTGAAGACGGCTGAAATGCCAGAAACCGGTCCTAGGAAGCTTGTTTCTGGTCCAGGGAAGGCATGGCTTGGCAGTTCGAGCTGGACTGTTTCCATGAGGCATAGGGTCAGAATGATTTGCATAGGGCTATTTCTGAACTGGGGTGGCAGAGTCGGCTAAAGAACGGTGATGGATTAAACCCAGATCTTTTGACTGGGTGTGAGTGTTTGATTGGTTCAGATGCTCCGTCCATCACCACCCCCTTTTGTACCGCTTTTTTCGCCATAAGTTGCAGGGATTGCTCAGACGTGAGTCCCTTGCTCACTTTGCCACAGGATTCAAGCAAGCTAGGCTGAAGACGGCTGAAATGCAAGAAACCGGTCCTAGGAAGCTTGATTCCGGACCAGGGAAGGCATGGCTTGGCAGTTCGGGCTGGACTGTTCCCATCAGGCACAGGGTCAGACTGAATTGCATATGGCCATGTCTGAACTGGGGTGGCAGAGTGGGCTAAAGAACAGTGATGGGTTAAACCCAGATCTTTTGACTGGGTGTGAGTGTTTGACTGGTACAGATGCTTTGTCCATCACCACCCCCTTTTGTAACACTTTGTTCGCCATAAGTTAGCAGGGTATGCTCACACGTGAGTCCCTTGCTCACTTTGCCACTGGATTCAAGCAAGCCTGGGTGAAGACGGCTGAAATGTCAGAAACCGGTCCTAGGAAGCTTGTTTCCGGTCCAGGGAAGGCATGGCTTGGCAGTTCTGGCTGGACTGTTCCCATGAGGCACAGGGTCAGACTGATTTGCATATGTCCATTCTGAACAAGATCACAGGCACAAATATGGTGACAATCACATAGAGATGCTGCAACATGCACCTCCAGAGTGGGCTAAAGAATGGTGATGGATTAAACCCAGATGTTTTGAGTTTGTGTGAGAGTTTGATTGGTTCAGATGCTCCGTCCATCACCACCCCCTTCTGTACCGCTTCAACTGTGTACACAGCACAAATTGGCAGTAGGCTGCGCTGTTGTAGATGTGGGTATAGTGACCCCTTGGCAGTGCTAGCTTGTGGAATCCCTTGGGGAAACTATAGCAATGTCACAGGCAAGATCACAGGCACAAATATGGTGACAATCACATAGAGATGCTGCAACATGCACCTCCAGAGTGGGCTAAAGAATGGTGATGGATTAAACCCAGATGTTTTGAGTTTGTGTGAGTGTTTGATTGGTTCAGATTCTCCGTCCATCACCACCCCCTTTTGTACCGCTTCAACTGTGTACACAGCACAAATTGGCAGTAGGCTGCGCTGTTGTAGATGTGGGTACAGTGACCCCTTGGCAGTGCTAGCTTGTGGAATCCCTTGGGGAAACTATAGCAATGTCATTCAGTGCTAATACTAAGTTAGCACACGGGGCACCTCCTGTAAGGTGTGCCTTTGCGCTACCAGAGAGATGGGCCCTATGCATAGTATGATCCCTGAAAAGCATGAACTCATACATATGTACACTGTCAACACACATAGTAAACAAATGCGAAGGCAGTAAGCAGGTCAACTCCACTATTCACAGTCAACACAGCAATCCATGTAATTGATATCATGCATAGCACATCACAATACACCAAAATACACACAATTACCCTATTGTGTAAAAAAAGACGCAGGAGCCTAAAGTGTGAATTTTGCAGCCACCACGTCAGCCGTGAATGAAGCTTCCCTGCCTTGTGCGAATTCGAAGCATTGACTTTTAGCATATAAAAAAAAACAAATGTGCACAAAGCATGAAATTTGTAGCAATTGCGTCAGCCGAAAATGATGCTTACCAGCCGAAGCGTCTAAATGACCGCATGGTGCCTTGTCAGGCCTTCTGTAAAACCAAGACATTGACTGGTAGCGTCAAAAAAGGATGCATCGGCTGTAAGTATGACATATCCGCCTAGGAAGTGTTGTCATGGATCATGCATGCTGCAAACCAGTAAGTATGAAGTTACTTTCATTTTCAGTTTAAGTCACAATTTTACTGCTTGTGCTTCAGAGCGGTTGTGTGTTGGCTGTGTTGAAGAGTGTTTTGGAGTGCCTGGAGCTTGTTTGAAGTGTCGGCTGTCCCTTTTGTGTCTTTTTATTCCTTTTGGTGCTTTCTTGTTGTATAATGTTGTGTATTATCATGTGTGCTGTCAAGTGTTCATCTTCTGGGGTATTGTTGTCATAAGGGTAGTTTTGGGTATTTGGGAGGTTTATTTTTGTTTGGATATTTGTTTTGGTTGGATGGGATCATGTCTGAGAAGGTTAGGGCTCGCCCCATGAGCTAAGAGGAGTTTAGGAGCTACCTGTGTCTAAAGAATGATGATGGATTAAACCCAGATCATTTGACTGGGGGTGAGTGCTTGCATTGTTTAACACTCTGTCCATCATCCCCTTTGGTTTTGCTTTATTTGCCCTAAGTTGGCAGGGTATGCCCAGACGTGGGTCCATTGCTCACTTTGCCATTGGATTCAAGCTAGCCTGGCTGATGATGGCTGATTAGCTAGAAACCGGTCCCAGGATGCTTGTTTCCGGTCCAGGGAAGACATGGCTTCGCAGTTCGGGCTGGACTGTTCCCATGAGGCACAGGGTCAGACTGATTTGCATATGGCCATGACTGAACTGGGGTGGCAGAGTGAGCTAAAGAATGAAAAACCCAGATCATTTGACTGGGGGTGAGTGCTTGCATTGTTCAACACTCCGTCCATCATCCCCTTTGGTTTTGCTTTATTCCCATGAAACACCCATTGTTGCTGTGCCCTGCCCCAGATTTACAAGTAACCATAAATCTGAGGCTGCACCAAAAACTAATACCTTTCAAAGGGAGTCTTTAGAGTGGGCCATCGTTTTTTGGTCTTTTTATGTGTGCTGCATTCTGCAACACACATAGAAGGAGCAAAACACAATTATTGTTTATATGTGGGAAGGGATGCACCACATTTACTGCAATACATGCCACCTCTGTGCTCCCTCCTGCGTCACTGCAAAAAGAACAAAAAGGGGGGTGGTGATGGACAGAGTATCTGAGTTAATCAGAACACTCCTACCCAGTCAACAGATCAGGGCTTGATCCATCACCGTTTTTTTGCTCACTGCACCATCCCAGTTCAGAACCTGGCTATATGCAAATTAGTCTGTCCCTGGCCCAGTGCATCATGGGAACAGGGCAGACCAAACTACCAAGCCAATTCTTCACTGGAAAGGAAACAAGCTTCCGGGGACCGGTTTCTGGCATTACAGCCGTCTTCGGCCCGGCTTGCTTGAATCCTGATGGTGCAATGAGCAAGGGACTCATGTCTGAGCATACCCTTCCACACTCATGGTGGCCAAAATAATTACAAAAAGGGGGGTGGTGATGGACAGAGTATCTGAGTTAATCAGAACACTCCTACCCAGTCAACAGATCAGGGCTTGATCCATCACCGTTTTTTTGCTCACTGCACCATCCCAGTTCAGAACCTGGCTATATGCAAATTAGTCTGTCCCTGGCCCAGTGCATCATGGGAACAGGGCAGACCAAACTACCAAGCCAATTCTTCACTGGAAAGGAAACAAGCTTCCGGGGACCGGTTTCTGGCATTACAGCCGTCTTCGGCCCGGCTTGCTTGAATCCTGATGGCGCAATGAGCAAGGGACTCATGTCTGAGCATACCCTTCCGCACTCATGGTGGCCAAAATAATTACAAAAAGGGGGGTGGTGATGGACAGAGTATCTGAGTTAATCAGAACACTCCTACCCAGTCAACAGATCAGGGCTTGATCCATCACCGTTTTTTTGCTCACTGCACCATCCCAGTTCAGAACCTGGCTATATGCAAATTAGTCTGTCCCTGGCCCAGTGCATCATGGGAACAGGGCAGACCAAACTCCCAAGCCAATTCTTCACTGGAAAGGAAACAAGCTTCCGGGGACCGGTTTCTGGCATTACAGCCGTCTTCGGCCCGGCTTGCTTGAATCCTGATGGTGCAATGAGCAAGGGACTCATGTCTGAGCATACCCTTCCACACTCATGGTGGCCAAAATAATTACAAAAAGGGGGGTGGTGATGGACAGAGTATCTGAGTTAATCAGAACACTCCTACCCAGTCAACAGATCAGGGCTTGATCCATCACCGTTTTTTTGCTCACTGCACCATCCCAGTTCAGAACCTGGCTATATGCAAATTAGTCTGTCCCTGGCCCAGTGCATCATGGGAACAGGGCAGACCAAACTACCAAGCCAATTCTTCACTGGAAAGGAAACAAGCTTCCGGGGACCGGTTTCTGGCATTACAGCCGTCTTCGGCCCGGCTTGCTTGAATCCTGATGGTGCAATGAGCAAGGGACTCATGTCTGAGCATACCCTTCCACACTCATGGTGGCCAAAATAATTACAAAAAGGGGGGTGGTGATGGACAGAGTATCTGAGTTAATCAGAACACTCCTACCCAGTCAACAGATCAGGGCTTGATCCATCGCCGTTTTTTTGCTCACTGCACCATCCCAGTTCAGAACCTGGCTATATGCAAATTAGTCTGTCCCTGGCCCAGTGCATCATGGGAACAGGGCAGACCAAACTACCAAGCCAATTCTTCACTGGAAAGGAAACAAGCTTCCGGGGACCGGTTTCTGGCATTACAGCCGTCTTCGGCCCGGCTTGCTTGAATCCTGATGGTGCAATGAGCAAGGGACTCATGTCTGAGCATACCCTTCCACACTCATGGTGGCCAAAATAATTACAAAAAGGGGGGTGGTGATGGACAGAGTATCTGAGTTAATCAGAACACTCCTACCCAGTCAACAGATCAGGGCTTGATCCATCACCGTTTTTTTGCTCACTGCACCATCCCAGTTCAGAACCTGGCTATATGCAAATTAGTCTGTCCCTGGCCCAGTGCATCATGGGAACAGGGCAGACCAAACTACCAAGCCAATTCTTCACTGGAAAGGAAACAAGCTTCCGGGGACCGGTTTCTGGCATTACAGCCGTCTTCGGCCCGGCTTGCTTGAATCCTGATGGTGCAATGAGCAAGGGACTCATGTCTGAGCATACCCTTCCACACTCATGGTGGCCAAAATAATTACAAAAAGGGGGGGTGGTGATGGACAGAGTATCTGAGTTAATCAGAACACTCCTACCCAGTCAACAGATCAGGGCTTGATCCATCACCGTTTTTTTGCTCACTGCAACATCCCAGTTCAGAACCTGGCTATATGCAAATTAGTCTGTCCCTGGCCCAGTGCATCATGGGAACAGGGCAGACCAAACTACCAAGCCAATTCTTCACTGGAAAGGAAACAAGCTTCCGGGGACCGGTTTCTGGCATTACAGCCGTCTTCGGCCCGGCTTGCTTGAATCCTGATGGTGCAATGAGCAAGGGACTCATGTCTGAGCATACCCTTCCACACTCATGGTGGCCAAAATAATTACAAAAAGGGGGGGTGGTGATGGACAGAGTATCTGAGTTAATCAGAACACTCCTACCCAGTCAACAGAT
Source organism: Lissotriton helveticus (assembly GCF_964261635.1). Classification (NCBI taxonomy): domain Eukaryota; kingdom Metazoa; phylum Chordata; class Amphibia; order Caudata; family Salamandridae; genus Lissotriton; species Lissotriton helveticus. The sequence goes on along the minus strand of NC_136059.1, from coordinate 218,876,240 downwards.
CAGGGCTTGATCCATCACCGTTTTTTTGCTCACTGCACCATCCCAGTTCAGAACCTGGCTATATGCAAATTAGTCTGTCCCTGGCCCAGTGCATCATGGGAACAGGGCAGACCAAACTACCAAGCCAATTCTTCACTGGAAAGGAAACAAGCTTCCGGGGACCGGTTTCTGGCATTACAGCCGTCTTCGGCCCGGCTTGCTTGAATCCTGATGGTGCAATGAGCAAGGGACTCATGTCTGAGCATACCCTTCCACACTCATGGTGGCCAAAATAATTACAAAAAGGGGGGTGGTGATGGACAGAGTATCTGAGTTAATCAGAACACTCCTACCCAGTCAACAGATCAGGGCTTGATCCATCACCGTTTTTTTGCTCACTGCACCATCCCAGTTCAGAACCTGGCTATATGCAAATTAGTCTGTCCCTGGCCCAGTGCATCATGGGAACAGGGCAGACCAAACTACCAAGCCAATTCTTCACTGGAAAGGAAACAAGCTTCCGGGGACCGGTTTCTGGCATTACAGCCGTCTTCGGCCCGGCTTGCTTGAATCCTGATGGTGCAATGAGCAAGGGACTCATGTCTGAGCATACCCTTCCACACTCATGGTGGCCAAAATAATTACAAAAAGGGGGGTGGTGATGGACAGAGTATCTGAGTTAATCAGAACACTCCTACCCAGTCAACAGATCAGGGCTTGATCCATCGCCGTTTTTTTGCTCACTGCACCATCCCAGTTCAGAACCTGGCTATATGCAAATTAGTCTGTCCCTGGCCCAGTGCATCATGGGAACAGGGCAGACCAAACTACCAAGCCAATTCTTCACTGGAAAGGAAACAAGCTTCCGGGGACCGGTTTCTGGCATTACAGCCGTCTTCGGCCCGGCTTGCTTGAATCCTGATGGTGCAATGAGCAAGGGACTCATGTCTGAGCATACCCTTCCACACTCATGGTGGCCAAAATAATTACAAAAAGGGGGGTGGTGATGGACAGAGTATCTGAGTTAATCAGAACACTCCTACCCAGTCAACAGATCAGGGCTTGATCCATCACCGTTTTTTTGCTCACTGCACCATCCCAGTTCAGAACCTGGCTATATGCAAATTAGTCTGTCCCTGGCCCAGTGCATCATGGGAACAGGGCAGACCAAACTACCAAGCCAATTCTTCACTGGAAAGGAAACAAGCTTCCGGGGACCGGTTTCTGGCATTACAGCCGTCTTCGGCCCGGCTTGCTTGAATCCTGATGGTGCAATGAGCAAGGGACTCATGTCTGAGCATACCCTTCCACACTCATGGTGGCCAAAATAATTACAAAAAGGGGGGGTGGTGATGGACAGAGTATCTGAGTTAATCAGAACACTCCTACCCAGTCAACAGATCAGGGCTTGATCCTTCACCGTTTTTTGCTCACTGCAACATCCCAGTTCAGAACCTGGCTATATGCAAATTAGTCTGTCCCTGGCCCAGTGCATCATGGGAACAGGGCAGACCAAACTACCAAGCCAATTCTTCACTGGAAAGGAAACAAGCTTCCGGGGACCGGTTTCTGGCATTACAGCCGTCTTCGGCCCGGCTTGCTTGAATCCTGATGGTGCAATGAGCAAGGGACTCATGTCTGAGCATACCCTTCCACACTCATGGTGGCCAAAATAATTACAAAAAGGGGGGGTGGTGATGGACAGAGTATCTGAGTTAATCAGAACACTCCTACCCAGTCAACAGATCAGGGCTTGATCCATCACCGTTTTTTTGCTCACTGCACCATCCCAGTTCAGAACCTGGCTATATGCAAATTAGTCTGTCCCTGGCCCAGTGCATCATGGGAACAGGGCAGACCAAACTACCAAGCCAATTCTTCACTGGAAAGGAAACAAGCTTCCGGGGACCGGTTTCTGGCATTACAGCCGTCTTCGGCCCGGCTTGCTTGAATCCTGATGGTGCAATGAGCAAGGGACTCATGTCTGAGCATACCCTTCCACACTCATGGTGGCCAAAATAATTACAAAAAGGGGGGTGGTGATGGACAGAGTATCTGAGTTAATCAGAACACTCCTACCCAGTCAACAGATATGGGCTTGATCCATCACCGTTTTTTTGCTCACTGCACCATCCCAGTTCAGAACCTGGCTATATGCAAATTAGTCTGTCCCTGGCCCAGTGCATCATGGGAACAGGGCAGACCAAACTACCAAGCCAATTCTTCACTGGAAAGGAAACAAGCTTCCGGGGACCGGTTTCTGGCATTACAGCCGTCTTCGGCCCGGCTTGCTTGAATCCTGATGGTGCAATGAGCAAGGGACTCATGTCTGAGCATACCCTTCCACACTCATGGTGGCCAAAATAATTACAAAAAGGGGGGTGGTGATGGACAGAGTATCTGAGTTAATCAGAACACTCCTACCCAGTCAACAGATCAGGGCTTGATCCATCACCGTTTTTTTGCTCACTGCACCATCCCAGTTCAGAACCTGGCTATATGCAAATTAGTCTGTCCCTGGCCCAGTGCATCATGGGAACAGGGCAGACCAAACTACCAAGCCAATTCTTCACTGGAAAGGAAACAAGCTTCCGGGGACCGGTTTCTGGCATTACAGCCGTCTTCGGCCCGGCTTGCTTGAATCCTGATGGTGCAATGAGCAAGGGACTCATGTCTGAGCATACCCTTCCACACTCATGGTGGCCAAAATAATTACAAAAAGGGGGGTGGTGATGGACAGAGTATCTGAGTTAATCAGAACACTCCTACCCAGTCAACAGATCAGGGCTTGATCCATCACCGTTTTTTTGCTCACTGCACCATCCCAGTTCAGAACCTGGCTATATGCAAATTAGTCTGTCCCTGGCCCAGTGCATCATGGGAACAGGGCAGACCAAACTACCAAGCCAATTCTTCACTGGAAAGGAAACAAGCTTCCGGGGACCGGTTTCTGGCATTACAGCCGTCTTCGGCCCGGCTTGCTTGAATCCTGATGGTGCAATGAGCAAGGGACTCATGTCTGAGCATACCCTTCCACACTCATGGTGGCCAAAATAATTACAAAAAGGGGGGTGGTGATGGACAGAGTATCTGAGTTAATCAGAACACTCCTACCCAGTCAACAGATCAGGGCTTGATCCATCACCGTTTTTTTGCTCACTGCACCATCCCAGTTCAGAACCTGGCTATATGCAAATTAGTCTGTCCCTGGCCCAGTGCATCATGGGAACAGGGCAGACCAAACTACCAAGCCAATTCTTCACTGGAAAGGAAACAAGCTTCCGGGGACCGGTTTCTGGCATTACAGCCGTCTTCGGCCCGGCTTGCTTGAATCCTGATGGTGCAATGAGCAAGGGACTCATGTCTGAGCATACCCTTCCACACTCATGGTGGCCAAAATAATTACAAAAAGGGGGGGTGGTGATGGACAGAGTATCTGAGTTAATCAGAACACTCCTACCCAGTCAACAGATCAGGGCTTGATCCATCACCGTTTTTTTGCTCACTGCACCATCCCAGTTCAGAACCTGGCTATATGCAAATTAGTCTGTCCCTGGCCCAGTGCATCATGGGAACAGGGCAGACCAAACTACCAAGCCAATTCTTCACTGGAAAGGAAACAAGCTTCCGGGGACCGGTTTCTGGCATTACAGCCGTCTTCGGCCCGGCTTGCTTGAATCCTGATGGTGCAATGAGCAAGGGACTCATGTCTGAGCATACCCTTCCACACTCATGGTGGCCAAAATAATTACAAAAAGGGGGGTGGTGATGGACAGAGTATCTGAGTTAATCAGAACACTCCTACCCAGTCAACAGATCAGGGCTTGATCCATCACCGTTTTTTTGCTCACTGCACCATCCCAGTTCAGAACCTGGCTATATGCAAATTAGTCTGTCCCTGGCCCAGTGCATCATGGGAACAGGGCAGACCAAACTACCAAGCCAATTCTTCACTGGAAAGGAAACAAGCTTCCGGGGACCGGTTTCTGGCATTACAGCCGTCTTCGGCCCGGCTTGCTTGAATCCTGATGGTGCAATGAGCAAGGGACTCATGTCTGAGCATACCCTTCCACACTCATGGTGGCCAAAATAATTACAAAAAGGGGGGTGGTGATGGACAGAGTATCTGAGTTAATCAGAACACTCCTACCCAGTCAACAGATCAGGGCTTGATCCATCACCGTTTTTTTGCTCACTGCACCATCCCAGTTCAGAACCTGGCTATATGCAAATTAGTCTGTCCCTGGCCCAGTGCATCATGGGAACAGGGCAGACCAAACTACCAAGCCAATTCTTCACTGGAAAGGAAACAAGCTTCCGGGGACCGGTTTCTGGCATTACAGCCGTCTTCGGCCCGGCTTGCTTGAATCCTGATGGTGCAATGAGCAAGGGACTCATGTCTGAGCATACCCTTCCACACTCATGGTGGCCAAAATAATTACAAAAAGGGGGGGTGGTGATGGACAGAGTATCTGAGTTAATCAGAACACTCCTACCCAGTCAACAGATCAGGGCTTGATCCATCACCGTTTTTTTGCTCACTGCACCATCCCAGTTCAGAACCTGGCTATATGCAAATTAGTCTGTCCCTGGCCCAGTGCATCATGGGAACAGGGCAGACCAAACTACCAAGCCAATTCTTCACTGGAAAGGAAACAAGCTTCCGGGGACCGGTTTCTGGCATTACAGCCGTCTTCGGCCCGGCTTGCTTGAATCCTGATGGTGCAATGAGCAAGGGACTCATGTCTGAGCATACCCTTCCACACTCATGGTGGCCAAAATAATTACAAAAAGGGGGGTGGTGATGGACAGAGTATCTGAGTTAATCAGAACACTCCTACCCAGTCAACAGATCAGGGCTTGATCCATCACCGTTTTTTTGCTCACTGCACCATCCCAGTTCAGAACCTGGCTATATGCAAATTAGTCTGTCCCTGGCCCAGTGCATCATGGGAACAGGGCAGACCAAACTACCAAGCCAATTCTTCACTGGAAAGGAAACAAGCTTCCGGGGACCGGTTTCTGGCATTACAGCCGTCTTCGGCCCGGCTTGCTTGAATCCTGATGGTGCAATGAGCAAGGCACTCATGTCTGAGCATACCCTTCCACACTCATGGTGGCCAAAATAATTACAAAAAGGGGGGTGGTGATGGACAGAGTATCTGAGTTAATCAGAACACTCCTACCCAGTCAACAGATCAGGGCTTGATCCATCACCGTTTTTTTGCTCACTGCACCATCCCAGTTCAGAACCTGGCTATATGCAAATTAGTCTGTCCCTGGCCCAGTACATCATGGGAACAGGGCAGACCAAACTACCAAGCCAATTCTTCACTGGAAAGGAAACAAGCTTCCGGGGACCGGTTTCTGGCATTACAGCCGTCTTCGGCCCGGCTTTCTTGAATCCTGATGGTGCAATGAGCAAGGGACTCATGTCTGAGCATACCCTTCCACACTCATGGTGGCCAAAATAATTACAAAAAGGGGGGTGGTGATGGACAGAGTATCTGAGTTAATCAGAACACTCCTACCCAGTCAACAGATCAGGGCTTGATCCATCACCGTTTTTTTGCTCACTGCACCATCCCAGTTCAGAACCTGGCTATATGCAAATTAGTCTGTCCCTGGCCCAGTGCATCATGGGAACAGGGCAGACCAAACTACCAAGCCAATTCTTCACTGGAAAGGAAACAAGCTTCCGGGGACCGGTTTCTGGCATTACAGCCGTCTTCGGCCCGGCTTGCTTGAATCCTGATGGTGCAATGAGCAAGGGACTCATGTCTGAGCATACCCTTCCACACTCATGGTGGCCAAAATAATTACAAAAAGGGGGGTGGTGATGGACAGAGTATCTGAGTTAATCAGAACACTCCTACCCAGTCAACAGATCAGGGCTTGATCCATCACCGTTTTTTTGCTCACTGCACCATCCCAGTTCAGAACCTGGCTATATGCAAATTAGTCTGTCCCTGGCCCAGTGCATCATGGGAACAGGGCAGACCAAACTACCAAGCCAATTCTTCACTGGAAAGGAAACAAGCTTCCGGGGACCGGTTTCTGGCATTACAGCCGTCTTCGGTCCCTTGCTCATTGCACCATCAGGATTCAAGCAAGCCGGGCCGAAGACGCCTGAAATGGCAGAAACCAGTCCCCGGAAGCTTGTTTCCTTCCCAGTGTAAGAATTGGCTTTTGTAGTCTGGTCTGCCCTGTTCCCATGATGCACTGGGCCAGGGACAGACTAATTTGCATACAGCCAGGTTCTGAAACTGGGATGGTGCAATGAGCTAAAAAACGGTGTTGGATCTAGCCCTGATCTCTTGACTGGGTGAGAGTACTCTGCTTAATTCAGAGACTCTGTCCATCACCACCCCTTGTTGTAAATTATTTTGTCCACCCTAAGCGTGGAAGGGTATACTCAGATGTGAGTCCCTTGCTCATTGCACCATCAGGATTCAAGCAAGCCGGGCCGAAGACGCCTGAAATGGCAGAAACCGGTCCCCGGAAGCTTGTTTCCTTCCCAGTGTAAGAATTGGCTTTTGTAGTCTGGTCTGCCCTGTTCCCATGATGCACTGGGCCAGGGACAGACTAATTTGCATACAGCCAGGTTCTGAAACTGGGATGGTGCAATGAGCTAAAAAACGGTGTTGGATCTAGCCCTGATCTCTTGACTGGGTGAGAGTACTCTGCTTAATTCAGAGACTCTGTCCATCACCACCCCTTGTTGTAAATTATTTTGTCCATCCTAAGCGTGGAAGGGTATACTCAGATGTGAGTCCCTTGCTCATTGCACCATCAGGATTCAAGCAAGCCGGGCCGAAGACGCCTGAAATGGCAGAAACCGGTCCCCGGAAGCTTGTTTCCTTCCCAGTGTAAGAATTGGCTTTTGTAGTCTGGTCTGCCCTGTTCCCATGATGCACTGGGCCAGGGACAGACTAATTTGCATACAGCCAGGTTCTGAAACTGGGATGGTGCAATGAGCTAAAAAACGGTGTTGGATCTAGCCCTGATCTCTTGACTGGGTGAGAGTACTCTGCTTAATTCAGAGACTCTGTCCATCACCACCCCTTGTTGTAAATTATTTTGTCCACCCTAAGCGTGGAAGGGTATACTCAGATGTGAGTCCCTTGCTCATTGCACCATCAGGTTTCAAGCAAGCCGGGCCGAAGACGCCTGAAATGGCAGAAACCGGTCCCCGGAAGCTTGTTTCCTTCCCAGTGTAAGAATTGGCTTTTGTAGTCTGGTCTGCCCTGTTCCCATGATGCACTGGGCCAGGGACAGACTAATTTGCATACAGCCAGGTTCTGAAACTGGGATGGTGCAATGAGCTAAAAAACGGTGTTGGATCTAGCCCTGATCTCTTGACTGGGTGAGAGTACTCTGCTTAATTCAGAGACTCTGTCCATCACCACCCCTTGTTGTAAATTATTTTGTCCACCCTAAGCGTGGAAGGGTATACTCAGATATGAGTCCCTTGCTCATTGCACCATCAGGATTCAAGCAAGCCGGGCCGAAGACGCCTGAAATGGCAGAAACCGGTCCCCGGAAGCTTGTTTCCTTCCCAGTGTAAGAATTGGCTTTTGTAGTCTGGTCTGCCCTGTTCCCATGATGCACTGGGCCAGGGACAGACTAATTTGCATACAGCCAGGTTCTGAAACTGGGATGGTGCAATGAGCTAAAAAACGGTGTTGGATCTAGCCCTGATCTCTTGACTGGGTGAGAGTACTCTGCTTAATTCAGAGACTCTGTCCATCACCACCCCTTGTTGTAAATTATTGCAAAAAGAACAGCTGTGCACCAACGCAGGCCTTGTTGCACCATAAATTTGGTGCATCGCTGCATTTTTTAAATGTCAAACCTCGGCGCAGCAGAATCGCTGTGCCATTTCATTGTAAACATGTCCCATGGTCCTCTGGGCAAATCCCTTGCATTTACATCAACACCAAGTCAGATTTATTAGATGGAGAAGTTCAGGTGGTCCCTACCATGGCAGCTGAAACTGGTGTGCTCTGACCCTGGATGCCAGGACAGCTGTGTGCAATTGAGTTTACTCTAGGCTACTATGGCAGGGCTCTTGAAATGTCACTCTGTGTAGATACGTCTCATGTCCCACATATCTTTCACCCCTCAGGTGGGTTGTTTCTCCTCTGAGAAACCCATACCATGCTCTGGATTTCTAGGTTAGGCTAATGTGCATGGGCCCAGGTGAGATAGAGGGTCATATTTCCTAAACATATGGTGCAGCGCAGCACTACAAACAATCAAGCGGCGTCATTAGGAAAGTGCACGGGTGCACTATGTTTACAACAATATAACTCATCCCTGTGCTTTACTCTGTGCTGGTGCACAATAGACTGTTCCGGCCACCCCAGGTTTCTCTGTACCATGGGACAGGGTGCCTGCTTTGTCGGTTGGCTGATGTTTGTGTCCTGGCAGAAAGGACAGGAATCCACCACATCTTGTTGATAAGGTTTATTTCTGCCCTTTTATTTTAACATGGAGCAGCACAGCTAGAAGGCTTCTGGCGCTGCCGAATTTCAAAGTATTGTCAAAATGCCCATAAGCCTTCCATGTATGTTATATTTAACTTAGATGAGCCAACATACTACCCTTTGCCATGCAGACAGTGCCACAGAGTGCTGGGACATAGCTACCTACAAGGCACGACATGACCTACTTACCCACATTGCCTCTTGTTGCTGATGTAGTTCGACCACTCCAGTCCACAAATTTACATCTGGCTTCTGTCCCAACAATCAAAAAAATTAGAAGAGGTGGTCGCTCCTTTAGCTTTATTGTAGCTCTGTGAACCGGCTGAGGGTCTGGTGAACTCTCTGTGAGTTTTTTTGTGTTGACATTTTTATTACGTTTTACAATAATACATGCTAAGAACAACGTGAGTTTTTATTATTATTGGTCCACATATCTAATTTTGCAAGCTGTGCTGGGGACATTGCCGTGTGGTTGTACCAGCAGTTATTATAGTTACACACTATTTGAACTGGCTGTGGGGCGTAGCGCGTGGACCCTTACCTCTACAAAGGGTTCAAAGCTACTTACCACAACGTCTCAGGTCGAGAGCTCTGCCCGCATGTTGGAGGGTGGCGGGTGCAGCTCTGACCTCGAGCCCTGATGTCAGATCGTGCTTGGGTACTTGTGAGTCTGCCATTAACCTTCTCCGCAGCCTATTCCACATGTCTGAGTATGCTTTGCTTCGATTGTTTGTGGAATTAATTTGTGTGGGAGCTCTGTTCTGTGAGTTCTCCAGCTGCAGGTTATTGCATGGAATGGGTTTCCCTTCTGAAACAGCTGCAACACTCCCTCATGACCTATAAATATTTTTATAATGGGTTTCCCGTCTATACATCATCATGCTGAACAGGTGGCACCATCTTTGTATTGGTACCTGCAATTCTTATGTTGTGGGAGCACTGACCTGTATGTTTTCATGCAGTATGGCATCACGATTATCGGGAAGCACCATTATCTTATGAGGGCTTTAGTGATTTAACCGTACAAGATTCTGGAACTGCGCCTTTCTGATACCATGTAAGGATGTACTCATGAGGTGACTCACTTGATTTTACAGTTTCACCATTTCCAGAACTTCTATATTAATTCAATACAATCTTACTGCTGTCAAATTTGGGTGAGAGTGTCTGCTTGAAACTGTTTCAAGGACTACTTTATTCTTCTGGATACCCCACTCTATTTGAGGAAATTACAGCAAAGCTTCTCAAGGTACCTTTGATTTTTGAGGGACTTTGGGTGCAGAGTTGCTCACTGGGGTGAAAGATCAATACTCCGCATTAGTGTGAATGTTAAATGCTGATTATTTTAAAATGTTCAATGCTTTACTGTTTGTTTTTGCTATCTTGCCGTGATTTTCTCCTTGCATGTTTTGCAGATTGCTCTGTTTTTATATAGCTGTGTTAGTTGTATAGGTGTTTGAGAGCACTGACCTTCTGTGGATTGAGTTGAGTGCATCAGAGGTTTGAGATCTAGAGGTGATCTTGGGTGTTATAGATATTGACTATGCTTTGTTTTCTTTTCATTCATTACAGTATTTGAGAGTGAAATTTTGTTTCCACCCTTGATATGGGTTAGGGGTGAAGAGCAGTGATTATGCCAACTTCACGGGTGTTTTTAGTGTGACGCCCTACCTACGGGGTAAGGGTGTAGGGGAGGGTTAGATCAAACTACTTTTGTTTGTAGTGTGGAGTTTTTGTTCCACCATTCCTATGGGGTAAGGGTAAAGGGCAGAGTCTAAACCATATTACATGTGTTTCGAGTTTTGGTCCACCCTCACTTAGGGTTTGGTTGGAGGGCAGTGCGTATGCCAAGGTGTTCCACCTTTCCCGATGTTTTCTTAATTTGCTATAGGCGGTTCTGAACTGTGCTTCCGGTGGTTGATTCCCTGCCTGCGGTCACCTTGTCAGCCTGGCCAGCTGCCATGTTGTGGCATTGTGGGTTTGGTAGAGGATTTGAGGTGTGGTAGAGTGCTTGTTGCTTTATGGTTCAAAGGGGAGAAGATGAGGTTATTCTTATTTTAAGTTCATTTTTATATTCTTTATTTTTATGGTAACATGCATGGTTCCTTGCAATTAATATGTAGTGATATGTTGCTTATTCAGTTATGCATCATGTGTACATTGTTTTCCACCTGTTTTTCTCATGCAACTTTATTGCATCTCATTTGCTTTAGTGTAACCATGTATGCAATAGTTTCTATTGGCATTCTATGTAAAGAAGGGAGATGTGTTACACCGCTGCTGAGCCAGTGTGACTAGAGGTGGAATGTGGGTGTGTGGTGATGCTGTGGAATGTTGGATGAGTGAGAGAATCAGTTGGAGAATGGGCTAAGCAACAGGAAGGCTGCTCCTGGTGTGGCTCTGAATCTTAACATCTGTCTACATAAATCAACTTACTTAACCTACCCTGTACTACTGGGCATCTTTCCATTACAACAAACACCTTACCACCAGATATTTGTATGATAGAAAACGAGCTACACTTCCTGAAAGTGACTAACACCTGGCTCTTAATCTAGCCTAATCCTTGAGGGGCTCGGTCTGCCAGGTTGGGATGCCTTCGGTGGCCGTGCGCTCTATAAATGATGTAAATAGAAATAATTAATCATAGCCAGCACTGTCCTGTCCCGCAACTCCTACCATCAACTCCTCGGAGATGACTGCTGACACCTGCTCCTCCAAGGGATCCAGCTGCTCCTGAGGTGCTGGACTACCACCTCCGGTCTGCAATGCTGCCTGGAGTTTGGTCACCAGTTTCTCCTTTGTCCTGCGCTTGCAACTCTTTTCACAGTCACTCACTGTCCTCATGACTGTGTCAACACTGTTCACCTTATCCACAATGGTGTTCCATATGGCCTTTTTTTCTCCCTAATGACATTTTGGAGCTGAAACAGAGCTGGTGTTGTTGCTCCTTCCCCTGTGTGATGAAAATCTCTTTCTCATCCTCACTAAACTTGCACTTCCTCTTTTCCTGGGACTCTGGCTCATCATCCTTGCTGGTACTGGGTTGCGGGGTTAGTTGTCCTGGGCTGTGCTCACTGCTGGCTGCTCCATTGCTGCTTTCAGGTACATTTGCCCTTTTGCTTCTGCATAGCATAATTTTCTTTTTCCTGCTAAGTGCACCAACGTGATGCTAGGATGACTAGCTTCTATTTTCTAGATGCTGATTGAGCGAACATCATTTTTGCAGCATTAGTGTAAAATTTTCTAACAACTCAGAACACACAACAGCATTCGATTTTGCAACACTGCCTTCTTCCTAACACCATGGTGAGCTGTATTGTAAATACAATGCAAACATGGCATTGGAATCTGTTGCACTACGGCGGTAATTTATTTTGTGCATCGCTGCAGCAAAACAGCGGTTTGCCAGGTCTTGTAAGTATATCGCCTGTCTGCAACCCAGGCATCCTTGCACCATGGTGCAAGGGTGAGTGCATCAGTGCGAGTCAGCCAATTGTACACCAGCGCAGGCAGAGAGAACAGAAATGTGTATATCTGCTATTTCCGTGCTCTGCCCTGCCCTCTCGCACCTGCGTGTAGGGTATGCTTCGACCCATCTGGAAAATATGCATACAACCACCAGAACATACCTGAGGTGGTTGCTTTTTGGCATTTCAATAAAATCTAATTGCATTCTGTTGAAAGGCCCCCCAGACCTCCCAATGTGACTCATTGTAACTGGTGTTCTTTTCCCCACGTTTAGTTGCTGACATGTGACACATCTCCTACACACTGCTTCTGCTGCAATCCTAAACTTAGGGCAATACCAAGTCTGCCTGAATACCCTCAGCATGGCATCTCTTCCTAGGTGTACTGGACCATGTATCTGTCGTGCCATTGGACTCTCTAATTCCTCAGGTAACACTGCTCTTCCATCTGCTGAAACCCAGAAATCCATTTCACTTTTCACACAACCTGCTGTTTCCCATGCTTTTTTCTCATAATCAGGTGCGTTCTCTTGCATGTTTTTCAAATCCTCCCAAGTATCTACTGTTTCTAACATCATGTTTAATTCGGTCTTTTCCTGAACCCCACCTACTTCCACCTCCGTGAAAGAATACCCTTGCTCCGCACAATAGCGGGCAACTTCATCTGCATATCTATTACCTTGTGACACAAAATCGGTATTCTTAGTGTGGGCTACACATTTAACGATTGCGATTTCAGCTGGACCTTGTAACGCTTCTAACAGTAATCGCACAAATTCTCCATTTCGAATAGGCGAACCAGAGGAGGTCATGTAACCTCTCTGAGACCACAACTGCCCAAAATCATGAACTACACCGAAACCATATTGGCTATCCGTATAGATGGTGACTCTAATTTTGTTTCCTGCTATACAGGCACGTGTCAATGCAATGATTTCTGCTACCTGAGCGGAGTGTACTCCTTCCAGGCAAGCGGCTTCCACAACTCCAGTAATGGTGCAAACAGCATAAGCTGCTCCCAACCGACCAGTATCGTCTCTTAAACATGAGCCATCAACAAAGAAAATTTCATCGGAGTCGATCAATGGCTCATCCACGATATCTGGTCTTGGTTTCGTGCATAGTTCAGGCACATCAAGGCAATCGTGATCTTCACATTCCTCGCCTTCTATATCGTTAGGAAGTGGCATCAGAGTAGCAGGATTCAAAACAGAGCACCTCTTAAGGGTCACGTTCTCCGCAGCAAGAATCACTTGCTCGTAGCGCGTGAGCCTACTGTTGGTCATGTGCTGTGTCTTGGTCCTGGTCATCAACAATTCCACAGAATGCGGTACATACACCACTAACTGGTGTCCCATTACTATATTTTCACACTGTTCAATGCTGACACCTGTTGCAGCAACGGATTTGAGACATCCGGGCAACGCTGCGGCTACTGGATCTAAGGTAGCCGAAAAGTAAGCAACTGGTCTACGGGCATTTCCATGAATTTGCACTAAAACTGAAAAAGCGCAACCCTCCCTCTCACAACAGAAAAGTGCAAATGGTTTCTCATAATCTGGCATTCCCAAAGCCGGAGCATGACACAAGTCTTCTCTCAGCTGGAGGAACGCCATCAAACAATCATTGTCCCATGGTACCGGATCACTCACCTCCTTGTGCGTCAGTTTTTGTAAGGGTTTTGCTTTCAGTGAAAAGTTAGCTATCCACTGTCGGCAATAACCAACCATTCCTAGGAACATCCTGACTTCTCTCTGCGCCGTAGGCGCGTTCATTTTCATTATCGCCTCTATCCTATCTGGTGACACCTTGCGCTTTCCTTTTTCTATCCGGTGCCCCAAGTACTGTACTTCTGTCAGACAGTACTGCAATTTGCTCGGAGATACCTTGCGTCCATTTTCAGCTAAATGGTTCAGCAAGGCAATGGTATCTGTCTTACAAGCCTCTTCTGTTTCTGACGCAACAAGTAGGTCGTCTATGTACTGGACCAGAACCGAATTCTGGGGCAGTACCAAACTTTCAAGATTTTTCTTCAACAGCTGATTGAATATTGATGGGCTATCTGTAAACCCTTGGGGGATGCGACACCATGTTAAAACGCGATTTTCCATTTTAAAAGCGAAAAGGTACTGGCTCTCTTCATCCAATGGGATTGAAAAGAAAGCCTGACAAAGATCTATCACTGTGAACCACTCAGCTTGGAATGGTATCTGAAATAATATCACTGATGGATTCGGTACCACTGGACAACATGAAACAACTATGTTGTTAATTTTTCGAAGATCCTGCACTATCCTAAATTTCCCACTAGGTTTCTGCAAACCCATAATCGGGGAGTTACATGGACTTCCCACAATTTCCTTTAGTATTCCCTGTTGAATCATAGAGTCGATTACGGGTTTTATTCCTGCAATCGTCTCCGGGGTCAGTTTGTATTGGGGCGTTCTTGGATATTCAGCATTTGGTTTAACCATAATCTTCACTGGCTCTACTCCTTTGATCAGTCCTATCTCTTCCCCAGTAAAATCCCATACTTCGGATGACACTGTACCTCGTAAATCCCATGGGAGCTCTTCCACTGTCAGGGTAGGGTACAGTTCTATGCATGTTCTCGAATTTACAACTTTGAAGGTAGCGTCATCATCTGTCGTCTCTACCTCTACTCCCTGAGGTGTGCAGTATATGGTGCAGTTCAGTTTGCACAATAAGTCCCTTCCTAACAGACACACAGGACTAGAATCACATACCACAAATTGATGTTCATCCGAGTAGTTTCCTATTTTTACTGACACTGGTTCCGTCAAAGGGCTATTCATTCTCTTATTTGCAACTCCTACCACCTGGATCGTTTCCCCCGACATTGGTAGACCTGGAACCACTGCCGATCTCAAAGTTGATCGAGTAGCTCCAGTATCCACCAAGAATGTTGTAGGACACCCTGCCACTTCAGCCTCAACAAACGGTCCCCTTTGATCCACTTCTAGAACTGCCCCGAGGGTGCAGTCCTCTTCTCTGCTTACGCGTTGTCCTGTCAATGGATCAATGTAGTAACACTCTTCTTTACCTGTGAACAAAGGCATTTGTCTATAGACTTTTCCTCCTGTAGTAATCTTTGGTGGCTGAGGGAACTGAGCTCGTGGAGCCGAAGTCCCCCCTTTGGCCGTATTACTTCTTGACACTGTCACCCTTTGAATTGGAACTTCCTGAACTTCCTCCTCTACTTCTATTCCTCCATTTTCAGGGTTATAGGGACACTCGCGTCTCCAATGTCCCACCTGGTGACACTGATGACACTTTGTCGTTTTCTTCAACGTAGCAAGGTCTATTCTAGGTCTCGGGTTTTCCTCGCTGTCTCTATTCTGTCCGTTTGGTTTTCGTCCCATTGTCCCTGTTCCCTGTTGGTGCTGTCCACCCTTTCCAGCTGTCTGCATCTGCACTACCATCAATTTTTCCTTTAATTTCTTTGCTTTGGACTCTATCTCATCACTGCAGTATCTTGCGTATCGCTAAATCTCATCCAAGGGTTTGTTTTGCCAACAAATTAAATGCTGCTGGATCATCAGACAAATATCAGGTCTCAACCCCAAAACAAACTTTGATACAAACTGTCCTATATCCTTGGGGTCCATTACATCTAGTCCACTATATTGTTTGAATGCTTTCAGCAATCGCTCATAATACTCATGGACTGTCTCCTTTGGTTCCTGTCTTGTTCGGTCTATTTTTACCCAATCTATGTCTTGTGGTGGCACCTTTTCCTTCAGCCATGTCATTACCCTATCGTATTTTAACATTACTGTTTCTGATGGTCCATTAGTACGGGGATTCCTTTCCGGTTCTGCATTTGGCCACTCGACACTAACCTTGCATGTCATCCACAAGTCTCCTGGGACCACAATGTCAAACAAGGTGTTCAAATCAATCCATAATACATTCGAGATCTTCACAAACCTCTCTACCTGCTTGTACCACTCGACCGGGTTCTCCCTTAATTTCGGAAATGAGTTGGTAAATGCAGCCAAATCTCCCCTACTCCAGGGCACATGTACATAATTCCCATTCGATATTTCCCGCAGAGGGAATGCCTCCATCTGCATTAGTCTTCCCTCCGGAGACATCACATTCGTACTCCTCCTAACTGTTCCCTTTTTGGACCACCTCTCTTCCCATTTGTCCAGATCTCTCCATGCTCTTATTCCTGTGATCAGTTCCCTTATGTGTGTTTTTAATCCAGTTGTCCTCCTCTCTTCTAAGTCCTGATCTGAATACTGCAACCTGTGGTTACCCTGTAATGACTTGGTTCTGGACAAATCTACCATATACTTGTCTGCCAGTTCAGACAGTTTCTCATGAGTTGCTCTAGCCTTTCGGGTGATGTCCTTTGCTATAAACAACAACTCATCCTGCTCGTACATCTCAATCCTTTCTAAAGCCAATGTACCATCTATTATATCTTCCAGGTCAGATCTTAAACTGGACACATCAAGTCGTTTGGCTTTTATCACGGCTTTTAGTACGCCATCTCTAGAGAGCCTATTTACATCTCTCCCATCGCAGCTCTGAGTCCTACGTCTAGGCTCAGGCGAGTTGTGGGGAGTCCTCCCATGTTCCCATCTCTCCAGGTCCCATGCAGTTCCATCCTCTCTGGGTGTATGGTGAAACACTTTCCCATTTCTCATAGTCCCACTATTCCCATCTTGCATGGTTTCCCTAGTTGCATGGTAAGACATTCCGTTATTCCCCATTTCTTCAGCATTTGCCGGTGGTCTCTGATCTCTCAACTCATGGCAAGATCCTTCGCTGTTCCCTATGCTCCCCCGACTCCAATGCTGCACGTTATCATTAGGTGCATGGTGAGTGCACCTAAACCTATCCCTGTATTCTTGTGTCCTTCGGTCTCCCTCACTTTGAATGAGGCGAGACATCTCTCCACATCCTATATTTCTCTCACTTCTCTCCTGCCCATTTCCACCGTCAATATGACATATAGCTCCTCTACTCTCCTGACTTTTACCGTCCCACTCCTGACTGCTTGCGCCAGCCCCGCAGTGAGACAATGTTCCATTGCCTCGACTTCCCCATTCTGCTTCTGCTCTTGGCCTATTGCTCTGTGCTCCTGTTGACGCATCCCATTCTCGTAAGTCAGCCCTCAGCTCTCTGTAAGATTTCGGCCGTGGTTCCCTCAGATCCATCGGTCCTCTCTGACCCCCCTGTTCTACTACGGGACCCACTGCTGAATCTAATGGGGTGCTCCAGGTTACTGATCCTGGCAATTGCCTCCAGGCATTGGTCGTGTTATTCCTTCCTTCCATCTCAACTCTTTCTCTGTTTATCTGTACCTGTTTTTCTTCCCTCGCATTCTCTGGGCTATAAATCGACCGTATAGGACCTATGGTAACCGGTATTTGAAGAGCATCTGGCAATCCATGAGACTCAACCCTCTCTGTTTCTGGCACCTTCCGCACCACAAACCTGCCAACTACTCTCTGTACAGGACTATGTTGAGGTGTCTCCTCACCTTTGGTAGGTACCCAATCCACTATAGGGAGTGGCCTATACCTAGGCTGTCCTGTTTTCAGTTTCTATTTTTGGTAAATTCTGGTGGGGTTTTTTCAGTGTTTTCAATATCTTAAAAAACAGTTGTTATCAGTGGTTACACATTTTCACGCCACTAAAAACAACAGAAAAAGTGTTTTTCCAGTGTTTATGGAACGTTTTGCTTTTATCATTGCTTGCTTTCTGCACTGAAAAAACATGGTATGTAGAGAGTGTACGTATAGTGTATATGAGGTCCAAAAGAGATTTTTGCAAATTAATCTTATTGTAGTACACAATACAATACTTCTTCAGTGAGTCTTTGGTTATGTGAGCTCGCGCTTTCCTTCCCATGTAAACTTCTGTGAAAAGGCCCTCTCAGCATTCATAGCCCTTTGGGCTGAGAACCATCAGCTAAGGGACACAGTTGGGATGACGCTTTCTTTGATGCCACATAAAGCACAAGATGATAAATATTTGCGTTTTAGTTCCTGGGCATAAGAAAACAGTGCACCAGAATGGACTAAAAAGTCAATAGCATCCCTCATTAACTCTAAAGATTGTTAAGATGCTTTCAGCATACCATCTAACAAGTGGCAAGGATCTCCTACAGGGAATCACTTCAGCGCGGGTATCAATTTTGACAGGTAATCACACAAATTTTTTATATACATAGCTGAATCACTACAAATAGAAACAATATCACTCCAATCTTTGTTGAACTTGGAAAGAACCTTTTTTGCAGAGCATAACAAGTGACACTGCGTTCCATGTTTTCCAAAAGTCTGCTGTCATGTTTTCACCACTATGCCAGATGCTTGGTGATATATATATACTTGTCACTATACCTTGCATTTACGGGAAGCACCGCTTACAGCGCATATATCGCATCGCGCTGACATTGCATCGCGGCTGTTACATCGTGCACGACATCACATCGCATGTCATGAGGACGCATGCAAGTGCATCGCATTTCCTTATACATCGTGAACCATTACATCGGAATTTTGGGTTTCTTTAGCGGGAATTTGGTTTCTTTACCGGGCATTTGTTTACCGGCCATTTCTTTATTTTGTTTATTTAAAACAGTGGACTTTACAGCGCAAACAGATATGAAATACCGGCATATTTAAAACATTTTGTTTATTTAATTTACCGGCCATTTCTTTATTTTGTTTATTTAAAACAGTGGACTTTACAGCGCAAACAGATATGAAATACCGGCATATTTAAAACATTTTGTTTATTTAAAACAGTGGGAGGCAGATATGATATTGCAATAAGCAATCTCGCAAACAGATATGAAATACCGGCATATTTAAAACATTTTGTTTATTTAATTTACCGGCCATTTCTTTATTTTGTTTATTTAAAACAGTGGACTTTACAGCGCAAACAGATATGAAATACCGGCATATTTAAAACATTTTGTTTATTTAAAACAGTGGGAGGCAGATATGATATTGCAATAAGCAATCTCGGCAAGATACCGGGAAGGGGCATTTGTTTATTTAAGACACTTTTGCGAGCAGAAACTTTACAGCGCAAACAGATATGAAATACCGGCATATGCGAGCAGAATCAGATTTACAGTGGGAGGCAGATATGATATTGCAATGTGTAACTGCAACACCATGTGGCAATTACAGCGTCAATAAATACAACAACATGTGGTCTGACGGATAGGTAGCCAGACTTTGGTGCTGTCAGACAAGGTTCGAGCCTCCAATCATCCACTCAAGATGATATACGAGCAGAATTGTGTTCAGAAAATGGCAATTGAAGATACATTGCATTATTAAACACTAGAGTTCATTTCATCAGAGCATATGCAAGCGGAATTGTGCGCATATGCGCAATTGTGTTCATAAAATTGAAATTGTCTTTATTAAAGTTAATTGAACCTCAATAACATGTGAAGCAGATATGATAAATTATTTTCTTTAAAGCTTTCATTGTGTTCATTTGGAACAAAAAAAATGCTACGCAATTGAGGTCATTTCTTTCAGCCTGGAATTGGGGCAAGGTGTGCTACATCCACTCATCTCAAGATACTAACGATGGGCGGGTGGATGGATGGATGGGTGGGTGGGATGGGTGATGGTGGATTAATGGATGGATGGGTGGGTGGGTGCTGGGGGATGGATGGGCGGGTGGGTTGGATGAGTGGATGGGTGATGGTGGATTAATGGATGGCTGGGTGGGTGGGTGGATGGGGGTGGGTGGGATGGGTGGATGGGTCATGGTGGATTAATGGATGGATGGGTTGGTGGGATGGGTGGATGGGCGGGTGGATTGGTGGGATGGGTGGATGGATGGGTGATGGTGGATGAATGAATGGATGGGAGGGTGGGTTGGTGGGATGGGTGGATGGATGGGTGTTTGTGGATTAATGGATGGCTGGGTGGGTGGGATGGGTGGATGGATGGATGATGGTGGATTAATGGATGGATGGGATGGGTGGATGGATGGATCGGTGGGTGTATATGTATTTTTCTTTTACTTTCAGCCATGTAGCACAGTTTGTGTACAACATGGCTAGATACCTTTGGGATTGTCAACGGCTCTTGTAAGCGACACTTATTGGCTTTGCCAATGCTCCGGGGGAGGGGGGGAGGACAATTACGCAGACCACAAAGAATCAAGGAAATTTTAGTGACTAAGCCAACCAATGGTAAGCAATGGGTGGGCTCTAAGTTCCCTGTAAGTAAATACAATGTCTCACAAGTAACAGCGCATGCACTGCCTCAGGCAAACTGAAAAGAGAGCCTGTGGCTGAAATGGTCTAACCCACTGCCCCATTTCGTTTGATATGGGGAGGGGAGGGGGGTGTAAGGTTAATTTGAATGACAGCTGAAATGAGTAAGGCTGGACCAGAACCCCTCTGTATATATGTATGTTTCTGTATTACATGTTTGTGATGCATGACACAGGCGAGACAGGTAAGCCAAAGCCAGCCCTAAAATACTGTCTGGTCCTGGCATGCCAAATGTTGCTCTGAATCATGTTTTTTAAATGATGTACTCTGCGTTTCAGAAAACCCTATGGAGAGCTGAAGAAGCTGAGACCAATACCCGGTTGGCACATGTTTTGAAACTCCTTTTGATTCCTTGTATAACAGTTGCGAACTGGGTAAACAGTTTGACTTTATCTGGCAATGTAAAGAATGCCCTTGAAACCCTGGTATGTGCCAATTTAAGAACTTAATGGAAACCATGCTACTTAATCCTTACTTTAACTACGTATTAAAGATTTAAGCGTTTGTGGGGTTATGAAGAATGGCAGCTGTTAAAAACAAGATTTAATTCAGTGGCGTAGAAAGTACTATGGATTTGATCAGCTCAGTTGTCTAATGTGACTGGAATGCACTGTAACTGTACCTTATAAGGAATAGATGTACCTTTCCCGGCCTAGCTGCGGGGCACAATCTCACACAGACTGAGCAGTTCTAAGCTAAAATTTATTGTGAAAAGTGCGTCCGGCTGTGCATCGTAGTCTATTCCAAACGTACTTGACCTTCCATATGTTCCTTTGGACGTCTCGTATTTTCATTTTCCTAGTTTCTGATGTGTTGGGTGGTTTTCTGTCGAATCTGCACTTGTTTTATTTTCCCTCCTTTTACATGCCCCTCTACTGTGCAGTTCATGTTTCCATCATAGCTCGCCTTTGATGTCTTCTTTTTCATCATTAGTTTAAAGTGTCCAGCCTCCCAGAGGAGCACAACTAGTACTTAACACAATTATCCGATGCTGCGCACAAGCAGGCCATGGGGCAGAGGGGACTGGTTTGCTTTTATCTATGAGACGTGTTCCTAGAAGAAAAAATATGAAGCAAAAAAATATGGGTCAAGAATAGCAAGGGAGATCAGTAACGTAACACTACATTACGTTTCCAGCGACGCACAGTGGAATCTCGCGGGAAACGCAGCTGCGACATTTGCAGAGTGACGCGTGACAGAGCCTAGAAGTGGCATACGAAGAAAGAGCGGATTGTTAAAGGCATGACACAGCCTCATGCCATTCAGCACTTGTGCACATTCTCAATGCAGTCATCTCGGATCAAAAACATCCTCCCCAGGGTAAGAGGTCATGACCGGCTTCACCCAGGCATAGTCCTGTTTTTTTCTTTACTTTTTCTCTTTCCTCGGGTTTAAATCTAAGATGTTATTTTTTATGAGAATAAGACTGCACCTTATGAACGCCGGGTGCCGCCGTTGCTTGGAGGGTAGATAACTCTGTGAAACATCGCGTTGTCATGTCGCGCGATGTCATGTCGCGCGATGTGAGACGCGATCCTAGGCCACGGCCGCATTTGCGTTGCAACGACGTGCGATGACGAAATGGCCGATGTAAGTGTCATTGCGATGTATTGGCCGCGATGCGAACGGCCGCGAGGAGTTGGATTGCGATGGATCGTCACCGCATTTACTGTTTAAAGCCTGAGGTGTTGGCAATTCACCTACTATCAATACTGACCCACTAGAAACTATGGTCTGATGTATTAAGGGGTTTTACCCATTCTCTGTGGGTAAATGTGATCACACATATTAGGAAATATTTTTATGAAACTAGCCATTTTACCTATCAGTGAAAGAATCAAATGCAGCCAAAATATCAAATGTGAGTTTGATATGTCCTGATTCTCTACAGTTTATAAAATAATTAAACCAAACCTAAAACGTGAAACTAAACCCTGCATCCTTAGACCAAAGGCCATAAAACTGAAAAAAGTAAAAGGAAGAAGAAACAATATTTTAGTGGCATCCCTGAAGAACAAAACTCAAGCAGAATAATGTTAGCCAGTCTTTCTTACTACTAGTTTGTATAACAAAGTTACATTTTATTGTCCCCTTCAGTAAGAACAAAATGACTCTTTCACTTTCTTTGAATGGCATTTAGTTTGTGGTTGTGCAGGTGTTTTTTCAGTGTGTTTATGTTTTCACCGGTGAGGGCTATTTTTCTTTCAGTGGGGTTTTATCAGTTATTATAGGTTTAAACCTAAAACCCCACAGCCTACCTATACCCTTCTATGCCAACCCTGTCTTCTTTTGGAGCCCCGTACCTTCTGTCTCCCTATTGTCCGGAGGTGGTCTATCTATCAACAACCTATTTATGAGTCCGTCCTCCGACTCGCTCTCATCATCCTCTTCCATGGGTTTCTTTCCACCTGTAACCTCTCTCATGGGGTACAACTTATCTACCTCAATCACCTGTACCCTCCATTTCTTGGCTTCCTCATCCCATTTTGCATCTTGAACTGCCCTTACTGATCGCCTTACCCTTTCTTGGCGTCTGTTCTGATTCCTGTCGTGCGCCGCCCTAATCCACGCATTAAGGGCCTCAAACTGTGTTGGTCTAGGCAAAGGTCTCAGTGAGGACATGACTGCTTTCAACTGATGCAACACCTCTAGTCTAAACGTTCCGTATTTCGGAAAGGTCAATTCCTCATTCCCTTCTGTAATCTTACTCCAAGTCCCAAGCCACAGTATAGTATGCAATCCAACATTCGTTGCCATATAGTGAGCTGGTGTACCCTCCGGCGGCGCCTCTTCCCCGTAATAAGATTCTCTTCTTTTTCTCTTAAAAATCCCTCTCAAACATTTAAAACACTTCATGTTCAAACTCTACAAATTTCTATTTTCTCCGCGTTCGTTTACTTCCTGATGACAATCCACCAATCTCAGCGCGAGTTCTCGCTAACTTGCCTATCACAGCGCGGCTCTCCGCTGACGTCACACCAACCATCCTATCACAGCGCCGCTCTCGCTGACGTCACTCGTCCCCCTTTGCAGCAGTTCCCCTCCTTTCTCCGCTCGTCTCCCGGTCATGCATGCGTCCCATTCATACTCTGAAAAAAATTATTACTTCCGACCAAGCGATCACCTTTCTCTGACTGTACGTCCACAGTCTAACTGTAATTGTCACCTTAACTGACGAAATGTCTTTTCTTGTACGTCCAGACAATCGTCTTCTCTGATAGGTTACTTGCACACGGTAACTTACGACCTGCGTCCGTTACCCACACACGCACTCTTGCATTCCCCCTATCTCGGTCCTGCGGGGGTCAATGGTACCTCATGACCTCCTTACTCTGGTCGACAATTACTCTGGATGTTCGATACACCTGAACCACTTAAGCTCTACCCCGAACTTAAGATTTTACCAGGTTGCGCGCGCTCACAACCGTCTCACAATCACACTACAGGCATTCAACTCCGCATGACATTACAATACAAATACAACACAAAACACCGCAATCTGTCCATGCATGACCCTTGTTATACTCACTCTCGTCCGATTCTGCTGCTTTTCTCTCGCGCCGTCAGCACCTTCTTCGGCAGGCCACCTCTCGATCTCTAGGGACCTTGGGGTAAACTAACCTAGTCTAGATCACCTTCCTCAAGAAGGTAACCATCCTACTCTGCTACCAACTGTTAACGCGGGATTTCTAGTCTATAGTTATAGATCTAGATCCCAACTCAGGTCGACTAAACCGTTGGTACCTGTCATTGAGTAAAAGGCAATCCACTACTAGGTTAATCAGTTAAAGACTTACTCCACTCTAAAGAACCACTGAAACTTAAAAGTTTTAAAAGTTTATTACAAAGCCAAACTTAACTGGAGATACAAACATCTCAAAATAGGATTCAAAAGATATACGGGTATCAATACAAACATGAATTTTCTAAATGCTCTTAGTCGGCAAAAGAAAATCACCAAAACCAATTCTAGAATTAGCAAAGTTACGAGGATGAACACAAGCTGTAGCTTATGAGTCATTTACAGAAAGGAAAGAAATCAGATTAGACTATCCCTACACTAGACTAAGTGACATCCCTACTTAGCAAGATCTTAACCTAAAAAGGTGTCAGCAGTGGTGACTTCCAAAGAAGATCACACACTTCCCTTAGTCTTTGTTCCAAGTTGATGTCTCGCAGTTCCCTATCTGCCTACCCATCCGCTCTCTTAGGTTCCTCAGATCATCTGCCTTGCCTCCACCCAGGGGTGCTGTCCCTAATACAAAATCACATTTACATTAGAAACGCCCCCAAAGACGCCCCTCACGTGGTGTTGGTTCTGGCGGCAACTTCCATGCTGGTACTCCTTCTAGGCCCATCGTTAGCGTTGACCTTGCTTCCCAGGCTCCTCTCCGGCAAGACGGTACCCCCAGGAAATTCCTGAAGACTCCTCCAGGCCTGTGCCTGGCTCTCTTGAACAAAAGTCTATTCATCACTTTCCTGATAAAACCCCCTCGCACCTGCAAAAGACACTTTCTCTGTGGGCCCAAAATTCCGGCCTCCACCATATCTCTAAGTCGTAAACCATGTAACAGAATTCACAGTTAGTGTCTAGCACGACTTTTCTCTAACGAGCACATATAGATCAAAAGAAATGACTTTATCTATTCAGGCCTAACAGGACTCCATGAGACTGGCCTATGCACTCTGTAAAACATTAAATCTCTTTAGTTTAAACAATATTCTAACTTATTACACACAACGATTATATGAAAAACACTTCTATAAAATATATTTCAGTTCCATGATCAATACTACTTTGAATTACAATAACATTGAAATCCACTACCTCACAAGAAAGTGTAACAGCATCCCGTGCTTCATGTGAACTGCCATG
The DNA here is from genome assembly GCF_964261635.1 of Lissotriton helveticus. Taxonomy (NCBI): domain Eukaryota; kingdom Metazoa; phylum Chordata; class Amphibia; order Caudata; family Salamandridae; genus Lissotriton; species Lissotriton helveticus. The sequence continues at coordinate 218,851,133 of NC_136059.1, read as the reverse complement.
TGGCCTACACATTTCTACGTTTAGCAGAATTACATTTTCCCCTTCCACAGCCACATAACGCAGGATTCCAACATCATTTTAGTATTTCTACACAATTCTACACTAGTTCTCACACAGATATATGCATTCTACATTTAGTTAAACACTCTTATGTATTTTCTCTCTCTTAAACCGACACTCTTATAACATGTTTACTAGATTGATATGACATGCTTGTAAATATGGTGCACTACTACAGTTTTCCTTAACTTGCGCTCTCTCAGTTGCATCGCAATAGCAATTGCAGACCGGCTTGTAAGGGTCCTGGTACTAGAAAAGAATTGACTGGGCTGAAAGGGACAATAGTGGTGCATTGTCATACCTGCACTGAAGGCCCCTCAGGATCTCTCTGAACACCGCAGACTTTCTTGGGAATGGTGTATTATGTCAGCACTAATGAGGAGGGTGCCCTCTAAAATGGATGCCCAAAAAGTTCCACTAGAATTTCTTTACAAGTGGCATGGTCCATGTCATTAAGGGCATGACCTAAAACATGTGAACCAAACTTATGTTTGATAGCATACGACCTGACCAGTGTCTTCCACTTGCATTTGTTCTGCTAGGGTGCCCAAATATATCACAAAACTGCAAACGCATTTACCTAAAACAAAACAGACCTATTGGCATTGTCAACACTTCTTAGCTTGTCTTTGACTATATACTCGAGTATTTATAAGTGTCACTGGACGCCCTAGGGCAAGTATTACTGAATTCACTCGGCTGTGCAACACATGTGCTGTTTTTTTTCTCTGCTCTAAAATTGCATTAAATGAAATCTTTGTGTCCTTTTCCATAATTATCCAGAATCATCTCCTAAACTCAATTAGAAAACTATTACATTTAACCCAATGTAGGATTTCAGTTTTTCTACCTCCACTCCAGTCCATCTCCTTGTTTCTGCTTTCTTTTCTGACTAGATATGAATACATTTCCTGGCAAAGTACAGACAAGGGCAAAGTAATTTAAGTGTAAGTATGGTATTTGATAAAAGGCCAATCTTGCAAACAAAGCCCCTTAACTAGAAGTATTAAAATCCCCGACCACAGCAGCAGAATCAACCTGATTCACACTGCATATGAATTAGAGAACAATTGCCTTATAATGATTGAAAAGAGCTTTTATGCTTTATGTTCAGCCATAATTGGTATTTATGACAATTTATGTAAACAGTAATGAAGCTTGTGTGATTTTTTGTGCTGGGAAATTGCATTACAACGCCCAAGCTCTTTACTGCTAATTTTTGCAAAGATTATGACAATCAGAAGGCATAGTTTCTTTGTAAATAGGTTACTTTGAACCGCAGAGAGTTTTTCGAAATAAGTTCACATTTGATTTTCAAAGGCAGCCTCCCCAATAGACAGGATGTAAGACAACATTCCTATTTGAAATTCTCCATCTACTTCAGCTGAATTCGCAAGTGGGTATGAAAATTAGTTGCCAGGTTTCCCTGTTTGTATCTTCTAAACTTCCAGGTTGATTTGAGATTAATACTGAAAAAGGATAAAAGAAAAAACATTCATGCATAAATATTCATTGTAAGTCAGACAGAAATGTAGAAGTTTATACAGAGCTGGGAAAATATTTTACCATTTCGAATGAGTCCATATTGTTACGAATATGCCATACATATATTTATGCATATGGTTCATGAGCCGAATTTTACTAACTCAACAAGATCATTTCCATTCAGTAGGGCTCAAAGTCAAAAGATTGTTAAATAAATAAAGCGATGTGCTCTTCTAATGTAGTCGAGGTTTCAGCACATCACCATATTCTCCATTGTAAGAATTTCACCCAGCAGAATGATGTGGTCTGGGACCAAAGACGTTGAAATTGACTATCACAACCCAACCAGTGTTTAGTTTTAGCCGTGGTTGCAGATGTCCACCCACACTTATTTCTGGGGACCAAAGCTTATTTTTCCTCAACAGACTTCGATTCAGAGCAAGAGAAAGAAAAACACAAAAAGGAGATGGAAGGAGGAAGAAAATGATGGGTAAACCTACACAAAGGAGTAAGCAGGAATGAAAAAGAACATGCAAGAGTGAGATAAAGAGTCAGGGAGTGTCTGGTGGTGGATTAAAAAGGCATGAAGTGAAATAAAGACTGCACAATGTTACCGCAACCCAGCCTTTGATAGTGATGGCTTCCGGCTTCTCAGCAAACATTGAGCCTCGGTAAACATTGTTTACCACAAATCCTTTTCTCCGTAGGGAATTACAACGCAGTTGTTACCACGACCGCATTGTAACAATGCATACCATTACTCCGCAAGTCAGAACAACGACTTGCAGAGTGGGCAGAAGGTGTTAGATTTAAAATTGAGCATCTTCCCTTCTGTTGCACATACTGAAGTTGGAATAGTAAGTTATACTTTTTCAATATCCAGCGCCCCCCGAGAGCAAGCCATTGTTACGATTTGTGGGGTAAAGATATGCGTTGTTACCACGCAGTCATGGTAACAACCGCGTTGTAATTGCATGCGTGGGAAAAAACATTCTTGAGCCTGGCACCTATGTTTTGCAGGAGCGTTTTTGCACGGCTTGTGTTTCTCCTTCCACCTTGGACCATATTGGGGTGATTGAGGCAAAAAAGAAAGTAAACAAGCAATCAAACAACTTAACTTTTGTCCAACCAATTTAGCTACACAAAGAACACTAGCAATCGGAGGATAAAGTTTAGTAGATTTATTACAAATTAGCCTGGAATTTATGCAAGTCATGATAATGTCAATAAGATACAGTATTACAATAAGCAAATTTAGATTTCGAAATAAGTGCAGCCTTTAAAATTGAAGGAATGAAACAAAAGCAAATACAGAGATGCAGAATAGAAGAAACAAAACTTGGTGTTCCTTAAGTAAACCCGGTGTCTCCTAATTAAGCATGAATAAGCTTTAAATTTATCAAATAAAAGTCCCCCAGAATTTAGGGCAATTGCAATCATCTACTCTGAGCTCTAACTTTGGATAAGGACAATATTAAACATGGATCTTTAAAGAATCATGAGCATGAAGGAAAGGTGTCAGCATTGTAGAAACGTCTGCAGAAGGATTCCAAAACAGAACAAGTGTTAGCATAAAGCCACACTCCAGAGGGGAAGCAGAGTCTCAAAGTCTAAAAGGGATCTGCTCCACCATGAACTTTAGGGAAAATGTGAGATTCACATAGTGTTATCTCGATCACACCGCCATCATCTAATGAAAAAACACTGTTCCGGTGCTTTCAAACATGGCTCACAATTTCCAATGGCTCGGCATAGTTAGGGGTTCTCAGCCTTGAAACAAATTGCCACTCCTGGTACAGGGTGAACAGAACGCTCGCTTTCAACCTTTCAAACCTTTCAACCCATCATGTTCTTGCCCAGATATCTTTCCCTGCCTTGCTAGCATTAATACATTGGCCTCCTAACTCTTACTAATAAAGTCACTAGAAGGCACCTGCTAGGAAAAGGTTATTACAGGCAAAATCAAAATGAGAAAAAGACAACTTTATGTTAAAGAAATGCAGGCCTAGTCAGGCTTACGTCAAAATGAACACTAAATTGTGCACTTTTAAAATGTGGCAATAAGTACACATACAACTGCAAATAAATGCAAACTTTATTAATAACTCAGGATTACACTCATGTTATATGTTTAGTGAAATGCAATATAACTGAAAATATGCAAATGTAAAAGTGAATAAAACTTATAATTTTAATGACAACATTACAGAACACGTACATATAAATGAATCTCCCGTTTCTACAGGGAACATGTTTCTAATGTGAGGTTATTTTCTAAATAAGGACTACATGTTACATTTCTCGTTAATACTGTTATGGCACACAGTATATATTGTTGAGTACATGTAAATAATGTGCTTTCTGTTACATGCTGGGAAGGAGCCAAAAATACGCCGCAGATTTTCACAGATTAAGTACTGAACTACAATAATATCACAGATGTCTCACTGATTCAATGTGAAAACATGGGCAATTGTAAGGCTCATTAGTGTGCCTCGAGTGCTTTGAAACAATCAATCCAGTCAATCAATCAAAACAGAGACTGCAAAAATACATGCCTTAATATCTGGTGATCCAAATTAAGCTGAGCACTCTTCCTAAAATTGGGGCAGTATGGTATTCTACCTCGAGCCATGGTGTACCTTAAGCCAAGTAATTCATAGGAGGTTTATATGCAGTTCAACTTTTTGTTGCGATACACTTTTCTGTTAGATTTGTGTGAGTTATTTTTGCAAAACAATGTTTCAGTTTTTTTGTTTTGATCTGCTGTTATCTCCATGGGAATAACCAACAGCCTTCCAAAGGTATCGCTCGTTTCAAGACTTCATTGCTTGCCCAAGCCAAAGCTTCTCCTGAAAGAAGGTTAAGGGATACGAGAAATAATGGATCAGATAGCAACACAGTTCATAACAAACATTCCAATAGGGTTATATGACTGGGTAGCATGCCAATCTACAGAAAACCACGTGTGGGCTTAGGTAAAGCACCCTGATCACATCAGATCAATTACCTTTGATACCAAAATACAAATTAAAAATACTTAATGCAGAGCTGCACATACAGATATATATATATATATATACATAACTGCTGCAGCGAAATCAATACCTGCTCAGTGGTGCCAACAGTCATCATACCCAACAGTATAGCAGGAAGGAGGAGGGAGCAGGTAGAGGCGCAGGGAGATTTAAACTTGGATCCCTTCTCTCTTTCTTATGGGATGGCTCAGAGGTCTGCTCTCAGCCCCACACTTTTCAATATTTATGTCACCCCTCTGATCAATCTTATCCTCAGTTTTGACTGTGCAGTTTTTTCCTCTGCCGACGACACAAATTGTGGTGTCAATATCATATGATATTGAAGAGGAGGCAAAAACCTTTGGCGTTGCATATCTCACATTGCAAATTGGATGCAAAGCAACCACCTGAAATTAAACTCAGATATGATATGATATGATATGATATGATAAAATTATTTATTAAGCGCACGTTCACCAGCGGTTTCTTGGCGCTTAAGGGAGTGCATTAACAGGTGCAGTGAGAAGTTGTTAATTAAAATCCTGGGAGAAGAGCCACGTCTTAAGAAATTTCCTAAACAGAGGATAGGAGAGGATTTGGTGTAGATCGGGGGAAGGGTGTAACAGAACTGAGATGCTAAGATCAAGAATCGTAGTCCACCATGTTTTTTCCATTTGAAAGAGCAAGGGGTCAGGAGGGTCGAGCTAACAGAGCGAAGTGCACGAGAGGAAACATAACGCTGAATTCTGTTGGCAATAAAGGCGGGTCAGTGGGATGACATAGCTCTATGGATCAGGCAACCTACTTTGAAGAGACAGCGCAGAGCAACTGGGAGCCAGTGGAGACTTCTAAGCAGGGGTTTCGCTCGATGTGATTTAGGCTGGCTGTAAACAAGTCTGGCTGCTTGATTATGTACCAGTTGTAGCCAGTGTGATTGATATGCAGGGATTCTGGTATAGAGTGAATTTGCGTAATCAATACGCGCCATAACTAAGGCCAGGGTAACTTGGATGAGGGCCTCGAAGGATATAAATCTGTGGATTTTTCGAATCCTGTGTAAATGGAAAAAATAGATGGAGACTACCAAATTAATCTGTGTCTTTAAGCTGAGGTCGCTGCTGAGTGTGACAACAAGGTTTTTGACCGAGCTGACTGGAGAGGGTGGATGTCCCATGGAAGGGGGCCAAAAGTTACAGTTCCAGGGGTAGACAGAGGTTCTAGTGAGAACTAGCTCCGTCTTATCAGGGTTGAGCTTTAACTGGTTGAGGTTCATCCAGTTTCTAGTGAGGATCATGGTTGATTGGAAGTTCTCCATTGTGGAGGGTGACGACTCAATGGTAAAGACAAGCTGGAGGTCATTAGCGGAGGTCATTAGCATAGTTAAAAGTGACTACTTCTCTCTTCCAAAGATCTAAAACCAGTGGCAAAATGTACAGATTAAAGAGAAGAGGGAAGAGAGAAGAGCCAGGTTAGTCTTTTGCCGTGGAGAAATTGGAGAGACGGACAGCTTGGTAGCGGTCGTTGAGGAAGGAGGTGATCTATTTTAGCGGAACGCCCTGGATGCCGGCGCTCTCGACCCGCTCAATCAATAAGTTCAATCAATCAATCAATCATGCCATTTGTATAGCGCACTACTCACCCGGGAGGGTCTCAAGGCGCTTGGGGGGAGGGGTATGCTACTGCTCGAACAGCCAGGTTTTAAGTTGTTTCCTGAAGGCGAGATGGTCCTGGGTCAGCCGAAGGTGGATGGGGAGGGAGTTCCAAGTCTTGGCAGCCAGGTAAGAGAAGGATCTTCCTCCGGCGGTGGCTCTTCAAATGCGTGGTACGGCTGCGAGGGCGAGGCTGGTGGACCGTAGCTGGCGGGTGGGCGTGTAGAAGGTCAGGCGGTCGTTGAGGTACTTGGGGCCCAGGTCGTGGAGAGACTTGTGTGCGTGGGTGAGGAGCCGGAACGTGATCCTCTTGTCGACGGGGAGCCAGTGCAGGTTCCTCAGGTGGCTGGAGATATGGCTGCGTCGGGGGACATCCAGGATGAGTCGGGCGGAGGCGTTCTGGATGCGCTGGAGTCTTTTCTGTAGCTTGGCTGTGGTTCCGGCGTAGAGGGCGTTTCCGTGGTCCAGTCGGCTGGTGACGAGTGCCTGTGTGACAGTCTTCCTGGTCTCGGTCGGGATCCAGCGGAAGATCTTGCGAAGCATACGCAGGGTGTTGAAGCACGATGAGGAGACGGCGTTGACTTGTCTGGTCATCGAGAGGGAGGGGTCCAGGATGAAGCCCAGGTTGCGTGCGTAGTCGGTTGGCTTGGGTGCGGTGCCCAGGGCTGGGTGCCACCAGGAGTCGACCCAGGCAGAGGGCGAAGATCCCAGGATGAGGACTTCCGTCTTGTCCGAGTTCAGTTTCAGGTGGCTGTCCTTCATCCACTCGGCGACGTCTTTCATCCCTTCGTGTAGGCAGGTTCTGGCGGTGTCGGGGTCTCTGGTGAGGGAGAGGATCAGCTGGGTGTCGTCGGCGTAAGAGATGGTGTTGAGGTTGTGCTGGTGTGCGATGGCTGCGAGAGGTTTCATGTAGATGTTGAAGAGGGTGGGGCTGAGTGAAGATCCTTGCGGGACGCCGCAGATGACTTCGGTGGCCTCGGAGCGAAACGGGGGGAGGCGGACTCTTTGTGTTCTTCCGGCGAGGAACGAGATGATCCACTCCAGTGCCTTCTCTTGGATACCGATGTTGCTGAGGCGCTGGACTAGGGTGCGGTGGCAGACCGTGTTGACCGAAGCGGAGAGGTCCAGGAGGATGAGGGCCACTGTTTCCCCCTTGTCGAGCAGGGTCCGGATGTCGTCGGTGGCTGCGATGAGGGCGGTCTCGGTGCTGTGGTTGGCTCTGAAGCCAGACTGCGAGGGGTCGAGGGATCGGTTCGTCTCGAGGAAGGCGGTCAGCTGTCTGTTGACGATCTTCTCGATGACTTTAGCAGGAAAAGGGAGGAGCGAGATGGGGCGGAAGTTTTTGAGATCGGTGGGGTCCGCTGTAGGTTTCTTCAGGAGGGCGCTGATCTCGGCGTGCTTCCAGCTCTCCGGGAAGGTGGCGGTGTTGAAGGAGGCGTTGATGATGTTCTGGAGTTGGGGTGCGATGGTGGAGTCGGCCTTGTTGAAGACGTGGTGTGGGCAGGGGTCGGTCGGTGATCCGGAGTGGATGGTGTTCATCGTGCGGGCTGTGTCTTCGGTGGTCACCGTGGTCCAGGTGCGAAGGGTGGCGGGCATTGGTTCGACGGTTGGGTGTGTGGGTGGGGCGCCGAAGCTGTTGTGGATGTCGGCGATCTTGCGGTGGAAGAACGAGGCGAGGGAGTCGCAGAGGTCTTGTGACGGAGTGATGTCGTTGGTGCCGGTGCCGTTGTGGTCAATGGTGTTGAAAGCCGCCGACAAATCCAGGAGTACGAATGCCTGCGCAATGTTCTGATCCGCCAACTTCCTGACTTCGTCGTCAACTGCCCGAAGGATGGAAAAGGTGGAGTATTTGGGTCGGAAGCCAGCTTGATGTGAATCTAGGTAGTGTGAGTGTTACACAAATGTGTTCAGGCCTCCAGAATTTTGCCCAGGAAACGTAGCAGTGATATTGGCCGGAAGTTGCTGAGTACAAGGGGGGTTTTTCAGGATAGATGTAACTTCCGCGATCTTGAAGAGATTGAGGACTGTGCCTGTGGTGAGGGAGTTGTTAAGAAGCCATAGGGGGGGATTTAGGAAGGTGGAAAACGACCTCTTGGCGATGTGAGGGGGGCAGCTGTCTGTCGGGGAGCCTGAACAAACTGTTTTGAGGAGGGAGAGAAAGAGCTCCAGAGTGATTGGTGGAAAAAGGTCAAGGCGGTGAGGATTGCGGTGCACGTAGCCAGGGTCAGGTGGAGGGGTGGTCTTGTGGATGATGGCTTTGATACTGGTAATTTTGTCAAGAAAGTATGTGTTGAGAGAATCACAGAGGGACTGTGAAAGCATGGGTTTAGCAGTGACTCGTCAGGTTTGAGTTTATCCACGATGGAGAAGATTCTTTTAGTTTTATTGGGGGATTCTAGGATTTTCAGTGAAAAGTAATCTGACTTGGCTCTGAGAATGGCACTTTTGTAATCTTTGATGGCGGATGTAAAGATAGATTTTTTTTATAGGGCAGTAATCCTGTCTCCACCTGCGCTCAGTCTGGCGCAAGGCAAGAGTCATATCCTTAAGATTGTTAGTGAACCAACGCTGAGCGTCATGAGGCCTCTTGCATTTGATCTTTCGAAAGGGAGCCAGTCTGTCTCTTGCCAATGCCAGCCAGGCATTGATGTTTTCTGCCTGAGTGTGAGGTGAAACCGGGTGGCCATTGGGCAGAGAGGTAGGAGGCATAGAGGTGTTTAAGAAGGAGCAGAGCACGGTAGTGTCTACCTGGCTCCAGTTCCTGGCCATAGTGGAATCTGAGGGGCGGAGACGGGGGTGTAAGGGATAGAAAAGGAGATGGAATGGTGATCAGACCAGGTGCAGAGGGTCACCTGTATGTCAGTGACCTCTAAGTTGGATGTCCAGACCTGGCCCAGGATATGCCCTTTAATAAGAGGGCTACCTTGATGAACTGGGTAAAGTTCAGCCCATTCAACAAGTCGGTAAAGTCTGCCGAGCAGGGGCTTTCTTGTGCGTCGTGCGGCCAGTAATTAAAGTCGCAAATAATCACTGCCCTAGCATGATTTATGGCTAATTCCGCGATGGCATTACCAAAAGTTTGTGAGAAATTGGGCATGTGGACGGGGGGTCTGTAAATTAAGGCACAGGTAAAGGAGGAACAGTTAGAGTCAAACCTAAAAATAAGGATGTCAATAGAGGGGATTTTTTAAGTGGATAGGGAAGTGAATTTGTGAGACTGTGATATTATGGCCGTGACCCTTCCCCCGGCTTGCTTTCAGGTCTGTTGGCCTGGAGGGCATAATAGTTGTCAGGGATAGCGGCCAAGATATCTGGGGTAGATTCGGCGGTGAGCCAGGTTGCTGATAAGAGTAAAATGTCAGGCTTAATGGTGTCTAGGAGATAAAAGATCTCTAATTGGTGCTTGACAATCGAGCGGGTGTTGAGGTACCAGATGTTCAGGCTGTCTTGGGTTGAACTGTTCAGGGGGTGTGGGGTGTGTGGGGGGAGTGTCCCTCAAGCCTTTAGGAGGCCTGTGAACAGGGAGATTAGGGCTTGCACTCCAGGCCATGTTCTTGGGGGACCACAACACTAGTTTATCAGCCCCTGGCTCCCACCAGTCACGGCTACGGACGGGCGCAGACGGGCTTGCCTTAGGCGCGCCTTTTGCGTGCCAGCGGTGCGCCCGCTATTCGCGTCCGCTGCGCGATGGGCGGCACATTGGGAAATATAGGCTGCAAGCACGGTGTTAGTCGCGGTACTCTGCCCCCAACTGCCACCGAGGAAATACTGTGTGCCTGTGTCAGCCTGCACCCTCCACAACAATCGGCAAGGCCCCGTGGTGGACCGGGGTGCAGGCAGCAGGACAAGGCTAAAGTGCAAGTGAGTAGATTTAGTTTTAAAAACAAGAGCAATATGCAAATAGGCAATCACATTTTAAAAGCGATACTTGAGCAAGCGGTTTGCGAAATTAAGGCTTGGCAGAAGATTTCACCGAGACTTAAATAATTAAGTAAATCGCTGCTGCAGTCTATCCACGCGGGTCCGCTGCGCGAGGGAAATGCTTCAGCAGATATAGGCTGCAAGCACGGATCTAGTCACGGTGCACCGCCCCAACTGCCACTGAGGAAATACTGTGTGCCTGTGTCAGCCTGCACCCTCCACAACAATTGGGGAAGCCCTGTGGTGGACCGGGGTGCAGGCGGCAGGACAAGGCTAAAGTGCAAGTGAGTAGATTTAGTTATAAAAACAAGAGCAATGTGCAAATAGGCAAACAAAACGGAGGTCTTGCTTTTTGGGAATCATTCCACTTTCTGGAATTTGTCATGGTGGCGGCTATCTGATCTTGGCTCCCTTCCTTCCCCCGCTCAAAAACCTAGAGGTTTGGGAGTCATCTTTGACACCAAACTGTGCTTCTCAGAGCAAATAGACCAAACCACCTCTTCTTGCTTTTTCCTGCTCAGGACTTTGAAGAAGATCTTTCTGTTCATTTTTTTTTAACTGAAAAAGACAGTTACGGTGGAGCTTGTTATTTAAAGAATTGACAATTGCCCCAGACAGCTTCTGAAAATTCTTAGATTAATCCTATTTCTCAAAGACATGATCTATACTGGATTCAAGTTAGGAACATGATCAATTTTAAAGTATTATGTCTGGTCCATAAAGCTCTTCACCGGACTGAGACAGAATATTTTTAAAAAAAAAGTTCTTCTGGCTCTCTCCTAGCCAGATGCTCAGATCTAGTTCAGCCACAATTGTAATTGTACCCAGAATAAACAAAGCTAGATGTTGTGGTAGGACTTTCTTCTTCTGTGCTTGTAAACGTTTGAACTCTCTGCCTCTAACTTTGTGCTCCCAATCAATGTACTGCATTTTAGAAAGCAACTAAAAATCTGGCCTTTTTGTTGAATCACACAGTTAATCTTAGTGACCTGCTCAGTCTTTGATGGCCTTTTGGGGATAAACCACTAGCGTGAAGACATTTTCAGGTAATTGTGCACTTTACATAATAAAATGACATTACAATTACATTACATTGCGATGTCACATCGTGGTGCTCCGACTATAGTTATGAAAACACTTCACTAATGCAAATGGGAAGGATAAGTGCAAGAGCGCACATGGCAAGTAAATTATCTCAAACACATAAGAACTCTTGTTGAAATAAAGACAATTCTATACCAGTGTCTCAGCTGCCTCGAGAGAGAAAGAAAATAAGTGGCAAAGGACACAAATAAATACTCAGACAATAGGAGCAGAATACACAATGAGCCATCCAAGAACATGAGCCAATCAACTCAGTGTTTATGCAATAGCTCTAGGGACTGCAACAACACCCTTTCAAATGGAATTGAAACAACATACACATATTACAACTTTCACTTGCTCACCACAGACAAGCATGGAATTTTCGATTCATATCAGCAAACATTCCCCTGGAGCAACATACCAACAGTGCCAGGGTTTGAAGGCAACTGTAGAAAACCCTTCTCAAGAAACAACCACAATCCTTGCAGGGTGAACTATAAAAGTCACTAAATTAGCCTGTGCTCAACACTACTAACAATACCTCCTTGGGGAACCCCACCTGGGTAAAGTAAATCCCCATCAGGGATCTAGCCACTGCAGTTTCAGTCAAAGGCCTCAGTTGTATGGTCTCTGGGTATCTAGTGGCAGCTTTTGGATCAAGAGGTCCAACAATGTTAATGCTTACCTTTTTAAGAAGGTATTCCCAAGTGAGGGTTAAAGGGGAGCCTTGAACTTTTTCCCTGACTTTCCACTGGCCTGGCAAGTGATAAGTCACCTGCAAAATGCATGTGAGGCTGTCTTCATCCTGGGCCAATAAAAGGAGTTGACAAACCTGGTAAAGGCTTGCCCTGCCCCAGATGTCCTAGTAGGGGTATATTATGAGCCATACCCAGTAAGAAGGCTCTGTAGCACTGTAAGACCTCCAGCACACTATGTTATGTTATGTCAAATAAATGTATAATGCGCTGCAAATACCCGAGGGTGTCTTGGTGCTAATCATAGGCATAATACACAAGCATGCTGTGAAGGGTAGTTTACAAGTTGAAAAGCCAAGTCATGACAAGCTTTCTGAAAGCCAGCAGAGTGGGAGAAGCTTTAATGTTGAAGGAAGGGTGTTTATAAAGTCTGGTAGCTCCTTCATGGAAGCTATTGCCTTACCCATCTGGCTTTCTTAAACCTGGACGGTGTAACTGTATATGAACACAGAGATCTATGGTTCCTCTTAGGAGTATACCAAGAGATCGTGTTTCTTAAAAATTCTGGACCTATGCCATGTAGGGCCTTATTAGTGAGACATAGGGTTTTGAATTTGTTGCGATTTCTGACCGTCAGCCAGTGTAGTTCTTCAATGGCCAAAGTAGCAGACTGATATTATGACAAGTTGAGCAGGACTCAAGCAGCTGAGTTCTGTAGAACCTGCAACGTATTTACGCGTTGTTTCTGTAAATTAGTGGATAGACCATTGCAATAATCCAATCCAATCCAAAATAGCTTTATTCGACAGATATGTCACCAAAGCATACTGCATGATACATAAATATGTTTTGAAAAGTTAAAACTAGTCATAAGTACAATAAGAAGTACACAGTTACAAATGTGATCAAAGTTGATAAAACTATAAAAACCTTATTAGCATTGTTCAATTCATCATCATCTATAACACAGCCACCCTACATGTGGCCAGCACCTACATTTCATACAATGGAAGAAACAATATGAGCCGCCATCAACCTAAAGAGAGAACATGCGATCTAATGGCCCAAGCCCAATTCAGAAACTTGCCAAGGCAATAACAATGGTACTAGATGTATCAGAGCGTAATAGTCTTCGGGCAACCTCATTCCTTCTGGTGCCTAGAAATTTACAAATTGGCATCAGCCACATTCAGGTGGAGTAGCATAGGCTGGGCAAGCAAATATTAAGTGAGCTAAAGACTCCGGGTGAGTAGGACAGTTGGGACAGGAATCAACTTCTAGTTTTCCCCATCTTGCTGTGAATGATCTTACTGATAATGAACCCACCCTGAATTTGGAAGTAAAGCTTGGAGTCATGCAGCTTGGTAATAGTGTCCCAGTATTGCGCAAAACTCAGTGCTGACTTAACAGCAAGAAAACTCTCTGTAAGGGAGGAAGTATCACAATTCCTGTAAGCACTTTGGGCCACCCATTCCCAGTATTTAGCTTTTAAAATCACTTCAGAGGGGAGCGGAGTGCCGGTCAGATTTTTCCATAGCGGGGCCATACTGAGACTGATCAGGGAAGTTCTAATCCCGGCAACCATTTAATCTTATGGTAATGATCAGCTTTGATTAGGTCCCTGTGGTCTGCAACATAATTGGCTAGCTCAGGTGTACACCAGATTCTCCACTAGTAAAGAAAGAGACCCAGTCTTGCTATATTGGCCAGTGCCTTCTTACCTAGGTCGTATAGCAGTGGACGCACTAGAGTGTTTTGTGGGAGGCTGGTGATCTTATGTAGCAACCTGTTTTCTTCTATTGTTAGTTGTGAGAGGTTCTCAAAACCCCAAAGCTGTAAAGGGCAGAGCTGATCACTATCAAGTCATATATTTCGAGCGCTGAGCTTACTGGTTTTGTAAAAGAAGAGCTAAACTTGGATTGAAATACACCAGCCTGTTGCTGGTGTTTCAATGAAGCCAAATCGAGTTGCCGCTTCCAGCTCAGGTCTCTCTTTAGGGTGACCCCCAGGTATACAAAGTCTGTGACTTGTTCTAAGGGCTGGTTATTCAGCAAATTCCTCCTTTAAAAACTTTATGTGGGTTAAAAGACATATATTTCATTTTTTACACGTTGATTTCCAAGCCCCTTAAATAACAAAACTCTTCGAAGAGGTTCATGGCTCGCTGCAGGCCGCTTGGTGTTTTTGAAATGATCAACGTGTCGTCTCCAAACATTAAAATAGGGATTTTAACACCTGCTAGGGCTGGGGAATCTGTAGGGGCAGAAGCTAAAACAATATGCAATCCCATTCATAAATAGTATAGGAGCCATTACACACCCCTGTTACACGCCTCTCTCTATAGGAAAGGGAGTGGTTACTTCGGCCTGAGCTCCCCACCGAATTTGGGCAAAGTTATCCTCATGAAGTCTAGCGATGAGGGTTAACAACTCCAAAGACATCCCCATGGTTGAAAGCTGAATAAAGATCCACAAAGGCAGCATAAAGCTGCCCTTGTTCAAGACCACCGTCTTCCAGTAAAGCATGATGAATTGAAATACATGGTCAATGGTACACGTGCATGCACTGAAGCCTGCCTGTAGTGGGGATAAAATATCTACAATAATCGATTCTAGATAAAATGAAAGCAGTGATAACGGCTTTCCTTGCACTAACTGGAATATAAGGCAAAATCTTTCGGATTATTCATAGCATATTATAGGAGGTGGATACAATAGATTACGTTTGTTTACTAAGATTAGGTTTGTCATCCATAATAACTCCTATGCTTTTAACCTTAGTAGAGGGAGTGGGAAGTGGGCCCATTTCTGGTAGCCAGCAGTCCGGAGTCCAAAAGAAGGGATCATTTCCGGAGAACATCACTATTTATCCCAGGCTCAAGAACCTCAGGCTCACTATATACTTGATCATTCTCCCAATAGATAAGGTGATCTCCAGGTGTGTCATCATCTGCCTGGGCATGAGCTTGCTGCCTCAAGCCCTATAGAGCTGGGCACTCTTTCAGAGCTATACGGAACTCTTCCCTGGTAGGCCTACATTCACCTTGCCATTCAGCAAGATCAGGCAGGTCTCTGAGGGCTGTAATATCCTCCACTCTAGGTTCTAGGACAGGGCTCTGAGGTTCAGTCTCCCCCTGGACCATGGGAGTTTCAGGAGCTGGTTCCCTATGCAGTTTGCCCTTCCTCTATTTGGCAGCTGCCTGAGAAATTTTTCAGGCTCCAGGATTCCTTGATTCCCCTCCCAGCTGCCATGGATCCTGTGGTCAGGCACACCCACGCAGGCAAACCTAACAACTCCATGTGGGACATGAGCTCCACTTCCTTCCAGCCAGTATGCGCCATGGCATTCCCTAGGAGACAGTCAACAGGTGCAGCAGAACTCAGAGCTCCTATTAGAAAACCTAAACCAGCTACCGCCTCGAAAGGGAACCAGAGCCACTGAGTAGTCTCATGGTTGTCTATAAATACAAATTGGTGGAATGTAGTGGGGATTACCTGCTCTTAGGAACCTGGATGAAACCTTTAAATAGTCATTATGGCTCCTGTGCTCCTCAGAGGCTCCACCCATTGTCAATTTATGATGACCCACTGCCCACACTTGGAAGAATGAGAAGACAAGTGGGCTTGTGCACCATCTCCTTGTCATCCAGAGACACTAGGGTAACCTTCCCAATCACTACACTTACCATCCCTTGGATCTGCCCACCAGTGGGGGCTGTGTCTTCCTGGTGCACCTGTCATCTCCCTTCACATGTCCATACCAGGTAACATTCATAGCACTTGGAAACAAACTCCTGCTTTATCGTCAACAAACACATTGTTTTTCTGGTCAGGGTGGGGCTGGATATCCTCCCCTTGTCTTAAGAGAACTATTTGCTTTTATTTTTGTCTCACTCTCTTTCTTCTGTGGGGAACCATGACAAAACATTTGGGTACTGTTATATCTGTTAGCAAAAGGAATTTTTAATTTAGCTCTGACGTATTGTAATTTAGAATCCTCTTCAATGGTAAAGTCAGATTTTAAGTCACAATTCTGAAAATGCCACTTTTTAGAAAGTTGGGGTTTTCTTCTCCCAACCATTTGGTGCCTACTAATTGTTTCCCGGGTCACATGACTAGGTGTAGCTTCCAGTTGATCTCTGTGTATTACTCCCAGGCAGTGAGGCAAAGGGGGAATATGTGTTAGCATGATGGGTTCCCTCTTTCTTCATAGGGGTGGAGCTGTCAACTACCACGCTTAGACATCACAAAGGCTCTGCCCTAGCACACTCACAAAGGGTTTCACACTAGCCTTGTGCATCCCCAGAAAAGCTTGAAGCCAGGGCATGGAGAAAATACGTTCCAAATACCCCTGGAGGTGGAACCCTTAAGAAACTCTTACATTGCCTCTAAGTTAATCCTGACTGCTTTTGTGCCAAGCTACCAAATGGTTGAAGGCAGTTTAATTTTGAGTTTATTGTGTTTCAACTTGACATGAATTGTTGTTGCTGCTTGAGTAGATTTTTACCCACCCCCAAGCAGTAACCCATTCCCTACTGGGTTCCCCCCCACCCCAGATGCTTTCTTGGACCATCTGGTGCTGACCCACAGCTCTGCCTCTTTGCAAGCATCCTGGGCTCAGTAAGCTTGCTGTCGATCCAGTGTTAGTGCAATTCTGTAAAGCAAGTACTCAGTATGTGCCCTCTAAAAATCAGGTCATATAGCCCCTTGAAATCACGTACTCTTCTGCCCCTCACGCAACCACTTAAACGTACTCTTCTGCCCCTCACACAACCACTATGGGCCAGATGTAGGAGCCCTAATACCGGTCGGAAACGGCCAATTTCGGCCGTTTCTGACTGGTATTAGGGTTTTCAGATGTAGGGGCATGTGATTTTAAGAATCGGTAATTTTACCGATTCGGTAAATATACCGATTCAGTAAAATACCGAATCGGTATATTTACCGAATCGGTAAATCCATATGTAGCTGACACTCCTAAGAGTGCCACAGCCCTTAAGAGTCGGTATTTTACCACACAATCCTATAAAACCGAATTCAGCCCTTAGGGCATGTATGTGTGCCACATGTCACACAAGCCTGTACTTGGGGTGCTAGAGGGTGTCAAAGTGACACCCCCTGCACCCTTGCAGGATTCAGTATTTACCGATTCGGTAAATACCGAATCGGTATTGCCCATTGATTCCTATGGGCTTCAAGGCTCATAGGAATCAATGGGCAATACCGATTCGGTATTTACTGAATCAGTAAATACCGAATCTTACAGAATCGGTATTCCTGAATTCTGAATTACCTAAATCTGCCCCCTTCCCATTTACAGACTCTTAAATACCGAATCAGTAAAATTCGGTATTTAGGAGTCTGTAAATGGAAATGACATACATCTAGGCCTTAATGCCTTACTGTAGCAGTCTAAGAAACCCATGCATGACTGGTTTGGCAACTTATGGCTGTCCCTGAATCTGATCCAGTGTTTCACAGGGGTGAGCCCAAACTTGGTGAGTAGAATGGCCTCCATGGGAGCATATCTCATCGGATTCCCCATCTCTAGTGTTAGAATGGTGTTATTGCACATGGTGGGTATGTGTTTCCACAGCAGTGCCCACCAAACCTTTATTTTGCATCCCTATGTATCCCAAGGGCAACCTCATAGGCACAAAGTCATTTATCAATATCATTCCCACCACATAGCTCGATACCAGGTCTTGGGGCATTAGCAGACACTCACCTCTGCATTGGACACTGGATTTCTGCTGCTTGCTTTGCTTTAAGGTCCAACTCCTTCAGAACCATTCAGAACCATTCTCCTTTCTTCCTAGGCCAGCTTCCTCTCGCCGAACGTCCTGTGTGCCTCCACCCTTCTCTTCTCTGCCACCCTCTGGCCTACTGTCTTCTCTATTTTTATTTTGGTGACCAACTGCAGCATGAACTCCCGTTATGCCTTCATGTCCGCAAGCTATTCAGGGGTCAGGTTATGGGAGGGCACACTTCTCCATGCTCTTGCAGGGGGCTCCACGCCTGTAAACAAGATGTCCTCCTCTTCCTCAGGTTGCTGGAGCTCAGGGCCTGTGGCCAGGCCCTCATCCTTTAAGAGTGCCTCCTCATATTCAGTGGTGAGAGAAATGGGCTACCCAAACTACACTTGAGGGCTCGGGCAAAGTAAGAGGGATGGGTAAATGTGCCTTCAAGGGATTTATTCAATTGATTCGTTTATTTTAAGCTAACATTTGGGAGCAAGATGGAAGATATGCTTGCTAATTGATTTCTTTCAACTCGTAAATTCTTTTAGGCAATTTCTTGTAAACGGGTACAACTCCGTTCAAGAGTGAACAATCATATGGAATAAATCTCAAAGAGGTGAATAGAACAGACAAAAACAAAAGGGTGTATATATGAAAGTATTACATTTTATATATTAGAATTTTTCATACAATGAAACAAGAAGGTAATTATTATGCACTTGAAAACCTTCACTGTAACAATTGCAACACTTTTTCTTAAATTAAACTATGAATCAATATCAAAGAAAAAAGTGTATAAGTCTTGACTAAGACAAGTTTACAAAAAAGCAAGAGGCCAATGAAAGTGATTAAAAAAAAATAAACTTCCTGAGTGTGCGCTCACTTGGACTGTTTGTTGTATATATATATATATATATTCATCCGAAACGGCGTTCCAAACCAGCGCTCTGGCAAAAGAACCGCAGTTCACAAAGTTAGTCCGTAGTAAAGTGAGGTTTATTACACCATAAACCCAACGTGACGCGTTTAGTTTAATTCTGTCATGTATGTTATGTTGTGTCATTTGAGATGTCATCAGTGATGTCATCAGTGATGTCATTTGAGATGTCATCAGTGATGTCATCAGTGATGTCACTGACCATGTCATGAATGATGTAATATGTGACATGATCAGCAGTGGATTGCGGGTGCGCGATATATAGTTAGTACAACTAACTATATATGCGAATTTCAATGGTTTTGTGTGAGTAAAATAAGGTTTTGTGAATGCTAATTCCTAACTATATATGGTCTATAACCTATGGTTTTTTCAGTGAATTTTCAAGGTTTTGTAAATGCTAATTCCTAACTATATATGGTCTATAACCTATGGTTTTTTCAGTGAATTTCAATGGTTTTTTAATAGCAAATATCAAAAGCTTTAAAATGTATTCTTCTTTAATTCTTAAAATATATTTTATATGTTTTTAATACAATTTTTTATGTATTTTTTTTCTATTATTTTTTTTTGTTTCGCTCCCAGTCCGCGAACCGGGTAGCTTCCCGTTAGCTCAATTTGGTGCCGCGACCCGGTCCGCGAACCGGTAAATGTTCCGTTTGCGCAACTGCCGCGTTAGAAAACAACATCGTGACGCGTCGCGTAAGCGCGACGTATGGCGTTCTCGCATAATGCGTCTTATGACGCGCCGCGTTAGCGCACCCGGAAGTGCTCCGGAGCGCGAACCGAGGCGCGAAGCGCAGCTCCACGTAAGCGATCCGGGGCGCGGCGCGCAGCGCGTAACGTAAGCGTTACAGGTCATGTGACTTGTTATTAAAACTTTTCATTGGTTCATTTCACTTTTGGTTTCCTAATGATGTAAGGCTAGGTCATGTGACCTAAAAATAACACTTTTCATTGGTTTAGAACTATTTTTTTTCCAAAATGATGAAAGCCCACACCTTTTTTCTCACTCTGCCTTTCAACTTTGTGAGAGGAAGACCTATTTTGCTTACTAAGAAATGGCTTCAGTAGTAGCTGCAGCTGGTGCACCCCCACCAACACCACCACCTCCTAGGAAGAGAGGACCACCTCCTCAGGTTATCCTTCAGCAAGAGGAGGAAGAAGAGGAAGAAGAGGAAGAGGAGCAAGGGGAGAGGCAGTTTTTGCCTGAAGAACCAAGGAGGTCCCATGTAAAAGAAGATTACATTTGGCAATTTTACTCATTTCCCCGAAGCCAAAAAAAAGTTAATGCCCGCTATGTTACTTGTCTCATCTGCAAAAAAGATTTGTCCAGAGGGACTGATAAGAAGTATAGCTATGGCAATTACACTATGCATCGGCATATGGACAGGTGGCACCCTATTAATTATAGTGCTGCGCAGGTACGTCACCTGCAGGATAACCCCCCTCCTGTGGCCAGAACATCAAATGAAGAGGCAGTGACGGGACCAGAGGTGAGGGAGACGGTATCAAATATCCAGCTGAAGTTTGGCAATGTGAAACAAGTGTGCGTTTATTGCGGCCAATTGATTTGCTACAGGGAGAGTAGCATAAATGTAATCAACGTTGCTATTGACAATCATAATTGTCCAAAACGCCCCAGAAAATAAATTATATATTTTTTTGTTGCTCCTGTTGAGCCCTTTATAATGAATCATTTTCGTTCCCCCCCCCAAAAAAAACAAAAAAAATATAAAACCGTTCAAAAAATACAAAAAACGTAAAAAAATGTTCAGAAAAATAATAAAAAAAATATAAAACAACAAAAATAATTTTAAAAAAAGTTCTTTTCAGAACTACCTCCCCTTTATAAAAAATTGCTAGAATGTTTAGCACTCTGGCAACCTCTATTTCTTTTGATTCGCTTCCCGGTTCGCGCGCCGGTACGCGAACCGGAAGCGAAACAAAAAAAAAAAAAGGAAGAGTGAGTATAAGGGAAGGAAACAGAGAGTAATGTTAAAAGAAAGACAGCTAGAGGGAGTAACAGAGAGATACCGTTTAATAGATCTATTTACCGAAGAAAAGATGGAAGAGGGTATAATTGTGAAAAACAAAATAGATAAGGAAGTGAAAGAAAAAAAGGAGAGTTGAAGAATAATAAACAAGAGTTTCTTAGAGAATGTGAGTGAATGTTCAAATTAAGAAGAACAACAGTAAAGGATGTGGAATGAGAGGTAGGGATAGAACCGGACTAAAAGAACAATCCTGAGGGAAAGTCTTAAGAAAACAGTGAGCGATAGTAAATAGGAATAAAACAAGATGTATGACAGTGACTAAGGTTAAAACATGTGGAATAACAGAGAGAAAAAACAGAAAGCAGAAAAGAAGAAGTGACAGAAAAGGAATGATTGAAACAGCAAAGAAATGTAAATAACATAGGGGCATATTATCAACACAGGCGATAAAATGATCGCTGCTTTTATCGGCAGAAAACTGCCGCTAAAGCCGCTTTTGCGGCAGTTTTCTGCCGATAAAAGCAGCGATAATTTTATCGCCTGTGTTGATAATATGCCCCTTAGTGTGCTTGAACTACAGGGAGAAAGCATAATGAACAAGTAGTGAAAGAGTGATGAGTCAGAGATAGTGAGAGTAATAGAGACGGAGTGAGTGAACAGGAGTGAGGAACTATGAGAACAGAGGGACTGAGAAAAGGAGTGGAAGGAGTAGAGTAAGTAAGTAATAGAAAAAGGAATGAGGGAAGTAGCAAAGGCAGGAAACTGAGGGTTAAAGAAATGAAGCAGTGGAACTAATAGAAGTTAAATGTGATAGAAATGTAACGAAAAGAGTACAAAACACTTACCTTATAATTGTCGTTAACTTAGTCACTTGTTATTTTTATACTTTCAATCTGTGAAAGAAAGAACAAAAATTTGAAAAATATTAAAACATGTATTTAAAAATTAGAAAAGACAAGGGAAAAGATTGAAAATCATCCAATTTTACAAAGAAATAAAGTTAGAGATAAACATGCAGAAAAAAAGAGAAAGAAACGGTGATAGACAGTCAGAGACAAAAAGAAATTGTAATTGAGTAAATTACTAAGAGAAAAAAAAGGAAGATACTTTCAGTGACAGAAAAGAAGGATAGAAGAGAAAACTAAATTGAAGTTGTGTAAGCTACTAAAAGAAAGTGAGTAAGGTAAACTATATAAGGAAAGGGTGAATAAGGAAAAGAGAGTGAGGGAGAGAGGAGACAGAGGAAGTGAAGGAAAGAGTGTCAGATACAGACTGAGTGAGGCAACAAAGAAAGATAAATGAGTGAGGGTGAGTTATACTAACTGATTGCACCAAAAAAGGAGAACCCAAAAATATTTAATTTAGAAAACAAAGGGAGGAAAGATGGAAAAGACAAGCGAAGCAGAAGGTCTAAAAGCTGGAAAATGGTGCAAGGGAGAAAAGAAAAAAGTAGAGTTGGATTAGGGAAACAAAGGTTGAAATATAAGTGGAGTTAGAGAGCAAGGGTGAAAGAGAATAAAACAAAAGGCAATGTGAGTATGTAAGGAGGATTGATAGAAGGTAGTAAAAGATGAGTGAGCATGAGATAAGACGAGTACAAATTAAAATTAACTGTACAAAGTACAGAATTAATTATACATGTTAAATGGTTTATTTTTGCTGTTCTCAGAATATATCAAATTTCACTAAAAACAGTGAGTTGAAGGTATTCATCATATAACAGCGGGGAAAAAAAACCACAATCAAAATGATTGTGTTTAAAAAACCCATATAACATAACCAATCAGAAATCAGAACTCCTTAAAAGTAACTTACTTTACATGACGTCGAAGGATGTCCTATAAACAGCTTATACTCTGTTGTGCTGTTATTATTTTCAGCCCGCCACTTTCTGAAAGAAAAGCTCCATCGTTTTGACAAATATGTTACATACAATAAATGACTTCTCGCTCTCTACCGCACTTCTCCTCAAGGCCAAATCGTGTAAGAGCCATTTATAACTCTTGGAATTCTTCTAAGCAAATTCCGTCATTTTCTTTTCCCGCAACTTTCAGAAAGAAAACGTCCAAGATCACTTTCACAATCCTGTACTAGTAATATCTCACCCTTATGAGGCACACTTACACTACCTCTATGACTACTACAATTATTTAATTCTCTACATCACTTTTAATCACAAAGCAATTTAAAACAGTACATAAAATTATATCAACTCCTAGAATCATTATAGGCCAGTTACCTACCCTAAATTCTCTCTTCTGAAAACAGAAAGTAAGAATATTTTTAAGTCAAAAGGCAACATTGTTTCATAGTCAAATGTGAATCATTTCCGAAACATCAGCTTTTTTTACATTTTCAATAAGCTGTGTAATAAGCGGATGTTGTCAAAGGACCATCATGTCATATAATAGCTGCAGTTACACATGTTCTTCCTAAAATCAACGACTGTGTAGCCACAACATTTGTAATTAAAGTTGAAAACTTACTTTCATCAGGTTTATATAGTTGGAATTTTAAAATGACATTATAACCAAAAGTTTGTACAAATAATGTGTACAGCATTGCAGACTTACATTACCTCTACTCCATGTTTTGATTGGCTGCTTGAATTAGCTTATTAAAAGAAACAGTTTTTCGGAACTCATTCAAAGTGCAGTTATTTTTCCATGACGTCAAGTGTTATGGTAAGAACACTGTTTGCTTTGGGAAATACTCTGTTGTCCTTTAACTAATCCGTGCCCACCACTTTCTGTAAGAAAACCTTTTTTTCAGGAACTACTTAAAACTCAAAAATAACTTTTTACTCTGTACTACACTTATCCTCAAGGCCAAATAGTGTAGGAGCCATTAGAACCTCTTGAAATTCCTCAGAGCAAATCCCGAGATTATTTCCCTAAAATTTTGGTTGTAAAAACACCAGGTAAGAATTTTTAAGGTCAAAAGGCAATTTTTTTTTTTAAAGTTAAAACAGAATCATTGCAGAATGACCAGCCGTTTCTAGACTTCAAATAAGCTGTGTAATGTCCTGATGTTGTTGAAGGACCGTCATGATATATAATTGCTGTAGTTAAAAAAGTCCTTCCTGATATTGACAACTGCGAAGCCACAACATTTTTAATTAAAGTTGTCAATTTTGTTCCATCAGGCCTACATCGTTGGAACATTAAAATGACATACTGGCCATATGTTCGTATAAATAATGTGGACATCATTGCAGACTTACATTGGCTACACTCCATGTTGTGATCGGCTGCTTTTACTAGCTTATTAAAGGACACTGATTTACTGTCTGGCAAAGTTAAATGTATAAATCTTTCTGAGTCTACACTAGTAGTACTTGATACCCTACAGTTCTCACAGTCATGCTGCCATTGATAAGAAAGGCCAAACAGATGATCTACATCTACACCTTCATCTTGCAATACATCAAGAATATATATTAAAAACTCCTGACAATCTTGCTGAATATTTTGAGAGAATTGCGTTTGACCTGAACATTTGTCTAACAGATTTCGAATTTCAGACACACTTTCTATTTTTGTTCTATCAGTGCTACATTTCTCTAACACAGAGTTCAGTAAACAGCAAAAACTTTGATCCGAATTGATCACAATCTGTTCTTTTAAAGTTTCTAGAGAAAACACAACATTAACCACTACATTAGCATAGCAGTTGACACCAGAACTATTTTCAAATTGAAAACCAACAACATCTTCAACAGAATCCATTTTCTTTCTGCTTATAATTTCGGGTTCATCGACTTTTCGTCTTTTTGCTACAACCTCCCTACTATTGGTCACATTTCTTCGTTTCCGGCCTACCACACGTTTCTCAAACAAAAGATATTGAGGCAAATGTGGCGCATACTCTCTTCTTAACCTATTGTATTCCTTAACACAATCTAGATCCGCACAAATGTTTGTGACATCACACTCAATCAAGTATAATCCCGATAAAGTTCTGACTCGTGACAATGCCACATATGCCATTCCCTCCTTGAACACAGAACTGCCAATATTCACCAATGCACTGTCTACACTTAAACCTTGCGATTTATGGATTGTCACCGCATATGCCAAGCAAACAGGAAACTGCTTACGGCGAACATATAAGTCTTTTACAAGCAAAAATCTAGCAGAGCAACGACCAATTAACTGTACTTCATCAATGCCATCAAATTTAATTTTTAAAAATTCAATTCCATCTCTATTTCTGTATTTCTCAAAATCAACAACATTACCCATTGATCCATTTACCAGACCTCTTTCAACATGTAAATTCCTTCTCAAAATGATACGGCAATTTAAGCACACATTCAGAGTCTTTTCAAAACCAGCAGTTTTAGATATAGTCTTCTCTAATGTATCCAATTTAGATTTCAAATTCTCAGACAAAATAATTGTTGCTCCCATATGCTCTATTCTGTCAATAGATTCCAGTTTCACAGTCTCTTGGTTTTCTAAATTCAACATTTTGTTGTTGAAGATGGCACATTCTGCAAGAGTTGGCATCAAACATATTCCAGATTTCTTCTCAGTAATTTTCCGAAAAATATTCTCTGGCAGAACGTCTTCTTCTGGATACAAAGTTGACAGTAATCGTGCATGTAAAGCTTCTTTCCCATGATCGGTCACTTTTCTGACTCTAACATCTTGTAGAATATTCTTATAATCTTCATCCTTCGCTTGACGCATATTTTCACGCAGTTCAGCATAATTAAAGTTTAACCATATATTAACGTTGCCAATGCTCCCTAGGCACTTCCTGGTATCTTCATGTGTAAGTAGTTTAAACACTGGTTGTCCTTTCACTGGTGCCAGCTGCAGAAGATCACCAAAAACAATGATGTGTTTGCCACCAAATAACACATCATACTCTGTTTTAAGAACTTCCTGCATTCTCAAATGCACAAAGGCAAGCATGACATTGGAAACCATGCTTACTTCGTCAATGATAAGAAGTTTCATTTTCCTCAAGACTCCTGAAACTTCACAACAAGCATCTCCAGATAACTTGTGGTATTGTAATTTGTTATCATGCTCCACTGGCAGCATCAGTAGACGATGCAAAGTAATACCTTTAATGTTATGTGCTGCCAGTCCAGTTGGAGCGGTGACAACACAAGACAGCGATGACTCAGTCCTTTTCTGCAAATAACATGAAATTGCTTTAATGAGGAAACTTTTTCCAGTTCCTGCTTCTCCACTCACGTACAGTCGGACAGGCTTCAACGACGTACATGAGCACTCTTTCTTCTCATGACTTAATCCATGATCAATTTGGTTGGTAACTTCGTCATATATTTTCCTCTGCTCAACGTTGAGTTGTCTTTTCAAATCTTCTAAGTTAACCGGATCCTCCTGAGCATGTGCCATGGCTCTTTCCACTTCAATCATGGCAGTTGCAGCTTCATTTTCGATAACTGGTCCTCCTAGTGGATCCTGACTCAATGAAACAGAACTCTGACTGTCCTGAGAACTGTCTCTAGCAATCTCGGCTGCAATTGTTGCTTCCTGCTCGATTTCCGCATTCAACATTTCTAGATATTTTGGAAAAACAGGACATTCTATGGTCTCCTTGGCTGCATTGAAAGAGTCTTCATAACAGAGGAAATCTCCAAGCAGTTCCTCTTCTGCACGCCAAGGCTTGAAAAGTTGCAAAAGAGCTAAATAGAAAAACTCTTTTCTTTCAGGAGATTCGCCACTCAATTTTCGATGATTTACCAATTGCCATTTTCTTTGCTTGACCAGACATCCCTCACTTCCAATTACAGCATACACTCCTTTATTAATATCTTCTTTGATGTTCCTCTTGAATATGTAATTTTGTAGAACCTCATACAGACAAACATTCTCGAGGTGACTGCTTCTATTTGGATAATATGTATCCAACATGTTGGTCTTCAAAATATCTGTACTGTTTGGCTCCTTCTCTGCCAAATACTCAATTTCCCGTACAGGTTTCAGAACTCGATTACGTGTTGCAGCAAGACCAAGACTCGCCCAAATGATACTCCTAGATTTGGCATAGAGACTTGCTGAAGATAACCGGTCAGAACATTCGTAAGCTCCGATTTCTCGATGCGACAACATCTTCAGACTGAAACTGTACAACTTCTTACTGAGGCTCTTTTCATGGGAAATGTCCTCCCACATATCCTTCAATTCTGTCTTTTCTTTTTTTGTGATGTAAGATGTCACATACCGAGCCACAGCCATACAGTTATCAGCCACAAACTGTATATCCATGTTAGCATTCCACATGGACAAAATCACTGGGTTGTAGTCGTTGATGTACTTGGACTCTTCGTTTCTTTTCAAATTGTATGTATTTTTGGGTGATTTCCTTGTCACATTATGTCGCAGCGAAGACATCAAACTGTTCACTCTTCCTTTAGAAATCACCGGTCGTGGAAAGGCGAAACGACATTTTGTGTAGAACTTGTCCTTGTTTCTGAATTTACGACGACAGTACTTTCCACAACGATGGCTTTGAAAGCGTAAAACTTGTTCTCTTAGGCTTTTGTCTTCCTTTGTCTTTGGAACAGCACATGTAGAATACTGTTCTATCAAACTCATCACTAAGTCATCCGGATCTGTTCCAAATTTGGGTGCATCTTTGATCCATAGTAGCATATGTATATGAGGAGCACCTCTTGCTTGATACTCCTTTCTCCAGAAGAAATCCAACACCTCTCCAAGAGGTGGATTTTTCTTGTTCATGATGAAAGACATCATAGCTTCAAATCTATGATTGAAGTACCTGCATACATTCACTGGATCCAAAGAGCACAGTTCTCCGGGTGTCTTGAATTCGATATTTTCAACGTTTCCATTTGCCTCTCGTAGAAATTCAAGTAGGTCTTCCCAGCCATACTCGGCACAGCTGAGAGTGAGGAACCATGTGGGAGTTCCTAATTTCCTCAGCATACATTTTAAATCTCCATGTCGACGGTACCAGTACTCATTAGTACCACGCTGACATGCCATGAGATTAATCAGGTGAGAATCCAAAATACTGTCTTGCACATTGACTTTATCCATAAAGTCCCTTGCTGAGATATTTTGCATCTGTATACCACTTTTCAAGATGTGGTTCACTGCATATGACAGTCCAGACAGATCGCTTTCAAACAGTAGATGAAACAAATAGGGAATGCATTGACGAAACCTAGGATCTTCTGCATACAATCGTAAAGTCCGGTATTCAGAAGCAGGAATTTGATCAGGTCGCTCATCATATCTTCCTCCTTGACCTGTTGGAAATATTTGTGGGAAACACCGAGCTTCCAAACTTTCCTCCCAAACACTAATGGGACTCCCTTTGGCTTGTTTCATTTGAAACAACTCAATAGCATTCCCCATGACTTCCTTGGAATGCAAAGGATGAACACTATAATGTTCATATATTTCTTCATTTTTAGAGGGTTCTACTTTTTCAATTTGTCCAGTAAACAAATCCCTGTCCTTCTTCACTTACTTCCTCTTCTGCAACATATATTATTTATTTTATTTATTTTTATTTATTTTATTTGCGAGTTTGTAAAGCGCTGTGAATAAACTCCCGTAGGGGTATCTCCGCGCTGATAACGACCGGTAGGAACTGACAATAAAAACAATGAATTAAAAGTGCAGTAAAAAACTCCTATGAGCCAACAGATGCTAATTAAAATGAGTTAAACAGGAAGGTTTTTAAGTATTTCCTAAATTGAAGGTGGTTATGGCATTGTCTCAATGAGAGCGGGAGTGAATTCCAAAGACTGGGGCCTACTACAGACAAAGCCCTGCCACCTAGCCTTGATTTGATTATCTTTGGAACACTCAATAGCAGCTGGTCACTGGATCTAAGGGCCCGGGTAGGGACATAGGGGACAAATTTCCTGGCAAGATACTCTGGTCCCAATTGATTGAGGCCCTTATGAATAATACAGCATGTCTTAAACTTCACTCGTAAGCGTATTGGTAACCAGTGAAGTTTATGAAGTAGTGGTTTTGAGGGGGATCTAGGGGGTGCATTTAGCACCAACCTAGCTGCTGTATTTTGCACCACCTGTAGGCGATCCAAAACCTCCTCATTTGCACCTGCCAAAAGACCGTTACAATAATCAAGGCGACTTATAATCAGCGCCTGAACTAAGGTCTTCCTATAAGAGTCAGGGAGAAAAGGAAAGATTTTACGAAGGAGACCAATCACATGAAAGCAAGATCCTACAGTAGTATTAACATTTTGCTTCATGGACAGCTCCGGCTCCAATCTGACTCCTAAGTTCTTGATTATTGCTTTTGGCTCAGGAACTGGGCCCAAATCAGGAGGCCACCAGTCGGGGGACCATTGAACCCTGGCTTCCCCGAAAAGCATCACCTCTGTCTTTCCAACATTACATTGAAGAAAGTTGGACGACATCCACCTTGCAACTGCCTTCATCCCATCGGAAAATGATTGAATAGTTTCCAGGTTAGATGTTTGAAGGGGAAGAGCAGCTGCGTATCGTCAGCGTAGGACACTGGGTGGAAGCCAAAAGCTCTAGTAACATCTGCCAAGGGAGCCACATAGGTATTAAATAAAGTCGGGCTCAAGCAAGAGCCCTGTGGGACTCCCTTGTTAATGCTAACCTCTTCCGACCTAAACTCACCCATGGTGACAGACTGGGTACGGTGGGGAGGAAGCTCTTGATCCAGTCCAGGGCCCTACCGCCGATACCACTCACAGACAGGCGTTCGATCAGGATGGTATGAGAGATAGTATCGAACGCTGCCGATAAATCTAGAAGCACCAGGACAACAGAGTAACCCCTGTCCTGGTACAGC
The DNA here is from genome assembly GCF_964261635.1 of Lissotriton helveticus. Classification (NCBI taxonomy): domain Eukaryota; kingdom Metazoa; phylum Chordata; class Amphibia; order Caudata; family Salamandridae; genus Lissotriton; species Lissotriton helveticus. Next base: position 218,821,739 of record NC_136059.1, on the reverse strand, counting down.
CGCAGATCGTCCGTTATCGACAGCAAGGCCGTTTCAGTGCTGAATTTTGGCCTGAAACCTGACTGTGATGGATCGAGGCTACCAGATTGTTCTAAGTAGGTGGATAAATGTTTGTTGGTGTGCTTTTCAATAATCTTCCCTAAAAATGGCAAGAGGGAAATAGGCCTCAGGTTAGACATGTTGGTCCAAGGAATAGATGTATTCTTCCTAATGGGTCTAACTTGGGCTTTTTTCCAGCATTGTGGGACGACTCCAGATGTAAGTGAGAGATTCACCAGTCTCCGAACATCAGGGCCTAGTGTACTTCCCAATGGACCCATAAGTCTGGCTGGAAGCAAGTCCGCCGGGCTTCCACTTTTAATATCAGTGAACAGTTTCTGGACCTCAATTAACGATATTTCAGGAAAATCGTCAAAGGAGTGGGTATTAATGAGTGCTATCTGAGTCAAAGTGTGGTTATCCTGGCTACTTATGACAGAGCTAAGTGCCTCTATTTTATTATAGATGGCATCAATTTTTTCAGAGAAAAAACAGGAGATACTGTCACAAAGATGTTGTGAAGCCATATCTGCACTTTCACAAGCTGTTGGTTTCAAAAATGTGTTCACGATCTGATAAGGAACTTTTGAATTATTGCCAGCTGCTTCTAACTGAGCAGTAATATGGTTTTTCCGTGCTAATCGAATGGCTTTATGATAGACGTTAAGGTTCTTTTTGTAATTGATTCTATCTTCCTCCAAGGAGAATTTTCTCCATGTTTTTTCCGACTTTCTAGTCAGGCGTTTAAGATTACGCAATTCCTCAGAATACCAGATCTCTTGTTTCCTGGCGAGGCTACTTTTAAAAGTCTTTATCGGGGCAATTTGTTGTACTGCGGCATTAACTGCATGTTCCCAATTTAAAAGAGCAGTATTAATATCATCTATGCCAACAGTAGGGGGAGGGAGATATTTTTGTACAAAATTAATGTTAGTTATTTTGTGCCACTGTCTGCGTTTGGATGGAATGTGTATGTGAGAGTTAGGTGGAGGGACATTCATCGGCATAGAAAACTCAAGCACGAAATGGTCCGTCCAAGGATATTGTTTAGGTACACAACATTTAATGCCAGGGAAGTTGGATAATATCAAATCCAAGGTATGTCCTGCTTGGTGTGTTGGTCCATTGTTACATATCTTTAATCCTAAAAGAGATATATCAGTTAGGAAGGACTGTGCATCACAATTTGTCTCATCCTCACTGTGGATATTAAAATCTCCAAGCAGCAGAAATTCTTTATCTTGACACACATGGGGAGCTAATGCTTCCACTAACTGTTTGGACATATCTTTTAGGGGGCCTGGCGGGCGATAAACCAAGGCTCCTTTCCTGCTGTCTTTTATGGACGAGCCAATCCTAAAAATCAGCATTTCAAAGGTCGAATTAGAACACTGATCAATAACCGAAACAGAAATATCATTTTTAAAAACAATTGCTATTCCACCCCCTATTTTTTGGGGTCGATCTAGTCTGACAATCTTATAACCCTCCGGTATTCCAAGAGTGACGGCGGGGGTTGAGTGGGGTTTAAGCCAGGTCTCTGTTAAAAAACAGAGATCAGCTTTATATGTGGAAATAAGATCCCAGACCTCAAAAGAGTGTTTAACTAGCGATCTCACATTACACAATAAAATCTTCCCTCCTTGGGTCAGATCTGTAGGAGTAATCCTGGCATAATGTTGGAAGGAGTAAATATCCGTCGAAAATTGTGTTTGACAGTGTCTACAAGAAAATGGCCCTTCGGGGAGACAATGAGGTGGTAAATTACATTTAGGAATTAACAAAGTAGGGCGTAAGCGCAGTAGAGCCTGAGCAGAATAGAACCGCCTACATACCTCAGTAGACACAAATGAGACTGCCATGGCCCCTGGTCCCGTCCAGTCACGGACGGGCGCAGACGGGCTTCTCTCTGGCGCGTCTCAGGCGCTTCGCTGCGCGCGATCGCTGCGCGCTTTCTGTGACGAGGGGGCTAAATACCCTCAGGTGCAGCAACTAGAGCGCTGACCGCTCTGTCAATGCGGAAGTGACCTGGCTCTGCCTGACCCGCCCTCCGCTCAACGGCACTGGTTGCCGAGTCGGACCGGGGCGGGCAGGACGGGAGATCGAGCCCAGGCTGTTCACAAGTAATTTTTATGTTTTTGACCACAATAGCGAGTAGCGCTTTTACTAATGACTAATGAAATTAAAATTAAAATGCAGCGCTAGTAAGATACGTGCATTAAAAACACATTATTGTTTCACATACAATTACAAAATCATTCGCTGCACAAGTCAGTTCCTGGATACCTGGGCGTCAGCGGGTCGGGGAGTCGCTCTCACAGTCCCCCTACCGCAGTTCACCACCTGCTCCTCGCTGCCTAAATACCCTCAGGTGCAGCAACTAGAGCGCTGACCGCTCTGTCAATGCGGAAGTGACCTGGCTCTGCCTGACCTGCCCTCCGCTCTACGGCACTGGTTGCCGAGTCGGACCGGGGCGGGCAGGACGGGAGATCGAGCCCAGGCTGTTCACAAGTAATTTTTATGTTTTTGACCACAATAGCGAGTAGCGCTTTTACTAATGACTAATGAAATTAAAATTAAAATGCAGCGCTAGTAAGATACGTGCATTAAAAACACATTATTGTTTCACATACAATTTTAAAAATCATTCGCTGCACAAGTCAGTTCCTGGATACCTGGGCGTCAGCGGGTCGGGGAGACGCTCTCACAGTCCCCCTACCTATACATTCTTGTAGTACTTATTGTTTTTCTTCAAATACAATGTTGCCTTTTTGACTTTCCTAACATCCACTAAATCTTGCCAGATTTTCTTACTCTTTGTCGGAACCCCATTAACTAAGATAACCAGAGGTTCCTCTTCCACTTTCTCTACTCCAATTGTATTAATGTTTTTCTTCAAATCTAGAGGCAAATAAACAACTCTTCCCTTTAATCCTCTCTGTAAATCTGATGGAGGCAATTTCCCTGTCTTTGGCTCCATTCGTACAATAGCCTGAAAGGGATGGACACTTTGAATCAAAATAGATTCATAAGTATTTAAATCCTTCAATTCAGAAGGAATGTCAACCAATTCCAGATTATTATGAACCGCTCTAGCAGGCATCTGGTTTTGATTTAATTTGTTACAACAATAAGTACACACACGTTGATTCGATCCCAAATCAAAACAATTTTCTACCATCAAGTATGTTGCGAAATCCTTCCATTCACTAATATTTTCCCTTTCACTTTTTGCATATAAATCCACTAACTTAGTCTGATTCTTATAATAAGTGCGTCGACAACACACACAAGTGAAATTAGGCCTCTCACTTGATTTCACCTGAAACGTGGCAATTTCCTTCTGAAAATTATCTGTACTGGAAACCTGTACACTCTCTTCCACATTACCTTCTTCTTCTGGGTCAATTTCAACATTCTTCTCTTTACTTGCAAAGTAACAAAAGTCAATTTCTTCACAAATATTCTTCACATCTACTTAGAACCATGCAAAAGAGCAGTGCATAATTGTTTAAGCATAATTGCTGGACTCTTAGCATAATACAACATTCTAACTAATTTCCTCACTTTATTATGATGCACTGCTAGCATCCTGAAATGATGAAAAACACTCTGGCATATTCTTCTGGATAGACAAGCCAGTGAATGCCCATGCAAACCTGTCACTTCTCTCACTCTGCAAGGATCTAATTCTTGCAACAACTTCATTTTCTGTTTTAAACTTTTCTTATTAAATGTCCGTACAAAATCACAAAGCAAATTGATGGAATCCTGTCGCACACTGCAAATACTACTACACTTCCAGGTGTACACTGGTCCCTTAGGACGTCTTCCTAAAACCTCATTACCTAACACCTCTTCTGCCTCTGTTGACACAAGTTTTTCTTTTTCAACCGGACAGCCATCTTTCACCTCATATGCTCGACCACTGGTGTCAACTGCATGCACCAAATCATTATCCTGGAAATAACTCTCCTCATTAAAAAATGCCTCACAACTTGAACTATGCATCCATTCTCCTGAAAAAACTTCACAGAAATTACTACGATTAACTGTTCTCTTCCATCTACTATTTGTTTTGAATTCATAAATTACCTTGTTTAGTTTCCTAATTCTATTGATTATCAAAATAAATAACTTTCGCTTAATTTCGAATGCCTGATCAATAATTTTCTCAATGTTTCTCTTTCTCTTATAAAAAGCCACTTTCTGTTGACCTTTCTTAATATTTTTTAACAAATTGCCAATTATCCTGTTGCGGAACATTCGTCTACGAATGTCCCTAAACTGATTTTTCCTTCTACTACCATGCACAGAGTTATCTCCTGCTCTAGCAGTAACATTTTTGAGTGGCCTTTCCTTTCCGTTTAAATTGGCTCTCTTTTTCTGAACTAAAACATGTTCTGTAGTGATACTTTTTTTTCTGGAAATGTTTCTTAGGAAAGATTTCGTTCTCTTACCCGGAGCTTTTTTGGTGACTTGACAAGTTTTTATTGTAGAGGACTGCTGCAAGCATGTAGTAAGCTGCTGTGTTTGACGTTTTGCAGCCTTTCTCCTTCTTTGCTTCGATGGCATTGTGTAATTTTGAAATGATCTGCAGTTGAATCTGTGGTAAAATATAATAAAAATTTTATTAACCACTATTACCAAACAGTAAACCAATAACAGTCGTCAAAAAATTAACACACTACTTGTCAATTCTACATACAATAATTTTTAGTGCATTGGCAAATTTAAAACTCACAAAAAGTAGCAAAGAAATGGAATGCTTCTACATTTGACCTGTGCTCTTTTATATGTGAATCTGAACTAATTTTATTAGCATATTTCACTATTTTATTAAAGACACTTCACACAAGCTGTTTTTGAAGTTGTATTTAATTTTAAATAAAACGGTTAACATGGTTACTTTTCATTTCCAGTAACTTTTAAAAATAATTCTTTTATAGTTCCATAGGCTCGAGCAGGTCAGCTTCCCATCCTATGTCATACAATTCTTACAAATCGGCATCCTCATCATATTCTTCATCATCCACAGGATATAAATCATCCAAGGGATCTACTTCCACTGACGTTTCAATGACAAGTTCAATGATAAGATCGAGATCAACAGATTGCTCATTATCACTCATGCTTGATGTTGTCGTTAACTTTAAAGAAAGAGAACAACAATGAGATGTTGCAGAGTAAGAGACAAATCTCAGAGACTATAATAGTAAAATTGTTTAACAAGAGTAACATTTTGCAGATATTATTTAACCATGTCCAGTGGCAGCGATGCTGAGGAGGTGAGGCCTATGTCCAAGTTTTCAGTGAACAGGACTCATCTCTTCTTAACCTGGATAAACCTCACCGACTCTGTGTCCCCTGCTCATACTTAAATGTAAAGGGGCAGATTTATGTTAACTGGCGCATCCCCAGGGATGCACCAGTTAACGTGCGCCGCTGCTCTGCCACCCATGATGTGCCGTATTTACAATGCGGTGCACCATTGAGCAAAAACAGCACAGATGCGTCACGCATCTGTGCCACAAAAGCGGCGCATTGCAGGAATCACGTCGTAAGCGCGACATGTCTACTGCAATCCACAGGGGCAAGCCACACATTGCATGGTGCGTCACTCCTTATGCCTGTTTCAAACAAGCGTAAGGATTTGATTCAGCAATGCCATAAAGCTGACTCAGTGAAATCTTGTAAATTTCACTGTGTTAGTTTTACAGGGCTTTCATGCAAGTGAATGCCCACCCTGCAACAAAACGCCCACATGAAACCTGACGCAGGTTTCATGTGGCACAGGACTTTACAGCGTGACACATCTGCCTAGATGCATCAAGTTGTAAATATGTCGCAACATAGCGCATCTTTTGCGCCGCTGTGCGTCACAAAAGTGTCGCACAGCGGCGCAAAAGAGGCGCACGGCCATCATAAATCTGCTTCTAACATTTTAAATGATTGATTCAGGATGCCGATAAGGTGTGGCCTATCCAGAGGTTTGTTTGAGGTGAGGCCTACTCAGGGTTACAGATGAAATTTAGGCTTGTTGAAGAGTACAGAGGAGATAGTACATGTGCAGGCCTACCAATTAAGTGAGTCATGTCCACTGCACTCTTGAACAAAGGGCAGACCTCCTCTGTGTCCCTGGACAGGCCTAAACCTCATCTGCACAATGTGATTCGTAATGTTAGGAAACACAGGTGATGTAATTGAAAAACGTGCAATTTCTTTTGCTCATTTCACAATCACATCACCTGTGTTTCCTTTGCTTAGGTATCTCATTGTGCAGATGTAGTCTAGCATATGAAAGAGTACGTAGAAGGTGAGCACTGTATGCAACAACTTTGACACTTACAGAAACCTCAGCTTCTCCATGCCCCCTACACTGTCCTAAATGTATACAGTTTAAACTGACGGTATCTTGTTGCAGATGAAGTGAGGCCTATCTTGCAACATGGTGCATCTTTTCCACCACTGCTGCATCACAAAAGTGACGCAACAGCGGCGCAAAAGAGGCACACGGCCATCATAAATCTGCCCCTAACATTTTAAATGAATGATTCAGGATGCCGATAAGGTGTGGCCTATCCAGAGGCTTGTTTGAGGTGAGACCTACTCAGGGTTACAGATGAAATTTAGGCTTGTTGAAGAGTACAGAGGAGATAATACATGTGCAGGCCTACCAATGAAGTAAGTCATGTCCACTGCACTCTTGAACAAAGGCCAGACCTCCTCTGTCTCCCTGGACAGGCCTAAACCTCATCTGCACAATGTGATTCGTAATGTTAGGAAACACAGGTGATGTAATTGAAAAACATGCAAATATTTTTGCTCATTTCACAATCACATCACCTGTATTTCCTCAGCTTAGGTATCTCATTGTGCAGATGTAGTCTAGCATATCCAAGAGTACGCAGAAGATGAGGACTGTATGCAACAGAGCAATGTACATTACTCACCTCCCTTGACACTTACAGAAGCTTCAGTTTCTCCATGCCTCCTACTCAGTTCTAAATGTATATCATTATCATCATTGTGACTATGAAACTCTTTCCGAACATATTGTGAAACCTTAATGACTTAATTCATGGTGGAAAGTGAAATATTTATTTAAAGAAGCAGACACCAATATGACCTTGTCATAAATGTGAAAAGCATTTCTTTTTTAAAAAAAACGATTTTCTGGTCATAATTTGAAAACACAACACAGGTCCTATGTAGAAGCACACCCTGTCAGTACTTAAATTTGCCAAGCACACATGGGGGCGTATTTACAAGGACCTTGCACCACGGGGAAATGACTTAAATTAAAATGGGGAAAATAACGTCAAAGTGACTCAAAGGCCTTGTAAATATGCCCCAAGCAGCCTATGAAACTCTAGCAGTACATTTCAAGAAACCTAATTGACTTCAAGAAACGTTTTTAAACACATGAAGTAAACTAATTATTCACCCACATTCATGGGGAAGTGACTTAAAATGCCCTAACACACATGAAAGCGTATTTTTAAGGGCCTTGCACCATTTTTGCGTCACTTTTAACATGGCTATGTAACTCAAAGAAACAAAATCTAAATTTGCCAAGGACACATGGGGGCGTATTTACAAGGACCTTTCACCACGGGGAAATGACTTAAATTAAAATGGGGAAAATAACGTCAAAGTGACTCAAAGGCCTTGTAAATATGCCCCAGGCAGCCTATGAAACTCTAGCAGTACATATCAAGAAACCTAATTGACTTCAAAAAACGTTTTTAAACACATCAAATAAACCAATTATTTTCCGACATTCATGAGGAAGTGACTTAAAATGCCCTAACACACATGAAAGCGTATTTTTAAGGCCCTTGCACCATTTTTGCGTCACTTTTAACATGGCTATGTAACTCAAAGAAACAAAGTCTAAATTTGCCAAGCACACATGGGGCGTATTTACAAGGACTTTGCACCACGGGGAAATGTCTTAAATTAAAATGGGGAAAATAACATCAAAGTGACTCAAAGGCCTTGTAAATATGCCTCAAGCAGCCTATGAAACTCTAGCAGTACATATCAAGAAACCTAATTGATTTCAAAAAACGTTTTTAAACACATCAAGTAAATCACTTATTTACCCACATTCATGGGGAAGTGACTTAAAATGCCCTAACACACATGAAAGCGTATTTTTAAGGCCCTTCCACCACTTTTGCGTCACTTTTAACATGGCTATGAAACTCAAAGAAACTAAATCTATTTGTAAAACACTTGACACAAAGCAACATTTTAAATACACAACTTTCTTCATAAATTTATCCCTAAAGCATACTATTCTCTATCTAAATTAAACGAATCTTTTCTCACCTTAGCAAATACTTTTTGAGTTTCAAACAGTCTCAGACACACACCAATTTTTCTTTAGCAGAGCAAAGGGTATACACTCCAGAGGCTGCAACCAATAATGGCACAGAAATGCTGTAATTCATCACACATATCTCTCATGTCACCCAATCAAAACTCTTCCCTCACTTTTTTCAACTCAACACCCTTCCCCCCTCTGCCCTTTCTGCCTTTTTTCCATAGCAACCACCTCCTGAAAGACCTCTCATGTTTACAAGTTCACACAACAATGTTTCAATTGAACTCTGAACTCTCAGTACACCTGCGTATCCAGTGCAATCTTTCATAAAATGATTTTTTCTTGACCATTCAAATTACATCTTTCAAAGAACTCATCCATGCACCCTAACTTTCTGTTTTCAGCAATCAAAATCCACCAATCACTGCTACTGAATCATTAGCAGAGAAACTCCACAGTTTTTTTCATTACAAACTCCTACTGTTTCAACTGCCATTTAATTCCCACACTTCATCTGACTGCAGCACAACCTCCTCTCACCATGTTTTCTGTCTGGATTGTTGGACATAGTTACATCCACTGGGCTCAAAGGTATGCTGATAACAGAAATTTACACAACCTCAATTTACAAAATGTGGAAATCAACTGGATTGGCCACAGAGGATTAAGATGTCACCAGTTGATACCATTGGTGAAAACCTTTTTGCATTTGCCAAAACCTGACCTGTTAATTGTGCACTGTGGAGGAAATGACTTGGGCACTTTGACTGGGGTAGGTCTGGAAATGCTTTTAAAGGACACCTTTGAGCAATTGATGGCACTTTTTCCTCAAACTGCCTTGGTATATTCAAATATATGCCAAAGACAGAAATGGAGGTGGTCAAACGAATTTTGTCCACAAATTGAGAAATCGAGGAAGCATGTAAATAAGTCTGTTTCAGCTTACATGAGAGACCATGGAATGGGCTCCATCTACAACAATAACTTGCGTTACTACATGCAAGATATCTACAGAGAAGATGGAGTTCACTTCTCAGATGAGGGGAACAGAGTTTTCATCCTGAATTTAAGACTATGTATTGGTACCTACTTATAAGTACCTAAATCTACCACAGACCCAAAAGCTCTTCTCAGAGCGACCCTAACTATGATCACTATAAACAAATTTTAAATGTAACTTTTATTTTACTAATTTTCACAATTTACGCTTTCCGGAGCGCTACCCGGTACGCGCACCGGACGCTAACCGCGCGAAAATTTGAAAAAAAATGTGTTTTTTTCGCACATATGGGCCTCCTCAGCCACCCTCAGAAAACCTAGGGGGTCAGGATACGTCTACCGTGCCCCCTTCTACCCATTCTGAACATTATTTGCCCTCCATCTTGTATCTCAATTCTACTGAAACACAAAATGGAGGACTCCCGTAACGCTGCCGGTTCGCGTACCGGGGCGCGCACCGGGAAGCGCTCGCTTAAAAAAGGTGGGAAAGTAATTCACAGAAAAACCACTGGAGACACTTTCACCAAATATAGATTAGCTCATACTACATACCAATCCCTACCATTTTCACAAATTTGATTGGAATTCCATTTAGCCATTTAGCCTGTAGACCTCTCTAAATACCCTGAGGTAAATTACTTCACAAAACACATCTGAAGTGTTGGAATTGACAACCAATTAAAATGTTACTTTCATTTTCTACTTTTTTTACCTGACATTTGATTGGTTATGTACCTGAATATATATAAAGAAAGAGAGAGAAACACAGCCATTTTGACGACTACTTCCTGAAGTACATTGCAAGAGCATTTTCACTGACAACTTAAACTTGTTTTTAAAAGGTAAGATGTTATTTTGAAAACTGAAGTATATTGTGCAGTTTAAGTTAATATGGAAAACTTTTTCTGATAGTTATATACTATCCCTCTGTAATAGGTATAGATTTAGATAGACTTCTCTGTTATAGTTATGGATGGATTTCGGCTTGTCTTGTATAATTATGAATTTACTTAGGTTTCATCACATACACTTTTTTATATTTCTACTACCAGTCTGATACCATACACTGCCCAAAGATAAATTCACTGTTAAAAACGACCTATCTAAAATTAATCCCAACAGTGCCCTATCTCTACTGATATGTATATTTTTTTATGCAAATTTCAGGCAAAATGGAAGGAGAACAAAAAGTGTCATTTGAAATTGTCCTTGCAGAGACCAATCAAGAAAACATTGAACCAAATGACATTGAATTCATGGATTAATCACGGGACTATGAACTACTACAATGTGTACAATCTGTAGATTTCCTCCTTCAAAATGAGGACATTTCAGACACTCAAATGTTGCAAGTTATGTTCACTCAAAATAAGGACATTTCGGACACTCAAATGTTGGAAGTTATGTTCACTGAAAATGACGACATTTCGGACAGTCAAATGTTAGACGTTCTATTAAATTTTGAAAAACAATCACAAAAATAAATTTATATTTAATAATCAAAAATTGTTCGAGACTTTAATCATTTTTATATGTAATTTATAAACTAGTACCAAATTGATTATAATGTAAAGTCAGACTTATAGTATACTGTGCAACTTTTTTATGTTACATAGTAATTTTGCTCATAGTTACTTCCTTTCTCCAACTATATTATCTCCAATGTGTATTTAACATCTCTTTATCATGTCCTGCCTCCATATTGTTTCTGCTTTCCTGACACACTATGGTATGAATTCCATATTCCACAATAACTTCTGAAACAACATGCAAGATATCTACAAAGGAAACAGTGTATATTAATGTTTTAACTCTGCATTGGTACCTACATATTGCTACTTAAATAAAAAAAACAAAAAAAAACAACAAAACGAACAATCAATAAACATACAATATTTGAAAAGTCTATCATTCTTTTTTCCTCATAGTACGCTCCCCGGACCGCTTCCCGCGGGGCCCTTTTAAAGCCTCCACATCAAACCTAGGGGGTCAGGGAGGATCTACTATGCCCCCTTATGGTCATTTCCCCCTTTGTTTTGGCCTCCTCTTGTCTCTCGATCCTACCGAGAAACAAGATGGCGGCCGCTCCGGACTGTTTAGAATGTTGACAGACACCAGAGAGCCAATCAGCTTCGCTTCGCGAAGTTCCGTTACGCGTCAGGTACGCGAACCGGGATGCTAACCGGAGCGCTGTTACAGATATATATATTTATTTGAACGTTAATTTATCAAAATCTACTGGAGCACATATATTGAGACCTAGCAAAGGCACATCGGGCAAACAATATCTACAATTTTGCCAAGTTTCGTGGAAATCCATTCAGCCGTTCGAGCTAAAAGTGAGTCCAACCGCCCTATGGAAAAATGAATGGGAAAAATGCGTTTTGGGACCCCCTTTTACCTCGGCCCCCCCCTTGACGAAACCCCCCAAATTTTCAGGGGCTGCTCGGAAACAAAATATGCCATTTTCCTGAAAATTTCAGCCAATTCCGTCCTCAAACGCCAAAGTTATTCGACATAGAATTTTCAAAAATCCCATAGAGAAAAAATCCTAACTATATATACCTACTGGCGACCGCCAGTAGGTAATATATATATATATATATATATATATATATATATATATATACACACACATATACGAATAACTAAAGCAGAAAGCATTTTCCAAAGAGGCACGACAACCGAGAACAAGGATGAAACAGTAACAACACCACAATCGACAACCACCACAAGCAAATTATTATTCACACAATTGGAAAAACTGATGCGGAAAGACATTTCGAGAGAATGGGAAATACTAACCTTGGAAAAATATGTGGAGTGTAAAATAGTACCGAGAGGAATTTTCACTTTGCCAAACCATCCTGACACGAAGCCTGAAATGCTCGAAGAATGGGGCAAAAACAACATGGAGTGTTCAAACAACATGATGTTAATCATCATTAAATACGCTAGAATAGAAGTGGAAGATCTTCATGACAAAATTGCAGCAATAGAAATGAAAATAACTTCTACTAACAAAGAAACAGGCACCCTCAAAAAACTAAGAAGTGAAATGGAGAAAAACCTGGATAAACATGAAGAAGAGGTACAGAATCGCAAACAACGAAAATTCTGCAGAGATCAGGATGATTACAAGTATGGCACCATCCTAACTTTTGCCAAAAAATACGACATCTACAAACAGCAATGGGGTGCAGACATCGCAACATCTGGAGAGCAAAGAAGCGGTTCTGAATCAGACCTCAGCGAGGGCGAGCAAAGACGCCCTGGATTACGGAGGTTCTCTTTTTTAGACAAAATGAAGCCGCTCTTTCAGGAGCAACAAACACCATGAAGCAACTCCAGAGGTCGAGGACAGAACAGAAGCAGAGCGAGAGGAAGGGGATACCCAGCCCAAAGAAATCAAAGCGCAAAACAAGACGTAGCAAGCGAAGAAGGGGGCAGATACAATCTGAGAACCCTAACGGTGACAAGGAAATAATTGAGGCACAAGGAACAACTCCCAATTTAGTGATCAACGTGTCCAGATATAATCTAACACCAACTGAAAATAGACTACTAAATAAAGGACTCTCCTTCTGTCCTGAAACACACCATGATATAACTGAGAGGAAAATCGATCTTTATAAGTATACGAGAAAACTCGAGTTGAAAAAATTCTTTGCCAAAAACTCCACGAACAAAACCAATACCCAAGAGGGAACTGAACCATCAAATCGGACTGATACATATCAGACATCAGAAATTCCACAAATACGAGTTGCCTATGAACTGGCTAATGAGATCGGAGAAACGCAAATATCGGACACTCAGGTGTGAGATGAAATGGGCATTACATCAGATGAGCGCCAACCCACAGATTTTAAATTTTGCCTGATCCTTCACCCTGGCAACAAAATAGACACCTTTTATGAACTGGTGATGAGTGAAATCGAAGACATGCCAAAAAATTACAACAAGGGCAAAAAAGAGAATTTAACAAAAGGCGAACGCATGGCAATACAAAGTCTCAGAAACAACATCAAAATCGAGATTAAACCCGCAGATAAAGGCGGTAACATTGTTGTAATGGAAAAGGAACACTATGTGGAAGAAGCCATGCGACAATTGAACAACACCAGTAATTACACAGTACTTGCGAGGAATCCCACAGACAAAATGAAATATGAACTAGAAATTAAATTAATCACCTGGCATTCACAAGGACTGATAACGGAAGTAGAAAGGAAATTTTTAATGGCCGAGAATCCAATCACCCCGACCATCTACTTCCTACCAAAAGTTCACAAGACCCTTAACAAACCGCTAGGACGCCCGATAATTTCAAGCTGTGGCAGCCTCTATGAAAACGTGTCAAGTTATGTGGATCACTTCATAGCTCCAATTGTACCCACACTGAGCTCCTACATAAAGGATATGGGTGATTTCTTACGGATTTTAATGGACACTGAGTGGCAACCAAATTACTTGTTGGTGACGATCGATGTAATATCGCTGTATACATCCATCAACCATGATATCGGATTGAAAGCGATCAGTTACTTCCTTGATCAACAACCTATCACTCGAAGAGAACATTCAAAAATGATCGTGGAAATGATTTCTATGTGCCTGCATAATAACGTATTCCTCTTCAATAAAACTATCAATGAGCAATGCTGTGGAACGGCGATGGGAGTTTCCTTCTCTCCAAGCTACGCCAATCTCACGATGGGGTGGTGGGAGAGAAGCGTGGCTTGGAGAGAGGAGAACGACCATCACATGGCCAAGGTGGCCCTTTGGCTACGATTCATTGACGATCTCTTTCTCCTGTGGAAAGGTACTGAAGCAGAATTCCACACATTTTTTGATGTCCTTAATGATAACAAAGTGGGGTTGAAATTTAGATACACTATCAGCGCGAAGGAAATAGAATTCCTGGACACAAAGGTGTATATAGCCAATGAGAAAATACAAACTACTGTCCATAGGAAAAAAACGGCGACAAATAGTCTCCTTCACGGTCTGAGATTTCATCCACAAAAAATAAAAAAGAGCATCCCGTATGGAGAGCTACTACGGATTAGAAGAAACTGCTCGGAGGACATTGAAATGGAGAAAAAATTCAAAGAAAACAAAGAACGCTTTAAACAGAGAGGATACAAAACAACAGATCTCAATGTATGTGAAACAAAAGCCAGAACAAAAACAAGAGCAGATACGCTTTTAAACAAAACATACCCCATGAATCGATCCACAGCAGGACCATCACAAAAAACAAATCAAAAGGAGGAACAGCCACGGATGATAATGACCTTTAGCAAAGAGAGCTAAAAAATACAAAAAGCCTTGATGAAATTTTGGCATGTATTGCGCAAAGACCCAGACATAGGAATGTCCATAGGCGACCATTCACTGATCTCATACAAAAGAGCGCCGAATCTTGCAGACCATTTAACTCAAAGTCATTTTGAAATGAAGAAACCAGAATCCTGGCTGGATATGAGAAAACGAGGATTTAGCAAATGCCCAACTTGCAAGGCATGTAAGATAGGACGAAATATCAAGAACCTAAATGACCCAGAAGGGAAGAACTTCATAATTAGAACTAGTATTACCTGTGATTCATCTTTCATTGTCTACATGTTGCAATGCTTTTGTGGCAAAGCCTATATTGGGAGTACGACGTGTCCCCTCAAAACCAGAATATTACAACACATTCGTGCAATTCAGAATGGTGATCATTCATATGCCATTGCAAAACATATGGCCAGCCATGAAACTAAAACTTGGTTAGATGTGAAATTCTTTGGACTGGCAAGCATTCAACAGCACGAAAGAGGGGGAAACCGTACACAAAAACTGAGACGATTAGAATCGAAACTAATCATAAGGTTCAGAACCAAGCAGCCGGCTGGCTTGAACGGCGATGAAGAACTATATGTTCATTTATAAAATGCAGAAACTGACAATTTTGATTCACGAGCGTTAAGAAAGCGCCAGGGTCCTTTTAATTTAGGAACGCTTTCCATGCAGTAACAAGATACAGTCCTCACCAAGTTGCACAACCCACACCGTGTAATGCATGGCAATATGCACATTAGGCTATTCAAATGTTTAAAAACTACAAGTTCCATCATGCCCCAGATAATGATAGGGGTGTGTACTGGTATAAATGGAAAAATGGAAAAGGGACCAATCACTAATACTACCGTGAACAGGAACTACGGTTCGAAACGCGTAGGAGTTGTTGTATCACGTTTGAATAAATAACTGCGTGAAAACTGAGAAGTGTGCCGCAATCTTTTTTCTTTTTTCTGGTATGGGATCTCTTTTTTCTGGTATGGGATATATATATACTAGCAACGCTGGGCAGAAGGGGGCTGGGGGCAGCATTTCAGGCTTGCCTGAACTCCCGCCCCAGCCCCCGCCGGCCACGACATTGTCTGTGTCCCGGACAATGTTGTGGCGGGCGGGGGCGGGGGCGGGAGTGCACGCAAGCCTGAAATGCTGCCCCCAGACCCTGAGCCTACCGCAGTTGTTCCGGATCAACCTCCCGCACCGGCTCCACCCCGTCCCGTGTCCCAGAGCCTTACCTGAGCCGCCGCTCCTCCCCGAGCTCCTCACTTCACCGCCGCTCCCCCTCGTCATCACGTACGTTGCGGCCAGCGCTACGTCGTGGCCGTCAGCGTCGCGGCCGGCGCTACTTTCAGGGCACTACTTTTTTTTTAAGTTATATTTTTAAATGTACGTTTTTTTTTATTTCTATAGCCTATGTCCATCTGCACACCCTGGGGATTACAACAATGTATTGGGTGTGTGGATTGGCGCTGTGGTTCCCGAGTTTACCTTGCCAAAAGGTTTGTGTTCTCTCTTTATAATAATAGTATAGATATATATATTACCTCCTGGCGGTCGCCAGTAGGTAGTTATAGTTAGGACCTATTTTCCATAGGAAATCGGCAACATTCTGTTTGGAATAACTTTTGGCGCACATTACAGAATCTTCGCTAACTTTTAAAAGCTGGTGAAGCGCTCCGGTCCGCTCCTATCCTGAAAGTCTCGGGGTGATTCGTCAAGCGGAGGCCGGGAAAAAAAGGGGGGTCCAAAATGTGTTTTCCCCAAGCAATTTTCCATTGGAACCTTTAATCGCAGCTACAGCTTGAACTGCTGAATGGAATTACAGCAAATTTGGCAGAAAGGTAGACCTTGGTTCAGAGTCATGCCTTTTTTTTAAATAGTGTAAATCTGCTCAGTAGTTTTTTAGATATTAAAGGAAAATATATACACGCCAGAGGTACGATCTATGTACCGCGCTGCTTTGTTTTAGACGCTGCTTGCTTTTAAATAACATTTGTGTTAGGAATTTCACAGGGGGTATGATTTTGGATGCCCGCACTGTGTTGTGTTGATTTAAAAAAACTGCACCGACCTTTGTAATTACGTGCGCCTGCTTCACACTCCCCGTTTCCACCCCGAGCTTTTCTCGTGGTTGTGGAGGGAGTCTCTTACTATCACTTGGTTTGCCTGGGTTCATACTTCCGGCGGGAGGTGAGAGCGGTCTAGTTGCCATCACGCTCCTTCCCTTCATTACCGATGTGTTGGGCGACGCGCAGCGGGCGCGCCGATGGTGCGCCAAAGGTGCGCCAAAGGCAAGCCCGTCTGCACCCCTCCGCGCCTGTATGTCGCCTTTCGCTAGGACCCCTGGCTAGTGTCAGCCAGGCCCTCTATGCTATGGTAGAGACGAACTCATGAGTCTCAACACAGGCCTAGTGCCTTGCACAGCCAATCCTTTGATTCTAGGGGACTCTTCGTGGAACTGCCCTGCCTGGGGGAGTTTTTACCATCCCGACCCTTACCCTCCCTGCTTTCGTCAGCCCCAGATTCAGCTGAAACTGCTACAGCTCGACGTCAGATCTCTGGCGAAACATCACGCCGAAATACTCGATTTAATCTCGGAAGAACACCCAGACATATTTTTTCTATCTGAAACCTGGCTTAAAGACGACTCGGTAGCTACGGTGAACCTGGCCCTACCCCTTGGATACTCCATAAGTACTCTAAATAGGGACTCCAGAGGAGGAGGCATAGCAGTCGTCTATAAATCTCATTATGACTGCCTATTTAATAAAGTTCAGGTGGTAGACTGTGAAGCGGCGCGCTTTCAGGTAACGGTGAGCCCACAGTATTCCCTATCAGGCTTAATGATATATCATCCTCCTGGTTCATCCACCAAGTTTAAGGAAGCACTCCCTGAGGTTGTTAGTGAGCTTGTTGCAGGATCTTAAAATTATAGTATCTGTGGAGACCTCAATCTCCACCTGGACAATATCCAGGACAATGCTACCTTCATAGCTGATCTAGCTGCTCTCCAACTGTTTCAATTAGTCCTTGTATCCACGAATTTAGCTGGACATCTGCCCGACCCCTTATTTTCCAATCTTCAGTCAGTAACCATGGATCGTCCAATACCCATGGGCTGGACTGACCAACTCTTGGTTAAATGGTTTGTCCCGCTTACTGAACCCCCTAACGACAGCACCCGTAGATCAGCATTTAAACGCCCTTGGCACAAACTGAAGCTTGATGACTTTCACCAATATCTCAGGGCTAATCCTCTTGACAATGGTCTAGATTACGACCAGTTTTGCGACTGGATCTTGTGAGGTCTAGACGCCCTTATTCTGGCTAAATGGGTTAAAAGTCGGACCTCCACCACCAATTCTTGGTATAACAACTCTCTAACCATCCTGCGTAAAGCCTGTAAACAGGCTGAACGCGAGTGGAGGAAAGACTACGCACCGGAGAAAAAAGGACACTATTTGGCAAAAATCAAACTCTATCACAGAGCAGGTATCTTCAAAATTCTCAAAGATCTCAGGACCAGGAAAGTTAATACCCCGGTTGTCCCATCCACATTTTTGTGTGATGAATTGGAGTCCTTTTTTGTTAACAAAGTGCGTAACATCTACCTATCATTTCCTGATCCCTGCACCTTGCCGGCATGTGACAGACCTAGGGCGGAATCTAGGGCCTCCTTACTATCTATCCCGTCCCTATCAGAAACAGAATTTACCCAGCTTAGTGGGAAAATTAGGTCGGGTTCTCCTCTGGACCCCTTGCAGCCATCACAGTTTAAGGAATCCTTTTCCATCTTCAGGGAGCCCCTTTGTTACATAATCAATAGCTCCCTTTCATTGGGGACCGTTCCGGCATCTTGGAAGCATGCCTGGGTGTCCCCCATTCTGAAAACGCCCAACTCAGACCCCACTAAACCGGAGAATTTTCGCCCAATTTCCCTCTTGCCTTGGGTAGCAAAAATCGCTGAAGCCCACGTTAATCAAGTACTAACCCGGCTTGTGAATCACAATAACATCGTGGATCCCTCCCAGAATGGGTTCCAACCGGGTCATAGTACAGAGACTGCTCTTTTGGCCACGACCGAGCAAATGCGATCTCTCATGGACAAAGGTCAAAGTGCGGCGCTGATCTTGCTTGATCTCAGCGCCGCCTTTGAAACGGTGTCTCATGAGATTCTACTCCGGAGGCTTGAGGAGGCAGGGATTGAGGGCTCAGCATTAGACTGGCTTTGCTCATTCCTGACAAATAGATCTTTTCAAGTATCAGTACCCCCTTATTCCTCTCAGACTCACCCTATTGATCAGGGGGTGCCTCAGGGCTCAGCTCTGAGCCCACTGCTCTTTAATTTATACGTCCAGCCTCTAGCTGCGGTCGCCAAGCTATGGGACCTTACGATAGTCTCTTATGCTGACGACACGCAGCTAATAGTCACCTTGGCGGACGGTTCTTCCCCCTCGGCCTCCAGATTCAAAAACGGCATGACGGCAGTGGCCGATTGGATGGCAGCCAATCGTCTACAGTTAAATGCCGGAAAAACAGAGGTTCTGTTGGTGGGTAATAACGTCAACTTATGGACAGAGCAGTGGTGGCCATCAGCCCTAGGAGCAATTCCATCCCCAAAAAATTTAGTTAAGAACCTTGGGGTCATGATGGACTCTTCTCTCCCCTTTCAGGTTCACACTAAACAGTTAGCAGCCTCGTGCTTTGGCACTTTGCATGGTCTGAGACCCATTTTAAAATACTTCCCTCTGTTCGCCAACTTATTTTACAAGCTACCATCCTCTCACGCCTCTATTACGCGAGCTCTCATCTCCTAGGGGTGAGCAAGGCGGAAATACTGAGAATGCAGCGCATTAAAAATTCTGCTGCCAGAGCACTGGTGGGCTTGCCGCGTTTCTGCTCAGTTTCTAGTACCATCCGTAAGCTACATTGGCTTCCCATTGATAGACGCATCTTTTTTAAAACACTCTGTCTCTCTTTTAAAATCCTGAAGTGCACGAGTCCCGCCCTGTTGGGCGACCTGATCTCCCTTTATGTTCCTTCCCGCCCTCTCCGTTCGGCAGAGTCTCATTTTCGGTGGTGCCTAGAATTAGACTCTCCAGGATGGGCGGCCGTGCCTTCCGGTACCTCGCCCCCAAACTATGGAACTCCTTTCCTGTGCATATCGGCGCCATTGACTCTCTGTCATCGTTCAGGAAGGCTATTAAAACCTTCCTGTTTCCTTTACCTTAGGTTGTTTCCTTGCTGTCTCTCTTGTTAGCCCTGTCCACATATTTGTTGTGTCCTCCTGTGGTCAGTGCCGGGACGCCCCTTTGCTGGGGCAGCTGCGCGCTTTACAGAAAGGATAACATAACATATATATCAGGGCGGAGCCTAACCCCACATCTCATCGTGAGATCTGATTGGCTGTCAGCACTTCATCGAAGAAGTGTTGGCAGCCATCTTGAGAGCAATATACATGATAGAACCTCATTAAAAAGCATTGCAGATTAATAGAAGGTTTTAAGACTTTAGTTACATTATAAAACATTTGTTGATGGTACCATACTCATTTTAGGAATTGTGGTGTGTTCTAAGGTGATTTTACCATCTGCTGGGATATCATCAATCATGTTTGAGAGAAAACTATTTTCTCATGCTTTTCCCACAGAGGTTTGGAAATTGATCCATAAGCTAAACTGAGAGCATATTGTCTGTAAATTCACATTATCTTTCTCAGTCATCTGAGAATGAACTCTGACAGTCTCAGTAAAACATGAACATCCAACAAGGGCAGAGACTGTCAGTTGCTTCCTTTG
Organism: Lissotriton helveticus; assembly: GCF_964261635.1. Classification (NCBI taxonomy): domain Eukaryota; kingdom Metazoa; phylum Chordata; class Amphibia; order Caudata; family Salamandridae; genus Lissotriton; species Lissotriton helveticus. The sequence goes on along the minus strand of NC_136059.1, from coordinate 218,801,225 downwards.
TGTTCTACTGCAGCCTCCCAGAGTGTTCTAAAGATCAACTAAAGCGCTAACAGTCCTACTTATGACAAACGTATGGCACACCTGAAGCCATCTTGATTGGAATAAAGTGGTAACTCTTAAAACATTTAATTTAACCACATCCTCGCGGCACATTTTCCCTTCCTGCGCTGGGATTTTCAAAAACCCATTATTCATGACGAGCTGGGCTCGTCATGAGCGTGCGAGGAGGCTACCTCATGACGAGCCCAGCTCGTCATGAGCGTCGAAGGGGTTAAAAAGGAACAGAATGAGAGGGTTCATTTTGCCCTAGTAAGTGTGATTAGTGCTACAGAAAGAAATATTAGAGCACATTTTGAGTGACTTCTCAAATCCTCTTTTATTTCATTAAAAAAATTATGACATGCAGGCTAAAACATCCACTTTCAATATCAGCAGCAGACGTCCCTGGTGAGCAGTAGCTTTACTACAGTGATCTAATAGGCACCTAGAGTGAAAATATTTCGTACTGAGGAGACTGTAGTAAATGAGGAAATTAGGAAACTTCATAACAAATAAGTCTCCCAAGATAGCCACCACAGACAACAGAGCCCAAATGTAGCACAAATATCACCCAGATGTAGCCCAAGTATAGCCCAATGACAGAATGTCCCAGAATGTTCTAAAGAACAACTAGATTGCTAACTACTTATGACAAAAGTATTGCACACCTGAAACCATCTTGATTGGAATAAAGTGGTAACACTTAAAACATTTAATTAGCGAAGGAACAAAATGAGGGGGTTCATTTTGCCATAGAAAATATGATTAGTGCTGCAGAAAGAAAAATTAGGGCACACTTTGACTTCTCAAATCCTCTTCTATTTTATTAAAAAATTCTGACATGCAGATTGAAACATGCACTTTGAATGCCAACAGCAGACTTCCCTGGTGAGCAGTAGCTTTACTACAGTGATCTAATGAGCAACTAGAGTGCTAACATTCAGAATTTATGGCAAATGTGTGACACATCTGAATGCCTTCTTGATGGAACCAAAGTAAACAAGCATCGAAAATGTAATAGGTCCTGCCCTCCTTTAAGTTAAAGCAATTCTGTTTGTAATGAGGTGGCTTTTTAGCTTTGCTTGTATTAGTGGTTTTCAAACTTCCATGTACATAACATGCATATATATGCATATATGTATATGTATATGTATGCATGCATTTATATTTGTATTTATATAGATATGCATCTTATGCATATATATATATATTCACTGAAAAAACCATAGGTCATAGACCATATATAGTTAGGAATTAGCATTTACAAAACCTTGAAAATTCACTGAAAAAACCATAGGTTATAGACCATATATAGTTAGGGATTAGCATTTAAAAAACCTTATTTTACTCACACAAAACCATTGAAATTCCATATATAGTTAGTTGCACTAACTATATATCGCGCACCCGCAATCCACTGCTGATGATGTCACATATTACATCATTCATGACATGGTCAGTGACATCACTGATGACATCACTGATGACATCTCAAATGACATCACTGATGACATCATCCAGTGACTGTGTGTTTCTGTAAAGTTTTAATATGTTTTACATATTGAAGAATGAGTAGATGTAAAAGTGTCTGGATGAAGGATTTAGTAGGTGCGTGACTGACTGTATGAGTGAGTGATTAAATGTGTCTCACTGAGTGCATGGGTTAGTGACTAAACTGTCTTAATTTGTGCATCATTATGTCTGTTGTTCTGTAAACTGCTGCATGTGTTGATCAGTAGCTATATGAGTAACTATATGGGTTATTGATTGATTGCCCAAGTATTTGTATGGGAGACTGAGTGTGTGTGTGGCTGGCTGGGAGGTGTGTGACTCTGTGCAGATCAATGTGTACTTGTATCAATGATTGTATAAGAGAGTAAGTATGTGTTAGTATATGTTTCAAAATGTAAGGTGCTCTATGTTTAACTGTATAGATTAGAAAATGGAAGTGTGATTGATTCTTTACAGGACTGACTAGGTGTGTGAGCAACTCCATGGATGAGTGACAGAGTGTGAGAGTCTGTATAGGTGTATGAGTGCATATGATAGTGTTGTAAAGATGAGTGGTTGTATGTATGAATGATTGTATGGGTAAATGAGTGAATGTGTGTGTAAACATAGGAATCACTGAGTGCGTATGTAGTAACTAGTATTGGTGTGTCAATGGTTTCAAAAATTATACTCTGTATTTAACACTGGGTGTAACAGAGGTTATATTAAAGTGTGAGGAGGTGCATTGTATTGTCACATGAATGATATCATCAGTGATGTGGTCATTGATGTCAAATGAGATGTCATCAGTGATGTCATCAGTGATGTCATTTGAGATGTCATCAGTGATGTCATTTGAGATGTCATCAGTGATGTCATTTGAGATGTCATCAGTGATGTCATCAGTGATGTCACTGACCATGTCATGAATGATGTAATATGTGACATCATCAGCAGTGGATTGCGGGTGCGCGATATATAGTTAGTGCAACTAACTATATATGGAATTTCAATGGTTTTGTGTGAGTAAAATAAGTTTTTTTAAATGCTAATCCCTAACTATATATGGTCTATAACCTATGGTTTTTTCAGTGAATTTTCAAAGTTTTGTAAATGCTAATTCCTAACTATATATGGTCTATAACCTATGGTTTTTTCAGTGAATTTCAATGGTTTTTTAATAGCAAATATCATAAGCTGTCGAATGTCAAGTACGTGGTAAGCAAAAACATTTTCGTGTTTATGAACACTGATCTGCTTTGAATGCTGCCCCCCCTCCCCCTCATTTCTATTAGGAGTACTCTCTCTTTGCAGATAGTGAAGGGTAGTTAACGCAGGCCTTTGCCCCCGTTGTAATCCGTCGTGCCTGCTTCTCTCTCCATTTGATTGATTGTTATCCAAGCATTTACTGTTTTAGAATTGTTTCTCTTTGGTTCATTCTCTATTTACAAACAAGCACAGAGTCGCAATACTCTGTTTAGTCTTTGCAGATAGTGAAAAATCGTGTTAAAAAACAAAAGGAATCGAGCAAAATCAGTAGGCCACTAATGGGATCTCTTTTTGACCTCGCTAAAATAGAAACATTAGGAACAACCCCTCATGAGAAATACGAAACTAGTGAGATGAACTGAGCTCCACACCATGATGGCTGCAAGACAGCTCGGCTCCGCCACCCACCCCGCCCAAAATAACGATAAACTCTATGCAAATATTACAAATATATACAACACACCAGCAAAGTAACAGGGTAAAACATTTTATTAAATAACTATTTACATAACTATTTTATACTTTTTGTTGCCCGATCCGGCTAGCTCAATCAATCGAGCATGAAACTCATGCACTCTGATAATTCAAAGTTTTGAGGAGTGCTTGTAACACTGTCTGAAGCCTATTTGCACTTACTACAGCTTCACTATTCTCAATGTAAGTGGGGGCTGTTTGAGGACGTGACTGCATTTGAAAACAATGTGATGCGGTGCCACCCTGAACCGCTTGACGGAGGCCCCCGAGGGACGGTGTCATGGCGCGGACTCGGAGGGGGCGCTTGGCTCCGGCCCCCTCCGCAAGTCATGTTGCCCTGGTGTGGCCTGAGATCGCCCCCGACATAGGTGGCCGGCTCCCGGGGTCAAGCGGAACTTTTTGCCTTTTGGTGACTCTTCCATTCTTGACCTTGTCCCACAATCCGTTTCACCTAAAGACACGCTGTAGTGGGGCGCCCCTTTACCGTTTCAGTTGCCATTCCGCCCGCTTTTGCTACACTGTGCCTCTTCCGCTATTCAGCTGTTTACCGCCTGCTCTTTTGACTACAGCGTCTCGCTCACCATGTACTTGAGTTGCTCCCGCTCTTGCGGTGCAGCGATAGGCGGCTGCCACAGGACTCTCAAAATGGCGGCCGGCTCTTCAGATTTGGGCGTGGTCCACTAAAATGGGCCTGCAACACCTTGGAACTCGGACGCTTGTCTGCTAGAGCTTGGGCTCCATTCTCGAAAGCGTCCCCTCAGCCTTGAAGATTCTACAAAAGTCTTGGGGGCCCCCGACTCCCGCAGGCTTCTGGTGGGGAGCGGCTAGCATGATTGCTCGTGGAATGGCCACGACGGAGCTACGAAATGGTGGTGCTCTCATGCTAACGCCAGCTTCAGTCTGAAACATCCAGAAACACTGTAGACTACCAATTCGATCAGTTCCGGTAGCGCCCCAACGTGACCCGGTAGAGAAGAACTTGCCCTCCCCTCTTTGACTGATGGTTCTTGTTGCCCGTCCCTTCTGTTGTCATTTAACAGAACTATTTAGCCTGCTGAAAGGGGTTGTGTTCCGACCGCTGGTTGGTGGAGACATTTTGACTATATTCTGGACCTGCGTTGTCGCGTAATGCATCATATGACGCGCCGCGTTAGCGCATCCGGAAGTGCTCCGGTGCGCGAAGCGCAGCTTCCCGGAAGCGATCTGGGGTGCGGCGCGCAGCGCGTAACGTAAGCATAACAGGTCATGTGACTTGTTAATAAAACTTTTCATTGGTTCATTTTACTTTTCTTATTCTAATGATGAACGGCTTGGTCATATGACCTAAAAATTACGCTTTTTATTACTTTCGAACATTATTTTTTCTTAAACATATGTTATAATGTTCCAGGCTAATGTACTTTCCCGGAAAATTTACAACTGTCCTGCAAGTAAAATATATTCCTTTTTCGAGAAAAAGGGCGTTTCTTCGTCCCATGACGGAGCCGTTGAGCAAAAGAGGCTCGGCCTGCTGTCTTAGTCGCCGATACGCCTGAATATCAGATTCTTATCGATCACTTTATGTTGCAGAAGTAGAAACACAACAGCCCTTGACCATTTATCTTTACTGCGTTCCTGCGTATTATACCTTTTACCCTTCATGTAATTGGACTGGTTTATTTCACTTGCCTTTTACTGATTCTAAAACAGTGACTATTATTAAAAACTTTACCAATGTAAATACTACTACCATGTTTTCTTTTAAAAACCTTTATTGTGAAAATGTCAGTATACAAATACGGGCCTATAACCACGTGGGCCGGCCACGGAGCAAACTGTAATCATATATGATGAGTAGACATTTACACTGTAGAGGAACGTAACGGGCGGGCCATTAGGTTGCAAGAACTAAGGTGTCTAACAGTTGCGGAATCGGTGGACGTACATTTTATAATTAAAATACGACAGAGCCAGTTACAATAAAATTATCTAGATATACATTTGCGGGCAAGTACCATGGGTGACGTTAATTCGAACTTTCAATAGTACAGTAATCAATAACACATCAGAACTTAATATCAATAGGGATGTCCAAATATTCAATCAATTCTCGTCCCCGCCCGCCATGTGCTTCAAAACTGCATACGTATCTCGTGATTTCAAGGTTCAGCAACCAGTACACAACAAGGAGTTACGAGTCCCATTTATTCCGGCGCCATTTTGGGCGAGGACGGGCAGGTCCAGGATATAGTCAAAATGTCTCTACCAACCATCGACTATGATGATGTTCATATGCTGTATTTATTAGAGTAACACTCATCTGTCCACATGAAATTAATTTGCCACAATCTAAACATGTCATTTTAATCTTTCCAAAGTTCTTCTGAATATTTGGGACCGTTTCCCTTGCCTCTGATGCTGTCAGTGCCACTTCTTTGGTGAATGTACTGGCAGGTCGGGGGTTCTCCTCCAAATCTCTCTTTTGTGCAGCACTATAATTAATCGGTGCCACCTCTCCATATGACGATGCATGGTATAGTTACCATAAATATATTTTTTTTCGGTTCCTCTGGAGAGTACATCGTGGCAGATGAGGCAGGTAACGTACCGGGCATTTACCTTTTTTGCATGTAGAGGAAAGGAAAAAAAATTCGAGCGTCCGAGTTCTAAGGTGTCCCAGGGCCATTTTAGTGGACCAGGCCCAAATCCAAAGAACAGGCCGCCATTTTGAGAGTCCTGTTGCAGCCGCCTGTCGCTGTAGCATCAAGAGCGGCCGAAACTCAGCTGAATGGCAACTGAAACGGTAAAGGGGCGCCCCACTACAGCAGACGAGCCTCCACCTGGGAAGGCCCGTTCACGCCGCCTCCCCCCCCCCCTTCGGGCACCCCACGCCGTTATTCGGAGCAGGATTGTAGGATGGCCACACCAGTGCGGCAACTTGCTAGACACCACCTCGGTGCCAACCGAATCTCAGCGCCTTGTGGTGTCTTCTATTCAGAAAATATTGTTGTGCTGCCTTCGGCCTATTCGCCGCAAGTGCGCACGCAACTCAGCTGCATAGCGAGTGAAACACCAAGGGGCGCCCCACTGCAGCCGAGGAACCTTCATCTTGGGGGCGACGCACAGCATCACATTGCTTTCCAATGCAGTCAGATCCTCAAACAACCCCCACTGACTGACGCGAACTCACAGGCCAACGGAGCGCCCCACGCCGACTTTCGGCGCAGCATTGTAGGATGGCCACACCAGTGCGGCAACTTGCTAGACACCACCTCGTTGCCATCCGGATCTTGGCGCGTTGCGCTGCCTTTGGCCCTATTCGCACATCGGTCCGCTACTGACGCCATCTCACAGGCCAACGGGGCGCCCCACGCCGACTTTCAGCATTGTAGGATGGCCACACCAGTGCGGCAACTTGCTAGACACCACCTCGTTGCCATCCGGATCTTGGCACGTTGCGCTGCCTTTGGCCCTATTCGCACATCGGTCCGCTACTGACGCCATCTCACAGGCCAACGGGGCGCCCCACGCCGACTTTCAGCATTGTAGGATGGCCACACCAGTGCGGCAACTTGCTAGACACCACCTCGGTGCCATCCGGATCTTGGCGCGTTGTGCTGCCTTCGGCCTATTCGCACATCGGTCCGCTACTGACGCCATCTCACTGGCCAACGGGGCGCCCCACGCCGACTTTCAGCATTGTAGGATGGCCACACCAGTGCGGCAACTTGCTAGACACCACCTCGGTGCCATCCGGATCTTGGCGCGTTGTGCTGCCTTCGGCCTATTCGCACATCGGTCCGCTACTGACGCGAACTCACAGGCCAACGGGGCGCCCCACGCCGACTTTCAGCATTGTAGGATGGCCACACCAGTGCGGCAACTTGCTAGACACCACCTCGGTGCCATCCGGATCTTGGCGCGTTGTGCTGCCTTCGGCCTATTCGCACATCGGTCCGCTACTGACGCCGCCTCACGTGCCAACGGATTTTCTACGCTTTTTATACCCTATGCCGCATAACAGGTCATGTGACTTGTTTATAAAACTTTTCATTGGTTCATTTTACTTTTGGTTTCCTAATGATGGAAGGCTTGATCATATGACCTAAAAATAACACTTTTCATTGGATGAAAATTTTTTTTTTTCCCAAACGATGAAAGCCCCACCTTGTTTCTGGATGTTTCAGACTGAAGCTGGCGTCAGCATGAGAGCACCACCATCTCGTGGCTCCGTCGTGGTCATTCCGCGAGCAATCATGGCAGCCGCTCCCCACCGGAAGCCTGCAGGAGTCGGGGGACCCCAAGACTTTTGTAGAATCCTCAAGGCTGAGGGGACGCTTTCGAGAATGGGGTCCAAGACCTAGCAGACAAGCGTCCGATTTCCAAGGTGTCCCAGGGCCATTTCAGTGGACCAGGCCCAAAAAGGAAAGAGCCTGCCGCCATTTTGAGAGTCCTGTGGCAGCAGCCTATCGCTGCACCGCAAGAGTGGGCGCAACTCAGCTGAATGGCGGATTTTGACACAGTGTACCAAAAGCGGGCGGATTGGCAACTGAAACGGTAAAGGGGCGCCCCACTACAGCAGACGAGCCTCCACCTGGGGAGGCCCGTTCACGCCGCCTCACCCCCCCCCCCCCCGGGCGCCCCACGCCGTTATTCGGAGCAGCATTGTGGGATACCAAAACCAGTGCGGCAACTTACTTGACATCACCTGGGTGCCATCCACATCTCAGCGCGTTCTGCTGCCTTGGGACTATTCGCACAACAGACCGCTACTGACGAGCCACCCCCCGGGACGCCCCACGCCGTTATTCGGAGCAGCATTGTAGGATACCCAAAACCAGTGCGGCACCCAGGCAACATCACCTGGGTGCCGTCCAGAACTCAGGACGTTGTGCTGCCTTGGGACTATTCGCACAACCGACCGCTACTGACCATTGTTCCTTCTTTTTTCCTAAAAATGTTTAAATGTTTTTACTGTTTTTGTTGCCTTGTTTATATTTATAAGTTATTAAAGTTTTATAATCCTACTACTTTGTTGGAGTGCTATATATTTTTAATGTGACACATAATTGTAAAAACTTTGATGTACAAAGAGGCATCCCTGGAATCTTCCGCTTCAGGCTCGGTCCCCTCCCCAATCACAATACAGGATGGTTTTCAGATAGTAGGAACGCGTGTGGTGTGACGGATCTCATCGGGTGGGGGCCTTGATCTACTGTAACTCCTTTGAAGAGGGGTGATTCTTTACAGCTGGGGCCATAAAGTACATCTGCAGGGCTACCTGATAGCCTGGGACCGGCCTGGACAATCGGACACAGAGGAAGAGGAGTGTCAGAGGGTGCGGTAGTGAATAGGGCGAAAGGGAGGTGTTGGGCGGGCACAGAGTGTGATTCTCAGGGAAGAGCAGCGCAGATGGGGGGAGGTTTATTGCCCATGCATAAGACAGAGAGCGGGGGTGACCAGTGCCTGGGGGAGATGCTTGCGAGGGTGGGGAGCCATGCTAAGGATCGACAGCGTGCAGTGAGTGGGTCTGGTCAAGGCATCTAAAATGGCTGCCGTGCACGACAAAAGTGTGGCATTTGAAAAAAGGCAAGATGGCGCAGACAATGTTTATCAACACTTCCTGATTTCCTTCGAATCGAACGTTAACAGACGTTATCTCTCCCACACTACCGGTCCCCCTGGGCTTAAACGCCGAGATGGTAGGGACTGCATCCCGTGGAGATAGGCCGAGACGTCACTCAGCAGAAAAAAAAGTTAAAAAAAGTCTATAAACATACAATAAGTTAAAAGTCAATCATTCTTGTTTCCTTGTAGTACGCTCCCCAGTCCGCTTCCCGTTACGCTAACCGGGCGCACCCCACCAAAAAAAACGATTTTTTTTTTTTTGCCCCGCGGAGCCCTTTTAAAGCCTCCACATCAAACCTATGGGGTCAGGGAGGATCTACTATGCCCCCTTATGGTCATTTGCCCCTTCGCTTTGGCCTCCTCTTGTCTCTCGATCCTACCGAGAGACAAGATGGCGGCCGCTCCGTACTGTTTGGAATGTTTACAGACACCGGAGAGCCAATCTGCTTCGCTTCGCAAAGCTCCGTAACGCGAAAAGTACGCGAAACGGAGCGCTACCCGGGACGCTGTCACAGATATATATCTTTTTTTGAACGTTAATTTCTCAAAATCCACTGCAGCACATATATTGAGACCCAGCAAAGGCACATCGGGCTACCGGTCCCTACAATTTTGCCAAGTTTCATGCAAATCCATTCACCCGTTCGATTTTTTTTTTTTTTTTGCCCCGCGGGGCCCTTTTAAAACCTCCACATCAAACCTAGGGGGTCAGGGAGGATCTACTATGCCCCCTTATGGTAATTTGTAAGCATGGGCGTAAAATCCGCTCCGCTCGCGGATTTTTCGGATTTTCGGCAAATTCGCAATTCGCGAACTCTCGCGAATTTGTCGAAAATCCGTGAATCCGCTCGCGGCGGATTTTTTGCTTGGTTGCGGCGCGCGGCGTGGTGCACGGCGTTCACTTTCCGTCATTTTAGCGTTTGCCGAGTTGTTTTTCTTTGCGAGTGACGCGCCATTTTAGATCTTGCTGCGTGTTCCCGCGGGAGTTTGTCGCCCGCGAATACGTACTCGCGGCTTGCCACCTTGCACAGCACACCTCGCGAGAGTTCGCAATTGCGAACACGTAGTTGCGGCGGAAAGGAACAATCTCGCACTTGCAAAATAGAGAATTTGCAATTTCGCACAAGAAAATCACCAGCAAACAGGATAAACCTTCAGAAAATTATGATTTTTATCAGAATCACTCCTCAGGTTGACATTTGCATGGCCTTTTTTTTTGCAAGGAGTCCATTTTGGGGGGGGGGAGGAAGGAAGTGCCCCACAGTCTCCAACTTCCTGTTCCTGTCCAGCAGGCTCCTCCCAGTGCTTTGTCCATCTCCTGGTCACTTTCATTTGGATCTGGAGCTGGAAGGATTACTTTTTGTGGGTGCTGCTGGATATTTGGATTTGAGGCCTTTTTGACTGTCTTTGGATCACTTTTGGATTAGAAATCAACTTTCACAAGTAAGTTTGTTTGGGGCATTACAGTTGCTGCAAGTACAATTTTTGAACTTTTTCAGAAAATTAAATAAATTATATTGTGGGTAGCCACAGTATCCAGTAGGACCAGGGTTGGTTATGGGTGCATGATACAACTGTTTTGTTGAATTTAAACACCATTGAGGCCATGGATGGGCTGGGATTGTGCAGATTTTATTGTTTTTTGTCGTTGTTTTGGGCCTGCTGGTGTGGCCCTTTGCCCAGGGGTGGTGAGTGTTGCATGGGCCTAGTCTTTCTGTGGGGTGTCTTCTTGAATTTAAACATAATTGAGGCCATGGATGGGCTGGGATTGTGCTTATTTTATTGTTTTTTTTCGTTTTTGGGGGGCTGCTGGTGTGGCCTTTTGCTTGCCCAGGGGTGGTGGTGGTGCATGGACTGAGTGTGCCTGTGGTGTGGTCTCACTCTCTTTGATGTAAACATCATGGATGGCATTGGATTGTGGTGATTTCTGGCTGTTTTTCTGTTTTTTGTGGGTGTACTGTTGATGTGGACTGGCCATGTGGGTGGTGGTGGTGGCCACCTTGAGTGCTGGCTGGTACAGGCAACATGTGCTTGGGGTGTAAGGGGGCCATTTTGAGGAGAGGCAGTGTCTGAGGCCTGCACTTATTTTGCCTACTTTTCATCCCTTATGCCCAGGGGTAGTGAGTGTTGCATGGGCCTAGTGTTTCTGAGGGGTGTCTTCTTGAATTTAAACACCATTGAGGCCATGGATGGGCTGGGATTGTGCAGATTTTATTGTTTTTTGTCGTTTTTTTGGGCCTGCTGGTGTGGCCCTTTGCCCAGGGGTGGTGAGTGTTGCATGGGCCTAGTCTTTCTGTGGGGTGTCTTCTTGAATTTAAACATAATTGAGGCCATGGATGGGCTGGGATTGTGCTTATTTTATTGTTTTTTGTCATTTTTGGGGGGCTGCTGGTGTGGCCTTTTGCTTGCCCAGGGGTGGTGGTGGTGCATGGACTGAGTGGGCCTGTGGTGTGGTCTCACTCTCTTTGATGTAAACATCATGGATGGCATTGGATTGTGGTGATTTCTGGCTGTTTTTCTGTTTTTTGGGGGTGTACTGTTGATGTGGACTGGCCATGTGGGTGGTGGTGGTGGCCATCTTGAGTGCTGGCTGGTACAGGCAACATGTGCTTGGGGTGTAAGGGGGCCATTTTGAGGAGAGGCAGTGTCTGAGGCCTGCACTTATTTTGCCTACTTTTCATCCCTTATGCCCAGGGGTAGTGAGTGTTGCATGGGCCTAGTGTTTCTGAGGGGTGTCTTCTTGAATTTAAACACCATTGAGGCCATGGATGGGCTGGGATTGTGCAGATTTCATTGTTTTTTGTCGTTTTTTTGGGCCTGCTGGTGTGGCCCTTTGCCCAGGGGTGGTGAGTGTTGCATGGGCCTAGTCTTTCTGTGGGGTGTCTTCTTGAATTTAAACATAATTGAGGCCATGGATGGGCTGGGATTGTGCTTATTTTATTGTTTTTTGTCGTTTTTGGGGGGCTGCTGGTGTGGCCTTTTGCTTGCCCAGGGGTGGTGGTGGTGCATGGACTGAGTGTGCCTGTGGTGTGGTCTCACTCTCTTTGATGTAAACATCATGGATGGCATTGGATTGTGGTGATTTCTGGCTGTTTTTCTGTTTTTTGTGGGTGTACTACTGTTTATGTGGACTGGCCATGTGGGTGGTGGTGGTTGCCATCTTGAGTGCTGGCTGGTACAGGCAACATGTGCTTGGGGTGTAAGGGGGCCATTTTGAGGAGAGGCAGTGTCTGAGGCCTGCACTTATTTTGCCTACTTTTCATCCCTTATGCCCAGGGGTAGTGAGTGTTGCATGGGCCTAGTGTTTCTGAGGGGTGTCTTCTTGAATTTAAACACCATTGAGGCCATGGATGGGCTGGGATTGTGCAGATTTTATTGTTTTTTGTCGTTTTTTTGGGCCTGCTGGTGTGGCCCTTTGCCCAGGGGTGGTGAGTGAGTGTTGCATGGGCCTAGTCTTTCTGTGGGGTGTCCTCTTGAATTTAAACATAATTGAGGCCATGGATGGGCTGGGATTGTGCTTATTTTATTGGTTTTTGTCGTTTTTGGGGGGCTGCTGGTGTGGCCTTTTGCTTGCCCAGGGGTGGTGGTGGTGCATGGACTGAGTGTGCCTGTGGTGTGGTCTCACTCTCTTTGATGTAAACATCATGGATGGCATTGGATTGTGGTGATTTCTGGCTGTTTTTCTGTTTTTTGTGGGTGTACTACTGTTGATGTGGACTGGCCATGTGGGTGGTGGTGGTGGCCATCTTGAGTGCTGGCTGGTACAGGCAACATGTGCTTGGGGTATAAGGGGGCCATTTTGAGGAGAGGCAGTGTCTGAGGCCTGCACTTATTTTGCCTACTTTTCATCCCTTATGCCCAGGGGTAGTGAGTGTTGCATACTTGCATGTCCCTAGTCTTTCTGTGGGGTGTCTTCAATGTAAACATCATGGATGGCATGGGATTGTGCTCATTTTTCTGTGTTTTGTCGATTTTTTGGGGTGTATAACTGAACTGATGTTCCTCTGTCTTCCATTGCTTTTAGGTGCACAAGAAGACTCAATAGAACCACCAGTGCCAGGAAGAAGTCCTGCAGCGGTGTGTGCAGCATAACGTCACGCGACGTCACGTCTGGACACAGAACCCTCTGCAACTCGTGCAACTGCTGCCTGCTGACCTGCTCTGAAGAAGATGGCCCCAAAAAAAGTAACCCGTAGCTCCTCTAGCAAGAAAGGTGCCAGTAAGGAGCAGAAGAAGCAAGTTACCAAGGACACTGGTGTGCCGCCCGCCCCTTTTTTTGGGAGTAAAAAGAAAAGTATGCCTGCAGCAGCTGCAGCGGGATCTGCTGGGGACCAAGCTGGCAGCAGCACCCCCGCTCCATTGGGCTCAGTGCCACCACCACCACCACGCCAACTTAAGTCCAAGCCCTTGAGTGCTGCAGAGGCAGCCAGTATACTTCTTCAATCACCATCGACCAGTGATGTTGGCTCATCGCAAGAAAGCAGCAGCAATGTCCCTCAATCAACACAGGTTGTTGTAGCTCATCTGACGAGTGTTGAACAACCACAGCCGCAACAACAATCACATGTGCAAGTACAAGCCCAAGTACATTTGGAAGGAGAGGCAGCGCAAGGAGATGCGCAAGCAGAGGTGCATGGAGGGTCACAACAAGTGCCCACAATAGTTGTTCCTCCCGAAGTAGGGGCACATCAGGAAATCGACAATCAAGGCGAGGTATCATTTGAGGAAGCCACTCCTCCTGATGATCCTTCATTGTCTTCCACACCCCTAGCAAGGAAGAGATCAAGGGTGGTGTCTACATCCTCTTCAAGCACACCTCCTTCTGATGATACGGATCAAACTTGGGAACAAACAAAGGTAGTTAAGCGTAAAAGGAAGCTCGTCCAAAGTCTCAGAGTTATGGAGTGTGATGAGTCTCAACAAGAAGTGGCGGATACTGCTGCTGATGAAGACTCTGCCAACGACGACCCAGTCATCATAAAGGTCACTGCAGCCCCAGCGGGTATGCAGCAAACAGACATTTTGACCCTAGCCCGAAGAGCTGCTGAGCGTGATGATGATGTTGTCGATGAGGAGGCAGTGGAAACACCACAATCATTGGAGTTAAGTAGTACACCAACTCGTCCCGCTTCCATATTTCTTTCGGGCAAGAAGAGACCTCCGTCAACCTCGACCTTAATTAGTGGCGGTGAAAGTGCAAAACGTACAACAGTTGGGCAATCCACATCCTCCACTTCATCTGGCATTAGCTTCATGACCACCACCACCAGTATCGCCGCCTCCTCCATGTCCCACAGACACTTCAAGTCCCCAGTTTGGGACTTCTTTACTGTTTGTCCAAAAAATCCAAAGTTTGCCATTTGTACCATTTGTAAGCAAGCAGTTAGTCGTGGTAAGCCAGGTGCCAACTATGGTACCGGAGGCCAGAGAGGTCATCTTAGGAGACAGCACACTGTCAAATGGTTTGCGCACCTAGATGCGATCAAGAAAGGCCAAATTCAAGGAAACGTTGATGTTTCATCCGATGATGACGAGCAGGAAGAAGACGTGTCAAACACTTCCCTTACACCCAGTACCCCTGTCAGCAGCACACCCAATGTGAGGCACACTAAGAGTGTTGGAGCGAGTGAGACACCAACGCACAAAAGTTCACCAGCGAGCAAAATTGGGTCAACGAAGTCATTATCAGCCCGTAAATGCTTGGTCCAGGGCAACATTAGAACAATGCTTACTTCAGACGTGCCATATGAACGCAACCACCCACTGACGCGTCTGTATAACACTAAGCTGGCTAAAATGCTAGCTGTGGACCTTCTACCTTTTTCTTTTGTAGAAGCGGTAGGTTTTCTTGAATTAGTGGCAACGCTCTGCCCTAAATGGAAGGTTCCGAGCCGGTTCTATTTTGCCAGAGTTGCGGTTCCAGCACTACATGAAGATGTGCTGCAGGCGATTGGGGCAGCTTTGCAGAAGAGTGCTGTTCACACAATACATCTGACAACAGACATGTGGACCAGTGGCGCAGGCGCTGATTACATGTGCATCACTGGACACTGGGTCTCTTTTTCAGGTGTTTTAGCAAAGCTAAACGCAGGTGTTGACCCGGACAAAGTTTTCAAAGCTGCTCGGAAGCATGCAACACTAGCCATGTTTTGCTTGGAGAAAAGTCACACAGCAGAAAACCTTTTGGAAGAGTTTAACAAAAAGGTCTTGAAAATGCTATCCCCCCTAAAACTCAAGATTGGTTATGTTTCCACGGATAATGGCGCCAATGTAGTTAAGGCCATGCAGATAGGTGACCATGTTAGAGTGCCGTGTTTGGCGCACTGTATCAACCTGGTAGTTCAAAAATTCTTGAGTGATAAAGACAGTACAGCGTTCGAGGTAATGGCCACCTGCCGCAAAATGTGCAACCATTTCAGCCATTCTTTTAAGGCCCAGAAGCATCTGCGGAGACTGCTATTTATACGTGGAATGCCAGTGAAAGCACTCATCCAGGAGGTGGCAACACGTTGGAACTCAACCTTCTACATGCTTGAGCGTCTGTATGAGCAGTATACGGTACTCGATCACTATTTCTTCACAGAGGGTACATCTCAGAAGGAGGACCTGCGGATGAGTGCGGCGCAATGGGACATAGTTAAAAGCCTGACAGACATGCTTCGTCCTTTTGAGTTCTTCACACGTGCAGTCAGCCAGGAGGACTGTAATTTGGGAAAAGCTATCCCATTGTTGTGCATGCTGGAGCACCAACTGATGGCGGTGTCTTCTGAGTTTGAAAAAGATGAAAAAAAAAAAGACCATTTCATTTTGTCTGAGAAATTATTAGAGCGCCTACGTGGTGATGAACGTCTTCAAAAGATCAAGTCAGATCAGCATTACATTTGTGCTACTATTCTGGATCCACGCTACAAAAAGGGGCTGGCAGGCGAAGCATTCTTTCCTTTTGCTGATGCAGATGTTCAAAAGTACAAACATTGGTTAGCCTGGTCAGCCAAGAGGTTTGAAAAAGAACGGCAGGTTATTGAAGGAGAAGCCAGTACATCAGCATCAGCATCAGCAGGCCATCCCCAGTCACAAGAATCCACTTCTGCACCTGTGGCTGGGGCACAAGTGACCTCTCAGCCATTAAAGACACCGGCAACTGGATCATCTGCACCACACACAACAAAAACAGTGGCTGTTGTAGAGGATTGGCTAAGTTTGCTTGGGTATGGTTCTCGAAAAAATGTCACAGCCACAGCAAAAAGTAAGCAAAGTGGAGGAACCGTTGCTGACCTTGAGTCGATGGTGCAGGACTATCTGAATGACTCAACAGTGGTCTTTCTTAATGATGAGCCATTGCAGTATTGGCATGGCAAAAAACAATTGTGGCCACAGCTCTTCAACCTGGCTATAAACTATTTGTCTTGCCCACTCGCAAGTGTGTCTTCTGAACGTGTTTTCAGTGCTGCTGGTGGCATTGTAACTCCCAAACGGAGCCGCCTCTCGCCCAAAAATGTGGAGCGGCTGACAATGATCAAGATGAATCAGCACCTCATACCACCAGATTACAAAGTACGAGAAAGCACGCCGCATGAAGACGAGGAGGACGGCAACGTAGATGAGGGGATTTGTTCTCTGTTCGGTGTCACTGACCTCATCCAGCCTGAATTCGCAGAGTATGATGACGAAATCTTGTTCTTATTCCCTGACACCGAGCCCTGAAAATGAGACAATCAATCAAGAACTTTCTTTTTCGTCCTTATTCACTTTTATTCCTGTGTGCTTTGTGTCTCTCTTTCTTTGTTTTGCACAGTTAATTTAATTCAAACTTTAATCACCTAATCCCAAAAACAAGACCATCATCAGAACTGTCTTCACTTGTTTGCTTATTGATTTGAAGGTGCCGCAGTCTACATTCCTCAGGTTCACAAGTTCTGAAGAACATGCTCCTCTATCCTCCTCCTCCAGACTGCGATTTCCCTCCAAGCAGAGTGCTGGATTACGCCCAATGAAGAAAGACTCAGCACTTGTGGGGGTGTTGTACTTCTTTGCGGGTGAGTTGACAGATTTGGGCCCATTGCTGTGAAGCTCTAATAATGGACAAAAGTGTTTTGGACCAAATATGAGGTGGAAATTTCTTGCCGTTTTTGCTGACTTGCTTGCCTTTGAGGTGCTCTTTGGCGGGGTTCCGGGTGTTTGTGGGTAATTTTTGGTGTCTGTCGAAGCACTGATGCGACATTCTAATCTTGATTGCATTTGCTTTTCAGGAAATCCGTGGTGGAAAACAGGAGTTATGATGATTGATGATGATGACCTAGCTGCACAGCGCCGCGTTTCGACCGAAGGCCGAGAGACATTGTAAGTATGAGATTTAGCTTTTTCGCTGTTTGGGGGTGTTGTCGGGTGTTTTTTTGCGGGTGGGTTGGCGGGTCTTGCCTGGGGCATTCCTGGGAAGGTCTAATACCGGATAGAAGTGTTTTGGACAAAATCCATAAGGAACAGCCTTTTTTTTGCTATTTCTTCTGACATCTTGCTCAATGTAGCGTTTTGGGGGGCTTCCTGCTGTTCGTGGGTTGGTTGCGGCCGGGGTCTCTGTCGAAGCACTGCTGCGACAGTCTAATCTTGATTGCATTTGCTTTTCAGGAAATCCGTGGTGGAAAACAGGAGTTATGATGATTGATGATGATGATGACCTAGCTGCACAGCGCGCGTTTGGACCGAAGGCCGAGAGACATTGTAAGTATGAGATTTAGCTTTTTCGCTGTTTGGGGGTGTTGTGTCGGGTGTTTTTTTGCGGGTGGGTTGGCGGGTCTTGCCTGGGGCATTCCTGGGAAGGTCTAATACCGGCTAGAAGTTTGTTGGACAAAATCCATAAGGAAACACCAGTTTTGGCACGTTTTGTAAGTTAGGGTTCGTTAGGGTTAGCCCTAGCAGCAGGATTGCATGTGTTTCGGGGGGTTCTATTGCAACGCAGTTCTGTTGTTGTAGAGCACTGTTGGAGCGATGCTGGCTATGGATACTTTTGCTTGCTTGCAAGTGGTTTGAATACAATCCACGGTCTGTATTTGGGCCTACTGTTACTTTCAAAGTACGTTTTGTAACCATTTTTCTGCTAGGCATCGTTTTTGGAGATATGATTGGGGTTCTTCTACATTTTTGCGACTGGCTTTAGTAAGGGTCTTGGTGGGAGCATTGCTGGGAAGGTCAAATTTTGTTCTAAAACACAGTAGTACACCTACCTTGAGGGGAAAGATCCGCTATAATATTTTGGCCATACTTATTGATCCTTAAAAAGGTGACTCAGACAGAGCACGCAATTTCAAAAATATTGTACTGTCTATTAGGGAAATCAAAGTGTCACTTTTTGAACCACACAGCGTACATACCTTTTATTTATTTATCAGTGGTATTGTAATAGCACTTCCTGTTTTCCGTTCAATAATTACAGGCCGGGTTTCAGTCAACATCCGCCAGGCAGGCAGTGGACAGGGTGTCTTCTGTCAGTGGTCACAATAAGAGGAATTGTTTGCTGCATGCAACTTACTTACCAAATTCAACAGGACAACTCCAACAACATACGCAATACAGATACAGTATCCATTGTTGTCTTTTATTCTATGAGTGTGACTGCATGTGCTTACCTTTAGTTTGTAACCAAAGATTGTCTGTATCTTCAATTATTGTTTGTCCATGCTCTGCTTTTTTTTTCTTCTCTCAACAAAACCTACCCAAAAAGAAACCCCCATTCCCATCCATTTTACAAACCCTAACCCTCTTCCCCCGGGCTGTGTTGTTTTGCTTGATGTCTGACTAAAATGACATCAATAATTCCACACACTTGCTGGGGAGGATAAGGTCATAGCAACAGGCTGGTGAAGGAATACGAGGATATCTTCTAGACTTACTCAGCTTCAGTACTATATCTTCTAGTAGTAGTAGCCAATGTCAAATAAATTCAACGCAAGTACTAGTTATAGTTGCAAGCAAATACTTTACCATTTGTTAGGCTACATTATGGCACTGTTCTAGTGTACTGTCACCTGCTATTTTCTCGATCGTACCGTAACCGTTGTAATGCTACAGTAAGGAGGACAAACAAGGTTTCGTTTTCTTTTTTTCCATAGGCATGCAACTGCCACTGTGTCACACCACTAGTACCACCGCAATGAGGAAATGTCACCCGCCCAGGATTGACAACGTTAATCCCCACTTCACCTGGAGCCAGCCCTGGGCCTAGCCCTAATTTCGAACACAAATTACAGGTAAGATAAGCGTTTGGTGGGAGGTAGTATAATGGAGTATTATTTCGGAGTAGACAAGAGATTGACGGTTGTACTACTAAAGTCCTACGACTGTTCAGGAAAACAAAGTTACTGTTACACCCCCGCCCCCCACCCACCAGACTGAAAAGCAGTAAAAAGCAGGTATGGTCAGATAAAGTTTAAAAATATATTTATTTAGCCCTAACAAAATAATCTCCCTCACCCACCCTAACCCCAACGAGTGTCTTTGAAACGTCCCAAAACGATCCCAACTCCCAAATCCCACCCCCCAAAAGTCTATAAAAAAAGGGCAAGGGACACTCCACTACTGGAGGGTGCTGGTGCTGGTGCATGATGCGGCATGGGCATCATACTCCTTGCGGAGGGTGGCAAGCTCGGAGCGGAGGCCCTTAACCAAGTTCTTATACCTCAGGACCTCCTGCTCCAGGTTGGACATGCGGACTCGTAGGCGGCGTTATGTTATGTAATGTTATGTAAAACAATTTATACCGCGCACGTACACCGAGACAGTTTCTTGGCGCTCAAAACAGACATAACAAACTGAGGCAGGGGGCATTACTCAAAGGCCAGCTTAAAAAGGTGAGTTTTCAGGGTTTTACGAAACAAATCATAAGTGGGGCAGTGACGAAAGAACGCAGGAAGGGAATTCCAAAGGGTGGAGCCAAGAAAGGAGAACCGGAGGCCACCGTGTTTTTTTCGGCGAATCGGTGGAATGCAAAGAAGATTGTCAGCAGATGATCGAAGGTTACGGGATGGAAGGTATCGCCTGAGTTTGGAGGAAATGAACTCGGGGGCGTGATTGTGAAGGGACTTGAATACGGTGCAGCCAAGTTTAAAGGAGCACCGTTTGGCCACAGGGAGCCAGTGAAGATTCATCAAGAGAGGGGAAACATGCTGGTGTTTAGGTTGACGATACACCAGGCGGGCCGCCTGGTTCTGGATAAGCTGAAGTTTTTGAAGCTGGTAGGCGGGGATACCCGCATACAAGATGTTAGAAAAGTCTAACCGGGAAATAACCAGGGCCAAGATGGTGAGAATGAGTGCCTCTCTGGTTAAGAATCTACAGATCTTGCGAATCCTGCGCAGCTGGAAAAAGCAGGATGATGTGACTGCAGAGATCTGAGATTTCATGGATAGATCCTCCGAGATTATCACTCCGAGACTTTTCACGGTACTGACTGGACGGGGGGGGGCGCCAAGGGAAGATGGCCAAAAGCTGTCATTCCAGGGGTTAGTGGAGCCGCCCACCAGAACGAGTTCCGTTTTGGACGGATTCAGCTTAAGTTGGCTGTGAGCCATCCAATCAGAAATATGTAACATTGTAGTTTGAATGTTAAGACCGGAGGTAGGGGAGGTGTCCAGGGGAAAGATCAATTGCAGATCATCTGCATAATTGTAAATGGTGGCGGGGGAGTGACGGAGGGACGCCAGAAGTGGTTGCATATATAAATTAAAGAGAAGCGGGGAGAGGGCTGAACCTTGGGGGACACCACAGGTGAGGGGAGAGAAAGGGGCGGAAAAAGTAGAAAGGTGAACAGCCTGGGAGCGGCCGTGTAAGAAAGAGCGAACCCACTCAAGGGCAGTCCCACGAATGCCGGCGTTGTTGACACGGTCGATCAAGATGGTGTGATCGACCGTGTCAAAAGCCGCCGACAGATCTAACAAGACAAGAGCCTGGGGGATGTTATTGTCGGCGCCAGTTCTAAGAGTGTCCATCACTGCGGCAATCACCATCTCTGTGGAATGTAGTGGGCGAAAGCCAGCCTGATGAGGATCCAAGAAAGAGGAAGTTTCCATAAAGGAGCTGAGGCACTTGGTAACATATGTCTCCAAGATCTTTCCCAAAAAGGGGAGGAGAGAGATGGGTCGGTAGTTACTCAGCACAAGAGGATCTGCGCTAGGCTTCTTCAAGATGGGTAACACAATGGCCTGCTTAAAAGCCTCAGGAACAACCCCTGATGTCAGCGAAGAGTTGAGGAGAGCCAGAGCAGGATCAGGGCAACGCCCAAAGATTTCTTTAAAGATGTGAGGAGGGCAGCAATCCCTGGGGGAGCCAGAGCTAACTTTGTGGAGGAGGCTATGAAATTCCGTGGTAGAAATGGGAGGGAAGGTATTGAAGATCTGAGCATTCTCAGAAGGGAGAGGAAAAGAGTTGGGGGAAGAAGGCGGGAGAATGTTATTTTTAATAGTAGAAATCTTGTCTAGAAAAAATGAGTTGAGCTCATCGCACAGAGCCTGGGTGGGAGCAGGCGGGAGGGTGATACGATCAGGGAGGGAGAGCTCATTGACGATAGAAAAGATATCCTTAACTTTTGAAGCCGACTCCAGGATCCTGCATGAAAAGTAGGAGGTCTTGGCCTCAAGGATAGAAGATTTGTATTTATTTAATAGAGTAATGAATTCGATCTTGAGTACGGGGTCGTACTTCTGGCGCCAGCGGCGTTCAGCCTGGCGAAGGGCCAGCTTATCAAGTTTGAGCTGGTCCGAAAACCAACGCTGGGCGTCGTGGGGGCGAGAGATTTTAATGGGCTTTGAAGGGGCTACAACATCAACAGCTGCCTCCAACCACCGTTCGAGAGTAGAAGCTTGGAGGGAGACAGATTCAAGAACAGGAGGGGTTGAAGCTGCCAGGAGCGAATGGAGAGTGGTCATGTTGGCATTCTTCCAATTACGGGCCATGGTGCCAGCAGGGCGCAGAGGACGATGAAAACTGGGCAGGTTGACCGAAAAGGAGACAAGATAATGATCGGACCAGGTGCAGGGGGTGACCAGGGGGGGCGAAGAGTCAAGGTTAGCCAACCAGACCTGGTCAAGTATGTGGCCCTTGCAGTGAGTGGGAGTGAAAATCAGCTGCTGATAGTTCAGGCTGGTAAGAGTTTCTGTAAACAGTTCTGACAGTCGGCTCTCTTGGGGATCAGAGGGCCAATAATTAAAATCACCCACAATAAGAATTTTTGAGTGGTTTATGAGGAGCTGGGAAAGAAGTTCCCCGACTGACAAAGCAAAGGAAGGCATATAAGTGGGAGGTCTGTACATGACAACACAGGCAAGAGAGGTGGAGGGTGAACGAAGTAAAATGACAAGGGTTTGGGAGTGAGGGATGGGGGTGCAATCTAGCATAGAAAAGGCGTGTTCTTTGCGGATGATAGCAGCAACCCCACCACCAGCTTGCCCTCCGGGGCGATTGACATGCAGGATGTAATAGCCGATGGGGAGAGCGGCGAGAATATCGGGTACAGAGTCTTCCGTCAGCCAGGTCTCTGACAGGAAGAGAATGTCTGCCTTAGTGTCGTCTAATAGGTGGAAAATCTCGAGTTGGTGTTTCACCATAGAGCGCGTATTAAGGTAAAGGATATTGAGGATAGTAAAAGAGGGAGTGGGGGAAAGGAAATCAGAAGAAGCGGGAACAGGTGAGGAGGGCGGGGAAGGAAGCGCCAAGCAGGGAGAGTTAGAGATACTGCAGTCATCAGCCCTCCTGACGGCCTCAAGGGGCAGCGGAACAGGGTGTTGTAAAGAGCATAGGTCCGCTGAAGAGTAGCGGAGCGTGGGGGCAGAGTGACATACCGCTGGGCGCGACCCGGCGCGGACGGGCGCAGACGGGCAGGACTTAGGCTTGACTTCGGCGCGACGTCGGCGCTCCCGCTGCGCTCGTCCGCTGCGCTTCCGCCATTCCGGCATTATATGTGGGCGGGGCGTTTAACCACTAGCCCGCTGACCTGCACTGTGTAAGGCAGGGCGGAAGTGGGGAAATGAGGCGGGTCAAAGGCGCTCTGCAAGCGACCCTCCGCACAAGCGGCACTCAGCCGAGGCGGACCGGGGTCTGGAGCGTGATTAAATCAGGTAGGCAGCACTCGCTAAGCGCGAGAATGGTGAAGCACTGAAGCGTGGTAGAATTACAAAACACAAATTTAAAACACACGAAGCAAATGTAAAAAAAGCGGAGAGCCGCTTTGAAAGCTCTTAGTCAGCTTGGCAAATTTAATAAAATGAGGCGAGTAGTCTGCACAGCCTGGGTCGCTGTGTCTGTCAATGGGGGCCCGCGAGGCACAAGAATTTATACAAGATGATCAACAGCCACTAGCCCGCTGACCTGCACTGTGTAAGGCAGGGCGGAAGTGGGGAAATGAGGCGGGTCAAAGGCGCTCTGCAAGCGACCCTCCGCACAAGCGGCACTCAGCCGAGGTGGACCGGGGTCTGGAGCGTGATTAAATCAGGTAGGCAGCACTCGCTAAGCGCGAGAATGGTGAAGCACTGAAGCGTGGTAGAATTACAAAACACAAATTTAAAACACACGAAGCAAATGTAAAAAAAGCGGAGAGCCGCTTTGAAAGCTCTTAGTCAGCTTGGCAAATTTTATAAAATGAGGCGAGTAGTCTGCACAGCCTGGGTCGCTGTGTCTGTCAATGGGGGCCCGCGAGGCACAAGAATTTATACAAGATGATCAACAGCCACTAGCCCGCTGACCTGCACTGTGTAAGGCAGGGCGGAAGTGGGGAAATGAGGCGGGTCAAAGGCGCTCTGCAAGCGACCCTCCGCACAAGCGGCACTCAGCCGAGGCGGACCGGGGTCTGGAGCGTGATTAAATCAGGTAGGCAGCACTCGCTAAGCGCGAGAATGGTGAAGCACTGAAGCGTGGTAGAATTACAAAACACAAATTTAAAACACACGAAGCAAATGTAAAAAAAGCGGAGAGCCGCTTTGAAAGCTCTTAGTCAGCTTGGCAAATTTAATAAAATGAGGCGAGTAGTCTGCACAGCCTGCGTCGCGTTGGCGGTCCTTGCAGCTCCTGTGGGGGGCAGCTGGTATTTCGGTTGCTTGGCGGTGGCGGTCGTCTTTCTTAGCCCGGCTCGGTCCCGCTGGCTTAGTCACGGAGGAGGATGCAGTGGTCACAGTCGAGGATGTCGTTGTTGCCCCGCTCGACTGCGTGTCCTCCTCCTCCTCCAGGGCCACCAGCCGCCGATATTCGGCGACAGTGGCCTCCAGCCTCCGTTGCCGGGCCAATCTAGCCTGCTCCCTCCTTGTTGTTGATTTGGAAGGAGCAACTATATGAAGAAAGAAAGACATAGTCTGTAACCAATGCTCCTTATTAATAACACAAAGTGATTGAGCCGAAAGTTGGGTCACATAGTACAAGTAGCAAATTGAAAGCACAGTACATAACTATTGAGGACAGTATCTATGTAACCTCCCACTTCTGCATCCTTGCTCTAACATTAGTGGTAGTTTAATGAACAAATTCTACGACCACTATGGACTTCCATTACAGTCGACTATGACAGTACACCAGTCTTATTCTTCTTCTTCTCTCTTGTTTAGGGAAATTGGTACGTTATCTTATGCAAGCCGGCAGAATGACATGGACAGCACAGTGAACTTGCACCCGAGAAAAAAAGTTGCACACCATGATGAGTGAGACAGACTTGCGTTACTGTACCGGTCCAGTACATGCAGGTGGTGAAGCTATTACTTTTCTATTACGGGTGGCACTGAGAATACTCTGTTACAAGGGCTACTGCTTAATTAATTTACCTTTCACCCTACAGTGCAAATGAGTACTAGAAAAGGAAAATGAAGAAGCTAACTAATTTGATTATCTATCACTTCACATGGGACGTATTTAATGACAGATGAGATGACTTTAGGTGCTTTGCTTAATATTGAGTGAACAGTGATACACCCACACATGAATGACGTACTACAAGTAAACTAAAGTTATTAAGAGAGGTACGGAGTGTCCACCGTAATAACCAGATATATGCTGTGATTGCAAACGCAATACAAAGTACTGCTACTATTCATGGTAGTATTGGACACATTTACAATTTCTTTTCCTTGCCTTCCCTGCACTGGAACGGACGTGCGGGTGCGGTGGTACATGCTCTTCAAGGTAACACTTACTTCACCTGGCGACCATCTACTCTCTCTAGATACACATGTGCTATCTTAGAGTCAGAGAATACCATGCTCCAGGCATCCATTCAGTCAAAGTATACGCACACATACAGTTTCTGTTTCACCCACCCAGGCTGCTGTCCTTCCACCCATCCTTGCTTCATCATTGACCCAGCCATGCACCATACCATATTCTTTCCCTCCCAGCCACCTCGGGGGCCAAGCAAACACATATCGTTCTTCTTTGCCAGCCATCATACAAGTTCGCGTCCCACTTACTTACACCCTTCTTTCGCTTTTCGTTCATCCCATCCATCACGTTCGTCTAAGAACTTATTGGGATTCTTCTCACCAAAAACTTCACAGCTAAGTCGGAGTACATTTCGAGGAGGCTACTACCTGGTTGATTTGTAATACACCCGTGCAAAAAGCACACTATGCAGTCTTCAATCTCAATAAGTAAGGAATATATAGCTTACCTGTTTCCGCCACCACCGTTTGATCCCCCACAGGACCGTCCGCCGGCTCTTGCACCGCCTCCTCCCCAGAGGCCTCCGAGTCCTCGCCCAACACAGCCACCTCCGCGCTGGCCCCGTCACCAGATGTTACACCTACAAAGTACATTTAAGAATGTTAGAATACACCACTCACTACTATATAATATTTGGTCTAGGAGAAATGTTAAAAAAACAGAATACAATGTAATAATTTGTGACTGTCTACTCCATAGTAAAAATGTCCCATTTTCCAGGGAAGGCTGTTGTCTTGCTGCACTTTTATGCACAACTGATGAATGCTTGCTTTTGATTTTTAACACGCACCACTTTTTCTCCTAACAGACAGAAGCTTGACTCCTAAGAACACGACCAGGATCAAGTTCAAACAAGGTGAGAGCTTGGCTCGACCACAAGAAATGTGTCCAATTAATCGTCAGCACTAACCACTTTTCCGTTTTCAGTTAAATAGTTTTATGACAAAGTAGATTTTAATAAATGTGTTTACTTTTAATAAAGCTTTTAAACTTAAATAGACTCTGTGGTTTTTGTTCCTCTAGACTAGAGTGGATGAGCTAAAGGTTTTGGAATTTTTGCAAGCATGAGTGCCTCTGACACTTCTTGACTGTGCTGTGACTCCGTACTACTCTCTTGTCCTGCGTACGATAATCTAGAGATCATTGGGGATCTATAATCGGTGACTTCGGGAGCTGAATGACTCTGCCACACTATCTAGTCAGTAAGGAGACAGTGCATAGAGGTATTGCTGAATATAATGGGAGTCCAATGGAATTGCCAAATGTCCAATCTTAGTTAGCTACACAGACAGACTAATAAGAATAGTCTAGTAATACCACAGGGAGTCATATTCGAGGCAGGATAAGAATTTATATCCAGTCTACAAGAAGATCAAAGACGATTTAGAAAAAATCGAATGAGGAACGCTAGGAAAAAATAGGTACTGTTTATTAAAATGTAAACTTACTGGGGCCAGCAAAGGAGCCCTCGCCTGCCCGATCCTGGCCTGCATCCTCAGCACCCTCCTCCTGTGTCCTCTTGCCCTTGGGGGGAGCTGATGTACAACATGAAAGAAAGAAAAACCAGAAAACATGGATGAGATTTTTCAACCAAATCAAACATTTCAAAAGAACAATAACAAAATATTTTGGAAAAATAGCAAATAGATAGACCACTATTCCACGGGATCTATCTCATGTGGTATACTACGTTATTCGTATTGCCTGATTTGCGGAACGTTGACTTAGAAAGTTCCTATGTAACTCAATAAACAGACTACTAAAGAGGTTTGCCTAGGCCTGGCACTGCAGGCAGCAGTGCGCAGCACGCGAAGTGACAGACAAAGTCCATCCTGCTTGCAGATCAGTGAATACTCAAACTATCAATCCACCCGCCACCACCGCCACTATTTCTTCTTATAGCCATGTGTCTAAAGGAAGGACTGGACTTCAGTCTGTTGGGGCTGATTTAGAAGTCCCTTGCGGAAGTTGCGGCTCATTTTCCTCCATTGTTGCGTGCCTTTTGTGACGTAGCGGCAGAACAAAAGACTCGCCATGGTGTTGGTGCGGCGTATATATTAAAAAAAACACATATGGGCATATGGGCGATGCATCACGTTGTAAAGCCCTGTGCCATCAGGGGGCGTTCCGGCGCAAGGGAGGGCGTACCTGCGCAGGAACGAATCCTAAAAGTGGCTGAGGGAAATCTACAAGATGTCAATCAGTCACTTTTAGGACAATGATGCATGACTCAAACCCTGCGCGCTTGAAGCCGACGTACGGCTTGATGCAGCATTGGGG
The DNA here is from genome assembly GCF_964261635.1 of Lissotriton helveticus. Taxonomy (NCBI): domain Eukaryota; kingdom Metazoa; phylum Chordata; class Amphibia; order Caudata; family Salamandridae; genus Lissotriton; species Lissotriton helveticus. The sequence goes on along the minus strand of NC_136059.1, from coordinate 218,773,877 downwards.
AGATAGGGTACCCCAGAGCATTGCTGGAGCTGCGCCATCGTTGGCACGCAACTCCAGCAATGCGCTGCCTTTACGGCACAGATGCGTAAGGCTTCTGTGACGTTTTGGGCCAATGGGTGGTGGTGGCATGGCACACAATTACTGCCGCATCCCTGCTACTTTGCAGGGATGCGCCGGTAATTGAAAATATGACCCTTACTGTCTAGCATTACGCAGTTCTTTTCTTTACACTACACTCATACATAATTTCTCAGGCCAATGAAATGCTTCTGAATACAACATACAAAACAAAGAAGCATAGTAGCAAGCAAGGCTACTGAGAAGGAGAGCAGTGCACCTGAAATGCATAGAAGATTTTGAAATATAATTTACCTCAATGTAATCGGCAGCATTATTGCTCTTGGTAAAGAACAAAGATTTGCAAATAACAGAGCAGGATAAAACAGAGTAGTAAATGTACTACTACTACTACTCACCAAGCCCGGGGACCTCTACGCCGAGCGCGTCCAGCAAGTCCCGCTCCCGGTCCCGGTCCATGACATCGGTCCAGCGGTGGGTGGCCTGGTTATATGTGCGCCGGACCCCAGAGATCTTGTACATGGCCCGGCACACCTTCTCCCACCGCTTGCGACGCTCCCAGGCGCCATAGCCAGTCGCGATCTTGCCGCCTCCCAGGATCGTCTTGGGGAGGCGGCGCTGGACGTGGAAGATCAGTGCCGCCACTTCCTCCGCGCTGAAGATCTCCCTCGGGACCACTTGCTCCCCCCTTAAACGCCCGCACGGGAGCCGGGCACGGGGTGCGGGACCCTTCCCCTTCTCAGGGTGCTTCCCGGCTCCCTTTACCATGGTCTGGGCAGAAATAGAGTTAAATGATAAACAAGAAATAGAATAGTGAAGAAGAAAAGAAAAGAGTTTAAAAAAGTAGTTTAAAAGTAACTAAAAGCTGCAGAAAACACAAAAATATAGAGCTAGAAAAATAGAGGGATAGATAATAAGTAAAATTAGATCAAAAAAACTTCAAACAAGCAAAGGATGGCAGAGATTGAGAGAGGATAGAGAAAGCATGCCCAGAACCATAGCAATGAATGAGAAACAAGATGGCCGCGCCCGTTCACGACCGCGTGGGTAAGTTCGCGCGAGATTTTCCTTGCGAGTACGCGCGAAATTGTACTAGCGAGCAGCACACTTTGCGAGATTACACATAGCGGGCGGAAACGGAATTACGTCACGCCAACAAGATGGCCGCGCCCGTGTACGACCGATAGGGTAACTTGGCAAACGTATAGCTAGAAGCGCCTCGCGAACACGCGCAAGATCACGCGAACATACACGTCGCAAAAAAACAATTTTGTATTCGCACGTATTCGCGGCTTCCGAAATCGATCTCGCACGGATTCGCGCCCCAAAAAACGCGCGAAATTGCAGAAAAAAACGATTTTAGCTAAACTGAAAGCAATGAGCAGGTGCAAAAGTTCAAACTTAACATTAGTAACATTCAAGGTAGTGCTTCCTGATGGGCCCCTCCAGAGTTTGCAACTATTCTATGACCCTGCTATGACCCAAACAGCAGGCTCATAGAATAGCTACAAGTACACCATAAAGGTCCTGTGAAAAAAAATTTTCACTGCAACAAAAAGCAAATTACAGATAAGGAAGGAAGCAGGTGCCAGCCAGACTGGTACTTTCAAAATTACTGACACATTAATGAAACACAAATTAATTGATGGCAGTTGAAGAAGGGCAGGTGTGCTTGCTTTTTTCAACCACCATAATCTACAGTGATAAATAAACCTAATGGGTGGCAGTGAGGATGTACCAGAGGGTGGCATGGGTGTCCCAGAGGGTGGCAGTGGTGAAACAGAGGGTGCTGTGAACCTGTGATGATAAACCAGACGTAGAAACAACATAGTCGCGGCCGTTGCGAGCCAAAAAGTAAGTTCGCAATTGCGAACTTGTCCCAAAATCGGCGCGAACGCGCGCCAACACAAAAAACGGGAAAATCCGCAAATCCGCTAGAGTTCGCGGATCTTCGCGGATTGCGAATCCGTAAATCCGCAAGTTCGCGTACGCGAGATCCGCTAGATCCGCCCATGCTTAGTAATTTGCCCCTTCGCTTTGGCCTCCTCTTGTCTCTCGATCCTACCGAGAGACAAGATGGCGGCCGCTACGGACTGTTTGGAATCTTTACAGATGCCGGAGAACCAATCAGCTTCGCTTCGCAAAGCTCCGTAACGCGAAAAGTACGCGAAGCGGAGCGCTGCCCGGAGCGCTGTCACAGATATATATCTTTTTTTGAACGTTAATTTCTCAAAATCCACTGGAGCACATATATTGAGACCTAGCAAAGGCACATCGGGCTACCAGTCCCTACAATTTTGCCAAGTTTCGTGCAAATCCATTCAGCCGTTCGAGCTAAAAGTGAGTCCAACCGCCCTATGGAAATTAACATGGGAAAAACGCGTTTTGGGACCCCCCTTTTTTCTCGGCCCCCCCTTGACGAACCCCCCCAAATTCTCAGGGGCTACTCAGAAACAAAATGTTCCATTTTCCTGAAAATTTCAGCCAATTCCGTCCACAAACGCCAAAGTTATTAGACATAGAATTTTCAAAAATCCCATAGAGAAAAAATCCTAACTATATATACCTACTGGCAACCGCCAGTAGGTAATATGTGCATATATGTGTGTGTAGAGAGAGGTAGAGAGAGGTAGAGGTGTAGAGTTAGAGGTGTAGAGGTAGAGAGGTAGAGGTAGAGAGGGATGTATGACGTTACAATGCATACTTTTACAACGCCTACCTTTACAACGCATAATGCTTTTGGGCGCTGGATAGTGAATAGTTTAATTTACTATTCCAACTCCAGTCCCCGTGGATAGTAGGGAAGGTGTTGGATAGTACATTAAACCTATTCCCTATCCTAGAGCGCCCCCCAGCGCTATGGGTTGTAATGGATTGCGTTGTAAAAGTTGCGTTGTAATGGTAGTTCGTTGTAAAAGTTTTGTTGTAAAGGCTGTATACCGGTAGAGAGGTAGAGAGGTAGACAGTAGTAGTGAGAGAGGTAGAAAGAGGTAGAGAGGTAGAGAGTGAGTAATAGAGAGTAGAGAGTGAGTAGTAGAGAGTAGTAGAGAGAGTGAGTAGTAGATAGTAGTAGAGTGAATAGTAGAGAGTGAGTAGTAGAGAGTGAGTAGAGAGATGTAGAGAGTGAGTAGTAGAGAGTGAGTAGTAGAGAGTGAGTAGTAGAGAGTGAGTAGTAGAGAGTGAGTAGTAGAGAGTAGTAGAGAGTAGTAGAGAGTGAGTATGGAGGGTGAGTAGTAGAGAGAGAGTAGTAGAGAGTGAGTAGAAGAGAGTAGTCAGTCAGTGTCAGTCAGTCAGTGTCAGTCAGTGTCAGTAAGTCAGTGTCAGCCAGTCAGTGTCAGTCAGTCAGTCAGTGTCAGTCAGTCAGTCAGTGTCAGTTAATCAGTGGCAGTCAGTGGCAGTCAATCAGTGTCAGTCAGTGTCAGTCATTCAGTGTCAGTCAGTCAGTGTCAGTCAATCAGTGTCAGTCAGTATCAGTGTCATCAGTGTCAGTCAGTGTCAATCAGTCAGTGTCAGTCAGTCAGTGTCAGTCAGTAAGTGTCAGCTAGAGCAGCTCTGCTGACCTGGTTCTCTGGCTCTAATGCAGCTCTGCTGACCTGGTTCTCTGGCTCTAAAGCAGCTCTGCTGACTTGGTTCTCACCCTCGAAAGCAGCTCTGCTGACCTCATTTCTCAGGCTCTACAGCAGGTCTGCTGACCTGGTTCTCTGGCTCTAGAGCAGCTCTGCTGACCTGGTTCGTATGCTCTAGAGCAGCTCTGCTGACCTGGTTCTCTGGCTCTAAAGCAGCTGTGCTGACCTGGTTCTATGGCTCTAAACAGCTCTGCTGACTTGATTTTCTGGCTCTAGAGCAGTTCTGCTGACCCGGTACTATGGCTCTAAAGCAGTTCTGCTGACATAGCTCTCTGGCTCTAGAGCAGCTCTGCAGACCTTGTTGTCTCCCTCTAGAGCAGCTCTGCTGACATGGTTCTCTCCCTCTAAAGCAGCTCTACTGACCTGGTTTCTCTGGCTCTACAGCAGCTCTGCGGGCCTGGTTCTCTGTCTCTAGAGCAGCTCTGCTGACCTGGTTCTTATGCTCTAGAGCAGCTCTGCTAACCTTTTTCTCTGGCTCTAAAGCAGCTCTGCTGACCTGGTTCTATGGCTCTAAAGCAGCTCTGCTGACTTGGTTCTTGGGCTCTAGAGCAGCTTTGCTGACATGGTTCTCGGGATCTGAAGCAGCTCTGCTGACCTGGTTCTCTGGTTCTGAAGCAGCTCTGCTGGCCTGGTTCTCTGGCTCTAACATAGCTCTGCTGACCTGGTTCTCTCCCTCTAAAGCAGCACTGTCGACCTGATTTCTCTGGCTCTACAGCAGCTCTGCTGACCTGGGTCTCTGGCTCTAGAGCAGCTCTGCTGACCTTGTTCTTAGGCTCTAGAGCAGCTCTGCTGACCTGGTTCTCTGGCTCTACAACAGCTCTGCTGACCTGGTTCTCTGGCTCTAAAGCAGCTCTGCTGACCTGGTTCTATGGCTCTAGAGCAGCTCTGCTGACCTGGTTCTCTGGCTCTAGAGCAGCTCTGCTGACCTCGTTCTCTGTCTCTATAGCAGCTTTGCTGACCTGGTTCTCTCCCTCTAAATAAGCTCTGCTGATCTGGTTTCTCTGGCTCTAGAGCAGCTCTGCTGACCTGGTCCTCTCCCTTTAAAGCAACTCTGCTGACCTGGTTCTCTGCCTCTAGAGCAGCTCTGCTGACCTGGTTCTATGGCTCTAAAGTATGTAATATAAATATATTAAAATAAAAAATAAAAACAAAAAAAGTATCAATATTTCAGTTGGAATTTCTTTTAATTAATTTTTTTTGCAATTTTCAGAAAAATATATAATGTTATTTAATGAATAAAATATTTATAAATAAACAGTTAAAAACCTGCAGAAAATCAGTACAAAAAATAGGTATAACTACTATCACACTTAAATATTCGCATTTAAAAAACCTTTGGAATTCACTGAAAAAAATCATAGGTTTCAGAGACTTTTTAGTTAGAAATTAGCATTTAAAAAAGCTTTGAAATTCACTGAAAAAAACATAGGTTTCAGAGACGTTATAGTTAGAAATTAGCATTTAAAAAACCCTTAGAAATTCACAGAAAAAAACATAGATTTCAGGAGTGTTATAGTTAGCTGGCCATTTCACTCGTACAAAACCATAGAAATTTCTCCGTTATAGTTAGTTCTGCTAACTATATCTTGCGCGCCCGCAATGCACTGCTGATGATGTCACATAGTGCATCATTCATGACATGGTCAGTGACCTCACTGATGACATCTCAAATGACATCACTGATGACATCATCAACGTGACAATCGGATACACCTCATCATACACTAGTTTAACCTTTCATCACTCACTGTAAAATACAGAGTACCATATTTGAAACCACTGACACACCAATACCAGTTACTACATACCCACTCACTGATTCCTAAATCTACACACACAACTACCAATTCAACAACAGAATCATTTATACATGCAGTCACTAATTAATAGAACACTATCAAAATGCACTTATACACATATATAGACTGACACATCAGCAGTCATCTTAGTCGGTTATGCAGTCATCCTACTCACTCATGAAAAAAATTAATCACACTTAGAAATTTACTCACTTACACAATTATCCAACAACACATCATTTATTCAAACACATAGTAACTCATAGTTAATATGTTAAAAAATCACCATTACAATTATACACTCATCCATATAGTTACTCTCACAATCACTGACTCTTACATATACTTATTTATATACCAAACTCTCACATACAATGCCTTTTATTTTTTACTTTGTTGAATATGTACAACTAAAACATATATTCGCTCACCAACACACTAATAAATACACTCAGTCACCCAAACAACTGTTTCCACATGCACTCTTAAAAATATACACCTAGTCAATCAACCATTCACACATCTATGCATAGAGTTACACACACCCCATCCAACCACAGACAAACTCAGTGTCCCATACAAATACTCACCCAACTAATCAATAACTGATATACACACTCGTGTAGTTAGTGACCAACTGATGCAGCATGTTATACAACAGCAGAGACAGTGATGCACACATTCACATAGTTTAGTTACTAATCAATGTATTAAGTGAGACACTTTTAATTACTCACTTAAACAGACAGTCAGACAGTTACTAAATCCTCCATCCAGACAGTTATATATCCACTCAATCTTCAAAACAGATTGATATATATATATATATATATATATATATATATAATACATATTTAAATTTCAAACTAAACCACATTCACTGGATGATGTCATCAGTGATGTCATTTGAGATGTCCTCAGTGATGTCATCAGTGATGTCACTGACCATGTCATGAATGATGCAATATGTGACATCATCCGCAGTGCATTGCGGGCGCGCAAGTTATAGTTAGCAGAACTAACTGTAACGGAGGAATTTCTATGGTTTTGTACGAGTGAAATGGGCAGCTAACTATAACACCCCTGAAACCTATGTTTTTTTTTGTGAATTTCTAAGGTTTTTTAAATGCTAATTTCTAACTATAACATCTCTGAAACCTGTTTTTTCAGTGAATTTCAAAGCTTTTTTAAATGCTAATTTCTAACTATAAAGTCTCTGAAACCTGTTTTTTTTTCAGTGAATATATATATATATATATTTTTACACACATATTACCTACTGGCGGTCGCCAGTAGGTACATATAGTTAGGATTTTTTCCCTATGGGATTTTTGAAAATTCTATGTCTAATAACTTTGGCGTTTGTGGACGGAATTGGCTGAAATTTTCTGGAAAATGGAACATTTTGTTTCTGAGCAGCCCCTGAAAATTTGGGGGGGGTTCGTCCAGGGGGGGCCGAGAAAAAAGGGGGTCCCAAAACGTGTTTTTAACATTGAGTTTTCCATAGGGCGGTTGGCCTCACTTTTAGCCCGAACGGCTGAATGGATTTGCATGAAACTTGGCAAGATTGTAGGGACTGGTAGCCCGATGTGCCTTTTCTAGGTCTCAATATATGTGCTCCAGTGGATTTTGAGAAATTAACGTTTAAAAAAAGATATATATCTGTAAGCGCGCTCCGGGCAGCGCTCCGGTCCGCGGACCTTAAGCGTACCGGAACTTCGCGTAGCTAAGCTGATTGGCTCTCCGGTGTCTGTCAACATTCTAAACAGTCCGGAGCGGCCGCCATCTTGTCTCTCGGTAGGATTGAGAGACAAGAGGAGGCCAAAACAAAGGCGAAAATGACCATAAGGGGGCATACTAGATCCTCCCTGACCCCCTAGGTTTAATGTGGAGGTTTTAAAAGGGCCCCGCGGGGCAAAAAAAACAAAAACATTTTTTTGTTTTTTTTTTTCGTGGGGAGCGCCCGGTCCGCGAATCGGGAAGCGTTCTGGGCAGCGTACTGCAATGAAAAATGAATGATAGACTTTTCAAATGCTGTATGTTAATTGATTGTTGTTTTTGTTGATTATTTTGTATTTTTTTTATTTTTTAAGCATTTTTTTTTATTGTGATTGTGTTTCATAATTTATTAAACTTTCTAACATTTCATTGTCAGAAATTTCATAATTATCATGGAATATACATTGTAGTCTCTGAGCGTGTAAAATGTCCTCATTTGCAAGGAGGTTATCTACTGCTTGTACACATTGCAGTAGTTCATTGTCCCAAGTTTCATCGAAAAATTCAATGTCAATTTGATCAATTGTATCAATCAATTCTTGGCTGCTCTCTTGCAGGTCCATTTCAAAAGAAACTTGGTTTTCGCCTTCCATTTTCCCTGAAATTTGGATTAAAAAAATATATATTAGTAGAGATAGGGCAATGTTGGGAATATTTTTAGATAGGCATTTTTTATCAGTGAATTTATCTTTGGGCAGTGTATAGTATCAGAGTGGAAGTAGGAATATAAAAAAGTGTATGTGATTTAACGTAAGTAAATTCATAATTATACAAGAGAAGCCTAACTCCATCCATAACTATAACAGAGAAGTCTCTCTAAATCTATAACTACTACAGAGGGATAGTATATATCTATCAGAAAAAGTTTACCATATTAACTTATAGTGCACAATATACTTCAGTTTTAAAAATAAAAACTTACCTTTAGAAAGAAGTTGAAGGAATTAGTGAAAATACTATTGAAATGTACAGCAAGAAGTAGTAGTCAAAATGGCTGTGTTTTCTTCTCTTCCTTTATATATATTCAGGTATATAACCAATGAAATGTCAGGTAAAAAAAGTAGAAAATGAAAGTAACATTTTCATTGGTTGTCAATTCCAACACTTCAGATGTGTTTTGTGAAGTAATTTACCTCAGGGTATTTAGAGAGGTCTACAGGCTAAATGACTAAATGGAATTCCAATCAAATTTGTGAAAATGGTAGGGATTGGTATGTAGTATGAGCTAATCTATATTTGGTGAAATTGTCTCCAGTGGCTTTTCTGTGAACTACTTTCCCACCTTTTTTGATGGTGCGCTTCCCAGGGAGCGACCCGGTACGCGTACCGTTGAGCGCCCCGGTTCGCGAACCTTAAGCGTTCCGGGAGTCCACCATTTTGTGTTTCGGTCGAATTAAGATACAAGATGGAGGGCAAATAATGTTCAGAATGGGTAGAAGGGGGCACGGTAGAGTTATCTTGACCCCCTAGGTTTTCTGAGGGTGGCTGAGGAGGCTTATATGTGCGAAAAAAAAAACATTTAAAAAAAAATTTTCGCGAGGTTAGCTCCCGGTTCGCGTACCGGGTAGCGCCCCAGGGAGCGTACTTTGTTTGAAATTAGTGAAAAATGTTAGAGTCAAATAATAATTGTGAGTGATCAGATGTAGGGTAGCTCTGAGAAGAGCTTTTGGGTTTATGGTACATTTAGGTACTTATAAGTAGGTACCAATGCACATTCTTAAATTCAGAGTGAAAACTCTGTTGCCCTCATCTGAGAAGTGAACTCCATCTCCTCTGTAGATATCTTGCATGTAGTAACGCAAGTTATTGTTGTACAGGGAGCCCATTCCATGGTCTCTCATGTAAGCTGAAACAGATTTGTTTACATGCTTCCTCGACTTCTCAATTTGTGGACAAAATTGGTTTGACCACCTCCATTTCTGTCTTTGGCATATATTTGAATATACCAAGGCAGTCTGAGGAAAAAGTGCCATTAATTGCTCAAAGGTGTCCTTTAAAAGCATTTCCAGACCTACACCAGTCAAAGTGCCCAAGTCATTACCTCCACAGTGCACAATTAACAGGTCAGGTTTGGGCAAATGCATAAAGGTTTTCACCAATGGTATCAATTGGTGACATTTTAATCCTCTGTGGCCAAACCACTTAATTTCCACATCTTGTAAATTGAGGTTAGGTAATTTCCTGTTTTCAACGTACCTTTGAGCCCAGTGAATATAACTATGTCCAACAATCCAGACAGAAAACATGGCGAGAGAAGGTTCTCCTGCAGTCAGATGAAGTGTGGCAATGAAATGGCAGTTGAAAAAATGAGAGTTTAAAATGAAAAAAACTGTGGAGTTTCTGTGTTCATGAAGCAGTAACAGTGATTGGTGGATTTTGATTGCTGAAAACAGAAAGTTAGGGTGCACGGATGTGTTCTTTGAAAGATGTATTTTGAATGGTCAATAAAAAATAATTAAATGAAAGAATGCACTGGATATGCAGGTGCACTGAGAGTTCAGAGTTCAATTGCAACAAAGTTGTGTGAACTTGCAAACACCAGAAGTCTTCCAAGAGGTGGTTGCCATGCAGAAAAGGCATGAAATGGCAGAGGGGGGAAGGGTTTTCATTTGAAAAAAAGTGAGGGAAGAGTTTTGATTGGGTGACATGAGAGATATGTGTGAAGAATTACAGCATTTCTGTGCTTTTGATAGCTGCAGACTCTGGAGTGCATACCTTTTGCTCTGCTGAAGACAAATTGGTGTGTTTCTGAGACTGTTTTCAAACTCAAAGTATTTGCTAAGGTGAGAAAATATTTCTTTAATTTAGATAGAGAATAGTGCGCTTTTAGGAGAAAATTATGAATTATGTGGCGCAAATTGCTTGTAAATATGCTCCCACATGTGCATGGAAAATTTAGATTTTGAATGTTTGTGTTACATAGCCATGTTAAAAGTGATACAAACATGCTGCAAAGGCAATCAAAAAACGCTTTTATGTGTTTTAAGGACATTTTAAGTAATTTTCCCATGTGCAGTGTTTTGAAATTATGATTTGAAAATCGTTTTTGGGGAAAAGGAATTGTTTTTAAATTTATGACAAGGACATAATGGTGTATGCTTCTTTATACGGCAATTGACTGTCCCTGATGTTATTTTTCCCATTTTAATGTAAGACCTTTCTCTGTGGCGCAAGTTGCTTGTAAATATGCTCCGACCTGTGCATGGGAAATTTAGATTTTAAATGTTTGTGTTACATAGCCATGTTAAAAGTGACCCAACCATGCTGGAAAGGCAATAAAAAAACACTTTCATGTGTCTTAAGGACATTTTAAGTAATTTCCCTGTGGGTAGTGTTTTCAAATTATGAATTGAAAATCGTTTTTGAGGTAAAGGAATGTTGTTAAAATTTATGTGCGCCATATGTCCACAAATTTCGTTTTCAGGGGTGCAGCAGGGTGTTCTTGAGACACCCCTGCACCTTTGGAAAAATTCCTAATTTGCGATGAGCTAATTGCTAATCGCAAATTGCACCTTCATTCTTATGGGCCTCCTGCTCCATGGAAATGAATGGGTAATTTGCAATTAGCAATTTGCTCATCGCAAATTAGGAATGGTAAAGAATCGCTATTTATTCCTTAAAATTCGCTATTTAGGAAATGCAAAATAGTTTGATGATACATATGGCGGTTCATCTGTAACAAGATAAGAAGCTTAGGGATACATTTATGATGACTGGCGCAATGAAGTGGACATCACTTACTTCATTGGTAGAGCTTTACATGTATTATCTCCTCTGTATTCTTCATCAAGCGTAACTTTAATCTGCAACCCTGAGTAGGCCTCACCTTAAACAAACCTCTGGATAGGCCACACCTTATCGTCATCCTGAATTAATCATTTAAAATGCTAGGGACAGATTTATGATAGGTGTATGCCTCTTTTGCGCCACTTACAAAACACTGTCCACGGGGAAATGACTTAAAATGTCCTTAAGACACATGAATGTGTTTTTTTAAAGCGTTTGCAATTTTTTGGGGTGACTTTTAACATGGCTATGTGACTCAAACAGTCAAAATCTAAATTCACCATGCACAGGTGGGAGCATATTTACAAGGAATGTGCTCCATGGGGAAAGGTCTTATAATGTAATATGGGAAAAATGACATCAGAGACACTGAAATGCCTTATAGAGAAGCATACACCATTATGTCCTTGTCATAAATTTGCAAACCATTACTTTTCCCTAAAAACGATTTTCAAATCATAATTTGAAAACACTGCACATGTGGAAATGACTTAAAATGTCCTTAATTCAAAATTTGCTATTCCTTATTTTGCGATTGCACTGAAGGATTTGCAAATTTTGCGATTCCTTAAATGCAATGTATCAAACAAAAAATATGTAAAAAATGATATTAAGGATTTGGAAACTACCACCAACTTCTAGTTTGTGGTAATTTGCGAATTCTTTTCAAAAAGCATTTTTTTCCAAAAAACAAAAGGTGCCATATGACGCCTATACATGTCCTTAGGACATGTATGTTTGCCATATGCCCCCAAATTTCTTTTTCAGGGGTGTAGCAGGGTGTTCTTGAGATACCCCTGCACGCTTGAAAAAATTCCTATTTTGTGATGAGCTAATTGCTAATCGCAAATTGCAACCTTCATTCCTATGAGCCTCCTAGCCTATGGAAGTGAATGGGTAATTTGCAATTAGCAATTTGCTCATTGCAAATTAGGAATGGTAAAGAATTGCTATTTATTCCTTAAAATTTGCTATTTAGGAAATGCAAAATAGTTTGATGGTACATATGGTGGTTCATCTGTAACAAGATAAGAAGCTTAGGGATACATTTATGATGACTGGCGCAATAAAGTGGACATTACTTACTTCATTGGTAGGCCTTTACATGTATTATCTCCTCTGTATTCTTCATCAAGCGTAACTTTAATCTGCAATCCTGAGTAGGCCTCACCTTAAATAAACCTTTGGATAGGCCACACCTTATTGTCACCCTGGATTAATCATTTAAAATGCTAGGGACAGATTTATGATAGGTGTATGCCTCTTTTGTGCCACTGTGCGTCACTTTTATGATGCAGCGGCGGTGCTAATTTGCAATTAGCAATTTGCTCATTGCAAATTAGGAATGGTAAAGAATTGCTATTTATTCCTTAAAATTTGCTATTTAGGAAATGCAAAATAGTTTGATGGTACATATGGTGGTTCATCTGTAACAAGATAAGAAGCTTAGGGATACATTTATGATGACTGGCGCAATAAAGTGGACATTACTTACTTCATTGGTAGGCCTTTACATGTATTATCTCCTCTGTATTCTTCATCAAGCGTAACTTTAATCTGCAATCCTGAGTAGGCCTCACCTTAAACAAACCTCTGGATAGGCCACACTTTATCGTCATCCTGGATTAATCATTTAAAATGCTAGGGACAGATTTATGATAGGTGTATGCCTCTTTTGTGCCACTGTGCGTCACTTTTATGATGCAGCGGCGGTGCAAAAGATTTGCTATGAGGCGACAACATTACAAATTGATGCATTTAGGCAGATATGTCATGGTGTAAAAAAAACGTACCAGATGAAACCGATGCAGCAGTGATGCAAAAGATGCACCATGTCGCAAGACAGGCCTCACTTGGGGCCATATGTATCAAGCTAATTAGCATTCGCAAAGATCAAAATTCTACGAATTTCGGCCTTTGCGAATGTTAATTAGACAAATGGTATGTATCAAACAAGTTTGATGCAAAATAAGGAGTAGCAAAATTTGCTATTCCTTATTTTGCAATTGCACTGAAGGATTTGCAAATTTTGTGACTACTTAAATGAAATGTATCAAACAAAAAATATGTAAAAAATGACATTAAGGATTTGGAAACTATTGTGGTAAATTGGTGGTAATTTGTGAATTCTTTTCAAAAAGCTTTTTTTCAAAAAAACAAAAGGTGCCATATGACGCCAACACATGCCCTTAGGGCATGTATGTGTGCCATATGCCCCCAAATTTCTTTTTCAGGGGTGCAGCAGGGTGTTCTTGAGACACCCCTGCACCCTTGGAAAAATTCCTAATTTGTGATGAGCAAATTGCTAATCGCAAATTAAACCTTCATTCCTATGAGCCTCCTAGCCCATGGAAATGAATGGGTAACTTGCAATTAGCAATTTGCTCATTGCAAATTAGGAATGGTAAAGAATTGCTATTTATTCCTTAAAATTCGCTATTTATGAAATGCAAAATAGTTTCATGCTACATATGGCGGTTCATCTGTAACAAGATAAGAAGCTTAGGGATAGATTTATGATGACTGGTGCATCACCAGGGATGTGTCAGTCATCCTGCGCCGCTGTTCCGCCACCCATGGTGTGCTGCATTTAGAATACGGGGCATCATGGGGCAAAAATGGCACAGATGCGTGACGTATCTGTGCTGTAAAGGTAGTGATTGCTGGAGTTGTATCGCAAGTGCGATGCAGCTCAAGCAAGGCTCAGGGGTGCCCCATCTCCACAATGTTGTGTCAAGACCTATGCCTGCTTAAAGCAGGCGCAGGGTTTTGACGAAGCTTTCTCCTATCTGATTGTAAATACGGCACACCATGGGTGGCAGAGTAGTGGTGCACGTTAACTGGTGCATGCCTGGGGATGTGCCATTTAACATAAATCTGCCCCTTTACATTTAAGTATGTGCAGGACACACAGAGTCGGTGAGGTTTATCCAAGGTTAAGAAGAGATGAGTCCTGTTCACTGAAAATTTAGACATAGTCTTCACCTGCTCAGCATTGCTGGACATGGCTAAATAATAGCTGCAAAATATTACTCTTGTTAAACAATTTTACTATTATAATCTCTGAGATTTGTCTCTTACTCTGCAACATCTCATTGTTGTTATCTTTCTTTAAAGATAAAGACAACCTCAACATGAGCGACAATCTGCAATCAGTTGATTTTGACCTCATCATTGAACTTGTAATTGAAACATCAGTGGATGTTGATCCCTTGGATGATTTAAATCCTGAGGATGAAGAAGAGCGTGATGAGGATGCAGATTTGTCCGAATTATATGACATAGGATGGGAAGCTGACCTGCTTGAGCCTATGGAAATATAAACATTTATTTTTAAAATTTATAATTAATAAAAAGTAAAAAGGTAAACCGTTTAATTTAAAAATAAAGACACCTTCAAAAGCAGGTTATGTGTAGTGTCTTCAATAAAATATTAAAATATGCTCATAAAATTAGATCAGATTCACATATAAAATAGCACAGGTAACATAAATATAAATGTCATTTCTTTTCTGCTATTTCTGTATTGTAAATTTGCAAGGACTAAAAAATCTTCTATTTAAAATGTCAAGTAGTGTGTTAAGTTTTTGATCACTGTTATTGTTTTACTGTTTGGTAATAATGGTTAATAAAATTTTTTATTATATTTTACCACAGATTCAACTGCAGATCATTTCAAGATTTCACCATGCCAACAATAGAAAGACAGAGAAAGGCTGCAAAACGTCAAAGACAGCAGGTGAAAGAAAATAAGCAGCAGTCCTCTAACAAAAAGATTTGTCAAGTCACGAAGAAAGCACCGGGTAAGAGCACAAAATATTTCATAAGAAATATGTGTAGTAAAAAAATATTACTACAGAAAATGTTTCAGTCCATAAAACGAGAAGGAATTCAAATGGAAAGGAAAGGCCAATCAAAAATGTTACTGCTAGAGCAAGAGATAACTCTGTGCATGATAGTAGAAGGAAACAACAGTTTAGGGAGATTCGTAAACGAATGTTCCGCAACAGGATAATTGGCAATTTGTTAAAAAATATTAAGAAAGGTCAACAGAAACTGGTTTTTTATAAGAGAAAAAAAAAAGTTGAGAAAGTTATTGATCAGGCATTTGAAATTAAACGTAAGTTATTTATTTTGATAATCAATAGAATTAGGAAGCTAAACAAGGTAATTTATGATTTCAAAAGAAATAGTAGATGGAAGAGAATAGTTAATCGTAGTAATTTTTGTGAAGTTTTTTCTGGAGAATGGATGCATAGTTCAAGCTGTGAGGCATTTTTTAATGAGGAGAGTTATTTCCAGGATAATTATTTGGTGCATGCAGTTGACACCAGTGGTCGTGCTTATGAAGTGAAAGATGGTTGTCCAGTTGAAAAAGAAAAACTTGTGACAACAGAGGCAGAAGAGGTGTTAGGTAATGAGGTTTTAGGAAGACGTGCTAAGGGTCCTGTGTACACCTGGAAGTGTAGTAGTATTTGCAGTGTGCGACAGGATTCCATCAATTTGCTTTGTGATTTTGTATGGTCATTTAATAAGAAAAGTTTGAAGCAGAAAATAAGGTTGTTGCAAGAATTAGATCCTTGCAGAGTAAGAGAAGTGACAGGTTTGCATGGTCATTCACTGGCTTGTCTTTCCAGGAGAGTATGCCAGAGTGTTTTTCATCATTTCAGGATGTTAGCAGTGCATCATAATAAAGTGAGGAAATTAGTTAGAATGTTGTATTATGCTAAGAGTCCAGCAATTATGCTTAAACAATTATGCGCTGCTCTTTTGCATGGTTCTGAAATAGATGTGAAGAATATATGTGAAGAAATTGAGTTTTGTTACTTTGGAAGTAAAGAGGAGAATGTTGAAATTGAGCAAGAAGAAGAGGGTCATGTGGAAGATAGTGTGCAGGTTTCCAGTACAGATAATTTCCAGAGGGAAATTGCGACGTTTGAGGTGAAATCAAGTGAGAGGCCTAATTTCACTTGTGTGTGTTGTCGACGCACTTATTATAAGAATCAGACTAAGTTAGTGGATTTATATGCAAAAAGTGAAAGGGAAGATAATAGTGAATGGAAGGATTTCGCAACATACTTGATGGTAGAAAATTGTTTTGATTTGGGATTGGATCAACGTGTGTGTACTTATTGTTGTTGCAAATTAAATCAAAACCAGATGCCTGCTAGAGCAGTTCATAATAATCTGGAATTGGTTGAGATTCCTTCTGAATTGAAGGATTTAAATACTTATGAATCTATTTTGATTCAAAGTATCCATCCCTTTCAGGCTATTGTAAGAATGGAGCCAAAGACAGGGAAATTGCCTCCATCAGATTTACAGAGAGGATTAAAGGGAAGAGTTGTTTATTTGCCTCTAGATTTGAAGAAAAACATTAACACAATTGGAGTAGAAAAAGTGGAAGAGGAACCTCTGGTTATCTTAGTTAATGGGGTTCCGACAAAGAATAAGAAAATATGGCAAGATTTAGTAGATGTTAGGAAAGTTAAAAAGGCAACATTGTATTTGAAAAAAAATAATAAATACTATAAGAATGTATATGTTGCAGAAGAGTAAGTAAGTGAGGAAGAGGATAGCGATTTGTGTGCTGGTCAAATTGAGAAAGTAGAACCCTCTACTAGTGAAGAAATATATGAACATTATAGTGTTCATCCTTTGCATTCCAAGGAAGTCATGGGGAATGCTATTGAGTTGTTTCAAATGAAACAAGCCAAAGGGAGTCCCATTAGTGTTTGGGAGGAAAGTTTGGAAGCTCGGTGTTTCCCACAGCTTTTTCCAACAGGTCAGGGAGGAAGATATGATGAGCGACCTCATCAAATTCCTGCTTCTGAATACCGGACTTTGCGATTGTATGCAGGAGATGCTAGGTTTCGACAATGCATTCCCTATTTGTTTCATCTCCTGTTTGAAAGCGATCTGTCTGGACTGTCATATGCAGTGAACCACATCTTGAAAAGTGGTATACACATGCAAAACATCTCGGCAAGTGACTTTATGGATAAAGTCAATGTCCAAGACAGTATTTTGGATTCTCACCTGATTAATCTCATGGCGTGTCAGCGTGGTACTAATGAGTACTGGTACCGTCGTCATGGTGATTTAAAATGTATGCTGAGGAACTTAGGTACTCCCACATGGTTCCTCACTCTGAGCTGTGCCGAGTATGGCTGGGAAGACTTACTTGAATTTCTACGAGAGGCAAATGCTAACGTAGATAACATCGAATTCAAGACACCCGGAGAACTGTGCTCTTTGGATCCAGTCAATGTATGTAGGTACTTCAATCATAGATTTGAAGCTATGATGTCTTTCATCATGAATAAGAAGAATCCACCTCTTGGAGAGGTGTTGGATTTCTTCTGGAGAAAGGAGTACCAAGCAAGAGGTGCTCCTCATATACATATGTTGCTGTGGATCAAGGATGCACCTAAATTTGGAACGGATCCAGAAGACTCAGTGATGAGTTTCATCCAACAGTATTCTACGTGTGCTGTTCCAAACGCAAAGGAGAAGAAAAGCCTAAGAGAAAAAGTTCTGCGTTTCCAAAGCCATCGATGTGGAAAGTACTGCCGTCGTAAATTCCGAAACAAGGACAAGTTCTACACCAAATGTCGTTTCGGTTTTCCACGACCGGTGATTTCTAAAGGAAGAGTAAACAGTTTGTTGTCTTCGCTGCGACATAATGTCATGAAGAAATCACCTAAAAACACATACAATTTGAAGAGGAACGAAGAGTCCAAGTACATCAACGACTACAACCCGGTGATTTTGTCCATGTGGAATGCTAACATGGATATACAGTTTGTGGCTGATAACTGTATGGCTGTGGCTCGGTATGTGACGTCTTACATCACCAAAAAAGAGAAGACAGAATTGAAGGATATGTGGGAGGACATTTCCCATGAAAAGAGCCTCAGCAAGAAGTTGTACAGTTTCAGTCTGAAGATGTTGTCGCATCGAGAAATCGGAGCTTACGAATGCTCTGACCGGTTGTCTTCAGCAAGTCTCTATGCCAAGTCCAGGAGTATCGTTTGGGCGAGTCTTGGTCTTGCTGCAACGTGTAATCGAGTTCTGAAACCTGTGCGGGAAATTGAGTATTTGGCGGAAAAGGAGCCAAACAGTACCGACATTTTGAAGACCAACATGTTGGATACATATTATCCAAATAGAAGCAGTCACCTCGACAATGTTTGTCTGTATGAGGTTCTTCAAAATTACATATTCAAGAGGAACATCAAAGAAGATACTGAGAAAGGAGTGTATGCTGTAATAGGAAGTGAGGGATGTCTGGTCAAGCAAAGAAAATGCCACTTGGTAAACCATCGAAAATTGAGTGGCGAATCTCCTGAAAAAAAGGAGTTTTTCTATTTAGCACTTTTGCAACTTTTCAAGCCTTGGCGTGCAGAAGAGGAACTGCTTGGAGATTTCCTCTGTTACGAAGACTCTTTCAATGCCGCCAAGGAGACCATAGAATGTCCTGCTTTTCCCAAATATGTAGAAATGTTGAATGCGGAAATTGAGCAGGAAGCAACGATTGCAGCCGAGATTGCCAGAGACAGTTCTCAGGACAGTCAGAGTTCTGCTTCATTGAGTCAGGATCCACTAGGAGGACCTGTTATCAAAAATGAAGCTGCCACTGCCATGAATGAAGTGGAAAGAGCCATGGCACATGCTCAGGAGGATGCGGTTAACTTAGAAGAGTTGGAAAGACAACTCAACGTTGAGCAGAGGAAAATATATGACGAAGTTACCATGCAAATTGATCATGGATTAAGTCATGACAAGAAAGAGTGCTCATGTACGTCGTTGAAGCCTGTCCGACTGTACGTGAGTGGAGAAGCGGGAACTGGAAAAAGTTTCCTCATTAAAGCAATTTCATGCTATTTGCAGGAAAGGACAGAGTCATCGCTGTCTTGTGTTGTCACCGCTCCAACTGGACTGGCAGCACATAACATTAAAGGGATTACTTTACATCGTTTACTGATGCTGCCAGTGGAGCATGACAACAAATTACAATATCACAAGCTATCTGGAGATGCTTGTTTTGAAGTTTCAAGAATCTTGAGGAAAATGAAACTTCTTATCATTGACGAAGTAAGCATGGTTTCCAATGTCATGCTTGCCTTTGTGCATTTGAGGATGCAAGAAGTTCTCAAAACAGAGTATGATGTGTTATTTGGTGGCAAACACATCATTGTTTTCGGAGATCTTCTGCAGCTGACACCAGTGAAAGGGCAACCTGTGTTCAAAATGCTCACGCATGAAGATACCAGGAAGTGCCTAGGCAGCATTGGCAACGTCAATATATGGTTAAACTTCAATTATGCTGAACTGCATGAAAATATGCGTCAGGCGAAGGATGAAGTTTACAAGACTATTCTACAAGATGTTAGAATTGGAAAAGTGACCGAGCATGGGAAAGAAGCTTTACATGCACGATTACTGTCAAATTTATATCCAGAACAAGATGTTGTGCCTGAGAATATTTTTCAGAAAATTACTGATAAGAAATCTGGAATATGTTTGATGCCAACTCTTGCAGAATGTGCCAAATTCAACAACAAAATGTTGCATTTAGAAAAGCAAGAGATTGTGAAACTGGAAGCTATTGACAGAGTAGAGCATATGGGATCAACAATTATTTTGTCTGAGAATCTGAAAACAAAATTGGATTCATTAGAGAAGAGTATATCTAAAACTGCAGGTTTTGAAAAGACTCTGAATGTGTGCTTGAACTGCCGTATAATTTTAAGAAGGAATTTACATGTTGAAAGAGGTC
The DNA here is from genome assembly GCF_964261635.1 of Lissotriton helveticus. Taxonomy (NCBI): domain Eukaryota; kingdom Metazoa; phylum Chordata; class Amphibia; order Caudata; family Salamandridae; genus Lissotriton; species Lissotriton helveticus. The sequence goes on along the minus strand of NC_136059.1, from coordinate 218,754,027 downwards.
TGGTAAATGGATCAATGGGTAATGTTGTTGATTTTGTAAAATACAGAAATAGAGATGGAATTGAATTTTTAAAAATTAAATTTGATGGCATTGAGGAAGTACAGCTAATTGGTCGTTGCTCTGCTAGATTTTTGCTTGTAAAAGACTTATATGTTCGCCGTAAGCAGTTTCCTGTTTGCTTGGCATATGCGGTGACAATCCATAAATCGCAAGGTTTAAGTGTAGACAGTGCATTGGTGAATATTGGCAGTTCTGTGTTCAGGGAGGGTATGGCATATGTGGCATTGTCACGAGTTAGAACTTTATCGGGATTGTACTTGATTGAGTGTGATGTCACAAACATTTGTGCTGATCTAGATTGTGTTAAGGAATACAATAGGATAAGAAGAGAGTATGCGCCACATTTGCCTCAGTATCCTTTGTTTGAGAAACGTGTGGTAGGCCGGAAACGAAGAAATGTGACCAATACTGGGGAGGTTGTAGCAAAAAGACGAAAAGTCGATGAACCTAAAATTACAAGCAGAAACAAAAAGGATTCTGTTGAAGATGTTGTTGGTTTTCAATTTGAAAACAGTTCTGGTGTCAACTGCTATGCTAAGGTAGTGGTTAATGTTTTGTTTTCTCTAGAAAATGTAAAAGAAGAGATTGTGGTCAATTCTGATCAAAGATTTTGCAGTTTGTTAAATTCTGTGTTAGAGAAATGTAGCACTGATAGAAGAAACATAGAAAGTGTGTCTGAAATTCGAAATCTGTTAGACAGATGTTCAGGCCAAACACAATTCTCTCAAAATATTCAGCAAGATTGTCAGGAGTTTTTAATGTATATGCTTGATGTATTACATGCTGAAGGTGTAGATGTAGATCAGCTGTTTGGGCTTTCTTATCAATGGCAGCATGACTGCGAGAACTGTATGGTATCAAGTACTACTAGTGTAGACTCAGAAAGATTTATATATTTAACTTTGCCAGACAGTAAATCAGTCTCCTTTAATAAGCTAGTAAAAGCAGCTGATCACAACATGGAGTGTAGCCAATGTAAATCTGAAATGATGTCCACATTATTTATACGAACATATGGCCAGTATGTCATTTTAATGTTCCAACGATGTAGGCCTGATGGAACAAAATTGACAACTTTAATGAAAAATTTTGTAGCTTCGCAGTTGTCAATATCAGGAAGGACTTTTGTAACTGCAGCAATTATATATCATGACGGCCCTTCAATAACATCAGGACATTACACAGCTTATTTAAAGTCTAGAAATGGCTGGTCATTCTGCAATGATTCTGTTTTAATTTTCAAAAAAAAATTGCCGTATGACCTTAAAAACTCTTACCTGGTGTTTTTAAAACCAAAATTTTAGGGAAATAATCTCGGGAAGTGCTCTGTGGAATTTCAAGAAGTTCTAATGGCTCCTACACAATTTGGCCTTGAGGATAAGTGTAGTTCAGAGACATAACTTCTAACCATAGGACTGGACGTCATGGAGAAATACGTGCACTTTGAATGAGTTCAGAAAAACTGTTTCTTTTTATAAGCTAATTGAAGCAGCCAATCAAAACATGGAGTAGAGGGAATGTAATTCTGCAATGCTGTCTACTGTTTTACATTGCTTTGTGATTAAAAGTGATGTAGAGAATTAAATAATTGTAGTAGTCATAGAGGTAGTGTAAGTCTGCTTCATAGTAAGCAGTATCAGTGTCATAGGAAATGTAGAACATGACTGAGCAAGAAGGGGAAGATATTACTATTCCAGGATTGTGAAAATGATCTTCAACATTTTAATTCTGAAAGTTGCGGAAATGCCAAATGACGGGATTGGCTTACAAGAAATCCAAGAGTTATAAATGGCTCTGACCAGATTTGGCCTTGTGGAAACTTGTGGTAGAGAGCAAGAAGTCATTTATTGCATGTAACGTGTTTTTAAAAACGATGGAGATTTTCTTTCAGAAAGTGGCGGGCTGAAAGTAATAACAGCACAAAAGAGTGTAAGCTGTTCATAGGACATCCTTGGACGTCATGGAAAGTAAGTTAACTTTAAGGAGTTCTGAATTTTCATTTCTTATGTTGTATGGGTTTTTTAAACACAATCATTTTGATTGTGTTTTTTTTTCCCCGCTGTTATATGATGAATACCTTCAAGTCACTGTTTTTAGTGAATTTTGATACATTCTGAGAACAGCAAAAATAAACCATTTAACATGTATAATTAATTCTGTACTATTTGCATTTATGATGTATATGTAGAACTGTGTAGGAGGCATGGAGAAGGTGAGGCTTCTGTAAGTGTCAAAGTTGTTGCATGCAGTGCTGCACTTCTGCGTATTCTTTCATATGCTGGACTACATCTGCACAATGAGATACCTAAGCAAAGGAAACACAAGTGATGTGATTGTGAAATGAGCAAAATAAATTGCACGTATTTCATTTACATCACCTGTGTTTCCTATCATTACGAATCACATTGTGCAGATCAAGTTTAGGTCTGTCCAGGGAAACATAGGAGGTTTGAACTTTGTTGAAGAGTGCAGTGGACATGACTCACTTCATTGGTAGACCTTCACATGTATTATCTCCTCTGTACTCTTCAACAAGTGTAAATCTCATCTGCAACCCTGAGTAGGCCTCACCTGAAACAAACCTCTGGATAGTAGACATCTTATTGGCAATTATTTAAAATTTTAGTGTCTTGCTACACTTTTCTGAAACAACAGCAATGCAAAAGATGCACCATGTTTTAAGATAGGCCTCACTTCATCTGCATCAAGATACTGTTAGTTTAAAATGTATATCTTTAGGACTGTGTAGGGGGCCTGGAGAAGCAGAAGCTTCTGTAAGTGTCAAAGTTGTTGAAAACTGTTTGTCCTTCAATCTTTTCCCTTGTCTTTTCTAATTTTTAAATACATTTTTTAATATTTTTCAAATGTTTGTTCTCTCTTTCACAGATTGAAAGTATAAAAACAAAAAGTGAGTAATTTAACGACAATTATAAGGTAAATATTTTGTACTGTTTTCGTTACATTTCTATCACATTTAACTACTATTAGTTCCACTGCTTCATTTCTTTAACCCTCAGTTTCCTGCCTTTGCTACTTCCCTCATTCCTTTCTCTATTACCTACTTACTCAACTCCTTCCACTCTTTTTCTCAGTCCCTCTCTTCTCATAGTTCCTCACTCTTGTTCACTCACTGCGTCTCTATTACTCTTAGTGTCTTTGACTGATCACTCTATCACTACTTGTTCATAATGCTTTCTCTGTGTAGTTGAAGCACACTAAGGGGAATATTATGAACACAGCCAATAAAATTATTGCTCTTTTTATTGGCAGAAAACTGGTGCAAAAGTGGTTTTAGTGGCAGTTTTCTGCCACAAAAGCAGCTTTAGCGACACATTTCTGCCAATAAAACCTGCAAAACTTTTATTGCCTATGTTGATGATATGGCTCTATGTTAATTACATTTCTTTGCTGTTTCAATTAATCTTTTTCTGTTATTTTTTTTGTTTTCTGTTTTCTATTTTTTCTCTCTGTTATTCCTCATGTTTTAATCTTATTTTGAACATTCACTCACATTCTCCAAGAAACTCTTCTTTGTTAATGTTATACTCTCTTTTTTTTCTTTCACTTCGTTATCTATTTTGTTTTTCACAATTATACCCTCTTCTGTCTTTTCTTCGGTAAATATATCTATTAAACAGTATCTCTTCTTTACTCCCTATAGCTGTCTTTCTTTTAACATCACTCTCTGTTTCCTTTCCTTTTTTTTTGGTTAGCTCCCGGTCCGCGTACCGGGAAGCTAACCCGGAAGCGAACCAAAAGAAATAGAGCTTGCCAGAGTGCTAAACATTCTAGCAATTTTTTTGGAAAGGGAAGGTAGTTCTGAAAAGAACTTTTTTTTTAATATTTTTGTTGTTTTATATATTTTTTTTTTTTTTGAACATTTTTTTTTTTTTTTGTATTTTTTGAACGATTTTATATATTTTTTGGTTTTTTTTGGGGGGGGAAACAACAAAAAACAGGCGTTGAAAAGGGCTCAACAGGAGCAAAAAAAAATTACTGGGGGCGGTTAGGGCAATCATGGTGTTCATACGCCAGGTTGAGTGCATTGATGCTCATGTTGCCACGAGCTAATAATGCACGACAGTGCATACATAAGTGAATCATGTGCCCAAAATTTTCTTGAATATTTGGCACAGTTTCCCGTGCCTCTTCTGGTGTTAGAGAAACCGGTATTGTTGGTCTGGCCACAGGAGTTGGTCTTGGATTGTCGTGCATATCCCTTAATTCCGCCCGGCTGTAATTTAGGGGATGTTTCCTCGTCATGTGCCTGTGCATTGTGTGATTTCCAAAGCTATATTTTTTGTCCGTCCCTCTGGACAATTGTTCCTTGCATATCAGGCAGGTGACATACCTCGCGTTGACTTTTTTTTGGCCACGAGGTATTGAAAAAAACTGCCAGATGAAACTGGCTTTCTTTCTGGAAACCCGGGGCAACTCTTCTAAAAATTGTGGTTCTTCTCCCTCCTCATCCATTTCTTCCTCTTCCTCCTCAGTGTTGGTCAGGACCTGGGGAGGTGGTCCTCTCTTCCCATGAGGAGGTGGTGGTGGTGGTGGGGGTCCACCAGCTGAAGCTACCAATGAAGCCATTTTCCAACAAGCAAAATAGGTCTTCCTCTCACAATGATGAAAGTCAGAGTGAGGAAAGAAGGAGGGGTTTTCATCATTTGGGAAAAAACAATACTTCTCAACCAATGAAAAGTGTTATTTTTAAGTCACCTGACCTAGCCTTCCATCATTATGAAACCAAAAGTGAAATGAACCAATGAAAAGTTTTATTAACAATTCACATGACCTCTCACGCTCATGTTACGCGCTGCGGAACGCTCCCCGGTTAGCTTCCGGGTCGCTAAGCTTTGCGCCCCGGTCCGCGCCCCGGGACACTTCCGGGTGCGCTAACGCGATACGTCACAAGACGCATTTCGCGGCAACGCGATACGTCGCGCTTTCGCGCCGCGGATCGCTTCCGGGGAGCTGCGTTTCGCGCCTCGGTCCGCGCCCCGGGGCACTTCCGGGTGCGCTAACGCAGTACGTCATAAGACGCATTACGCGGCAACGCGATACCGTCACTATGTTGATTTCTTACCGGTTCGCGGACCGGGTCGCGGAATCAAATTGAGCTACCGGGAAGCTTCCCGGTTCGCGGACCGGGAGCGAAACAAAAAAAATATTTAAAAAAAATTATTAATAAACATATAAAATATATTTTTGGATTTAAAGAAGAATACATTTTACAGCTATAGATATTAGCTTTTAAAAAACCAATGAAATTCACTGAAAAAACCATAGGTTATAGACCATATATAGTTAGGAATTAGCATTTACAAAACCTTGAAAATTCACTGAAAAAACCATAGGTTATAGACCATATATAGTTAGGAATTAGCATTTAAAAAACCTTATTTTACTCACACAAAACCATTGAAATTCCATATATAGTTAGTTGCACTAACTATATATCGCGCACCCGCAATCCACTGCTGATCATGTCACATATTACATCATTCATGACATGGTCAGTGACATCACTGATGACATCACTGATGACATCTCAAATGACATCACTGATGACATCTCAAATGACATCACTGATGACATCACTGATGACATCTCAAATGACATCACTGGTGACATCACTGATGACATCTCATTTGACATTACTGATCACATCACTGATGACATCATTCATGTGATAATACGATGAACCTCTTCAGACTCTAATATAACCTTAGATACACTCAGTGTAAACAGACACTCACAGACTGTCACTCATCCATGGAGTTACTCACACACCTAGTCAGTCATGCAAAGAATCAATCACACCTCCATTTCCTCAACTGTACAGTTATACACACCTTACTTATTCAAACATATACTAACACATATTTACTCTCTTATACAATCCCTGATACAAGTTCACAATGATCCATACAGCCACTCACACATTCACTGGCTCTTATGCACAGTTATTTATATATGTCAACTCTCACATGTACTGTGTTTTACATATGTACTTACTTTGACATGTAGCACTGAGATATCCATTCACTCACCAATACACTCATGCACACAGTCAACCGCCCATACAGCTGTTTCCACATGCACTTTTGAACCCATACATCTAGTGAATCAACTGCTCACACATCTATGCACAGAGTCATACACCTCCCAGCCACCCACACACACACTCAGTCTCCCATACATATACTTGGGCAACCAATCAATAACCCATATAGTTACTCATATAGCTTCTGATCAACACATGCAGCAGTTTACAGAACAACAGACATAATGATGCACAAATTAAAACAGTTTAGTCACTAACCCATGCACTCAGTAAGACACATTTAATCACTCACTCATACAGTCAGTCATGCACCTACTAAATCCTTCATCCAGACACTTATACATCCACTCATTCTTCAATATGTAAGACATATTTTAACTTTACAGAAACATACAGTCACTGGATGTTGTCATCAGTGATGTCATTTGACATGTCATCAGTGATGTCATCAGTGATGTCACTGACCATGTCATGAATGATGTAATATGTGACATGATCAGCAGTGGATTGCGGGTGCGCGATATATAGTTAGTGCAACTAACTATATATGGAATTTCAATGGTTTTGTGTGAGTAAAATAAGGTTTTTTAAATGCTAATTCCTAACTATATATGGTCTATAACCTATGGTTTTTTCAGTGAATATAAATATACACATATGTATATTTATGTGTACATACATATATATTTATATTTTTTACCTTTTTTGGTGGAGGACCCCCCCCCCCCCCAAACCATCCCATTTAAACAATATATATACATATTTTTTTATTGTGGAAAAAGCCTTTTAATAATTACCCTCACTACCCATTGCCCTGCCCACCCCAAAAAGCCTCAAATACACTCACCATTACCTTTCCAACCCTATACCCTTCCGACCCCTATACCTTAAATTCATTCTTTCAACCCAATTCTCTGACCCACCCCAAAACCCTAAAAACTCCCTTACCACCCAAATCCCTCACCTACCACTAAACCATAAAATCCCCCTTACAACTCAATACCCTTACCCACAATTAAACCGTAAAAAAGTCCTTAAACCCGTACCTCCCCTATAAAACTAACATCTAACTGTAACTGACAAGAAAGGCATAGAAGGTGTAATAGGACATTCAGAAACATACATTCTCTTTCTAGTGTTACACAATATGATGTTGCACACACAGTAAAACAAACACATACGATCCTCCCCTGGATGGTATCAACAAGTGAGAAAGAAAAGACTATTGTGCTGATATGACAATGCCATGCCATAGCATTGAAAAAAATAGACACCGGTTAACACTAAGGGTGGGCGGAGAACTCCGCTCCGCCCGTGGAGTGTGCAGAGATTTGCCTACTCCGCGCTCCGCGAAGTAGGTGGAGTAGGCAAAACTCTGCTCACTCTGCAGCGGAGCGGAGTTGGCCTCCCACCCACATCCCATCCACTCTATTACCTATTATGCACATTTAAAACATGATTTAAAGAATAACAAAACGCCTTACCTTATCTGCGGTGTACCCGGGCTGCCATCTTCCTCCATCGCTACTTCTACCTCAAAACTGCGCATGGGCATTTCTCCAGAGAAGTTTTGAGGAAGAAGTCACAATGGAGGAAGATGGCAGCCCAGAGATGCCGCAGATAAGGTAAGGCAATTTATTACTCTCTAAATCGTTTTTTTTTTACATGTACATTATTGGTAATGGGGCGGGTGGGAGGTGGTCGACACGTAGCGGAGCTACATGGAGTATGCAGAGTTTGTTTTAAACTCCGTGGCACTCCACGTAGCGCCACTACGCACACTACGCTCAAGCTTAGTTATCACAGTCAATGTTTGAATAACATTTTAAGAAATGGCTGGTTATGTGGATGTGTAACTGTAGACATGAACCTATCCTGTCCCTATGAAGAGAGAAATCGCTTTGATCCAAACCCAACACAACAGACTGTATACTTACTACCTTTTGCTTCCTGTCCTCTGTGTTACCCTTTTTGGTTTTGGTGCAGCTCTATGAGCAGACTGATTAGAGTTAATAGGTGGTGGATGTTAAGAAAAGTGGAATATAACAATGGAAGGATAAGCTTATATGTGCTAACAGTATTTTCACATAACAAATTGAAACAACAAAAGAAAAACACTGCTAAAATCCACCAAACCTAGATATACAAATCTGCTACAATGAATTAGTGTCACTGATAGCATGGTGACATATGTGTGTGTGTTGTAGGGATGAGTTTGGTACATTCAAAAGTATTTATTCTCCAGCAGTAGCAACCAAATTACTTTTAATGGTGGCTGTTCAAGTAGAAGAAGAAGAAAAAGGTAATTAATATAAAGAGTATAGCATTTATAGGGTATGTGTGTTTGTGGTAGTATTAGGTCTGTATGACAGTGTAGGATTGCGATGGAGCGAGACAGATATGGAAGGACAGTGTTGCACGAGTGGGTGCCGAGTAACTTATATGAATAAAGAAGGGGTTCAGTTTGTATCTAATCTTACATTTAAGTTGTTTGAAACAGCCAGGAAACATAGCAGATCAGGGTATAATGTGGATAGGACACAAGCGGTGAGACAGAAAATGGAAGGAGCCACGTCAACTCCAGGAATATATAGCTTTTTCCACCTGTATCATGAAGAATGTCTTGTTAATTAATCTCCTCTCCTCCTAACACTTCTCTTAAATAATTTGCATTGAAGTAATAAGAGAGTCCCAAGCTTATAATCATCATATAACTAAAAAGATATAATGATAATAAGAAATGATACTACCAAGGTCGAAAAAAGACTGTAAAACACAACTTATGCTACAGGGTATGTAAAAAGAGATTAGACTACCTATCAAACATTAGTTATTTATATATTTTAAGACAGATAAAACAAACAAAAAAGAGGGGGAAGGAAGGGAATAGAAGAGGAGAATGGAGGGGAAAGGAATAGCCAGAAAGTTATTAGTGTAAAATGAGTGTGAAGATAAGAGAGTAGTAAAGGGTAGCCAGAGTATTTCAGATTTGATTTTTTGAGATACCGATGAAGCTGAAACAGTAGAAATTCTATGTTCATCACAAATAAGATTCCACCATGTTAATGTACATACTTTAGAATTACCTTTCGAGCAATTAAGAATAATTTTTAATACAAGTGCAATAAAAATGTGAAATAATCTCAACGTCGACGAGGTGTCATGAAATTAGGCAGTCATGTATCCAAGAAAAACATTTTGAATTGATAATGGGATACAACATTGACATATCTTAGAACATTTAGAACAAATGGATTTCCAAAATGTAAAAACATTAGGGCAGTAATATATTACATTAAGTAATGTGCCATTAGAGGAAAGACATGACCAGCAAAGAGGAGAAGTAGTGGGGTTGATTTTATGAATAAAGACGGGTGTTCAAAACCACTCTTATTGTACAAGAAAAATAGGGATTGAGTGATATTGGCAGGTATGGAGGTTGCAAAAACTTTGTGCCATAATTTATTCCATTTTTGAGATGAGATGGACATCATGTTTCCAAGCTATTTCAATTGGGGATTTTAGTCTTTCAGAGATAGGATCAGATAAAAGTGTATTGATAAAAGAAGCTTTAGGGTTAGAATCAGAAGAGATATTGTACAAAGGAGTCAAGGAAGTATATGGAATGGAGTCAGCAGGAAACTTTTTAGTTAACAAAAACTATTGAGGCTCCTGTGATAGTTGGGAATATTGGGTTAAGCAAGAAGATGATAAATCATAGTGTTCTTATAGTGCAGTAAAGATAACAGAGTTATGGGATATAAGTTGGTGAACATATAGAATATCCTTTTTTCCCAGTGTTTGCAATAAAAATGTTATGGTGATACTGAATAGATTTATTGTACCAGATAAAGGAAGCAAGAAAAGCTTGATAAAAATTAGAGCCGTCTGTGAATAGTGAATGTATCAAGTGTTGAGAATATATTAAGATCAGATGTTTGGAAATAAATGTGCAATTGGACATGAAGCAAATGTCCTAACAACAGAATTCATGTAATAGAGAACGTTTGAAATTTATCCAGCTAGGTATCGGTGTATCTTGATATTTTCTATTTAATGCACACATTTGTCTAATTAAAAAATCAGAATGATTTAATTTAAAATTAGGAAATTGCACCCCCCTTCATTTTTTGGTTATATTAGTTTAGATAAGGCAATTCGGCAAGGTTTGCTATTGAAGAGAAATTCAGTACAGAGACAATTAATTTGGTTAAAATAGCAATTAGGGATTTTAAAAGGTAACATAGAAAGCAAAAATAGAATGAGCAGAACAATCATCATTTTGATAGTATCCAGTCTACCTCACCAGAATAAATAGAGAGGAGACCAAGAAGAAAGTGAGTTTTGAATCTTAAGTTTTAATGCACTAACATTGTGGGCAAGAGTTTGAGGGGTGGTAGGCAAGAACCAGACATCTAGGTATTTAATTTTAGAGAGACACCCCTTAAAGTTGGAGTCAGGGAACATGAATTGGTAACAAGGAATTTAAAGGTAAAATCTCAGTTTGAGAGAAATGCATTTCATAGCCAGATATTTTACAGGATAAATCGATCTCCTGCAAAGAGGGTGGCAATGAGATTGAGGCTTCCGAAAGGTAGACTAGAATATGTCTGCATAACCAGATAGTTTAGTTTCATGGGAGCTGTGTTGGAAGCCTGCTATCAGGGGGTTACGGCAAATGCGTTGGGTTTGAGGCATTGAAGTAATAATAAAGGAGATAGGCGACAACCTTGCCTGTGCATCTGTGCAAATTAAAATAAGGGGATAAAAAACTATTACCAGAAACACAAGCATGTGATTCTGAGCACAGTAGCTTGATAAACGAGATAAATTGGGTGCCGAAACCAAACCAATGAAGGGTTTGAACATGAATTGACAATTTATACCATCAAATGCGTTTTCAGCAACAAGGGATAATGCAGCCAGAGGATCAGGATATCTTTTATCTAGTGCAAAGATATTGGAGAACATCCTAGCATTATCTGAAGTAAGTCTACCTTTAATGAAGCCAGACTGATCAGGTTTAATAAGCAGGGGTATAACATCATCTAGTCTAGAGGCAAGGATTTTCGCGAAACTTCTGCAATCATAATTAATGAGATTGGGCGGTAAGTTTGATACAGGGACTGATATTTACCAGGTTTGGCAATAATTACAATGAGAGCATCTAAGAAGGCGCCTCCAGTTTTACATTTTCAATAGAAAAGAGGTGAAATGCTCAAGTAAATGTGGTGAAATAGAAAAACCATCAGGACCAGGAGCTTTAGATCTGTTTTTCAAGGAGAGTTATAGTATCTGGTATGTAGAGAGGAGAGGGGAGACCATCAAAGAATGATTGGGTGTCATATTCAGAAGGACCGGTGCCCTATTAATCAAGCTGTAGTAAATTGTTAGTAAGGACATTACAAATAGGCCCAATGGTTTTCCTTACCGATTTGACTTTTAGATAATTGGCCAACATTCTACCTGATTTGTTCTGACCCCCATGATATTTGGATTTTTTTTTTAGTAGAGTGTTGCAAGCATCAGTTGTGCCAGCCATTTAAAATCAGATTATGCCTTAATTTCGTCCCGGAGATGGAAAGGAGATTTCGAAGTATAATAAGAGTGTTCAAGAGTCTAAGGGGCCCATTATGATGTCGGGCAGATTGCCCCCGCCAGGCCGCTCGACATCCACACTCGTTTTCCCCCAGTCATATAAGTATAGCGCCGGGACACCTCCTCGTGAGGTAGCTGTTCGCGCTTTTTAAAACTCTGTATTATTATTATTATTATTATTATTATTATGGTGGGGGGGACCTCAGCGGATGGAAAGACCGTCCACCGCTTTTCCGCCCCGGTCGCCTTGCGGCCGGGGCGGAAAAGGAATAATATGGTAGCGGATCTATTAGACACCACCAGTCATATTTTGATGGGCGTCTGTAGGTGCCTTTCCGCGGCGGCGATGCTGCCACGGAACGGCATGCGGTCTTCACTCTGGGGGGGAGAGGTGGGAGGTGCACACGGAGGGGGTACCTGTGGTACCCCCCATCATTTGCATTAACAAAGCGGCAGGCACCGCGCGGTGCCTGCCGCTTTGTTTATGCAAATGCATCAATGCATTTTTAGCGTATGGCGGGCGGTGCAGAGAGCACCGCCCGCCACATTGCTAAAAATGCAGGATGTTCCCTCCACTGTGGCGGGCACATCCTAATACCCCCGACGGGACCCCCACCCTTATGGCGGGCGGTCCCAAATTCCGCCCATCATCCTAATGTGCCCCTTCATATGTTTAAGGGTGGTAAGGTATTGGGAATTTAAATATTTTTTTTTCCTTCTGGCAATGTAGGCAATGGTAAAGGCTCCAAAAGAGGCTTTAAAGGCATCCCAGTTTTTATGAACAGAAGCTTGCTCTGAAGGGGGTGCAAAGAGATGGGACGGTAATTGGACAGCTCAGTGGTGGGGATCTTAACATTTTTATGAATGGGTATAACTTGAGCAGCTTCCCATTCTGGGTGAAGTCTGCCAGCCCTCAAGGAACTATTAAGAATGGTACAGATGGGGGTGGATAACTGTTCGGCTAATCTGAAGGAGATTTTTGCAGGGATTATATCTAAGGGGGATCCAGATTTAGTTTTGTTAAGTAGAGATTCAAACTCTACCGGAGTGAGTAATGGAAGACAGTGGAGCTGTGAAGTGTTGTTGGGGGAGACAGGATATACTGTAGTAGGTAAGATTGGATTTCGTTAAAAATAATGATTTTATGGTGGATGGCTTCGATATTCTGGGTTAGAAAGGAAGCTATATTGTCGCACAGCGACTGTGAGGGAGTCTCTGCAGAATCACAAGCCCTGGAATTTGTGTAAGTCTTCAGGATCTGGTAAAGGGTCCTAGAATTATTCCCAGCTTGCTCCAGCTGATTAGCGATGTGTAGCTTATGCGTGGATTTTTATGATAAGAGGATAGTGTGACTTTATATATCTCTTTGTCTTGCACACTATTCCAATTGTTTACATTGGCTCTTTTCAGTTCGGAGGGTAGGGGAATACCAGCTAGTGAGTGTGTTTTGGAGGGTGGGTCTGTAGTTTTATAGTGCTCGAAGTTCGTCTAAAATTGTATCCAGGACCGGGTTAGGAGATAACTGGGTCAGAGATGCAACATCATTTTTGGATCTTTTAGGTTTAGTGTCTGATGGAGATGTTATAGCGAGATTAAGAGAGTCACTAGCCATCTTGATGACGTGTATCAGTCGGTGATGTTGTTTTTTAATAGTAGAGAGCCTGCCCATATAATAGGTGATCGATAAGAGAATGTTTTATGTAAATGTGCGTTGATTCACACACGATGGCAATGAGAAATGCACTTAATTATATGTGAGCAGCATGCAACCACGTAGCAGGCTGTGTAGCAGAATTATTGAGATACCCATTGGCTTCCAAACATGCAAGGAGACAGGGAGTGAAAGCACTTCTGAAATACTGCCCCACAACTTGTGTGATCTCATTAACATCCCCTCAGGCTCAGACTTATGAAGGAATGAGTGTAACCAATACAACAAAGCCGCTATGACAAATACGCATAGTAATAATATGTATTACTATAGATATTAGGTTAATTAGGCTTAAAGACTGGAAGTAAACTGGAAACAAAGTTGTATTTGCAGGGGTCCTTGAGAGGGAAGGACATGATAAAAGTCAGGCATAGAAAACCAATAGTTCAAAGTTGGTCCACAGGATAATTGTGCCAAAAATGCATAAATAAAGATGAGGGATGAAAGGAAGCTCATCCAAGTGTTGTTTGCTGCAATATAGACTGGATAGAAAATAATACAAGTGGCTCATTAACAAAATGGTGGCCATTCCTGTGTGTGGAGATTCGCCACTGTGGCAGAATTGGGTGAAGGAGGGGTTTTCAAACTCTCCCGTTAGCTCACGAGTGTACCTCAACACTGCTGAGCAAGGTTTTGGTATGGCCGAAAATAGCTGTGTAAACTCTGTGAAGAGACAGAGCTTAGAGGTCTGCCTCCACCTTTTCTCGCCACATAAGACTCGCCCCACCCTAACATTTCTTCTAAACATCACTTTGTTGCATGCCTCCTCGACCAATGCATTCACAGAATTTGTAACCTCCTGCCACACAGCCTTCATTTCACTGAGATTTAATTAAGACAGACCACATAGTTGCTTATAGAGTTTCACCACAAATAAAAGGATAAGAGCTGTCTCCTCAGTGAATTTCACCTTCCTCCTTCCTTGAGTGTTGTGGTGTTTATTCTGGAGGATGGACATTTTTCCTGCTGGCCACTGGGTAATGTAGTCCAAAGGGGAAAAGGCAGTATCTAAGGTGTCAATGGGTGTCAGGTGCATGTGTGATTTAGATCACATGAATAGAATTTTGCCTATTCACTTGCATTTGCAGTTTCCGCTCCTTGGCAGACATCTCCACCCTGCTGGTTTACATCTTCACCGCGACGGCAGACGTCGCCAACACACAGTCTAAATATAAAATACGGTTACATTACTTGCACTTCTTTACAGACACAAATGCAATCTTACGAGGCTCAATTCCCTCACTGAAGAGAGAGTAGACTTGAAACGCTACACCTAGTGGTAAATTCCCACTAAGAAATGGTGAACAGAAGGGTGAAGATTTACACCTTGGTTTAGAAGTCTTTGTGAATCAGCCCAATACGTTTACTATAGAACAGTGAAATGCAACACACTTTGTCAATGGTAGATCCATATGTGAGGATGATTTTATATACTAATTTTGTGTTTCTTAACCCAATGCTTTATGTTTTTCTGTACTGTTTTTTTCATGGACCTATTCTCTAAGCATCACCAATACAGTTGGTGAGAAAGTTAAAATACAATTTAAAACTGTGATACAAATAATAATATTTTAAAAGAGCAATAAAATAAATGTTTTTCAAAGTTAATTAAAAAAACATTATCACTATTAATGTAAGGAAAGACCACTGCATGGCTTAGACAATTGGTTTAATCCTGTCTTTTATGCACAATATCTATATCTGCAGTGAATTACTTGAATGCATGAGGCCACTGGAGGTGTTCAATTGTGCTTTCCTTTACTGTATGTCACAGGAGCTAATCTCTAATATCAAGACATCCTCATTTTATTGTCCCTCTAAGCCCAGGCTATCTGGTGACTAGCTGTGGTGGCAGTGATTACTAGTCCCGACATACTTTTAACCAGTACCACTTCTTGAACATTGCCTACTTTCTCTAGCCAGTTATGGGTCCATCCTGTCTCCATTACTGGGATCCCTTACCTTCCTTGTGTATGCAACATGTGTGGAAGCTGTGTTCATGTGTAGTGTCTTCTGTATGTTTTAAGTGAATGCTGAGTACATGTGACCCCATTTGTGAGGCACAGTAATGATGGTGGCCCTCCGTCATACAAGATGACTTTGCCCAGCACATAATCCTACTGATGATGCTCCCCTAATTAAACCCTATTGTATCTTGATTTTTGTTACAATTGGTTCCACATCCTTAAATGAATCTACCATTCCCCCTGTTGTTGGCCACATAAGAGTGGCAAACGTTGCTGCTCTATCTCTGCCTCCCAATAAATTAATCATTGTGACTAGTCCAAATTTGTCCTATCTTCAGACATTTGAGAAGTTTAGTGACTACTAGTTTGCTGAAGTTCTCCTAGAGATTAGAACGTTTTCAGGGATTAGAAATGCCTACTCTGTTTTCCCAACTTGGCTGCACTGTTTTAGGATTGGAAGTGTGCAGATTACAGGAGCTCAAATTTTTCTTCCATACGCTTTTATAGAACTTCAGGGGATCTGGAACTCAGAATGACCTCAGGGCCTACAATGTTAGTGCTTTGATGGAGCTCTTTCTGGCAAATTGAGAGTCATGTTTTGGCCCCTGGAGGTTAGTGTTGACGAATTTTAATCCCTTTTTGTTCAGGGTGTCTTCTCAGGACAGAGAACTGATAGCGCCAGTGTCTGGGGAATGATGAAAATTTCATATTAAAGACCATAGCTCTTAGAGGGAGGCACTGACATGTCTGTAGTGGCCATGTAGAGCATACAATCTATGAAATAAAAAGAACAAGACATCCTCAAAGAGAGGGAGCTCACACATTCTGTGGAAGAAGTGGGTGAAGTCAATTTGTTGATCGGTAAATGCAAAGATCATACTTGCATCCAACGATATATTGTGGATACAAAATACTTAGGATAAGGCATGTACCTTCAACAGGAAGTATTTGAGTTCTTTGGGTCGCTTTAGAGGGCCGTGAAAACTGTGTAGGCAGCTCTCTTAGGCTGCAGAGAGAGCATGAGAAAACTTTTGTCAGCCATGTAAGACATGTAAGAGGAACGTTGGGGTGCAGCTGGTGACAACTGTTCAGTTGCTTGATTATCTAGAGGCCGTTCACTGCTGTCCTGTGGTAGCAAAGTCTTTGTGTACCTCGGACTCTTTGCCAGCTGAGTAGTGAATATCTAGGATGGCGCATCTCTCTGGGGGAATCTTTTTAGATAGGCCACTGGATATGCCTTCTGGGTAGCATTGAGTACAATGCAGGATCGTGAAAGGCTGGGTCGTGGTGTGAATTATTTGAAGAGGTTGCATCAAGGGATATGGGTATATTATCAACAACTAGCGATAATTTTTGTCTCTAACTTGTTTAGAGACAAAAATTATCGCCGCACATCGGCGAGTTTTATCGCAGATAAACCTTGCTATTAGCAAGGTTTATCGCAAATGCGATAAAAAACGCCCGCAATGCATGAATATCGCTGAAAAGTCAGCGATATTCATGCATTATCGAGCAAATGCTCTTAGCCATGTTATCCACCTCCCATTGGATAACATGGCTAAGAACTGCTCAGGGCAGGTGTTAGCTTTTGGAGATATTCGCCCTTAGCGCAAATATCTCCAAAAGTTGGTAATAGGAGATAGCGATGTTAGCGACTGTTTCCAGTCGCTAACATCTTGGCACGCCCACTTTGCATATCATTAGTGATAAATATCACTGACATGCAAAGTGGGGCCCATGATGGTCGCTATCTCCTATTAGCTGTCGCTAACTGGTGTTAGCGACAGCTTGGTAATAGGGAGATAATTTTATCTCCGCTTTCTTGGCTTATAAAGCCAAAAAAGCGGAGATAAAACCCCTTGATAATATACCCCATGGTGAGTTCTTCACTGAAGAATGCTGGGATATTGTTTTTTTTCAGGTTGGCGTAGCTTCCACAATGAATGGAAATTATGGTACAGCTATTTGTGAACGGGAAGACATGTCGTCTGGAGTCAATTGGTCAGAGAATGGTCATTCATAGTTAGCAAGCATTTGCAGCCAGTGATCTAAGCTGTGTGGTGATGTGCACTATATTATTGAAACAAGTTCGCAGAACTGATCACAGATGTGCATATTGTTATCTCAACATAGCACATCAATGAAGCATGGTCATAACAGATATTCTGCATTTCTGAGGCGTTGTGGAGGTCTCTGTTGAAGGTGTCAAGTCTTTATATCAGACTAGCTTATTTTCTCATGAAGAAGATTTCAAAGCTACCTCTTTGCACACAGTGCACCTCAGATCATTTCACCTTGAGAATACCCTATGACGAGTTTAACCAAGGGCGCTTAGATGTTCCTACAGTGAATTATAGATCTATGTTGGCCTATCTGTTTACATACTTCCTTGTTCGTCTTTCCAATATATACATTGTTTTTTATTTTACATTTCGAAAAATTCAGGGGGACCTATTTTTTGTCATTGTGAGAGAAAACACTTTTTTTGTTTGCCTTTTGGCAAACCATGCAATCACAGCATCTGTGTTGTCCCTGCATTAGATGCAAATTCCAAATATTCTTGTAAGAACTTCTGAGTCGCTGTTTCTTGTGCTGTGAATGTGCTTCCTACATTGTTTCTTGGGATGCGTTTTTGTTCAAAGCAAATAATTGTTATGTGTGGTTTATAATTGAGAGTGTAAACAATATATCAATTGGGTCGATGTTTTCAAAAAATGTTTGGTACTTGGGCAGAAGGTGAGGCCACAGATGACTGTCTCTTTTTAGCTCGGTTTTCAGTACAGCTCCTTGTGGTGTAAGCAATGGTCTTTTGGGGGCATTTGTTAGTAACGTGTTTGGTTTTTCTGACAGGTGAGTGACATATTCAAGATAATTATCTTTCAATGTACAATTGCAATGGATACTGAGGAACTGACCAAATAGGAGGTTGTCTCTCAGGCTTTTGGCTTGGAGGCTATCATATCTGAGTGTATTGCTTCCTATCTTTTGCTTTTTGGAAAGAGAGGTGCTCAGAGTAATATTCATTTAATTTAACCAGATTTCAAAAATGTTTTTTTCCCTTTGGCTGTGGGTTATGTTTGAATGTGATATCCTAGGAGTGATTTAAAGAAAAATGAAAGATCTTCTCTCCGTGCCAGTCAATATGTAAACGATATAATCTATATATCTTATTCAGAAGGACATGTTTGTTTGTGGGTTGTTCATATAGCTGAATCTTTCTTCAAACTGTGTCATGTGCAAGGTCATTGGCTCCTGAACTACTGAGAAGACATATAGGGCCACATGTATGCACTTTTGTCAAGGTCGCAAACAGCCCAATTAGCAGAATCGGCACATTTGCCACCGGAAAAAACGCTTTGCCAATGTACCAAACCCTATTTTGCAATTTGTTGTGCAATGGCAGGCCTGAAACATGTTTTACAGGGCTACCTAAGTGTGGGGCACAGTAGGTGCTGAAGGCGCACTACTAGCATTTAATTTACAGGCCCTGGGCATATGGTGTACCATTTTACTAGGGACTTATAAGTAAACTAATCAGGCGTCAGCCGCTTTCGCCATATTTTAGGGAGTGAGCACAAACACATTAGCACTGGTTAGCAGTGGTAAAGTGCACAGAGTCCTAAGGCCATCAAAAATGAAACCAGCAAAATAGGACGCGAGAAGGCAAACGTTTGGGGGAGGAGCACCCTACGCTGAGAGGTCTAACAATTCCATTACACACTTGCATGATTCATTGGCTCTGTATAATATGTGTGAGGAATGTAAAAAGGCTCTCACACCATACACTGGAATCAATAGCACTACAAAAGCAATAAAATACAAGTAAGAGAGGGGCACTGGGGCAGTGTTGGAAGGTGGTAGTCAGGAAATCTGTGGAGAAGTGGGTCATTGGGGGTTGGTGGACGCCTGCCGAGATCATCACACCTGGTGTCAGTAAAGCCAGCCCTGCTTGAATGCATCAGGGCCAATGGCACACTTGTTGCACTAATACCAAGAACATTGGCTGAGCTCATCTACTTAACTACGGGCGAAATGAGACAGTCATGTTTTATAGTTATAAACGAGACAACAGATGGAGAATGTTATGAAAAGCAAAAACGAAATAAATAAAGAGATATGGTGTGAAGATTCGCATCAGTCTGGGTGCACCCTCCATTCTTCCTAGATTTCCATTGTAAGAGTTAACCCTTCTCATGTTCGTCCTGAAATACACATTTTTCTACAATAAGTCCTGCTGTATAGAATGTGCACTTACTGCCACTTGGTATCCATAGCAACACACCCAGGGCTGCAAACACATATGTACTATCAAGCACTCTGTCTCTGTAGAAGCCGCCTAAGGTAGCGTGCAACTCTGAGGTCAAATATGTGTATTCCGCAGCGCACGAAAAATGCGCCTATCCCCTATGGAGGGCACATCTTTCATAGACTAACTCCTAACGTGTTCAGAAAGGCATTTTATGGGCTTCGCAGTGTTATTTAAAATGGTGTACAAAAAACACTTGTTATTATTTAAAGATTGCCCACTGGAAGTAATATATTTCTCCCTTAAAGTAAGTGCGAAAAGAAACGGGCATCAGGCGGTGAGTTATGAGCGGGCTTGGCAGACGCCGCAGATGGATTTATAGAAGGCCCCATCTCCGCCTGCATCTGACAAGGGCAAGTTCAAGGACGCCATTCGAGCATCCCGCCTAATGGCGCACTTACTTCATTGTTTGAATGACAATGCTCAGTATGTAACCGGTTTGTGCCAATTTATTTCGTGGATGGATGTTTGAAAGGCATTCACTCACTGTCCCTCCGCGCGCGCTTTTACTTTGATGAGCTGAAACGGTGAAATATTGGTAAAAGAAAAAATAATATCTTTATAATGGCAGCGGCAGTTTGCTTTTAAAAAGTCTCTGCGAGAACATCCCAAAAAGTGCGCACGTGCTAGTCTTTGATGTTCAAAGATTTGTTCTGCTCAGAATACAGTGTGGAGAAGGGTAAAGGGATTAGTGTACCCTGGTTCTGGGGGTGGGGTAGTGATTAGACCCAGGCTGAATTTCAATTACGCCGGAGTAATTCCATGCTCCTCTTTGATGTGAAATTAGTGATAATAACGTGATTACGCCCACTTGCATAACTGAGAGCAATTTTGAGAAAAGTCCCTCTTCAACATCTGCGGCCTGTGAAGGTCAGAGTGGTGAGTCGTGGGAAC
This sequence comes from Lissotriton helveticus, assembly GCF_964261635.1. Taxonomy (NCBI): domain Eukaryota; kingdom Metazoa; phylum Chordata; class Amphibia; order Caudata; family Salamandridae; genus Lissotriton; species Lissotriton helveticus. The sequence continues at coordinate 218,733,427 of NC_136059.1, read as the reverse complement.
AGGTGGGGGTCGTGGGGCCAGGTGGGGGGGGGGGGGGAGAATTTGACAGACGATGACAAGGAAAAAATAATTATTTATTTAATTTTCCTTCGTCATCGCCTGTTGAAATCCCCCCCAACCGGCCCCACTGCTCTTACCTGCACTTCAAGATCACATTTAGAGTGCGCAAGCAGCTGGTCACGCTTGATATTCATGTTCTGTTGCATTTAAAGTCCACATTTGTAAAGCGCACAATCACCCGTAAGTGTCTCTAGGCGCTGGGGGGCCGTCGGGAAGATTAAGCGAGCTATTGCCCAGAGTCACATGGTGCTGGGCTAACCTGCCGCCGGAGCCGGAGATCGAACCATGGTCCCCAGATTCCAGCGTCAGTCGCCCTGGCCGCGGCGCCACACCTCTCCCACGTATATATAGCGCTCTTTCTTAGCAGAAAGTGTATCCTTGCGTCCTGTTAGTTCACAAGGGGCCATTTTAGAGGTACGAAAATAGCTATAAATGCAAAATTGCTCTTCTCACGTTTTTGGCAATTCTGCATACTTATGCAAAATGGAATTACGCAAGTTACGCCCACTACTAGTAATGATGGCTGCCACGAATAAAGATAGAAACTCATTGTTCACATGATTTTACTCAAAAATCCACCCTATAGATACATCCTAGTCAGGTTTTCTATAAAATATGTCCTGTAATCAGCTGTGTGCCCCACAATTCCACTACTTTACAGTGTCACTACACCACATATATGACATTTCTTGCAATTATCGTTAAGGTAACATAATGTTGACTACCACATATATGCTTATGGTAGGCAGTTCCCATGTTCACCTCCCAGTCCCAAAAGAGCTCAGTGACCTGCAGAGTCTCCTAGTGTTTCATACAGTCTGCTGTCATATTCAGCTTCTACATGAAGCATTTTCTTTGGGGGGGGGGGAGGGGGGGTTGTTCTACTCACAGACACAAGCATTCATATTCACAAATACTCTGATGATACACAACTCTATGTGAAAATGCCGCCTCATAGCCAGATGTCCATATCTCAAATACAGCCTGCACCTCATCCCAACCTAGTTGTCCAGTGCTTGCCTGAATCTCAACCCCAGTATCAGAAGGTTCCTGTTATTTGCCAACAACAGAAAGCAAGAAATAGTATAAAATCGCTCAATGATATCAACCTTGATGGCTTCATTCCACAATGTTCGCCTAATGTCAAGTCACCAGGACTCATCCAAGACTGTAGCTTCACCCTGAGGGAACATATTTCCCCCCCAAAAAAGACAGACTGGTACGAGCTCCCTCTTCTAAACAAAGTTTAATTACTTCTTTTAGAAAGAGATTCCAGAACTTCTACTGAAGCCCTCATACTGTCAAGTTTGCCTGAAGTTACGGCCTTGGGCCGGCCATGTCTCCCGCAATTTCACATTGGTACCCCTTAGGTGCTCCTTCATGCAGTCACATGTCTTATCTCGGACCTGAAGAAATATGATCATATCATCCCTATCAGAATGCATTCTATTGGCTCGCTTGCCAACCTACAATATCTTTAAAACCGACTACATCATGGCCATCATCTTCGTGTATGTTGCAGACCATGTCTGGTGGCTCTGGGCACACCTGCAGCCAGGGCGCCACCAGAATCGAGAATATGAAGTGTAGAAAAACAAAGAACAAGGCAGGAGCCTCTTTTATATATGCACCCATGATCTGGAACAACCTCCCCATATCCATTAGGGCCTTTCTAATGCTGCTCTAATTAAAGAAAGATTTGAAGATGCACCTCTTTAAAGAACATTACATAACATGGCAGAACCAGATACAATTCTACTCCCAGTGAAACAGCGACAACTTGTTGACTGTATGCATGCCTTTGACGGTTTACAGCTTCTGCTGAGCATTGGCTAGGTTGACATTATAGAAATACTACCACACATACATACATACATACATACGTGTATGGAAAGCCCTGAAACAGCCTGGAAACATGAAGTAACACATGGCTCTGCATGAAAAGAGATAACAATTTGGTCCTTGTCTTGATCTGACCTTATTCATTAGCTGCTTTCCACACCCTTAAAAGTCTTGTCAGAAATTTTGGGGTCATCTTTGAATCAGGACTATAATTTCTTATGTCATTTATCCTCCTGCTTCCTGTGTCAGACTCTTCCCATACTACAGATTCACGATCAAGACTACTGCGAATAAAAAGTAAACCCGGGAACAGTTGGATTTAGTCTCCTCCAAGCATCCTCCAGCTGATGTAAATAATGAAGTTCCAAAATAGCAGCCCTTGTCCTGCCCATTCTGTGCCGAACTGCTGTATTAGTGGTATCGATCTTCTTATCGATTATACAATTAAAATCCCCCATTACTTTCAGCTCACCAGCCCATTCCAATAGTTCGGAACATAGGAAATTAATAGTTTCAGGACAATCCATATTTGGACCGTAATCCGTAATCTTACGCCCCCAAATCAATAATTGAATAATTGCCCATCTGCCTTTAGAGTTGGCTAATGTGCGAAAAACTGTTGCTCTGCAATTTTTTGATTTTAATATGGCTACCCCTCGACTAGAGACTACCTGTGAGGTACATACTAATAGATCAAAACCAAGCTGTTTAAACTGTGATCTATCCTTAAAAGCTAGATGTGTCTCTGTAAGACCCAATGTATGGGGTTTAAATGCACAAAGCTCCTCCATTGCTAACCAGCACTTTCTGACCTGATTGAGCCCTGCTACATTCCAAAACATGTATTTAGAGTCAGACATTGTACCATCTTTGTGAACTCAATTTATTTACTTCCCCTCTTGTTTCGTAGTCCTTTCCCTATTGCTAAAGTGTGGCTATTTATCCCCCCTCACACCCCTGCCCTCTCCCCTCCGACCGCTCCCCCAGGTCGACCGATAATGACTGACTTCCACTATCTGCCTATCACTCACCCTTTTTAACCCACCCCTGTGCCTACGAGAATGAATCACCCCCTTCCTCTGCTGTCCCTGCCTGACAGCTTTAAGAAGATACCCCCAATCCCTAAGCCCCACCAATCTTCAACCCCCCTTCCTCCCCTAGTGAATGTAAGATGGCACAGACAGATACAAAAAGAGAAGAGAGGACCATAATAAAAAGACAAAAGTGAGATTATAAGTACCTATTTAATCTCTATTGCCCAGGACGTGCCATCTTTAATTTAAACAATCGTTTTGTAGAGTCAGATTGGCATTTGGCTAATGCTAATTTTGCATCTGGTCCAGTGAAAAACAAAATGCGACCGGCCATCTTTAATAATCTTAAGACAAGCGGGCTCATACAGGAAGACTTGTGAGCAAACCGCTTTAAAGGGGTCCATTAATTGCCGCAGCCTCCAGCGTTTGTCCATTGTAAGTTTGCACAGGTCAGAACGTACAAATATGGAGATGTTATCCAGCTTAACAGGAGCAGCTGGCCGTGCCTTTAAACAAATTGCCTGTCGCAGCAGAAAGTTACCCAGAAACACCAATATTGGTCTTGAATAGTTTGACCTAATTTGTTTCCCACGTGGAGTAGTCAGAGGTAGTCTATGCGCTCGCTGTACCTGCATATCCATATCCCAATCAGATGGGTCTGGAAATGCTTTCTGAAAAAGGCTGACAATATAAGCCAGAGGGTCGGAGGTCTCCACCCCTTCCGGTATGCCAAAGACCCTTAAATTCTGGGACCATTGGGGATTCTCAAGGTCTTCAATTTTGGCCTGCTTAAGCGTCATTTGAGATTCCTGCGCCTTAGTTAGGGTCACTGTGTGTGTGTTAGCCACTTCCACTGCTGTAACACAATCCTGCAGTTCCATAACATCAGAAGAGAGCTGAGTAACCTTAGAAATGACCTACACCAATGCTTGTGTTATCTCACTGCTATCTGTCTTGGCCTGCCAATAATATTCTTGAGCCTCCGCTCTCTGGGTAGCTAGTGCCTGCAGTATTATGGACAATGATGGCTCCTCACAGTCAGTCGACTGTAGACCCTTTGTAGAGTTTCCCATTTCTAATATAGCCGAAGACACAAATGCAGAGCTACAGGCCTGTTCTGGAGACGGAGAAGGAGCGACAGACGCTGCAGGTGATAGAGTTGTTAAAGTTGTTACTGGTGTTAAGGTCTGGTTTGAATGTAAGACTGAGGGAAAGTGAGAACAATGGGTTAATCTGCCTGTTTCCCCATCAAGAGCAACAGGACAACCAGTCTGATGCAAAGAAACCTCAGCATTGGATGCAATTATTGTATGCTCTATTTCAACTTTAACTTCAACTCCGGTCTTTGCAACAGCATCCATATTACCGGAATTGGATAGCCTCAAGATAATAGCTTTGACATTGCCCTTAGAGGCCACCCATTTCCGCAGGACTAAAGACTCTGTGGCATACAGTGCCAGTCTTTGCACTGTATGCCACAGAGTCCTTTAGTCATCTCACAGCAGCGGCAACTTGAGGTTTGACTCCACCGCCTTGCCTCCTTTAGTTGCTTTATTGATTTTTGGGCTTTTCAGACCTTTCGCCTTTGTGCGTTTCCCTCCAACTAGGGCAGTTTCTGACTATTATAGCTAAATGGGGTGACTTGCTGATTTCTGTCCCCGCCCTGGTGGTCATTCTGGTCATTCTGTGCATTTGCCATACAGCAGCCAAGTACAAATTCCAGAACATCTACAATATCAGAAAATTGACCAGTAGTTGGGGCATCTTTAGTCCGATAGTCCACAGGGCCTGGTCATTCCAATATATCAGGCATGCCACAGCTAAGCAGATTTCTGTCCTCTACACTTGTACTGTTTAAGGCATCCTGCAACTGTCATTGTGCCGGATTCTCAACATTCTCCTAAGAGTTGTCAGTTCAGTTCAGTTTATAACTTTATTCGAATGTTTAAAAAACATCATAAAAGTATACAATTTAAAACATTACATACACATGGTACTCAGAATTGTCAAATTCCAAGTGAGTCTCCCTGTTTGCATCGTTGTCATCTCCTCTGTCTGCCTGGTTCACCATCATACTATTAACCATATTGGCCTGTGCCCTATAAACCAGATCACTTGCTTCACGATTTTCTTGATGTTCAGAAACAAATTCTGATACTAAAAGTGGCAGTGACACAGCTGTGCCAGAAGCAGGTCTTTCCTCACATTTCCAGCCCTCCTGAACTGCTGCATTGAGCACTACAGCCATCTCAAGACCCGGGATGGGGGTCTCTGACCCACAGCATCGCAGCAAACCAGCTGCTCTGCCCGAGCGTATAAGCCGTAGGATTGGCTTACCCCGCTGACAGCCAGAGCCCACCCCAAGTGCTACATCTGAGACAGGCGGAAAATCCACAGTCCCTTTGCTCACTTGCTCGCCCACTGAAAAAAAAACTACAGCAGATGGGAGAGTAATGGAAAATTTACAACCGGTCTCACTGCTCCCTTACTTTTCAAAATAGCTGAAACAGTGGTTAATATGCAGCTGAGAGCACACATTAAGAAACATAACCTACTACATCCCACGCAATCTGGCTTCAGATCAACCTACTCAACTGAGACAACACTGTTTTATGCTACCGAAACTGTACGTAAAAGAGTGTATGAAGGCCTGACGACTGAGCTTGTTCTCCTAGATCTAAGGGCAGCTTTTGATACTGTGTCACATGAGCTGCTAGTGCACCGACTCAGAAGGGTAGTTGAACGGAGCTGCCCTGAACTCGCAGGTTTCAGGTGTCACAGTCTGCACCTACTTGGAAACACATCAAGTTAACACTGGGAGTGCCGCAGGGTTCAATTCTGAGCCCTATGTTGTTTTATCTATATGTCCCCCCCCCTTAGCCGAAATTGTGGAAAAACACTGTGTTACAATGGTGTTGAACGCAGACGACACACAGCTTGTGGTTACCTTAGCTCCGAATTCGGCAACACCTGCTAGTAGCTTTGCAGACTGCCTGAAAGACCTAGTCGGGTGGATGACAGATAACTGCCTGAGACTAAATGGTAAAAAGACGGAATGTTGATATTCGGAAACACTCCATCCATCTGGTCCTCAGCCTGTAGGCCAACAAGTTTAGGACAGGTTCTCACCCCTAAAACGGAGGTAAAAAACTTGGGAGTATGGATAGACTCCAGACTTTCCTTTGAGACCCAGATCAAGAGAGTCGCAGGCAGGTGTTTCGGGAATCCTCATAATATTTAGGAAAACCCTAGATATTTTACTTCTGGCGGCAAGGAAAACCCAGACCCATGCACTTGTCACAACAAGGTTAGATTATGGTAATCTGATGTATCTAGGTGCTACCAAAAAAGGACTCTAGAAGCTGCAATCCGCTCAGAACGCAGCAGTCCGCTTGGTTTTAAATCTGCCAAGATGAGCATCTTCAAAGAATGCACTGGAGACATTACACTGGTTGCCCATCCAGAAACAAATTACATTCAAGGCACTATGCTTTAGTCATCGTATCTTGCAGGGCAGATGCCCCATGTACTTGCACACATTTATGACTCCCTACAACACAGAAAGTCAGCTGAGATCCACCGTGACCCATCTAGTGAAAGTCCAGAGGATAAGAAAAGCACAAATGTAGGCCCGCTCTTTTGGCTACTTTGTAGCAAAAAGTTGGAACTCCCTACTCTTGTTCCTCCGGTAAGAAGCATCAGAGAGACTCTTCTGTGAAAGATTAAAAATGTGGCTCTTTACCCAATTGGGAGGAACTGTTGCATAAATGTGTGAGGTACTGATTCCTGAAATAGCAGTGAGTTTAAATAGGGCTGGGACACACCAGTGGGTGTAACTAGACGCTCTACAAATGCAGAAATATATATCCGCCACCAACACCACTTCCTCCATTGCCAGCTGCAACCTCTGTGCGGCCATTTCATTTCACATTGCGTTGCGGGCCATACCTTCCTCTTGAACTGCCGCCAACACTGCCGCCAATCCCCACCTGTTACTTCGGATGGAAAAGCTTGTGGATCCTGAAGTCGGTACCCGCAACACAAACCACTGTGCCGCTCGTCCAACTAGGATGCAGTCCCATAATTGCTCGAACCTACTCATCAGTTGTAAGTCTGCCGCTCTTGCTCTAAAAAATAAAACCTGTTGTAGACTGCATAGCCAACGATGTATTGTTACGGGAGAGGCGGGAGAGAGATATCAGTGGCTAACCCAGGGAGTCCTCAGGAGGAGGCGTCCTCAAGCACGGAGTTAATCCACCATCTTCCTTCTCTTTTTATTCATCCCCGCATAACCAAAATTCTCGAATTGATATGATCTTTATTAAAAGAACTATGCTGGAAAAATCATCTATAGAGCTTTGTCCAAAGATTACTTAAGACCATAATCCGGTGATGTCCCAGACATCTCCTAAGTAATATAGATTTTGGGAAATTTATGGGGGATACATTAGGGGAATATCTTGAGAATAACAGGGGCACATTGCTCATTGCAGTGGTATGGGACTGTTTAAAGGCATATGTTAGAGGGGCCACACTGTAGTTGATCTTAAGGCAGAATCATCAGTCTATTAGGGAGATGGAGCAGTAACATAAAAATCAGAATTCGAGCAACCACATGCAAGAGCTATTGCCCATAAAGACGCGGCTGAACAGCATTTGGTGGAAGTAAGAGCTAAACTTTATCGGGGGCTATTGGACAAAGTAGCCGCCAAATACCACAATTATAAATCTAAGCAATATGAATATGGGGAAAGGGTAGGCCATTTGGTAGCAACTCAGATTGCAGACCAAATGGCCAGTTCATGTATTAAAACAATAAAAGGGGGAGATGTTCTATCTACACTAGATCAGAAGACATAGTTCAATAATTTAGACTCTTTTATGCAGATCTATATGATGAATCAACGCCCTCTAGTGAACAAACAACCCTGGACTATATACAGGAGTGTGCCCTACCGGTATTGAACTCATCGGACTGTGAGTCTTTGGAAAGAGATATTGAACTTGGGAAGGTTGAGGAAGCGACTAGTAATTTACCATCAGGCAAGGCGGTTGGCGAAGATTATATCCTGTTGGAACTCTAAAAAACCTCAAGGATATTCTGGCACCTCTCTTTACCATATTATTTAGTAACATTATTCATGGAGAGGATGTTCCTCCCTCTTGGAAAATCACTAATATTATAGTATTCACTAAGAAGGGGAAATCAGTAGAAGAAATGGGCTCGTATCGCCCCATATCATCGATCAACGCCGATGTTAACATTTTCTCCAAAATCCTAGCTTCTCGGCTGACTCCCATTAAACATCAGTTAGTGTCAGAACAACAGCATGGTTTTGTCCCCAGCAGAGACACAGCAACACATATTAATACAGCTATCGCTGCATTTGACGTCTCTGGTAAATTAAACCAGAATATAGCGATGTTGATGTTGGACGCCGAGAAGGCCTTTGACAGAGTTTCTTGGGGAGCACTATGGCCTATTATGTCATCATTCAGCCTTGGTGAAAGGTTCATCTTGGCAATTCAAAAATTGTAAAACAATCCGTCAGCAGCAGTAAAGCTGAATGGCCTTGCATCGGCTAATTTTCCTGTTCGAAGGGGTACGCAGCAGGGATGTCCGTTATCCCCATTATTATTTGCTCTCTATTTTGAGCCTTTTATAAGGCATCTGTTGCAAAATACGAGGAAACCTTTCGGTGCTGCTCAGTGGTATGAAACTTAAACTACCCACGTACGCAGACGACATCACCATATTTTCCTCCAGTCCAGTCGAAGTTATAGTTGAAATCATGCAAGAAGCACAGCGTTTTGGCTCCTTTTCTGGTTATAAATTAAATTTGAATAAGACCCAGACAATTTTAAATTTTCATCCCGCAACGGTTAAACAATGCTAGGGATTACAACAACAGCATTATATCTGGGAGTATGTCTAACTAGTCGGGTGGACGATGTGTTCTCTCTGAACTACGAACTACTGCTCAAAACTATTATGGCAAAATTACGCAGTTGGCACCGGCTCCCACTTAGTATACACAGGAGGTGTTATATATTCAAAACGAACATTCTTCCCAAATTTTTGTATTTCTATTTGACAATTCCTTTAAGGGTCCCGTGGACATTCTTCAAGCAGTCAGATAGCGTAGTAGGTAGCTTCATTTTGGGATATAGACATGCAAGAAGAGCTCTTTGGTACATTCAACTACCATACAAAGAAAGAGGTTTAAGGCTTCCAAATTTTAAACTTTACTTTTGGGCTGCATTTTCCGGTCCAATTCGAAGCTTACTCAATGGGCCTGATACTAGCTCCGCATGGCTTTCTTACCAACTGGCTTGTGGACCTAATAATGGGTTTCTTATTTATAAAACGGCAGACTATTACAAACGGGTCAGGTTTAAGGTAATTTGGGACATCACTAGGTTATGGCAAGATATCTGTAGGGAATACTCTTTGCCAGTGTTGCATTCATATATGAAATTGTGGGGCAATGCTATTCTGCCCGACATATTACATGATTCTGTTGGTAATTATATTTACATGTGTATCTTGTCAAGGAAAAACAATAAGAATATATAAAAAAAAAAAAAGCTGGCAGCGTAAGGATATTTTGCAACTTGGGCAACTCTTTGATGGACAAGGGTTTCGATCTTTTGTAGCCCTGAAAGATGAGTTTGGATTATATCAGAGCACATTTTTTAAGTATCTGCAACTAAGGAACTATTTCTTATGGGGTCAGAGGTTATTAGAGTTAGCCAGTCCCTCACAAGTACTATCCATATTGTTTCTGACTGTTGGCAGAGGAGCTTATGGCAAAGTGTATCAGAAACTGCTATCAGCTGCTAGCGATCACAGGCAACATGTATCTGTGAAACTTAGTAGGATTTTTCAAAACGAGATAACTCAGGAGGAAATAATGGATTCATTGGAACTTTTAGATACAGCTATTACATCAGTTAATTTGAAACTTCAAAAGCATCGGATAATATTTAAGTTGTATTATACTCCTGAGCTTTTCTCTAAATGGGCCACTACTCAACCTTCGGCCAAATCAATATGTCAAAAATGTCAAATGTATGCTGCAGACCTAAGACATATGTTTATGACTTGTCCAAGGCTGAATCTATTTTGGACAGAGGTAACTTCTGTACTCATTATTGGTCAACAGCCCCACCCATTACACTCGACCCTGTCTTCTCCTCCAGCAACCACATCTCCTTCAGCCACACCACCGAGCTCCACTAGACCGACCACAGCTACGTACACTTCAACTTCAGGAAAACAACGACCCACCACCACCCTCAACAAACCCCCCGAAGATGCTGGAGCAAGATCACCACCGACCGACTCACCACCTCCTTGAGCCTAAACCCGCCCACCAACACCACGGCCCCCATCGAAGGAGCCCACAACCTCACACAGTGGATCACCGACTGCGCCGACACCCTTGCTCCACTGAAAAACCCTCCCAGCAACCTCAACACCAAGAAAGCCGCTTGGTTCACCAACAATCTTAAAGACTCCAAGAAATCCTGCCGTGACCTCGAGAAAGTCTGGCGCCACAACCAGTCAACGGAAAACATGACAGCCCTCAAGAACGCCACCCGCAAACACCACCAGCTGATCCGCACCACCAAAAGGTCATCCTTCAGAGAATGACTGGAAAACAACACCCACAACAGCAAGGGACTCTTCAACGTCGTGAAAGAGCTCTCCAACCCCAACTCCAGCAACAACGACATCACGCCTTCTCAAGACCTCTGCAACTCTCTGGCCACCTTTTTTCACCGTAAGATCATCAACATACACGACAGCTTCGGGGCTCAGAACTCGTACCCCACCACCGAACCTACACCCTCCACCACCACCCTGTGCGCCTGGACTCAGGTCAGCACGGAAGATACCACCCACACGATGAACACCATCCACTCGGGCTCCCCAGCCGATCCCTGCCCACACCACATCTTCAACAAGGCCGACTCCATCATCGCACCCAAACTTCGGGACATCATCAACAACTCCTTCATATCCGCCACCTTCCCGGAGAGCTGGAAGCACGCAGAGATCAGCGCCCTCCTGAAGAAACCCACCGCAGACCCCTCAGACCTCAAGAACTTCCGCCCCATCTCGCTCCTCCCCTTCCCTGCAAAAGTCATCGAGAAAACCGCCAACAAACAGCTGACAGCCTTCCTGGAGACGAACGGCTCCCTCGACCCATCGCAGTCCGGATTCCGAGCGAACCACAGCTCCGAGACCGCCCTCATCGCGGCCACCGACGACATCCGGACCCTGCTGGACAACGGAGAAACCGCCGCCCTCATCCTGCTCGACTTATTGGCCGTGTTCGACACAGTCTGCCACCGCACCCTGACAACCCGCCTCCGCCACGCCAGGATCCAAGGAAAGGCCCTGGAATGGATCACCTCCTTCCTCTCCGACAGAACCCAAAGAGTCCGTCTCCCGCCCTTCCTCCCAGAAGCCACCAAGTTCATCTGCGGCGTACCTCAAGGCTCCTCGCTCAGCCCCACCCTCTTCAACGCCTACATGAACCCCCTTGCAGCCATCGCACGCAAGCACAACCTCAACATCATCTCCTACGCCGACGATACCCAACTGATCCTCTCCCTCACCAACGACCCCACCTCCGCCAGAGCCAGCTTCCAGGACGGAATGAAAGACATCGCAGACTGGATGAAGCTCAGCCGCCTGAAACTGGACTCAGACAAGATGGAAGTCCTCATCCTCAGCCCATCCATCTCCGCCTGGGACGACTCCTGGTGGCCCTCTGCTCTGGGCCCCCCACCCAAGCCCACGGACCACACACACAACCTGGGCTTCATCCTTGAGTCCTCCCTCACGATGGCCAGGCAAGTTAACGCTGTTACCTCTTCCTGATGGTTGGCCATGTTGTCCAGATCGCCGAAAAGGAAATAGTTTTTGGGGTAATACAAGATATTGTCAGTTATATGAGATCATTTATTTCTATTGTTATAGCATGTGCTTGTTTATGTATTGCCCAAGTGTGGATTCAAAAAACGAGTCCAAGTATTAATTAATTGTGGGTCTTACTCAGACAAATATATGAAATGGAATTAGCAGTAGCCAAAGTTAGAGGCCCGCGATCCTGGTTTAAATGTAAAAAGGTGTGGTCCAGTCTTCAATAGAACTGATAATCTATTTTGTGTTTTTCTTTCTTTCTTTCCTCTACTACTCTCTTTTTCTTAGAAATAATGTGTAACTAGCCTTGCTGATTTCGTTCTTTTTCTGGTATATTTCCGTTAATTATATTAAGTCTTGAATGATGATATTTTCATATATCTTTCTTCTCTTGGATTATGTATGTCAAACATGTTGCTATGAGATGTTTCTTTTTCTTTATTTTTTTGCATCTTTTGTTGTTATAATGAATCAAACTTATGGCTAAGAAAAAAAAATAGTCCAAGACTACTGAACATTTGGTATCCCTATCAAGCAATGAATACTGAAATGAATTATCCCGTGGCCTTCTGGCAGAAACTTTTAATAAACTTCAAAGAACACAAATCATTTCCGTCTTCACATGAAAAGATCTACACACTATACCCATAAATTAAATAACTCAATTTCCTCACAAACAAAAAAATATTGATTTTAAATTCTCTGTTTCTGGTTGGCCAGTATTCACATGGAACTATCCCAAAAAAAGGTTCGAAATAATTTCCACCATACCAAGCAACCAATGTCAGCCTCTCATTTGTGACCCATTGTATTTCTGTGAGGTAACACATGGTATGGAATTTAGGTCATACTAATACATCACTGTTAACAACAAGGAACAATGCACTATGGGATTCATGAAAAAGGAAATTATTTTCTTTACAAGCACCGGGGCATTGGACTCCAAGAGAAGCTGCTGTAAGACAGCAACACCTTTTTTTTTTCCTACATTTGATAAGTTGGATGGCCCAAGAAAACATTCCATTAGATGAGACCTTTTTCCTATGAAAGCACCTGTCCTCTGCCAGGACTCTGCTAAGCACTGAAACTTCTCAAAAAGAAAGACATTTGGGGCTTGTAAAATAGCCCGAAAGGGATTTTCAATGTGTGATAGGGAGGCTCTAACCAAGATGCAATTCAAGCCAACCAACAGGTAATTTAAATATAGACCAATAAACACTCAAAAGACAAATGTTCATAGAAACCCATACCTCCCTCTTAACCGACCGAGAAAGCAAACAGAGCACATGTAAGCATAAAGGTGCTTCTCAGTGCACGATGAGAGACCCGATGATGATGAATTTAACACCAGGTGGAAGAGTTTTCATTCCATAATAAGCATGTTCCATTGCTAGGCCCTTTAAAGGATCTTTTATGAAAGAGTGATATATTTAGTGCATAATCAAGCTACAGTCTAGTGAAGACGTACTGGAGTCCTATAAAATAAATCTCTCACAGCACTACACTATTCAATGTGTTCAAGTCAGGCTTAGTTCATGTGGGTAAAGGGAGAAGTCACAGAATGATATATTGCAGTTTATCTGAAAAACTTGGATTTGGAGGGTCTAGATTAGATCACTAATTGACACCATAACCTGAGGTCTGTTCCAAAGGGTCCTGGAGCAGGAGCGCGGTCAGTGTTATGCCAAATCTCATGAACTCTAGTGCAATGTGGATGCATAAAGTGGATGGGGCCCAGGGAGAGAATTCTTGCATCTGTATTTTTCAGACGCTCAGCTATTTTAGACACTGTGTCCTACAACATCCTCTTGAAAAGGTTCCATCAGATGGGGAATGGTCAGGACGTATGGATTGAACATCATATAATATGCAGACGACATCCAGCTAATCTTCCCTCTGTCCGCAGACCCCTTCACCACCAAGAACAACCTCCACCTGCATGACTAGTTTCACCCAGTGGATGCAAACCGGCTGCCTCAAACTCAAGGCAGACACAACAGAGATACTTATTTTTGGGAGCACCACATCCCTGTGAGATGACTCCTGGTTTCCAGTAGAACTGGGACCCTCATCTGTACACTCAGAACACGTCAGGAACCTCTGCATCATAATGGACTGCAAACTCAGCATGTGAAACCAGATCAATGTTGTATCCTCAGCCTCCTTCCTCACTCTCTGCATGCTCCTGAAAGTCTTCAAGTGGCTCCCAGCCAGCACCAGACACACCATCACCCAGGCTCCTCACCAGCTGCCTGGACTATGGCAACACTCTCTTCTTAGGAGTCACCTCATACAGGCTAAAGAGACTACAGACCATTCTGCTCTCAGCCGCCAGTCTCATCCTCATTCTCCCTTGATGGGCCAACATCACCCCACACCTCTAGAAACTCCACTGCCTCCCGACCACAATAAGTGGCAGCTCAAGATGTTAACCCATGCCTTCAAATGACTTCGAAGCTTCACAGATGAGTGGCCATTGCAGTCGGGAACATGGCCATTTCCCCACAGTGCAGCACATATGTAAGGTGATGAGGTTTTTAACTTTTTCAAAGCATAGAATTTGTGCTGGAATGGTGCCATTCCAGTTTAAAACCTATTCTTAACATCAAGCACACACTCTTGCACTGCGGTACAAAGATATGTACATTGTCACAAGGCAGCCTAAGGTAGGCCAGCACTAGAGGAGAGGGCAACGCACCATAGCTTGGTAGATATGGTGCTGTTGTGCTCTCTGCTTTTCACGCAACGCAGCACAGCAACTTTGGTTTCAGCACCTCGTAAAAACATAGTAAATCTGGCCCTCCATTTCCCCAGACTAAGCACTCTTGATATGTAAGGCCTACCAGTATGGCTTATATGTGACTTCTACACCTTGTAGTCATCAAAGTCTTAAATAACATTTCCTGAACATTGATTCATACACATGTATGACTCATTCTCCCTGTATAATATGTTTGTTATGTAAAGCGATCTGACAGTTTACATTGGGATATGTAGCACTATAAAATAAATAAATCAGAGCGAAGGGCGCAGAAGAGATGAAGGGCACCATTGGAGTGTGGTAGTCAGAGAATCCATGAGGATGGAGGTCTTGGAATGTGGGTGCCAACAAAGTTTGTCACGCTGGGCGCCACCAATGCTAATGTCGGCCCTGGTGAGCACAGACTATCTTTTGAATGAATGAATGAAAGAAATAGACTTGTAAAGTGGAAAACAGCTGCTCTAAAAACAAGAGGCCCGGTGATAGATGAGAAAGTATGACACAGCGTAGGGAAGACATGAGAGGGCCCAGCCAACTTTAGATCTCTCTAAAGAGGTGGTTCTTGAATGAGTTCACTGAAGTGGCACCTTTAATGTGGTGTGGTAAGAGGTTCCAGAGTTTCAGGGCCAAAAAAGATAAAGAGCATCCACCAGGTCTGGACTTTTTGTTAATGGGAATGTAGAGTAGGTTATGATTGGTTGAACGTCGGGCTCTATCAGGAAGATAACGTTTGATTTTATCGTAAATATATACAGAGCCTTTTCGTTGAGTGGCTCGGAACGGTAGTGTCAAGGCTCTGAATTCTATTATTTGTTTCACGGGAGACAATTGGAGGCTTTTAAGCCATTCCAAATTCATTGGCTTTTGAAGACATTCAGCACAAGTCTGGATGCCACATTCTGGAGTCGTTAGAGTATATTAAGCAATGCTTGAGGAGAACCCAGAAGCAGTACATTGGGGTAGTTGATGTCTCGATGTTATTACATGAAAAATTATCTTCCTAGTGTTTTCAGGCAGAATTTGAGACTTTTTCCCAAAGTTTTCAGGAGGGTAAAACAGACTCCTGTGTTGGTATGAACAAACGGCCTGAAAGTGAGTACATTATCAAGCTTGACACAGAGATTTTTAGAAGTGTTAGATGGGGTGGGGGGCCTCCCATCACAGATGGCCACACTGGGTCAGGTCTGGTATGGAACAAGAAAAAAGGTCAAGGTCTGCACTTCCCAGAATTTAGGCAGATGCAACTTTCATGCACCCAGCCAGCTACTGCGCATAAACAGCCCTGAAATGTGTCTGAGACCGAGGTATCGAGAAGTTTAAATACAAACAATAATTGGGTATCATCAGTGTAAGATACCACATTAAAACCCGACTCTAGAGCAATAGCAGCAAGAGGATCAGATAGATTTTGAAAAGGCATGGGTGTGAAGCTGAGCCCTGTGGGACACCAGAGATGACCGCCTGAAAGCCAGATGAAAAATGGGGGAGGGAGAATGCTTGCTTGCGGTCAGAGAGGAAGGATTTGATCCCTTTCCACATGCTGCCAACTACTCCTGCTTGTTCCACTCTCTGCAAGTGTATGAAATGTGACACAGTGGCGAAAGCCGCTGATAAGTCCAATAAAATTACAATAGTGTGAGTACCCAAGTCAAGGAAGGTTTTAATAAACTCGCCTACTTCAAGACGCGGTGTCTCTGTATTGAATCTGGATCTAAACCCAGATTATGTCGCTACCTTTTATGATCTGGTGATTAACTGCAGATTCCAACATCTTCCCACAAGTAGGAAGAAGTGAGATGGGTCTGTAGCTAGCAAGGCAGGAGGGGCTCATATTCGTTTTTTTTAAGATTGGAACGTCTAGCGCCACCTTCCACACGCAGGCACACCGCCAGATTCAAGAGGGAGTTTGAAGAGGGCATTGATATGTGAATTTAGAGACTGAGATTCCCTTTTTGGTATGTAGGGCGGGCACAGATCAAGAGATGACGAGTAGAATGTATCTAGCTTACCCTGACAAGAGTCGTGGTAGCTGCTTGTACAGGGCACATACTCTGGCAACCAATACCCAATTTCTTACAATTTTTTTTCAAGATCCTCTTTTATACAGACGGCCATACAGACAGCTCTAACTCCCTCAGCATGTTCAATACCAATGTGAACCAATTTCTTTAGCGAACTTTTGAAAAGTAAGACATTAAAAATATTAATCGCCGTGTATACACGTGGTAAGGTGATTTTAATGCAATTAATACACACACACAGGCTGCAACGACCTGTTTTTTGTGTATTATCGTTACACTTTCCACTATATACAAGCAATCTAAAAACATTTGAAGATTCTGGCGGTTTTGACTGTTATGCTACAAAGGAGAGAAATGTGATAAGTCGCTGCAACTTTCAGATAAACACAAAAGGAAAACATTTCCTTTCTCCTTCATTTCCAAGTGATCCACAGAAAATTGATGTAGCCTTTGCTTTCCTCTTCCACGGTAGAGTTTATGACAAGTTCATGCTTTTAAGTTTTATTTCAGAGAAATTGTGTTGATTTTCCGCCTCCCGGCATTACGAAAATGCAATCACGGGCTTCTTTTGTTGTGTTTTCTGTTGATTATATACCAAGCAGGAACTGCAAATGTGAAAATGAGCAAACGCAATGCAGCCAAAAAAAGTATAACCATGTTATTTCATGGGAATTTCAGAGTTGCCTTTTATTTGAATAAAATCCCCCTTTAGTTGGTGGGATGTTTTTAAGGGTTGCATGTCAGGTAGCCATCTTCTCTGGATAAAAAAGCTACTCCTTCCTGTAAGAAACTGGGCTGCTAGTTAAGGGAGCTGAAACCATACTAAAGCAGAAACCATAATTCTTGTCAGGGTGAAGTGACAAGCAAACCCTTAATTAACCTGTGCACAACTCTCTAGTAGCTTGGTGCAGAGCAGTGAAGCTTATCTTAGAGGCAATGTGCAAAGTATTTATGCAGCACTTCAAACAGTAATAAAGTGAAAACAAAACCCAATAAATTTCCCAAAGCAATTTAGAAAAATAGAGTAAGTTATACTGAATAATTTAAGACCATAATGACCAATATCCAATCAATGGAACCGTAGATGTGCAATTTTTTGAAGATTTGAGTGAAACATAGTGCCAAAAAGCAAAACGCATAAACTGTGGGTATCTGGGTGCCCCAGACTGGGACAAAGTTACAAGTTCAGGAGGACTGGGCTGGAGCCCGGTCCAACTACTTGGGCCCAGTTAGGCTCACTGAGCAAGAGTACCTTAAGTCCTGGTTGCGGAGTGTTGCGAGGTCTTGCGTTGAGTATGTGGCCCGCAGCTGAGTTAATGCTGCTGTTCCAAGGAGCCACAAAGCTGCGATCCAAAGTCCTACATCATCGTTGAGGAACCCATCAAATAGGGCTTGCGATACGAAGTCCGGCATTGGGGATGTGCCACACAGTCAAGCAATGCGTTGGTTCCACGGAGGTGCAAGCCTACGATGCTAGGCTGCCACTGATGAGAGATTTATGAGGCAAGGGTCTGCGTTGGGGAAGCTTTGCACTCCTGTGCTTCTGTTGGGAGCTGCGAGGTTGATGCAGAGTCATTCAGCTTGTGACAAAGGTGATGCGTCAGTTCTACTTGGAATTGTGTCACACAGAGGAGGAGTTCCTGTTCTGCTGGATACACAGATGGATTGGCAGAGCACCTTCAGGCCCACTTACAAGGGTTTTGGAAAGGGATGGCAACACTTGGCAGGGTAGGACTCACAGATGGCAGAATGCAGGTGCTTGGATCAGGTTGTTTGAGCCTCCTGTAACTGAGACTCTTGTCAGGAGGCCAACCAACTAGCCCTTGGAGCTACCGGGTGAAACAGATGCTGGCCCAGTCCTTCATCCTCAAGCAAGACGACAGCAGGTCAGCACAGCAGGGCATCAGCCCTTTAGAGCAGCAGCCCAGCAGACTGACAGTCCTATCAGGAGCAGAACAGTCCTCCTTCCTGGCAGAGAATCCACAATTCTAGAAATGTACTGAAGCGTTGGTGTTTGAGGTCCAATATTTATGCCAGCTGCCTCCTCGGCACGGATAGCACTGTGCTAATCCTATGCCTAAATACTTCGCTGTAGAAATGGCAAAAGAATGTGTCCCTTTCTATATCGACGTGGAAACCACCGTGCTAATCCTATGGTTAAAAACATTGACAGAAAAGCAGACACTGCAGAGCATTACAGTTTACGATTGTGAATTAGGCACAATATAGTGCACAATTCGCTCTTCCACCCTTCAATGCTTGAACAATCAATGCCAATAAGAGCCAATACATAGGAGATGTCACCTTCCCTGAATTTGATGGACCTGCAAGATTGGTTTCATTGCACATGTCCATCTCCCTCATCAGCCAGTGCCAAACCAAAGGCAAAAGACAAAACAATGAACATACCTACCCCATTCCAGCTGCCTCATCCTCAAAGCCAAAGACCTCTGGGTATCATGAAGACTACATGACCTCATCACAAATTGGAAAAAAAGTCAATTAAGTACAAACCATGTCTGTTATGTGAAGAGGCAAAAAACAGTTCCCACTTTTCTGAAGTAAAATGACAAAGAGTCTTCCAAAGAAGAGCATGCATCCCCTTTATGTCTATATGTTTCTGTTTTTACAACCAACACATTAATTATAACCAAAACACATTGTTTGGTTCAGTGTTCAGTTAAAAAAGGGCATATAACATGTGTTATCGTTTCTATCCAGTATTTTACGCAGTATTTTATGCACTGTTTCATATGATATTTTATGCTATGTTTTTATACATGAAATTCATGCAGTATTTTATTCTATTCACATATATATACAAGCGCTTCACCCCCGTGTGGGTTTACAGTATGTGGCTGTGACTCACTATTTCCGGGAAGGAGGCTGCAGCGTGTCTGCAGGGGCCCCTGCCAGGTACTGTGAAAAATAACCCTGTGGATGAATCGTCAGGATGCGGTGACATCGAGACAAGCCACTGGGCATTTCCCAGCCTCTCACTGTATTGGCTGTCACATGGACTCGAAGTACCAGCGTGCTCCTGGTCTCAACACCTTCACAGGAGGCACTGCAGCTGTGAGCGGAGGCGGGGAGTAATCACCAGTTTCGAAAAAGCGTGGCCAGAGACTGCTCAGGACACTGCAAGTATCCCCAGGTGCGAGGCTCTGAGAGGAAACAGGAACCGGCACTGAAGAAAGCTAACACACTCGCTAGAAACGCGTCTGCCTGGGGTTTCCTGAATGGTGCTTTATTTTTTGTTTTTTGCAGAATAAATCCTGGTGGGAAGTCAGTATATGTCGGGCTCATTTTTGTTGAAGTGGGCTTTTTGGTTTCCATATCAAAGACCAGTTTGCTATTTACTGGTCAACAGGCATGCCCTCCTGATCTGGTGTGAAGCACAAAGGCAGCAACCTTTGGACTTCGTATTTACCTACAACGCTTCACCCCCCCCCCCCCCGAGTGGGGTTACGGTATGTGGCTGTGACTCACTATTTCGGGGAAGGAGGCTGCAGCGTGTCTGCAGGGGCCCCCGCCAGGTACTGTGAAAAATAACCCTGTGGATGAATCGGCAGGATGCGGTGACATCGAGACAAGCCACTGGGCGTTTGCCAGTCTCTCACTGTATTGGCTGTCACATGGACTCAAAGTACCAGCGTGCTCCTGGTCTCAACACCTTCACAGGAGGCTCTGGAGCTGTGAGCAGAGGCGGGGAGTAATCACCAGTTTTGAAAAAGTGTGGCCAGAGACTGCTCAGGACACTGCAAGTATCCCCCGGTGCGAGGCTCTGAGAGGAAACAGGAACCGGCACTGAAGAAAGCTAACACACTCGCTAGAAACGCATCTGCCTGGCATTTTCTGAACGGTGCTTTATTTTTAGTTTTTTGCAGAATAAATCCTGGTGGGAAGTCAGCATATGTCGGGCTCATTTTTGTTGAAGTGGGATTTTTGGTTTCCATATCAAAGACCAGTTTGCTGTTTACTGGTCAACCGGCATGCCCTCCTGATCTGGTGTGAAGCGCAAAGGTAGCAACCTTTGGACTTCGTATTTAACTACAAGCGCTTCACCCCCCCCCAGTGGGTTTACGGTATGTGGCTGTGACTCACTATTTCGGGGAAGGAGGCTGCAGCGTGTCTGCAGGGGCCCCCGCCAGGTACTGTGAAAAATAACCCTGTGGATGAATGGGCAGGATGCGGTGACATCGAGACAAGCCACTGGGCGTTTGCCAGCCTCTCACTGTATTGGCTGTCACATGGACTCGAAGTACCAGCGTGCTCCTGGTCTCAACACCTTCACAGGAGGCACTGCAGCTGTGAGCGGAGGCGGGGAGCAATCATCAGTTTTGAAAAAGCGTGGCCAGAGACTGCTCGGGACACTGCAAGTATCCCCAGGTGCGAGGCTCTGAGAGGAAACAGGAACCGGCACTGAAGAAAACTAACACACTCGCTAGAAACGCGTCTGCCTGGCGTTTCCTGAACGGTGCTTTATTTTTTGTTTTTTGCAGAATAAATCCTGGTGGGAAGTCAGCATATGTCGGGCTCATTTTTGTTGAAGTGGGCTTTTTGGTTATATATATATATATATATATATATATATATATATATATATATATATATATATATATATATATATATATATGTATATGTTTTATGAATATATTATATTTTTCATGTCTTTAAAATGCAAATGTCTCGTATAACAATCCGGATTTGTCATGAACAATGTGACAGGACCCATTTTAAACCTCTTGTTTTTTTACCATGTGCTTGCTGCAGACTCTTTTACCTCTATAGAAAGTGTGACATTTTAGACACACACAGAAGTGTTAGAATAATGTCCACCTCCTCTAGGCTGACATATTTTTGTTGTTAATAATATGGTCTGTGCCATAGCACTATGGGTGCTTACAGTGCAACATTTTTTTCAATTGTTTTAGATATAGGGCAAAATTATCTACATGTAAATCATTTATCGTCATATTTATTTTGTCTTGTCTGGATTTTAGTGTCTCCAAACGTAAGGACTTGAGATAAAATCAGTGCTCATATACTATGCAGTTTGGCTGTTAATTGGAGAGGGTTTGCGACATAACTATCATGCCAGAGGTCATGCCAGTGTGTTTTGGCAACAAGCCCAAGAAGCTGTGCATAGAAGTGGCGTTCAGCCAGGCACTACTTCTTTCCACTAAATTTTCACAAAATGTATACAAAATTATGCAGAATTCTGCGTTAAAATAGAACATAAGGGCATGTCTTGCTTTTACAAGTTGTGTGAGATATCAGCACAAGACTGACTTGAGAGAAAATCTTTGTTGGCTGAAGTTTTGCCATTCATGGAAGACATTTTCTGCTTGC
Source organism: Lissotriton helveticus (assembly GCF_964261635.1). Taxonomy (NCBI): domain Eukaryota; kingdom Metazoa; phylum Chordata; class Amphibia; order Caudata; family Salamandridae; genus Lissotriton; species Lissotriton helveticus. The sequence continues at coordinate 218,711,422 of NC_136059.1, read as the reverse complement.
ATCAGTCTCGCAGAGGCAATAGTAATGCAAAATCTCATATTTCAGAATTTCACTCAAGTGCATTTTGCATATTCTGAATTTTAAATATAACTCTTTTCTAATCATTAACTGGTGATACTATTACTACATGTAATGATATTGCATTTATCAACCCCAACAGAATGAGTTTATTCTTCCTGACAGTTTTGATTCCTGATATATTGTTTTTTTAAATGTATTCCAAAAGATTAAGGGTCCGATTACAACTTTGGTAGTGAGGCGCCAGGTCTGCCTCACAGCTACATCATCAAAGCGATGGTCGGGCCGCCTGCCAAACTGGGAGTTTCCTCCTGTGTGACAGGCTTTTTTTGGCATTCCCGCGATGGTGCGTCTAAAAACTGGCACCACAATGGGAACGCTAAAAACAGTTCCTGCGTGGCATGGACGGAAATTCCATGCCATGCAGGAACTAATGTGCATGCGTTGGAGCATGCAGTATCATGGAGCTGGACCCATAGGTCCAGTGGATCTCCAGAGAATCTGGAAAACTGTCAAAAAAAACCTACAAGAAATCTCACACCAGAGCAGTCCCCTGCTCTATGACATCCACCAGCCTAGAACCTGACTGCATGCCACTACCCTTCCAGAATCATTAACCAAGCATATCAAAGGTGAGAAATAATCATTGTGAATCCCTCCTGGAAACAAAAATGAAGGAACCTGTTGACAATCTCACCCTTGTGATGACCTTCATGCCCTCTTCTATCCACGTCCAAAAACCATAAGAAAAAAAGGACTATTCTGAAAACAGGCAACTTAGACATTGTTGACCTCTTGTTTGCGTTCAAACACACAAACAATCTAACAGTTCTCCTTGTACACACATGCCTTACTCCCCCCTAAGGTGTCCCAACAGACATTGTGGGGCCTATTACTAGTAACAGCTCATTATTGGTGTGGGACTTGGTCTGTGTGTGCTTTCACATGAGCAACCAACACACTTGATCTGGGGGAGACCCATCCATGGAAACAAAGGAGCCACAAACATTGAAATACAAAGAACTGTATCTACCTTATTATCTGTCCCTGCACACTTCACTATGTAGGGATGACCACTGGGATTATCAAAACCAGGATTACTGAACATCAGAGCAACATCTGCTGCAAAAAGGTTACCATGAAATTGGCATCTCATTTTTTAGATTTGAACCACACAGCAGACTCTATCGTGTGGACAATTCTTGAGGCCAATGATAGATGGAATGGTGAATCACTGTTCAACAGAGAACAACAATGGTAGTTTCGTCTCCTGACACACACCCACGGTCTTAATGATGACATAACCTGGACCGAGTTCACTAGGTAATTACCAGCCCATCACAGGACATCATCTTCTCATCTTGGAGTGCTTGCATTTCATAACACTCTTGGATAAGTCTTGACTCTTGATAAGTCTTGAAGTATGTTCTTTTGCACTTAATACGCCCTCATAGCCTGTATATAACTATGCCGCATGACACAGCGTTTCTAAGTCACTTGCTACGTAATGAGTATCCCTCCCATAGGGGAAGGATAGAGCTAATAACCTTGTGAATAAATGAGTAGCCAAGCTCACTAGGTAACTGTGCATTTTTCTTCTCTCTATTGCAATAGATAAACAGAACCCTAAGACCTGCTGCTCTGTCCTACCCTAAACTACATTCAATCCATTTAAGGCATTTTCTCCATGCCCACTCTTTGAACACTTTTTGACCTTCTGAGATTTTATTTGGAGCGCCCACTACCTGGTGCTGGGAGAGCATCTCCATCTTCCAATGTTCCTTCTTCCTTCTTCTCCGAGCCCTAATCATCGTTAATGATCATCCCTCATTATTAGGGAGATATATTTATGATATGACCACTATGGTTAGACCTGTGGTACCTTGTTATTTACTTTTTCAGTAGATTTCTGTTTTCCGTTAGCTTTTAAATCCACCACACCAAGTCTTTGGAATCATCCATCTGGTCACAGTGGTCTTCCTTTCACTTTTAAGAAGAATATGTAGCCTGCCACATTAACTATTTCGCACATTTTAAGATGGTCGCCACAGTTACCATGAATCCGTCTGGCTTACCACAGCCCCGCTCACGAGACCTCTGGGACAGGCTTACGGTCACGTTGAGGGGCACGGCAACAACTACAGTGGGAGATTCCATGGTGTGCTTAACTATATTTGCCAAAGGCTGCTTTCACCTACGGGCTAGCAGAAGAAAGGGTAGGTGACTATGATGCACACCACGACAACTGAAGTAAGTGCCGCAGATGCTGAGCGAGAAGTCACATAAATGACTGTATACGTTATTTTTAACAATTCTGCCTTGTACTCACTTCTATAGATTTTTCACCACAGCAGAGGCACGGTTTTCTGCTCATGACCCAGGGTGCATGAACCTATCATATGTAGGGTAAGAACTTATCCCTACCACTGCCAGGGGTCAGCCACTTCACATTTTTCATGTGTTTCTTGTGTGTCTATGTGTCGGTGATACAACCATGTTGTAATAATGAACAATCATTAAAGTAACTAACCACAAATGTCAGGATGTGTGACACTATGCACCATAGGAGTGGTGCATTGCACTCCTAGCAGGTCCTGACTCTACACAAGAAGTTTTTGTACTACTATGTACTCCCTGTGGCCAACCAAGGCTACCTATCATTCTAATTTTGACATACTTTCTTCTGTTCCACGCGAACATTGGAAACCTTAGTAGGCTTACTTTCTAGCAATTTACTTTCTGTCTGCACTACAAAGCACATTTTAGTAATCACTTGATACCAAAACTTATTTACCCAACCCTGTTCAGAGAAGGGATATTTATTACTGCTGGGGTATGAAACATATTGACCGACACAACTTAGACATGGTGTTGGATTCTTTTTGCTTCATATTTAAGAAGTAAACAATCAAAAAATAGGGCCCCATTAGGATAGCAGGCGGAAAACGACCCCGAGCGCCATGGAGGTGGGAAACAACCGCCCGCCGGGACCGCGGATAATCCGGCGGCCAAATTAGGATCAACCGCCAACAAAGACAGACCGCGGCGGTAGCGGGCCAACCAAAACCGTCCGACGCGGGCGGTGACGGCAAAAAATCGACCGCGACGGCCGGAAAAGCAGAGGAAAAGCAACAACCTGCCACAAGCAAAGCGGAGACACCGCATTGGAAATTAGGATATCCCCGCTGTTTCCGACTGCCGCGGTCGCACACAGCAGTGAATGGGAGAGATTGCGGAAGAGCAGCAGCATAGCCACCGCAGTGGACGGTGCATGAAAAACATGGCGGACGATGCCAAAGCACCACAGTGATGCCAAACATTGCACAAATCAAAGTAGCCATGCCCTCCAAATACATAAAACACATACAAATGAAATATATAAATGCAAAATAAAAAGAAAAGCCCAGGACAACTCTCACAACACACCTGACAGCCAAATCCCACTTGGACACACCCACATAGCTGAGTATAAAACCAGCCCCTTCACTGACCACAATCCTTTGCAATACTCCGGAAGAGAAGGCTATACACCACATCTGACAGGAGAGGCAAAAGAGTAGAGCACACACACACCACCACCACCACCATCACTACCACCATTATACCAGCACCAACAATCCCCCAGCACTCAACACACCACCACACCCACCACCCACACACCTGCACCCACAAACACTTCAAACACCACATCACCATGACATCACAGAAAATGCCCAAATTCACAGAGAGTGAGTTGACAGTCATGGTCAATGAGATAGTCAGAGTGGAGCCACAACTGTTTAGTAGCATGGTCCAACAGACACCATTAGCCACAAGGACACAAACGTGGGAACGGATAGTACAAAGCGTCAATGCAGTAGGGACCACCCCAGGATCCAAGAAGGAGATCATGAAGCGGTGGCATGATCTCAAGAGGGTTGTCAAAGAGAGGAGGAGCAAGAACCGGAAGCTGGCTGGCAGGACTGGCGGTGGCCCTCCCATCCCACAGAAAACATTTACACCATGCAAGGAGAAGGTGCTTGCCATACTGCATCCTGAGAGTCTCACAGGAGTAGCCAGGGGGAACGGAGGCTGGTAAGTACAAACAAATGGCAACCAACACACTGAGAGTACTTCCTTGCACAACCCAAACACCAATACACTGTCTACCCTCATCCAACAGGTAGCTAGCCATCTTGCTTAGGGGGCCTGCATGGGGGAGGGAGGTCTGTACAACAACTCACACCATAGCCCCTGTACCACAGCCTACCAAGATGGATCCCTCCCCCAACACCACCCAGAAGCATGTGTCAGCCATTGCACTGTTCACCCTCACCTAAAAGGTAGGTAGCTAGCTTGCTTGAGATGTCTGTCTGTTGGAGGGAGGCCTGCACTACCACTACCACCATGCCCCCTATCTCACAGTTGAGCAGGAAAGAGGCCTCCCCCACCCTGGAGCATGTGTCAGCCATTGCACTGTTCAACAAACAAACTTACAGGTAGGTAGCCATCTTCACTGGGAGGGTGTTTGGGGGAGGGAGGTTTGCACTACCACTCCCACCATGCCTCCTGTCCCACAGTTGAGCAGGATAGAGGCCTTCCTCACCCAGAAGCATGTGTCAGCCATTGCACTGTTAACCCTCACCTAATAGGTAGGTAGCTATCTTGCTTGTGATGTCTGTCTGTTAGAGGGAGGCCTGCACTACCACTCCCACCATGCCCCCTGTCCCACAGCTGAGCAGGATAGAGCCCCCCCCCACACAGGAGCATGTGTCAACCATTGCACTGTTCAACAAACAAACTTACAGGTAGGTAGCCATCTTTACTTGGAGGGTGTTTGGGGGAGGGAGGTCTGTACTCCCACTCCCACCATGCCTCCTGTCCCAAAGCTGAGCAGGATAGAGGCATCCCCCACCCAGAAGCATGTCTCAGCCATTGCACTGTTCACCCTCACCTAACAGGTAGGTAGCTATCTTGCTTGTGATGTCTGTTTGTGGGAGGGAGACCTGCTCTACCACTCCCACCATGCCCCCTGTCCCATAGCTGAGCAGGATAGAGGCCTCCCCCACCTAGGAGCATGTGTCAGCCATTGCACTGTTCAACAAACAAACTTACAGGTAGGTAGCCATCTACACAGGGAGGGTGTTCGGGGGAGGGAGGTCTGCACTACCACTCCCACCATGCCCCCTGTCCCACAGCTGAGCAGGATAGAGGCCTCCCCCACCCAGGAGAATGTGTCAGCCATAGCACTGTTCAACAAACAAACCTACAGGTAGGTAGCATCTTTACTGTTCTGGATGTGTGTGGGAGACCTGCATCCCTACACACAGCAACAATTGCATGCAATGCATTGCACCTGGCATGTATCAGTAAATTATGTTCCTCTGCACCATGAAAGTACACACAGTGTTGCAATGTATAATACTAGTGGAGACTTCACAATTGTGTAGTGTACAGACAGTCGTTGACACGCAGCTGACGCAATACTTGCATAGTGCACAACACTGACCATTCCTCATCTAATCCACAGGTGATGAAGAACTCACTGTTGAGGACCACAACAACGAACCGCAGAGCCAGTCTCCAACCGCGGAACATAGACTCTCGGATGTTGACTCCCAGGACAGTTTGGACAATGAGCTCCAGGCCGACCCATCTGGTGTGCCAAGGCCCAACAGGTCCCAGGCCCCCATCCACCCCACCACCACGTCTGCTGCAACAACAGCACAGCAGACCCCTGCAGTCAAGGCCTCTGCCTCCACCGCTGCCACCACCACCACCACCCGTACCACTAGGACCATCAGTACCACCAGTACCACCTGCAGCACCCTCCCTGTCCCAGGGATGACCAGGCCACACCAACAACTGTGGAGGGCAGGGAGAGTGTGCGTGGACCTAGAGTGGTGAGGAAAGAGGTCCGTGGCAGCAGAGCAGGTGGGAGGGCCAGGGTCACCACCAGACCTCAGGAGGAGTGGACACCATCCCTGGATCAATTTACTTGAGTTGTCGGGGCATACCAAGAGGTCCAGGGACAAAGTGGCCATTCTGATGAACTATTGCGGGAGCTCATCCTGCTGATGAGGTCCATCGACAACCGCCTTGGACAGATGGTGGACCTCATGGGCCAGCAAGTGGCGTTGCAAAGTGACAGGCCTGTGTCCCAACCAACACCTCCGACCCCTCCTGTTGTGCCACAGGATGACAGTGCACCATCCTCCCCTGCGCCAACAGAGAGGGGCGAGTCCTCTGACAACGCTGGCCATTCAGCAGGCCCCCCACCGCCAAAAAGATCTAGGGGGCGTCCAAAGAAGAGTCTGGGAGTCTCCGGAGGCAAAGCACCTGATGGCAACCCTCTTCCCCACTGCATTGACTCTTTGGACTGTCCTTAAGTAAGTGGATGAAGCCAATCTGCCTGCAACTATCCATTTTGTCCGCCACCGCATTTATGGATGCCATTTACAATCCTCCTAATGAAATGTTTTGCCACAGGATTTTTAACTTTTTTAAATGTTTTTTTAGATATATATAAACATTTTTAAAGGATGTTATGATTATCATCAGTGATTTCACTTGACATTTTACATGATTATGTATATTTGTATATCTTATTCTAATGTTCAAAATGTATGTTTTATCTTTTGTGTTTCGTTTTATGTGGATCTCATCTGAGTTCCAAAATCATAAATAAATTGAACTTGAACTTGACTGTCCTTCCCCACACTGCCTTGTCAATGGCACATGTCTGCTGGACTGGGTCACCACATCCATGTGGTCTCTACTCTTGCATCTCATCGACCATGACTGTCAACTCACTGCTCCATCACCACCTACATGTGGAAATGCCTGCACCCCTTACATGTCAACTTTGTAAATAAAACACACTACAATTTGTGCTGTCTTGTCTTTAGTGCAATATTTACAGAGTCCAAAATGTCCATAATGTATCCAAAATATGTACATTATGTAGGCCATGATTACTATGATGCACCTAGGGAGACACAACAGAACAACAGTCTCTGGCGTCAGTGTGGTATCACAGATGGTAACACAGACATAACACTACAACAAACATCAACATAACTCTACAATGTGCAGCAAGTCTCAACAAACAGAGTCCTGCATATACTCACATGTGAAATGTCACTGCCTCATTTCCACACACAGGTGACTCCACAAGTGCCTGTCTGTAACATCCGCGCATAGCCCTTCACAACAATAGAAACCACACCAGACAATGTACAAGTTGTACCTTGTTACCCACCTTCAAGTGAAGTAGCGGTCGATGAGGTGTTGACGCAGGTCATCTCCTTCCTCCTCTCCACTTTCCTCATCACTGGACTCAGGTCCTTGAGCAGGCGGTGGCCTTGGCTCCTCACCATCGTCCATGAGCAGGGAGATCCCCTAGTGGATGGCCATGTTGTGCAGCATACAGCATGCCACAACGATCTTGCAGACCTTTCCAGGTGAGTATGCCAGTGCACCTCCTGTCCTGTCAAGGCAGCAGAATCTTGACTTCAGCACGCCAAAAGTCCGCTCGATTACACGTCGGGTCCTACCATGGGCCTCATTGTACCGGATGTCAGCCGGGGTCCGGGGATTCCTTAGCCGGCTCAACAGCCATGGCCGGCTGGGATATGCAGAGTCACCTGTGAATTACAAACAAACAATGCAATTTTGCACAGCCAGAGGGCAGCAGGTAACACACAGCACCTAATATCACTAGGCATACTCACCCACAATCCAAGCACGCTCGGGATGCAGATTTTCCATCATTCGTGGAACCATGCTGTTCCTCATGATGTACGAATCATGGGCAGATCCAGGAAATCTTGCACACACATGGGAAATGGTCACGTCTGCAAGGCACACCACTTGCACATTGATAGTATGGTAATGTTTCCAATTTCTAAAATTGATCTCAGTTGCCTGTGGTGGGACCAGACCTACATGGCTGCAATCGATGGCACCTACAACATGGAGGATATGCCCAAGGGGATAGAAGTCACCCTTCACACCGGCCAGTTCTGCTCCCCCGGGGGAAATTAATGTAGCGATTCTTATATAAAATCATGGCAGCAAGAACATCCCTCAGCACCTGGCTGAACATGGGCTGCGACATCCCTGCAGCGCTGCCACGTTCTCCTGGAAGGAACCAGTTGCAAAAAAGTGGAGGGCTGCCATGACCTTGTATGTGGGTGTGAATGCCTTTGGGTAGTGGCGGCGAGGCTGTAGGTGGGGCTCCAACAGATCACACAAGGTCTACAGTGTTGTTCTGTCAAGGCGGAATTTCCAAATTATTTCAATATCCTGCATGTCCTCCAGCACTGTCAAGTGACGTAGGAGATTAGGCCTCCTCCTAGTTGAGATGTAAATGTACAAATGTCAATGACAACCATCATGAGATGGCCACAGCACATACCATCAACGATGTCATGGAAAAACAACGACTGACCTGAGAGATGCGGGGTACACCAGGTTACATGGGTGGCCATTTGAGACACACAGAGGGCACACCTCTCCATTAACAATACACAAGTGCCGCTAACAACACATTGATCAATGTGAATGTTCACATACTGAACCACACATTTCACATGTCCACGCATGGTGCTGTACCATCCACCAATGTGTCCAAAATGACCCTGACCTTATCATACCCATCTGCTGTACCTGTCATGCCTCAATGCATCATCTTAACCTTGCAGACATCCACACCACAATGATCACATGGAAAACTATCACTTGTGCATGAGCTGATATGAAAGCACCAGTCTGGTACGACACCATACAGTGAGACAAGTCGTGCCAAGGTCAGCACTGACCCCCAAGTCATTGATCTGTTACACATCATTGAAACCAACTTAAGACTGTCAAGCATCATCAACCGTCAAATGCATAAGTGACATGGCAGGGACCACAGACCAAAGTGTGTCACACATAATGTGCGTCCACCTGTGGAATATATGGAAGAATGGCATTCTGTGCACAACTATGTGCCCCTCACCATGTTGCTGTGGTGTACTGATGTAGTGTTCACGATGTACATAGCCATTACATGTTACAAAAATGGTGGTAGCTACCGCCTGGCCACGGCGGTGTGATACCTGCCCCACCCCCTTCACAAGTGAGGTAGCCATTGGCATGGAGACATGTGTCTATGTGTGTGGGCATGCTCCGCTATCCAAATGGCGGCGGTTACCGCCTGGCCACGGCGGTTACCGCCTGGCCACGGCGGTGTGACACCTGCCCCACCCCCTTCACAAGTGCGATAGCCATTGGCATGGAGACATGTGTATATGTCTGTGGGCATGCTCCGCCAGCGGTGCACAGACATAATATCGACTCCAAAATATCGTTTGGACAGAATATCGAGTTTTAAATATCGTTTGGACAACATATCGACAGGACAGAATATCGACAGTCAAAATATCGTTTTTAAGGTAAGTGAAGTAATATCGACTGTAAATAATATAGAAAGTGAAAATATCCAAGTATATAATCTAGATAGTAAAAAATATTGTTTTTTAAATAATATTTAATTATTTATAGTGTTTTTGTGTTATAATATGTGTGAAAAGTGTCATTTTATGTTATAATTATTTTTAATTAATGATTTTTTTTTAATTATTGTGTAATTTTATTCTGTAGCGGGTTGTGGGTTTATAGGGGAATAGGGTGGGAAGTAATTTAATTATAATTAATTAAATATGTAAATTTATTAATTGGTAGTAATAATTAATTAATTGGTAATTAAATAATATTTGTTCATTATTTAAAATTTAATTGGTAATTAATTTAATTTAATTGCTTAATTGCTAATTATGTAAATTAAAATAATTTATTTCCTGTAGCGGGTTGTGGGTTTATAGGGGAATAGGGTGGGAAGTAATTTAATTATAATTAATTAAATATGTAAATGTATTAATTGGTAGTAATATTTATTTAATTGGTAATTAAATAATATTTGTTAATTATTTAAAATGTAATTGGTAATTAATTTAATTTAATTGATTAATTGCTAATTATGTTAAATTAAAGGGGTATTTTTAGGGTTCAGGGTCAGTTTTTGGTTTTTGGGTAAAGGGGTATTTTTAGGGTTCAGGGTCAGTTTTTAGTTTTTGGGTAAAGGGGTATTTTTAGGGTTCAGGGTCAGTTTTTAGTTTTTGGGTAAAGGGGTATTTTTAGGGTTCAGGGTCAGTTTTGGGTTTTTGGGTAAAGGGGTATTTTTAGGGTTCAGGGTCAGTTTTTAGTTTTTGGGTAAAGGGGTATTTTTAGGGTTCAGGGTCAGTTTTGGGGTTTTGGGTAAAGGGTTTTTTTAGGGTTCAGGGTCAGTTTTGGGTTTTTGGGGTACAGGGGTACAGTGTAAAAATAAAGTAAAATTAAATTTACATTAATTTAATTTAATGAAATTAAATTAAATTAAATTAAATTAATTTTAAATAATTTAAATTATAAAAATTATTATATACTTACCAATACTTACGTTGTAATGGTAGTGTGTTGTAAAAGTTGCGTTGTAACGTCATATATCCACTGTTGCACTCCTTGGAGTGGGAATAGTAATTTTAACCCCTACGCTATCCAACGCTTTCCCTACTGTTGCACCCACTGGAGTGGGAATAGTAATTTACTCTATTGTATTTGTACGTTAATAATATTGGCTATTATTTAATTACATTTTGTTACTATATATATATATGTTTTAAGAAATATGATTAAAAAAATATTATTTTTTACTTTCATTAATTATTTAATTATTAAAAGTTATTTTAAGTATTGTTAAGTATATTTTAGTAATTATTTTTTTATATTAATGTAATTAAACATTGTTTTTATTAAAGTCGATATTTTTTACAACTATATTTTTGTAAACGATATTTTTAACTCGATATTTTTGTACTTACCTGTTTGTAGATAGAAACTCGATATTTTGTCTCTCGATATTTTGTCAACGATAATTTTGTTGGTCGATATTCTGTCCCTCGATATTATTTCAGTGATCCTCCGCCAGCCAAATGGCGGTGGCTACCGCCTGGCCACGGTGGTGTGACACCTGCCCCACCCCCTTCCCAAGTGCGGTAGCCATTGGCATGGAGACATGTGTATATGTCTGTGGGCATGCGCCGCCAGCCAAATGGTGGTAGCTACCGCCTGGCCACAGCGGTGTATCACCACCGTGGGGCATTGCCTAAAGTCAATGGGAGTGATGTCCACGGTGGCATGCTGCAGATTTGAAAATCTCGGTACGTGTGCTCTGCCACCCCGGGCACCTGCGGTGCATCACCGCAATGGAGCATTGCCTACAACCAATGGGAGCGATGTCTGCGGTGGCATGCTGCACATTTGAAAATCGCGGTACTTGTGCTCCACCACCGCGGAGGCGGTCATTGGATGCTTTTGAATGATGCACCATTGCAGTTGCGCACCCCGGGCACCTGTGGTGCATCACTGCCATGGAGCATTGCCTACAGCCAATGGGAGCGATGTCTGCTGTGGCATGCTGCAGATTTGAAAATCGCGGTACGTGTGCTCCGCCACCGTGGAGGCGGTCATTGATTGCTTCTGAAAGAGGCAAACCTGGACAACCAATTGTTGTATCTTTGCACCTTACAAACGACCTCAGGGGGCTATAAATCAGTGGGAGTGAGCCACACATTACCACTGCTCGCTCACAGAGCCTGCTGCCAGGGACCCTCTCCTGCTGCTACCTGAAGTGCCTGCTGCCTGGGACTCTCTCCTGCTGCTGCCTAAAGTGCCTGCTGCCTGGGACTCTCTGCTGCTGCTGCCTGCAGTGCCTTCTGCCTGGGACCATATCCTGCTACTCACCTTTGGCAACATTAAATATGAGAGACATTTTTTCACTAATTGCAATTCCTCAAATGTAGTCTATGCAATTCTTTGCCCATGCTTGCAGATATACATAGGACAAACAAGCCAGAAGATAAAACTGCGGATAGGACAACATAGAAGTAGGATCCGCTGTCACACGGCCAATGCGCCCTTGGTGGAACACTTCATGGATAAAGGCCATACGGAAAACGATTTTACATGGACTGTGATCACACAGATTAAAGCTCCTCCCCGGGGAGCAGACATTGCCCAAATCATGAATAAAGAAGAGCTCCATTGGATTTTGAGAACGGACAGTATACGAACTGGCTTGAATAGAGTTGAGGACTGGACCTCATTATTGTGATGCCTTGCATTTAACCAATATTAGCCGACTCCAAAAAACCCCCCCTGTAAATATGGATTACAATGTAACATTGTGTGAATTTTAAAGTTTGTATATTAATTCACATAAGTCACTGGTTTTTTAATCTGCACTGCTCACTCACTTACTGTTCTCAGTTCCCTCTATGACCACCCCTGCGGTAAGCCTTGCCCCAAACTTTGGGCTTGCGCTGAAAATACCCCAAACCCGACCAATCCACCCCTGAATATGAGGTCTGATGTACTAAGGTGCCTATTCCATTTCAGGATAATTCCCTATTCTAAGATGGCCACCGCTCCAACCCTACTGGGAGTCCCATCTCCATGTCTTTAATCTTCAAATACCCCGCCCAGCCCATTTCCCGGCAGCCATCATTGCCAGAACCCCATCCGTCGTGCCATCGAGCAGGACGTTATCAAGTAAGTAACTAGAGCTCTCTGCTTGGTATCCTGGAGCACTCCAGTGCCCGAAATAAATCTTTATAGCTAAATATTCCGTTTTTATTCCTCAGAACCCTCTATACGCCGGAGCATTGCGCTGCCGTGCACGTATACATTGGACTCCTTTACAATACGTAAGTCGAGCCTGAATCACGGGTAAATCGCGGATTCACTATAATGCTTCACCTAAATATTCCTCCCACTAAAATAACTCTCGGTTCTCCCCGCAGTTTTTTACCTCACCCTTCGCGGTGCACCAACCTGAATAGATAAGTTTAGTGAGTATACAATCCACTATTATGGGACTAGCGTGTGTAATTCCAGGCGGCCTCCGGCATACCTAAAATTATTTTCTATTCGTTTCAACAGATTCAGAGAAGTACATACCCTAATTCATGCTCCTTTTGATCGGAAACGCGCGTGTTCCCACACGCAGGTATATTTCTCCCAATTTTCCTGTGCACGAGAAATCACTGCGACGAATAGTTGTCACTGCGCCGAATAGTTTTTATTTTCCCACTCCACGGTTTGTCACCTGAACTCAGCAGTATTTAATTTAATTTCTGGTTCAAAAGCATGGATATACAAATGACGATCGGCATGCAGAGATACATGAGAAACAAACTTTTCACCAGATAGTGCCTTCACTCACCAAATGAGAAATTTTATTCACAGATGTAATAACCCCTTTTTCTCTCGCAATTGGTTCACCCCCTCACTTTTAAGTGCATCCATTCACACAATGTGATTTAGTATCATGCCTAGCATACTTGATTATTAACGCTAAACTGATTTATGTCTTTTTTTTCCCCAACTTTTTTTCTCCCAGCCATTATGTAAAAATGTCATAGAGGCTATGAATGTGCTCTCAAGACAAACATGAAATGTTTATTTAACTTTTTGTCCTGATGATGATGCATGTACCCTAGATTGCATCGAAACGTCGTCGACCCTAAAAGCACCATATGTATGTTGCAAAGTCATATTATGCTTTACAATGGTCCGCTAAAATGAATCTAAGTCTGTGAAAAACTGAATACTAGTACAGACCGCCTTGAACGTCCTTGCATAATTTGCTCTCTCCTGTTTTGTCTTGTTCGTTGTGGGTCACAGGCTGTGCCCACTTGTGTATAAATGTTTGCTATATGAACTAATACTTGATATTCCAAAAAATAAATTCCTGTCCGGCTGGACAAAGGACATATGTACTATCTAGTGTATGTCTATTTTATGTTTGATCCTAAATTTACTAGGGTCCTCTGTTCTGTATAATAGACTACTGCCTGAAGTGCCTGCTGCCTAGGACTCTCTCCTGCTGCTGCCTGAAGTGCCTGCTGCCTGGGACTCTCTGCTGCTGCTGCCTGCAGTGCCTCCTGCCTGGGACTCTCTGCTGCTGCTGCCTGCAGTGCCTGGTGCCTGGGACCCCTTGCCACTCACTTCCACCACAGGTGTTCCATGTCCACAGGGATGACAAGGACAGAGAAGATCCGTGCCACTCCATTCACAACCGAGGAGCTGGAGGTCCTTGTGGACCAGGTGCTGGCACAGTACCCAAGGCTGTTTGGTGGTCTCAATGTAGTGGTAAGTCACCATGAAGGTAGCTGTAGGGCATGGGGGTGTCAGACATGTGGTTGTGCTGCTGCAGTATATTCCTGAGGATGTGGGGTTGTGTCAAACACTGACAGACAAGCTGTCTCCAGGGCGAGCAAGTGTATGTGGGTACTAATGTTAGTGTTTTCCCTGCCTGCACTTGTATGTCTGAGTGGAGTGTGTTACATTGTCAGCCATACAGAGCGACCGGATGTTAGCCATGTAGGTGCCAGGACTGCAATTACTTGTGTGAATGTTTCTGTGTGCCCCTGTTGTCTTACTGTGAGACCCAGACACTAGACCCAGTGCCTGCCCAACCATACGAGAAAACATCACCAAACTTACATGCTTCTTGCTCCAGTCCCTTCACACTGAATAGTAGATATGCCTCATCTGTGTCCTGTACACTTGCACAATAACACACTTCTGTTGATGCATATTGTGTATGGGCATCCTGCATGTGTGTGACATTATCAGGGACCCTCTAATCCCCAATGTGTGCATGCAATCACATCTGTTTGGGCCATGCAGTGTGCCCTTATTTATTTTGAAAATTTTATAGTGCGCGAACAAGATCCTTGCGGATATCAGAGCGCTTTACAAATAGAGTGTGAAAAAGCATGAAAATGACTAATGATTAAGCAAAAACAGAAAATAGATGTAAATGGTTACAACATAAAGAAAAACAAAGTAAGGAGGTAACTATGCAAGGAGGTCAATATACATACACAAACAATATAAATAGTGTCAAGCGGAAAAGTATTGAGTTACTAGATTACATGCAAAAATACAATATAAATAGTCTCAGGAGGAAAAGTATTGAATTATCAGAATACAATAGGCAGAGTTCATGGAAATTTGGCTAAGAGGAGAGATTTTACTTCTTTTTTGAAGGCTGTTGTGGATAAGATAAGATGCGAGGGGTCCCCCAGTTTTGGAGGGTGGGAGGTTACAATTGCTCCTGAGTCTGTGTCTTGCTACTGTACTGATAGATGTTGGTACATGACACTGTGTAACTGGTCATTTACCCTTCTTTACTCTTATACCTGCAGCTCTAGGTACATCAGCGTAAGGCCGTGTGGAGGGCCATAGCAGCAAAGGTGCGCGCCCTGGGGTTATCCAACCGACGACGCACCCACTGTCACAAGAGGTGGGATGACATCAGCCGGTTGGCAAAGCAAGTGGCAGAGATGACCTTGGGGATGGTACCACGCACACGGCGTTTGGCATGACGCAGCATGACTCCACTGATGGGCCGCATTTTGGCAGTGACTCATCCAGACCTGGATGCACATCTGAAGGAGCATCAGCAGCAAAGCAGGGGTGGTGAGTATTTGGGGAGGGTCACTTTGTTTGGGAATGGATGCATATGTACATGGCCTGTGGCTGCGGTGACCCATGTGATGTGTGTGTGTGTTGCTGTGCTGTGCTGTGTCATGTGAGTGGCTGCTGTGATGTGTGCTAGTATCAGGCCATTGGGCCACCCTGTCCTTACTAAGCTGATCCTCCCTGCTGTACTTTCTCAGTGCCAGATGTGTTAGGCTCCACATATCCATTAAGCATTGGGATAGTGTGGGGAATCTATTAGGGGGTGAACAGCAGTGTACACTTACTGAGTGTGACTTCATGTATGCCTGCTTTGCATGCACCATGAGCGTTGAGGCACACACATCTGCCACCAATGTGCCCCAGAATAACACATGGTGCTTGGTATGGCCCACTTGGCATTGTGGACTGTCATGTCCTAATAGGTGAGTGTGTTGTCCCCTCCTGTTCCCTTAAGGTCTGTCAGCGGTAATGAGTGTTTTACCCTCTTCATGTACCAAGGTGTGGGCCGGCCAAGTTGTGTTTGTGGTACACTTCATCTACGGGCAGGGTGTCGTGCTGTGTGGCATCAACATGGCTCAGTCATGGCAGATATTCAGCGTTACAGGCACTGTTGTGGTCTATGTTGTGTGTTGCTGCACAGTGATTGCAGGTTGTGGTGGTTACCATGTTGGTTTGGGGCTCTCCTGTACTGCATTGATTGTAATTCGTGTGACCAGATGATGACACTTACACAACACTGTATCCCTGTCTCATGCAGATTAGCAAGAGACCACGGAGGAACAGGACCCAGAAACCAGTGGTGGTGATAGTAGCACAACAGCTGCACCGGAGGCCAGTGACACAGAGCCCACCAGCGCATCTTAGGGGGACAGAAGTATGCAGTAAGAATCCATGGCTGAGACACAGAGTACCACATCATCTGATGCCAGCGGTGATGCAGCCATGTTGTCAGGCACAGGGGATGGAGCGTCAGCGTCATCATCTACCACACAGCGGCCAGTGGCCAGCCTCCCATCCACTTCCTCTGGTGCTGCCCGTATCCGTGTCAGTAAGAGGGGACGAGTCACATTCACACCTGGCACCTCTGCCCCTGCACCTGTCAACCCTGCTGCCCTCAGTGCAGAGTCTGTAGTGCTCCTGCACCAGCTTTGTGTGGGCCAGACTGCCCTGCTCAATGCTTTCAGCGACCATGACAAGAAATTAGGCCAAGTGGTTGCATACATGGAGGGCATACACTCTGACGTGGGTGGGCTACACCGTACAGTCCAGGCATTGTCATCTGCAGTGACGTCTGCCCTTCAACAGGCACATGCTCGCATTCAAACTCAGGTGCCTTTGTCCACCCCCCAGTCAGTGCCCACATCAGATGACAGTGATCAGGGTTCGGCTGTGTCACAGAAATGATACAGCACAAGGAGCACACAACAGACACAACCCAAACTCTCCCGCCCACAGACACCATCCCCACAGAAGAGCAGGGCCACCCCAGAATGCACAGACAAGAGCCAGTCAGGGAAGAGCAAGGCCAGAAGAGCAATGAGGCAGACAATCGGCTCCCATGCCGCAGAGGCATCACCAGCAAAAGACTCTCCTGTCACTAAAACGTCACGCAGACCTACCCATGCAGTGTCTGTGCCCACTGAGGAGGTGTTGTATAGCAAGGGTACACCTAGGAAGAGCACAGGGACACATCCCCCCACCACATCAACCCCAATTCTGAGCCCAGTGAAGCTGATGGAGGAGGGCACCGTTGAGACCACTCCTGAGAAAAAGGCAAAGGAGGGCACTGTAAAGACCACCCCTGAGAAAAAGGCAAAGGAGGGCTCTGTAGGGGGTACACCTGGCATAGAGGAAAGGTGGCCCAGAGGCGTAGCCAGACAAAGCGTACCACGGGATCCAGCACATCACCAGAGGTAATGCCAGTGTCTGCACCTGATGTGGGGCAGTTGGTGTGTGTGCCTGTTGTGTCATCACCACTTCCCATCAACCCCAAAACAGGGAAGCCATTTCATATTCCCAAAAAGTGGAAGGGCACCCCTCAAAGCTCTCCCACCCACACTCTGTCAGAGGTCGCCATGACTCCACCTCCACGTGCCACTTTGCCACCTGGTACACACAGCCCTCCAGCTTGCCAAGCCACTGACAGCCCTACATCACCTGGGGCTCTATCACCCCACTCAAGTGGGCCTGCTGTCCCTGATACACAGCCAGGTCCAACTCCGCATGACAGCCAGGAGTGAGTGGACATCCCCCTCATATGCCTGTCTCTCATTCAGGTATGGTATTCCTGAACATTGTTTAGAACCTGGGTGTGTTGCTGGCCCTGTTGCTCTGCTGTGTTGTACTCTCACCTGTGCCCTGGACACTGGCCCTGTTGCTCTGCTGTGCTGTACTCTCACCTGTGCCATGGACACTCGCCCTGTTGCTCTGCTGTGTTGTACTCTCACCTGTGCAGCCTCTCATGTACTTGCTGTGCCACCTGTGCCCTCGACACTGGCCCTGTTGCTCTGCTGTGCTATACTCTCACCTGTGCCATGGACACTGGCCCTGTTGCTCTGCTGTGTTGTACTCTCACCTGTGCCATGGGCACTCGCCCTATTGCTCTGCTGTGCTGTACTCTCACCTATGCCATGGACACTGGCCCTATTGCTCTGCTGTGTTGTACTCTCACCTGTGCAGCCTCTCATGTACTTGCTGTGCCACCTGTGCCCTGGACACTGGCCCTGTTGCTCTGCTGTGCTGTACTCTCACCTGTGCCATGGACACTGGCCCTGTTGCTCTGCTGTGTTTTACTCTCACCTGTGCAGCCTCTCATGTACTTGCTGTGCCACCTTTGCCATGGACATTCGCCCTATTGCTCTGCTGTGCTGTACTCTCACCTGTGCCATGGACACTGGCCCTGTTGCTCTGCTGTGTTGTACTCTCACCTGTGCAGCCTCTCATGTACTTGCTGTGCCTCCTGTGTCCCGTACACTGACCCTGTTGCTCTGCTGTGCTGGACTCTCACCTGTGCCATGGACACTGGCCCTGTTGCTCTGCTGTGCTGTACTCTCACCTGTGCCATGGACACTCTCCCTATTGCTCTGCTGTGCTGTACTCTCACCTGTGCCATGGACACTGGCCCTGTTGCTCTGCTGTGTTGTAGTCTCACCCGTGCAGCCTCTCATGTACTTGCTGTGCCACCTCTGCCATGGACACTCACCCTATTGCTCTGCTGTGCTGTACTCTCATCTGTGCCATGGACACTGGTCCTGTTGCTCTGCTGTGTTGTACTCTCACCTGTGCAGCCTCTCATGTACTTGCTGTGCCACCTGTGCCATGTACACTGGCCCTGTTGCTCTGCTGTGTTGTACTCTCACCTGTGCCATGGACACTGGCCCTGTTGCTCTGCTGTGCTGTACTCTTAAATGTGCAGCCTCTCATGTACTTGCTGTGCCACCTGTGCCATGGACACTGGCCTTCCTGTTTGTATTTAACCTGTGCAGCTTCTATTGCATATCAGCATCATGTTGTGCCTTGCTGTTGCCTACTTTTGTTATACTTTCACATCTGTGCAATATGTGAATAAATACAGTTACTCCTGTTGTGCGTTTTGTCAGTGACCTTGCTGATTGGAGTAATGTTGGTGTTTGCATTTGATTGCCTGTTTCCCATGCTCTTTGTATCACTTCAACATTGCCAAGCTCGTTGCCCACATCAGATTTTTAGACAGGGGTGACAGAGTTTGCAGTCCATTTAGACCCTGATACTAGTGTTATCTGTGATGGCTATTTTGCATGCCATGCACTCATGTTTTTAGTGATTTGCTATTGTTGGCTACACTGTTCACATGTCAGGTTGGGGGACACTGCCAGCACAGGATGTGATGCTGTGCACAGGTTTGCATGCAGGGTGGGAAAGGCCATGATGTATGTATGTGGATTCATTTCTGTGTGTCCAGTCGTGTATGTGTATGGTCATCTTGTGTTGGCCCTTAGTCCTGGTACTATGGCCTACATGAGATGCGTTGTCTTGGGTGTAGCAGAGGTGTGCAGTGTGAAGGGTGTAAGTTTGTAGTGGATGTGTGTGTGCCCCTGGATTGTGAGAGACATACATGTGTCACCCAGGAGTTGTGTGCCTGTTCTTTATTTTGTGTTGCCCTGTGTAGGAGATTGTGTGCACTTGTGTGAGCTGTTTGTTGTGCACAGTGCTGTGTGTTGGTGTGTCCATGCTATTCTGTGTGACTCCTCCTTGTTGTTAAGTTAACTTGGAAGTGTGCAAGGTGTGTGACTTGCACAGCAGTGTTGTGCTTGTTTGATCCTCAATGTGTCTTGGGTGTGTTTGTGTAGACTGTGTGGCCCTGCTGCTTCACACTGCCATTGTGTTTGTGTTTGTCATGCATTCCAGGCACATGGTGCCTTTTCTCCTCCTGTATGGCATGGTGTGTGAGGTGTGCAGCCATCCCCTATGTGTGCCACTTGTGCCTGGTCATTGTGGGTCTGCCTACCCTCTATTTGTGTGTAGTACACCCCTTACATGTCTACTACTGACGTGCAGGGTAGTTCACTTTGATGTCAGCGGTCCCCTTGGTTTCCATTTGTGTGTGCCTACCAATCACTTCATTTGTGTGACTGTGCTTTGTGGTGCAGTTCTTGGGCCAAGCGTGTTGTTCCACTCTAGACATTGCCCTAATGGTTTATGTTTGCTGTTCTTGTGCTATTAGTCATTCAGGATTGGTCGTGTGCACTTCAGCTGTGTGTGCTGCCCAGTGCTCTGGTTGGGGTGGCTGGGCTCTTGTATCCCCGAGTGGTGCATGTGTTTTTGTTGTGTTGGATGTCTGTGTGTTGGATGTGGTATTCCTTCACTTCCTGGGTGAGCTTTTGTATTTGTGCCGTGCTGGTTTGTGGTGTCTGTGTTGAGGTTGTGTCATTCATGTCTGTGTGTGGCTGTTGTGCTTGTTGTGCACACACTGCTTGTTGTGCAAACTGTGCTGTGTG
This sequence comes from Lissotriton helveticus, assembly GCF_964261635.1. Classification (NCBI taxonomy): domain Eukaryota; kingdom Metazoa; phylum Chordata; class Amphibia; order Caudata; family Salamandridae; genus Lissotriton; species Lissotriton helveticus. The sequence continues at coordinate 218,690,876 of NC_136059.1, read as the reverse complement.
TATGTGGCCTTGGCATTGCCTGATGTGCATCCCCTGATGTCCTGTGGTGTTTGTTGATTGGGATGTCATGTGCATCTGTGGTTGGTTTGATGTGGCAGTGTGGGTCTGTGCAGGTTCACTTCTTGTGTGTGATTTGTGTTATGGTGCGTGTGTTTTGGTCCTGAGTGATGATGGTGTGCACTCCTGTTGTGTCTGTGTTTCCATTGCCTTTCACCAGTTTGGATGACAGGGTATGTCTGTTTCTGCTGGAGTTCAGTGTGTGTTCCTGTAGTGTTTGAGTGTTGTTTTTGGTCAGGCATCTATTGGAACTTCCCTGTGTGTGTGTTGTGTCTGTGGCTATACCCAGGGTGTGTGTTTGTTTGTGTGTGTATGTGCTGGCAAGTATTGTCTGCCTTTGGTGTGTGTGGCACTGGTGTTGTGTGTTCCTTGTCAGCCAATCCTGCAGTCGCTGTCTCCCTGGTTGTGTGATGTGTGGTGCAGGGTGTGTATTGTGCTTGCTTGTTGCAGTGCTTGTTGCTGTGCATGGGGATGCACAGGATGGACAGCTGGCCTGTGACTTGCTGGTGTGTGTTGATGTGTGGTTGGGGGTGGTGTGTCCCTGTGATGATTGTGCCCTGCCCATGCCTTGGAGTGGCACTGCCTTCTGCATAGTGTGCATGTGTTGACCGCGGCGGGGACGTGACAGGCACCGCAACGTTGTTGCTAGTTGGCGGTCGATGTGTGTCCCGGATGCAAAGGGGTGCCTTGTTGTCAGGTGGGTCATGTGTGGGTGATTTGTGACCCCCAGCAGGGTGTCTGTGTGGTGATTGGACCCTCTGTTGGCCCTTGTGTTGTGTGTTGTATTTGTGTAGTTGCGTACCTGCGGAGGCGTCCGCGGCAGCCCATCTGACGGTAGTGATGTAGGAGGCACATCACCGGATGCAGATGGAGGGCTGGGTCCATGGCGTTTATGACCGGGTCTCGGCGATCGCGCTCCGCTGTCGACTTTCCGCCGTCTCTGGTTGTGCGGTGTCTCCGCTGTGGTGCGCCTGCCTGTTTGGGCCATCCTAATTTGTGGAACGGGACAGACGTCATTCCGCACGGCGGAGAGTCTCGATTGGCACTCACAGCCAAGGTAGCAGGCGCACTTTGATGGCGGTGCGCGGCGCTCCGCGGCGGACGGGAAATTACCTATGTTTTGCTATACTAATATCGCTGTTTTTCCGCCCCACCACCACCGCGGTGGTGTCACCGCCCGACATCCTAATGGACCCCATAGTTTTTATCCTTACCAAGGGAACTCTGGATCAGAATAATTTTTGGTACCTCCAGGTATTTTTAAACTCACTACTTCACTTATCCCACATACCAGCACTTATCATCACAGCTATTTTTATCAAATGATCTCCACTAAAGAGCACTCTTGGTAGGCCCCTGGTGTATAGCAGTGCCGCCCGTGAGGAGCTAAGCCCAATGTTTAAGCATGACACCCTAGCGGGTGTATAAGGGCATTACTTCCTACTAAGGAAGACGCCCCCCCCCCATTGCCTCTATCTGGTGACACACAGCTACAGGAACAGTTACCCTATCGATATTGTCTGCACACAGTGAGGCACATGTTGTGCCTCCCTATGTGCATCCACAGGGCGCAGAGGCACCAAGGGTCCTGCAGGGCTCCCTTTGTTTTGACTCTGCCAGGGTTTTTATCTAGGGGGAAACGCCATGAAAATCTTGTCAGAGAGGAAACTCGAAATAAAAAATGTTGGTGGAACCATGGAGAAGTAGTCAAGCATACAGATGCCTCTACAACACCGCCAGGCAACAGCAGTTCCCTAGTGGCTACCGCAGGCTGAGGCGGTCCGGCCACCTGTCTCCTAAAAGGGCAGTTGGGACACCACCACCACCATGCCCCCCTGAGTCTGGCGATCCATGGACTGCCAGACTCATAATCATACCCTAAAACATTTAGTGGTAGAGTACATGAAAAGCATTAACACAGTTTGCTTACCACTTAATTAGTACATTTACCTTTCAATTAAGGAAAAGGTTTATAAATATTACTCTATTGAATGCAGAACATTAGATTATTAGCAATTTTTGCTCCATCACTTAAACAGATCTCTTAGGCTATTACCTAAAGTGATGAAGTAGAAGTAGTTTCAACTTAGTTACTAAAAATATTTCCTTTTTCATCAAAGTGGAACTCAAGACACATTTGAAGGCAGGCCTCTCTACACTCCACGGTCTGTTCTAGCCCGTAGGCAAGCTTGTTATAACCTACTTAGCCAGTTGGGAGCTGTCAGTCACCTCTGCAGAATCAATGCTCTCAGATGGATGGAGCGTGCATGCAATATGCTCCCTGACGGTCGCACTGCATTCATAGATTTTTTTAAACATAATTATCATATTTCATAGTTGCACACTCATAGAAGGGCTGGATTTATGTTTCTTTAGTTAATCTAAGTGATAAAAGGAGAAATATTACATGTGTTATTACTAATAAAATGAAATAAAGTATAACACAAACAGAATATGAAAATTGCAATTTTGAAAACTTGGACTAGGACCATTATCTGATAAAGTGAACACTTGTACTGTCCACAGGTTTGGGCTGTCTGGTGTCTTAATTGTTTGAGGAGCTGGATCGGAGCTATTTTACTTTATTAATAGGAAATGGGTTTTTTTGCAGGAATTTCCTGGCATGTGCTGCTCTTAGCTGCATAAATACTAGCATTGGTTGCCTTATTTAAAGTAAATAATTAAGCATAGAACATTAACATATACAAAGCAACATAACACTGCAATTAAAACAACATGGTGCATCAAAACAAAACAGTCAAAACAACACTATGCAAAAACTGCATTAAAACATAACAAAACACATTGTCAGTAATGCAGGACAAAAAGACAGCAGTACAAAAACTGATCACATCACCAGCACAACAAAATTCTATACAGCAAATGTGCACAAACTTTCACACTCTAGAGCATCCTGAATCCTTTTATTATAATATTGTGATAACATTTCTTTAGAGCAAGTACTACTATCTCATAAGGTGACACAGTCTCTGCCACAGATTTGGGCTGACCGGGGACTTAAACAATAGAAGACCTGAAGCAGCACTATTTTCCATTATTTTAGTTATATGTCTTCATTCCCTTTCCTCTGTATTGCAGGTTCCGGCTTTGTGTTTGTTATGGTTTTGCGCTCTGTGTGTTTTTCCTTCTCTTGCACTCTGTAAATATATGATATGGGAAAATACGGTCCCCAAAAATAAGTGCTAGTGGCCTTACCAGAAACAACCAGATCTAATCAAGTGCTACAGGGCACATCCCAGCAACACAGTCAAAATAGAATAAAATAACATTTTATTTCAATATTAGAGCATAAAACCAAAGCTGCACATAAAACATGAGAACCCATGCAACACAACAACTTCAACAAAATGCCAAGAGAACAACTGTGCACAACTGTTCTGGTCACATAATATAATCTCCAAAAATATGTTTTTCATAATGTGGTCGTACAAGGCGTTTTGAGCACGCACTGCCTTAACTTACCTTGAAGTACAAGGGGGTTCGTGGCTTACCTCACAGCGAAGATGGGTGCGTCTCTGTGAAGCTCCAGAGGTCGGCGCGGATTCCAGCGGTGCGACGGCGGCCCCTCACCTAATTTCCCGCTGTGTGGCCTGTTTTCCTTTGGGCATGCATTGCGGTTGTGTTTTCTGTGCTTGTTATCCCCCGAGGGGGGCCACAAACTATGTTTGAAGCGACTGCTCCTTTCTTCCTCAGAGCCAGCCGCCATCTTAGCAGTGTGGGAAATCAGCCCGCTGTCTGAGGAAACTCTCTGGCAAGCCGCTCTCTGGAAGGTTGATCACACTAATTAAAGGAATCTGATATATAGAAGCTCCCTGGTTCTTAAAGGCATTATTTCCTGCAAGGTTTGCCTTTTTATTCCCTGGATGTTTTGACTAAATTTGATTTGCCGCCATTTTTTTTTTCAAGTTAATGCTGGAACTAGTCAGGCCAATAAGTCACAAGTTAAGTGGGTTCAGAAGGATCCTCACTCACCTACAAAAACTGTGCCAACAGCCTCGCTTTGCATATTATTGGAAGAGATTAGAGCTCTGTGTCCTTTTATCGAGGACACTAATGCCAAACTACAAACCCTAACTGATAATTAATCTCTCATGGAAGAACGTATGTCTTTGGCAGAAAAACAAATCTCACAGCTTAACAATGCATCTCATAAAGTAGTTTATTTGCAGATACAAATCTCTTCTTTGCAAAAACAATTTGAAGACATGAAAAATCGAAATTGTCATAATAACTTATGCATTTATGGTCTTCCTAAAGGCACGGAAGGGGCGGATAGTATCTCCTTTTTCAAAATAATTTTACCTCAGATCTTACAATTAGCGGAGAATTTGCAACTTAACATCCAAAGGGCTCACAGATAAGGGCACCCTTCTTTGTCCGATTTAGCATCTAGGAAGCCAAGAGGGGTCATCCTCTGCTTCCTGGAGTACACAGAGTTAATGGAGGTCATTTCAGATGCCCGTCACATCAGGAAAATCTCTTGGTCTGGTAATGTTTTGTATTTCTACCAGGTTTATGCCAAAGCCACAGTGGACAGAAGAGACTTTCTGAGCATGAGACCTACCTTACGCTCGATGTGAGCTCAATTTGGTCTTTTTCACCCATGCTTTTTTAAAGTCACCCATAACAATAAAACAATTACTTGTGAGGATCCTTCTTGTTTACAAGACTTTCTTGCGTCTTGTGAAGCTGATGTTATGGCTATTGTTCCCTCACCTTAAACCGTAAGCAACCAGAAAGTAAGGACAATGTAGATAATCTGTATAGAGAAAATACAGATTATCAACGGAATGCGATCAACATTTGTGCCCCCCTACAAACTCAAACTTCTCGCAACAGGCGACATGAAGCACCCAAATGGGTCACATTTGATCTAAAATCAGCAAAGCTCAGAACACGTCAGACAGAAAAGAAATGGTGAAACATTTACTGAATTGAATCCAGAGAACACTATAAAATGAACCTAATGATCTAAAAAACGCCATTCTGGAGGCAAAGAAATCATTTCTCTCCAACAAAGTGTTAAACTCAAATAATAAAACCAAAGATATTTTTAACACAGTACGGGAGCTATCAAACCCTGATTTTATAACTCCGCCTATCCCTGCCACACAGAAACTATGTAATGATCTAAGCAATTTTTTCTTAGAACATTTAAAAAAAAATATAGGAATCCATAGACACCAAACAAAAGGAGGTGGAAAATGGGTCAGAAAATATCAACGTCGACACCATGACCACTCTCCATTGTTTAATCAAAGTACAGTTCCTGGAACATTAAAAAAAATTAAAATCAGGCTCCCCTAACGACACCTGCCCCCCTCAAATACAAACATCTATTTTCACTGCATTCCTGGAGACCATCCTCTCTCTTCTGAATCTTTCCTTAACCCAAGGGACAGTTCCACAAGCTTTTAAAGAAGCAGTGATTATTCCACTTCAGAAAAAAATAAGGTGTCGACCCCCAGAGGCTGGACAACTATAGACCGATATCCCTCCTGCTCTTCCCGGCCCAAAAAATTAGATACACATGTAGCTAAAATTCGCAGCACCTTTATAGAAGACACCAACGTCCTAGACTCACTTCAAGCAGGGTTCTGCACAGCCCACTATACCGAGTCCATTATCCTATCCATTATGGATGACCTAAAGGTAATGTAAACTTGAAATGCGGAGTATATTCAACCCCTAATTGTCACGCTCCGCCAGATGGGAGTCCAGATTTACAACTATGCTGATGATATGCAGCTGATTTTCTCCATCAATGGCTCTACAGACTCCAACGAGTTCCTCAAGAACTCCGTGCTGTTCATCATGTATTGGATGAACAAAAAACAATTAAAACTCAACTCCTAAAAAACTGAAATCATCTTCCCTAACAATAAACTTCAGCACTGGACTCCTGCCCATTGGCCTGCTGAGCTAGGTCCCCCCTGCTCCGAAGAATTCGATAAAAAGCCTAGGCACACATATCGACTCAGATCTCACTATCAACACGCAGATTGGAGCAGTTACCTCTGCCTGTTTTTTCCAACCGTGGAAACTGAAGAAAATCAGAAGATTTTTCAGCATAGAGGCTGGCAATCAAACCATTAGTTCCTTGATCCTATCAAAACTTGATTATTCCAAATCAATGTGCCAAGGCCTCCAGCCCAACCAGAAACATTGTCTGCAGCTGATTCAAAACCAGGCAGACAGATTTATCTACCAACAAGGTAGACACTGTCACTTTCAGCCAGGTGGAGCTGCGCTCCAAGTTTAAAACTGGCTGTATCCTGTTTAAGGCCCTACATGGGACTGGCCCAAATTATATATCCTCAAAAATCCATAGGTACACTCCTCAGTGCACCTTAAGATCTATGCACATGAATCTACTGGTAGTGCCGGGTTTTAGACACAAACAAACAGCAGGGTCGCGCTTCCCAATACAGGGACCAACATTTTGGAATGCACTGCCACCCCCACTGAGACTAGAGACATACCTCCTTTGCTTGAGGAAGATGCTGAAGACCTGGCTCTTCACCCAAGCTTACAGCTAGAACCTGACCTTTTAATCAAGTCAAGTCAAGTCAAAAGGCTTTATTTCGATAAAAACATATCATAAAAGCATCACATTGTAAAAAAACACATTTTGGAGTTAAAAACAAGAATTCATCTATTTACACCGTGGTTTTTTCCCTCTTTTACATCTAACATTTACAGATGAGAAACACAGTATAAAACAAGAATTTAAGAATCAGATTAAACAATTCATTTAAGCCTTTTGTTTCTAAGGTGCCATGCCCATGATAGGAATTTTGAGAGACTACAAGCATAGAATGGGCGTGAGTCTGTCGTTAAGATGCGCAGCGCTACAATATGAGACCTAGTGCCTAGAGACCGACACAAAGGTTTGAGCCACCTGGTTCTTGGGTACATATACGCTGGACATTCGAACGTAAAATGCGCTATAGTTTCTGGTCTACTTGGGCAGGAAGGGCAAAATACTATAGTCTGGGCCAGAGGCTTCCAGCAAGCTGTTAGGGCGCGTACTGGAAGAGCACCAACCCTAAACCTAAAATCAGGAGCCCTGTTGAATGGCTTCCATATGATATCCAAATAGAGTTCTCGGATCGGCAGATCCTTGAACTGCAGGAAGTCATTCGTAAGCCTGCCCAAAGCATAGTCAACGCTAGTTCTAGTCGCGACCCAGTTCCTATAGAGGCTCTTTAGAGTAGCCTTGGGGGGAGAGGACCTACCTACCCATGCCTCGCTAAGGCCCAAGTCCCCAAGCAAAGTTTTTACATTTTTTAGCCACCTTACTTTATGCCAACCAGGTAATGCCATGACTTCAGTTAGCCCTTTAGCATATTTGGCCAATTCGGGAGTTCGCCATATCCAGGCCCATAGGAGCAATGGTCGAAACTTAGCCAAATCGCTAATAGGGCGACAGCCTAGGTCAAGCAATAGAGGTGCCATTGGAGTGCTCTGGGAAGCGACATAAGATCCCTAAAAAATTTATTTTCGGACCTTGTTAGGTCAACTGTGCTAGAGGTGCCCCATAGCTTTGCCCCGTATAGAGCAGAACTGACTCCCTTTGCTTTGTAGGTGTCAATGACAGGGGCTAATGGTCTTATCGAACAGGATCGCTGTTCCCTGAGTAAAGCCCCAGCTACCCTCTTATGGGTTAAAAGCATTTTACAAAGGTGTGCGGTCCACTGCATGGTATGCAATATACATATACATAGGTAGTCGAACACAGTGATCCTTTCCAGAGGCACGGAGTTCAAGAACGGTGGGCTAGCAAGTTTTTTCGGGGGATTCATCACCAAGTACTTTGTTTTTTCGGTGTTAATTATTAAACCCCGCTGCAAGCAAAAAGCCTGAACGTTGTTGAGGAGCTTTTGGAGGTCCATAGGGAACTTAGATATTAGGAGCGTGTCGTCCGCAAATAGGAGGGTAGGAATTCGCTTGCCCGCCAGAGATGCTTCGTCTGAAGGATCTTTTAACAGATGCTCAACCACACCATTCATGTATAATGAAAAAGGGTGGGAGCGAGAACACATCCCTGGCGGACCCCTCTCTCTACCGGGATTCTGTTGGTTTTCTCGCCCTCTGTGCCCCATCTTATTTGGGCAAAATTCCCTTCGTGGAGCCTCACCAATATTGACAATATGTAGCGTGGGATCCTCAAATCCGAAAGCACCCTCCAAAGAGTGTCCCTGGGCACAAGGTCAAAGGCAGTCTTTAGGTCAATAAACGCGAGATAAAGACTGCCTTTGCCTATAACCACCACCTTCCAATAAATTAGCATTAATCTAAACGCCTGCTCAATTGTGCCTGTGCCAACCCTGAACCCTGCTTGGTAGTTAGAGAGAATATTGTTTTCATTAATCCATTGCAATATTCTCTCCAACAACACCTTCCCTACCACCTTCTGGGTTGAATCTAACAGGCTTATGGGCCGATAGTTCGAAGGATTGTCTCTCGGGCCCTTTTTAAAAATGGGCACGACTTCAGCCCCTTTCCAGGACTCAGGGATGGCAGCACCTCTATCAATCGCAGTGAGCAAGGAGTGAACTAACTTTAGCCATTTTGGTCTATCCGAGCGAAGAAGGTCCCCAGGGATGCCATCTGGGCCAGCTGCTTTTTGGGGCACGATTGTACTAATAGCATACTCCACTTCCTTAGTTGTAAAGGGAAAATCATTAGGGTCACCTTGCAGAAGACAAAAGCTAGATGTAGCCGAAGAGCTAGTCTCATGTTGGCAGGTGTACAATTTTGAGGAGTGGTCAAACCATGCTTGGCTGGTGATGTTACATGTAATAAGGTCACTATCTGGTCTATTTCTGGCTCTTATTGTATCCCAGAAGCGTCTAGCATCTTTACTGGAACTAGCCTCTTTTAGAGTTTGCCAGTATTGATCTTCCCACTCCTTTTTTGCGTGTGTTATGGCCTGCTTATACTCTTTTCTGGCACTCTGTATCATAGGTTGTAGCTTCCCTTTTATAGCCTTAATCAGAGCTAGCTTTTTGTGTCTGCAAGTGGGAGTGAACCAATCGTGGGCGCCCTTCGGCATCTGGGGGCCTAAAATCTTACCCCTCCGTGTTTGTTTCAGAAATAGTTTCCCTACGGTTTCAATGGTGTCCTGAAAGACAATTGTGGCCCTGCCAGGGAGCGGGTAAGCTAGGATGGTTTCTTGCTCCCCTTGTAGAGTTGTTAGTGCTGTATCTATGGCCTCTAACTTTGCTTGGTCCAGGGCTACTTTACACCACTTGAGGCGTCTCCCACAGTTAGATGGATAAAGTTTGGGGGCAAATTCCGAATTACTTGGTATTGCCTCCTTTGTTTTACCTGGCCATAAGCTTTTAAGAGTTAAGGAAAGTGGATTATGGTCACTATCTACAGTGGGCAAGACAGCCATATCCTGAACAAACTTCCAGAGGATAAGATCAAGGAGGATATAATCAATCCTTGATGTGTTGTTCACCCTATTGAATGTATCAGCGCCCATGGAGTCCGAATCAGTTCGGCCATTAGTAGCTCTTAACCTGAATTCCATGGTCAGTGCATTCAACTGGATCGCCCTTTGGGACCATTTTTTATTGGACGGATAGTTAGCAGCGGTATGCCCCTCCTTAGATCATCCTCGCCTAGGCCCAAAATGTCCTCCGTCGCAAGAGGCTCGTACGTGCAGTTGAAGTCTCCAGCGACCAGGATGCCATCATTACAGTGTCTAAGCTCATTTTCAAGGATGGCTACAGTTGGGGATAGAGAGCCATTTTTTGAACCTCTGGCATAGATGTTAAATAGCCCGATAGTTCGTCCCCTGTTGGGTCCCCTCAGTGAGATTCTAAGAATGTCCAATGAGTTAGACTGCTTTTGCGTAATGTAGCAGCCCAAGGAGATGCTTACCCAGATAAGGAGCCCCCCGAAGGGCGGCCCTTCCCGGTAACTGGAGATACTGCAGGTACAAAGTAGGTAACATAGCCAGGTCTGTGGGTGGGCTTCAGACTCCAGGTCTCCTGGAAAATGCAAATCTTGTGTGCCTCCACCAAGATGTTCCAGTCTGGTAAACTTAATTTCCTACGAATACCTGCAATATTCCAGCTAATAATCTTGAATGTTTCAACGGGATCTGATACTTGTGATCTGGGGGAGCTAATGCCCGTTCCAACTGGCTGAGTGGCTGACGAGGACCTGTGGGTAAGCCCAAATCAAGGCATCTTCCAGATCACTTGAGTGTGCTGCTTGGGTCAGAGAAACTATCGTAAGATTCTCTGCTAGGTTGGAAGGAGAAGGATCGATGTGTCAATATCCTGAACCCAGGACATAATATTCACGCCTGTTACCAAAATTTAAGGTGGGATGGATGAAATAATCATCGGAGAGCCTTCCCCAGGAGTGGTACCCACGGTTCTGGTATGGAGTCTGGGGTACTTGTTGCGGGTAGAAATTCCCCAAGCCAAATGTTCTTATTCCACTGATACCAGGCTTGTTGTATTGGTTTCAGATAAAGTTTACGGCGCGCGTATCCCGAAAATTAACTAGGATACAATCGCCTGGGACATCCTTGGCTCCTATCCCCACCCAACCAACTCTTCTAGCAAACAGGATCTTACCATCCAATTGGCTCAGTAGAGGCCTGTTGTTATTTAGCCAATGTGTAGTTTTGTTTTTGAGTTCAGAATATGATTCCGCTTTTCCAGGCAATAGCTGAGGAACTCCTACCAAGACAACTACATAGGGCATACTTGCAGGAGGCAAGTCAATACTTGGTTGTTCACTGACTGTTTCGCCCAGTTTATTTACCGAGTTTGTTCTCTCGTTTGCTACACTGCTAGGGATGTTTGTAACTTTATGGGTCTTCATGGATGCAGTGTGGCTACCACCCTCTCCTTCTGTGACTGCTGCATTGCTAGGGATGTTTTTATCTGCATGAGGTTGGGAGCATTCCCTGTCTCCAGGTCCCTTATCCCTTTTTGTTGTCGGATGCTTGCTTGTTTTGCTCCCCTTTTTAGAGGCTGATACTGGGTGATTTTTAGTACCCATTAGCCCTAGGTGACTTTTTTGTTTTGGGGAAGCAATATTGTGTGCCTGCGGCGGGTCTTGTGGCTTCTGCTCAGTAAGGCTATTTTTTTAGTGCAACTTAATAAGTGCCTTTACCGAAAAGAAGTTATCAAGAGTCCTTTGTTCAAAACTATCTAGCCTTTTTGAAAGTACATTTACCCTCTCAAGAACTGGCAAGAATAAAGACTTCATGATCTGTTCAATGTGCACAATAAGAGGAGTATTTATAGGAGGATTTGGTGGACTTTCTGGATCTAAGCGTTCACCGAGTGGCGGGGCTATGTTAGAATTAGGAGTTCCGCTGTTGGTTTGTACAGAGGATTTCCCCAGTAGGGCCTCCAATCTTTGCAGAAAGAGTTCGGCAGGTATTGGGCTTCCCGTTTCATCTAATGTAGTTACAGGGTCAGATACATGGCTACTATTAATTGTGTCCTGTTGAGTTTTAATTTTATTTTTTCCAACCCTAGTCAGTTTCTTTAGCCTATTAACACCTGGACTCCCCTTGGGCTTTTGAGCAAGAGACTTCTCTCTAGAAGCAAGATTGGACCTAAGCCTGGCTAGCTGGCCTCTAGTGGTTACACGCGGGCTATTTACGTTTTGGTCTTCCTCAGAAAATGAAATCGGAATTATTGACCTATCACTGGTCTCACTGTTTTTAGAATCGTCTGGCTGGGACAAAGGGGTGGTCGGAGTCTGAGACAGCCTATCATATGGGGATAGGGGTGATGTTACACAGGGTGCATTGCTTATCGTGGGAGATAAGACTAATGCTGGCGTAGCCTGGCGGATACCTGGAAGAGTAAAAAAGGAGGGTGCTAGGAGTGAATCTTGGGAGATGGTAGTGAACATTGATACGTTCGGGGGAGGCAAAGGATGAAGAGAACCCGCAGGGAATGACATACAACGTTCTGTACTTTCTATTACATTAGCTACTACACCAACTGTCCTTTGTAACATGCGATCATCGCCGTCAAGCTAGGAAGCTGAGGGTTAGCGGCTATTTTTTGCTGCGGTGCGGGGACAGATCTTTGGGTGTTACGCCTTCCCATCCTCGGGCACTCAGATTTACAAATTGGGATCTAACTACTGAGTGTAGATATAACACCTGCCAAAGCCCTAAATATAGAAGGTGTAAAAATAATTTGACAAACCAATATAAAACTCTACAAGCATAAGCGTCTTCCAGCTGTTTTAATCCGTTCGGGCACCAGTGGGCGGGGCTTGCTGGTAGCGCAGGAGCAGGTGATGTCAATCAAGCAGGGACTCTTGGGAGATTGAGTCCCTGCTACGCTGCTCCTTGCGCCTCTCAGCACACGCAGGCGTTGTTGTTTCAGCCTGGACCGCCCGGTATCACCAGCCCCGGTAAGATGTTCCTTAGTCCTTGGCAAAGTTTGTAGCGCAGCGGCACCAGCAAAGCGGGTGCGGCAAGATGTAGGTAGAAAACGATGAACCACTAATCTCTAGAGCTGCGTCCCTCTTGACCAAACAAGCTGACAGAGTGTCCCAGGGTCAGCAAAGAAACGAGGGGTTTTAATCCGTTCGGGCACCAGTGGGCGCGGCTTGCTGGTAGCGCAGGAGCAGGTGATGTCAATCAAGCAGGGACTCTTGGGAGATTGAGTCCCTGCTACGCTGCTCCTCACGCCTCTCAGCACACGCAGGCGTTGTTGTTTCAGCCTGGACCGCCCGGTATCACCAGCCCCGGTAAGATGTTCCTTAGTCCTTAGTTTGTAGCGCATCCTATTGGGTGGTAAAATACACATGCACATGCATGCACACTGAGCAATGTGACCCACAGACATGCCCTAAGGGCATGTATGTGTGCCACATGTCACACAGGCCTTTACTTCGGGTGCTAGAGGGTGTCAAAGTGACACCCCCTGCACCCTTGCAACATTCGGTATTTACCGATTTGGTAAATACCGAATCGGTATTTCCCATTGATTCCTATGGGCTTCACAGCCCATAGGAATCAATAGGAAATACCGAATCGGTATTTACCGAATCGGTAAATACCGATTTTTACAGAATGGGTAATTCAAATACTGAATTTACCTAAATCTCCCTCCTTCTATTTTACCGATTCATAAATACCGAATCAGTAAAATTCGGTATTTATGAGTCGGTAAAATAGAATTACCTACATCTAGCCCTAGGTGTGGTTTAGTTTCAGAAATCTGAGGGAGTGGAGAAAGTTATTTTGTTTTTGTCCAGACCTTTGAGAGGCGCAGAGTGCAACTATTCTGTTGTGGAAAGGGAGGCACTGGCTATTTATTGGGCTATCCACAAGTTGCGTAAATTTCTTTGGGGAAGCAAGTTTGAAGTACTAACGTATCATAAACCGTTAAAATCAGTTTATGCTAAAAAAGGAATTGAGTTTGTTTCTCATCACATACAAAAGTGGGTTGTTGGCTTACAGGATTTTAACTTTGTTGTCTCCTATTTGCCAGGTGCCTATAACATTCTTGCTGACTGTTTATCTAGATTGGACGATGAAATTGAAGAGTCAAAAGAGTGTGATTATTTTGGGGGTAAAGAATTTGTAGAAGTGGTAGACGTTTTTCTAGTTAGTGATGGTATTGTCTCTGAAAGTGATTGGAGGGAGACGTTAGCGAAGGATGAACTTTTACAAAAGGTGATAACCATGATGTTGGAGGGGTGGTGTGAGAAGAACAATTGTAGTCAGGATTTGAAGGATTTTTGGCAAGTTAAGGATGAACTAACAGTTGTGGACGGTCTCTTTTTGAGGGGCAGCAAATTGATTCCCTTTCACACTTTATAGGATAGGTTGTTGAAGAGTGCACATTCCAATCATATGTGCATTGTGGTGAGAGAGCAATCTAGTAGGCCTTGGTTGGATGTTGCCATTGATATTTTGGGTTCTGTCAAACTAAAATCTCAACATCAGTATGTTCTGGTTTGTTGGGATATGTACTCACGTTGGTCAGAGGTTAAAGTAGTTAACTTTGTTGAATCTTTTGTGGTGATTGCATTTTTGATAAACTTTTTAAGAGGGAGGGCCTTCCTCTATCTTTACTTTTGGACAATTGGGTTCAATTGACCCCTTGTGTTGTGGAGGAGTTCCTGTCTACTAGAGGGATTAAACACAAGAAAGCAGATCTCTATCATCCGGAAAGCAACGGTGTGGTTGAGAGGTGTGTGAGAGTGTTAAAAAAACTTTGCAACAAGCTGTAGCGGCTGGAGTTGACTGGGAGTTGGCCATGAGAAGGAAAGTGAGGGAATACAGATTTACCCCATACTCTTCCAAAGGGTTATCTTCTTTCTGACTATTCAAGAAAAGGGTGGCGAACATAGAAGTCTATCATTCGTGGGACTCCCCTAAACGTTTATTGGTTGAAAAAGACTGTAATGGTGTGGAAGGTTGGAGAGAGAGTGGTTATGGAGAAGAGGAAGAGATGGTTTGATGGGAGAAGAGCTGTCAAGTACACTGTGGTGTCTGTGGGTGATTGGGTGAAGATAAGATCTCCCAAATAGGTAAAGGGAATTCAAAATTTAGCGTACCTTTTAAGGTCATAAAGGTTTTCAAGAACTCTATTAAAACTAGTAACCGCAGGGTGTGGAACTTAATAGAGTGGCCAAATGTCAACCCACTGATGTGACTGTATTCTCAGATGTTGTCCCACAGGGGAATGTTACAAGGCCTCACAGGGTTGTTGGCCGCCCTCTCAGATTAAAATATTATGTTTAATGTGTAATGTTTTTGGTTATTCTTTTTTTTATGATCTTTCTCTTTGTTTGTGTTGCTTTTTGGTTATTGTTGAGGGGGAGATGATGTAGTGTCCTGGTTATGCCCTAGAACTTATCCTTCAGTTTCTAGGCTACATGATCTAGAATATAGAACATGATGTTGCTGAGGAATGTAAGCAACAGGTCAGTTGGCCGTTGCAGGGCTCGCATGCTGGATGGGGTCTTCACTGCTGTAACTGAATAAAGCTACTTCAACGTTACTTCGGTTTGCTGTTCTTCTTTTGTCTTAATTTGTCTCATCAATCCTACACAATCCAATTTAATTTACTTCTTAATGAAAAAAACTTTTAGAACATGCATATAATACATCCAATTATCAACAAATTCTAAATAAACTAATTAAAGCCAACATTAATTTTAATAACGTCTCCACTTATAACGCCACTTCATATCTTCTCAAATCTAGTGCTAAATACTATGGAGGCCAAAATAGAGCTGGAAAACTCCTAGCTATTTTTTTGAAAATGAAACAAAATAAACTTTATCAAATCAATTATTAATGACGATGGCTCCTCTCATCATCAGGACAAGGATATTTTAACTCAATTTTAACAATTCTATACACCCCTGTGTACAGCAGAGCACCCTCCTTCTGATTCTACAATTTTAAATGATTTTCCTCTGTTTCAAAGCCGGATAATTCTAAAATCGATTTTTCCTCTTTAGAGACAGATATTACTCAAACAGAGCTTCAACTTGCGCTATTTTCTCTTAAAAAAGACAAGGCTCTTGAGCCGGGCGGCTTTACAACTAAGTTTTATACATATTTTTCCAAACTACTCCTGCCTAAACTTTGTTTCTTAATTCACTCTTTCCTCAATTCAGATACTTCCTCTGGCTTGCTTGAAGATGCGTATATATGTTTAATCTCAAAGGCAGGTAAAGATCTGCATTCGTGTGAGAATTATCGTCCCATCTCCTTAGTTAATTTTGACTATAAAATGTTTTTTAAGGCTTTAAGCTTTGAGACTAGAAATTCTTTTTGTTGATCTTTTAGGTAAGGAGCAATCTGGCTTTGCCAAAGGTAGATTTATTTTAGATAATACCCGTCTATTTTTTATATAATTTTTAGATCTGCAAATTTACCAAATTCCCTAGCGCCCATTGCTTTAGATGCCAAGAAGGCTTTTGATCGTGTCACCTGGTCCTTCATCTTCCAAGCTTTAAGTTGGTTTGGTTTGGCCCAAAATACATGTCTCCCATTCCTCTTCTTTATTCCTCCCCTAAGGCAGCTATTTGTGCTAACAGACTTATATCTTCTTTTTTTAACTTACATAGAGGTGTTCGACAAGGCTGTCCTGTCTCAGCCTTTCTTTTCAGTTTGGCATTGACATTTTTTTATCTCGGATTCGTCAGAATGTTTCCATTCAAAGGTTCATCCATGGCACTGATCATGCTAAATTGGCTGCATACTCTGATGACATTTTGCTATTTATTTCTCAACCTAATTCCTTGCTCCCAGCTTTCATATCGGAAGTTGCTTCCTATTCATCAATCTACAGCTGTAAGCTAAACACTGACAAGTGGGAAATTTTACCTCTCAATAAATGTACCTTTAGTCATGATTTTTCCTCTTCCAATTTACATGGCAACCCAAATAACTTAAGTATCTTGGTCTTCAATTTTCATCTTCCATCACGTCCTGCATTTATTGTATTTCATTCAGTCAATCAAACCTTTAATCAGTAAATGGTAGACTCTTTATTTGTCTTGGTGGGGAAGTTTAGACAAAATTAAGATGATGTTAGTTCCTGTGATTCTCTTCACCATTTATAATATTCCATTACTCTTCCCTCCTAAATACTTTAAGAAAATGAACTCTATATTAACTGAATTTCTTTGGAACTCTAAGAAACCAGGTATGTCTCTAGCTAAACTGAAACAACCCAAAGTTGAAGGTGGAGTACACTTCCCTGATTTTCAGAATTATCATAAGTCTTTCCTTTTTCGACAATCTTCCCAATCGATTGCACGCATTCGATTGCACCTTCTTCGCTATATCCTCGCTATATCCTCTGCCTTGGGTTGATTCAGACTGATTTGCATAGGGCCACGTCTGAACTGGGGTGGCATAGTGGGCTAAAGAACGGTGATGGATTAAACCCAGAACTGTTGACTGGGTTCGAGTGTTTGATTGGTTCAGATGCTCCGTCCATCATCACCCCTTTTGTATCGCTTTGTTCACCATAAGTTGGCAGGGTATGCTCAGACGTGAGTCCCTTGCTCACTTTGCCACTGGATTCAAGCAAGCCTGGCTGAAGACGACTGAAATACCAGAAACGGTCCTAGGAAGTTTGTTTCCGGTCCAGGGAAGGAATGGCTTGGCAATTCAGGCTGGACTGTTCCCATGAGGCACAGGGTCAGACTGATTTGCATAGGGCCATGTCTGAACTGGGGTGGCATAGTGGGATAAACAACGGCGGTGGATTAAACCCAGATCTGTTGACTAGGTGTGAGTGTTTGATTGGTTCAGAAGCTCCATCCATCACCACCCCCTTTTCTACCGTTGTGTTGATTTAGAGCAAGCTTTTTTGTCACCAAACTCTTTTTCAGAATTCCTGTCTTTTGCAAAAAAATTCAGAAAGTATCTAACCCATTATCAATAACACTTCTAAATTTGTATCTTCTGTAATACATTTTTCACCCATTGATCTTGACTCCGTTCTTAACTCTACAATATGGAAGAGTTTGCTTAGTACATTTAATGGACACCCTATTTATTGTCATTCCTGAAGAATTAAGGGAATGATCTGGATTCACCAATTATCCAATCAAGATTATTTCCTTACTTTTTCTCATGCACAGCATCTTTTTAACCTCTCTTCTACTTTCCTACATAATTTCTTCTTCTACAAGAGATTGTGGTTCAAGGTTATAATCATTCTAAAGTCACCTCACCCATTGAATCTCCATCACCGTAAAGACAATCTGACAATCTACCTACGTACCCTAAGGCATCACTTATCTAGTCTCACTTACTTGATTCCCCCGTTTTGATTTCCAAAACCAAGACTGAAATCAATTGGAAAGAAGACCTCTCCATCACAATATCTATATCCTCCTGGAAATGAACCTGGATTAAAATTAGGAAGTCTGCCTGCGCTGCTTGCACTACACATACAATTTTTTTCATTTACAACAGACTTTTATTTACATCTCATTCCTGGCACAGGATTAACCAAGATATCCCTGAAACTTGCTGGACTTGTTCTAGACCTCAAGCTGACTTGATGCATTTACTCTTCACATGCCCCTTAGTTCATGCAATCTAATTTTTCAAAGCAAGGTCTCTTTTTCCATCTCCAAGGTGTTCCTAGGCAGTGTATCCGAGGACTGGGCGAATGCTCCTTTTCAAATGCCGAATCTAGATCTGTTATTAGCACTTGCTTTCCAACAGCTAACCCGTAATTGGAAAGATTTTACGCAATTATTTTTAAAGGCATGGAGGTACGCAGTTTGTCATAATAACCAATTAGATGTGGTTTACATGCATCCTTTATCTCTTGTGCTAAAACTGAAAGTCTTATGAACACCTGTGACTCAATTTTTAGATTACTCCATCATTACAGCTTTTGATCCCCCAACTAATCTCCAGGAAGTTTTACAACCTCCCTGACTTTCCTGCAATAACTCGCTAAGACCGGTTATTATTAAATATCTCCTTATATTCTCTCAAGTTTGTAACAACGACAAATAATCAGGCTGTAATGACTTGTTTAATATGTAATGCATTTTCTTATTTTTTTTCCTGTCTCTCTTCTGTTTTTATTGTTATGTATCTTGCCTGGTCTGTAATCCTTGTTTAATTGCTTGGTATTATCTTATGTATGCCATCTTAAATTTAATAACATTTCTCTGAAAACTTACCTTCAAGGACATTAAATGGAACAAGTCATAAAGAAGAAGAGCACCCGAAATATCTCTGTGAACCTAAGTATTTTGTTACAAGCAGGTGGTTGTGGCCTCAGTACTAACGCCAAGAAGGGGAGGCCTCCTGTGTATTCTAGAAATACTTGAATGCAAGTGGATAGACAAGTGTAACTCCACTACAGAAGGACTCAGGGCCGTTTCTACCTTTAGGCAGGACTAGGGCGGCAAAAGGGGGAGGGCGGCAAAAAACATGAGTTTGGGAATCCCCTTAGTGGAATCGCACACCTGACCTGGAACAACAAGCTCCCTGTGCTCGTCGCCCACACATGTAGTGGTGAAGAGCATGCCCTGAATAAACTTTTGCCTTACACTGTTTAGCCCGCTTGCATCTTTTCCGGAGGCCTGCGTCTTTTGGGCATTTTTGTCAGAGGTGGTGGCACCTGCCTTTGCAGCCGGACTTGGCAGGTCTCGGATAGAGAAGGGAAGGGAGGCGGAGGGGCGGCTCTTTCCTGCCTCAAAAGCTTGTGACAAACCCTCCCTGACACGCTGCTTTTTTCACCCTTTCCAGCTTATTCAGAACTCTATGGAGACTCCCCGGGCCTGCCCGAGGACTCCTCGCTCCGGTAAGAAGCCTCTCTGTTCATGTGCATCATCCTGCCTTGTTACATCTTCCCCAGAAGACTCACAGCACAGGCCTCATGTACGTTATCATCCTGCTCTGCTAGCCCTCGCCTCAAGGGTGCCTTCAGGCTATCATCAGGACTGGTGCTTTATTCCACACTACAATCTCTCGCTCTCCTGGTACCCTAGTACTGACCTCAGGGGTGCCTTATCCTTCCATGCTACACCCTCCCTCCCCCAGAAGACTCACAGCACTGGTCTCAGGTGCATTATCCTGCCATGCTACGTCTCCCCAGAAGACTCACAGCACAGGCCTCAGGTGCATTAGCCTTCCATGCTCCTCCACCCCCTCTTCCCCAGAAGGCTCGCAACACATCACAGGCCTCAGGTGCCTTAGCCTTCCATGCTACACCCTCCCTCCTCCAGAAGACTCACAGCACAGGCCTCAGGTGCACTATCCTTCCGTGCTACACAATCCCTCCCCCAGAAGCTTGACAGAACATGCCTCAGGTGCCTTATCCTTCTGTGCTACACCCCTCTCCCCCAGAAGAGACTCCCAGCACAGGCCTCAGGTGTCTTATCCTTCCATGCTACACACCCCTCCCCCAGAAGACTCACAGCACAGGCTTTGGGTGCATTATCCTGCCGTGCTACATCGCCCCAGAGTCTCACAGCACAGGTCTCAGGTGCATTATCCTGCCGTGCTACATCTGCCCCCAGAAGACTCACAGCACAGGCCTCAGGTGCACTATCCTGCGGTGCTACATCTCCCCCAGAAGACACAGCTCAAGTCTCGAGTACATTATCCTGCAGTATTACATCTCCCCAGAAGACTCACAGGACAGGCCTTGGGTGCATTATCCTGCTGTGCTACATCTCACCAGAAGACTCACAGCACAGGCCTCGGGCCAGTTTCAGGTTGGCAGCTGGGCTGAAGTTCCCCACGAGGGGGAGCAGGGAGGTGTAGGGGTGCAGAAAGATTGTCCAGAAGGGGTGCAGGAGTGTGGTGGAGGAGGGAATGTGAGGGGTGTGGGAGAGTGTATGTGGACTAGGTGAGGGGTGCTGACAGGATGTGGATGAGCCGAAGTGGGGTGCAGAGAGGGGTCTAGAAGGCTATCTGTGAGCGCTTAGAGAACCCAGAAGGGTGGTGGATCTGCAAGGCGCTAAAGGGAGATGTGAAGAGTGAAAACCTGAAGTGTGAGCATATAGGGGTGGTGTTGAGGGTCCTCTAGGGGACTTCGGGTGCTGAGTGTGACTTGGGTAATGTGCGAGAGTGCCGTAGAGTATGTGGGAGGAAGTGAGGGATTAGGGGACAGGTTGGAATACAGTGACAAACTTTTTTTGAGGGCAGCTCTGAATCTCGGTGTCTCTTGTTTACAAGTGTCATGCTGAAGTCTAGATGCCCCCTTCTCATCCATAGCCAAGCTATGCATACTTGGCAGATACCCTGCAAAAGTATGAAACTAGTTTCCCACACTGCAGAATAGAAAACTGCACCATTTGGCATCAGACCCCCTATCGCGTGGAATTGAACTGACAAGATATTTCCGTGAGACAATCAGCCTGATTCATGTACGGGCCGTTTTGCGTGTCCCTAATAGCGATAAATAGCGACTCGCTATTGAGGAAACGCAAAACGGCATTCATGTACTTTTCGGGGAAAAAATAGCGACTCGCACGCGGGCGCTAAAACCGTTAGCGACCGACAAAAAATGCAGAAAAATCGCTATTTCCGGCTACCTGCGCTCGGGATAGCGACTCGCAATCCCGATCGCACGGGATAGCGACTCGCAATCCCGATCGCACGGGATAGCGACTCGCAATCCCGTGGGATCGGGAATGCGAGTCGCAATCTCGCGGGATCTGGAAAACGGGAAGACGCATTACGAGCACCGTGATGACATCACAACCAGGAAGCAGCCAAATCCCACCCCCAAACAACACTGTGACGCTATCAGTCGAGTGTTGAAGACCGAAAGCTGCCGCTAAACTGCCGTTAGCGACTCACAACCCCGCCGAAATAGCGACCGACATGTCGGACGAACCCTAGCCAGGCCCCAGCAACAGCGCTGGCCGCAAGCGCAAACTGAAATTCTCCGAACAGGAGCTGGAGAACCTCATCGAAGGGGTGGTGGCCAACCACGACCAGCTGTTTGGTGCCAACTCCCGGAGGGTCCTAGAGCAGAAGAAGAGGAGGATATGGGTGGGGATTGCCTCCAGTGTGAACTCTGTGGGTGTTGCGGACAGGCCTCTGGAGGAGCTTAAAAAGCGGTGGTACGACCTCCGAGGCCGTGCCAAGGAGAGGGTGGCGGAGCGCCTTGGTGAGGCATCAGGCACCGGAGGTGGTGGACCGACTGTCCCACCCAACACCCCCCTGGAGGACCAGGTAGAGGACACCTTGGAGAGGGAGGCGTGTGTTGGCGTGACCCCTCTGGACTCCTCCCGCCCCACCCAAGACACCCAAGGTAAGTGGCATGCGACTGCGACCCTGTCCCCTATGACCGCCCCTGACCAAATAGGCTCACTCATTGGCCCTTAGTCATGCCTATGTTGTGCATCAGGAAATGCCCTGAAGCATTGTGGGAGACGTAGTATGTCCACAATGTAGTAGTACCACAATGCGGCCAGAAAGGTTCCAAAGTGCGCAAATACACAGCCACCCAGGGAATGACACCCAGCATGCATGTAACATCTGCACGTCTGACAGTCACATGCACCTAATGAGTATCCACTTACCCTCACAGGTGCGGGTGACAGCAGTGACAGTGAGAGGCTGCTGATCGATGAGGAGGCCCAGGAGGAGGAATCCCTACCTGATACACAGCCACCAGCCCCTGCAGCAGCGCCAACACCAGCAGCCAGGCCCCCCGCCTCTGCTGCTTCAACACCTGCAGGCCCACCGTCTGCCAAGGCCAGGCCCCCCGCCTCTGCTGCTTCAACACCTGCAGGCCCACCGTCTGCCAAGGCCAAGGCCAGGCCCCCCGCCTCTGCTGCTTCAACACCTGCAGGCCCACCGTCTGCCAAGGCCAGGCCCCCCGCCTCTGCTGCTTCAACACCTGCAGGCCCACCGGCTGCCAAGGCCAGGCCCCCCGCCTCTGCTGCTTCAACACCTGCAGGCCCACCGGCTGCCAAGGCCAGGCCCCCCGCCTCTGCTGCTTCAACACCTGCAGGCCCACCGGCTGCCAGAGCCAGGCACCCCACCAATGTGCCTCCAGTGGCTGCCGCACCTGCAACACCAGCTGCTACAACACCTGCAGCACGTCCAATAAGATCTGGGCCAGCCACATCCGCTACACAGCGGCCCAACAGCAGGCGGGGCAATGGGCATCTCCATGCCTGCATGAGCGTGGAGCGGCGCATGCTCCGCATACACCAGCGCCAGTCCCAGCAGCAAGGAGCCATCCAGCTCCAGCTGCATAAGATAGGCCGCAATGTGGCTGGAGTAGGCGAGAGGATGGACCGCATGACGGCGGCCATGGACCGCATGACGGCGGCTATGGAAGACAACACTGCAGCGCTGGTGAAGCACCGCAGTGTTGCAAGCAGGCGCCACCACCAGTTGCTGAGCCGGCTGTCCACCTATAGCCGCTCCAATTATGTCTCGGCAAATGCCACCACCCTGCTTGCGCGGCGCTCCTTGACCCAGCAGCACCAACTGGTCCAGTGCTGCGAGGATATTACCCGGGTGCTGGAGCATTTGACCACCGCCGTCACCGCACTGCACGCACCTATGCTATCGGCAATTGTGGGGGGTGATGATGCTAGTGAGGGTGCCTCCAGTGTCAGCAGCCACTCTGCCACGCAGGCCCCCCCACCTAGGCGCAGCACAAGGGCTACGCCTGCTCCAGCTGCCCAGGATGAGGAAGAGCCTCACAGGCGCCTGGGAATTGTGCGCCGGAGGCGCCAATGACATTGTGTCAGGGACACAGGCGCAGGCTGAACTTAAGCCTGCCATGGACCGTCTCATGCAGTATGCATGAATACTGCATTTTGTAAATAGTTGTTAGCAAGACCCTTTTTTTTTGTGATTCAAACAAATACATTTATTTTGGTGCACACATACGCCTTGTGTAATCATTACAGTTTGCATGCAATTGTGATATGTGGGGTGGGGGAAGGGGGTGGGCTAGAAATTGTTAGCTGTGATGTGGTTGCGACGTCTGTGGCCTTCAGCTGGGTTCTCCCCGCGTGCATGGTGCGCATGTGCTGGTGGCCGGTCGTCCCCCTCAGATTCACTGCCTGAGATGTCAACTGGTATCCGGCGCTTGGTTGCAATGTTATGAAGCATTGCACAGACAGCCACAATGCGGCAGCACGCTGCAGGACTGTAATACATGGCCCCACCTGTCTTGTGCAGTATACGGAACCTGCTCTTGAGCAGGCCAAATGTCCTTTCAATACAGTTCCTTGTCCGGATGTGCGCAACATTGTAGCGGCGTTGCTGAGGTGTGGCAGGGTTGAGGTAAGGGGTCAGGAGGTATTCCCGTAGGGCGTAGCCACTGTCACCTGAATGAGAGGAGCAGATGTTGATTGCCTGTGCAGCGCAGTTACTTCATAGCAATGTGACATTGTCGACAAAGTGTACTTACCAAGTAGGTGTCCTTCCCCAAACTCTCCCCTGATCAGTCGTGTGTGGAGTCCGCTGTGCCTGAAGATAAAGGAGTCATGGGTACTCCCTGGGTACTGGGCCACAATGTCAGTGATGATGGTCTTGGCATTGCAGACCATCTGTATGTTGAGGGAGTGGTACGACTTCCTGTTGCGGTACATATACTCCGTGCCAGCTGGTGGGCAGATGGCGACGTGGGTACAGTCTATGCAGCCAAGGACATGGGGAAAATGGGCAACATTATAAAATAGTAGTTTTGTGAGGTCCAAATCCTGTTGGCTCGTGGGAAATGTGATGTGCCGGTGGAGCTGGGTGAGCATGGCGTCAACATAAGTGTGGAGGCAGCGTGACATGGTGGGCTGGGATATCCCCCCAGCAGCGGCTACTATGCCCTGGAAACTGCCGGATGCCAGGAGGTGCAGGCTGCACAATACCTGCACATGTGTGGGCACAGAATTGTTTCGCCTTGTTGGGTGCTGCATGATGGGGTCGAGTTCTTGTATCAGCCAGGTGATCATTTCCCCATTCAGCCTGTATTTAGCATATATCTGTTCTCTGGTTTGCCCCAGCAAGGTGACCCGCTGCCGGTAAATCCTTGCCTGCCTCATGCGTCTCCTCCGTGCTGCTCGCTGTAGCCTTCGCCGCCTCACCACCATGTACATCCCAGGCATTGTGGAACGCCTATTGCTGCTGCTGAATGTCCTTATGTGTGATTGGTCAGGCCTGGACCTGTTGGTGATTGGCTAACAGTTTTTCAAATTTTGGTTAATCATGGCTTTTATGGTTACCACCTGCTTTGAGTTGTCCTTAAATTGCGCCGCGCTAATGTGCGAATTAGCGCTTTTTCGCTAATGTATTTCTTTCATGAATGCCGATTGAGACAATATTGCGTTTCGCTATTCAATTCGCAGATTCCGTGGTTGGTCGCTATTTCATTATCGCTAATGCTCGCCTTCCCGGAGTCTGCGACTTTTACAGCGTAATCGCTATTCCGCTCGCTATTATTTTTTAGCGATTTCGCTATTTCGTACTTGAATGCCGATTCCGTGTTTTGCACCCGCAATTGCGTTTTCGCAGCCATTGCGGGCGCTATTTCGCTTCATGAATCAGGCTGAAAGTGTCTAGAAGGAAGTGGTTTTGAAGGGTTTGAGCTTAATACATTTTCACTAAAGTAAGATAAGAGAAACCTATGAAATGCCCTACTCCAATATTATTATTGTGAGTGTTGTATAGCACTGCGTTCAGCACAGGGTTGCTTGCGGGTGCTTGGACTTCTTGGCTTTGATATTGATGCAATGTTTGGCTCAGTGTCTGTGTACGAAACCTTTCAACTTAAAACCTCCAATGTTAAGACAGCTAAAGAAAGGGCTGCCTAGTGCGGACTGGACAGCTCAGTGGATTAGTGTACCTGCGGCAGAGATCTGCGTGTAAAATTTACAGTTTTTGTTTGTGCTTTGTTAGGAGGCGATTATTGTTTTGTTACTAGGGATCGTGATTGGGAATCGAATTGTACTTTCTTAAGAAAGAAGCATCGAGCCAAGTAGCTTACTGAAAAGAGACCAGTATCATTTGCATAAAAAATGAAGCAGGGGTTGTGTGTCAGTATCATGACAGATCCTTGTATAGCTGAATCTTTCCAGAGGGTGTATACATCTCTGGTGCCCTAGGGTTGCAATACCCCTCCTGTCTTTCACTGGTATTGTATCAGCAAGAGGACCCCACGACACTCCAGTCCAGAAATTGAAATGAGGGACAGAGTAAAGATATTTCCCTGGAGGCCGCTCCTTGCCTGCAGTCCATTGATATGGGCGGCCTGCATTTCTTTAAGAATGGGCCACGAGGGAAGGAGAGACGAGGGCATTAGTGGGGCCAGAGAGGGAGTCTGTCTGCTCGCTGTTACCTCAGCCTGCTCGGATGCTTCTGAATAATACGTGCATGAGCGTTTATATAGTACTATATAGCTGGGCAGGGCGCTCTCAGTTTTGGAGCCTAGACTGTTTTATAGCATAGACAGCTGGTGGCTTCTTAAGACAGGGGGACAGAGTGATGGTAGTAAAAGGGAGGGGGGGGGGCATTTTTTAATTCTCGCCTAGGGTGGCAAAACACCTAGAAACGGTCCTGGAAGGACTAGACATCACAGTAGAATGGCAGACGTTCATACCATTAATGGATCCTTAATAAATGGATAACATTTATTAGACTGCCATACAACAGGGCACAACCATTATCCATGCCTATATATATGCTTCATTTTTTTGTGTTATGGTTCTTTAATGTATGCACACAAAAGGCATAGTTTGTCCTTTTGCTAACACTTTCATTCTTGAGGGGATGCATATAATCACAGATTGCTGTTGTATGCTTTATAGGCTAGTTGTACATTGCACTACACCTGTTACCCAAGTAAGTTTCATGCTTGTTTATACACAATAGT
The DNA here is from genome assembly GCF_964261635.1 of Lissotriton helveticus. Taxonomy (NCBI): domain Eukaryota; kingdom Metazoa; phylum Chordata; class Amphibia; order Caudata; family Salamandridae; genus Lissotriton; species Lissotriton helveticus. Next base: position 218,664,450 of record NC_136059.1, on the reverse strand, counting down.
CATATGCCTTCTCATTGCATATTTTATTAGATAATTGGGTTTTTCTGAAATTTCTGTTTTATGCTTTCATTATTTTTCAAACCTGCCAGCCAGGTTATGTGCCACTGGCACTAACATCAGAGAAATACCCCGATCTCTATAACATTTGTGACTCTAGGAGAAGTTCATTCCTTCATGAACACAACTTGCATCCCAACTTCAAGCTGAAATGTTTCTGTAATCCTCGTATCCTTGTCAACCCAATGAGGTATTTTGCCTGGAACACATTTGCGTTCGGGGTTTCTTCTGGGTGAGTCGCCATATATAACATTGCTGTGCTTGTGTTTAAAAAAATGTGGGTAGGATTGACATTGGATTCATGCTACACAGGTCCATGAATGTCTCACTGCAAGAGACTCTACACATGGGGATAACCATCCTGATTCCTGATCTCCTCTTGATCGCATCCTTAGTTGGGGCAAAGGATTATTGTTGCATTATCATCTCCAATGTACTGTGTAGAAAAGAGGGGATGTAAGATGGAATGTTGGAATATGAGTGGGTCAACGTTCCAGTAATGGCAGTTATTGTTGGAGAGGAGAGTTGGAGGATGCACCAATGTGCATGAGTAAGAAATTCTTGTTACTCATCCATCAGGGAGTCTTGGATTCAGTTGTGGTGACGAGTGGTCCTCCAGCCATCCTGTCATTTCTGGTCAAGCTCTTACAAATCTCTGGAGAGTCTGATTGATGGTTACTGTGCTACAAAGCTGTGATCGATGTCAGCAGCAGCTATCCTGTCAGTTGACAGGCCGAAGTGTAGACAGAGGTGATCGGTGATTGATTCGTTGTGGCAATTTTGGTGCAACACCAGGAGGTATTCGCAGCACCCAATGGGGTCCACAGGTGCAAGCATGCACCCTTAGAGTCATGTGCATGTTGTTGTTGTGCGTCAGGTCATGGTGCAATGAAGGCTATGTCAAGATGTACTTAGGAAGATGCGTGCATACTCAATTGTGACCATGCGCATGTGTATCAGGAGCAGTGCGTCCAGTGCCTGACTTCTGTTTCAGCCGGCCTGGTGCCTGAGTTTCTCCCTAACTGTCAGTGGTAAGGAGATAGCAATTATGCTGGTTCTATCCGGTAATTTTGGTAAGAGGAACACATGCTTTGTTATAGCGGTACAGCATTTGGACCAGTGCTGTTGGGAAAGGGAAATCTTTTATTTATATTGTTCAAACAGCAAGGCAGCAACAGACCTACCGATCTGCAGTATGCACAGTTAATATGCCAAATTTGGAATCTATATTGCCCCCTCCAGTGTTTTTATTTGCTCCTGGTGATCTACCGATGTTATGGGAGGAATGTCAAGAGGTATTTGAAACATATTTTGAGGCAAAGGAGGGTGATGTGTTTGTGTTTAAGCGGAAGTTAACAATTTTAAAACATGATTTAGGCCCTGAAGCAAAGGAAGTCTTAAAACAATTACCTATTCCAGCTCACGAAATACAAGGAGATAAGAATAATGAGGAGGAGGATGGTGAATGTGCACAAGCCATAAGAGCATTAGAAGGCTATTGTAAAGCAAAAATAAATATTGTGGTAGAACGCCACAGATTCTTTACAAGGGAACAAATGGTAGGAGAATTGGAGGATCAATATATTGCTGTATTAAGAACATTGGCATTCACTTGTAGATTCAGGAGAAACGAGATTCAATTCTAAGGGATCTGCTGGTAAATACAACTGATAATACACAAATTCAAGGACTGTTGATTAATAGGAAGCAACCATCTCTTAAAAAGGCTATCATAGTGTTGAACATATTGGAAAATACAACACAATATGTGAAGATATTGAGGCATCAAGATTTTAATAAATGTGGTGAAACACCAAATGTTGTGTACATAGAACAGAAGTTTAAGAAACTGTATATTGATGAGTTGAGGGTTCTGGCACAGCAAGGACTTGAAGATGGAAAAAGTATAAGTAAATGATAAGTACATGTTATTGTTGCAGTAGCAAAAAACATGTTGCATCATCCACAAATTGTCCGGCCACTACTGTTAGGTGTTACAAATGTAGATAATTAGGTCATTTGCTTGTGTGTATCTAAGGAACAAGAGTGGAAGCGTAAAGTGAATGCAGTGTTTGAGTGTAGTGAATCACATAGTGGCAATGATGAGGTGTTGGTGGTTGATGAGGTAGACTTGCACACTGTGATGGACTCGTGCCAGCCATCTCAGTGTAAAGTGTGCATTTAAGGAAAACTGGTTGAAGTATAGGTGGATTCATGTTCTACAAAAACAATTACGGATGAGTTGAGTTAACCTTTTAGGGTATAGGTAGTGCAGAGTTGGTGGTAGCTAAAATTAATCAGGTGCAATATTGTGGAAATAAGTTACCACTGTTATAGTCTCCAAGGGACAGTGTGTACAAACTAACGTTTCTGTTGTAAGTGTGGGAAAAATCTTTTGGGTCGGTCTGATCAAAGGTTTTTGACATTATTTTGGACCTGAATCATCTAGAGCAATTTCTGTTCATAGATACTGAGATAAATGGATAACGTGATAGAACTTGTAAATGAAAAGACACATTTCTTAGTGTTTTTTCACCAAATTGGATTTTCTAAAGGGATTTTGTTATAAGATTGTTCTGAAGGAGGATGCCAGAACAGTTATACATAAAGTAAGAGGAGTACCTATAACTATGAGAGCTGCTTTGAAATAAGAGTTGTGCTGGTGGAAACAAGCGTATTAGAGCAGCTGGAGTCTGTTGATTGGGTAAGCCCCATTGTTTTGGTGAAAAAATGTGATGGAGGAGTCTGCATGTGTGTTGATCTCCATGATTTACATAAATTGATATAGGTGGATCAGTATCCTCTACCTAATATTAATGAGACGCTGTCAACTATTGGCCCAGCAAAATTGTTTACGACCTGTCACAAGCCTATCATCAGATTAAATCACATCAATCTTTAAAACACCTAACATCATTTATCACTCCAGAGGGATTGTACAGAATTGTGCGAATGCCATTTGGCTTAGGTTCCACTTCTGTGGTATTTCGAAGAGTTATGCAGAAACCGTTTTTTGCTGTTAGTCCAATTTAATACTCTTTCAGGATTACATTTTCAAATGGGGAAGGATTGAAAAGAAGCATGATGTAATTTTGAAGAAAGTGTTAAGGAAATTGAGTGAGGCTGGATAGACTGTGAGTCTGAATAAGTGTAGATTTGGTGTAAAACAGGTGGAGTATCTTGGGCATGCCATTTCTGAAAATGGCCAAAGCCCCAAGTTTAAACAGATGGTGGCAATAAAGAATACTCCTTCACCTGTAAATAAAGACCAACTTAGTTCCTTCCTATGAATATTATGTTAAGATTATTGAGCATTTTTGGGATGTTGCCAAAGGATTAAGGGATCTATTGATGAAAAATACAAAATTGGTGTAGACACAATATTGAGAAGATTCTTTTAGGAAGATTAAAGATTGTGTAATTATTGCTGTTAATTTTAAACCATTCGAAGAAAATGTCAATCTATATTAGTGACGGACTCTAGTCTTTATGGGTTGAGTGTGGATCCAATGCAGAGGTAAAATGACAAAGAGAGGATACTTGTGTCCACTTCTTGTACTCTCAGGGGTGCTGAAGAAACGCATAACGTTATTGAGAAGGAAGCTGCGGCATGCTGGTGGGCAATTAAGCATTTTAAGAACTATATCTGGGGATACTCATTTGAATTAAAAACGGATCAAATCTGTTGGTGGAGTTGTTTTCTGCCAAGGGTTCCTATAAAGCTACATTAAGCTAGCTAAATAGCTATATCTTTTGTCATAAAATACATTTCTGGATATTTGAATGTTAATGCAGACTGTCTGTCACAATGGAAATTAATGAACAGGAAATTCAACATGAAATGGTCAATGAGAATTATGTTTTTTTGCTTTCTCATCTGGGTGTGACAAGGGGGCTATTTTGGGAACGAATGGTGATTTGTTTTGAGTTATAATGTATTTCTAATTTCATTAATTTTAAATTGTTCAAATTATTATTCGATTTTGTTAAAGAAGATTGTTCCAGATGTATGTAGGTGTTTTATTCCAATTTGAAAGGCTAGTTTTGTTTAATAAAGAGAGGAGATAGGGCGTATTATCATCTCCAATGTAGCAAGTAGACTAGTGGGGACTTAACATGGAATGCAATATGAGTGGATGGAGGCTCCATTAACAACAGTTGATGCTGGACAGGAGAGTTAGATGATGTACTAATGTACATTAGTAATAAAGTACCTGTTACTCAACCGTCAAGGAGCCTTGAATTCAATAATTACCTTTGTCCCTTTCTAGCATTTCGTTTTTGTCACTATGACAACATTTTGTTTTACAACAGGTATAACAAATACTATCCTTTCTTATTATGTATCAGGCAAAGGTTAGCTACGTAATACTTACTGCCACTTGCCTTATTTTCTTCATCACTACTATTAGGTCACCATACCTGTGAGTTCAACCTTTTGTACACTGAGCTGATCCACTGAAGTCACACCCGGCATGCTGTCTGCTACAGCCTTGTCCAGTGACTTATATATCTGGGCCACAGAAGGTAAATTATGTCCCCTGCCTCTTTTACATAGGGATTTATTCACATAACAGGTTCTAATTGTACCTATATAATTTTCTGTAGGTCCCCCGACTGTGGGCATGTTGGAATGGATTAAGAATTCTTAAGTTGCTTGTATACCAAAAGACAATTGCCTATTCATGTACTATGGTTCACCAAGTATTGTCTGTGGTTCTTGCACTGAGGCCAATTGACACTTACTGGGTCACAATACATTCATTACTTTCAATGTAATTTATTCTGTAAATCAACCATTGCTTAAGATTATAACCTGCAATTTGTTTTCACTTTTATTGCTTGCAGTGATTTTTCTGTATATGAATACATTTAATTTCAAATGAGATCCATGTGAGTCACTGTTTTCATATAATCAAATAGTGGTAGACAACTTGTTCTGTGAACAGTTCTCAGGCTGCATCATATAAAGTGTGCACAGAGGGGGCTAAGTTAAGACTTAGGACAGATCACAAAACATTGATGACTGGTGCTATTTAATATTCTTGGTAGTAAATAGATGAGGAGATGGTAGATAAAAGGAAGACCAGTCAACTCAGTCAAAGTGCTGTATCGGCACATTCATGGTAGTGGAAGACAGGGATGGCAGTGGATGTTAAGACATGACAAGGGGGAGAGAGACACATAGGCAGTAGGAGGGATGGATGCATAGGAAGGATGCATCAAGTCTTTTGTACACCTTCATTGTTTTGTATAAGTTTAATAACTATTCTCCTTCACAAAACCTGCTCTTGGTTTCTTCACTTGGGTAGATACAGCTTTTTTATCTTCTCTAGATTACATTTAACATATTCGAAGAACTCTACAAGTGCTGCTGTGGTTTTGTATCCTGGGTGGAATACCTATTTCATTGAATGTAAGATTCCATTTCATTCTAATTACTGGGTAAGCTGTTTGTTTACAGGTTTATGAGGATTTTTTCTGAAGATAGAACGCAGTAAGATAGACCCACAAATACTAGGATTAGAGGGATCTACATTAGGTTTTTACATTAGTGGGAACTGAGCCTAGTACCAATGATTCATTAAATATTAAGGGGCCTATTAGGATGGCGGACTGAAACAGGTTCCGTCCGCCATGGTCGTGGCAAAAATACCCCCGGCCGCTCCGCGGATAAACCGCCGGTGCGATTAGGATATTTATGTCAACACTCACCGACCGCAGCGGACGGATCACACCAAAGTCCGCCGCAAGCGGACGGAACCACAGAAACTCCGTCCGCCGCGGACGCAATGGCCGCGGAAACAGGCTTAACCGCCGCCATACCTTCGGAGGTTCTGGACGCACGATTAGGATAACCCCACCATCCCAATGGAACCCACCAACTTCCACGACCGCGGCGGAAAAAAACCATCGACAAACGGAGCTTGGCTGCCGAAGGACCCAACGAACATCACCCCTGCAGTCAAACCGAAGCAAAAATGGCGGACGGTAGTAAATAGCCAACAAAAAATACCATAAGACACACCCACCTGGAACACCCACCTCCAACAACTACACGCTCCAAGGACACCCCCCCAGCCCAAACAAGAGCACCCAAGTCAACACACCCACAAAACACCTGACTGCCATAAACCATTGGGACACAACCACCACACAGAGTATAAAAGGAATCCCTCCCATTACCACAATCCTTTGCATCACTGCACAGCTGGAACAAAGAGGCAGAACATCATAGACAACAGAGACACACAAACACACATACAACCTGCACACCAACACACCCACCACACCAACCCTCACAGCAACATCCCTATATACCACACACCTGCACACCCCACACCACCAACACCTTGCACATCACACACCATGGCACCCAAGAAAAACCCCAAGTTCACAGAGAGTGAGTTGAAGGTTATGGTGGATGAAATCATCCGTGTGGAACCACATTTGTTTGAAGGGTGGGGTTGGGGGTGGGGGTGGTGAGAGTCCTGCACTACAACTCCCAACAGGCCCACATGTCTCCTGGGAGGGTGGGGGTGGGAGGGAGGTGAGAGTCCTGCACTACAACTCCCAACAGGTCCACATGTCTCCTGGGAGGGTGGGGGGGGGGGTCCTGCACTACAACTCCCAACAGGCCCACATGCCTCCTGGGAGGGTGGGTGTGTGTGCTGGGGTCCCGCACTACAACTCCCAACAGGCCCACATGTCTCCTGGGAGGGCGAAGTGTGTGGGGGGGTCCTGCACTACAACTCCCAACAGGCCCATATGTCTCCTGGGAGGGTGGGGGTGGGGGTGGGGGTGGTGAGAGACCTGCACTACAACTCCCAACAGGCCCACATGTCTCCTGGGAGGGTGGGGGTGTGGTTGGGGGTGGTGAGAGTCCAGCACTACAACTCCCAACAGGCCCATATGTCTCCTGGGAGGGTGTGTGTGTGGGGGGGTCCTGCACTACAACTCCCGACAGGCCCACATGTCTCCTGGGAGGGTGGGGGTGTGTGGGGGTCCTGCACTCCAACTCCCAACAGGCCCACATGTCTCCTGGGAGGGTGGGGGTGTGTGGGGGAGTCCTGCACTACAACTCCCAACAGGCCCACATGTCTCCTGGGAGGGTGGGGGTTGGGGTACTGGTGGTTAGAGTCCAGCACTACAACTCCCAACAGGCCCACATGTCTCCTGGGAGGGTGGGGGTGTGTGGGGGGGTCCTGCACTACAACTCCCAACAGGCCCACATTTCTCCTGGGAGGGTGGGGGTGGGGGTGGTGAGAGTCCTGCACTACAACTCCCAACAGGCCCACATGTCTCCTGGGAGGGTGGGGGTGGGGTTGGGGGTGGCGAGAGTCCAGCACTACAACTCCCAACAGGCCCACGTGTCTCCTGGGAGGGTGGGGGTGTGTGGGGGGGTCCTGCACTACAACTCCCAACAGGCCCACATGTCTCCTGGGAGGGTGGGGGTGTGGGGGAGTACTGCACTACAACTCCCAACAGGCCCACATGTCTCCTGGGAGGGTGGGGGTGGTGAGAGTCCTGCACTACAACACCCAACAGGCCCACATGTCTCCTGGGAGGGAGGGGGTGTGTGGGGGGGTCCTGCACTACAACTCCCAACAGGCCCACATGTCTCCTGGGAGGGTGGGGGTGTGTGGGGGGGTCCTGCACTACAACTCCCAACAGGCCCACATGTCTCCTGGGAGGGTGGGGCGGGGGTGAGGGTGTGTAGGGGGTCCTACACTACAACTCCCAACAGGCCCACATGTCTCCTGGGAGGGTGGGGGTGGGGGTGGGGGTGGGGGTGGTGAGAGTCCAGCACTACAACTCCCAAAAAGGCCACATGTCTCCTGGGAGGGTGGGGGTGTGGGGGGGGGTCCTGCACTACAACTCCCAACAGGCCCACATGTCTCCTGGGAGGGTGGGGGTGGGGGTGGGGGTGGTGAGAGTCCTGCACTACAACTCCCAACAGGCCCACATGTCTCCTTGGAGGGTGGGGGTGTGTGGGGGGTCCTGCACTACAATTCCCAACAGGCTCACATGTCTCCTGAGGAGGGTGGGGTGTGTAGGGGGGTCCTGTACTACAACTCCCAACAGGCCCACATGTCCCATCCCAGAGAAAGATGTAGTCCGCCTACCATTCGGTGATCAGTGCATCTCACCCTTCAAACTTACAGTTAGGGAGACATCTGCACAGGGGCACCATCCAATAGCAGGACAGGAACACACATAGCCAGGTATTGTCTCCCCACATCCACACCACCAAAATGTCCACTCATGTGTGCAACACCAATATGATGACACCAACAACCATGTCCTGATTCCATAGAGATTTGAAATGTAACTACAAGAAATCTGTCATGTCCACAGCATTGATTCTTACATTCTTGTCCCTCAGGTGATCACGACTTGACACGGCAAAACACCAACCGCCAGCAGCAGTCGCCCCCCTCACAGCCAGGTCTCTCCGGAGAGGATTCCCAGGACACCTCGGGTGCAGAGGACGATGCTGTGCCAAGCACACTTCCAGGGCCATCAGGCTCCCAGGACATCCCTGCCTCCACCACCTTGGCCAGTGGTACTACGCAGACAACTGCCACTGTGAGCTGTGCAGCTACCACCACCACCTCCACCACCACCACCACCACCACCACCCCTGCCAGTGCCACCCTGCCTGACCCATCGGACGATGATGGGCCATCAACGTCTCAGGCAAGCAGGGAGAGTGGACGTGGGAGGACACAGGTGAGGCCACAGCTCATCAACAGGAGTGGAGGTGTAAGGGGAGGTCGGGGGCAAGACCCAAACCATCATGGGAACGAGACCCTGGAAGCCATTGCCAGAGTGAATGCCTCCTACCAGCGGTCGCTGGCACAGGCTGTATGGGCCCATCAAGATTCCCAACAGACCTGCCAGCTGTTGAGGTCCATGGACACACGTATGGGCCAAATTGTGGACCTCATAGGGCAGCAAACGGCACTTTGGAGGGAGTGGTTATCCCGCGGCACACCACCTCCCCCTCCCCCCAGTGCCCAGCGGGACAGGTCACCAACACCACTGCCACCATCACCTGAGGCCACTGACAGGGAGGTGGACCCAGAACAACCTGACCCCACAGCTGGGTCTGCTCCTGCTCCAAGACGGAGGGGCCGTCCAAGGCTGGACCCAGCACAGAGCAGTGGCAGTGCCCCATCCACCCGCCCGATGAGGGGCCGAAAATGACTTCACCCTTCCTTGAGCCTGGCATTGACCCAGCGAACTATCTTGTCCCACATTGCCAAGCATTGTCACATGTCTGTTGTACTAGGTGTACATCACACAATGTGGTGTCCCCATCGGTGTTTTCATCTGACATGACTTTCAACTCACTCTTCCCCACCACCACCTTTTTGTAAATATGCACAAACACTTTTCCACACCCTGTAAATAAAAATCACTGTAACGCCCAATGCTGTGTGATCTCCATGTTTATATACAGGTATGTCTCAGTTGTTGTCATCAGCAGGTGCAGGGATCAATGTTGTTTAGACTCCTTGCTCGGTGTGAGTGACCTAGGAACAAACAGAGAACAACAAGCACAGGTCAGGAAACTGAATCACAACCATCACAAAAGAATGTGCTGCAACATCCCACAAACCATCATCACAAAGTCAGCGGATCACAGGACACACATCACGGACCATTGCTCGTACACCGTGACCCACACCCATGTGCAAACATAACATAACAGGCAGCATTCACACACCACATCCAACCATCTACAGCAGACATACGTCACGCATTGAACAGCAGCACAAGAGGTAGTTACTCACATTCAAGGAAAGTAGCGATCAATGAGCTGATGCCTCTGGTCCACACCTTCTTCCTCCCCACTATCCTAATCACTGGACATGGGTGCGATGGGAGGCGGAGGAACCAGTTGGTCTGCAGGGTCCATGATCAGTTGAATATTGTTGCGTAAGGCCAGGTTGTGGAGCATGCAGCAGGCAATCACTATTCTGCATACTTTGCCGGGTGAGTATGGCAGGGCCCCTCCGGTTTTATCCAGGCAGCGAAACCAAGACGCAACACATCGCCAGGCACATCTGACGCAACTTGGGTGCACATCACTGGCTTTTATTAACCACTGGCAAGGTCAATATTATGACCACACATACAACAAATGGACATGAATGACACACATTGACATGGGCCATTAACTTGACATAATGATTCTTGAGGCATCCCGGACATGTCCTGACACACATGTACAACTATGTACATTACATGTGTGCGGAGACATGCAGAGTGTGTACACACGCCATCTGGATACGCCTTCCCCAACACAGAAGATGATCCTTGATACTGCAATTGTGGATAACATATGCTGCATGGTCAAGGACCATCACGGTCACACCCCGCCAAACGCATGTGCGCACTACCGTGACGGTACATCTTTTGAAAATCATCACTCACTGGCATCGCAATGGCGGAGCACACATTCAGCGGGGGCAGGGCAGGCTAACACATACATTTGAATATGCAAGAGGAAATGGCAGTTGGTACCCCCCCTTACAGTCACATTGCAGCACCCACCGCAGACCGCCGGCCCTGGCCGGTCACCCACCGCTGGCACTGGCTTGTCACCCACCGCCGGTGCTGGCAGTGGGTGAGCGCCCTGTGCATTGAGGTCACCCTGGCATGGATGGCCCTGGCCGGTCACCCACCGCCGGCCCTGGCTGGTCACCTACTGCTGGCCCTGGCCGGTCACCCACCGCCGGACTTGGCTGGTAATCCACCGCCAGACCTGGCCGGTCACCCACTGCCGGGTGCTGGCGGTGGGTGAGCGCCCTGTGCATTGAGGTCACACTGGCATGGATGGCCCTGGCTGGTCACCCACTGCCATACCTGGCCGGTCACCCACCGCTGTGCCTGGCCGGTCACCCATCGCCAGGTGCTGGCGGTGGGTGAGCGTCCTGTGCATTGAGGTCACCCTGGCATGGATGGTCTGGCTGGTCACCCACCGCTGTGCCTGGCCGGTCACCCACTGCTGTGCCTGGCCAGTCACCCACCGCTGTGCCTGGCCGGTCACCCACCGCCGTGTGCTGGCGGTGGGTGAGAGCCCTGTGCAATGAGGTCACCTTGGCATGGATGGCCCTGGCCGGTCACCCACCGCCGTGCCTGGCCGGTCACCCACCGCCATGCCTGGCTGGTCACCCACCGCCATGCCTGGCCGGTCAACCACAGCCGTGCCTGGCCGGTCACCCACCGCTGAGCCTGGCCGGTCGCCCACCGCCGGGTGCTGGTGGTGGGTGAGCGCCCTGTGCATTGAGGTCACCCTGGCATGGGTGGCCCTGGCCGGTCACCCACCACTGTGCCTGGCTGGTCACCCACCGCCGTGCCTAGTCGGTCACCCACAGCCATGCCTGGCCGATCACCCACCGCTGTGCCTGGCCGGTCACCCACGGCTGTGACTGGCCGGTCACCCACCGCTGTGCCTGGCCGGTCACCCACCGCCGTGTGCTGGCGGTGGGTGAGAGCCCTGTGCATTGAGGTCACCCTGGCATGAATGGCCCTGGCCAGTCACCCACCGCCGGGCCTGGCCGGTCAACCACCGCTATGCCTGGCTGGTCATCCACCGCCATGCCTGGCCGGTCACCCACCGCTTAGCCTGGCCAGTCACTCACCGCCTGGTGCTGGTGGTGGGTGAGCACCCTGTGCATTGAGGTCACCCTGGCATGGATGGCCCTGGCCGGTCACCCACCACCGTGCCTGGTCGGTCACCCACCGCCGTGCCTGGCCGGTCCCCCACCGCCATGCCTGGCCGGTCACCCACCGCCATGCCTGGCCGGTCACCCACCGCCGGGCCTGGCCGGTCACCCACTGCCGTGGCTGGCCGGTCACCCACTGCCGTGCCTGGCCGGTCACCCACTGCCGGCACTGGCTGGTCACCCACCGCCGGGTGCTGGCAGTGGGTGAGCGCCCTGTGCATTGAGGTCACCCTGGCATGGATGGCCCTGGCTGGTCAGCCACCGCCGGCCCTGGCCGCTCACCCACCGCCGTGCCTGGCCGGTCCCCCACCGCCGTGCCTGGCCGGTCCCCCACCGCCATGCCTGGCCGGTCACCCACCGCCATGCCTGGCTGGTCACCCACCGCCGGGCCTGGCCGGTCACCCACTGCCGTGCCTGGCCGGTCACCCACTGCCGTGCCTGGCCGGTCACCCACTGCCGGCACTGGCTGGTCACCCATCGCCAGGTGCTGGCGGTGGGTGAGCGTCCTGTGCATTGAGGTCACCCTGGCATGGATGGTCTGGCTGGTCACCCACCGCCGTGCCTGGCCGGTCACCCACTGCTGTGCCTGGCCAGTCACCCACCGCTGTGCCTGGCCGGTCACCCACTGCTGTGCCTGGCCGGTCACCCACCGCCGTGTGCTGGCGGTGGGTGAGAGCCCTGTGCAATGAGGTCACCTTGGCATGGATGGCCCTGGCCGGTCACCCACCGCCGTGCCTGGCCGGTCACCCACCGCCATGCCTGGCTGGTCACCCACCGCCATGCCTGGCCGGTCAACCACAGCCGTGCCTGGCCGGTCACCCACCGCTGAGCCTGGCCGGTCGCCCACCGCCGGGTGCTGGTGGTGGGTGAGCGCCCTGTGCATTGAGGTCACCCTGGCATGGGTGGCCCTGGCCGGTCACCCACCACTGTGCCTGGCTGGTCACCCACCGCCGTGCCTAGTCGGTCACCCACAGCCATGCCTGGCCGATCACCCACTGCTGTGCCTGGCCGGTCACCCACGGCTGTGACTGGCCGGTCACCCACCGCTGTGCCTGGCCGGTCACCCACCGCCGTGTGCTGGTGGTGGGTGAGAGCCCTGTGCATTGAGGTCACCCTGGCATGAATGGCCCTGGCCAGTCACCCACCGCCGGGCCTGGCCGGTCAACCACCGCTATGCCTGGCTGGTCATCCACCGCCGTGCCTGGCCGGTCACCCACCGCTTAGCCTGGCCAGTCACTCACCGCCTGGTGCTGGTGGTGGGTGAGCACCCTGTGCATTGAGGTCACCCTGGCATGGATGGCCCTGGCCGGTCACCCACCACCGTGCCTGGTCGGTCACCCACCGCCATGCCTGGCCGGTCCCCCACCGCCATGGCTGGCCGGTCACCCACCGCCATGCCTGGCCGGTCACCCATTGCCGGGCCTGGCCGGTCACCCACTGCCGTGCCTGGCCGGTCACCCACTGCCGGCACTGGCTGGTCACCCACCCCCGGGTGCTGGCAGTGGGTGAGCTCCCTGTGCATTGAGGTCACCCTGGCATGGATGGCCCTGGCTGGTCATCCACCGCCAGACCTGGCCGGTCACCCACTGCCGGGTGCTGGCAGTGGATGAGCGCCCTGTGCATTGAGGTCACCCTGACATGGATGGCCCTGGCCGGTCACCCACCGCCGTGCCTGGCTGGTCACCCACCGCCATGCCTGGCCGGTCACCCACCGCCGTACCTGGCCGGTCACCCACCGCTGTGCCTGGCCGGTCACCCATCGCCAGGCGCTGGGTGAGCACCCTGTGCATTGAGGTCACCCTGGCATGGATGGCCCTGGCCGGTCACCCACCACCGCGCCTGGCCGGTCACCCACCGCCATGCCTGGTCGGTCACCCACAGCCATGCCTGGCCGGTCACCCACCGCTGTGCCTGGCCGGTCACCCACCGCTGTGCCTGGACGGTCACCCACCGCCGTGTACTGGCGGTGGGTGAGAGCCCTGTGCATTGAGGTCACCCTGGCATGGATGGCCCTGGCCAGTCACCCAACGCCAGCCTGGCCGGTCAACCACGGCTATGCCTGGCTGGTCACCCACCGCCGTGCCTGGCCGGTCACCCACCGCTGAGCCTGGCCAGTCACCCACCGCCAGCTGCTGACGGTGGGTGAGCACCCTGTGCATTGAGGTCACCCTGGCATGGATGGCCCTGGCCGGTCACCCACCACTGTGCCTGGTCGGTCACCCACCGCCGTGCCTGGCCGGTCACCCACCGCCATGCCTGGCCGGTCACCCACCGCCGTGCCTGGTTGGTCACCCACCGCCGAGCCTGGCCGGTCACCCACTGCCGTGCCTAGCCGGTCAACTACTGACGTGCCTGGCCGGTCACCCACCGCTGTGCCTGGCCGGTCACCCACCGCCGGGTGCTGGCGGTGGGTGAGCACCCTGTGCATTGAGGTCACCCTGGCATGGATGGCCCTGGCCAGTCACCCACCGCCGGGTGCTGGCGGTGGGTGAGCACCCTGTGCATTGAGGTCACCCTGGCATGGATGGCCCTTGCCGGGCACCCACCGCCAGCACCCAGCGGTGGGTGACCGGCCAGGCTTGGTGGTGGGTGACCGGCCAGGCACGGCGGTCTGCGGTGGGTGCTGCAATGTGACTGTATGGGGGGATACCAACTGCCATTTCCAATTGCATATTCAAATGTATGTGTTGTCCTGCTCTGCCCCCACGGAATGCGTGCTCCCCCATAGCGACGCCAGTGAGTGATTAATTTCAAATGATGCACGATCGCGGTAGCACGCACATGTGCCACGAGGTCACCCTGGCATGGATGGCCCTGGCCGGTCACCCACCACCATGCCTGGCCGGTCACCCACCGCCGGGCCTGGCCGGTCACCCACCGCTGTACCTGGCAGGTCACCCACCGCCCGGTACTGGCGGTGGGGGAGCACCCTGTGCATTGAGGTCACCCTGGCATGGATGGCCCTGGCCGGTCACCCACCGCCGTGCCTGGCCGGTGACCCACTGCTGTGCCTGGCCGGTCACCCACTGCCATGCCTGGCCGGTCACCCACCGCTGTGCCTGGCCGGTCACCCACTGCCGGGTGCTGGCGGTGGGTGAGAGCCCTGTGCATTGAGGTCACCCTGGCATGGATGGCCCTGGCCGATCACCCAGCGCCGCGCCTGGCCAGCCACCCACTGCCGTGCCTGGCCGGTCACCCACCGCCGTGCCTGGCTGGTCACCCACCGCTGTGCCTGGCTGGTCACCCACCGCCGGGTGCTAGTGGTGGGTGAGCGCCCTGTGCATTGAGGTCACCTTGGCATGGATGGCACTGGGGGGTCACCCACCCCCGTGCCTGGCAGGACACCCACCGCCGGGCCTGGCCGTTCACCCACTGCCGTGCCTGGCTGGTCACCCACCGCCATGCCTGGCCGGTCACCCACTGCTGTGCCTGGCCGGTCACCCACTGCCGGGTGCTGGCGGTGGGTGAGCGCCCTGTGCATTGAGGTCACCCTAGTATGGATGGCTCTGGCCGGTCACCCACCACCGTGCCTGGCTGGTCACCCACCGCCGTGCCTGGCCGGTCACCCACCACCATGCCTGGCCGGCCACCCACTGCCGGGCCTGGCCGGTCACCCACCGCCGGGCTTGGCCGGTCACCCACCGCTGTGCCTGGCCGATCACCCACCACTGTGCCTGGCCGGTCACCCACCGCCGGGTGCTGGCGGTGGGTGAGCGCCCTGTGCATTGAGGTCACCCTGGCATGGATGGCCCTGGCCGGTCACCCACCGCCGTGCCTGGCCGGTCACCCACCGCCATGCCTGGCCGGTCACCAACCGCCGGGTGATGGCGGTGGGTGAGCGCCCTGTGCATTGAGGTCACCCTGGCATAGATGGCCCTGGCCAGTCTCCCACTGCTAGTACCCAGCGGTGGATGACCGGCCAGGCACAGCGGTGGGTCACCGGCCAGGCACAGCGGTCTGCGGTGGGTGCTGCAATGTGACTGTAAGGGGGGTACCAACTGCCATTTCCAATTGCATATTCAAATGTATGTGTTGTCCTGCCCTGCCCCCAACGGAATGCGTGCTCCGCCATAGCGACGCCAGTGAGTGATTAATTTCAAATGATGCACCATCGCAGTAGTGCGCACATGCCGTTGCCGGTGTGTGACCATGACGGTTCATGCACATGTAGCCAATGGAAACAGGTAACGCGGGCCGCGTATGCGCATTCAAAAATAGCGGAAGCCGTGCACCGCCACACCAGGGCCAGTCATTGGTTATTTTTGAATGAGGCATCCCGGGAAAACCAATTGCTGCAAACGTGTGCCCCTGATGTGAGCTCAGGGCTCTATAAATGTGTGAATTTCTGCAGCACACATTCACTGCTTCCAGCCACTGCTGCCTGCACCCATCACCTCGACCTGCTGCTGCTGATCTATCCAACTACTGCTGCCTGCACCCATCACCTCGACCTGCTGCTGCTGAGCTATCCAACTACTGCTGCATGCACCCATCACCTCGACCTGCTGCTGTAGTGCCACAGTCCTGGACCTTGCCATTTCGAGATTGTGAGAGATCCGGTCTCGTCACTTCACCGCAGCGGAGCTGGATGTCCTTGTGGACGGTGTGCTCCGCCACTATGAACGGCTCTACGGTGCACCCAGACAGGTGGTAAGTGCAGTGGGGGACATGTTGGTGTGCATGAGGTGGTCACTGACTCCTGGCTTCTGCAAGCTTGGCGGTGTGCTGTGGGACCTTCACATGTGTTGTACTGTGCATGGCTGCTGAAAGATACGTGTTGCTATTATGTTTGTGAATGTCCAACTGTCCACTGACGTTCCCCTCTTGTCTCCCATCATGGTAGGTCAAGCTGCACCTTCGCAAGGCCGTGTGGAGGACCATAGCACGTGATGTACGGGCAGTGGGGGTGTGCAATAGACGACACATACACAAGCGCTGGGACGACATCTCCAGGCTCAGCAGGAATGGAAATGACACTGGGGCTGATTCAAATATCAACCCGGCTTGCACGACGTACCATGACCCCTCTAATGCACTGTATCACAGCTGTGACGCATCCTGACCTGTCCGCACGGCTGAGAGGGGATCAACAGCAAACTAGCGGTAAGCACACTGAATGGTTTTGTGACTGGTGAGTGCATGCATGTATTGCTGCTCAGACACAGAAGTGACATCTGTGGTGTATATGTTGTGCTGCAATTGCATGTTGGTGCCATTAGCAGAGTGAACGTTAGCATCCATGTCTGCCAGGTGGACATACGAGTTGCATTGTAGTGCAGGGTCCCAGGACATGCCGTTGAGGTCTGTGGTCCATGGCATCACATGTGTGGTGGTCTTCATGCACTTGCCCTGTTTGTTTGATGTACATGTTTCAAAGGCACCCCCGGTTCTTTGACATGAGGATGTCTGTTAGGGGTGGTTCGTGTGCAGGATGTGCGTTACATGTTAGTCGACTGTGAGGACAGTTGTGATTTTGTAACTTTGAGTACGTGAGTGTGGCACTTAGGTAAACCTCTTTTCTCTCTCTTTCAGATTTGGCAAAGGGCACTGAACCACAGACGACTGAGATGAGTGGTGCCAATGAATCCGGATCCAAGTTCACACACACGCCGAATGAGACTAAAGAGAGCAGCCCCGGAGAGGGGGACAGAACTGTCCCTGAGGACTCACATGTGGATACACCATGGTCCTCATCTTCAGACAGTGTTGGTGAGTCAGCACTGTTGGTAGACACAATTAGTGGGAAATCAACACCTTCAGTCGGTACACAGCACACAGGGCCCATACTGCCACTAACTGCAACAAATACTGCTCGTGCTCGCCAGAGTAGGGGTAGCAGAGTTGCCTTCGGTGCAGGCACCGCTGCCCCTGCCCCTGTGACACAAAGTGCACTTTGTGCTGAGGCTTTTGATCTGCTGCGACAGCTGTGTGTAGGGCAGACCAACATGATCAATGCATTCCAAGACCACAATAGGTAGTTGGGCAGGTGGTAGCATTCATGGAGGGGATGCATGGCGAGGTTGCTGGTCTCCACAGAACAGTTCAGTCATTAGCAAACACAGTGTCTGCAGCCATTCTACAGTCGCATGGGCAAGGTTCTACTTCAGTTCCCCATCCACACCACTTGATGTCTCAGGAGAGAGTGACATTTCAGACCAGGCCTCATTTTCAGGTTATTGCACTAGAAGCAGCCACAGGCAGAAAGGCAGGGCACGGAGGGCACAGACACCATCCCCTAGGAAAGGGAAATCTTTAACCGAACACGACATCAGCTACCCTGGAGTTGACACACAGGATCCTCAAGGGGTGTTGGGGGACAGGGATTCACATGTAACACAAGCATCCCCCTCACAAGGTACTCCCAAGGCAAGGGACACTCCCAAGGACAAGGACACTACTAAGTAAAGGGCACCTCCCAAGGCCAGGGACACTCCCATGGACAAGGGCACTACAAAGGAAAGGGCAACTCCCTAGGCCAGGGACACTCCCAAGGACAAGGACACTACAAAGGAAAGGGCAACTCCCAAGGCCAGGGACACTCCCAAGGACAAGGACACTACAAAGGAAAGGGCAACTCCCAGGGCAAGGGACACTCCCAAGGACAAGGACACTACAAAGGAAAGGGCAACTCCCAAGGCCAGGGACACTCCCAAGGACAAGAACACTACAAAGGAAAGGGCACCTCCCAAGGCCAGGGACACTCCCAAGGACAAGAACACTACAAAGGAAAGGGCACCTCCCAAGGCCAGGGACACTCCCAAGGACAAGGACACTATAAAGGAAAGGGTACCTCCCAAGGCCAGGGACACTCCCAAGGACAAGGACACTACAAAGAAAGGGCACCTCCCAAGGCCAGGGACACTCCTAAGGACAAGGACACTACAAAGGAAAGGGCACCTCCCAAGGCCAGGGACACTCCCAGGGACAAGGACACGTCAAAGGACAGGTACACTACAATGGACAGCGACACTACAAAGGACAAGCCAACACCCAGGGACAGGGCACCGCCCACGGATCAGGGACATTCCAGAGACAGGACACCTCCTACGGCCAAGGCACCTCCCAGGGCCAAGGGTTCTCCCATGGACACGAGCTCCATAAAGGACAGGCATACATCACCCCTGCCTGCCCTGAGGCTGATGTTGGTGAAGGAACGTAAAACACATGTGTCAGCGGTGGAGTCCCCCATACCTCTACTCCAATCCACACCCCACGGAAGCAGAGGAAGGAGTACACTGTTGTTGCATCCCCCATTACACATGATGCAGAGGGCAGAAGGCAGGGCCACAGCAAACGTCAAGCAGGGTCCAGCACGTCCCCAGAGAGCAGACCCCCACCAGCACATGATCCCCCTTTGATGGGTGATGTGTCTGATGAAACCAAACCACTTACCAGTCCAGTCATGTCCCGTGTGCCCCTACATATCCAAAAGAAACAGAGACACACACCAGTGACACCTGACCACCCCAATGTCACTCCATTACAGCTGTCACCAGCTCCCAGAGCCACCCTGACACCTGGCCCATACAGCCCTGTATCTCATCATTTCAGTGGTCCTAGTGGTTCAGCTTCAGTTCACTCTCATGTGTCAGATAGTGGCACTGTGTCTGTTGCTCGCTGTCATGCCTCATGTAGTAGCACTGTGTCAGTTGTGCCCTCTCCTGTTTCAGGTACTGGCACTGTGTGTGTCCGCCACTCTCATGTCTCAGATGCTGGCATGGTATTTGTTGGTTGTACAGGGACATGTCCTGACAGTGTGTCTGGGTCTAGGGCTCGTGTGTAAGTCACTAGAGCTGTGGCTGTGTCTCACACTCCTGTTTCTGGTGCTGGCAGTGTGTCTGGGTCTATGGCTCATGTGTCAGTCACTACATCTGTGGCTGTGTCTCACACTCCTGTTTCAGGTGCTGGCACTGTGTCTGGGTCTATGGCTCATGTGTCAGTCACTAGAGCTGTGGCTGTGTCTCACACTCCTGTGTCTGGTGCTGGCAGTGTGTCTAGGTCTATGGCTCATGTGTCAGTCACTACATCTGTGGCTGTGTCTCACACTCCTGTTTCTGGTGCTGGCAGTGTGTCTGGGTCTATGGCTCATGTGTCAGTCACTAGAGCTGTGGCTGTGTCTCACACTCCGGTTTCTGGTGCTGGCAGTGTGTCTGGGTCTATGGCTCATGTGTCAGTCACTAGAGCTGTGGCTGTGTCTCACACTCCTGTTTCTGGTGCTGGCAGTGTGTCCGAGGCGACTAGGTCAAGCAGTCCACCAGATTCTGTGCTGTGGGGTGTAGCTCCCATCACTCACATGTCATTTGACTTGGTGTCTAGATTGTCCATTGTAACCACCCTTGCATTATTAATGTCCATGTGACGGGGCGCTTGACCCACGTACTTGTGTTGCCTCAGATGTACCTGCTCTGTGCCATGGACTGTTGTTGCAGTAAGACCCTCTCATGTGCTGCCTCAGATGTACCTGCTCTGTGCCATGGACTGTTGATGCACTTAGCCCCTCTCATATGCTGCCTCTGATGTACCTGCTCTGTGCCATGGACTGTTGATGCACTTAGCCCCTCTCACGTGCTGCCTCAGATGTACTTGTTCTGTTCTGAACACTGCCTTGTTGCTGTTCTGATACTGCATTGTGCCCTCTCATGTGCTGCCTCTGATGTACATGTGCCTTGCCATGGACTGCTGTTGCACTAAGCCCCTCTCATGTGCTGCCTCAGATGTACCTGCTCTGTGCCATGGACTGTTGATGCACTTAGCCCCTCTCATGTGCTGCCTTTGATGTACCTGTGCCTTGCCATGGCCTGTTGATGCACTTAGCGCCTCTTATGTGCTGCCTCTGATGTACCTGCTCTGTGCCATGGACTGTTGATGCACTTAGCCCCTCTCATGTGCTGCCTCTGATGTACCTGTGCCTTGCCATGGACTGTTGATGCACTTAGTCCCTCTCATATGCTGCCTCTGATGTACCTGCTCTGTGCCATGGACTGTTGATGCACTTAGTCCCTCTCATGTGCTGCCTCTGATGTACCTGTGCCTTGCCATGGACTGTTGATGCACTTAGCCCCTCTCATGTGCTGCATAAGATGTACCTGCTCTGTTACGAACACTGCCCTGTTGCTGTTCTGATACTGCATTGTGCCCTCTCATGTGCTGCCTCAGATGTACCTGCTCTGTTATGAACACTGCCCTGTTGCTGTAATGATACTGCATTGTGCCCTCTCATGTGCTGCCTCAGATGTACCTGCTCTGTGCCATGGACTGTTGATGCACTTAGCCCCTCTCATGTTGTGCCTCAGATGTACCTGTGCCTTGCCATGGAATGTTGATGCACTTATCCCCTCTCATGTGCTGCCTCTGATGTACCTGCTCTGTGCCATGGACTGTTGATGCACTTAGCCCCTCTCATGTGCTGCCACAGATGTACTTGTTCTGTTCTGAACACTGCCCTGTTGCTGTTGTGATACTGCATTGTGCCCTCTCATGTGCTGCCTCTGATGTACCTGTGCCTTGCCATGGACTGTTGTTGCACTAAGCCCCTCTCATGTGCTGCCTCAGATGTACCTGCTCTGTGCCATGGATTGTTGATGCACTTAGCCCCTCTCATGTCCTGCCTCAGATGTACCTGCTCTGTGCCATGGACTGTTGATGTACTTAGCCCCTCTCATGTGCTGCCTCAGATGTACCTGTGCCTTGCCATAGACTGTTGTTGCACTAAGCCCCTCTCATGTGCTGCCTCAGATGTACCTGCTCTGTGCCATGGACTGTTGATGCACTTAGCCCCTCTCATGTGCTGCCTCAGATGCACCTGCTCTGTGCCATGGACTGTTGATGCACTTATCCCTCTCATGTGCTGCCTCAGATGTACCTGTGCCTTGCCATGGACTGTTGTTGCACTAAGCCCCTCTCATGTGCTGCCTTAGACGTACCTGCTCTGTGCCATGGACTGTTGATGCACTTAGCCCCTCTCATGTGATGCCTCAGATGTACCTGCTCTGTGCCATGGACTGTTAATGCACTTAGCCCCTCTCATGTGCTGCCTCAGATGTACCTGCCCTGTGCCATGGACTGTTGATGCACTTAGCCCCTCTCATGTGCTGCCTCAGACGTACTTGTTCTGTTCTGAACACTGCCCTGTTGCTGTTCTGATACTGCATTGTGCCCTCTCATGTGCTGGCTCTGATGTACCTGTGCCTTTGTGATGTATTCCTATAGGTACTGTATCGATTCCCCTATTCCTGACCCTGGTTTGGTTAATAATTAACTAGCAGCCATCCAACGGTGCAAAAACCGTTATCTGATTAAGCCACACCACGGCACAGAAGCGCGTTATCTGATTAGGTCATAACGCATGCCATCTAATTAGACAAGCGATATTCCTCCAGCCCCTGATAAGGCATACGGAGTTCTCAAAACAAATCAAACCTACAGCGACCTGGGAAATTCCCATAACCATTGTTTTGATTTCACCGAGAACTTCAGTAAAGAATGTGCGAACGAACCAGTTCATATGACATCCTTATTGACGTATATATGTCCATCCTTACGTCAATCTCGGCACCTTTCAGGTATAAATATTACCGACATTGCCTTAAGCAAACACATGCGGTGGTGACGAGATTGGAGCAGCGAGACGTGCCGAGGAGCCCAGCAGAGAGCGAAGCCCACAGGCGCTGCCCCTCCTTCCTGACGCGCTGAGAACGAGACGCTGCCTTTCTCCTGCTGAGAAATCCAGCTCCGGCGCTTCCAAGCAGCCCTCGCAGGCAGCTGGAATATCAAGACCTGGGATAAGAGATACCAGCCCTCCACCATTCTAGATCTCAGGTACAGAACTGAATAACCCCTTGCAGAGAATTCTCGAGTCAGTCCCTTGGCAAAACAAACTTAACTTAAACTGCTACTTATCTACTCCCGCCCACGTATTAGGCTTAGGTCAGGTACACTGGGGTAGGCGTGGTTAGAAGCACCAGTTGAGTACGATTAGTCAAATGTATATATGTATGTATCTATTTTATCCATTTTAAAGTATCATATGGCTCAGAAACCATATCAATGCTTTTACAGTATTATTTTATAATTCTGTCTTTACTGTATGCACTTTACTTAACTATAAGTATTGCAATAATAGCGATTCATTTCTCTTGTATGAGAAAAGAGACTGATCAATAAACACCATTCTTTATTGAACACGCCCGTCTCTTCCTTTTCTCTACAATCTGGTGAAACTAAGAATGCACTGAACTGACTGAGTAAAATAAGTTGTCTTTTGTTTTCACACGACTCTAGAGATACACTCTTGATTAGGGGAGAGCAAAGTTGTCATGTTCTATGGTTGTCAGAAACTAAATCCCTTCTTGTCTATCCAGGGAGGTTAAAATCCTCCTTGCCTATTCGAGAAAGTTTCTAGTGAACTCTGAGCTAGCTGGCAAACACAAAACTTTAAGTCTAATATCGTCGGTAGAAGACCTAGTTAACCTCTGCCCTAGGTCTATACTATTGAAGATATTATTCCAATGCGCAGAGCCTATTGGGATAATAGGAACTACACTACATGGCGCCCAACGGTTTGGATAGGCGATAAAACTAACGCAAGACATTAGAGTAACTCAGTCGTGCTTTTTCACACAGACCCCTTTTTCCCATAATACTCCAAAGACGTCTGGAGTGGGTGAAAGGTCATATCCGCCAAACCTCGCAGGAGGAGACTCCTATGTATGGTTCTTGGTTTACTCAACGTTGAAGGATACACTGTTCCAAAATATTGTGCATCTAATCTTTGTTTCCATAGAAACCTGATCTGCAAATAAATAAAAAAAAAAAAATCTTCTTGACAATAGTATGTCAGAAACTGAAGAAGAAAGGGAGACAGCTAGAATAGCAACTGAACTCCTAGCAGCTGACAATACTCTGCTTCAAAATGACCCGGATATAATACTCATCCCGGTCAACATAAGAAAATCTATAACCTTAAAACTTATAGAAAATGGACTGACACCAAGAGGTGGTACAGTCATATTCGTAATTGAGGCACACGAATATCGGCAGACAGAGGTATTCTATTCATGGATAAACTTTCCAGCAGCAAACGCTGTAATGAAGGACTTCCACTATTACAAAATAGAGGAGCCTCCTAATGAGTACACTCCTTTCGAGGAGGTGGAAATACCACTCAAATTCCAAGAGCACCTGCTCTTGTTTAATGGCGCCCTAAAACATAATAATCACATCACCAGGCTCGGTCCACTAGGTAGACCAGGAGCAACGTGGCCGGTCCTAGCCGGATACACACCACATCCAGACATTGAAGAAATGCCTGCACCAGATCTTTTAGCAGAGCTAAAACAATTAATAAAAATACATAGACAATTAGTCCAATATGTAATGCGGACTTCAACAGTCCAACCAGCAATTAAAATTCCACAGCTGACCACTCATCAGGGGAACACAAATAAAATTACACCTCAGAACATACAATCCTGTCTAGGTAAAGTACCCGCAAAACAGGAACAAATTCCTTTCTGGCTAGCACAAAAAATCACTCAAATAGAGGCGGTGTTTCCAGATACCACCCCTGTTGAGAAACATAGGATTCTGACTATCTGTCTTCCAATGGGAATCGCACCACATGTGGAGGACTGTGACACTTGGGGAACAGTCTTTGCTTCCATTTACACAAAAACACATGGTGTACCATCCATGTCAGTAATACCAGATGTGCTAAAACAGATTCAAGATGAATACGGTCCAGAACCCGCTTTAACTCTCGGTATGAAACTACTGAAAGATTTCAAG
The DNA here is from genome assembly GCF_964261635.1 of Lissotriton helveticus. NCBI lineage: Eukaryota > Metazoa > Chordata > Amphibia > Caudata > Salamandridae > Lissotriton > Lissotriton helveticus. The sequence goes on along the minus strand of NC_136059.1, from coordinate 218,639,869 downwards.
CAGGTCTCGGCAATATTATTAGCCAACATAAAGGGAGAAGCAGCAAATGTGGCGATTCGCCAGAGGTTAAAAGAGACAAATATAGCAGACCAACCATCTGAAATTGCCAGAATCATAGAAAAATCCTATGAAAAATTAGGAAGAGATAGTTTGGGTGGAATACCAGTGAAACCCCAACTAGTTGAAAGTCCTGTAAAGGTATTTATTAAAAATAATTTAAACACTCAAAAAAAAAGAGCTGGGATGGAAATAAAAAATCCAATCCTAAAGGAAAAAGATTCCAGTCCAGAGGAAGGTCTCCTCGGCGGAGAGAAAGATCTCCTGATCAAGGATGCAGGTCTCCCCAAAGGGAGCCCTCTGTGAAAAAATACAACCTTAGAAATAGGGATAATATAAAAAAAACTGATAGATATCAAGATATTGATACACGTCCCTCTCAATCTTTTCAGACTTCCTCGCAGAAATCGGAAAGAAGAGGACGATCAGAACACAGGGAAGAGCACGTCAAGTCCAAAGACAAAGAACCTGCTCATCTGAATAAAAAATTACAATTTCCAAAAAAGAAGGTAGCCAGTATTAAAGTAATCAACAATGCCGAGAATACTGAGGACACAGCTGAAAAACGGAGAATGGGCTCAGACAATGCTAGACAGCGCAGCAGAAGTGAGCATAGCTCGCAAAGTCCTTATGAATCATCTGGAGACAGTGGACACGAATGAATACATTCAGGTGGAAACTGCAGATACCAGAGTTAGCAAACCTCATAAAATATATGAAATAACATTGCGTATAGAGGGGGATAAGACTAGATAAATAAGGGGTCTATTTTGGGATAATCTCTCCAAGGGCTATGACATCCTTCTAGCTGAACGAGACTGGCCTCCAGAGTTTGTCAGGGAGTGCCCACATGGCGAAGAAATAATTATGCCTGCCTTCTCAAACCATATTCCAATTCATAAAAAATATACACTTGCAAGAAAGTGGGCAGTAGCTCAAGCCCCTGCCTTATATAAAAATCATGTGGATGGGATGAGGACTCTCCTCCTCACAAAATCCAGTTAAAATCACAACCTACTGCACAGAGGCAGTACCCGATTAAGCAAGAAGCTAAAAAACAGGTAAAAGAGATCCTAGATCAACTTGAATACCAGGGGGTGATTAAAACTTGCACCTCACAAATGAACAACCCTTTGTTTCCTGTCTCCAAGCCAGACAATTCATATCGTCTTGTTTTGGACTACAGACACCTTAACTCATGTTGCAAAACATTTGCGGTACAAAACTCGCATAGTGCTGCACTAATGAATAACATAGTGCGCAAAAAATACAAAACCACATTAGACATTTCTAATGGATTCTTTTGTCAAAATATAGCACCAGAGAGCAGATATTTGACGGCGTTCTCAATAAATGGCACGCAAAAAAATTTCTGTCGTTTGCCCCAGGGGTTCAAGAACAGCCCAGGATTATTCTCAGCGAGAGTAACAGAATTACTACAAACATATGATGACGAGGCGTTATCTTATGTCGACGACATCTATCTAACAGATGATGACTTGGATACTCATTTGAAGAGAGTGAACACCATAATACTTGGGTTCGCAGCAGAGAGTTACAAATTCAACTTTAAAAAGTCAAGAATTGCCCATCTAACAGTCCTGTTTTTAGGATATGAACTATCAAGTGAAGGCAAAAGCCTGGCTGACAATTTCCTAGAGAAATGTGCTGTAATCCAAGCACCTAGAACACTGAAAAACTTACAATCAATTCTAGGCTTCCTAAATTTCGGAAGAACTTACATTATAAATTATGCAGAGAGAATTAAACCTCTCTATGATCTAATAAAACCAGATTTTAAAAGAATCAATTGGACTCAAAAGCACACAGAAATTTTGAGATCTTTACAAACAGATATGTTAGTTAAAACAAAATTACAAACACGTGACAACACACGCAACCTTGTGATTCGAGTCATCCCAGGAAGATGCGGATTCACATACCTGACCTCTAATGAGGGAGAGAAGGTACCAATAGCATACAAATCACATTTGTACACAGAAGCTGAAAAAAGGTTCAGCATTAAGGAAAGCATTGTTCGTGTGGTTCAAACAGCTGTAGCAAAAGAAAAATACCAAGCCGACGGTAGACAGGTTACAGTCAGAACAGCAGAATCAGCTTTTGAGGCATTAACAACACCATGTAATTTACCGACAACTGCACTGAATCCAGCATGGATACAATGGGTAAATTCTGTTGCTACAGACAAAGTAAAATACTATTTTGACCCGGAAATGAAAGAATTAAAATATCTAGAATATGAGAGAGAATACCCTCTGCCAATCGACATTCTGCCTTTACGACAGTACGCCTGTGTAATATATACAGACGGTCATGCTCAACCCTCAGTTTGGGGAGAGCTGGCATACAACGCCACATGCGAAATTGTAAAAGAAGTGTGGCGCGGAGGTAAATTAAGACCTCTACTTACAAAATCACACTCAGTGGAAAAAAATTCAGAACAACAAACTGAAATAATAGCGTTAAAAATGGCGCTAGATAATGCCGATCGCGAATTCCCGACACTTATAGTGTGCGATTCGTATTACTGCGTCAAATCATACAATAACGACTTACAGAAATGGATTCAAAACGGTTACAAAGATGACACAGGTGCAACAATAAAGCAAAAAGTGCTTTGGGAACAAGTAGTTCTTTTGCAAAAGGAACTACAAAAGACTCACGTGATACATTCAGTGAGTCATCAGCGTGATGGCGTTCACGTTGCAGGAAATTCATTGGCTGAGACAGCCACAGCGGTAGCAACTAAACCGGCCTCCGTAGCTACAAAAAAGCGTACAGTAAAACACATTGACGGTGAAACTGTGCTGGCGGTGAAAACGTCATCAAAAGGCGACTGCTCAGCGCTACCGATCAATTATCCACTCAATTATACATACATATTCGATGCAAACTCAGTCCCTTTTGCTCGAATCCCTGGGCTGGGGGATAGAGTAATTCCAAACACGGACAGGAGAGGCTTGTTAATAGCAGACACACATATGGGTGAGGGTCTCAGACACCTTAAGCTAAAAGATTCTCTGGAAGAATTACAATCAGTATACTGGTGGCCAGGCATGAGCCTGCATCATCACATTTTTGTAAAAAACTGCCCAGACTGCAATAGAGATCGCAGTGGCGAGCGAGGAGGACTAGTGCCATGGCATTTCGCTCCAGATAAACAACAACAATAAGAAAGTACCCATCATGAAAAAACCGTTATATTAACATAAAAAGACTAATTTTCACTTACAATGTAGACCCAAGCGCGCGGCTGACGTCTGGACTGTTTTAAAAAGATTTGCGAGTCTAAATTGGCATATACGCTAGGAGCATGCTACATTTTGACTAATGTATTCCCTTAAGCCCTCAAGCTTGTGGGGAAGCATGGCCAAATGAGCATTGCATTGCGGGACTCTTCTCACTTCCTTCCTGAGGGATACGGGATGGTGTAAAGAAAAAACCAAGACATAAAGCAATCTATAACGGAAAAGGTATTAGGTTCGGGAGCTGGGTGGGTCAAACATTTAATAAGTGTGTAACGTAGTCTAAATAACCTGCCAAGGAATTCTCTGAAAGGGTTCAGTCCGTACGAACTATTGTTCGGGACTAGAATGATGATCCAAGATCTTGATAGTCAGACTTCAGTGGTTAAAGACAAAAGCTTTGATATCAAAGATCGTTTGGCTATTTTGCAGGACTTAAATGAAACAAGAAAAGACCTGAGCAACATAAAGTTGAAACAACAGCCAACAACCACTGAAGAGAAACCACCTGTCCTAGCAAGGCCTGTCTGGATTCCAAAAGTCGGGGATCTAGTCAGAGAGAAGATCGCGGTAAAGAAGGAATTTGGGCCTTCTTACAGAAAAGCAGTTCCTGTCTTGTCTATCAACGGGACAAGATCAGTAGTACTACCGCCCCTTGCTGGTAAAAAGGAGAACCGAGTCATATCCATCGACCTGGTAAAACCACAATCATGTGGCCGATAACAAACAGTAGGCCAAGTGGACTCCCAAGAAGTAGCAGAACACCAATGTTTGCTACGAATACAGAGGTTCAAACTGAAAGACTGATCACATTTGGAAAATCTACAGTGAAACAACAAGGACTATGCAACGAAGCAATGGAACTTGAACCTCTTAAAACCCAAATCAAAGCTTTTCATCAATAAACAACAACCTATAATGATGCAACTACAGACTTTGCTAATGAAACAAAGCAAAATCCAAAAGCAATTGGAACAATTGACAGAACAGCATCCGGCTACTTCATCAACTTCGATGATTCATCTGAAGATCTGAGTGAACCTAAGAAACAGCCATCAACAAAAACTTTTAAAGATAAAGCTAAGGAACTTTTTCAACAGCTGAAAGAAACCTATCTGATTTCTCCATGGATTGAATTTTGGGTGGCCTTAGGTGCATTTATCCTCATTCTTTGGCTCATCATGGTACTATGCTTGGGACATTTCATTGAAGGAAAATATGCTAAAATGGACACAGCAAGCCAGAAAATCAACTTGGTGCTTAAACCACACACATCTTCACACATCGAGAAAAGAGAACTTTCTTCAGTGAACTTCACAGCCAATCCTATACCAGGCGGTGTAGCATGGGACAAAACTGATTATGAAATCTATGGTCCGGTTGAAATCCTGAAGTATCCACACCAATTCAAGATCTCATTGAGTGACTTTGTAAAACCAGGCACATTTGCTGATGATTGGGACTTTGAAAGTATTAATGATATGATGTCTGATCTTGTGATGTCTGCTAAATTCACAGAACATGATTATTTGCAGGGTTCGTCTAATTATGATCAGATGTTCTGCTACAACCACAATGGTAACCATTATCTACATAAATCTGCACAACCAAGAAATGTTTTAAATTATAACCAATGGGAACATTGTGCTACTCCTCCAAAAGATAGCTCAAAAACATTTTATGATAAATATTCATACTTTTCAGGGTTTAACACAAGTAATGCAGAAACATTTTATTTCAAATTGTCAAATAAGACAGGTATGAAGACCATGCTTACAAACACAAAATTGATATATTCCGATTCATTTTTTGAGCAAATTAATACATTTGGGTTTGATTTCTGGAACAATAATATTGAAGCAAAAACTGTTTGGGGTACAAGAGATTGGCAAGTACAAGGTATAGAATCATTGTTTAGAGCCTGCATGATCCCAGAACAAATTATATTTTTAAACAACACTATTCAACAAACTACCTGTCTTGGCTTAGCCAAAATCAAAGATTCAAACAAACCGTCTATTCCAAAGCCAACAGTGAACAGTAATAGCTCTATAAATGTTGAGATAGACGTAAACCATATATTAAACCAAAACAGAACACATCCTGAATGGAAAAAATGGTTGATCTGGCCCACAGATACAAATAACTGTCAAGACAGATTCCTGAACAAAGTACAGGGGTTCACATTGACTAGGCCAGACCCTAGATATTCCCAAAGACAACATCCAGGGATAGTAATCACCTACAGCGTGGGCAAGCTTTGCCTTCAATGGCTACAAACGTCCACACTGGCTGAAATTAAGCAACACCTAACTTTACTTACAGAAGGTGCTGACTTGCGTGATTTCATTATGGGACCACGCAAACAGCGTCAAAAACGTTTCATAGCGGCCTCTATATATGCAGCTTATAACGAAGCCTGGAAAGTAACTCAAATTGAGACAGCAGAAAAAATACGGGAGATTGACCGTATTAAATTGGAAAAATCACTTTCTGTGGTGGACAATGGGTTAATGACTCTGTCCTCCAGAATATATTCTCTGGACAGCATTGTGGCTTCAGCAATCGATATAATATCGCAAGACTTACTGATGTTACAACACGGTCAGTCCCAATTGCGTTCTATTGTACAGCTTGGCTGGACGTTACAAAATCTGCGTTCTGGCTATGTGCCTTGGCGTTTAATCAACACAACGTCATTATTTAATATCTTTAACCTTACTGATAAACAAATCAGTTTGGCACAGAAGGGTGCTGACTATACAATTCTGAGCATTGAAAAACTTGAGAGATTACCATTGACAATGTCAGAACGACCTGTCATTGAATGGATAATACATGGAATAATAAATATTCCGATAACTACTTTCCAGTTTCAATTCTGCCAAAAATATATACAGGCAGGCCAGTATGAAAGCTTGGGTAAAGGGTACATTAAGTCAATATGGAACTTGCCCTATACACACGAATGTGTCAGTAATAAAGGCCAGAAAGTGTTTCTCAGTGGCAATAATTGTGCAAGATCACTAAGCGGTACACTTCTGTGTCAGGGTATTAGCTTGCATGGAGCCTGTGAAGGGACTTCAAATAACCTTTAATGTTACCAGCTAGGCACACCTGCAACACGAATAGAACCATTCTTTAGGAGACTCTCGAACGGGAGTTACATTCTAATAGTAGATCGCAGATGTTGTAGTTTGCTGCCCGGAAAACCTTATCTCATAACTGTGACTAGGAAGGTCATGTGCTGTGAATTCTCCAGACAGGGAGGCAAGGTTATGGCCCGATTTGAAAATTGCTTCTATTCGAATCGATACTTTAAGCAGAATGAAGACTGTGCTCCTACAGACGCCGACCAGGCTAACGTCATCAAAAGAAACGTATGATCTCCAAGTTGCAAGGACAACGGCAGAGATTCATTCATTGTTATCAACTAATTCCCCCATAAATTTCGCAGAAATACTGAACGAAATCTTAAATATTTCTGATACCAGTGGTGTCTTATGTGTATTTAAGACAGTGTTTTCAGGAGCTTTAACACCATTCAAAGCCATCCTGGGTATTTTTCCAGACTTTGTCCATTCAATTTTTGGCGGACTTCCTCTCCTTTTGGGACTAGTGGCAGGCTTCCTATTTTTGATCAAACCATGTCACAGACAAAACACCTGCGACAAGGGAAGAAATGATCCTAGCCATTGGCTACCGGGACCGCATAACTAAAGTCCTTGGACTAGCACGGCTTCGGGACCTGAACATGACTTGGTTTCTTTCATTTAGACCAATGTGGCAAAGTTGTGTTATGCCTGTATTAAGGTGCTTGCTATGCGGCGAAGAATGCGTGTTGGACACCTGTCTGGCACTACAATCGGATGTGCCAATGAACGCAGATACCTTGTTGGGTCCGGTAACGGCTCATGCATTGTGCTGTCCCCAGCGGCTACCAATCCTGATGACGGCATTCGTGGAGACTTCACCACTACGATTGAGGGGTAGTGAAGTACAAGATGAAAGCAGCATCGGTCAGGTACGACCTTCAGTCAGCTATGCTGATCAAAACATCAATGGAGGCAATCATGCTCAGGCTCATGAATGCATGGTAACAACTTTTTCCGAGTTAGTGGAACTTACGCAAGAAGCTGTTGACAGTTTTTTCAACAGTCTAAATGATATGATGTTTTCACCAGAGCAACAGGAATAACTTTGAGCAGACTAGCACTCGGAGTTCCCTACATCCTGAATTTGGCCTTCAACTTTTAAAAAAAAAGCGATATGAAAAAATTTCTCATCAGTTTGTTCAGACTGCAAGAACCTTTTTTTTCCCCAATTCCAAAATATTTACGATTTTTTGGGACACTTATCTTCTGCTTAAAGTAGACATTATTCTTAGAGAACTGAATTTCTATTTTAGGTAGTCACGAGACATTAGCTATCCTCTAGCACTCTCATACAAAACTTTATGATTGTGATGAAATGGTCTCGCACTTTTTTTCTGTATTAAGAGCCATTTCATGTGTGGTTTTCGCATTTATTCATGCTGAATTTAAAAATATGCGTTATATGTTTAGCATTATTAGACTGCTTGTGCATATAGTACACGTGATAGTACATGTGATTGTGTTTCGTATATTTCATAATTCCAATTTTCAGAATACATATGAATGTATTTTGGGGTGGTACGGTATACACAAACGCTACTGCTTTCACTATGCCTAGATTTGTAAATATGGACGTAGTCTACGTGGAGTGGGTGTGATGTATTCCTATAGGTACTGTATCGATTCCCCTATTCCTGACCCTGGTTTGATTAATAATTAACTAGCAGCCATCCAACGGTGCAAAAACCGTTATCTGATTAAGCCACACCACGGCACAGAAGCGCGTTATCTGATTAGGTCATAACGCATGCCATCTAATTAGACAAGCGATATTCCTCCAGCCCCTGATAAGGCATACGGAGTTCTCAAAACAAATCAAACCTACAGCGACCTGGGAAATTCCCATAACCATTGTTTTGATTTCACCGAGAACTTCAGTAAAGAATGTGCGAACGAACCAGTTCATATGACATCCTTATTGACGTATATATGTCCATCCTTACGTCAATCTCGGCACCTTTCAGGTATAAATATTACCGACATTGCCTTAAGCAAACACATGCGGTGGTGACGAGATTGGAGCAGCGAGACGTGCCGAGGAGCCCAGCAGAGAGCGAAGCTCACAGGCGCTGCCCCTCCTTCCTGACGCGCTGAGAACGAGACGCTGCCTTTCTCCTGCTGAGAAATCCAGCTCCGGCGCTTCCAAGCAGCCCTCGCAGGCAGCTGGAATATCAAGACCTGGGATAAGAGATACCAGCCCTCCACCATTCTAGATCTCAGGTACAGAACTGAATAACCCCTTGCAGAGAATTCTCGAGTCAGTCCCTTGGCAAAACAAACTTAACTTAAACTGCTACTTATCTACTCCCGCCCACGTATTAGGCTTAGGTCAGGTACACTGGGGTAGGTGTGGTTAGAAGCACCAGTTGAGTACGATTAGTCAAATGTATATATGTATGTATCTATTTTATCCATTTTAAAGTATCATATGGCTCAGAAACCATATCAATGCTTTTACAGTATTATTTTATAATTCTGTCTTTACTGTATGCACTTTACTTAACTATAAGTATTGCAATAATAGCGATTCATTTCTCTTGTATGAGAAAAGAGACTGATCAATAAACACCAATCTTTATTGAACACGCCCGTCTCTTCCTTTTCTCTACAATCTGGTGAAACTAAGAATGCACTGAACTGACTGAGTAAAATAAGTTGTCTTTTGTTTTCACACGACTCTAGAGATACACTCTTGATTAGGGGAGAGCAAAGTTGTCATGTTCTATGGTTGTCAGAAACTAAATCCCTTCTTGTCTATCCAGGGAGGTTCAACTCCTCCTTGTCTATTCGAGAAAGTTTCTAGTGAACTCTGAGCTAGCTGGCAAACCCAAAACTTTAAGTCTAATATCGACAGTAGAAGACCTAGTTAACGTCTGGTCTAGGTCTATACTATTGGAGGTATTATTCCAATGCACAGAGCCTATTGTGATAATAGGAACTACACTACACCTTGCCATGGACTGTTGATGCACATAGCCCCTCTCATGTGCTGCCTCAGATGTACCTGCTCTGTTACCAACACTGCCCTGTTGCTGTTATGATACTGCATTGTGCTGCCTCAGATTACCTGCTCTGTTACGAACACTGCCCTGTTGCTGTTCTGATACTGCATTGTGCCCTCTCATGTGCTGCCTCAGATGTACCTGCTCTGTTATGAACACTGCCCTGTTGCTGTTATGATACTTCATTGTGCCCTCTCATGTGCTGCCTCAGATGTACCTGCTCTGTTATGAACACTGCCCTGTTGCTGTTATGATACTGCATTGTGCCCTCTCATGTGCTGCCTCAGATGTACCTGCTCTGGTGTACCCAGTGTCCATGCTCTTGGCTACTCTAAGATTATACCCCTATTAAGTGCAATAAAGAAAGTCAATCGTGTGTAGTGGTTTGTCTTTGTCATTCCTGGTTGTCTCCTTGCATTGTAGATGTATGGGTGCTATCGTAAATGCTGTTTCCCCAACATGACCCTCCCATGACTTGCTGGTGTTGAAGCACGAAGAGTATAGGGAACGCGTGTAGCGCTCGGTCCATAACGGCGATCTGACTGTGGTGGGTATCTCTGCAATGTTTTGCCTCTCCGCTGTGATGACTCCGCCGTGTTCAGGCAGGTTGTTTTTCCACAGCGATTTGATGTGTGTTTTCCGCCATCGTGATTTAGAGGACGGTTGGAGACGTCATTCCGTACGGCGGTGTCTCTGGATTGGTTACGTCTGCCGCGGGGTCGGGTGTAGTTCCGCGGCGGTGCGTGCTCTTCCGGGGCGTATGGCAATTTGACAGTGCTTTCCATCCTAATATGGCGGACGGACTGGCCGCGGCTGGCGGACTGTAAAAAGTCATTTTCCGCCTACTCCAGGACGGCGGTCGGCCTTCCGTCCGCCATCGTAATCGACCCCTAAATGAATTGCTTTGTTTATTAATGGAACTGCCAGTTTCAGAATTAGTGGGTGCGTGATCTAATGGGGACCCCGAGTAGGCAGTAAAGATGCCGACGTTTGGACTCTGCCAGTGCAATTCTGTTGAAGGCACTCAACACCTCTCCCTCACAGATGGTTAGAGCTGGTACTGTATGAGAGTGGGGAGAAAATGCTAACTCATTTGGAAATATGCCCTAAATATCTTCCACCTTCTTGTGTTAGTAATTACAAAGATTATTAATTTGGGATTGTGATGCGGGTATTTTTTATTGACTTGTGCCTGGGGATAAAAACGACGAGCTTCAAAGTTTCTCTAGATGAGTTTTCCGATACAGTTATTAATCCAGCAAATGTCTCAATCTTTGTTTAATTAATCACCACTGTTATCGTGCTGATACATGTCCCCAACATAACACTTGGTTTTCACTCTCCATCCTCTTATGGAAATAATGGTTTATTTCTCCACAGGCCAATGTTGTGAAATATACAAAAGAGCACCAAAATCGTGCAGGCCTTTCCAGGAGAGAAGCGGTGGGTCTACCTGGTCTTCTCCAGGAATCTGTACCAAGCACTTAGGATCCCAAAAGTGAATTCCACAGGACCCCTCATTTGCAGTTGGGCCTCACTGGCATTGTTGATTTCTCAGAGGTGTCAATAGCGAGGAACGACTAGGGGACTCTGAGTCGCCTGGAAAACATGAGCACAAAAACTAACTTAGAACATCTGATGTATGGCTGCCTACATCATAACAGATAACATGACTGAAACATAATGGCTGGCACTTAACAAAAAAACCTGCTATTTGCTGCGGTATGCTGCTTTTGTGCAGCACCAGTGAGCCATGGATAGTACCAGGGAATATTGCAAAGGCATTAGGTTTGAAGAGGTCGGTAATGCAAACAATTTGCACATCAGTAGTGTGGAACTGTTTCTGGATCTAGTACATCCTCTCCCACCGATGACGTGGCATCAATGCAATATGGATACCATCTACGCTCCCTAGTACATGTTGTATGCCTCCAAATCCATAAAACCCTGCCTAGATATTGTACAGTATTGAAATATCTTTGGGAAATTGGCTGTAGCTCATGCATTTGTCTGAGAACATCATGGATCTGGATGGCGACAACTGAAAAAGTTTGCTGAGATATCTCATTTGAATGTTTCACTATATTTTTAAATGAACCAGTTGCACAGAAATGTAACACTGCAATTATCTTTACAATAGGTAGGATGGCGGTCTGAATTCTGATGTTTGTCAAAATTTGGATTGAAATTGTTGATTAAATGTCTCTAGAATGTTGCGGACAAGCCTGCACTGCTTAATGATGTGTCTTTTCTCTATTGCCATTAAGTCCAGTTGTGGTCTGTACACACGTTCATTATTTTGACTAAGTCTACTCCATCATGTATGGCATTGTTGATGAAAATATCTGGATAATAGAAGTACAGTGTATAAATGATATTGCTACAAATGGTGTAATTGTTCCCCAAAATGTTAGATATGACTAATTATTAAAGCATCCAAATGTTAGGTAGCTACAATGCGAGTACTGTGAGTGATATGACTCACTCTCACACACACACACAAATGTAATTTGCAATAGATTTGGTGCGTCTCTCTGAATTCACCTATATTTGTAAATGCACCCAAATATTTTAAACATGCAATGTAAAAAAATATATGAACTTAGTTAAAAACTACATGTAAAATTCCACAAATAATATTTATATATTTTTAAATAAAATGAATAAATCTATATATCTATATCGATATCTCTCTATATATGTATATATATATATAGTTGCACATAAACTTTCTAAGTCTTTTTTTATTTCCATCAAACTTGACAGAAATGACATGGTTGGTAGTGCAACTTTATTGACTGTAATGGAACCCTATAGTGATTGCTGGAGGCAATGCAATGGAAGATGGATACTTACCTCCGTGACGTATAGCAGTCCATAATATTGTGAAGCATACCCTGTGCTGACAATGATGGTACTTTTAGCTGGACTACATTTATTGGATGCCTAACATCATATAGAATAGACTAGCAAACTAATTATGTACCTACCTGTTGGACCTTTCTGCAGGGTCACCTCCAAATGTATTGCCTTCCCTCTCCCTTCATTCTGACCGCATTTCTGTTGGATCTAGGACTATGGGCACTTTAACAATGGTAACTGGTGCTAAAGTGCATGTGAGCTCTGCTTAAAAAGGGTGATATCACCTTATCCGCAACTGACATATTTAATTTAATTATAAAGTCCCTAGTAAAGTGTACGATATGTGCCCAGGCACTGATTGTGCCATCCACTCAATAGCCTTTTAAACATAGCTCAGGCCTGCCACTGCAGAGACTGTGTGTGTGGTTTTACACTGCTATTTCGACCAGGCAACTTTACCTACCTGCCAGGACCAGACCCTCCATTTTATTACATACAAGTCACCTCTAAGGTAGGGCCTAGGCATCCCCATGAACAGGGTGTAGTGTATTTAAAAGGTACAAAATGTACTTATGAGTCTTATATTTTCTGGTAGTGAAAAACTGCTAAATTCGTTTTTCACCACTCCAAGGCCTATCGCTCCCATAAGTTAACATTGGGATTGCCTTAAAACATCTTTTAAGTGTAATTTCCAACTAGAAATAGATTACGATTTGGAGTTTGGTCTCTCTGGACTCACAATTTAAAATCATAACTGATGGTTAGCTTGGATTTTTTGCACATCTGGATATGCCACTTTTAGAATGTCACTATTTTCTTACTATAACCATTACGTGTCTCTGCCTGTCTCTGAAGACGGTTTTGGGTCAGGTGACAGCTGGGATTTGTGCATTTCCTCTCCACAGCCACGAAAAGTGAGCTAGGGTTTGTTATTTGCATCTTGATGGCCCCATCCCTAGTCTAATCGACCTTTCTCAGGTTGATTGGAAGGGAGGAGATGACACTTGCATCTGGATAGGGCTGTGCCTGTCCCCACGCAAAGAGATGCTTACCTTCCTGTAGTGAGTCTGGAGCCAGGGCAGGAAAGGCAGGGACCTTGTGATCTTCGAATGTGTCTTTGAAGTCTCCTCCACTTCAAAGTCACAACAGGGTTTAAGAACTGGACCCCCGACACCACCAAATCAGAACATTGCTATGACCAAGGACATTCTGCAGAGGAGAAGAGCTGCTGTGCTGCGAGAGGGACTGCCACTTTGCAAGCTTCTTTGCTGTGTTTGCCTGATGCCTGCTGAGTACTGTGCTGTATGAGGAACTGCCACTTTGCTACCTACTTTGCTATGTTGGCCTGCTGCCTGCTGCTTCATGCCTTGGAGTGAGAAGGACTGGATATTTCCTCTACTTCCTTGAACCCAAGTTTCTTCAAGGACTTACTGGCTTGCCTCCTGTTTTGGGGAGTTTCAGGGTCATAAAAGACTTCTTGCACTTTTTCCACTGCTGGACTACATGCCATTTGTCCTACCCCTCTGTGAGGTGCACCCACCAGTCCTGGGCCTCAGAAGTGGATTCTGCAGGTGTTTCTGCCTCAAAATAGACACAGTGCCATTTGACAATGACACAGTGCTGATTGAGAGCTCCAACAGCGAGGTTTGATGATGGTGCAGCACTGATCTGAAAACGCATCTGTGAGGCTCGACTTTGATACACCGCCACGACTGCGTCAATCTGAACTGATGCTTCGAGTATTTAACACCAACACTTGCTCCTTCCAAGGCACTCTTTCAGTGGGCCCTGCATGGGTCCTGTAGCGGGTGTGCCCTCTTCTGGGGTCTGCCTCAACTTTTGAGTTACCCTGGTCAAGTAACCGTTTAGCGCTGTTAACTTCTAAGCACTGTTTTTGGATTATTCATTACAAATTCATATCTCAACTTCTACATATCAGAGTTATGTGGTTTTGGTCTTGTTTCATGCAGATAAATATTCTATATTTTTAGAATCCATTTTAGGGTCTTTTTGTGGTTAATTCACAGTGTTACTGTAATTTAAGTGTTTCACAAATACTTTACAAATTGCCTCTTAAATTATTCCCAACTGCTCTGTGCAAAGACAATATAGGGTGAGCACAGCCTAATTTAAAGGGTGTATCTGAGTTACCTTGACTAGGTTGTGGTGCCTTCTTGGACAGAGTGCATACCTCTGCCAATTAGAGGTCCAATTTCTAAAACTACCCTTCCCAGCACCCAGTATAACTGATTGGTTAAATGGGTTCCTGATTGACAGAATCCAGTATTCACCCTGTATGTGTCCATTGACAGACCTTTTGTCACACTGGCATACTGGCCTCCTAACAACCATCTCTATCTAGCTCCCTCTACAGTTGCTGCTCAAAGTCTTCTGCTATGATGCACCATGGCAGAAGGTACAGGCAACAGGGCCTCCAACTTTACACCAGATCAGTTGAAGATCCTTGCACAGGGAACCTTGACCAACTACAGCCAGCTTTACAGACCAGTAGCGAGTCAGGTAGGAAAAACCAAATCAAATATCACACATTTTTAACAATCATAACAATAATTTAAATATTGTTTGATATGATACTGATGATGCTTTTATAAGTTCTACTCAAAATGTGTATTAGTAGTGTGCAAAACAATGAATATATACTTGAATACACATGGGTATACTGATATTGAGCCATGACAATTGAAACGATTTCTCGAAGATACTGTAAAGTATGTTTTCCTGACTTATTCTATGTGGGCCTTAGTTAGGTTTCAATGCTACTTTGTGCAAAATGGATGTCACAGTATCATGTTTATTTTATATTTGTATTACTGCTGCACGTAGTCAAGCAACATGTGGATTTGTTTATTTCTGAATGACACTGTTCTCAGAGAAAGCCTGCTAGAGGGCCTACTGAAACACTTTTAAGGACCTTTTTTTTGCCAGAAATATTGGATTAATTCACAATGGTTCTCTGTTTTTTAGGTAATTAGTTTGTTCTGACATGAATGGTATTAGGTCAAAGGGATTGTATTAATATTCATATAGTAGGTTAGAGCTAAGGTGGTAGTGCTATGTGATGTTTTAAAATCCTCACACCACATGGTGACCTTGCAGTCCTAATGCTTTTCTACGGAGAACATGACTACATAAACCCTTGATTTTTGGGGTGAGCAAGATATTTGTGTTTCTCTACTAGCGGTGCTGCACTATTGCCTCCTGATTTATTGTTCATTTGAGCCTTCACCCATGACTTTCTAAATCTCATGGTTTTTCTAAAGCCAGCTCTAGAACTCACTTATTGAGTCAGTCCTTTTTCTATCTGGCTGTGTAATGGGGTTTAAAGCCTTGTCTCTGGGACCCATTGCCTCGTGATTAGGGGTTAACACAGTCACCGATACACCCAACGTGTGGGCACCCCACTGAGATTTAAACTTTAAGGTTACAGTGCACCCATAAAACACAGACCCTAATGTGGCAGATGTCATGTCAATTGTAGTAAACGTGATGTCCTATCAGCTGTAGTAAACGATCGATGTACCCTTTAGTCCTGATTTTGTGTTTTGCATACTGGACAATCCAGAGCAAATGTGAAGGATAGCCTGTATGGCAAATAGATAGCTCTGCCTTTTTCTTTTTGAGTTGGATGAACTGTGGACTTTCCAACAACAGTGCCCTGGGTTCCCAGACTGCTTTCCCATGCCAAAGGCAGGTACTAACCACAGCCCTACAGAGGGCTGACCCTGGCAATGGCACATACAAAGAATACTACTTTGTAGGGCCTGCCTTTGGCATGGGCAAGCTGTGTGTTCACCGTGTGCATGACGTACCGTAAAAATAACCTATGGAGCTATACCTACCAATAGCCCCAATATTGTTACCAAAATAATCAGTCAGTTGGCAGTGAAGAAAAGTCAATCGTTTATGAATACAAATACTCTATAGAGGAGCCTCTCCGCCGTCACCCATACGGTGCGCAAAGAAGACTGCCAGATCACAGTCAATACATGGCATCTATACCTTATCTCAATACATGAAATCACCGTACATGGAAAAATACTATTTGGCTCTGAAGCTCGAAGGAAAGACCATATATGGCACACATGATTATTTTGAAAGTCTACTTCTACTATTATTGGGGAAGGTCAGGAGGGGTTACTCCCTTTCGTCTCGGTGCCTGGGAGCACTGGCATGGCGCCTTCAGGAATGCGCTTATCACCTCTAGAGCCAGATGCGACCTTGGGTCTCAGGACGGGGAAAGAATAGTGTGCATTCAGCTGCTTACTATGACTCAACTAACAGAGCCTGCTGACTACTGGAAAATAGCATGTGATCATTGCTCAAGTCTTAACGTGATCAAAACAAAGATGGCGTCTGTGCGGTTTTTCAGCTCTTCTCATAAGAGCAGAGTGTACGAGCAAAGAAATCCTTTTCTAACTTAACTAATCATCTACACAATCAAAGTAATAAGCATTCATATAGATACATCATGCTAACAAAAGATACCTTATGCTACTTATAACTACCGACAAATCGATTTTATCTCTCAGAACCACCCTTTTAGCATGATGAATCTAACTAAAAGAGATTAGTGCTCAAAAATACCCTCATCAATTTGCATTATATCCCGTATTTCCTGCTGCACCATTTGAGCCTTTGCTAAGGTAGGAGAAGGGCTAGTTACAGAGGAAGTAATTTTCGCAGCACAGTAAGAGCAACAGGCAGGCCCGAAGTGCAAACAAAGGCAGCAGACAAAAATGACTCCCATTACGCCAGCAAATATCATTAAGATCTTCCAACCCCAAGTGGACAACAGACCCCAGAACCATGCAGATAGAGACCAAGTACCTGAATCTGCATGTACTTCAGAAGCCAAACGATGTAACTTTTGGATGGCCAAATGAACATATGGGGCGGAGTCAGGGATATATACACAGCAGGAACTGCTGATCACGCGGCATGCTCCTCCTCAATCTGCCAAGATAACATCTAAAACCATCCTGTTCTGAAGCGAGACGAGTCTCGTAGCTTGAAGCTCCACGGTTAAGTTGGTCAATATTCCTGCAGTGGTACACTGGCTGCCCATGGCACAGCGGATTGACTTTAAGACCTTATGTCTGTCTTTTAAGATCCTCAAATTGTCCTCCCCCCAGATCCTTGAGAATCTTCTCATCCCCTATGTTCCTTCTCGTTCCCTGAGGTCTTTGGGTCAAAATCTGGTTGTGGTCCCACGGTTCAAGCTCTGCTGAGCCGGAGGACGATCCTTCCATGTCCTAGCTGCTAAATTATGGAACTCACTTCCATCCCAAATTCGTGCACTGGATGAGTTGCTTGATTTCTGGAGGGCTATCAAAACCCATTTGTTCCCTTCTGTACTTTAGCATTTCGCTTTCCTGCCCCCTTTGCTGGGGCAGCTGTGCGCTATAAAAGTGTTGATGACATAACATAACATAACATGTTGATTACCCTCTCGACTACCCTAGATCGGTGCCTCACTTCTTTGCTAGTTATGATGGAGCCCCAAATAGGAAATATTCCATTCGCGATATCAATAACGTTCTGTTCAGGGGTATCAATTTGATCTATTTCAGTAGTGTTGATCTCTCTTTTGTTTCAAACTGCTGACAGACCCTGCTCATCTAATCGATGATCCTTATGATAGTTAGAGGGGGCTATATAGACTGGTGGATACAGAAAGGACAAATATCAGCGGCCTGTCCAACCTCGGGGAAGCCAGGTGTAAGCATTTTCACCACAATTGAAATATACATTTGGAGGGGTTAACAGGGGTGGACTACTAAAAGTGCGCAGCCAATAGGTGTAATTGCAACGACTGTCTCCTACCGAGATATGTCCGGCTCCTTGTACAAAAAATGCTTAAGTACTATTTAATATACCTATTTCAAACAGGGGTAACCCAATTAACCCTAAGGCACCTGGGTAAGGACATAAAATTCCAAAGAATAAACAATGCCTCGGGATAGATAGATATACTAAACAGTATGACAAAGAGAATCCTATTTTCACTCTTCCTATAGATATAAATCTATTTAAAATAACGTATATATTTCAAGTATCCATAGTCCATGGCCAAACAATATGTGTACTAGATTTAAGAATCTTTAAATTGTATTTATTTCTGCAAAAGAATCATCTTTTTATATTTTAACACTATATATATATACATGACACCATATATATATACACATATTTACATTTTGTACATAAAACAACACAATAACAGACCAAATTCCTGGTTTTTTGCTCTCTTCGCCTTTATTTCTAAGCGGGATGCACCTCACTTGTATTCAACAATGTTCAATCTCATCTCAATTAGATCACCATCCTGGAGTCACCTGACGGTTTTATCAATTCAAACCTCTACTTTTTTGGTACTCCCAAATTGTTCTATATTATTTCAATTTTTTGTGGTGTCTCAAAGACGCGTTTCAGCCACTATTCTTAGTTGGCCTCATCAGGACTAGGGCAGTCGAGTGCATGAACATTCAATTTCACCTAAGAAGTCAAGAAATACTTGTAAATCTTGACACCAAACACATCTTATGTACACCTATACACATATATATACAAATATCTAGAATGCGGCAATAATCTGAAAACTAATTCGATCTTTAAGTATCTGGAGTGGCGGGCGAAAAAGAAGAATCACAGACACCCAAATGGTGATCTCTGTGCAACCTTATATCCCACTCAGTGATATATAGGACCCAAAACATTCCCTAAGGTGCCTAACTACCCAACTAAACATTATTCACCAATCTAAAATACTATGTGTATTTGTGTGAGCCTACAATACACATGATATCGACATAAAGGTGATTCTGTCGCATAATACGTATGAAAGAAATACAATTTAAAGAATCTTGAATCTAGTACACATATTGTTTGGTCATGGACTATGGATACTTGAAATATATATAAGTTATTTTAAAAAGATTTATATCTATAGGAAGAGTGAAAATAGGATTCTCTTTATCATACAGTTTAGTACATCTATCTATCCCGAGGCATTGTTTATTTTTTGGAATTGTACTATTTAATATAGTCACTGGGATGGCTTTGTCATCAGTAACATTTTGGTCTTGGAATTGCTGAAAATACTGAGTAAAATTTAATTCTGAAAAATCCAGTATTTCGTTTTGCAGCCAAATTGCATTTTCATATTCAGTATACAGATTCATACAGGCATTTGGATCTAATGACCCTTCCCTATTATTCCCCTGTGGTTCGGAACCTTGATGTACTTCGATATAGGCCAGAATCATCTCGTAATCCTTCTCGGAATAATGGAGAGCATCTACCGTATACTGCATATACATCATCGATAGCAACTTAAACCAGGCCTCACAACTTCCCAAATAGGATAAAGGTAATGAAATGAATAGATCATGCCTATGCATCACGGAAGGTAAAAGACCACAAACCCAACAATTTGTCGCATTAGTAGCACTGTGCGTCTGGTGCAGCATGTCAACGAATACATTTTTAACATATGTCTGATGATGCCATTCTTTATGTGGGGCTAGGGTAAAAAAAGAAGTGTCCGGGAGGCGAGGTAGTTGTTCCCAATATGATGTGCATAGGATGACGAAATTCTAAATACACAAATACACTCATAAATATAATCAATAAAATTGCAATAGTAATTTCAAAAGCTACTTTCACTCGCGTGGTCCAAGACGAAAACACAGGTTCATAGGTAGGCATATAACAAGGAGCAAGGGGCGTTCCTCTTCAGGGACAAAACAACCAAAAGGGTACATGCTAACTAAAAGTCCAAAACTAAACTAGGGCGATGCAGTCCAACCTGCCAGAGGGTGCTTCTTTCCTGTGTCCATCTAGATCCTCACAGGCAGGCTCCTACCGTTCATCAAAAGAAAAACAAATCCTTGTGTTGAAGTTATATCTCAAACAACTCAGGAAGAAAACCACAACCTGGGCCCTTTTTCTGCGTGTAGTTTAGTCTTTCTTTCTGAACAGAGCAATGTAATGTTCCAGGCTCTCAACGTGTTCAGTCCAGTGTTTCGCTCAGTACCCCAGAAAAATTCTAACAAGCCCTATTACTCAAGTCTCCTACTATCTTCACCTGGGCCCCAGGTTGTATCGAGCATGACCAGGTACTTCCTGATCGGTGAACAAAACAGATGAGGATGCATTTGTAGCAATTGGATTATCATGAACCTCTCGTGCAACAGTAGGGGCAACATAATCTCCTTGCTCTTCTCCAATCTCCTGGGCGTCAGAAAAAGGAACAAGACAAGTAGCTCGCTCACTTTCCTAGGTCAGAACTCCTTCCTGGTTTCGTTGATCCAAAGGAAGCGGGAGAGGCACCCGTTTTAGATGGGAAACATGTATCCAATGTTTCCTGACGTTCACCTTCACCGCCGTCCGTGTAGCCAACAGGATTTGGACGGGCTCGGTCCACCTAAGCTCCAAACTGGATTTCCGCTGGTAATTCCAAACCATAACCCATTGACCTGGTTCCAAACGATGTCCGGGACCCTCCGGCAGGGGCTGCAGTACTGCCGAGACCTGTTGATGAATGGAACGGAGATCTTTAGTCAAAGCATACAAATAATCCGTCATCATAGGATAATCAATCTCTTGAAAGGTTCAAGGTCGTGGGATGCCCCAAACATTAGCTGGTCGTCCGAAGATGACCTCATATGGTGACAATCCTGATCGAGAATGTGGGGTAAGGCGTAAGGATATTAAAGCTGAGGGCAGGGCATCGGGCCATTTTAGCCCAGTGCTTTCTTGGATTTTGGCCAATTTTAAATTTAAAATTCCTTTTCTACCAACCCTGCTGATTGGGGTTTCGGGCAGCATGGAATTTCTGTTTAATTTGTAACCCATTACAAACGTGTCAGATAAGATCTGCATTAATGTGTCCCCCGTTATCTGTCCAGATCCCCCTAGGTAATCCGTAGCGGGGGAAATACTCCTTAATCAGAGCCTTGGCAGTTGCTAGAGCAGTATTTTCCTTGGCCGGGTAGGCTACCACCCTCTTACTAAAAGCACAGACCACAACCAGAACATATTTTAGATTGTTCACACGTTTCAATTGGATATAATCCAACTGGAGTAGTTCAAATGGTAAAGATGGGGGTGCAAAATTCCCACTAAGAACAGATTCACGACCTCCTGGATTGTGTTGCAAACATACCATGCAATGCTGGACTAAATGGGCAGCAGTCTTTGAAATATTAGGATTATTCCATACTGGATCTAACAACGCACAGATACCTTTCACCCCAATGTGTGCTGTGCCATGAGCCATTGTCACTACTGCGTTAACTAGTGCATTTGGAAGTAACCACCTCTGTTTCTCACTTAGATCGACCCAACAACCATTATTATCTAGTCTTTCCACCTCGTGTTCCCAACGGGCCAGTTCAGAAGGAGTAGCTTCTTTCTGTATTTCTCGGACACTTTCCATAGTGTTGTCAAACATTTCTGTCTCTTTGACCCATCTGGGAGAGTTCACATGCATGGAAGACATTTTAGACCTAGCAGTTTCCTTTGCTATTTGATCAGCAAAAGCATTCCCTTCTCCCACTGCATCTACTACTGCCTTATGCGCACTACATTTGACTGCAGCCACCTTTTCCGGTAATGTCAAAGCAGTCAGTAACCGTAAAATCAAAGGGCCATGTTGTATTCGTTGACCATGTGAAGTGAGGAAACTCCTCTCCGCCCACAGCTTACCAAAACTATGAGCCACACCAAAGGGGTATTGGCTATCAGTATAAATATTTACCCTCAATCCTTCACTTAACTCACAAGCTCGCAACAATGCCACTAATTCAGCTGCCTGTGCTGACTGGTAGGGAACTCGAGAAGTCTCGACTACAGTGCGGAGAGTGGTATTTGCGTATGCAGCTGTCGTTGTGCCATCTGGTAACTTGAAACAAGAGCCATCCACATACAACTCCCCTTGGGGGTCAGATAGAGGAGTGTCTGTGAGATCCACTCGTCCCTTCGTCTCTTCCTCAGTTCGAAATATACAATCATGTACGTCATTGTTTGGCTCATCCAAAGGCAGGGGTAGTTACGTGGCTGCGTTCAGAGTGGCACACCTTTTGATTGTGATATGAGGAGCAAATAAACTAAATTTGTATCCAGTAAGACGCGCATTCATAAGGTACTGGGTCTTTGTTTAGTTTAATACTGTGTCCACAGCGTGCGGTACCATCCCTTTGAGGTCAGTGTTCAGAGCGAGTCCTTCTGACTGTCGAATGGCCACCCCGACTGCAGCAGTAGACCTTAAACAGCTTGGAAGTGCTCTGGTGACATTATCAAATACAGCCGAAAAATAAGCACAAGGTCTTTGCTTACCACCAAATCCTTGTGTCAACACAGAAAGCGAACAACCGTCCACCTCGTGTACATAAAGTCTTTTGGTAGTCAGGAGTTCCTAATACAGGTGCAGAACAAAGTGCAGATTTTAAAGAATCAAAAGCCTTCTGACATTCATCAGTCCAGGGTAAAGGTTCATGCACATCTTTAGTGATTAAGTACAGGAGAGGTTTAGTAAGAAGGGAAAAACTTAGGAATCCATTGGCGACAGTAAGAGGTTATGCCAAGAAACACAAAAACATCACGTTGAGTACAAGGTTCTGGCATGTAGGAAATAGTACTTCTAACAAAAGAGGGAGGGAGAGAAAACGTGGATTCAGTCTCCCCGGGTATGGTACAAAAACAAAGTGGAATCCACTTAGGCAGGTTGAGTTGATCCATATAGTGGTGGGGAACACTCTGTGTTGTTTAAATACCCCTCACACACCAACAGGCCCCTTGGTGTCATGCTTCATCATCGGGGTCTTGGCACCCCTCTACGGGATGCGGCGTGCTACGACCGACGACTACGTGGGAGCACTTTCAAATGGACTGTGTGTGTATGTGTGTGGGGTAAGAGGACATATGTGAGTGGTGAGTTTAAAGTGAGTGAGAGTTAAAAAATACCTGGCTCGTTGGGAGGAAAACAACATTTTTATTAAGCCCCCGGATAGTATTGTTAAAAAGTGTGCAAAGTGAGGTTGTAAGTGTATAGTTAAGTACAGCAACCTTGTTGGTGCGTCTACGTGGACATGTTTAGGAGTTCAAAGCCTCCTTCTTCAGGACGGGAATTGCACAAAGACCCACCTTACTCACATGTGTATATGTATCAAAGTGTATTATACAAAAATGTATAAGAAAAGTGAACTATAGGTGTAATGTACCTAGTTATTAGATCAATCTCGTAGTCTTTCTTCGCCAAATTGCCGTGTAGTGAAGACCTAGAGGGAGAAAAACACAATTTTAATTCTTTTTCTCACTATTTATTGCTACTATCCTCCAGGTAGTGGTGACCTTAAGGAAAAAGTGGGGGGTTGCTATGTATCACATATAGGTCATGTGTCCAACAACCATGCAACCTGTAAAAAATGTAACAGACTTGACTAGGACACACATAACACATATAGTGCACACATGATGGTAACATGTTCATTCCTACTGCTGGTGCAGGAGAGATAAAGAGAAAGATCTTACTCAATGTACAAGGATATATTGCCTCATGAGCCTTTTTATGTTTTGGAGGGTTCCATCAGGCATAATAGGATGATCTGAAATAATGAGAAGGACTCATTATAATCCATACTGTTCCAGGAAACTCTATTGCTCACCACCTATTCGTGGTATCTCAGGTATCCAACTCACGGTTACTGGGACGAAATTCGACCTCCTCTCCTCAACGTGGCTCCGATGATACTGCCCCTGAGAGTCGGCGGGTCTTTTAAAGCCCTCGTAATTGGTAAGAGACCGGTAATTGGTAGCGTAATTGGGCCCATATTTGGTCCGGTCGGGAAGCACCAGTGTCCGGTAATGCGCAATTGAAAAGACGCTTGCGTTAACGAAAGCACTGATTATCTTGTGATCATGCACGGTGATGATCATACCTCGTATGGGTATTTTACGCATGTGTGGAACCTGAAGCGCTATTATAATCTATTGAGACAATAGTTATAGGCTTCCTTAGAAAAGGGACTCCGATTTATGGCGCCGTTGCGAGGAAAGTTACCGCTCCGTTTATGTACTTATAGAGGTATGCTAGGTATTGTGCAGAGTTCTGATGATGGTGAAAACAGTGCGCATGCGCGAAATCGGCCCTCATTAGGCAGATACCAAGGCGCATGAGCAGGCACTCTATACATTGGGTTTTAGATATTTTTTAGGCCAGATAGTTAACAGGAGGCCTATATTCATAATCAATGAGATTATTTGGTGTCATGCACTCATTAGGCAGAGACCATTGCGCATGGGCAGGTACTCAGCACATTCGGCAGGTAGTTTCTAGGACACATGGTTGTTTTAAGAAGAGTTCCACCAAATGGTCTATATTCATGATCATAGTCAATGAGATTATTTTAGTTTCATCAAAAGGATCTCTGTTAAGTTGGCCATGAGTATCATCATAATTGTCCCCAAGGAATGTCATCATACAGGCCTACATTGTGGGTACCCAAGCGGAATATCCATCTCTGCTCTTTCTCAAAAAGTACTGAGAGGGAGGGGTCCCAGCGTGAGTGCAACGATAAGTATACAATTTATCACAAGAATTCACAAAAGCAACAAATGAATCAAAATTCAGCAGTTGACGCAAGCCGGCCGGGACCAGGGTTTTCTGTCTGCAAACTAGTTTTTGTATCTTAATCAAAAACATCCACGACTGGCAACCATCTACACCATACCCAAAATACACAAAAGCATGGTGAACCCCCCTGGACACCCAATAGTCTCAGGTTGCGGCTCCATCCGGGAACCTCTTGGAAAGTACATCGATTTTTTCATTAAACCTCTTGCAGAGTCTACTCAATCATACTTGCGTGAAACCATGCATACAATAAATATTGTCGAGAATCGATCCTTTGACCCTCAGCATCAAGTACTAGCTACATGCGATGTGGTATCGCTCTACACCTGTATCCCTCAACAAGAAGGTCTAGCCATGGTAACCAGGTGTCTTAATCAACGACCTGCTCCGGTACAAGTTCCAACCGAATTCATTGTAGCTCTTCTGAAGATAGCTATGCCAAAAAACTTTTTTATATTCAAAAATCAATTCTATCTTCAGACTTCAGGTGTAGCGATGGGGGCTCCCTTTGCCCCAGACGTGACGATTCTTTATATGGCGGCATTCGAAGATGATACTGTCCTCAACAACTGTAATCCATTCAGAGACCAACTCAGTCTCTGGATGCGATATATAGATGACATCCTGTTAATCTGGAGTGGCGACACGGATGGACTATCTTCGTTCTTCATATGGCTGAATCAACAATCACCCCATCTCAAATTCACGAGCCAATCAGACAACAAAACTATCAATTTTTGGGATATCACCATCTACGAGGAATCTGGAACTCTACTCACCACACTCTATCGCAAACCGGCTGAGAGGAATTCGCTGTTACAGTACAACAGCCATCATCCACGCGCACTCCGTGACAATTTGCCATTTGGGCAGTTCCTCCACATCCGGAGGAACTGTTCCAACAAAGATCACTATTTCAAGGAATCTGAGGATCTTGCTAATCATCTTCAACAACGGGGATATCCGAGACGGCTAGTCAAGAAATCGAGGAAACGTGCTTGGTTTTATCCGAGAGAGGAACTACTCACTCCCAAAGACAAGGCAAACCAACACGAAGACAGGATTGTATGCGTAACAACGTTTACTACCAAAAGTAATCAGATCAAATGCATAGTAAACCAGCATTGGCAATTGATATCCAATGATGTCAACCAGATGGGCACACCACTACATGCATTCAAGAGAGCCAAAAGTGTAAAAGACTATGTGGTGCGGTCTTTTCTACCCAGCCCAGACGACCCTACCATTACCTCACTATGGAATCTCCCACCGGTTGTGGGCCATTTTAGGTGCGGCCAGTGCAAGGCCTGCGATACCACCATACCAACAAAGGAATTTGTACATCTCCAACATAGAATTAAACTCAAACTCCACAGCAAGTGTAATACATCCAACATTATCTATGCGATAGTATGTCAATGTAAATTGATCTACATCGGCCAAACCCAACAAAAGGCCAAAGAACGAATTCTTCAACACATGAGCAGGATCAGGTGTGAGGTCCAGGGCGCTCCACTTGTAGACCATTTCAAACTCGCTGCACACCCCCCAGAAAGTCTCCGATGGGTGGTACTAGAAAAGGCAGTACTGGGACCACGAGGTGGGAACATTGAACTCACGTGAAGTAAAATGGATGCTCCTTTTCGACTCTATCCAGAATGGTCTCAATGAACATGACAGCTCTTTCTCCCAGTTAGCAACACTACCCTAATGTTCTTATTTAACATAGGATCCTCGGGAGGTAGCTTCAACCTTAACTGACTTCAACCTGAACTGGCTTATACCCTCATGTGAGAGGTACGCCATCATAGCTATAAATGTTCATATACATTTACGTCCACAATTATACTCTCCTTTGTTTGGTTGTCATATCATGTAATGGCTTTTCCATCGTAAGATAGGTACGTTGTACCTAATCCTTTTGCAATTATTTTATTTGCATTTAACCCATTGCTTTTCTGATTATCGTAATTCCATCATGCCAATGAGCACTTTAGTATTTCTAGACCACTCCAATCCAAATATTGATCGCATGACCATGTAAATCGCACCACACGCCGATGTCCCTAGTCTTTTTTCTATGTCCATACCTCGACTCACAATCACGTGGTGTCGTTCCCATGGTTACTTACCTAACCAGGAAGCTTGGTTCGCCATTGCAGACACGAGCGGGATTACATGCCAGATTAAGTCGGCGTTCGGTGAGTTCTCCCTCCTAGCCATCGCAGCCTTTGAGATCGTGATCCCCAATGTGATTTTTTATTTACGATCTTTTCACCGTGTTGCCTCATAGATATCACGGAGAGATCCCCTTCAAATCAGATACCTTTGGACCCATTGCCGACCTACCGTACGACGTGGGTAAGCCTTGTCAAACACGTCCTTGATGCAGAGTTATTCACTTCCACAGGGCGTTCTTTTGTAATTCTAACACACCATTAATGTCTTGTTGCAGACACTGCCATATCCACCGTCCGTGGGCCGGTTTCGACAACCCCCGCTCTCATCACTTTCTGAATGTGAGTCCATAATCCTTATGTTTATGATGAACGGTAGGCACTAATATGCCTCCCAACGGAATAATAGCACGTTTATTCCGCTGCTCTCAGACCTTTCGGTCCCCACCTTTTAACTTTTAAATTTTCTTTTTCCATTTTTTAGTAACGAAAAAGAACCAATGGTGACGCAAGCCCCTTACAAAAAGAGCAATAACTATAACGGTATGCTCTTTGTTGGTGTGTGCTATATCTTAAAATCAATTATGTTGTGTCCTACGACCATTTGAGCAATTAATAGAATAATGCCCCTTTATATATATTCATTAGGTTGCCCGCACCGTACCCTGTCCTGATGAAGACCCCGCTGCAAGGGCTCTACTAATCCCTGCGATATACTGAGGGTCGAAACATCGACAACTGTCCTATTTCTGTCAACTCCACACCTATATTTTGACATTATTTGCAATTTTGGACTATGACATGTATATACTACTGCATTGAACTATTGGTCCTACGTTGTTTGTATTTGAATTATCATACAAATGCATTTTTGAAACTAGGTTGATTTTACTGTCACAATCCCGTTACCACACTATCCTCACTCAATCACTTCCTCCTCCCCCTGGGGCACTGTACAACCTACTATACTTTGTAATTACTTGATGCTATATTTGCTATACAGATCCTCATTGTGAATTAAAACAATGTGGATTCATTTGTTGCTTTTGTGAATTCTTGTGATAAATTGTATACTTATCGTTGCACTCAAGCTGGGACCCCTCCCTCTCAGTACCTAGATAACCCAGGTCCCAGTGACTACATTTGGGTAAACCCCCTATATATATATACTTTCTCAAAAAGGCCTGTCTCAGTAGGTAGCTGTTCGATGACAGTCCATAGGAGATCGTTTACGCAATGTTGCTCGATGAGAAAATGGGTGGCCATTTTAATTGTGGACTTTTTACATCTGACATTGCTTTTATGCTCATTCATCCTGGTTTTTACCGCTCTGGTGGTCATGCCCACATATTCCAGGCCACAAGGGCATGTGATCATATAAACAACGTTTCTGCTATTGCAGTTGGTGAAAGCTCGTTGTTCCCATTGACTCCCATTTCGGAATGTGAGACTGTGACTTTTCTTCGCTAGGTGGCAGCTCCCACAGTTCCCACAGGGATGATGTCCTTGCAACCCTTGTAGCCTGGTCTGTTGATTTGGTGTTGTTTTGGGTCTAGTGTGGACCAAGACGTCTTTTAAATTTTTCCCACGTCTGTGGGCAAAGAGAGGTTTTTCTAGATCCAGTGTGCCAGTGGTTAGGATCCTCCAGTGTTTGTTGATCATTTTCGATACCTGGTTCGAATGTGAGCTGTACGTAGTAACACATACTAGTCGCTCTTGATTACTCAATGAGAGTATCTTGTCCTCCAGGAGGGCATTGCGGTTATTATTCCGTGCCCTTTTCATTGCCGAGTTAATCACTCTGTCAGGGTAGTGTCTCTGTTTAAGTTTGCTTTTCAGGTCCAGGGCCAAAAGAAAAAAAAAAAAGAATTAAAATTGTGTTTTTCTCCCTCTAGGTCTTCACTACACGGCAATTTGGCGAAGAAAGACTACGAAATTGATCTAATAACTAGGTACATTACACCTATAGTTCACTTTTCCTATACATTTTTGTATAATACACTTTGATACATATACACATGTGAGTAAGGTGGGTCTTTGTGCAATTCCCGTCCTGAAGAAGGAGGCTTTGAACTCCGAAACATGTCCATGTAGACGCACCAACGAGGTTGCTGTACTTAACTATAAACTTACAACCTCACTTTGCACCCTTTTTAACAATACTAGCCAGGGGCTTAATAAAAATTTTGTTTTCCTCCCCACGAGCCAGGTATTTTTTAACTCTCACTCACTTTAAACTCACCACTCACATATGTCCTCTTACCCCACACACATACACACATAGTCCATTTGAAAGTGCTCCCACGTAGTCGTCGGTCGTAGCACGTCGCATCCCGTAGAGGGTGCGAAGACCCCGATGATGAAGCATGACACCAAGGGGACTTTTGGTGTGTGAGGGGTATTTAAACAACACAGAGTGGTCCCCACCACTATAGGGATCAACTCAACCTGCCTAAGTGGATTCCACTTTGTTTTTGTATGTAGGAAATAGTAGCCACACGCTCAGGGGTTAGTCTCCTCCCCTCTTTCGACAGTAGATGACCAAGGTAGGTCGCCTCCTGTTGACAATATTGAAATTTGGAAAGGGATACTTTGTTACCATTAGCTGCCAAATGAGACAGTAATTTAACCGTGGCTTCCTTACAACCTTCCTCAGTGTCGGAAGACACCAACAAATCATCCACGTACTGGAGAAGCACATTCCCTGGGGGACAAAGTTAATTCATCAAAACACTGCTTTCAAAGCCTGACTATAGATACCAGGACTCTCAGTGTACCCCTGGGGAGCGTGGCCAAATCTAAAACTGCGCCCAGATAAAGAGAAGCCGAAAATATGACGGCTATCAGGGTGGATTGGAATGCTAAAGAAGGCATTCTTCAAATCAATCACTGAGAAATACTTGGCCGTCGAGGGAATCATGGTAAGGATAGTAGTGATGTCAGAAACCACCGGATATTGTGGTACCACTATTTTGGTAATCTCCCGCAAATCAATTACAAAGCGATATGTATCAGCATAATCACGGTCGCTTTCAGCAGGAGCCTTCTTGAAGATCGGTAATATGGGGCTATTGCATATATTAGAGACCGTTTCCTCCACTAAACCTTTGTCAACTAATTCCTGTATAATAGCTAATAAAGCTTGCTGCACCTTATCCTCGTATGCTTCTTACCAGGCTGCGTTTAGGCACTTTTTTCCGCATGGTCACTCTTCCAAAACAAAATGATTGGATTTCGCCGAATCTAATTTGCCCATGCGATGATCATTCATCACAAAGTAATATTCATATTATGTTCTTCTGTAATTTGTATTCTGCCCCAAGGAAATTGTTCCTCCTACCTCTGCTTAAACGCTGGGGCATAAGAACATGTAAAAATGCTTATTTGAAGGTACTCTTGCTAGATGAGGTGTATGCCATCTTTGTTGTCTCTCGCTTTTTAATGTCAGTGATGAAATATAGAAATTCTATGA